>NC_142046.1:49090419-51490419 GCF_982192425.1 Myodes glareolus
TTGCAGTAATAGGCCGAAGCACTGAAGAATCTTTGACAGAGCTTGCCTGCAGATAGAACGGCAGTGGTGGGGCTCATATCTGCTTTTAAGTTGCTCAATTGCTCATTGACTTACTCAGCCTACTAATACGTGTTCAGAGACTAAATTTGGTTTGCCCTTCTCTGCTAATGTCACATGTCCTACGCTTATTTGGTTTAACCACATCACTTCAAATTTACCTTCTGAACACCTTTACAATCCTTCTTTATAAGTGATATTTGATAAAGAGAAAATATCACTCCTAACAGTTTTTATGTTCTTGTTCAGTTTTTTTCTAACAATCAGAGCAATAAGAGAAGGAAATGCTTCTCAGCCCAGACTGGGCATCGGAACCCATTGTTGACTATGTAGAGCTTGTGGTTTTTTGTTTTTGTTGTTTCTTTGTTTTGTTTTGTTGGTTGGTTTTGTTTTAGACATGGTTATTCTGTACTACAGGCTGGCCAAGAAATGACTATGTAGCATGGGTGGCCTCAAATTCATAGCAACCCTCTGTCTCAGCTTCCTGGGTGCTGGAGTTGCCTCCACTTATTTCTGATGCTCAACTTTGTTCCCACAATTCCTTTTTCTTAGCGATACGGACAAGTTAATCTTTTCAAAATGTTTTTGGTGAACCCACTATTCAGTTAGGCTTGCTTGTTCCTGGGCTAAGGACAATTCTTTCATATTTCAAAAATGTGAAAAGGAGCATGTATATTCGCATAAGCCTTTGATCCTAGCTCTGGGGAGCCAGAGGTAAGGGGTTCTCTATGAGTACAACACCAGTCTAATCTATAGAGTGAGTTTCAGGACAATCAGAGCTGCATGGTGAGACACTGTCTCAAAAACAAAATAAGGGAGAGAGAGAGAGAGAGAGAGAGAGAGAGAGAGAGAGAGAGAGAGAGAGAGAGGAGAAGGAGAAGGAGAAGGAGAAGGAGAAGGAGAAGGAGAAGGAGAAGGAGAAGGAGAAGGAGAAGGAGAAGGAGAAGGAGAAGGAGAAGAAGAAGAAGAAGAAGAAGAAGAAGAAGAAGAAGAAGAAGAAGAAGAAGAAGAAGAAGGAAAGAAAGGATTATGCATACTTCTTTAGTTGACCAGAGCAGCAGTGCAGTAGAAACAAGTAGTTTAACTAAGTTACATAATACTTTTTTTAAAAAATATATATATCATGGTCTGTGCTTCCTTCATCTCCTTCTTTCACTCCTGAGATAAAATCATCTTATTTTTTGTTCATCTGCTTCCTAACCTTCATAAAAACAGATAGTTAACAGCCAATTCCTGCATGGAAAGTAGAGGCCAGTTTTGTTTTTTGCTTTTTGTTTTGGGGGGGGTGTTGTTTTGTTTGTTGTTTGTCTGTTTGAATTAACTAATTAGATTAATGATTTCAAATACCAATCATTTTTATGTTATCTTTATAAAGCATGAAACACAGTACTGAATAAAAGTGATAAAGTTCCTGAATACTTTATTGCATTTCTGATAGTCAGATTAATACTATTATCAACCAAAAATAGACCCATGCAAAGGCATTTTTTAAAACATGACTGTGTTTCTACTTAAATTAGATACATTTCTAAAGGAAACAGGATTAAAAACCTGTTTTACAGGTTATTGCTATTGCTTTTGATTTTGTAGACCAGAAATTGATGGTTAGACCCTATTGCTGAATTTGCCAAATACGTTGATCACAGGACATGGGAAATCACAGGACATTGCCAAGTTGGCAATGGTGGAGAAGCTATATCCCCTCTGTTGACTTCCTTTCTATAACTGGGCATTTATCTGTATTATTATCCTTTGTTTACTTAGTCTTAGAAATGAAGCTATTCTATACTCCTCCCTTTTATTATGTGATTTTCCAACCTTAGAGCTGTGAAGAATGAGTTATCATAGACCCTGCAAGAAACTGTATCTAACTTCAAAATTAGGTGAAGGATCCTCTATTCTTCCTGCTAATCACTCTGCAGAGATGCAGACTATAACTGACTATGTTGACTTCTTTGTTGACAGATTATTTTTGTTCTGTAATTTTTATTGTTTACCAGTTCCTTCAGTTTCATTTAAACGCATTAAATTTATTCTCTGTAGTGTCCGCTTTGACCAGCAAAGAAAACACAACACCGGACTCTTCCCAATGCAGTTTAATAAGGAACCTTGAATAATCTTCTCACCCCTGGGAAAGCCAGCCCACAGCTAAAATAGCCTCTGGGTAGCCAACCCCAGCATGCTACGTGGGAAATGCAGATAGGTCCAGAAATGCGGAAGCAAGCCAGATCCTTAGCCTTAGCCATGTATGGAGTTATTTACAACCGAGAGCCCTCACTATTGCGGGGTGGGGGGGGTGGAAAGCAGAAGCCAGCGCCATCTTTAAGGTGCGGCACAAAGCAGCTCACTACAATTCTCAATTCCTGGAGTGCGAATCACGAGATAGTAAGTGTTTACATCCAATATCTACATTTAGAGGCTCTCCCTATTATCCCCAATGAAGAAAGAACGGGGTCATGGGAACTTGCTGCTCATTCTGAAGCCATGATGGAATAGGAAGGGAAGTGTCTTTCAAGTTAGAGAATAGATCTATGAAGACATTGATAGAAGTTTACTATCTTCTCTATTATACAGCTCATGGCAATTATGATGTGGGGAATGATAATGAACTCAAGTCTCGACTATAAGGTGGATTCGCCTCTTCTATTCACCCTACCCACAGCTCAAGGAGAGAAGTAATTGATTCTATTTATTAAAAAGTATTTCTTATGATAAAATTCCAACTTAATAGATGCTAAAGGTTTTCATTGTTAGCCCTCAGCAGCATTGACTGAGCATTAACATTGCAGTTAAATTTGAGAACCTATCCTAGTTCAAAATGTGCTCAAAAAAAAGAGTACAGTGTAATTGATTAATTTTAATATATCACTGGGGCACATGCTCAGCATTGACTGAGCATTAACATTGCAGTTAAATTTGAGAACCTATCCTAGTTCAAAATGTGCTCAAAAAAAAGAGTACAGTGTAATTGATTAATTTTAATATATCACTGGGGCACATACTCTGTTAACAAAAATTATGTCTTATAATTGTGGATCTAAGTTACAAATAGTCACTACACTCATACCTCTTGAAGTGACTATTTATTTAGCAAAAATATAATTAATTGGCTATTAATGTGATCAATAATTTATAATAATTTTCTTGCATTCCCTCTAGGATTTTGTCTTTATTTTAAAAATGCTTTTATGAATTCCCTAATATCATAAAGTGAGATCATATGTTTTGAGCATTGTCACACTCCTTAATTCCTCCCCTAACACTTTCCAGATTCACAACCATCTCCCTACTGCCCCAAGTTTATGTCATCTTAATTCTTGAGTAATCCATTGAGCCCAAATTGTGGTGCCCATATGATTCTGGGCATGGTACTGACTGTCCACTGGAGTCTGTACGACCCTTAAGCATAACTGAATTATCCTCCATCAGAAACAGTCAACTGCAGTAACTTCTGTGCTTCCTTTCTACCTTTTGGCTGGAGTGTTGATTGGCTTGATCTTGTGCAGGCATTGTGCCAACAGTCCCAATCACTGTGAGTGCATGAGTGTGTCACCTTGTCATGTCCTGGAGACGCTCTTTCACTTTTGTCCTCTTCAGCCTCTGGACATTAGAATTTTTGAAGTCATTCCTGAGTCTTGGGGGTGTGACCCAAATCTTCTGTTTATGGCTGAGCCGTCTACTGACGGTTTCCATACTGTGAACAGTTGTGAGCTTATACATCAATCACCATACATTACCTACGGGAACTTCTCTGTTGAGGTCTGTAACTGCAAGCATCTATAGGAAGAGAGATGCTGGCAGTTAGATGCCATATTCACTTGATGGAGTAATAGTAGCAGGTTCACTTCTTGGGCCTGCATGCTCCCAAACAATGGATTTCCAGCCAGGTTTTCAGGACCAGATATGTGTTTCTGCTGTGGAACAGGCCTTAAGTACGACTTAATTAGTTGGTTATCCCTATAGAATTCATACCACTGTTGTGTCCATAGATATAATCTTTCCAGGTTGTCAATATTGTAGCTGACAGGGCTCACATTTAGACTGTTGGTGACATCCTCTCCCCATGCAGCCTACATTAACATCCCAAAATATTATAAAAAAATTAGACAGCAAAAAATCAAGTAGGCGATGTCAAGGAAGCATACTCTTGTTGGTTACCTTTTTTATGTGGCAACCAGTGGATTCTGGGGTCAATAGAATCACCCATTTCTATTTCATATGAAATAAGTCCAGTTAAACTCATTCTCATTAAGTTCTGTTGGTCTTTAGGAAATATATGCTTATAAAATAGTATGTTTCCATGTGGCTTTTTCAAACATCTGTTAAATTATACCTCTCCTTACCCTCTGCTCTTCCTTCCTGCTCTTCTCCCCACAGAGAATTCCCTCTCCATTTTTCACTGGAAAGCACCTTCACCTTGGGCACAACTGAAATAGACTAAACTTCTCTCTTGTGCCTGATCTATTTCTTTAAAGCATTTCTTCAAAAAAAGTTATCTGTACACAACTACATATCATATAGTTCTTATGAACGGGGCGTTTTCTCATTCTAGCCATGCAAGCCTCCTGTGATTTTCATGTGATAATACGGAGTTAAAATCATGACTAGCAAATCATGGCAGTGAACTGTGTCGCGCACCCAGCACACTCTCCAGTCATCCAAAACATTAATTTCAGGAACACAGAGACTTAAAAAAAAAAGTATGGCAATGTGGCTTGCAAATTGTTTAAAGAACCTCATTCCAAATATTTCCATAAGTTAGCTACTCTTCATATTTATGTATTTACCCATTGAAATTTGCATGGGCCTGACTGTTAGAGTGTTCAGAAAGCCTTTACTAGGTCTGCGTTCTGTTTGTGCCTTGCTAGTAGCTGTCTTGGTAAATGGGCCCTTTCCACTATACATGTGTGTCTCACTGATAGCACAATGCTCTTTACCTGCCGCAGGTTATCAGCAGTGTGCAGAGTGACGGCACTGGGCTAGAAGGATTGCTCTCTGATGAACCATTTTACAATGAAAGGCATAGCAAGCCCATGATTTTTGGTCTATCTCCCAGATTATAGAAACTGACTATCTCGTTAGTGATTAAAACACCAGCTGGTAATGTCTTAGAGTCAGTTGACCAGTTTAATTATCATGGAATCTGGCCAGATTCTTTGTCTTTTATCCAGCATTGGGATTTCATTCTCTCCAAACTTACTCTCAAGTTAAAAAAAAAGAAATGACTTTGCTGAAAAGTGTATTGTTGCCCACCCTGGCTTTCCAGATGTGGCAAACTTCTCTTTTATCTCTAGTAATAAGCATGAAACAGGCTTTAGGGTTAGTGCCACAGTGGCATCGGTAGTGTGATTACATTATACCTAGAGAAACTAGAAAATGATGTCCTTACTCTAAAACCATGCTGAAAGCTTTCAGTCGCTTCCACATACTAAGTAGAACAGAATGCAGACGGAGGCCAATGATTTTACCTCTCTAGATTTAGGAGTTCATTTGGAAAAAACTGTTTGGCTTTGCAATTTCTGTTTACTTATTTTTTTAATATTTTCTAAGTCATTGTTTAGGTTCTGCCTCAGAATTCATGGTTCACTATGGGCATAGAAAAGATTTTAAGAGAAGTGTATTCAGAAATGGAGATATAACAACCAAACATGCATTTTTCAATATCAAATTAAGCTAATTGAAAATGTCTTAACACAATCATGGTTCTATGCAAACTAAAGCCGAGTTCAAGGCCATATTCAGAACTGTCAAAGAATTCACTTTATTAACAGAACAAGTAATTTGGACAGGCACTTCACCAAGAAGGCTCTCCAGATGCCCTTGAGGGAAGATGCTCATTATCTTAGCTTCCACTAGTATTCAGAGATTTTCTAATTAAATACAAATATAATAGTTACATACCCAGCATGATAGCTAGCATTTGTGTGTACACTTAGAAAAACTGTTGAACAAGTCTACCTACTATAAATCAATATATGTTTCCCAAAAGAAATTTCTAAGACGTTTACACCCATGTATATACTAAAAATCCAAAAAACTTCAAATATTCACTTATTGTACAGTAAGTACTTGTTAGAATCAAACTCAGAAGATTTTTATATAAATGTGATAGAAGAGTATATAATAATGAAAAATACACGATGATATCGCAAATATAGTGTTATACAAGCTAAGATGTTGTAACAAGTGCCAAAGATTGCACACAGTGGATGACTGATTTGGGGAACACAATTTTACAGTGGTCTGAAGAAAGACGCTTAAAAGAAATCCCACACTAGCTCAGAATTGAGAATAATAGAGGGTTATGTATTTAGGGGTAGACTCACAGATCACATTCCTGCTGGAATTGGGAACAGCAACCCAGTCCTACAGCTGGAAAAGAGGCCAGACGCACGCTTTAAATCAGCATAAATAGTATCAGAGGCCACAGTAACTTAAAGGCTACTGGCTTTAGGAATTCCTACAGCAGTGGTCACGCTTGGGGAGAGTCATATCTATGCCAGCAGGATGTTCGTTCCTGGCCAGTGTACCGTTCCATGGAAGGGCTTGTGTTCAGATCTAGACATACTCACTAACACCAATGAGGCTATGTACTTTTCTTCTGTGTTTTTATTATGTTTCAACTTTTTAACAATTGCTTTGCAAGAGTTTTCTAATTTCTAGGAGACACTTTGTTTTGAGCAAAATCCTTTAATCCTTTCTTATTCCAGTATGCAGTGAAGATCAAAACTCAGAAGGTCTTTGGGGGGCATTCAGTACAAAACAAAACAAATGTCATGTATTCACAGATGTCCCCAACTATACAGTCAAACTTAGTTTTTTTGTTTTTTTTTTTTAAAAAAAGGAACTGGGTAGTAGCAGTAGCATATTAATCAAAACATTACATAGTAATCACACCAGGATATTAGTGTTTTCAAGATGAGTAAGGAACATAGGACTCTTTGTATATTAGTCTACTTGAATGTTTGTAATTTAACACAGCATATAATGACATAAATAAAATTAAAATTTAAAACGTTGACAGCAGTAAGAATTTGTGTCACAAATGGGCTCATCTCCCCATACGGACCCATAGAAAGACTACACTACACTACCTTTTGGTGAGAAAACTTGGTTTTACATTGCTTAAATTATAGTTGGGTATCTTATACTTTCATCATTCTTTAAAATGTGTGTGTGTGTGTGTGTGTGTGTGTGTGTGTGTGTGCATGTAAAGGCAAGGCAAACTTGAGGTGTCATATTTCAAATGTTATCCATCTTGTTTTTTGAGAAGGGCTCTGACAGCTGAAGCTCATCCATTCATTCAGGCTGTCCGGCTAACAAACCACTGGGAATTATGTCCCTGTCTCCCTCTCTGCAGTGGTAAGCTTATGAACCATGGTCACCTTTTTAACCTGGGTTCTTGGATTTAAGTTCCCATGATTGCTTCGCAAGCACCATACTAACTCCCTTTGCCTCCTACCTCCTTGCAAATAAATTGAATGGGCATTTGTATCCTCTAGGACTTATTTTCAACCTTCCTCTCTAAAATACCTTAATTACTACTGCTGTCTCCAAACTCCAATTGTTCTATTATTTGTCACTTAATTGATCTTCATTATCTTATGTGTGTGTACTGCTACACTGGTTATGTTTCTATAAAACAGGCTATTATTCTCTAAAATGGCTTACTGTAAGAACTAGAACCTTTTTGTGTCTAGGAAATACTTAACACATTTTTATTTTCAATCTTTTGGGGGTACCACACCCCGCTTTATTGAAAACTAGTTTCTTTTCTCATACAATATATCCTGATTACAGTTTTCTATCCCTATGCTCCTTGAGTTCTTTGCTACCTCCGATTCTATACAGATCCACTCCCTTTCTGTTCATTAGAAGATAACAGGTTTTTAAAACATAAAAACACAACATAACATAATTAAATATAATAAGAGAAATCCCAAACCAGTCACATCTAAGATGGACTAAAACAACAGAAGGAATAGATCACCAATAGAAAGCTCAAGAATCAGCGTCCAACTTGTTCACACACTTAGTAGTCCCACAAAAATACTAAACAATAATTAAACTAAAAGCCATAATATATACATAGAGACCTAATGCAGACCCCTGAAATCTCTGTGCTTACTGTTTCCGTCTTTGTAAGTTCATATGAGCTTTTTTCAGTTGATCTGGTGGGCCTTCTTCTCCTGGTGTTCCTCGTCTCCTCTGGCTCTTATAATCTCTCTTCTTACCCTTCCACTGGGTCTGAGTTCTGAAGGAAGAGATTTGGGAATTTGATGGAAACATCACATTTAGGGCTGAGTGTTCCCAGGTCTGTCTCTCTATGTGTAATGTCTGGCTATCGGTCTCTGTATTTATTCTCATCTGCTACAGCAGGAAACTCCTCTGATGATGACCCAAAGCACTGATCGATGAATGCAGCAGAATATCATTTGGAATAATTTTTATCACTATGTTATTGTTTTGTTTGTTGGATTGTTTATTTCCAGTAATATTTGATTTTACCCTAGATCTCTGGGCTATCTAGTATCTGGTTCTTAATCACCCAAGCAGTGCTGGGTATGGGTTTTATCTCCTGGAGTGGGCCTTAAGTCCAATCAGACATTGGTTGATTACTCCCACAAGCTTTGTATCACTATTCCACTGGCATCTTGCAGTCAGGACAGCACTGATGAAGAAGGACTTTATGTCTGGGTTAGTGTTTGCATTTCTGTTTTAGTACCCTGCAGAGTATCTTCCCATATCAGAGACAATAGAACATAGGGGTGAAGGCTCTATGTAGGCGCCAGCTCAGACTCCCCATGTTCAGTGAGATATGGAGGAGGCCTTTTCAGCAATGGGGCCTTGCTGTGAGTTTGTGGAGAGCAACCTAATATCTCAGTAACAGCTTAGATTGTTTCCAATGGACCCCTGTGGCCAACAATTCTATTGGATATAACACAGTCACCAAACTGGAAACTATTTAGTGACAAGACAGGTCCAATTAAGATTTGCTTTCCCCGTTATTTGGAGACTTCATTAGGACCACCTACATATATTTTAAGGTTGTTTCCACTGCACTAGGTTTCCATAACACCCCTCAAATGTCCCTTAATCTAACCAACTATCCCCTCATTACCTCCCTCGACCCATCTCTTCTCCCCATCCACCTGGTCCTCCTGTCCCTACCCCCATACCCCTAGTCTACCCATAAATTATATCTTATTTATTTAACAACCTCATTTGATTGTTTATCAAACCATTAATTATTGGTGTGTGTAGTTCCTTTATTTTTTTAATAGCATGAGAGAGAGAAAGAGAGAGACAGAGACAGAGACAGAGACAGAGACAGAGAGAGAGATGGTGTTTCTGTGGAGGCCAGAAGTGGTTATTGGTTGGCTTGAAGCTGGAGTTACAGGCAGTTGAAAACTGCGTAGTATGGGTGCTAGGAAACAAATGTGAGCCCCTCGCAAGAGGAGTAACAACCAAGCAGTCTCTTTAGCCCTCGGACCAAAATTCTTGAGCCCGCCATATATTGGCTCTGTTTGGTCTTTTAAGTCTAGGACAGCAAAGCAGGAAGTTGCAACCAGGCAAGGTGCTTCAAGCATTCTGAGCATTCTCTTTCAGAGTGTTTCACTTCTTTTGATCATGTCCAGTTTTCTTTACCTCAGAAATTACAGGATATAAAGTCTCCTCTGAGTGAATATTGAGTTTGAATTTCTTCACGAAACAATTTGTTGCACATTATCAAAGTTTCTATTTTTTTAACCAATGTCCAGCTGTTTACCATGAATTATTTTATTTTCAATGTCTCTGTTTGAGTATTCCATTATACAAATAGAAAAAAATAAATACCTACAAATTGTGTGGCCATAACTGAGGAGAGACTTTTGATGCATCATTTTGCTTTCTTTGGTGGAAAAAGAATTTAAAGTTTTAGAGTACAGAGAAATTGCTGTCATGTTCTATCATAGATGTTCTTTAGATTAAAGTTAGGGGCATTGTGCACTATTAGAAACCCAGTCACAGACAGGAAACTATAAGAATCCTATGCACTGATCCTCCTGAAGTCATTGTACTTACCAAAATATGCTTGATTCTTTTTAGCTGCCAAATTTTTAATACATTAATGAAGCACATTGTGATTCAAAAAAAGCTATCAGAGTGCAATGTCTAACCATGGCTTCTGGTCAAAACATAGGCAAACAAATAGGAAATTATCTAAATCACTTGTGATCTCAGGCATCCATAATTATTGATGACAATCATGTTTTTCTCATCTCTATTTCCTAAACAAATTAAATATTTAATTTTTGAAGCAAGAGAAAATGAATGCCTGGATGTCATAGGTGGCACCTGTGTTTACATAATTGATGAAATGTGTCTATAAAATAAAAACTTGCTCAAATTGTTGCACTTTACAGACATTTTGGACATAATGCTAAATCAATTTCTTGGAAATTTGAATTAATAGTGAATAACACAATAGTGTATGACAACAAGAATTTCTTACTCTCATAGTAAAGTAAGAAATGTGTCTTACTTTATTATTTTTCTACTTCAACTGCATCTCAGTATTTAAAACTGATTTTATTTAATTAGTGAGATAGCAGAAACTTTCCATTATTGTCAGCATTTGAGTTTATTTCTATAACAACTTTATGCATTTTCTTAATTTTATCTATTGTGCCATTCATGTTTTCATTGAATTGTAATATTAGGAATATATTAATCTTTCTCTCTCTCTCTCTCTCTCTCTCTCTCTCTCTCTCTCTCTCTATATATATATATATATATATATATATATATATATTTCTATATATAACCATTTAATAGATACTTTAGATCCTTTTTCTATTTGCTTTTTTGTTTCTACATTTTTAACATGTAGAAGCTTTGAGTAATTGAGGGATTAAGGCTGTTTGTATTCTCTTGAATAGACATGGTTTTAATGCAATGCGTTGAAAAGCCTCACATATCACAAGACTTAATAAATGTGCCTCCTACTTCTGTTTTATGATTTTGCTTTTATTAAAATTTCATTTTGATGAAATTTAATTTTGGTGTTAGTTTGAGGTAAAGACCAAAGACTGATGTGGGATGTTCTTCTGTGTATGTGTTGCTTTTATTGGCTGATGAATAAAGCTGTTCTGGCTCGTGACTTACCAAAGTAAAGCCAGGTTGGAAATTCAAACAGAGGTAAAGAGAAAGAGAAGCTGGAATCAAGAAAATGTCATGTTGCCACCAAAGGAGAAAGATGACAGGACGTTGTTAGTAAGCTACAGCCTCATGGCAATACATAGAATAATAGAAATGGGTTAATTTAAGATGTAAGAGCTAGCTAGGAATATGCCTGAGCCATTGGCCAAACAGTATTATAATTAATATAGTTTCTGTGTGATTATTAGGTCTGGGTGACTGGGAAACAAAAGCACAGTCTCTGTCTAAAAAAAAAACATTTAATTTGGTTAAAATTTTCCATTTATTCTAGTAGTATTTGTTAATTTAGCAGCACTTTGTCCAGAAAAAGTTAATATTCCAATTTTAGCATATTCTTTGATGTAACCAGATCTTTCTTGGCAATTTTATTTTTATTAATCAATCTGCCTTCTTAAACTGACAATAATACTACTCTGGATTACTGTTAGGCTTCAATAAAATTACATTTTTTAAATGTTACTATAACAAGCTTTACAATTTTATTATAACTACAATAAAAATGTTGGCAGGATTTTTACAAAAACACATAAAGAATTTTAATTATTCTTATTTCATTACTATTAATGTTGTAATGCCCTGGGTAATAAGAAGTCTAGCAATTGAAGTTGGGCCCATTCCAAATTATTCTACAGTTCTTCCAGGTTCATTTTTTTTTATATTAACCCTATCTTTTACTACATCACTTTTCACCATTTTTCTCAGGCTCTGCTGGCTAATTTGTTTACTTAAAACTTGGGGAGTTTTTTGTGTTGTATTTTCATCTACAAAAGACTCTCCATCCTGTTCTGAAGTGACAGGAACATGCACATCAAAGTTTTCAACAGATTCTCAATGAATTTATGGCCACAAAGATAAAAGCAGTATGGGCTAGGACTGCAAAAAGTGTAGGGAGGAGAAACTCTAATCAGGGCATATTCTATGGGAAAAGCATCGATTTTCAATAAATAGGAAAAAAATCAAAATGTTTGGCACATTCCTCATGCCATGATGAGATTGACAAAATTTCATTCATTCATTCATTTATATTTTTCATAAATCATATTAAACTCCCTGATTGTCAGACAGTATGGTTAGCTCTAGATGTGTCAGTGAGAAAAACAAACAAACAAAAAAATTTTTTCCCTTAGAGTCTACATTCTTGCAGGAGGAAATAAACATTAAGCTTAAAATGAGAACGAGTTAAATATTACAAAGTGGGGTGGGGAAATGGCATGTGGATGAGGTATATATATATATACATACATACATATTTATGTATGTATGTATATATACGTATATATATATATGTAAGAAGGTGAATATTTGAGACCGATTGGTTAGACTTCCATTGTGACCACCGAATGCAATAAGGAGTTACTCTCATAAAGCACTATTTAGAGAGCCTGCTGCCACAGAGGAAGTATGGCTGAAGGTAAGTGAGGTAAGGAGGAAATGGTGGCCAGTGAGAAAACCTTGGTTCCTTGTCTACTTTTTCTCTCTTAAAAAAACTTTTCAAGGTATATATAGAGAGAACTTCCTCTATTGAGCCCACGTTCTTTCTGGCTCATTGTAGATGCTGTATTAGGAGTAAGGAGAGAAGAAAGTGTGCATCAGCCAGGATGAAGTCTGCGTCAGTGAGCCAAAGCCTTCTTACTGAATAATAAAGGGCACAGCCAGAGGTGATCAGATTAATTTGTTGCAGAGAGGTCTAACCATGGGTCAGCTATAGTTTTCAGCAAAAGAGATGAAGTACTAATAGAAAAATTAGTGACAAGATTCTGGCCTGACCTATAAATGTCCTGCTAGGGAAGTCTAAGGGAGGAACAGGTTGGAGGGGGAAGGAACATTAACACAAAGTGTAGATAACAAAGCAGTTGAATATGAGCGACTAGTATTCAGTTTGAGGTGAAGATAGCAATTCGGAGTCTTTCTGTATCCTTGGAACAGTTAAATCTGTAAGGCCAATGCCATTACTGACCCCTGCCCTTGCAGTTAGTGAGTTCCAAATGCATTCAAGCGCATGGTCTCCCATGTAAGAGAAACTTTCTTATCCATTGCCCTTCATCAGACAAGCATTCCAGAAGATGCTCGTGGGGATAGCAGGGAAGGGCAGCATCCACTTGTCTGCCTCCTCTCTATTGTGGCTTGGGGGTGAGAAAAAGCCACTAAGTGTGTAATGGAAGACCCAAGGAGTTTAACAGACCTGGTAATTTTCTGCAATCGTAGTTCTCAATTGCTTAATCTTTCAATCTCTTTCCATTCAGTAAATTCTATGGGCTAGTTATCAAAGCCAGAGACAGTGTACAGTGCTAGCTTGGAGGAGAAACATCCTTTCTATGACTTTCTACCTCAAACAAGCAGGCCCTTTGTTCTGTGTCCTCCAGCCCTCTGTAACCATCCTCATCTTGTTCTTCACTCCTACCCTGGTTTCTGACTCCATATTGGGTCCAGCTACCGCATTGACCTTGAGTGAAAGGTGTAGCTAGTGTCCTCTTAGAAAAGATATTTGCAGTGCATAGTACAGGAACAGAGCTACTAACTTCCTGCTAATATAGCAGATATGGCAAAGCAGGAGCTATACAAAGCAACAGAAATACAAAAAGAAAAGGATGGTCAATGCTAAACCTTGTAAGAAAAATGAAAAATGAGAGTGATCACAATGGCATACACTTTACCAATCAGGCTGACAAAAGTGTGGGCCGGGGTAGGAATAGAGAGTGATGGACATAGACATTAAGGGAACATGTGAAATCATATTTAAATGCTCAAAAACATATTTTAAGGCTATATTACTAGGTCGCTAAAATTAATAATTGTTATGGCTTCCTCTATCGTAATCTTTATTTACCTAGACAGTTTCAAATATCATGTTATGTTTCTTCCACATGATAGTAATTTAAAATGTTTATCTTATTGAAAAGATTATAAATTCAAGAAAAATAGCGTCACCAAGCACATTTAGTTAGGCTTCTAGATCCCTGCCCTGATCACCTATTGCTACATAGCCCATCACCTCAAAAATTGTTCATGAAACTGACTGTATAGTTCTTTCACTTCCCAACATGTCCACTGGAGCTCTGCACAGATGGAAATTCCAAAAGAATCTCAACAGCGGCTACTCATGCCCATGTCAAATCGGTCTTTGGAGCTGGAGACAGCTCAAGGGGGTGCTGCAGAGTCCCTGAGTTCCCAGAATTCACACAGTGGTTCAGAAACATTTGCAACTCCAGTTACAGGGAATCCAACACACTCTTCTGACCTCTACCTGCACCGTGTACACGTGGTGCATGTACATACATGCATGAAAAACACTTACAATACACACAATAAAGTAAGTAAATCTAAGATAAATTTAAAAGGTCACAGATTTCTCTACTTCCTTCTTGTGTGGCATTAGACAAATTGAGGTACAGATTCTCAGTAAACCACAGATCATTTTTTTCCTCTGGTTAGACTGTATATTTCCATCCAGAGGATGCTGTTCTTAAAATGAATGTGCGGTATTGCTAGAACAACTGTCTACAGCAGTGGTTCTCAGCCTGTGGGTGGCAACCCCTCCGGGGTCCCTTATCAGATCTTTAAAATTCATGACATATGAAGTAGCAGTATAGTAATTTTATGGTTTGGAGCTAGCAAAGCATGAAGAACCATGTTATAGGGTCACAGATCTAGGAAGGTTGGTCCACTGGTGTATAATATCACCACCACATTTCAAAATTATGTCTATAGACATATGTGATTTGGTATGTATTATGAAAAATTGTCGTAACAAGAAGAATATCTACCAGAGTATTTTCTGGACTTTCTAAAATTAGAAGAACATGTAATTATTTATGGTTTATGTATTTATTCAATACAAATATGTAAAACTCAGGTGATGGAGAAAATTAGAGATCATCATTAATCATTCAGAATCCCATTTTTACATTAGCGTGACACAGAATTTGTTTCCATGCAAGAAGCACAAATTTGTTTTGATGAGAGTAGACTTTCTAGCGTGAGAGGTGTTTGACTCACACAACTCTTAAGAAAGCATGGATATTGAATATACAGACAACAGAATTCAGGTTGGGGAGTAAAATCTGTTCAAAGAAGTGGGACTTGGCATAATATTAGGAAAACCCAGGAAGCCATGATAGTGATGATATTGGATATGGTCATTGCTGGGGATAAAATAGTTTTATGGAAATTATGGGGAGAAGTGGTACATTAATGAGTCATTTCAGCTGCCTGCTGCAGTCACACCCCACATCATGTGTTAAGTCGCCTGTGTTGAGCAATTAAATTCAGAATAAAACCAATTAGAGCAGTGATGGTCTTTTAGGTCATAAGCATATAAAGCCCTCAGATTGTACAACACTATTTACAATATTGTTTGTTTTTATTATACACAATTATGTATAGGGGTAACTTTCACAAAATATCATCCTGTGGTCTGTTTTATAAGAAAAGTATGGACTGGAAGGAGAATCTTTGAGTTCTTAATTCTAAATACAACAGAAACCCTAGCAATGCCAGCGTCTTCACTGAGGACTCTATACCATAGAAACCCTAGCAATGTCAGTGTCTTTACTAAAGAATCTTATACCATGGAAACCCTAGCAATATTCCAGTGTCTTCACTGAGGATTCTATGCCACGAAAACCCTAGCAATGCCAGTGTCTTCACAGAGTGCTCTATACCATGGAAACCTTAGCAATGCCAGAATCTTCACAGAGGGCCCTATGGCAGGGACTAGTGGAAAACTTAAATTATACAGTTTCGAAAAATAATTTGCGACATCAATTCCACTGAAATGTGACTAGAACACAATTTAATATTTGTGTGATTTAAAATATAAACTTTTATACTTGGATATAATACAATTTAAAGTTGTTTTTCTGTTTATATTTCAAAGCCCCAAACGTGAGATAGATTTAAATGTTTGTTTTGTCTCCTCCATTTCCAGTATCTACATGTAATGATTTTTCTCACTCATTGCAGTAAGATTCAGGCTTCTCAATTCTTCCGACTTTCTTCTTACCTTTAATACTGCTATTTCGTAAGAGGAAGGAAGCAGTCCTCTGAGCCTTCTTGGAAGATATAATTGGGCATGACTCCCTCGTCTCCTCCTTCAGCTCCTAATGGTTAATTAGTTTGTGCACTTGCAGTTTGGTCTTCTGAGGGGAGAAATTAAATGTCTTCCTGTTAGCCTGGAAGAACATGAATGCATTTCTGATGGTTTTATTTTACTTAGACTGCAGGGGAATGCTTGAGCATCAGCTCAGGGTGATGTTATGAGAACAACTTAAGCCCAGGGACAGATAATGGCAACTTTTGAACATGACAGTTATAAGAGGAAGTACCTGAGGTGTGAGGTGTCTTATTGAACATACCTGCTGACTCTCCCACTGAACTGAGATGTAGATGCCTTTCCATACACTTGTCAATTTGCTTGAACAGGAATGACATTGAGTTTTACTTTGGAGAATGTTAGTTTTGGAGTCATTTCTAAGTTCTAAACATGGTTCTGCCACTTCTTTAAAAATTGTTTCTCACATTAACATTAAGTGTGACATTCGTACCAGGTGAGGGATAGTTGAATTAGAGTGTTACACTTAAGATGGTATCTGCCATAGTAAATATTCAATCCATTGTAGACTTTTTTTTTTGGTATTGAGATCAACATAGTTTCTCTGCCCTTATATATAAAATAAACAAAGAATATTGTGAAATATGTTAATTCACTTAAATACTGAAATAAATGTTAGTATGGCCATAGCAGGATGCATGGGCAGCTGGATAATTGAGAAGGAACCTACATCAAGTGTTTTTTTACATGATTGTCATGAATAAGGCTTCAGTGAAGTAACAATTGCATAGGTTGCAGAATTGTGTGAACTAGTAGCATGATATAAAATTGACCTTGAAACACAGTTTCAAGTTCACGCAATTCTTTCTGTTAAAGATAAGAAAGCAACAGAGTATTCACGACATGTTCATTGGCCACACTTAGTGAGCAATTGAGGAAACGACCAGATTTAAGTACCAGTGTTCATACTAGCATCAACCATGGCTGACAACATACTCATCATTGTATGCTAATAGGTCATTTCGTAATATTCTAGCTCTCCAATACTGTTGTCATAGCTGCCTTTCAGGGACACAGTGGCTAAAATCGGGTTGAGTTGATGTGGATAGTGGATGTTCCAGATGCTCTGGTTCTGACTTAGAGAAAAAAGGGAATTGTAGGACTTCCATGTTCTGGCTGTCACTCTTCTTCCTTAAGCTCGCTCCAGTTACCTAGCCATCACAAAGGCTGCCTTGATCATGAGTGGGATCAGAAAAATTGAAACAGGAGTTTATATGTTTTCATTAAGAAAAAGCTGTAATTGAAATCTAGGTTGTAATTCTTTATTTTATTTTATTTTAAAAAACAATCTTACTTTACATACCAATCCTGATTCTCTCTCCCTCCCATCCTCCCTCTCCTCCCACTTTCTCCCTACTCTACCCCCATCCACTACTCAGAGAGGGTGAGGCCTCCCATGGGGAGTCAGCAAAGTCTGTCACATCACTTGAGACAGGCACAAGGCCCTCCCCCATTATCTAGGCTGAGCCAATTACATAGGGAATTGGCTCCAAAGAGCCCGTTCATGCACTAGGGAAAAATACTGGTTCCACTGCTAGTGACCCAAAAAACTGCCCATGCCACACAACTGTTACCTGCATCAGACTGGCAGACCAAACTGCATAAGACCAAACTTGGTTGTAATTTTTAGACATCTGTTTAAGGCCACTCTTTCATCTCCTTGGTCAAGCACATAAGATGAAATCACTGGGACACCATCTCTGAATACAATAAATAACTTGGCCTCTTCCACAATAGCAAGAAATCCCAAAACTATTATTAAAAAACCTGAAATATCATTGGAATTCTTGGTATATAAAAAGTAAATAGTACTGAGAGATAAAAGGCATCAGTTGGCCTACTGAGAGCTCTTGCAAAAAATTAAAAGAGTGGAAATGTATTCCTGTGTATAGCGCCGGGTCTAAGGAGAGCTCAGGCATTGATATTCAGTTAGTCTGCATGTTTCTAGAACCTAGTTCAGAGTATAGGTTTCCCAAGGATTTGTTGAACTCTTTGGGTTTAAACTCACAGATGAAACTATGTGTGCCATTATTAAAGCAAAACCAAAATCCATAATCCGACAAGGCAAGCCACCCATATGTTCAGATTTTTGAATGTGATTTTCTATGGGATATATACCACATTATATATGGAATATATGTTTTAATGTCCCGAGGAATTTTTAAAATCTATTAGCTCATAAAAATCAAGGAGCTACAACTTGGGCAGCACAAACACTAGTCTGAATCAGTTCAGATGTCATGTGCTATTCTTAATGTAGGTTTTTGTCTCTACAGAGGAATACTCCTAAAGTGGAAATGGGAAAAAAATTCTTCCCCAGTCCTGCAAAGAGATATTTAGAAAATGTTCATATCACAGACTTCAAAATATGTTGAAACAGAAGAGTAAACAAGTTTTCTTTAGCACATTTGCAGGTCAGTACTAATGTCTTTGGTGTAAGACTTTCTTTATTAGGTACAGATGTGTGTTATATATATATATAATAGGTCTTTTTATAGTGACTTCAATTATTGTCTTAAAAACATTATACTTAACACTTAACAGGTGAACTTGATTATAAAGAATACTTAACTAACATGTGATGGAAAGGGATGTGCACTTCCTTCTCTTTATTCGTTTTCAAAAGGACTCCAGAGTAGTATTGCAGAATTATAGACTTGCAGATCTTAAGGCAGCATTACAAAGATGAGACTAGCCAAGAGAGGCTCTGCAAGGTGCCTGAAACTTCTTGGGTCGTGGCTTGCTCACCATGAGATAATAATAGATTTGGGTCTCTCTGTTCAGACCTCTCTGCCTGTGTCTGAACTTACTTTAGTATTACAGCTAGCTACAGAAGAAGCTGTTCTCTCTGATTCGGAAATTGCCATAACTAATATTTTATGAAGGAACAGTATTTCATTTCTTTTCCTTGTGGTTTGCCTGGCTTTTAGGATGTGCATCATAATTCATCGTAATTGAAGATAAAACAACCTAGAAAGTGACACATAATGAGATTCCTCTTTATGAAGATAACAAATCCCAAACCAGATACATCCTGTTTCTTGTTTTAGTCTCCGTTATCAGCTTCCTTACAGATTAGACTCCACGTGGCTTAGATGTCAGAAAGAGGCTAGTTTTCATTAGTCATGCATTGCAGAAAGCAGTGATTTTTTTGTGGTCTGTTCTACCCGCATGTCATAAGAATATCTCCAACTGAAATATTTGTATTGTATGTCACCAAACTCTGTGTCAGCTTGTGATAAAACATTTCATTTTGTATCTTATACATAACGTTATATAAACATAAATTAAACTCAATTCCTTTCACAGTATATCCTCCTTACTGCCAAAATTGTTTTTGTAAAACATTGAATAATTTGGATGTATTACCAACTATGTACTATGTGTTCTTTTTCCATTTCTCAATGGTTATTTTCGTCGGAAAGTTAGTTATCTCCTGAGTATTAAGAATTTCAGTATTAATCACTAATTATAGTGATGGAGGAAAATGGAAGCAAAGATGAGACATTCATCTTCGTTGTTTTCTGCTGTTTAAACAAGTGCATCTTTCATGCAAAGCGTGTCTTTGGGAGCATTTGATATTGCACATTGCCAAGCTATTTTTGTGTCATTTGATGAACTACTATTTTTTCTGTCATAAATCTAGAAAGCCAATTCAGGACAGCCGAAAATACCTAAGTATTCTTCAAATACAATCAAGGGAGAAATAATAGGGAAAACCTTCCGTAGAAACTTAAGAAATAATCGCAGTGGCATCTGCCAAGCATTAACCTTCACCTCTATGACTAAGGCCATGGGATCCTCCAGAGAGGTCAACAACCAAGGATAATGTTAACATTCCAAGGCTTTGGTCGTCTTTGCCTCCATTGAGCACCTATTATTTTTCATTTTATGAAGGTAAATTCATATACTATAGGATTAAATAATGCAAAGCACAATCCATGGCATATAATCCACTCACAGGTTTGTGTCACTATCACCACCATCACATTTAGACAGCTCTTATCATCTCATAAAAGAGACCTAGCCCGTTTTGTTATCCTTCTTCAATATTGCCCCCTTTCTATGCAAGTGCTAATCTACAGACACATGTGCTGGTGATTTCAGCACACTGAGTCAGAGAAAATGTGTGCTTTTTCATGCCAGTGCTCTAACTTGGCATAGTATTTATAAAGTTTATCAAAGAAATTAGAATAGAGTTTACTTTTATACCCAACTGACTTGCCTTGTTGTCAGATTTTGTTATTTGACCTCCTGGGGTCAATTACATCTTTTTCCATGTCTGATGTAGTAGGTCATAGGGAGATCCTAATTTTCCTTGCTTCAGTTCCAGATCTGCAGTTCCAATTCCTTCAACATCTCATGTTTTTAAAAATACTTTGATTTAGTTTTTTGAGAATTACATATCATGTTTCATCATATTATTTTCCCTACCCTAACACCTCCCAGACACTCCCTTACATCTCTACCCACCCAACTTCATATTCTTTTCCTCTCTTAAAAAAAAAGCCAAAACAAAACAAAAAGTCATCCCCCCCGCAAAAAAATGGAGTCTGATATGTGTAAAAAGAAAAAAAGTAATCATCAAGGTCACCCAGCCACAGTAGCAACTTGTCTGCAAGATATGTCCACTGGTTAAGTAGTGGCTTAGATTTTATGGGAGTGACCCACCACTGGGATTTAAGGGCCACTCCATATTTCAGTTTTTAAAATAAATTACTCTGTTCATATTTGCTTCAGCTACATCCTCTTTAATTTCTCTATTGCTTGCTTCTATATTTCTGGTAAACCAGCTTTCTACTATGGAGATTGTAATGCCATTATTGATCGTTTTCAGGCACCATGGTAAATGTTCTATTTCCCTAACCCCAAAAAAAGCATATGTAATAAATAGAAATAGCACAGGTAAAGGAACAGGGTTCAAAGACTCCGGTAACTACAAGGGTAATTTGCCCAAAGCTAGTAAAAGACAAAGTAGAAACAGAATGAAAAATACAAGAGTTTGCTCCTACTGCTGTGATAAACACCTTGACCAAAACCAACTACAGAAGGAAAGAGTTTATTTCCATTTATAGGGTACAGTTCATCTTCAAGTAAAATCAAGGCAAGAAATGAAAAAGAGACATAGAGGAACATTGATTCCCAGCTTACCTTTGGGCTCAGAGTCAGCTACCTCTGTTACATAGTCCAGGCTTTCCTGCCGAGGGATGGAACCACCCACCATGGGCTAGATCCTCCTACATCGATTAGCAATCAAGAAAATACCCAACAAACATTCCCCAGGTGCCAATTTGAAGAAGGCAGCTTTTTCAATCTAATTTCCCTCATTCTTAGTATGTCAGGTAGAAAAACAAGATTAACTTTTACAAGTCTACCCATTGTAAACTTGATGCACAACATAACACTTAAACCATAACCGTTCCTAGTCTCCAAGATCTCTTTTGAAAATCACACATAAAACACAGTCTGATTTTAAAGATTCCACAGTCTTTTAAAGAAAAAGAAAATAAGTACTTTAAAAGCCCAAGGTCTTTTTAAAATTTAAAGTCTCTTAATTGTGGTCTCCAATAAAATAAAAGATAAGTTACTATTTGCTTAATTTAAAAAGGAATAATCAGGGCACAGTTGCAACCAAGTCAAGGCAAAACCCAAAGTTAAAGGATTCCTCAAATATTATTCTTCTACATGGAATATTCATGTGAGGAGAGTAAAGAATTTGTTGGATTGTCTGTGTGATATTTTCAGTTAAGCATCTGTGGAAGTGAAAAGTTCTGTGTTTTTCTAGGACAGTAAATGCTAGTTTACAGGAATTAAAATTAGCTATGATTAGTAAAAGACTAGCATTATTGAGGCAAAATCTTTTTGGAAGTATTTCCTCATAATCAGAATACAGATATTGTGGTCCAGAGGGTCCAAGAACTAAAGCTCAAGTTGGCAGCTAAATGTGGATATGTTTAGGATTCTTCCACATGATTCTGTTTCTGAATGCAAGAAAGGGTCATGAGGATCCATTGATATTTGATCCATTGAATTTCATGAATAGGCCTGGACAATATATTAGTGAAAGTAAAGCCTCAGTTATAGTGGATACTCCAACATAATTAGACTTGCCAGGGCTGTGAGATGACTTCAAGGACAGTGGCAGATGTGTAGTGGAGTTGTCCTGAGCCTATAGGGTAAGATGTGTATGCTGTGACTTACAGAGCTGGAGAGGTAGAGTTGCCCAAGCCCTTTGGAAGGGCTAGAAGATTATGAGTGAGTCCCACATGCTGTACATAAGCTAGATATTATAAGATATATAAGCATCAGAAAGCAAACTAGAACAGAAACCAAATATGTCTAGTTCAAAAGAATAAATTCTGCACATGTACCAAGCTGTTCCTCAGAAGGTATAGATTAACATTGATAGCACATACATATTCTCTTCCAAACCTGTATGTTTGCTTAGCTATTAATTCCAACACAGACATAGATGAGAGTGAGCATTAAAATATCAGCGGTTACCCCTCCATCATGCTTTAGAAAACCTCTAGCACTGTATATTAACTAAATTGATAACTTCCAAATTATTTTTATCACAATTCAAAATAAGAAATGTTTTTTATATCAGAAATATAAAACAGTTGTAAGTTTTAATCATGACTTAAAGTTCTCTGTAGATTCAGGAATCACGTTCTTGAACCGCCATCATAAAAACACTGGTGAAGAGTGCCTGCCATCAGAACAGACTTTTCTTTATAGTTTCCCACAGATCAGAAAGTTAATTTTCATGAAAACAGCCAGGGACGGTGAGGATCAGTCCCATTTCCAGAATGGTGTGAAGGAGCGAATAAAAGATGGGAGGCAGATTGGAGCAACAGCAGTGTACTCGGAGCTTTAACTGGCGCTTTCCAGAACTAAATGAGCTCCCAGTAAAGGGAGTGTGCTGAGAGACAGAAAGCTGCAGGGACACACAGATGGAGAGTTCCAGGAGATTCGACTGGTTGTGGCCAATGCCTGGAGGGAATGAGGCTGGTATATACATAGGCCTACGGTTCTATTTTTAATGAACTGCATACTTGGAAATAAAACATAAAAATATTTTAAAGGCTTGCAGGAAGGGAAGAGTCTTATTATAAGACCAACACGAGGCAAAAGTAGGCCAATGAAACATATGGAATTCCCGATATTCATCCTGGTTTCAGTAAGAAAATGTGTGTATCAATCATGCATGTTTAGAGATGTTCATTAACAATTGTTTAAGATCTTTCTAATCTTTCAATTGCCTCTACAAAATTCTGAGCTGGAAAAAAAAATCACAGTATGTTGATATATACACATATCCTTGCACCCAGGAGACTGAGGCAGGAGGATCATGAATTGTAGACCACTTTGATATATAGTGAGACTCTATCAAAACAGTCACTGTTACTAAGGAAGACTCCTGATGATGTTGTTGTAAAAACAGCGTCTATCAAACATTGCTAATAAGATAGACAGTGCCCCATTGAGGATTTCTTCAGGAAGATTTAATCTATTTGTGATGCACAATATCTTAAGAGTTGGTTCACAGCATTACTCACCAACTGGAATAATAAATAAACTGTTATTTTACATGTTCTATTAGAGGCCTCCTTAGTCCTCATGACAAGAAATAAGAGCTAAACATGAGTGTAGTTTTCAATTCATATGGCATCCAAATTTTAATGAAGAAATGTTTAATGAACATATTTGCTGTTCAGATAAGCAATTCCAGTTATTTATTAGCATTAAACAGATGTGTGCTTCACTGTCTTTCTTTTGGGTGTGGTCTTTCCTCACCTCTGCTTATCCTTTATATGGTTTCAATTTAGATATATGTTAAGAATTATATCCCCTCCTCTCAAGAAGGTTAGAAACCCCACTGTCAGAAAATACAATGCTAGTTCTTTCATATTAACCATATCTTAGATTGTCTCCTAGTGGAAGGGAGTAATATTAGGAAAGCCAGATAATTTCTTGGTTCCCAGTTTCCTCAGAGATAAGAGAAAACCTTACAATCCTGGCCTCCATGAAGAGGTTCATAAGGAAACTCTATAAAACATAGTTCCTTAAGGTCCTTGTAAGTTTCACATTGTTGCAGTAATGTAAAGATGAGGGCATCTTTTTTAGGCTGCTACTTTTCTTTATACCTGTGGTATTTACAATCTGCCCATCTAAATATTAATACCAGAGTAATGACAAGCAGCTAGAACTGTGTGTGTCTCAAGTTCAAACCCTGTCTGGGCTTCATAAAAAGCTCCAGACCAGCCTAGGTTACTGTATAAGACTCTGCCCAACCACAATTCAAATTCCTACAAAACCAAGTTACTATAATGTCGACTAACTCAAAATGTCTATTCTTAATTGAATTATCACAGTCAAACTACAAAATCAGAAACTTTTCTAAAACAAAACTGTCCAAAAAAGAAATAACTACTATGTCTATGAGAAAAATTCTTGAACCAAGCATTTTTTATGCCGTATCTTCAATAATTTTAAGTCATGGTCATCATTAGTTGAAAATGCATAGTTAGTACTCTAGTCCTAAAATCCTAAAGGAAGGATTGAAACTTCCTTAGAGAAAAGTTAGCTTCCAGAGGCAGAGAAACTTTAAAGTGCTGGTGCCAAGTGTGCTGTGATAATTGCTTGGTTCCTCCTTTGTTAAAATAATCTATTGTACACACTGAACATGACAAGGAATTGCTCTCCCCCAGAAGATAAAATTCCACAGTATTCAAAAGCTTAGCTAAATATCATAAGCAATGGGATATTAGTTATTGAATATGCAATTTTTATTTGTAGTGATCATCTCTGTGAGGAAATTTGCATATAATCACCTAGCCATCTTGTTTTGTAGATTACTGCAGTGTTCACTCATTTGCCCTGTGAAAACGTGATATGTGCTTATCTACCCAAAATCAAAATAATACTGTTTCTAGTACCACTCTCACATAGAAACAGTAATTCAGATTAGAGGCAGAAAGAACCCAAGAGGTTGTCTAAAAGGTGTCTATGAATTGTCATGAATTTAAGGGAGGAGCCAGTCGCGCCCAAGGGTTGGGAAGGAAAATGGTAGCAGAAGTTTAAAATGCATACAATGCGAAAAATACAGAAAACCTATAAAGGTTAGGAAATTGTAGCAAATGATTGTATTTGGTGCATGGCATGTGATGACCACAACAAGAGGTAGAAAGAATGCCAAGGGGAGAAATAATGAAATCTGGCAAATTCAGAGGCAGAAAGAGTGGAAAAGCCCTTTAGAGCTACCTCATTCGTACAGCTTAGAAACTGTTTTAGTGAGAGTGGACCTAGTCTCAATCACGATGGATGCTTCTATTTATGCGATGAGTCACCAGTAGGAGGAGAGGCTGTTGAGTACAGTGAAGATTACAAAGGAGAGACATTTGCCATTCTACATGTCTTCAACTTCTTTCCCACTTACTTTTCTCTCCAGTACTTTGGCACTTAGTGAGGGTACAGAACATAAGCACCTTTCTAAAGCTTAAAAGGGGAAATTGGAACAACAATATACTTTCCTTTCACCTATCACTAAGGGAACAGCAATTCCTCTACTCATCTAGCATTGCTTTTCTTGCCTACTGCTCTTTAGTGAATACCTCAAACTCAATAAATTTAGAACTTGAAGCTAATAACGTGACTATGTGTCTATGAATTGGTTGTATATGTCACTGAACGAATCTGCTTTCACAAATAGTGGTGTTTGGGACTTTGGTTCCTTGGAGCTTTGGTTGGTCATGTGTATCCCACATGATTCCCTCACTTCACTGCTTTCTGACCACTAAGATAATGCTTTCAGCCCAGAGTCTTCTGAATTTTGCAGAAGTTTTTAATATGGCCTTTCTTATAGGGGGATGATGGTTGGAATCAAAATAGGAGCATTTCTATCATGACAGCTGCAGATCTCTTCAGGTCCAGTGATACTGGATGGTATTTACTGACATATGGTGATATTTCTGCCATATTTTTTAATTAAGGCAAGAGTTAGAGGAGAACAAGATTCCAGGTAAGGTAAATAGAAGTAGACTCTACTGTTGCTGAGAGAAATAGGAAAAACCATGTTATTTGACCCACCCCTATTGCCCACCCCACTGCAGTTTTTCCACCCATTGAATCATATGTAAACCTCAAATCCATAGAGTTATATATCATATCCTCAGTTTTTATGTTTTAAAGCTTAAAACTCAAAGGTATTACATTATAGAGATAAAACTAAATTAGATGAAGCTGTGACCCTCTTATAGGCCTGATAAGTCCTAAGAAAAGGATAGAAATGATAGTCTCATATGTATTTGTCAGGTATAGAGTATGACTGTGGGTGGCTCCCATCCACCAAATATAACCAGGGAACTTACCTAATCCTAGCATGATCGGATGATTATATGGCACAAATTTTCTGCCCTAAGTCTATGCCTCTTCTAGTGTTTCTCTACGGTTGGGTATGTTGAGTTGTCATTTGTGAAGTTACTGACCAAGGTTAGGGTAGATCATTTGCTCCAAGTTTTTCAATTATGTCGCCTTCTGGTCTGATCAAATATTCTTAATTGAAAGAAATCTATAGGGAAGGTGCCTAGCTGAACTGAAAATTACTATTATTAAAAGTAAATTAAGTCCAAACAAGTTGTACTATAAAATTTGCATGGCCATCTAACACCTTAAAGCCCATGAAAGATGAGTCCCATAAAAATCCTTCATTAGAATTTCCTCTAGTACTCCATGTCAAAGTTTGTCCTTAAAAAGCTGTGAAAGCTGTCTTCAAAAATTAGCATCCCATTAAACATAGGGTTTTTTTCTAAATAAACAGCTGATTGAGTGGATATCTCTTCTACTTTATTATTCCACCAGATAGATCAAGTCAATCACTATATCTTAGGAGAGACATAACCAAAGTGGAACTGTTAGAAGTTCTAGTTCCCTTGTTAAGAAAGATTAAAATCACTGCTGTGATTTGGCTTATCCTTTAAAGGGATTGGGGGGAATGTCGAGTATTTCAAGAACTGAATTCTGTTGTAAGAACAACAAGTGGGAAGGATGGAAGTGGCAGTTGCACAGTTGCTGGAACTCCTAGCAGGAAAATATTGCGATAAAAATATTGTAAATTCTACATTTTAAAGGGGTAGGATCTTGATCCACCATTTTCTGAAAGTGACCAGCGTTCTCATGTAGTCGAAGGTGTGTGGAGTGGCATATTGCACATGAAGGCATGTACGTGGAGAAGTTGTCCTACAGTGGGGTCAAGGTGGTGATTTCATAAGATGTGTGGGTATGAATTCTTCAATGTTTGGGAATGGGCACATCGATGGAGTTAATTAGATGTTAGCTAATTAATTATTGGTGAGTTTGAAGCACTGACAGTGTTAAATAAGCCTGTCTGAAATACTGTAGGATTCCTTTCGCTTTGTTATTTGTTTCCTTTACTGCTAGTAAACACAGCATGAACGTCCAGTAAGTTGTGCATCCCCCCGCTCCCCCTGCCACGCATGTGAGTGCCTGTGTGCGTGCATGTGTGTGTGTGTGTGTGTGTGTGTGTATGTGTTTCTGTGTCTCTGTATCTCTCTCTCTTTCTATCTCTACGTGTGTGTGTGTGTGTGTGTGTGTGTGTGTGTGTGCCTTTGTAGAAGAGAAATAGTAGCCAATCTGAGACAATGATCAGAATTGGCATTGCTTTCATGAACTCTGACTTTAAATATTAGAATGCATTGGTTGCCTCAGGCATAAGAACATTTTCAATCCTTTACAAACATATTTTGAGAAAAATGTGGAATTTTTTTCAGTATGGATTTCTACTCTAATTTCATTTGAAAATCACACTTGCTGTGAAATTCTCAAGGCCGAGCAATGAAATAGTGTAATTTTTAGCAAGTGCCAACAATTTCCATGTGAATGGCGCCTTTATTGAACATATTTTAACACTCCTGTGGATTAATAATGTGTTAGCAGAAAAAGGCATGTTGAGCCTGGTGCAATTATCCTTCCATCCCAATTATACTGTGACATTAAATCTTGTGACATTTAATAAGAAAGGCCATTTCACCCATGGCTACCTCCAGTGCAGACGATTTATGCAACAGTGTTCCCATAGACAAAATTATGAAAAAAAGGCCTTCCAACGTGCTGATATGTCTAACTGCCCATGCAAATTAAATAAGGTGTACCAAAATATATAAGTTGTTAATATTGTGATTGCCTGGTACCTGAGACAAAAAGGAAGATGAATTAACCACCCTGGCTTTTATCTGTTGCAAAATAAAACAAATGGAAATGGGTGACTAATGGCGTGGAGACTTCCTACGAGAGTCAGGACTTTAGCTTTCTGCGCATTGGAGGCCTTTTCAACTTGGTTCATAATGTATATTTGCCCTATAACTTAACATATAGCAGGACAAATGAGTTTGACACACATCATAAAATGCTGTGGTAGTTTGAAATTGAAGTGCTAGCATTTGAGATTAAATGCCTAATCAATCAATTATGATAACTTTAAATATGTTTATGTACTTAATATGTCAACGTGTATTGCATAGTTCTATACAAAGTGATAGCCTAATGTTGACTCTGAATTAATTGGTATTTTACTTTAAAGTTAATTGTTTGAGATCCGTAATGGGGAGGAAAACATACCATACTGATGGAATATTTATTAAAGTAAATATTTAGTCTTATTTTCAGAATTTATATACTTGAGTTGATATGAAAAAATAAAATGTGGCAGAAAACAAACTATAAAACCATACATTTGATGGCTATACTAGTCCAAGACCAAGTTTTCAGCATAAAGGAGATTTATTTGCCCTAGAGGGACAAAGTCTAGGGAATAAGAGGCAAGGACAGGAGGTAGAGGATGAGAGAGAAGAGGAAGGGAACAAGGGAGAAGGGGAAGGAAATTTGTCCTGGAGAGAGAAGGAATGCCTCTGGATAGGGAGGAGACAGACCAATAGGAAAATGGCAGTCTATAAAGATAAGAATAGAAACCCCATGTTAGGATGAGGTTCTTACTTTCAATTGGGCATGTTAACTAGGTGAGACAAAGGGGCTTTTATTACTGGAATTCAGTACTTTGATTACCAGACCTTGGTAGTCAGCCACAGGAGAAGGAAGTAGCCAAATAAAGGAATATTAGCTTAAGGAATATAATATAATAGGTATTAGCAAGCAATAGGTATACAATACTAGCAATAGGTATACTGGGGTTGGTATGTAAAATAAAAATAAAATTAAATAAAAAACCTGTACTAAAAAACAATGACTGAGTTAGGAACAACTGTCTATGTCAGCAATGGGACCAAGGAGGAAATCACACAGCATCTACAGCCCAAACTTAACATCACAAGCTAACCTATCAACTACCCAACCTCACTCCCAACCTTAGAGCATTTTCAGGAAATTCTCTTCTTGGTTGATTTACAGGAAAAGGAAAGGAAGGCCTGCTAGTCAGGACCTAATGGTGGGGTTAAATTTTGTGCTAGGTTTATTTGCTATTT
Organism: Myodes glareolus; assembly: GCF_982192425.1. Taxonomy (NCBI): domain Eukaryota; kingdom Metazoa; phylum Chordata; class Mammalia; order Rodentia; family Cricetidae; genus Myodes; species Myodes glareolus. The sequence goes on from NC_142046.1 coordinate 49,120,288, forward strand.
GTTTCCCATTATATTACCTACATATCATAATCATAGGCATAGGCATACTTTCTCAAAGCAGGTTTGACTTTAATTAACTCAGCCCTTTATAATGTGACATTATATGTATATTAAGTATAGGTTTTATTGGCTTTCTGGAGATTATCCATTCATCATTTTCTTAGAATTTACTTTCTGGCCACATTTAAGTTTTATGATTGAGTTTCACTTACAAAAGTGTTGAAAAAGCAAAAAAAAAATCATTTTTTCAAGTATCAGGTAAAATATCTGGTTTCTACAAATGCAGATATATGGATTATGGATAGTTTGTCTAGACATTGCACAGAAGATGAAGTTAAGAAATGGCCCGCCAATAGAGCCCAAGCAGAGGAGTGATGGGCATACTCCTGAGTGCCAATCACAAACCAAGTTACGGTGCAGTTACGCCAGGCCACACCCACCGTTCCCTGCTGTTGGAATATGCACAAGCTCAGTAGCACTGAATGGACAACAGAGTTACAGAACTGCAGTATACTGCAAGAAAATTTCCATCATTAAGTGAAAGCCAGTAGCCACAGGTTTAGAACACATTGCTTCTAAACTGAGCATCTAACTGAGCATGTAATTTCTGCTCCTTAGACCCTTCCTGTTGTATTGCTACAGTGGCAAATGGTGTTAGTGCACCTTGAACTTCCCTTTAAGGATGACCTTGTCTTCTGAAAGGGTTGCCCCCCCATATTATTAAATAGAAGCCGAAATATTCAAATGTAGATTCTAAAAAAATCAGGGTCTAAGAAATGAATACATCTCATTTTTTTCTTTCTTCGATGAGAAAGAATATGTAACAGATTGTATAATGTGATAAAAAGAACAAGTGGTCTGTTGATACATCCCTTTAGTTCCCAACATTCCTGGGAGACAGCTGATCAAATGCCTTCATATGTATCATTAACAGTGTGTCTTTTTAGGATGCTGGCCCTCGTTGGTGGGTAAACAAGAATGAATTTACCTCTTTTCACAGTTCTATGTAGATCCATCTCCTCCTGTTAAAGGGCACTTAAGAAAATTGCCAGTTTCTTTGAATGATCTAGTGTGGCTTTTATCACTAGATGGTTAATGCATGCATAGTGAACCTAAAAAAAACCCAATATTTTCCCCCCTGCAGTCATATGTTTGCAGTAAATGTGACATTAACCTTTTAAAAGCTTTTGCCTGAGACCAAGAGTCAAATGGTTTTAGCAGATGTTATTAGGCCTTTTCTATTATTTTCAATTTTTTTCTAGTTGTGAAACGTGCTTCTGAGCACAGCTCAATTGCTATGCTTTTGCATGATAAATTAACATAAAATTCTATAATGCAAACTAATCAGGTTTCTGAAAATCCTGTTATAATTTGTATGAAAATATTGGAATCTGGGCTCACAGTTGCTTTGCATAGATTAGGTAGCCAAGATGCCTTTGTGTCTTAAAGTCCTTCTTGCAGATGTGGTATCTTTTCCTTTCCTTTTGAAAAGTATTTAATACATTTTACAATTTCACAGATATTTCATAAAGCTAATGCATATGTTTTACAATAGAAATGCTTTCAATCTATTTATAGTAAGGAATAACATATTAGCCAGGTGGCAGTGGAACATGCCTTTAATCCTAACACTCGGGAGGCAGAGGCAGGTGGATCTCTGTGAGTTTGAGGCCAGCCTGGTCTATAAGAGCTAGTTCCAGGACAGACCCCAAAGATAAAAAGTAAACACTGCCTCAAAAACCAAAACCAAAAAAAAAAATAACATTAATTTTAGTAGCAATGGCAACTCATATCTTTAAAACTTGGGGGAAAGCATAAACATTAATAATTAACAATTCCTTACCTTATTTGCACTCTTTATTCTAACTTCCATTTTCATCTTATATCAAAGACTAGATTTAAATACTTTATCCCACTTGGGATATAAAAATTAATTTATATTATTAGATTGTGTCATTACCTCATAATATCTTTATTATATGGAGAAAACCATGTTTTTATATGTGTTTCCATATGTATATAAACATATATACATATATATTTAATAAAAACACATATATATTTCATAAAAGGATAAACATTTAGGGAATCTTGGAAAAAAAGATTCTTTAAAAAGCGCTGTGCTCGATGGTCCCAGCTCCCATCACAACTCTTGGAATGGAAAGTGTGTGATTATTGACAAACATTAAGAAACTCATATAAAAAAGACAATTATTATATGTGAAGAAATAGAGAATTGGTCATGTGACATATTCTGAGAATGTAGTAGAGATAACAGAGAGAAATAAAAGAAATGGGGAGATTTATTTCCCAAGAGAAGAAAAGGAAAGTATTTGTTAGCATTCTGTAAAAAGGCTAAAAATGTGCACACCTCAAAACTCCACTTCAACCAGAATTTTATGCTGTACGGATATTTAAAAATTTTGATATTAATAAACTGTTTGCAGCATGATTTTAAGATATAGGAATTTATAAAAACAAAAATATCCCATTATAGATAGATGATCATATTAAGTACATTATATTCATAAAGTACAATATTAAGGAAACATGTCCATGAAATTACAATTTAATGTAATATGCAATACAAGGCTGTTTATGACACATATAAAAAAGGACAGTTATGAACATTTCTGTATGCAAAATTAAACATATATATTAGAAAGAGAAAAAATATAAAACAAATGCTCAGTGTGCCAGTTACCTCAGAGTTTTTGTTTCTTTTATCACATTTGCATTTAAAAAGTTTATATACATACATATCTATATAATATGTTTATGGTACATGAAATATGGCATTATCATTTGACAGAATCAGGCAGATACCTTCATACAAAAAGTGCTCCAGAAACTTTTAAAGCATTTTTCCTTAGTGAAGATTAGAATCATATATATGGGTGTGTGTATTTATATTCATATATGATATATTGTATTTATCGTATATGTATATTTTTATTGTATATTGTACATGTATGGTGCATTATATACAATGTATTATATGCCTGATAATTTATGATTATATATGATATAGATGTATATTTAATTACATGTATGATATGTATATTATGTATGATATTTAATAAATTGTTTATAATTTATCATATTATATATTGTTATTATATGTTATAAATGTGCCTTAGTTAGGATTTCTATTGCTGGGATGAAACTCCATGACCATAAAACAAGTTGGGGAGGAAAGGGTTTATTTGGTTTGCACTTTAGCATTGATGTTTACCACTGAAGTATGTCAGGAAAGGAACTCTAACATGGTAGGACCCTGGAGACAGCAGCTGATGCAGAGGCCATGAAGGGGAGCTATTTACTGCCTTAATTTCCATGGTTTGCTCAGCCCTCCTTATAGAACCCAGGACCATCTGCATGCTGATAACAGCTCTTGGACTCACAGTCTAGCTCAAAAGAATCTATGGTGCCCTGGGCTCTATACCTAGTCGAATGCTTGAGTGTAGACTTGCATATCTCAGGGATCCCTGGGTGGAGCATGCACAAAAGCAGATCGATGGCCCTGGTTTTCCTCAAGGTAGGTCTATGAAAATATCCCCATGTGTCTGCAAGACCAGAAACACTCTTAACTCTGCCCATCTCTCTGTTCCTAATTCACCAGTATGACATTATATCAACTAGGTGTAATCGTTGTTCTGGGGACCCATCTTCTTCCTGAAAACTTCAAAGATTACTGCATGAAAATTTATTGTTCATTTTTGAAAATATAAGCAATATTCATATATATATACATTTGTATATATGTATATATATATATATATATATATATATATATATATATTCAACAAAAGGTACCATAGAGACAAAAAATAGGTATAGGGAGAAGTAAATTTTTTGAGAGTATTGATAATAGTAGTCTCTAAATTTTACCTTCCTTCTCTCTCATACCAGGTGCTTTTTGATATGAGACACAAACTCTGAATTTTTCATTTAATAATATGCTTGGGTTTAGAGAAGGATAGCCACTGTTCAACTCCAAAGCCAGGTTTTATTTTTAGTAAATGATGGCTGCTGTTATATGTATGTCAATAAGATATTACCCTGCACAGGATGTTGATATCATAAGTCAGATTTCTCTTTGTTTGGTGATTCTTTTTTTTCCTTTTCTATCTTTTAGCTTATAGCTATCTTTTCTTCTTTAAGCATCTAGAAGTCCAAGGACTTTTTTGAAAATGGATACTTTCCTGCAAAGACAAGAACAGAACCCTGCCCCAATCTTTATGAAATTTCCTTAAAACCTGAAGGATTGTCTCCTCTGTGGATGAGCTGTCATTTCCACTTTTTGGCAGGTTTCTCCTTTTCAAACTGAATCTTGGTTAACTTTGATGGTATCCATAACTTTTCTTCATCTATGGAAACAAGAGCGAAACCCCTTCCTCAATGTAGCACATCTGGTATCCATTCTGATGTCAACACATCCTTGAAATACACCAGCTGAATTAATTCAGAATTTGTTTTCTATTATCCAATGCCTCTCTGCTGCTATTGTTCATTTCTCATTAGCATTAAGAAAATTCAAGGTTAATTATGCAATCTATTTCTGAGTTATTTTTTATACCTTTCTATTTGTTTAATGTATCCTTTATAGTTTGTTTTGATCCTTCTATAACTGCCTGTCCTGTAGGATCCTGTAGTATATCTGTAATATGCTTTATACTATAATAAGTAAAAAGCTGTTTCATGGTTTTAGAGACATATGCTGGACCATTATCTGTCTTTATTTGCTTAGGTATACTCATGATGGTCATAACTTCTAATAAATGTATGATTGCCACATCAGCCTTTTTTCTAACTCAATACAGTTACCCATCGAAAACCTGAATAGGTATCAATGGTGTGGTGTATATATTTTAATTTTCTAAACTTTACAAAGAGGAACACATCCATCTGCCAGATTTCAATCCTTTGAGTACCCTTTGGATTACTTCCTGCAGGCAGTGGTGTTTGACTATATAAAGAAGTAAGGCATCTCCTTATAAGCTTCTTAGTTTGCTGTCATGTAATAGAAAAGTCTTTTTTTAAGCCTTTGCTATTGAAATGATGTTTTTATGACATTCAGAAGCCTTAAGCATATTTCCAATCAATAATTGATAAATTTCTGTTTACCTTGTGCTAGAGGACCTGGCAGACCTGTATTGGATATGTGTTTTATGAATATGGAATAAAATCTATTCCTGATTATATCCTGAGCCTGAATAAATAATGAAGTCAATTCTGTATCATCTGTTATAAATTCAGTGATTTCAATATGCAAGACAACTCTTTCTGCATATTGTGAATGAGTAACTATATTGAGAGGCTCCTTAATATCCTTTAGTACCAAGAGAACAACATATAGTTCTGACTTTTGGCCAGAATTTTAAGGACTTTGTTCTTTTGTAAGAAACAGGCCCCTTGTTTGTCCTGGTTGCCTGCCTAGCTTATACCTGAAATAACCACACAGAAACTGTATTCATTAAAATACTGCTTGGTCATTAGCTCTAGTTTCTTATTGGCTAATTCTTTCATCTTAATTTAATCCATTTCTATTCACCTGTGTATTACCATGTGGTTGTGGCTTACTGGAGAGTCTATCTGGTGTCTTTCTCAGGCAGAGGATCCATGGCTTCTCTCTGACCCTACTTTCTTCCTCCCAGCATTCAGTTCTGTTTTCCCCACCTATCCAAGTTCTTCCCTATCAAAAGGCCAAGGCAGTTTCTTTATTTATTAACCAATAAAAGCAACACACAAACAGAAGGAACACCGTTGTTCCACTTTACTTAAATCTTCTGATTTGTAACCTGCCTTTCCTGATTTATTTGTTCCAGTTATTGGTGTGTCATGTACAATGTAGTGAAGAATCCAGTTAGGGCTTTATACAGTTAATTCTATTGCTTTTGAGAGAGTTGTTATTAGTCTCTCCCCCCAAAATTAGTACAAGCTCTTTGCCAGGGTTCTTTGCCTTCCCATATTTTTTAATTTCATCATTAGTAAAAAGTACCATAATTTCTCCTGGCTTTATTCCTGCTAATTGGCAAAGTCTCAGTTCTCCTTTTATAATTAATTCAGAGATCTTTTCCACATCATATTTAAATTTTTACTCAGTTTATGTGATAAAAAGATCCATTCTAAGATAATATCTTCCCTCTGCATTAAAATTCATGTAGAAGAATATTTGGAGGGTATTATGAACAGAATACAGTTAATTTTCAGAGCCACATGATCTACAGGTGCCTCCTGTAAGTTTGATTTGAGAAAAGTCAATTCTTTCTCAGCTTTGGCTGTTAATTCCTGGGAATATTTAAATCTTTTCCCCATATGAAGTTTATTTTTAAATGAATTATTTGATCAGGTGTTATCCCAGAAATGGGACCTAGTTTGGCAATGTCTACCGGCAATCTTTGGAAGCCATTAAGAGTCTGCAATCAGTCTCTCTTAATTTGCACCTTTTGTGTTCTAATTTTCTATAAATACATTTTATAACTAAGATAACTGATGGAATCTCTTATTTGTATTTTTTTCAAGAGAATTTATAATCCCCATTTAGGCAAAACTTTCTTTACTTCTTCAAACATTGTTTCTAAAATATCTACATTTGAATCAGATAGCAAGACGTCATCCATGTAATGGTAAACTTTGCATTCAGGAAATTGTTTCCAGGTTATTTCCAGTGGCTGTTGTACAAAATATTGGCACAAGGTAGGCTATTTAACATTACCTGTGGGAAGACGTTCTATTGATATCTTTTAGTAGACTGAAAATTAATGGCAAATTTTTCTCTGTATTTTTCATATAAATATATAGTGAAGAAATAATTTTTTAAATCAGTAACTGTAAGAGGTCATTCTTTAGGCAATAAGGAATGGCAAAGGAATTCTAAATTATAGAGGACTCATTGGTTGAATTACCTTATTAACTGCTTTTAAATATGTAACTATTCTTCATTTTCCAAATTTATTTTTTAACAGCAAATACAGGAGAATTCCAAGGGCTGGTTGATTCTTTAATATGCTGAGCATAACCCATGTAGGTTTCTTAGTTAACCATTTTGAAGGTAGGGCCAGTGGTATCTCTGAAGGTTTGCTAGTTGTTCTGTATTTTTTTTTTACAAAAAAAATGGCTGGTAACTTTTTTAAAAAATAATACCTTCTATTATCCTTCCCAGAAACATGAGTTTCTGGAACTGCAAGAATGTTAATATGGGCATTCCATTGCTGCAAAAGATCACAACCCCATAGATTTACTGCTATATTAGCCACATATGTACTTAGTCTTCCTCTCTGTCCGTCTGGTTCTGTGTATTCAAGTCATCTCATGCTTTGTTTAACTTGATATAGAGTTTAAATTCCTGAAGACTGAGCATCTGTCTCCTGAAGAGGCCAATTCAGATGCCAAGATTCTTGAGTAAAAATAGTTTCATCTGCACCCGTGTCCAAAAATCCTTCAATTACAATGTAATTTATTTGTGCTTTCAGTTTTGGTCTTCGACAATTTATAGAAGTCTACCAAAAAAATACATTTCATATTTTTTGCTATAATTTTTTGATCCTCCTCCGTGTTTATTCTATCATCCAGAGCAATATGGTTCTTTTACAATGGGCACTGGATTTTCTTATTTTTCTGAGGAGGTATGTCTTCCACAGTGACTGGGAATAACTGGACCACACTTGACCTGGGGGTCTGTGACAGGCACCCCAAGGAGTTTCCAATGTTAGTGGGTTGCCTTGTTTGTCCCTTGTAGATCTACATTGATTAGTCAAATGTTGGCCTTTACTGTATCTTCTACATAATCCAGAAGATTGAGACCTTTTATTTTTGTCATTCCCAGAGAAAAATATTTCTAGGAATGCCTAATCTACAATCCATTCTCAGATGCCCTATTCTACCACAATTAAAACATTTGGTATTTTGATGTCTTTGGAAATTGCTTCTCCTACCCAAGTCTCAGTATTATAGTCAACATTATCCATTGGTTATGATTTAACTTTTAAAAGCTCAAGTAGCTTTTTGCATTCTAAGTTGGCATTTTCAAAAGCCAGAGATTCAATAAGTACTTGTCTAGCTTCTATATCTGTTACCCCTATTTGTACAGCTTTAGTTAATCATTGTAAAAAATCATTAAAGGGTTCTCTTTGGCCTTATATGACCTAAGTATATGCTTCAATTCTTCCTAGTTCTTGAATCCTGTCCCAAGCATTTATTACTGTTGTATGGCATAGGGACAAGATGTGTTCATTGTAAATAGCTTGATTCTGTAGACCCGCATAATGGCCCTCACCAAGAATTTGATCTTGTGAAACCTGGAATCCTTTGATTCTACCTTGATATTTCAGAGCATTAGCCTCCTCTCTGCAATAACACTTTGACTGTAACTGACCGATCTTCTAGCATCACTGAGAGTAATTGAAGCCAATCATGTAGAGTAGCCTTATTGTTTGAAGTCCATGTCTTTATCAATCCCCCAACATATGGTGAATGCATGCCATAAGGTACTACTGTTTGCTTAATTTCTTTTAGATCTTTCATACCTATAGATTTCCATTTACATCTGTATATCCATATGGGTATTGAGTATTTGCTGGCTTTTCAGAGGTCCTAACAGGATAAGTAGCTAAAACCCTTGTTAAGTATCTCTGACTCTGAGAGGAACTGGTGATACTAAATCTTTTGCCTGTACCTCCTCTCCTTGCTTACTAGTTCTGACAAGTTCCTCAGTCAACTCAAATCTTTTTTATCACTGTCTTTTCTAAAGTCTAAATCTCTTGACCAGTGATTATTTTCTGATGTTTTCATCAAATCACTTAATTTCTGGTTCTCGTTCTGCACATGTGATTTCAAGGTTTTAAATTTTTCCATTAATGATGTCTTCTCATCCTTAGATATTATTTTAATGGCATGTAGATTGCCTTTCTAGAGGGATATTTTATCTTCTAGCTTATCATAACTTTTTAACAGATTATGATTGTCAATTTCAACAGTATGAATTCTTTCAGATAATCTCTCAGTAACATTTTATAATGTATCATAACCATTGACATAAATTGAATTTTGCCTGTCAAATTAAGGCTATCATTTTCAATAGTATGAATTCTTTCAACTGAAGACTGCATCATTCCTAAAATTTTCTCATTCTAGATTCTGTTATCAAACCATTTCTTTAAGGATATAATATGAAGAACAAAACTAATAGCTGCCATGACCACAAAAATATATGTACCAGGTAGGTCATATAGCTCTTGCAGAATTCCATTCATAGTAGAAACAAGGAGGTTGTTAAAATACCTGGATGGTGATATTTTCTGCAATTATCTTGGGGTTGGTTTACAATTTTTTAATTAATTAATTTGTTAAATTACCTCTGTTATAATTTTCAGAAAATTGTTGTAGGTGTAATAATCTTGTTTGGCCAGCAGGTGTTGCAGTTGTGGTAATAAGACAGGTCCTAGATCAGTACCTGAATCACCTGAGACTTAGTATTACTAACAAATTTAGTTAATTACTTAAGAGCTACATACTCACATATGGAGATGGCTTGAGTTGGGAAGAATCTCAAGGAACCCAGAGCTTGCAGGCAGTCACAGGCTGTGAGGTTACTGGTAGGAGCTCAGGCCAGGCATTCATGGATCAGAACTGGGAATGCAAGTCTGTTTCAGGTGCAGGGTTAGAGCTTCTGGGGTCAGAGCACTGCTTGGCAGAAGCCAAAGAAGTCACAAAGGAGTTGCCGCAAGAAGTCATGGTTCTTAACCAATTCTTAACTAGTGCTTCAGTCTCACATGGACTACTTACAGCAAGTAGGAGCAGAGGTAAGGCAGGCAAAGGTCCCAGTCTTGCAACAGCTTTCTTAAAAATCACATAACACTGAACAAAATCAAGACAGTAGCTGATTTGAGGATGTATAACTCAGTAGCAGAATTCAAGTTTGTAAATTTGATCCCAGTGCCGCCCAAAACATAAACCAAGAGGATTTCTTTGCGTTATCTATTCCTCAAATCTTTTTCAAACTTCAATGCTATTCATTAAATAATATATTTCTGGTCTAGATGAATTCAGTAGTGTATGTTGCATTTTGTTTCATGGGTTGTTCATTGTGATTGATTGGGTTTTTTGCTGCTTTCTCCTGTTATCCAGATGTTTTATAGTTGGATTCCAGTTTAGTTTTCCAGGTATAAAGCCTAATTGTCCTTTCCTCAGTGCATGAGAAAGCAAAGGATACCATTTTGAGGTTTAACCAATGATTTTAGCGTTGGTTTGATTCAGAACGTGTGTTACTAAATTTCTGCTGTTATTTATTTTTACGAATTTAATGGGAAATACTTTAACACAGTATTAGCATTCTGCTCCTCATGGACTGTCCCCGCTACTTTTGCCTAAGTCATTAGTATGATAGTTATCGACGGCTTCCTATCTGCATCCTACCCATGTACTAATTGGCATCCTACTGTAACAGACAGATTTCCTTATGCCCTGTTGATTTGTTGATTTTTATAATGAGATATTCCTAGATATTTGTTTACTCTCAAAAATGCTCTTTAATTATTTTGAGTATTTAATTATTTTAATTATTTTGACATTCAAATTGTCCTAGATTTTACTAAAAGAAGTTCCTTCATGCTTTAAAAAACCCCGAGTGTTCCCTTTCCAGCTGTGATCTTTAGACCGATGTCACCAAAGTAAATGACATAGACACTCTAAACTCCAGGCCTGTTGACCAAATGGAAAATATTTCAATCTGTACATCACTTAACACAGTCACAAAATCCATGCTAACAATCCAGGCTCACTGAAGATATTAAAATATCCACACTACTTATTATTTTTGGCAAAGGTATTTCAGTAGAAACGGTAATGCCATGCAATTTATTGAAATGGGCAGACTGGTTTCTTCTTCCTTCTTTATGTGTTGTACACATTCAAGGAGTTTTAAAACAAGGTAATGTTGAATGCTGTAACAACTTGGAGATGCCTAGCAACGATTCTCTGGAGTATAAGTGAGAAGTTTTTGTTTTGCTTCCACCCTCTTCTAAGTGTGCTTATTCCGAATGAACACTCTCTTGTGGCTTTAAATTCAACCTGGCTCTGACAAGACTTACAAGTATAACTCTAAACAGAAATGGATTTGCTTTTCCCTGCCCCACCCTCACTGCTCGCACTTTTGTCTTACTTTCTAGTGCATATCACAATCTGCAATTTGATAATTATGTGTAATTATGTGTAATCATGTATAATCACCTCACACTACAGGGCACTCGATACTAAGTGCATGAGGCCAGGGACCAGCTCTCCCATTCAATCAACACACAGTGGCGTGCCTGGTCATAATAGCTGCTTTCGACAGAAAACTTGTGCATCCGAAAGGTATTCATAGGGACATAAACCTGCATGGACATTGTGCTGTATTCTCCCCAGCCCCTACAATTGTCACTGAAAGGGGGAAATTATCCTGATTGATAAAGAGAACAAATTAAGAAGTAATTTGCAGTTTGAAGTTTCTGTGATTACAAAGAGAGATACCTTCCATATTTTCTGGCACAATTTTGTGCGCTGCCTCCAATATATAGGAATATCATTGTTTCCCAGAGGGTTACAGTGTAATATTATTGTATTATACATCACTGTCACTGTCTACTTTAACATCTAGAAATGTGTTCCATGACTGAGTTTGCATGCAACGTTATAAAACTTTTGGATGTGAAATCAAGTAAATTCTATCACCCAACGGGGGTGATATTTACTAGTTATGATAAACAGTCACTCCACACTGATACCTGTGTGGCAGATGCCTGACGCCCCACAGTATGTGCCTCACACTACATTTTGCAGACAACCGTCACCAGTTTATTCACTTAGACTTTGTAAAGGATTGATGAATGGTTTGTCTTAAGTGAGCTTTTTCAGGTATCAGTTATCTATTTTATGTTGTAAAAAGTAATTAATCCTTTCATTCATTCATTCATTCATTCATCATTCATTCATTCATGCCTTCTGGGTATTTAATATACTCCAGAGACTGCAGCTGCCAGGCACAAAGCACAGAATAAATACACACTGGTGATCAAAAGGGAATAGTTTCTCCCTGCACACGCATGGACTCCACTGACAATGATAGACATTTTTTAAAAGAATATAAAACATTCCTGGCTATTAATCAGTTTTAATGATAGAAAAAGAGTGTTGTGAGAGATGCCAGCAGGGTAGCCTGTTTCAGCTCAGCAGCATAGGAAATCATCTCTGAAATAAAGAGGTACTCTGAGGGGAAGCTGGTTGATTTGTCTTTGGTTATTTGTTTGCCTTTCTGATTAGGTTTACCCAGCAGCTATTTGTCTCTTGAAGTTTTAAGGGCTGGATGTCCCAACTCAAGGAACTGGCAAATCCAGTGATCAATGAGGATTCTTTTCTGTAGAGGAGAACAAGAATTTTGACTGCATAAAGGGGAGGAACAAAGTGTGGTGCGGGGAAGAGAGAGAGAGAGAGAGAGAGAGAGAGAGAGAGAGAGAGAGAGAGAGAGAGAGAGAGAAAAAGGATGAGTCCATTTGCTGTTTTTCATGTCACTATAATAAAATACTTAAAGAAAGAGAATTAGTCTGTGACAGGAATGAGCCTTCCTATTAGTTGTCCAATGCAGAGTGCTCACCCTTGAAACAATGTACACACCACCCATAAAAATGGACTCCCCGTATCATATTTACATGCATTTGTAATACACATGTGTTCATAACAATAATTAGATAGAAGTAGTCTGTTAGCTTGAAAGAGGGAGGGACACGGTGGGGAGCTTGTGAGAGTGTAACAAGAAGGGCTTGGAGGGGGGCAAGTGATATAATTCTATTTCAGTTAAAAACGCATTAAAATAATATAGAAATAATAATGCCAAAAAGAAACAATTTAAGGAAGAAAGAACTGATTTGGAATCACAATTTGAGAGCATATCAAGAAGGACATCATGGTTTGTGGTTAGGGCAGCGGGAGTAAATAACGCATGCATGCATACATCTTCGTGGATCTGGAAACAGAGAGAGACTGAACAAGAACTGGGGACATGTTAGAGCTCTTAAGTGGTTCCCAGTCCAGTCATCCACTTCTTCCTGCAAAACCCCACTTCCTGCAGTCTTCCCAACCACTCAAAACAATGCCACTGGCTGCAGATTAAATGCTCAGACCCAGGAGACTGTGCAACACATTTCAGACACAAACCATAACAAAAGAGAGAACACTCTGGTGTCTCTTCTCCTACTCCTTCTAGAAAGAGATTTTTTAATTAACTCACAGAAGACAGAGACTAAAATATTCATTAGGGGGGGTTAAAAAATGAGCATGAGTGTCTGCAGATTGTGACAACCTGGCATATCCACAAAGCAGATTAAAATCTATGTGGCTAAAGCACCGTTTGCAAGAGGCAATGTATAGAGCGAGGCCGACGTCTAGACTGGAGAGGTACAATGCAGAGTCTCGGTGATGTGGGAAGGACTTAGGATTGTACAATTTACTGTGGAAAATGAGAATCTGTTACTGATTTTAACCACGACCACCGTGTTCTTCTGTACTTCAAAATTCTGTGCTTACTTGCAAGGTATTTATTCATAACACCCAAGTCAATTCTTGTGACACTTTTGTGTTTATCTTGATGCATGTCTAACTAGTTGATATGGGGCAAGGTGACACTGTGTCACTTCTTTGGTGCTCAGATTTCAGTGTTTCCTGGATGTTTTGAATGTTGCCACATTTTCAAACATTTTGATTTTTTAAATTTTATTAAATGTTCTTTTTCAAATGGCCCTCTGTTGTGTGTTGGAAGGCTGTCTGATGTTCATGAATGTAATAGGGAATGATAAGACTTACTAAGAAAATATTTGGTACCAAGATGTGCACTGCAGTCTCTTCACCATGACCTCACCATTAGCAAACTAATCATATATTAAATAAGGTTACCTCTAAGCCAAGTTATTAGTTGTTTAATCTATGACATTGTTTAGTGGATAAAACATTGTGACCAAGGGCTCTCAGGGACATTTCTGTATTTTCCCTCTCAGTATTGAATAAGTACCTTCTAGTTCTTCATACCTTAGGTTAATTTTCTAAGGCATAATAGCAGAGAATATTGAGAATTGCATACATATATTAAACTGTCACCTTGCTACAATATGGAGAAAAAGAGAAAAAGTCAGAACTCCCCACCCCCGCCAAGTCTCAGTAGCTAATACAAAGATGAAGGCAACCTGTATCAGGCTTAGAGTAGAGATAGACAGAGAGACAAATTTAAGGGTTTGGGATCAACCAGACATAGAGACTTGGGAAGGGGTCTTTGGGTCCTTTTCTGATGTCTTCAGTTGCTACTTCACATTTCTGGAGCATCTGCAAAGGTTCCATGCATATAACTCTTACATTATGAGAGAATAAGATATGCTTATAACTTATCTATTTAATTCATTTATAAATATGACCATTTAAATCTTTAGAACATGATGCCGACACTGACCATTTCATTTAGACTATGGTTGGCATTACTTTGTTAGTGCAGTTTTGATTCATTTATTCTTCTGACATATATTTAATGTCAAGATTAATGGCTCTTAATGACTACTATATCAGTCGCTGCTGGGCATATCTTCTTCCTTGACTTACAATACTGTTATTAGCCAGCTTGTGCTAACCAGGATTTGCCCCATAATCTAGCAACCTTATGCAGGAAATTTTCTTCCCATTATCAAGCTAAAAATTTCTCTGTAGAGTGGAAGATTTTGTATATGAATAAAAGATAGTTAATGACAGCCATAGATGTGACTGCTATGAAGTACCCATCTTTTTTATTTGTAATCAATTCAAATAATACTCCATCCCTTGATCTGAGAGGCTTCTGAAAAGAAAGTAGTAATTGATGAATGTTTTGGTCGCTAATCATGAAGATACAAAAAGTAAAAATTTCAAATTAAATATAAGAACATTTTAGTTTTAAAGATTAAACAGTAAAGACATGAAGGCCAAATGTTTACCTTACATTAGCCCAGAACTGACCAGAAAAGAATAGGCATAAGGAGAAATGCAAGTAAGCATAGAGCATAGATGGTGCTTACGTCCTGAAGTTGGTGTTCATAGCAACTCAGTGTTGTGGAGATGTTTTCCTCCAGTGCCTAGGTTCTAGGAAAGACCTTATCCCGATTCCAGTGGTTTGAAATTTGAACCACTATATCCAACAAGATGTTTTATCTCTTCTTCCCAGGATTGCCTTGGAAAAGTGATGCGGACCAACTCTGGCCAAAGAAGCATGAAGACTAGTCTTCCGGTGGTAAGTTTTAAGAACGATTGTCCACTGGTAAATAGACAGATCAAAAATCTACAGCTTTCAGGGTGGAATAATGTGAGCCAGTGTGACCTGGAGATGTGGACGTGCTTTAGAGCTACTTCTGTGAAAGTATGGGGACAATAGCTGTTGCCCCCAAAAAGTGTGTTAAAGGACCGAGGTACTAATGATCGGAATCAGTGATTTGATCAAACCCAGAGATGTAAAATTGTTATCTGCAGATTAAAATTATTAATGCTTAAGTCATTTTGATTGGAGCTTCCTATGACTTGCTGGCTAAAATATCCTGCTATGAGTCACCATTTAGTTTATGTCTTTTTCGTCTTTTATTTGTTGCAAAATATATGCAGTTGATTGACGATTCAGAAAAGATGTTGCATCTTATAACAGAACATTTTTGATTCAAAAAATGTTAGCAAAAGAAAGGCTAATTAATTGACAACACATCACCAAATTCCATCCATGAACACCTTCTAGCAGGAAAGGTTCAATGGGCATGAGGGATGTGCTTTATTAACTAATAACCTTTGAGGGAAGATAAAGCATGAAGATAAGTGAGTATAATAATACACAGCAGTATTTAAATAATAGTAGTTACTATTGACTGCTCTCAGACCACCAATGAAGCAAAGTAGACTCTTTTTCAGGAAGTAAGCAAAGGGAAGAGTCATTTGAAATAAGTTCTTATGGGTGTACTAGACACATTAAATTCTTTAAGCTAAGCAAAGAATATCTTCAACAAACTCTTAGGACCTACTTGACTTCTGTGTCTTTCAGGGACAATGAGACCCAAAAATAATAAAATAGAAGGAGATGGATTGGGAGAGATATTCCCTTAACACATGTTCATTCTCCCAGATTTTCCCAAGTGTGTACATGTATGTGTACATGTGTAGATGAGTGAGTGTGTGTGTATGTGTGTGTGTGTGTGTGTGTGTGTGTGTGTGTGTGGTTAGAAGTTTGGCATACACACGTGACAGTGTATGCACAGAAGACAGACAATTACCTCACATGCATCTCTTCACTTTCCAACTATTTAAAAACAAGGTCTTCTTATTGTTCCATGCTGCATACACCAGACTACCTGGCACCTAATCTTTCTAGGATTCTCCTGCCTCAACACCTTCCATATCATAGCAGGAAGAGAGGGACTAAAGACATAGACCGCTACATCCTGCTTTACATGGGTTCTGGCAGGAGGTGGACTTGGGTTTCCTTGCTTGCCCAGAAAGGGCTTTACCCATTAAACCATTTCCTCAGTCCTTCGATCTTTGAGTCCTGAGAAGTCTCTCCTTTCTGTTGACATTTACATGGAAGTGCAGCAGAAGCAGGTCCTAATCCATCCATTGTCTTTAAACTACCCCATGAATGTCTTTCAAGGAACTTAAGACAGCATAGTGCATCACTGAAAACTGCAACCTGACGCTCATAGTCATAATAATTCAAAGGAAAGTCAAAACAATTCAATTATTTTACAGGCCACCTCAGGACAGTTATGTGACGTCATCCGGCATTCAAAGCCACCTCTTGGAATAGTTAGGATCGTTTTAGCTGTATGAATAAGTGCACGTATTCCTTGCCCAAGGTCAACTAGAAATCAGAAACTAGACTTTGCCTCTAGGTATGTCTCACTCCCAAACCCAAGTTTATATCCTGCATAAAATTCTGCCGCGCAATCTCACTGAGGCTGCTTCTGCATTTCACCATGCTGAAATAGGTTTAGAGGTATTCCCCTCTTTCTTCTGATTTGTTCTTTTCTAAACACTTTATTTGCTTTGGTGTATTATTAGCATTATATAAAGACTATTCGTGAGAAATATCTGATATTTATTATTAGAAAATAACCTATAATCCACCATTTTGTTTTTAATTAATGAATAGCTACCAAAGTTTCTTCAATCCCAGCGGATCAGCCAGCTAGTTACTTTATATAAGCGTGAAGTATTCACTGTTCCCTGGCCCAAATTTCGTCCTGTAAAGAACAGAGGGCTGAGTCTAATTGGAAATAAATTTCACAAATGCATCTTGAAAGGTATAGACTTTATTTTATTCTCCACAAGTAACTTGTCACAAAGGTACCCTGGATTTCAGAAAGGCTTTTGTAGCTATTTGGATTAAAAGTGCAAGTAAAATAGAAATATATGAAACCTTCGAGCTTCTCCTTTCAAAAAATTTAACCCTCGAGTCACGTCCTTTAAAGCTCGTCTAAGTGCAGACTTGTCCGAAACACCAAAGGCCACAAAATGCCATAGAAGCGAGAGTGGGTGGTTGGCCTTTGAGTCAGTGTAGCCTGGCCTTGCTTCCTCTGACCTGCATAGTTCACGGTTTCGTCCTTTTTACATCAGCTTTAGAATGGCTTTACGTGGAATGCTTTTAAGTAACTGCCGGATGGCTGAAGTGGTTCCCGTAACCAATCAGCGCTTACTGCAGTGGAAAGCGTAGTGGTACTCACAGGGCACGACTCTTGAAATGTAAAATGAAAACATAAAGCAAATAAACACCTGAGGAAGACTGTGGTACCGAACACAAAATCAAAACAAACTTCACACTGGTTTGTATTTTACGTTTAGAAGAAATTCGCTAGCAAAGCATTTTCCTTGTCAAAAGAGACCGTTAGGTCAGTGTTGTAATTAAACACAAGACATGTTGTATTCCAAACCATAGATCATCAGTTTGTTTGCAATTATTTTTCTTCTTTGTAATCTTCAGACACTGACTCTTCTTTCTGACTCGCGTTTACATTCCATCACACTTGCCCACGGACTTAAAAATGCCCTTGAGCATGTGACAAAGGGACACTAGGAAGACAGTGAACTTGGTCATAGCTGTGGTTCTGTCTGACCTCTGCTTGTAAAGGGGTCGTGGAAATAAGACACCACACTGGATAACAGACAACATCCGGGCATCTGGGCCTGAATATGTTTGTGGGTATATGTCTGTATCTGTGTGAATCTCTGTCTGTTCGGCATGTCTATCTGTGTGTGTGTGCATGTGCGCATGTGCGCACATGTGTACATCTCTGTGTCTGTCTGTAGGTCTGTGCATGTGTATGTGTTTTCACGGCAAATATTTAAAAATTGAAACCATGGTAGTATTTGTGGAAAAATCCAAAACAATTTCATTTTGAAGGAAACGATTTTCAGCTCAAGTGAAACTAAAATAAAGGGGTTGGGGCAAAGGAAAAATAGGTTTGGAAAGGCAGTAGAAAGTTGGCCATGACGAGAATAAAAAAGACGTTTGTAAGTACTGTAACTTTTTCCTTCTTTTGTTGTTATAATGACAGTGGATCCTAGTCATATCACAATATTTTATTTTAATTAACCAATAAATATATAAATAATAGATTCAAAACAGATGCTCTTGTTTTAAACTAAGCCCTCCGTGGAAATCCCCTGCTATTTCCCCTTGAACTTTGCTGCGCCCCTTCATCCCACAAGAAGCAGCTTTGCCTCCAACAGTATCAATGTGTCAATGTGTTTACCCACCTGCTCCATCTGCTGATATCACAACACGCCCACTATGTAGAAGTCAAGGTTTGCACTCCTTGCATAGCAAGAATGTCAAGGTAGGATAACATCTTTTGAGCAATATTATTAGATTGGCCTGAAAATGTTGCCAAATAGGAAATACTTATTAGAAATGTGTTTGAAGAGAATAAACAGTTCTTTCCAGTTCCTAATTCTTTCTCTTATTCAGGGACCAAAGAGCAAGGACATGTCGGGGGAAAACACAATTGTCCCTTTCTTCTTTCTATGACTGCTAATAACAGGTTAGTGAGGAATGTTAAGACAAGTGAACATACATGGTAAGAATTAACCCTTGTGTCTCTTTACAAAATGTATTCTGTGAAATGGTAGTAGTAAAATTATTTCACAGCCAAAAAATACATTTATTTTTAATCACTGTGGAGACTCTTGGAGCCCTTCTTCCTTATTCTGTAACATTAGCACACATAAGCATGCTAAAGAGGCCTGGTCAGGAAGCAGGAGACACTACATTCAAGGTCTCCAGGACCTTGGTGGATCACAGAACACTACCTGTACACTTTCTCTTCAAGAAAAATAAGAAGGCAGTTATCACAACATATTGTTGTGGTCTCTTAATTCAGTCACTACGGTATCTGTGACAAGAGTCTCAGGCTGTAAATCAATTCACTTTGTGGACCAGTATAGCATGAATAACAAAAACGCAGAGACAGATATTGGGGTTCCACCTAAAGTTCAGAAAAGCAAAATCAGCCAATCCACTAAGAGCTCTTACCTCTTTGAAACCTTCATACTGAAAAAAAGAGCTAGTTAACTGTCTCATCTTGCCTTATATTCCTTTCAAGGGCTGGGATTAAAGGTGTGCACCACTACTGCCCGACTTCCATTGCAAACTAGTGTGGCTGCTAGGATTAAAGGTATGTGCAACCATAGCCTGACCTGTATGACTGACTAGTGTGACTGCTTTGCCCTTAGCATCAGGCAAGCTTTATTTACTAAAATACAAAGGAAATATCACTACAAACCGGAATAGAAAGATTATCTCCTGGGTATACTGAAGGAAGGCAATAGAACTCAAACTGAGGTGAAAGACAACATGCCTTCCCCCTCATGGTTGGTTGTCTTCTTTTGGGAGAAGTATTTCTTTTTGTACAGCGAGTTCCTTTGTGTCCAGGATCCTGGGATTGAGTTCCCATCATGCAAAGGTCATTCATGACTGACTCATGGGCTCTTCTGGGAAGTTAGCGAGTCACTGTGTAATTTCTATTTGCCAAGCAAATAAAGACATGACTGGTTGATCAAAGGTCAGCCCTGATCAAAAACTCAGGACACAGGGTTCTTGGGCCCAACTTTATGCTGTCAGGCTATAGCATTTCACAGCCGGCAGCTTGAGATTTTGTACCAAATTTATAAAAATTCCCGAACTGGGGGCTGGCTCTGTTTTCCAGCTGGTCTCTTATTTGTGGCCTTTTCTACACATAGACAGTTTCATACTTAGCCCATGATTTAATTCATAGCCTGACTAGGTGAAAGCCCCAGGAAGACGATATGTTTATATACTATCCCTACTCATTTTTTCCCAATGCAGTAGAGTGTAGGGCACATGGATGACCTTTGCAAAGTGCCTCGCAGCCAAAACTTTCATAATTTGGTCCATACCATGAATTAGACATGAACTGAAAACAGCATCACCGAGTTACATTCTATATCCATGAGATAAGTGCTTGGAGCAAACCAAGCTACTAATTCTATAAAAGGCAGACTATCTGGTCAGATGTTATTTTTCAGTATTGAGTGTGCGCAGAACTAATCAGCCAGGAGAGTGAATTGGTCATCTGACAAAGTTTAAGTCATATGAGAGTTTGGATGGCAGGACTTCATTGTAAAGGTCCCAGGGAATGTCAAGTCCAGCACTGTTCTGGAGACAGATGAACTTTGTGTACTTGCCTGCAGTTATTAAACCTTGGAATCTTTTAAATAACTCTCCTTGTTTTAATTTCAAGGTCTGCCTATGGGCAGATAACTTCCTCATCATATAGATGAGGGTGCCATGGTTCTTATTTCACACACAGAATTCATTAATTTATACTATGTTATACTCATAACTGTGTGTCTGTGAATCAGTACAGTTTGTTTCCTGCATGAGCTATGTTAGTATGAGTTAACCCTAAGACAGCTTCTATGGAGAGTCTTTCCCTTTCCTCCTCCTGATTTTTTTCCTTCTTTCCCTAGTTATATTGTATATCATTATAATGTAGTCTTTTTCTCTAAATTGTTTTTAAATGAGTTCATCTATGTTTTAATTAAATGTTATAATAAAGAATAATATCAAAGGTTATGTTGCATTATTCGCCTTTCCTAAGAACGATACATAAAAGTGGATAACTATGCAAATGAAAATTGTCATGGACCTAAAGTTGTCCTGCAGACCATCATTTGTAAATACTGTTAAAGATATGATGCCTACCTGCGACCTCTTGGTCACATTGGATCATTAAGTGCTTTTCACGTGTAGAAATTATATACTAAGTAATAGCATAAGTAGGCATATCACTTAACTGGTATTTCTGGGACTTTATTTTTCATATTTAAAATTAGATACTTTCTAACTTTAACTCTGTAGTCCTGACAAGAAATGGTTGAGATTTAGGTAAGGTGGGAAAAATGCAGACAACATGTGATCTCAGAGAATAAACTTCGCTCATCCGTACCGTATGTCTCACTAGAACAGTGCTGTTAATATCTCTGTATTGTATTAAGAATTGAATGATACTTGTTTCATGACATCTGTTTATATGAATCATACAATGTGGGCCCTAATGGTGAGCCCTTTAAAACATGTGACAGAAGATAAAGTTAAAAATAAATGATAACAAGACGTTTCTTCATAAAGATAATATAATTTTTTTAAATTTTATTTTTCCATTCAATTATTTATACTTTCTTCCCTCCTCCCAATCCCCTCCTGCTCCCCCACACCCCTTCCTACCTCTCCCACCCTGCTTGAGAGAGGGCCGGAAATCCTGCCCTGTGGAAAGTTCAAGGCCCCTCCCCTAAACATCCCAGGCCTAGGGAGCTGTGTATTCCATAAAGACTAGGATCCCAAAAAGCCAAAACATGCTATAAAAACAAGTTCCAGTGCCTTTATCAATGGCTTCTCAGTCAGCCCCCATTGTCAGCCACAATCAGAGAGTTTCGGTTTGATCACATGCTTATTCAGACCCAGTCCAGCTGGATTTGGTGAGCTCCCATTAGAACAGGCACACTGCCTCAGTTGGTGGACCAACCCCTTGCGGTCCTGACTTCCTTGCTCATCTTCTCCCTCCTTCTGCCTTTCAACTGGACCTTGGGAGTTCAGTTCATTGTTCTGATGAGGGTCCTCTGTCTCTACCTCCATCTATCGCTGGACGAAGATTCTATGGTGATATTCGAGATAATCATCAGCGTGATAGTGGGGGCAGGGACAATTCAGGCACCCTCTCCTCTGCTGTCCAAGGACCTAGCTGGGGACATCCCCGTGGACACTTAGGATCCCCTCTAGAGCCAAGTCTCTTGCCAACCCTAAAATGGATCCCTTACTGTTGGTATCTTCTTCCCTGTTTCTACATCTGCCCTTCCTCCATCTCCACCCTCCCACTCCCCCAAGATCTTGCCAGTCCTTCCCTTCTCCCTTCCCTCTCCCCCTCTCCCCTTCCCCTAACTTTACCCCACCCCTGCCCCCAACCCCATACTCACAACTTTTTTTAAGTATGAAAAGAAACTTGTTCTAGATTTCTAGATTATGAAAGATTTTTAAACTCTCAATATCCAAATTCAACACACCGTGTTTTATTGGTAAAATACAACTGGTATGTACAGAAATTCCAGAACAATCAATGAATATCAACTGGGAAGTACTTGGAGATGTTTTAATAGTCAGTGGCTATTATTCTGTGTTTAAAAATTATTGCTAATTTTATCAGGCATGACACGGGCTATAGAGGATCATGATGGATATATAGGTACTGGGGAATAAACAGTCATTCTGGGACACCTGCAGTTTACTTTGAAGTGACTCAGCAAGAGAGAGAAGAAGAAGGGGAGACAGGAAATGGGAATAAAATAAGCAATTAAGGCAAAATTTTGGTAATTTTCATCCAGATTATTGTATTATGATGGTTTATTATACAAAGCTTTTGATTTCTTGTGCATTTGAAAATTCTTACATAAATAGTTTTTGAATGGTGCATCTGCATTGATATGCAGAGATGTCTAAGAAGCATAGAGAAAATAAAGCAAAAAAAACAAACAAGGGGATATGCAGGACAATCTCATTATGTGTATTTCCTTTCCTTCCATTCTAGTTGCCTTTATAAGGTTGGAATAATAACCAGGAAAATCTGCGTCCTGCCTTATTTCTTTTTTCCAGGAAGTCTAGTAGATTTAGGGGAATAAACAAAAGAAATTTACTTTTCGTGATTTTTTAAACATTAGTTTGTACATTCATATGTATCTTCAGTTTTATTTCTAGTGTTGATATTAAAGTGGTATCCAAAATTCTTTGATTAATCATTATTAGACTTTTACCCCCAAATTATTAATGTTTCTCTGAAGTAGAATCTACCCTGAAATATGATAGCGCATATACTCTGAAAGAAATAGCTTCCTCGAAAATGCCATCTGGCCGTGGTGAATCAGTCATAAAGAAACTCAAGTCAGTCAGGATACAAAGTACAAAGAGCTGAGGATAAGACTGTGTGCTGCAGATTCTCCATGCACCAGAGTAGAAAAGGTATCTAGGTAGTTCCATTCTAGACACACACTCCACAGACACACGTGCGCGTGCACACATACACACACACACACCCCACATATAAAACACACCCACTTTCACAAACACATACACTTGGTTCAACTGTCTCTTTCACCTTTACGGCTTTAATTTTTCCTGTCAGAGTGTCTGTTTCTCAGCTAACCAGGTTACAGTGTTATTTTAGAGAGAAAGGCAGCATCTATTTCTCTAGCCTTTTCCTTCTTCTTGCTCTCACCAAGTGCTCTTTTCCTGAAGAGATTAAAGAATAAATTGACTGGAACTAGGAAATAATGGGCAGGCTAAAAGCAACTTTGTCAGTAGCTGAAGAGATTATGACTCTCCAGAGGATGTTAACTCTCCAATCTTACCCAGGCCTGCTCTGGTGGGGACAGGCAGACCAAGCCTGAGCCTGTTTAGAGTCAGGGAGGTAAATGCTAAGGTCAGTTCTAAAAGGCGTTCTATGGTGGCTCTGCCACCATGTCACAATGTGCTCCAATGGTTGATGTCACCCGTCTAGCTGTTATTGTCCATGCAATCCCAGTTTGTTCTGTTTGTTGTGTCATGACTGGCTGTCTGTCAGCTTCACACTAACGTATTAAGCTGTAGTTTTCTTGCTTCCAATTTTTGTGTGTGGCAACTCTGCTAGTCTCTAAGACACTAAAGCACTGTGAGGGTTCAGCTGTCACTAATGTCCCACTGTCCAGCACCACTGCCATACTGATGCCCAATATCATGTTTGGTCCCTTCCGGCATTGTGTGCCTGTGTACTGTACTCATACACTCCACAGTTCTCTATCAAATCCCTTCCCACAGTCCCTGAACCAATAACTAAGGTAAATTAGATGATGACTAGATAACATTAGCAATGTGAACAAGGCCAGAAGTCAGAATCAAGCAAGCTGCTTCCTCTGTGGACTTGTGACAAGTATTTATCAAGTACAGGACACTCTATAGCGCTTCGTAGGATCAATAAAAATTCGCCCAAGTCAAGTATTGATGAGATGGCTTCATGTCTGTATTGATCCATCGGATTTTGTCCAATCAACTTCAAAAGTGTGCCTGGAGAGTCATCACATCGTATGTTTCATAGCAATATACATGGGATACTGTATGATGCATATTTCACATTGTTTTGCTAAAATATAGCAGCATTGGAACAATGTTCATAAGTGGAAAGACAGTTTAACTAAATGACATTTTATGAACTTAAACTGAGCCACCCTGCTTACACTGAGGTTCCGGGATCCTTGCCTCCTCCAGTCACCAAGCCACCTTCGTGTCTGACTGCATCTGCAACCTTACAAGTCAAAGGGAAGGAAAGAGAAGAAGACAAATACCCTGGGGTTTACTGATTATTGGGGCTCAGGGTGGAAAAAATGTACCCATCATCCAATGACAACAATCCCAGAATCTAAACAGTCTTCCAGATTTAAAAAAAAACACACAAATAGTTTGAAAATAACGTTGGATTTATGACATTCTTTGATTTTATTGTCTATTTTCTTTTTTCATTAAGGAACAGGATGGAGTAGTATTTTCTAAGCTGATAGAGGAAAAGATCAATCTGACTTGAAGTTCTTGAGTATTTCTTGGATATCGTTTTCAGAGTCTATTATAGATTTGAAAGTCTATTAATACAGTAAAAAGCAAGTAACACCAATAAAGGATTCCAATTGCAGCCTTGACATCGATTCACTGTATAAACTTAGACAAATTACTTTTCTGGCATCGGATTTCCTGGTCAAATAATTCAGTGCCGACACATTTTGTTTAGTCATCCACTTTTTCGCACCACTGACCAGTCTATGGCACCAAGAAAGACATTCTGCTAAACTAATAGTTCCACCAACATAAACTTCTCATTGAGATAGAAATGATGAGGACTGAGCACGTGGCTCAGTAGGTAGAAGCACTGCCTGCCCTTCCAGAGGTCAGGGGTCTGACTTCCAGCAACCATATGGCTGCTCACAACTGTCTGTATCTTTGGACCCCCACAGGTACTGCACACATGAGATGTACAACCATACACACAGGTGAAGCACAGATATGCATAAAAATAATTAAAATTTTAAAAGACACAGGCAATAAAGGTATGAAATATCCAGAGGAGTTTAAATCTCTCTCTCTCTCTCTCTCCATATATATATATATATATATATATATATATATATATATATATTATATGTGTGTTATATGTATAATGTTATATATACATATAACAGATATGTTATATAACGTATATTGGGGAAATAAAACCAGGAGTAAAACAAACAAAAGTATTTGATACTGTTTTTCAGAACTTTATACAGAAACTGAAAACCAAAATTAATATATATATATATAACACATGTTATATAACATATTATGTATATTATATTACATAGTATGTATATACTCATATAGTATATATGGAGAGAGAGAGGAAAAGAGATAATGAGAAAGAAAGATATGTTACTCATTATAACCCATGATGGATCTTTGATGTATAAAGATAGGTGTTCTAAATTATATGGATCAATGTGTGTAGTATCAGAGCTAAGAACTGTTCTTTTGCAAACCAAATATTTCCATAGCACAATACTAGACGTCAGATACCTGATTTTTCTGTGATTAGAGAATTAATCTACATTTTATTAATGGAATTAAGTTCTTATTAAAATTATTTACATGTGAATACCGAGTAAGAAAACTGAAAAATCATCTATTCAGAAAAGATACACATCAAGAAATGATTCATTTGGGTAACCATAAAGTTATTTATTCATAGTAAATTTTTAATAAATTGAAATTTTATCACTTTCTCCTGTGTTGTTATAATTTAACTATACATTAAGTAGTCATTGTGAACTTACAGTGACAGACAAGAAGGGGCTGATGGACTATGCCACCTCAGATCTGCTTCCCTTTTACTAACGAGCACACAGATAAAGTAACTTTACAGTACCAGAACACTAAAATCCGTTGTAATTTTTTGAAAGTTTTTGAAGGACACACAGGTTTGTGTGGCCGATTTGTGTATAAGTGATCCCGACACAAAAGGAGCCTGCTGACATTGTTGATCAAAAGAAATAATTTAACTGACAACCAAATCATTGAAGAAATAGCTGGCCTCCGTATGTGGCTAATGCCTCAATTCCACATGCCATTGATGTCAAACCCCAAAGACCTACCAGGACGCCTGTGTACTATGAGAATTTGAATGAAAGAGGCCTTTATTCGAGCTTGCCTGTCACACCAAAGAGGGAAAATATTCATTTAAAGATTAAATGATAGATTAGAATATTATTTTTCAGAACTCTAACTGCCAGGAGTCTATATAAAATGACTATCTCTTAGGATAGTTTCTTTTGAACTAGGCAGTATGCGGTGAGGTGAGCCAAGAAGTGATGAAATATTTACCTGCCTCTTGAAGATTCTCTTTCCCTCAGAATAAGCTGACCTCACTTCCTCCCACTTCAATCGATGTTGCTCAAGGCTGTCACCTCAGCTGTTGCCTCAGAACGGGGACGGGTGTCTGAACTTCACATCTGTGCTTCACCCTCAAAGCACACCGGGCTCCAGAGATTTTCCTGCAATACAGTTTTCCATACTACTCTGTATCCATGGCTAGCAAGAGGAGGTTACCTGTGTTTTTCATTTCTGTTCTCACTAAAGGCCTTGAAATGCAAGCGTTTTGTTCTCAAATGGCTTCTATTTTTAGATGATCAATTTCTGTTTAAATTTCTGATAAACTATTGGTTTCATTTTTTCCCCTAGAACCCATGTTTTCCTCATTACGATGCCATGATGCAAAGCAGAAGTCACAAATTAGTGGCGAAAGACCAGATGTATGTCACAAATGTTCTTTTTACATTGGACAATATCGTGAAAATAATTGGATTAATTTTAATTAATTAACTTAAAGTGGTAGAAATTGCTCATAAAATATCTCAAATTCCTGCTTTTCTCCAATCCTTTCATTTAACAGCTTTTATAATAAGACCTCATTTCTTTCATTTTACATACAACCTGGTCTCTGCAGGGTTTTGTACTTTGAACCTCGTGTGAAACAGAAACAGCAAACTATAAACGAAATTTTAAAAATATTCTGTGTGTAGTGTATGTGTGTGCATGTCTGTGTGTGCACGAGCATGTGTGTACATGAAAGCCATGGGTTGACATGGAGTGTATTCCTCTAATTCTCTCCACCTAGCCTTTCGAGATGGGGTCTCACACATACCCATAACCTCTCGCCACTTCACTGGACTGGCTGACCAATGAGTCTTGGGCATACCACTGTCTCTGCCTTCCATGCACCAGGGTTATAAATGTGTGTGACCATACTCAGCTTTTACATGGGTGCCAGGAATCTACACTGGGTTCTCAGGCTGTTGCTGAAACCAATTAACTGACTGAGCCATCTCCCCAGCCCCCATAAATGAGTATTTTTAACAAATTTCCATGCTAGCATTTCATATGATTCTGTATCTTTTTAAACTTCCCTTCTCTTTCACCTCTTGAAATGTATTAATAATTTTTAAAGTTTTTTTAGATTTCATTTTACATTTCATCCCCAGTTCTCCCCAATACCTACTCCCCACTTCATACATTCCTCCCAATGGATAAAGACTTCCATGGAAAATCAACAAAGTCTGGCACATTAAGTCGGGGCAGGACCAAGCACTTTCCCCACTGCCTTGAGGCTGAGCATGGCATCCCACTGTAGGAAATGGGCTCCGATAAGCTAACTCATGCACCAGGGAGAGATCCTGGTCCTATTGCCAGAGGCCTCATAGATAGACCAAGCTTCAGCATTGTCTCTCATATATGGAGGGCCTAGTTTGGTCCCATGGAGGCTCCATAGCTGTCAGTCTAGAGTTCCTGAGTTTCCCCAAGCTTGATTCAGCTGTCTCTATAGATTTCTCCCTCATGATCTTGACCTCCCTTGCTCATATATTCCCTCCTCTGGGTCATCAATTGGATTCCCAGAGCTTGGCCTGGTTCTTGGTTGTAGTTCCCTGCATCTGGTTCCATCAGTTGCTGGATGAAGGCTCTATGATTATGGTTGGGGTATTCACCAATCAGATTACAGAGGAAGGCTAGTTTTGGCACCCTCTCCGCTATTGCTAGGAGTCTTAGCTGGCGTCATAAAGGGTCGGTAAAGGGAAGGGGATGAGAGATGAGAAAATGATTGTGTATCTGGAGTGTCTTCTGAGCATATTTGAAATTTGCCATAAATATCCAAATCTTATTTGAAAGGGTACCTTTACATAAGCTTTTTTTCATTGATTTCTGAATCTGATCCCTAATAAACATAACCTTAGAACTCTGAAGGGGAACTAAATTGTAAATTGAAAATACAAATGTGCTCTTAGAGTGTTTATAATTCAGTAGGAAAGAAAGTCACCTGAAAGATCACAACATAGTAGCTTTATGAGGGTACATATAAACATAGGTTCTCATTTTCTTCTGTACGCTCACGATAACACCATTCTGCAATAGACTACTGAAACAGTTCTAAGCCTTCAGTTTCCTCCACCTACAATAGTTGGACTGAATACGGAGGATGTATTGCAAATATTCTCTTCTACAGTTCCATCCTGTGTAATATTTTGACAATAATGCCTACCAAAGTATGAGTCCTGCTAGGATTAAACAGAATATTTTGCATACACCTTCAAAATACTGTTTACCAGATGATGGTACAAAATATGTTAGCTTTTATTCCTACTGCATTTACTCTTCATTCTCACTGACAGTGTTGCTGGCACCATTGAGAATTCCCTACTTGAAACATTGTGCTCTACTTTGCCTTTCCTGACACACACTATTGATTGGCAAAGCTTTTTTCATTGCTGGCTCCTTTTCTTCTTAGATTTGCAAATGCAGGGTTGTTGTAGGGTTCAGCTCTTGGCTTTCTGTTCTCTATCTACACCCTCACCATAGTAATTGTATTTCATCCATAGCTTTAAAAACTACTTCTGCTCTTATGACTATTCTACTTATACCCCTTCCTTTACCCCAAACTTGTCCAGCCACATGCCTTCTTGCTGCATCTACCAGGCATCTCAGTTGACCCTTTCAAGGATACTTCTTCCACCAAATAGCAGCATGGTTTTTTCTTAAGTTTCACACCATCCAGTGCTTCTCTACTGTTTGACTGATTGTCATAGGCATCACATAATGCTAGTGTATGATAAATAATTTCATTACAGAGTTGGAGAGACAAAGTTCAACAGTCACCGCCTTCCACTAGCTTCCTGGTGTTCCCGAAATTGTAGAAAATGCATGGCAGTGGTCACTAAAGACTTTCCACCACCAGCAGCTTCAAGTGAGGATTTTATATCACTCTAAAAGTTTAAGCGCCATGAAAAAGATTGTATAACAAGTGCAAGAAATGTTGGTTTAATCCCCATTGCCAACACCAAGCAAAACACAGACAGAATGCAAGGAGCCCTGGTTCAAATCTCATTGTTACTAACAAGCAAACCATGAAAAAGTACTTATCAGATGAGTATCACTTCTTTAGAAGTGTCCACTATCTTTAGAGAGGTTCATATTATATTTTCAATTGCGCTTTTGCACTAGTGACAGTCAGTGGAAGTTTGATCTTTCAGTGAGCCTCAGCTTTTTCCATCTGATAACCATCATTTAATGTCTGGTCTAAAGTCATGTTATCAGAGAAACTAAGATCTCAACTGGCGCTTCATTGCTTGGAGATCACCCAAGAAAAGAGGGGGAGAGGAGCGCAACCCCAAACCTAGCTTTGTCTTCTAAGAAACTGCTTTTTTTTTTTGAGTGGTTCATACCAGCAGGTGCTGTTTTGGTTGCTATTGTTTCCAATCTTTCTTCTCAAGAATGCAAGTGCTACAGAAAAACTGACTTCCTAGTTTGTGTTTCCATTGTATTCCCAACCGCCTGCAAAGTCTGCTAAAATTAGATGTCTGTTGAGAAGGTAAGAAATGCAAGCATGAATTGATGATCTCACCATACGAAATGCTGCACATCATTTCAGCACACAAGTCTACGACCATGATTACACGAAAGGATGGAAATGCTCTGAACAGATTAGGCATAGACAGCTTCATGAATTTCATTCTTCATAAAAGTAAGCTTTGTTAAATTCTTAGCTATGAAGAAAAGATAAAACTAAACTACATTGACTATTTCTTGGGATTTTAAAGGGAAAATTATTTAGCTGCATTAGCAGTGAGGGATCCAAATGTCTTTTAATTTTAGTTGATTATTCAACTATTTTGAAGACTTTATGTTCTAATTTTAACATGTATTAATTGTACATATTAATTGGGTACACTGTGCTATTTTAACACATTCATACAGAGTGCACCACTTTAATCAAGGTAGTTAACATTTTCCTTTCCCTTCTTTCCTTATCTTTGTCATTTCTTTCTCTCTGTTTTGGTAAGGTCTGTCTGTATGCACCAGGCATATGAGTACCTGTCAGGACATTTCTATCATGGCTTTACAGTTGCTGGGATCACACTAAGTCTCACTCCCTTTTCATTTCTTAATGGCTGGAACTTTTGCAGTACTCTCTTCTAGGTCTTGGTCAATTATTACACTTCTGTCTAGCTGGATTACAGTGTAAAATAGCCAACATCCCTTAATTGATATCTCCTAAGCTCACTTCCCAACATCTAATAGTTACCATTCAGTAATCAGGGCGATCAGTTTGTAGCTTCCACATATGTAGAGATGACAGCAGTCTGTATTGTGTGTTAGGCTTATTTCTTTGCATGTTCCCTACAGTTATATTCATGTTGTCACAATTGAAATTGTGGCAGATTTTCACTTTTCTTTGGGCTAAATAATATTCTTTGAACATGCACGTTTTTTTATCTTTCAATAACTGATGGACACCTACTTTAACTTCATACCCTACCTTTTTACTAAGTATGAGAATTCTTTCTTCTCTCAATTTTATTAATATTTATTGTAAATTTTATCACAATAATAGCCACTTTGACTACAGTGAGATATCTTATTGTAGTTAGTTTTCGCTTACATCTTCTTTATGGCTAACTACATTGAGAGTATTTTATTTTACATGTATTTATTATTGCTTTGTGTTCCTTCTTTTGAGACATGCCTATTCAGATCAATTATTTTCCCATCTTAATTGAATTCCGTAATTCAAACCACTTTTTGTTTTATTGATTTTTTTATATATTAAAAATACTAGTAATTATAGATTAATTATTGACATACATGTGCATATATTAATAAATATGCAACAAATATAATAAATTAATAACATTAACGAATATAATAATTTATTGATTGATTTTTGCTATTATTTGTTGTCTATAAATTAATTGGTTATTAGTTGTTGATTAATCAATATTATCTATGTTAATTTGTAATAAATACTATTTTTAAATGAATGAATAATATTAATAGATATAATACTTGAAATCAACACAATAAGGGTTAAGATCATCTGATCTTCTAAATAGTGTCAAAAAGTGATATGATAGATTTCAACATGTTTTCATTATAAAATCCTTGAACAAAAGAGGCAACATATAACAATCTTACAAGCACCACCATAATGAATAAAGAAAACATGAATGCACATCTCTAGGATAAGAGTGCACACACACACACACACACACACACACATACACACACATATTGTTTTTATTCAATATACTAGAAGAACCTTTATCAAAGTCAGTTAAGAAAGAAATAGAATAAAAGGCTTGTAAAAAGAAAAAGCTGAATTATCCCTGTTCTCAGATGATGTTAT
Organism: Myodes glareolus; assembly: GCF_982192425.1. NCBI lineage: Eukaryota > Metazoa > Chordata > Mammalia > Rodentia > Cricetidae > Myodes > Myodes glareolus. The sequence continues at coordinate 49,152,609 of NC_142046.1, forward strand.
TTATGTATAGACAAAAGAATCAAAAGGCTACAAAAGACAATTAGAACTAATTAAGGAATTGCATAAAACTGCAGGTTATGAACACAACCCGCAAAAGTCAGTGGCATTTTAACCTATGAGCAATTTCGTTGGGAAAGAATAACGAAAACAATCCCATTCTCTATAGCTATAAAAATAAAATAATTAAATTACCTAACAATAATTGTAACTAGTGATGTTAAAATGAAAACTTTAAGACCCTGGTGACCTTGTAAAAGGAATGACACACATATATGCACATTCATTTATGGGGAGAAAAAAAATGTTGTTAAAATGTACCTGTACTGGTTGGTTTATGTCAACTTAACACAAACCTAGGCATACCTTGGAAGAGGAAATCTTAGTTCAATAAAATGTCTCCGTAAGACTTGCTTGTAAGTGAGTGTGTGCAACATTTTCTTTATTAATGGTCGATGTGGGAGGACGCAGTCCACTGACAGGTGGTTCTCAGTGTATATAAGAGTGCAGGCTGAGCAAGCAATGAAGAGAAAATGAGTTAGCAACATTTCCCCATGGCCTCTGCTTCAGTTGCCGGCTCCAGGTTCCTGCCTTTCCTCCTCAAGTTGCTGTTGTTCACAGTGTTTTATCACAGCAATTGACACCCGACAGAAGACAGTCCCCAGAGTGATTATTGATTCAGGGTAATCCCCATAAAAATACCATGGTCACTTTTGACACAACTAGGAAATAAAAGACTAATACTAAAATCTTTACGGGAGCACAAAAGACCTTTAAGACACAAAGCAGTCTGAAATAAAAAGAACTTAGCAACACAATAAAAAGAACTGAAGGCAATACAATGCCTGACTCCAAAAACACATTCCAGAAACATGGGAAAATGAACAGACAAACAAACAAGAAAAAGCTAGTATTATATTGGCATAATCCTGTACCATCAGAGAGCAATAGTGATCCCAGAAATAAAACTACATCTAAAGCAAGCTGCCCCTCAACAGACCTACCAGAATTATATACTGGTGAAAGGACAGCCTTTTCAATAAATGCTGTTGAGAAAACTAAAATTCATATTCAGAACTATGGCACCTAGCCTGTATCCCTCACCTTGTATTAAAATTAACTCAAAATAGATCAATAGCCTAATACGTAACCTGGAACTGTTTAATAAAGGAAAGAACTGAAGCACTTTAAGAAACTGTAATAAGCGGTGGTTTCTAGACAATTATTCCTAATATGTAAATGCATACAGACAAACAGAACTTTATCTCCATCTCACTGGCCAGCGATCATGGTTATGACCAATATGACATTCATATTGAGATTGGTTCCAAGCCTATGTCATATCTGCTTCATATACTCCATCCACAGGCACTGCTGGAATTGTAGATAAAATGTCACCCTATAGACTCTTAGACTAACTTCTCAAAGTAAGTGGTAGAGTCAAGAAAAGAAACCTGGAAGCTAAACAGTCTATGAAGAATCTTTATGATCGTACTGAAGCCTGAATTTAGGACACTGTCCAATACTACCCAAGACAGAAAAGAAGAAGGGAAAATCAGTGATGTTTCATTTCTTCAGACTAAAGCATCCCATAGCCTCTTCCTCGTGCCTCTAGTACTGACTGGAAGAGGCAGGCACACATATTTACTATTCTTGACAGAATATGCTCTTCCAAAATTTTCACTTTTATGAGGTTCATTGAAATGGAGCATCTCTTATTAATGAATGTTGGAGGCACACATGAGCTGGCATGGTGATTTAGAAGAGTCTGGGGAAATTAGAAAAGGCCTAATCTGTAGGGTGTTTATACAATGACCATACTGACAGTCTGTGTGTGGTTCTATCTCTCATGATGAACTAGACACCCAAGAAGTTATCTTGAACTAAATCACCTACATCTCTCTTCTTTGTGTTTACATGGTCGAGGTTTGTAATTGAACGTGAGTAGCAAGACAACTTAAACTCACGAAGTAAAATGAGGTAAAACAGCACAAAATGATTAGGAGTCTGGTGCTCATGGCTCCAGTGAGAGTGTTTAGAAACATTAGTAGTAATTATTGTTACTGAAATTGCTATACTAAAGCAGTGCTGGTATTTTTTTATGCTGGCAATCATTGGAATATGCAGGTTTTAAAGTCATGACGCGGAGGACTGGGCCTAAAGCAGCATTGCATGTGCTCAGTTGTGCTGTTCTAATGGAAGAGAAGCTTCCAGTGGCAGAAAAGCAGCAAAAGGCTTTTCTTTTTTGATGTGGCTAGAAACAGATGGGAGGTGCCGCTCTCTTATAAAATTGAAAATAAATGTGCTTGTTGATTTGACTTCTATCTTCCTCCCTTAGAAAGCCCAGAAAACCTGGAGCCTGAGCACAATGAGAGAAACATCCTTCAAGCTCACCTACTGAACTGAGCTTCACAATATTTTACCACCTTTTATTCTGACTGATAGATCCCTAGTAAATTTCCTATTACATTCCCAAACTGAACCCTTCTTTGAAAGAATTTTCTAGGCTGAGTTTGTTATCTCAGTTTAGTATCCATCTACCTGAGAGCCCTATTGTGCTGCACAATATAATTGCAACTAAACTTGAATTAATTATAGAAACCCCCAAAGTTCAGTGTTAGAATGTTTTTCTATGTTCACATTCCTTCACAGTATACCACTGTGAACATTCTTGCACAAGGGCTCTCTGTGGTTCTTGCTGGATTCTTATTTTCCTATTCCAAAACTCCCAAGGTTAATGGGGACTACTTGTGAAATGAATTCAACCAGCCACTGAGGCTAGACTGGCCACTGTGTTCTCAACGCCCTGATTCATTTCTCAGAACTCTTCTAAAATTTTTGTAGCAATAGCAAAAGAAACAAAAGTGAACAATAAAAGAATAAAAATGCTTATCATTCTTAACAATATTCCATTTTTCTCTGAAAACTTTTCAAAGCAAAACAAGATTATACAGACAAGATGTAAAATCTAACTATCAAATTATGAGTTCAAGGATAAAAAGCCATGGGCATTATAATAAATTAAGCGTTGGTGATTAAGGACTGGGTCATCAACGTTGCTGAACATCTTCAGTGGCTGCAGATGCATTGAAACTCTTCTGCCCTTACTCACACCCAATAAATGTTCTTAACTGGTGTGTGGGCTGTGGAAAGACATCTACTTCCCACCAGGATAATGATTGAAACCTAACAAAGAGAAAGGTAATAATGACATGTGGGTAAACTGTTTCCCCCACCCCGGAACTAGCATTTACTAGTGATAAGGTTTCCGTTCCTTTTCTGAAATCTCACAATGATAAGCAGGACAGCTTAGAATTTATTTCTTTTGACATTTCCTTCCACAGAACAGCATCTGAGGCATGCCTTGATGGAGCATCTCTGTAGAAATTGCAAATCAGATTTCCTGAATGTAAGCTTGAGAGGTGACCCGATGCATCCCAACTGTCCTTGGCATGATCTGAGAACCTTTCCAAGAGAGCCAGGCCCCCTGGTTGTAGAAATAGAAGGTTGTCTTGTTTTAGACCTCTCAGTGCTTGTGGGTAGTAATAGAAATATTTCTTAAGATGAGCCTCTCTGCCAACACAAATAATTCCAATCAGACCAAATTAGACCAAGTTAAAGATGCCCATGCTTAATGCAGTACTTCTGGGTGGCCCAGAAAAGCATGGTGAAGGGAAGAGAGAGAAGGGGAGACCATGTGAAACCTGGAGACCACATGTTGTTTTTCTGAGAGGCAGCCTGAATAGACTGTGGGAATGGTCCTGACCCTTTCTGTGGAGGGGTCACTGTTTGGCAGGCTTTCCTGCAGGTTGAGATTCCTGCAAGGCAACTTTCAGGGTAGGTGGCTTAAAATGGAGCTTCATGCTCCATTCCTGCTACATTGGCACCCCAAGGGTGGGTGCCAGGGCCTGGGGTGATGCTTTGAACCAAACATCCCAGACATCCTTGGATATAGGGGTGTCAGGGTGGCTAGGGTCTCACTTTCAATTAAAAACCCCAGACTCCTTGGATATAGGAGTATCAGGGGACTAGGGTCTAACTTTTGAAGAAATATCCCAGATTCCTTGGATATAAGATTGTCAGCTCAAGTCTGGCTACTTCCTGGGGCAATGTTGGAGAGGGGAGAGCTGGGAGTTGGTGGGCTCACGCTCAACGAGAGGCAGTTTACTGTCATCCTGGAGAGCTCAGGCAGCTATTTTTTGAGGGAGATGAAGAGGCAGGTGGCTAGGAGAAAAAATATTATTATTGACCTTATGAATGGGGCTAGCCATGAAAAATCATTAACTGCCATTAAGAATGGGACAGAGAAGTACCCTGGTTGTACAGCTGAGGCTCGGGTGTGTAACTGGGACACAGCAGACAAAACCAGATTTTAGCTGGTTGGTATCCTTGATCCAGGAGAGTTGGTACCCATGGTGAAGTCCCAGGAGCTGGTGCATGTGTTGGCATTGTCTGGAGAGCGCTTTGTAAGTTGGTCTTGGTCCAGACAGCAGGAGTGACCTGTAAAATATGCTTTAAAATGGGTGAGGTTAAAATAGGCTCTGGAGACTGTTTTTTACCAGACCTGATTTTTGATACAGCAGCAGAACCTTTTCCAGGATCCTGGAGGTATATGTTAAAGAACTGGAACAGGTTTACATCTTGGTGTTGTAGAAAGAGGCTATTGCTTTAGGTTAAAAAGTATGCACATTTTAGAAGACAATTAAAGGGAATTAGGAACTCTGGATTTTTTTTAAGATGCACCTGAAACCTATTAATCTTGAACTATGAAGCCTGTGAAAGAGGCACACCTGTCTGTGTTTAGCAGGAAACTTAACAATTAATGATCTGCCAGCACCTTAAGTCATCAAATGCCACTAGACAGATCTGGGAGGGACAAGTGAGCAGGAATGAGGCAGCTTTTTAGCTATGCAGGCAATCCAAAGACTCTCCTTAGTCCTTGGAAAACGTCAGCCGAGAAGCAGTGCTTGTTGTTAGCTGCTGAGTACAAGAGGACCAAAGATTTTCCAAAGGGAGGAGGAACGCTGAGGAAACTCCAACAGAAGCACCCTGAGAGGCTGCATCACCTGGGCCACCATTTCCCCTGGTGTCTGGTCCCTTTGTTCTGAAAACACACAGACTTTCAACACAAGCATGGAATGTGCAAGGTGCCCAAGTCTGTTAAAGATGATTTTTTTTTGTTTTATGTTTGAGCAGGTAAAATATTCCTAACAGGTCTTGTAGTTTGCTTTTTAGGTTTATTTCTTTATGTCTACAGCTGGGATTTGCAGGGGGGTCTTCCCTGATCAAATCTGATCTTTATCAACCTTGAATGAATTCACAGCCTTTTATTTCCTGTGGAAACATAACCTCTTCTCCAATGCAATAGATTTTTTTCATTGCTATTTTGAAGTTAAGACAATTTTTAAAATATATAGGTTGATTTAATTTAGCAGTTTCCATAATCCAGTGTCTCGGCAGCAATCCTGTGTTCATCGGCCATCAAAAATTTCAAAGGCAAATAATAACATCCAGGATAGAGACTCCTTGTGTGTTTCCCAGCTCTATGTGGTTTATTTTATTATTATTATTTTACTCTTTCTTTGAAGACTTCATTAATTTTCAATGTTTATTTTTTATTTTTATGACTGTGTATAAACTTCTTTTATTTCTTAAGCCTACTCACAATGTTAAATACACTGTAATCAACAGTGTATCCCCTTTACTGAATATCCGTAACCTTTTCCATCTGCATGAGCAGAACTTAAGCTGCCACACAGCTTAGCTCATGGCCTGTTGGTGGCTGACTCTGTCTCCTCAGTTCCTTGTGAGTCTAGTTTTATCGTGCAGGTACCAGTGAGAATCATATTTACTACCACAGCTCTGGGCAGGTTCTAGGTCTACACTGCCGAAGGCGTTTCCACATAGTCTGCAGCCACCAGGTAGCTTTCTGTCCACTGCTCAAATTTCCATTCAAGTGCCTGGTAACAGGGCAGCTTAAAAGAGCCATGCCTCTGTATGCCTAGAGCTGAGTGTACCCATCGTCACCAGAAAGTCACATTTGGCTCTATTTTTTCTGTGTTTAGAAACTTTTTAAAAGCTTTCTCAGGTTTTATATGGAAATGCATGCCCCTGTTTGGATGCCATTTGTTGACAGACTTTTTTGTTGTTGTTGGGATTGTCAGCTTCCAAATAAAGACACAGAGACTTACTATTCATTATAAAAGCTCAGCTAATAGCTTAGGTTTGTTCCTATCTAGCTCTTAAATTTACTTAAATTAATCCATCTCTACTAATCTACATGTTGCCCTTTGACTTGTGACTTCTCCCTCTCCTGCACTTCCTGCTTCCTCTGTGTCTGCCTGCTGACCCTTGCATTCTTCTTCTAGCATTCTCTCTGCCCTGAAAATCCTGCCTAACTAAATGGCTGTTTAGTGTTTTATTAAACCAACCATAGTGGCATATCATCACACAGTGTAAAGGAATATTCCACAACAGAAACAGGCTTGCTTTGTCTCAGATTCCCATTATCAAAGATTGCTTCATGGGAATCTGTTGTTCGTCATGTGCAGGGTTCAGCAACAGAGTTTGATAAAAAAAAAAACAAAAAACAAAAAAAAGCAAAAACAAACAAACAAACAAAAACAGTGGGAAGCTCACATAGAGTGGAAGTTACAGCGTAATGCAGCTATGACCCTGTGCTTCTCCTGCCTAGGAAACAGTTAATGGTGTTACCCAGGAAGTATCATGAGGGGCACAAAAGGGCATGTGTTTGCAGCTTGAACGCTGACAAAGAAGCAATTCTTCCTGCTAAAGAGGGTAGAATAAATCTTCCCTTTGCCCTAGCACACCCGGAGCTGCTGATCCAGCAGAGAATGCTGAATGCTCACATCTACTGAGGCTTCAGGGTCAATCAAAGCAACCAGAGCCACAGCGGGGGTTAACCAAGAAGACATGAAACCAACATTTTGCTGAACATATTGGGAAAAGTAAAGTCTTGAAGCCATTGGGAAAAGCTGGGCCCAGAAGAATCTCAACACCCAAGAGCTAAAGAGTCCAACCGTAAATAAAAGAGAGTGAGGAGTAGCCAGGCTCAAAAGGGTGAGTCTGGGAGGAGAGTAGCTACTGAGAAGAGGCTTCACTGAGCCCAGGCCAGATTCCCTTGTCCCTGTGACACAGAACTGTGAATATTCTGAGACTGAATGCCAGCTCCACCATTATCCCACTGTGACTTTGTTTGGTCATTGAACCTCTCAGAAGCTTAGATGTTTCACCTATAAAACAAGCATACAAAACTGTGAGAAGAGGGGAAAGTAGATGCAAAGTAGGCACTGGCTATAGAGCAGTTGCTTTTCCTTCTCTAAAGGGGTGTTCATCCACCACAAAGACGTCTTCAGTAGTTTTCTCAAAATTGCAGCCTGCCTTTAGCTGTTCCGTATCAGAGGTCAAAGCCAGTGACTGCCTTGCAGCTAGGTTTTACAGGTGTTTATTCTCTTTCAGTGAGGCACCCCATTTGATGAGTTTTTTACATGTGTCTTGTCTCCTTCTTTTACCTGCTGCCTTCCTCTCCCTCAATGCTAGGTGTTCGTTATGGACAGACATACTCGTTTATCTTTGTTCCCACTGATTGCCATACTTTTGCACATGGTGGGCACTTAATTAATATTTAATATTCTGTATGTCTTTCTTTATTTACTTCATGTCAAATCTTTACATTTTTTGTTTTAAAAGGTCATGCGCCTAAAAAGAATTTTTTATAAAATTTTTAAAACTTTTTAAATTTTCATAAAAGAATTTTATATAGGAACATTGCATGTTTGTGAATGTATTTCTATAGAAGCTGGGAAGGATCTCTCCAGACTGGTAGATGATACCATCCCTGTTCACAGACAGGAACATCTACAAAGGGGTGTTTAAAGTATTCATAGAAGTGACATTCTCGAAGTATTATAGAGATATGAGAAGATTCCTCCACTCTGCTTCCAATAAAAAGCAGTCATTCAGTTTCCTAGGCAAATTGTTTATTCCTTATGTGGAAAGAACTTAATACAAAAAGATCTGAGGAAATTAAGACTCAAAGCAGCAGGCAGTAGTTGGAGTCAATGAGGATTCTCACCACAGTTCCTCATTTCTGTTCCTTGTTGCTAAGTTTAGCCTTCATTGGTTTTAAGACCCAGAAAAATCCCATGAGCTCATTTACTGAAACCCAGCCTTGACCGTGATGATCCTGCTATTAATGATGATTTAATCTGTAGCCTTTCTCCAAGCATTGCACAGTCTTCTTGCATTGCCGTCGTTAAACACGGGAGAAATGGAAAGAACAGCATGCATTTCCCTGGGTCGCAGGATTACTGCAGCTACACAGCCGAAGCCCCTCTGAAATCCAAAGGCTCACAACCCCGGGTCCCCTGCTTTGTCCTACCCACCACTGCCATCTGCACAAAAGCTGTAAAGCTGTCTTGATGGGTGACCCCCATTTGGTGAGCAATACCTGCATCCAGGGTGACAGACAGCACCTACGTTTTCTTTAAAGCCACAAGAGATAAACATATCCAGAGTATTTTCTTAGCTGAGTGTTATGCATGCCACCACTGCCATCATCGTAGTGGGTGATCACCAACTGACTTCGCCTGGACTCTGTCTGCTCAGTTCATAGTTCATGCACACAAGCTGTCCAACGTATTACTGCCTAATTTTTGGGCAGATGATGGCATTGAATTATTTGTTTGAGAGGTTGGTGAACAAAGTCCTGGGTATTAGTCTTGTTAAACAAGAAACTGGTGAGACAAGGACAGCTGTTGACTAGGCCATTCTGAAATGGAAGTAGAGTGTTTTTTAACAGTGTTGCCTCTATGGTCAGGATGGGTGTAGCTAGTTCTGTTCAGGCTTAAACACTTACTGAATATATATCTTGGACATCTTACTTTCAATGTCTGTTTACCTTCCATAAAAATACAAATAATTAGGGGACATGGCATTGTGGTGAGGATTAAATAATACCTATGATGTCCTTAGACTGTTTGGGAGTTAGAATATATTCAGTAACAATGGTAGCAACTTCAAGCCTCATTGAAAGGACATAGAACAAACCGCAGGGTTTCTATCCATGTCTGCTCTGTTGTTAAGGCTGAGTTCTGAGACTCTGCCCTGTGAATCTCTTTCTGTAACTCCTTCCAGACTGAATAAGACAGGAGGGTAAAATTCCACAAATCAGCACCCAAAGTTCCTTCCTTCTTGCTAAACCGACACTCTCTGTTTTTTCAGCTTTACTTCACACCCTCCTCTTTCAGCCATTGAGTTCCCTAACAAAACCCTCTTCTCTCTTCCCTCTAGCGTGAGAAACTAACCACCAGAGCAGGAACATCTAATGAGTGCTTCTGTCGAGTTGCCCAGAGAGCAGAGAGAAGGACCCAGGGGTAAAATTAACCAACAAATTCTATCAGTAAAGAGAAGCAAGGGAATTGATTATTATTTTTCCAAGCAGTATTTTGTCATATAAATTTGAAACTGCACTTAAAAAGAGATTTTTATTAATATCTTTTTCAAATCTAGTTAATCCTAAAGGGGGAGAAATACTATATTCAGGAAGATATACAAATCCCATTTGGTGAAAAGTATTGGCTGTATATGTTTTTATGTGGAATCTTAACTCAAGTTAGAAGATTAAGAATGGTGCTCTTTATCTTTGTAATCTAGTATATTAACAAAATTCAAGCTCAGTGCCCATTTCAGACTAGTGTTTATTAGAATTCCATAATACACTCCAGAAATGCAGCTGTTACCTCAAAGGAAATGTGCTAAAGAGTTAAAAAAAAAAAAAGGACACCTTAAGAAATAATCCAAGCATTTGGCCAAATATGGCTCACTGCTCTCCAGTTCTTAGCCACACAATCAGTGACTACATTTAATTACAATTCAAATACTAAAAGTTAACATAATACACACTTATTAGATTATAGAAACACGTGGAAATGAAGCACCATTCTTATCAAGAAAGCTCATGAAATATGATTTGGGCACTGAAAACTTATTTTGAGAGGACATGAAAGCTTGTTTAGAATTATTTATTAACGGTTGATAAATGGTTTTCCCCATCTTTCTCTCTGTGGTACAGATGGAAGTAACATCTTCCAAATCCACTTATCAGCTGTACATATGTGTAAATTAGCCTGTTCAAATTACAGGTTTTCTTGCATGCCTTATTAAATTCTGCCAAAACTGTTATTAGAACTGATTTTATTCTGCTGGGTATTTGTGAAAACTGACAATGCAGGCCCATGAAATAATCCCTCCAAAAGACTTTTTCAAAAATGTTTGACCAAATGTCAACAAACTAATGGGATGCCCAGCGACACAAGTATTCAATCTCACTCACCACAAATATTTTCACTTGTGTGACTACTAGACTCATTTTAGGAGATGCTAAAACAGTGGTTCTGAACCTGAGAGTCACAACTCGCCATAGGGTCACTGATCAGAGATCTACATTCTGATCCATAACGGTAGCAAAACTTACAGTTTTGAAGTAGCAGTGAAATAATTTTATGGTTGGGCATCAGCACAACATGGGAAACTATTAACGAGTCACAGCGCTAGGGAGGCTGATAGCCACTGTAACACAGTATTCTAGGTACTGGGTCAGCTATTATGAGTGCTGCTTCTCTTAGTGACCCGGAGTATCTCATTGTCAGATTGTTATCTGGAGGTCTAGTGGGTGAAGACAGTACTCTACTGTCCTTCTGTCCTCTCCAGTGGACAGCTACCACATGAGTGTGCCTGTAGAATCTTGGGATTTCTACACTGGTAGAGGAATTCAGACAGAAAATTACCTAATATTTGACCTCCTGACCAAACGTTCCCCCATTCATATCATGTGATTCTACCTGGCCCATGTTCTGGTACAGTCTAGCTTTCCTTTGAGAAATTAGTCCCTTTTAGGTCTTACCTATAGTTCTCAATATTTTTATCTTGTCACATGGATCTATAGTGAAAAATAGAAATAAATAAAGTAGCCACAAAAAAATGTAAGTTTTAAATTGATTGTGGAAAAATTTCAGTCTGACCTTTTTTCAGTAAAGAAAAAAAGTATAGACTTGATTTTTCTAACAAACTATTAACTTTTCCAACCCCCTTCTATATGAATTTCAGTTAAAACTCTAAGGAACCTAATTTGAAGTCACTGTGCTATTAAGGAAAAGAATTGTAGTTCAGTGTCTTGTGCTTGAAGCATGTAATTGGAAAGAAAGAGGCATCAAAAATGAGAATAATGACAAGGCAGTCAGGCATTGAACTGGCATATTGGAAAGTTGTGACTTATCCTGGATTAGCCATCCAAAGCTTATTGTTGGAGCAGCAAAGGGAAAACTGATTACAGTGTATAATCTCTACCAAATTTGACCACGTTCACTTAATAAATACTCCATTTTGGCACCTCCCTAATAGATGTGCCGTATAAATTTTGGAAAGGAACAGTGTGGTGGTATTATGGAGCAATGTGCCCCCATCAACTCATGATTTAAACCCTTGATCCCTAGTTAGTGGTGCTGGTGGGGGAGGTGATGGAACTTTTAGGAACAAGATGCCTTACTGAAGCAAGTACATCACTCAGAGGTGGCATTTGAAAGCTCATACTTCCGGCTCACTCTCTCTGTTTCAACATGTGTTTCTCAGCTTCCGGCTCCAACTGCCTACTATTAGGCTTCTCCCATCATTATGTCCTCTCCTTTTGGACCTGTAAGGTCAATTAAAGCCTCCTCTTTTATGTTGTCTTTGAAACTAAAAAGTATGCACCGACCACTTCTGCAGTACCTTAAAGGCCCGTGCTTGGAAAATTCCAAGTGTTTGTTATAAACAACACCACATGTGAAAGATGCCACTGAGGGAGAAAAAACAGTGGGGAGACCACTCAGGAAGAATGCAGCAAAGGAGAGGAACGGCATTTCAACCAGATGGAGGATAGTACCATTTTTTGAGATCGGCAAATTGAGAAATAGCAATGGAACCATTGTGGAACCAGAGAAGGCATATTGAGTTTGTACCTGTCCTTTGAAATATCTGTACCATATTCAAATGGAAGTGTGTGGTGAGTCGCTTAGCTTGAAATTTTCTCAATTGTGAAAGAGATATTCCAGCTGGAGAAAAAGCTCTGCAGACCTGTCAGCTGTTGGTCACTGAAGCCTCGAGACAGCCTAGATCAAGAGAGGAGAGTATACAGTGTGATGCAAGCAGAGTTATGAAGAGATCTTATGCTTCATTCGTGTTTAAGGGTGGACCTGGTAAGGAAGTCCAGTATAACAACCTGAAAGAGGATCACATCCGTGCCAAAGATATATTCTAGCATGTCTCTTCAGCATGAAGGAAGAAAGGATCACCAGGGTGAACTATTCGCACATCTGCTAACAGCCTTTTAAAGCCTCGCACTTTCAGAGCATATAAAATTGCATAGATTCACGTGCAAAGGATGATGTCATGAATTTAGATTAATACCCGATAGACACCAGAAGTTACAAAGAAGGAACAGTAACCTGTTAAAGTATTGTTTTAACCCTGCTGGATCACTAACAGTTAGGGCACTCATCTGAGGAAATGGCTCAACAGTTAAGAGGCCCTATTTCCTCGGCATGGTGGCTCACAACCATCTGTAACTCCAGTGCCTGGGGATCGGATGTCCTCTTCTGACGTCCACAGGCACAAGGCACAACCATGGTGTGCAAATATATGAGCAAGCAAAACATCCATACGTGCAAAAGAAAATAAAACAAGTGCCAGAAGCAACATATGGGAGAAGAATTGTATTTGACTCACATCATGGAGGGGTCAGCTCATCCTGGTGAGATAAAGAAGTATGGCTGAGACTCCAGATGCTGGTATTTCTGACAGGTCATGTTGAGTCAGAATGTCATGGACAGAACCAGAAACACATTATCGACTTCAGAGTCTGTGCCCAGTAACCGGCATTCTATATCATCATTTCCAGGACCTATACCCTGTGATTCATTTCTTTCCATTAAAAAAAAATAACAATATCATGTTTTTATGTAATACACTGTAATCATATTTACCTCCACCTAAACTGTCTTGCTAGGTCACATTGTATTCAGAGTCTGATCATTTCTTTGTTGCTCTGCTCAATTTTTTCTAAGATGTATATGTTTTATTTCATGTCTGTGAGTGTCTTACAAACATGTATGAATGTGCACAATGCCTGGTGCCCATGGAGGTCAGAAGAGGGTGTTGGATCCTCTGAACCTGGAGTTACAGATGGTTGTAAACCACCAGTTTGTGCTGGGAATTGAACCCAAGTCCTCTGCTAGAACAAATGCTCTTAATCATTAAGCCATCTCTTCAGCCTATTTGTTTCTCTTATACGTGTCAGTTTTATTTTTTTTTTTATTAATCAATCCATAGATTCAGACTTAGAAGGAGAAGCTCTCTGTGAGTTCAACCTACATCTCTTAGTAATCTGTTCCTGGCAGTTTTCTTTGGCTTCCTTTATCTTCTTGATCAAAAGATTAGCATATTCTGCAACCTCCTCTTTATTTATTTTTTATTTTTTTGACATTTGTGCTGCGGGACATGTGGAATAAGAAGACACTACTTCTTTGGAGCTTTGGTCCTGGGCGTTTTACCTTTCCTGTTTAAGGGTTTGCTGACAACCTATTGGCAAATATCATCTTCTTGAGAAGGATTGAAAAGTATGCAGCTTCAGCAAGCTCTTGGGATCCCAACCACTGGTACACGGTGGTATCTACAGCCTTCTCTCCTTTTTTACCACAACTAAATTAAGAGCACTCAGACTGGCATCCTCACACTGCATCCCCAGACTTGCTCTTCCTCTCTCCAGCTCTCCTTGGTCTATAACAAGAATGCCCAGTACTCAGCAGCAGGAACCCTTTGACATGAGACAAGACACCTTGCTTCATGAGAAGACCTCGTTTGTTGTTCCCACTACAGATTCATACAACACAGTCCTTCTGCTCTCTGCCCAGAGTGTCGGCAGCACCTTCTGTGACCGTGCACTCCTTATAGAAAGCACAGCTTTGCTTTCATTGTCCACTGGAATGACTTTATGACAGCTGGTGGCTCAGAAGGAGATGCTTAGCTTTGCCTTGATGCAGCTGAACATCCTCTAGGTCCCATGGTGGGGGCAGGGGAGGCTGCCGTGTATCTTAAAAGTTCTACCCAGAGGGATACCAGCAAATACTGTTAGAAAATCCTCCCAGACTTAAGAAATTGATGATTTAGGGTGGGAATGTTTAATTGTAGCAGTGGAGATTTTAGATCTAGAGATTGTCCATGAATGAATAGGCTCATTATAGTAACAAAAGCAAAGGGCTGTTTGAGAAATGGGAACAAATTAGGCACAGCTTATACCAACATTACTTTCAGAACTTCACTGTGTCAGCAAGTCGGTATTTAAGCCATGGGAATTGAAAAATGGCATATGTTGGAGGTTTACTTTTTTCATTTCCTTCCTTCCTTCCTTCCTTCCTTCCTTCCTTCCTTCCTTCCTTCCTTCCTTCCTTCCTCCCTTCCTTTCTTATTTATTTTTTGTAAAAAGCAACACATACCTGACCAAGTGCATGAATACATTGACACATTTGAATTTTAGGAGACAGAACTTTTTTTTTCTTTCCTTGCTCTAATTTTTATTTATTTATTTATTAAAAATTTCTGCCTCCCTTTTCCCTCCCTCTCCCCACCTCCCCCTCCCTCTCTAAGAGCAGTCAGGGTTCCCTGCCCCATGGGAAGTCCAAGGTCCTCCCCCCTCCATCCAGGTCTATAAAAGTGAACATTCAAACAAACCAGGCTCCGACAAAGTCAGTCCATGCAGTAGAATAAAAACCTAGTGCCATTGTCCTTGGCTTCTCAGTCAGCCTTCATTGCCTGCCACGTTCAGAGTGTCCAGTTTGATCACATGCTCCATCACTCCCAGTCCAGCTGGCCTTGGTGACCTCCCATTAGATCAGTCCCAGTGTCTCAGTGGGTGGACGCACTCCTCGTGATCCTAACTTCCTTGCTCATGTTCTCCTTCCTTCTGCTCCTCATTTGGACCATGGGAGGACAGAACTTTTTTTGGCCTGGTGTTATCCATTCGTGTCTATGATTATGGAGAATAATTAGTGCCAGGGTAGTTTAGGTGATGGGAGCAGATGAGTAAATCTAGATGGCTGATGCCATTGGCGCTGGCGCCACCCATCCAGCAGAAGTTTGAAATAGATGGTCCCCGTCATTTCATCTGACTTTGCAAATACATTATTTTATCATAAAAGGGAATGGTAAGAAACAGCGAACACAGAGCTGAAGAGATGGCTCAGAAATTAAGAACACTGCTTTCTCTTCCAGAGGACCCACGCTCAGGACCAGCACCCACACGGTAGAACCATTTGTATCTCTAGTTCCAGAGGCTCCAACACCTTCCAGACTCCACAGACGTTGCATGAATGTCATACACAGATATACATGCAGGCAATACACCCATACATATAAAATAAATAAATCTAAATAAACAACCAACAAATTCTATTTCACTTTTTAAATTATATAAAATTATATAGTTTATAAGTATATATTAATCTATAAATTGCAAATATAATTTATAAATATAAGCTATATTTATAAAATTTTAGTATAACAAGTATATACTTTTAGTATAAAAAGTAAAAAATCATTTATAATTTCCTTTTTATTCTTATTACTGTTGTCCACTTATTGATTAAGTTCTGTTCAAAAGCCTATAATCCTATGATTTAAAACTGTTCCACAATTTAAAAAAAAACAAGGGAAAACACAGAATAAAAACAAATAAGTATTTCAAAAGTTAAAATCATGACACTTGTATAAGAGCTTTAGTCAGAAAAAAAACTGGGTACTTTTTATGTACTTTTTTAATTCGTAATTTCTCATTTTATTTAGAAAATTAATTGCTGGGCTTTGCCAGCAGCTACTCCGTTCTGTTTCTCTGGCTCCCAGTGTCAGCAGGAGAACTACAGGGTGGTTCAATATGTGTAATTAGACAGAAGCCTTGGGCGAGTGCGCAGTCAGAGGAAGCCTCGATGCTGAGTCCTTTTGAGATGAGAGTGCTGAAATTGTATCAAAACCAAACATCAGAGAAATTTCACCAATAGACGGTAGACAGATTAGAACTTTTCTTCTGCCTTCTGTGGAATATTAATTTTGCTCCTTAGTTCTTCAGCAGCGTGGAAAGCGACATTAATTCCTCCTGTGTCGGCCCACGCAGATCGTACAGAGCTGGTGAAAGCGATGGAGGCCACACCCCGTTCCGTGTGCTCTCTCTTGCTCCAGGGTAAAGGTGAGGAACTGTTTGTCAAGAGACCACATCAGCCACACCATGTGTATGGTGTTTATCTAGTCCAATGCTTGCAGGGGTATGGTTTTTTGGAGTTTCGCTGATGCTGTTCTGAACCCTGCCATGTCATATATCACTGAGTTTCAAGATATTTCAGAAGAGGATAAATTCCCCCCTTTTTCTAGTGTAGAGAAAAAAAACCTTTCTGCTCCTGCTTGGGAACAAAGATCAATAATGATAGTTACACCAATATTATTTACCCCAGTCTCAGGAGCTTTTAACCTAAACCTCGTATGATCTCTGTAGCAGGATTTCCTTTAGGCCGCCAACTAGCTCCCAAATCAGGACATGAAGACTTATTAGTAATAACGAATATTTGGCCTTAGCATAGGCTCGTTTCTTACTAGCTCTTATAACCGAACCTGTTTCTCTTTATCTACATTTTTGCCTTGGGGCTCTTTACGTTTCCTTCCCTCTGTCTATCAACTTGCTTTCATTGTTTCTCATGTCTGGCTGGCTAGTGGCTGTCTGACTTCTGGCCCTGGGCGTGTCCTTCTGTTCCTCCCTCCTGCTCTCTTTCTTGTTCTCTCTGGAGCTTTGATTTCTCCTCCTATTTATTCTCTCTGCCTGCCAGTCCCACTATTCCTCTCCTGCCTAGCTATTGGCTATTCGGCTTTTTATTAGACCAATCAAGTGCCTTAGGCAGGCAACGTGAAGCGAATGCAACCCATCTTTATATAATTAAACCAATGCAGCACAAACAAATGTAACACACCTTCACATAGTTAGAGTAATATTCTGCAACATAAACAAATATGATTCATCTTTTTCCGGTTAAAATAATATTCCACAGCAGATCTCCACCCAGATTAACTCTTGTAAAGATCCTATGGCATGCAGTTGTCCTTCATCCCTGGCGCAATTCCAAGGTGTGGCTCATTGTAACCAAGCAGCATTTCATACGTGGAATGGAAGTCCTTGGCGGGAAAATGGGATGCTTCTTCATGTTCAGTTCTCTGCTGGTACAGGTTTCCCTAACAAAGACACAAACCTTAGAAGTTATACCCGAAAGCTGTCTCTGTCCATTTACCCTTTCTTGCCAATGTGTTTTTCCTGTTCGTGGGAATGGAAAAAAATAGAGGCTGCTGCAGTGTTTACATGGCCCATGTTTGGAGAGCCCAGAAATAGCAGGATACACTAGACAACTTGAGTTAAGTTCAAGGGAGATCCAGTAGGAGGAGCCGGCTTATAGTTTTCCAATGCAGACTTAACTAGAGAGAAGCTTCTATTGTGATTTGCCTTTTTAGGTCTCAGGAAACTGAGTACTTCCCATACCCTAATTGCTTGCACACCATTTGTAGGATAATTCATGAGGGGGGATGGTGTGAATTAATATCTGTGAAGAATCTATCAAAATATAAACCAAGAGCTGAGGGCTTTCTTTCCTTGCGTGTTTGAGTCTCATCGTGTCCAGAAATTGTCAATTGTATCCCTGTGAGCTTGCCTGCAGCAATAGTCTGACGGTGGTTCTGACTTTAGGATCCACTGACAATGAACATTTTCTTTATTTACAGATCACACAGGTTTGACATAACTACACCATGGTTCCTATCTGGCTTACTGAGCCTATGAGCACATTGCATTGTAAGATAAACATTATAGAAAGGCTAAAATTGTGAAAATATGTGTGGCTGGAGAGAATAAATTAAAGAGGAAACCAGGGAGAATTTTCTAGACCGCCCCATCACATTTGCAAATCTAGTAAATAGCCTATGAAGAATTATTTCTGATAGCTTGTCATTGCTAATCCAATTTATAGTCTTTCGACGTGTGTTTGATGAAGTGGAATGAAAAGAAAAAATGATATACTCTAATTTCTGTTTTCTTCATAGTTCAATGAAACTTGAATTCACAGTGTAGGATGGACGGTTGCCGTCATCACTCACCCTATAAAAGGAGTTAATTTAATAGGTGGGGACTATTCTTTTACATTCGGAAAGCAATATTGTCACCCTCTTCTCCTTCAATTACAATGTGTGAAATCTCGTTAGAATTTTATTGAAAATGCTTTTATAGCTCTTTGTGTTCCATTACCTTCCAAAGCAATTTCTGTAATATACCATGGCAAGGGCTGAACTCTATAGAAAAGTCCATTCTCCGGCAACATTAGTGCATACCCCTGGAAGACCAATCAGTATAGACTAATTGTTTCAAAGTGGTGAATGTTCTGTCTGTTGGGACGGACCCATGCACCATTTCAGTGATTCTAAACTGTGCATCTAGAATAAGGCTTTCTATTCTCACTCTTGCTGACAGTATGAGACCTGCCTAGTGTAGTAACTTAGCCTAAGTCTTAGCTCTGGGTACCAGAAACAACTCACTTCAAAAAGTGGCCATCAAAAATAGCTTTAGGCAGGGCCTGAGCACATACATCCCTGCAAGCCAGTTGCTCACGAGGCAGAATAAAACAGTTGAAAAGTTAAGAACTGCTATGCCACAGGACCAGTCCTGCCTGTCCTGGGCACCATAGTGAGACCATGTCTCAAAATAAAAGGTAAGATCAGGGTTAGTTATGTACCTTAAGGATTCAGTGCTTGCCTCCCATGCATGCACAAGACTCAAAGAGCAATAATCCCCAAGTCAAATCTGATTAAGAATCTTTGCCAAACTGGGAAAAGGCCCTGGGAGAATATGTCTCACCCCTGTGATAATGATCCTCAGAGAAGATGCAGAGAATGAGATAGATAAAATCCCTAGGACCAGATGGCAGGAGCTTTCTGGTTATATACTCCATTGTTACAGCATCAGACTACCTCTGAGTTGAGGCAGTGTCAGATCTGGGTTTAAAGACAGGAAATATGGCATCTACTTTTCTCCTCTTTTTTTTTATTATCTTCTCTAAGGTAAGATGTTAAGCCTTCAGTATTCTGAGTAAAATAAGCCAGATACAGAAAGGTAAATAAAACAGCTTTTCTCCTATAGAGGCAAGCTAGACTATGAACACACAAAAACACAAAATGAAAGCAGAAGAGTGATACCGAGTGACTTTCCTTGGGTAGATGTTAGCAAACATCTATGTGCTCCAGAAGAGATAGCGATAGCAAACCAAAGGATGGATTCTGCTCAAGTCTGTCTTAAAGCAGTGGGTTTATTGGGGGACACTTACAGATATATAAGCAAGGGATTACTTAGAGGATCATTGATGACTAAAAGCTTCATTTCACACACACACACACACACACACACACACACACACACACACACACACATTGCAAGGGCTATGATTTGTGAAAGCTATAGCCCTAATGCTCTCTGCACAACTTGCAGACAGCTTAGCAATCAAAGTCTCTACTCCCTGATCAATTAGTACTATTCATAACAGTTGGAAAGGGTGCCTTGCGAGGCCTCTAAGTTTCAAGAGCTTCTGAGATTCCCATGTCTCACTTACTTCCTTTGCCTTGTGTTTCATTTGCTTTCTGAAGCTTGTAAGCCCCTTTCACCCTCTGGAAGAGAATGTTTCAATTTAAAGGAACTAGCTATACAACACTCCTCTTTCTCCATGTAATGTGGGGGGAAGGGGGGCGGGGGAGGGAGGGGGGAGGGTGTGTGGGGGGAGGGTGGTTGGGGGTAGGGTGGGGGGGTGAGGGTTTAACCCTTCCCAACTCTGTCTCACTGAAACCCGTTTCTTCTCAAAAGGTCATCCAACCATCACTTTAGTGTATTTCATACATGTGACCAAAAAGGTGATTTTTGATTCGAGCTGCTTGCATGTGAATGAGTGGAAGCTTATTTACTGGAACGTGGGCAACTTATCGGGGACTGCACCACCGAAGAAAGCTACTTGTTGAAAGAATGGCAATAATATATGTGAAATAATACAGTTCCTAAAACATGGATTCTCACAACTTTGATATTTAAGAACCACTGAAAGTTTCACTTCTTGCAAGCATATTACCCCAATGCTCTCGGCTGTCAGTTCATAATATTTTCCCCTTACCTTCCTTAGCCTAAGCTCCACTGTAGGTTGCTTTAACATAGATCAGTGGTTCTTGAGCTTCCTAATGCTGTGACACTTTAATACAGTTCCTCATGTTGTGGTGACCCACAACCGTAAAATTATTTCATTTCTATTTCAAAATCTTTATCTTGCTACTGTTAGGAATTGTAATGTAAAGATCTGGTAGGCAGGATAACTGATATGTGGCCCCTGTGGGGTCTTGAGCCACAGGATGAGAACCACTGATTTAGATATTCCTGAAAAGAAGTAGCAGTCCAACAATATTCCCAAATATTACCGTGATGAAGTCAGAGCTCCTCACTAGAGCAAGCTTTGCTATATAGGGAATAATATTCAAAATATTTAACAACTTCTGAGTCTCAGAACAGACGTGGTGAGTTTGAGCAAATGATTATGCCTTAAAATCACAAGTGAAATGTTAGAGCCTTGAATAAGGACCTGAGACTATTTACCAAGTTAATTCTAGCCTTTAACATGCAATATTTTTTATGTCATTCCATATGTGTAGTCGTAAGTGTTCTAAAGCAGTGTTTCCTGGAGGGTATGATGGATTTATAGTAATGTCCTTGTTGACAAGCTATATTGGAAACAGTCATGTTATTCTATTAAAAATATTTAGAAATCGTGTTATTCCCATTTGTGAAAACTGTCATTCCTCCTTTGATGGGCATCCTCCTAAGGACACCCAACTATCCTTCAAAAGTTGAGTCATGAACCATAGAATCAACTGCCCATAGACAAAACTGAAGGACCCAATTTACAAAAATAATCTTAATCATCATAATTTTAAATAAAAAGAGCAGAGAAATTAATACCCTAATAATATCAAATTCTACAGTGAAATAAAACAGGTATTGCGAAACACTTTTGATTTGCACACTCAAGTCTAGTCCTGGAAATTCACAACCTCTCAGGAAAACATTCACCTTCTTTCTGCTTGACTCTGCAATATACTCCAGAGATCTATGACAGGAACAAACCTCTCTTAAAACCTGGTTTTAAGAGAGACAATACCATAATTAAATGCTAGACTCCATGTGTGAAATCAACTCCACTGTGTACTTGTGCCGAAGGTCAAGTCCTTGGTGCCTGATTTTCTTCATCTAAAAATGGGAGAAGGATAACCCCTTAGCCTATGCACATAGTAACTATTGTACTAGGATTTATAAATAAAAATTATTGTGGTGTGTGGAGAAATTTATTTTACAAACTCTGAAGTGATTACAAGTTGCTAAAGGGTCCCTAGTTTATGAATATAGAGAATAGAAGTGGATTGTCTAAATTGAAATATTGTTCAAGTATTTTATTTGCAAATAGATTGTTTTCATTGCGCTAATTCTTCAAACTTCATGGAAGGGGTCTAAAGCACCAATATATTCTACCGAGAATGTAGCAGCAGAATTATTTGTGTGTGTGTGTGTGTGTGTGTGTGTGTGTGTGTGTGTCGGGACGTGTGTTAAGAAGTGCATGATAAAAATAGTTAATGAAACAGCACACTCTGCAGAAAGCAAAATGCACTAGGAATGAAAGGACCTATATAGATAAGGAACCTGAATGCTAGGTAGAATGAGGTGCTCAAAGAAGCCATGGGAAAGCACCATGGGGCTCTGTGCAGAGTCCCTTCATAGTGGCAGACCCGAGAGAAGGTGCCGTGGAGAAGGCAATGGCAGAGGATATGAGAGTGACAGCAAGTTTCCTATTGTTTCTTATGAACCATAATTGGCAAAGAAAGACACTGCCCTTGTTCACTGGGAATATAAAAATAATGGAGAGGCAGAAGATGTTCTCCTTCCAGAAAAGATAAAGGCAGCCCTTGCCACAAAACTCTGTGATTTTGGAAAGAGTGATCATGGCTAATCAGTTGAAATCCCCTCGTTCTATTTCTTTATGCTCAATAAGTCAGGCACTGAGAGAACATCCTGGAACAAGCTATCACTGTGCAGTAGGCACTGCCCTTAGTGACTAGTTATTAAGTAGATATTTAGAAAATTAACACCAACATATTTATATTGCCCCCAAATAATCTAATGAATATATATATGCATATATGTATGTATGTATATATGTATGTATACACACACACACACACACACACACACACACACACACATAGTTTTTTGAGACAGGGTTTTTCTGTAGCTTTGGAGCCTGTACTGGAACTAGTTCTTGTAGAAGGCTAGCCTCAAACTCACAGAAACCTGTCTGCCTCTGCCTCCCGAGTGCTGGGATTAGAGACATGAGCCACTATGGCCTGGCCTAGGGAATATTTTTAAACATGGTATTAACACACCACTTACCCAGTGAGTAGTCATAATAGTTATAAAAATTATCCACTTCAGAATTATCTAGATATGTAAAATTCAAAATATAAATAATGTCTAAAATAAACTTCTAGTAAACTATTTTTAATTATCTCTCAGTAATCAGAAAATGTCCTGGTACACCAAAAAACAAAGATAAAAAGTAATGATTGATCATTGCAACATCAGCAGTGCAGAATTAATTCTAAGTTAGATATTAACTGGTTCTGAGTTAAACTTTTCTATTTTTTCCCGTTGAAGTTCTTCTTTTAATTAAACAGATGTACCAATTAACAGTAAGTGGCCTAAGGATTATGTGAGGCAGTAATTATCAGAATTTAAAAAATTGGGTACCTCGAATAATGGGATTAAGGAGTGGGAAAATTTGCATTCATATTAGGGACTCCAAGAGTATGAATCAAGTACTTTTGCTTGTTGCTCAGATAGCACCCGCCACCGATCTGTCTAGACATGCCCGCTCGAGTTATAGAGCAAGAATGTATCTGAGTTTATTAGTGACGAGTTAGTAAGATGAAAGCGCAGCCTCCAACTGTCCGTGTGCTTCCTTGATCATCGCAGATGCACATGGCTTTCATTTTCCTGAAAAAGTAGCGTTTAGTAAATATTCTTGTGTATTTCCTGCAACCCAAAGAATAACACTTAGAAATGCATTAGTAGCGCAAAATGGCCAGTTAGTGGGCACAGGGCCACGTCTGAGCTGAAAAATGTTTTGAGACATTCTGCTGAGAAGGCTTTTACAAATAACAAATATTTGAATTAGCCAAATAGCCCATCAGGAGCATATCTGTTCAGTGCTGTATAGAGCCAGGTTGACTAAAAGGAGTCTCCAGTAGTCTGCTGTGAGTATATGTAAATGATATCTTTAGGAAATGTATTATAGATATACTGGGCATAGCAATAAAAAATATTAGGCCAAAGAAATAAAGAACTAAAGATGAGAACTAAGGTTTATCTCACTTTTATAAATACTGATTTTTAAAAAGAGTTAGGATATTTAGTGATTTTGGAATCCTGGAGAGTGTGACATTAGATTTAATGAATAGTTACAGAGTACATATAAAACTTTTACCAAATTATTTTCTAAAACCTTGCCTTTGATATAGAAGGCGAAGCTGTTATACATCACTTCCTGAAATTACCTTGGACTGGGTTACAAGATCAGCAGCTGCCGTGGGACCAGCTGCCGAAAGTGTATTCTCAAACATTGCAGACACCAGACTGCCTCGAGCACCCTGGCCAGGACTTTGGTCTGGCTCTGCCAGGGGCAACCTGTCGCAGCTTGACAGCCTGGCTCTTGTGTAATGCAGGCACAAGGGTCTTCTTGCTTCTGGCATGCTTCGTCGTCTTCCATTTTCCACAGTATGTGAACGAAAATGGCTTCTGCTTGGAAACATTAAAATCAAATCAAGAAATAAAGCCGATTCTCAGCTCACCACAGCATAAGGAGCCGCGTGGTTTGAGAACAGTTTTATGTCACTTTGACTCATTGTTGGACTCGAAGCCCTGGTTTTATTGCAGATAGTTTATGAGACATCTTTAGTCTCCTCAGAGAAACTTGGGATAAACCCGCTGCATTGACTATTTCAGTGAAGTGGATATAATGCCCGACCTGGAATATAAAGAGGTGTGTAATCTCGCTGGAGATGCACTACACTAAAGGCATAATGAAGTCATCAGATAGGACACTATGCTGGAGGAGACCCAGGTAGGGTCTTGTCAGTTCAGCAGGCTCAAATATATAGACTGTTCACAAGTTCCATCAATGGTATTATTATCTGTAATGTTATTTTCAAAAGCAGCGAACAACTCCTTGTTCTATGTGTTTGTGTGGCGCATATATATATATATATGTTATATATATTATATATATAACAGCTTCCATTATTAATATATATTACATATATTCCTTTACATAGTGATATATAGAGATACAGATATATCCCTGAACAAAATGTCCCTCTTCTCACACAACAGTTCCGTTCTTGAGGAATAGTGGATTTGTTAAAGCCATGCCACAAATATCTTTGTTAAAATATGTTTGCAGCTTCTGCAGTTCTAACTAGGTTAGTCACCTGTAGGAATCAGTATGGAGCCATAGTATCTGTACTGTGGTGTGTCTAGGATCCCATCAGCAGATTTTCTGTCTTTATGACAAGTAAAGCATCTCCACAGATTCCCACTGCACTCCGCATTCATGAGAGCTAGAGTCATTGTTGAGGACCGTACTTGAAATCCCGCATGTCACCTTATCACCCCCAGTTCAATCCTGCTCTGTTCTCTTCCTAGCATGACAAGGCACATTCACGCCACCCCCTACATACTGGCTGTCTGGTCCCCTCCCAAGACCCTGGGGGACTGCATGTGTACATGGGCAAAGGGCGAAGAGCATTGTCTTCTCTGTGCACATCTTTTCTTTTCTTGCCTTTCTTTTTGATAATTCACTACTTACAAATCCAACCTTTGAGCTAGTGTAAAAAAAATTTAGCACCAAAGATCTTTTGAAAAAAATTGTCCTCAAAAACATTTGATGGGAAATGGAAAGTCTCAAAGAAGAAGAAAGTCCTCAGAGTGAAGGGTTTAGTATTTTTTTTAAAAAAAAGTAAGTATATAAAGGCATTTGAATCACAGATGCATCCGTTGAGTGGGGAAATCTCTATTTTATTTATCACCTCCCCTCATCCAACTTCTATTTATTAATATTCATGAAATGTTTAGAACTCTTTCTGGCATGTTGTAAGTTTGCTAAATAATTAAATAAGCACTCAAAGTTATTCTGAAATCAAGCCCTAACAGTATTTCTTCTTTGATTAAATGCTTTGGTGGATTTTTATTTTGAATTTAAATATTTTTAAGGAATCCAAATATAAATAATAAATAGTGGTTACCAGAGTAACAACGTGGGCGGGGAAGGGAGTTGGCTTGAAGGGACACGAAGTAGCAGCTATGTGGATGAACAAGCAGAAAGATCTCCTGTAAACCCAAGAACTGCACAGGCAACAATAGAGTATTTATAACCAAGATTTTAGTTTAATGAGTAATTTATGCTGTTGATCTCATGAGTATGTGCGTTGACCATGAAGGCAAATATGCACCTATATAATGGTAATCTTTAAACTTATAGTGGAGCTGAAGTTTGGTTTTCCCTTCCCCATGTGTATATCTGTTTAATGCACAAATACTGCTGTGTTAAACAGCATTGTTCACAATTGTGCTCCAGTATTCAGTATTCAGTATAGTAATGTACAGTTCAGACTTGTAGCCTATGAGCAATAGGCTATGCCACAGAGCCTACACGTACAATAATCTAGAAGACTATTTTTTCAGGAGGGACCTCAGATCATCACACAGGAAACAAAATAGGTCAGTATGACATCTCTTAGTATGTACCCTCATAAATAAACACTGTTTGGCTGTGTAGGAAAGAATCAAAAACATCTCTGCCCTGGGTGAGTCCTGCGCTGTCCTTACCCAAATCTCTGTAGCACTGCCTGCAGCCATCCTTCAGAACCTTCTACCACAGGAAAGCATTGCCTCCAGCCTTCATGACATGCTTTTGGCATTATTTACAACAGCCAGACTCTCATTCATAAATCTCTCCATCAGGAGGACTCACACTGCAGCATCCAACCATTCCCTGCTGGGAACATTGAGTGAGTATCTCAACTGTCTGTAGCTTCTCTCTGTTCCTGTTTCCATGTCTACCTTCCCATGGCCCCTTATCATTGATGTCCAGGTAAGTGATAAGTAGGTAATCTACTCTCTAGGGCATTCTTCTCAACCCTACATAGTCAATCTCTTCATCATCCATCCCACTGTACTCTGATAAAATCTATCATAGGTTTCACCAGGGCAGCCTGCATTGATGAAACGCCTTCAAGTTACCAGAGGCATTCCTGTTTTAACATGTATCTTCTGAATAGTGACTCTGTGAGACAGGCATTAATAACACCTTCATTTTATAGACTCTACAGACCTGGAGGTTGGAGCATCTAAATTTGGATGCCCAAAACTTTGTGTTTTGAAAATTAAAGTTTAACACTAGCTGGCATCATCTGTAGTACAGCCTGCTTGAAATGCGTGTCCTTTCTTACTTACTTGCCCCTACTCCGGTACCCAACAAAACCAAGAAGTGCTGTGGAAATATGATCACAATCAGTTCTTCTTCGCGAGGTCAGTGCAATAAGGGGCTTAAACTCAAAAATTCAAAACATGGCTAATGTTTTCCTGCAACAATCTCTCTCTTTTCAGTTCTCACTACCTTCTTATTAACTGATAAAACTAAGACTGCAAGACCACAATACGCAGCTTGCAGCCACAGTGATAACAGAAATTGAAAATATTTAATAGTAAACTCAAGCAACGTGCTTATAATTATTTTGTGAATGAACTTGGCAAAACTTACTTGATAGAGATCTAGTCATTCAATATATGCAATTATATGTGAGTTATTATTTTAAGTAAATCTTTCCCTCTATAAAATAACATTTTAAAAGAGAGAGAGAGAGAGAGAGAGAGAGAGAGAGAGAGAGAGAGAGGGAGAGAGGTGCTCAAGTATGTAAACCAGGCTCAACTCAAATTTGATACCCTCCTCTGTGAGTTTTGGGATTTCAAATACCTGCCACCACACCAGAATTGTATAAAACATCTTAAAATATAAGGGATGAATGTATTTTTACTTATACTTTACTTTCTAAAGACACTGTTAAACATTAAGTCTGAATTACATATATTTTCCTGGTCTTTTCAGTTTATTCTTCTCATCCACCAGTTCATGGCATCTTCTTCTCAGCCAGCCTTCCTGAGGTTGGGATAACTAAGAATGTGGACTTTGGAATCCTTCAGCCTCTGAGTCTGCCTTGCTCTGGGTGAACAGCGCTGAATTCAGTCACTTGTTCCTTCTGAGCATGTTTTCTCACCCTTAGAAGTCGATTTTCTTGATTTCGTCATCTGTACAATGTTAAGTAATGTCCAACTTAAGTGTATTTTAGGGTCAAGGATTGCTTTCAGCATGAATGTCTCAACTTTCTGTTAGACCTCCCTCCCTCCTTCCTTCCCTCCCTCCTTCCTTCCCTCCCTCCTTCCTTCCCTCCCTCCTTCCCTTCCTCCCTTCTTCTTTCCTCAGCATGGATCCTACCCTAGAGTATAGTTGATAAACCCAGTGATGCTCATTTAGAAAAAGTGTGATTTTCCCCTCCCATCAGGTATCAATTACAAATAGCTTCTTGGCTAGGAGTGGTACTTTGTGCCCACTTTCCCTTCTCTATACTGGGATTTGTTTGCAGGTCTTGTACATGTTGTCACACTCTCTTAGTTTATATGAGTGTGTCGGTCATTCCTGTTGTGTCTGATAGATGCTATTTCACTGTATCCACATAGATCCCTGTGGATCCAGGGGAGAGTTTGGCAAAGACATCCCACATATGGCTGAGTACTCATGGCAAAAGTCAAAACAAACAAACAAACAAACCAAAAAAATCCAATAACACAAAAACATTTCCAGTTGTGAGTCCTTTTTAATTACCATCTAATGCAAGACGTTTCTTGCTGAGAGTCCAGTGACCCTTTGATGAATTTCTTTTGTGTCTGTTGCAATGTTGTTCTTTCTAGTTTGTTAGTTCCTGCCCTTTCTTTCTTTCGTTTGGTTGAGCCACTGGTCTGTCCATTTCATTTATCTTTTCCTTTTTATCTGTCTTCTCAAAGAACTGGTTCTTAGACAAATTGAGTCTTTGTATTGTTTCTATTTTATTAATGTCTGCTTTTGTTTTTTATTATTTTCTTGCTGTATTCTGTATTGGGTTTTATTTATTCCTGCTTTCCAAAATATTTGGGTTGCATCATTAAATCATGTATTCTACTCTTTCTGATTGTTTTAATGTAGGCACTTAGAGATATACATTTTCCTCCTGGAACAGAACTACTTTTAATGTGTTCCAGAGGTTTTGTTGCTTTCATTTTCATTTATTTCTATTATTTTTATTGCTTTCTTAACTTCTGCCTTCAACTATCTATCATTCAGTAATGAGCTGTCCAATCTCTATGAGTTCATGTGCTTAGCACCAATTTGTTTACTATTTTAAGCTTTATTGCCTAAAGGTTGAATAGGGTACATGGAATTATTTCAATTTTTCCTCAATTGTTAAGGTTTATTTATGTTCTGAGATATGACCTGGTTTTTATAGAAGCTTCCGTAGATTGCTGAGTAAGATGTGGTTTTCTTGTTTGCTTGTCTGTTTTGTTGTGTGGTTGTGTTGTTGTTATTGTTGTTGTTGGTGGTGGTGGTGTGTGTGTGTTTGGGGGTGTGTTTGGGTGGAATATTCTGTAGATATCTATTAGGTCAATTTGATAGAAAATAACATTTAATTATGAAATTTCTTTGATTACCTTTTGTATAAATGACCTACTCAAAGAAAGTGGGTGTTGAATTACCAATTTTTTGACTGGTGTTAATCTGTGTCTTTAATTATAGAGGTATACTTTATTTTTATTTTTGGTAAAATTGAATGCACCAGGATTTATTGCGTATATGTGTAGTATTGTAATATTTTCTTCATGAGTTGACATCAAGATTAAATGGCGTACCATTCTTTGTCTCTTCTGATTAGATTTGTGTGATGTCTATTTTGCCAAATATTGGGATAGCAATGCCTTCTTGCCCCTAGTCCCACTTGTTTGAAGTATTTTTTTCTATACCCTTTCACTTTAAGGTGGTGCCTATGTTCAAAGATAAAATGAGATTCTTATAGACAACAGCAAGATAGATGTTCATTCTTATTAGCTAACCTGACTTTTGATTGGAGAAGAGAGGTCATTTATCTCATCAATAATGCTTCATTTTTTACTAAAGTTTCTTAGCTGTGTTTAATCCTCTCCAGTTTGAAACATTGTTTCCAGTATTCTCTTTTGTTTTGTTTTCGTGGATAAGATTTTTTTTGTGCTGTTTGTATCATTTAAAATTTTTTGTTTATATATATATATATATATATATATATATATATATATATATATATATATTGTCTTTGTCCATTGTGGATGGCAGTTTTGGTAGGTTCAGTACTCTAGTTTGGCAGTCATGGTATTTTAGAACTTAGAACGCATTGCTCCAGGATAGCTTTCAAAGTTTCCACTAAGAATTTAGCCATTATTCTCATGAGATTTCCTTTATATATGACTTCTGTTTTTATTTTTCTGTTTTCTACCGCAACTTTCAATACTTGTTCTTTGTACTTTGTATTTAGTGCTTTATCTATGATATTATGTGGAATTTTTTTCTGATGTTGTTTAATTGGGTTTGCATGTGTTTTCTTTTATGATCTTGTTTGTGCCATTGACCTGGGATCCTTCTCCCACATCCATGCCTATACTTGTAAGAGTTGGTCTTTCTCATAATGTCCCACATTTCCTGCATGTTCTTTGCTTTAAATTTTTTCATGTTCATTGCTTTTGTTGTCTAATTCCTCTACTTTATCTTCAAATCTTCATAATCCATCCAATTTGTAAATTGTGTTCTACTTATAAAGCTTTTGCTTACTTTAAGGAGTTTTCTAGTTGGGGACTTTTCAATCCCATCTTCATTTCAGCTTGAGTTCTCTTTAGTCTTTCTATCTCTTTCCTGAATTCTCTTTTCAAATCCTGAATTGTCTCCATCATTTCATTCATCGCATCATTGTGTTTCTTGACTTCTCTCAGGCATTTCTTGAAGTGTAATGAAGTATTTGTTCATGTCGTCTTTAAACTCCTTAAATTCTTCAATAAAGTTTATTATGGTTATTCTTTTAAATTTAGTCCTGCAATTCATCTAGGTAATTTTCATTAGAAAACCTCTTTATACAACTAGTAAGGTTTGATGGGAAACATGCTATCTTGGTCATTTATATTTGGATTTTTTTGTGTGTGTGATGTGTTTTTTACAATCATTTAAAAACATATAACGCCAGTCAACTTACCTTATACTCATAGCTGCAAAGGTGTTCTAATCACTGTTATAGTTTAACTAGAAAGCATAACACATAGATAGAACAAATCCTATACCGGGATCCCAGTTTTACCAGAGAGAAGTCTTAAAGAGGACTGAAGAAGCAAAGGGCATGCCTCTTACACTGTGGCATGCTGACATTTGAGAGAAGGCTATGAGATAAATATGAACCTCTATAAATTGTGTTTTGTTAAAAAGAAGTGCAGTTGTAGCCATTAACTACAGTTTTCCATCGGTTCCTCTAAGCAGGATTTTGCACTTGATAAAGATAAAGAATCAAATGAGTTTGTCCCTATCCCCTTTTTAATGAGCCTCTGAAGTCTGGGGAGCCATCTGCACTGTAAATGTATTAGTTACTTTTATGCTGCTGTGATAAAGGTGCCACCATCGGAATAACTCAGAGAAGGAAGAATTTACTTTGGCTAATAGCTCCAAAGGGATGAGCATCTGTCATGGCAAAGAAGCATGGCCTCAAGCTACAGGAGCATGGCGCTGAGAGCGCACATCCTTCATTGCAAGCACAAAGCAGACAGTCGGAACTGAAAGTTCTGGAAGCCTTTAAACTCCCAACACCTGATTCCAGTGACATACTTCCCCCAGTAAAATTACACCACTGAAACCTTTCCAAATGGTGCAATCCCTGGGACCTGAGCATCCAAACGCCAGATGATGGGGAATGGTTTTCATTCAAACGACCGCAGTGAGGTATCTCTTACTCTCTCTATTTCCCAATGACTCCTATGAACCCTAAAAAAGATGAATCCTTGGCAGCCCATGAGACTTTTACGGGGTCCTCATGGTGTTGCTCTTTGAAATGAATGTTGACAGGGTAGGCAAAGATGAGCTGTGGATCGCACGGACCCAAGTTTCAGGGCAAATTCTAAGCTCTGACTTGTTTATTGTTTGATTTTCAGCAAGTTAGGTGGTGTTTCTGAACCTCCATTTATAAAATTTTAAATATGGAAAGTTGTACCTCATATATTAACCATAAGGGTTTTCACGTCTTTGCATACAGGCTGGGTTTGGAACTCAGCTGTAGAGTGCTTCTCGTGAATTTTCAAGGCCCTGGGTTCCATCCCAGAACCACTTGGCCAGGGGCTGGCAGGCTTGGCTTCAGTGTTAGTGCTTAAAACAAACGCTGTGGACAATTTTTTCCACTAAACCAAGCTCATTTGCAGTTATTTTTCATTTGATAATAGAAGTTTCTTTCTCAATAGCACCTTGAAATAGTTGGTTTGCATAATAATTGGTTTTCATAGAAATGGACTTGTTCACTAAATAACCAGTAATGGTATTTGGTGGTTTGTATTAAAGTAACCCCCCTGAAGAAACTTTATTAAATCTCAAATGATCAATAAAATAAACAGCAATGCACACCAAGAAAGTGAAGAAAATTAATCTTTAAGTTAAATGAGCAGTTAGTTTAAGTGAGAAAGTAACATGGGCTCTTAAGCAACAGAAAACTGGCAGAATCCAGATACTTGCCGCACTGCCCTGGCACCTGAACCATAGACCTGGTCCTCACCGTTGACTCGGGGACCTCAGAGATCACATCACTTTCGTGAGTTTAATTCTCCTCAGTTGTAAGACAAAAGCAAGATAAAAATCTACCGAGACTTATTCAATTCTGATGTTTTACAACTGGCTTAATTGGAAGAATTTTAGCCATTAAAATGCTAAAAGCAAATCCCAACCCTTAAACCTTCCGATCTTTATTTTAAAATTGTATTTAGCAAGTATAGTTGCTGTCCATATCTCTCTCTCTCTCTCTCTCTCTCTCTCTCTCTCTCTGTGTGTGTGTGTGTGTGTGTGTGTGTGTGTGTGTGTGTAAATATATAAATTCTTCCTCTCTGTTCGTGGAACAATTTTCCAGAATTGAGTCTGTGAGACCACAGGCAAATCCAGGTCACTTCTCCAAAGTCAAATTGACAGCAACTGTTAACTACTCTAAACATGTGGAATGCCATCTGCCACCATTCATGCTCTCGTCTTCACTCTGCTCCCCTGCATGGCATACAGTGTCCCTGGATAACAGTGTGACCCACAGGAGCACCTTACCTTTGTGTCTGTCAGGGAAAGGACAGTGCCAGAGGGCAGCTGATCTCACCGGAGAGGCTCTAGCTATGACCTTGCTTCAAACCAGAAGCGTCTGTTAACAGGTTCTCTGGATGTTACTTTAAACCAGAGAGTGACATTTCTCATCAGAATAAACATTAATGAATCTATTCGTGTGTCATAAGCTTCATGCCTGGAGGCCTACCATGTGCACGTCACTGTGGCTCTACCAGACGAATGCAGATCCTGCAGCTGGGGTGCTGGTGGCCTGGGACAAGAGTCTGACAAAGAAGCCTAAAATTTCAGCACAGTGTAGTGAGAGCCAATGCAGAGTAGTGGGCACTCAACCCCAACGTCATGTGCAGCCTGTCAGGACCACTGGTTCTTTTTATAGCAGTGCAATTTTATCCTTAACTCTACCTCTTTAATATTTTTTGACCTGGCTTGCTATGAACCACTTTGATGAAGTGAACTTATAAAGGTAAAACCACCTTAAGCCAGATCCATTTTCCAAACTAATGACTTTTTTTTTCTTTGCCTAAAATGTTGCCCCGGCTGTTTTTACTGTTCACCTTTCCATTCAGTTGGAGGTCACGGCCTCTCATAACCCTTGGTGTTGCTGAACCCCTTCTCCTCACTCTTTTATTTTTTATTTAATTTCTCTTCTCTTTACATCTCATTTAGGCAACTACAGAGCAGATGTTTTGTCGCTATTATTGCCTAGCTGTTACCAATTGTTATTTTATTAGTTGGTATTTTAAGTATAAATTATGATCCAAAAGCATAAACTTTTACAAAAAATATAAAATATTGGCTTTCTAACTAAAATTTTAAATTGTCAAATTGGCTGTCGACCTGAGTCCTAAATAGTATTCTATCCCTTTGAGCCTTGCTCTATTTCATTCTACAACTGAGACTATTGTCCCAAAATGTTTCAGTTGGCATTCACTGAGTGAAAATTCCATGACTCCCCACATAGTTAGCAGAGCACTCCTAAAGTGTCTGCCCCCTCACCCAATATTCTTGCTTCCAATTCTATAATAACCTTTGGTTAGCAAAGCAAAGGCTCTCTGACTCGAGTAAGTACAAGAATAACCCCAGCAGCTCTGTAAAATGTAGTTATCAAAGTTGGGGTTGTAGTTCAGTAGAGAGTACTCAGTTAACAGACTTGAAGCCCTGCGTTTGGTCCCTAGGCAATAGTGCTGTGCATGCATATACAGGTTTACATACACACACCTATGCTCACACACGGTAATTTCTCTGACCAAATCTTCCTGGGAGACTCAATCTAATCAGAGGATACACACCCCAGCAAGGCTGAGCCTCTTTGGTTCCTGGAAACTCCCCCAGTACAACCTTCTCTCTGCATATTTCCCTATCCTCTGGCTAAGTTTCATTCCGATTGTATCTATGTCCCAGGCATCTAGCAATCCACTTAGGAAATGAATGGCTCCCCGTAATTATTTTTAAATGAAGAAAGGAAGCACTGCTTAACATCATTGTGTCTGATTTGATAAAACTAGAAACTCGTGATGTTTTAACAACTATCTTGAATCTTGGACTATCTTAGGTCTTACTAAGACTTTAAAAAAAAATATGTAACAAGAAAAGCATTTAGCTTTAGTTCTGATTAGCATTTATTTCCATTTCTCCTGTTGGGAGAAAATCTTAATTTATGACTACTATGATTATTGTGAAGATGACTCATAAACATGAGCATATCAAGAAAAACGGTTTGCTTGCCTTTCATTTCAGAACTGCTCATTTCCAGAGGTGCAGGTTCCCTGGGTGCTTTCAGTAGTTAAGCGCAAGAGTGCTTTGCCCTGTTCATAACAGTGTATTGGTGTTGTCGGGCATGGTGCCTCCTTATTGTCTTCACTTAAAATGACATGGAGGCCGTAGGCACCAAAGACCCTCCAAGAAAGGTGTGGGATGATCACATTGTGGGCATACCTGGCTTTTTCAATTCCATGAAACATAATTTCTCTAGCTCCACCCATTGGGACCTCACAATCCCCACTTCCAGGGTGTAGGATTTGTTATCAAATGGGAGCCCAGCAGATCTCTTATCTCTGTTTTGGCTCTAGCAGCCAGAAACACTAATGCATCCATATTGGCTCAGTGCTTTTATCTCTACCCAGTGGATGGATACAATTACACAGTCATATTGACGGCACTCTTAGCTCAACCCAGAACACTTTCCTCCCTTGCCTAAGTCTCTCATGTTCTTCCTTTAGGTCTCAGCTTTGCGGCGGCATTTCCCAGCAAGTTTAATTTCTCTATCCTAACGGCCACCTCCTTATACTCCCCGCTGCTACCGTTATAGCATAACACAATGTACCAAATGTATAAAGTCCATCCAAGCCTGGGGGTGCATGCATGTCGCCCCAGTACCTGAGACACTAAAACAGCAAGATGGCAAGTTCGAGGCTACCATAGGCTTCATAAGCAAGTTCTAGGCTAGCCTTTATTACGTAGCAAGACTTTGTCTCACAAAAGAAGTAAAATAAAGCAAAATTATGGTTATATGTTTATTGATTCATCTCTCCATTTGACTGTGAGTTCTTGGAAGGAGAAATGCCATAGTCTATCACATTTACATGGAAGGTGTAGAGTACATCCTGCAACAAAAGAAGCATGCGACTAGCATTGTCCAAGTGAGTCAGTAGCTTATTTGTATTTATGTAATACAGAACACCGTCTATAACTAAGTGTACATGTTACCAAAATATTACCTGCTGATTCTGACGCCTTCAGGCCCTGAGACTCTTACAGTGTTTGTTTTCATTTCAAAACAGAGATAAGTTGTCCAGAGTGAAAGATGAGGAAAGGTGGAAATCCGTGTGGTCAGTTCTGGCTCTCCCCTAACTCAGTGAGTCATGGTGGTAGATAAAATGACTTTCTGAAGCCATTTTCCTCATCCTAAGAAGCTGAGTTCTACTCCAGAGATCTTAAAAATTCAAAAACAAGGTCTTCATATTTCAGGCAAAATACTGGCTTTGATGATAAGTCTAAGTATCTATTTTTTATCTTCTAGGCTATAAGAGAAGTATTATGAAAATGACTGTGTAAAATAAAAAGTATAATGCTTGAACCACAATACACCATCACTGTATTCGGAGTGAAGCTAAGACAGAAGAAAAAAGAATAGATGAACTGTGCCCCATGGTTATGGCCGTGGCTTAGTGGTCAGATCAGCTGGTATTCATATCAAGTGCTGAAGGACAGGTTCTGAATTCACACAGTCATCTGCAGCCCATATATTACTATCCATTCGTTATTCAGAGCCATGTCAGTCTCAGAAAAATGAGCAAATTACAAGGAAGGCCATCCAAACTATCATCAAACTCCATCCCTCAGATTTGCGTCTGTATCACTGCATGGCTGCTTCTGATTCCAAGGTGTGAAAACAAGTACCGTATTCCCCCAGTTTGTTTGCCTCTCGGTCTAGGCTTACAAGATCTTAGACATGAGGAGTATGCATTGTTAGTTCTTTCTCAAATTCAGACTGATATGGAGTTTTCCCTTTCATATAACCTGGCTGTTGGTCTGTCTGTATTTCTGAAGCACATGTCATAGTTCCAAAAGTAGCCCAGCTGTACTCCTAGAGGGTTGCTTAATAGAAGTTCAGAAAAGATCTAGAATTTGACTTGAGAGCTTTGAAGATCTCGTGAACAGATGTGATAACTGTGTGTGCTGGAGAGTTTTATGAGCTAAAGTTATCTGAAAGGAGGAAACCTCACTTAAGACAATGCCTCCATAAGATCAGGCTGTAGGCAGGCCTGTAGGGCATTTTCTTAATTAGTGATTGATGTGGGAGGTCCCAGTCCATTGTGGGTGGTGCCATCCCTAAACTGATGATTCTATAACAAAGCAGGCTGAGCAAAATGAGCCTGCGGTGGTGGTTCGCCAGCACTCACAAGGCAGAGGCAGGTGGATCTATGTCTGTGAGTTCGAGACCAGCCTGGTTCTATAAGAGCGAGTCCCAGGGCAGGCTCCAAAGCTACAGAAAGCCAGTAAGCAATGGCCCTCTATGGCTTCTGGTTCTGTCTCCAGGATCCTATCCTGCTTGAGTTCCTGCCCTCACTGCTTTAATCATGAACTATTAAATAAACCCTGTGAGTACAATAACCCTTTCTTCCCCAAGTTGCTCAGGTCATGGTGTTTCATTGTAGCAATAGTGACCCTAAAACACCGTGGGACAAGAAGTGCTTGCCACATTTATGACCCAGAAATAGGGTGGGGAAGGTAGAGAGTAAAGCGTGATGCACAAAGGTGAAAGAGGAGCCATGGGCAGAGGCTTTATGGTCAAGGTCTAGATTTTCAAACAGGCATGGCAGCCTGCCTTTCTACTCCCAGCTCTCTGGGAGGCTGGGGTTGAATTCCAAACCCAGTTCAAGGCCAGCCTAACCAACACACCAAGACCAACACTAGGAATAATAAATAATGGTGATAAAGTGTTCCTATTTCCCAGTACTGGTTGCTGGGATACCACTGAGGAGTTGTAGGAATCCTCACTGCAGCTTAGGCTAGCCTTGAACTGGTGAGCTCCCTGTTTTCGTCTCCCTACTACCAGGGTAACAGGTATGTGCAGCTGACCTGTCTCCAACCTACTGTTCCCTAAGCTTCTTTTTCCTAAAGGGCTAAGTGGGTAAGCCAGAGAGGCACGTCTCGGGAAGTTTTAAATGAACTAAGGACCCTCGCTGTCTTGTTTGTTTTCTTTCTTACACTTGTTAAATATTTTATTCCCCAGCTTTGCTTAGATGCAAAGGTCACTTTTAATTTATTTATTATTGGTTTGCTTTTCTGGAGACTGAAATAAAATCAAGAGTTGTTTGCAATAAGCAGTGATTGTCACTCTGTGATCCTGGGATGCAAAGTAAAAGTTTACTCAACTTTTTCCTGCCTCGGCTTGTTAACTGTGATGAGTACTCTGTTTTGGGAGAAATTGGAGGTAAGGGGATTAGAGAATGCATAAGGATTTGTGAACAGCTGATTTTTTAATAAAGACTTTTTCACATTTTGTGGGAAATTAAGTTTATTGATAAAAACATGACTTATATCACTGCAATATCCCCACACAAATGAACATCCATGCTTATTTACTGCACATTGCAATTTTATATGTAATTGTCATCTGATCTCATAATTTGACCTAGGTAAAACCTCATCCATTTCGTGAAGATTTTTGATAAGGAATGAAGTATGGCTTTAGAAAATACAATCGTACTTTCATGTTTATATATGCATAGATATTAGAAGATTATTAATATACTTATTATGCTTTCCATTTCCATAATATTGAAGTTATTATCTTTAAAATTCAAGTCACGTTATTGAAAAGTTAAGAGTTACCAAAACAGTGACATTGCTACTCACTTAAAGGCGTTTGTTTATGCTTTCAGTTGGCAATATTTGAGGATGATTCTCT
This sequence comes from Myodes glareolus, assembly GCF_982192425.1. Classification (NCBI taxonomy): domain Eukaryota; kingdom Metazoa; phylum Chordata; class Mammalia; order Rodentia; family Cricetidae; genus Myodes; species Myodes glareolus. Next base: position 49,190,691 of record NC_142046.1, read on the forward strand.
TCTACTTCAAAGCCATTCTAGTTTTTGTAGACAATATTTAAGTGACATGGAGTGTGAAAAGTCCCACACTCCTAGTCCATGATGATTCCAGCATGCCTACACACACATGCACGTGCTCATATGGAACTCCTAACCAAAGCCCCTAGGGTAGAAGGCCCCCAGACATAGGTAGCCCAGTGTGTGCTTCAAGATCACCATTGTTGCGTTCCTGCAGAACCGCTGAACCCCCACTCCCACCTCCCTCTTGCTGATCACCCAAGAGTTGTAAGTCAGTTAGCTGCCTACTACCTCCCTGAAAGGTGACAAAGAGGAAAAGTAGAAGAGAGGGAGGGGGTGGAGGGAAGGAGGCAGAGAGAGAGAGAGTCCTAGTTTTAAAATAAAGAGTTTTTATTATCAAGGTGTTTCAGTATTCTAGTTTGCATGCTGGATGTCTTTAAAAGGACTCAGTACTATAGTTTAAGTAGAAAAATAATGCCTCGGGAGTCAGTGGGACAAATACTTACAGATGTAAGAAAACCTCTTAGACAAGTGTTACCTTTTTTAAAAAACTTGCTTTGCAGGGATGATGGGTACTGGGGTGCTTCACAGCTAGTGAGTCTCTGACAATTATTATCCTTGAAAGAATGAACTTGAAACTTATCATATAAATACTATTTTAAACAAAAAATTACAGAGCATTTCAAATTGCTTAAGTCACATTTCTATTTAATGCTGAGCATATTTAAATGAAGATGAGCTAAAAGGTTTGGTAGCTATGGCAACATGATGTGAAAATATACCATGTCATTCAAGTCTATTAGGAAAAAGAAATTATCATTCCAAAGGTTTCCGTTGTACTTTGAATACTGACTGCAGAGAAGGAAAAATAGAAAGGAAAGGGAACTTGAAGGGTATGGAATACATTTAATAATTATTAGGAAAATACCGACTTGAAAATAATGGGATCTAAATTCTAAATCAATTTAACTAAAACCAAAATTGATGTTACAATAAAGAATATGAGAAAGAAGTAGAAAACAAATTCCTTCCTTACAAAATTGTGTTAAATTTAATTCTTGTAAGAGTCTAGAAATAGAGAAGAATATCAGAATGTCTTTATAATTTAAATTGGTTACTTCTAAAACATATAATTTGTAATATTGATCAAAAAACAAAATCCCAAAATTGCAGCTTTACTCAACCAAGTTAGATGTTTGGGACTCTAGTTGATATACTTAGGGCACATAGAACCAAAATGGAAACCATACAAATTATATTCATTTAAATTCAGGCTAATATTATGATATCTACTCTTAACTTCTTTCTATTCCAGCAGCCCATATCTAGTTATACATTTTATTATAAAAATAGGTTAAGACCATTCATATTTGACTAAGGATCGAGAGTGTAAGAGGCTCACTTTGATCAGAGACACTTGATCATAGTATCACTTCCCAGTCCTGTTTCCAAAGATATGCTGTGTGATTCATCAAAACCTAAGTCTCCTACATGAAACAAACAAGCACACACAAAACATAAAAGCTCCTATAACAAACTGTTATAGGAGCTCTCTGCTGGAGAGCGTACTCAGTGTACCTTGCAGACATGACAAAATGTTAAGAGTTCTCAAGAAAAAGTGGCAAGAGAGCTGAGTTTAAAAAAAAATAATGCTTCCACAGCAGATATGCACAACTTGACACAAATGAGAGTCACAACAAAGACAAAGAAAATACAGAGAAGAACAGAATGAAAATTTTGGAGCTAAAGATGTATATTAAGGCTATAAACCAACAATAGCCAAAAGAATAAAGGGGACAGAGGTGGGAAATTGATCAGGATATTTTGAAAACTACAAAGCCATTAATGTATGTTTTGAAGCACGTATACAGCATCCTTCAATATCAGAGAAAATAGCAATTTAAAAAATGTTTAGACATCATATTTAAAATTTGACAAATAATTATTTTAAAGTATAGCCATGAAATCCAATTAGAGAAATGTGGGTAACCACCAAGATGTATGTGCTACAACCGCAGGGTTATCATACGACGCTGCTTTTGTTGTGGTCCATAGGCATTACAGCTGGATACGACTGCTGGTTGCTTTTCTCTTTTGTAAGCTTGAACATCACCTTCTGGTGCCATGAAAGCGGGTGTTCTTTGAGAAGACTTTCAGGTCTGTTCTAGCTTAGGGACCTCTTGCCTTGTTTCTGAAGTACATAGTATTTTCGTAATAGAAAACTGGTACTGATACCCAGAGCTAGCGTGATTGTGGCTCTAAGAGGAGAATTTACAATGACCACTTGCTAAACCCACATAAACCCTAGTTATCTTGTAATTATTAGAGATATAAGACACTTAGATAAATGTAGTCCCTACTCCTCATCAAGGAAACTTCTCTTTGAAACAGATGGATGCCATGACAGAAAGTGACAGCCAATCAAAGCTCAGAGCTGCAGAGTCCAGTCACAATGGGTACAGATGCAAAGCAACCTAAGGCTCAGGTCACGTTGTAGATAAAGAGGCAGAAAGATGGTAGGAGCCAGATCAGGGAGTTTGCTCTGAGACCGTGACGCCAACTGATGTCAAAACTACACATATATAGTCTCACTAACTTGACTACTTTAAACATGATTGAACATGGGTAACAACACTAGACAGGCTCAAGAGAACTGGGGAAAGCCCATGAGGCTCAATCATACACTAAGAGCTGTAGGCAACTATAACAGTGAGAGAAATAATCTTCCTTAAAGGAATGCACAGTAACCGGATACACAATACCAAATGGTTAGCACTGAGAAAAATACATACAAGTAACATTATACAGACTGAACATATTCTTTTAATAACATGCTATATACATATATGTATATAATAACAGTGAAAAAATAGCTTTGCAAGTGAGCAAGGAGGGTTATATGGGGGGATTTGGGAGGCATAAAGGAAGGGGAGAAATGATATACTATCAAAAAATAAAATAAATAATAAAAAGTTTATAAATATAGGCATTACAAAATTAAGCAACCAGGACTATTAAATATGAATAAAAAACATAAGCAAATTTTCAAGGGAAATACTAAAAAAAATAATTAGAATATACTATCCAACATTTGAAATTGCCTACAGAGTAAAACATTTTTCTAAAATAAATCACTGAATTGTATACGGAAAATGATCAGTAATTTGTGTGTTTCAGGAAAGTGAAATCTTACAGATCAAAACTGTCATTGATGAATTTTGAATACATTGTCGAGAAATTTTTGTAGTCCTTTTGAAAAAAAATGTCTTTTTCAATCTAAAAGGGTTAGGTGATGAGTGAGCACATTGTACAACAACCTACTCCAAATTTGTTTCTGTCCCTCCTGACTGTTCAGTAATTCTGACTTATTGACATCCTTGGAGATCCTTTGTTAACAAGGCTTTGCCATTTGTAGGAGCTGTGGTGTTTTTCAGTGAAAGCTGAAATTCGTGTTTCCACGAATAACCACCCAATTCATCTTATGTTTGCTTTATCACTAACAGATGGAAAGTTTACTTCTCAGAGTCACTGAACTAAAATAATTAATTCCCGCTAGAAAAGCTCTGATCCAATGATTTCCATTGTTCTTTCCCTCCTACAGATGATTTACATACAGAAGAATGCAGTCTAAGCAGACATACCTTCTCCATACTCCATCTTTTAATGAGTTTCAAACTATGGCTCAATCATAAGATATAAATGACTAAAATTCAAATTTTAATATAAAATAAAGGTAGAATATAAATATAATAAATATATAAAATAAATGTAAGTAGAGAATATGAATATAAGAAAGAATATAAATATAATAAATAAAATATAAAATAAATGTAAGTAAACAACTGAAGCTGTAACACAGCAGTAGAGGACTTGCCTAGTGACTCCTACCTGTAATCCCAACATTTTAGAGGCAGATGCAGGAGGATTGTATGAGTTTAAAACCAGCCAAGACTACATAGTGAGTTCCGGGCCAGCCTGGGCTACATGTTGATTCCTAGGACCAAAGAAAGCATAGCAAAGTTATGCTATGTTATCGCTGAAAGTGCCAGCATTTCAGTTTTTTAGAATAGTATGAAATATCATAATATTATACATAAAAATAAAATGTTTATATTCACTGATAATTATCTCTGAATTCTAATGTTTTAAGTAGTTATAACCTTTTAAGAATGGAAAATCTTACAAGTAGTTACAAATTACATTCATGTTTCCTCTTCTCTTCCTTGTTCTCTCCTTCCCTTTTCCCTCCCTCTCCTTCCCTTTTCCCTCCCTCTCCTTTCCTTTTCCCACTTCTGCTTCCTCTGAGATAGCCAGGGCTGTCTTTTGTGTGTACTTAGTGTGACCTTTAACTTCAAAATATATTGAAGTTAAACACGGAACAGCGTTAATCTTTGCTACATGGAAAAGAATCTCTTTCTACACTGTTGAGCAGTCCCTCCAGAGTCATTGCGTTTACTCTACCGCCTTCCACTGATATGAAGAGGGGCAGCGTATTTTCCTGGGCAGCCACCTTGCTTTCATGATGACTATGAACTAAAATATGACTCCACTGTCTCTTAGATCTTTTCTCATTAATATTAAAGATTAATACCAAAAGCCTAAAGATGACTTGATTATAAAAAACATTTTTAAGTGATATGATAACATCACCATGAATTTTATCACTCAAAAGCTGGTAGACACGCCAATGGGGTCAGATATTTATTCTGTTCCCTGCCATTGTCCTCAGTACTTGGATTTTTTTTCACTGAGTAATATAAGTTAAATTTATGTTTAATAAAAAAAGTAGTGCGTCTTTTGCTGTACTTCAGAATATTTAATTCTGCTGTGGAATACAGGAAATAGGATGAATATGTCAGCATTGATTCTGAATAATTTACCACTTTATAATGCATGGGAAAAATTCATAGGCTGTGTTGGGTAAAGATAATGAATAAATAAGGAGCTTTAGAAACAGGCAGGGCTTTTGTGTCCTTTTTAGATGTGTCAGTCAGGGTTCTCCAGAAACAGACCAATATGACGGGTGTGTGTGTGTGTGTGTGTGTGTGTGTGTGTGTGTGTGCGTGTAAAGAAATTTGTTAAGGAAATAGCCTCACAGGATGATCGAGGCTGAGAAGTTTCACGACGGCCATTTTTTATGTATGTATTCTTGGATGTCGAGGGCATAGGATGGTACAAATTCAGAACCCTTAGACTCAAAGCAGCCAGTAGTATAATGTCCAGCCAAGGATCCAAAGCTCAAGAATCTGTAGAAGAGAAATGTCCCAGATTTCGGAAAGAAAAGAAAATACCATTTGTTGGTTTGTCTCTCTGACGACACCCATCCACAGTAAAAGTAGATCTTCTCTACTCGGGACACCAACTCACACAACACAAATCTCTGGAGATGCTCACACAGACATCCTCCAAAATAATACTTTACCCTCTCTCTAGACATTACTTAATCCTGTCAAGTTGACAGCAGAATGCACTGACTTATTAAGACCTTCACAGCCTGTACAGAGGAGAACATGTGAGCACTAAGTGCCTAGCTTGCATCCTCAGCTGAATCCATGGAAGCTGCTGGGATACCCTATGTGTTTTGAGTTGACCACCCCTTAGTGGCACACGTTCTAGCAAATGAAGCTAGGCGATTTGCTTACATTTAGCTGTGCACATGTGCCTCGTTTTGTACCATTCACCTGCAAAGTTACTTTGTTGGAATCTTATCTTTTGGATTGTCATGACCACACCCTGTATGGAGAGAGAAACAGAAGATGAAACACCACATAAACCAGAATTCAAAAGCAGAATCTTGCTCTGTTGGCATCTCCCCTCTTTCTTATCATTATGTGCTTAAGTTGATTTAATGAACCAAGAGATTTAAAGTATCTTAATTTAGTCTGTGTGCCTTTCAGTTCCCTGGCCTTAGGGGTAATTTGCTTAATCATGTACATAAAGTATACCTAGCATCATGTCCTAGGAGTCATAATTTTCATCATATTATTGTATATGCAAATATGTATTACTTTACACTAAAAAAGAATATGCTTGCTCATTTTCTGGAATTCTAGGGCTCAGCAGAATTTCCTTTTCTTGTTTCCCAATGAGTTGGTTTGAGAACTATAGCACACTCCCTATGAATTTTCTACAAGCTTTGTAAGTGTCTGGCAGTTTAAATTTTATGTTCTTCTTTGCACTTAAACAGATATTTTAACTTCAATGGGTTCAGAATTTTTTCTGATTAAAAATAACTTTGAAATAATAGAACTCTTCAAGAGTTTTTAAATTACCCCAAATCATAAAAATCAAATGCCAAGTGTCATCTACTTGATAACATAATGATAGATGACTCCAAGAGAAAATAATAATATCTTAATATTTTAATCATTTGGGGCTATGCTTTTCTTTTTAAGTCGGTGAATTCATCATGGCCTGTGGGTGATTCAGAAGAAAACTAATGAGATGGGTTCTTCTTTCAAGTTCCCCAGATTTGTAGTTCAGGCCAATTTCCAACAATTGTGATGAGCCAGGGAACGGAAGGAGGACAGCCAGAACTCAGCCTGGCAGCGTGATAAGTCAAATTACAGCCCTTAAGGAAACGAACGACATAAGGGGCAGCTGAACTTGTGATTGAATCCGCTAAGGCTCTCAGTGGGAGCCTTGAGATGTTGGTCCCAAATGAGAATTCACAACACTAGCATGCCCAGGGTCCTGGGGCAAGGGCAATGCCCTGCAGAGAGGATGGGTAAGTGCTTACTTAATTTCAGTCTCTTTGTGGGACCTTTTTAAAAAAGAACCAAGCTTACAATTGAATAGCCACTTAAAAACCAGTAGGAGATTACAACAAAAAGGGGTAGTAGATGTTGCAACAGATGTTAATGAGCACAGCAGACACTTACAAAGAAAAAGCATCCCGAAGTACAAGCCTGACATAAAAGGCACAGACTCTTTGTATTTCATTCATTTAATCCCCTTAGTGGAAGACTGAAGGGGTGTTTGTCCATCTTAGCTATTATAGCAGATACCTGGGGCTGAGGACTTTAATCTAGGAAAAGGAGTCATTAAGCTCAAATTTTATAGACTAACAGTCCAAACTGTGCGGCACTGACTAGTTAAAATGCCTCCCTAGCTGGGCTGCAGCATGGTGGATGGTGACGGGGCATCCGAGGAGAGAGGAGAGGTCACATGGTGAGATGGGAAGCCGGGGAGAAAATGAGGTTCCTGGAGAACCTATTACTCCCCTCTAAGGACATGCCTCCAATGACCTAAAGACATCCAGCTGTCTCCTCCCTTAATGCTCCCACCATTCCTAACATCACCTAGCTTAGCTAGAGTCTGAGCTCCCCACACATGGTATGTGGAGGCACAGTTAGTCCACATCGATACCACACAGTGAGCTTAGGCAAGGTTCAACGGGCAGAGAATCAAGGGAACCTCAGCTTATTCCAACCTCGTGACGAGTGATAAACAGAGACATAGTGTGCTACAGGATGCTCGACATACAGTGTCTTTCGTGAGTACAATCACAGTTCAAGGGAGAAGCATCCTTACAGGAGCTCTTCACTGGATAGGACAAAAGGGAAACACTGTCCTTTTCATAAACCAAAGGCACTTAACAAGTTGGCATATTTCCTTTCCTAACTGACAGTATAAACAGTGTGCATGCCAAGTCTGTCATGCTATTATAACTCTTTGCAACATCTGCTACTGTAGATTGTTCTCGACTTAAAATGTTCTATCGTGCTATCTGATTCCGATTCCTCTCCAGCCCATTCAGATTCGGGCTTCTTCAGTTCTACCAATGAGCTGTCTTTGCAGATGCAACCAGCTCGAATCATGGAACCTTGAAGCAATTCTTTACTTTTCACAACTTTTGGGTGGCTACCGGAAGCTGCGTGATTCTTCTCCATGCTCTATTGGCTGGGCTTGCCTTGCAGCTGTAGCCACTGAGAGCGCAGCTGAAATGGCTCAGTTTCAGGAAATCCATACTCATTTGTTCCAGCTTTGCAACCCTGTGCTCCCCCCCTGTTCTCTCATAGTCTTCACTAGGCATGCAGGATGCTCAGGTGCGGTCTCCCCGTGGTTCCCTCGGTGACTGTATAGTCCACAGAGTAAGAAGAGCCACCGGTGTTCTTCAAATACAAGTTCGCAGGTTCTGAGGTTCATACATGGTTTCAACACAGGCACTAGCAACTCGTAGGACAGTGCAAAGCCTCGCAGCCCTGAAGGGTCGCACAACTCTGCTCGCACCCTTAGGTTCTGCAAATCTGGAACACCGGTTCTGTAAAGAGTCCTCCATGGTCTTCATGCTTAGAATTCCCTTATGAGGTAGCCCCATACCACTCAAGATGGGGGAGAATCTTGTGAAGAAAGCATGTCTGGGAACTCAAGAGACACCCAAGAGTCAAGCTGATGGGACGCACCCTATTTCTCAATGAGAACAGCGTGGGAGTTTGCAGCCTTCTTTACTTAGCACCTCTATCTATTCCTCTTCAGTTTTCCTGGCAGCAACCATTTCTACTGTGGAAGATGTGGAGTTTAACTTTGTCTTCTTCTTAGTTGGTGTGCCTAAAAAACTTCATCCTACCAGTCTTTAATGATTCACCCACATTTCGAAGTCTAACCGTTCTGAATTCCTTTTTGACTTAGACTGAGCCATGTTCTCTTATTTTGGCTCTACCCACTATATTCCCTATCTTAGACTACTACCTGCTTTTCTTATGTGCTTCTAATTAATCTCTTGTCAGGCCATAACTTGAGCAACACTTCTAGAATGATCGAAGTCAGTTAAATTTTACCCTGTGGGTTCTACCGACATTCTGCCTTCTTTCTTTCCCTTCTAAGTCTTTCCTGTCTGCTTTTTTGTGTACTGGAGAGTCAGCTCGGAACCTGGACTATGTTAAGAGTGCAATCTACTACTTAATTCTCTAAGTGTTTATTCTACAGCTTCGCTCTCCGCCCTTGATGTCCTGTTCTTTAATTCAATCCACCGTGATGTTAAAATTTCTAATTTGCATGTTAGCAATTGCACGTATAAATGATTGAATAATCTACCTTTCATTTTCATGCCCTGGCTCTTTTTTTTTTACAGACATGCACCCAAATGATTAGTTAGCTATTTTAAATTGGGGATTAATACTGAAGAACAGTATTTTTAATCGCACAACTCAGGCTAGGTAATCAATATACATTTGATGCTTGAGCAACCTAATAAACCAATGTAGAAACCTGCGCTCACCACCCCCCACTGCTCTTGTTTACCAAACCTCAGATCTATTCTATTAAATGTTATGAGAATCTTTGTCTTTTTTTATTCTCACCAATTTGCAGAGAAACTGGGATGAACTGATCAAAGGAAATAGATTTTTTTTTAAATTAAGATTTGGCCAAACTTGGAAAAGGGAAATTCTCAGCTACTTTCCACATTGCTTGCAGCAGAGTCACAGTTTATAGAAAAGATAATACAAAAGCCAGGAGATGCACATATGGAGATTTCACCGTTAGTCCATGTTATCAGACCTGGGATATACATTTTTTTCCTGGGGAGATGAGACCCTCATCTGGCACCGGGGTCCCCTGGGTGCCTTTCTTTCCCTCTGCATGAGATTCCTGAAGAAATTCTAATCCTAAGGGCTTCATTATATAAAGTCAACCAAAGAAATCTTTTCACAATTGGATACCTGTTCATTTGAGGGAAACATTCCCTGCTTCCCATTATTCTCTAGCACAATTGTTTTACGACTGCTTCTGCCTCTTGAGCTCTGCTGTTTCACTTAATGAGTTTATTGAGATAAAAGATATACTCTAATATGAAATCGGAAATGGCAGCAGCTTAAGCAAGAACAAGCTAATTTTTCCCCCTAAAGAGTGATCAAAACACAGTAAATTTCAGGGCAGATATCTCCACCCCATGGTGCCTACTTCCTTCAGCTCTCAGCACAGCTTTCCTGTCAAGACCTAAGCTGGTTATGTCCTAAGGCAGAGCAGCCTGCTCACCTTCCAACCATAGTAGAGCTGATGACGAGGAGGTGGGGGGCTGTCCCTTGTAAAGAGAGCTCAGATCTCTCGGGCCTCATTCACCTACTAGAATGCAGACAGAGACCAACATCTTGCTGTATGGCATGATGAGGAAACTTGGTCTTTAAGTGTCATCCTTGGGATCAACTGAAATTTGAGGAAGAAAACGGACATTGGGAATGTAAGTTATCTCCAAACGTTTCTTTTTATATCTATCATATTTATAGATCAAGATCTATTTTGTAGTTACAAGTTGGATAGAGTAACATTCAGATCTTATTTCTGACCCTGTAACATCTTAATCTCATTAGCAAAGTGTGAATAATAAATATAGCATACTTAGTTCTATAGCTAACAAGTTGTAGATGGTCAATAAATGAGAGTTGCTATGGTGATTATGATGCATTGCTTTCTTTCATTAAAAACTTGCTGGCTACATTATCATTCGAGGAATTCTTATCTTTATGTGCCGTATCAATTATTTAAAAACAAGCAATTCAGTGTCGTCAAATGTCTTTCGTTGTTTTCTATGTAGTGTTTTTGTGTCTCTAGCTAAGCAGAGAAAATGTCAGTTGTTCATTCTACAAAATCTCTGCCCTCAGTAGCTCCATAGATCATGAGTGATGCCATATTTGAAGCTGATGGCAGTACCTAGAGAAGAGAGTATCACACATGGTAGAGGTTGGCCAGGTCAGCTGTGAAACATCATGCTACACCTGGCAATATAAAGAAGAGGAATGTTGTGTCCAGGTTTTTATGGCTATTGACAATCGGGGAACACTTGCCCATCTCTTTTATCAAAAGACAAACTGTACTTCTAAGAAGTTTTATTTTCCTAGTCTGGGTTTAACACATCTACTGCAAGGAACCTTGGAGAATTATTTAATCCTTAGGCTTCTGATTTTCTTTTTTTTAAAAAAAAAAATATCTTTTGGAGAATTTCATGTATGAGCACACTGTATTCACATCATTTTCAACCCTCTCTCTCCCATCTCCAACTCACAAGTTTCCTCTGGGATTTCTGACCTGTTCTAGCCTTGCTATTGTTATACATACATATCCTCACTCTCCCCCCACCGACACACACACACGTTTATATATTCAATCTGCATAGTTCATTTACAGGTGATTGTGTATACATGTGTTTAAAGCTAAGGCCGAATACATGGGATTGGATGATTTATCAGGAGGCTCTGGCCTGGGGAAGACTGATCTTCCTCCTCCAGCAGACACTGACACTCAGTTCTTCATCTCGGAGGGGAGCTTTGTGAACTTTACCCTATTCCCATTTATATGTAGACTGGTATGGTCATCATTCAAGTCTCAATATTGTTGAGATTTCATGGGTTTCACACCTCGTGGTGTCTACAAGACACCATCTTAGAACAGGCATCTTGTCCTCTGCTCCATACAATCGTTCTGGCTACTACTACGCAATGTTCCCTGAGCTGGAAGTACAGGGATGGTTTTGTAGGTGTACCAGTTGGGCCCTTCACCCCAGTCACTCACTGTCTGCATTCTCTGTAGTAGCAGAAAGAAACTTCTTTTGCTGAGGGGTCGGAGCTACACTAATCTTTGCATATAATGACTGATGTGTAGAACACAGGTTAAAGCTCTGTTTATTTGGGAGCATGACAAAATCAGGTTCTCCTCTGAGGGCTATGTACTCTCTAACCTTCAGCAATTGCCTAGTTCCACAGTGCCTGTCATGGTTTCCCTCCTACTGTACAGGTCTTAAGCCCAGTTAGTGGTTATATCCAAGATATCATTGCCACTGTTGTACCATTGGGGATGTCTTGCCAATCTGATCATTTTGTGGTTCCCAAGTTTTACGGCTAAGTGGGATTATTGATTCTTTTTCTCCCAACGTAACTTGCATAGCACCTTTCAATGTTATGAGAGGTATCCCTCAGGGAGGAATTTTCCAGAATCAGTTTGATTCTACCCGGACCTGGATTCAAAAATTGGTGTGCCTCTAGCAGTGGGGTCTTACCTTTAAGTTCAGGGAAGCAAACACCGAGAATGTCTATATTATTTTGAAGTTCTCTTAGAGCCTCCTGACTAGCAACTTGAAGGAAAATTTCTCATCTGACACTGGGGTGTTTGTTAGATTGTCTATTGCATATAAGGGAGCATTATCAACTATAAGGCATAATTCAATTTTAATATATATTATATTCCATTTTGAGAATATATTTTATGTAATCTTATAAAATATGTTTCTCTTTGCCTTTTTCAAAAATTCTTGCTGTTACTTATCTCTCCTTCCTCTCTTACTTATGATACTCTCTTCTTGGCCCCAGTTAACCCCTCTCATTTCTTCCTTTCCTTCATCTATAACATCTGTGTGCTCCTGTTCCCCCACTCTATAGCTCCCTGGGTCTCTGCTTTTCAATTTGCAAAAGCTGTGATTCCCTGTCCATCATGTTATTGCGTAGATTAAATGATAAAGAGAACACATATAGCTTTGCACAGTTGCTTAAATATAACAAGGACTTAATGGTGTCAAGCAACTCTTGTTGGTGCTGTTGTTTTTCTTCTTCCACTGCTCTCAAGACAAATATTACCTTAATTGAGTGATTCAGTGTCTCCGGAACATTGCAGAAACTTGAAGAATTGCCTTGAATTAAATAAAATCGAATATATTACATGAAATGACTATGTTATGGAATTTAATGGCTTTTGTAATTATATGCCCATTTTCCAAGTTTAACTATGATCGCTGAAGTTGCTTATGCTCCGAGGACAGAGGGAGATAAATGGATAAGAATTGAGTATGCAAAAGAAAGTACACTGCAGCACACATGCTGTGCAGTTTGAAAGAACTGCCCTCTTCTGTTTGAATCGCAGACTCCACATCCTAGCTGAGATTCATTTTTTTGTGTTTGTTTGTTCATCTGTGTGTTGCATTGTAACAAGATAATTGTGCAGCATAATTCCTGGTCCTTTTCCATAGGTGGACTTTTCTTTCTTGCCAGTCAATTTCCAAATAACTACATAGAGAATTAGTATTGGTTATAAATGCTCAGCCAATAGCTCAGGCTTGTTACTAACTCTTACATTTTAAATTAACTCATATTTCTTATTTGTGCTCTGCCATGTTTCTCAGTACCTCAAGTTCATCTCCTGCTTTCTGTTCATCTCCTCACCACCCTGAGACTCCTCTTCCTCTTTGTGCTCTCTTTTAGTCTGCCAGACCCACCTAACCTCTGCCTGTCCAGCTAATAGCCAGTCAGCTTATTTATTAAACTAACCATAGTGACATGACATATATTCACACAGTGTAAAGGAATATCCTGCACTTTCCAATGACAGAGCCACAATCCACTACTTTTTTACTCTTCCATTTGTCAAATGTGCTCTTCTGTAATGATGAACTCTTCCAAGCAACTTGCTATCATTATACCACATTCTTCAGTGAATCGCGATTGATTCACATGGCATGATAACACAGTTTGTTGTTGTTGTTTGACTTTTTGAGAAAGGGTTTCTCTGTAGCTTTGAAGTCTGTCCTGGAAGTAGCTCTTGTAGACTAGGCTGGCCTTGAACTCACAGAGATCTGCCTTGAACTCACAGAGATCTGCCTGTCTCTGCCTCCCCAGTATTCAGATTAAAGATGTATGCCACCACCACCCAGCATAACACAGTTTACTTTTGATCCTAACATCCAGAAGGCACAGACAGAGAAAGAGCTAACCAGGAAATCAATTAATATGCGATTGTGACCTAAGTGTTAATTAATAGAAGACTGTGTCCTAAGTGATCCACCAAGAAGGTTCTGGTCCTTTGAAGAGAGAAAGGATGATCAGAGGCAAGTCACGCATTTTCCTCAGGACAGTAGGGCTAAATGCTTGAAGGCATTGATTAAGGTGCTCCTTGGAAACAGAGAGTACAAGCTAACAGGGTAGGAAGACACTTCATTTTGTCATTTGAACTGGTCTTTCAGCCATTAGAGCATCGATTTCCAAACATAGGCAGTTTGGGTTTTCTTGAACTGCAAAGGAAAGGCCTTAATACTTTTAAAGACTGTACCATTGAAAACAGTTTTATTTGCTAGGTACTGATATAGTTTCACCTTCTAGTAGTGAGTTTGTTCCGGACCGTGTTTATGCCTTTGTCCTGTTGCTGGCCTAGTCTGAGAAATCCTGACTGTCTTAACTGTATAGAATGTTATGATAGTCAGAAGAGTTGTCTTGTACAAAGGAGGCAAGTGCTGTGGATGCTGATACTCATTACAGTAGTGGGTGTATCCGCAATTAAAAGTTTTGTGGATTGAACTTTCCTTACGGTAAAGCCATTCATTCAGGTTCAACTACAGTCTGAGGACTAATGAGTAAAAAATAGAAAATGATTTTTAAAGCACTTCTTTTAAGGTCATCTGCTTCCCATTCTGCTATCAGTTAGTGTTTAAATGAATTTAGATACTTCAAAAGATATTTAAAATGGAGCATTAGAGATTAACTCTGTGAAATCCCTTATATTAGACATTGTCGTAGAAACTCAAGGTCAAGAATCGTACTCCATCTGTGCAGAGGCTGAAATAGAAACAATGAAGGTCACCCGAATTCCAGTTCTCTGGGCTTTTTTCCACGCCAAATCAGTGTTCCTAAAAAGTAAAATGGACCAACCGGCTTACTGGCTTTGTACTTTTGAAGTGCAAAAAGTTACATAAAACACAGTGTTTAGACAAGTTCATTCGAGGATAAATGCTGCCAAGGAACTATTACTGAAACAAAAAAAAGTATTAGAGCATAAATTTTCATCATAAACTAAAAAGCCCTCACCGCTGCTCAGTGACTCTGTGGCTTTTGGATCTGCAGTTTTGACCCTGAAGTCTCCGGCTTGGCTCTAAGGGTGGAATTTGGGGTGTTGCTGAACCGCTGTATTTTAATCCCCTTGCTTCAGATACTTCGTCATGTTCAGAGGACATTGCTTGTGGACTTCCCATTCCCACAGGAGCTCGTGTTCATTGTTCATAATAGAAATGGAAAGATGTAGAGACATATCAAGACCGGTTTCTCTTATAAAATAAGTTCTAGAGTATTTCGTCTATACAAAGATTCACCGGGCACCAAAAGGACACCCTTTCTTATTCTTTTATGCAGAAAATCATATTTCATGGATTCAAGGATCTGGGTTTTTCTCTGTTTTGAGAAAGAGCATTCAGCATCTTTTTTATGGTTTTATGAAAATAATTAAAAATCTAGTTTTCACAATATTATAAATTATTCTCAGACACAATTGTATATGAAGAGATGTGTAAACATCATCATACTGATGTTGCCAGGATATACATGATATATAATTTGGAGTTGCTTGGATATGATGACCAATTTAAAATCTATCCAATACATGTCCATAAGTCAGAATATCATAAATAATATTCACTTAGGTTTTAACTGAAAGAGCAAAGGATCAAGAAGAGTGAACACACATTCCTGTAAATACTTCCTCAAATACAACCGTGAAAATTCCAATTCGTTCTGCTTTTTAAATTTTTATGTGTATGGGTGTTTTCCTGCATGTTAAATGTGTACCACATGTGTGCTTGACACTTCTGCGGACCAGAAGAAGGTGTTGAATTCCCTGGGACTGGAGTTACAGATGCTTGTGAACCAACATGTGGGTCTTAGGAATCAAACCCTGTCCCTCTGCAAGAGCATCCAGTACTCCTAAGCACTGAGCCATCTCTCCATCCTGCTGTTCAATATTCTATAATATCTCTAGCAAAACACTTAAATATGATTTGAATTTCATGAAAAACTACTTCTAATCACTATAACATCTTAATCATACCTAAAATATAAAGGATCTTAGAATATAGTTAAATTACAAAGACAAGGGTATGGAACTGTATATTTTACACAAAATTGAAATGAGAATTTAATGGAGTTATTACTATATAGTTCATCAAGTACAGCTGTCTGTATAGCAACCAGCTTAGCAAAGGTTAGGTGTTCTGGATCATTTGGGGTGTTTGTTTACCTAGACTTTTATTACTATAGAAATAATGTAAAAAATAATTCAAAAGAAAAATGTTTTTTTTCACCAATGATAAGACACTGTCTTTTTAGGTTTGTTTTAGTTTATTAGTTCTAGGTATTGAACCCAAGCCTTCCCATATACTAGACAACCACTGCCCCTCTGTCTGAGGCTGAGCTTTTGACATATCACTCTGCCAGCTGGTCTGTATAGAAAGGAAAGAGCATTTTCCCCATGTGATTTAACGCCTAATTCCCAATGGATGCGTTTTGAAGATTTACTAGTACCATAAACATTTATCTATTCAAAGAAAAACTAAGGGCATGAATTATCTGATCTCTACTGTCCTAATTCACGTTGTTCCAAAGAATGTCCTTGCTTCTCAATAGAGAGAGAAAGAAGAAGGAAAATGGCAGGGCAGGGGGCTCTGAAGGGCCAACTAAATTGTGGCAATGCCTTGGTGACTCACTGGCTAACCAACAGTCCAATCCTGAAATCAAGCTGGCCTGATTCTGAGTCTCAGAGCTTCACCTGGAAGAACAGGGTATCAGGGTAATCTAGAGGGACATACATCTCCAAAAAAGTGAAATTTATAGTCACACATCATGAGACCATGATTCAGGAGACTGTCCTTTCTCAGAGCCAAGGTCCGAGTGCCTACTTTCATTATAATAAATTTTTATGTTTACCCTGAGCACTTATTGTCTAATGCGTTTTGAAGATTTACTTCAAATCATCAAAATTTTAAGATAAGCACTATTATTTTTTTTGTTTTACAAATAATAACAACAACAAAAAGCCATGATGAGGAACTATCTCAGAGAAGTCATTAGGATAATGCGCTCTACCGGGACTTAGGCTCCAGAATATCTGGGCTTGAAGAAGGTGCAGACAGACAGGGCTAACTCACTGGTTCCTGACCTTGCCAGCAGAGGATAAAGGTTTGGCCATCAGCTGTTCTAGGAGGACAGGGAGAGTTGCCCAGGAACAGCCCTGGCACTCCGTGTGGTAAGACAACTGGCTGAGAATTTCCAACACAGAAACCTATGTCAGAGAGCCCAAGGACCCTGATGGTTACAGTATCCATCAACATTTACTTTAAAGAAAAAAAATCCACTTCCTGTAAGGACACCTACGCCGGCCATGAAGTTTACTTTGTAAGTGCTTTGCCAGAGCAACGAATCCTGGGTTTGATAACAATGAAAATAAGTTGTCTCGGCCCCGATTTTCTCCCTCAAGGGTTGTCAAATGAGAGAAGTGTGCTAAGAGACAATGACTTCTTTATGCTCCTTTGTTTTTCTGAAACAGATGGCCTTTATCAAAAATTAATTAGTTATGATAGAAAACCATGGGGCTTTTTGATAACAGCAAATAACATCCACCCAGTCTGCCAGCCTATGTTTTGCTTTGACTAAAATTCAGATAAGGATTCAATTTTGGCATGAAGGAAGCTTCTCAGACAGGCATTTTGAAGACAGATGCTGTTTGGCAGGCACCAGCACACTCCATCCGACCTCTTCTGAGTCTCTTGTGGGAGCTTCGGTACTTTACTGCTACCTACGCTGCATTTGGACTGCAACACACGTGATAATTTTCAGCCATTTCAAATTATACCTAGCAAATTCTGGCAAGTCAGTTACCAGCCTGAGTCACGCTTGAGTTTTTAGGAAGATGGGGCTTTTTTGAAAAACAAACCTTATGCATTGACTTTGGGGCCTGCAGTTCTCTAGCTAAATTGCAAAGTCATAGCTTATGAATTACGTCAAGTTGATCCAGTCCAGTCTTTACTCCTTAGAAGCCCAAGGAATTTTCAGTTACTCGAACTCCAACATGACAGCCACATAGAATTCTCCCTGGGACACTCCCGAGCAGCATTTATCAGCCAGAATAGAAGAGAAAGAGCCTCATACTGTATAGTCATTACTAAGTCAGGGTCATTGCTGTAGCTGACTAGTGTTATACATGGTTCCTGAATTATATGATTTTTCTAAGAATTTTCAAGGAACCAATATTCTTCCATTTTAATTCCCAGGAGAGTGGGATTAAAATAATATGCATCAATGTTGAAGAGCAAAGGGTGGCTTTGCACAATACGGATGGGATAGTCATTGGGTGGCATTGCACAATGTGGATGGGATTGTCATTGGTTTGTTTTATATCCTATGCATTTTTAATAAACAAATTCCCATTTACAGGAATTAAATGTTTCAGATATTGATTTCAGAGGGGTTATATACAGTATGAAAATAAAATTTGGTAGTATTGTGTGGGGATATGTAATACAATATAGCTAGAACCCTGGAAAGTGAATAATAAGGCCATTCCTACGGAAATACTTCAGAAAATCAAATTCGTTCCCTGAAGTGCCATGCAATAAAATTGAAACAATTTTACATGATTTACGGTACTCTAATTCAGACTTTTAAAGTGATTTAATGTCAAAAATGGGATTCTTTCTCCCACACTGTCAAATACTATAATATTCTGAAATGGCACGAGAGAAGCTGCAAAAGAGATATCACAAAGCAGATGTGTTTCTAGGCTTGTTGTCGGGCAAGCCTGTCTTTATAACAGGAAAAAAATAATAGTCTTATGTTATGTAAGTGAATCTGATTTAACGCTTACTCACTTGTAGGTTTTCTCACAAAAAAAGCAATGCTTTCAATTCTTTTTCTGGAGACTATAGAATATCCTACTATATTCACATTAACTTCCCAGAACATTAAAGGGGAAATTCCTCAGATGTATTGAGTTTCCTGCATGTCAAATACTCTCTTACATGCTCTCATATCGCCTCTTTATACCTCAGGAGTCAAAGAAGCAGGCATATTTTTATTATTATTCTTAGTTGTAAAGAAAAAAGAAATGAGACACAATAGGGATTTTATTGAATGTCATGTAATGCAGTAATGAAGACATCAAAATGTGTTTTTAAAATAAATATCACGTGTATGTGTGTGTGTGTGTGTGTGTGTGTGTGTGCGCGCGCACGCATGTATATCAGGGTAAGCATGTAAATGTCAGAAAACAATTTGTAGAAATTGGTTCTTTCGTTCCACGGATGAAATTCACATCCATATTGGTAGCTTCGGAGTGTTTTCACCCACTGAGCCATATTGCTGACCTAGTATCCTCCTTTAAAACTCAGCAAACAAAGTCTTTGTCCTGACCATTGTTTTAGACACCCAGAAAGTAGATTAATGCCTCAAGTAGGAAGATTGACTTCCATGATTGACCATGAGTATTGTTTATGACATTCTGGTCCATGTAGGCTAAATGACAAAGAAGAAAGCTTATCAGTGGAAACTTAGTTTGCAGATTTTCTCATTGCCAGTTGGTACTGGTGGATTAGGTTATCTTGAGGTAAAATCAGAAAGATTGGAGCATTTCTAAAAAAACTCTTTGCTATTAGAATGGAAGACATCTGCTGCCCAGCTACGCAGAACTTTTAGGATGATGTGAAATGGTGCTACAAAAGCCCTGAAGTTATAGCATAATCATTTTTCCTCTAAGTGACATCCTTTCCCATAAACTGAGCTAATGCTGGGATGATTATATCAGATTACAGGGTAGATCAGTTTTGAGTATGAAATTCATAGAAATGAAGAACCAAGAGAGCAACTGAAACTCAAGAAGTAGAAAAAATGCAAAGCTACCGAGTCCTAAAATATTCCTGCTGACCCCCCGGAGGGTACCCTCATGTCTTTCTTTCCTATTCTGCAATGGGAATTCATAACCAGAAACTGGTAGTTCATAGAGATGTGGGTTTGCTTTCTGTGGTGCCAACTGTGACAACCTGTCAAAATATTGGAAGTATGGTTATTAGTGGGTTTTATTTTTCACAAATTTAGTTTTAAAAATAATGCTGCATCAACAATAAGATGATGCTCGAAAGGAATGTAATGATGAGAGCTCCCAGCCACTACTTCCTAGAGATGAAGCATCCTTCCTCCTCCCTGAGCAGCATTTGTTTGTGCAAATAGAATCATGGCTCATGCACATATATTATTCCCTAACCTACTTTTGAAAGAAAGAAAGAAAGAAAGAAAGAAAGAAAGAAAGAAAGAAAGAAAGAAAGAAAGAAAGAAAGAAAAGAAAGAAAGCACCATTCATTTAAAGATTTGGCATCTAGGAGACTTGAATGAAGATAGTAAGCTGGAATGACTTTAGACAGATACTGCTGAGCTCCAGATAGGAGAAGTCCAGAGAAATTGATGTGAAATTAGTGGGTTTTTTTTTAAGTAAATGAACATGAAAGGCTTTAAGGGAAAAGGAAAAGATAACAAAATTGATGCATTTAGACTAATTCTTCCATTACAGCCATGGAATATCAAGTAAGCTATTAAAGATCAGAATTAGTAATACCATTCCTAGCTAACCACAATAGTTGATTCATTTGCAATGAAAAATATGGTTAAGAAACAGTTTCTCAGAGATGGAAGTAAAACAAGAGAGATGTCAAACCATTAAGTACCATCTCTCCAGGGATAGAAAATGTTTTTGCTCTATTTGTTCATTTGTTTTGTTTTAAAACATTGGTTCCATTGTCATTAACAGAAAAGAAAACTAGACAAATACAGACGTGAGTGGAAAAGAAGGAAGAGAAAGATGGACAGACACACACACACACACACACACACACACACACACACACTCCCACACACACAATGGTGGGGAAATAGAGACAAACAGAGGATGGGTTCTCCTACTGGTCATAGCTCCTCACTCTCCTGCAGTAAAGACACATGATGTCATACTTTTAACATACTTGATAGAATTCTACCATTTCTTTCTGGGCTTTACTATGTGAGTTATTTGAGCATCTGACATCTCTAGTAGAACACACCCCCAAGGCATAGGGCACAGGCAGATCTGGAACCTGGAGAGAAATTCAGCTCTAGTCAATCAAGATGAGCTGAATCCAGACAACCCATGCATGTTTGATTTGTGAGCCTCTGAGTCTTATGGTAATTTGTCACACAAAATTAGTATTGAAAGAGATGACTTGCACGAATAATACAGGCCTTGCTAACCTTATGGTAAGACCTGAGGCTTGTAAAAAATAATCAAGATGCCAAAGTATTTTCCATAATGAAGTCACTGGCATAGCCATGTCTTTAGTGAATGAGGTAAGAGGTAAGCCTCATAAAACTAAATGATTCCCAGTAGAAAGCAGCATCCTATTAAACTGCCCATGCTGCTTGGGAACTCTAATGGTATCCAATTTTGATACTTGGTATTGAGGCACTTTTCAAAAGAAGGTGATGGACAAGGAAGTCAGGCTAAGATTCCAAACCACTGTCCCCAATGCTAGCATGGTAGCTACTACCTATTGGGACTATTTAACTCTCACATCAAGGAAATGAATCCAATATTCCTGTCTCCATCAGAGCAGTCATTTTCCAAGAGCTTGGTAACCACATGGGCAGGTAGATGACTCACTGGACTTCATAGACAGAACTATTTCACCATGGAAAGAATTCCCATTGCTGACACTGACTGACAAGAGAGCAGAGGCCCAGTCCATTGCTCATCCCTCCTAAAATCAGGAGACTAAAGGTGTTGTAGGAGCCCGCTTGCTTGCTCTCAGACACCCAGCCATGAAATAACCACACAGAAACTGTCTACATTAAATCTCTGCTTGGACAATTAGTTCTAGTTTCTTATTGGCTAACTTGTATGTCTTAATTTAACCCATTTTCAGCATCTGTCTCTGGTGGGGCTACATGGCATCTCACTGACTCTGCCTTCTTTCTCCCAGCATTCAGTTTAGTTTTCCCCCTGCCTAGCTCTGTTCTGCTAAGCCACTGGTTGAAACAGCTTCTTTATCCATTAACCAATAAAAGCAACATATATACAGAAGGACCTCCCACATCATAAAGATCTTCTGAAGTTGGAGACATTTCTTTGAGATGGGACAAAAAATCAAAAGAGGGAATTATCAACTATGAGATCAACATACAGAATCTACTTTAATTGATTAAAAAGGTATTTTTAATTTGTTATTTTATCTATCATTCTGGTTTAACCTTTCACCCACCCAAAAGAGTCAAAGATAAAGATATTAGGGAAAGGAAGGCAAAGCAACAAAATGAACTTTAATCTTCTAATTGAAAGTCAGATATGACTATACTAGCTCATGTAGCTGAAAATTAAAGTTGCCAAAAATTATAGAAATATGAATTCTGTTATCATGAGTCTGAAATACACACACACACACACACACACACACACACACTTGACTTCAGATAAGATTTGTCTTGCAGGTTGCTGTTTACATAAAAGACCAAGGAACTTCCTAAAGAAATAGCATTCTGCTAAGCAGTGGTGATACACACCTTTAATCCCAGCACTCAGGAGGCAGAGGCAGGTGGATATCTGTGAGTTTGAGGTCAGCCTCATCTGAAAGAGCTAGTTCTAGTATAGCCAGAGCTGTTACACAGAGAAACCTTGTCTCAAAAAACCAAATATTAATAATAATAGCATTCTATTTACTATCTCTCTACAGTAAAATAACAAGAGAAGACAGATCAGGAGTGGCCAGTCTTCCTTTATTTTAACCTAATAGGGATGTGATTATCCCTTGGTGAAGAAGGCACAGTGGGAATAAGAACAAACTTAGGGAATGGAAGTCCCCCAGGCACAGCTGTACAGACACAAGAGGGGGGAATAGAATGAGGAGGAAAACTTCAGGGACCTTGTGGCAAGCACAAAGGTGATCTTTCAGCGCCATTGAAGAATCCTTGTCATCTCTGTAATGGCTAGTTTTGACTGTGGTCTTAGTGGGATTTAAAACCGCCTTGGCAATAACCTCTGTGATGGATTATCTATAGTACGTAATTGAGGTATGAAGGCCCGCCCTGTATGTGTGTGGTGCCATTCCATAGGTCAGGTTTCTGATGTGAATTAAAGACAGAAAGCTGGAGAAGCACAGTCATTGATTCCTCTCTGCTTCCTGACTTGGGCACAGTGTAACCAGCCACCTCTTCTTCTTTGTCACTGTGATGGACTGTGCCCCTTGAACCATCAGCAAAACAAACCCATTCTTTCTTAAGTTTCTTGTTGTCAAGTACAAGCAATGAGACAATGAACTAATATAGTCTCTGGGGAATAATATTAAAGTAATATGCGAAGAAGGAAATTTTTACATAAATGAATGTTGCAGAATGTGCCTTCTGAAGATGCTCTAATTCACCTACCTGGGCCCACATGCCTTACCAAAACTCTATGGCAGAGATGAAATCATATCATATTCGTGCATCATTTGACAATAGGGATGCATTTAAAAATGTACAGCTAGGCAAAATTATGTGGTAAAACAGCACACAGCAAAATTGGACTACCTAGCCTCTTTCTCCTAGGCTACAAACCTCTACAGCCCATTACCATTCTGAATACTGCTGGCATTTATAGCTTGGTGATTCTTGTATATGTCAATATAGAAAAATACATTGTAAAAGATACAAAACTGATATACATTTTCAGGGCCATAACATGATTGGGCTTAGCATGACTAGATGTTGCTCCAGCTGCATCACTGAGTGATTTTTATAGGCTACAGGGGTTCAGCACATTACTGCCCATTACTGTAGATCTGACAACCTCTGGGTGGGTGGATTCATTATGTATATAAAACTTGTGGTAAATTCACCTTAGCTTGCTCTAACTTTATAAACTTTTTAGAGTCATTTTTGTTCCACTTTTTGCTCTTTTGTAGTAGCGTTCAGGGTTTTTTTTTTAAATCCCATGCATCTTTTTACTTAAAATATTTTTATGTTTTTTAAATTTTTTGATAGAAACTTGGATACTCACATTGGCAGAGGTCTGCACAAGGTCAGGATCATCAGCGTCACTCTCTGCCACCTTGTGTCTTCTCTCGTTGGAAAGTCTTCAGGTTCAATGGCATGATTAAGCTGTTGCCATCAATTCCGTCTTCTTCCTTCCTCCTCGCCCACCCTAAGGCCTGTGAAGAGGTGTCTCTGGAAAGAAATGCTCTCCCAAAATTAGTGCATCTAGAGTCTAATAAAATTCTTCCACTGACCTCCTAACCACATACATATAGAGCTCTCTTTCATAGTAGGTAATAGAGGAAGAATCTGGATCATTCAGACTGTCCAGAGGTAATGGTACCCTGTGTACCGTGGTGGAACCACACATGCTGTACGACACTGCCTACCACTATTGTTCTTGGCTGTGACATGGTGATGTGTCTGGTCTTCAGTCTGGTCTCCATGTTCAACATATATCTTCCTCAATTTGTTATAGTCTCATTGTCTCCAGCAATGAACAGATTCAGTCACCCATTCTCAGATTTTGGGACTACAGCTATGGTGCAATGAAACACTCGTGATTTGGGAGGAACATCCACGCTGATTTCCCACCTTCATCATCATTAATTGCTCTAGATTTCATGCCCAGGTCCATCTCTTGTCAACCACTCTTATTGGAAAGTGGGTATTTTATATTTACAGTCCATGATGAAGAAAACAACATGAGATTGAGTAAAGTACAGGAGGAAATGATGCAATCGGAAGACAGAATAATGACGAAATGCACGAGACTGCTGCCCGAATGGCTCAGCATAGTCTTTAACACGCGCAATCTAAGCAGAGGGAGCTTACTCGAAAGTGATAAAATATATATTCCTACATAAACCAATAAATCGTTAGTGTAGATGATTCTGTGTGCCATCGATGCCTTTATACTGTTGCATCACTATGCAATATGAATTATTCGTTCCAATTTAATTTATGGAGTCACTGTTGAATATGTCGCTTGTTGTCAGGTAAACCACAAACTCTCCAGCAGAATTTGACTGTGCCTCCCAAGCTACATCACGACAAGGCCATGCACTTCTGCCTTGGTGTTTCCCCTTGCTCCCTTGGCATCCTGGATCTATTAGCCTGTATAAGGAAGTGCAAAGAGCCCACGGAAAGGCATGTGGAAAGGGAGTAAGTTGCTGAGTCTACAAACCAGCTGAGCTTCTAGCTGACCTCCTATCAGGCACACAGTGCACACTTCTCAGTCATGAGAACAATCCCTTTTGAAAGTGGACTCCCCAAGTTCTCCAAAAAGACACCTACAGGGTTGATGGCGCATGGAACTGAAACAAAGGGATCTATTTAACCCTGCCAGGTCCCAGATTAACAAACAGGACAAAGATGGTTGATGTTTAGACCACCAAATTTTGAGATGGTTAAATATGTAGCAATAAATATCAGATCCAAAAATACTTTTTTTCCATTATTGGTCAGTTGCTTACAATATTTTGCAGTCTTACTGTACTTAAGTTTGCAAGCCCAGCCTGAGTCCCACTGAGCTAAAATCATGGTAACTAGAACTCGTTAGAGAACCAATTATATCTGCATCATAGTTGTAAAATAAAATTAAAATCAGTTGATGACCTGTAGATATTCCCAGGACATCTGATCCCCTGAATTGTCAGTGAAAATGGTATAAATGTCAGCTATAGGGTGAGTTTCTCATGCTTTGTAGCTCTCTTAGGCATTACTTTGGGGGACAGGCCAGCTCACGTTGTACCCAGTCTCTATTTTTACACTTTCACATCTTCACAATTTGTTACATTTATGAATTTTCTCACCATCCCACACACTGTCCCTGCTCTCCACTATACCTCACTAAGATATAACTGCCTCCTTTTTCTCAATTTTCACATAATAGCTAATCCAATCATACCAAATACAATAGAAGACATAGCCCACAGCCATATTTTATGAAATTTGTGAGGAGTCCGAAGGAATACGCCTAACAAAGCCACCCTTAGCCACTTCCAGTGATAGACAGTGCTGTTAATTCAGGTTAGCCTCCTTCCATGACTCTGGAGAAAACCTAGACAAAGTGAAGGATCCTTTGCTCCCTGGAGAAGGAAACAGCGCCTTTTAGCCTCCGACCCCAGGTTAGCTGTAACCCTAACCTTGTAGACAGAAAGCTTGTTGCTGTCCCCTGCTTGAGAGACTTATCCTCGGACTAGTATGA
Source organism: Myodes glareolus (assembly GCF_982192425.1). Taxonomy (NCBI): domain Eukaryota; kingdom Metazoa; phylum Chordata; class Mammalia; order Rodentia; family Cricetidae; genus Myodes; species Myodes glareolus. The sequence continues at coordinate 49,216,665 of NC_142046.1, forward strand.
AAAACGCCACCATCTTCTGCTATCCTCCCACGAAAGAAGGCATAAAATGTTACTGTCTTTTATGGACTAAATTATAGTTTGCCCTTCAGTTATATGAATATAAAGAAAATTATTTATGTAACCTTGGTATTTGGACAATCTTGCAAATTCAGTATTTATTCCTGGGGCCTTACAAAAAACTTTTTTCTGAGTATTTTTGCTTCATATTACCTATTTTTCTCCTGAACTCTTTCCCCAACCTCCCCCGCTCCTCTTTTTGGAACCATAGTCCAAAAAGTAGAGGCCGCCACTAATCAACAGGGCAAAGTTCCTGGTAATGTGTGCTTAAGAAGCGGAAGAGGAGGGCATCCATGCCAGGAGTTGGCCTAAGCTCAGGGTAGTGTGCTGCCAAAGGCAGCAAGGATAACGACCAGGTGTCGTCCAGAGTCTACAGGAGAGCGTCAGCATTTCTAAGGAAGATTAACAGTGAATAACCGGATGGCACACTCAGAGCGCTGTGTCCTGTGACTTCTGAATTCTGGGTGAGGTGAGAAGAGGGAGGAGGAAGGTGGGAGCCCAAGCATTAGGCCAAAAGCCACAGGTATGGTGTTAGCCCTGTGTCTAACGGAGCCTAGAGGCTCTGGGAGTCCTGTTGATTTTGAGGATGCTGAAACTGTGTTAATATTTGTGTAGTTAGATATATTCTGTTGTGATGGAAAATTTGAGTTGGGCCGAGGTATGAATAATTTGCAGATTTTTAGTAGAAGTCACAGTCTCAAATAGCAGCAAAGGCCCAGGGATCTGTGACATCGGGGTGTTTCCATCACAGCTGGGGGGCACGCACTGTGTGGCAGTAAGTGATTCTCGCATATCATATCAACTTCATTATGCCTCACAGCAAGGGACAAGTCTGTTTCCTTCATTTGCTAGGATACGGGCCTGGCTCGGGAATCCAGCAGAATTCAGATGCAGTCCTTGCTCTGAAAAATGCTAAGATCCAGTGAGCCCTCTTGGGCAAGGAGATAAATATATTCACCACTTCTCAGATGAAATAATGTGATATGCAAAACTTCTCAACACCGTGTAAGGCATCACCGTGGAACCTATTCAGCAATGACATTAATGCTTCTAAATATATGTTGATAGGTAGGTGGGTAGACAGACAGATGACAGGCAGACAGAGACAGCGAGATAGACAAACAGACAGACAGACAGACAGATGATAGATAGATAGATAGATAGATAGATAGATAGATAGATAGATAGATAGATAGATAGATAGATAGGCAGGCAGACAGACAGACAGACAGACAGACAGATAGATAGAGTGTATATTCTATTAAGTAGAGTTGACTCTGAAAGCGAGCTATGGCAGCAAAAAAAAATTTCTTTGTTAGAATAAAGGGTAACATGCTAATTGGGGTTTATATACTTCTAAAGAAAATCGTTTACCCTCCAGGTACAAAGGGTAGACTTGCTGTTCAAACAAAACCAACATCACTTGCTCGTACTCCAGAAGGACTGTAAATGCTAAACCAGCTTTAGGAATGAAGCAAAAAAACAACTCACCTGCATTGAGACCTTTAATGAGTATAACTTGCTCACAGTTAATGGCATAGATACCCAGAGCTCTGGAATGGACACTCTGGGGTATTAAGAGACTGAAATTTCCGATTAGAAAGAGCACAAGAGAAAGTTGAGTTCATTTTTTTTTTAAGATGAGGAATGTGAGGCTTTTACAGAGTGAAGTCCCTATCTATGTTCTACCTCTACCAGTAGGATAGTGAAGGGATGGAGAGGTTTCTACGAAGACCTTGCTCTGCCTGCTCTTTGAAACAGGCTGCGCTCCTCACGGGCAAGGACTCTGACCACTTGGCTGCAGACATACAAATGAAGAAATAACATACGTTCAAAACCGTGCAGGGCCTGATCTGCTGGGGTTGCAGGCCCATTCTGTTTTCCATTTGTTTGAAGTGTGTTTTTGTTGAGATGTTAAGTCTGATTAATCTGATCATCCTTGCTTCTTCTCTTTCTCTTTTCTTCCACACCCTATCAAATCAGCCAGCTAGCCCCTGATGAGTGTGCGTTTTGAATCTGCCACTCTGGTTCCAGATGCCATCATCTTTTGATTTGGATTAAGTCAATATCCTCACATGTGGTCTCCTCACTTTCATCTTGTCTCTCACGAAAATGAGCTCTTTTAATGGCCCTGTGCAAGGCATCCCATTACTACCCGCTGTATTTAGAATAATATCCAGGAGATTTGCCCTGAGTACAGCGTCCTCTGTGATGTGGTTCCTGTGTCCCTCAGTAAACTCACCTTTTGCTTACCCCCACCTTGATCCTGTTCTCTATCATACTTGCCTTTATTCTGTTCTTGAATGTGTCCAGCTCATTCCCATTCTAGAGCCTCATCTGGTGGTTCTATTTGCAATAGTTTTCTACCAATGCCTCTGAGATCTAATTGCATCTTCTCAGCCATCTTTCTGTTTGCATGTCACCTTCTTGAAGATACTTTCCCCAACCCCCCAGTTTATGCAAAGCCCCCAGTCAGATACTATTATATCGCTGACTCAGTTTCATTGTAGCATGACTCCATGACTTTTTTCCTTTAACGTATTATAAAAATTCCAAGCCTAGTATCAAAGCATAATATGCTAGCAAATGTTGAATAAATATATGTATGAAGAATAAAAGAGTTAACAGCAATATGGTTGGGAAAAGAATTACATAAAGCTCCTCTGAGTTGCTGAGAAGATGCAGATACTGAAAAAAAAGCACATGAGGAATACACCTGCTACACCAAATATGATTCTGATTTAAGGGCTAAATTTATGTCTCTCGGTACTTTTCCCAAAGCAGAAATTTCTATTGTAGTTTCCAAGTAGTGGGTTGTTTCTAAGTCACAGAAGTAGAAACAGCAAGGAATAACTTTCACCTTTTCCTTGGGTATAGAATATAAAACTTATTAGTCTTACCACATTCAGTCTGATCTTTCCCAAATTCATTGTGGATTCCTCTCCAAATCTCAACCCAAACTTTTCAAAAGATCACTTTAGGAAAATAGACAGCAACAAAATAAATATGGCTCCCAAACTTGAATTTGCCTCCTCCATATAACCCCTATTTTTAGTTGCAACAAAAGTCTCTATAGCTGCAGGACGAATAATCATAGTGACTTCCCAAGAGCTTCCAAAGTGCAAGTGCATATGTGATAAGTTCTGGAGGAAGAAATGAGAACAAAATTAACACAGACACCAATGAGTGCACCTGCTTGCAAGGAGCATCACACACCCAGGCCTTCCCAGTAGACAGGCATACCTCTGACACGGCCAGCTAACAGCCTTGTGAGAGCAAAGTCAGTATCACCTCTGAGAAGCCCAATCCCCAGATGTCCCATGCTTGAAATGCATATTGCTTCTTCAATCTTACATCCTCTCCCTCCTCCTCCCCTCATTAGCTCTCTGTATTGAACTAAATCTCTAGCAAATTGGATTACCTCGTGCTTACTTGAGAGCACTTGGATACTGGACATGGCTCTTTTCCTTGTCTTCCAACTAATGACATGAGTTCCCTTGCCCGTGAACTTCTCTGAGCCGTGAAGAAGACCACCGGGAGGGAGGGAAGGGGTTATCTCTATCCAGCCCAAGAAAGAGTGTTGTCTCCTTTCTAATAACAGAGATTCGGGATCAGTGTGTTCAAAGTTAATTTTGCTTTAATTGATGTATTTACCTTCTCAGATGTAAAGCTCCAAGGGTAGAGTCGATGACACTTCTAAGTAGAAATACCCATTTGAAAGCATTTGATAATTAATCTTTGGAGTAGTTCATACAGACTTTTAAGATACACGTGTGACAATTATTATTGCTTGTTGGCAAGAGAGAATAATGAGTAATATGTTCTCAAGATATTAGCCACGACCCAGGCTCCATTACACTGTATACTGCTGACTCCTGACATCTAGGACCAAAACATTTCACAGCTTATTAATTTACTTCAGGTTCAATAATAAATGTGATGCAAGAAGACATACAAATTCCAGGAGGGTATGTGAATAAGAACCTTGTTAAAATTTTCTCACAAAAATTATTTGAAATGGGAGATATGAAATGCATTACAAAATGGTAATTATTTTATAAAATGCATAAAATATCAAAAAGTATATTTGGAAAATGCGTTCAGAAACCTGTAATTTCACCATCCTAACAAACTCTTGTTTGCTTATATTTTAAGCATGTCTCCGCACGTGTATACTCTATGTAGTTGGGCTTATATGCAGGATTTTCTTTTTGACCTATCTAACTAGATTATTCAAAGTGTTCTCATCAACCCAGCCACAAAACCTTTGACCCACAATCCATCCTGCCTACAAGTTGTGCTGGGGTAATGTGGCACTGAACTTCTGGGAGTGGCGGCCAATTATCGGTCCAACTTGAGGCCCACTCCACTAGAAGGAGCCCATGCTCAACGCTGCCTTGGTAGCCAGGAATAGGAACAGTGCCTAGCCCGGTTGTCACCAGAGGGGAGTCATCCATCGAGGGAAGCAGATGCAGAGACCCATAGCCAAACATAAGACAGAACCAGGGAAACCCTGCAGAAGATGGGGAGGAAGGGCTGTACAAACCAGAGGGGTCAAGGACGTTGGAGAACATGGCTCACAGAATCAAATAAGCAGGTTTCATGGGGTCTGACAGAAAAGAACTGACAATCAGGAAGCCCATATGGGTCTGAGCTAGGTCCTCTGCATATGTGTTATGATTTTATAGCTTTGTGTTCTTATAGGATCCCCTACTAATAGGAGTAGGGAATGTCTCTGACTCTTTTGACTTTGCTCGGGACCCTTTTCCTCCTACTGGGTTGCTTTGGCCAGACTTGATATGAGGATTTGTGCCTAGTCTTGTTGTAACTTGTTGGACTATGTTCAGAAATAGCCCTGCGTGCCTCCCTCCTCTTAAGGAAAATGGAGGAGAAGTGTATCTGGGGAAGAGGGGAAGTGGGGTATGGACTGGGAGGAGTGGGAGGAGGGGAAACTGTGGTACGGATGGAATGTATGAGAGAAGAATAGAATGGGGGAAAAGAAAGTACTTTCCTTCGTTGCCATGCTTATCATCATGATTTTACCCATTTTACATCACAGCAAGATGTTTTATCAGGTTCCTCTATGATAAACGTTGAGAAGGAAATCTTGCTGTGTTGCCCAGTCTCTAGTAATCTTCCTGCCTCTGTTTCCCTCATTTCTGAGACTAAAGGTGCATATCAACACTCCAGTTCTGCTAGGATGGTTCATTTACTACCTTCATTTAGTGAGTGATATTTAAGTTTCTTTCGATATTAAAATCAATATTTGAAATGGACACTTTTAATTAGGATTCTCTGCTCCTCTTTTGGTTTCTATATTTAAGATAGCTACACAAAAATAGGATTCCTCAATCTATGCCTGAATATTTTTATAACTCTTGGAATTCTTTAGCCAATTTATTATTCAAAGGTCATAATTAATTCTTTCTCCGGTCACATGTAAGGATATTAGATTCTCCTCAATTTCATCAAAGTGCATCTATCTTCTCTGCAATATGAAGGTAAAAAATGCTTTTTCCTCCTATGCTCCTTTCCATCTCTGTGATCATTGGTAAGATCATCCTAGCATGTTAGGGAATGGTCATGTATCTCCCTTTTTATGCTCGGATGGTCTTTCCAGTGAGTTTTCCTGTCTTGGGAAGGCCTTTCCAACATAAACTCAGGCAGATGTAGGACCAAGCGAGGAAATGCAGAGGATTTGTTTGGATTGTGCGCACAGCAAAATATAAACACACAAAGCACATAGAACCAATCACAAGAGAAACAGGAGCATCCACAACCATCCATAAGGACCTTTCCTTGGGAGTGCTGGCTCAGATGTAGACTCATAGTTCTTTGATAGAATTTACCCTAGTTGGTTCCTAAGAAAGCAGTAGTAAATTCCATGTCTCCTCTTCCTCCTGACTCATTCAACAATTCAATCTGTTCTTATTTTCCAGGACTAACAAATAAGTTTGCCTTTCTACACAGGTTGATTGTGTTCTTAATAAACACTGCCTCGCCACCTCAGTGCTAGTTTTTGCAGTCAATGAGATTTTGATATAAGAGAGAAAAGTTTTACCTTTCTTGGCCCACTGCTAGGTTCATGGCTGAGGTCCTTGTAACAAAAGAGATGAACCAAAGATGGGAGGATTGGGTGACATGGAAGCCTTCAGAAAGGAGAGCCTAAAGAATAGGCACCACAATGCTGTTCTGTGGACAGCGCATGGTTACAGACCAAGGTTATAATCTGTCTTTTAGTAACAGACTGGGGTAGCTTATAAACCTATTTGTTTAGATGCTCTTGACTGTCCTTCAGGATAACTAGATCAGACACTACTACTTAGGGACTTGTAGCAAAGAAGAGAAAGGCAGTCTGAGAGGCCCTCCAAGATTCTGTGGCTAGTTTCAAGAGAAAACAAGGATGAGAAAAACATAGAACAATCATGGCCAACATGTCATTTGGGGGTTGAATGTTCTGAACTCCATCAGTAGCACACTAAGAACTGTAGTTTATAATTTAAGAATATTGCACTAGCAGGTAAATATTTGATTAACATTTTCTCTTCAGAAATAATTAAATTGTTTTTTATTTCTTTTCTCAGTTTTAAAGTTTGATGTTAGTTATTGTTATCCGCTTAGTATTTTCTGGTAAATGGTCTGTTATATGGAAACCCCAGCTAACACGTCAGTCATCTGGATGCCTCACCCTATAAAATAGCAAAAGCCGGGGCAGAGGGGACTGTCCACTGATTGTAGCTAGATGGTTGGATGTGATACGGAACTCAAGAACTGCCAGTAAACAACATGTACTTTAGAATAACAGAAAGCCAGGTGTGGTGTGGTCTTGCCATCAATCGCAGCACTCAGGAGGCAGAGACAGATAGAGCTCCCTGAGTTCAAATCCAGCCTGATATACATAGCAGATTTCAGGACAAAGAGGGCCACATACAAAGACCCTGCCTCAATAATAATAATAACAACAACAAAAACAACAGAGACACAAAGACTGCAAGACAACCATGAAAATGAATTTTAGTTCAAGAGTTAACCAGAAGCCAGGCGGTGGTGGCGCACGCCTTTAATCCCAGCACTCAGGAGGCAGAGGCAGGCGGATCTCTGTGAGTTCGAGGCCAGCCTGGTCTACAAGAGCTAGTTCCAGGACAGGCTCCAAAGCTATAGAGAAACCCTGTCTCGAAAAACCAAAAAAAAAAAAGAGTTAACCAGAAAGAAGATGGCTAAATAGTTGCATAGGTATCAAAGAGAGACTCTGGGGAAAGAACCTAACAGCCCTGTTAATTCAGGGCTTTACTCTCTCCCAGTGAATCATCCAGTTAAACATGCAATGCTACTGAAGCAGGATTCTGGGTTTTAAAAAATGATGCATTGGACTATGGCATTGTTCAAAGTTCTTCAAAGAAAAATTTACCATCCTTGTAGAAATTGTTGAATATTTGGCATAAAATATTGTGAAAATATTGTACAGGGTTTTTTGGAAAATATTCCTTCCCTTTCTGCATGAAAATGTCATATGTCATTCTATGTCGTATTATTTAGTTTTTTGTCCTGTTGGAGAAGAAACCCAGAACTCCATCAGGTCAGGCAGGTACTCTATCTTTGAGGTACATTCCCAGCTCAAGGATACTGTCCAAGAAGTTGCCCTAATTAAGAAGGTATCACCAACTTAGAAGATGTACTGAAATCCTCAACATGAGCCATCCTATAGAATTAACATTCTATGATACATTCATATTTTCCCCTTCTCTGTCTCTCTCTGGGTCTCTCTCTCTCTCTGTCTCTCTCTCTCTCTCTCTCCCTCCCTCCCTCCCTCCCTCCCTCCCTCTCTCTCTCTCTCTCTGCCAGAAAATGTCATGGGGATGTGGGGATGTTATTCATCATTAAAAGTAAGCTCTGCTACAGACAATTTAGTTTATGGGCCACAGTAAATACGTAGTTACAGCCAATTTATTTAATGCATCCAGGAAGTTCTGGTATCTAATCACAGCTTGTACTTGTATCAAGAGGAGCTGAAGACAGTGGAGGAAAACTTTGGCTTTATCCAACAATGGGAGAATTTCTAAGTCATATTCCATATGCTTTTGATCACATCCTGTCCTAGAGCGGTCTCTTCGTACATAAACAAGGGCAGGAGCAGACAGTGGTAGTATCACTGTGTTCTTTCCCTGCCAGAGAAAATCATGCATAATTTAAGAGAGGCGGAACATGGTTTCTGGATGCTCGACCTGTGGGAGTAAGAACCCAACCCCAAAGTGAAGAAAGGAAATGTCTGCAAAGTCCCTCAGCTGAAGCCAGGGTTACAAAAGAAGAAACACCTGACTCTGAAGAGAAGAAAACTAGGTAGATCTCAGCAGTCTCACTGTGACTGACACATCTGAGACTCCAACAGCTGCATCAGGCTCCCAGCACACAGAGGCCATTAAGCAGCAATGCTTCTCTATCTGGGCAGGACTGATCCTACAGTAGATCAAATCCAGTCCAGTACGAAAGTGAAGGTTGCAAGAGGCAGGGATAGGCATCTCCCTTTTGGAGAAATTATTTTTTAACCCACTTCAGATATCTTCAGGGGAAAGCTCATTTGCCTGCAGTCTTCTCTTAGGGATCAATCTTATGTTTATATTAATTCCTATTGTTTTATTTCCAGAAACCTTCCCTTGACTGCAGTGCTATCTCTATTGCTTTTGTTCTCAACGAAATCTGTTTTGTATAAAGAAGATAAAGGAGTCAACTAATTAGTTTTCTAAAGTGATAATTGTAGATCCCATTCCTGTTTACATAGCATCTGTGTGTTGGCTGAAGTTTCTATCCCACCCAGTCCTGCAGTCATTCAGTCCCAAAGAAATACAAAGAGGTCTACATTAATTATAAACTGGTTGGCCTAGTAGCTCAGGCTTCTTATTAATTAGTTCTTACATATTAAATTAGTCCATTATTCTTGTCTATGTTAGCCACATTGCTTGTTACCTTCATCATCCTGCTTCCTCTGCATCTGGGTGATGACTGCACACTTACTCTTTCCTTTTCCCAGATTTCTCCTGTTCTGGTCACTCTGCCTCTACTTCCTGCCTGGTCACTCTGCCTCTACTTCCTGCCTAGCCACTGGCCAATCGGCGTTTTATTAAAATACAACTAATAAATCATTACAGGGTCAAGATCATTGTTGTAAAGCATCATGATCAGAGACTTCCATCCAGGATGTCTCAGTGCACTGCAATGTAGATATAAATTCTGCTTGCAGTCAAGCATTTCCTGCACAGATCTCACAGAATTAATGAATCTTTGCACATATTATAAACTGACTGATCCTTTCTTCTCTTGATATGATGTCAGAAGACTGTAAGTTATTTAAACATCTGACTCTTATTCTCAAACAAAGCCAAAAGGCTAAAACTGCCTCAGGAGAAACTCTTAATAACTCTGACCTGGCATTGACCACAGTTTTCAGCATTCCAGATGTACTTAATAAGTAGAGAATATCAGAGATTCAAAAATCCTCATCCTTTTAATTATCTTTTAATTAACTTTCTGTGTCCTTTAATGAAGATTTCAGTTTTTATAATCATACAGCGTTCATGACTCCCGCAGGTCCTTAGTGTCATAGAGCTAGATTTTCACATAATAATTGGTTACTTAAAATGCAGTAGTGTGGTAGACAGGCTATAAGCTGATGACTCTGATTTAGCATAGTCTTTGTTCCACTGCCCTAGACTGAGATCCTTTAGGTCAGAGTCATTTGACATTTCACCAAATCAAATAGTAAATGCTGAAATTCCTTAAGCAAGTGATGCAGGTTTTACTGAAACAGAGAAACTGTAAAGTTGGATTTATATCAGAAATATGATTGGCTCTTGTCTCCATCAATTCTTTCCAAGACAGTCTGAGGAAGGGGGATTTTTTTAATCATTTAAGGAGATGGAAATGTTAAACTTCTTAACTTGACAATTGCACATTAATTACATGGATCAAATCATCACACCCCACAAATATGTACAGTTAATAAAATAATTTTTAAGAGTAAGGGAAACAACATAGTGATAAATGAGTCAAAATTATTTTATGGAAAAAATCTAAATTCTTCAATGGCAAGATGGTGTAGGAAGTTGTTCTGTCTGTGTGTTGCTTTCATTGGTTAATAAAGGAACTGCTTTAGGCCTATAGCAGAGCTATAAGGGAACAGAGCTAGGCAGGGAAAACTAAACGGAATGCTGGGAAGAAGAGGTAGAAGGAGAAGCCATGGATCCTTCACCTGAGACAGACGCTGGTTAGAATCTTTGCTGGTAAGCCACTGCCACGTGGCGATATACAAATTAATAGAAATTGGTTAAATTAATATAAGAGTTAGGCAATGAGAAGATAGAGCTAATGGGCCAAACATTGTTTTAATTAATACAATTTCTGTATGATTATTTTGGTTCTGGGTGGCAGGGACGAACAAGCAGGTCCCCCTCCTACAAATTGGTGTTCAACATGGGACCCAAACCCACAACGCTGGGATTAAGAATCCCATGCTTTACCAACTGAGTTGCAAAATTTCTCCACTTGCTCGAGATACAGTCGTTCTCAATGCAGGTGGTCCTGAAGTCCCTTGCAGAGTGTCAGTTACCTGAGAGCAGCCTTCATTGTTCTGCAATGGTCTGCTCTACCATAGTGGATTACTTTTAAGCATCATAGCAAATATAATTTACAATTCTGTAACACAGAAAAAGACATATTAGACAAAAAAGAAAAAGACAAGACATTTTCAAACTTTATTAGGAAGACTTACTCATTCTATGTCTTTCCGAGCACAGATGGCTAGAGTCATTGTAAATGGTGACAGCCACATCATTTAAATTAATGTGAAACCAGGCCTGGAAAACAGCTTAGTTGCTCAGGGTGTCAAATAATGTGCCTTTTTCCATTTAAGCAAATCCAATAATGCATGTCATTTTAAAAACTCTGTTATTTAAAACTATAAATAGGACATTAACTACAAATCAACAATAGTTCATTTATTGTAATACTTCATTTGAAATTATTACCACTCTAAATTGATTTTTATAGATTTATCTTGGAGTTTGTCTCAATTAGCCTTGTTTGCTGAGATTGGCCTACACTCATAAATATATTTGCTCTGAAGATGAAGCTTAGCTGTTCTGTTTACTGTTTTCAGTAAACTGCACTCCAGTGAAATACCAAGAGATATTTCGTACTTTATACATCTGACCAATGAGATCTCAGATAGCAACCTAGAGATATTTCAAAATGTAATATTTCACACCAGTATCAATAGAAGACCTTCTTTGTGTTAGTCTCAATTTTTATTCACTCAGTTCAATAATGTGTGTGTGCAGTGCACTTTCTGTGGTCCTTGGGTTACTGGAAAGGCTAAAAATGAAGGTGAATAGTGTGTGGAGCCCATTGGTATTGATTGCCTGTCAAGACTTACTCAAAGCTCAAATCCAATGTAAGGTGGTGGGATTCAGAACTCTGAAATTTCACAGATATTGCATTCCTGTTTGGTCAGCCCATTCTTTGTCAAATAAATGACCTAAACCCTAGAGAGTAACCACTGTATCTCCAAGACAATATAACACCTGTGCATTCAGAAATCAATATACTGTTAGATTTTACTGTTACTAAATATCTGATTACTTCTTCAGAGAGATTTGAACTAATAGTCTTCTGTAATAATACTTTTTAAGTCTGGACCCTTTATACATAGTTTGTAAACCTCGGTGACTATTTTTAATATGCAAGATATGTTTATTAATATTTAGTGCATTAGAAAGTAAATCTGAGAAAGTTAATACCATTAATTTTAAATAGTTTTAAGAATTAATTAGCTGACTTATTTTCAAATAAATAGCATCTTTTTAAGGAAAGGTAACTGACTTCATTGTTTAGCACAAATTAGTGAGAAGATGACTTTCTTATATTTTTTCAAGTATTTTTACTAGATAAAAAACAGCTGGACTCCCATACATGCTTCTGAAGTCTGTTGTGATCTGTCATTGTGGTTGAAGTAAAAAAGGAAATATAGACCTTGGGTAGATATGTAGCCAGAGACGTTAGGGCATTATGGGCTCCTAAATGGTGTCAAAGACCAACAGGAGTCCAGCAAACACACTTTGGAAATCAGTGTTTTTTCAAACACAACGTCTCTTTCTGCCTGCTTACTGAACATGACTACTGTAAAGTCCCATTTTAATTATTAAGAAGTGACAATGTGGATCACTTGGCCTAAAGATTATAAAAGCTACTCCAGGAAGCACTAGCTTTTACAGAATGATTTCTCTAGTTCAATGGCTGTTTGTCTAAGAAGAGGTATTTTGGCTCATAACACTGTCATGTCGTATTATGTACTTCCCCTTAGACATTCTGGATTTCATAAAACACTGCATTATGTCTTACAGAATAGTTGTCAACCATAGACATTTGGAAATTTATTCTCCTATTAATTCCTGGGCTAGGTATCCAGGCAGGTTCTTGACTCCTTCTCTGGTTCACAGTTAGCATAGCCCATTGTTAACATGCCCATTTGGTGGTTCTTTCTACTTGGTAATTGTACAATGATATTTGTGTGTGCGCACACACACACACGGTGGAGGTGCTGGTGTTAGGATGAATTCTCATTACATACTTCTGCAATTGTTTTTCTTCAAAGACAAATTTCCCTTATTACAATCCATGAATTAATACTTTTATACCAGATGCTCCATATTATTTTCTCCATTATAGTGAAATATCTCCTCAGATTTTTTAGCTCAGTCCTTTCATTTTTCATATAAACAGAAACAAAGAGGGAAGGGATGACTTTCTCAACACTATGCGAAAAAATTATAGGAAAATTGATAACCATCTCTTTATGGATACATAACACTACTATGTTTAGACAGTATAGTAAAATACATCAATGTGGATTGAGGAAATGTATCTAGGACACTCTTCAAAGTCATTATTTTACCTACTAAGTATCATTTTTGACCCAGACAGTCTTAAATTCCAACAGCACAATAGTGTTGAGAGAGATGGAGACCTTGCGAGAAACCCCTGAACAAGTTCTTGATCCCACAACCAAGTCAAACCAAGATGCCAGTAGGTTTTGTTCTTTGTAAAAGGGAAGCCAATTCAGAGCAGTTCTGTCCAAATATATCATCATGAGCTAGACCTGGAAATATTAAATGATATAAATCTTACTCTGATATTGGAGGTCAAATATGTATTAATAGATTTTAGTCCAGTAGGGCACCATAAAAATCAGTTGGGTAATCTTCCATTGCCTTCTTTTCAGGAAGGAAGAAATGGGTGTCCATGGAATTGCGGATGGTGTTTATCTCAGGTAATAACTTTTTAACCTTCCTGGCCATCTTAGTCTGTCCTGCTTTCAAGTACTTAGACAAAGCCATGTATGTTGGTGAGTCTTGTCACAATTATTTCTCAAACCCGTGGGTGAATATCACCAACCTGATCCTCCTCCTCTCAGAAGTAACTTTGTCTTGGCCAAGAATCTATTCACCTGTTTCAGATTCTGAGTTGGCTTCTACTGATCCCAGCTTCAGACAGCAATTCTCAAGACTGATAGATCTTAAGAGTTAATAGTAAGCATGATTTAAAAATAACCGGAAAACCCCACCCTATCCTGAAGTATTTTCTCTTGTAGATATAAAGTATGACCAACTCCCCTTGGGAATATATCGTCAAAGAACAGCTACAGCTAAATTTATATAGGCCACTGGTGAAGTCACTGGATGTACTTTGTCTAATTAACAACGACAACGTCTGCATAAGATATATATTATTATCACCAACTTATAGTTGACAGAACAGAAGCTCAAAGACTTCAATAGCATGCCCAATTTAGCACAAATAAGATATAATATAAGCAGTCTCATATTTCAGTCTTTCTGAATCTACTGTACCCAGGTCACTCGACCTGGCAGACTAATGTCTAGAAGAACCTTGGGCATCCTTAAACTCATTATAGTTTACATGTAAGCAATGTTTGGCATTTTCCCCGTCTTTTATTTATTTAAGCACCTTTTTACTTCGCGGTTGTATGTTCATTCATGCTTGGCCAAGGGTAGGGCAGACACCTGTACTTTGCAGTCTGCTTGATTGAGTGCAGGGGCAAAGCTGTGTCGTGAGCAACCTCTAATCCTTTTGTCCCTGCCAGATAACAGGAAATTAAATCACTGTGATTTGCTCCAGGCCAGAAGTTCATTGACCAGGACAAGGTCCCTTTACTTACTGTTTTTTTAGCTTAAAGATACCATTAACACCACAATGCCCTATAGCCAGAATAAAGGAATGTTTTCAAGTAATGGATAGAAGGTTTGTCCTTAGAGCCTGAGATATATGCTATATCCATCAGTTTTTGTTGCCACATTTAGATCTCATTTTCTAATTTGACTTAATCTTCGATGTTGTGTAATTGAAATCTCTAATGCTTAGGGCACCAACCATGAGATAAATACTTCCTTGACCAGTCAGCTGGTTAGTAACTGGATAATCACTTCTTGTCAAGGTCTTCTGTTAAGTACTATTGTTTGTCATATTAGGTAATAGAGAATCGTTACAGGAATTAGAAAGAAAATAGATCTTGGAGTAGAACATATTTCCAACCTATCATCCTCTCTGCTCACTGCAGATTTATGTCAAACTATGCAGAAAACTGATGCACCCCATCTGGCATCTCCTAAATCTCAGCATCAACTCAAAGCCCATGTAACTCTCACTTGAAATCTGTCTGACATTGTCTCTACCATCTAAGATGATTTAGATTTATCGTCTCTACTACCCAAACCAGGAATGTGTGACATCTAAGTAGACTCCATCCTGAGGCAAGATTCCTTTCTTGTCATTTTTCATGATATACATCTTTACACTTTCAAGGAAATCAGAGAGTTCCAAAAGCCTATCTGACTTTTAAAATTTTTACTTAAGTTCATGGTTTTTAATTATGAATTTTACTACAAACTAATGAAAGGTAAGCATCCCTTGGAGGTCAGCCTGAAAGGTTCAGTATGTTAATGCTGGGAGGAAAGCCACAGTCCATGACTCATGCACACTAGTTTCTGGCTTTGACTACTCACTATACACCATCCCTGAAGAGTTTCCAGCATCTTTGGCCTTTATTACATTTTCTGACTAGTGAGAGACAAAATATTCTTCATACCCTATTTTTTTCCGGGTCAAAGTTGCCTCAAAGAATATCTTAAGACAATTACATTGAGCAATACAATGACAGTAGAATATACAAGCTTAAATGAAAATTCAGTATTTCGTGATTTTTCAAACAATTAAGGGGCAAAGAGTTAAGTTAAGTTAAGTTAAGTTAACTTTTCTTTCTATACATAACTACATTTTCTCACTCATAAGGCAAAAATCTTATGGCACAACTAATTCATCTACTTAGTGGCTGATGAATTGTTTAGAGGTTGCTTGAAAGATAGTTCTTTATTTCAGAGTCCTTAAAAACACATTAGGTTCAATCTAAATGACCCAGTAAGTAAGGCGCTTGCTGTAAGACAGAGAACATGAGTTCAGTTCCTGGAATCCTTTTGGTAGAAGAAGAACATTGGTTTCCTCAGATGGTTGTATGTACTCTGACCTTCCTGCATATATGATGACATACAGACACACATACGCACACACAAACACACTTAATTAATTAAATGTATTTTATTTAATAAAAAACAAATCATTTGTGCATATAACTTAAGAGACTATATTCCTTCCTTCTGAGTACCTCTTCTTTCAGAATGTCATTTTAATGTCTGTACACTATTTTCTTGTGTTGTACGTCACTAGTACCTTTTCAGTTGCTGTGGTTAAACCCCATAACCAAGACAGCTTATGGAAGGAAGGACTTATTTGAGCTTATGTTCCAGAGGGTTAAGAGTCCATAACTATCACATAAGAAAGTGTGGCAGTGGGCAGATACGGTGACTGGAGTAGCAAGCTGCGCACTCACATCTCAAATAGCAAGCAAGAATTGTGCAAGGGGATAGCCAGTAGCTTTGAAACTTCAAGGCCTGCCCCACTGACAAATTTCCTCCAGCAAGGCAATATCTGCTAAGTCTCCCCAAACAGCCACCAACTGGGAGCCAGATTTTCAAATGCCAGAGCCTGTGGGGAGGAGAGTCTCATTCACACCACACCACCGAACAATGAAGTGATTTCCAGTACTTATCTAACTAGAGTTTACAATCTAGACCCTTATATTGAAATAGAGTCAGACATTTTAACATTTGTCCTATAAAGTATCTTAATTACGCTTAAAACACTATCTCATGTGTAGTGACTCGACTCTATCCAATACCAAGAGGTCAGCTCTGAAATCAAATACATACAATAAACATTATACATACAGAACAGGTTGTATTTATATATTTAGTAATATATATATGTGTGTGTGTGTGTGTGTGTGTGTGTGTGTATTTCAAATAAAAACAATTACAGAAAAAAAGGCCATGAATTTAAGAAAGATTAAGAAAACTACCTAAGAGGGATAGGGGGGAACAAAGGGAAAAATTAAGGAATTATAACTTCAAAAATAAATATATTATAAAACAATATTTTGGATTAATAGATAAATATTCAATGCCATTTTAAATTCCTGCTTTATGATTTCATTCCTTCTTAGTTCTTATGATAACTTTTACATTTACAAGCATTGACTGGGCAGCCCATCAATTCATTATCAATCACAAGTGCCTCATTTACACAGCTGATTATTGGATGCATTTCAGTGTGCCAGGGTGACCTAAGGAAGAATATTTTGCCCAGGTGATTTGTGGGGCAAGAGAAATTATGGAGAAAGTCCCAACCATGAGAGAGAATGAAAGCCTGCCCACACTAAGGGACAGGTGAACATCATGAGGGGACCAGCCTGTTGAATGGGCAGTTGGGCCCAGGTTCTAGAAAGACTAATGAGGGCTGATGGAAGACGGGCATTATCTGATTCTTACTTCACTCCTGAACACAACTAACTCATCGACCTACCGACAAGAACCTGATGTTTCCTGCTTCCATTCCTTCGTTGTACAAGGGCAGGTGCAGATGCTCTAGGAAATGGGGGAGAAGAAAAGGGAGCAGGAAATGGAGCTAGCATGTACACCCCTACACTTAAGTGCTCCTTGGCATGGGAGGAAGGGCACTGTCTATAAGTGCTTCCAGGGTTACACCTCAGCAGAATCTGGGGTAGGACCTACTGCCAAGGAAACCATGTCTGTTCTATGCATGTCTTCCTAGTCCTGCTATATAAGGCCCCTATTTAAATTGTTAGAAGATGAGATCTTGCTTTATTTCCTAACATATTGCCCTGTCAAATTCTGTCATTTGCCACATGTGATGGTGCGTGCCTATAATCTCAGCACTGGGGAGGATGAGGCAAATTCGAGGCTGCCTAGACTACATATGGTCATTCAAGCTCAAGATAAATAGAAAGAAAGATAGATGGATGGATGGATGCGCGGATGGGTGGATAGATAGATAGATGATAGATAGATGATGGATAGACAGACAGACAGACAGAAAGTAAAGTGATAGACAGATAGATAGATAGATAGATAGATAGATAGCATTTTGATAAGTTGTTTTTCTTCATCACTACACTCTTCCAGCCTTTCTGTTATGATATCTTCTCAGCTTCCCCTCTATGTATGTGGATGCAGGCGTAAATAATGTGCAGAGGTGGCTTATCTCAAACCCCAGGGCACAAGGGCAAAAATAGCTGAGGGACAGTCTGTTGAACGACAAAGCTGCAAATGTGGCACTCTACTCTGCAGACATTCCTTCTCCAAGTACACTCATTTCCACTTTAGAGATAGAATCTGCATTGTGTAATGTGGTGTGTGTGTGTGTGTGTGTGTGTGTGTGTGTGTGCGCGCGCGCGCGCATGAGCACACATATGTGTTGGATCATGGCCACCTTGCTGACCTGCAGTGCCCAGAAGGGTTCTCCACAGGCATTGTTCCAAAAGGAACAAAAGAACAATTGTTTCTTTATACAAGCTCAAAATGGAAGTGCCCTTTTCAATACTGCCTAATATTGTAAAATTCCTATCTTTTTTTAATTTTTTTTTTGACTGACTTTAACCACTGGGTCACTCATCCACAAAATCGCTCTCTAGGTGTCTCTGAGTCCTTTGCTCACACACAGCCGGCTACATTTTTTTTTAAGGTGGAATCACATTTCATTTTCTTGTTTGTTTTAAGCTAAATTTAGGACTGTGGTGTCTCAGTTCTTAATGGTGTCTGTTACAACTCCCAAATTAGAAAACTCTTCAGACTTCTCCAGCAATGTGTTGTTCCTTTGCTCTTTCAAATCATCTCATGGTGTTAACATCATAACTAATATTTGTACAGTGCCTTACAGTTTACAAAATACTTTCAAACCTATCATCTCTAAAAACAGAGGTACTAGGAACTCTCTTCCAATGGAGGAACAGCCTTGAAGACAACGCCTGGCTTAGGATGGAGACATATGCCGGTGATCCGGTACTTGCCTGACACCTACTATGACCCTGGGTTCAAATCTTAGTATCACTTTCCTCTACAAAAGTATTGTGTAGATTATGTTTGCCAAAGGCTATACTGATGCAGACTTTAGATGAAAGCTGGTCACCTAACTCCAGACACCTCAAAGTTCATCATGCCATAATGCTTCCTTTCTTGTCCCTCCTGTCCATTGATGGCAAACATCATAGTTACTGTTTAACAAGACATAAAGCAAACTTCATATTTAAAAAGTCATTTGGAAAGCAAATTGTATGCTTTTGTCAACATGAAATCAAGACATAAAATTAGAACTATGAACTTTTACAGACATTAACAACTAGCATTTATTATTTATAATGCAGGACACCCATACAAAGTATGTTCCAAACTTTCTACTACAGTTAGCATAATGATGATTCTATGAAAGCAGTATCAACAGCATCCTCCTCTCAAGGTGAGAAACTCAGTTGTAAGAGGGCATGCACCTCACTTGAGCTAGAAAGTGGTATGTTGGGGACTTGAACCCAGTACATGGGAGTCCATTGAGCATGCCCTTACCTCCTATACCATTGAGTTAAGAAGGCTGGCTCTATAATCAACTTTCAGTTATAGCTCCATCTGTCTATTTACTGTCAACATTAATGAGAAATATTTTCACTCTCTAATTTAAGGGGTTTTCTGTAAAGTAATAAAACATGTTCCAAAATTCAGTGCCCAGGCACCAGTTAATAGATGTCCACTCACATCCTACTGACACTAACTGCCCTTCATTTATTTATTTCAAGCATATGCGATGAGCATGTGCTATGTGTGCCATGCTCCAGTTTCTACCTACTTGGTTTATGGAAGCTCCCAGGGCCACCTAGCCGTACTCCCTTCTTCCCTGTACTTAAACAAGTGTTTTTGTTTATAGAGTCCTTTATCTTGGCCTTTTTGCTGTTGTTTCAAATGAAGTTGTAACTACAGCATCATTTTCTGCAGGGAGCATAAATACTCTATCTTGTCCAGATAGTTTTCATTCAAAATGTTCACCGTTGTGTGATTATTTTCTAGAACTCTTTAAGTGTGCTATTATTACGTGCAAAAACGAAATCAGCTTTCACTACAGACACCTCCCACCCACACTACATTATTTTAAGTCAGAGGCTTTCTACAAAGGACACCTTGATTTCCTGTTTCATCTTCCTTCCTGCCCATAACCTTATCATGAACAAATCCCTTTGGTTTAGGGCAGTGGTACCTGATGGTTCTCTACATGCAGTGGAATTTGTTTTCAAACACCTGCCAACCCCAGGGATCCATTGTCTTTCTCCAAGATTTTAACTTTCTCTTTTCCTTAACCCTTAAATTTAATTGGACAAACTTTCAGTTTGCTTTTGATCTACTGTGACTTGGTAAAACACTTCTACAAAACCTGACTTAGAAAAAGCAGCATTTTATATACAATATCATGACGTAAATTGCATCTCTCTGAAAATGGACAAGAACCAAGACTCTGAGCTCAATGTCAAGCCTGACTCCCTTGCTATAAAACAAATTTGAAATTCCTTTAATTGGAACAGACGCTTTATGATCTGAATATTTCTGTAAACCCATCCATACAACCAATGTAGCCAAAATAAGAATATATTAGCAGGCACAAAATTATAAATTGGACATGTGGATGAGCTTTATTGGTATTGTAAAAATTTATGGTAAGACTTTCCATCTAAATGTTCTAATTTTGAGGCACCACATTAAAAATACACTAAGAGTTGTGGTGGCACCAACAAATTAGGAGTTGAACTTATTTGGATTCATGGTGCTCACTCCAGATAATCACATCTTTAAACATCTAGCAGATGGCCAAACCTAAGTCTGGTGAGCTTTCTCAATAGTGATGAAGCCAACACACAATATGGCAGACCATTGGCAAAGATTTAACATCACCTGGAAAAGAAGCTTGTGGATGAAAACTGTGTATCTGAGAGTAATTTCCATAATACTGACAGAATAACTGTTTTCATGGCTGAATCCTAAGAGTCTCTGTGTATGACTAAAGTCTTGTATAATTTGGGGCTAAGTCTATTACTGAGTAATGGATGAATGCAGTAATAGAGGTACATGAAACTGCTGAATGAATGACTCTGTGTAGGGAAACAAAATCTTCATGGGAGGAGAGACCTATTTGGCTGGTACTGGTGATTTGTTGGCATGTTAGAATAATCTATCATATAATTTTATCTATGATAACTGTGCCATAGTGTTCATCATTGTCATTTAATAACTGAAAGAATAAGTAAGGAAGGATTCTAGTTTTAGGGATTTCAGTGCAGGATCAACTATTCTACTGTTTCTGGGTCATGGTGTTGCAAAAGATCATACCAGAAGGGCATGTCTCCAGGATGCAGAGGAAAGGAGATGAGAAAGGGCCAAGCAGATATACCCTTCAAAATCACACACACACACACACACACACACACACACACACACACACACACACACACACACACACGGTGGGAGGAGAAAAAGACGGAGCTACTTCCATTACCCACTTTCTATAGTTTCTTCTCCTCCCAGTAGTTTAGCCCACGTCTGACCGCATCCATGGATTACACCATTGATTAAGTAAGGCTCTCCTGATCTGATAATCTCTAGAACAGGCTCACAGACACGCTCAGCGGTGTGCTCTATTAATCTCCTAGGCATTTCTCTTTCCCATTCAATTTATCATCAAGATTAACTATCAAAATAATGGAAGGGAAAGGGAAAAGAACAAGGAACATTATTTGTGAGGCTTATGAAATTGTACCGCAACAGTGAACACCTGAAAGGTGTGTATCTGTCAGGCTGTTGCAAAGCCCTTTAATTGTAACTGCTTTAATCCTCACGTTCTGCGTGGTAGACACTGTTTGTATTTGATTTTCACACCCAAGGAAAGTGAGATAAAGAAACTTTTCACAGCTAGCCTGAAAAGAATAGGCTGCATCTAACATAGGGGGTGCATCTGTGACCCGAAGAGGGAAGCTGGGGGAGAGAGGATGGACACAGAACTGTAGTGAGGGCTCGGGGCAGGCCTGCTTTTCGTCCCGCCCGGTTCCTGCCCAGCTAGCTTAGCCCCGGAAATAACAACACACAAATTGTATTCATTTAAGCACTGCCTGGCCCATTATCTCTAGAGAGTTAGTTACTGACTAACTCTCATATCTTGATATTAACCCATTTCTAATAATCTGTGTAGCACCACGAGGTGGTGGCTTACCGGAAAAGATTCAGCATGTCTGACCTGGTGGCTGGCTCCATGGCGTCTGCCTCATAGCCCTCTTCCCAGCATTCTGTTCTGTTTACTCCACCTACCTAATTTTCTGTCCTATCAAGGGGCCAAGGCAGTCTCTTTATTGACCAATGAAAATAACACAATAGACAGATAACCCTCCTTCATCACAGAACGGCTGTGGAGAGTTCCACTACAGCATCCGCATCAAGCTGTTTAATAGTTCTCTTAGATGGCTTCCAGTCTAATTTGCTATTTTTCAGAAGGAGGGGGCAAGGGGGAGTAGGAGTCATCGCAGAAGCCTTCCATGTCCTTCCCTCTCCACTGTGCATCTCAACTCATCAATCTCACAGCAACATTAGGCTCCTTGCTCTTCAGGTCAGCAGCAGCACTGCAGCTCGAGTCTGTATTTATGTCCATGGCCCATATTACTGCAGAAAGTCAAGTGGATGCCCGTAGACTGCTGCCACCTGAAGCCATGTTGATGCCTAGGCCATGTTGCCATTGAGGGCCATGTCTGAGTCCTTGGTCCTCTGCAGCTGGGGTCTGTGTTGATATCTATGACTGGCTCCATGGTCCTACTACAACTGGGGAGGGGGTTGGGCATGGTTGTGCTCTGTGCTATTACCAGAAACCTTGTGGAGGCCCAGTGTGATCTTAAAATCACCTCTTCGACATGCCTTATTCAAGTGGTTTCTGACTTTTTAAAACAACAAAATGAATACAGTTTAATTGTTCAGCAGACATGGCAGCCACATCACCTTCATTTCACAGATGACCTGGGGAGGCACAGATAGGTCTCGGATAAGTTACTGATTGTACAAAGGTGCTGGTAACATTCCTAGAAGAACTCAGTCCATCATTCTGCCTTTGAATTTACTTGCAATGGAACTCATTCTCCAAAGACATTTGTATTTGTCTCAGATTCCCACAAATGAGCTGGTGAGGTGCTTCATTATACTTCTAATGGCCTAAAAAGTCTTCTGTGGTAAAGACGTGATGTGTAATATCTGTATAGATGGTGGCCCAGAACGTGATGATGTTACCGAACTCAGTTCAATTGTGTGTATCGGGCATTCTGCCATGCTTTGATTGTGAACGTTATTATTTAGCGTCTAAGTTCAAGAAAATAGAAATTGGTTAGTGTAAATGGAAGGACCTAGAGTGAATCACAGAGAAGCTTCAAGGCTCTTCTATTTCTAAGCAACATCTCACCCTTCCCCACTACAAGGGCAAGCCATTGAACTACAGGGTTTCTTGACATCCGAGGGGCACATTTGTAGTTTTATGAACTGTCCATTGCTATAACAAGTCAGAAAAGCCAGTCTATGGAAAGTTCTAGGAGATACTTCCTAGTTGTATTTTTAGAGCAAAATAATAAGGAAGTAAACATCCATTGTCCCAGTAAATATGCATCCTAAGCATAATGTAAAGTTTTTTAAGAGACAGTGGTTGTCTTTGACCTCCTTTCCTTCAAGTTTACAGTTCTGTTACTTGTGGCTGCTACTAGAACATGAAGCTAAAGTAATTTCTTTGCAGGTTCCTGCCCATTATTGCTGTAAGGCACGAACAAATTTTCAGTTGCTGTGAACATGGCCTGAATGCCTGGGAACATTTCCCAGGCAGCTCAGACAGCAATATATGAATGAGGAAGAGTTCCACACATCACATGACTCTTTGGTCAAGAAATCAGAAGCATCGTCATTTTACCTGAGGCACACAAGGATATAAAGAACATCTCAGCAGCTATGTGGTCATGTTTTTAGAGTGCTCGGATGTGGATGGGAAAGATTAGAAAACAAACTATGAGCAGTTCTCTTTTAAAATAACTTTGTAACAATCCAACCATCTATTATCCCAAGATCATTCCTCGGATGCATGTCTGTTAAAACAAATCAGTGATGTACAGTGGAGAATAAAAGACAGGTTCTAAGTCAGCTGGCTTTTTAAAAATAAAGTATTCTCTAAATCTTCAATTCCTTTCTCTCTTTCATTTGAGAGAAAGGGGGAGAGAGATGCTATCCATCGTTGCTTGAATTCCGGTATTCTTCAAATAACCCATTCATGATTGTCATTTTTCTGCCTCTCTCTCATTTTTAACACATGCAATATTTTATTTCCCATTCCGCTTTGCTTGGGCTGCCAGCATCTCACTCCATTCAAGTAACTGGATTTGTGCATGGTTTTATATTTTTAAACAATCACTCTAACAATACCCCAACAGTCTCTGGAGGAAGGAAGACAATCTTAAATATAAATCAGCCTGAGTGGAGTGAAAGCATGCTCAAGGAAGGCATTCAGTCCCCTTCCGATTTCCAAAGCCATGCTGAGAAAGTGCTGAGACCAGCTACAGAGAACATGGCAAAGGTGAAAAATGACAGTGTGAAAAGCCCCCAGTTATATCAAATTTTGCTTCTTTATTACTTTGGACTTGTCAATAAATCTGAGAGTCATGCCTTTTTAATATGTTTCCTGGGTCTCTGCTAACTCCGGCATTTGGCAAGATGAGATTCCAGGAGAATGTTCAGAGTCTCCTTGCTCCGACTGCAGCTGAACATCTCAATGGGCCAGCCACGGAGCAAGAACAGTGAGAGAGACAAACTCCATTGTGTTTCTTTCCTTCCTTCCCAGCTGTTGTAGCAGGGGCTGCTGATGTTTGATATGAAGCATGTATTTGAAAAACGTTTCTAAAAGGCACAAGGCACATTGTGCAAAACAGGCAAGCACATCTTTCAGTCATATTCTGTATGTGTGTATATGTATATGTATATATATATATTTACATACATATAGAGAGGCATTGTTATATACACATAGAAATGTATGAGTATATGTATGTATATCAGTAAGGAATAGAGAAGTGGTTAAAGATGTGAAAATAAATAATACAGGATGGTCCATTGAATCCCCAGTCTGTTTAAAGTGTCTTAGACATGTCATATTTATTCTTATAATGATCCATTTTGAAAGGTAAAGCAGAGAGTTGGTGAAGTGATAGTTTAGTGGGAAAGTGCGTAAGGACACTTGCTGCACACCTGTGAGAACCTGAGTTTGGGTCGCAGCCTGCACATAAAACATCCAGGAGAGACTGCATGTGCACGTAACTTCCACACTATGAAGGCAGACGCAAGAGTATTGCTGATGTCTACTGGCCACCATCCAGTAGCTCCAGTCCCCTAGTAAACGCATGCAAACACAAAGAATAGGAGAAAGAAGACAGAGAACTAAAAAGTGTTGATTCAAAGCCCATACTCAGTCTCCTACATGTTATCACATTCATAAACATGTTATTCCCTTTAGTTTATTAATTAAAGGTCAAATAATGGCAAAGATAAAGTGTGTCTCTGTCAAAAAGCTTCTAGGTTGAAAATTCCAGAATGTGAACTATAGCCAACTGACTAGGTATCCTACAGTGCCAAACCTAAATTCCCATTTTTGCCTATGTAAATATATATCTTAATGCATTCAGAAAGGAAACTCATCACACACACTGACACAGACACACACACACTGTCACACACACACACACTCACTCACTGTGAATCTTTTATTTAAGAAACTAATGTTTATATTTACATATAAAAATTGTGGTCACTCAATACACGAGTAACATGCTAACGGAACCCAACACATGTGGTTGTGTGAAAAGACAACTTAAGATGCCCATCTAGTTCCTCAACATCTTGTCTTCACTGCAACACACATAAGACCCCCTTTTGAATGGATTAGGGCACAGCAGCAAGGGGTTGGATAAGAAGAGAGTGGCCTTAAGATGCAAGGCCAGCAACGTAATAAGCTCCATCACTCATGCAGAATTAGACTGCTGTCGAGCTAGATTCATAAATTCAAAAGATTGCAGAAGCTCAGCTAGAATAAACTCAAGATGTTAGGACTCCACAGAATTCAACCAGTGAATTCACTGTCATAAATTACTCTTCCAGCAGCAATTAATGACAGCTATTTTTCCCTTTGTTGAATCTGTTCCCAGAGATCACAGAGGAAACATTTTTTTCCAAAAGTTATTTTCTACATTAATTCTTTAGATTTAATTGTCTTCACAGTCAGTCTTAAAAACGTAAAAGAGAGTTCGGGGTCAAAGGTTCTTACGTTCTCTGTGTATGTACCCTGTGCTGGGTATTCTGACAGGGTCTTTGCCTGAAGAACAGGCTAGTAGTATTTAATATGTATTAAATGGGTAAGGAAACTGTTATATTTCTTAATCTGTATCAGTAAAAACCAACTCCCCCATCAAACTCATATGGTTTGACTGCAAAGTCTGAACTCTGAGATGATTTTCAATGAATTTAGAGCTGGTCAAATGAGTATATTCAGAGGAAGTTAAACAAGATCCGTGCCAGCAAAGAAGGGTTATGTACTGTTTCAGTTCTGGATCTTAGAGTTTTTTAAAAAAATACAGATAAACTAGAATATGCTGAGGAAAAGAGCAACCTAAATGGTAGAGGGCTCACAACCACTTCAGCTAAAGAAGGATCTTGGTGGCTAGCAATACTCAACCTGGAGAAGAAAAGGCTCACTATTGGTCTGTCTTAATACATCTGAAGAGCTGTACTGGAAATGAAAGGAGTGAGAGAAAGGAGGGCCCTGGAAAAGATTGTCTGCAAGACTCTTTAACAGACTATTTCTTGATATATTCCTCAGGACTCCAAGGAAGTGGAGCTATTAGAGGAGACTTGTGAGCTGAACATGATACTGAATTTTCCGTTAGTGCACTTTGATGGTGGCTGTTATAACTCAGATTTAATTCATCCATGGGGTTTCAG
Organism: Myodes glareolus; assembly: GCF_982192425.1. Taxonomy (NCBI): domain Eukaryota; kingdom Metazoa; phylum Chordata; class Mammalia; order Rodentia; family Cricetidae; genus Myodes; species Myodes glareolus. The sequence continues at coordinate 49,243,235 of NC_142046.1, forward strand.
GTGTTGTAGGAAGGAAATTTAGATGTGGACGTATTCATGTTAAACTAGAAGCCTTTTCCAGACTCATGAGTCAACATATAAATGCTTCATGATTACAACACACCAAAATAATGTGCTAAGATTTCTTAGGCATTGAGTGCCTATATTTCCTCTTCTCTTTCTGGGAAGCTGTATGGAGAATCTGAATGAGAATGAGAAGCTGAATGAGAATGATCCCCTCTCAGGGGCTTAGGTATTGGGTGCCTGGTTGCCAGTTGGTGGAACTGTTTGGGAAGGATTAAGTCTTTCCCAGTGGTTCTCAACCTTCCTAATGCTTTAACCCTTTGATACAATTCCTCATGTTGTAGTGATCCCCAACCATAAAATTATTCCACTGCAACTTAATGACTGTAATTCTGCTGCTGTTATGAATCATAATGTAAATATCTGTGTTTTCTAGTGTTCTTAGGCTAACCCTGTGAAAGGTTTATTTGATCCACACAGGAGTCATGTCCCATAGGTTACAAACTGCTGAAATAGGAAGTGTGGCCATGTAGGAAGAGGCATGAAGATGGACTTCAAGGCTTCAAACCTTGTTCTCTCTCTCTCTCTCTCTCTCTCTCTCTCTCTCTCTCTCTCTCTCATTTTCCCTCCTTCCCTCCCTCCCTGTCCCTCCTGCCTGTGGGTCCAGACATAAGCTCTCATTTCTCAATTAATGTTCCAGTGTCATGCCTGGCTACCTACTACTATGCTCCCTAACGTGAAAATCGTGGACTCTAAACCTCAGGAACTGTGCGCCCCAGGGAACTGTGTTCTAAGTTGCCTTGCCCATAGTTTCTTATCCTAGCAATAGGAAAGTAACTAAAACAATCTCCTAAGGGAAAGAAAGTCTGTGAGAAATGACACTGGGAGCCTTTCAGCCTTTCGGTTCTGCAAAGGGATTCTAAAATGGTAGACACAGGACTGTGGAAATACATGCAGAAGTTGATAAAATAGCTCACAAGAAAATGTTTCTAACAGAAAAACATGTTGACATTATAGGGAATAAGTGTCACAAGTTTGAGAGGCAACCATGCTAGTTAACAGAATCCTTTTTGGCTGAATGCCACTGTGCAACTATCTATGGAGTGGGTTGATGAGTTAAGTATTTGAGTTAGTTAATTGAAAGATCAAGTTCATTCTCAAAAAGCAATGACATTGATCTTAATGACAAACAGAAAGCAGAGGTCTAACCTGTTTAGCAAAGACCCAGGAGGCAGAATCAGTTACAACTTCAGCTTTTACTGAAGAGATCTTCCCCGCAAGGAACAACACACAAGAGTTTTCAGAGGTCACCACAGTCACATTCTTCTTAGATGTGTTCCTCTTTAGGTCTCAAATACTGTTGATATCTTCTGTATAAACCACATGCACATGGAAGTAAAAACACAACTGTAGTAGGAAGCTGCTTGTTTGTTTCCTGGCTGCCCAGACCCAAAATAATCCCTCAGAAACTATATCACTTAAATCATGGCTTCCCAATAGCTTAAACATATTTTAGCTAGGTCTTACATCTTAACTTAACCCATTTCTATTAATCTGTGTATCACCACATGTCTGTGGCTTACTAGCAAAGTTCTGACATGTCTCTCTCTGGTGGCGGCTCCATGGCTTCTCTCTGACTTTTCCCCTCCTAGCTCTGTCCTTCCCTATCACAGGCCCAAAACAGCTTCTTTATTAACCAATGGTATTCACAGCATACAGAGGGGAATCCCACGTCGCACAATAGTTGTTGAGTATGTTACTCAGACCACAGTTCACCTCCATCTGAGATGTCAAATGGCTCCTCAGATTTCTTGGCCTTTCCAGTGAACTACTCAGTTTTTACTGGTTGAGTTATGTGATTTCCACTGTGGGACTAACTGTTATCTATATTTGAAATCTAGAAACAACTTCATATATTCTTGCAAATCTTCTGTTTGCTGACATGCAGTATCTTTCCAAATTCTCCCGATAGTTGTGGATTGAAATGTACAACTACAAAGACGGCAACATAAATAAATAGTCATTCCCTTGTGAACAGGCTTGAAATGTTCTGTCTCCCTGTGCTGTTCTACTGACTTTTCAATTTCACAGAGATTAACTTGAGTCTAGATTCCAACCCCTCACCCTTCTTGCTAAAGAGGAGTTTTATCCTTTCAGCGTGCTAAGCCAATAACAACATGGAGTGTGCAGAAAAGGATAAATTACCCATGTTTCTAGCCAATACTCTGTGAAATAGGGGGATGTTTTTAATAGAATTGTTGATCTTAACTTTCTCCAAGTAACAGTCCTTTCTAAATTAGAATTCCCAAATTACTCCCAAACTTCCAGCACTATTTGCTAGTATAAAAAAAATCCCAAACATACCTTTTAAATGTAGTAGCTTTCTTGGGTCAAAGGAGGGGATGGAGGAAGGTGAATGAAGATAGGTTTCAAGAGGCATTTGTCTACAGTTCTAAGGTCAAAGACTTTCTTGGAGGGTGCTATGTAAAGAACTATGGTCCAATGACACTGTTTATTGCATTTTAAAAAGTATAGGAAACCATACTCATCAACTACCTATTTTCTATGTATTTAGAATTTAGCTTGCTCCCTTTTGAAGGTTAGACTAATTTGTCTTCTCACATTGCTCTCTCTTTTCTAATATACAGATGCTTTCTTTATCAACGTCAATATCACTAGACTGCAGACTTCTCTTAATTCTGAAGATTAGCCAATAGTAGATGGACAAATATGGATATTTTCAACTTGAAATTGGGTTCCAACTAAAAAACTCCAGCATAATTTGAACCTATCATTTCACAAATCTAAAAGATATTCAATATGCAGGTAACCATGCACCTGGCAGCATACAATGGAATTCAGCATAGAGAATCAGCTGTTAGCCATCTTGACCATGTGTCTGACTGAAGCCATGGCTCTCTTTCTCTACATTATGAGAGAGTCTGAAACCGGTGTTTTTATTCTAGGAAATATCACATGCAAAAATATAGTTGCTATTAAATGGTATACAAACTGTATGCCATTATATAGTTGAAGAATTCTAAGTTAAGCCCTCATCAGTTGGTCACTATCTGTAACTTTAGAATGAAGGCATTAATGAAGAGGGAGGCAGCCTATTTTACCATCTACTTCACTCTAAAGCAGCTCTGCTGGTGGATCTTATGAAGCTACACGTTGGGTCCTACTCAGATTGGGGCAAGTGGAAAAGACTTAATATCTTTTGAAAGTAGTCCACTGTAGCCACAGTGAAGCTAGACAGTGCCTTCAGCTTCTTTGGTCTCAGGCAGAAAGTGAAGCATACACTATAGACTGTACCTACAGGATTTTAGAGTCCATTGACCTATTTCACTGCAGGAATGTCAGTACATACTAACCCCAGTAACCAGTGAAGCCACCATTTTATATGATGTGCTTGGATCCAGGATGATACTGAAAAGGAAAGCCTAGCTGTTTAAACTTTCATGTAAGCAAATCAAATGTGACAAGTAAAATGTTATGATTACAGGATGATAGAGAATAGATTTGTACCTGTATTACAGGAGTGCCCCGTGGATAGGCTCCAATAAAAGTCAAGGGTACAAATATCTTTCTCAGATAGTCTTTTGGATATTAGCAAGGGAAAAACTAAAAGTTGCCTTTATATAAATGTTTAAATAATATTAGTAATATGAATTAACAAATAATGTAGTTTCTACAGATAGCTCATAGAGATTGGAGCATGTTTTAGCTTTTCCTCATGAGATCATCACAGTCTGGCTTCCAAGTGGGAACCTCACCTTTGCCACACAGCTAGTCACACCGTATTCTCATGGCTGGCACTGTCATGGAATCTCAACTTCCATTACCACCTCATCTGATTAACACAATGATTCCGTCCATCTCTGGAAGGTTCTCCCTCCTGCCCTTGTTCCAAGCTTTTGATTCAGAAATAAACCCTTGGCATGGTCCAGACAAGCACTGAGAACAGAGTACAAGTTTTGTAAAGAAGCTTCTCTGCTGTTTTGAGGATGCCCTTGGGACCAGGCTTGCTAGGCTCTCACTGTCATAGACAAGAGCCTCTGCATCCCTTCGTTGCTAGCAGTCAGATTGTTTACCTGGGTGAGATGGCACTACAAAGGTGGAATACAGAGGCAAAAAGAAAAAAGGAAATAAAAGAAAACGTGGCTGTTTAAATATACAGTAAGGTTGCAGAACCAAGCCTCCCTCTGGAGACAATCCTTCTACTTTATTAGTAGGTTCAGTGTGAGTCAGGTGTTGGACAACTTGCAGTCATGCATATTCCAATAATTAGATTCATTTCTTCGACAAGTATATACTGCAAATCTGTTAAGTGCCAGACTGGGGATCCAAACATGGTGAAGACAATCATTTATGTCCTCAAACAAATCTTTAGGAAAAGCAAAAAAGGAAATACTCAGGTGGGTGGTGGTGTAGTAACAATGATCTGGGGGAGCATTGCTTACGGAGCTTTGTAGAAAGAATGCAAACTGTCTAACATGTTGTGAGGCCCTGCCATTCTCGGTGCTGGTGGTGAAGACTTCGACCTCTCCAGATATCCATTCTACAACTTCAAGACTCCAACTTTGGTAAATCAATAATTAATCCTTTCTATGAATCAAGCTAAAAAATCTGTTAGTCATTTTACTTTTTATTGCAAAATAGCTGAAATAATTAATTAAGAAAAGGATCTTTGGGAGGAGTATTCAGGCAGTTTCTAATCCATGATTGACGGGCAAATTTGAACAGGGACCATATAGAAACAGCACATCATGGTAAAGGAATGGCAGAGGGAAGCCATTCACTTCATCGCTCAACAGGCAAAGATAAAGGATGAAAATTCAAGCCTCCATTGGGGTCATGTCCTTAATGACGTAAAGACCTTCTCTGGGCTGCACTTACCAAAGGCTCCATCATCACCTTTTATTCTCCATCATCCACGTTTTAACACAATTTGGAGACCAAAAATTACATGCTTAGGGGAGACTCATCCAACACTCTAGCAATATCAGTGTGCCTTGAAGCTTATCCATTACAGAAATAACCCTTCAAAAGAAAGTTTATTTTTGACCAAATGAGAAGCCAAAAATTTGATCCCAGTGATGGAGTAGTGCTAGCTAGCTATTATAATGTTGGTGACAGATGTATTTAACTGATTACTATATTAAAGCTACTTAGGAACTTATTGGGACCAGATGAAGGCACATTAATAGGTTCAGGGAAATGATATGCCACAAAAAATTAATGGTGTAAAGCAGAGCATTCATTTGTCTTTCCTGAGGTGGAGATGATATCTCTCTACCTAGTACATCTTAAAAAAAAGACTAATGAATCTAAATGACTCCAAACTATCTTACGACAGAAGCTTAATTTACCAATCCTCTTCTGCATATTGGCCTTCCACCTTCAATCCAACACTTAGTAGAAGCTTGTTTTATTATAGCAGCAGAGAGGGTTCTTTTTTTAGTTAGCTTTTACACTTATCTAATTTTTATTCTTTGGTAGTTTCACGCCCACTTATAATAAAATTTCATCCTTACCAGTCTCTGGTTCTCTATATCAGCTTCTTTTATCTTCTTATGCAGCTTTTCTTCCCAAACAGTCATCTTCTTACTTCATTTGTGTGTGTGGCTCACAGAGTTACAGAGGGTTGTCTGCATGAGCATGCGTGGAAGGTTCTTTATGCAGTGCAGCTGAAGTTACTGTACATGACCTATGCAAAATTCATCCCAGCAATATTTCATCATGGAAGGTGGAGGAGGAAGGGCTCATGAGACCCCATGCTTTTTTTTTTTTTTTTGCAGGGGCGGGGGTTGATGTTTGGTGTTTTGAGACAAGATTTATTTGTAACTTTGGAGCCTCTCCTGGAACTAACTCTTGTCTCTTGTAGACAAGGCTGGCCTCAAACTCATAGAGATCCTCCTGCTGAGTGCTGGGATTAAAGGCGTGCACCCCCACCACCCGCCAGCCCCATGCTTTCTTGAGGGACTACTGACAGTTAATGGTGGCGAGGCAAGGATGTCACTTTTCACTGTGGAACCATGATAAATTACCCACACTCTGCTAATGGACTGTTTTAAACCCTTGTTTTCTAATGAAGTACTTGTACCTGCCAATATTTGTTTTCAGGGTGTTCTTTATCCACTGTGCAGTGAAAACCTGTTGCTTCACCATTATGGATTAGCTATTTCCAACCAATGAGTGTGGAGTAAATTGTGATAGAGGTGCAAGTTGCATAACATGAGGAACAAAGCTAAAGAAGTTTGTCCTCGGCTGTGAAACGAAACAAGCTGAAGCCTACAGGCTGTGAGGTGTTATCATGGGACATGCTTTAAGAAAATGAAGAAATGGAAAGCTGAGGAAACAAGTTAAGAAAAGCCACAATAAGACAGGGACACTCATTAAAAGAGAGAAAGGCAACACGGTCCGCAGCGGGTGTGAGGCGCACAGTGAGGGAAAGCACCTGTTCTGACTGCAGAATGATGACCTGCTGTAACAGAAAGAACTTGACCCTGAGCTCCAGGCGACTTATATGTAGGTTTCCTGCTAACAATTTTGAAAATTGTTATCCTATCAGTTACATAATTCTGTTTGTCAATTGTCTTGGTTAGGGTTACTCTTGTTGTGACGAAACACTTTGGTCAAAAGTATCTTGGTGAAGAAGGAATTTATTCTGCTTCCTCTTCCTTATTACAGTTTATATCCAAAGGCGGTCAGGGCAGAAACACAAACAGGGCATGAACCTAGAGTTAGGAGATAATACAGAGGCCATGGAGAAGTGAGGCTTATGGACTTGCTCCTCATAGCTTCCTCAACCTGCTACTTTATAGAACCCAGCACTACCAGCCCAAGAATGACCCTACCCACAGAGAGGAATTTCGCATGAAGCCCCACTTAATATGCCAGGCTTTCCTACAGACTCATCTTTCGAAGGCAGTTTCTTAGTTGATATTCCTTCCTCTCTGGTGATTCTAGTTTGTGTGAAATTAACATGAAGCTATCCATCACATCAATCTTGAGTTCTAGAATACATGACTGCTCAAAACTATATTTCAAGCATCTATATAAACTATGAATAACATTACCATCTTAGAAATGAGTGCCTGACTTAAAGAATTATACCAATTCTTACACAATTATATATGTACACTGCTTCTTCTCTTCAGTTCTACTTCTTCTTGCTCATATTGGTCAACCTACCATAAGAAGTGTTGTTTTGCTGTTTCTTAAAAAAATGTATCATCTCTATATTCATAACAATGGGTTGTTATTTTGATTTGGATTTTGGTTTGATTCTTCATGCAAACCATGTAGTTCTATATGGTTATCATCATTTGATTTGGTGGGTATTTTTAAAAGACTTGTTCATGTACAGTATAGCTATGGTTCACTCATTTCTTCTACCTAAGATTCTAACGTGAACGTAATGTGTTCATTTAAATTCCTGCTGATGAGCATTGTATTATGTCACATGTTCTGGGGAAATGAGGAGTTTCCCATGTAAACCTAGGAAGAGAGTGAATGAGAGTTTTAGTTTAAAAGGTTAGGATTTATAACTAGTGTACCATATTTGTCACATCATCAGCATTTAGTGTTATCAGGCTTGTACCTTTACAAAACCTGAAAACGCTAAGATGCTTGTAACTGTAGCATCAATGTCCCTAGAAACTAATAAACTTTTCTATCTACGTAAGATTATTTCTTCCCTTTTAAGATATGACGGGTTTTGTTTCCTTCTTATTCTTCAGCTGAAATGCCTTTATAGTTATGAAAGTATTTCACATTTCTATATTTTAAATATATTTTAAGAAGAGTATGTTGTCTGTTCAATTTGCCAAATTTTTTGATTATTGCCAATTATCCTTTCTTTGAATACCCTTCCATGATTATGTGAGTTTGGCACATACAGAATTCTGTTATTCATTGTATTTCAACTATTTATTATCTGTATATTCTTTTTTCTTTTGTTCCAATCACAATTTTGTACATTTTAATAGAAAGACCTTGAATATGTTAGCATCCTTTTAAATTTGTTTATTTCACTTAGAATTATCTTCCTTATCTTTCTTATCATATGTTCATGAGAATAATTCTGTGCTTTTAGCATTTTGACTTGCCTTAGATGTTTTAGCATGTATGTGCCCATGAAGTCTAATGCTACCCAATGCATTAATCCAACCTGAGAAGAACACAAGCATCTTGATATGGTCCCTTACTATCATTTATATGATATATTTGTCTTTAATTCCCTGAGTTAAACATGATTGCATGTGTTCATCTTAACACCTCCCTTTCCTATCATTCATATGATATAGTTGTCTTTAATTCCATAAGTTAGACATCATTGCATGTTTATATGAACAGTGTTCATTTTTAGTTTCTTCTTGGTAACTACTGTTTCTTCTTATATTTAAGACACTCCATTAAGATTGTTTCTTTCTTCTAAGAACGTAGAACATCGGTAATTTTTAATGATGGTGCAGGAGAGAACCCTGTTTTATTGCACTGTTTTGTGAAACTCTCCTCAGCTTAAGATGACAGAAAGAAACTGTTTTCTCTCAGCACTTTGATATCGTTATTAACTGACCGACAGGAACCACGGTGTTTTGAAAACTTTACTGTCAATTTTTCATCCTCTAATTTTCTACATTTTCTATCCAGGTATTACCAGGGTTATTAAATATTTTGATGCCCTGGAATGTCTATGTCTATGTTTGGGTTTCTGCACATTCACTCCGTTTCCATGTATTATGCTTTCCTATCTGTGGACTTATGTTTTTCATCAATTCAGGAACATACTGAACTTTCACATTGCATGTTGGAGGGAACCGCTTGCTTATCCCGGCCACCAAGAACCGAAAAAAACACACAGAAATTGTATTAATTAAATCACTGCTTGGCCCATTAGCTCTAACTTCTTATTGGATAACTCTTACATCTTAATTTAACCCATTTCTATTAATTTGTGTGTCACCATGAGGTCGTGGCCTACCAGCAAAGTTCCAGCATGTCTATCTCCATGGTGGATCTATGGCGTCCCTCTTTGCCTCTTCTTCCCAGCATTCCCTTTAGTTTTCCCCACCTAACTATGCTCCCCTAGAGCTCTGCTATAGGCCCAAAGCAGTTCCTTTGTTAACCAATGAAAGCAACACATAGGCAGAAGGACCTCCTACACCAATTGCATATCCTGTATTATCTCTAGTCTACCTTAATGTTACTGCAACTGTACAAGAATAATCAATACTCTTTTTTATATTCTTCCCTCATATATTACATCCTGACCACTGTTACACTTCCATTGTCATTACTCTTTTTTTTTAGTAAATTTTATTAAATTATAAAAGTTTCCATTTCCGCCCCCCCTCCCAACACCCTCCCACTCCCCCCACTCCCCCCCTCCTTCCCCTCCGTCCCCCAGGGCAATCAGGGTTTCCTGCCCTGTGGGAAGCTCTTATACTTTTCTCTCCATCTTCTTTCTCTTTCTAATTATTTCTACCTCCTTTTATCTATGTCATATTATTAAGTCTGAGTGTCATTTGTGTCTAATTTGATGAGTTTGATATATTGATTGGGGGAATGGATAATGAGGGCAATTATAAAACAGATAGCCATTTCACAGCTAGAGGAGACATCAACTTCTTTCTGGATAATTTACATTCATAAACATTCCATACAGTCTTGTAGAGGGAAGCCGTAAAACTTATTCTGTGCAATAATTTTTCACTTTACAAAATAATAGCTCTTCCGAGTATTATGTAATACCATTTTTATTCTGAAAGCTGTGAGATCTTTACTAGATTTCAAAAGTTAAAAATCATTTTAGAAACTTAAAAGTCATTGCAGTTGCTGCATTTGCAGCACACTACATTGATTTACGTGATGTGTAATCATCTCACAAGCCCTTTTCAGCCTTGCCTCACCTCTGCAATGCAGCGTGCATGACTGAATCAAAGGGCAGCTCCGTGTTCTGTAAGGTGGTAATTTATTGTTCTCAAAAAGCCAAAGGCAAAAGAAAATCCTAAATTCATCATATGTACCTGAATTGCCCTGATCTAGAGCAAATTAACTTATTAGCTTCCTATAAAAAAAAATGCGACCACAGAGTCCCTATTCTACTATTCTTAGAAATGGAAAAATAGCCACACACTTTGATTTATAATAATTTGGATAATATCCAAGAGGTGTGTTGGTAAAACTAAATATTCTTTGTTATATACAAAATTAAGCTACAATTTTACCATTATATTTGTTTTTAAATATCAGTGTTATTTGCAAAAGAGCCTGCAATTTGTTGTATATTTGTAGCCCCCTTTCCAAAAAATTTTATAGACCAAGTAAATGAGAATGATCTCAGAAGAGGTTATTAAACACATGCACTCCTAAATATTTAGTAATATAGTACAGCACCATTAAGATTAAACAGATAATTTGTTTATCCCGTGTTTCTGATGTTCTTCTAGTAATAGATTATAGTACCATTAAGATTCAGCAGATAATTTGTTCCGTGTGTTTCTAATGCTCTTCCTGTCTTCTTGCTCCATGTCCCGTGCCTCACTTACCCCACGCATATACAGGAATAACTTGTGACTCTGTTTTGACTTCTTTCGCTTTTTGTATGAGTTCAGCATTTCTTAATGTCGGCATGTGGGGCTTCTGTCTACATAATGTCTTGTGAGTTCAAGCTGGTAAGAGAACAGCCTTGTAAGTATGGGAGTGTTTAGTGCTTTTAGGAGTCGATACAATGGTGTTAGAAGGCTTTCTGCTATTCCTGAAGACGTGAAGCCTACTAACAGCAATGTCTTCCTTTGGATCAGGGGATGGTCTCTTACAAGAATGCAATTCCTTCTTGGCTAGAAAATGCCAAAGCCTGTGATCCTTCTTAATATCCCGCCAAAAGATATCACATTGAGATATTTATAAAAAGAACTGGTCTTGCAGTGAATTTAGGGAATCCAGAGAGAGCCCATGTGGAAGGGATTCACTGAGTGAGGTCACTAATCATCTGGAGGGCAGCAAGAAGCCATCGCTTGAAAAAAAAGGGAGAGAGCAAGAACAAATGAGACCAGGAAGCTGGCAAGAAGAAGCTCATCTAATTCCTATCTTCCCTTGTGTTTCCTCCTGAATGTTTTGTTTAAATGGACAAAACAAATCCACATAAGTACTCTATGAGTGTAACCCAGAGGACAGAGTGTTCTGCACCATTTCATCCTAGATCTCCTTACATAAGAGTTGCAGAGAGTAGAGAGGAACCATAGAAATGAACTGACGGAGAACAAGACCATGGAAGTGGAAGTGTCTGGGGTAGACTACGTGTTGCTCATAGCATCTGTAGGGTTTTGGAATGCATACGTAATTCTGATCCTGACTATTAAAGGTAGGCTCAACATTTGTCATAAATTATGCTTCAAACTGCCAGTTAAATGTTCATTTTACCAAACCAGATTTGGATATAGCCACACGCACACATTTTCTCTGCTTACAATTTTCCAGGCTCACTGTCAGTGTTCTGGGAATCGGATGAATAAAAAATACAAGAGCTGCTTCTGTGTAGATCCTGAAAGAAATGTAAGAGGAAAGTAAAGCAATAAATACAATGCCTGCCAAGAGTTTGATGTGGGCTCTCTAAAAAGTACAAATGAAACACTATGTAGAGTATGCTGAGTGTAAAGTAATATTCAGTGCTTGTGAATAAACTCTCAGACATCATTAAAATGGCTAGAAATTGGGGAAGGCAGGTACTTTTATGTCAATGACCTAAGACAAGATGGTAATATCCACTCAGATGATATCCACAGATACACACACATACATACACACACACAAACACACACACACACACATACTCATTGATGAAGAGTCTGTCCCCACATCTACTGGAAATTCACAAGGTTAACAAAGCCAAAATTTCACTATTCTCCGAACTTTCTCTGAGGTCAGGACCTCTTCTTGTTGTAGTGGACTTGGCCAACCTGCTAGTGGGCACAGCACTGGCCTGAGGGGATGTAACAGAAGACATGATTACCCACGAATCCAGGTTATGTAATCTGAGTTCAGTATCTACTTCTTTTTACTTTTTAGCTTGTATTCTGCTAAGCTTCTTCTGACATTCTTAATCATACATCTCCACATAGTGTCTTGAGATTTACTTTTATGGAGTGTATTGTGAGAAGGAATGAGGTCAGATTTCTTGGGCAAAGGACTAACACAGTGGTTCCGAATCTGTGGGTCATGACCTATTTGGAGTTACATATCAGATAGTCTATATATGAGATGTGTATGCTATGATCAATAATAGTTCCAAAATGGCAGGTATGAAATAGCACAAAATAACTTTATGGTTGGGAATCACTATATCATGAGGAAGTATATTAAAGGGTCATAGCATTAGGACAGTTGAGAACCACAGGACTGAGGGTATATTGACAGGCAAACCAACATTCCCAGGGAAGAGCATCATCTATGTTCTTGTACTTCTAATTGCTCAACAATAAATGATAAGAATCTTTCTTTTAGTCATTCACACACATATTAAGCAATGATAGTATTTCAGGCACCATGCCGAGTGGATACAGAAACTCGGGCAGAAGCACTTGTCACCTGAACCTGATATCTGAAGTTTAAAACACAGTATAGATAGAGCTAAATTGTACCCATTTTCATTTGGCTGGCCAAGGGCTATCATTAGAAGACAAGCTCACCTTGTCTAAGATTTTCATAGAACTTGGATGATTAATCATAAAAGCTCTTTGGTTCGCAACTTTTTCAGAGACAAATGTTTTATAACAATTTAACATTGAGCACACATATCTTGAAGGACAGTTGAGCAAAACATCCCTAAGCTCTTTCAGGTAACATTTAGGGGACTTTGAGATTGCCACATCTGTCCTCTTGCACGTACACACCCAACCATCTGTTCCTGTCACTCAAGATGGCAGAATTCTATTCCACGCTCTGGATTTTCACTTCTCAATATAGACCCATGTACCTTACGTCATGGTCCAAATGACTTCCTGATAATAAATCACTGATGTTGGACTCGTAAAAGACAACAGACACCGACTTGGTTGTTAATATACATAAAGCCTCGTCCATCCAATGGACTACATATTTTAGTCACCAATAAGTGTCCTAAGACTTCAGATGCTAATGTCCTGAAGGATCGTCTTTTAATCCATTATTGCTTACCCTTTGAGAAGCCTGGTGTCCAGATTTAATGCAATGTTATTTATGCCACGGTAAGTAAATCTTCCCTTGAAGTCGGGAAAGCCTTTTAAATGAGTAAATGAAGCTTTTCTAACGTTTGGAAGCTTGTGGCATTTTGTCCTAGTTTTGCAAGGGAAAGGATTCCTTAGCAATGTGTTGAGAGGCAGCCTGAGTTCACTGGGAGGCTTTGATTATGTTTAATAGCTTCACTGTCAGACGGTGAGTCACGATCTTTCACCTCTGCTTAACAGTTTGTGTTTACACCTCCTTGCATTTGATAAAAGCAGTGATGGGCTCTGCTCATTGACAATGATGACTCCTGTTTTTTTAATCAGTACAGAGGAAAAAATAAAATGGCTTGGTAGACTGTAAAATCCCTTCCTCCCACTACTTTAAATTGCAGGAGTTGCGATCGCACCCATGTAGAAAGACTGTGGCGCTAGCTGTCAGCCAATCCATCATTTGATTTTCATGAGAAATTTTTCCTTCATTCCATGAACCTCAATTCAACAAATGAAGTTGAGGGAAAAAGCTATATTTTCTATTGCAAAGCTGGTTGAAATAAACATTCATGAGCACGTCTTTGTAATAGTGTATCTAATGGGATGAAATCAAATCAATCTGATTCTTTCCCCAATCCAGTAAAGCCGGATTTATCTAGCAGTGGGGTGTGGTCAGAGCACATAGACTCTAAGGAAAGCATTCACTAAGAAGTGGACCTCATATTTCTGAAGAGATATCAGACAACAATAACTATTAAAAATTTACCTCAAGTTTATCAATGTTAGGCTGCTTTTCTTTTTTCAAAGAAAATTTGGACATTATAAAACTTAGCTTTGTGCTTGATTACTTTGTGAGCACAAATATCTTCATTCAAGCAACAGTTGTATGAAAGGATGCTTTATCTTTGGCAGGGGAAAGAAATTCAGAGTTGGTACCTGACTACCTGGTCGTAACCTATTGGGCAGGAGTCTGTTTAGGATCAAGTAGGTAGATGAAGTATCAATAGAAGAAGGAAGTAGTCAGACTTTTTGTGTAAAGGGCAAGATGTAAATATTATCAGATTTGTGACAGATGATGTTATAATATATGAATGTGAAACATCCCCTGTAGGCCAGTGTTTGGTCACGTGGTCCCCAGAGTGCTGTTGGTGGTGGTGGTGGTGGCGTTGTTATTGTTGTTGGTGGTGGTGATGGTGGTAGTGTTTTGGGGAGATCTGTACAGCCTTCACGAGAAAGGTTTTACGTAAAGGAAGTTGAAACTTGGGGGCAGTCTTTTGACTGCTTGTCTTGATGAACTGTACCCTTGGACTGTCAACCAAAATAAATCGCACCTCTCTTGACTTACTGCTTGCCTGGTGTTTGGTTAGACAAAGAAGAAGAACAGCTAATACAACCCTGCCACACCTTCTCAACGCTGCTGGTATAGCATGAAAATGGGCATGAGCAACATAAATGAATGATCATGGCTGTGCTCAAATAAAACTTTATTCATAAAGATGGTGTGGGAGAATTGTCTGTATTCTGTCAATCATGTTTTAAATAAACGCTGATTGGCCAGGCAGGAGGTATAGGCGGGAAAAACAGACAGGAAGTGGAAATGCTGCAAGGAGAACAGGAGAATTCTGGGGAGGAGGAAGTTGATTCCTCGTACTCCTGCCCAGATCACTGAAGCAGCAGGATGTGAGCTGCCCCACTGAAAAAGGTACCGAGCCACATGGCTAAAATAGATTAGAAAAATGGGTTAATCAAGATGAGAGCATTAACTAATAAGAAGCCTGACCTAAAGGGCCAATCAGCTTTATAACTTACAGAGTTCTGTGGTTGATTTTCTCTGGCACTAAACAGCTGTGGGGTACTGGGAGGCACAGAAGACACAAACAAGCTGACCCTCATGTTACATGAAGACAGTGGTTGGATTTCTCTGGCTTGTGAACCAGAGTTTTCTGTTGCCTGGTAAAAGACACCATTTCCCTTGGGATATATTTTGGCACATTGCTAAATAAATAGTGACTGTATTTACTGTCTTGGTCTTTCCATACAGAGAAAATGGTCAAGTTTCTTTAGATTTTGAGTGTACATAAAATTTGCCATAACACCAATCAGCCTTTGTTCAAGGCTGGCAGGACCCTAAGAATGAAGTTCTGGGGTAAAGGACAGAGGGTATCAGGTAAGATAATGGCAGAGTTATCAAACCACTATAGTACACTGTGTTTTACCAAGTGTTACTAGCACAGGGTAGTGCATATTGAAGCAGAAGAGGAGAAAACTCTCTGGCTGTGGGAAAAGAATGAATGAGAACAGGGGATACTGTTTTCAATAATTCCATTTGAAAGGATGATTTATGCCAGCACTAACTGATGCAGGACTTGTGATAACTGGGCTCTGGCCTCAGAGACAGTTCAGGGAAGACACTCAACCAGTAGGAACAGCTACTGCACTAGTGACTCCAGGAAAACTCAGGGCCAGAATATGTACAGGGCTTGTGGGGAGCGGGGACACTTGAGGAACCACAGGAAGTGAAAACGTGGGAACAAGCAGAGCGAGGTCCTGGAGCCCGGCAGAAACACAGAAACCTGTGCTGCAGGCAGCTTGCTTGTCACTCAAATTCTTCCCAGACCGGGATATTGCAGCGTTTAATAAAGGCACCTCTAGAGTATGTGAGCAAGTTTCTGAGGAGCAGGTCAAGTAGAAGTCAGCAGATACCAAGGCAGAGCCAGGGAAGGAAGATAATGACAGCCCAAGAGCCAGGCAGGGACTGACTGCCTTAGAGCTGAAGGCATTGTCCTCCCGTGACAAAGCTGTGACAACCTAAAATGAACTCTTCCTTTATGAAGTCTCATTTATGTCTCTGTATGAAAATCAGAAAGCACGCCTAATGCTGCATTGTTCTGGGAATCTTCTCCCCTGCAAGTCACATTGCCAGCCCTCTTCGACACATACAAACTTTTTGCTCTTGAAAGAGTTGGAGGCGCGCTGAGAATTTTAACTTGGAGACTGAAGGGTTTGCAGGACAAAGAGAGGGAACAAAGGAGAACACAATGGGTGTGACACGCAAGAGACATTTCCAGCTGACAAGAGTTTGAATAGAGAATATGCTTTAATACTTCAAGTGAGATAAACAACCCTTTTAACCATATGAAAATGCATATTCAAATGCCAAAGGCATTTCTGCATTTTATGACAAATAAAAGTAAGAGGAGATACTTGATGATGAGTCTACCAACACCCACAAAATATAAAGCATATTGCTTCTATCGTCATGAGGAGACCCTGGGGTGTGATTTTGTACACCATTTATGTATATCCATTGTAGACTTTCCAAAAGAGAGACTTCTGTTGTTTTCAATGAAGTACAGGCTCCACCACAAGTGGAGAAGAACAGTTCCCCTTTCTCATCACAGTTAGATGTGTCTCTGCATAAGATTTGCCTGAGAAAAAAAAGTCCACTACAGTTCCGAGAAATGAGCATATGCCGAGTAGAAAGATGCTTGGAAGACAAAGAAAAGAGAGCCTTTGTCTTAGAATTTCACAGTACTTGGACACAACAGGACAGGACGTCCTGGGCGTCTTTGGCATCTACATTTGGGGAGCTGTAAATACAGAGAAACTGGAGCTGAGCACATTCAACTGAGGGAAGCCTGAGCGCCAGTGAATGCACCCAGCACTGAGTTTATCCGACAGCCCTGAACAATGGCAACTCCAAATGGGTGTGTCTAAGACTCATGTTAGGCCATCTGCCTACAGTTCCAAGCAGATTCTGGAAAAAGGAAGAAGCAGAATAGTCATACAAATTCCTGTACACACTTGCTTCTGCCTGCACACCACTTGCTATAGAACCTGGGGAAACAAACAGCTGAATTGAAAACATAACAGATGTACTCAGCATTTACTTTGCAAAAGGAAAAATAACATACAGGGAAACTAGGATAATAGCGCAATCCTCTACCCTTGTCAAGATTAAATACTCAGAATTATGCCTCTTAAATCTGAGCTGACTATTGGAGTGTGCTAGGTCAGAAGGACCTCTAAGCAACCATGCTGGACCTCCCACAGTCCATGCAGAGAGGGGAAGTCAGGCACAAAAACATGAAAGTCTCTGAGGAGACAGGATCCTATCCCCACCACCTTCCCTGTCCTCTTCTCTTTTTGTGGAAATGTGAATTCACTTCCCAAATGCTTTGTCTTGATTCCAGAGAAATCTCTCTTTTCATTGGGACAACGGAGTTCATTGATGATTTTGAAAGCCTTATGCCCTTGCTGGACAGTGGTGGCGCACACCTTTAATCCCAGCACTCGGAAGGCAGAGGCAGGCGGATCTCTGTGAGTTTGAGGCCAGCCTGGTCTACAAGAGCTACCAGGACAGACTCCAAAGCTACAGAGACAGAGGAACCCTGTCTCTGTCTCGAAAAAACAAAACAGCAACAAAACAAAACAAACAAACAAAAAAGAAAGCCTTATGCCCTTTTGTAGCGTTTATTCAAACTGCCTCCTCTCAGACCAGGGTAGAATAGTTCCTAGCTGCCGATCTGAGGCAAATTCCTCCAGATCACATTCACATATCTTCTCCACACTATCTGCGTGGTGATAAACTAGACTTTGGAAGTTGAGGCTGGCTTTATACAATAGGAGATTGGAAATGAAATGAATACTTGAGAACAAAGGTAATAAAGTATTATTACAGCTGATGAAGGAGTGATTTGTCTCAAATGTCAATTGCTTGGAGCAAGGATTTAGTAAGAATCAGATAATAATGGCTACCATATTGGCAATGTCTTCTCTTATCGATCTTCTATGGAAATCAGATTTCAGACAGGAAAAAAGCCAGCCATGCTTCTGACCAGATCTGAGAGCCAGGGTCTGTGATGAATTGTTATCAAGTTTTTAACTGCTTACAGTACATTTTCAGAAGCGCCCTGAAATTTAAACTCATAACTTTTTTATGTTGCTTGATTTTCTAGATTCTATAGGTCAATAAAATTGAAAAGTGAAGGTTTTATGACCCAGAATAAGGTTAGACTGCAACGAAATTCTCCTACATCTGCATTAGTCTTACCTGGGGAGTTTATTTAAAAGAGATTCCCAGAATTTCAACCTTCAACAGTTGCCACACAGAGGTTAAGGAGTCTATGGTTCTGTATTTGCACTCCGTAGCCCACGTACCCAGAGGCTTATCGATGGGGGCTTGAGAGAAAGGACAATAGATGCATCCTGCTTTTGAGTCTAAGAAAGAGGGCGGGAAAGTAAGCGGCTTAAAAGAGCTGAAATCAGAGCTGGTATCAAGCCTTTGGTTCAGAGTGCCAAAATCCTTTCAGAGGGGAAGAAAGGGATAAAAAGAAGTAAGTGTAGAGCTGGGCCAAGGATCTTGCTCCCCACTTCACCTGGTTCATGCTAGTCCACAGCACAGATACGAACCTAATCCCCTCGGCTCTGATGCTCCCACTGAGTTCAGCACTCTGCTTTTTTTATTTTATTTTATTTTATTTTTTTATTTTTTATTTTTGGCATTAAGGGCAGTTTCAGCAAGAAGTACTAAACTTGCAAAGACAAGAGCTTCTCAACACGTGGAAGCAGAAACAAAACTGCCAGTCACATAAACGTATTGCCTGTACGCAACTGACTTCCAAGCATCTGGATGGCGTACTTAGTCTATATTCATCCAGATGTTGCAGCTTTGCGTATGCAAAGCCTTCCACGCATTCAAGCCTTCTGTTTCCATGTGCTCTTTCATGCTTGATCAGTGCCGGGGGTGGGGGGATGGTACACTTGGAACCATGCAGTCCTCGTACCAAACGGCTTCCATCCCTATAGTTGATTTTTGTAACTCAAATATTGAAACTCGCAGTTTCCTCTGGAATCATGTTACGTATGGTGTTCATTGCTCAGGCCGGCCTGCAGAAGGGCTGCTTAATGTAACAGAGCTGACCTGACACTGGGATAAAGACTGAAATATTAGCCAGCAGAGATCAGAAAGCCCATTGCTTCTCTGAAACTCAGAGGAAGGCGATGTAGGGAGAGTTCTTCTTTCCTTCCTTCCTTCCTTCCTTCCTTCCTTCCTTCCTTCCTTCCTTCCTTCCTTCCCTTCCTTCCTTCCTTCCTTCCTTTCCTTTTCTTATTCTTTCTTTCTTTCCTTCCTTTCTTCCTTTCTTTCCTGTATCCAGCATGACAAGGACAGCATACTGAGAACAAGATTGCATTATGCATTGTACGGTTTGTTCTACTGTTATCTCTTTGACCCCCCTCTTCTGTTCCTCCCTTACCCTCTGGAGAATTCTGTGTTCCCGTGTTATCCACTCCCGTGCTCAAAACATTCCTAAATGTGTTGATCTGAGCTCAATACTAAAAAGAGAAATCTGGACAGATTTGGACCCTAATATTTGAAGAAATATTTGTCTTTCTGATAATCTTTCAGAAGTGATGCTCAGCTGTTACAGTGGCAGTCCATGCGACATGACACTATGCGAAACTGAATATTCATGGATTTTCAGGGAAAAGGAGGTCATCCATAGGCTAGACTGGACTTAGGAATCTCCTCCAAGGCTCTCTGCATGCAGATCACTTCTATGATTTCTCCTCTAAATTTTTAGATTTCTGCATAGCTCCTAGGTTGTTTTTGTTTTGTTTTGTTTTTGTTGTTTTTGTTTTGAGGCAGCCAATAGGAAGTCAGTGAGCTCACAGATATCATTGCCGTGGACAGGGCCTTGGAAGAGGCAAAAGGGACAAACATTTGAGTACATGAAGCATTTCCAAGGTGAGTTCTGCTACCACTAACAAATGCGTTGGCCCGTGTATACAAATATTCATGTTGAGTGTGCATGTGTGTCCCAAGGGCTGGTGGCGAGTCATGTTAATCAAAGCAGAAGAGCGTTTCTCGGTGCTAGGCTGTGATCAGTACTGGTCCATGTGGTATTCATCCCCAGTTCATTTTGGTGCAGCTCACTACAGTGGCAGTCTTCAGCTGAACAGGGAACGGATTTGAAATATGCATTGTTTTGCTGCAGACTGAACTAGTGAGTGACTCACCTATCTTTGGGGGGTAGCAGAAATCATTTCGCATCACTGCTCTCTGTGGATGTATTCAACCAGAGAACCTCTGCAGAGAGGAAAAGACATAATCACTGTAGAATCTAAGAGGCAGTAAGGCAAGAAACTGTGTGGATGCCCAAGGAAATCTTGAGCAGAATTCATCGAGAAAGAAGGGCCAGTTCACTTTTTTTTTTTTTTAAAGGCAGAAGCTCATACTCACAGGCTCCATTCTGTTCTCTTTGTCAGAGTAGAAAATGTCCTTTTCTAATGTCAGAGCCAAGTGGATGAGAGCAATAAACAGAGGGGCTTCTCAGACCCAAATAAGTAGACTCAAATCTCGTCTTTTCACCACCCCTCAACCATCTTGCTTAGGACCAAGTCCTTGGGCTCTCAAGCACCCTTCACATCTGTGACACAGGCTAACAACAGTTATTACCATCCACTACCCCAGAGGAAGTGGTGAGGAAGAAGACGTGCAGAAGGAGCCTAGCACGCTATTAGCGCGCACCAAGTGGACCTATTAATAGGATGAAGGAAATAAGTTGGTGGCCTGCTCAGTTGAGTGTAATAAATGGCTGAGCGGGTAGCATTTCAGTCTACCCACATGGACAGAAGCATTGCATTCTAGGGCAGCTCTGCTGCCCCCACGACCCTAGGTCCCGAGGAGTAAGACACATGACTCCTCAACACTTCTAGTCAGTGATGTCAGGCTTCGTACAGTTTCAGTCAATTAGTCACACGCCGGGGGAAGATGAGTGATTAGTCATCTGGAAGGTTGTGACCGTCTCCATCATAATCTTAGCACAAGACTGATTGCAATCTGAAAAAGAGAAGGGCCCCTTTCCCGGCGAGGCCTTGTATAGCCGGAGGTCAGCCTGGGATTGATTCGACTTGATTTCCTATTTGCCTTCTCACCGTAGACTGTAGCTGGCTGGGAACATCCAGGGTAGGCCTTACAAAGCCAGCCTTGAGTCGAATGTGATTCTAGCTCCCCCAGGGAGGAAGACATTCCATGATGCTAATTCTAGGTGGAGGAGCTGTCTCAGGCCCCCTCCTCTTTATGCTTGGCTACAACTTGCTTGCTGTTTGTCCCTCACTCTACCGCACTCTGAGTTCACTCAAAATAGGCATAGAAACTTTTTTATTAGCATATTAAGAAAATATCTTTCAATATTAAGAAAAAAGGTTAGCTTTTCTTTTAGCACTGCAGGCAATTGCTAAAATATGTGAATTCAAGTAGAAGTAAAATTACAATAAGTTTTCTATCCATCTATCTCTATCTCTTTTTATACTACATTTTGGTGCATTATACTTATTCTATAGCTTTCCCTTCCCTCCTTTCAGTCCTTTATGACAAAATCACAAAGAGCATGAAACTGTATCCCTTGAGTACCTGTGAGCCTGCCCTGAGATAGAACCCAGCCTGTATCAGCACATTTAATTCTGCCTTATAACCACCCATGTGTATCTCAGTCTGCCATACTAAATCATATGGCAAAAGGATCATAGGTTTTCATCCAACTTTTAGCTGAAGCCTCCATCTTCCTGTGACCCAGTTTCTGGTATGGGAGTATTCTGAGGTGATTCAGTGTTAGAACATAAGTAGGGATATAAAGGAATTGGGGACGTTCCACGTGTATGCCCAGGATCTTGCAAGCTGGTGTGTCTTAAAGAACAGCTACACTGAGGGCCCGCCAGCACTTTTGCAGACAGGAACTATGACTCGGCATCCTCTGAGATTTTGCTGACTTTGCTCTTATTCCACCACGGCCATCTTCCAGCTCCCATGTCCCATTCCATCATGTCTTCCATTGCCTCATCTTAAGGACAATGCTTAGTGGTTCCTTAGTGTTTTTCTTGGTATCCATGTTTCTCTGTATTTCTGGATGTATTTCAGTGGCCCTGGCTAACAGGTCTACTTACTTAGGCATAGTGTGCTTCCAGAGGGATTCTGCCAAAGAGGCAGGTTTGAGTGTGTCAGGTACTCAGCCTCTTAGCTCATTTCCTCAGTGAAGGACGGGGAGCTCTCTAAAAAGGTTTGGGATGGCAACCTAGATGTGGATCTGGGCCTCTGCCTTAGGCATGGCTAGTATATGTGGAAGTCAAAGGTTTTCTACTCTTTGCTGAGTAGCCTTAGTTCCTCTGGTTTCTCATCTGTAAAGTAGGGTTTGGTACTGGGCAGAGAAGGGGAAGGAATGCATGAAGCCTAGTAATTTATAAAGGAAAGAAACTTGTGCATAGGCCTGGCAACTAGAAAAAAACAAAATCAGGGTGCTACATCTTGTAGGGGTCTTGTACTTCTACTACGGCAGCAATCTGGAGAAAAGGGACATGTGGGTAAGAACGGAGACATAACTGGATCCGTCAAGGAAAACATCAGTATATTTATAATGGCTCTTCACCCACAACATGAAAAGTACCCACCAGGCTCTATCTACCACCAATGCCCAGTAGTTAAAAGGTTCAAATATATAAATTTGGGGACAACCTCCTTGACCCTCACACCTAAGAAGTGGATGCCACTGCCCCACTTCCTGATGTTTCACAATGAACTGGAACAGAGATCCAACAGCCCCTTTCTTAGAAAATACCATAACAGGTAGATCTGTACATACAGCATTCAGCACCTCACCTGGCACATGGAGAGCAGCCATGTATTTCCCTAGGCAACCTAATCCCTGAACGTTTAAATGGAAGTGCTCATGAAGAACCAAGGAGGAACTGGGTCGGAGCCTCTACGCATTCTTAGGGAGAAACTGGCACTTGAGAGGTTGAGACTGAAACCTACGGACTCAGTGTTTTTGCACCAGGCCCTCCTGCGCTATGGCAGCTTCTCTCTGCGCTATGCAGGAATCTAGAGACAATCAACTGCAGGGGGAAACCCGAGAACAAGAGTGGGCTACAGGGCAGTGCCGTTCTGTCTGCAGTAAGTGGCTGTTCGCCTGCCAAGTGCATCTCCTGCTATAATGGGAAAATGCAGAGCTTCTATAGATTTGCATTGATTTTGTGCTCATCTAGGCTTTTTAGGGTGTTGTTAGAGCCGAGCAACTGTTTGCTTAAGTTTAACTGCTCTTAGGCAAAGCGCAAGCATGAAAAATACATGATTAGGCTCAGACTTATTTAACTCGGTTTTTCTGTTGTCTTGGGGGACTAGAACCAAGGCGCTTGTTTAAAAGTCTAAGTACCAGCCAAGAAGGTCATTAGACAAGGAAGTTCACGTAAGGGGACTGATACACTTAGCGTAAGTAACACCAAAAAATTGAACAGAAAACTCTTAGTCACAAAGATTGGGTTTCGCTATGTGATTTTCTTTTAGAACAACTGGGGGAGACTCATACTTGTTTAAGCTTCCAATTAAAGTCAAAAGACCTCTTTTATGATAAACTCACAGAATGACACTGATTTTGGCTAGAGGGCACTATTCATAATATTAACATGGCCAGCACTGTGATGGCTGTGGCGCTTGTGTGAGTTGTGGACAGCGTAAGAGCAGTGGGTGCGGGGCAATGAACTGTTTTGATGAATGGAAGAGCTAGATGTCACGGCAGCAATTGTCCTCTATAATAATCAGGCCAACCTACTACCTGCAACATGCTGAGCAAGGCGATGATCAGGGACAAAGCTATGCATTAAAGTGACAAGGAGGATCTGCTGCAAGCCTGGCTCGGAGCACCACATCACACGAAGTAAAGTGCTGAGTTGTGTGAAGTCCTTTCGCTTTTCCTTTATGTATAAACAATTATCTCCTGTTGGATCAGATCAGTGCTACCCTACAGATTTCTTAAGACACGTGTTAGCGTACAGGATAACAGTTGCCTTTTGCAGGAATTTGAGGTCTCCATTCCTTTCTTGAGCTGCCTAATTAAGTAAAAATATCATTTTATAATAAGTGCATCAGGGTGCTTAATAAATATAATGGGATAATATTATAAAGTTCTACAAAATGAAAGAATAAGGGGACAGATATGTGACCCATATTATTGACATTCGTCTGGTCAAGGGTCTATGATGGTTTGATTGTCGACACCGTTGCATACAGCAGAGATGGGATTTTAGACACAGCACATTTAAACTGAGCCTGCAGGAGGCACCTTATAATTCAGTGCTCTGTATTCCTGTTTGACCTTAGATTCCCTGAGAACTTAAGACACATGCATCAGCAGCATGAGTCCAAGGCTGTGCAAAAGCTTGCCAGAGGTGAACAGAATATAAAATAATGTGGAACAGTGATCAAATAATGATAGTCTATGTATTATCGCATATTTTTCAATAATTAAAAAAATTAACTTTGGTAGCAGGTTTCTTTTTCCTTCTATAGCAAAGGAGAGATATTCAAATTATGACACTGGCTGATACAAAGACTGAATTCTCTCCGGACATTGCTGTTGCCGTTATCTGAGCCTCCCTTTCTGGAGAAATGACATATATGGAAAGGGACTACATTCGTAAGATAAAGGGATAAAACTGCAGGCTTGACACATACTCTGTGAAAAATGCATTTCAGGTCAGGAGATTCACTACATCGTCCCTATCTCCTGTGTGTTTATTTAATTTTGTCTATTCTTAGTGGTGTTTAGTGATAAGGAAGAATAAGGAGAAATTGTGTGAACGAACTGATATTTGGAAACCCAGGACACTGAACCAGTGCTTCTTAGATTTGTAAATAACCAGGCCACCATAAGCCCCTGGTATTTCATAGACGGCCTCCTGGCATTTTATTCCAAGCCATTCCAGAAGAGTACAGTTCACTATATGCGAAGGAGGATAAGAAATTAATTCTTCCACCTGAAACCTCTCCACAGGAAAAGTTGTTTCTGGATTGTATAGATATATTCAACCCTGGTATTTGATCAACACATGTTTAAGGCAGGGTCCAACATCATAGGCTCTCGTATGTGTTACCCATGAGACAATCTGCCTCTTGTTCATTTTTGAGCCTCAATCACAGAGCCCAGGATGTAACACAGGAAGCAAACGCTAGTTGATGAGACTCAGAAGCTTGAGTAATCGTACTTGTGAAAAGGAAAGAATCCAGGTGCAATGTCTTTCTTTTCCTCTACTAACTAAAGAAAACGTACCTGTTTAGTACCATATTAAGTATGGAATGTTATGTGTGTGCTGGACTTTTTTAAATATGTTATATGGGACAGCCTAAACACAAACGTCCCTCAACCATAACCCACTGATTTTCATATTCTAAAGTTTAATTTTACGTCATAATGATGTGTCACTCAATATATGCTGAGATTTTAAGAATATCTTCATGTACGTCCATTGAAATCATATCAATACATGAAATTCAGGTTTCTGTATCAATAGTGCAGTATTTTCAATGAGCTCTGTTCTTTTTTCTACCCTGGTTCCTTTGCAGTTGAAAGTATCTTTTCTGGGAAAATTGATCATTCTCTTAGCAAAACTGAGAACATCAATCCTGCTTTTCCGATAAAATGAAAGTGAGTCTTCTCCAAACAAGCCCCTAGCTTAGCCGTTCAGGTCAGTCAACGTCCTGGGAGTTCTGAGAGTCCTTTAAGAACGATGTTTCTGTGTGAAGGGGAGGAAAAGAATTCCCCACCAAACTAAAAAGGAACTAAAAAGGTGGAACTTAAGAAAGTACCCATGGACCTCCTACTTAGCCGTTGTCTTAGACGCTGGTGGAATTAGAGCATCAATATTTGCAATTTGTTGGGAAATCATCTCACTGTGTTGGCCAGGCTGATCCACATCCTGGGCTCTGGTGGTTTCCCAGCTCTGGACTCCTGGATAGCTGAGGTGACAGGCATGGGCCACCGTTCCTGACCCTAGGCTTCCTTCTGCAGGAAGAAGAAAAAATTCGTTTTTTTTTTTTTCATTTGGAGGAACTAGACAAGAATTTTAGTTAAATATTTTATACAAAAGATTTCAGACATTACTTCATTTAACTATCTTAAGCTTGAAACAGTGCAGGGGCTGGGAAGAATAAAATCCCAAAGGCAAAACTCTTTTGTACAAGTAACCTTTTGCAATAAATAAATAAATAAACCAAAAACAAACAAACAAAAATCTCACTTTAAAAGCACAAAAAGAGCTTCAGAGTGTGATTTTTAAAATTTGATTGGTTTCGCCCAGAGGTTGATTAGATCTGTAGCCCATCAGCTATGCATGAAATTTGCATGTTTTTGGTACTAAAAATTGCTTTTAATCCCTTCATGAGAGAAACTGCTGTGTATTCCATAGTGATCATGTTTGCTTCCTTATCAAGTTGTACCTATGGCTGACATAGCTAAAAACAACAAAAATTCATTAAGTGCACAGACTATACACAGAACAACACTGAGTATTCTGATGATTTACAAATGAATAACTAAGAAGAGTTTTCTTTAATTATAAATTAAATGTTTACCTTTTATGAAAATAAAGCCTTGGGAAATTGATATTTTATTATAAACTTCAGTTGGCTTATGAGTGATCAGAAGGAACAAGTTTGGGTTGGTAAGTTCAGTGAGTTTACATCTTGTAGATACACAGTTTGGAAGAGACATAGTAGCTATATGTGTTACTCCAGATAGAGACTTGATAACATCTGTGGAAACAAACAAGGAGACCAGTTACGTTCTGGTTTTCTTTCTCTGTAGCCTACTCTATGCCAACAGAGTCATGTTAAGGTCTCTGATAAACTACTCAAGAAGTATGAAAGCACAAACTGATCACTGGGGGCATATCTAGTTCATGAAGTCCCAACTAGCCTCAAGAAGAAAAAAGAATACGTGTGCTCTAAGCATACCCTGAAGACAAAGACCTGTTATCTTGATGAGCGCCTGTCAAAGGCCAGTGCTGTGAGTTCAACTATAGTCAAGAGGCCTTTCCATGGAACTGTACAATAGGTTTTGAGAAATGAAATCATTCCAAAATAATCATTTATGTTCTATAAAAGATACAGGTTGGGTCTCAGTTTTCGAGTAGGAAAATGTTGTCTGCAGTCATATATACAATTGCCTCCACTTTCAACAGCCAGGTTTGCTGTAATAGAACTCTTTAGTCTTTGTTTTTTCCTGGTTCCAAATACCATTGAAGCATGCATTATACAACACGTGTCTTTTCAAAAAGTTTCCCCATCTACTCACTGACTTCAAGTAGTGCGTACTAGAGGTACCAACATTAGTCCCCATCATCGTTTGCTGAAATTATTCTAACATGTTTATGATTCTTTTACTTGTATGGGGTATGTATGTGCTTCACTAGCATTGTTACTAACTCAAGGCTGTAGAGTAGCACCTATCTCCCCAGTGGAGGAAGAGTTGTGTACCCCCACATAGGTATAATTAAGTGCAAATCTAGGGCCAAAGAAAAGAATGAATTGCTCCCAGAAATGTCTAACATTCTTAGATTGTTCTATAAAGCCTTAAAATAGGATGATGTAAACACAAAGAGCCTTCCTATTTTTTGTTTGTGCATCTTGAATGCACTTTTATTAATATGTAAAAATTAATACTTTTTGAGAGCTTAATAATTCTATTCCTAGATAAACACACATTTTGATAAGAAAAAAAATAATTACTTCCTGATTTATTCCAAATGAGCGACAGGACCTAAAACATAACACAGACAATAATGAATATTAATATAAAAAAGTTTTCCTTCAGCCCCTGATTTATTAGAATATGAGGGTATGAAAATAACAAAAGACATTCTACGCTGGCATTCCTAAACTATGCTATAGCCTGATTGACTGGACCTGAACCCAAGATGCCTGAGTGGTCCTTGCTTTACAATGGCTAGAAGAAACCATTTAGAGACAGTAGTGTGCTCTCTTTCTTTAGAAATTGCTCTCACACCCCGTTTTTGTTGTTGTTGTTGTTGTTGTTGTTGTCTTTGAGAACCCATCACCAGATAATGTCAAGATCGGGCTGTATAAGTCAAACTTCTCATCCACATGAAAAAAATCTGTAATAATTTGCATTATTTGTTTATCTATTCAGTATGCAAGTGTGAGTGCACAGCATGTGACGTGGTGTGCATGTCACATGGTGTGCATGTCGCATGGTGTGTATGTGGAGACTGGAGGATATCTGCTAAACTCAATCCTCTCCTCACTCTTAGACACTGAACTCAAGTCGTCAGGCTTGGCGGCAAACCCTTCAGCCACCTGAGCCAACTTATCAGTCCCGACATAGCAAGTTCAAGGAGGAGATCATTTGTTGTGCCCCATGGTTTCAAAAGCTTCAGCTTATATGTATATATCCTCCTTGGGTCTGTCGCTTCACAGCAGCAGAAGCATGGGACAGAGGGTGCTCATGTGGCAGGAAGCAGATGGAAAGGCCCTGGGAACAAACCTAGGAGCCACCCGCAAAGATTCACTTCCTTCAGGCGAGCTCCATCTCCTCAAACATCCATTATCTCCTAAAGTACCAACACCTGGATGCCAATCATCCACCTAATTTCCATGGGGGACACTTCACATTTGTGCCGTATCAGAAGCCTTTCCTTACCTCAGAAAACACTCGTGCTGTTATTTGAGAGTAAGCAATGAGTCTGGATTGTTCTGAGGTCACTAACTGGATCGCTGTGCAACGTGGCTTAACTAAAGCCATAGCCTGGGGACAGTGGGGGGACAGCAGGGTATGTGTTTGTGAGGAGCTTGTGTCAGGCCTTGCCATGCACCATGGGTTCTGGTCACCAGGGAATTCTGAGCTGACCAATTGCATGCACGGTCGTTTGTGTTTGCGAGTGTGACGGAGGTACAGTCACACCGAAGGGGAAACTGAGGCCTGGTAGAAAGTGCAGCTGGAATCCTCTCACTGTACTTGGAGCTACAGCAGTGAGTTCAAAGGCAGTGGGAGTCGTTCAGGCATGATGCCACCAAGGCTGGCTGAAATGAATAACATCCTGCTTAGAAGAAAATAGTCAAGAAATCTCTAACTCTTGAGCCAAGGTAATTCATAAAAGGCATGCTTCTAAATAATCAGATTTTAACTAATTTATTGATGATAACTAACCATTGGCAAATGAACATGATGCCTTTCTTATTTTGTTTACTCCTCTGAAAAAAAAATCATATACGTAAGGAAAAAAATACAATACATTTTCACAGCAAAGTAGCATCATTGCATGGCCAAATACTTGATAGAGAACACTACATGGAGGAAGGATTTGTTTGGGTTCGTGATTCCAGTGGATTCAGAGCCTGGTGGCTGGTCATATGCATAATGGTTTGGGGAGGAGGAGTCATAGTTCATCTATGAGTATGGATGAGAGGAGGCAGGGATTGAGAGTCAAAGAAAAATGCTACGGAAGAGGCAGGGCAGGAAGAAACCTGGAACAAGATACAGGCTCTAAAAACATACCCCTGATGGCCTCCCTCATCTAGGTTCCTCCTAATGTCCCCAGTACCTTCTAAAGTAGGTGAGGACCAAGCCTCTAAGAAATAAGTTGTTTGAGGTGACACTTTCTATCCAACCTGTTAAAAAAAAAAAAGCAAAATCCTTAAAATAAAACTCTAGTAAAACATCTTAGAAGATGATTTTCTTAAACAACGTGGGCCTTGATCATATGGTCTGAGACATAATATTTACTACCACACCCACATGTGATCTCTCTCATCATCTGGCTAAGGATCGCTCACAAGCACTAGAACTTGCTGCTGTCTCTCAGTCCACTGTTTAAGAAGTCAATGACACATGTCTGACCCATGAAAACACACCCTTGGCCCAGGCAGCCAGCAAGCTTGCAAGATGCTTCTATCCACTGGGACAGGAATAGGTAATGAGATCCATGTTTTTTGTTGTTTTATTTTAAGTATCCCATAATTCTGAAATGAGCTCTTCCCGTTACCTCTGGAAGGCAGGGTGCAAGGCCACTGGGTTCACTTCAATTATCCCTAGCTGTAGGGATCCTTCCAGCTGTGTGGTTTTATAGCCAAAGAGGGAACTTATATAGCACCCATGGTGACAGCTCCAGCAACAGGAAATCCGAGTGGAAACTTGTGTCGAAGACGAGATTTATGAATGGCAGGAGGATCATGTAAAATTCAGTGATCTGAACTCACTGGTGACCCCCAAGTCTCCCAGCATCATTTGTATTCATCCCTCCTAGGAGACGACACATAACTCAAGGAAAGAAACCTTTCCAGGGAAGCGTCAGCCATGTAGAAAAAAATCACATATATTTGCTAACTTGCCATGTTGCAATGAAATCCAGCAATTTATGTGAATGAAGCCTCTACCAGAAACATCTCCAAAATAAACATGACCTGCTGTCAGCATCCGCTAGCCCAGACTGACCGAGGCATGAACCATGTGGATGGTATCTGACAAATATCGGAAGAGACTTAACGCTGTGGCAGTGTGCACACCCTGTGTTCTAAGTAGCCAATATGCCTCTGCTTCGAGCAGTAGACCTGGCTTGATTAGCGATTTCTTGTGGACTTTTGTTTCTGTTTTTGCTTTTGTTTTTGATTGGGGGGATTTTCTTAAGAGAAAAGAGAATCATCAACTTTCTCAAAGGTGATTAGATAAACATCTTCCCAGGTAGTATTTGTGTCTTGATGAAAGTCTGTTGACTTCCATGACATTGCCTCCTGGCCCAGAGGCTTTGGGTGATGGCGCACTTACAAACTCCCCTGATAATCAAGGCAATTATTTTGATAGCAGGAGAATTTATTCCTGAGGAGATCAGAATAAAAATTAAAATGTTAGTCACTCAGACGGACATCCAGAAAAACAAAGGTTAATCCCACCGGGCCAAGGTGGATATTTTGCTTCTGACAAATTCATGAAGTTCACCTTTCCCTGAGCTCTGTCCCCAGTTACTTACCCAGATTCCTGAATTCCCCTGCCTTTAAAATGCACAGAAAGAATACAACAGACATTTGGAAGTGGTAAAGTTTGGCTGAGCCTAATAGCGAATGTGTGAAGGGTCCCAGAGTAGCCAGGGTGCCTTTGGACCCTGTTTGCCTCCATTAAAGCCCTCATCATAACCAAGAGTCTTGTGACTTCTTCTGTATTGTCTAGCAAAGCATTGATTACCACGACCTTTCAGAAAGGCAATATGCTTCCAAAATTACCTCGTTTTCTCACCTTAGTTTCTTGTAATTGAATCAACTTTTAAAATTCTTCTATTTAATCTGTCTTTAAGTAGGTGGATGGAGTAGGCACAAAATATCTTTGGGGCTGTGTTAAACAGTTGGATTCTCTTGGTAGTGTCTGATGTTCTGGGCCAGGTACCCCTGTGGCTCTGGCATCCCAAGCCAGCTGCAGCAAGAATGCTTCCAGAGAACAGAGTCCTTGTTGCCACAACTTCCAGATGCACAAACTCCACCCTGTACAAATGTGGGGTGCTGTGGGAAGGGTTAGCCTTTTCTCTAGAGTGGTTTCCATTCTTGGACAAGGCCAAGCAAGGAAGAGTCAAATCCAAATCTCATAAATCTTGGGGTCTTCTTTGGGGTGGCTTTCAGCTTTCATTCATATCATCATAAAGTTTATGCACAGTAAAAATTACTTTCTGGTGTAGGATTCTATGACAGGTAATAAATGCATAGCCCTTCATAATGGCAGCCACTATTAATACACAGAGCGGTTCTATCGCCCTAGCCCTGCGTACCATCCTGCAGCCCCTTTCAGTCAAAACCTAAAATCCCTGATGAGTAGAAAAACTGTTGTCTTCACCTAGACGTTTGTCATTTCCAGAATGTTGCTGCTACAGTGTGGATCCAGATGTATTCCAGAGGCCTACTTACTGAGGGCTGTCCCCAGCCTGTGATGCTGTTGGGTGGTAGCAGAACTTTCCTGAGGTGGGGTCAAGTGTAAAGAAACTAGGTCACTATGGCAATGCCCTTGGAGGAGATTCGGAGACTCCAGTCCTTCCTCTTCAATGTCTCCGTCTCCATGGGTCACTTATAACTTCACTAAGCCCCCAACACATCCCTTTGACAGGATCAATAGGGCTTCTAAGGGCTGAAAGCAACAGGACAACACAGTCATAGACTGAAACCTCTGGAAACGTAAACCAAAGTAACATCCTTCTTTGAAGCGATTTATCTCCGACATTTCTCTATAGAAGCAGAGTCAGCTGGGAGTTCTCTGGGCTGAGTTTCTTGACTCAAAGCTAAGGACGAGTGAAAAAAAATATAAATTAAGTCCTATAGTATATGCTCTGGCTTACTTTTGCATAGCATAATACACGTGGCATTCAGGGGACATTTTACACGTACATAGATTAACAACTGGCTCCTTACATTGTTGCATAGTATCATTAGGTGGATGTGCCACCATTTGCTTACTGTGCCTCAAGAAGGGGTAATGAATTCCAGAAGTGGATACATTTGAAAAATACTCAGTGTTTTGTGTAAACATGGATCTCCAATTCATTTTAATTATCTGTGAGTTAAATGTCTGTGCCTCGTGGTAAGCTTTTGTTTAACTATGTTTAACATAGAAAAAGGTCAAGCTGATTTCATAGACAGGAGACTACACATTTGGCATTTGTACCAGTGATAAGTGAAATTTCTTGTTGTTCAGTGACTTCCTTAGTACTGGATTTGTGGTCATTTTGCTTGTTTGGTTTGGGTTTGAGTTAGCCAATGTACTTAATAGATATTGACTTCTTTTGTGGTTTTCATTTGCATTTCTCTAAGGACCAATGGGATTGTAAACTGTTTCATGGACCTGTTTACCATTTCTTTACCCTCTTTGCCAACATATCTGTTCAATTCCTTTATCTGCTTTTAAGTGATGTTTTTGAGAAATATTTAGATATTGAGGAAATAAATAATCTCACTTAAAAAATAGTTTCCATGTACATGGCTGAAGTTTTTATTCAGTTAATTTCTTGGTGTAAAAAAAACCAATCTTAATAAAAAACAAAATCTTAATCTTATCAATGGTTTTCTTTAATGGAAATCTAAGAAGACTTTACTTAGTCCAAAGGCACAAAGATTTTTCTCTTGAGTTTTCTTCTTAATGGTTTAGAGTTTTTCATGCCACTGTATCCTCTTAATGAAGGTCGGTAAGTGTTTTGAATATTCTGAGTGTTAAAAAGGAAGAAGGAAAAATTACAGTACCAGAGAAGACCTTTTGATTCTCAGCTTGATTTTTCGTTCCTTGGAGACAATAGCTTCATCTCACAGTGACATCACTGTGTCCTGTCTTGACCTTCTCCTTGTCAATGCTAGGTTATTAACTGTTAATCTTTTCTGGTGTGGTAGCTTCATATTTCAACATTGTACAGTGAAACAAAAATGAATTTACAGGCAGCTCCCTGTCTTGTTTGTGCATTCATTTTGCTCAAACTCTGGAGGTTCTAGACTAAAAACTATGGCTGACTATGCATTCTGAGATCGCTGCGTGAGGACTGTGTGGCTGCCTATGAAGATGTCTTCATATGGTTTCATATATGCTGGGACTCTATAAAGAGTTATTTTCTTTCTATCCCCGTTTCCATCTTGATTTTGAATGTATTCTTCTAATGGACAAGTAGCTATGGTTATGAACAACTGTCATCCCCACAATGCTGTGAGAACTGCCTCCGTATTTGTTCTTTTAAGATCTTCTTTGGTGTCTCTGTGAACTTCTAGCAAAGAAGACTAAAATGACTCCGTGTGACCATTTTCAGCAAGGTGTCTTCTTAGAATCACCCCCCCCACACACACACACACACACCAATACATAAATGTAGAGGAGATGAAAAGGTCCTGTTTGAAACATGAAAGAAGATAGAAAAATCCAGAGGGTAGTGTTTGTGAGAGGACTGCTCATAAGTATTAGAATTTGGCAAGGAAGTCTGAGGGAGAATAATCACACCCATGGTTTCTGTACCAACTCATCATCATCATGTTATGTTATAGCTGCTTTTGAAAATCCTAGGAAGCTTTATCCTGAAATAAGAAGGTCTCACTGGTTGAGAGGGCTTACTAACAACCCAATGACAAGCATCGGGAAGAGTGGAAGAGCTTCCCATCTCGGAAAGAATAAAGTATGGAATTCAGCCACCATGTTGCTTCATGAACAAGTGGCAAAATAAACCCCAGAATAAAATAGCTAGAAGAAGGGCCAATCCAATGTCTCTCGGTCCTCTTAAAATTGACTCTTTTGAGAAATGATCCAAAAGGAACATCACATAGGTGTCTTTTCTCATAGCACAGCTGTCTCCTGAAGCATCTGATAGATGCCGGGCAGGGCGGCTGAGGCGCTGTACGCATCTTCTAATTCAGTTCTCCTAACAATCCTGTAAAGGGAGTGTCATTCTGTTTCTTATGAACACATGAGGTTCAAGCTTAACTCAAATATCTGCAGCAAGGTCAAGGACACACTGCTAAAATTTTTCTAGGGTAGAATTTGAACTCAAGTTGTAGGGTGGAAAGTCCCCGTTTGGAAGAACTGTCATTTGTCATCTTACCCTAAATGCTTGGCAGCTTCCGGAAATGCGCTCTGCGCCATGCAAGCTACCCTCAGAGACGCCGTCAGCTGGGGTTGTTTCCAGCTTTCAGAAGTGCAGCGCACAAGGCCTTTGATTAGGTGCATATGTATCTCATTCGCAATTACAAGATTAAAGGTCACTCTAGTTTTATGTTTCCTTATTAACCTCCGAAACATTTTCGCAGTCTCAAACACATGACTTACAAAGTACGTGACTCTTATCAAACCTTTCTAAAAATATACGGTGAGACTGATTATGCATTATTGATATCTGTCAAAAGGTAATTATCCCTTAATGGATCTGTCCAGTGTTTCTTAATTTCCTCAAGGCGGAATTTCCCCAGCCGGAAGAAAACCCTGGCTTAACCCATCATGTAAAGAGGATCTGGAGTCTCTATATCACTGGTATATTAAAAAAAAATGTATGTGAGAGTCTTCAAGAAGGAACAGAATTCTGTTTGTTGTAGCCTAGCACATGATACTAAGGAGATAACCAGTAAATGTCTGTGATATGGATAGATAAACTAATGAACAAATACAGTAGTCTGCCAGAAGATTATAATGCAACATATGATTATGGAGTGAATGAGTTAAATGTCTTCATTCTTAGTTTTTAGAACTTATTTCTTATTCTTTATTTCACAGAGCGATAGTTTTAACTACTAGAAATGAAGCATCATTGGTACTGTGTTTTATATTTAAACGTAAAGGCCTGGAGAGCTGTCCCAATAGTCAAGAGAAAACAGTAGTCGGAGGAAACAGGTTCGATTTCACACAACCCCATGGTGGCCCATAAGCCTACATCGCCAGGCACCATGCCACGGACACCACTCGTGCACATGATTGAAGAGACAGACATATGTGGAAGCAAAACACCAAAACACATGATATAAAATAAAAACAATTTTTAAAAAATTTATATTTGGAGGTAAAATTACAAAAATATACATATATTAAAGAAAACATGGATATCAAGCATAATTTACCTTAATACACTGTGTGACATTCATAGCTTGTAACTACATCGTCATAATTGATGCTTTCAGATGCTTTCCTATAAACTAGATCACCTACACAAGACTTCTGTAAAAGACTCATGAAATATAAGTCACAGCAAAAGAAGTGCTTTAAGACCTCATATAAATCCTAATAATTGATAAATAAGCTAGATGAAGAGGAGCAAGGCCTGCATATACAGTAGTGTGAAGAGTCTTCTATTTTACAAAACCTTCTCCAGCTGACACTGTGGAAGTCAATGAGCACACAATTTTGGCCTCCTACAACCTGGCAAGAATTTCACTTCATAGAAGCTACTCATACTCATTGGCAATCAATCCAGTGTTTCTCCCAAAGGCAGTGGGAGTCTCACACAGCATGCTGTGATCATTTCCTTATCTACTTGGCAGATGCCTCTAGGGTAGGACTGTCAGGGAACTCTCATAACCAAGGCACACTTGCCAAGCTGCTAATCCGTGCAAGACCAGAGATGCTCCATCCCTAAGTCTGGGTGTATGGTTAATGGCCTGATGGGCAAGTTAAGCTGATAGCTGATGGTTCTGAGTGCTGACTTCAAAGAGCAATGGCTCATCCTTCCCCATCTTTATGTATTTAAAAGTGCTGCTTATGCTTAAATGAACAGTTCCTTTTTCATAATTCGATGTGCACTTGTTTGTTTATTGAGCTAGCATGTGGGTGTTAAGCAGGTGATAATGAAATCACTGAGAGAAAAAAAAAGTGCTATTTGGTTCAAGAATCCCACAGAACAATAAGCCAACCATGTGAAAAACATGCTCAAGTCTATAAAGATTCTCATTTGAATATTTTTTCAGCGTTATTCAATATGTATTTCAGAGCAAAAGGCCTTTACATTTCTCATAGACTACCCCTGCTAAGCATCTATAACTCACTTTAAAATAAGAATATTACTGGAAATACGCAAGATTCAAAAGCATCTTATTGCCATTTTCAGTCCAGAGATTTTTCCCTTTCTGTGTGTACTTGAGGAAGCACTAACATTTGGACACCTGCC
The DNA here is from genome assembly GCF_982192425.1 of Myodes glareolus. NCBI lineage: Eukaryota > Metazoa > Chordata > Mammalia > Rodentia > Cricetidae > Myodes > Myodes glareolus. Next base: position 49,279,879 of record NC_142046.1, read on the forward strand.
TTTGAACTTCCCTGATTTTACTCTTCAACCTGAACTTAAGCTAATGAACTGGATTTTCTTAATTACCTTAATAAACTTTTAAAACATCAAGCCCACTAACAATCAAAGGAATGCAAATTAGAGGAGCAATGGGATATTAGTATTTGCCTATTAGAGCAGAAGTTCTGGTATTTAGGTGATAATGTTAAATGGTGATGAGGTTGTTACTTTTTTTAAGATAATCACCCTCATGTGTGGCTTGAAATAATTTAAATCTCTTGGAAAGCCTTAAAATGTTTCCACCTTTTGATCCAGTAATCTGATTCTTTTAGAACTCTGTTAGAAAGACGGCATACCTAGATGGAGACAGAGATTTTCACATAATATAAGGCACTATTGTTTGAGACATAAATGTTTAACTACCTAAATGCTCGCAATATGAAAATAGTTGAATTGGGGTACATACGCATGACAGCACATATTTCTCACAGTGACAGCTGTGTTAAAAGACTAAGCATTCAGGTGCTGGAACAATGACTCAGCAGAAAAGACCTTACTAATCTTACAGAAGACCTGGTGTGGCCTCCCAGTGCCCATACCAGGTGACTCACAGCCATCTGTAGTGTAGCTACAGTTGCCCTAGATCTGATCCCCTCTTCTGGCCTTCGTTGCCACCTGCATACACATGGTGCACCTAAACACACACGGATGCACAGAAATAAAAAATAAGTAGATCTTAAAAAATGTAAATGTTCATAATGCTATTATAGAAAAGTATAAACTATAGAAAATAGAATTTTAATTTACTTGGGATAATTTTATTTTTGTTTCTGATTTTTGTTTGTTTGCTTCTCTTTCCTTGTCTAACTGTCTATATGAATCTTTGCATGTGTGTGGACATGTGTGAAGGTACATAGGTACACGTACATGTGCACATGTAGAGGGACCCGAAGTTGAAGCTGCTAACCACCTTTTATAAGTCATTGCTCTTCTACCTTATTCATAAAGAAGGACCTCTCCACCAAACCCATTGCTTGCTCTGGGCAGCCTCTGTCCCTGCTTTTCATGACTGGATTGATTACAAGCAATTGATTATCCCCGAGAAATCTCCCCTAGCCCTGCGTTAGTTATTTTGAAACAGAGTGCCGTGTAACACAGGACAGCATTACTTTTACTATATAATCTAGGATGACCTTGAACTTCTGATATTCCTGCCTCCATTTTCCAAGTGCGAGCATTACAGGCCTGGGTTGGTGTATACCTGAAAGTACATCTACATGCAGAGAAACTTAGGTAGGAATCTCCATACCCAAAGTAAATGAAGAAGTAAGATTACATATATTAATTATACTACTGATGACGTGACCATCAGATGTTTTACTTAAATTGAAGGATTCTAGGAAATACAGTTTCGTTAGACTCATAATTACTCTCCTCTAGTCACCGTCAAAAGAAGCAAAAGAGATTGTCAGCAGTCTTTATTTTCCATGGTCTCTTTCTCAGAACAGAGAATAGAATACAAGAAGAACATCAGAACGGTTATTAGTTAACTGTGTAAGCTGGATGTTATGAACGTATATGTTTGGAATGTTCTTTCACCATCCCTGAGAACATTCTGGCAACCATGTTCACCACCAGCACTCCCAGGCCCCCACATAGTCTTTCTATCTTTGAACATGTATGTAATCACATGCCTTGACATCTGTTTACCAGCATTTAGAATGTTCTCTCACCATCACTGAGAACATTCTGGCAACCATGTTCACCACCAGCACTCCCAGGCCCCTACATAGTCTTTCTGTCTTTGAACATGTATATAATCACATGCCTTGACATCTGTAAGTGGGTGGGGAGATAGAAACCATGTGATACAATGTTTTGTTGAGGAACTTGCACACCATGTTACCCCAAACATCCCTAGTAATTACTAGTAAGATACAGAAAATTAAAAGACCCTTTTCCACATCCCAGATCTACCACTTACCAAGGTTCTTAAATTGTGCCACTGAGCCTGCCACCTCTTCTCTAAATTGTGAATGACAGCACTGATGCTGGTGGGTTTTCCTGACAACCAATCAGAGAAGATGAATGAACAGGGCTGAGTGTAGTGTTGGTTCAGAACTGACAGCTGAAATTGGGCTCAGAGCCTTCATATGGATGGACCAGAAGTGGACAGGATGAGAACGTCCTTTTGACATGCTCTCTGACATAAGTGTCACACGAAGTTAGTTTCATCTGTAACCTGTCGTAGGTTCTTGCTCTATGAAACTGGGTACTATGAAAGGGTAATTTCTTCTTTTAAATGTCTGAGGGACTCTGGTGACAGATATGACGTAAATAATAGGAGAATTGGGACTGACATTGAGAAAGTATTCTTAGTACCTTGTAAAGCTATGCACCTTGGCTTGGTTTTATTTTGCTTTGTTTTTAGTTTTGGTTATGTTTTTTTTTTTGTTTAGGGAGAAGAAAATTCATATAAAACTCCATCTCTTAGTGTAGATCTCCACTTCTATGAATCATTGCTCCTACTTGCATGTATATTAGCTTGGGTTTGCTTTATAAAAACAGAATAAACAAAAAAAATCCAAATCTTAATCTAGTCATAATCCATACCAAACACCTCAGCAGAAACTGTTAGGAAACCAGAATAAGAGACAAAGTCACTATTCAGCTTGTCTGAGAAGCAAGAAGGTACTATAGCTAGGTATAAGACTGAGCAGTAGACCTCTTGCCCAGCAGGCATCAGGACCTTGGTTCAATCCCCAGGACTACAAAAGAAAAATAACACATTAGTATCAACTCAAAAAGAAAAAGATATAGTCCATTATTTAATAAAGTTTGAGAAGAGCAGAATTTCTAATGGAGCTTTTAAAATAACAAAATCCTAAAATGAGTATATAGCTGTATATGTAATCTGATAATAAATTTGATAATAAATCTGGTAATAATCTGATTAATAAAAACTCAGACTTAGATATTGGGGTTTAACCTGAAGGTCAGAAAAGCAAAACAGCCAGCAACTGTCTCTTACTTCTACCCTAGTCCGAAATGGCAATCCTGCCTCCAGGAGTCTCAGAATGAAACTGAGACTGATAGATGTTTCCCCCTGGGATTAAAGGTGGGCACCACCTGGTTCCTATGGCAATCTAGTGTGGCTACCAGGATTAAAAGTGTGTGCCACCACTGCCTGGTCTGTAAGACTGACCAGGGGGCTGTTTTACTCTCTGATCTTCAGGCAAGCTTTATTTATTAAAATACAAATGACATACCACTACAAATAATCTGGAAATGGGACTGCATAAAACTTATCAATATACAAATTATGAGTGATTGTTATAAATAATCACAGCAAACAAATAAATAATATTTGATTGCAAAACCTCTTTTATTGTGAGGACGTTTTTATAAAATAGGACATTGACAGAAAAATCAATCATTTCTCAACTGTAAACAATGCATACAAAAGCCCATCTTGTAATGTTGATCTGAACAGCTTAATGTCACTAATTGCTAAGTCCAGTTCATGGCAGCGAGTAGTTGATTCTAGTACAGATGAAAGACAGTGGTTCTCAAATAGGTTGTCCAGGGTTTGATGGCATAGCCTTGCATGTAGTAAACGTCGAAGGGCGTTGCTATTGAATTCACACTGACCTTGGTGGTTGGAAATTTTCTCCTGGATGGTAATAAAAGATGCAGAGGCTTTCCTCCTTGTGCCTGGATTGGTTGACAACCTTCCCTACTTTGATTTTATGTTCTACCCTCTAGGGTCTAATCTGTACGTTATTCTCTCCTTCCTCTTCCTCTGCTTCTCTCCTTGACTGCCCTCATGCTGATTTCCTTTCGCTTCCTTGTAGCCTGTCTTATCCTTCCCCACCCCTCACATACTTTTCACCTTTCTGACATATTAAAATAGGTCTAATTTTGGATTTTTGGCCTTTGGGTTCGTTTTTATCATTAAAATTCAAAATATTAAAAATTCTTTCCTGCAAGCCAGGTGGTGGTGATGTATACCTTTAATTGTAGCACTTGGGAAACAGAGGCAGGAATATTTCTGTGAGTTTGAGGCAGGACAGAAAGGGCTACACACAAACCTGGTCTTTAAAAAAAACCAAATAAATAAAATTCTTCACTATAAATAAATAAATTATGTGGAAGCACAGAGCTCGGTATGATATGTCTTGGATTCAGCGAGGAGGAAGTATAGAGCCTTCTTCTAGCACTTATTAGAAGAAATGTAATCTGTATTTGCCGCTATTTTATCCTGATTGTAGCATTTTGAGAAAACAGAATGCATGAGCCTCTGACTGAGCCGAGTCTTGCAGTGTTTTTTTAGGCCACATTTTCACATGGAGGGTGGGAAGGAAACTGATTTATGCACAGCGGCCTGAGCAGGTGGACGTAGGTGGCAAATGGCTCAGCATGAGATTCTGCAAAGACTCCCAGAAATATGAAAGCAATGCCTGTTTCTTATCTGACGAGTGTGGATGATAAAAACAAGCAAAGGTCTGAAGAGAAGAAGATAGGGTCTATCAGGCTGCAGTCCTCACTCCCATCTTCTCTCTCTGACCTGGTGAAGATGTGAGAGGCTTTGCTATGTCACCCAGCAGCTTCTACGATTCACAAGAGTATCCCAGGCAAGGCCTTTAGCCATAGAGTTTGAAGGGGGCTGAGTCTGCATGGAAGGAACATGGCAAAGAACTCAAGAAAGCCTTGGGAAAGACTTACCAAACAGACATCTGTGAATCATCAATTTCCCCCTTTGTTAGCCACACATTGAGTGAATAAAGTGCCAGACCGGAGTAAAGTATTTAGACCGCATGCCCAAGGCTTTCAGAGGCTTTTTAAAAATAGAACACATAGCAGAAGAGAGACATTCCGAGCCACTTAGAATTACTTGCATGTAGATGTAATCTGAATGTAATGAACTGCATGATTGGGGAGAATGACAGGCTCATCAGGACTTGGGTGAAAATATTCAGTGTGGTAAATATTTTTAAGGCCAATGGATTTCTTACGTTACCTGCTCCAATTGATGACATTTATTCCCACTTTGGAATGGCTCTAGGTTGCATGAAACATATCCACAAGTAGTTTTCTGGTTTGGTGAAAATGTTCAGTGTGGTAAATATTTTTAAGGCCAATGGATTTCTTAAGTTACCTGCTCCAGTTGATGACATCTATTCCCATCTTGGAATGGCTCTAAGTTGCATGAAACATATCCACAAGTAATTTCCTGGTTTTCTGATGCAACTAGCCGTGATCAATAACCTCTCTATCATTGTTTTATATTTATTGATCATAGACACTTAACTGAGAATGACTGCTGAAATACAAACCAAGACGGGCTTTCTGATGGAGCATTAATTAGAGCGTCAAGTGATTTGTGGATGCTGCTCACTGCATGTGCCCGAGGTTTCTGCCGCTCAGTCCTTAGCAGTGAGGCCAGCTCTGTATGTCTGCCTGGGAAAGCAGCCGTCCGAAAGAGCAGAAAGAACTCAAGTGTCACACACTGTGCGATTCTCTCTGTGCTGCTCAAACTGTAACTGTTATTAATTTCAGAATCATCGTTAAATGATAATGTAGTAGTCATCTGTTCAGAGAATTATGGAAAACTGGTCCAAGATTGGCCATATTTGTGTCCCGATGACTTAACACCACATATTCTCAGGCAGTCAACATATTTTAAAGTATATTTCAAAATAGCAATTTGAACATTAGGAAAATTATTTGATTGCTAGCTGTCAAGGTCTTATTATACACATCAAAAACTCAGACAGTTTTCAAGCAGATTTACAAATGCATCATACAAGAGGTTTTGTTTTTTCTTTGCTTTGTGAGTTCCATAGTATTCTAGAAAGTAGTAGTTAATCAAGAGTTCAAAGAAGTTTTTACAGACAGGCATTTTACATCTAAAGGATACTTGAATGACATATACTTATAGAGGATAATGCATATCACATGACATTTTAGATAAGAGCTTCCAAAATGGTGAGATACTGAACTCTGAGCCTGAGAGTGGCCAGATCCCATGGTCTATCTATCCACTTCATGGCAGGACCAACTTAACCCCTGAGTCCAAACACACTCTTATGATTTCTTCCATGAAAAAGTGTTGTTTTGAGCTCCAATTGGACAATCGTGTTGTCCATTCTAAGTAAGGCTTATTAAAGTATTAAGGAAGAAAACGCCATCACTACAGTGGCATCTAAGCACAGCTGTCCCCTGTACAACACTTTCAGATAAGAAGTCAGTTGAAGCAACCATATCCCACCCATAAAATGTTTAGGTAATCTGACTTCTTTCTTTCTATCCTTCCTTCTGCCCTTCCTTCCTTCATTCTTTGCTTCCTTCTTTCTCTTTTTATCTGGTTTTGGGACTGAACCACCAGGCAGGTGCTGTGACATTGCACTATATTGCCCCTAAATCCCCTTATAGATTTTTTTTTAATTAAGACGGATTCTTACCATTGTCCAGAGTAGTCTTGAACTCATTTTGTAGCTCCAGCAGGCCTTTTGAACTTGTGATCCTCCTGCCTCGTTTTCCCATGTAGCTGTGATTATAGGACAGAGCCACCACCCCAGCCTTGTTAGTGTGTTCCTGTGTCCTCATAAATGATACATGCCCCACTGGCAAAGTGAGGAACGTAGGAACATTCTGGATTGTTTCCTGCCAGAAACGGCCACCTTTCTGAAACCTAAGACATCATTCTCTCCAAGGCTTCAGTTATGGACTCTAACTTGATTTCAGCTCTGTGGGTATTATTATTTCTGACAGGTAGGCTCAGTCAGCATGTGACAAGTCGCTCTGCAGTCATTGACAAAATATATCACAGAAATCCTCAGAAATTACTAGAACCACAGATGTGAATCATAGAGTTGAAGAATAATAGAAAACAAGCTTTTTCAAGAAAAAAAGAAAGGAATCTCAAAGTTGAAGGTCTCCAACAGGGTATGGCTCTTTTTCCTGTTAACAACGTGAGGATTGGCTCAACAGTATGAAGCTGTCATAGCATGGAAGCAGGTGTCCTGTAGTTTTTGGCAAACTGTATAAGTTCTGTGCTAGTGTGGGTTTTCTACAAATGTGAATTATGAGCTTTGTATTTATTTTTCAAATCACATCTGGGAAGAATTAGAGAGTCACGTGCTATTGAAAAACATGAGCAGGCTAGAGATGTAGCCCAATAGTGGAGACCTTGCCTAGAACGTGTGAGGCCCGGAGATCAGCTCCTTACACTGTCAGAAAACAAAAAAGACTGTGCAGGTCTAATGCTGATTCATGCTATGCGACGGCTGAGGCACAAAAACATTGTGATAAACTGTGCTGAGTGAAAGAAGCCAACACACAAGAGCATGCTCAGATAGGTACCACGGAAACAGAAACGCTTCCATCTGCCAAAAGAAGAGCAGAAATGGAAACAGTGGAAACCACTTCAAATGTCAAGGGTGATGGCGACATTCCGGAAGTCAATGATAGTCATGGTTGTACATAAATGGCAATGTATGGACACAGTAAATTGACCAGTTTGAAGCATTTAGGTTTATTGCATGTGACTTTTTGATGCAGGAGAATTGTCTGTATTCTGTCAATCATATTTTAATAAAACGCTGATTGGCCAGGCAGGCAGTATAGGCAGGAAAACCAGACAGGAAGTAGAGGTGATGCAATGAGAACAGGAGAATTCTGGGAAGCAGGGAGGATCCTCTGCCATTCCTATGCAGACCACCGAAGAGACAGCATGTAACCTGCCCAGCTGGAAAAGGTACTGAGCCATTATGGCTAACATAGATAATGATAATGGATTAATATAAGTTACAAGGACTAATAAGAAGCCTGACCTAATGAGCCAATCAGTTTATAACCTTATGGAGTCCTATGTGTGATTTTCCTTTGGGGCTTGCCAGCTATGGGGTACTGGGTGGGATAGAAACCCCAACAAGCCGGCCCCCTCATGTTACAACTTTTGTTCAAGTTAAATAATTAACAGTTTTTTAAATCTATTTGAGATCAGAAAAATATGATATTAGATAGATCTTAGAGCTAAGCTAGTCTAAGACATGTTTGACAAAATAATTCCTTAGAGACACACACACAAAATTGCATAAATAAATAAGCTTAAGGCTTATTGCTGATCTGTGGTAAATTAATGACTGCAACATAACCCTCCTAAGGATTTTTTAGTAGTTTTAGGATTCAGGGTTCTGAAATAGGGTGAAATATAGTGATTTCTGACCAAGGTTTAGATCAAGCAAAGAAAAAGTATCTTAGTTAACAATGCCTAAGAGATGCAGCTCCCCTTTTCTGTACAATCTAATGTATTTTTATAAGATCTTTCCCAGAGCTGAAGATTGGCCCAAACTCTTCTTTAATTTGTGCTCAATTTAACTGAAAGTCATGTCTATATACAAAGTTTCATAAACCAAACAGGAAAATGCTGTTGCCAAGAACCCGGATATCCCACGAGATAGAGCTTTAAACTCCAGTAATCCCTTCTTTCTTTCTGTAACGGAACAAAACATCGTTGGTTTCCTTCTGTCTGTACTCATTGGGCTGTATATGGTGTAGGCTGCTTTTTCTCCATGACTGTGATCAGAAAAGCCAGATATAAAAGACCAGAAACTATTGTTCCAAGTCTGATCTGAAAGCTAAGACTAGAATGGGGAGTCCTGTGCTAACCCAAGGCAAGAACCTGCATCAGAAAATTAACAGAGTTCCTGGTTCTAATCAAGAAGCAAGAATCACAGCAGCAAAGCAAGCAAATTAGGGTCACTAGGGAATTCTGACAAGGACCTGGGGTAGACTCATTGATGGCTCTGGTAACTTTATTTAGCATCCCCTCATGGCACTAGGTGGATGTGTATGGATCTCAAGTAGAATAGATATGGGAATATTGGACATCTCCTAAGTACACATCAAGAACTCTCAAACCAGGCAAGAAGGTACATTTCTGTAATTCTGATACCTCATGGGTAGAGACAGGAGGATCAGAGATGAGAGAGGGAAGAGTGGGGAGAGAAAGGGGGAAGGGGAGGAATAAAGGAGAGACAGAAGGAAGAGGGAGTGAAATGTCAGTATTCATTAGCCAAGGTGAGTGACAACTCAGAACCCCCGAGGTCCAGACTTCACGTGTTCTCCATGAACCCTCCAGTGGCTTTTCAAGCAAAATCATCTCGAGAGTTTTCAGCTCAACAGTGGCACAAAATTATTTTCTCCTTCACATGGGTATAGTATATGTAACTTGATCATTCCACAAGTAAGGCAGGCCGTGATAGGCCTTTCCTTGTGGAGGGCGTTAAAGCATGCATGGTAAGATCAGCAATTCCTTTTCTGAAGATAGCTTCTAAAGACCAATAGGATTGTTTGTGAACGCCTCCTGAGCCTTCAAATTAGTATTGCTTGTCAATGTTCCTTTGAAAACTGTTTTTAAAGTCATAAAATTATTTCAGCATTAAAATAGAGCAATAAGACTATATTAAAAAGTACACATTTTAGATTAAATACTAGACTTGGCGTCTGGCTCCCAGCTTTATTTGATTACTAAGAAGCTATCATTCCCACATATGTGGCCCCAGAGTGGTGGACTGGTTAATTCATGGTAGTTTGGCAGAGAAGAAGAAAGCAAACTGTCTGCTACAAATTCTCTATTCATGGGGGAATACGGCCGACAATTTTAAATTGAACACTTCTGCCTTCCACAATGCTCCTGATTTCATGCCGGCCAAGTAAAGTTTGAAACAAAAGCCGAAGTGATTAGGAAGAATGAAGAGCCTATAAAAAAATAGAATGCCTCTCTCAATGAGATTTAATCATGGAACTCAACAGGAGTACACGGAGGGGAAAAAATGCCAAATGTTTGTGGCGCACCAGGGGATATTTCTCTACTTTTCTTTGTGTCAGCTAAAACTGATGATGGTGAGAGAGGAGACGGCAGAAGCTGAGGGGCCCTGTAATTATTATTTCCTTGAGCCAAGTGAGGTGCAAGATCCATTATAGTCCCTTCCCACCTCTACCTGACGCCTGACTCTGAGTCACTGTGCTGTGCCTCCCCCCGCAGAGTGGGAGGTATTTTTCTGGAATCTGAAGTGGGAAAAAGTACAGTCATTTTCCACACATTCACTTACCCTGAAGCGAGTTGGGAACTGATTTTCTTGTCCCCAGCAGAGCTGATATCTTTAAGAGTAAATAAGAAGAAGGGCAAGGGAACTACTTAGCACTGCCTAGGAAGGGGAAGGAAATGCTGATCGTGACCATATTGATTCCCCGAGAGAGGGAGGAAGGGTGAGAGAGAGGACGGGAACACCAGAATCGAGGTCAGAGACCGTGTGCCCTTTTGGCTAATCTTGGTTTCAAATGCCAGGTCTTGTGAACTATAATTCAGTGAAGGTGCCGAGGTCATTAACTTTCCCTTTCTCGAGGAAACCACCCACCTCATTAGCTTTAAAAGCAGTTTTTCCAGGCTGGTAACCTCTGACAGAAGTCAGATCTAATGGCTACGCACAGTAGAAATAACCATGGTCATTTTCTGGGGCAACACTGGCACAATGGAGAGAGGAACCAACAGAGATGACTCCAAATGAGTCGGAAGCAGATGGTGCTGAGGATTTTGAGCCTGCAGATACCTGGAGAATTCCAAGTCATCTTACTTCCAAACCATTGCCCCTTGACTCTGCCTACTTAATGAACCCCACTGTTCCAAATCCCTGCACATCAGCCCAGATCCACTAAGGACCAGAGACCCTATGAGCAGTATGCCCTGCTGCCTAGGCTGTCTACTGCCAGGAGACAGGATATTCTGCATTGCTGCCTTTGTGGCATGCTTGGTTGACTGTAGACAAGGTCTAATAGAAGAGGTGGCCTATTGCTTTTGGAACCATCCAAAGCCATGTCGCTTTTCTCTTGAGAGCATAAAATATTCCTAGAGGTTAAAAGAGAATTGAAGAAAGGCAGAGAGGGAGAGAGATGCCCAGGTGCCCTCTTCATTAACAGTGACACTGTTAATTAGGATGTTATTTTTAGAGAGCATTCTGGCACCACAAGAGCTCAATAAAGTCATCGGGCCCCTTGAGCTAATCATTCCCACCTTGGGGAATTATTGAAAGCAGCAACATTTAAGCCTACTTGAACAAAGATGTTTATAGCCACCCTGTTTGTAATCACACACAACTGGAAACAGCCCAAATGTGCAACAATTAGAAAGTGATTAAGCAAACTTTAAAGCTTCACTATGGAAAGAAGAAATCTGTGGCAATGAAAATGATGAACAGTTAGGCTGCGTAATACTGTAAACCCCGAGGTAAAGCAATACCACATTACAAAGGAGATCATATAATGTTCTATCTAAGCACAGTATGAAAATATGGGCTTGATTACAGCGGTGCCAGTTTCTTTCTTAATAGTAAGAAGGGGCCGTAATCTGGATGAGGTCGTGTATCTTTCACATGAAGTGCTTAGAACCGGAAGTGCTTTGGATTTCGGTGATTTGGGAATATTTGCTCACATATCATGAGCTTACACAGTGAGCTATGTTTGGAAGAGGAGCCTCATGTAAGCATGGAATTTGTCTGCTACACGGATACCTTACTCACACAAACGGGCAATGGTTTTACGCAGTATTTCTGCTTTGACTAGGATCTGTCACAAGAGGTCAGGCATTCACAGAATCCCATTGGAAATCCAAAGGTTTTTGATTTTAGAATATTTGGAATATTTCAAATTTTGGATATTTGAATAAAGACCATTCCATCAGTAGATAATTACTTCTCATGGTGAATAGACTCCATAGTCTTACAATAGTTTATGTTTTTTCATACAAACTATAAGCCTGTTTTGAAATACATGCGTAAAAGTACTACAGTGGTATAAAATATACCGAATCTATGTTCATGTAATACTCTTCATGTTCATTTATGGTCTACTTCTGACATATACCATGGAGTCAATAAGTATTAGTGGCCATGGAGAGACAAGGGCTTTAAAACCGTACATAATTGAGCTTGTAGAAGTAAGTACCAACTTTGCCTTCAGTAACATTAACCACTTGCATCAAGATAAACCAAGGTCAAAAAAACCTGTAGCCAAGCAGTCAAAGGGGGGCCAAGAGCCTGAGAACTGAATCTGATAGAGAAGGACAAGGCCTGGGGTCAGTGGAAAGGTAACAACAGTTAGAGATGCAAAGCCGGGAGAGGGTGTCAGCCTTAAAGACTGTACTAGAGAACTGAGAAAGAATAGGTCCCTTAAAGGGCTGTGTGTACCACCCCTCCAGACGGCACCTTTTATTCATCCCGAGTTCTTGTTCTGAGATTTCACAAATAGCTCCTGGAAATGATCCACCTCAGGTTTTCCAGAAAGTTCTATATACCATTCTAATGGTATACCATTCCTCAGGGTAGCAAACCCATGTCAGTTCTGAGACTCCAAAGAACGTGTCATTTTCAATGGTGGGCACCCTGTTACATGGGTCTAACTCCTTTTAATCATATTTCATTTAGTAATTTATCGTTGGAATGAATCATAACTGATTGCAGCAGAATACATAAAATTCCTGAATGTCATGCTTCGCTGGACATTTAACAGTCGTGTGCATCTAGAATTATTCATGTAGGGATATCCGTAAGAGAGCAGTAGTCAGTCACACTCCAGCTCCCCTGCTGCTGTGAGGCTTCCCCTTTGGGAAGAATCCATTTATAGTCTGATTATTGTTCATGAAGTCAAAAGAGAGAAGTCTGCAGCCCTTTGTGAAGGCTGACAACGCTGTGTTCACCATCAGGACTTGTCCACAACTGAATTTCCAATCCCATATCTGTAAACTTTCTACTGTTCACATCAGCAAGAGCCATTGATTCACGGGCACTGTGCTGAAATCAATCTCCACTGGTCAGTTCCGATCTCTCCCTCGGTCAGCCTTTTGGAATGACAGCAGCTGATAAAGGAACACAGATACAAAGGACATGCCTGCTTCCTATCCGAATGTGGGGTGAGCTGAAATCACAAACGATCTCTTGACCCCAGATCTTTCCTGTAAGTACAGAGAGGTAGAATGAGGGCGATGTTCGGGATTGGGTTGGAGTTCCAGTCTTGGGCAGGCTTTTCACTACGAAGACTCTCTAGCTCTTTGCCTGCAACATAAGAATAACGTCGCCGATCTTATAGAACTGCCATAAGGGTCAGACAAAACTCACAGGAGGTCAGCTTTCGTGTGACATCATTTGATACTCTTTCAGAGAATGAGGCTGTGTTAGCACGGGTTCATTGTCTACACTGGCTGCATGCTGTTTTCCTTGTTCAGGACAGATTTAATGATATGACTTCAGGCCACTGCCAGGAAACCTTCCTTCTAATTTTTTTCTTCCTTCTATGTTATAGTAAGTGCTTTAGTATGTTAAAAGTTAATTTGAAGGAAGGTAAGTATCAGGCACTAATAAATATAATAAATGCCTCACCATTCCTTTATTAAGTATTTTAACACATGGGGGCACATAGACTACAATGGTTGTTAGGAAGATAGCAGAGGTTTTGATATTGGATTACTTCTTTCTTGATGGTATTAATGTACCTCCTGGCATTTCTTCTTCAAAACCTTTTGTCTGTTTTCTTAGCAATCACAATACTTATAGATAATCCAGACAAGTATTTAAGGTAAATAGGGAATGACCTGTAGCCAATTAGGAACATCAAGAAGCTTGGGACACTGTGGGCAAATCAGACTCACAGGTCCAGAGATTCTTAGTTAAGTAGTTTATCATGGTATGTTGTGTCTCTCCCTACGTGTGTGTGTGTGTGTGTGTGCCCGTTTAGTAATTGAAATATGTACTACTCTCTGAGGATTGCTGCTTTCGATTTTGACTAGAAACAAGGGCATCCTTGTTTGGTGAGTGATTGGGCCACCCTGTCCTTGTGGGTCACCTGGAGCACATGGAGAAAGCCTGTATCATGTATCAGAAAGCATGCACTAGCAAGTTCTCCAAAAAAAAAAAACAACAACAACAACAACAACAAAGTGGTATCTCTGTTAATAATTAGAGCAACAAACCAGGATGTAGGAGGCCTCTAGTTAGTTCCCGGCTGCTCAACCCCAAAATAAACACACAGATACTATATTAATTAAATCACAGCTTGGCCCATTAGCTCTAGCTTCTTATTGACTACCTCTTACATCTTAATTTAGCTTGTTTCCATTAATCTATGTATCACCATGAGGCTGTGGCTTACCAGGTAAAGTTCTGGTGTCTGTATCTGGTGGGGCTACATGGCTTCTCCATGATTCTGCCTCCTTTATCCCAGCATTCAGTTTAGTTTTCCTGACCTAGCTCTGTTCCCCTATAACTCTACTATAGGCCCAAAGCAGTTCCTTTATTAACCAATGATATTCACAGCATTACAGAGGGGAATCCCACATCACCAGGACACCCAACATCTTTGTCAGCAGTAGACAGGTTGACTAGAGAAGATCAGAAAAATGGCCCTAATTACTGTTATTGTTATGTAATTATTGTTATTATTTTTAGAGGCTAAGGTCTATTGGATAGAGCAAATAAAAAAATAAACCATCTCATTATAGGTCTCTTGAAACAGCAAGAGATTCAAAGGACTTTTCCTTACTATCTTATGTCTCCACTGTAACCTCAAAGCTAACATAAGAGGAACTCAGGTCCCATCAAGAACAGAGAAGTGTTTTTCTGTGTATCAGGACACATCAGCATAAGGCAGAGTTAGTTAAATTACCCATCGCCCAGAGCAATACAGGGCACACTTCTAAAGGATGTCAAACTGGAGTCATTTCCAATGGACCATTCTCTTAGAGGCCTCCCTGGGCAGCCCAGGAGCTGAGAAGGCCCACTGGGGAAAGCACCATGTGTGTCAGCAATGAGAAGTGTGCAGAAGGACCCTGTAGATGGGATAGTGGCAGAGACCCAATAAAACTTCACACCTGCCCTTGAGCCAGAGGTCCAAAAACTAATAACACTGATGCTAGACTGTACTCTGTTCCTTCTCTGAAGGCAGAGACAGCACAGAGTGGGTGCGAGGAGAGGGGAGTATCTGAAGAGTGAGTAAGCCAAGGACTGATGTCAAAGACACAGCCCCACCACCACCACCACCACCACCACTGCATCTACGGCTTGAGCTGGGACAGAGTTTCTTTAAACCTAGTGAGACGTTGCAATTTTTATTTAGATGGCCCTTGAATTTTTAGTAGCATCAAGTGAGACTTCCTAATGTCGCAAAGCAGATAGGAAAAATTCTATGTACACAAGATAATGACTACGAGAGAGGAAGGCAGAAGCTGCAGGACAGACCTGGTGCAAACTGGGAGAAAAGTGGGTCCTGATTTGTGCTGCCCTCCAGTGGGCCCAGCCCACTCCACATGCCTGTGTCTGTTTCCTGAACAGAGAGACAAAGACTCCCTTGCCACCTCCAGATCCAAAGGGCTCTCACAATTTGAAATGGCATTTGACCTCTTCAGAAGCAAATCTCTCTAGTTCTGTAAGGATTCCTTCAATTTCTTCCAGGCTGAAGCCTTTTTCTGACATTTTAACAATTGGTGCCAGCCATTGGCTCACATGTTCCATAATTTACTTAACTCTTAGTCAGTCTGATACAGCAGGTGACAGGTCACTGGCCAATTCTCTCTGCATGTGTGTGTCTGTGTGTCTGCATGTCTCTCTTTGTGTTCCTCTCTGTTTCCTATCTGTCTCTCTGTATGTCTCTCTGTCTATCTTGCCCTTTCCCTGGCCCTTTCTCTCTCTCTCCTCTCTTTATACAATCTTGGTAGAATTATATATATGGCTTTGTGGTGGTCCTAAGTCCATGATAAAAGCAAGAATATATATAGTTAGGAACACAGGCCCAGGAGTGAGACTTTGGGACTTTAATCTCCCTCTGCCACTATCTGAACCATATTGTATTTATTGTATTTTCCTAACCTTCCTGGCCTCGGTTTTCATGTACAAAGAAAACTCATGATATGCTTAATGGGTTTGTTTTCAGGACTAGATTCAGCAGTGCCTTTGACATGTGTCTGGGACCCACATGTTCAATGATGGTAGATGGATAGAATTCTACAATATAATGATAGAGAAGTTTATAGTAATAGCACTTTGTGTGAAAGGAGACTGCCAAAGCTAACTGATAAACATTCACTATTGGGTCGTAAATGTTACTACACCAGCACAAAAGGACTCTTGCTTTCCTTTATACCTAGTGGGGAAGAGGAATATGCCAGCAAGTTCCTCCAGAGTTTTCCCTTCCTCTCTACTTCTCTGACTGCCTCCTCCGCCACAGCTCTCAGCTCCATCATCATCAACAACCTCTCCTCACCCTCTGGTCATTAGCTGTAAAGTCTAGACCCAGGACCCTTAAGACAATGTCATCTGGCTTGAACAAATCAGAACAGGGTTAAAGGAGGCAAGCGTGTTACACTTCCACAGAATCCCCTCGTTTGCTGTATAACGCACAAGGACGGACAAGTGCTTCAAAGACAGACAGATGCCTTGAATGCCTCTAGGGAAGAACAGTGGCTGAAGGGACTGGTGGAAGCAGAGAGACTTTTTCAGCCCCATGTGTGATTTGGCACCCCCCTACTCTGAGAAGATTCTGTGGGACATTCGTCATCTCGCTGGCATGCCCGGAAGTCACACTCCGCTGCTAGTCTTGATGATCTTAGGTCAAGTGTGGTTCCCTCTCCTCTTACAAAGAACACGTACCCCCTCCCCTATTTTTAGAACTTCATTCTCACCCAAGAGGGTCTCAATAGATTTGCTGACTTCTTTTCCTGCGAGCAGCGCTGTTTAGTCTGAAGCCCTCTCTAGTGCTGTCAAGTAGGAAAACCCGAGCTGAGTTTTGGAGTTTTGAATTCTGCGTCCAGCACGGTGTACCCAGAGCCGTGCACTGTGAATCTGGTTCCGTGGAGAGAAAGAGAGAGCTCTCTAAAGTGCAACTTGTCTGAATCCATAACGGATGACTGTGGTGGGGCTAGTCGTCATATCCCACCCATCCATCTTTGGATCACAGCCACACCCTACACAAGCGCAAACTACCTCTCAGACATCAGGTGATGAGCAGGCATTTCTCCCACTTCGAAAAAAGCAAAAGCAAAACAAACAAAGCAAAAAGCAAATAGCACCATCCCCTCAACCCCCCACAGAAAGGTATCAAATCTCTCCTGAAGGACAGAGCCTGGCCTGTTCCTCCCATAAAGCCTTTCCTTCCCTTTCTTGTCTAGTGTCATTCCTTGTTGATTAAAATAATGAATTTCTCTCCTGCTAATTGATGGTCCCTTGACTACAAAAGAACAAAAAATGCTCAGCCAAAGCTTTGAGATAATGGTCTGTGTTGACCTAATTAAGTTCTTAAGCAAGGTACTTCCTCTTTTTCCTAGTTGCATTATTTATTTCCTCCTAGTTGCCCTTTTATGGAGATGTGGCATAAATTCAAGGAGATCCACTTCAAATCCGTTTGCTGGCACCGCTTCAAGAGATGAATACAAATTACTGTTTATCCACCAAACACTTACATTGCGTTCCTGCGTGCTGGGCAGCATCCTAAGTGTTTTATAAACAGCGGGGCTTTGCATGCTCGTGACAACTCTGTAGATGGGCGTTCTCATTCATCCCACATGGAGAGAAAAGCATAGAGAGGTCAAGAAACCCAGCCAGTGCCACACAGCTGGATGTAACAGGATTTTCAACCAGGATGTCCTGCCCTGGAGCCCATACCCACCAATGGATGATCCTATCTGGTTTTCTTATACATAGAGAGGATAGATAGATAGATAGATAGATAGATAGATAGATAGATAGATAGATAGATAGATAGATAGATAGATAGATAATGGATGGATGGATGGATGGATGGATGGATACATACATATGTTTACCTCAATCAAAATACATTTCTGATCTATGCAACTTGTCATCATTTTTACACATGGAAAGAAGCTAGAATCTAAATTTCTAAGTGGCTAAAAACTCAGCTACCATAGATACCTTCTGCTTGTCTAGGTCTAAGCAGGGTCTCCAAATGATACACACAAAGGAATTTCTTCTATAGAATCTCATTTTCTTACTTGACTTTGCTATCAATACAGTCATTGGATCAGGCTTTAACTAATTCAGAGCACATATGCCCAGAGGGTCCTGTAATGAATCCATTTGTAAATTACAGAGAAAGTCATAAATTATTTCCACATAAAGAGAGCATAGATCAAGGCTGCCATATTCCTATGAGCACTGTGGTACACCCTTAACCTAAATCATATTTTTTCCTTGTAAATGGGAAGGAAAATTGCATTGTCTTGACCTTTGGATCACTGGAACTTGTATTTATTTTATATATTTCTCAAAAGAATTCACAAGGAAATACATGCACTTAACCTTCTCCAAGAAAAGGGTACAAAGCAAAAATCCTAGGCATGAAATAGACACAGTCTGCTTCTTTGTGGATTGAACTATCGAACGACTCATACTTTGATCATTATTTAGTACAATTTATGACTTCTAAGAGACCATTTATCAATAACTCCTGAATGATTTTTCCAAAACAAGTACAAATAAAAAAAAAACAATTTACTCTAATCTCTTTGATAGGATCCTGATTATTGTCTTATTGATCTCAGCCTGCCATGACAGCATTGTTAGCTCCAGGTGGAAGCCACAGAGATACAGGATACCTTTCTCTCTCCGCTGTTTAGAGAGATGGGGCGGGGGCGGGGGCGAATATGCTCATGTTTAGTGCACACTCTACCTAATGTTTAGCAAATTAACAGAACGCCATGACTTGAAAATAAATAGAGCATGACCCCTGTCTTCAAGGAGTGTGTGGATTGGGGACGAAATGGAGTTACCAAGACTATCCTGAGTTAGGTGCTAGTTACGTACAAGGTACTGAAGTGCCATGAGGAGGTTGTCAGCTGGCCACTTGAGCCAGCCCCTCTTTCTTTCCTTTGTCTCACTTTCCCGAAAGGTGAGTAGGAGCCAGTTAAAGAGTGTCAAAAAGAAAAATTTTATGATAGGAAGTTTGACAAGATGTAGATCATACAGCACCTTTTATACTATGAAGATGTCTGAACTCTGTTCCCATCTCCCAACAGTACACATATGTTAAATAACTTGAGAGAAAGAATGACAGGGTGTTGGTCCTTTCCTGGAAAAAAAAAATGAGACTTCTAGAAAGATGGAGAATGGGGGGTGGGGGGTCAGTGAGAACTCATCCTAGGAGCCCCAAAGAAAGACATTTAAGAACAAAACCAAGGCAGATAAATTACCAGAACTGAGAGAACGTCACCACGGAAAGTCTAGTAGGTGACCTTTATTATGTGACTTACTGTGAGGAAGGTAGTGCCATGCTCTAGATTAGGCCAGATATTAATCACCTTAGTTATTTATAGCATCAAATAACAAGAAATTCCATAAGACATCATAAACCAATAGAGACTTTATTACTTCTGGAAAGCATAGCCCAGAAGGCAGGTAGGCTCAGGATTTAGCCACACCTGCCAGAGTCCCTGTTTTCGTTCTTCTCATCTTCCATCTTTCCACCCTCCACATTATGCACACTCATGATCCAGTGTGCAGAGCCCCAAGGATTCCGCACCAACCTATGGTAGTAAGAAAAAGAAAAAGAAAAGAAAAGCGCTGCACCCGAGTGCCTATTTCAGGTAAGGGCATCTAGTCCCAGGCTTCAGCAGCTGTCCCTGCTAGTCTCGATGCCAGGACAGAATCCAATGTCCTGCTCAGTCCTGCCATCTACAGAGGAAATGAGGGCCTGCAGACTGAGCCAGGCTCTACCCTTCCTGGCTCATGGTAAGGATAGAGATGAGAAAAGTCAGCTAAAGAAGAGCCCAGGAGAATGAGGCTGTGTAGGAATCGGCCTGAGTGGCTGCAAAGAAAACAAGAATGGATTGGGCAATTCTGCCACAGCCTGTTGCGGAGGTAAGGCAAGTGAGCCCAAAGTACAACTGTAAAACCAAGATGGAAAACAGAGAGACTGTGGAACACTCAGTCAAAAAAGGCCGGAGGGGGGGGGGGGTTGTCTCCATCAACCCCATGCCTCTGGCCCAGGCAACTGTGCAGAAGTGAAGGTGGAAAGAGTAGAAGAGTCACAGGGGGTAAGGGACACCAATGAATCCAGGCCTTCTGGACACAACAGGGCTGATGCACATATAGACTCACAGAGACTCAGGCAGCAGCATACACAGGGCCTGCATAGGTCTGGACCATTTAGAGTCTTAGAGCTGAAAGGACAAGGGGACACATGCCCCCATCCCTTCTCACTGGGGACATAAGCACTCTCAAGAATAGCCCCCATGCCCAGCAGTCGATGGCCAACACAAAACAAACTCAATGGAATCTTGTAGGCTCTATGTCTCACCTTGCTGTCAAGGCATGTTTTTAACCTTACATGTCCATTGTATATTACAACCTCTGATTTTGTCTTTTTATGGGATTCCTGTGTGTGCAAATGTGTGTGTGTCTACATCTGTATGTGTCTTGTGGCTGGCTTGTTTGGTTGCTTTCTCTTATTCAATGTGTTTTCTATAATTGTATTTTATTTTGCTATTGTTTTCAGTTACCTGTTGTTTTTTTCTCTTTCTTCCTTTCCTCCTTTCATCTTTCTTTCTTTCTTTCTTTCTTTCTTTCTTTCTTCCTTTCTTTCTTTCTTTCTTTCTTCCATTCATTTTTTGAGACAGGGTTTGTCTGTAGCGTTGGAGCCTGTCCTGGAACTAGTTCTTGTAGCCCAGGCTGACCTCGAACTCACAGAGATCTGCCTTCCAAGTGCTGGGCGTAAAGGTGTGCACCACCACTGCCTGTTTGTTTTCGAAGCAGGGACAGAAAGGGTGTGAATCCAGATGGGAGGAGAGATGGAAAGGAACTGGGAGGGAGAAGGGAGAAGGAAAACTGAAATCAGAATATAGTGTATGGAAAAAAATTATTTTCATTTTAAGAAATTTCAACATTCAAAAAAGCTTCCAAGATATAAACAACCAAATGAGCCATGTTAGAGAAACTGTGAGGCTCAAGCTGGTGGCTTGCATGCTTTTGACTTACAGCAGTAAGAATTAGGCTTCAGCTGATGTTGGACTGTCACATCTCGGTTCACACACCTGGATCATGGGCATCATTTCCCTGATTTAAGGCGTCAAGATTTCTGTAGCTACAGATTCCATTTCTCTCCAACATCCTCACAGGGTAGACATGAAGGTATCAGACCCTGGACTTTGAATTACTCCAAAACTAGTCCATTTCCTCAAATGGGACTTTTCAGAGAGGAAGGAGTTCGGGAGTTTCTCCCCTGTCTCTTTTAGTAAAGAGGCATCTCAACTGGTGTTTTGTGCCCTCACTGGCTCCGAATGCCCTGTGCCCAGCAAGGAGACCTCAGTGCTCTGAGCCCTTGACATATCCTGGAGAACTGCCTCTACCCAAATGTTCTCGGTGTTCCTTGAAGCACAAACATGTTCTCCCATGTTTGACGGTAGTCTGATTCTTAAATCTCCCTTTCAGCTTTATTATTACTAAATAAACTGAATCTTCACCGTGAGCCTGACAAATATCACGTTTTTAATTAGAAAACACACAACCTAGAACATGTTGCTTCCCTTTGTGAAGTAGATTAGAATTATTTCTGTTGGTTTACAACTGTATAAAAAAATTACAATCGAAGTATCTGCTGTGTTGCTCAACTTCATATTATGTTAAACAATCACTTCATAAGAAAGTTGTATGTAGAGAATTCCCTCATTTAGTGGCCACACTGCTTAACCAATATCTGAAACTGTTGGCCCTTCCCTGGATGACTTGACAGACCAGAAGGTCAAAAAGGTTTGCTGTGTCCCATATCTTCCTCACCCTTGAAACGTACCCACAATGCATTCAGTCAAGTCCCTTTGAGATGTCAAAAGGTCAAGTTCATTGTCATTGCTTTTCTAACATGCTGTTTGTTGAACAGATTCTTTTCTTTCCCTCTTTAAAAGTTTAGGTTGGAATGCACCCATGTGACAAACTGTTGACCTACATTCTGGTTACCCACTTCCACCAAATCAAACTCATCAAAGACACGTTCGACTTCCCACCTTGCTTTAAACTCCCTGCCTCCGTGGTAGTAAATACTCACACAGGCTCTAAATACCAACATCAAGATAAAAGGAAATGGCTGGTTTTCACCTTTAGAATTATAAATGGATTGATGCAAAATAAATTTCAGTGCCTTGAGTACTTGCTTGTTTACTGGTTGCAAACGATGGGTTCCTCACAAGAACAGATGCCTCTGAGGAAACCCTCAGAACGTAGTAAGCTTAGGGCAGGTCTCCCTCCATTATCAAACGGAGCATGGCTTGGCATTTTGAGTATTTACATTAAACTGCTATTGGCAAACAATTATTCATACAGTTCCAAGAAGATTGAGAGAGATGAATTAAAAGGAAAATGGAATTATAAGGAAAATAAGGAACACCCTGACTTTGCTTCACTCTATAACAGAACCCTAAGGGAAAGCTATTTTGGGACCGACTAGTACTGACGCTTACTTTTGAAAATTCTAATTAGGAAACATTGGTTCTTAAAGTCTGTCTTTTACACCTGCTTGACCCTTTCCCCCTGGTTTTCCACACCTTTACCAGAACTGCATTTTTGATAGCCTGAATTCACTAAAATAATTGGTCAATTTTTATCTACATTTAAAGAAAATTCCCCCACCGACCACGTTCCTCTCTTCTGTGGTGCTGTTCAGTTCTCTCACGCAAGGCCTACTCAACCCCATGCTATTCTCTAAGGAAGCCTGAGCTGACCCCTGTTCTCAGTTCAGTGGCTCTTACCAGACACAAGGAGGCTCGTGCCAGCTTGCAGCCTCATCTTTCCAGTGAACGGGTCGCCATCTTAGTTGCTTTAAGTCCCAACACACATAAAGCCAATCAGGAGTATGAAAAACATTCCCTGAGAAAAACATTCTGACAAACTAAAATTGTCAGGTACACAGAAACTTCTAGTGCTTACACGAGAGTAATTTGAGAGAACACAGAAGGTAATCATGTTTAGTTAATCATATTTTGTGCCATGAATTCATATTATACGGATCTGATTCCTGTTCAACTGCCTACATTAAATTGTGTTTTAATATCAGTCATTGGCTTTTATGGAGTCGATTCATTAACTGATTGGAATATGCTTCAGCATGTTGGATGGTACTCATGATATAATTTAACTCACCCTCTGTGGAAAATAGTTCTAGAATTTAAATGAGGAAAACTTATCTATAGAAAAAATCATGCTTTCTTTTTATTTTCAGATTTGAAAAAACAGTATATAAGTAATTTATTATATTTGTTACCTTTGCACTGCCTGCCAGGGAGCTCACTTCAAATCTTGGAAAGGCTACCAGCCACAAGTGAAAATAATAGTTCTTACATATGATATATTTGATTCTTTTCATAAATGGGACCTGTTTCCCCACTTGTTATTTGCTTTGTGATTATGTTTTCTGTTCTTAAAGTCTTGGTGTTATGGGATGGGGTGTTTGTGTGTGAAGTTAGCAAGTAAAATAGTCTTATTGTAGCTTAAGGATTTTCAGAATTTACAGCATATGAAGGATTTTATAGAGAATTACAATCAGCTATTTTATCCTTTTCTCTGCAAACAGAGAAAACCAAGAATAAATATGATGGATCATACTAGACATTTAAAAGCAATTAGTAAAAATGAAGATTTTTTTTCCCAATGAAGTAGACTGATGAAAAAAGTTGTAGAAATGTTTCCCAGAGGCCATGAAATAAATGGAAGGTAGTTTCGCAATCTTTTGTGT
The DNA here is from genome assembly GCF_982192425.1 of Myodes glareolus. Lineage (NCBI taxonomy): Eukaryota > Metazoa > Chordata > Mammalia > Rodentia > Cricetidae > Myodes > Myodes glareolus. The sequence continues at coordinate 49,303,642 of NC_142046.1, forward strand.
CATCGTGCGTATGTGATCATTCTAGCCTGAGTTCTACTTAGACTGTTGATAGTTCTGAGTCACCTCTTGAGAGTAAGCTTCCATGATTGGGTCACTCCTGGGGTATTGAACAGTATGCTTCCCGTGTATGTTAGCTTTTCAGTATGTGAGGAAAGGAGAGCTCATCCTGGCTCACAGTTTGAGGGTACACAGTCCAGTGTGGCAGGAAGGCCTGGCAGCAGGAGTGTAAGGCGACTGTGCAATCCATCTGTAATTAGGAATGGAGTGACAATGCCTTATTTTCTCCTTTATATTAACCCTAGACCCTCAGCCCACAGGATAGTGCTCCCCAGACACATGGTGAGTCTTCCCACATTTGTTTTAAATTACTTTGAAATTCCACAGAGACTCACCAAGGGGCTCATCCCCTAGGTGGTTCCAGATCCCATCAAGTTAACCATGAAGATTGGCCGTGACATGAATCATACAGAACTCCAACACATCTTTTGAAATGCCAGTCAATTTTTCGTCCCTTCAGAGGCTTCTCTCCATTAAAAATATTTCATGGAGCTTGGAGATTTCAAGAAATGCCCTTTCATCTTATGTTGCTATAGATACCATTTCCTTCATATGGCACTTGTTACAATCCTTTGGTTTTTTTAATTCATTTCATCTATGAGCAATACATTATCAAGTTAAAAGACACTTACATCCAAGCATTTGTCTGTTGATGGAAAATCAACTCCAAAACACAAGCAATCATGTTTGAGAGTAACAATTTTCTTTATTAACTTTTACTAAGAATGATTTTCTCACAAATGTAAACATGCTTTAGAAATTGTTTCAAGCCATATGATTAGATTTGATTTTGAATATTGAAAAGTCACCCTTTCTGGAGCGCTCTGACTGGCCGGTCGTGATTTCATTTTTTTGTCTGGTGCCTGTACTTACCAAGCCGTGAAAAGACTGTAATCTCATTAAAAATTGAGGTGGAAAGTTCAAAGCAAATGTTAAAGGACAACCTAATTACTTTATGAAATCTGAAATATGTGTTCAAGACCCGCAGACAGACGTTCTTAGTTTTAGCCCAAATTCTTACTTTGCCAAAAGTTCTATTAACGCAATATTTACACACATGCATGCAGGCACACACATGCACACACACAGCCCCCTTTTAAAAAGCAGGGATTTTATTTTCTTTGCCCACTCCTGCAATAGTGCCTTACTCAAACCTCTTCCCAGTACACAATGACTGGACAAGCATTAGAGGTTCAGGATGGAAGAGAGTGAGCACTTCCTTGTCCACTCCACTGAGGTCATTTCCCCTTTACTCATCCTTTCAGGTTAAAGGTACAAAGTTGTGGTGACAGGAAGTCCTAGGAGAAACTCATAGTCACTGATGCAGTTCTCAGGAAATCAGCTCTCAGCACCAATGCGTGATGCTTCCTACAGTTTGGAACCTCATCCCCATGATGAAATAGCCTATGGAGTCTTTCTTGCCATGAAAGCAAATGTTTTGGGAAAATGCCATCAAAACCTCCTTCCTTCACAATGCATTATTATCCCATTCTGTTCACAGTCTTCCCAAGTCCTCCTCCACAAGGGAGCAAAATCAAAATAAAACATAAAGAAATGGAAATATAGTCATAGCCTGAAAGGAAAATACTAATTACAAACACACACACACACACACACACACACACACACACACACACACAGAAAGAGAAATCATTTGCTGCCCTACATAACCACACCCCTTTGAAACTGTAGAATTATTTCTAGGTATTAAAAACTTCTTTAGAAAAATTGGCCATTGGGAGGAACACTGCTTAACCCCATCTTTTCATCTTCAGGAGAGGGGCTTCCATTGAGGAGCCACAGAGAGGCTTTGGGGGATTGGTAACCGTCTGGGTGAACCATGACCTTGGTGAGTCCATAGACGCCTTAAAGGGCTCAATGCTCAGCTTGTGTGTTGTGGCCTAGAGACCTAAAGAACATGAATTGTGAAAGAAAGAATCAAGAGAAAGCATCTATAGAACAGAGACACTTTCTGAACCTGTACTTGGAAACCAATGTAGAACTACAGAAAAGGAGTCCCTGGCTGGACACTCATCCTGAGAGTTATTTATGTGAGACAAATTCACGAGGAAATGGTGAGCAACCAACGACACATATAAATTGGGAGCTAACGCATTGGCTCCTCAACAAAACCTGCTTTAGACTCCATTTCCAGAGGCCTGCTGGTTAGTGAGACATGGAGATTTGACACCGCATTTCAAAGACCACATCTGAGGCTCTGAAAATACATGTGCTTCAGGACAGCGGTGAAAAACAAAGCATGTGGATTCTATGCGCCCTAAGTTAAATAATCTGTCAAATAGAAAATCCATCCCAGCATTTCTTTGTCTTGCTTAGAATGAATAAGAAGAATTACTGTAGATGCAGGAGACAGAAAAGAAAATAGGAACCTTAATTTTATTTAGTCTAATAATCGAATTTCTCCCAGACTACACATAAAAGGCCTAGAAGGTGAGAAACATGCATGTTAGATTTGTAATGGTTTTATTCACGATATCACATATGCCTTACTAAAACTTGGCTAAATTCCTTAGGGAACACCTAATAGTATGTCCACGTTCTATTGCATCTCCTCAAAGGGTATAAATGTTTTTATTTGCCATAGCGAGCAGCTGCAATGTCATGCCACAAAACAGTACAAAATCTGGGATGACTTAGCATGGGGACATTCCCGGGAAGGGGGGTGTGTGTTTTGTTTAAATTCACATAATGCATCAGCAAGGGTTGCATGTAAATTGCAAGAGCTTCTTGGGATAAAATGTACTTAAAACCACATGATTCCTGTGTATTCATCAAAAGGCACCTTTGTAGAATTATCCTGGGAAGAAGCCCCGTGATAAACCAACTATTACCTCTTGATATGAAGCAAGAGAGGGTCCCAAACCACTTCTTATCCTAGCACAAATTGAAAGAATTGTTCATTCTCTTTGTCCATAGGTAGGTGTGTCAGAGATGGCAGTAGGTTAATCCTATAGTCCTGTGGTCCTCACACACATGGGTATAGTGGTATGATAGCTTGTACTGCATACTTTCTGTGAGCCCAGACTTTACGGAAAGCGTCCAGCCTAACCAATGCTCAGAATATGGACTTAGAACCTACTAAATATGATTGCAGGCAGTTTCAGAGATTATAAGGTACAAAAGTAGCTCTCAGCTTTGGACTGTCAGCCTAGTGTAAAATAAGAGAGAGGGGGCCTGGACGTAGATCCTCGCAGATCCCAGTAGGGCAGTTGATCTCACTTTATTTGATTATTTCTTTTTTTATTAGTTTTAGCTATAAAAATAATAATTGAATGCATATTGTTATAAACAGTTCAAATAGCAGAAAGCATAATGAATTAACAAAGGGCACTTTGCTCTGGCTCACACACCATCCCTTCCCCTCCCCAGAGGTCAAGTGTATTAATTACTTCCTAAGTGTTTTAGTTTGGGATCATGCCTAAATATTTAATGTAATATAACCAAGTGTTTTAACTATTTATATAGTAGGATGCAATCATAATTGAAAATCTCAGCATATATATCATATCCACTTTCTGTTTTATATCCCTGTGACATTATAACTGCTTCATCAGGAATTCTAGAAAGGTTTGGGGAGTGCATCTAATCCAGGAAAGATGACTCCTTAATATTTAAAACGCTCTTGTCAGTCTGTTGTTGCAATATTTTCATCCCCCTAAGATTGAAAAATAATCATAACAAAACCCTCCAGTGAAGCTGACAGTACTTTAAATGAGTTTGTATTTTTTTAATCACACAGGTTATATATGCATATTTGAAAGGTTAATAGTGTCTACGCGTATGAGGTATAATTGAACTACAAATAACGATTAGTGTGAAGATGGATTGTGGGAGGACCACAAGCACCCAATCATCCACCCACCCTCGACCTCTGCCACAACCAGCACCACTCACATACACCTTGGCTGGCACCTACCAGTATCAGACTTTAGAAATTTCCCACCGAGCCCAGAAATTCACCTTAAAGTAACTCTCTTTAAAACCACCAGCAATGCAATTCTAAATAGGCCATTGTTTGATTTTCAGATATTTATGTGTTTCAAAGAGCAGATAGAGTTTTCTCTTCCAAAATAGCTCGATTATATTTTGATTGCCGCATCAGATTGTCCAAGGATCTCGCGTCTCAAATGGTGTAATCACTTGTACATAAGTTGATAATTGCTTTACAAAAATAAAAACTGTTGCTGCGGTAGTGGCATAATGTGGGCCTAGGTGGTGTTTTCTCTCATCCTTCAGGCGTCACAAGATGCTTAGCTCTATTGTTTTGGAAAATACGTCGCTGGATTCTGGGTGTTAAGGAACCTGCAGTCTTCCCCTATGAAAGGAAGGGAAGGACACTGGTGCCCATGTTTGTTGGTGGAGTCTGGTCCGAGCCAGGGCTATTTAACCCGCTTACACAGCTCTCTGACCTTCAGCATTTGGTCTTGCTCTGCGTGTTTGGTTTCAGTAACCTCTCCCAGGGAACCATTTCTGTTTATAGGGAACGCTTTCCTGACTATCCATGCTCTTGTCCCACTACATTTTTCAGAGTTCAGCTGAAAAGTGAGCATGGCCTCGATTTGGCCCCACGGAAGGGTTGTTTCTCATGTGGAGGTAGAATTCACAGGTCTCTTGTGTCCGCTGCTATTTTTCTCCATGAAGTAGTGCATGAACTATATACGCATATGTTCTACACATATTCACATATAGAACTCCGCAAATTTTTTTCATTTATCCCCCAAGGAAAGAGAAGAGTCAGCTTTCTGGTATTTGGAAGTGAGACCAAGAAAGTTTTAATCACTTCCTCGGGTTACTATTGTGCTCAGTGTAATGTATACAGGTAGATGTGAGTAATTTGGCGTAAATCTAATGCTGATCACTCCAGTCATCTCTGTACCACAAAGCGCACTGTTGTTTATTGCCTAGCGTTTAAGATCTAACTGCATCTACAAAGCCTCCTAGCTCCCACTTAATGCCCCCACACAACACAACACACGGACCCAAAGACAGCTTATCAGATAATTTTTAATAGAGTCCCAGAAAACTCTGTACATATTCCCCGAGGTTCTTGATAGTTATCTTGGCAGAAAAATAGTTTACTTAGTCATATCTGTTCAGCTAAAATGTATGGCTTCCTCATGGTAAGAAATCAGGCAAAAACAATAACACAAGAACAAAACGTGTGGAGTTAGCTTACATGCCCTGATCCAAGCCAGAATCAGCTGCCCAGATATCAGACCCATTCAAGGCAAAATAAATAAATGAATAAATAAATAAATAAACAAACATAGCAAAGTGATATATTCCCGCTGATAGAGAAAGGCATGAGTGGCTGCTAAGACCCTTAGCAAAGAGAATTCCATAGGCACAACTTGGAAAATAAAAATAAAAACCATGTATGTGTGAAACATGCGGTAGATATGAAACCGTATTCATGTAGCATGATTGCAGGGGATGTGATAAGAGTGTAAATCTCCTGTCATGAATTGCTTCTTTTCTAATGTGTATTGCATTTATTTGTTTGTATATGTGCAATAAGAAAACCTTGCAAAACCCCTAGAATGCTCATAATTTTAATAACTACCTTCTGCCATCAATATAGGAAGGTCCCATAGTTTCAAAGTCTGACAACTAAGCATAGATAAGGATTTATCCCGTTCTTCGGTGTTAGCCTGGGACAAGGATAAACTCAAGTTTACAAATTTATTAAATTCATTTATCTAGGCTTATGTGTTTAAGACATTAAAACTCCTGTATTCCCTAAAGTATCACGAATTTTTATCAAAAATTAAAGACTCATAACGTAATATATACTTCAATATTAGACCTTAAAATCAGGTTGAATCTTTTTCTTCCTTTTAAATCACCAGGAAATAGCATGTAAATTACACAGAAGATGAAATGAGAAAACAGCTGTTCAATTACTGAAAGAATGGCTCCATTTAAAAATCTAAAGAAAAGACCAGATCATTCCTAGAAGTCCGTGCTACATTACTCAAGAGCCCCCCCCCTTAGATAAACAGAAGTTTCAACTGTATGCATAGTTTACAGTCAGTGAAGTTCTATCCTTTATCGTCAATATCCTCACTGTATCACTCAACTTGCAAGGTGTTAAATTACACACTAAAATACACTCACACATACACACACAATTAGGGGTTATATGCATGCTTTGAGGTCTCCATCACAGTCCCCTGTCACCTGAACTACCCCTGTCTTAAAGAGATACAAGAGCTGTGTAGATGGCTTCACAGGTCAAATGCTTTCTGTGTAAGCATGCAGACCAGAGTTGAGAACACGCGTAAAATCTATGTGGGCGTGGTGACCTGCTTTTAATCTCCATCCACAGAACACAGAAATGGGAGTCCCCAGAGTGATCTGGCTATCGAGACTAGTCAGAATGGCAAGCTCTGGAACTGGTGAGCGATTCTGCCTTGATGTGTAAGGCAGAGAGTGATCTGTGACGATGCTCAACATCAACCTTGTGCCGCCGCATGAATGCACACCCCAGAACTTACGTAGCAATACACACATGTGCTCCTACAAAAAGACAAACATGCATGCATTCCACAGACACAAAAAAGGTACAAGTTCTTCTATATCCCCGACTTTGAGAACAATACAGCAATATATAAAACACAGCCCAATATTGTCCTATGAAATAATGGATAAGACAGGAAGCAATTATGATGGTTAATATTGATTGTCAAGTAATGGGTCCTGAGAGAGACCAACTTCTGGGCATGTCTGTCAGGGGTTATCTAGGTTAGGTTGCTTGAGGCACGGAAGCTCACTATCAGTGTTGGCAGAACCATTCCCTGCTCGAGGGTCCCCGACTGAATGAAAAGGAGAAAGCTAGCTGAATCCCTCCGAGGTTCATCATCTCTGCGTCCTGACTGGGATTCAGTGTGACCAGCCATCCCCTAGCCCTGCCATGACAGACTGTATTCTCAGAAACTGAAGCCAAAATAAACCTAAGTTCCTGTAAGCTGTTTCTGTCAGGTATTTGCTGTGGTAACAAAATCCACAACTAAGACAGGAACTGGGCTGATCTGAGAGTCCAGATGCGGCCCATATTGTATGTCATCAGTTCAAGGGAGACGAAGACATTGGTATAGACTGAGCCTGGACCCTAGGCCGGAGACCTGTGCTGTGATTTGTAAGATGAAATAATATTGTGCAGTCAAGGAACATTTGTTGGGAGTACGTGTTCCTGTCCTCATTGACGCTTGCTACAGGAATGTGAATGGAGCCGAGGGTAGAATAGACATACTGATTCCGAGTGGGTTCTGTCTAGTTCTAGTCCCATGTGCTAAAATCGCAACTGCTTGAGCTGGGGAGATGGTCAGTTAGTGAAGTGCTTGCTATGTAAGCACAAGGACCCTATTTGGATCTCTAGATCCTACATGAGAAGCCAGGTGGGGCAGCATGTGCTTGTATTCCTCACGCTGGGGTGGACAGAGGCAGGAAGATCCATACGACTTGCTAGTGAGCCAGTCCGGGCAAATCAATGAACCCCAGGCTCAGTAAGACACCCCCATCTCAAATAATAAGAAGTAGAAACAGCTAAGGAGGAGAACGCAAAATCAACTTCTGACCTCTGCATGAATATGCACAAAACTACATTAATACTTGAACAGACATGAGGAGCAGAGCTGAGAGGAATTTCTGTATGGTCTGTTTGTCTGTTAAATCTTGTGAACTCCTTTTGTTCTGCACATGCGCTCTCCTGTGAGATAGGAAGGGTACACACAATTCAAACATAGTTTTTAGAACATTGCAGATATGCAGAGTTATTTAAAATTGTGCCTTAGAAAGTTTCTGCTGCCTCTATTGCTGGTGAATTCTCTCACACCAGTTCTCTGAACTGCCTCCATGTATTGGCACCTGTGAGGAGCAATTGGTTCAGTTTGCCTTCTTAGAAATTAACTTCGAAAGTACCTGAAATCATTTAACCCAAAATATTGTGTGGCGTGGGCAGTAACACTAACATTTTGTCCTGCCTTATGATATATGGTCTAACCTGGCTCCAAAACTATCCATGTTATTAAACAAAGAATGCTATAATTAGTGTCCTTCTACTTCTTTGGGATAAGTAAACAGATTTATTAGCAGAGAATAGTAATATTACCTAACTAAATCCTCTCAGGTTTTTTTATAATTATATTTTTTCAGACATGACTTAATCATCACTAGTACTTAAACTTTGACAACATCACAGAGACTTTAGAGATCATTCCAACAGGTCGTGCCCATATAGGTGGTTTAGCTTCCATGGGAGCTTGCCTCTTCCAGAAAGCCAGACATACATATCTCTTGTAGCACAGTAGGGCTAAAATACTAATATTAGACTAGTAACTTGGACATAACTGAAGCGACACAAGACCTCTTACTAGAATATACAGTTTCCTCTCTGTAACCCATACAAAATTAAGAACCAATCGTAGGGATCTGGGCAGGAAGAGCCAAATTTACTGGTCAACCAGCTTTCCAGGGAATGAGGGGTAGAGCCTGAATTTTAGTATTTATCTATGACTGTGTTGCAAATGCCCCATCCCCACCAGCACCCAAGTTACTACACCTGATGCTGAAGAAATAGGCATCACGCTGCCCTGTGGAGCCCATGCAAGCGGGCTGTAGCACACACTAGTCTCTGCAGACCCAGCCCAGATCTGCTATGGTGGCGACTCCAGCCTCACCTCCGCAACAGGAGCTGTTGCTGAGAACAGGCCCTAATGGATTTCCTGAATGGAAGTTTTGGAGTCTCGGAGTCTATTTCTCAGGTACCCACTCCGACGAAGAGAAAGTGAAGTTCATTATTGATGAAATGTGAACCTGGGAAGTCCTCTGTTGCCTCACCTAAATCTACTAATGAATGAGATCGGCTGTTTTCTCCACCGCCTTTCCCACTGAGTCACAGAAATAACCTTGATAAACTAGTAAATAAGCAACTGAGCAATGCGTTCTGTTTTAGTCTTTCGGTCTCCATGTCCTTCATCCTTGATCCAATGTAGCCAGAAGCTGAGATCAGAGATCCGCATGCAAAGTCCCTTGTTATCACAGAGGGAGGAGGAAGACTGGGAAGGCTAACCCTGATGCCCAAGTTACTGCTATCTTATTTGCCCTGATATGTCACTAGAATTCTCACTTAGCTCACACTTGTAAGTATTCTCGTGAAATAACTAAATTTCTCAACTGTAATTGGCATCGGCAAAATATCTTCTTGCCAGAGGGAGCTGAAAAGAAGGGACAGTGCTGACGAATATAATAGAATCCTGCACTAGAAGAGCCAGCACTCTTGAGTCCTGTGGAAGTGCAAATTAAATTAAAATCTGGGTGACAAATGTTGAGTCTAAGTCATTTCCCTATAAAAACACAACAATTTACGTAGTCAATTTTCAGTGGTTCGCCCCAAGAGAAATAGCAATCATGGCAATTACCCCAAAGAATAGACAACGGACAAATTAATTTCTACTTGACTTTGAAATACTGTTTTGTATTCTAGAACTAACATCTGAATGGAGTTGCATTTTACATTCTAGAAAGTTACAGTGCCTCTAGCTTAATTACTAACATTGCATGGGAGAGGCCAAACTAAAAAATGGTTTGTGCTTTTTCATCTTGTCCTATAAAGCTTGTCCCTGTGTTCTAAATTAGTTCTATGAATTAGATGCCATTACCTTTTAGGGTAATATTAAGTTTAAGTTAAAGCCAAAAAAATGGACCTATGTGTTTTCTGGTTTCTAGTTTACTGATATTGGTGGAAATTAATTATTCCACCACACAAACCATACACACACACACACACACACACACACACACACACACACTTCCTTTGCCTTGTTTAGTGAACTTTAATTCTTTTAATACATTTAAAAAAATCCCATGTGACTACTTTAGAATATATCCAAAACGCAATTATGTGTTGAAAAGTTAAACTATAATATCTGCCCTTGGGAAAGTCAGATTAAAAGCTTGCAATTTTTCCACATTCTTTTTGTGGTTGTGGTGGTGATTTTTCCTTAGTAAACACTGTGTTAGAAACCACTGTTAGAAAAGCTGGTACAGAGAGTCATATATAATTTCTCTCCGTTAACACCATTTCCTTCAACCTTCGGTACCTTCCTTTTCAGCAGTCAATGTTTTTTATATAAAATGTTCAGTGTTGGCATTCAATTAATGTTATATTTAGCTCTTCCTCTTGCATGGATTTTTTTATAAAAGGGAAAACATTCAATATTCTAGAGAAAAATCTTCTAGATGTTAATTGTCCTGAACTCAACATTCAGTACTCATTTTAGTTATTAAAAGACACGTCTCCAAAAGTTATTTTACCAACTTCGTGCAAATAGTCTACTAAAGACTATGAAGTTTTCCATTTAAATTTAAAGCTTATATAAATTAAAAATCAGCTAGATGCTCTCATTTGTTCTGAGTTACATGGTACAATCACATTACAGACTAATACAATTTTTTATAAGACATCACTAAGTATTGTAGTGACTTGAAATGCTTCCTGTGAGACGTCTTTGCCCGACCACTTAACCTATTGTTTGATGTTTGACCAAATTCAATTTTCTACTTTTGACCACATGAGTTCTGGAGAGGTGGGTTAAGCATCGACAGGTTGAATAGACCCCTGTACAAATACTGTCTCCTCTAAATACCATGCACTTAGTTCTTAAAGGATAAATAGTATTAAAACCTAAGAGGACTTTTGGTGATAATGATAAATAACAATTGTGACAATAATGACATTCAAATATAATCCATATTCAATAAATGTTAGCAATTGCTCCAAATACTACTTAGCATTTGTTACTAGTGAGCATGTATGCCTGCCTTGTGCAAACAATGTTCTATCCTCAGTTCAGCTTGCTGAAACAGACTCTGTTATTTCTCTTGTTTTGCTTGTAGGACCTAGAGAGGTTAAGTTAAATTTAAACCCAACCAACAAAAAAGACAATCATGTAAAGAAAATCAGCTAGTGTTTGGCCAACTTGAACCAGCGTGTGACTTCAGGAGACCCACTAGACAATGCTTTTGTTCATACACCACCATCTCCTCCCCACAACTGGCTTCTCTGGCTCAAATCCATCCAGATATATGCCCGCGATGGGAGTCATGCTGCAGATGTGGGACAGTATGCGCTGTAGACGCTAACTTTCTCAACACCCTTCCGACTGTGAATGGTGAGACTGGAATACCACCAGTCCTCAGTCAGGACGCTTTGTACACGGGTAGTTTCGAAACCCAGAATCAGATCAATGAAAGGCAGCATTGTGTTTTCCCTCAAATAATTATCTAAGCAGGTCTGATTAGTTTCAGCCGGCCCTAGAGCGGAAACCGAAGACCCTGCCTGAGAACGGTGACCCTCTACCTGACACCTTAGCTCTGCCTTGCTCAAGCAGCTTCCCCTCTCTGGAGATGTTTGGTCATCACTAGAGCATAGGTAACTCTGATCCTCATTTAGACTTTGGCTTCAAGATTACCTGAATCAAGTTTTATTTAATTAATTAAATCCTAGCTTTTACAACTCAAGGATTGCCACATAAAACACATACTTTCAGTTTCCTTGAAAATCTGAAGTTGTGACATCATCGGGCCTTTTTTTTTTTCTTATATCATCCATGACAACCATCAGTTCGGCCTGAGTCACAGCTAGCTCTCCAGCAGGTCACATGATCACTAGCTAGCCACTGTCCTACCATTCCTTGTCACCTCACACGCAGACTGTGTCTCCTCTGTCCTGCTCACCTGACCTTACGTCCTACCCTAGAACTGTCTCAAACTCTCTTATGCTTTTAAAACTTTTTAGACTTTTATTCACAATGGGCCCATATCCCATTCTGCTAAGTAGAAATCTTTTTTAAATTAGGGAATTCTATCTTCGTTCTCTCGCATCCAATTAACTTCTGTTATATATAACGTTGTCCCTCTTTCTGGTGTCTCCTTAGGAGTCTGCAAGTTGGTGATGAGCAGCTTCTGGTGTAGGCCTCTCCAATCTCCGCAGACCCATGGAGACCACGGTAGATACTCTCTGCAGCTGGGCTGAGAAGAGAGACGAGGCAGCCGATTTGGTCCAGCAGGTAGGAGAAGAGCTTGCTGCTCGGCAGTGGGGCTGGTCCCAGAGGAGAGTCAGCACAATGCTATAAGATCAGAAGTCGTTCTCTAATAACTAGTGGGTGATAAGATGCGTTGATCTTTCTTTTATTTCCGGTTCCGAATGCACTTGCTCATCCCTTAGAACATGAGGCTATTGCACTTGAGCGTTGCTGGCGTGGGTAGCTCTTACCCTCACTCAGCCTCTGGCTTTACTGTTGGCTATATGAAGTTTTATTTATTCAATGAAATCCTAACACGTATGTAAAATAACCTTGCCGTGAAAAAGACAAGAGAAAAATCATAGTCTAATAAATGTAGACGTAAAAGCCATATTCGCAGATGTCTTTGACACTTTGGAACGGTTTTAGCAAATAGGCTCCTTGAAAATGAACTTCTGGTGACCACTGATTTCCTTCAGGTGACCTGAGACAATTCCTATTGAAAGTCCATTCCTCCCAGCCCTAGCTAATTGGTTCTTGAATCTTCGTTGATATAACCTTGCCTCCCAAGGCAATTGTGCTCCGCTCACTTCTTATTTCAGTTAAACATAAGAGACTTATATATTAAAATGACAGCAGGATTATTAAAAATATTTAAAATACAAATGATTCTTAAAATAACTTTACTGAAATGAATATGAAGGAAAACACCCTTGTATGTGATTTACTCCAAGTGGCATAAGATAATAAAATAGTTTACAAACTTTGTGCAGTGTGGCTTGGGAAAAGAGCACAATTCCCACAAGAAGACATCTGGAGTCTGCTTCCCTCTTACCCACCATCTTCCTATGACCTGTGACCGATTATTTGTCATGTCTAAACTACAATTTTTCTATCCCTGAAATGACCAGCTCTCTCCAAGTGCCTTCTAAGTAGAAGCTGGACTCTGAGCACAGTGGCCAGTGCAAGGTGGGAGACAGCTCCGAGCTACTTTCCCAGCAAGCTGATTTCCCCAAATCAAACTCACCGACATGCCGGTGCACCTCTTTGTCTTTGTGTCCAGCAATTGGCACCAGGTCTATTGGTTTTCAGTACCCTTTCTGCCTTCCATGATGCTTTAGGGGGCAGGTTTTAACCTTTTTCTCATTGACAGCATTCCTAGTCTCTGTCTGTCTCTGCCCTGTCAATCTCAAGGCCAGAGGTAAGATGAGAATTGAGTCAGTACGCGCCCCAAAGGGCAGATGTCAACTGACGTTCCCCAGAAAGAAACACAAGTGTTCAGGCTGTTAATGACTGCCTTCTGCTGTAGAGAGGAAGTCAGCCAAGGTATGAGAACTCAAAGGACGGTTCCCATACACCTACCTAGCTTTCCACAGGCATCATGGATCCCTTTCTCTGTGGCAGTCTGTCTGGTGACCTGACTCAAGATGGGGTTACTCCATCAATTGCAGCCTCTATGTCTCAAAGGGCCCCAGCAACTCCCGGTAAACAGCATGATCTACTGTATCAAACCAGCAAGGTGAGGGAGCTTTGTTAATGCTGTATAGAACTTAGCCCGCCCCACGCATTGCAGAGGTATCTGCAAAGAAGCCTTAGTCCTGGCTGTCTCCCAGCACTGAAAGGAGGCCAATACTGCCAGATTACAGTAACTTAGGAAAAGGAGTAATCTTCAGACATTTTCCTACCCCAAGTTCCCCCAATGCTTGACTTCTCTGTTTATATTCCTGGCAGTGCCTTAGACAGATTAAATAGCTCGAATGAAAATGCCTTTGATTTGTTTACCCAAATCAAACTCTCATATTTTATCTCATGCCTCTAGATTGTGAGAGTTTTATCAAGAACTTTGCATGTGGGCTATTGATATGATAATGCAGTCCTAATGCCTGTTTGGGAACCAAGGGCCTTCTTCTTCTCAACCCACACTGAGACTCGGAAGGGCAACCCACAATGTTTTCCGATGAATAATGTGTGTTATTTGGCAACTTTTGAACTCTTAACTTTTCACATCGATTGCTAATTTTCTGTCAACAAAACCCAGGAAAGGGACTCTCCCCCAGAATCTTTAGTGTTTACATAGACGGGAATTGTCTTTTGCATTTAAGATCTTGTTTGCAGACAGAATACTGCCTCCTCCACAGAGAGAGAGAGAGAGAGAGAGAGAGAGAGAGAGAGAGAGAGAGAGAGAGAAGCACATTGCATCATGACATGCAGTTCATTCTCTTTGGAAGGAAAGAATTGAGTCAACCCTCCTGGGATGCTCCCCTGGGATTTGACAGACCAGGTACTGCCTTATCCCTGACATTGCTCAGCTGGAGTCACTGATGTGGCGATGCCCTTTATTAGGCTTCTGAGGGTTTATTAGGCATCTGGTATCTCCACCTTTCTTGTAGCATTCTGAACGTCTTAAAGGTTTTTATTTGAAATCTTATTAAAGGAAAGGGAAGGATGAAATCTTGATAAAGGAAAGGGAAGGAAGAGAAGGAAATCGATCTAAGATTAAAACCAGATTTGGATACAGCCTCCCTCCCCAGCCCCCATCCCAAGCTCAGTGCTGGGGGCTTTCATATGCACCTCTAGAGAAAGAGAGAAAGAGCTCTCTGAACACACCAACAAGCCACAGAGTGGGAGAGCACCGGAACACCAGGCTTCTCCATACGGGTCCACTATCCGCCCTCTACCATTAGACTAGATTTTAAAGTCCTATATTCCATCAGCGCAGTCGAGTATAAGACGGACAAATCTGGAGTTTCTAAAGTCTTCAAAGGATTCTTCTAGAAGGTGAATCCCAGATGACTGTTAGTCTCACACAGGCACAGCCCAGCAAAGCTCCTGGACCAGGCTGCCTTGCAGGAAGCGCTCCTCTGCTATTGCATGCCTTCCCTTTGTTCAGCCTCATCCTCTATAATTAGCTCAGTCGTGAAAACAGAAGTTGTCTCAGCCATTAAACGCCTTACACAGCAAATCCTCTAATTATTTCATATCTTCACATTAGGGGCTAAGATACTTGTGGTGAAGGGTTGGATCTGTTTGTTATTTAATTACTTACCGAAGGAAGACAGGAAAAGCAAGACAAAAATATTATTAAAATAATTTCTGTTTAACTCTTGACTCATACAAAGGCTGACTTCCACTTTCCCTCCTTTTGGCCGCCCTGCTTTCATCCCTCCCCATTCTCACCCCCTTCCATCCGAACTCCTTCCCGCCCTCACCCCATTCAGTCCCCACTCCTTCTTGCCCTCACTCTTTCCTGCCCTCACTCCTTCCTGCCCGGACTCTTTCCTACCCTCACTCCTTCCAGCCCTTACCCTCTCTGTCCTCATCTCTTGGCATCAGCCTCAGTTCGTTTTGGCTGTGACTGTTGCATGTTACCTTTTCCTAGCAGGAACGCCCCCGTTTTCCCTTAATCTTTTAGATGTTTCAGTTGCCGTAAGCCTCCCAGTCCACTTTCCAATGCTCTGTGCACTGATATCAGGCATTCTTTCCCCTTGCTTTATTGGGTAAAGTGGAGCAAAGACAACCAGAAATTTTCTCAACTATTCTCTCTCTCTCTCTCTCTCTCTCTCTCTCTCTCTCTCTCTCTCTTTCTCTCTCTCTCTCTCTCTATGGGCTGACAAATAGCACTTTCTAACCCTCTCTAGAAGTCTTTAGAGCTGGATTTTCTAGCAGAGAGAAGCAAGTGAAAATCGTTTGCGGGCAGAGTTTTGAGGCAACGTACATACTTTCGCAGGACCTTTCATTGCACACTGCAGGAGAATTGGAACATTAGTACTGGGGAGCTCCAACAAGAGGAAGGTGGACTTCTGAATCACCAGGAAAAAGGCTACCTGGGCAAACATTCAAACTGCAGTAGGCTGTTACACAAGTAAGAAGCAGTCCTCTCGTGTTTAGACTCAAAAAGTTGAGACTTCTTGGACAACTGCAGGTTTAGACTTACCTAGTGCAAGATGCACACACCTGTATGTCACTGTGAGTTCCTCTAGTCTTTCCTTCTGAAAGCCCCGAGAGACTAGAAGGGGGTGAGAGCGCTCTCATCTTTAACTGTGAGTTAAACTGAATTGGCGCCTCCTTTGAAAGTGGAACAGATGGTCGTCACAATGAAGAGTGGAGGATGCTCCACACCATCATCTCCAGGACCGCGAAGGCCGTTTCTCTCATTTGCAGGCGTCTGTCTAGAATTTTATAAACAATCTCGTAGGTGACAGATTTGGATTGCAGAACAAAAGGAAGACCCGGTTAGTTTCCCTATGGAAATGTGTCCTGCTTCGTTACTCATTCAAACACTCATTATCCCAATCAGCAAATACATAGTGGGCACATTTTACATGCCAGCTGGCTTCTAACAGGACTGATCAGTACCAGATCTGGCTTCAGCTCACTCCAAATCCTAAGTCCTGTGGGAGATCCAAGTTTTCAGAATTAAATGCTCACACAATTGAAAATCCACTCAGTTTGGGATATTGCGTTCCTCCTACAGAAAAGCAAGCATGGTAGCACCTGTAGCTAAAATTTAACATAAATTTAGTTAGATAAGATTTAAATAACATGTTTGTGAAATCATTAGCTCTGTGGTTGATGCTCGAACTTTAACTAATACTCAGTACACTGTATTGGTTAGTGTTCATATTACTTTAGATAAATATTATGATCTTGAAAGATAACGGAACCTGATTGGCCTGTTAGAAGGACACCTAAAATCTCCCTTCAAAGTGTCCCTTGGTGTGGTAACTGAGACTTTAGAAGAATGTCAAATGTTCTGGATTTTAAAAACTAAAATAAAATTTTAAATAGTAGTTGGGAAGAAGCTATACGTTAGGAAGTACACGGAGAATCTGAAGATGCCAGGGTAGCTGTGGTGTAGACGGCAAGGGCACTGATGCAGCAGGAGGCCACGTGGAGCCCTGGGAGCCTCCCTGTGGTCTCACTGAGAACGGAATGTTTCCAGCAGGTGGTGGCACTGAGTGATCTGATGGGCTTGGCAGGTTAGGAAGATCATTGTGACTGCAGGGCAAACAAGGAGTCAGGAAGGAGCTTCTCACAGCGGAGTACGGGAGGGTGTGAGTCCGGAGAGACGTGAACACATGAGAATTCGCTGCAGGACGCTGGCAGGTCATACTAGGGGATTAGGAACGGAGAGATGGGCAGAGTTAAGAGTGTTTCCGGTCTTGCAGACACACGGGGATATTTCATAGACACACCCTGAGGAGAACCAGGGCCACCAATCTGCTTTTGTGCATGCTCCACCCAGGGATCCCTGAGATATGCAAGTGTACACTCAAGCATTCGACTAGCTATAGAGCCCAGGGCACCATAGATACTTTTGAGCTAGACTGCGAGTCCAAGAGCTGTTATCAGCATGCAGATGGTTATTAGGAAAATTTCCTTAGGAAACAAAATTCAGACTGGGAAAGAAGAGGCCCCAAGACTTAGCCTTTAGAAACTTGTCAACCAAGGAGGCTTTCTGGGTCAGTTTCCGAGAGAAACAGAACAATTGGCAGGAGCATCATGAGCGCAGAATCTGATGGGGAGGCCCATGGAAGCTGGAAGCTGGAGGCATGGGAGAGAAATGGCATCCATGGGAGAGAACAGCAGGGAGAGCTGCTGTTGCCCCTGAAGCGAGGAGACGGTGACGGGAAACTTCGTGCTTTCGTCTTACGTGGTCCTACTCATAAATGGTGGGCTGAGCCTGTGGAAATTTCACCCAAAAGCTCCCTTCGAGACAAGTTTCAGAATAATGTTTGAGCAAATAGCTGAGGACCATGACCCAGCTGAGTGGACTCAGGAAATTCCCACCAAAGACAAGAAAGGAAAACCAGAAGTAGTGACCGCCTCCCAGGTAGGTCAGTGAGTAGGTACCAGTGATGTAACCTGTGGCGTGGTACAATGCAGTGCCTGCAGTTAGACAGCCTGGGCTTCTATTCTAACTTGGCTGTTCATTTGCCTGTGACCTTGACATAGTTTTACAACTCAGTACCTTGTCTTTAAAGTGGATACAGAATTTCCTACTTCTGAGAGTTATGGAAACTAAATTAGTTCAAATCCCAAAAGCTCTCAGAAAAAAAAAAAATGCCTGAATATAGTCAATGCTCAATGACTCTTAAAAATACATTTAAAAGTTATATATGTATTTGAAAGACAGATGTAGACATGACAAGATCTATCTAGAGTGGGGAGGAGGACTAGCGAGTACACAGCAGCAGCCAAGAAAAAAAATGTAGTAGAAACATTGGGCTTCACTCCAGGTGAAGAATCAGTCAATAAAAGGAAGAGGTGGCTACCTCAGTGCTTTAGAGAACTCTAAAGTTTTTCACCTTCTTCCTCCATTCAAGACAACTGTACCATGAATGAGTTATGACATTTGTAAGATGAATCCATTCTCATGTTTTCCAAGTAAACTTCTAAAGAACGCATGTTGAGATACAAGCTTTGCCAAGCCTGCTAAAGTAGGTCTGCAATCCCAGCTACTCAGGAGGTGGCAGCAGGAGAATCATAAGTTCAAAACCAGCCTTGAGCTTATCTCAAAATAAAGAAATTAAAGTTGTAGCTCAGTGACAGACCACTTGCTTATCAAATGGTAGCTTTCGTCCCCGGGAATACATAAGAGAAAGAATGAAAGAAATGGGGAGAGGGAAGAAAACGTGAAGGGGAGAAAGAAAAAAAACAATAGAGACACAGATGTTACTGGGAGGCACCAGTAGCAGCCTCTGGTAGAACTGTGTGAATTTCTTTTCTGAGAAACCACTTGGTTCCCAATAGAGCAAGGCCCCTTGCACAGGAGACTTGGAAGAGGCCTGAAGAGGCTTCGGTGGCTAGATAATGCTTTGGGAGGCCGAGGAAGAAAGGTGAGAAGGTCGATAAGGATGGACCAGGAGAACCAGAAGACTGTAGTTACCCTACCCATACACTACACTATAAAAGTCAGCTCGATTCTGGAAATAACCAGGCTAACTAAAAGATAAAACACTTATATTTTTATTTATTATAAGGGGAAAACTCACAAAACAGGAACGAGAATTCCAAGCTCAGCTGTGCGGCAAGAGAATCACAGAGAGGGAGAGCACCTGGGCTGTGTGCCCGTTTTTCTCTCAGGGTCCCAGAAAGCCACACCCTAACTTGGTCCCACCTCTTGAAGATAATTGGTTCACAAAGCTTCCCCATCACTACATAGGGTGTCCATGAAGGGCATGAGGCTCCATGCACTCTGCTACCCTAGGAGGTACTTAAAAACAACTTCCAAAACCTTCATTTGCTTGTTCTACAAAAGCATTACTTTTAAGAATTTATTTTCCCTACAGTCAACCAAAAGCATTTGCCCAGAGTCAGTTTTCTTTCTAACTCCACACTATCCTAATGCCCATAGCTAAATGATTTCTTCTCCCATCATCCTTTTCTTCTCCCTTCTGAGATAAGGATTTAGCCTCACTCTTTCCTCTGGAGAATTCCCTCCACTGAGTCTTTCCAGGACTTGGAGAAGGACTCTGAGTCGCTTTCTTTGAATTTCTTTTAATTTTTTAATTTCTCTGGGCAGTGAAAAGGTGTTCGTCACACTACAGGGTCAAGAATTCAACAGTCACTGTGAAACTGAAAGGCTATTTTATTTTTCCTTTAAATTAAATACTAATGAAGACTTTGGACCACGATGAATCAGAGTGAATTATCCACCATTATCCTCTGTGCCTTCCGTTCAGTGCTGCACAGTAAGACCTTAATGTCGACACTATGTCTCCTGGCTCAGAGTAGACGGGACTCACCAATTTCTCTCAAATTAGACTTTCTGGCAGTCTTTCCCAGGGCAGACGACGGGTTCTTTCTATACTTGTCTTCCGTAATTATCAGTTTCCTTTCCTCAAGTGACTTCCGGCCTGCATCCCATAATAGCACTATGCTGGTTCATCTGAACCCCATCCTGTTCTATGTGCTCACTGGGCTCAGTTACTGGAACCCGTGGCAGGTGCTTCCCCTGCCTTTGTACCAGCTTCCTCCACATCTCCAGAGCCCAAGAAGGAGGAGACCAGAAGCACAGGCACATGGGCCTTTGGTGTTGATGGAACAGCTCTCCAAGCATCTAAGCCAACTCCCAAAGAAGAGAAGTAATGAGAGCCAATAAGATGGACCCATCCCTGGACTCTGAAAACAGTTCAGAGAGACAATACAATATCACCTTTACTGCATCCTGAAAGATCCCTGAGGGCCAAGCCATCAAGAAACTTCTGAGAGAGTCCCTGTTAAGGGTGGGCTGAGGGCATTAGAGGAGATGTGAGTACTGAATACGATCAAGAGGGGCTGGAGGTCAGGGATGGGGCGAGAGGCGTGGACTTATATATAATGCAGGAAAATTTGAACATGAAACAGTTTTCCAATGTAACCATACAGACTACTAAGACAAAGTGTTTCTTCTGTTTTTTGTTTTTTGTTTTTTTTTTCCAAGACAGAGCAGTCCAGACTCATGAGCACTACTGTGGCAGAATTTACAGAGGGTATCTGCCCTCTGCAGCTGCTATCCCACACTAGGCTTTTCTGGTGGCGTGTTTGTTTAGGGCCTTGGATGGGCTGTAATCAAATTCCTCCACAAACTCCACCTCGGCCACTGAGCACCCAGGATCAGAAAGTATTCTGTCTCACAATCCCTGGGTTTTAGATGTTTGAGAAAGCACCGGGGGCAGCTGTCGAGTCCGTTTCGCCAACATCACGGTGTGCTTTCCTGGGAATCGGTGACAGCTCTTCTCAGCAGATGTCACTGGTCTCTAGAGACACTGCTGGGGAGGATGCACAGGGGATCCTGGAGGTACAGCAGAGACTTCTGCGGGCCATAAACCTGTCACAGCCGAAATCATCATTTCCTCTCTGCTTTCTTAGGACAAAGTGGTCTAAGGTGTCTAACAGCGTATTAGACGTATAGGCTTATTTCCCAAGCAGCTCTACAAATATATATCGAGCTACCTGGAAAGCCCTATGTTCAGCTATGTCCTGTAAGCATCATGGTTCAACATTGACTTCCTGGACCCGGAGCTCAGAGCCTGAAATGAGACCATGGCTCTGCAGATGCTGCGTGAATGAGTCAGCTTAGACCTGCAGTCCCAGGACACAGGAGTAGAAACTGTCCTTCATGAGTTAGTCTGCCTACCACCGCCCAAACGGCTTCTATAATCTTCGCTCGTGGCATAAAATATTCCTCATCCTCTAATGAAATGTGTCGAGTGTTTGATGAACGGCCTTATGAATTAATGAGCAACCACAGCGTGGAACATTGTCTGTGGGATTTTTGAAAGAGTCAGAAAACTGATCAGGAGAGGCCTCTTGGTTGATGAGACCGACCGTCGTGATGGGCGACCTTTCCCTGTGTTCTCTACGTAAGAGCTGAGTTGGTCACAGTTGTACGATCCCAAGTGAGAAGTTCAACTGTGTCTTTTTCTTTGTCAATTAGGGAAGTAAATCATAGGCAAGCAGACAAAATGACAATCTTATAGAGATGAGCTTGAGTCCACTCTCATTTTCACAGTTCTAACCCTAACTAGGCAGATCACTGTGCAATGGGTACTGTGTGCTGTGCACTGGGCTGTGAGTGAGGTTTGCATGTAGCATCATATCCCACTTGAACTAGAAATAACTCTAGGTGTTTGGCTTCTTTAAACCTTCCTTTGTGCAGATTAGAAAATAGGACTGCCAGGGTTTCTAAAAGTAGTGTGTGGCCCACATGGCATTTAGGTCTTTATATTAGTGTGCACAGGTCTCAAAACCTGGTGACCCTAAGAAGTTGGTCCATGCCTCACAACTGACTGGAATAATTTGTAAATCATAAGTAGTGCAGAATTTTATTACAAACCATTTCTGCTTCTATAAAAGGGATCTCACGCCCTTGTTCCAATCAATTCTCTTACTGTTTACTTAAGTTGCTTTAAGTCTTGAAAAGCAGCAATATAATAATAATAACTTTTACTGAGAGTCAGTATGTTGTACTTACTATATCAGACATTTTGTAGACTGTTTTGCTACAGGGTCTCACTATGTATCCCTGGCTGGCCTGAAACTTGCTATGTAGACCAGGTTAGCCGCGCTTATAGAGATCTGACTGCCTCTGCCTTCTAAGTGTTGATATCAAAGGCAGATATCATGCCCAGCTAGAGACATTATTCTGCATATCAGATATTTATATTATGATTCATAACAGTAGCAAAATTACAGTTATGAAGTAGCAACAAAGCAGTTTAATGGTTGGAGGTCACCACATGAGGAACTGTATTAAAGGGTCTCAGCATTAGGAAGGTTGAGAAACCTACTGCCCTAGAATCTAGAGGGCACTAAAAGACTTTTAGGCAGGAGACTGATACAGAAAGAGTAAGCAGCCTTGCCTAGTCAAGTTCTGACATGTGTATAGAAGGCCTATTGATAGATGACCAGATGATCATGTCTTTCTGTCTTTCTCACCAATCACCGTTCCATCTGAAGGTCATGGTCCGAGAACATGCATGCAAATGACTAAGGAAAAGTGAATTCCCCCAAGCCTTCCCACTAGAGCAGGTTCCTGAGTGACAAGCCACACAGGCATCAGGCCTCTTCACAAACCAATGAACAGGGCTGGAAGTGGGGATGGGATGGGGCAGGAAAACCATTGTCAAGAGCTAGAGAAAGAAAGACACTGAATGGGAATGAGACAGGGTAAGGGTTCAGTCGTGTTTTAAAAGAACCATGTTGTTCAAAAAGAAAAGTCAAGGACCAAGTTTCCAAAATGCTTCCAAGTTTCCAACTGAGGAATAAGGACGTTCACTTACTGCACGTTAACCTGCAAGTTGGAACTACCCCATCAATGTGAGCACATTGGGCTGCACATCTGAAGATGCGTCCAGCCCTGATCATTCTGGAAAGACTTGCATAGATCCAGTGATGCCTTGTATTACACCAAGAATTGACTTCCTTATAGCCAAAATTGAGAGTCTGGGGCAAAATTAATAGGTTCTTCTTCACCTATGTTTTTCACGAAGAACTGATTAATCTCTTTGATTTTTAAATTAGCCAATCTAAACATCAGTCCATTTGATTAAACACACATGTGCGCAGTTAATTGATTTCCTGACTAGACTTGATTTCCAGGAAGAGCAGCGTGGCCTGAAGCTAAGACGAGTGACACGTAAGTCAATCAACCTGGACTTGGCCCTGGCTTCTGCTGCAAGCCAATTGCAATAGCACAATGAACCACTGAGCAGGCAGCATCTGATTCTGAAGTCTGCTGATAATCCAATAAAAGACAAAGACTAGTTTGAACAAGAGGAATTTCTCTTCAAAAGGAAATTCATCATGGGGTCTAGAGAAATGGCCCAGTAATGAAGAGCATGTACTGCTCTTCCAGAAGACTCAGGTTGGGATCCAAACATGTACATCAGGAAGCTCACAACCACCCATAACTATAGTTCTGAGGGATATGACTTCATCTTTCTGCTGTCACATTACCCAAGAGAAGTTATTCATTAGGGTTTTGGAATACCAGCACTATACTGGACGCCCTAACTCATGGGAACCTTCCCATGTTTGACTCTCGTTCTAGTCGTTCTTCCCAACAGTTTTCAACAGCACCCTTGATTAACAATTTAATCCAGCGTGGCTGAAGATGGTACACCTGGCACCACAGCAGTTAATGTGAACTCCTATTGTTCTGTGTTGCACCTGTGGTGACATTTGTCTGAAGCCCAAAGAGAAGATTCAGTGTTCATAAGCAAATTCAGTAATGACTATGCAATTACAATTTAAGCTGTGTGGTCGTTCATCAACTCTCAAAATTTCTATCTTTTGAATATACTCAAATTTAAAACCACCTGACTTTTTCCAGAATAAGAAAGCATGTTCTTAAAATGTCCCATAAAAGACTTGAGGTAAGATCTATGGCCCAGACAGTAAGATTATTACTTCAAGAAGGTGGAAGAGAGAAAATAAATACAGTTGTGGAAAGAAGTATGAATAAAAGGGGAAGACCTCGGAGACATATTTAAAAATGGGTTGCTGTTTTCTTAGTCACCTCATAAAGTCTGTGAAATCATTAAATATCTCTGTTTGGAGAAGACATAGAAGAACAAAAATAATGAAAAGAGGTCGGATATGCAGAATGTGATTTGTTATAGGCACAGCCATGTTCAAGACAACGATTGGAGTCTCAGAAAACCACACCACATATATAGTACAGGGGAAAACATAACTCAAGAAAGTATCAAGGCTGGGGGAGTATCTTAGTAGGAAAGCACACACCTAGCATGTACAAGTCTTTAGTTTTAGCACAAACACACACACACACACACACACACATCATATGAGATTATAAAGTATAGACATTTTTACCTACATTGACTTAAGGTGGTAAAAAAAATAAAAACCAATACTTTGCTAAATAGTTACAAGACAAATTGGTGGCATTTCTTCCAAAATCACCTTTAAATGTCAAATCACCTATTTATTAGTCTCCTATTATATTGGATGTGTAGCACATACTTCCCAGACTATGAAAATAGGACACTGTGTAAACAGATAAGTCAGTGGTATGGATTGAAGCCTGGAATTGTCGCCAGGCTAATCCAAAATAAAATTCTGAGTTCCCCAAGTGGCCAGTAAAACTTCTGGCTCAATCACTGTGATGTTTACATAATCCCTTGCACCTCCACCACGTGGGATTAGAAGTCACTACATATGCCAGCTTTCAGTTTCTTTATTTCTTAAAGGGAGACTAGGGGGACACATCACTAAGTCATTAAGCAGTAGGAAGCGGAATGGTAATAACTAGTTGTTGTTGTATAAAGAAATGGCAGAAGAGGCAAAGAAAGCCCTTGCTTCAGTCCCCTGGAGTGCATACCAGAGGACACTATTGCTAACAGTATGAATGAGAACAAAGTCGAGAAAATGCAACAAAGGTTGCAGGGGTTTGCTTTTGACCACCATCTCTTTAAAAATACAAACAACACCAAGTTTCACACAAGTGAGAGGACTCATATGCCCACTCATTCAAACAGATATGTGTCCAGTTTCTAAACTCAATTTCTATAAGGAACACTCATCTACAGTCAACAGAATGTTGAAAGCCAGTGACCCCACAGCTGTGTTGATAAGAAATGATTAACTTTAATAGTTAAGGTCAAAGTTTTAGATAATGTCTTTAGGACAAGAATGATGGAGGGATTCAGCTTCCAGATTAACACTGAGATTGTCTGGAATGTTCTCACCTTCTCCAGCTAGCAAACCTAACCGCAGTGGCATTGCTACATTCGCTGGAGCAGCTTTGGCAAGGTATACAAAAGGGAAAAAATAAGTCTGAGCATAAGAAATAAGGACAAGAAGACTAGAAGATTTAAGTAATATTCAGTATCCTATTATATTTCATCTGAAGTAATAATTACCTTTCCTTTGGGCTTGTTTTTGCTTAGTTGAACATCAGAAACTGTTAACTAGACTTTGTCTGGGTTCTTTAAGCAATTGAATGGAATGTGGTTTGTCTTAAATGTAAGTATAGCTAAAAAAAGAACCAAATGAATTAAAATTTATTCCTTTAACTACATTTTATAAAGATGTTATCTCCCAGTTACTTTATATGGAGGATGGTATGGACCTATTTTATGATATGTTCTGCAAAAAAAGGTAAAGGCAATGGTCAAAATAAAATAAGAACATGTGAGTTCTTGCCAGTTCTTTAGACTTGGTCCTCGTTTTTAAAAGCTTAGAGGGAGACAGCAGCCATAGTCTGTTGCTAGCATTGCCTGACAAGTGTAGCTTAACTGTGCATGTCATTTGACCCCAATAAATGTCCCCTGCATTTGTCTACGCCATGCAATGCATCTTCATAACCTTGCATTTCTTCACTATATTGAAATGAATCAGAAATGACTACTCTCAAGTCATCTCTAGTGTCCTTCAAGGATGATACCACTTGCATATATTCAGGACAATATGAGTCAAAGCATCCATAATGGTTAACAAATTATATTAAAATAGTTTAATGTTTTACTTATTTAAATAATTTTAAAATTAAAATATAGTAGCATTTTATCTGAATGCTAAAATGAATATTCTGACTTACAAAGTTATATATACAAAGTTATACTACATGCCTACTTGATACTTATTTCATTTCCATAGATCTGAAGTGGGCATTCATGTCCCAATTTAAAGCCGAATAAATTACTGTAGATCAATGATACTGATAGTAACCAGTAGAATTTGGATGTAGGCCATCGGACCACACGATCTGTAGCTTTACCATTACACAGTGATACTTCCTGGTATAAGGATCTCAAGAGATGTTTTTCAAAGTTACTGACATGATCTATAATCACAAGGAGTAAAGCAGATTTATAGCTGCAGATTTTCATAAATATTTGATCTTGACAAATAGCCAATATATTATAGACCAATCCGTCTTTACATGAAATTTTATTTCAAGATGCTTCACAATTAGGGAAACGGAAGGAAATTCAGATTTTGTCCCCACAACTTAATTTACCTGGAGTAGAATTCCACTCAAAAAAAAGGCAAATCCAGCCCTTCATGTTCCATCAGGCCCTGGTTCCCTGGGGATTTTTGTGATGAATCTCGAGCTAAGAATCCTCATACTTGGCAGTCAGATCAACTCATTATTGAACTGGCTCATCATAGACCCCCATGATCACTGATTTCAGCCTCCAAAGAACTTCCCAGTGATGCTGCAGACATGATAGGTGTGATGAACACTCACTCTAGAATAAACTCTAAAATAATTACATAGAAGCCTTCACACAAAAGAAGACTTCAAACAAAAAGTAAATGAAATAAAATAAAATAATTTGATGCTACCACTGTATAGACCACAAATGCTATACTGCTCTTATACCAGCACTGCAGGGGTTAATACCATGTTGGTCTGTGCACTTGGCCCTACCTTGTAGATTTCAATGGCTTTCAACATTTTTTTTGACATATGCGTGGCCCTGGACAAAGTCATAGTCACAGATTAATGACCCAGGTAGGGAATTCATGTCTGTCACTAGTACTATGAGCATGATTTGAGGGACTCCAGGCCGCAGATCATTGTTAGTGCCTTTGTTCTTTGACACCGCAATTGAGACATGTGAAATTTCTAGGGCACCAGGAACACTGTCATCTGTTCTCAAAAGTCACTCCACGGCCGTCTCTGAGAATACTAATAGGGGAAAGTTGGAAAGAGTAGGAAGCCTATTAGACTACAGATCCAACCGTGAGGAGTGATTGCGCAAATGGAATACATCAGTCACCAAAAATAAATGGCAGAAGAGCAGGCAACAGCGTGCAAGTGTTGATGATGCTTGTTAAATGGAGGGGGGAGAAAGCACAGGAAAGGGGACAGCCACCACAATTCCACGTTCATAAAGGGAACAATATAAAACACAAGTACAAAAATATCCCCGTGTTCTTGTCAACAGTGCTCATATCTTCACAATAGGATTACACTTGATTTTTTTTGTTTTACTGTTTATTTTCTGTCTTGTGCTTTCTAGCATCCGGGATACTGAAAGCCTTCTTAAGAGCAATAGAGCTTTCAAATGTACTGTCAGAAAGAGAAAGTAAGAAAATCAAGAATAATGATGCTATAGCGAATAAGATTATGGTTACTGCATAAAGAATTCAAGAGACTGCCTCCAGTCTTTTGCCTCCATTGAATTGTAAGAAAACAAAAAAAACAAACGACCACATAACAGCGTGACAATCATTTGCAATTGCAGGAGGGAAGTCATGGGGTATCCTAACTGCCCACTTGCTCATGGCGTCCCAAACTATGTCCCTAAAATGTTTCTCATGTCAACAAATTCTGTGGCTGTGTTCCGGCTCTGTCTGAGCTCTTCAAAGGAACAGACCACATCAAAGGGTCTGAGGTGTCCTGCAGTGAGGAAATCTGATGAACTTTGTCTAACTAGTAGCGTTTCTACCCATTAGCATCTCACAACCCAAGACAATACGTCAGGATCTTGATTTTTTTTTTCTTTTAGACCCCCATGAATATTTTAATCCTCCTGGGCACTTTTGTGCTGAGCTCTCCTAACCAAGTAGAGATAAATAGTGAGTCTGAGATCTTCTGTTTGTTCCAGGAACCATGTGCTAGAGCTCCCTAGAGAGGCAAGGCAAGGGCTCTTCTCCATCCATCTTCTGGGACCTACATGGAGCATGCAATCCATTTGTACAGTTGTGTCATGCCTTGAAAATTTTCCAGGTCTTGAAGGGCTATTTTCACCTTATTCCTATTATCCCCAAATCCAATTTATCCTCTTGAATCTGGCAGTAAATGGCCCTGTAAAAAAAAAAAAAAAATTCAAGTGTATTCTAACCAGCTTAACAATAGCTCTGAAGAATCCTTCCGGGAAGGCAATCTTGGACATGAAGATTCATCCCTTCATCTCCAAACTTCTCAATGTAGACACCCATCTGGGCAGTTTGGATGCAACATGAGGGAAAGCACCTTGTGAGGGGACTTCAGAGAAAACACAGCCCAGCAGCGACTGCAAATCAGGGCTGTGGTGTGGGAAGCCAAGGTGGAAAGCCCCATTTGCATCTCTTTATCACTCCTTAGAGATGCAATTTACACACGCTACTGCTGTAGCTGGACAAGATGGATGGAATCTCAGGTGACCCGCCACAATAGCAAGGCAGATAATTTATAAAAACCATTTCACAAAGACATTCCGAATAGAATAATTCAAGAATCCGACAGTTGACAACCTGTGAAAAGCTGAAAAACGGTTCAGGAAAAGTTCAGGCTCTATATTATATGTCCTGAGTTTCTCTTGTATGTACGTGTATGTGTGTGTGTGTGTGTGTGTGTGTGTATGTGTGCGTGTGTGCGTGTGTGTGTGTGTGTGTGTGTGTTTACTGCTTCCCACTAGAAAGCAAGAATTAATTCAGAGACACAAATTTCCCTTAAAATGGAAAAGATATCATATACACAAAAAAATTAAAATGCCTCACAGGTGTTTTTCAATATCACTGAAATATTTTCTTTAAGTTTCTTTAGCTTTACTATCTCAGCATAGGACGCTTGTTGATGCAGCTATTGTTGACAGCTTACTATTTATGACTATCTGGAAGCCATTTGCTCAATTCTTATTCATCAGTTACAATATTTCTCGCACTACACGATTATGCTAAAGTCTAGTGATAAATATAATTATGAGGTTCATAAAAATGGGGAGGAATTCAGATAAAATCTTTGGCGTTACAGAGGTCACAGCTTATCAAAGAGGCATAGTTAAGAGCAATTGAGAAAATTAGCCTATTGATTGAAACATCTTCCCAAATGACGGAGTAAACAATCAGCCTGAAGTACAATCAATTGTTAAGCTATGAGGGCATATTGAGGATGAAAAAAAGTGAGAGAGGAGAAGTAAACAAACAATTGCACACATGAGCGATAAACTTCATATTCTTAGCACAAAGCACATTCTGTTATGAACCTAATAACCCACCACGTTTGAAAAAGATCAAATAACTTAACCCTTTTGTTTCTTTGTAAAGGCTCTCATCTTGCTAGACAGTTTTTCCTAGAAAGTTTCTGCCTATCATTTCTTACATTTGTGATCCAAGTCACGAGTCTTTGAGAATTAATGCTTGTCATTTTATCACCGTGCCGTTTGTACCTCAAGTATCCCTTACTTCATCCGACATAGGTGGTCATCAATATATCTTTTGGCTTCTTTTTTTTTAACTTTTTGACTTTTTAAATGCAAAGAATTTATAGTTTAATTTTTCTAATTAGCAGGTTAACAGATTTTAAAGGTGGAGTCATAGAAGTTGGGGAGATGATGGCTTGGTCAGGAAGAGTTTGTTTGCTGTACCTGCATGCCTGAGCTTAATGCCTAGAAACCACACAAAAAGACAGGCTCTCTGGGGAACTGGAGATGGATGAATCCCTCAGGCTCACTGGCCAGATATTTTAGCCTGGTAAATGAGCTCCAAGGCAGTGAGGAGCAAGCACACACACACACACACACACACACACACACACACACACCTCAAGGCGGATAGCTCCTGAGGAACACCCAACATTTCCCTCCGATCCCCATGTGCATATACAAACAAACATATATGAAATATAAGACTTTCAAATGTGCTAAATGAATAAATATAAAGAGAAGTGCCATGGTTCATTAAAAGTGCAGAAGGTGCAGAAAAAGTAGTAAGTTGGCAGTCCATTTCCACACCCACCTATAGGAGCACACATGCTGGCGTATATGATGTGATACTAAAATCAGACATCACCAAAAGAACCAAATGGATTTCCAGCAATTTAAATAGCAAACTTAGGGTGGCCTATTTTTAAATGAAGACTCTATAGCTTCCAATGAATTTACTTTGAGGAGAGAGTTCCCTAAGAAAGACAGCTGTCATCTAGGCCATGAGCTCCTGAGGACCATGGGACATCTGGTCAAAGGTTAACACGATACACATGTTGTCAAGTAGTCTTTTCAAGTAAAATCCTCGATTTAAAGGGCTCTTCCTTACACGGCAGTGATATGTACCATTGTCCAGTATGAATACAGCAAGAATTTATCTGCTTCATGGTGGCTTTTCTCATTTGAGGACAATATAAACTTAAGCAACAAGAAAATAAAAATAAGAATTAAACTCTGTGTGCCATTTTAAAATAAACCATGTATCTCATAATTAACCTGAAGTTTATATTCTCTTAATCTCATTTCACATTAAAGAAACAGAGACAATTCCATGTGATATAAGATTCATAGGTGTAATAAAACCAATTTTATAAGGCTAAGAAGGAAGAGATATCTTAAAAGATGCTGTCACCCATGAACTTTTGCAAGGGTGTGATGAGGTTTTGGCAAATAAGCCATCAGCACAGCATGGCCGTGAGCAACGTAACCCTCAGTACCGGGTGATTCTTTGTGCGCTAGTTCAGTAGACATCCAATCGCTGCAACCATTAGCAAACTATCACTACGGCTTCAAGAGAATCGGGTGTCTTTGACACTCTTTCTGCTTTCTAGGAGAGCCAACAGTCATAAAGTAGCTGCTGCCAGTGTTCCTCACTCCTGCTTGAGCCTTACCCAGAGGAGTAATATCTGTTGGGTGAAAATTAGGTGATGTCTCTATCCTAGTTGCAAAGGAGCCTGGGAAGTTAAGTTGTTATTTTTAGCTTCTTTTACAGTGGCCCAATCCCAGGAAGGAAGGCTAAAGGGAGATAAGAATGGGAGATGAACCAGCTATGCTACCAAATCTTCTACAATTAAAAAGTTTCTTTGATACGGGAGAATTATCTGTAGTCTGTCAATCATTTTAATAAAACGCTGATTGGCCAGGCAGGCAGTATAGGCGGGAAAGCCAGATAGGAAGTAGGAGTGGAGCAAAGAGACTGGGAGTATTCTGGAAGCAGTGCTCCCTCAGCACTCCTGCGCAGACCACCGAAGAGGCAGCATGTAACTTGCCCAGCTGAGAAAGGTACGGAGCCATTATGGCTAACATAGATGAGAATAATGGGTTAATATAAGTTATAAGAGTTAACAAAAAGCCTGACCTAATGAGCCAATCAGTTTATAACCTTATGGAGTCCTGTGTGTGATTTCTCTTTGGGATTTGCCGGCTGTAGGGTACTGGGTGGGAACAGAAACCCCAACAAGCCGGCCCCTCATGTTACATTTCTTAGGCACAGTTACCAGCTAGTAAATGGTGGAACTTAGATGCCAAGTTACCTGCTCTTCCCGAGACAAAGGAACGCTCTTCATGATGGATAAGTAGTTCATTTGGTCCTTTGAGCCCAACTGAAACCTTAGAAGAAGTTACTTTCTCCTCTTATAGAATAGCATGCACTTCTAACATGGTTACTGATCTGGCTACAAAAGTATCTTAATACTGTGACAGAAGCAGCCCAGTGAGTGGAAAGTTCATAAAAGGTGCATTCTTCATCCCTCACCTGATTATCATGAAAAACGGCAACTGTTGTAGCTGTGTGTGGTGGTGCATGCCTGAATCCCAACACTGGGGATGTAGAAGCAAGAGCACCAGCAGTTCAAGGTCATCTTCATCTGGGCTACATGAGACCCTGTCTTAGAAATAATAAACAAACTTGACTGACACAGAAAAAAAAAAAAAACAGAAACTCAGAAACAAGATGATCTTCCAGAGGACCCAGGTTCAAGATCCAGCACCCATCCAGTGCCTAGCAACCATCTATAAATCTTGTTCTAAGGATCCAGTGTCTTCTTCTGCCCTCAACAAGCACTACACAGCTGTGATGCACAGACACACATACAAGCAAAACACTCTCACATACAAAATAAATTTTTTTTAAGATAAACACTGTGCTGTGGTGATCCACACACTGCCGTTTAATAGCCTATACTCAAATCCAGGATCAATCATCCCAGGATCAATCATCCTGTAGTTGGTGCAACTTCACTCCTTCTCCAATTTCAAGTGCTTCTAAAATGCTGTGATTATAGGTGCATTAGGCAGAGTTCTCTAAATAAAGAGAAATGGTAGAATGAATATATATATATATATACATATACATATACATATATACCTGTATTAATTCATATTGTATTTATACATGTATATATAAATGTGTATGTATATATGTATTTGTTGTTGTTGTTGGTTGCCACATCAGTGCAGGAATGCCACAGGAATGAAATTGCAGGTCTGAGCTACCCCGCCGCACTCTCACAAGATTATACATGCTGTTTGAAAAGGATTCTGTACAATGCTAGGAAACTGGTAGGTATTAATTAAACCTACCAATGAACTTAAAAAATGTCTAAGTGTCATAAGGTTGATTTACTAAATCTTAGACATTATTTGCTGTATAATTCTACTCAGCCATGAAAATGGTAATCCTTCTGCCTGAAAGCTCAGAGGAGAGAAGAGAGAGTGAGATATTTTTCTCTTTAGTTTCTGATGAACTTATAGCTGTATGGCTCTCTATGTTTAAAATGAAAGAAATGACTAGCTCCTTTACAGCTGACCGGATTCAAATTGTACTTGAGACCTCCTCTAATTTCTCCTTCTGCAAGACCTTCAAACTCCCTGATGGACTTTCAAATTACGTGCTGAGAAATGGAAAGCAAATAACTTAAAATTCTTAGAAAAATCACTTGTACCATCTGTCCAGTCCATGTTGAAAAAAAATGACTATTAAAATGAAGTCTTTAAATAAAAAATAGCTTCAGAATTTCACAGAAAGTCATCTCTAATGGGCCAAGAAAAATGTGCTTTAAATGAGACTTTTTACAACATTCAACGAGTTCCAAAAAGAGCCTGCCATCGCGAACGTAAAGAAAAGTGAAACTTGTGTCTGTGTAAGCGCAGGGGTAGCACAGAGTCGTATTTTAACCTGATGTTGTCAGAAGCAAAGCCTGTACCATCTTCTTGTTATCTTGTCTATGATATACTCTCACCAGGATTTAAACCCCTGTGCTGTGAAATATGTCTCTTGCTATATTAAGGCAAAAAGAAAATGGAAGAAAACCGCCTCCTTTCAACCCAAACTTACCTTTGTGTCCTGCAGAGGAGAGCGCGGCTAAGCATGAGGAAGGCCCTGCTGTGCACCAATCTCTGGGCCAGGTTTCCATGCTCAGGCATGGGAAGGTGGCCTCAGAGCCTTGATTTTGAGGAAGTGGGTGCCTTCTGCTGATGATACTGGGACAGGGCAGAGTCCTGGCCTGGGGAATTGGAAGAAAAGGAAGGAAAGAGAGTTGGGGCACTTTGTGAACACCTCCTAGCAGCAGGAAGGCCAGTTCTGGGAATGTCACACACACCCTGTCAACAGACTGCAAGAGCCACAGAGGTTAGGCACTGGGGGAAAAGCAGGAGAGAACATTCATTTGGGGGCCTGGTTAGGAATCAGGGAAGGAAGGGTGACCCTCATGGGAGCTGATGCCAGGCCACAAGCAGATGGTGGCCTTGCAGTCACTGTTCTAAGTGAAGGTGCCCATGGACATAAGGACAATAAAAACTCCATATGTGAGGACGTTGCTTCTTTAAGGGCTTTTCAAAGCAAATGCAAGTGGCTGGATTTTGGACCAGTGAGAATTAATGATACTTTTAAAACAAGAGGTATTTTGAGGGGAAGAAATTGTAAGGCGATGTGTCGCCAGACCTACTCTGCAGTCTTAATGTCTGTGAACTGTTGGCTCTGCACGTGATCCGGGAGACTAGATAGCTCCAGGTCTTTCTGTCTATTAAACATCATATCCGGAACAGTCTAAAGCCCAGGTGTAAGGGGAAAGGTAATCGACAATAATAGAATACGGAGAGAGACGTGAGATGAGATAAATATGAATTACAAAGAAAAGGACCAAGAGAGTTTAAAATTGCAATCTCTACTCGTTGAACTAGAGGGGAAACAGCCTAAGACTCAGGGAAGAATGGCTTAAGCATAGCGGTGCTGACTTCCCACACCAGAAAGATTTTTTTTTTTTGTCTCTAAGGATAGATGGAATACAAATGTTTTGTAGAAAGAAAGTCATAAACAAAAGAAAATTAAGGGAGAGAAGTATGTAGACATGGACATTTATGTAGAAGGTGGTGTTCATACTGTTCCCTGTACCCAGAGTTGTTAGGTCTTCTGGGGCCTTGGTCGGATGATGATATACTTTGTAGTGTTGCCTCGGAGACAGGCTCCATCACAGCCTTAGCAGGCTAGGAAGAAAAAGTCCGAAGTTACATTTTATATCAACTCTCTTAAACCTAAAAATAATCATGGTATCGCTACTTCAAGATAGTTTAATATATTTATAACATTTATTATAACTACAGGTATACTATTTAGAAGGCTGAATTGGTGGACTTTTTGTATTCTAAAATTATATATGAAAAACTCCAAAATTTTATCACGCAATACTAAGAAAGAGTAGTCACGGTGACATTTCTGTTAGCGAATATGCCCCCTTAATTACATAATTGCATGATCTTTTTATAGAACTATTATAAAATGAATTTGAAATGACTCTTATGAAAAGAGTCAATTAGTGGGGCCAAGTTTTATTTACTTTTTAATTTTTGAGCAACAGCCAAGTAAGAAAGCTGGGTTTTGTACCAATTATTCAAAATACATTGGCTGACAATTCCTCATGAGATGCCAGTGTGCATTTGTGTGTGTGTGTGTGTGTGTGTGTGTGTGTGTGTGTGTGTGTGTGTGTCTATGTACCTTTATCATGGAGCAGGTAAACGCCAAAGGTGTTGTTGAGTATCTTTTACATCACATCCTCCTTATTTTTTTTAAAACAGGGTCTTTCACTGAACGTAGAGCTCCAGGGTTGGCCAAACTGCCTGCCTGTCTAGCTCTCAGGATCTGCCTCTTTGCCTTCCTCTCCTCCAGTGCTGGGGGTTCTGACATAGGTTGCAGCATTCAGCATTTCTGTGGGCACTGGGAATCTGACCTCGGGTCAGCATGCTGGTGCAACAACTACCCCACTTGCCAAGGCTTCTCTGCAACCACAGACATTTTCTAAGCCAAGTATTTTTCTTCTTTGTCATGTTTGCATCAACAATGATAATGCATTGTGTTCCTGGAGCAAAAGTCAGCTGATACGAGATTTTCCAATAACTTGTCTCATTTAAACCTCAGCGTGATCACACAAAGCCCGGCTGTGTAGTATTATTCTTATGTGATAGAGAAAAACAATAGAGGCATAGACTTGCAGACTTCAAAACTGATGATCAAAATTCTAGAAGCTAAATCTAGGTCTTTCCCTACTGTAAGATTAAATTCCTACACAGTCATTTCCACTGACAGCAGCTGCATAAAATTGTTTTAAGCTATTATGGTGTCTAATAAATTGTTTCATAAAGAAAGATTTCAATTAGGAAACAAATGAGGGGAAAATTAAAGCTCACAAATTCTCTTCTGGATGCTATCAGTTACTATATAGGACTGATCCCATTAGTTTTGAAATAGGACTCGAAATAATACCACCCTTCTGTGATGAGCTAAAAAAAAAAAATCTCCCTAGACATTATGCGTTTTCCATATAGCAGGCACAGTGATATTTTTCTGGTTTATAAACACATCCATTTATATCGGCTTCAGCTCCTCCCCCAGTAACGGAGCAAATGAGGACGATTTTGGTTATTGTACAGTTCGCCAATTTTTAAGTTGTCACCGCAGCCATTTATACCAAAGTTTTGGTGACAAAAAACTACTGACGGTCTCTTTTAAGTAGAGAAATCACACACAGGCCCATCAGTGGCCGAGCTTCTGGGTGCCCCCGGACAAAATAGGTATCTGCCATGTCTGTTTCTAAAAGCATGTCTTCTATAAGTCAGTGACGACTGTAAAGGAGGCAGAGCATTTATTTAACGTAATGAGATGTTCACATTTTTATTTTTCCCTGGGAGCATTGGGCGCGGTTGCGGGTGAGGGTACCACTTCTCCAAATTCTTCCACTGTGGCGGTACGTTGATTTTGAGAAAGTTCTCTCTTCCTCTCTAATTTGAAGTGCACGTTTTCTGCCGCTGCTGTGAAGGAGAAAGTGACTTTCAGGTGGCAAAAACCCTGAGCTCAAGCAGAGACCTCCTCCCCCAGGCCACTCCTCCCTCAGGTTGGCCCCATTCTTCTAAAGGCAGGGATTTATAAAGACCTTTGCCATAAATGTCAAAGAGTATTAACCTGAAAAGGACAACGACCCAAATCTTTTTTTTTTTTCTTTCCAATATGGGGAGGAAAATGATTTCAATTGCCAATCCCTAATGAATAATACTTTTTGCTTCAGGCTATTTCCTTCCTGTACGTGATCGACTTGTACGTGATCAACCCTGGGGCCTCTCTGAAAAGACTCATAATTAAAAATTTAAAGGGAACAAATGAGCTCTTTGGCTGTCAGCAGCACAGGAGTGGGAACTTTTACCTCTGCCAGCATCCAGGCATTGTCTCCTGTGAGAGCCTGGTTTCTTCCTTAACACGGGGTCTGGCTAAAAGAACGGCTCAGAGCAGCCAGCGCGCTGTGACTTGGGGAGATAATCAGTCAGCAGGTTGGATAGTATAACGCTTATGAAATTCTTCCTTCAAGGACTGTTATCTAGTGTTAGCAGTGTTTTATTTCTTCCTCTCCTGTGCTTATTTACGGCATAATTACAAATGGGAGAGGAAGGGAGGGAGCCAGGCATGAATATAACCATATGGCAGATCAACGCAGCCTGCTAGAAGCTCCACCCTGTGGGGCTCATTTGTCCATTAGTTATGTTGCAGACTGAGTCATAGTTCCACACAGAATGAAGAGGCTTTGATTTCATTCATTCTCTTTCTCAGAGAAGAACTTTTGCCCTAATCCGTATCATGATGCAGGACACACAACCAGCATCTCACCCATTTCGAGAGCATTCCACAACCAGTTAGTCCTTCTGGGTCCCTCTCTTCCTTCCCTGTTTGTTTGTTTCTTTTCCTGGCTTGCCTAGCTTCTAGTGAGTTTTCTTTCTTTAAAATGATTTATTTTCCTCCTATTTTCAAAAACTCTTTGAATGGGTCCCTGTGTTGAGTACTCTTTCCCATAGCATGTGCTTGTGTGCATATTTAAAACTGACCCTGAGTAACAGAGAAGCTGATGATTTGGGTTGAGAGTGAAGACGTGTTGTGGCTACGCAGAAGCCAAGCCAGTGTCTCTGGAAGTGTGGGCTTGCAAAATGAGCCATAATCCTTACTTCTCTTCTTCAGCAAATGTGAGATCTTCCAAGACTCAGAAGAAAAAGACAAGGTTAGTGGGAGCCAAGGACTGCTTTCAACAATGACACAGTCGTCAGGTGGTCCTACACTCGGCTGACCTTTCTTTCCTTAGTCTAAATATAAACCAAATTTTCAGTTCCCTTTCACACTTGAGTTTCGTTCTTCCTTGAATACTAATTGCGAATGTTTCACCCTTTGAAATCCTGAACATTAAATGTGCAGGAGGAAAGCTGTGTGGCAAAACCTCTCCTCTTGCTGCTCCCCAGGAAAGTAGAAAGTACGCCAAACTGGGCCCCCATGAAGACACACTGAGGATGTAATTTTATTTGGAACAGTCTTCGTGGTTGTGGTTCAGATGACGTAAGGTCATTATGGTGGCCCTAATCCAATATGGTTATATCCTTGTAGAGGGGAATATGGGACACAAAGATACGTGTACAGGACCACAACACATGCAGATGGAAACAGAAATTAGGCTGACGTCTACAAGTGGCAGGGGCGTGGGAGGGAGAACTAAACTACCAAAATCCAGAGGACAGCCCTGGAATGGAGTCTCCCTCGTGATTCTCGGAATTTTCTCAGTGTCTGTTGTAATGCCCTCCTCGTCCGTAGTTTTGTTAATCTGGATCATCTCTCTCAACCTTTTAGTTAATTTGGCTAAAGGTTTTCTTGTTGAATTTCTCAAAAAATAAAATTTCTCATTTCATTGACTGTTTTTTTATTTTTAATTAGTTTAATTTTTGTCCATCTGTCTGGATTTTTTGTTTTTGGTTTGTGTTCATTTCACTGATTTTAGTCCTGGGTTTATTTCTTGCTGTTTACTCCTTTGAGGTATTACTTCTTCTTATTCCAGAGCTTTCAGATGTGTTAATAATTTGTTAATATAACATCTCCCCAGTTTTTGTTACTATGAACTTGCTTCTGAAAACTGCCTTCACTGTGTCCTGTAGGTTTGTGTATGTTGCAGTGTAAATTTCATTCAGCTCCAAAACGATTTTAATTTCCTTCTTTATTTCTGTCTTGATCCATTTTTCATTCAGTAGTAAGTTGCTCAGTTTCTATTTATTTGCATATTCTCTGCTTCTTCTGTTGCTGTTGGTACCCAGTTTTATCCCTTGGTTTTCAGGTAAGATGCAGAGTATTGTTTCAGTTCTCCTACATCTGTTGAGTCTCGCTTTATGTAGCAGTTAGTGATCAATTTTAGAGAAAGTTTTGTGAGCTGCTGAGAAGAAAGTATATTCTTTAGTGTTCGGGGGGTAGAGAGGATATTCAGTTAGATGTCTGCTATGTCCATTCGACTTATGGTGTTATTTAACTCCAGCCTATCTTTGTTTAATTTTTGTCCAGATGATCTGAGTAAAGGGGAATACTGAAGTCGCTATCACTGTGCGAGAGTCGTTATGTGATGTTCACTGTATTAGTGTTTCTTTTATGAGCTTGGGTAGCCCCTTATTTGGTGCATTTAGAATTGTAATAGTCTCTTGCTTGGTTTTTCCTTTAATGAATATTTAGTGTCCACCCTTATCTCTTCTGATTAGTTTTGATTTGAAGTGTATTTTGTCTGATAT
The DNA here is from genome assembly GCF_982192425.1 of Myodes glareolus. NCBI lineage: Eukaryota > Metazoa > Chordata > Mammalia > Rodentia > Cricetidae > Myodes > Myodes glareolus. Next base: position 49,342,958 of record NC_142046.1, read on the forward strand.
TCAAACTGTTCCAGCAGCTTGCTTCTTGGATCTATTTACTTGGAAAACCATTTCCCACCCTCTTACCCTGAGGTAGCGTTTATTCTTGATTAATGAGAAGTGTGTTTCTTCGATGCAACAGAAAGATGGATCCTGTTTTCAAGTCCAATCTGTTAGTCTGTGTCTTTTTATTAGCTAATGGATTCCACTAATATTGAGAGTCATCATGAGCAGTGTTTATTGATTCCTGTTATTTGCTTGTTATGGTGTGGGTTCTCCCCCCTCCTTTTGATCTACTGTTCTGTGATTGTTTATTCTTTGTATCCTCTGGGGTGTGATTAATCTCTTCAGGATGAAGTTTTCCTTCTATGGCATTTTATAGAGCTGGATTTCTAGAGAGATGTTGCTTAAATTTGGTTTTATTGTGGGATGCATTTATTTCTCTGAAGCTTGTGACTGACAGTTTTGCTGAGTAAAGCAGTCTGGAGTCTCCTAGAGTTTGTAGAACATCAGGATGTCTCAGGGTTTGTAGAACATCCATCCAGACAGTTCTGACTTCCGTAGTTTCCATTGAAAAATTAAGTTATTCGAATGGGCCTGCCTTTATAGGTAACTTCATCTTTTTACCTGGTTGCTTTGACTATCCTTGTTTTGTACTTTTAGTGTTCTGATTATTATGTGTCATGAGGAATTTCTTTTCTGGTCCTGTCTATTTGCTCTTCTATAGACTACTTGAACCTTGATACTTTAGATTCAGAATTTTTCTTCTAGGATTTTGTTAAGAATGCATTCTATTCCTGTGACCTGGGTTTATTCTCATTCCTCTATCCCTGCCATTCACACATTTGGTCTTTTCATAGTATCCCAGATTTTCTGGATGCTTTTTGCCTGGAACTTTTTTTTAGATTTAATATTTTCTTTGACTAGAGTATCTATTTCTTCTATCATGTCCTTAAAATCTGAAATTCTTTTCCCTGTGTCTTACAAGTCATTAGTTACGCTCATCTCTGAGATTTTCATTTCACATCCTAAGGTTTCTTTTCAGTTTTATTTCAATTTAACTTATCTTTAGTGATTCTATTTCTATTTTCATGTCTTGAAATGCTTTCATTATTTCATTCAAATATTTGTGCTTTATGTTCTTCCTGAAGGCATTTGTTCATATCCTTGTTCATGTGCTTAAACATATTCATAAAATGCTTTTTCGAATTCCTTGTTTGTGCTTCAGCTAAATCACATTTCTCGGGCTTCTGGAGGAGGTGGATTGTCTTGGCTATTTATGTCTGTGGGTGTTCCATTCTTTTGCTACTCTTGTTCACTCTGAATGCTTGGAAAGTGTGGTGGTGATGGGGTACATGGTAGAGAGTGTTTTTGTGGGTCAGTGATTGATATAAAGGATGGAAGATGGACCAGGAAGAAAAGATTTAAGGGGCAACAGGAAAGAGCTAGTGGGACTAGGGTCCACACCAAGAGGACGAGTCCCAAGATGTGAATCTAGGGTGGGCGATGGGTTCCTTCAGGCAGGCTGCTACAGGACTAAGAGTAATTCTGGAGAGACCAGAATGGAGGACAGAAGTGAATGATAGTGAATATCATCTGCCTACACACTAGAGCATTGTGGCCAGTGGGCTTTCCAGGTAGGAAGTATTTCTGCAGGTTCAGGGGTGACATGGTGGAATAGAGATCAGCTAGAAGAAAAGGCTTTCAGAAAAAGTGAAGGGCATCCTAGGTCTGCACCAAGGAGCAGAGTTCCCAGGGAATGGAAGTAGGATAGGAGGAGAGACTCCTGCAGAAAGTCTGCAGTAGGGCAAAAAATAAGTATGGAAAGGTAGAGATGAAAGGGCAAAGGGGACCTAGGTTTGCACCTAGAGGCAAAGTCACCAGAGAATGGAGATGAGTGGGAGGAGGCATTTCTGCAAGAATGAGTAAATCTGATGAGATTAGCATGGAGGTCTGGTATGACTGAGCATCCCTTTAGGTATATGCCTACAAGTGGCATCTCTGGGTCTGGAAGCAGACTGACTCCCAATTTTCTGAGAAACCACTATATTGATTTCCAAAGTTGCTCTACAAGTTTGCACACCCACCAGCAATGGAAGAGTATTCCCCATACTCCACATCCTCTCCAGCATAAGCTGTCATTTGCGGTTTTGATCTTAGCCATTCTGGCAGGTGTAAGATGGTATCTCAGAGTGTTTTGATTTATATTTCTCTGATGGCTATGGATGATCACCATTTAAGTGTTTCTCCACCATTTGAGATTCTTCTATTGAGAATTCTCTGTTCAGGTCTGTGCCCCATTTTTTAATTTGATTATTTGGCTTTTTGGTGTCTAGTTTCTTGAGTTCTTTATATATTTTGGAGATCAGCTCTCTATCATATGCAGGGTTGGTGAAGATCTTTTCCCATCCTGTAGGTTGCTGCTTTGTACTATTGACAGTGTCCTTTGCCTTACAGAAGTTTTTCACTTTTATGAGGTTCCATTCATTACTTGTCAATCTTAGTGTCTGCACTACTGGTATTATATTCAGGAAGTAGTCTCCCATGCTAATGCATTCAAGGCTACTTCCCACTTTCTCTTCCATCGGGTTCAGTGTAACTGGATTTATATTGAGGTCTTTGATCCATTCAGACTTGTGTTTTGTGCAGGGTGATAGATATGGATTTATTTGCATTCTTCTACTTGCTGATATCCAGTTATATTAGCACCATTTGTTGAAGATGCTTTCTTTTCTCCATTGTATAGTTTAGACTTCTTTGTCAAAAATCAAGTGTCCTTAGGTGTGTGAATTTATATCTGTGTCTTTGATTATTTCATTGATTAATGTGTCTGTTTTGATGCCAATACCATGCTGCTTTCTATTCCTATAGCTCTGTAAGAGAGCTTGAGGTTAGTGATGGTCATACCTTCCACAGTTCTACAGTTGTACACGATTGTTTTATCTATCCTGGGTTTTTTTGGTTTTGCTTTTGTTTTTCTACATGAAGTTGAGAATTGTTCTTTTGAGGTCTAAAAATAATTGTGTTGGAATTTTGATGGGGATTGCCCTGAATCTATAGATTGCTTTTGGATGCTCAATCACACCAGAAAAACAATTGCTCAACTATGTTCATAGCAGCTTTATTTGTAATAGCCGGAACCTGGAAACAATCTAGATGCCCCTCAACAAAAGGCTAGATAAAGAAAATATTGTACATTTAAACAATGGACTATTACTCAGCTGTTAAAAACAGTGGCATCAGGAAATTTGAAGGCAAATGGAAGGAACTAGAAAAAAAATATCATCCTTAGTGAGGTAACCCAGATCCCAAAAGGTAAACATGGTATGTACTTTTTCATAAGTGTATATTAACTGTAAAGTAAAGAATAACCAAGGTATAGTACATAAACCCAGAGAGACTAGGTAACAAGGAGGTCCAAGGGAGGCCTAATAAGTCTTCCTGGGAAGGAGAAATAGAAGAGATCTCTTGGGTGAACTGGGGACAGGTGGGCATGGGAACTTGAGGGATCAAGTTAGGAGTGGGTTGAGGGGGAAAATACTGAAAGAGGTGATGGAAAGGTTGTTTTTTTTTTTTCCACAGTCAGGTAGAAACTAAATGCAAGGGAAACTCCCACAAACTTACAAGGATGACCCCCAACTAAGACTCCTAGCAATAGTGGACAGGTAGCCTGAACTGGCCATCTCCTGCAATCAGATTGATCAGATCAAATCCCAGTTTTCATCAGAGAGCCTTTATCTAGTAACTGACGGAAACTGATGATGAGACCCACAGCCAAACATTAGGCCAAGCTCAGGGACTCTCCCTGAAGAGAGGAAGAATTATAGGAGCCAGTAGGGTCAAGGGTATCACAAAAAAACCCACAGAAACAACTAACCTGCCTGGTAGGAGCTCACAGAGTTCAAACCAATTACCAAGGGCTTGTATGGGACCAACCTAATCCCTCTGCATATATGTGACAGTTGTGTAGCTTGATCTATTTGTGGGACTCCTATCAGTTGGAGCAGGGGCTTTCTCTAGTGCTTTGAATGGCTCTTGGGAACCTATTCCTCATACTGGGTTGCCTTGTTCATCCCAAATACACGAGGAGGTGTTTAGTCTTGTGACAAATTGATATGTCTTGCTTTGCTCTCATCATGGGAAGTCTGCCCCTTTCTGAACAAAAAAAGAGGAGGAGTGGATTGAGAGTGGGATTGCAAGGGGAGGTAGAGGGAGGGGAAATTGTTGCATTCAGGATGTTAAATAAATAAACGAAGAAAGAGAGGGAGGGAGAGAGAAAGAGAGAGAGAGAGGGAGGGAGGGAGAGAGAGAGAGAGAGAGAGAGAGAGAGAGAGAGAGAGAGAGAGAGAGAAAGGAAGGAAGGAAGAAAGAAAAGATTTTTAAAAAAGAAATGGAGATCTGGCAGGATAGCAAAAGATCACCTGCCTACAACCTTACAACTCAGCCAGTATGATGGCTGGAGGTACCTGGCAGAGGTGTTTCTGCCGAGTAGCAACTGTCACAAAGGAATCGAAATGAGCTAGCAGGGAGGACTGATAGAGTCAATGGGAAAGAGCTAAGAGGTTCCTGCCTTTCAGACTCCTAATAGATTACTTGGCACCTAACTTCCTTGGTGAGAGACTATTTTCATTGTCTAACATGCCTCATGCTTTCAACACCTGAAAGGATATGCAGGAGCTCTCTGGGAATCCTTTAGCCCAGCCAAGGTGAACAGAAAAATTCGTTATCACCCTGCCTGCCCCACATTGGACATGGACACCCGTGGGTTCGGAGTTCAGTAATGACACTGACCACTTCCTTTTAGGCTTGGCCTTTGGATAAATAAAAGAATACATTTTAGCAAGTTTAGGGGTTTAAAACATTAAATTATTCAAACTAACAGACAATCCACCATGCCATTTTTAAGAGAAACATGTGCTTCTTAAATTGAAAATTCTGCCCCATTAACTCCCTGAAAGGTGAAGGGGGGTGTTTACTGGGGAGCTCTGTGAATGAGCTAATTGGCAGTACAGTGAGGCCCCTGGAGGGAACATCTTTCAAATGTTCTAGCTGAATGTTCCTATTGGAGGGATTTGTATTTAACGGATGACAAGTTAATGTCTCTTCAGTGTCTTGAAGTTGTGGCAAAACTGCTAAAAGGCGTGATAAATGTTACCTGCGCAACTTTCTATTTCAGTGATATATTAACTCACCCATTAAACAGGATTCTGAAGAAAATAAAATAAAATAAACTTACCCAGCTCGCCAGAAGGCTGTGCTCTTGGAAGTCAACACCTTTCTCGACTTCCCAGCAGGCTTTGTTTTTCCTTTTGACTTTTTAATGAGTCTCAGGCTTTGAGTCCTTGAGGAAGAAAAGAGGTTCACAAACATCTCTGTGTTCTTTTCACAAACCCAGAAGGACAAACCAAAACACCGAGACAAATTCTTATCTACTTAAGAGAACCAACCAATCTTCATGCTCAGGGTCATGAACTTTGAAGCTGTCAAAATTTTCCTGTCTGCTGAATTTTAGCAAAACCCTTCCCTCAGAAACAAAAGATCTTTGTTCACAATGCTTGTGAAGACCTCTGACACTTACAGAAGTAGATAGTGTGTTACTTTTGCTTTTATTTTATATGCAAGGTCACACGAGAAGAAGAGAATCTGAGTTACAACGTGTCGTTATGCAAGGAGCAAATGAGAACTTGCCTGGCCCATTACCACCTGCATCATTGGACATCCTTGAGGTTTGTCTGTGGAGCTCTGGAGATGATGTGGCTCAGTCTCATCTTCAGTCCCAGGAATTTCTTACCACTTCCTGACCCAGAGGCATCTTTGTATGGCCATGCAAGGAATCTTTTATGTTTATCCCCTAGCTATAGGTACACCTTATCGCTGGCCATTCTTCAGGTTCGATACTGGCTCCCTTTCACATTTCATATTCTCTGGATTATGTTTCTAACTGAGTAAAGACATTTAATATTGATGGAGGTATGATACTGGGCCTGTATTTATTTCACGTCTGATGAGAAAGAAGTTCAGTAGAAACAGAGATTGATTCAATATGGACATGGACTTCTAGACTTCAGCGAAAGGCTGCAAAAGGAAGGAGTTTCCAACTCCTTCAAATAATGGCTTCTCCTTGCTCCCTCCCCCCAGCCACCTTTAAGTGGTAGTGTGTCTTTGCAGTGAGCCTCTCCCACTAATCGGAACTCCTGGCAGCATTGATTCGGTGCGGTGCATCCCACACCAGGATGTAGCATTCTGTGTCCTTGAATTTACATGCTTTCTCTCACGCTATGCCTTTTGCATGTACTCTTGGCTTTGCTAGGATGCCCAAGCTCCTTCCAGATAATTCTTAGTTGTGCTTCACATTCCAGCTTGGCTAACTTGAAAATCCCATGGGCCACAAAGAGTCTACGGTGTAGCACCATAGACTAGGATGAATTTTCCATCCACAGTGCCTCTCATCCCAACGGGCCGTAGGAAGCTGGAGAGTGGCCACTTGTCTGGTCACTTACCAGCTATGATCTTGGACAAGCTGCTTACTACATCTGAGTTTCCCTTCTCTCACCTGTGAAGTGGAGGAAAACATGCCTTTCTTGAAATACTGTAAGGAACAGTGCTATATAAAACAAAATAGAATGTCGTAGAATACAGCACATTACAGGACACCTGGCCTATGCGGTTTATTTTATTTTTTATTTATGTTATATGTGCATGTATGTTTTGCCTGCATGTATAGTTATGCATCAGTTGCGTGTCTGGTGATTGCAGAGGTCAGAAGAGGGAATCACATCCTAAGGACCTAGAGTTACAGATGATTATAAAAACCCATGTGGACCCTGGGAATTGAACTAGGTCCTCTGGAAGAACAGCCAGTGTTCTTAATTGCTGAGCCATCTCTCCAGCTCACTGAGATATGCATTTTAAAATGAGAGATCCTGAGCCATGTGTGGATGGTCCATTTCTGTGGTATAGCACCCAGAAGGCAGAGGAAGAAGGTCACTAGCTTAAGGTCAGCCTGGGCTGTATAACAAGACCTTGTCTCTCAAAGCTTAAAATAATCGTAAATTTGGAACCGCTGAAGCGAAAGTTAACAATAATGATGTTGAGATTTATCATGTGCATTAGCTGTCTAGAGCAGAGTGTTTATTTTTTTCCTGTGGAAAGTATTTATTTACAAGCATACATAAAGGCATTCGTCACACGCTCATTTATCTCTCTTGTATTTCTAAACTCTCATCTACCTGTGTTTACACAGTCCTTTTGTCCAGACAAAAATCTGACTGAAAGACATCATGAAACCAATTCTCACTCCCTTAGGAGCTAGGAATGTGAATTTTTTTTAAAAAAAAAATCCTTAATATAAAAGAATGGATTGCTATCGAAATCAGTGGACAGGATTTGGAGAAGGTCAAATCTTCCATCGTGTTATGAGAAGACACAGGCAAGTCAATGGCGTCTCAGCTCAGAATGGTTTATGGATGATGCTCGCTACAGGACCACTTTATTTCTCCATAGCCCGCCTCTCCCTACACTTGTCACCAACTTGTCCTCTGTCTTTACTCAACCATTTCCAGTCTCCTGTGCAGATCACATTCTTTGAATGTACTCTTTCTTTTGTCTGTGCAACCACCATCGAGATAATTCCTAGTTGTGTTTGAAGCTTCCACTGTAGCTCGCTGTTTCTGATTCACAGACTCCATTCATTGTTCTACGACTGCTTGACCCTAGGATGGATAAAGAATGGGGCCCATTCTGTGGCACGTGTGAATAATGGCCTCTGGAGTTTTTCTGTGCCTGATCTACTATACTATGCCTTTTTCTCAAATGCTCTTTTCTCCATCCCCCTCCTATGTACTCCAAAAGCCCCATGTTGACAATTATTTTAATTGTTTGCTTGAAACCGAGTCTCTTAGCCCAGGACTTCCCAAGACAGCAATTTGAGTCCAAGTTTTCTTTCCCCAATATTCTGTAGCTAAAAGGCGTTGGAAGTATTTGATTAATTGGTAGATTCACGGTTAGTGAATTCACAAATGAATGAACAGATTTTGAATGAAGACAACTGTGAAATGGGGGAGAGTAATTTGACTCTGCAGGGACAGGAAGGGAACCGTAGGAAAGAATATCAAACAACGAAAGAAATCCTCCATTACTTGTTTGATTAATTTCCCCTGAAGATGACCGGCTTCACATCAGACTGTTTCAGAGTTCCTTGACATCTTAGTAATAGTGGGCTCACAATTTAGTAGGGAAGTATACAAGGGCTAAGGTTAGGAGGATGATACAGTTAGGCTTGTAAGAATGGGAAACACAAAGTGAGATCATGGTAAAGAAAAGTTTGGCTTCCAATAGCATCTTGAGACTCATTCACCAGCCTTTGTAATTGGAATGGGATCAGTATTTGTATATTCAAAATTGAAAAGGCCCTTTCTACATTCGCTACTATTAGTTTTTCTCAGTTCCTTTTCTTACATCTAAAGCCATGCTTCTCAACCTTTCTAATGCTGCGACACTTTAATACAGTTCCTCATGATGTGGTGACCTCCAACCATAAAATTATTTTTATTGCTACTTTATAACTGCAAATTTGCTACTATTGTGAATTGTAAAGTAAACATTTGATATGCAGGATGTCTGATAGGTAATGCCAAAGGGGTAAAAACCCAACAGTTGAGAACCAATTGCTCTAAAGTACCAAAACTTCTGTATATGCTTGAAGCCATTCATCCTGACCTTCTTGTTATCATCTTTAGTGTGCTGGAATGTTCTCCAGGAGGCCAGGAATCATGGATTTTCTGTTAGAGAGCTCTTGCTACTAGCAGAATGACTTCTACCCAAAGTCATGTGGCTTGAAACCACTCTATTATTAAGTTATAACAAAAATCAGATGAATTATTGCTGATCTCTCAGTTAGCTCTAAGTTTAGACAAGAGTATGGGTTTTATCTCTGATGTTGCGTATCTTGCCTTTTTGTTTCAATATGGTATCAAATGTAGAACTACGATTTTTCCACCCACAATCCCAAGTAAATTCTTTCAACATGTATATTTAAGCACACATCCAGTTTGCATTCTGTTGATCTGATAAACACTATAACCAAAAGCAACTTTGAGAAGAAAAGGTTTATTTAGATTTTCAGATTACAGTTCATTTCCAAGAGAAATGTCTCCAGGCGCTTGGAGACAGGAAATGAAGCCGAGACCATGGAGGAACTACTGACGAACTTGCTCCGCTTCTTACATTATACACCCCAGAGTCACCTCCTCTGATGGAACCACCCACAGCACACTGAATCCTCCCACATTTATTGCTGATTAAGAAGATGCTGCACAGGCATACCAACAGGCCAATCTGATGGAAGCAATTCTTCCGTTACGTTCTTGTCTTCCCAGGTGACTTTAATTACTGTCAAATTGGTAAAAACTCACCAACTCAAACTTGTAGTTGTCTCTGAAATTAGTAATCTGCCTTCCAGGGCTATTAAATTCTGCTCTTACTAGAAAGGAAGAAATATTTGTTTGTTTGTTTGTTTGTTTTTGTTTTCAATCCATCCAACTTCAGTTTCCCTTCCTTCCACTCCTCCAAAGAACCCCTCCTCTGAGCCCCCCTCACTTCCCCTTTCCCCCAGATCTATTCCTTCATTTCCCTTTAGAAAAGAGCAGGCCTGGAAGGGATGTCCACTGAATACAGCATAACAAGATACAATAAGGCTAGGCACAAATCCTCATACCAAGGTTGGGCGAGACAAAGCAATAGGAGGAAAAGGGTCCCAAGAACAGATAAAAGGGTCACACAAACCCCAGTCCCACTGTTAGGAGTCCCACAGAAATCCAACCATATATGCAAAGGACCTAACTCAGAGCCATGCAGGCTTCATGATTGCTGTTTCAGTCCTTATGATCCCCTTTGATCCCCACTTACTTGTTGTCTGTAGGCCATGTTCTTCTGGCATGCTCTACTTCTCTGGCATCTACATTTCTTCTTTCCCCTCTTCTATGGGGTTCCTCAAGCCCCACATGGGAGGAACCCAATGGGGATTTCCAATGTGGTCTCTCTCTCTACCTAATGTCTGATTGTAGATCTCTGCATCTGCTCCCATCAGCTGCTGGAGGAAGCTTCTCTGATGGCAATTGGGCTAGGTACCTATCTATAAGTATATATAAATAAAGTATATATAATATAAATAATATAGTATATATATAATAAAGTATATATATATATATATATATATATATATATATATATATATATATATATATATATATATATATATAAAGCATACACCTTTAATCCCAGAACTTGGGAGGCAGAGTATCTCTCTGTGAGTTCAAGGTCAGCCTGGTATACAGGGCAAGTTCCAGGACAGCTAGAGCTACACAGAGAAACCCTGTCTCAACCCCATATATATATATATATATATATATATATATATATATATATATATATTATATATATATATATATAATTAAGATCATTTTAATAATTTTTTCTATACAGATAAACCCTGCCTTGAAAACCAAATATATATCATTAGAAAATCATTTTAGTAACATTTTTTTCTATCATAGGTCTCTGGTTCCTGGTCATCCAAGCAGTGTCAGGAATGGTTCCCTTTCATGATGCGGGTCTCAAATTAAACCAGTCAGTTGGTCAGTCACTCCCATGGGTTCTGAGCCTACATTGCCCCAGCACATCTTGCAAGTGGGAGAGACTGTAGGACATGGGTTCTGTAGCTAAGCTGGTGTCCCAGTCCCTCCACAGGTTTCAAAGGATGGCTGGTTCAGGCTCTGAGTCCTCCATTCCTAGGAGTTCTTGTTAGGGTCACCCTAATAGAATCCTGGGATTTTTCTTCTGCACTAGGTTCTCACATCGACTCCCCAATGTCCTTCAGCTTCAGTTATCTCTCACATACTTTCTCCATCCGTTCCTTCACACACACCCAATCCCTTCTGTTCTCATTTCTGCTGCCACCAATCCTCTGGGGAAATCTATTCTTGCTCCTATTCCAAAGGAGAGCCCTGTATCTCCCTTAGATCCCTCCTTGTTGACTCAGCCTTTCTGGGTCTGTGGATTGTAGCATGATTATAATTTAATTAACAGCTAATATCTACTTAGAAAGGAGGACATACCATGTTTGCCTTTCCGGGTCTAGGTTGCCTCATTCACAATGATTTTTTTTCTAACCCCACCTATTTGCCTGCAAATTTTATGATGTTATTTATTTTAAGGCTCAGTAATACTCCATTGGTTAAATGTACCATGTCTTCTTTATTCATGCTTCTGTTGAGGGATAGCTAGGTTGTTTCCAGTTTCTGTCTAAGATGAATAAAGCTTTTATGAACATAGTTGAGCAAGTGTCTTCATGGTAAAATGGAGCATCCTTTGGGTATGTGCCTAAGAGTGTTATAGCTGGGTCTTGAGGTAGATCAATTCTCAGTTTTCTGAGGAACCACTATATTGATTTCCACAGTGACTGGATAAGTTTGCACTCTCACCACTAATGGAGGATGTTCCCTTGCTCTACATCGTCACCACCATGAACTGCCACTTTGTTTTTGATCTTAGCTATTCGGACAGATGTAAGATGGAATCTCAAAGCCATTTTGATTTGCATTTCCCTGATGGTTAAAGATGTTGAACATTTCATTAAACGTTTCTCAGCCATTTTAGATTCTTCTGTTGAGAATTCTGCTTAGATCTGTACCTCATTTTTAATTGGATTATTAGTTTTCTTCATAGCTATTTTCTTATGTTCTTTATATATTTTGGATATTAGCCCCCCCCATCTTTTTGTGGAGTTGTTAAAACCTTTTCAAATCCAAGGACTTGGGAGGTAGTTGAAGACAGATATCTTTGAATTTGAGGTCAGCCTGGTCTATGAAGCAAGTTCCAGGACAGTCAGAGCTGTAATATAGAGAAACCCTTTCTTGAAAACAAAAACAAAACAACCAACAAAACAAAATCTTTTCCCCTTCTGTAGGCAGCCACTTTGTCTGATTGACATTGTCCTTTGCCTTACAAAAGCCTTTCAGCTTCATGAGATCCCACACATAAGTTGCTGATTTAGTGCCTGTGCTATCCGTGTTCTGTTTAGGAAGTTTTCTCCTGTGCCAATGCATTGAAGCTATTTTCCCTCTTTCTCTTCTCTCAGGTTCAGTGGATTTGGTTTTATGCTGAGGTCTTTGATTCCCTTGTACTGAGTTTTGTACAGGGTGATAGATATAAATCTATTTGCATTTTTCTATGTGCACACATCCAATTAGACCAGCAGCATTTTTTGATAATGCTTTGTTTCCATTTGTATTTCTGTCTTCTTATCAAAATTCAGATGTCTGTAGGTGTGTGGAGTTATGTGTACACCTTCAATTTGATTCCATTGATCAAGGTGTCTGTTTTTATGCCAATACCATGCACTTTTTGTTATTTTAACTCTGTGGTATAGCATAAAATCAGGAATAGTAGTACCTCTGACAGATCTTTTATTGTTCAGGATTGTTTTAGCTATCTTGGGCTTTTTGTTTTCCCATATGAAATTGAGTATTTTCTTTTCAAGGTCTGTAGAGAATTGTGTTGAAATTTTGGTGGAGATTGTGTTGAATTTGTAGATTGCTTTTGGTAGGATGGTTGTTTTACTCTGTTGATCCTACCAAACCATAAGCATGGGCCATCTTTTCTTCTTCTGATGTCTTTTTTAAATTTTTTCTTCAACAACTTAAAGTTATTATCATATAAGTCTTTTGTTTGCTTGGGTTTTTGCTCATTTTAGACTATGAGACCACAGTTGGAAGTATGCAGTCAAGACACATGGAGCATAGTGCAAAGGATGGATAAAACTTGTTACACAGAAGAGCAGAGCACAGACTGAATGGAGAGAGTGAATGATGGTCACAGGGACCATTGTATCAGTCTAGATTTTAGGAAGGGTTTATACCAGTTCTAAAGGTTTTAGAAAAAACATCTCTACCTGAGAGCCTCTGTCCTAAGCATTCAAGTAGTTGGCAAATCTTTTGGATTGACTCTTACAAGAGGGGGCAATGATCTCTCTCTCTCTCTCTCTCTCTCTCTCTCTCTCTCTCTCTCTCTCTCTCTCTTTCTCTTTTTTTTCTTTTTCAAAAAGCTCCCTAAAATGCAGTATGCCCAGTATTTAAGATTCCTGTAGTCAAATTTAAATAGTTGTCTACTAATTATATCCCAGGCAGTTTAGCAAGGCATATCTCTTCCCATAGTGATATATAAGACACAGGTACCATTCTGTTGACTAGCCATTAGAGTTATGAAATTCCAGTCTTTTTTTCTTGGTTGTTCATTATGAGGGAGGGGTCCCACTCAGTGTCCTCCAAGCCTACTAATGTTTAAGTAGTGATACCTAACAGACAGGAGGAAGAGCATGGTGGTGGGGAAAATACAGATATGGAAACTGTTCACTTCACGGAAGAAAGGAAGTAGGCAGTGAGGCAGTGATCAGAGATCAGGTGTATGCTCAAAGGTATGATTCTTGGGACCTCCTTCCTCCATTTTTCAAATTTTAACATCTCCCAAAAGAGTACCATGTGCCAAGGGCCTAACTTTCAGAAAATGAGTGTCTTGAAAGATACGTTATACCCAGCCATAACAAGTAGTAAGAACATATTCCAAAGCCTTGGAGAAAACAGAATTATGTGGTAAGAGCTGTGCCCAGCGCCAGATCAGGAATAGGCAGTAGTTTTTCCTGCCTGAGCCAAGAAAGCAGAGTACTAGCAAAGATTTGTGGGTGGTGATCAAGACATTTCCAAATGCACAGTGGGAGAAAGCAAAACAATGTTAAGAGTTGATTTCTTTATCAATATCAAGCAATTAGAAGCTCAAAGTTTGACAAGTAGAAGGGATATGAATGGTATGTGAGCTTTTCTGAAAGTTTTGAGAGCCCAAACAGTGGCTAAATGCAATGATAGCCTCTTCTAAATAAGGAGATTCCTTTCAGGAAGTTACTGATGTTAGGTCTACTCCCTAACCACGTCGTGCTCATGGTCAATGTATTCATGTATTGAATATGATTATGCATAAACAATTTCTGTTCATGCCACAGGAGAAGCTAGGAGGTTATGTCAGGGCTCTTTCAAGGCTTATGGAAATGAATGACCATGTTTATTGTTGTCATCACTGATAATTCTTATGCCATTATTGTATTTATTCAAGAATATGAACATGACTAAGTAAATCTGAACACAATTGTGCTTTATTGATTTTGCAGAGTTCCAAGGACGATTTCTGAGGCATGGAGCTTTCATCAAGGTGGAAGGAAAGGAAGTGAGTGCTACGATGCCAGAGCACAGCTAAGGCCCACGGACACCTAGCAACTGACTCCTCTCCTGCCGAATTCATTGCTTGCTGAATAATATGCTGCCTTTGCCAAAGGACGCGGAGCTCGTGCCCAAAAGACGTGTTCTTCAGCATTTGCACTAGACCTGTTCTCAAGACCATGGCTTCAAAAGTCTCCTGCCTCTATGTTTTGACCGTTGTGTGCTGGGCCAGCGCTCTCTGGTACTTGAGCATCACGCGACCTACTTCTTCCTACACTGGCTCAAAGCCATTCAGTCACCTAACAGTTGCCAGGAAAAACTTCACCTTTGGCAACATAAGAACTCGACCTATAAACCCCCACTCTTTTGAGTTTCTGATAAATGAGCCCAACAAATGTGAGAAAAACATTCCTTTCCTTGTGATCCTTATTAGCACCACACACAAGGAATTTGATGCCCGCCAGGCCATCCGGGAGACCTGGGGGGATGAGAACAACTTCAAAGGGATCAAGATAGCCACGCTTTTCCTCCTGGGCAAAAATGCTGATCCTGTTCTGAACCAGATGGTGGAGCAAGAGAGTCAGATCTTCCATGACATCATCGTGGAGGACTTCATTGACTCCTATCACAACCTCACCCTCAAAACCTTAATGGGGATGAGATGGGTGGCCACTTTCTGTTCAAAGGCCAAGTATGTCATGAAGACAGACAGTGACATTTTTGTGAACATGGACAACCTTATTTATAAACTCCTGAAACCCTCCACCAAGCCAAGACGAAGGTATTTCACTGGTTATGTCATCAATGGTGGGCCGATCCGGGATGTCCGCAGTAAGTGGTATATGCCTCGGGATTTGTACCCTGACAGCAACTACCCGCCATTCTGTTCAGGAACTGGCTATATCTTTTCCGCTGATGTGGCTGAACTCATTTACAAGACCTCCCTCCATACCAGGCTGCTTCACCTTGAAGATGTGTACGTGGGACTGTGTCTGCGAAAGCTAGGCATACACCCTTTCCAGAATAGCGGCTTCAATCACTGGAAAATGGCCTACAGTTTGTGTAGGTACCGCCGCGTCATCACCGTCCACCAGATCTCTCCGGAAGAAATGCACAGGATCTGGAACGACATGTCAAGCAAGAAGCATCTCAGATGCTAGGGTTTTTATTGATGTACATACGTTTCTTTTCTAAGAAATGGAGACTAAGGTGTTGGTATTTTGCAGGTGTCACCAAGGGAAAATGAACTGGTAAGGGGTTTTGTAAAGCCTTAGCTTCTTGTTCCTGGTTCCTTTCTTGGATCACTAATTTACAAGTATTGGGCTCAGTCATGGAATCAGTAAGTGCGTACGGTGGGCCAGATTTCATTCGCACGTCCTAAGACATTGTCATTTGGTTCAAAAAGTGACTCGAAATAACTGCTAGGATTTGTGCGCTGCACATCTGAGATCAAAATCTGGGTCAGGAAATGGAAATTCACACTAAGGTCTTCATATCATTGCTGCAAAAATAAATAGCAACTCTTTAGGGAAAAAAACAAGTCAGAAAAGAAACATAGTCAGGAAGACACACTGGATGTGATTTTTAATGCTGGGTGTTATTATCACTTTAGATTTTTGCATATATTGCCATAGAATGTGTACAGAATTCGTGATTCTACCAATAATTGATTTTATCTTATCCCTGGTAGGGAGACTGTAATGAAATAGATGGGAATTGAAACCTGAGAATCAATTATTCTATATGAATAGAAAACACATAGGCTTATACTTTCAAGGATTAAATCTGGCCAGCAGGTGGGATGTACATAAAATGCTACTTCAAGTAAATAAATAAACGCTTTTTTTTTTTTCAGAACAAATATTACATGGTGCCACCGAGGAGACTGCCAAATGTAGTACTGTCGCCTGCTTCTTTCCATATAATGTCTTTAAGTGCATTTTACAGTTCTTTGATCAGGCAGGTATATGTCTCCATGTGTAGAAAATAAGTTAGTAGGAGGCCCAGAAACAATACATAGCAGTTGATAAAATGCGAATTTAGGCATCCATTCTAACTAGCATATGCGTAGCAATAGTGTACAATGCCCCTCTCACGTGTTTGAAAGCATGTGAGAAAAATCTTTAACAGGTACCAGTGTTATTGAAAGATGTGGCCCTGCTACCAAAAAGCTGTAACATGCAAATGACATCTAAAGCACTTAAGTACTTTTAGCAGCAGAGCTGTTCTGAGATGTTCTGGAGGTTCTGTGGCTGAGATCCAAGGGAAGGAAGAACGGGGAAGCCTGAGTTCAGATCCCACTGATGCCACAAATTTACATGGACCCTATGAACAGGCATCTCGTTTTTGATGTACTTCTGTATGCTCACTTGCAAAATGGCTAAACAGAAAAATCTACCTCACAAGTACTGTGAGAGCAAATCATGTTTGCTAATAAGTATTTTGAGGTCTTTAGTTTAAAAGGTGCTACGTAATGCCATGTATCATGCATTATGCTAAATGCTAATTATTACAGTAATTATAAAGATGGTCATCAGTTGTGGTAACATCATCTTAATATAACAATTTACCCAAATAAAGATTGACTGTGAACTCTCAGTGTACCTAATTCTTCCAAGACTTGATATTTCCTTGGCTATAAGATAGCTGATTGTGGAAGCTTCAATTCCTCTGCCATGTTTCTGGTTTGGATGACAAATTTGTCACTCCGGTGTGTTGTATTGGTATCCCAGAATGTTGAAAAGCATTTGCTTTGCTTTGGGAGGAGCTTTACCTTTGCTTTGCAAAATGCATCCTGGTCACTTAAACCATAGGAATCATTTGCCATGAATTCTTAAAACGTTTTAGGAGAGTAGAGCTAATCTACTCCTTAGAAGAGGAATAAGCACTCAATATATCTTCCATTCATTAGGGAACTCATCGTTGTCATGCAAAGAAAGCCCCGCAGCTAAAAGTGTTCCTTTTATCTATTTTGTTTGCACCTTGATATCTGGAATACCCACATAGAAGCTGAATGCAATAGTGATAGGGAGACAAAAGGAAGAAATGGAGCCCCTATAATCTCATCAGCCCTTGCTAGGAAACACCAGATCTCTCATTTGTCCCAAAGTACTAAATGACACAGGACGTCCCGCCCTTTCATTTGATTTGATCCCTGAGCAGTGTCAAGGGTTCAGGGAAGAGGTGAAGCAGGGTAAGTTGAGCCACCCTCCCATCATCCAGCCTCAACCGTTGTGAGCTCCAACCACTGGGAAAGCCTCATCGCCTCCCAGTTACACAGCTGAATGCAGTCTCTGTCTCTTACTATGGCCTTGCATCTACCATGCTCAGCCAAGTCACTTTTCATGTCAAAGAATCTCACATTATAATAACTATGTGTGTACACCTATGAATTGTTTTATACCTATGTGTGGAATATGCACAGAGCCCTAGTCTTGAAAAGGAGCAAACATCAGAAAAACATGTCTTAAAGAACTATTTCTTATCTTTTTTTATGCTACATAGTGCCCGTATGACGAACATGTAAATAGACATCAACGATTACATGTACATATTTTAAAAGAGGTTTTTTCTTCACTTCAAGTGTATGTACAGCTAGAATTTGCTTGATGTGTAACATGTTCCTCTGCATGGACGTCGATGAGGCAAGGCCATTTGTCCAGTGTTTCAATAGCCTTAAGCATGTTTGCTCTTTGTTTCTTGGATGTTCAAAAAAAATGTTTAACTTATCAAGGAAAAGCTCTAATTTTCTACTTTTGTTAGTTCTATTACAAGAAACCGGTCAAATTACTGTCAAGGTTGTTGATTAAGCCATTCATACCATTTATTTAAGAAAAAAAAATCATAATAATGACAGTATTCTGGGGCTGGAGGGTGTGACTCAGTGGTAAAGCACTTGTCTAGTGTATAAAGGGCTCTGGGTTCAATCCTCAGCACTGCAATAATATAGTGAAAATAATGATGGCACTGTTGAACCAGAAGTCACTCAAAGAATTTTGTAAACACTGTCTAACTCCCCGTTATTTCTTCATTATGTACTAGATGACATCAGCATCTATAATCTTAAAGTTTCTTCATTTATTTCTTAGAGAAAAAAAATATGCTTTCTCTTTGGTGCCTCGATTATATGGCTTTGTGTCTTCTTGGAACAGTTTCACTATATGAAAATGTAACAATGTACTTTTAAATAAGCAGGTTCAAAACATGAAGATCATTTTTGATTTGAATATTGATTAAATACGGGAGAACAAAACCCCTTATGTGATGAGAAACGGAGGGGAAACGAACTCTTTACAGAGAAGCCGAGGAAGGAGTTTTTCAATCAAATTTCTTCTAACAAAAGACAATGGAATATTTATGTACAGCATCTGGAAATCATTTTCTACCTTTCCTAATATGTGGGTTCAGTGCGGGAATTGATTGTATCATTTCTGTAAAGGTGAAGATACTTTTTTATAAGCAACAGGTAACTTGTGAATGGAAGAAATAATTTACTAGGCGCGCTTGATGATAATTGACATCTAGGTATATTGTTATATATGAATGATTGTATTTATGTATTTATTTGTTCAAAATTGTACATATGGTTTTGCCAAAAGTAACTGTGTGTTAAAGTGCACTCTCTGGGTTTGTAGTACTATTTAGGGTTACATGGGTTGCCAATCAAGCTGCTAATCAGAATACTATTTTTTGTATCAGTGTTACAACATGGACAAATGGACAGCGCTGTCTTCTTTCTCATCACCTTCTTTAACTTCCTCTTGAAATGTAAACTGTTGGTTGAAAACACGATGCTAATGTACAGACCCATCTGTCAAGGGGAAGGATCATGGTTTCATAAAGCTGATTTTTTTTTAATTCTTGGGACAAATAAACACAAAGAACTCATCCCATTTTCTTCTGCTTCTTTTGCATGGCTCTCTTTGGGGAGATGTGGTTGTTGAAAAATAGTTCAGTGGCATACAAAAGAGTTCCAAAATAGCCCAGAATGGAGTATAATGAAGGTGTATTTATTAGGGGATAAACTCGCAGAAATAGTAGCCAACCACAGTCCTCGGTATGTACTGAGAACTGAAACCAAATCCAACAGCCAAGGGGCCTGCCCACGCTTCTCATCTGCATTTATAGTACACGAGAACACACCCAAAGTGGGCTGGTATCCTAAAGGCTATTGGCTGAAGGAGTTCCCTCAGCACCTCCCTCTTTGTCTAAAAGTTCTAAGCATAATACACAACTATATACAATAAGAACAAATATCAAGTATTGCCCAAGGAAAAGAAAAGGCAAAAACATACATAAAAATTAGAATTACAACCAGCATCAACAACATCAGACAAGAAACATATGCTAAAAGTTTCAATAGTTATTCTAGCCTAAGGAGTCTAAGTCTTATAATAAAAATGGCTTGGTTAAGACATGAGAGGAAAGTAACTATGACTATCTAGTCTTGAACTCCATCAAAGACCTGAGAAGGGAAAGTACAATCAACCAACTTTCAAAAAAAAATGAGAGACAACCAGCTACCTGGGCAATCGCCCCAAGTTTGCAATGTTGGGGAAATTGACTTTGGCTAAGGCCTAGAGTAATTGACAGACCATTTTCAGAGTCAAGAAAACTTTAAAAACTGTCTTATACTGTCCTTGGCATGGTTTGGCAGTCTTTTTGCTTGTATCCTGCTTGTCCAGTCTGGACACTGTGCATTTTGTCAGTAGTCAAGATAGGGGTAGTTCTTTGTTCAAATGCCAATTTTGCCAAGAAGGAAACAAACTCCAAGTAGAGTATCTTCAGTGCCCCAAATTCTCTCAGGAACAGATCAGGACTGCCAGGAACAATTTTGTCTTGTGTCAACAGAACCCCTAAGTTACTTAAATGCCATATTCTACAGTTCTTTGAAGTGTTTGAAGATTGCCTATCTATGCATAATGCATCTAAAGAACCTGATTAGTCTAACTATAAGTGTGACAAACATGGATGATATGGATGATTGTTGACCAGTAATTAATTCTATTTTTTCTTTGAGACAGGGTTTCTCTGTAGTTTTGGAGCCTGTCCTGGAACTAGCTCTTATAGACCAGGCTGGCCTCGAACTCACAAAGATCCGCCTGTCTCTGCCTCCCAAGTGCTGGGATTAAAGGTGTGAGCCACCACCTCCTGGCTCAACCAGTAATTCTTAATACCTATATAATTTAAAGGCTTTGCATTAAAAATTAAGCAATCTTTAAAGAAATGTGCAACAAATGAGACAATGACTTCAGAATGTAAACGATGTATAAGTATCGTGATCAGAGGTAGAAATGTATAGTGCAATATAAAAATATATCCTAAAATTGCATCAATTTATAAAATATCTAAAGCTGAGGTAGAAAAATGCATGCATACAATGTGACAAAATAATTTTGCATAGGTGCATAAATATGCAAAGAGACATAGGAGCATATTCAATATAACAAATATAATCTGAATTTGTATCAATATATAAGAATCTATACCAATGAAAATTGTCTATAAAGAATAGCTCACAAGTATTCTCACTATTATAATTCACTGTTATTATTAGTGTGAGTAAACTCACACTAATCTACCTATTATCTCATCCCATCTATTTCCTTTTTTTAAAAGAGATATTCCTCCCTGAGCGTACTTCATTTTCAACCCCAACCCAATACCAATTATAGCCCAACCCCTAACAATGTCCCTAGCCCTGAGACAAACTTTGTTGGGAGAGGGGATGTCTAGAATTGGATGTCATTTTCTAGAATTTCTTCCAGCTGTCATGGGGGCAATGTTATTTCTATGGGATCTTATAAAAACTAAAATGATAGTTAAGTTTCAAGATTACTGTCTGGTATAATTACAGATAGTTCAGGGTTTTCCTGAAGTTCTTATTTGAAATTCCAGCTAAAACGTTGTAAGAAGGTGCACCATCTCAGCTAGCCAAGTTGGAGTCATCTTGAGGAGTTTGTAACCCAAAATCAATCTTAAAGTAGTGCTATCAGCATAATGGCATCATATTAACCAGGGGGAAATTGTTGTTGTGGGGCCTCATCTTCTTCCTGGAAACCTCAAAGATTGCTGCAGGAAAATTTATTGTTCATTGTAGAAACCTTAAACATTATTCATATAGACATATATGAATATATATGTAAAAGGTACCATAGAGACAAAAATAGGTACGGAGAGAAGTAAAACATTTTTGAAAGCAGAGTTTTGATAATACTAAGTTTCTAAATTTTATTTTTCTTTTGTCCCATACCAGGTGTTTTCAGGTATAAGACAGAAACTCTGAATTTTTTTCTTTCCATAACATCCTTGGAGAAGGATAGCCACTGTCCAACTCCAAAGCCAGCTTTGATATTTAAGTGAGCTGTGGGGCTATCATTATAGTGAGAAGTAGAAAGATATGTATGTTTAGATAATGAAATTTTACCCTGCACAGGATATTGGTACCGTAAGTCATATTTCTCTTTGCTTGGTGATTGTTTCTGTATCTTTTCCTCTTTAGGTATCTAGTTGTTTAAAGTCTCCCAACTTTTTCTTTTTAAAGTTTATTAAATTATGAAAGTTTTCATTTCCGCCCCTCCTCCCAACACCCTCCCACTCCCTCCTCCCCCTCCTCCTCCCTCTTCATCCCTAAGAGCAGTCAGGGCTTCCAGCCCTGTGGGAAGTTCAAGTTCCTCCCCACTCCTTCCAGGTCCCTGAAGGTGAGTATCCGAACAGACTGGATCCCAAAAATCCAGCATATGCAGAGGAAACAAGTCCCAGTGTCATTGTCAGTGGCTTTTCAGAAAGGCTCCGGACCAGCCACATTCAGAGATCCAGCCACATTCAGAAAATCTGGTTGGATCACATGCTCATTCAGTCCCAGTCCAACTGGCCTTGGTGAACTCTCATTAGATCAGTCCCCTTGTATCAGTGGGTGATCGCACCCCTCGCGGTCCTGAGTTTTTTTTCATGTTCTTCCTTTTTCTGCCCCTCATTTGGACCATGGGGGGCTCAGTCCGGTGCTCCAATGTGGGTCTCCATCTGTATCGCCATCCATCGTCAGATGAAGGATCTATGGTGATAAGCAAAATCTTGATCAGTATGGTTATAGGCCAAGGCCGGTTCAGGCACCTTCTACTCTGTCTAGAAAACAGTCTGGGGATCTCTCCTTGGACCTGGGATCCCATTTATAATCAAGTCTCCTGTAAACCCTAAAATGACTCCCTTAGTTGAGATATATTCTTCCCTGATCTCATATCCATCCTTCCTCCCTCCCCCCATCCCAGTCCACCTAGCTTTCCCCATTCCTTCCCTACTCCCTTCTCTCTAACCCTCTCCCCTTCCAACAACCCTCCCACCCCCCCATGCACCCGAGATTACCTGGGACTCTTGTCTATTCCCAATCTCCAGGCAGATAGCTACATGATTTTCAACAGGTTCACCTTCTTATTTAGCTTCTCTAGGATCACGAATAATAGGCTCAAAGACCCTTAATTATGGTTAGAATCCACATATGAGTGAATACATACCATATTCCTCTTTTTGGGTCTGTCTTACCTCACTCAGTAAAGCGTTTTCTATTTCCATCCATTTGCATGCAAAATTCAAGATGTCATTGTTTTTTACCGCTGAGTAGAACTCTAATGTGTATATGTTCCACACCTTTATTAACCATTCTTCTATTGAGGGGCACCTAGGTTGTTTCCAGGTTCTGGCTATTACAAATAGTGCTGCTATGAACATAGTTGAACAAATGCTTTTGTGGTATGATAGGGCATCTCTTGGGTATATTCCCAAGAGTGGAATTGCTGGGTCCTGAGGGAGGTTGACTCCCAGTTTCCTGAGAAACCGCCACACTGATTTCCACAGTGGCTGCACGAGTTTGCATTCCCACCAACAATGGATGAGTGTTCTCCTCATTCCACATCCTCTCCAGCATAGGCTATCATTGGTGTTTTTGAGTTTGGCTATTCTGACAGGTGTAAGATGGTATCTCAAAGTTGTTTTGATTTGCATTTCCCTGATCGCTAAGGAGGTTGAGCATGACCTTAAGTGCCTTTTGGCCATTCGGAGTTCATCTGTTGTGAATTCTCTGTTCAGTTCAGTACCCCATTTTTTAATTGGGTTAGTTAGAGTTTTAGTGTCTAGTTTCTTGAGTTCTTTGTATAATTTGGAGATCAGACCTTTGTCTGATGAGGGATTTGTGAAGATCTTCTCCCAGTCGGAAGGTAGCCTTTTGGTCTTACTGACAGTGTCCTTTGCTTTACAGAAGCTTCTCAGTTTCAGGAGGTCCCATTTATTCATTGCTTCTCTTATTGTCTGAGCTCCTGGGGTTCTGCTTAGGAACTGGTCTCCTGTGCCTATATCTTGTAGACTACTTCCCACTTTCTCTTCTATCAGGTTCAAAGTGGTCAGATTAATGTTGAGGTCTTTAATCCATTTGGACTTGAGTTTTGTACATGGTGATAGATATGGATCTATTTTCATTCTTCTACAGGTTGACATCCAGTTATGCCAGCACCATTTGTTAAAGATGCTTTCCTTCTTCCATTGTGTGCCTTTAGCTCCCTTGTCAAATATCACGTGTTCATATGTTTGTGGGTTAATACCCGGGTCTTCTATTCGATTCCATAGGTCGACTTCTCTGTTGTTATGCCAATACCAAGCTGTTTTCAATACTGTTGCTCTGTAATAGAGTTTGAAGTCAGGGATGGTAATGCCTCCAGAAGTTCCTTTATTGTATAAGATTGTTTTGGCTATCCTGGGTTTTTTGTTTTTCCATATAAACTTGATTATTGTTCTCTCAAGGTCTTATTAATTTGAGTGTTCTCTCTCTGCTGTTTGATTAGTTTGGCTAGGGGTTTGTCAATCTTGTTGATTTTCTCCAAGAACCAACTTTTTGTTTCGTTGATTTTTTGGATTGTTTTCTGTGTTTCTATTTTGTTGATTTCAGCCTTCAGTTTGATTATTTCCAATCTTCTCCTCCTCCTGGGAGAGTCTGCTTCTTTTTTTTCCAGAGCTTTTAGGTGTGCTGATAAGTCTCCAATATATGCTTTCTCCGTTTTCTTTAATTGAGCACTTAGTGCTATGAACTTTCCTCTTAGAACTGCTTTCATTGTGTCCCATAGGTTTGAGTATGTTGTGTCTTTATTTTCATTAAATTCAAGGAAGACTTTAATTTCTTTCTTTATTTCTTCCTTGACCCAAGGATGATTCAGTAGTTGACTGTTCAACTTCCACACGTTTGTAGGCTTTCTGGTATTCGAATTGTTATTGAATTCTAACTTTATTCCGTGGTGATCCGACAAGACACAGGTGATTACTAATATTTTTTTGTATCTGTGTAAGTTTGCTTTGTTACCAAGTATGTGGTCAATTTTCGAGAAGGTTCCATGAGCTGCAGAGAAGAAAGTATATTCTTTCTTTTTTGGGTAGAATGTTCTATAGATATCTGTTAAGTCCATTTGATTCATTACCTCTAGCAATTCTCTTATTTCTCTGTTGAGTTTCTGTTTGATTGATCTGTCCATTGGTGAGAGAGGTGTGTTGAAGTCTCCTACTATTAGTGTGTGTGGTTTGATGACTGCCTTGAGTTCTAAAAGTTTTTCTTTTACATAAGTGGGTGCTTTTATATTAGGGGCATAAGTATTCAGGATTGAGACTTTCTCCTGATTAATTGTTCCTGTTATGAGTATGAAATGTCCATCTCCATCTCTTCTGATTGATTTTAGTTTGAAGTCAATTTTGTTAGATATTAGAATGGCAACACCAGCTTGTTTCTTAAGTCCGTTTGCTTGGAAAACCTTTTCCCAACCCTTTACTCTGAGTAGATGTCTATCTTTGTGGTTGAGGTGTGTTTCTTGTAAACAGCAGAATGTTGGATCCTGTTTTCTTATACAGTCTCTAAGTCTATGCCTTTTTATAGGTGAGTTGAATCCATTAATATTAAGTGATATTAATGACCAGTGGTTGTTGATTCCGTTTATTATTTTTGTGTGTGTGTGTGTGTGTGTAGTAGAGTCTGTGTGTTTCTCTTCTTTGAGTTGTGGTTGTGAAGGGTCGCTAGATGTCTGGGTTATTTAGGCAGTGATGGCAATGTTGGATTCCTTGGGTTGCGATTTTCCTTCTATTACTTTCTGTAAGGCTGGATTTGTGGCTACGAATTGTTTAAATTTATTTTTATCCTGGAATATTTTGTTTTCTCCGTTGATAGTGAACGATGGCTTGGCTGGGTATAGTAGTCTGGGTTTGCATCCACGGTCTCTTAGTTTCTGCAGTACCTCTATCCAGGATCTTCTGGCTTTCATGGTTTCCATAGAGAAGTCTGGTGTAAGCCTGATAGGTTTATCTTTATAAGTCACTTGACCTTTTTCCTTTGCAGCTCTTAATATTCTTTCTTTAATCTGAATGTTTTGTGTTTTGATTATTATATGGCGAGGGGACTTTTTTTTTGATCCAGTCTATTCGGCGTTCTGTATGCTTCTTGAACCTTCATAGGAATATCGTTCTTTAGATTGGGAAAGTTTTCTTCTATAATTTTGTTAAATATATTTTCTGGGCCTTTGGTCTGCAGTTCTTCTCCTTCTTCAATCCCTAATATTCTTAGATTTGGTTTTTTTATTGTGTCCCAGATTTCCTGAATGTTTTGTGAAGAGAATTTGTTGGATTTGCCGTTTTCTTTGACCAGAGCATTTATTTTCTCTATGGTATCTTCAGAATCTGAGATTCGTTCTTCTATCTCTTGTATTCTATTGGTTATGCTTGATTCTGTAGTCTCCGTTCATTTACCTAGGTTTTCCATATCCAGCCGGTTCTCATTTTGTGTTTTCTTCATTGCTTCCATTTCAGTTTTCAATTCTTGGACTGTTTCCTTTACTTGTTTGATTGTTTTTTCTTGGTTTCTCAGGGTATCATTCACGGATTTACTTATTTCTTCAAACTTTTTGTTATATTTCTCATCCATTTCTATACTCATTTCTTGAAACTTTTTGTTATACTTCTCATCCAATTCTTTAATGGAGTTATTCATATCCTGTTTAAGGGACTCTATTGCTTTCATAATGGCACTTTTTTCCACTTCATCTGGGTTAGAGTGTTCAAATCCTTCTGTTGTAGGGTTGTTGGGATCTGGTGTTTTCATGTTGTTTTTCAGATTGTTGGAGGAGGTCTTGCCTTGGCGTCTGCCCATCTCTTCGTTCAAATGCTCTCTATTGGAACTTCTGGTAGCGGGTCAGGTTCCCTTGTTGGGCAGGGAGTTCACTGATAGAATGCCTACCTTTCCTCAGGCAGGCTATTGAAGCACAGGCACTCCCTCTTTCTGGGATGCGTCTACAGAGCAGGCCCAGTGTGCAAGGCAGCTGAGCTGGGGAAATTTTATGGCCCCAGTGGGAGGGGAGAAATATAGAAATTTGTACCTGGATGGAAGCTGGGATGGCAGGCGGGAGAGCTTAGCAGGGTGGAGCCAGCAGAGCAGGCTGACCTGGGAGTCTATGGGGTCGGGGAAAGACCGAGCTCCTCTTCGCAGGGCCCCTGCCGCAGGCCCAAAGCAAACTCACCCCTTCGATGGCCCTCTGGATGGAAGCTGGGATGGCTGGCGGGGATGCTAGCAGGGTGGAGCCAACAGTGCAGGCTGGCCTGGGAGCCTATGGGGTCGGGGAAAGTCCGAGCTCCTCCTCACCGGGCCCCTGCCGCAGGCCCAAAGCAAACTCACCCCTCCGATGGCCCTCTGGATGGAAGCTGGGATGGCTGGTGGAGGCGCTAGCAGGGTGGAGCCAGCAGAGCAGGCTGACCTTGGAGTCTATGGGGTTGGGGAAAGTCCTAGCTCCTCTTCGCCGGGCCCCTGCCGTGGGCCCAAAGCACACTCACCCCTCCGATGACCCTCTGGATCGGTCTCCCAACTTTTTGAAGATGGATATTTTCCTGAAAAAACAAGAAAAGAACCATGCCTCAATCTTTATGAGGTTTCCTTACACATGTAGGATTGTCACCTCTGTGGATGTTCTGTCATTTCTCTTTATCAAAAGATTTCTTCTTTTCAAACCGAATATTTATTAATTTTGATGATATTTGTAGCTTTTCTTCTCCTGTAGAAACAAAAGCAACACCCCTTCCCCAATGCAGCACGTCTCTTGGTTTCCATTCTGAGGTCAACACATCCTTGAAATACACCGACTGATTTAATTCAGAAGTTTTTTCTATTATCCAATGTCTCTCTGCTGCCATTGTTCCTTTCTCATTGGCATTAAGAAAATTCAAGGTTAATAAAGCATTATGCAATCTATTTCTGCGGGTATTTTCCATCCCTTTCTGTTTCTTGTTTTACATATCATTTATAGTTCAATTTGATCTTTCTATACTTGCCTGACCTGTAGAACTGTGTGGCATACCTGTAATAAGCTTGATATTATAAGAAGCAAAAAATTGTTTCATTCTCTTAGAGACATATTCTGGACCATTGTATGTCTTTATTTGTGCAGGTATACCCATGATGGCCATAACTTCTAATAAATGTGATTACCAAATCAGCCTTTTCCGAACTCAAAGCAGTTACCCATTGAAAACATGAATAGGTGTCAATGGTGTGTTGTACATATTTTAATTTTCTAAATTCTGCAAAGTGGAACACATCCATCTTTAAGATTTCATTCCTTTGAGGTAGTGGTGTTTGATTATTTAAAGAATAAGTAGGGCACCTCCTTATAATCTCCTTAGCTTGATGCCATTTAATAGAAAACTCTTTCATTAAACCTTTGCTATTGACATGATGTTTTTATGAAATTCTGAGGCCTTCAGCATATTTCTAACCAATAATCAATCAATTTCTGCATTACCTTGTGCTAGAGGACCTGGCAGACCCAATAGGATCAGATGTGTGTTATATATATGGAACAAATTCTATTCTTGATAATTTCTTGAACCTTAGTAAACAATGAAGTCAATTCTGTATCAGCTGGCATAAATTCAGCAGTTTCAATATGCAAACACCTCTTTCTGCATATTGGGAATCAGTAACTATGTTGAGAGGTTCTTTAAAATCCCTTAGTACGTGAGAATAGCATATAATTCTGACTTTTGGACAGAATCATAAAGGTTTTTTTTTCACTTTAATTAAATCTTCTGATGTGAAATCTGTCATTCCTGATTTATTTGCATCAGTATAGAAGGTAGGGGTTCCAGTTATTGGTGTACATTGCGAGGAAGGATACAATTAGCTTTCTTTATAAGGTTAATACTATCACTTTTGGGATAATTATTATTAATCTCTCCCCAAAAAGTTAGTATAAGCTCTTTGCCAGGATTCATTGTCTTCCCATAATTTTTAATTTTATCATTAGTAAAAGGTACTATAATTTCTGCTGTGTCTGTTCCTGATAATTGACAAAGTCTTGATTTTCCTTTTATAATTAATTCAGAAATATTTTCCACATAAGATTTTAAATTTTATTCAGTTTGTGTGGTAAAACAAGATCCATTCTAAGATAATATCTTTACTCTGCATTAAAATTCATGTAAGGGAATATTTGGGAGGGTAGTATGAACAGAACACAGTTAAGATTCAGATCCACACGATCCACATGTGCCTCCTGTAATGTCCTCTTCAATCTAGGTCAATTCTTTCTCAGCTTCAGTTGTTAATTCCCTGGGACTATTTAAGTCTTTGTACCATCTAAGGTTTTGTTTAAATGGATTATATGATCAGGTGTTATGCCAGAAGTGGACCATAGTTTGGAAATGTCTCCTTTGGAATGTGATCCTTGAAAGTCATTGAGAGTCTGCAATTTATCTCTCCTACTTTATGCATTTTGTGTTTTAATTAACTTACCTCCTTATCAAATTAACTTACCTCCATTATAATTTGCAGAAAATTGTTGTAGGTGTAATAATCTTTATTGGCCAACAGGTGTAACAGTTGGGGCAGAAAGACGGGTCAGAAATAGTACCTGCGACTTATAATTACTAACAAATTTATTTAATTTATTAAATACTTAAAAGCAGCACAGCCACATATGGAGAAGGGTTGAGTTGGGCAGGTCAAGAAGTCCAGAGCTTTCAGGCGTTTCTGAGCTGCGAGGTTACTGGCCAGAACTCGCGCCAGACATTCGCGGATTTGAACTGGGAAAACAAGCCTGTGCTCCAGGTACAGGGTTAGAGCTTCTAACCCTTTGTAAAGTCAAAGCTTGGCCTGATCAGTGTAAGCCTAGCAGAAGCCAGAGGAGCCATGCAGGAATTATAGCAGAAAGCAGCAGGCAGTTGTAGGCAGGGACCAAGCCATGCAAATACGGGCTGCTGTGGGAAATTGCCTACTCACCGTGGTGGCCCACCCAGTTAAACTGTATGCAACTGCATGCCAGCAGGGGTAGTTCAGCTGTGTGAGGTAGGAGAAGGACACAGCTGCTGGTCTGGGCAGGGCCCAGCAATGGCGTTGACTCAGACTACATTGGGTGCTCATTTCTTGGTGTACAAAGGAGTTTCAGAGTAGCCCAGAATGTAGTATAATAAAGGTTTATTTATTAGGGAATAAACTCACAGAAATAGTAGCAACCTACTGCCCTCTGCATGCACTGGGAGCTGGAACCGAATCCAGCAGCCAAGAGGCCCGAGCACACTTTTCATCTGCATTTATAGTACATGAGACCATGCACAAAGTGGACCAGGCTGAAGGAGTTCTAAAAGCCATAGTTGATGCTAGCTGGCTTTAATCTTCCTAACAGTTTCAATGTAGACAACGGTTTAAACAAGTCATAGTGCCTCTTTGACAGCATGAAACACATTAGCGATCACCTTGGAGGCTTTTTGGTCCATTGATTAAGCCAAGGACTCTGCTGAGTAGAGGAGACATGCTTCTCACTGGCTTCAGAGAAGTGTTGTTACTGGCCTACTAAGTGTGTGTATTGAAAATTCTACGTGCAGAGTGATATTTTGTTGAGAACTTGCTGAGCAAGCCAGGGCAGGTTAAATCCAAGAAAAAAATCATTTAATGTTTCACCCATATATCTGCTAAGGAATATCACATATAGCTTCAAGAGTTTATGAACGGAAAAATTATTCCAACACAGATGGGTAGATGCTGATGCCTGATTACTAACTGTAAGCAAGGGACTAAGAGCTAGTTAAGAAACAAAAGGAGTTTTTATATTATTATTCATTTCGGTCCAGTTACCATGTCTTAACTTTCTAAAGGAGATGTAAATTTGTTTAGTCCCATCTCCACTTATAGCTCCAATTTTATAGATGCAAAAATTTAAGCTGAAATATGTGAATAAACAATAAAACCATAAAATATACAGTTTTGCATTCCATGTGACTTTTTAAAGAGCCACCATGAAGAATCTTGTACTCTGATCAGAAAAATTCTATTCATTCACAGACATACTAGAAATGCAAATGTACCACAGACTTGAAAATGGACCTCAGCAATTTACCCTTTCAGTGCCCCATACACGTGCTAAAGTTGAGAGCAGAGATCTAAAGTGGAGATAGTCATACTAGTCTATGAACTACAGTCTATGAACTACATCCAGCCCACTTCCCATAAGCTGAAAAGGACTTCATGATGAATATAGGGGCCCTTTGACTGAACGCAGTCTGTGCAATGTATTATACCAACAGTAGGAAGTCTATTCTTTCCAGTAGTAGATGTATTCTAAAGCAATGGAAGTCACTGCTGTATTATATTTTGATTTCCATCAATCCAAAATGCATGCAAGTTTACTTTCTGTCTTAAGAACTTTCATGTATTTACAGTTTTTATATCTTCACCTGCAACGTGTAAAATATTA
Organism: Myodes glareolus; assembly: GCF_982192425.1. Taxonomy (NCBI): domain Eukaryota; kingdom Metazoa; phylum Chordata; class Mammalia; order Rodentia; family Cricetidae; genus Myodes; species Myodes glareolus. The sequence goes on from NC_142046.1 coordinate 49,373,961, forward strand.
ATTATCTGACTCATTATCAGAAAGTCTGGCCAGTTTTGATCTAGTGAGATAGAGAAACACTATAAAAGGTGTTAGACACAGAAATCTCCGCATGTAGACACACGGAATCACATGGACCAAGCATGCTTGCATTGTCTCCTCATGTAGCCAGAGAAATGACAATGTGGTCATGATTACAAATTATGTTGAAAATCAACAGCTGCATGTATTTTTAAAATAGTTCCTTTCTGTCTTCGAATGATTTTTAAAAATTATAAAGCTTGATTTTAATTATAACAATTACCCGCAGTTTAATTAATATATTGCTTAAAGATGTGTGGGTATCAGACCAAAGAGGGTGGGTTTCAAATAGCTTGATTGTCATAATTACAAGCATTCTGTTTTCTCATTTACTTAATTGATTGTCATAGATTTCCAGATGAATTCACACCACTGGAAGAGAATTGAATGCATTTCCAAAAGAGGGAGAGAAAGAAATAACAGAAATGGGTCTATTTTGAAAAATGACATGTAATTCACGTGGGCACAAAAAATTTCCCTTGATAATATCCTCTTACCCCTTCACGGTTAAAATGCGCAGTTTTTTAAGTGTAAAATAAATGAATTTTTAAAGTGTTATTGGTTCAACACATCTGTAATAACAGTGACTCTACTGTGTCAGCTGGAATTGCCTAAAACTCCAGAAACTTCCCCCTTCCATCTTTCTCATGGCACCTACGAGTTTAATGTATTATGTCAATGATGTGTTAGGCCTCCTGCAGTGACCTCGGTCCTCACCTGAGGAGCACATGGCATAACTGGTGATTTATTCTCTCTCCGATATGTACTACAGAGTCTTACTAAGCAGTGGCTGCTGGAGATGGCAGGCACAGAGGAGTGACATGAAGTTGGGATTGGGAGGGAGGTAGTGAAGACTTTTTCAAGGATGACCTCAGCAAGGGTGAGGTGAGGGGGAGAAACACACTAGAGAATACCGGCCATTGCGATATCTCCCAATGTGTTTAATCTTAACGGCAGCCCTGTGCAGTGGATGCTGCTATCTCCCCTTGGCAGATGGGGAAGCAGGCAGCAGAGAATTTTGTAATTTAAAGGGTGAATTCAGGCTCCTAGCTTTAAAGTCCGTGTTCATTGCCAAAATAGGAAAAGACTTTTTAAAAAAAATAAAGAGAACAGAAAACAGCAAAATAAAAATCTGCGGGTAACATTTAAGCAACATGCAAGTGAAAGATTCGGGGATGTTAAATCATTGATTTGATTCCGTCCAAGTCTAGTGAATATGAATAGATCAAATGTCTATGACCCCACTCACTTCGATAAGCCCATTTCACTGGGAAGTTTAATAGAACATCTATCCCTCAGAGCTCACCCATCTTGCAGTAGAGGGAATGGACGGTCTGTAAGTTCAATTATGTATTCTCCCTTGTGGAAGTAAAGGGTCCCCCGGAGAGATATCCATCCTGAGTTAGTTCGTTAAGAAGACAGGCACTCTGCACTCTGGGTCTGTCTCCACATCTGTACCCTGCCTCAGACCACACTCAGATGAGCTCTCCTGTGCCTATTTTTGCTTCCCTTCTACCGGCTTCTGCAATGTATGCTAGTTCCCCTCTCCTTCAGGACAAAAAGCAAAGAAAAGAACAACTTCACAACTACAAACCCCAACCAAAGAAGCATCTAGGTTAACCTGGGGAGCATGCCACCTGTGACAGACTCCTTGTCTCCTAGGAGGCTACAGACCACAGGCAGAAAGGGTGTGGCTTTCTCAGATTGCCCCTGCCTAGCTGCTACGCAGGAATCTTACTACAGTAAGGAGGGGTAATTCTGGGGCGCAACCCAACATTCTGACTTTCTTTTATGCTCTCAGACAATGCTGATGCCAATGGTAGATGAGTCTACAAAACTAGATTCCACGAAGGAACACTATCACTCATTAAACACTTGTTTGGGCCCTTGTCAAAGTGTCAAAGTGTGTGTGTGTGTATTCATGAAAAAACAAAAGCTTTGTAAAACCTTAAGCATTAAGATCTTGAATCTTTAATTTATGTGATCCCAGCACTTAGGAGTTAAAAGCAGGAGTTCAAGACCAGCCTCAGCTACCTGTCTGGTTTGATGTCATCCTGAGCTCTATGAGACGCAGCCTTAAAGCAAAACAAACCAAACACTGATGTAGTTTTAAGTCAGAAACAGACTATCTCTCTTCTCCCCCTTTTCTCTTTCTCCCTCTCTCCCTTTCTCCCTCCCTGCCTCTCTCTCACTCCCTCTCTCTCTGCTTCTGCTTCTGGCTCTCTCTCTCTCTCTCTCTCTCTCTCTCTCTCTCTCTCTCTCTCTCTCTCTCTCTCTGTTTGTCTGTGTGTGCATGTTGTAGAGTTTATTTTCCCTAAGGCATGTTGAAGTAAGTTGAGATTCTACAAGGAAACAATACACCCAAACAACAAGACTTGAAAGGAAAACATCACACTATTATTTTGGTGTTTATTGTGGTTTAAACAGAAAGTAATGAGCAACCATCTCATGTTTTGATATCTTGGTCCCATGCTAATGGATCCAATCACTCACAGGTAGGTTAACTAATAAATTTATAATTCCCACATGGATTAATAACTTTTATATCCTTTAGAACCTGGTAATAGAAACCATGCTGAAGGAACTGAGTCCCTGGATGGTTTTCAGTGTCTGTGGCCTCTTCCTGTTTACATTTTTGGTCTGTGGCCTCCACAAGGTAAGCAGCTTTGCTCTGCCACACCTTTCCACCATGAATTTCTGCTTCTTCAAGGCTCAAAAGCAAGAGTTGACGGCCCGTTCTCTGAAATCTCTGAAACTAGCAGCCCGAATAAATCCTTTCTCCTTTTAAACTGCTCGTATTTATTACACCAGCAGAATAGCCGACCAGATTTATCTAGTGCCCAGTTACCAAATACTAGATGCTATATTAAAACTAACTTGGAAACGAATTGGAGACTCATGACCTACCAACCAGGTGCAAGTAAAGTCCAATGGCTTTGTCGTTCCAGCAACTAGCACTTATCAAGACAAAGAGTGGACACACTGAGTCATGTGTCTACTCACAGAGAATGGATGGAAGATGAGAAGCACATCTTACTGGGCTCCTGACTGCCAGAGCAAGGAGTAAGAGGAAGCAGAAGGAAAACAGTAGAGAAGGTCACAAAAGGCCATTGTGTGTCAACAAATGTTAATCACCCCACACATACACCACATGCTAAACTGTTCCCCAGGAATGGGATCCTTCCAATTAATATATATCTTGGAAGGACTAATGTTTGGGGGAGAGGATAGATATCTTGGCATGAAAAAAAAATAAGCAAAATCTAAGTTAGTCCCTCTCCCGAAAATAAATTCAATATTTCCCATTGCCTCCATTTGGTAGATGAGAAATCAAGAAATTAAGTAATCTTGCAATGTTTCCTTAATGATTGCTAGGGAGAAATCATTCAAATTCCATGTCTTTTGATTTAAGAGCAATGTTCCCCTTTCACTGTATTGTACTGTTGTCAATTCCATTTACAGTTTTGAAACTAAAGTAGGGGAAAGTCCTGGATTGAAAATTCTAGTACATCCAAGGTTTTATGGGCAGAACAGTGCTTGGAGTTTACAAACAAGCCTTTAGCGTAAGAAAAAAAAATGTTCATAATCAAGGCGTAGAGCCCAAAAAGCATGCAAATAGTTGAGACAACAGGGCCAAAATCTATAGAAAGAGTCAAAGTGCCAGGCTCAGGGCATCCACTGGGATTACTATGTTTGAAGGGCCAGACACTGAGGATCTGATTTTCAAACAAAGCTCACGTCCAGGAAACCTCTGTCGCTGTGAATTGGGATCATCATACAGAACACTGAACCATGGACTTAGAATCTAGAAATAACCTAGGTCAGATGCAGTCTAAATAAATGTTTTTCAATGGAAACAAAATACATGGATTGAAATTACTTAATGTGTGCTTCATTCTCAGTCATTTTTAAAAGACAGAGAGAATGATGCACTGAAGAAAGAGTTGGTGATTAAGACAATGAGAATTTTCAAAAGCAGAGAAGAAGGCAGGAGAGTAGTAGCAGAAATCAATAATTCAGGGAGATGAAAGAGTTACAGCCTGTGTCAGGTAACCCTGAGCACTTGTCCCCCATTCAGCCTTTGTGGAAAGAAGTCACAGTGGAATCCAATCCACTTTCACATCAAATTCTATTGCAGGTAAGAAGAGGGATGAGGGAAGAGTTCCCCAAACCAGATACCAATCTGTGCTTTCTCTGAGGAAGCATTTATACCACATCATATTTTCCTACTCATAAGTTTGACTTTTTGTGTGTGTTTCCTTTGCTTTGCTTCTGAGGTCCAAACCAAAACTACTACACCCTTCTGCATTCAACTTTCCCCTTGCACTAAGGATTATATCTCAGAACTTACATGACAAGCATTCAACTTTTCTCGTGCACTGAATTATGTATCTCAGAAATTACACACATGACATGCCTAACATTATAAATGGAGGAGATTATTGAATACTTTTCTCTTCATGTTAGGTGGTTACAACCCAAATAATCTCATTAACAAAAACAACTTTAAGATGAAATAATGATATTCACACCAAATTCTAACAAATCTTATCAACCAAGAAACTCATATTTGTTACTTGTGTAATAACACCTTTCCTTGGGCAGAATATTAACAGAAGTCTCTATAGGCATCTCATTCATTCAATTGTTCATTTCGAAGTATTTCTTGGAGGCTATTAAGAAACCAAACATAATGTTAATGACAAGCAATGTACATTTTAAAAATTACTGGGCAATATGCTTTTGAAAGCTCAAGTTTATTTGGAAAAATATTCAGAATCAGAATATTTCTTCAAATTCCTAATCCATAAATGCCTTCACGTTAAGAGAACTTGTGATTATCCTTACCAAGGCAGAAGTTTTCATATCATTACCCTTGGTATTAACATTTCGATCTCTTAAGAATAAACTCCAGTATGTTAATGTCTATTAATTGGAGAATAAATATAGTGATGTACTTATTAGTATTATGTACTTGAATCTCTCAGGTGCAAACCACATTCTAATTTACCAAACTCACCAAATAATGTGTTTTAAGTTGGGCAGTGGTGGTGCATGCCTTTAATTCTAGCATTCACATTGGAGGAAGAGGCAGGTGGAACTTTGAGTTTGAGGCCAGCCTAGTATGCAGAATGAGTTCCAGGGCAAACAGGGTTACACAGAGAAACCCTGTTCCCACCCCCCAAAAAGAATTGTGTTTTAATGAACACATTGTGATAATTTTGTGTGTATGTGCCTTTGAACAAATGAAAAATTATATGGAATACTAAATTCTCAATAGATTTACCAATGCAAAATAAAAATATCTTTTTATCTTTTGTGAAATCAAAATAAACATATTGCACAATGAGTAATGTACATAATTTCATGAAATGCTCCCAGAGAGCAGACCTATCCCAGCATTCACAACTTGTATCTGAAGGTTCTCTCATTTTTTTAAATAAAATTTTTAGCTTTTAAGATTATAATATAATTAGGATTCCCCTTCCTATCTCCATACCCTTTCATTGATCATTTCCTCTCTTTTGAATTCTTTATCATTCCTCTTTTTCCTTAATTACTGTGAGATTATACATATGTGTTTGTGTATGTACATATATATTTATGTATATCCTCCTATATACATAAACACAACCTGCTCAGACTGAATAATGTTACTTGTAATTATGTTTTCAGGGATGACTATTTGTGTTTTTCTCTAGGGAAGACTATTTCTTCCATTCTTACATTTCCTTAGTTGTCTGTAGTTTTTTGGGTTCCCCTGTCTATGTTATCATGTCTGTTACTAGTCTTTTTACTCAGCTTGTGTTTGGGTAATCATGTTGGTGAGAATAAATGAGTGTAGTTTCTGACAATCTTAGGAGACACAGTCTCACAGCAAACTCTCTCACCCTGTGGTTCTTACAGTCTTCCCATCCATCTTCCCCAACGATCCCTGAGCCTTAGGTGTGGGCGTTGTATTTTAGATGGGTTGGGGCTCCACGACAGATGTGGGATTTCCGCCTGTATGCTATGAATATTTTTTTTTATTACCATCGGTTAATAAGGAAGCTGCTTTGGGCCTATGGCAGAGCAGAATATAGCCAGGTGGGAAACCTGAACAGAGATATATAGAAAGAGGAGGCAGAGTCAGAGAGACGCCATTTTGCTGCCAAAGGAGGCAGATGCTCCTGAACCTGACCAGTAAATCACGAGCCTTGTGATAAAATACAAAATGGTAGGAATGGGTTAATTTAAGATGTAAGAGTTAGTTAATAAAAAACCTAAGCTATAGGCCAAGCTGTATTGGAATTGATACAATATCTATGTGATTATTTGTGTCTGGGAGGCTGGGAACAAAAGCGCAGTCTCTGTCAACACACAACTATGACTTTTGATTGGCTGTAGTTTTCTGTAATGTTCTCTGTTGGTTGCAAAGAAAAGTTTCTTTGATGAGTGATGAGGACTATACTTGTATCTGAAGATTTGGAGCTATAAACTTCAGATGAGAAAGAATGAGTTACATTTGCCTTTCTGAGTCTGGGTTATCTCACTCAATATGACCTTTTCTAGTTCTGTCAATTTATTGGACTAGACCCTAAAGAAGAACTAAAATACAAAGTTCTCCTTTTTTTGTTTTTTGTTTGTTTGTTTTTTGTTTTTTTCAAGACAGGGTTTCTCTGACGCTTTGGATCAGGTGTGCTCTAAAATACAAAATTCTTAATGTTATCTTTGAAGTTTTATATGTTAGGATCAATGTTTGGGGACTTACCCCATGTTACCAGGCCCTACTCACACTGCAGTCACACTGACTTCTCAGTGCCTAGCCGTTTCCTTCCCCAGGATCCATCTTTGCTCTACTCAGGTCATGTTATCTTGCACAGATCCCCTTCCCCTGGACTTTAAGAACTTATTTATTTAAGCACTTATTGTAAGTATCTGTCTTCAGAGAAAGTGCCCCATCTGAATCCATCCCTCTCACTCAGTTGTATAACACCTTATTAGATTCCATTATCAGAATTATCCATGTTTTTAGTTGTCTGTTTACTTGAGCATTCATTTTCTCCATCTCCTCTTTTCAAATGCGATCTCCATGACAGCCCATGCCTGCTTTACCCACATCAGATGTCCAGCACCTAGCTTGGAGTTATACAAGAACAATGTCCAAGAAGCAATTGTGAAGTACCTAAATCATTTAAGTTCATGGGCACCTGAAGGAAAACACCAAAATTTCAAATACTTCTCAAGAAGCAAAGATTTGCTCTGCCTCCCCCATCCCCCACTTCCTGATTTTACTTTGTCCTTTAAAAGTAAAAATTCTTAAACCTAATTCAGGAAGTTTCAATATCCAAATGTATACTTGACCACTAGGGATTCCATTTTGAAGGCAGGGAGCTCTCATCCAGTCCCTGACTTCCTTTCGTTACTAGAAAATAGCTATCATGTTGGACGTTAGTCTTCTATTTTTTCCGTAAACCTCCTACTAGTGAACATAATCTCTCTAATACTCAGAGGTCTGATTCTATTATCTCTTACCAGATACTCTTTAAATGGGAGGCTGAAGGCTGAAGGCAATGTGATTGCCTGACCCTTGGGGAGCCAGCATCCTCCCTCAACATCTGTGCTCCAACCTTCTCTCCCTGTGCATTTTTCATACACTGTCTTCTCTGCTTGAAACCTTCCTTCCCCCTCCCTCTTGGAACAATGTAGTTCCAAGCTCTGAAACCTTCATTCTGAAAGTCGTCCTCAATGCTTTCCTGCATCTCATAGAACCTACGTGTCTACTGTAGTAGACATCAGTCTTTGTCCCTGCACCTCGGCATATCTCTCCCAGATAGAGCTACACAAGTGCAAGCATGGCAGTAGCCTTCATCCAGTCGTCTAGTCCAGCGCACATGTTTGCACCAAATGCTTCCTGGCACCCACAGTGTGTGAGACACAACATGTGAGCATTGGAGACCAAGCAACAAGCAAATAAACCGACAGCAGAAGCCCAACCCTTACAATTATGACTTATTCATTGAATAATTCTATGTCCAGTTCCCAGAAAAATACTGGGCCAAAAGCATGTGATCTCTAGTTCCCTTATCAATTCAGCTGTGGCATACTGAACATTTACTCTATGCCTAACTCTAGATGATGGCCAAAAAAAGAAAAAAGACAAACAAATTAAATCTTTACCATAGGGCCTTAGAGTACAGCAGAGACAGATTTTAAGCTAATAACATGTAATTAGATATTTAAAACTGAGACTCCAGATACCTTACTGCCAACCATTTATTTTGTTTTACATATCCACTAGGATGAAGGTCAATAAAATATAACACCTTGTGAATTTGTAAATAATACCATTGGAACATAGCAACCATAGGTTTCTGTTTACAAGTTGTTTGTGAACACTGGGCCTCAGCGCGTCAGAACCCAGCCTTTGTAACAAAGATCATTTGTCTACAAAGCTTACATATTGCCTTTATGCTTATTTTGCATCAACCTCCATATCAGAGGGTAATGAAATCTATTTTTTGGCTTGGTTTGCATTTTTTTAAAACAGAATAAGATGGAGCAGAATGGTTCAGAGATTGATGGAACAGACCATACAATGGAGTGGAATGGGGAGGAGGGGAGGAGAGGGCCCTGAGGGGAGGGGGGAGGACTTAGGGGAGGGGAATCAGAGGGAAGGGGGGAGAGGGAAGAGGAGGGGAAAGAAGGAGGTCAGGGAAGTGGAGGGAAAGAGAGAGGAGAGAAGTAGAGCTCTATCTATGGCACCTAGCCAGAGCAGGCAGTGGCTTTTTATACTGCATTTGCAGGCAGGAAGAAGAGAGAGAGAGAGAGAGAGAGAGAGAGAGAGAGAGAGAGAGAGAGAGAGAGAGAGAGAGAGAGGAGAGCTACTGTTGAGCTTGCCCTCTCCTTCTTCCGTTCAGACAATGGAGTATCAATATTCAGACTGTCATCCTTCCTCAGTTAACGCTTTCTCAAAATGTCTTCTGAGATCAACCTAGTTGGTTTCCAGGGGTGACTTTAGACCTGTGTTGCTGATAATGAAAACCAGCCGCCAGGTTAGGACTGGGGATCTAGCTCAAGGAAGAGTGCTTACCTAGCACGACTGTGTACAGCATCCTAAAGGCTAATTTTGACAGTAAATAATTTTCACAAGTGTTCTTATTTCTTTGAAGATGAAGCAGATTTTGAGTCTTATTCCACTATTATATGAAACAACATTTGCCAGTTCACTCGCTTACATAACAACTGATAAATGAATAATATGAATCAATGAAAGAATGGTAAATAGCTTTCATTTGACAAATAATTACAGTTATTTGGTGTATTCTGAAACTTTATCATGGCGTTGTCTATATGAAGATTAGTAAGGCAACAACACTCTCTTTCGGGAGGAGCTGAGTGCATGAAGAACGAGTAAATCCTGATTATATAGAATATGATTCTTTGTGCTATTAAAAGTACATACAGAATCATATAAAATGAGAAAGTAAGTTATGCTATGGGACTTTGTATAACCATAACATAATCTAAACAAAGAAAGATGAGTCCAGGCTTATTAAGAAGAATACACATACACCAAGGAAGGAGTGAGGGAAAGTAGAAGAAAACGCCTGCTGCTGGTGTTTAATTGGCAGAAACTTAATGGCTGCTTCAGAAAGTGGGAAGCAGAGTGACTGAGATGTTTGGAAGCAGACTAGTGGGAGTACTGGGGTCCTCAAGTCGGTTTTGGATTCTACTGAACACTTATTTGGACATAAGTAACAAAGGCTGAGACCAGCGCATTGGACTGCAGGGCCGAGTGGCCAGGTGCAGCGGTGTTTGTGGCAGTCGCCTGCCAGAATTCCTCCCTGCTGAGATATTTTGTCAATACCGTCTGCACGGCACATTACCTCCCACTTAGTAGGACAGTCTAGGCATGCCGCATGGTGCATCACTCAGAAATCAATTAGTCACCTCGGAGCAGCAAGACTAGCATCAAACCTTCATTCACTTCAGACCTCTAGATCTTCCCTATATAAGCACATATCCCTTTTCTTTGTTAGTAATAAAGAAAGGTTCAGGGAAAGAATGGGTGAGTAGCAGTGTGGGGGAAAGGATGGGGGAGGGTAGAAGTGGCTGTCCAAGTGGTTCGGTGATCTGAACTCAACTAACATACATTCATAACTAACTCTCATCTTAAACATTTAAACAACTTACAGAAAGTGCACACACACACAAATGTATGCATCAATCCCACCCTTGTCGGGCACTTATTACTTACTGTGTTTTATTCTTTTTAATTGGCATGTGCTAATTGTACATATTCATGAACTATAATGTGAAATGTTAATACATACGTGTAATATATAACGATTGGGTCGTGGTAATTAGCTCTCTGTGACCCCAAATACCATTTCTTTGGTTTGGAAACATTCAAAATGTCTATTGGTTATTTTGAAATATTCAACTAGATGTCATGAACCATAGTTATTCTGCTGCTGCTGTACTTATTTAGTATGCTCCCTTGAAATAACTTTCCTAAGTCTATTGTTATGCATTAATGATAACATTAATGATAGTTCCCACATTATCTTGAATCCCATTTTATTAAAGGCATAAATATTTATGTCTTTTTCACTTATTGCACACATCATGTTAATGGACACACTATACCTCTGCTGTGCTACATATAATTTGATCAAAATGTCTCCCACTATCAGATATTTCTGACACACAATGTGAAATAATCATTCCAAGAAGACACGAATCCCCGGGTTAGGAAATTGAGCACTAAAATTATATTTTCTTGCTTTCAAGATGCAGCTACTGCCTGCCATGGGGCAGCACCAAGCTCATGGAGGAGACTTGAATAGAGAAGCATGGAGCTCGCAGTTGCACTTGGAGAATAGGGCATTCGTCCTCTGCCCTGGGGGACGTCACACTGCTGTTACTCTCTAACTTGCCTAGAAGAAGCCTGGCTGAGCAGAGCTTGGCCTCTGGCATCCAGAGGAAGCAATTTCTTCTAGCGGTACCGAAGTCACTAGCATCCAGCCCATCACATTGATCTCAGCCTCCCCCTTGGAGACTCGGGCGAGTCTTTATTTCTCACAAAGGAGAATCAAATGCCCGCGTTTGAGCCGGAGCGTTTCTGTGGTCTGGGCAGCTCTGCGCCATGGTTATCTCCGAGTTTATTTTATCTATTCCCAGGAAAGAGTCTGTGGAAATCATTAGGCAGAATCTGCTTTGCAGAACCCAGTGTCCCCTCTTTACAGGAAGGTCTTCTTTAGTTCATTTCAGAGTAAGGTCATGCAGTGAAGGGCTGCTTTTCTAAGGCTCGGGGAAAGAAAGAGACAATGGAAGACTTTACTTGCAGGTCCAGAAATGATACAAGGATCAAAATCCATGGCCATCTCATGTATTAGATAATTAATGATATTATACCTATATCAATTATTAGAGAGTCAAAAAAGATGTCTCTTTGTAGTATTCCTCATTTCTCATTCTTTTCTTCTCCCTGAGGAGTAGGTGTGAGCTACGTTTTATGTGACTCCACAAATAGAGGCCAGAAATGATCTTTTCTTTTGCCTGAAAAAGCTGTGTCTTCAAAGACTCAGACTCCACATGGAAGTTTGGGATGACTATGGGTACATAAACCAAAAAAGCATTTCTCTGTTGCAAGAAGAATGGAAGGGAATAATCTCAGTGCTGGAAGAGGTTTTTTTTGCGATGATGTAGCCGCATGACACTCCAATGCCTCCCATTCGCCAGACCTCCTGACTACAAAAACCTCACTACTCAAGCTTTCGGAGACACAGACAGTCGCATCCTGGCCCCAGGGGTTCTGAAACAACAGGACTAGATCATAGGTTACTCTCCTGCTAAGCCAGGTCTGAAAACCAATAAAAGAATCAAGCCATTATGTTGCAGTAGAAGAATGGACATCAGGGAGGAGGGTATTCAGCCAGCTGCTAGCAGGGACAGAAGCAAGTTGCAGAGCTATTACACTAAGGCTATATCACCTAAAGCGGCAATGGCAGGACATGGCTCACAAACACAACTTTAGAGTTCCCTAAAATAAATGAAATAAGTAATAGCATTAGCGACCTAAATATTCACTTGTAGAGAGTTCGGCTATGCTTTCTTCACTGAAAAGAGCCCTGGGGACCTATTACAGAGAAGCAGCGGGTTAGTTCCATGTCACCTCTGTTTCCTGTGCCCTTCCTTCTTCTCTCAACACAGACTCACGTGGAACAAGAAACAGAATGACAAAGATGTGTTTAGAATGGAGTCCAAGCACCTCCAAATATATCAGACTAGGCTAAGCTCTAGTAATATAATTAAGCAACAACAACAAAAAAGAAACATTCCTGGTCGTGATAAAGTTTATACTTTAGTGGGGGGTGGTTAAGGATAATTAAATAGGCAATTTATAATTTAGGGTAGTGAATACCGTGATAAGCTAATGGGTTTCAGGGAGTAACCAAACCGTTAAAACCTTCATACAGTTACAAAGAAATAGTTTTCCCTAGCAGATATTCCTGCTGACTCATAACACTCAGAGAAACATCTTAAAATGCATAGATAAGCAGCTGTAATTACAGCAACTCAGAATTCCGTCCTTGACTATGTGGGGTAAACAGTTTAGAACCCCTCCTCCACTGCGAAAAACAGATTGGTCTAAATGATCACAGGCAACTCTTTCAGAACTCTGGAAATGAGCTAAAAGCAGACAAAAAAATGGAGGTGTGTTTATTCATAAAGAAGAAGAAGAAGAGGAGGAGGATGAGGAGGAGGAAGAAGAAGAAGAGGAAGAGGAAGAGGAAAAGGAAGAAGAAGGAGGAGGAGGAGGAGAGGAGGAGGAGGAAGAAGAAGAAGAAGAAGAAGAAGAAGAAGAAGAAGAAGAAGAAGAAGAAGAAGAAGAAGAAGAAGAAGAAGAAGAAGAAGAAGAAGAAAAGAAGAAGAAGAAGAAGAAAAGAAGAAGAAGAAAAGAAGAAGAAGAAGAAGCTGGAACTGTATGTAACTACAGTGGCAAAGGCCTTATTGCCTGTGGTGGCTCATGTTCCTCTCCACCCCTCCTCATCCCCCATGTCCCCCATGTCGGCAGGGGTAGCGCTTTTACCAGGGGGAGGCCAGTCATGGGGGTGGGCATCAACACTGAAGGGTGCTGACTTGTTCTGGAATAGAAAGTGGAAACCTGTGCCCCTCTGCTGCCAGAAAGAGTAGGTGCTGGGGACCAGTAGTTCGAAGATGGTCATCAGGTTGGCTCTCTGGAAGGGACACCAGCTGGAAAGATAGTCTGATCTGGAGGGTAGCAAACACCAGACAGCATTGCACTTAGTAGTGAAATATCGCTTTCCTTCGAAGATTGAAAATAGGTAATCACTTCTGTTTAATATTTTATTGGGTGTTTTAGCAAGTAAAAGAAGACAAAAAGCAAACTAGAAGTTTATAGCATGAAGAGAAAGAAATAAAAGTATTTATGTCTAGATAATGTGAGCTAGTAGATAGAAAAATCCCAAGGAATGATGAGGAGCAAACAAACCCTCCAAATTAAGAGACATTATTAGTAAATTCAGTGAGCTTTTGTTTTGTCTGATCTCTACACAGTCATTTGTAATCCTCTACAATTGTAGTAAAAATTCAACATGAAAACATAAGACAATTTATTGTCTACAGTGTCAAAAGCAATTAAATATTTAAATTGTTAACAAAGGTAGTTTAAGAACTATATATCAAATACTATAATAACTTACTGAGTTAATAAAACCAAGTTTAAGTAAATGGAGACATCTCATGTGTGCAGTTAAGATTCTAGAGCCAAAACTCTCACTCTGTTTTGCTTTTCTTTATTGAAATCGTGACTATAAAGTTTACATAAAAATATAAGGGATCTTACACTATATAGTCAAGAAAATTTTAAAACAATAAGCAAATTTGTGTCAGCTAATTAAAAATTAATGTAAAATAAATCAATAAACATAGATACTGTGATACTAGTATAAGGATAGAAACTGAGCTTAGGAATTAGAACTGAGAATTCTGGAAGAAACCCTTTAATGTATGGTCCAAATAATTCTTAACAAAGAATTATCACCTATCAGAGAGCATCATAAAAAAAGAAATGACTTTTACCTCATACCTTACAAACACTCACACACACACACACACACACACACACACACACACACCATCAATGAACTAAATATCAGAGCTGTACATATAGGGAATTAGATAACTGGCAGACAGGGCAGTTGAACACTTGGGAGGGCTTGCCTGAGACCTAGAGATGCTCTTGGGAGGATTCTGGGGTGGTGAGAAGAGGAAGAAAGACAAGGATTCCCAGCTGTGGAGAAAGGGAGGTGTGTTCCACACCTAGCAGCCCAGTATCAGAACCGTGTCTTCCTCTCAAGCTCCATTTTGTCCTCACTGGGCACACTTGGAGAGGAGAAAAGGAATGTTCTCAGTTGAAAAAGGCCACACTGTAATGACAAACAACTTTCAAGACACTTCAGCACATAAAGCCTTTGAGCTACATCACTGACAATGCTTTACAAATTTATTTCCAATTTGCAGTTATGCTGAGCAGACATTTGGGGCGGTGCAGCAGCAATTCAGGCTGTGAGCTGCAGCCTTCGGCTCACTGTCCATAAATGTGCTAGAGTGCTTTGTCACAGGCCGTCGGGTGCAGATTTATTCAGAGGCCTCCCCCACAAGACAGCCAGTCGAGACAGCCCCGAAGTTACTTTCCTCATTTTTGCTAAGTATACAACTCCATGAAAGCAGAAATCCTAGCTGAGAATTTTTCTGCACAGAAGAAAAAGACTTTGAAGAGAAGCAAAGAAAGCGTGTGTTTTAAGTCCATTCCCGGATCCCCGTCCTGCCACCTGCTAATTGGCAACCCTTGGGCAAGTCATGTGATCCCTTGAAGCGGACACCCTCTTTACAACACTGTGGGGAGGGTACCTGGCTTAAAAAAACATCACTGCAGAGAAAGCCAAAGAAGATAATAGCTTTTATTTTCTTAGGTTCTATAAAAGGGGGAGATATTTTTAGTCCACTATTTTATCCCCAGCAATTATCATTCCAGTGCCACAAAAGAGGTCCTTAATAACCAGGGGCTGGCTAGAAGAAGGCATTAATAGACATGCCTGAGACATTTGGGGACATAGCAAGACTCATTTCTTAACTATTTCCTTCAAAGAAGAAGCAAGTTCTCTCTTTCTCTCCCTCTCCTCTCTCTCTCCCTTTCTCTCTCTCTCTCTCTCTCTCTCTCTCTCTGTCTCTCTCTCTCTCCCCTCTCTCTCCCTTTCTCTCTCTTCTCTTCTCTCTCTCCTTTCTCTCTCCCTCTCTTCTCTCTCTCTCATTTCTCTCCCTCCTCTCCCTCTCTCTTTCTACTCTCTCTCTCCCCCCTCTCTCCTTTCTCTCTCTCCCTGTCTCTTTCCTCTCTCTCTCTCCCTCTCTCTTCCCCCCCCCTCTCTCTCCTCTTTCTCTCTCTCCTTCATTTTCTCTCTGAGGTAACTGTTCTTTAAGACTGCTATATGACTTTCATCCTTGGAATGGCTTCAGATACTGTTTGCTTTGTGTTTTTCCGCTCTCGGTATCCTGTGCCTTCTACTTGATTAGCATATTCCCTTCACTAAGCTTTCTGAAAGGAGCAAACTGAAGGGAAACTCAGAGTGGCTTCAGATCTAAAGGCGCTCCATTCTATGCTCTCCCTGAGAACTGAGTAGGCCACGACAGAAGTCCCGACTGAAGTTTCTTCCCTTTGAAAGTGTAAAAGCAAGTTCCCATTATTTTTCATAAGTTAGAATTAGAATTAGTAGAGTTTTTTTTTTAAAAAAAAATGTAAAAAAGAAGACTGGAAAATACCTAGAAATTCCCACTCAGAAACAAACAAAAAAAAACCTATTAATGTTTCTGTATGTGCCCCTGGAGGACACAACACATACCGCAATATTTCAAATATCTTCACATACATACATACATATATATGTATGTGTGTATATATATATATATATACATACATATATATATGCATGTGTGTATACATACAAGTGCATATAGTTTTACATCCCGATTCATATAATGCTGTGCAATGAAATTCTCCTGTCAGTGTACATCATTAAGTTACTTTAAGGCCTTTTCAACACCAAGATCAATGATTCTATGATTTGTTACAGCTAGATTGTCACGTATGGATGGCTTCGGTACAAGTAGCAGACAGTTTAGGAGTTGGATTCATTGATACTCGCATGAAATAGAACTGTGGCTGAGGAAGATAAGGTTAACTACCTGCCAAGTGCTTTTCATTTAGGGATACAGAAGGTTCTCAGAGAGCATAAAAGAATCAAAGACATATTACAGAGGGGGTTCAATAAATCACTAGTGTCTAGCCTACAGTCAGAAAAGGCATGTTAGGTTTGGAGAAAAGGGCACAGCTGGGTCTCAGGAGGAGAAAACACATTGTGTCTAGCCCTTAGGATGAAAGAAGACCGTGTACACACAGAGTGCTGGAGGTTGTGGATGGGAGGTAAGCGACTAAAGCCAGTTTCAAAGGCCTACAGCTACTGATGACCGAGTGACTACATCAGCAGCTGCCCAACTGAACACAGAAACGCGCTGGTGCACTAGAGTTCAGAGCCGCGATGGGGGTTTCCTGATAGAAATGGAAAAGAAACAAAGAGAAAGGGAAAGAAAAGAAAAGCAAGAGCCGGGGGTGAGGAGTCCTGCGGCAGAGAGGGCAGCTCCAGCTAAGGACACGGTCAGGTCCCACTTCCCAGCATCCTTTGCGGGGCAGGCTTCCGGATGGAGGCGGTGGCGCCGATTTCACCCTTCTCAGGATTCTGACTGCAGTAACAAGGAAAGACCGGATGAGTCACGGAGGTGGGACAGTGCTGGAAAAAGGAAATATTTATCAGCAAGTTGACAGTCTGAAGGAAATTTCTACTGCCAAATCCCTGTGGGGAGAACAACAGCAGAAAGCAAATGTTTCATCGTGGGGGATGAGCGATGGGCCCATTCAGAAAGAAAAGGGGAAGGAGGGAGGGAATTAGGAGGGCAGATGAGGGGTCTGTCTCCTCCCTCTCCAAAGGAATTCAGGAGCTGGATAAGCTCAGGTTTCTGGAGGACCCGTGAGAGCTCATACTGGTCCCGTCACCGCTACTCTCTTCACGATCCTGGCATCCCCATTGTTACTTATTTGTCCCGCCCAGAGCCTCCTTCTGTTTTAACAAATGGCCTAAATCACAGCACACTAGAGTACACGGCTGTTACTTTATGGTTCTGTAGATGACAAATCTAGGGAAAAAAGAAGATGCTGATAGCGCTGTGTTCTATTCACCTCTGAGCATAAGCGGCCAGCTCACCTTTACCAGCATCTAGAGCGCCACACTCAGTCTTAGGACATGGCATCTTTCCTACGTCTGTCTTCGAAGCCAGTGAGGGTGGTCAAACCCTTTGTTTTTGTTGTTGCTGTTGTTAGTTTGGGGTTCTTAAATTTATTTTAATTTTTTATTTATCTTACATACCAACCACAGTTCTCCTTCTCTCCCCTCCTCTTTCTCCTCCCCACCTTTGGTCCAATGTAGCCCTCCCCCATCCACTCCTCAGAGAGAGGAAGGCAATTAATGGGGTCAGCAAAGTCTGACACATTAAGTTGAGGCAGGACCAAGTCCTTTTCCTCGTCATGAAGACTGAGCAAGGCATCCCACCATAGGGAATGGGCTCCAAAAACGAAGCTCACACACCAGGATCCTGGTCCCACTCCTAGGGACCTTTCCAAGAGACCAAGCTATTCAACTGTCGCCCACATTCAGAGGGTCTAGTTGGGTCCCACGCAGGCTCCACAACTGTCCATCTGCAGTTTGTGAGTTCCCATGAGCTAGGGTCAGTTGTCTCTGTGGATTTGCCCGCCATGATTTTGACTCCCTTTGCTCATCCAATCTCTTCTCCCTCTCTTCATCTGGACTGCTGGAGCTCAGCCTGGTGAGGTCACATCTTTCTCGTTTCTTCTGCCATCCTCTTATACTCCACAGAGCGTCTGTGCTTTCTTTAGACCCAGTAGCTAATCCAGAATGATCAATTGACATGAAAGTCAATTGACTAGCTATCTTGGTTCTATCTGCTACTTTCCTTACCCCTTTGCTGCCTAGCAGAATACATTTACAAGTTCCAAATATTATGATGAAAACATCTTTGGGAAGAGGCATTGTTATGGCCACAACAGCCACTAATCAGGAATTCTTAGTACAAAGAAACACTTTGGAATGCAGGTATAAAATGTCCGTGGAGCGTCCCGCTTCCCAGACCCCATCAGATACACTGCCTAAAAGCGCATGATTGATTATTAGGGTCATGAGCTTTAACATGACCTGCTTGAAGGAACTCTAGTCAGTCTGAGCATGCAAACATGTCTCTGGCAGGCTTAACCCTTCTCCCTCTCCCCCTGTTCCCTCTGCCTTGCAAAAAAAAAAAAAAAAAACCATAAGAAAAAAGACGCTGCGTTGGCCATCTGTAGGTGAATCTACAAGAGACCATTTAAAGGAGTATCAAGGGTTTATTAGGATACACTCACAGATACACAATAAGGTAAATAGCCACAGTGGTCTTCCGTTCTGCCCTGGGGTGAATGGAATCAACAGTCCGATCTCCAGCCACTGCACAAGAGAGTGAGTATGTGACAGCATCCCCCCTTCTTTTAAGAGGTCACATTGGCAGACAAGAAGCACCACCTCTAGTGAGCCAGACCGCTCAAGGCCATGGGCAGAGTGAATACCCACTACACCCGCTTCTGCACGTGGGGCTTACCGGGAAGTACAGTTAAACCCTATGTATATTTACTTCGTTGAAGAAAACTGGTTTTCCCCTCGCGCAGAAGCTGTTGTTTGTGAGTAGCTTTCTGGATAGGCATGGGACTTGGGGTCCACTGTTTCTTCTTCATATTGCAATTTTGTCTGACTTGAGCTTGTGCAGGCTGGTGCATGCTGTCACAGTCTCTGAACAGAGTGAGATCAAAGAAGCTATCAACTAAGGAAATAAAAGTCACCCAAACTAGACAATATGCACACACAGAGAAGGTCAGAATCACCAACGCTATTAAGTCATACAGAAAAAAATATCACAAAGGTAATATTTGAGAAGATTAAGACAACTTTGTTTACAAACACTCAGAATGGGGGTAGTATCTCCCCCAAGTGCCTATTAGGAATAGAGAGTACGAGGGAGTCATTTCTGGGTGCAGTTTTGGGTGCTCAGAAACTGGATGAGCCATGAGGCCATCTTGAAATGAGAGTGCACATATGTGGGCTGGGCCAGCATAAACTGAGGTTGGTAAAATGCATTAGCTCCCAAAAGAAATATGCAGAGAAGGGGAGTTAAGGCTCCACTCTACTGTCCCAGATGAGATGGCCTGACCAATCTACTGCTCGATACAAACCTGACAAGAAAAACATAGCCACCAAAGTAAATTATCTGAAATCATGACGGGATTAAAGCCCACGCCAGGAGATGGAATCCAAACCTGACACAGTTAAAGTGGCCAAAACCTACCTAAATTTTGCTAAAGGAATATAGCATCAAAAGGCCTCCTAGTGATGCACTGTTGTACCTATAGGATCAATCCCGCTCCACCCCCAACAAAGGAGCTTCATTTTGCAGTAGAAGGGAATTAATACAGAGACTGAAAAGTTCACATAGAGTGAGAAACTTTAGAGTACTCAGTCTTAAACTTGATGTCTCTGTAAAACCCCTCCCCTCAAGGCTCAGGGGTCTATGTGGAAGAGGAGTCAGGAAGAATGATTGTAAGATCCAGACGTTGTTGTTGGGGGATATTATTTTCAGGCCTATGACTTTTAGGCCTATGACTTTTTGTTTATGCTGCATTTGTTTAACGCTGTGAAGATGTGTTACGCTGCCTGTCTAAAATACCTGATGGTCCTAATAGAGAGCTGAACAGCCAATAGCGAGGCAGGAGCAAGGATAGGCGGGGGCTGGCAGGCAGAGAGTAAACAGAAGAAGAAACACAGGAGAACAACACAGGCCAGCCACCCAGCAACACACAGCAAGCCACAGAAAAGGAAGTAAAGGAAGGTACACAGAAATAGAGAAAGATAAAAGCCCAGAGGTAAAAGGTAGTCAGGATAATTTAAGATAAGGAAAGCTGTCTGGAAACAAGTCAAGCTATGGCCAGGCATTCATAACTAAGAATAAGACTCCATGTGTGATTTATTTGGGAGCAGGGTGGCAGGTCCCCAAATAGTCAAAAGAATAAAACAGCACACAGTATGAGGTGGCAAACAACTTCAAGGGAGCAGAGTTATCCAGACAAAGCAGGCTAGCTACACATACGAACTCACAGAGACTTTGACAGCATGCCCAAGTCCTGTACAGGTTCAAACCAGAGAAGATACCAATACTGAAAAGGGAAAGTGGCCACAACCTCCACCTCTGTCCAGAAGCTGTTTATAACTGATATCTGCTGGGAAAGGGAAAGTCAGTTTTCTCCAATGGAGTGACACTTGGTCTATCAACCACACCGCAGGGCAGGGCCTATACTCAGGAGTAGTTGGCCAACAGAAATAAGATTCTGTCTCTTTTTGTGGACTTTTTGATTGTTCATTTTGGTTTAGTTTGTGTGTTTGTTGTTGTTGTTTGATTGTATCTAATTAGCTTGTTTGTTTCAATTTTCTTTCTTTTTTTGAGAGAGAAAGAACATAAAGTTTGGTAGGTAGAGAGGCTGGGGAGTGGGAAAAATATTGTCAAAATATAGAGTGAAAAAAACTTAAATAATTTTTAAAAGTCATGAGACTACCCAAACCTTAATAAGAAATTAAAATCTCTGTAAGTGACATGTTTAGGAAAGGATATGATTTCATTTACTTTAAGAGGCCAGAACATAATTACATGAGAGGAACTTGGCTAGCAGCATTAGTACAACTAATTTGGAGTCAGGAGGGAAGTTGTAAAACGTGAAGTAAAAGGTACAATCATTTTTTGATGATACCATGAAATTGACAAAAATTCATTTGTTAAAAGGTTCATATGGAAGAGGGGACAAGTTCTTGCAGTTCTAATAGCCCCACCAGGAACTCTCAGAGGACATTCACACTAAATTAGAAAATGAAGACATATAAGAAGGAATAGAGTAGAAAACAGACCAGCTTTTGCCATCACTAGCAAGAGCTGGTAACATCTGAAGCATCTCATTTCTCAATGAAGAGTAGAAGCAAGGAGGTACGGGTGACAATTAGTTCTTCACAAATGAGTGCAGTGATGTGGATATGTGGAAAGAAGAAAATTAAGAGATTTTTTTTCAAAGACCGAATCTATAAATTCATGTACTAAAGATAAGAAGAAAGAGTTGCTGAGGATAATGGCATAGGTCTTTAATCTCAGCACTAAAGAGGTAGAGACAGGAAGATGTCTATACGTTCAAGACTAGCTGGGTCTACATAGTAAACTCCAGACTATCCACGGTTACACAGAAAGGCCTTGTCTCAAGGATAGATGAGAGAGAAAGAATGGTGGGCATAAGAACTAGGCCGATAGCTCCATAAGCAAAGTGCTTACCTTAAGCACTCAAACATTAAGACTGCAGTATGATTCCCAGCATACACATAAATGTTGGGAGGGCTAGATGGCTTCATTCCAGGGACAAGCTAGCTACCTAGGACTAACAGAATATGATAAGCTCTGGATTCAAGGAACCCTGTCTCAATATTACCTGTATCATAAGATGAGAGCGGATCAAACAAGGTACCTGGTGTAAACCTCTTGCATCCACACATTTATGCATGCTTTCTCTCTCTCTCTCTCTCTCTCTCTCTCTCTCTCTCTCTCACACACACACACACACACACACACACACACATGTGCGCTGACCCTCTTTAGAACATATATATACACACATGCATTCATACACCACACACGCATGCAAATCTTTCAGAACGAAAGCAAGTTTATGGGCCAAGTATTAATAAAGGATTTCTGATGTGAAAAATGAATTCCCAGGTGATGGGTGTTGTGGAGATCTCCAGGCTCAAGTGAAGGTAGACAGAGCCTGAAGGTGGGAGGGGCTGGGGGAACTCCTGCGAGCAAGTGTAATCCAATGAAGAATGAATGACCAGGAGCAAACAGCAGGCGCGGCTGAGCTGATCCGACATGTTACTGATCTCCTCTGGCAATGCGGTATCCTTGTTCCCCCAGAAATACTCTGAAGCTCAGAAACTGGAGTAGTGAGAAATTGGGCACATTTGCCAATATGCCAGTGGGATTTCCCCGAAGAAGAAGCTTTCCGAATCAGTCTGCCAGGGATGCCCTGTGCAGCCCACTTCATTAGGACCATCGGATCAGAGCAGAGGTGCCCAGAGTTCCTTCCCTTCTGGCTCAGTACCCTGCAGTTAGGAAGCCATTATCCTCTCTGCGGAAGGCATCAGAACAGACACCTGACTCCTTGGAATGGCGGCCGGGAAGCAGCCCTGCTAGCCTGATGGCCTCTGTAGAGCAGCAATCCTATCAGAAGCTTTTCCATGCTTTCCCTAACTTGGTTGAGGCTCTTCTCTGACCTAGGAAGTTCCTCTCTCCTCCAGGGTCTGTCTGACCGAGTCTCACTATCCTTGGCAGTTTAGCTCGTCGTCATTCCCCAAGGCAGCCAGGCCCGACTCCTCTTCACAGTCCTAGACCTTCAGTGTGCACACTGAAGAGAATCTGGTCAACAAGAACTACATTTGTTCACTATTAGATCTTCAATACAGAGGAAGGCATCTTATAGTAAATATTGGCTATATGAATGAACGGCAATCTCTCAGAGAAATGATACCTTACAGCAGTTGTTCTCAGCAACCTCCAATAGCAGCATCTCTTAAGAACTTGTTAGAAATGCAAATTCTGGCTCCCTACCTGCATCAGCTCTGGGGCGCAAGCCTCTCCAACTATGTTCCAGTAAGTGGTCCCGGTGATTTTAGTATTTGCCAAAGTTTAAAAGCCACAAGGCTGTAGATAAGTATTGAGTTGGTTTCTGACTTGGGCTAGAGGCAAATGACAGGTCATTAAGGAAACAGGTGCAAAGTGGCAGGGACAGCTGGGACCTTGGTGAACCAGAGCACAAGAGCAAATAAATACCCACACCGAAGGTGACCTGCTGCTCCACACTCTGAAGCTCTACACACAGGGTCTCCTTGTTTTCTAAGAGATTCTGGGCATCTTATTTCAGTGTGGCATTTATAAATGGTTAACTTTTAGAAGATATGTGCCACACATTGGCTGGTTTATGCTTGCTTAAAAGACTCATATGAGGGATCAAGTGGTTTGTATTTATTGCTGGGCATCCTAGTCCGGGTCCAAACAATAGCAGAAACACGCCTATGCGGTATTTTTGCCTGACCCATTCCTGGTTATGGGACCAAAAAGAAGGAAATATTTGGCTTTAACCAGCTAAGTCAGCTTTAGCCCAGCTTAGCATCAGACTTATATAAAAGTATAATCAATACCACCCTTGCTTGTAGAATTCTCTAGAGAACTGCATATAGAAATTTTGCAGGAGAAAGACTATAATACACTTACAACAAAATGATAGGTTTTTACTCTGAATATCACCCCAACCCCGAATTATGCAGAGAGGGATGGGGATGAATAACAAGAAAGATTTAATTGTTGAGTTTCATTTTCAGACAGTTTTTTTTGTTTAATGTATGCAATTGTTCAAACTTTTATGGCTATAGCTAGAACATTAAAAAAAAAGACATCAAAATAAGCATAGCAGCAAAAGGACAACCAAAAACACCACAAAATCCAAACAATCACACTGCAAGAGCTTTCCCCACCTCCACTCTGACATGAACACCCATACAAATCACCCACACAATTCTTACACAGCCTGGAAGCTGACAAGAGAAGAATTCACTGAAGAGGAGCCCTGCCTGGGCCACAAAGCCCAAATCTTCCAAGTTCTTTATGAAGATTGTTTCAAAGAAATGGTTTTAATTTCTAAGAGGTTTTGTAATGATAGCTTGTGTCTCCACATCAACTGGTAAAAGAACAGCAAAAAAATCAGAGGAGCTCTAGAAAAAAAATCACATATAAAAACCACTAACAAGACAGCTAAATTTTCCATTGAAGGAACAGAAAAGCAAAATTGACAGGTTTTTATTCAAAGGAATGTCCTTGTCTTTCAAATAAAAAAAGACTGGGGAGTAAATACAATGGACAGAAGAGTGCCTGCTTGCCTGAGACGCTCTAGTGAGGAATTCTTAGGAACGAGCAGGTACGGAAACCTGGAGGTTCCATAAGGTTGTGTACAATGCTGAGACTGTGTCCCATAGGGAGGCTGTGGGTGCTGAGAGGCCGTAAACCACGGCAAAGCTGTATTCCATGGTGAGGCCATAGATCCTGGGAGACTGTATACCATGTGAGGCTGTGTATCATTGTAAGTCCGTATCCTATAGTTAGGCTGTGTCCCGTGGTGAGGCTGTCTGAGTCCCACGGTGAGGTGATGTACGTTGAGAGACTGTACACCACAGTAAGGCTGTATTCTGTGGTGAGACCACCTATCACAGGAGACTGTCTATCATGGGAGACTGTGCACCATGATAAGTCTGTGTACCACAATGCAACAGAAGGGCTGTATACCATTGGAGACTGGAGACTATGGTCTGACTGTAGTGCATGTTGAGGCTGTGTGCCATAGTGAGGTTGTGTACCATGCTGAGGCTTGTAAACCATGGTGAGATTGTGTACCATGGTGAGATTGTATACCATGCTGAGACTGTGAACGATAGTGTGATCTGTGTACCATGATGAGACTATATACCATGGTGAGGCTGTGTCCCATGCTGAGGCTGGATAGCCTGGTGAGATTATGTGCCATGGAGAAGCTGTGTACCATGGTGAGATTGTGTACCATGCTGAAGATATGTATAAGGCAAAGGTTGTATCAGGCTGAAACCATGGACATGGAAAGAAGCAAGGAGGGGGACCCGAGAGAAAAGTGCACCTTCAAGGGTGTGAGTACAATCACTAATTCCCCTCCATTGCCATTCCTATTCAAGGAAGAACGCACACTTCCTAGGTCTCTCCCTAAACACAGAGGCATGTCACATGGATTGTCACATCCCTTTTTTTTTTGCCTCTTATATTAAAAAAAGTTTAATAGACTAGATTCTGATCACATTTTGTTCTGTTCTTAATAAATGCCAAAATCATCCTACAAATAATAACACCTTCTATAAAATATTCATCTTTAGGAAAAAATCATGTTTTGTGATTATGAAAGTGGTGTGTGTAATTATGAAAATCTCAGCATACAAAGAAAAGCACTGAGAAGAAAATCAAAGGCATCCATAATGCTTCTACTCGGAAGCCGCTACTGATAATTCGTATGCATCTTCTAGTCATCCTGTATCCACAATACAGAGCCAGACAGATACATGGGAATGGGTTTGATTTTGAGACCAAACTAGGCTATTTTTTCATAACTGGCCAAGTCACTTAATATGTTATCGTCTTTTCGAACATGATACTGTCTCTTTACATATTTTGTTGTCATTTGGCATTCTTAGTCAATCCGACTTTAATGTTTCTTTTTACATATTTTGAGTGTAGCATACTTGAATCAATTTCCCTTAATCTTATTCTTGCATGTGATTATTTGTCAATGCCTTTGGCATTTTTTCTCAAATAAGTAATTTGGATGGGAATTGCTAAATCAAACTCTGCTGAAGGTCCCAGTGTCCCGTGCTACCGTCTCGCCCACAAGAACGACGCGGGACACTTAGGATTCTTCTGCAGTAAAGCTTTATGCGTCTTGAGAGGGAGAGCATAAGCTTACATGGCGGAGACCCAGAATGAGGGAAACCCAGCCCTTATAAAGGAAACAGTCCTCGCTTCTGACGTGTCACTCTTGGATTGGTCCACTGCCCATTATCCCAGATGATGCCTCGGGAGT
Organism: Myodes glareolus; assembly: GCF_982192425.1. Taxonomy (NCBI): domain Eukaryota; kingdom Metazoa; phylum Chordata; class Mammalia; order Rodentia; family Cricetidae; genus Myodes; species Myodes glareolus. The sequence goes on from NC_142046.1 coordinate 49,399,918, forward strand.
AGGCAGGGACACAGCGGTAGAGAGTTACCAAGCACGTGCGCTGGGATTAAAGGCGTGTGCTACATCACCTTGAACTCACAGAGATCTGCCTGTCTCCGCTTCCCAGGCATTGGGACCGAAGGCGTATACTACCACGCCTTGAGATCACAGAGGTCAATCTGCCTCTGCCGCCCAGGCATCAGGACTAAAGGCGTGTACCGCCACACCTTGGGGTCACAGAGGTCAATCTCTACCTTTGTTCCTAGAAGCAATGGAGAATGTGGTCCGGCCCTCCACATCCCAGAGGCATTTCTTTAAGGGAAAAAGTGATTCAAATACATAAGGAATAAAGAAAAGGCTGGCTGTGGACCCATGCAAACAAAGAAAGCATGTGGTCCTCAGGCAGGTCACAGGGATGGGTGGGGTTGCCACATTCCCCTGTTTGCACATGTTGAGAGGCTAATTCTTCACTCTTCAATTTCTCTCTCTCTCTCTCTCTCTCTCTCTCTCTCTCTCTCTCTCACACACACACACACACACACACACACACACACATCCAGACCACAGTTTCTCCTCCCTCCTCTCCTCCCATTCCCTCCCACCAGTCCACTCTGTTTCTGTTCTATAAGGGGCAGGCCTCCCATGGGTATCAACATAGCTAGGCATATCAAGTTGATGGAAGACTAAGCACGTCCCCTTGTACTTTGTCAAGGCAATCCAATATGAGGAATAGGTTCTCAAGAGCAGGCAAATCTTCAGTGGGGTGTGTGTGTGTGTGTGTGTGTGTGTGTGTGTGTGTGTGTGTCTTAATACATAAAGAGTTAAAATGGAGTTTGTTTTCCTGTAACCAGGAAACAAAGCCCCTACTAGACACCAGAGTCCAATGAATGAAAAGCCAGTGCAGGAACTGAACACTTGTTTGTAATATGCAGTCAGTGAAGTCTCCAACATTATAGGTTATTGCCAATGTACTCGGTTACTCTCCAGACCAGTGGTTCTCAGCCTTCCTAACGCTGTGACACCTTGATATGGCTCCTCATGTTGTGGGGACCCCAACCACAATTTTTTGTTGCTACTTTATAACTGTAATTTTACTATTGTTATGAATTGTAATATAAATATCTGAAGTCCAGGATATCGGCTATGTGTCCCCCAAAGGGGTTTTGACCCACAGGTTGAGAACTGTTTCTCTAGAACTTGGTGGTGAACCTTTCCTTGCTGATTTTTATGTCAAACTGATAAAATCTGGGGTCATCTCAATCAGATCTCAATTGAAAAACTGCTTCCATAAGAATTGACTGTTGATAAGACTGTAGGGTGTTTTCTCAAATAGTGATTGATGTAAGAGGGCCAAGTTCATTGTGGGTGGGCCACAATGGTTGAGCTACCAGCCACCCCATGGGCTAGTAGTCCTGGGTTCTATAAAAAGCAGGTTGAGTGTTGGAACCTGATCCAAGAATGAATTTGTGTGAAGAGAATTCTGTGTGTGCTTGTGAGAAGACTCTAAGAAAATAAGAATCCTGTGATATTAGTTTTTTTCAAGATTTATAATTGTTTTTGGAATTGTGCTTTGGTGCTCCTCTTAGGTGGAGCAGACAGGAGTGAGTTTACTTCTGATTATTCATTAAAATTGGCTGTTTTTATTTGTTTATATGCTTCTATGGGAAAAACATTCTTTAGTCACTGTGGTTTGCCCTTGTGATTGTACACTTTATTCATGTGACTCTCATTAACCTTCTGAGTATAAATTGTCTGATGCTCTGAATAAAGCTGGCTGCTGCTTGAGACTTTAGTATGCCTCATTTATTTATTATTACTTTCTCTCAGGTCCCACTGCCTCTAGAGTAGTGACAGCTGAGCAAGCCATAAGGAGCAAGCCAGTAAGCAGCACTCCCTCATGCCCTGTACCAGTTCCTGCCTCCAGGTCACTACCCTGCTTGAGTTTCTGCCTTGATTTTCCTCAGTAATGGACTATGAACTAAGAGTTGAAAGCTGGAATAAATATTTTCCTCTCCAAGCTGATTTCGGTCTTGGTGTTTTTTTCATAGTAATAAAACTCTTATGACAGCTAAGACAAACCCTGTTGCTGAGGATACCACAAACTAAAGTTATAAAACATGGAAAAACAAGTTGGTCCTGAGCTCAGAGCTTCATCCCTACTCACTAGCTTTCATAGTAGCGGAGGAGAAAAGCTTTGAAGTCTACAAGCTACAACAATGACTGACCTAGGAAGGAGGGTCCAATGGTACAACAGGGGCATGAACATCATGTGAGTACCCACTCACTTTCTGATTATATTTTAAAATTCATTCTCCAAGATGAAGCCATACCTGGCACTGTTGCCAGGCAGAAGATCTATGGCTAGACAGATAATGAACCCTAGAGGAGAATCAGCTATCATCATTTGTCTTAATAACAATTGAAATGAATCCTAAAAACTTATCATTTATTATGTCAGTAGATCAGTGTGTCTCTCAGCTCTCCTCACAGACATTTCTATTTGTAGTAGATGATGATTAACACTGAGACTCACAGTTGGCCAATGTAAAAAGAATAAGGGACTGCAAAATGTTCAGCCCTAAATGGAGTATTTATTCTGCCTCCCTCCTCCCAAGGTTCAGGGAACACTGCAGAAGATCAGGTGGAAAGCAGACTAGAGCCAGAATGAATGATTACAAGGAAACAGTGTCTTCTGAATACAGCAGGGCAGCTACACATATGAATGTGCAATGATGAGGATGGCATGCAGAACACTTGCACAATCTCAAACCAAGGCAAATACCATGAAGAGGGAAGATTCTCATAGAGTCTATCCTAGATGAGAAGCTGTCAGCAAGTGTTAACTAGGAGATGGAGAGACATTTTTCTCTGAGAGCTGAAACCCTGGTAAGTCAACCATTCTTCCAACAAAAGACCATACGTCAAACAATGTTTGGGCAGCACAAATAGGTCTTGATGGTGTAAAAAACAAAATGAACACCAAGTTGGGTGAGAAAGGTAGGGGTATTGGATCTGGGAAGAGTTGGGGGAGAGGAAAATATAATCAAAACACATTGCACAAAATTCTCCAAAAACTAATAAAATTATCTTAAGGAAGAAAGTAGGAGCCATGATTTTAATATCAGAAAAAGTATAATTCTAGACAAAAGCAATAACAAGACACAGAAAGTATCTAAGGAGATAAAGTAATGCAGTCACATGTCTTATTTCAAGCTCTACTGTAGAGCTATAGTAATAAAAACAACTTGGTATTAACACAAAAATAGACAGGTGGACCAATGAAATCAAATCAAAGACCCTGATATAAATCTACACGCCTGTGAAAACCTGATCTTTTATAAAGAAGTTAAAACTATAAAGTGGAAAAAAGAAAACTACTTTAACAAATGGTGCTAGCATAACTGGATGCTAACATGTAGAAAAATACAAATAGATCCATATCTATCACCATGCATAAAACTCATGTGAAAATGGATCAAAGACTTCAATATAAAACCAACCACCCTGAACCTCATAGGAGAGAAAGTGAGAAGTAGCCTTAAGTGCATTGGCACAGGAGGCCACTTCCTAAATATAACACCAGTAGCTCAGACACTGAGAGCAGCAATTAATAAATGGGACCTCCTAAAACTGAGACGTTTCTGTGAAGCAAAGGACAAGATCAACTAGACAAAGCAGCATCCTACAGAATGGGAAAAAATCTTCAGCAACCCTACATGGGACAGAGGGTTGATCTACAAAATATATAAAGAAGTCAAGAAACTAGACATCAAAAGATCAAATAATCCAACAAAAATGGGGCACAAATTTAAACAGAGAACTCTCAAACAGGAATCTCAAATGCCCAAAAGACATTTAAGGAGATGTTCAACATCCTTATTCAACAGAGAAATGCAAATCAAAACAACCCTGAGATAACATCTTACACCAGCAATAATGGCCAAGATCAAAAACTCTGGTGAGAGCTTAGGCTGGAGAAGATGTGGAACAAGGGGAACACTCCTCCATTGTTGTGCAATCTTATATTGCCAATTTTGAAATCAGTACTGCAGTTTCTCAGAAAAATAGGAATCAATCTACCTCTAGACCCAGCAATATCACTCTTGGGCATATACCTGAAGGATGCACACTCAACCACAAGGACATTTGCTCAACCACGTTCATAGTAGTATTATTCATAATAGCCGGAAACTGGAAACAACCTAGATGCCCCTCAATGAGGCATGGATAAAGAAAATGTGGTACATTTACACAATGAAATACTACTCAGTGATTAAAAATTAAAACAAAAAAACACAAAAACCAATGACATCTTGAAATTTGCCAGCAAGTAGACAGAACTATAAAAATCCTGAGTGAGGTAACCCAGACCCAGAAAGACAAATTTGTATTCACTCATAAGTGGATGATAGACGTAAAGCCAAGGACAACCAGCCTACAGGCCACAACCCCAGAAAACCTAGGTTAAAAAAAGAGGATCCTCAGATGTACATACATGGATCCACCTAGGAAGGGGAAAAAAGACAAGATCTCCTGAATAAATTGGGAGCAAGGAGGGCAGGGGGAAGTGAGGAAGGAAATGGGAGAGAGAGGAAAGGGGAAGAGCAGAGAGAAATGTATAGCACATTCCTATCCAAACAATTAAAACAAGAAGGATTTAAAAAATACATTAAAAAACCATTTATTTTTAATTTTAATTGAAATTTTCTTATGTAAAAGCAAGAATTACACAAATTGTGATGCTTTACATGGTATTTCAGTAAACGTATGCTATTTAAATCAAATTCAATATATATCTCTTGAATATATTCCTCAATGGGGAAACATTCAAATCTTTTTTCCAGTTTTTAAAACACACAGTACAACATTGTCACCTACAGTCAGCCCACTGTTCAATAGCACAACAGAATTTCTAGCTCCAATCTAACAATAGTTCAATACTCGATAAGTCTCTCTACACTTTTCCCTTCCCCTCCCTTCCCCTCCCTTTCCTTCTCTTCTGCTCCCCTCCCCTCTCCTCTCCTCCTCTCCCCTCCCCTCTCTTCTCCTCTTCTCTCTTCTCCCCTCTCCTCTTTTCAGCCTCTGGTAACCACTATTCTAATCTTAATTTTCTTTACTTAATTGTTTTTATTGAATTATTAATTTTTCTCCACTCCCCTTCTTTTCTCTCCCCCCCTTCTTCCCTCTTTCATGATCCTCACACTCCCAATTTACTTAGGAGATCTTGTCTTTTTCTAATTCCCACGTAGATTAGATCCTTGTATGTCTCTCTTAGGGTTCACTTTGGTGTCTATGTTCTCTGGGATTGTGAATTGTAGGCCAGTTTGCTTTGCTTTATGTCTAAAAGTCACTTATGAGTGAGTACATATGATATTAGTCTTTCTGGGTCTGGATTACCTCATGCAATGTGATGTTTTCTAGATCCATCTATTTCAAGATGTGATTATTTTTTTTCTGCTGTGTAGTGCTCCATTGTGTAAGTGTACTACGTTTTCTTTATCCATTCTTCAGTCAAGGGGCATTTAGGTTGTTTCTAGATTCTGGCTATGACAAACAATGCTGCTATGAACATAGTCGAGCACATGTCACTGTGGTATGATTGAGCATCCTTTGGGTATATACCCAAAAGTAGTATTGCTGGGTCTTGAGATAGGTTGTTTTCTAAATTTCTAAGAAACACCCATAACTAATTTCAAAAGCAGCTGTACAAGTTTGCACTCCTGAAAGCAAGAAAGGAGTGTTCCCTTTACCCCGCATCCTCTCTAGAATAAGCTGCCCTCAGTATTTTTGATCTTGGCCATTTTGACATATGTAAGATGTTATCTCAGAGTTGTTTTGATTTGCATTTGTCTAATGGCTAAGAATGTTAACTATTTCCTTAAGTGTCTTTCAACCTCTTTACTTTCGCCTCCTCTGTTGAGAGTTCTCTGTTTAGGTCTGTAGCCCATTTTCTTTATTGGATTATTTGTTCTTCTAGTTTCTTGAGTTATTCGTATATTTTGTAGATCAACCCTCTGTCTGATGTGGGGTTGGTGAAGACCCTTTCCCATTGTGTAGGTTGCCATTTTGTCTTGTTGACCATGTCCTTTGCCTTACAGAAGCTTTTCAGTTTCAGGAGGTCCAATATATTAATTGTTGCTCTCAGTGTCTGTACTACTGGGTTATATTTAGAAGAACCCTGATATTTCTAGGCCATTTCAGATTCTTTTGTTGAGAATTTCCTGTTTGGATCTATACCCCATTTTTAAAATTAAAATATTTGGTTTTTTGATGCTTAGTTTCATGAGTTCTTTATGTATTTTAGAGATCAGCCCTTTGCCAGATGTGGGGTTGATAAAAATCTTTTCCCATTCTGTAGGCTGCCATTTTGCCCTATTGATAGTGTCCCTTGCCTTATAAAAGCTTTTCAGGTTCATGGGGTCCCATGTATCAACTTTTGGTCTTAATGTCTACACTATCAGTGTTCTGCTCAAGAAGTTGTCCCCTGTGCCACTCTTTCCCACTTTCTCTTCTATCAGGTTCAGTGTATCTGGATTTATGTAGAGGTCTTTAATTCACTTGGACTTGAGTTTTGTGCAGGGTGACAGCTATAGATCTATTTGAACTCTTCTACGTGCTGATATCCAGTTACTTCAGTATCACATCCACATTCTTCTTCAATATGACAGTAAAATTTTTCTCTCATATTTCATATTCTAATTTTATTCATGTCTTTTTGTGTTTTCAAAAACTTTAAATTTTTGGTAGCACAACTTTCAATCAATATTTTTGATCATTAGGTATGTTGACAATCTGTAATGGGTACCATAGGATGTAGGTGGGAGTATTAAGTGGGATTATGGGCCTCAAGGTCATAAAATAAATATAAAATACATACTTTGTGATTGTTATTAAATAATTTAACACTAAAACATGTAACATAGTTCCCAAACTGTAACAATTATCCATGTTTTGTTTCATTTTTTGTTTGTTTGTTTGTTTGGTTTCAAATTGTGAAAGAAATATCTTTCATACTAAAATAGAGGCAGGAAATACAAGACATTAAATTGGTAGTCATTCCTATGGAACTCAAAGGAAGAGGATTATTCTAGGGAAATGTAGGTATGCTGTATTGATTGAATATATAGGAACAGAAGCTACTATCTGCCAGCGACTGGACTGTGGATAAGAACTGGACCAGGCTTTGAGCGATAGAGAGCAGTGATTCGGAAAAAGGAGAGACTCGGGCATGTTTGGACACAAGCACATGGGGCTGAAGGATAAATTGTGGTCAGATTAGAAAGGCCACTAAATGCCAGGCTAATGAGTTTGGGTTTTGCTCATCAGAAGCTGCCTTGGATTTATGGGCAGGGTAATAGCATGATGGAAGTCGCATTTTAGGTTGATGACCTTTGGCAGCCAGCCACGTATAGATCGGGGTCAGGAAGAGAGGCAGGAAGGTCAGGGTCTGGCTTCAACTCTGGGCTGAACATAAGCTAATAAGGGCACTGATAAGGGTGCTGGGGGATGAAAGACAGGTGTCGGAAACAGGAAATATGTGGAGAAGTCATAAATTAGATTAGATCGTGATGTATGGTAGTGAGGAACAAATTCTTCAAAGATGGAATACACCCACTGAAGTCTGGGTAGCTAGACAAGGAAGAGCAAGCACTGTTGAACAGAAATCAGAATACTGCCAAAGCCGATTTGTTTACAGCAAAAACCCACCCTCCATTTGGAACATTCCACCCAGCGTCAAAAAGAACAACGGACTCTGCAGCACTTAAAGCTAAGATTCTTCGACAGAGGACACACTGGGAGGATGAAGTGAGGGATGAGATTTTGTATTGAGAGTGGTGTTGCTCATACTGACTCACGGAGGAGAAAGGACACGCATTACATTAGTGCAAGTTTTGAGAGTCACGGGAGAGGAGAGAGTAATAATAAAAGGGAAACATGGAAGTTTAATTGTGTGAGATAATGTAGAAAGGATGTAGAGAATGAAACTTTAGTGATGTCGTTAGAGTCAGCTCTTGGGAGGTCTGCACACGCTAGGCATGAAAGTTCAGGATGCTGCAGGGAAGGTCCAGGGTGCTACAGAACCATACAATAGCAAGAGCTTTGGACCTTGAGATCAGAGTGCCTGGGTTTCAATCTTACATTTCCTAGCTTTGTGATCTTTCTGCTTCTTTGTCCCCTATCTTAAAAATCATAGAAACAACAGCTATCACAAAACTTCCCTTACCATATGGATAAACGTAAATTATTTAATCCAATATAGGGTCCATAGTAGCACTGAAACGTACTCACTTCTTGTTGGTTGTATTGCTGTTATTGCAATGGTACTGGGTGGCATTGGGCCCAGGCTCTTAGCAGGAAAAAGACAGGAGTAAGCCAGCAGGATGGCTGGGGAAATCATCCAGACACAGGTGTGCACCTATCTGGAGGCAACTTGATCGCGCCAAGGCAGGAGTGGAGGCTGCAGGTGCCAGAAGGAGAGAGGTAGAAAGGAACAGAAGCCTCTGAAGAGCAGAGCAAGCTGGGGGCTGGAAGGATCAGGCGGCCAATCAGTCTAGGAAAGAAGAGCCAGACACCTTCTGGGATGAAAGAAAAGGGGAGAAGTCAAAAAAGAGGGTGTTTTGAGAGGCGCAGAGGGAGCACAAACAGGCCTACACTTTTGTCCTTTAGGTAAAGGGAGCAATGAGGGCCCTGGTCACAAGTGAGAAGTGCTAACTAAGAAGGAGCCTCTGAACACTTTGGCAAAGATTTATACAATCCAGTTTTGAACTGCTTTCAACCTTTTTTTTTTCCTTCCTAAAACCCTACCATTGGTCCAAATAGAAAGCAAAGAACAAAGGGGAGTTCAAAGCAGTCAGGCATTGTGGTAGGATTAACCTGATTCAACCCTGTGGTGTTGATAAGGGAGTTGGCAGTGGGAAGTAGCCCTCCACTGGACAAGTCCATGTCCTCCTGCCAGGACCCAAAGCAAGAAGAGCCACCCCAAGAGGAGGCCACACTCCATCAAAGATCTCAGCAAACCACACAAATACCTTTTCATCTGATAGTGTGAATAGTGATCCCACAGCCTGGAAAGAGGACTCTTCAAGGTTCTTTTAGATCTATGGTTTTAGAGAGAATTCCATGTTTGCTTATAATAGCAGTAGAGCAGTAGACAGTGGGTGGTCTCCCAGCTTTTAACTCTTTTATGGAACCGCAAACTGGAAGGAAAAAAAAAGCCTGTCCTCTAAATAATAATAATAAAAGAATCATTTTGACAAAAGCTTCCTACTGTGAGCAAGCCAATGACGTCTGGCAGGTTGGTCCTTTGTTTCCAATGTGGTGTTGGTCGGTGGGTGAGGAACACTGGATCCTTCTCAGCAATGGGCTTTGTAGTCAAATGTCACCCAGATGTGCTTTCGTGTGTTTTGTGAGCTTCCTCCATGCAACAATTTCTCACGGTGCAATTGCATCAAATACTAACACAGAAAACGTGCAGGAGGGAGCTGATCCTGCAGGGCTACAAGGCTATTTGATCCTAAGAGAATACGAGGGCTTCCGATGCTACGAACAAGCAAAGAGAAGACCTGATGAAGACAAAGTGTTGTGTGCCAGCGCTCGTTATTCTGAGCAGCATTGAGGCTGCCTGCCCATTAGACTTGTTTCTGTTTTCACCATCAATACTGCCCTAGAGATGGCTTATTTGTAAAAGGAGCAGGGTGTAGGATACTCATTCATTTGTAAAAGATGCCGCCACGCACATTCGGGAGCTAATACCATGCTCCTGAACTTTACCTGTGACTAAATACATTTTATTTTCTCACAGCTGAGCTTCAGTAATTGGTTTTTGCAGCCTCAGACACATCCAGCAAGGAAAATATGAGAGGCCCAGCTTTCCTCCCTGCTTTTCGAAATGGCTTTTACTGCAGATGGGAAAAGCCATCTCGGGTCTAAGCTGGCAGTTCCCAAGGTCAAATCTCAGAGAGCTGGCATCGGGGAATTCAAAAGTGAGGAGCAGGTGGCTTTGGAAAAACCAATGACCATGAGGGTGGGTAGTTAAGGAGGGGAGAAGCAAAGAGGAGTCAAGGGAGGCTGTGGTCTGAGAGGAGGAATGGCCAGAGTCTCCACAGACATTAGCCTCACATGGACGGTTCACGGCAGCCGGCATGGTTTGTTTTTCCCGATTCTAATGCAATCAAAGATGTCTGGAACTGCTTAGTAAGTCATCAAATCATACAGCCCAGTCAATTCCAGGCCCAGCTACCACTGGAGACTGGGGAATCATTCTATTTTGTGAGATTCAGCTGTGAAAAGCAAATGTGGGCTCATCCAATAGATTGGCTCTTTAAATTCATTCAGGAAAAAAAAAAGCTAAGCAGCATTTGGTTTGGCCTAGCAACACTGAATCACAGACTTCAACAGTGTGGTTCATAGGTCCCACATCACCAGGAGAGTGTCGCTGGTTGCCCAACTCCTCTGCTGTCTGCATATAAACTTGACACTAAAGCAAGCACTAGTACCCTAAACAAGCATCAGTGTGTATGCAGAACCAGCAGGTTTCCCTGTTCTGGGCTAAATTTGTAATACAATTAAGGAGTTTTGTAGTTTCGAGTCCCTTTCATAAGCTCTCTCTTCTTTGCCTTTCAAACACTGACCATCTATTGCTTTTTCCCTTTGCAAGGGACTCCTCCTCGTTCTGGCTACCTTTAAGACCTTTGCAATCTTTTGCAAACCCTTTCTTCCCTGAAGTTCACTTTGTAAACCATCCGATCCCTGTACCAATAGAGGAGGGTCAGTGAAGAACTGCTTTGTTACTGCTTTTGGTATTTTTTATAACCCTCTGGCCCTATATGAAAGCAGGGCTAGGATCTCATTCCATGTCGGGAACACTAGAATTTACAGGGTACCATGTATAGTATCATAAAAATGATATCTATCTACATCTACTACTACATCACTATCTACTTCTGAATTTCTCCACTTGTTTTTTTTGGTTTTTTTGTTTTTTTGTTTTTGTTTTTGTTTTTTTTTTTTTGTCCTTCACAAACCCTAGGGCTTTCTGTGTGGCAAGCTATTATGCGTGGTATAGGAAGGAAAGCATAGTTTCTCTCATAGGCTCCTGATCTTGAGAAAGAGCAAGTACATCTTTTCATGGACTTTTTCAGATGTTAAAACTGTAGATGAAGTGTCATCAAAGCCCAAAAAAAGGGTCTTCTTCATGGAAGAGAAAGAAGTCAATGAGCTGATAAGGTTTAAACTGGCATTTTAAAATGCCCTGGTAACAAAGATGTGAATATGAATCCAGTAAATGAAACTTGCAATCAGTCTGAAAGAAAAACATATCAATGACCAGAAACAACTGTGTCAAAGTCTCCCTCATTTTTCAAGAGAACTTTGGACTCTAGGAACTTAGCAAGCAGGTGCCTTTCACCGGAGGAGGAAGGCTTTGCTGGCTTCTAGGAGGAAGCGGGTAAGACTATGCCTGCGCCAGTGACGGGGCCTTAGCAAGAGTCTTTTCCTTGCATGACATGTATTCAGAAGCCTGTACCAACCTAGGACCAGGCACAGGTATCCCTCTTGTTCAGAAAGCTACAAATGAAAGCTGATGATTGGATTCCACACCAACAGTGCGGGACACCCAGCACACCATGGTACTCATTACAGTTCCGACTCTCATGCAGGAGAGCCTCATGGATCAGACGCCAGTGTAAAGGTTCAGGAGAATTGAATTGATTTTTATTCCCGTTCTATTTGCTTGGGCATCAGGCGCTGTGAAGAGATTTATAAAATCACTTCCTCCCTGTCTCGTCCTTCACTTATATTATTGGAGACCATATTCCAGAACCCACGCTTGATTCCTACAAATTATACTTGAAATGGTAAGGTGCTTGATTAAGACTATAGGCTTTCGAAGACAGAAGACCCGATTCAGATCCCAACTCCTTGGTGATTGGTACATAGGATGTCAGTAATGAACACTTCTGTGCATATTTTCTTCACCTGTAGCATGGGGATTATATTGGTGCTTTTTGAAAATGGATGTTATATGTGTTAGATGGTATCATGTGCCTGAAAGCAGTTAAAATCATGCCTGGCATATTGTAAACCATCTATATTAGCTGATGTCATCCTTCCTCTGCTCAGTACCTTCATCTCTTTCTAATTCTTCACTGCGATATTCAGGAAGAAAGAGCTACAACACGTTCCAAGCACTGTCAGGGCTATCCTGAACACACATAACACACAGGCGCCACTGGAGTAATGAAACTGTCTCCTTCCTAAGACTGGGAGGCAGACTCCAAGCAGGCCGATCTTCTTTCCTTGTCTGCCTGCCGAGTAGTAAGGTGTGGTCAGATGGGAAACATCCTCCATCCCACATGCTCTTCACTGAAGTTGAAAGGAGCATGGGTCTGCAATGCTCTTTGAAAGTCTTTAAAGGATCCTTTATGTTCCCGATGGGCCAGCTCAACAGGTAGGATTCCGAAAACAAATGGTAAAGCAGCGCATATCCAAAGCTAGGGTCATGTTACCTGGCAGCTATTACCATGTAGGTAGCTAAAATGTATGCATCATCTTTATTATTTGTGGATGTTGGTGTGTGTGCCATCATGTTCTTGTGGAGGCTAGAGGGCAGCTTTGTAGAGCCAGTTCTCCTCTTCCACACTTAAGTTGGGTCTAGAGATCAAATTCAAGTTGCCAAGCTTAGATGGCAAATGCCTTACCCACAGAGCCATCTCACAGACTCAGAAATGCCATCCGCATCACTCCGCATCTTGATCAATCTAGATCGGAATTAATTCTCATGTGATCTAATGGTGGTAGCCTTACCGCTATGTGGCTCTCCAATTGATGTCCTTCCGTCTCTTTAGTTAACTTTCCCAAGAACTGTCAAGCTGATTTTCCTGGGCATTGTTCTGGTCATTTCACTTTCCTGACAGAAAACCTCCACTGGCTTCCTGGGGGACCAACTGCTATTGTAAATGAATGCAGTTGTCGGACTGTGATAAAGGTGCACCTTAGAGTTGAAAGCCATTTCTTTCGTAGGGACATATGCCACTTCCATTTATCTGACCAACAAAGACCTCTGGGTCTACACTTGCCTTCCCATCTTTAGTCAATACTACACACTGATAGAAGAAAAAAACCCTCAATTTCCCCTTTATCCTATGAAAAGCAGGCCACCCAGCCAATAGACTAAGCTTGGTTTAATCTGAGACCAAATTATCGCAGTTCGTGTGAGATAGTCTTATTTATCACCCACGTGAAGGTCAGTGCTGGTAGGTCAGGGTTGGGGGCTCAGCTTATTTGATCAAATGGAAGCCCTAAGTCATTCATTATTAGATCAAAGAGACCTCATTTCCTCTTTATTTTCCTCAGTTGTAGCTCTCAGACCACAGTCTAGAAACTCTTAGAGGTATTTGGGACTAAACATCTGCAAAGTCAATTTTTTTTTTATTTAAAGCACTAAGATTTTGGGGAGGGGGGCATTCTCAGTCTCCTTTTCCAATAAGTGCACAATGGTTTATTCTTGCATCCCTAGGATTATTAAAGACAATAATGAATAAGTTTGAACTTAGAAAGTTCACTTTAAAGTGCTAAGTAGTTTCACATTTATTTGCTTTATAATTATTTATTAAACATTTGTACAAGAATAGCTTGTGTTCACTTGACATTTATTATGGGTCAGTTCAAGTTGGAGCAGTTGGGGATACACTGAAGAGCAAGAGATAGGTCCCTACGTTTAAGGAGGCTTGTGATCCTCAGTCTAATGTAGACTGTTCATGATTAAGACAATGTGTCCATCTTTTGCAGCTAAAAATACAATTCTTTGGGAATTCCAAGATTTACATTGTTCTATCCTCCTTTTGGGTCATTGATCAAGGTAGTCAAAGGGACCCCAAAATAACGCAGACTATTGCCACCGCTGCTCTTGGTTGCCTCTCAGAAACTGAAGGTAAGGAGACCATATTGTTGAAGACACTATACAATTCAGATAAAAGATTTAAAGAAATCGAGCCATTTAAAGAAATGGCCTGAAGACTCCTCCTTCTCACAGTAGGGGGAAGAGCTATATAAGCTGTCAAGGGAGAAAAGCAATCCATAGTCCTATCCAGGTGGAATGCTTACAAACAGTAACAATAACTGCAAAGGCAAGACATCCTGGAAAAGACTATCGTGGTGTTTTAATCCTGGAAGCAACCAGAAGTCATCTAATTGGATGTAAGGCCTTCTCAATTGGAAGAAATTTATGTCTGGTCCTATTGACCTATCCCACAAGTAGTACAGAATCTACTACTTCCATTTCATTATTTTTCTTTTCTTTTCTTATCTTTTTCTTTTTTGTTTTTTTGAGACAGACTTTCTCTGTCTCTGTGTAACAGTCCTAGCTATCCTGGAACTAGCTCTTGCAGACCAGGCTGACCTTGAATCCACAGAGATTCACCCACCTTTGCCTCTCAAGTACTGGGATTAAAGGTATGTGCCACCAATGCCCGGTTTTCATTAAGCCTATTTTTTTAACTGAATTCTAAGTACTTATCCTGTTTACAGCTGTAAGACCCTGAACATGCCCGATCTCATCCAAGTGTTCATCCCTATTCACACGGATAGCTGGAACTCTCACTCCTCCTCAAAGGACCTTCTTTTTGTAGCGAATGGAAACCATGACAGAAAGCCAAAACTGCTCAAAACTCAGAGAACTGAGTCATCGTGCCCAGCCTCAGGTGACAACACAGCCCCTCCACCCGAGGCTCAGGGAACATTGTGTGTAAAGGGCTGGAAAGGTTTTAAGAGCCAGAAGAAAAGGATGAGAAGTCTGCCACAAGATAGTATCTCATCTTGAATATAGAAGCAAGCCTCCCCAAATAGGCTAGCCAGTTCCAAGAGGTCAGGTAAATATGTATGAAAAACGTTAGATGTTCTCGGTCAGTCGCATTCATAAATTTATGTAATTATATGTGCAACTGTAATCAATGCAACTATAATTAAAAAATAAGAGTTCATGAATTTGAGGAGTCGGAAGGACACAAGAGGAATTGGATGGGAGGAAAGGGAAGGACAGAATTATGTAAATATGGTACTAATGTGAGAAATTCGCAAAAGCGAAAATCAAGACTGAAGACAAGGAAGTTTCTACTTCTGTTTTAGACAGCCTATGGGCCAAGTGACAACTTCTTTTCAAAGAGTAAAAGATTCGTCAGCGTTGTAAGTTTCAGTGTAATCGGATTGTAGTCTAATTAGATATGATTTATGCAGATGTAACTGGCTAAAAATGAGATTATTCAGGCTTTAACCAGTAATATTGGATATCCTTATGCCAACAAGTCACAGGCAGCTATAAGAAGGTCATGAACTAGACTGTCTCTCACAAGCCTCAGAATTAATGGACCCTGCTGAGTTTCGATCTTGACGTTATAATTTTCAGAACTATGAGAAGGTGAATTTTTGCTCTTTAAGCACTCCTGGCTGGTGGCACTTTAGGATCGGCCTAGGAAAGCACTACTAAAAGCAAAGAACACGGGATAAACGGAAATGACAGTGTTTGGCACCGATGTGCTGGTGATTTAAAAGATACCTTCTGAGTCTTGCAGGAGAACGAGAGGAGGGGCTTACGAACCAGAGAGATCAGAATAGGGGAACCCCCAGAGACAGCTGAGCTTGCAAGAGTTCATGGGTGCTGGACCAGCAGTTAGGAAGCATGCATGGGACTAACCTAGGCGTGTGACAATCGTGTAGCTTGGTCTCTCAGTAAGGCTTCTAACAGCAAGAGTGGGACCTCTCCCTGGCACTTAGCTGGCTTTTGGTAACCTGTTCCCCAGGCTGGAGGTCTGCCCCTTTCAGAGGGGAGATGAGGAGGAGTGGACGGGGAGGGAGGGTAGATGGGAAAGGGGAAGGGACAAAAGGATAGGAGGGAGAGGAAACTGATGGGTACGTAAAATAAATAATAAGAAATGTTATTTAAATAAAATTAAAAAGAAAACATAAATACTATTATGAGTTGATTAAAAAGAAAGATACCTTCTGAGATGTTTACTTTTATGGGTGGCTTGCCTGGGTCATTAGGTGCCCAGGTACTGGGTTAAACATCATTAGGAGTGTTAACTGAGGAAGTTTTTCTGAAAGACATCAAGGGTTCTTTTGTTTTGTTTTATTTTTTAATTGATTTTATTGAGCTATACATTTTTCTCTGATCCCCTCCCCTTCTACCCTCTCCCATGGTCCTATGCTCCCAATTTACTCAGGAGATCTTGTCTTTTTCTACTTCCCATGTAGATTAGATCTATGCATGTCTCTTTTAGGGTCCTCTTTGTCTAAGTTCTCTGGGATTGTGATTTGTAGGATGGTTTTCTTCGCTTTATGTCTAAAAGCCACTTATGAATGAGTACATGTGATAATTGTCTTTCTGTATCTGGGTTACCTCACTCAAAATGATGTTTTCTAGCTCCATTCATTTTCCTGCAAAATTCAAGATGTCGTTATTTTTTCTTCTGTGTAGTACTCCATTGTATAAATGTACTACGTTTTTGCTATCCATTCTTCGATCGAGGGGCATTTAGGTTGTTTCCAGGTTTTGGCTATGACAAATCATGCTGCTTTGAACATAGTTGAGCAAATGTTCTTGCGGAACGATTGGGCATCTTTTCGGTATTTACCCAAAAAAGGTATTGCTATGTCTTGAGGTAGGTTGTTTCCTAATTGTCTGAGAAATCATCATACTGATTTCCAAAGGGTCTGTTCCAGTTTGCACTCCCAACAGCAATGTAGGCATTTTTCCTTTACCCCACATCTTCACCAGCATAAATTGTCATCGGTATTTTTGATCTTGGCCATTCTTACAGGTGTAAGATGGAATCTCAGAGTTATATTGATTTGCATTTTTATTATGGCTAAGGATGTTGAGCATTTCATATCTTTCAGTCATTTTAGATTCCTTTGTTTAGGTCTGTACCCCATTTTTTTTTTATTGGATTACTTATTTGTTCTTTTGATGACCAATTTCTTGAGTTCTTTGTATATTTTGGAGATCAGTCCCCTGTCTGATGTGGGGTTGGTGAAGATCTTAAGGTTTTAATTAGTAAAC
The DNA here is from genome assembly GCF_982192425.1 of Myodes glareolus. Taxonomy (NCBI): domain Eukaryota; kingdom Metazoa; phylum Chordata; class Mammalia; order Rodentia; family Cricetidae; genus Myodes; species Myodes glareolus. The sequence goes on from NC_142046.1 coordinate 49,416,953, forward strand.
TGTAAAAAAAAAATTGCCCTCCCCAGTGTGAGCACCATTGTTCCCCTCTGCCAGGGTGAGTGACCTCTATCCAATCAGGCTGAAGTGAAACACGTGAATAAAAGAGAACAGCCTTACTGCCCCATGGTCTTCATGCTGGGATATTTGGCTTCTGCTATTTGTTTATTATTATTATATTTAATACATTTACTCAATGCTGTTACTTACAAAATAGTGTGTTTTACAATATTCCCATGCATTCCTGTACTATATCCTTGGATCATATCCCCCTTCCTCCTACCATTTCCTACCCTCTCCCTTGTACTGCCCCTTTTCTCTTACAGTCCATATTTGATAGTTAGCTCAACTTATTTTATTTTATCTTATTTATTTTTTCACATATGGGAGAACACATTTCATAGGTATCCTTTTGGTTCTGTCTTGTGAGACGTTTTTGCTCTTTTGGCTTTTTGAGGGGCCCACCACCCAGCTCCCAAATAAAGTGCACACAGAGTCTTATCCTTCGGTATAAATGCCTGGCCTTAGCTTGACTTGTTTTTCACCAGCTTTTCTTAAGTTAAATTATCCTGACTACCTTTTGTCTCTGGGCTTTTACCATTATTTCTGTATACCCTTCTCTACTTTCTCTACTTCTTTCTCCGTGGCTTGCTGTGTGGAGCTGACCCCTGATGTCCTCCTCTCCTTGTTCTTTCATTGCCCCTTTTCTTCCTCATTTCTCCTTCTATTCATCCTCTCTGCCTGCCAGCCCCACCTATCCTCGCTCCTGCCTCGCCGTTGCATTGGTCGTTCAGCTCTTTATTAGGACCAGCAGGTGTTTTAAACAGGCAAAGAATCACAGCCTCACAGTTAATCAGAAGCAGCATAAACAAAAGTAACACACCTGAAAATAATATTCCACAACAGGTCTGGCTATCTTCGCTTAAACTGTTCCATCCATTTTTTTCTGTAACTTATATTATTTTCATTTTTCTTTATGGCTAAGTAAAAAATCTCTCTCTCTCTCTCTCTCTCTCTCTCTCTCTCTCTCTCTCTCTCTCTCTGTGTGTGTGTGTGTGTGTTATACTTTGAAGAGACGTTTTTCTTGAGTCTTGAGATAATTGGCCTTCAGACTTCAAATATTAACTCCTGACTTGCAGGACTTCAAATGCACATTGGAACTATACTATTACTTGCCTGGGTCTCCAGCTTGCCAATATAGAATTTTTAGGGTTGTCAGCATCTGTTATTCTATAAGCCAATATTGTGTTATCCCCTAAATCACAATGAATCTGCTTCTGTGGAGAATTCTGATTGATATATCTTCTGTGTATTTTTTAAGTTCTGTTTGCAAGATCTACCTGTGTTAAGGTCAACAGGCTTTGTTGACATCAAAACCATCTGAGGATGTCCTAACCATCAATTGTACACTTTAACATGTCAGTGTGATGCTTGGCTTTTTATATATATATCGCCGAGACTAAGTATGAATGGAAGCATTAGAAGTCTATTTTAAACTTCCATTTACCTGTAATTAATTCCCTGTCAGCAATATAATGGCTGACTTGTGCAAATATAATAACTCTCACCTCATTGTAAACATGGTATTAAACAAATATAATTTAGTTTCAAAAGGAAAATAAATCATTCTTTCTACACATGAAAATATACCTGGATAATTTTCCCTTAGTCTCCCTTCTCTTCTCTCCCCACCCTGTCATTTCATTCTGAAATCTGTAACACAAAACAAAATATGTTCATTTGAATTAAACCTTGAAAATGCAGACTTCCCTGAGAATGTTTACCAAGAGTCAGTGACTACTTAGAAAAAGTAAAGGTAGACCAGTTCTTAGTCCTAAATTTAGTAAGTTCAGTCGATGGCCTGTGCAACATTCAGGACTCTGGAAAATTCCCAGATAAGATAATGTATTGATGCTTCCATCCCTAAAGCCTTTGCCAACTCCGCAGATGACTTAGCATTTAGAGAAGTCCAGAAGGGCATCAGAAAGTGTGCCAGGAATAAGTGATTCTCTAGTCTCCTGAAAAGTGGAAAAGTGTTAGGTTCCAGATGAATTTATTTGAGTTCTGACTGTGACAGTATCACTAACAACTTGTGAGACATCAAGAGTGAAGCTGGAACAGACAGAGTATGTCAGAGGGATGGTGTCTGTAGAGATGTTCTCCTGTTTGTATTAAAGCTTCCAAGTGTTTGAATATCATTATTTTCATCATCTAAGAAGTGGGAGGTCGTTAAAAGTTTAGCTTCCCTTGGTATTTCTGTTTATCTATTTTATCTTTTTATTCAATAAATATCTATAGGGGAACTGTTTAAGCACTAGCCATTGTAATCATTTGGGGGGATTTGTTAATCGACTGGAAAGAACCTGTGCTTTCTCCAGCTTGCTGAAGCTCTGTATTGATAATCAAGACTGTAGAGACACAATGTGTCTTAGGTTCAGCTACACTCGTGTGATTTCAGAGACCCTTGGACAGGTTTATAGAAGAGCAAATTCTTTATCTGTCTTTTAACCAAATCTGAAAACCTTCACATTTCATGCTCTTTGAGAAGATTTTCTCACTAGGTACTCTGTATTTCCTTAGTTTGTGCATACTGATTTTGTTTCAGGCATCGTGATTCCTACTACTAGTCCATTTATTTTGAGTGCTGTGTTAGTTCGGTGTCACTACGACCAAAACACCTGACAGACACAGCTTAAAAGCAGATGCCGCTGGCTCTTGCATCAGCTCACGGTTTCAAGGAAAATCATGATAAGGAAGGCAGGTGGAGCTCATGACATTGTCATAGTTGATAAAGAAGCAGAGAGAGAAAGACCAAAATCGGGGCCAGCTGTGGCCTTCACAAATTTACATTTCGTAAACTCTTTCGGCATGTTAAAGTTCCTCCTAAATGTTTCATAGTTTCCCCCAAACAGTACTACCAGCTGGGGAACAGATATTCAAATCATGAGCCTGTAGGGTCATTATAGATTTAAACCACAACAGATTTTAAAACAAAAGATTGGTAACATACTTCATAAGCAGAGATAGATAGATAGATAGATAGATAGATAGATAGATAGATAGATAGATAGATAGATAGATAGATAGATAGAGATGGATAGATAGATATAGATGGATGGATAGATAGATAGATAGATAGATAGATAGATAGATAGATAGATAGATAGATAGATAGATATAGATGGATAGATAGATAGATAGATAGATACCAAGATACAAGATACGTTTGGGATATTATTCTATGGTCTCAAGAATAAGGTAGGAGTAAAGACATGACCCCCTCAAGACTGTAGCAAAGACAGAGTGCTGAATGCTTTTACTAGGATTCATTACTTTGCCAGTTTGATAGAGTGCCTTTTATATTCTGAGTTTTCAGAGAAATATGTTTAGAGAACATCAGCTTCATTTCAGAGTTGTGGGACTTTATGACTTTAATTTTGCAGCATCATTTTCATGAAAATCATCTCAGACTCATTCTTACATCTTCTGCTTCTGCAGGAACGCAGTCCTTGGCAGTTAATAGTTTCAGGAGCAGAGGGAAGAAAGGGCTTCTCAAGAAGTCATCACAGGCATCTAGAGCTTTTATTGGGGCAAGGAAAACAAAAAAGAGACCACCCTCACCCTGCTTTTCTCTTACATGCTTGTTGTTTACAGTCTTCCTAATTCAATCCCCCCTTTGAGACACCCAATGGTAAAAGCACTTACAAAACCTACCTGCTGACCTGAGCAGTCACAGAATTTTTAAATCTGTGGCTCTTCTCTGGAAGCCCTTCCAAATTATGTACCATTACGGCTCTTATGTCCTGTCCCTATTCAGGCAAAGAGAGGCATTTATTGCCAATGTTTTCCCAATTTTCACCCAAATTATTCATTTTCACACCCCCAAAAGGCATTTGGCAACCGAGAGATGTGGTGTTTGTTCACATTAACCCATTTTAAAAACACTTAAGGAAACAACGTGAAGTCGTCCAATCCCCGTAACAGTGCTACCAACTAATGACACCTCTCCAGGCTCTGGTTTTAGAAGGGAAAACATTTGGTTCATTTTGTGACAGAAACAAACCAAGCATTGTCTTTTATTTCTTAAAGGGTACAAAGTTCAGCTATAAGGCTGGTTTGCCAAAAAAAAAAAGAAAGAAAGAAAGAAAGAAAGAAAGAAAGAAAGAAAGAAAGAAAGAAAGAAAGAAACTGTGACTCCGAGTATGCTCAAAAACTGTATTTCTTGATAGGAAAGTTTGGCACACTTTCCTGATCATGAACAGTGTCACCTTAGGCTAAAATAAATAATTTTATTAATCATTTAATTAAAAAAGATCTGATACAACTCTTCCTATGTTAGTGGAATATTTACTCCCTAAACATGATACAGGCTTTCACGGGGCTGGGACTGTGATGAAGGGTAGGGGCGCATTTCTGATGTAAAATAATGCCTTGCCACACTCCATCAACAGGGGACTTGGAGACACCATTAGGACCTTGGGAGATATTGCCAGTGTTTGAAAGTAGGACAGGAGCCTCAGCTCAGCCACTTGCTGGGGGGCCTTGCCACCCTTTCTTACTTTGAGAACCAGAGCAGTTGCCCAAAAAAACAAACCTTAAGCATCTTAGGCACCCCACCCCACAGGGGCTATTATGAAGACTCAATGTAATCTTGCTTGTGTAGTGTTTGGTAACGAGTGCACAGCAACTAAATGAGGGTCAATATTATTTACTGAGGAAGACACGAAGTCCAGAATGCTCTGGAAAGAATGTTTCAGCATTTCTATACCCAGCATTCCCTCCATTTGGCTCACACAATGCCCAGAGAGTCCATGGGTTTTCTCATCCTTGCTGACTCAAAAATCTCAAATCATCTTACAAATAGCCATTTGATTTCCAGGCAAATGTGAGGAAAATGACTTACTTAGCAGCCGTATTGAATGAGAATTACTATAATGAACACAAACTTTTACACATGAGCCCCTTAACATATCATTGTTTTTGCCAACCCTAAAACCCGTTGCCATTATCACAAGGTTCTTTGTTTGGTTCAGGTGTGTGTGTCTGTCTCTCTCTGTGTGCGTGTCCCCGAAATCTCTGAACAGTGAGTCATGATATGTTGAGTTTCAAAACACCTCGACCATCAACAATCTAACAATCATAAAATAGCCATAAAGTGGTGTTTGTGTGGTTTGGAATATTGGCATTATTCATGGTCGGCCAAATAAATTATGGAAGTACCACAATGTTGGGTCGCAAAATCTGGAGAGCTAATCAGCTGGGCCAGCCTGGGTGGAGCTGTATGGGAAACATGGATTCATTCTTTCTGGATGAAGCAAATCTGATGAGCATTTTGAGTCTCCTGGCAAGAGATGCTGCAGGCGCTCCAGGAGATCAAAAGCCCACCCCTATTCCTATTTAGTCCTTTAAATAGGTTCCTGCCGGGCACATTTGGGGACATAGGCTACACCTGGACAATGGATGTTAGTGGATTAACAGAGGAAGCCAATCACCTAAACAAGTTTTTCTTGGGGGGGATTTTGAGACGAACACAGAAGAGAAACATTAATATGTAAATGTGATGGTTCCATCCCCATCTCTCTAGACTGAGCCCTGGCATGCTGCTTTCTGCCTCCTAACTTGCTCTGAGCAAGATTTCTATGGCCCCTGAAGTAGTCTGTGTTCCAAAGTGCCCTAGCATCCCCTTGACATTCCTGTTCTCATCAGAAAGCTGTTGTCTCCTAGAGTCTGGCAAAGTGATGAGCTCCAATGATTGCACAGTAATGTTTAGAAGCTGGCAGTCCCTGCCAACATTGCGATGCTATTTGTATTTTAAAAGATAACTCCCTTAAATGCAATAAATCCAAAATTGGTAAAAAATAAATAAATAAATAAATTTTGGTCGGCATGAAAATGGGAAATGAGCTCCGAGAAAAAGCGTCATTGGATGGTTTCTCCTGCTGTTGCCGCTGTTTCACAGCTTCCCCCGTGTTTTCACCGACGAATTCCTTCATTTATCCATCTTCCAATATTTACTCAGAGTTCATAATAGCCTCCTTACTGTTCCCAGAACTCAAATATACCAGTAAATAAAACAGAGATCTCTAAATTCAGAGAGCAGCTGACACAGTGCATACTAATGTAAGTAAAGTTTGTAGGGCTTTAGAAGCTAGTAAGTGCTTCTAAAAGAATGCAGAAGATACAAGGGACCAGGAATGATGGGTGGGTGGGCAGAAGGGCATCATCTAACCACAGAGCTCAGCAAGGCCTTGAGAAGGAAAGGATACTTGGACAATGACTTAAGCAGGAAATGGAAGGGATAAGGCAGTGCTGGTGTGTTAGGGGCACAGCAAGGGCAGCAAATGGAGTAGAGGAAACAGAGAACAGAGAAGAAGGTGGAGCCGCTTGTGCTGGTTGAGTGTTTTATCAACTTGGCACAAGCTATGGTCATCTGAGAAGAGGAAACCTCACCTAAGAAGATGCCTCCAACCGTTTGCTCTGTAGGCAAGGCAGTGGGGCATTTTCTCCCTTAATGACTTATGCGGGAGAGCCTGGACCACTGTGGGTGGTGCCATTCCTGAGCAGGTGGACCTGAGAGATACAGGAAAGATGGCTGAATGTGAGCTGGAAAGCAAACCAGTGAACAACACTCCTCCAGAGGTCTCTTCTTCAGTTCCTGCCTTCCGGTTCCTGCCTTGATGTCCCTCAGTAATGGACTGTAGTTGGAATGTGTAATCCAAATAAACCCTTGCCTCCCCATGTTGCTTTTAATCATGGTGCTTATCACAGAAATAGAAAGCAAATTAAGACACTACTTAAGGTGTGTCTCGGCTACCCACCCAGACTTCTAGCACAATGTGGGGGTGGCAGAGGGGTGGTTCTTCAGCAGAATATAGAAGTAGGGCAAGGGAGACAGGTGATATAATTTGCACAAAAATTGTAGCTAGGTATAGTACTTCACACTCAGCACTCAGTATGCCAGGGCAAAATTCCAGCACTCAGTAGGCCAAGGTAAAATGATTTCAGATAGACTATATAGCATAACTCTATACGGGAAAAAAAAAGTATAGGCCAGGGACTGATTATAATTTCCCAAGGTCAGTACAAAGTCACAGCTTCATATTCACATAAGGAAGGGAGGTTGGAAAAATTACCGAACCTTCACTGCCGTCTTCATGTGTCACGAGCAAGGCAGACAACGTGTTTAAAGACTGTGTTTGAAGAAGCTATTGTAGTTGAGTGCTTGGATTTCATTCTTCTTTTTAGATTTCTGACCAGACAGGTCCTTTGACCACTTATTGTACACACATCAAGATCTTACAGCCATCAGTTGCAAACCCAAGGGCAGGGAATGAATACAGACCCTTAGCCTCTACAGTCTTCTGCACAGAATGCAGCTGTCGAGGAGGCTCGCTGGCACGGACACTGTTGAAAGATTAATCACTGCTCTGCAGCTGAGAGCTGCAAGGTGGTTTTATACGACTTCTGGTTTAAAAGTCAAATAGCTGCTTGTGTACCCGTGTGCTCATTCCAGACCAGACGTCTCTCAGCTGACATTTGGGGATCATCCTACCTTTAATATATTGGCTCTTTGATTAAAAGCTTCAGTGACCTCTGGACCCAGAAAATAAACCTGAAAGATCTTTCTCCTTTAATACCAGGAAAGCTGTCTTCTGTACACAGTAGGAGAAACATAAGACAGATAAAGGCTGACTTCTGAGGAAGACTTCTGGGAGGATTAATCACATGATCACTGAAAGCCCTTGATCATTGAAAATACATATATTCAATGAGTCTAAATTTGAGCAAGTTAGCATACACCAGTTATGATATTCATTCATTCAATAAGCATTATATTATTATCACAATCCAAGTCTATATGTGTATGAACACAAAGTTTTTACATGTTCATAGTTACTGAACAAGTGTCAGCATCAAATAGTCAGGGTTGGCTTTGTCGCTGTGGTCAGTGAGTACTGGGAAGCATCAGCCATGAACAAAGTCCCTCACACAAATGGAGCAGGAACAGAGACAGTGATAACATCCTTTCTGTCTTAGTTAGAGTTTCTGTTGCTGTGAGGAGATACCATGGCCACAGTAATTCTTACAAAGGAAAACATTTCATTGGGGCTGGCTTACAAGCTTAGAAGTTTAGTCCCTTATCATCATGGCGGGATGTGGCAGCACGCCGGCAGACGTGATGCTGGAGAAGGAGATGAGAGTTCTACATCTTGATCTGCAAACAGCAGAAGGAAACTGTTTCACACTAGCCAGACTTGAACTTTTAAGACTTCAAAGCCTACCTCCACAGTGACACACTGTCGTGTCCGCCTTGTCAGCAAGAATGACGCAACACCGGACTCTTCGAACTGCGACCTTTGAACAATCTTCTAACCTCTCGCCCTGGGGCAAAGCCAGCCTACAGCTTAAATAACCTCTGGGTAGCCAACCCCAGAAAGCCACGTGGGAAACGCAGATAGGTTCAGAAACGCGGAAGCAAGCCAGATTCTTAGCGTTAGCCATATATGGAGTTGTTCACAACTGAGAGCACTCACTGTTGGGAAGGTGGAAGGTGGAAACCAGTGCCACCTTTAAGGCGTGGCATCACACAGCTCTCTACAACACACTTCCTCCAACAAGGCCACACCTACTCCAAAGAGGTCACACCTCCTAACAGTGCTACCCACTCTGGGCTAAGCATTCACACACATGAATCTATGGAGTCTATTTCTATTCAAACCACTACAATTTCTAAAAGACAGTAAACTGTTTCTCGAAACCATGAAGGCATTATAAGACAGAGTCTAATATCATACCATTGTGCAAAACAAGAAGGCAAAGGGCCATGAAAATGGGAGACAGATAGGCTTGAAGTTCAAAGGTCATCTCTTACCCAGGTGAGCATCATCCAAGTGCTACTTATAAATGAACTTTAACCTTCTTTTTTAAAGCCTGTATGATGATACTGAAAAGTTCAGAAAAAAAGATGACCCTTAATGTCCATCTAATGATACACATGCCTCCCTTTCTCTTTCAACACAGTATAGTATCATTCTGTTTTGCAGCTCCTGGCTGTTCTTCTCAGCAATTTGCTACTTAAAGTCTACTTACCTGTCAATCACTCTTCAATTCCTTTCACACAGTTGATGCTGGGGCTGTGCGGTTCTCTCTTAACACATTTAATAGTTGTTGTGACTTTGAAAGGCTGCCAGCCCCGAGGAACAGATGAGAGAGAACGTTACTCCCCAGCCAGATTGTAATGTCCTTTTCTTCCTCAGCCTGACACGACCGTTCGCAATTTGTGTAGTCTAGATCCATTGCTGGTCTGGCTGCAATCATTAGTTTTCTACAATATACTCCTCCTGATGGATTGTTTTGTTGTCTTGTGCTTTGGGTTGCCTTTTATATTATCGGATTTTCCAACACATTGAATGATGAATTGTGTAACAGCTCCAAGCTTCATTTGAAACAATTCCTATAAGCTCACACCCTCTTGTCGAGTTGAAAGGCAGCCAAATGACATAATAAATATTGGGACATGCAGATTGGCAAGCCATGTAGCACTGCAGGAAGATACAAATACGCTGTGATCCCAGTACTGCCCTGCACTAGCTCTGCATCTGTGGATAAGTTACTTAACTTCTGTGAGCTTCATTTACATGATCTAAAAACTGGACACAAGCATTACATAAATATTATAAGCTGGAGTGGCAATACATAAGGAGCACCCAAAATGTGTAAGTGCTGTTGTGACTACTATTTCTAGTAATTAATATTAACCATCTTTAATAATTTTGATTTTTTAAAAATTTTATAAACTTTATTGATGTGGGAGTCCCCTCTGTATGCTGTGATTACCAATAATGAACAAAGAAACTGCTTTGGACCTATAGCAAGGCAGCAGTTAGGTAGGCAGGAAAAACTAAGCTGAATGCTGGAAGAAAGGAGGTGGGGTCAGAGAGAAGCCATGGAACTGCCACCGGAGACAGACATGTTGAAACTTTGCTGGTTGGCCATGACCTTGTAGTGATGCACAGATTAATGGAAATGGGTTAAACTAAGATGTAAGAGTTAGCAAATAAGAAGCTAGAGCTAACGGGCCAAAGAGTGATTTAATTAATACAATCTCTGTTTGATTATTTCAGGGCTGAGCAGCTGGGAGCCAACAAGTGGTCTCTCTCCTGGCAACACTTTATTGTAAAAACTTGCAAATAAGCTATTTTTATTTTTTTATTTATAAAATAAAATTGCCAGAAATGCTAGTAATATATAGTTTTCAAGATCTCAGTTTTTGACATGGATCGTAGAAGCCCTTAAAGGTACTGTAGCTGCCTTTACAGGTACATTCCCACCCCAACTCCCACCCATGCCTTAAAGAACATAGCCCAGGCAAAAATATGTCTCTGATAATACCCTAGGTCCTAAGAGAAGGCCCTGTACCTGTCACAGGACTCTGCTGACTTTTGTCTTCTCAAAGGAAAGAACTGAGCCAAGGGACACAGGTATTTATCTAGTAGAGTCTCCAAAGAGAGCCTGGAAGAAGAAGGGTGGCATCATGATAGGCTCTGAATTTTGGATCTTGATGTTCTATTAATATTTATGAGATGGGTGGTATATTCATGTGGTAAGGTAACCTTTTTCTCACCCAAATAACGGTAAACCAGATCTTTCTTTTGGGCTATTTGTTGTCATTATCTTCTAGGAAAAACCACAGAAATGGGATGGGAGGGGCTGGGACATGAGGAAGTGTTGGTCTTTTGAAATGTAGAGACTGCATTAGTGAGTATGTGTGAAAATGCTCTGGCATCGGAGCATTAGTACAGTGGGAACTATGTGTCTGCAGCTTCAAGGACACTGATCTGTGATGGGTATCCTGATCACCTAGAGACACAACTACCAAGACAGCAATGAAATTTTCTTGATTACTTCATGTCTAACTTTTTTAGAAACTCCAAAAGATCACATGATTGATCCTATGGTTGCCAGTTGAGATATTTTGTCATTTTTTTAAAACTGAGGTTACAATAACCTCAGGTAGTACAAACAGAAACAGGCTGGCTCCTAGGATACCCTCCCAGCTCAGTTGTCTCTGTCTTTTACCCAGCACATATCTGGAAGCCAGAGCAGTCTAATGTATTCAGCAATGCGAGGACTAGGCTATTTCCTCAGCTTCTCTCCTCCCTACTCACCAGCTCTGTGCAAATGGCTCCATGGGAACAAGCAATCAGTGAACCTGTGGAGAAGGCCTACAACACCCTACCTTCTTCTAATTGCCCTTAGACTAATCCTGACTCCTCTTGTATGTACAATACTTTGCTACAATCAAGGATCATAATTAGATGATGGCAATTTCTCTTACCTAATTAATCACCAGTTCAACTGTTACCACGGAACTGATAGGCAGGCTCAGCCAAGCAGCAATTGGTTCTTTCCTTCCTCTGCTCCATTAGGTCCCTAGAATGTTCCTGTTGCAGCGAATGTTGAAGGACTGATTAAACCTCCTCTCTCTAAGCACGAGTTTACTGAGCCTGCGTGATGTGAAGTGAAACTGTCATACGCACAGACACCAAGGAAGCTAAAACAGAAGGATTTATGTTTGACATATTGATACTATAGAATATAATTGTTTTTAAATTTGAGTTATCTTAGGTTCTAAAATCCATTTAAGATGAAAAACAAACTGTCATTTTTCTTAGGACTGTCTGGTTCTTTGATGTCGGGGAAATTACTTACGTTCCTGTATTTACAGGACAGATCACAAGACTCTGATGAGCAGAGAAAGTTGTGATATATGTTGCAATAAAAAAGAAAAACAAAGGAAAATCATGACTGCACAGTGGCAGCCATCAGTGATCATTTTCAGGGCTCCTTACATGACTCTGTGTCCCCTACCCCCAAATGAATTAGTGTCAGTCTAACATGGTCTAGAGTTTCCCCTAGGGAGGCAGCATGGCCCAGTGGGAGTGCTTTAGAATCCTACTGTCTGGGCTTCAGGTTCTGTCACATCAATTGGTTGGCTTTGGAGAAATGACCTTGGGGGGGGGGGGACTCTTCATCCATCAACTCTATGCAATAACATACAGCTCCCAGAGTTGTGAGGTTTAAGCAGCAAAGTCATGTGGGAGTAAGCCATTGCTTTAATGCTGCTCCGCCTCCACCACAAACCTTCAATCAAGTGCTTCTCGCATTGATTCATGAGTTTGCCTAATTGATAATTAAGAGTGTGCATGGGATCAGACAATATTTATATCAACTTTCTGCTACACAGTGCAGTATTTATTCTATTTTCTTCATAGTGTTGGCTTTCCAAGCCTTGATTTTCCCATCATAACCTCTGATAGTCGTTTAAGATTAAATTAAATGATGCAAAGTGCTTAGAATAGGGTCTGACTGCTTCAGCTATAGAAAAACAAAGAAGCAAACATAACAGAAACAAAAACCAAAAATGAGACAAAAAAAAACCCTACAAAAACTCAGTATGCATTAAAGCGGTAGCTCTCAAACTCTAAGGCACAATTGACGGAAGCAAATGGTGCAGACATTGCTATTTGATTCACCTATACATGCTTTCAGATGAGCATTGTGTGAAATCAATTCAATAATGATTATAACTATGCTATCTATAATTCGGGGAGGGACAATGAAGAATGGGGTTCTGAGGTCAGGCTTCCCCAGGAAGGACTGGCATCTTAGCACCACAGTGTTATATTTCCCTTCAGTTTTATTTCATGATCATTTGGTTATTTCCAATTTTTAAAATCTAATATTTTAGAGAATAGAAGACAGGCACATGAAACATCTACCTGAATATACTCCACTTAATTGTGACTGGTTATTAATTTTGAACGATACATCACTTAACCCATCACTGTCTGTTTGGACCCAGAGCCTTTTAAAAGGCACTATCCAAGTGAAGTTATATTTCAGGTGTAACATTTTGATTCACATAGCATACTGATTGCTACAATCAAGATAACCTATACATCTATCTCCTCAAATATCTCACATATTTTTATGTGTGGTGAGAACAGTTAGGATTGACAACAGTAAATTCCAAGTAGATGTATTCAATACCAGACAAATACGGACTCATGACCCTCCTGTCTTTGCCTTTTAAGAGTTCTGGGATTACAGACATGTACTACAACAACTGTACTGAGTTCTCCATATACATTTGCTTTCTTTTTAGATTTATTTCCTGAGTGGTTTGCCTGAAAGTATGCACATCTACCACGTGAGTGCCTGGTGCATGCAGAGGTTCAAAGAGGTTGTTGGAGCCCCTGGAACCTGACTTCTGGATGGTTGTGAGTCATCATGTGGTTGCCTAGTGACTGAACTCAGGTCCTCTGCAAGAGCAACATTACTTTTAACCAACAAGCCATCTCTCTAACTCCTTCCCATACATTTTGGTTATTAATTTACCAAAACCAGAGTTTGCAAATGCTGCCATCCAGTCTCTTGGTCTTCTTTTCATTTGTTGATTTCCTTTGCTGTGCAGAAACCTTTTTTTAGTTTGATGTAGATTAATTTGCTTCTTTCTGTGTGTGTGTGTGTGTGTGTGTGCGTGTGCATGTGCACATTTGTAGGTTTGGGGTATCACATTCAAACAACTAATTGCCAGAATAAATGTCAATGTTAGAGATGTCCCATTTTACTCTTGGTATTTTACAATATTTTACAACTTCATGATTTAGATTTTAAATCTTAACCTACATGTAGCTAATATCATATATACTGCAGGAAAAAGATCCAATTGCACCCTTCTGCATACGGAAGTCTGATCTCCCCAGTTCCCTTCACCAAAGACACAGTACTCTTCTTGGTAAGTGTACCACACATGTTTTATTTCAGGGATCTCTACGCTACTTGGGGGAGGAAGCTGTATGTCTATTTATGACAGCACAATACCTGGGTTGACAAAACAGATCTGTTGTATTCACAGTGGTTTGGTCTTAGGTTGTAGAGGATCAATGCTTCATAACAAACATTGAAAATAGGAAATATGACAGTTTAGCCTGTTTCTTCTTAAGACTGCTTTAACTATCTGGGTTTTTGCTGTTTCAAGATTTGTTCTTATATGATGTGAAAACAAAACTCTGAAATTTTCTATAGGAACTACACTGACTGATTGATTCTGTAGAGCCCTTTGCAGTGCTAGTGGTGAGGCACTGTATTGGTTAGGAGAGCTAGTCCAAATCTGTGTATTTTCCCAATTAAATAAACTCTTAAGATGAATTTTGTGTTTCAACGTTATCTTTGCTGCTTAAGCAAAATTTATTGTCCATTCATTCTGAATTCTCTTGTGCTCTAAAATTTTTATTATGTGGATGTAAGTAATCTACCTCAACTGTTATTAGGGAAAAATTATTATGAAAATATGGGTATGGATACAGAAACTAAATGATACTTAATATCAAGGTACAAAGCTCTTCAGCTAATTTAAGAGTAGCATATGGAAATCTTATTATAGTTTTAATTATTTAATTCAAATATAACTACATAATTTCCTACTTCCTTCCCTTCCTGTCCATACCCTCTTGGTCAATCCTTTCTCTAACAATTGTTACATATACATCTAAATGAGTAATCATATAAATTTAATCTGCTGAATCCATTTGTGTTGCCTGGCTATGATATAGGAGAATGAATCAGGGGACTCATCCCTGGGGAAGCTAATTCTCCCTCTCTCAGAAGTTAATTGCTTGTAGTTCCCTTCATTGTAGGGCCCTGTGACATTTCCCTTCTATGCTGGGATGTCAACTGGTATTGGAATTGTTCAAGTCTTGTTTGGGTAAACCTGTTGTTCATATGAGCTTCCCAGTGAAGGCACAATCTCACAGACGACTTCCCAGCCATCTGGCTCTGACAGTCTTTCTGTCCCCTCTTCCAAGATGTCCCCTGAAACCTAATTACAGAATCGTGTTATGAGACCTAGTGGCGGCTTTCTGCAATGGTCACTTTCTGCAGCAAAAAGAAGCTTCTTTGATGACAAGTGAGAGCTACACTTATTTTAGGGTCCAAGGATAGGTAAGGATTTAGAATGTGGACTGGAATTATACTGGTTTAGCAGCAACAGCCTTCTTCTCTAAGGCCCATGACCTCCCTAACCATGTGTTGTTGCGCAGGTTTATAGTCACAGGCATGATTTCCCACCTGCTAAGCGGGACTTGGGCACCCTGAGGGAGATGTTGGTTTACTCTGAGAGGTAAGTGCCACTGTTGCACCTTTAGGGCTGCTTGCCACGCTGGTCATTGTTGTGGTTCATAGCTGTCACTGCTGGTAGGACTGCTGATTGATTTGCTCCCTTGGCAGATTACAATGCTCCTTCTGGCACTGTAAAAACTAATCTCCAAAGAGGAGGACTTGAGATTAATTCTAGCTCAAGTCCTCCATGTCCTATGTCCAAAGTGTGTGGTGTCTTCGGCAATAGGGACTTACCTTTAACTTCTGGGACTGTTCTTATTCTTGTCCAATGTGCATGGTGTCTTCAGCAACAACTTCTGGGACTGTTCTTACAAGTTGTCCTGAAAACTGTTAAGAACTTGTTCTTTATGTCAGGAAACCAGGATCCAGTGTGCCCGGCTTTGCAGGAAGCTCTGCAAAGCACCCTGGGGTAAGCCACCTAACTACTCTGAACTTCTCTGAGTATTCCTCGCCCTAATGGGAAGGAAGAAGTAGTTGGAAGGGATTGCTCTCGTTTGTCCCTTGAAGCCCCACTGGTTTCAGAGACTCTGTCTAAAGGGAGTGCGAATGTTTCCGTTCATCAGTTAAAACCTGTGCTCGGTGATTGAGACTGCAGAGACATGTCTTACTTCTTGTGGGGCATTTCTCACTCGCCAGCTTGTGTTAGGCATCTTAGGACAGGGTCGACCTGCATTGCAGAGATGCTGGCAGTAGCTGGAGGAGGAACAGAAAGGAGGAGACACAACTGCACTGTGCAATACACTTTTATTTTCCTTTACCTTTGCAGCCATCTTTGAGCAGTTGTGTAAACAATAGAATGGAATGGAATTACATTAAATTGTATGCAAATGGGTCTAGAACACCTTAACAATTATGACAAGGCGATTATAAATAACTTCTTCCCTTAGTAATATATATTTGCTTTTAAAGTACATTGAAGAGCTGCCGTATCTAGGGTTAGGTAGGAAAGAGCAATGGTACCATCCCGGGAGACCACCTCCTTGAAGGTGTAGACTCCAAATTTGAAAATCCTAAGGTTTACTAGGTTCATAATACATAGTCAAGCAGAAGGTTCTTGGGTTGGAAATATTTATTCTTGAACGTTTACAGCAAGTTTAACTTTTTGTCATTGCACAAAACCCTTTCTCTTATTTTTCACACAATCTATGTAATTCACGGAGTTTCAAGTAGAACTCCAGTTCCGGTGTTGTCACATTTATCACCTTAAAAATATCAAATCCCATCACCACAGGAGAGCCGAATCAGAGACAGGGGTATAGACAGCAATCTAACAGAATGGCAACATGTTTACAGTATCCTAAATGTTCTGATGAAGCAAAATTTAAGTATGCCACCTTGTGTAGTGCAGATTTTAGATCTGAGACTATTCCAGAGTAAAGCAGCCTCAGGCACATTCGTACTAATAAAGTTTTTGCAAGGCACCTCCCTCTCCCAAGAGATGAACTGGATTGTGAACTGGATTTTAGGCAAACAAACCGAAAGCGCAAACATCCAAATTCTTAATTCGGTCATTTCAAAAATTAGAAGTTACAAATACTCCAAAGATCGACCTGAAAAGTTTGTTTAAATAACGAGAGATCAACTGCAAGAAGCCTACAATCCAAACGGTTTCCCTCATCGCTAAGGCGTGGAAAGCATAAATATATGAAAAATAAAATTCACAGTCAGTTTTAAAACTAGAATTCAAGTTTGACTAATAAATCTTAATTTTATAAGTATATTAATTTCTAAGTACAACATAAAAGAGGCAGTATTGTCAGATGTACAATGAAAGTATTAAACAGAAATACAATAGAAGGCAAAAGGGCTTCAGAGAGAACACTCCTTTTGTTACCAAGAGACAGAACCGCCTGAGTGTGTTTCAGACGCTTCCCTCGTGGGCTAGCCAAGTGGACTGCTAGGGACATTACACAGCTTTCTGGAAAGAAATCAGCAACATCTGTGCAGCTGTGGCATTCGCCTGTTCTCATACTGTGGATTGCTGGAGAATAAAGCAGAACTCAGAGTGCTAGAAGTTTTTAAAAAATTATTTTTTTTATCCCACTTCATCGAAGCCAGCCTCTTCACAATCTTCTTATTTGTTGGGAATCGGGAGTGAGGGGGTGGGGTGGGAGGGAAGGAGGCAAAGAGGGGGCTGGAAGGGGGGCGTGATAGATGAGGGTGACAGCAAGGGACGTACATCAGCTCACACTCAACTGAGCGAACCCGATCAGCTTCACTTCATCGGGAATCTCCGCGCCATCGCAGCCAGAAGCCTGGAGAGGAAGAAGAAACCGTCAGTGCTAGATTCAGACCCCTGCTGTGTGAGGGACGATCCACTCGGGGTCACCGGCTCCTCTTTAAGAAGAGACCCCAAGGACCGCATCAGGGAACGACCGGTTGCTGGGTGACAAATGCTCTGAGAAATCAAACAGCGGAGGTGTGGCGAGATTGCTATCCATCCCAACAGTCCTGTGCCCACCTAGACTCAGGGATGATATTCCTATTCTACCTGCCTCAGCTTCCAAAGTGGGACGTCTTAGGTGCCTAGGAAGGTGCCTTTAAATAGGGAAAGTAAGATCCCAGCCCACTTCTCCCTACTATTTGTTTCCTGGTCATATGACTAGAGGTTCTGATTGACCGTGTATTCTCAGTATGATATGATAGGCCCCACCACAGGCCTAGATCAATGAATGGGACTGACCAACAACAAACGGGAACCTCCAAATCTGTTAGCAAAAGTAAACATTTTCTCCTCCTAAGCTACATTTTGTTTCAGCAAAAGATGACTAACACTGTATTGTCATAGAATCCTTTCCTTCAGTCGAATTTTGTTCCTATTATTTCAACACATTTTAATCACCTTGAGTTAGCCCAAATCATAGTGTGTCAAAACTTTATTATCTCTATTATTTTAAGATCAGAAGATATTGAAAATAAATCACTGCTTGCTGGGATCATTTCATTAACCCTAATTTGTTACTTTCATCCCCATTCATTTCTTTTATTTATACATGTACATGCATGGGTACAAGTATATGTGCCCATTTGAATACACACACATACATACATATACATATACACACAGACACACACACAGTGGAAGGAAATCACTGTTTTTAATTTTCTTCTTCACTTTATAATACACTGATCAAAACTGGGGGTTACAGAAATGCTAAAGGGGGGAGGTTGATGAATGATTATCAAAGGGTCACACAAAAATTCCTAGGCTCAATTCACACTAAGTGATTTCAGGCATTCTTTCCCACCCCTCGGAGTTGAGGACTGACACCAGGCCCTTGTGTTTGAGAGGCAATCACTCTACCACAGAGTTAAATCCCCAACCTGCTAAATGATTTCAACAAACAATAGCTTCTTGTACCCCTTTGCAAACACCACCATTAACCTGCTAAGTGTGAACTCTGTGTGTACAATGTTCAAATAGCAGTACATGAAACCTGCCTTTGTCAAGTGTATCATTTTTCATTAAGTAAGAACACAGTCAAAATATATTTTAGATGTTTGAAGATATTTTACCAACTGTCTTTTTTACCACCATAACGCTCAGTGTAAATTATGCTGATGTCAAATCAGTGCCTTGAAGGTGGGTAAAATCAGGCAGCATTTACAGCAAAGAACCTAGGCTGTGCCTATCCAATGACGCCTCTAACTTTCCTTGACAGCTGAGCCACTCAGTGAAGGACAGTTTCCAGTCTCTGTTTCGCCTCTCTTTCCGAAGAGCAGCACAGCAGGCGGTTCAGCACACTTCCTGGTGACATTTGTCACTTGGGACTGAAGTGCCCACCCCTTATTTCCCTGCTCCATTGCGGCTGTTCCTTCTCCAGTCCCTGACACGTTTCCTCTTCTTTCCCTGCCTCCCATGAACCTCCTTCTTAATTTCACTGACTGGCAGCAGAAACCACGGGTTTGGTAAGCAGGTGAGTGACAGCAACTGAGGAAACGCTACCGCCACAGCTGTTGACAAAATGACCCAGCTGCCTACTGCAGCCCGTCAAGAGCTTCAAAGCTCCTTTTAGAGACAGGACCAAAAGAATAGCCAAATGTGGTGAAATGAGGATGAATACAACCAAAATATGCACAACGGTTGAGCTGACTTCAAAGAAAATAGAACTATGAAGTCCTTTTTCTGGGAGGGACAGTTTAGTAGCGGGTCCTTAGTTACCGTGGGCACCCATTGGGAGTCTCCCCGAATTCCCACACTGTGCCTTGGCCTAGAGCCAGCCTGGTAACGGTCTTCACTCTTCAGGGGACCACAGCCCTGTCAGGAAACAATCTTCACTCTGGTAGGACTCAGCGGCACTACTTACTGTTAGAAAAGATGACTAAAGACTCCAAAAATACGTTTACGTCGGAAACTTTGATTGTACTGACAGTCTTAGAAATTAAAACTGAGAAAAATGGAAAAATATTTTGACATTATTAAAATATGCTGCTTAAATATTTCAAAGTAATGTCTGAGCCTGTGTCTCAGAGGTCCCTCTCGTCCTTATCATGCATGAGGCTCTGGGTTCAGGTCCCAGAAAGAAAGAGAACCTTACATTCAAGACATGTTTATGTAGCTTATATTTATTATATTATCTTACAAATTAAAACACAATTCTAGAATATTTGCTTACTGACCAATTCATTAAGACTAATAACGAACTCATTCCATGGCAACACAAATTAAAATCTTCCTGAGAAACAACAGCCTCCCACCGCTCCCCACAAAGAATCAGCAGCAATAACAAAACCCTGGGAAGACTGAAGCGACTTTGCAGACTTCTTTAACAACTGGCCTGGAGATGTCAGCTGGACTCTTACCCACACCTCTGGGGGTGTTCTATGGCTCTATGCTGCTCACTCTGAAGTCCATGGACTCAAACCTGGCTTCACATAGAAAAGGGGACTGTTTTCAGAAGTTTTTCCAAACACTGTCTGCGACGATATCAAGAATTTCCCAGTGGTGACTCTGAAAGGTTACCTACAGCACGGAGTCGGAAACAGGAGCACTGAACTTTCCGCGCAACATTCCACCGAAACCCATCGGTCCCCTTTGCCCTTTGAGTGCATCTTGATCTGTGTATGATTTTTTAAGCACCGTCAGTTTTATAGATCTTGTAAAGGTTATTCCGCGACACGGTATGAATGTTATCCAGGGTAAACAAATCGTACTCATTGATATGGTCCACCAGCAATCTCATGGGAAAAGCCGCCGAGTGAGAGGAGGCTACCATGTAACAGTAGATACAAGTGTTCCAAAATCCCATTTCCACTGGAAAATTCCAATTTATAAATACTGTCAGGTTCTAAAGTGTCAATCTTACTTTTATCATTAAAAGAAAAAGTCTGCTAAAATAGCTGAATCTGACAACAGTTTGTCAGGTATTTTTAGTAAAAATGGTTTCTTATGGGTGGGAGGGTAATGAGAGTCTTGGCTGACAAGCAGCTATTCATGAGGGCTTTTCCCAAAGCCCCTCACTGTACTTCTGCCGCATACCAAAGGAATGATAAGTCCCATCTCATTACACAGAATATTATACGGACACGTCCTCAAGTTGAAACTTAATAAAACCAGAACTGTTCCATGCCTCATTAGGAACAATCTTAAGTGAAACTGACTTGACTTTTTGCAGGGATGAGATGTAACTAGAAGTCTGGACTGAAGCATCTCCCCTGATTTATGGCAACATCATGAGATTTATCTATCATGACTTTTCCAACAAAGTGGAAAAGGCAATGCAGTGCCATCTTAGTAGTGACTGAAAGTGTTATGACATCTGGAATCCTTCTGAAGGGTCACGGGGACTCTCAGATGCCTACCTACACTAAGTGCACCGCAGCTTCCAAATGAAGTTTAAGGAACTGACAAGTGGATTCTACAAAATTAATCTTTGCACAGCAAGCAATTACCGGACTGAAGAGACATCACACAGAATGGAAAGAGATAAACTGCTAATTATGCATCAGACAAGGATTCATATGCAGAGTATACAAACAACCACAAAAGCTAAATAACAAAATCTCAAATCAGTCAATAAATATTTGAAAAGATGTTAAACATCCTTAATCATTAAGAAAATGATAATTAAAACTGCTTTGAGATTTTATCTCACCACAGTTAGAATGGCCAGGATCAAGGAAACAAACAGGAGCAAGCGTGGGCAAGGATACAGGGAAAGAACAACCCTTAGCACTGGGATGAAAACCTGTGCAGCCATTGCAGAAACCAGCACAGGGGGTGGGGGCGGGTTTTGTCTTATTTTTCTATTGCTGTGACAAACACCATGGCCAAGAAGCCAGCGTATCATAAAAGTATTTCGTGAGCTTCTAGTTTCAGAGGGTTAGAGGCCGTAAGGGCAGGACAAAGACATGGAGACAGGACCAGCTCAACAAGCAAGAGGGAGAGAGAACATACCAGAAATGATGGAAGCCCACTTCCCAACACACCTCCACCAACAAGACTACACCATTTCATATTTCTCAAATACTCCTACCCACTGGGAACTCAGAATTCAAACATATGTGCCTTAGGATTACCATATTACCCATCTATAATACGCCTGGTAGATACCAAATGACAGCAAGACAATGTACCATAGAGATACTTGCACATCCAAGTCCTCTGAAACTTTATTCACAATAGCGAATTTAAGAAAGACAAACACCATGCTTTCTCTTGTATGCATTGTGAATGTATGTATGTATGCATGTATATATGTGTATGTGTGTGTGTGTGTGTGTGTGTGTGCGTGCATGCATGGCAGTGGGAGAGAATGCCAGACAGAGACACCAACATGAAACCAAAACAGAAATAAATGAGAGTAAAGAGAAGGCAGTGGGCAGTGGCAGAGGGTGATTAATAAAAAAGAGACTGTATTG
The DNA here is from genome assembly GCF_982192425.1 of Myodes glareolus. Taxonomy (NCBI): domain Eukaryota; kingdom Metazoa; phylum Chordata; class Mammalia; order Rodentia; family Cricetidae; genus Myodes; species Myodes glareolus. The sequence goes on from NC_142046.1 coordinate 49,438,994, forward strand.
ATACATGTGTATGAGAATATTATAACGAAACCTACTACTTTGTGTGTTAACTTAAAGAAAGAAGGAAGTTAGAACATGTTACCCCAGAATATGAAGCTCTGGCATGTAGGCTATTATAAGTTAAAGATACTCTTTGTCTCAGTAAGCGTTTCTATTGCTACAATGAAACACAATTTCCAAAAAGCAAGTGAAAGAAAGGGTTTAATCTGGTTTACACTTCCACATTGTAGTCCAATGCTTAAGTCCGGGAGAAGAATTCAAACCGGGAAGGAACCTTGAAACAGGAGCTGAAGCAGAGGCCATGGAGGGGTGCTGCCTCTTGACTCGCTCCTTACGGTTTGCTCAGCCCGCTTTCTTATAGAACCCAGGACCATCTGCCCACTGCATTTCTACAAACAACAGATGGTTCCCTTCCCCATTGATTACTATTGAAGAAGATACTCTACAGGCCTACCTCCAGCCTCTTTACTGAGACATTTTCTCAGTTGAGGCTCCCTTCTCTTCAGTGATTGTAGATTGTGTCAAGTTGATATAAAACTAGCCAGTATAGTATTAAAGACAACTGTGGGATACTGAGTTCAAAGCCAGCCTGTTCACCAAAGATCATTCCAGACCAACTAGGGCTATACAGTGAGGCCTTGTCTTTAAAAACAAAACAACTCTAGGACTATAGGTACAGAAAACACACTCTGACCTTCATCAACAATGGCTAAGACTCCTTAGTGGAAAGTATTCTGCCTGTGCCTACAAGAAGCAACAGAGGTTGAAACCAATGGTAAGAGAAATCCATACAGACCACTCTGGTTAAGCAAGTCTGCTTTCCGTCTGAACACTGCAAATGCTTCCACTGAGAGAACAAGAGTGATTAAAAAAACCAAAACTAACCTATTCTATCTCTAGATGTGCAAGTTCTAATGCAAAAATACAAGAACCATGACAACCCAAGGCAATGTGACTTCTCTGAACATTATTATTCCCAAAGTAATGGCTTCCAAAAAGTAAATGGAATCCCAGACTAAGAATTCAAAGAATGATTAAACATACACACACACAGGCACACACACACACATTATTTGAACACACATATATATTAAACATATATATGGTAATAAAATCAAAGAGGAAACAGCTCATTGAAATAAAAAAATCAGTGTTAGTAAAAATGGAATTCTATAAAGAGGTAGAAACAGGCAAAAATAAAAACAAAATCTATGAACTTCTGGAAGTGAAGACTTAAGAATGTCAAATACAAATCTCCATGGAGAACTCACCAACAGAATAGGACAGTAAGACAGAACACTGGGACTTGGTGATAAGGCAGAGGAATTAAGAGTATTTATACAATATTAAGCACAAATTAGTAATAAAGCATGAACAGAGCTATAAGATCTGCACTCCTACCCACAACTCCACCATTCCGGCCTGTGCCCCCTCACCTTGTCACATTTTTAAAAAATGCTTTTCTTGCCTTTTGTCCAAGCTTTTGTTCAACTCTAATGACACTTGGGGTATTCATCTCCTGATGAAAGTTCCTGCATTATATAAAACTTCCATTTGTATGCCTTTATCTTTTATCTTATTATTCATTAATTTAACTATTTCTGTCTTTGAAACAAAACAAGAATCTGGGTCTTGATATGCACCACTCTGGCCTTAAACTCACAGCTCTCCTGACTACCCTGAGGCTCTGGATTACATGCACATACTATCATACTCCTGCCTATCAAGTTAATTCTCAGGATTAACCAGAAAGGAAGATATTAGGCCTCCCATACAAAAGAAAAATTATGCAAATGCTCAGGGACTTTGCAGGGCAGTGTATGGTAAGTACAAAAAGCTGCGAGGAGGTTACCATCCATGCCTAGAGTCGTCTTCCTAAAACTTCCTCCCTAGCCCACCCTGCCTTCCAGGCCGTGTAGGGACGGGACAGTTCAGCACCAAACTTCTTCCCCAAAGGTAGATGTGTTTGGGTATCAGCGGGGAGTTTCTCCTCCACGGGTGGTGATTCAACTGGCCTGGGAATAGCTTGGGAATTCTCTGAGCTCCCAGGGAAGTTAGAAAGAGACATGGTGTCTGAGAACCATGCTTTACTTTAGTACTTCTTGGAGTTATGAAGCTCCCTGTTTCCCAAGAAGTCCTGGTCCTCAAACTTCATCCTCAGTTTCCAGCTCCCATTTGGACAGTTAAGTAGACACCTGTGACCCACGTCCCATCTGTCCCAGTACCCTGCGGTTTCCATCTCAACATGCTTCTGAATGCCGACTCTGAGGTCGACATTTGGACAGCCTCCACAAGAAACAGGGGCTGCCACGTGGACCATCTGAGCAGGCGAGTCCCTTGTCCTCCTCCAACAAGGGAAAAAACTCAAATCTCTCAATAGTTTTCTCTGTTTCTGTCTTCACTTTACCTATATCTCAGGAAAAAATGCACTCAAGCATCCTCCAAGCAGACCTAAGCTGAGAGCCTCTAGAAATAAACCCCTTAGTGATTAATCATCAAAATGCTTATGAGATCTCTATCTGCGAGGTACAAAATGGCATCACATTTCAGCAACCAAGATCTCTACTGCTCATGTAAATGGGTGCCAACTGGATGTTAATTACATGCACTTCAATTTATATTTTTTCAAAGGCAAGTTAAACATACCTTATTTCACATTTTCACTAACCCAATTTTTAAAATTCCACATTGAAAGCAGCAAAAATCACCCACATTATGGAACCGTGGGGTAGCGGCTAATTAAAAAAATAACAATTCTAAAGCAGTGTGGCTGTGTCGAACTCAAGGACACAGGAGGCTGAAATGCTGAAGCAGAAATGGCCTCCTGGCTGAAGCACTCCCTTAAAAGAAGAGAAGAAGCTGATCCCTGGCCCAGGCCATGGCAACGGAGAAGCCATACCTGTCAAAGAAGGTTCAAGATCTTACTGAACAAAAGTAAAACCAAACTTCATTCATTCATTCATTCATTCATTTTTATGAGATAAGGGCCATTTGTTTGTTTGCTTATAATTATTTATGAGATAAGAGTCTTACTGTAGCCCCTAATTCACCTTGAACTCACAGAAGTCTGCCTGCCTCTACTTCCTGAATGTTACGACAAAAGGCAGGCACCAACTTAAGTGATTAGAAACACAGGGTAAGAATGGAAGGCGAACCAAGTTGTGGTGGTAACGGTGGGAGTAAAATGCAACTGATCAATCTATGGAAAGAATGCTTCCAGCTGGCATTTTGCACATGAAGCAGTGCCCTCCACGTTCTACAAGTCTGGACTGCACAAGCCATTAAAGCAGAGAACCTGGTCGGTGACCTGGGCGTGGGGGCTTTTTAAAGGACCCGCAGGGGCCCATGAGTTCAGCAAGGGAAAGAAGCAAGGTGGGTCAGCCCTCTGTTCTCCCGGCAGTTCGCAGCCCCTGGCATCCTCCTAACGACTGGAATCATGGTAAACAGCAGAGAGATGAAAGGGCCTTGGACAACAGCAGCAGCCACGAGAAACACCACTGCCGAGAGGCTTTCATCTTTTATTCTTCAAATAAAATAGCCAAATTAATGAATGAAGGTGAATGCATCTGAATCCTTGAGTTTCATCTAGCTACCCGTGGCTCAACTTAGCTCTGTGGAGTGGGTCTTAAACTGGCTGGCCGCTGATAACAACAAAGAAAGCACTAAGGCTTTAACAAGAACTGGGCAGAGAGCGAAGACAGGAACAGAAGGTCATTTTTGAGATTGGTTTGATTTAGCTATGGCTGGAAGAAACACTATCACTTTCTATTTTTTGAAAGTACCCACACTGCTTCCTGTCTATCTGAGGCAGGGGATTTGCTTCCAGGACACTTCTGTGCAGCACTGCTCAGTCTTGAAGGTACAGAGTCCATCTCAAGCAAAGCAAACATTTCCAGACATACAGAAGAAGAATCTGCAGAGAAATCCATGAAAGCACGGGCTTGGAGGCGGTCTCTGAAAGGGAACACGGTATTTTAAACATGGGCTCTGAGCTAGACCACAGTTGAGTCTGTAACATCTACTATGTGATCCAGGCCTCAGACTTCCAAAGTGAAAAGAATTGGGCCAGCAGAGGGAAGTGTGGCCGGTGCACGGGGCATGAGATTGGAGAAGGGTTCTGGGATGATCAGGGATGAGGGTTTAAGAAGAGGAGGGAAGGGAGCCACTCACATCCCCACAGCACTCTGGAACTACAGAAAGGTTCCTCTGGCGAGAGCTGCCGTTCTGCATGCAGACCCCGGCACTGAGGAACTGCTGTCCGGAAGAAAGGCCTCGGAAGCAGAGCAGTGTCTCTTCCTGAGGCGCTGAGCATGTGAGAGAGAACAAAGACTCCAGAAAGCCCAAGAGCTCTCCAGAGGAATGGGAAAGCACAGCTGCCCCTGTTGTTCCGACGACACCTGTCCTGAGGGATGCTGTCACTGCTGTTTTATAGGCAGGAAGTTCGCACGTGGTGGGGATGGGTTGGCGCGAAAGTTTCAAGTGACTCTCTCTGTCCAGACATCCAAAATGAAGGAAGCGTTCCTCAGACAGTGCCTCACCCCAGTCAAGGCTATTCAGAAGAGGCTGAAATGCTGACACTGGGTACAGTTTCTCATCACATGCTCTCGTATGAATAAAAGACAGTCACAAAATTGCAGGTGAATTTCAAACACCGTAGAGGTGAGACAGGAGACAGCCCTAAAGCCAAGTTCTGCGTCTGGTAGTGTATGCTCTCTAATGAACACAGCGTTCTAGTCTTACCAGACCTACTCTGTGAGCACCCTTATGCTTTTGTTTGATCGCACATACTAGCTCTCTGAAATGAGACGAGAAGCAAGGCAGAGACCCTTCATTAACACCAGGCTCGCATTTATTCACGACGCGGTTGTGGCCATGCAGAATTTCCATTCAATTTTCACCAGGAACAACAAAAAGGGCAGGCCATCAGTATTAGTTGTGCGTCGTCACAGGTTGGTCCTCTAGGTCTGAAGTTGCTTGTGGCATTCTGACTGGACCTTGATGAGATTAATTTATGTACATTTATTCTGCCTGAATTACACTGCTTGCTAAAATTTCTTGGAGATGTATCAGTCTTGATGATCTCGACTTCCTACATACACTCTTGCTCACAGCCACCCCAGAATGCTTCCATCTCCTGCAGCCACCTGGACTTAGATTTAAAATGTGCTACTGCATAAAAACTGTTAGGACATCTAGTCTCTACAAAACTGCGATGGCACGATTTCAGTGCGGGGGTGGACTGCTGCATCTTTGTTCACTAGCCTTCAGTGGGCTGTTCTGCAAGGCTGCCAATTACCTGAACCATTTACACAATGATCAGCCTCTATTTTTAAAGGTTGGAACTGCCTGCTTTCACCCAGGAAGGTTTCTGTATGGGTGCTTTGAATTCAGCTTAATTTTGTTTGTACGGTCAGGGTGCAATGCAAAGAGATTCTGGGGCAAAATGGTACCCACAGGCTTTGAGAGTCTCAAAGGGTCACTCACAGTCAATGGTATGATGAGAGACGAATGACCTATATTCACGAAGCAAGGGTTTCCAGTCATGGCCAGAAAATCGTTCTCAATGTGGCAGAGGCAACTAATGAATACAAAATGTGATTCTCCCCAAATCTAGCAGCAACAAAATTATAGGTATGAAATGATGTGATTTTCTTCATGGGTATCAGCATGACAAAAACATTACTTCCATTCCCACCTTCCCACTTACCAACTTAAATGTCAATGTTTTTAAAGCTTTGGGGTCATCTACAATCTTCTGTAAATTAGCAGCCACTGCAAAATATAAACACAGAGAAACAGTGTCCAAGTTACTTCTAATAACTCTGGATTTTCACATCAATGATTTGGAAAATTTGACTAATGATGCAATAAACTGCAAAATCATTTCTTTCACAGGCATTACAAAGTCCACATAAATGACCAAATTACTTTCATACAGACACTTTCCAAGCCCATTTATATCATTTCTGTCACCGCCTATCTATGAGCATCTGGATTAATCACTGTACATCAACCCTGCATTTCCTGTAATAAAATTTGAAATTACTTTCTAATGGAAAGTAAAACTGATAGCAGCTCCTGAGCCTCAACCGGTTGCTTTTTCTAAAAACTCATTACTAAGAAAATTATTAGCCGGGAGAGGGCGGTGCGGAAGAGGAGGGGCTTGTTATAAACGTCTCTGGGAAACAAGCAGTCAGCAGCTTGAAGCTCTTGGCCTATAAATCCACTCAAGTCTCTGCACCCGTTTTTTATCACGCTGCCCACCACGGCAGATGACCTTTCCAACTCAGGCAGGTCGTTGTGCTTGCAGGGCACAGTGATCCGTCTCTATGGTGACGTGTCACCTTGAACACCTGAGTTAGTGGACCAGGGTCAACGCACGGAGGGAGGCAGAGCTAGGTGCTGAAGATCTAATCTCAGTGTTAACTGATCCAGCAGAGGTCGGTCCCAGTCCCTAAGAGCTCTGGGATATCTGTGGGAGAGGGCAGGCTTTCTCCCAGCTGCCCAGCTGCCCATCGAACTTAGGAGCAGAATGACCAAAAATGGAGAGGATGAAAACTGAAAGCTGCCTTTTTACACCCAAACCTCGAGGACAAACTGCCGAGAGTCAAGTTGGAGCCTTTGGAAAGAGGTTCCTAGCAGAACAAACACCAAAGCAACAGGGGCGGGGGTCCTATCTGTCATTTTTATGTCATGAGAAAAACTATCAGTTGATTCAGCTGCTGGATATCTGAAAATTTTCCGAATTTTTTGAAAGCTAAGACTTTGAGAAGACACAGAAGCACAGTACGAGTTTCAGGCAAAACACCGAAGGAAACATGAAAATTTTGTTTTTCTTTGCGGTCGACACAGGAATCAACCCAGATATGAGGATTTTCTGCAGACAGATTTCATTTAATCTGTTAGCTAAAAAGGAGGGAAAAATGAACATGACTGACTTGATATGGCCTATTTCTCTTTATAAATCACAATTATAAGCACAATTTTATTGGCACTTATTGCCTTCTCGCTAGTTCCATTCTGAGCAATGAGGTTTCATTTTTACTCACGCCCACTCCCCCCTTCCCCACACCCCTCTTTTCTTTTTTCTTCTGTTAGCACCGGTGATCGGACCCAAGTACACACCTACTGGACAAAGCCCAGGCCCCTGACACCCATGAGGCTGGCCTCACTGCGTTTCATAAACAGATTCTAGATGCGAAAATCATCAGTCATTTGCCTAAGAACTACTGGCTCACAGAGAGAGATTTCCTGCTCCAAGCCACCGCCAACCAAAGAAAGGCAGTGTTTACTGTGTCAGGACACTCTGACTATACGCAAACTGCAGAGAGGGAAGCTTGTGTTCTTAAGACATAAAGATGTTCTAATAGCCGCACTGATTTGGGTGATATCACGAGTGGCTGTAAAGTTGTCGCAGGGATTCGGGTCCTTTCACCAGGCTCTCTTGGCTAATGTGGATGATTTGCTGCTTTGTTCTGTGACATCTATTTCCAGACTGCTCTCTAATGCTCAGCCAAACACACGGCTCTGTGTCCTGCACTAACGCATAGGCCTCCGCTGTACAAACCCGTGCATGAGGGCCAGCTTCCAGGGGAGTGGCTAGCAGGTTGTGTACTGGCTCCAAAGCGGGCATGCGCTGCCCGCCAGCACTTGAAACCATCGCCCTAGGACCCAGGCCCCCCACGTGTGAATCCCATTCCTCTGGGACATTAGAAATTCAAATTCTGTCTTCAGCTCAGAGCAAAAATAGCAAAACTGGCCACTTACCTGATTACTTAACCCAGCTGCTAGGCTTATTTCCAATTTAGTTGATTCTAATTTGTTGTAAAGCGCTATAAAACACCTTCATTTAACTGACATCACAGAAAATCCAGGGTGATGCTAATTTCTCTTCCAGCAGCAATACTCATTAAAAAGATGGGTGTCACTGTTTGCTCCCTTCTCCTGACTGTGCACCTGGATTTCAAAAATAAAAACGCTCCTTACCTGGAACGTGAGTGGAGAAGGAAGAGCCGGGCTGGCTGTCTGTGATTTGGGGGCTGCTCGCCCGTGTCAGAGAACACCGAACCTGCTGCTTTGAGGGACTCTATAGTTTCCCAAGACTTGCTTCCAAAGCCCCTTTCCTCAGCCAAGAACTAAATTTAAGTCCCTCCGAACTTCCTAAGATAAAACTCAGGCCTCTGGCTTTGATGCGAACTATTCTCTTCGTTGAGTTTACCTCCCAGTTCCTCTCCAGGACACTGAACTCAGTCCCAAGAACTTCGCTATGCCTGGGGAAAACAGGGACACACTGAGACCCAAGGGCTGTACCCTTTAAACCTCCTTTGCTCCTTTCTTTGGCTTCACGCTTTAGGCTGGGGGTCCGCCAAGACTAAGTTTGTATTTCCATTCCCTTTTGTAACACGTGCCATAAGGTATAGCAAGCACGGTGACTCATGAGACTGCAATGACATCATTAATGGCCCAACGTGAAAACCATGTTCATTATGACCCTGAATCTAAACAGAGAGGGAAATAAGACTGTCCGGGCAGCCTGTCGGTATCCAGGTGACCAAGTACATATACTTTGGTAAATGAATCCAGGCCTTCTCCAGATAGTTCTCTCTAGGACTGCCTTGTGCTCCCAAATTTTCCATATTTTCATAGTTAAAGAATTAATGGTGACTTACGAACTATTTCAGAGCCTGTGATTGCATTCTGAACAATCAGTCAAGAGGTGCACTGCTCCCCCAGGAAAACAGAGTATTTGATATCAGTCTCATGCAGTTTAGATGTTTCTGTGAGGGTGAGTTAATTTAACTTGGCCAAGTACTAGGCAAAAGCTTTGGGAGCAAGAGGGCCAGTGATCAGCGATGGCCGTGACTAAGACTTAAGACAAGCATGATCTTGGGACACCTGACAAGGTGACAACTTCAATCTGATGATTTATTCAAGAGACATCCCGCATCTCCGAGCCGATGCAAAAAAAAAAAAAAATAGCAAGAGGTGGCAAAAGGAGGGCAGGTAACCCCAGCTCTAAGGAGAAAGGGGGGGGGTTTGGGTGCTCCTCTAAAACGAATGTGAAGACAATGGCCGCTGTATTCCAGGTCCAGGAGAAGTAAGAGATCCAGCTCAGTACTTTCCCTGCCTTTCCAGGTTCTTCACTTCATGGGACGCACTGAAGAACAGTGTGCACAAATCTAAATTTCCCAGCTAGAATGCCCGGGTTCAAACCCAGCCACTTTCTCAGAGCTGGGTGAACTCCCTGAAATGAGTTCACTCTGCCCCTGTGGGCTCGAGTGCTTCCAGGAATTCACTGCTTCAACACATCTGTGCTTCCTGCCCTGGGCAGCTGCGGGTGTCTGGTGTCGGGTGTAGTAGCTGGCTTGCCTTCGGTCTTTACTGTTCACTGTGGTTTTTTCCACTCTCATTATGTAGGTGGGAATCTGGGTCCCGAATGAGAATGTGCTGCCTACTTGGATAATGTCATCTCAGCGGAGTCTGGACTCTTACTGAGGTCTGACTTCTACTCAACTTTCCTGCATCACTTTTGCCACTTCCTAGTCTGAATCTCGCCAGGAATGGCGCCCCAACTCCACTCTCCTCTGCTCTAGTCTTTACCATTGGCACTTGATGAAATCACCTGCACTTGGCTAATGTCCTTGGTGAATTAAAACTCCTTGGTAACCTAGACACACGCTTACTTTTTCTGAAAGATGTATTTTAGAAACTTATCTGTACACAGAACACTATGAATTCTTACCCCCACTGCTACACCCCTTACTACCTGTCCGCCAGCTGATGGTCTCGCTGCAGCCTGCTTCAACCCTAGAAGCCAGCCTCTGCTGGCTGTCAGCTACAGCCGTTACTATGTACCAACTGCTGCCACTTTACTGCTTAAGACCCGGTGATAGCTTTCCAGGTCAGGATCAAGCATGGCCCCTGCAAATTCGGCACAGCTCACGTGTCCAGGCCTCCAGCTGTAGCCCTGACCTTATCCCTCACTCCCCCCGACTCTCGGTGCCTGCCTGCTCACAACAGCCTCCATATTGACTTCAAGCATTCAGAGAAGGATCCCACAAGAACCCCTGAACCTGTCACTGTCTCGACCATGAGTAAAAGACCTTCCCCGGGCTGACTCCCTCTCTTCTAACTTCTGCACAAGTTCCCCTAGCCGTGCTATTGCACTCCCTCACCCAAACAGTCACTTTCTATCTCTTTACCCAGGATACTTTTTTCCTTCCCATGTCACTGATCAATGCCAGGCATGCTACCTATTTATGGATTGTTATTTTTGGATGTACACAACCTCATATATGGGTCAAAAATCTCAGAATGAGTTTTTTAAAGGCAATGTCTTGTTTCCTGCTATCTTCCCATTGCCTGATAGTGAACACCCATTTGTATTGCACATGAAAGCAACAAACCAACAAATGGATCTTTGAGATCCTAGCACTGAGCCACACTGAGTAAGCACAACGCAGGCTTTCTCCCCAGAATCATGTACATGCAAGTTTAGACAGGACTACAAGAATCTGAATAACCCCAGGCTAAGAGCTTCAGATAGAATTCTTCCTTCTTCCTATTTTAAAAGAATTTCTACAAATTTGTTTAAGAAGAATTTCTACAAATCTGTCTCCTGAACCATATTCCATTTGTTTCCCAAAGCAAATGAAAATGCATGAACTCTTGGCTCATCCCAGATAACTATCAGGTTATTACATACTAACACTAACCTATGTGGGTTTTTTTGTTTTGTTTGGCTTTTTTTTTTTTTTTTTTTTTTTTGGCTTTTCGTGATAGGGTTTCTCTGTGTAGCTTTGGAGCCTGTCCTGGAACTAGCTCTTGTAGATCAGGCTGGCCTAGAGCTCACAGAGCTCCACCTGCCTCTTTATTTCATTAAAATAAAATCCTGGTGAGAAAATGCGGCGCTTCTACGAAATTCAAGGATTTTTACAAAAATACTATAAGCATCAGCTTGTAGAAGCAGTATGTCATACTTGAGTACCTTATTATTTACAAGTAAGAAGGATGAAATTAACGGGACATTGTAGGAACAGAGGCATACACCCTTGATTCTCCCTAAGATGCAGGTAAATTCCAGTTAGTATTATTTGGGCAGCACATGAAAATCTGAAATCATTTGATGAATCAAAACTGCCTGGTATTGAATCTGCCCTTTCAAAATACAACTGTGAGATTGGTATTTTGATCCTGAATTTTGTTTAATGTGTTGAAGGTAAAATTTTATGAACTGGCTGACAACAATGGTAATAGAAGTGTCCAATAATCATTATGTTATTATTGCTCGTTTTCAGAGCAATGAAACTGTATAATCAATATCGCTCTAACCTCATTTTGCTAATGGTAGTGATAGACCAATATACTTATAGTTAAATTTCTCTCCAGAATTAAGATGAAAAAGTAAAAAGTATAAAAATAAAAGCACAGTGTGTAAGAGGATCACTAAGCCACCCTTGCCAAGAATAACAAACATTCATCCAACATAAGAATTCAATCACCTGCTTAGACAAACAACGGGGATCTTCTTGGAAGACGCACGTAGTAAATTGGCCTTTGATTCCTAGACTATGAAGAATTCTGTAGGTATCTTAGTCTGTGCTTTTAGCCTTAGAAACCTCTAAATTTTAGGTAAAACTCTGAGGGCACACTTTTGAAGAGAGGAAGGTAGCTTTTTCTAGGTTCTCACCAGGGCTACCTAATACCATTTCTGTTACAAGTGTACAAAGCTAAGAGCTAAGGACGTCTGTGCGTCTCACGCAGCCGCAGTGAAGTGCAGCTGCTCTACTATAAACTGTACCTGCTTCAGGCAAGAAATGTGAGTTCTGAATTTGTGGGCACACTCATGAAACCACTACCAAAATGGAGAACATGAGCTCACGGGTATCATTCACCACTCTTACAAGCTTACAGGCAACCCTGTGCCCTGGGTAACTCCTCCCCTGCCCCGCGGCCCCGCCTATCCTCCCACGGCTTTGCTCAGGAAAACACTGCTGAGTTTTACATTGCTGTACGTTAGCTTTCATTTTCTAGGATTGTATATAAGCAGGATCCCTCTGTCCGGCCTCTCTCACACCTCCTATTTTTGAAATCCACCCTCTGCTGTAACATGAACAATAGTTTCTTTCTATTTCTAAGCAGTATTCCAGAGCATGAGTATGGTTTGTTTATGTATTTGCCTCCAGGATGAGCTGAACTGTTTACAAATTTCGCTACTATGAAAAACAAAGCTTTTACTTATTTCCACAAAGGAATTTTGGAACAGATGATTTTCCCCCCGTTTGTTGTTCTAGAAACAGGGATCACTATGTGGTCCAGGCAGGCCTTGAACCTTTGATTGCCCCTATTGCACTTGCCACAGTCTGAGATCACAAATATCTGTCACAAGTCCAGGGACACCACCCAGCTCCACCCCATGCCTATCTTTCTTTGTGCCTGGATAGGTACCCACAACTGGGAAAGCATGCTCACCTGACTTATCTGAAAACTACAACTGGCAGTGTGTGAGTTTCTGGTTCTAGATATTTAACACTGTAATGGTCTGTCCTGTCCCTTTAAGAGACAAGCCACGCCCACTCCCCCTCCACCTAGGCAAGCTGATCTTCAGCTTCCAGCCTGAGTCTCTTCCATTTTCTGTCTGTCTGTCTGTCTGTCTCAAAGAGGCAGCTTCTGTCTCTCCTTTTTCACCACTTCTCCCCTCTTCCCCTTCTGTTTCTCTCTCTTTCTCTCTGCTCTTCCCTTTTCCTTTTCTCCTCTATAACCCACTAAATAAATATCCAACTTTACTTGGCATAGCATGCCTATCTATCCCTCTTGGTCTCTCACCTGCCATGCAGCTTTCTGCCTGGTACCCAGCTGACTTCACGGTCTGCTGTGGTCTCAGGACCCACTGCCTGCTGCCACCTGGGGGACCTACAGCATGGTCTCATGGCCTCCTGTCCGCTGCAGCCACTTAGGATCTGCAACATTTTACTTTTACTATTACAGCCACCCATTCACCAGCATTTAGCATGGCGAGTCTTTACTCTGGGCTGTTCTAATACATGTATTGTTCCAATTCATGTTTCCTTAACAGACCACATTTCAAATGCATATTTGCCAGGTTCTTTCAAGTTAAATTCTAATGCCAATCTTCTATTGTCTTTGTTAAGGAACCAATGGCACTTCTTCATGAAAGGGCACATGCACGGCTTTCCTTTGGCTCCTACAGCGAAAGGGTAGAACCTATCTAGACAGTTATACAAAGAGCCTGAACACATTCGTCCACCCTTCAAAGTCTCTCCCAAATGTGCCAGCTGCAGAAACCTCGGTTCTCTTGCACTCAGGATTTTCGAAGTGCAGGTCATAAGTTTGAGCAGAATTAAACAAAGAAGACCGGGAAATGACTACATCGTGAAAGGTAGAAGGGATACAACATAGGGATCTATCCAAATTTGATTTCCAGAGGCCCGAAGAAAAGCTTTCTCAGCTCTCCGATGTCAAGTGAATGTGCTTATCTAATTATGCTAGAAGACTGAATTCTGAGCTTGGAGTTTGACACCATGAGCACACTTCTGGGAATGCTAACAGGACTATGCACGCATAAGGCATAAAGCGAGATGAATCAGATGAACTAAAATAAATTATAATGACACATATGTGAAAATATTACAATAAAACCCCTTACTCTGTCTTCTAACAAGTAATAGTATAAACACACACACACACACACACACACACACACCCCAGCCAGGGCTCGAAATAACAATGTTATAATCATTGAAAGGGAAGACTCCCAGGCAAGTGCTCCTCCTTCAAACCAGAGAAACTGCTGACCAATCTAGTCTCTCCAAAAGACTGAAAAACCAGTCATCTCTTCCAGCGTATATAATCATTTGACTAAAACCAAAAACAAGAAATAAAGCTTAAGAGCTGTCCTTCCAACCTTGTCAAATCCTACGAGGTGCAGAAAGGCACCTAGCAAGCACCCGTGTGTCACAGGAAAATGGAGAGCGGTGTTTAACTTCAGGGAACTTTCATCTTTGTTCTCGTTTTACCCTGAGGTGTTTTACCGGGAGGATTTTCCACACACAGCTTCAGCTTCAGCCTTCTGGGCCAGGAAAAGCTTTGGATAAGTTAAAATTAATGAGACAGCAAATATACTGATATGAAGAATGCTACCTAAATTACAGGCAATGCAGCCGACTGAGGCAATGCCATCTGGCATCCGGACAAAGCCCAGGGAAGCCAGAAGGACTCTGCTCTCAGTGTGTGGCCACAGCCTTCCGGGCAGAAGCTGCCTTACACCTGTGGCCAGCCTCCCGCCAGAGAGCTCAGCCTTCGCTGAATTGTGGCACCGCCTCGAGAAGGACGCCCGCTTCTCAGTTTCTCAGTGATCTATTCTAGTACAGCTGAATTAACTGTGTTTCAGACTGGTTTATTTTATGTGTCTGAGTGTTTTGCCTGTACATTAATCTGTGCAACACGTCCTCACCTAGTGCCCGTATAGGTCCAAAGAGGGCATCAGACGCACTGGAACTGGAGTTATGGAGAGTAGTGAGGTGCCATGTGGGTGCTGGGAACTGAACTCAGTGACTTCAGCCAGGGAGAACAGCCAGTTAACAGCAGTGCTCTTAACACCTGAGCCATCTCTCCAGCCTCCGAAGTCACTTCTTTGATGATAATAATCACCCCTCGAGTAGTGCTTTAGATTTCTTCCCCAAATCACAGCCCCATCCTATTCCTAATAACCTTGAAGCCCCGGCTTTGATCTAGTATTACATAAACAAACAGACAAGCCATGTGGTCTGGGATCTTCAACATGGCGGTAAAATGGTATGACGTTTATGTGCCAACTTTCCTGTCATCGCTAGAGTGAGAGATAGAGAGAGGGTCTGCAGACTATGAGAGAGCAAACAGAACACACTGATCAACAAACACACAGGGAGGTTTCTTCTTCCAATTCCACCTTCAGCTTAACTTTCAACTCTTAAAATAAATTATCTTTAATTGTTACAGGACTATAACCTGGAGTGGGTGTGGTAGTTGGCTTCACATCTCTTACCTGAATTTTATCTAGTAAAGTGTGAGACATAATTGAACTGAATAAATGGCTCCCTTTAGTCACATGACTAAATCACATCTATCTCCAGTGGGCAGACAGACTGGCAGAGGCCTTGCTGGGCCACACAAAGGGGGTTCTGCAGAAGGCAGCCAATCCAGATAGGGTTTCAGAGAGAGGAACCTCTGATGCTAATGTCCCTGCCCAAAGTCTGTTGCAGCAAGTAGGGGTAGTGAGTTAGACCCACCCTCAGGACTGTAACACGGATCACCGATTGGCAGAATGGTGTATGGCAGAAGTGTGTAATTAGAAGTCAACAAACAAAATGCAGAAATTAAAACCTCTCTGTTCTTTATACAGAACACGAAGGAAGACTCTTGGAAAAGTACTTTTGGTAGTTATTGTTGGGTGCTTATTTTCTTGTCTAATAATTCCATTTATTTTGCATTAAATCCTTTTGATGGCAATGATTATATAAAAGTATACT
This sequence comes from Myodes glareolus, assembly GCF_982192425.1. Classification (NCBI taxonomy): domain Eukaryota; kingdom Metazoa; phylum Chordata; class Mammalia; order Rodentia; family Cricetidae; genus Myodes; species Myodes glareolus. Next base: position 49,454,521 of record NC_142046.1, read on the forward strand.
TGCAATTAAAAAAAATCACCAATAAGGCTTCCCACAAAAGGCATCGCGTAAACGGCAGGGGTGTCTACCTAAGCACACTAGGGGCTCTAGTTATTACCATGGGCCCCTCAAAAACCGTGGACACAAACTGGTTGAGAAGCATCGGCATCTCCTTCAGGAGACAACAGCGGCTTGCAGACTGCTGCTCCGGTGAAGTTCCAGCGCAGCTGCTGGAGGTGTGTCTGTCTGCATGGCACTCTCCCTGCATGGCAGGGCTGCACTGTCACCTTCTACTTCCCAAAGCCCAGAGGAACCAGGCGGGAGATCCTCGCCAGCAGACCCATCTGTCCTTCCCATTATCACCAGTCAGCACCCAGCCCCTGCCAGGCACTAGTAGACAGCAGCTGAATTAACAAATGAAAGACTGGCCAGTCTGGGCATGGCGGCCAAGAGGAGAGGCTTCTTCAGGAAGCTGCTCTTTCTCCTTTAGGGATGGAGGTGAACACAACAATGGGTGGTGTGAGCAAGTCTGCAGCTTTGGGCTTCTACCCCCACCCCCACCCCTTTATGTTCTCTACCCCTACACTATTATCAGATGATGAGAAAGCTCTGTCCTTTTAAACCAGCCAAGGGGAGGTGGCAGGAAGACGGGAAAGATCTGCTGGGCTCATGGGTGAGCTATAGGCAGCAGCATCTACTTCGCAGAACATGTACCTAAGTCATTTTGGAATATACAAATGATAATGAACCCAGCGGTGTATTTTACTACTGTTAACTCTTTCAGGAGCTGGAATTAAGTTTGAGATATGAGAGTGAGCTTTACAACAGACCAGCTTTAGGGGAGACAGACTTACTTAATGTTCTGGAGAAGTCATTGGTGGATCCTATCTAAATGTGGTCTACCCAACAGAGGCTCGGACATGCTAGTGAAACTGCAGGAAACATCCCCACTCTTCACTGCTGTATCAGGGCTCTCGCGCACCAGAAGCTCAGGAGGTGGTACTCATTGTTAGAAGACTGACCCATGTAACCCAGCAATATGGCCTTGGTGAGATCTGGGCTGAGTTCTCATGCCTTTTTTTTTTTTTTTTTTGACTGTTCCTCGTCAAGCCTTAAAACTGAGATCTTTCAAAGGACCCCAGGACCCCTGTTACTACCGTTTTCTAGTATCGGGAGTCTCAGCAGGACAGGGAGTATTTTCGCAAGACCTTTCAGGTTGCATTGGGAGAAGGCTGCTCTGCTTTGCCTTTGAGCTGGGGGCTGACTCCGCAGAAGATGGGAACAGGACAGTGAGACACTGCTGCCTATTGGGATTCTCACCCTTTCTGTACGTAGGTGTACGCTGTAATATGGGTACTATGATCATTCAACTATTGAACAAATACACATGAAATCTGTTGTCAGGAGCTGGCGTTCCTGCCGCATTTGAGGAAATGTAGGCATAAGCAATGGAAACTCTGTCTTGTGTGCCAGGTGACCGACTCATAAACGATTCAAGTACCCTTCCATAAACACAAAGGGAGGCGCACAAAGAATGGCATTTATCCGGCTGGAGGAAAACTTTCGGTTAGGTCATGGGCTAGATTCCAAGAGGAGGCAACGATCAGTCTTGAAAGACGGGTGAGAATTCACTAGGCGGATGAGAAGATTCCAGGCGGGAGAAAAGAACCAAAACGATGTGCCAGGCACGGGAAAAACAGGCCAGACTGCAGCTGAGGGCTAGGCAGATATAAGTGGAGATGCAGGTGCAGCCCAAGATCTGAAAGAACTCTAAAAGCTAATAGCAGACCCACGTCCTGGCTACAGGAGAAGCCCACTGTTTCTCTAAGCTGGAGATTCAGGAAGGGAGTTTGGTTTGCAAGTGACCCACCCCCTGCACAGCAGGCTAGCTTTAGGGACGAAACCCACTACAACCCTGTGCAATGAGCAGAAAAGAACTGTCCTCGTCGCACATGAAGTAAAAGTTACTGAAAGAACAGGAAAAAAAAAATGATGATTACTGAGCGCTGCAAGAGAAACACGCCATGTTACTAATAAACTAGCAAAGTCATCGTAGTGACAGCACATTGCTTAGGGGAAACCAAAGGCCAGATGGCATGGAATAATATTTTTCAAGTGCTGAAAGAAAACAAATGTCACTGTAGATTACTATATCCAGCACAATTATCTTTCAGATTCAAAGAAGAAATATTATCCAGAATACTTAAAACTGAAAGGGAATCATAACCATCATGGCTGAAGGCACTTGGGGCAATTAATCTTCATTGGGACCTTGACTGGATTCTGAGTCATCACACATTTACACCTGTCTCTATGAGGATGTTTCTGGAAAGGTTTAATAAAAGACAGAGCATTGATCTACCACAAAAGTGAGTGGCGTAGTATCGTGGGGTCTGGTCTGGAACTGAATGACAAGGAGAAGGGGAAATGTTCACTTCCCTCTGCTTCCCGACTCCCCCTGCAGTGTGACCCACTGCCTCCTACTCCTGCTACTGTGACCTCCACATCATAGGGGACAACGCCCCCAAACTGCGGGCCAAAACAAAACCTTCTCCTTAACGACACTGTCATATCAACAAGAAAATTAACTAACACGATACTTAAATGAATTCTGCTCACAAAAGACAAAACAAGACAAATGCAATCACAAGAGCTAATACGGAAAGAAGAAATCTCACTAGAAGAGTATATAAACAAGTGAGAATTGGGAGAGAATCAAATGTGATTTCTACAGCAGCACAATGACAGAAATCGGAGTCTACGACTTAATAATAACCCGATGCAGATTGTTTATTTTTTCCTTTGAAAGAAGTAAACTATTTGTTGCAGGAATCCTCCATGGAGGGATACACACGGTCTTGGTGTGAAAGGACAGAAGATAGAAATGAAATCCAAAGCTAAGAAGAACTAAGCCACAGCCAATGAAATGAGAACCCAAACCGAAACCGGTAGGTAACAAAAAAAATCAATTCAAACTGATAATCTGTCAGGACACACACAGAGTGAGCCTGTCCACCTCGTCTGAAGGTCGGAGAGTTGGAGCCTACTTTCGCTCTTTCAAAGTTGTTGACAACAGGTGTGGCTACAAAACAAGAGATCCTGACCTAGGGTGTGGTTGCTTGGTGTTTTGGGCATTACCGTGGCCATAGAGGTGGATCCACTCCACCCTGACCAAAGGTCAGAGAATTCAAGCATACTCCTGTGCTCCTTCTTTTAAAATAGGAGATTTGACACAGGGAGTGGTTGCCCACAGATACTTGGTCTAGGATGGGTTTCATTGCATATTCCTGCCCCAAACATCAAATACTTTACTTAGGAAATGATGGCTGGACGTCTCAAGTATTAAAGCAAGTGACTGTTCTGGGTGTCCTTTGTGTCAGGTTAAAGCAGTCTTTTGTCTTCTTCCCCCCTTTGGTATTGGGGTATAAAAGCATATGGAAAATAAATGCAGGTGAATTCACGATTCAGTATTCACACTATGTCCCTCCTGGTGCTGTCCTTATTTCTCTTCTATCTCTGTTCCTTTTCCTCATGCTCCTACCCTGGAAATGTATGCATTTTGTTAAAGCTAGCTTTTGACAATAATCTATCAAAAGATGTAATGACTTAGTCAAATATTTGAAGACTAACCTCTTTGAAATTTTTAAGTTAATATATAAAATAATGGGTTTTGTGCTATATATACAATTGTATGTTGCTATTTATCCCTTCATTGTACTATGGCCCCCTGCTGATCCCTTCTCTCTAGATAGGATGCTTCTGCTTTCATCACACACACACATGCACACACACACACACACACACACAGACTGTGAATATGAGAGAAACATGTAATATTGTCTTTCCTTCCACCCCTTACCCAATACTTTCCCTTCCTTTTATAATACTTTATCTCCTACTTTCATGCCGTATATATGTTTATATTTGTGTGTGTGTGTATGTGTGTGTCTGCTCAGCATAGGCTCTGCATACAAGAGGAAAAACATTTTACCTTCTGAGTTTTGCTAATTTTGCTTAGTATGCTGGTGTCCAAACCTATCCAGTTTCATTAAAATGACATAATTTCATTCTCTGTGGTTGAACAAACTCCCCTGGTGTAGTCACTGCATTTCCTTTATCCACTCATCTATTGATGGGCATTTAGGTCGGATCTGTGTCTACTCTGAATAGCAGAATACCAATTTTACAAAATGAACAGTGCAAGAAATAAGGAAAAAAAAACCCCAAGACAGTGAAAGTGGGTGATTTCAACACTCATTTAAACAAAAGACACAACATTAGGGCAAAACAACAACACAACACCCCAATTAAGCCACAATGCAGATCCAATGGCCTTACTAAGCATCAGTAGAATAGTCTAGCAAACAGTAGAGTACACACCTTTTAAAGTATGACAGGGACCTTCCTCAAAACAGATATTCAAGGCCAAAAATAATCCTAACAAAACAATCCAAATATTTTCCTAATCTTCCTAGATCATAACTGAACCTAGCAATTCGCAGCAAGAGAAACTATAGAAGGCATACAAACACACAATGATCAAATAAATGTTTGAATGTACACTGGGTTTATGAAAGAAGTCAGAGAACCAATTTAAGGATTCAGAGAATCAAGTGAAGAAGAAAAGACAACACGCCATATAACCCATGGTCTGCAGTGAGAATAGTGTGAAGAGAAAATTTTATAGCTATGAATACCTACCACCTACATTAAAATAGAAGTATCAAATAAATAACCTAAAAAACAAGAATGAATCATACAAAAATTAAGATGGAAAGAATTAATAAAGGTAAGACCTGAAGTAAATGAAATTGAGACCAAAAGATCAATACAAAAATCAATGAAGCAAAATTGTTCTTTTAAAAGAGACTCAAAATAGTCACTTTCTCAGCAGACTTGTTAAAAAGAAGTAGAATCCAAATAAATAAAATTAGAGAAGAAAAAAATGGATATTAAAACAAATATAAATGAAATTCACATGCCATAGGCAATATTTTGAAAGCAGGATTATATATCAAAATACTAGACACAAAATAAGGATGCAACAATAAATAAATTAATAAACTAATACAATAATAAATTACAGACAAATATCTTTGAGACAAATATAAAAATCCTCAGTAAAATGCTAGGAAAGCCAGATGGTGGCGGCGCAAACCTTTAACCCTCCCAGCACTGGGGAGGCAGAGGCAGGTGGATCTCTGGGAGTTTGAGATCAATCTGATCTGCAGACCAAGTTCCATGACAGGCTCCAAAGCTACCAAGAAACACTGTCTTGAAAAAAAAAACAAAGGAAAAAAATCATCAATTTTGCCAGGCAGTGGTGGCATATGCCTTTAATTCCAGCACTCTGGAGGCAGAGACAGGTGGATCTCTGGGAGTTCAAGGCCAGCCTGGTCTACAGAGTGAATTCCAGAACAGTCAAACTACACAGAGAAACCCTGTCTTGAAAAACATAGTAAAAAAAAAAAGCTAGGAAATAAAGTTAATATCACATTAAATGATTATTAAACATGAACAAGGTGGTTTCATACCAAGGATGCGATGATGTTCCAACTTATACAAATCAGTTAAGAGAATAAGGCACAACTGTTTAATCAAGTATAAAAGTAGTCATCTTAATAGATGCAGAAACAGTCTGATAAATTCAACATTTTATGATAAAATCCTCGAAAATTAGGTAGGTATGGAACATACACTAAAATAAAGTGACAATAAAACTCCAAATTCTATTAAAAAATAAAGACCATATTCCAAACAGCAATCCTCTACAGAATAGAGAAAATGAAAACAATTCCTCTAACATCAGAAACCCAGAGAAGCATGCCACTTCATATTGCCCATACAGCACTTTATGCAGTAAACTAATAGGCAACTAGAAAGCCAAATCATCCCTGTTTTCAGATGATTCTCTACCTCCAAATTCCCAGCGTTCACCCAGAGGATCTTATAGCAGGTGAAAACTCAGGAAGACACCACAGTACAAAATTAGCATACAAGAGTCAGAGTAGCTTTTCTCCTTGTGGAACAGGACTCACTGACTGAGAACCAAATCAGCAAACAATACTGTTCCTCATAGCCTCAAGCCAGCAAGCTGCAGACAACAAACTGCAAGCAAATAGACATCAAAACCCCTAGGGATAAACCCAACTAAACAAGGGCATGGAAAAGCTCTACATGAAAATTATAATATAAACAAGTGTCAGATGTGCTGGCACGTGCCTTTAATCCCAGCACTTGTGTGAGGTCTGGGCATGCAGATCTCTGTGAGCCAGCCTGGTGTACATGGTGAGTTCCATGACCACCGGAGCTACATACTGAGACCCTCTTTCAAAAAAATCCAAACAAACCAAGCCAACCAGCCAAAGAAAGTCAATGAAGAAAGGAACTGGACTGTAAAATAGAAGATGGAGAGACCCCTTCCTCACTCCCACAGATCAAATGAGTTGATATCAATAAATTGGTGATACTACCAAAAAAACGACTTGAAGCTCAATACAATACCCAACAGGAAAAATAACTAACTAACTAAATAAATAAATAAATAAAAGCCTTAAAGCTCTTAAGTAAACCTGAATGACCCTGACTAGGTAATGCAATCCTGAGCAAGAAGGACAATGATGGCTTTCATTGGTTTGATTTCAAGATGTTACGCAGTTAACAAAAGCAGCAGGCTGCTGCGATGGGGGTAGGGGTGGGGACAAGCAAGTAAAACCCCCAAAACAGACACAGGAGTAGACATAAGACACAGAAAGAAACCCATCTACAGTCAATTGATCCTTAGGAAAAGTGTTAAAAACTCATGTTGGCAAAAAGATCTCTTCAACAAATGATGTGGAGTAAAGGGGAGACGTTCATGGAGAATACTGGGCTGAAACAAGGCAAACCTGAATCAGCATCAACTCAAAAGGAACCAAAGAGCAAACATAAGATCTTAAATCCCAACATCAGCAAAGTAAAACCATAGGGGAAATACTTCAAGCTACTGAGGTAAACAATGGTTTCCCGATTAGGACTAAAACAGGAAATAAAAGCAAGGGCTGATAAGTGAATTTATATCAAATTGAAGAGCACTTTAACAGGCAAGGAGATAATCAACGAAATGCAAGTGCTTAGAGAATAGGAGAAAAAAATTGACAGCCGTCCCTCTTACAAAGGTCTAATATCCAGAATATATTTAAAAAACAAAAGAATGAACAAATAACATCCACATGTATGCACACACATCCACATGTACAAACACACACACACACACACACACACACACACACACACACACACACAAATAACATGGAAAAGACCTCAAAAGGAGAAATACAAATGGCCAATAAATACATGGAACATATTCAATACCTTTAGTTCAGAAGAAAAAGATGAATCAAAAAACCCTGAGATTCCAACTTATGCAGTGTGTGTGTGTGTGTGTGTGTGTGTGTAAAGAAAATATACCAATGACAACTTTGGCATGTTGTCTAATTTGGGGGGTGGAGCGGGATTCTTCCAAATTGCAAGTGGGTATGCAAATTAGGACAGCCACCAGGGAAAACAGCAAGGAACTTCTTCAAAAATTTGAAGACAGAACTATGATGTGATACAACGCATACCCCTCCTAGGAATATAACTGAAAGAAGATCAAGTCAGCATAAGAGACACTTTCTGACTCACTGTTTTTTGGTAGCACCTTTCACAATGGCTTGGGTCCACCAACAGATGAATGGATACAGAATATGAACTCATGCCATTTGCAGAAAGAGAAATCGGTAGACTTGATAGAACTTAAAGACCCATTGTGTTAAATTCAGCAAGTCAGACACAACACATCGTGTGTCTTCTTTCATACACAGAATCTAAAATTTTAAAAAATTCAGGGAAATTAAAGTGGGCACTAAAGTCCTTGTCTGTGGATGCTCTCACGCACATCTCTGCCTGATATATCCTTAGACACCCCCGAGCACAGGATATTCACTTTAATGAAACCAAGCATAAGTGGGGTGTCTTGATTCGTTAATTGAGAAATCATTGGACCTCATTATGATCGCTGTCTTAATTGAACAGATAAAAAAACGTCTGTCAGGGCATTCTTTCCCTTCTCTGACACTGTTCTCTTATGTAGAAGGCAATGGAGAAGAGCTAAGTGGCTACAAATATAATCTAGGAGGACAGCCTGGTAGCAATGTGTGCACTTGGGCCTGAGCTCCATCTCCATAGCTCCAAATCAGGCTGAGCACATGTGGGAGGCCCTGGATGCTATCAACAATGCTGGAGGTTTGGAGGGGGCAGTACTAAACAACAACAGAAGAAAGATTTCTTCCTGGGATAGAACTTTTGAGTTGGTCCTTTGTTGAATAACCGTAGCAGAGGAAGAACAGTTGTAATGTGTTCTTATGATGGCAGAGCCACCTGGGGTCAGTGACTCCAACCTTTATCTCTGTGCTGGGCTGTGTGTGGTTCATTTGTGCTCCAGAGAAAGCTGATTGTCTGACATTTGGATTGTCTATAGAAGGAAGTTCCCGTCTTCCTTCATTACCCCTTCCCACAGTACACCAGGTGTAACCTGATTACCCAGCAGGGCGTCTTAATGAAGCCACAAACCTTTACTGAACTCTCTGAATACACAACACTAAATAGTGTATGTGTAGAATAAATGATTATCTAAATAGTAATGCAATGCACAGTCTTAAAGAATCCAAATTATTATAATAAATAATGATGTATTTGTTTACAGGCCTTAGGAGATCAAGATGTTCACTCAGCACCCACCAACAAGGCATAAGGAATACTGTCAAAGCCAGCAACATAGTTCTGTTGAGGAATATTTAACTATAAAGATGGGTTACATTTGTTTATGCTGCAGAATATTACTTTTAACTGTGTAAAAGATGTGCTACATTTTTTTCTGCTGCCTTTGTTAATGATGTAAAGATGTGTTACATTTGTTTAATTATGTAAATTAAAGATGAATTGCATTTGTTTCACCTTGCCTGCCTAAGGTACCTAATTGGTCTAATAAAAAGCTGAACAGCCAATAGCTAAGCAGGATAGAGAGAGGCAAGGTGGGGGGGAAGAATGAGAAGGAGGATAAATCTAGGCTCAAGGAGAACAAGAGGGAAGAGAAGGAAGAGACCACAAGGGAGAAGAAGCAAGACAGCGCCGCCAGCTAGAGATGGAGACAAAAGAAGATTAGGATAGACAGACAGACAGACAGATAGAAAGAAGACAGACAGATAGAAAGGTAAAAAGTCCAGAGGCCAAACATAGATATGAAGAAACAGATTAAAATAAGAGCTAACTAGAACAAAAAGAAGCAGACTCACACAGGAGAAATAAACAACAGGAATTAATCAAATTGAGAGCTGAAATCAATAAAATAGAAACAAAACAATACAAAGAATCAATGAAACAAAGAGCTGGTTCTTGGAGAAAATCAACAAGAGAGACAAACTCTTATCCAAACTAACCAAAAGGCAGAGAAAGAATATCCAAATTAACAAAATCAGAAATGAAACAGGGGAAATAACAACAGACACTGAGGAAATCCAAAGAATCCTTAGGTTATACTTTGAAAACCTGTACTCTACAAAACTGGAAAATCTAAAAGAAATTGACAATTTTCTGGACAGGTACCACATACCTAAATTAAATCAAGAAAAGGTAACAACTTAAATAGGCCTATAACCCCTAAGGAAATAGAAGCTTTCAACGAAAGTCTACCAACCAAAGAAAGTTCAGGCCCAGATGAATTCAGTGTAGAATTCTACTAGAACTTCAAAGAAGAGCTAATACCTACACTCCTCAAATGGTTCAATAAAATACTTGCAAACCAAATCCAAGGACACATCAAAAAATTTTCCACCTTGATCAAGTTAGTTGCATCCAGAGATGCAGAGATGGTTCAACATTCAAAAACCTGTCAATGTGATCCACCATATAAATAAACTAAAAGAAAAAACTCACACAATCATCTTATTAGATGTGAAAAAGTCTTTGACAAAATCCAACACCCCTTCATGATAAAGGTCTCAAGAAATCAGGGATACAAGGAACATATCTAAACATAATAAAAGCAATATACAGCAAGCTAACAGCCAACATCAAATTAAACGGTAAGAAATTCAAAGAAATTCCACTAAAATCAGGAACAAGACAAGGCAGGCCACTCTCCCCATATCTTTTCAATATAATACTCGAAGTTCTAGCTATAGCAATAAGACAACAAAAGGAGATCAAGGGGATACAAACTGGAAAGGAAAAAGTCAAACTTTCGCTATTTGCAGATGATGTGGTAGTATACATAAGTGACTCCAAAATTTTTACCAGAGAATTCCTACAGCTGATAAACAACTTCAGTAATATGGCAGGGTACAGTATCAATTGAAAAAAATCAGCAATCCTCCTATATACAAATGATAAAAGGACTGAGTAAGAAAGAAGAGAAACATCACCCTTTACAGTAGCCACAAACAACATAGAATACCTTGGGATAACTAACCAAAGAAGTGAAAGACCTGTACAACAAGAACTTTAAGTCTTTGAAGAAAGAAATTGAAAATGGAAAGATCTCTCATGTTCTTGGACAGGTAGTATCAACATAATAAAGGTGGCATTCTTACCAAAAGCAATCTACTGAGGCAATGCAATCTCCACCAAAATCCCAAAACAATTATTCACAGACCTTGAAAGAACAGTACTCAACTTGATATGGAAAAACAGAAAACCCATGATAGCCGTAACACTCCTGTACAATAAAGGAACTTCCAGATGCATCTCCATCTGAAGCTGCAGGGCGATTGGTAAAGAAAAGTCCCCAGACTATCTTGATACAAAATATATAGCTTTAATAAAAAACAGAAGTAAGACTTACAACAGCTTACACCAGAATCCAACCGATCCGTCCGGACACAGGAGACAGGCGAAAAGAGAGCTAGGGGAGCGCGCTTGCTAGGTTTATAGGCAGGCTTTTGCCTGAGGGCAGCACGCCCCGAAAACAGAATATGATTGGCTGAACTCCCCTATCATCCATCCTTGACATCAAGCTCTATTACAGAGCTACAAGAGTGAAATCAGCTTGGTATTGGCATAAAAACAGACAGGTGTACCAATGGACTTGAATCAAAGGCCCTGATATTAATCCACACGCCTATAAATACCTGATATTTTTCGACAAAGAAGCTAAAATTATACAATGGAAAAAAGAAAGCATCTTCAACAAATGGTGTTGGCATAACTGGATGACATCCATATCTATCCCCACGCACAAAACTCAAGCCCAAATGGAGCAACGTAAATCCAGCCACTCTGAACCTCACAGAAGAAAAAGTGAGAAGAAGCCTTGAACGCATGGGCACAGAAGGCCACTTCCTAAATGTTACATCAGTAGCACAGCACTGAGAGCAACACTAAATAAATGGGACCTTCTGAAACTGAGAAGCATCTGTAAAGCAAGGACACAGTCAATAAGACAGAAGGCAGACAACTGAATGGGAAAAGATCTTCACCAGCCCCACATCAGACAGAGGACTGATCTTCAAAATATACAAAGAACTCAAGAAACTGGTCATCAAAATACCAAATAATTCAATTAAGAAATGAGGTACAGATATAAACAGAATTTTCAACAGAAAAATATCAAATGGCCAAAAGACACTTAAGGAATTATTCAACATTCCTATCCATCAGGGAAATACAAATCAAAACAACTCTTAGAGAACATCTTAAACCAGTCAGAATGGCTAAGATCAAAAACACCTATGATAGCTTATGCTGTAGAAAATGTTGAGAAAGGGAAATACCTCTCCATTGCTGGTGGGAGTGCATACTTGTACAGCCATTTTGGAAATCAGTATAGCGGTTTCTCAGAAAATTGGTAATCAATCTACCTCAACACCCAGCAATGCCACTCTTGAGCGAATACCCAAAGGATGCAGACCCATATCACAAGGGCATCTGCTCAATTATGTTCATAGCAGCATTATTCATAATAGCCAGAACCTGAAAAAAAAAAAAAACCAAGATGCCCCTCAACCGAAGAATGGATAGAAAATGTGGTACGTTTACACAGTGGAGTACTACTCAGCAATAAAAACAATGGCATCTTGAAATTTGCAGGGAAGTAGATGGAACTAGAAAAAAGCATCCTGAGTGAGGTAACCCAGAGCCTGAAATACAAACATAGTATGTTCTCACTCATAAGTGAATATTAGATGTAAAGCAAAGGACAACCAGTCTCTAATCCATGACCCAGAGAAGCTAGGTAACAAGGAGAACCCTAAGGGAGGCATACATGGATCCCTCTGTGAAATGGAAACAGACTCCTGACAAAACTGGAAGCAGTGGGGGGGGTTAGGATGAAAGGATGAAAGGGGAAGTGGAGAGGAGAAGAGGAGAAGGGAAGGAGGGAAGAGAACATGAGGGAACAGGATGGTCAGGATTGGGGAAGGACAGAGAGGGAGAGCAAGGAAAGAGATATCTTGATCCAGAGAGCCATTATGAGGCTAGCAAGAAACCTGGCACTAGGGAAATTCTTAGGAATTCACAAGGATGAACCCAGCTAAGACACAAGGAATAACGGAGAAGGTGCCTGAACTGGCCTTCCCCTGTAATCAGATTGATGAATACCTTAATTGTCATCATAGAAATTTCATCCAGAAACTGATGGAACCAGGTGCAGAGATCCGCAGCTAGCAATGTACCGAGCTCCCAGAGTCCAGTCAAAGAGAGGAATGAGTGATAATAGGAGCAAAGGGGTCAAGACCATGATGGGGAAACCCACAGAAACAGCTGACCTGAGATAGTGGGAGCTCACTGACTCCGAACTGACAGTGGGGGGAACCAGCATAGGTTCAAACAAGGCCCTCTGAATGTGGGTGACAGTTGTGTGGCTGGCGCAGAACATAGGGCCACTAGCAGTGGGACCATGATTTATCCCTAGTGCTTGAATTGTCTTTTTGGAATTCATTCTCTTTGGAGAGATACCTTGCTCAGCTCAAATATGGGAAAGGGCTTGGTCCTGCCTCCAAGTGATGAACCGGTCTTTGATGACTCCCCATGGGAAGCCACACCCTCTCTGAGGAGTGGATGGGGGTGGGGTGGGTAGAAGATGGAGGTAGAGGGTAGAGGGAGGAGGGGAGGACAAGGGCACTAGAATTGGTATGTAAAATGAGAAAAGATTCGTTTTAAAATAAACTAAAGTAAGAGCTAAGCTAGGCTGAGCATTCATACCGAATAAGAAGTCTCTGTATCAGGACTTGGGGGCCTGATAGCTCAGTGGGTAAAGGCGCTCAGCAAACCTGACAACCTGAGTTCGGTCTGTGAAACCCACACAGTGTGAGAGAACCAACTCTTGCAAGTTATCCTCTGAGGACATGAGTTTGGATCCCCCAAGAACCCGCAGAGGAGGCTGGTGCCGTGGCAGCCAATTGGACCTCACGGCTCGGAAGAGGGGTGGAGTCGGCGTGGAGGGACAGACAGACTCCTGAAACACACTGGACAGCAGGCCTAGCTAAATGATGAGCTCTGCGGACGGAAAAGATTCAGTCTAAAAAAATGAATAAGTAAAAGCGGAAAAAAAAAAAACCCAGAAAGACATGCGTGGTCAAACCACAGCAGTCACGTGTATAAGCATACCCTTTGGTATGTAAACCCATATGTGCAGGTACACACATTAATACTAGTAAGTTCACTAGTAAGTACAACACACACACATACACACACACACACACACACACACGAGACACAGTGATTCAGGAATAGTCATCATGACTTTTCTGCTATCTTGCCATGATATCAGAATCTCTGTAGGGGGCAAATGAACTTTCATGGCCTGTGTCATGAGGGTCAGATACTTTAGGTTCCTCACATACACAGGGAACATAATAAAACTGAATTTCAGAGTATCATTCCTGCCATGACAGACAGAGGACACCATTCTGTTGACTTCTCCCTAGATACTTGGCACACAGAGAGACTTTTCAGGACAAGCAACAGGAGAAAAGTAAGGGGAATAGATGCCACACTGATGTGGGAGGGGGAAAAAAAAAACATGGACAAATAAATCACTTATGTCAAGGGAGTAGATAGAAAAGGAACCACAGGGTTGGATGGCGAGGTATAGGCAATTTAGTCCTCAAGTAAACAGAGCTGTTGTCGGTGAGGGAGTGCTGAGCACAGTGGTACGAGGGTGTGGTTGAGGGGCTCATGCCGTGTGCAGTAATGAGGCTGACTATAAAGAGGAGACACAGGCAGTCCAAACACAGAAGAGGAGCCAGGGAAGAGATGCTGAGTCGGGGATGATCATCAATAATGCACTAAGGAACAGAAATCAGAAAGAGTGCTTGACAGCGGTGAAAAGGGTAACCGAGGCTGGGGGGCTGCGGGCTGTGGCGTCATGGGAGGGAGTACCAGCCCGAGCTGCTTTATTCCGGTGCTATTTAAGGCAACAAGGTCTCATTAACTCTGAGTCAATTTGGCTTTTCTTTCCTGTTGAGGGGGGAAAAAAAAAGAAAGAAAATAAAACCAACCAAAAAGTTGTGAGCTGCAACTCAATTGGATCCATGGTTCAAAACATCAGAAAAACCAAAAAAAAAAAAAAAAAAAAAAAAAGGTTCTGAGCTCATGCAGTTCTATTATAAAACGGTTACCTCTGTCACCTTGCCCCTTGCTTGGGGTTATCCTAACTGTGGACACTGATGGCATGGGAAGAGGGTGAAGAGACACGGATTAACCATCCCTGAGGAAAGCACCGTGTCTGCACAGTGTGGCCATTTCAAACACTCTGATAACAGCATTCTTCTCCTTGGAGCCACTGTGACTACGGCATCTGTACCGAAAAGTTAGCTAGAGAAGCTCTCATGACCATGATCAAAATATGCCAATCCCGAAACAGCATAGAAACTGTTTTCTGGGCCTTTGTGTGTTTGTTTTTCTCTTTCTTTGATGTATTCCTTCATGGCTGTCTGGTTACTTAGTTAAAGCCAGTCGCCTGGATGCCAGACGCATCTTGAGAACGTCAGAGTACAGATTAGTTACACTGCTGGCCAGCCCAGCCTTACGCTGTGTCACCCAGGAAATGACGCAACCTCTAAATAACACCCCCAAGGCCATCCAGTGTCTCTTCAGTGAGATTTTAATTTTACTGGTTGCTAAGGACCACTAGCTGGGGAAATCTATGAACTGACACCCATTTATGCTGTCACCGAGAAGTTTCATGTATCAGAGTAACAAAACATGTCCGAATAAAAAAAAGCTATTATTAAAGATTAACAACACATACTTGCTGAGGCTTGAATTCTTGCAGCCACACACTGAAGTCTGGAAGCTGAAGCACAGGGACACAATGAGGCCCAGCCTGTGAGAGACTGAGTCCATGCAGACTGGTTCCCCAGGGCTTGCATAGCCAGCTGCAACCTGAGCTACCTCTTAGAGAGTCATTAACACTCTTAAAACACACACACTAAGCTTACCTCAAGGTGGGCGGTTCACGTGAGAGTCAAAAAGGCCACTGCAAGGGCCCCTACGCATGGGGACCTCTCTCTATACCAAAGAGCCAGAACTAGGGTGAGTTCTGTCTCCCATAACAGCTGCTGCTGCTCCTGGAACACAGCCAGGAGGAAGATGAGGAGACCCCTTTGACGATCCAGGGACCTGTGGGAGGGACGCCTCCATGGTCCCACCTGTGACTGTTTCAGACAGAACCAGAACTAATATTCTTCAGCACAGAACACCATTCTTTTGATTTTAGAGCCTTTTAGCCGAGAGTTTCCAAACATTTCGCGAACTCCCGATTTCACAGCTGGTACCATGGAAAGCTGGAGGAGAGAGAGGCTGCTCTGGGAATTGGTCTCTTGTTGCTACTTCTGGGTCTTTTTCTTAGAAATGCTTACCTGCTCTAGGGAAGAACAGATCTTTAAATCCTTAGGTGAAGCTTTGCTCTTCTTCACACGAGGGGGCAGGAGTGGAACACCATTAGAACAGACTGTGGTGTGGGTGACTTGGTCTAAGTATCAATTTTAGGAATTTATGTTTAAAACACCCAAGAGATCATGTGAATGTTTAAAACTACCTAAAGAATGACAGTATTTGATTATATTAAGAAAAAGGCCCCCAGAAAACTTCAGGAGTTGATGGGTATATTATGGGTTGTGTATTATGGGTTGTGTTTTATATGGAGGGCAGACACCGTAGCAAAGAATTCGCCAAGACCTACAGTCTTACCCCCAAATAGCACTGAGGGCATGCCCATCCTGTAGACTGCCTCCACCAGAGTTATGCCCAGATGGCAGGCAATCTTGCTGCCACACAACGCTTCCAGTTCACTGTTCCCAAAGAACCAGTTGTACTTGTTCAAGGATTTAATCCTATTTTTATACAAGAAGAAACACACATCCAAGATTTTAAATAAAAGAAAAGTGGATTTTAATGCAGGAGAGGTTACACAAGGGGACAGAGTGCGGTGAGTGATGGAGTTAGTGGGACCAAGCTAAAGAACTGGATTCTTAGTGCATATTATTAGAGAAATTCAAAAGGAATTTAGGTTTTCAAAATTTCACACACACATACACACACAGAGGGAAAGAGGGAAGAAAAGAGAGAGAGAGATTGTTTTTTTTTTCAAAAGTAAAAATGGAATATTCACTTTAGTCCACTTAAGGGTTATTTGCATCACATGTATTATAGACAGGGAGTTTTATTAATTATGAGAAATTCTGAAGTCAAAAGAAAACACGTAAATCACTATTAGGTTCTCAGTTAAATAGACTGGACCCTAGGCAGAGGACAAAATGAGGGTCAAGGTTGCCCACCCCAGATGTACAAAGAAAGAACATATTAAAACCTTCTGGCACTAGATTTACATTTTCAGTTGACATGAAAAGAAAATCTCATGTGAAAATTCAAGAGCTAAATGGAAAGATGCAATACATCAAAAGCTTAAAAACAAACTAGAAGCATGTTCAAGACCAACAAAACAGCTACCAGAAGATAAACAAAGAGGAAAACTCCACACAAGCAGACATCCCACCAAGGAAGGATTCCTTTAATGGCAAAGGATGACAATGCTGCACCTTCTGCATCCGCTTGTCAAAGATGCAGCCACTAGAGAAGAGGAGGAGGAACTGCCGGGGCTGGGTACCTGCTCTGTAAGTCGCCCTAAGACAAACAAGGGGCGCTGTGCAGTCGACTGACAGACTGGAGAGATTATGCACAGGATTTATTTCTGGCTGGCTGGAGGTCGCTCAGACGTATATATTTTCCATTACCAAGGTCTGCCATGTGCTGTTCAAACGTACATCTAAGTTCTTGCTTTAGCACAAGCGGAAATCTGGCGCTGTTCTGTGGGAGGTATTGGCATTAGTCTTTTAATAAGAAACGGTGAGATAAAAATGATGAATTCATTCTTGCCTGGCTAATACAGTAAAAAACGATTGCACATCTAACTCCTGGCTTCTGAGGAATAATTCTGGAAGGTAGAAACTCTGAATGCCTATCCTGCTTAGTCTATAAATCTCAGCAGTTCAAGTGCAAAAGCCCAATTTTTGCTGCTAGTAAATGCCAGCAATTTGATTAAGACCTACAAAATCAAAGAGCAAAAGAATCACATATATCTTCATAATATGCACCATTGTGTGTTGGAGGCAAATTAGTAAATCATTCATTCATTAATTCAGCCACCAAATGTTTATTGAATACAGAATTCATTATTCTCATGCCCTAAGAAACAGCAGTCAACAAAGCAAACAAAACTCCCTGTGCACATGGAGATGACTTAATTCACTCATGTGTGACTTCTCCTTCTCAGCAGAGCCATGGAAATGACAGTATTTTCTATAAATAACACTCTATTCATCATTCCAAGCTACTGTGTTCAACTGGAGCCCAGAGCGGTGATGGTATATGAGAAATCTGGGTTGTGATGAGACTCCATGTTCCAATGTAAGGTCTCTTATATTGAGATTACATAGGTGGGTAAAGTACCAAATGGTTGGGATACACAACATGTTTGGCATGCCTTAAAAACCCTCCAAGCTTGCTAATCAAATCGTGTAATGGCCAAGCAAGCTATTACTTGTATTAAAAAATACAAGTAGTCCAACATATATACTTCCCCTGTGATGGAAGTTATCATGATACACATCTGTGCTAATCTGGAAAGCCAAACAAAGCGAGATCACTAGTTTAATGGTGGTGTCTGTCCGCATTGTTACTAACACTGGGACATCTTAGCCCTGGCCAACATTCAAAATGTCAGATGGGGTAATGTGGGGTGGATGCAGACCTAGGTAATGATCCACCTGAGCAGAAATGGAAAGGTAAAGCTATGAACTGAATGTGTCTAGTGGAGTGGAAGAGATCTTGGAGTTATAGCATATAGGAACAATCAGGAGCAACAAGGGACATTGTGATGGTGGCATAGTCATCTCTGAGCAAGGACAGCATGCCATGTTGTTGCTGTTTCAGTACCTAGATATATGACTTTGCTGTGTAGGTGAACACTGCAATTTTACATTTTAGGACAGGAATGCATACTGATTCCATAGGGAGTATATCAACCACATAAACAAATCACCAGGAATCTGCCTAAGAGACTCAGAGAGGGCAGGGGCGATCCTTCCAGTGGATTCTCTGATTAGTACTCATGAAACACAGACCTCCTTCCTGCTTCCAGCTTAGAACTCCATGTTCCCACAGCTGACTCCGAACTCTTTTTCCAGAGCTGAACTACCGGGTACAAGCTGTATCCTTCTAGCCCATACACTGTCTGCAGATGCTGAGGATGCCCAATGGCATAAAGAGGGATCTTTAAGAGGCCATCGAGCAGCACTCCTAAACCTGGTTGGGATACACAACCTCATCGGCTGGGTTCTTGCTTGGCAAATATTCGAACCATGTGCAGAAGCCACACGTGGACAGAAAGAGAACAGGATGGCACCAGCTAGCAATGATGCCCTCTTCAAGGCTGAAGCCTCAGTCATCTCCAGGGGTTCCGAAGAGCACTGTTCAACGGTGAGGAGAGGCAGGAGGTTTGCTATGGAAGATTCTATGCCCAACTGCATTCAGATCTCATCACTTCTCTGAGACAAACCAGGGCTGGGTTCTTCCATCAACCAGTGTCCCTACTTTTTAAAGGCAGGCAGTTGATTCCAAGTCTTGTTTGCCCAGGCCATGCAAAGTGCATGGGTAGGAGAGACTGGAGCTGTGGGCTACAAGGTTGAAACCTCTGCCTGACAGCAAAAGCCCAGAGAAGAGCTGCTCCCTGGAATCAGAGCGGAAAAGGAGGATATGGGATGGGCTACTGACTAAATTGTGGTTTGGAGGCTTTGCAGTAAAAACTCAATGCTCAACAAATTTCAATTTTGGTATGTCAACTGAGGGAAAGTATTCCACGGGCACAGAGGCACTCAATTAAGATTGCCGAGGTTCATTTCCTTGAGAGCTGTGATTAAATTAGGACTCGAGATAGAAAATGTGGGCTGCAGTCATTTTAAGAAAAAAAAAATCACTTTCCCACAGTCTGGGATTTATTTTTTTAACATATTCAAACAAAAGGAGTCATGGTTTCAAGTCAGGGGAAAGCCTATAATATATAATTAAGGGTGAATTTCTGCATACCAAATAGAGTTAAGAGGACCGGAGAAAACAACGCAATCAACAGCGAAGCACCAACGGTGCACCAGCCGTAAAAGAGGGTTTGCTGATTAAAAATGAGAACACACAGCACGTGAAATCCAAGGGAAAATACATAAACAAACTGGATGTTGCTCTCCTGTCAAGGGCGAGACGCTCACCTATGAAATACAAGCCCCCACTGAAGGCACGCATTGGTGTGTCCTCCTCTTTCATAGTCTTTGCTTTTAAAAACGGGTTGCAAATAACTTGCCTCAATAGCACGGGGGAAAGATATGTGATACCACCGTGGCATAACCGAAAAATGATCTCATAAATTTCCTGAAGAATCACCTACACTGAGAATGAGTGTTTTATGGGAGACATTGTAGAAGAGCTAAGAGTATTTAGGGAGAAGATGACAAGGCCCGCAGCAAATATATCTGATGCTCCACAAAGGGGTCATAGGAATGTCAGCCCCGCACTACCTAAGGGCTTATTTAGCAGTGCGCGATGGTCAGTCAACACGGACCAGCAACAGAGGAGCGGGGGCATGTTGAGAGTGTCTATGGGCCATTCTTTGAAAACCATACAAGTTTTTTGGGATGAGGTATGGAGTTCTTACAAGCTGCTGGACATTCCTGTCGCCAACTCCTGAGGATGGGGGAGTGTTTGGAAAAAGACTAGAGTTCAAGGCTGCGCCTGGGGCTCAGAGTGTGTGCCTGAGTTCAGGAATAAGCCCTCTGGCTCACGTCTCCTTCGGAAGCTGAGGCAGTACACACTGGCGCAGGAGCAGAGTGCACAAGGGTACAATCAGGAAAGTCAGAGAGACGTCTTAGGAGCCATCCCCAGTGGATGGAAACGTGGAGAAGCATACTAGCTGCCCATTCCCTTCTTAGCGGCCTCTCCTCTTATATTTCACAGCACTTTTCCGCCTGACTGGGGCAAAGAACAGAAAGTGACTCTCTGTAGTACCAAGGGGGAACAGACAAATTCATGAGGCCCGTGGTGTTCGATACGTTACCGTTACCTTTAGCTCAGATTATCTCCACAGGCACTTTCTGCCCATTGGAGTCAGAAAACCACAATGTTGCTTTAGAGTCTCCGACAAGTGTAGAAGACAAGTATAGAAGGAGCGGTGGTCCAGTCTCTTGGCAGAGGTACCGCTGGAGCCATTTTTATCGCCACAACTCCTGTGGCGGTTCAAGGTCCCTGCCAGCAAGCAAGCGGCAGCAGTCTGCTCACAGACCACACTCAGTTGGACTGCCTGCCTGAAAGAGTCAGAGTTTGCCCTGGCAGGACAGCCCAGAAAGCCGGCATTTTAAAACAGCACAGCTTTTTTCCTGCTGTGGCTGAAAACCGAAAAGCATGCATTCAGCTTTTCATCAACACCGTTTAAGTGTTTCGCGGCAGGATCTCTTAAAGAACTGCAGGGTTTTGCAGCTAAAGCTGAGTCAGGAAGCCTCTCTTAGATGAGAGTGCTTGCTTGCCTCTAGCAAGCAGCGCAGACCTGAGGAATTGCTGCCACCAAGAAAGCATGCTTTACTCTATTCTTTCCCAAACTTTCTCAGGCTTTCTGTGGATTCAGTTATCCACGTCTGGGTGCCATTTGTAGAAGGAGCGGCGGGTCCCGCCCAGCTCCTGGCTGCCTGGCTAGCTTTGCCCCCAAAATAATTACAAGGAAACTGTATTCTTTTAAACACTGCCTGGCCCATTGTCTCCAGCCCCTTATTGGCTAACTTTCACATATTGATTCAACCCATTTCTAATAATCTGTATGTCACCATGAGCTTGTGGCTCACCAGGAAAGATTTAGCATGTCTGACCCTGCAGCTTCATGGTGGCGGCTCTCTGACTCTCCCTGACTCTGCTTCTTTCTCCCAGCATTCTGTTCTGTCTACTCCACCTATCTAAGCTGCTGTCCTATCAAAAGCCAAGGCAGTTTCTTTATTAACCAATGAAAGTAACAAATAGACAGATGACCCTCCTCCATCAGACAAGGATAGGATTCCATAAAAGAAGTGTTATATTGTGCAAGAGGCAGATGAATTGGCTCTAAAACAGAATTTGCAAATGTTACTTGCCTCAACCTAAGAGGCCAGCCCTTAGCTTGGACTATTCCTGTAGCCCAGCGTCCTTGCCAGCCCAGGGCTAAAGAGTTTACTGTGAGGAGAGAAGGTGCTGAGGGCTGGAGGGCTGAACTAAGTTCCAAGCTTGCACGCTTGCATGTGGTAACGGACAGACCACAAAATCGGCCTCACCCCGAGGCTCCTTCCCTGAAACACATGGTCTCCTCAGTAGTTTCTCGGGCTCTAAATAAAGAGGAAGCTATTTTAAAAGTTAACGACAAAAGCTTACAAGTTGAGCATCCTTAATCTGCAAATTCCAAATCAGAAACACTCCACATTCAACCCCCTTTAGGCACTGACACGATGCCATCAGCAGAAAACACCACAGCGTGAAACTTGAGGGTCTGCTTCAGGCACAGACAGTAAAGATATTGTATGAAATTGCCTCCGGCCTACTTCTATAAAGTGAATTTTATGATCAGTTTGGGGCTCCATCTTTAAGATAGGTCATGATACACAGGCAAATATTTAAAAATTTGAAAAACTATTTTCAAATCTTAAATACCTCAGATCCAAGCACTTAGGGTAAGAAAGCATCAAACAGGCCCAGCACATGGACGGCCACGAGGTCACTCAAGACACTGACAGCAACTGTTTTCATGAATAATCAAGCATTTGGTAAGGGCGTTCACCAGAACCCATCTGGATTCAGTTCATTTACAATGTCAGCATCCAGATCACAGTCTGTACAGCTCTCTCTATACCACTGAAGGCACTATTTATCTCTACCCTTCAGGATCCTTCAGAGCTTGCACCCTTGAAAGCACAAGGGGGAGAGGGGGAGAAGAGAGCTGGTAAAGAGAAGACGGAAGCAAACAGATGGCTAGTCAGACCAGACAACTTCACCAGCTTATAAAGAATCCAGGGACTGCAAGCAAACGTTGTCCAAGGCCCACTTCCGGTTTGTCAGGACTAAAGGCAGAAAAACAAGTGCTTATTTTTACTGAAATAAGAAAGTGAGCATTCTGAACATGCAGTGCTTTGAATGCTCACTTTAATCTTGGTAATTATAGTGTTAGTCCCCGAAAGAAAATTCACTCAATTCTACTGCAATTAATGGACTTGAAACGGCAGGTTTGCTTTAACTCAATGAACATGAATATTTTATGCATTCTGTACTCTATTATAATGATAATAGTTCTGCTGCATGTATGGTGCTACCTCAACCCACACCATAATTTATGTGAGAATAAGGCAATATTATGAAATGGAAAATATACTTCAATCTCTTTAAGATTATACATAAAGGTCCTTTGATCACTAATTAATGTAGAGAAAATGCCTGCAATTAATGACTTGCAATGTCTTTTCTCAAAATTCTAATTTTCTTCTGATAGAATATCTGGATTGAGAATTCCTGAATGGCATCTCTGAAGTCCTTCTGGGTCCCCAAACATTAAATTACCAGTGAGTTTTCAAAGCCTTCAAACACAAATGAATTTTGAAATATGAAACACCCTTTCAGTTTGTTTCTCTAGTCTTCAAGGATTGTATGTCTGTCCCTCTGTGGTTCTGACTTGCCTCAGTCATGGACAGTTGGGTGTGTGTTAAGCAATGGAAGAGAGAAGAACAAAGGTGATGTGAAAGTACAGAAGGGGATCACCAGAGTGAGAAAGGTTTACACAGGGATGAGAGTGGGGGGTAGGTGGAGTAAGAGGGAGTGTTACCCCAATGAAGGACACATGGAAAAAAGACATAGAGAAACCTATTACTTTGTAAGCTAATTAAAAACATGTTAAGAAGATAAGTTAGAATAAATATGTTCTACATGCCTGGATGTTACTCGTCCTGGAAATACCAGATTTGAGAGGCCTCTTTATGAGCTGATGGTAAGAAAGACCCCAAGTTGCCCCCAAACAATCCAGGGCCTGCAATTCCTCTTGGTTGACCAACAGAACTCCACAATACCCTATTGTTGAAGACATCACACAACCTGGTAGAAAGATATAAAAGAATCAAACTTGCTGGCCATTGGTGGTACACGCTTTAAATCCCAGCACTTGGGAGGCAGAGGCAGGTGGATCCCTGTGAGTTCGAGGTCAGCCTGGTCTACAAGAGCTAGTTCCAGGACAGGCTCCAAAGCTACAGAGGAACCCTGTCTCAAAAACTAAAACCAAAACCAAAACCAACCGAACATAAACAAAGAAAAAAGAAACAAAAATGCAAACTGAGCTGTGCTGGAAGCTTCCTCTATGATGGTAGCTTGCATAGTACCTGGATGTACTATGCAGGATGTTGCTGGTGTGTGTGTGTGTGTGTGTGTGTGTGTGTGTGTGTGTGTGTGTGTATGTGTGTGTGTATCATCAGTCTTACCTACTGTGAACCCTATGAACTACAATAACAACTTTCCAGGCAAGATTGTTTTGGAATAGCAAAGTGCTCTCTTAACTGGATTTGAGGCCTGGGCATAGGATGGAATTCATACCTATAAACTGTAGCCCATGGCTTGGAAGGTCATAAGTCCTAGGGGAATTTTTTTCCAAGCTAAACTGATGCGGTACTAACTTGCACTCTAAACATTTATGTTGAAATCCACAGACAAAGGGTCCTCTTGTCCTTAATCAGAGAAGCTTGTCTTTGCAGCAAAGGGGTTACATGCAGATTCTGGGCTGTTCAGGATATGAGAGCAGTGATGGTTTAATGCTCAGTCCGAAACAGGACATCTCTATTTCGCCCCTCGAAGGCTCAGAAAACACCAGATAAGAACTGGAAGGTGGGAAGGAGGGTCGCATAAAGCAACCCTGAGAGTATGATAGAGTCACTGCAAACACAGATCTCACAGCAAGTTCCAACTGCCGGCACTGGGCCTGTCAACACCCAATCATGACTTGGGGAGGGGTTAATGGTAACTTTTCTGTAGGTACACAGGTTCCCCATTTTTCCCGAGGCGCTATGCAGGGCTGTTCTGCTTCCTGGTTCCACTGCATCAGCTTAAGGGTGTGGCATAGAACTGCCTTCTCCTGTTTTGTAAGTTTTGCCTACGGCCCAAAGGTGTAGCTTAGAAAGAACTCTCCCTTAACCGTTGTGGTAGTTCCACCTGCAAGCAAGGTTCTCGCCGCAGGCAAGGTTCCCGGGTCAGCTCGTCCCTGAACCTGAGCACGCCCACCTGGCTTCCTCTTTTCTCTGATCTGCTGCTCTCCGACCTTGGGTGTGGATCCCTGACTTCCCTTTTTCTTTGATCCTGGTGGGGGCTGGTGTCCTTTTGCCCCACAGTATATATATCCGACTGATGCTTAATAAAGCTGCCATTTGCCACTGCTCCTCGGCAGATGAGCCAGGTCTCTTTGTGTGTGTGTCGTCTCTGTTCAAACCCCTAGGACAATTGTCCGTTCTCGTGGACTCGGGTCAGGAAAGCGCGCGCCTGTTTCGAGGTTCGGGTGTCCACAGAAAAGTGCGGAAGACAACACTTTTCTTCTATGATGAACTGTTGGCCACTGAGGGATTCGAGGGGAGACAGTCACTGTCACATCAGTATACCAATGGAAAAGCCACAAAGTTCCAACTGATAGTTCCAAATCGAAGGTCATATAATACTCTGTTCAGGTAAAAATCAGCAGTGAGTCACACAGCAACAAATCCGGGAATATGGGGAGGGGACTTGTGGGCTTGAAAATGGTGAGATAAAGAGGGTGGGGGCTATACACAGGTATGAGACCACACAAACACTAATCAATAATAACAAACAAATTTCATGGAATAAACACGGTAATTAATGAGAAAAGGGGGAATCAAATTTAGGCAGCAAAGGGACCCAGCTTAAACAGTATATTGCGATGTTATGCACAATGATGTGAGTTTAAGGGAAGCTATTTCTTTGCCTTCTTTTATAGGAGAGGAGCAAGGAAGATAAAAAGTTTCTGTTTATACAGCATCCCAAAGTTGAGAACTGGATTTAGCTACAAGTCATTATAGCTCGTGGCTATCTGTAAGGTCCTAAAGATCTGGCCCCTTTCCTCTCTGCTTATTCAATCTTGCAATTCTGACCCATTTTCTGAGTCCTGAGTCCATTGTTTGTTCACGTGCCCAGCACACAGACTCAAACACTCATCTCTCACAGGAAGCACGGTCCCTGCCGATAACTGTCTTTATACCTTATTGTGTTTCTTTCATAACAGCACTTCTTGCGGTTTGCAATCTCACAGGCAGTGCGTGCTGGTTTACTCAATGGCTGCGCTCATGTTAGGCCAAGGGCTTCACAAGGCAATGACGCTGGCTGGTTATTGCAGCAGGCATACCTGGCACAGAGTGAGTGAAAGGCTATATTCACTGAATAGCTGCAGTAGCTTTGGGGTCTGGATGACAGGGTACATAACCAGTAGCAGGACTGCCATGGGGACTTCTGCTGGCAGCACACCTGATGTGGGCCCTGGGGTCCACAGTTTATCTGGTGACATTGCTGAGCCATCTCTTTGAGGAGAGAGATAGGAGCCAGGGAAACCATCACACGCAAGCAGTGGAGAGGCAATCTAAGATACTCTGAGACACCGTCCTTGGGAATTCCTAGTAATGTCAATGGTTCTATGTGTGACTAATAACTAATCTGAAGATCTATGAACTGCACTGATATTTCAAAATATGTCTATAAAACAAAGCTGTCAGTGCTAATTAAACACAAAGTTTAATTTTGTTCAGGGTTACATGAAGTATAGGTAGTAGATACAAAAATATATTCTGAAAAAAAATCTGTTAATTTCTCATACCCATTGTATCTATCTACCAATCGATTGATACACACACACACACACACACACACACACACACACACACACATACCTTTAATTTTCTTTTCAAAGAAATCTTGACATCCACAGAAATCTGCTATGCCAGGGTCTGAGCCCATTAACCAGAATAATCTATCACATTTTTTATGCTTCCTGAAAGTGATACCATCTGAATTATGTCTTCTAAGCGACAGTCTTTATTTCTGGAAGTTAGCCTACCATTGTATGTAGCTCTTACCTTATGATTCAGTACAATGGACAAACAGAAGCATTTAAAAGAAAGAATCAGAAAGAAACAAAAGCCCCGCACACAAACAAACAAACAAACAAAACTGTGAGAAAGATGTGTAAGAAAGCAGCAGTCACCCACAGCAGAAGAAGGTCAGGCAAGAAATAAGTCACGGATGTACTGCTTTCTAGAACCCTGACCAACAAAGACAATCTGGTAAGAAGTCTTTAGAGCTAGTTATAAAATTAGCCCTTCAAGGGGTCTATTACAGAAAGAATGCTTTGTATAAGATATCCTCATTTCCAGTAAAGTACAGCTGAAGCAATTCACTAAAGGTTGAAGGCATTTTACCATTAAGAAATTAAGTAGGAAAAAAAAACTCCAAGTGTTTCCCAAGTCAAATGAACAGACTGCTCCTTGACTGTTTGCAATAGTGAGCTCTGAGCAGAAGGATGTACAGTCATGGCCTGGAGTTTGCAGCCATGGATCTCAGGGTGCTTTCCTGGCTGTGGTTTCCCACGGAATGGTCCTGTAGCTGACTAGGCACAGAACCCTACAGGAAAATCCACACTGTGGAGAGGATGCCACAGGTTAGAAAACACAGTTTCTGCTTTTGATAAACGTGTGCCAACGTTGGCTTTTATATGGGGAGAGCGTATGTCTGATGAGAAGGGCAGGTTTGCTTTGTTGGAAGGACCAGGAGAGTCTCTCTTTGCCTTAAAATGGATTCGAGGGCAACAGCATTTTTTTCCCACACTGTTTATTAGATGTTAAACTTGTGTGGTACAAGATTAAGAGCTGGGTTTTCTTATAGTTTGCATTGACAAAAACAAAGATAATCAAATTCAAGATGCAGGATCAAAGTTAGATATAATT
The DNA here is from genome assembly GCF_982192425.1 of Myodes glareolus. Classification (NCBI taxonomy): domain Eukaryota; kingdom Metazoa; phylum Chordata; class Mammalia; order Rodentia; family Cricetidae; genus Myodes; species Myodes glareolus. The sequence continues at coordinate 49,482,051 of NC_142046.1, forward strand.
GGATATGATACCAACACAGTGATATTAACCAATACTGAGTCAAAAAATGTGGAATTCTTCTTGACAATTCATTCTCTTTGGTTAGCTAAGTAATAGCTCTATTTCCTGTTGTATAAGAAATTACTGATACAGTAAAACAAAACAAAACAAAACAGGAGTGATATTTTATTTGGTGGTGAATGATACCTGTTAGAATATTAATAAGTGGAAGTGATCTTATGTTTATATCTAGAATACTGTACTATTATTGGAATAGTTAGATGCAAGCCCAAAGATTGGTGAAATGTATACATAACACACACACACACACACACACACACACAATAAATTTACTTTAATTAATTAATTCTATCAAAAAGATGTCCTTGCCGTAAGAGAAGTTTGACAATTTGGGGCTTATCCAACAGACAGACAGGTTGTTTGGACTGAGAATAATCCTCCTGCATATCTGATTTTAGAACTGAGAGGAAGATTAACATTTGGTTAAAAGAGGGCAGCTGAAGCTATCTGAAAAGAGCAGGGCTCCAGGGACTTACACTAACCCACTTGCAAGCGCTTACTTCACTTAGATGATAAATCTTAGTTGGACTGTCTTTACCAGGGGCTTTCTACAGAGACTACTAACTTCTAACTAAATAAAGTTAATTGGCAAACAGGGCTTACAGCACCGTTTGCTGCTGCACTGGTTCATAAGCATGCAATGTAGAACAGAGAACACCTTCGGGAGACAGATGTTCTTTTACAGTAGGACTTCCTAGAAATAGCACCTGTGCACACACTGGAAGAGAGTGTTCAAATGCACAACAACCATCAGTGAGAAGCTGCTTTAAAAGGACAGTTCAGCCACCCCTTATCAAGAGTCATTAATACTGGAAAAGTAGGTTTTGTGTGTGTGTATGTGTATGTGTGTGTGTGTGTGTGTGTGTCCGTGCAAGTGTGTCCAGATATCACAGCACTCCTCCCCGTGCTATGGCTCTTGCATTTAATGAGCAGAGGGAGTATTTGCATAGACAGGAGCAGTGAGTTACAGTCAACCGGCAGTAGCACTTTGGTAGAATTAGAAACTCTGCCATATTTAACTACTAATTGTTTACTACTATTTTTTTTAAGATTTAAGGAAAGCAAACAACATAGCATTCTCAAGAAAGGGATAGTTTCTGATTTCCTGGAATATTAAAATCAAGACAGATTTTTAATCTTTTAAGATTTGCATGGGTGTTTCCCTGGTATGTATGTCTATGCACCAGTCCCTAGAAGAATCAGATTCTCTGCACCTGGAGTTGAAAGTCACCCTGTAGACATGGGGAATTGACCCCAGATCCTTTGGAAGAAGAACCACTGAGCGTTCTGAGCTGCTGAGCCACCTCTCTAGCCTCCTCAATCTTTTGATCAAGAACTACTCACTTACATGTCTTGACATCATTTAGACTGATTCCAAAGTTGTCTAAACTCAGACAGTATGTAAGGAATTGTCTTTTCAAAAAGCTATCCAGCACTATTTTTAAAAAAATTAACAGGACTGTGAGATACAGGGTATTTTCTTAAGGAAATTTTTAGTTCATTCAGTTTCAACGTCATTAAACACAGTCGAAATAACCACTGAACTGAGTATAAGAAAAATTTCTTTGCTCTTTCTACAGGCTTTACCATAGAAGTGCAGTGCTGAGCTGCTCCATGGCTCCAGCCCCTCAGAACAGACCTGAACAGCGCTGGAGGAAGACAGACAATAGCTGTGCACACTCACTGCGTGTTCCCAGTCACCTATGGTTCTATTACTTTCATACTTCAGGGCCTAAAATGTTTTACTATTATCTAAAAAAAAAAAAAAGAGGAAACTCCCTGCAGGGTCTACTATACCCTGAGCAGCAATATTAGTATTTTCTTAATTAAAAAAAATTATGTGTTTGGCTTGCAAATATGTCTCCGTAACCAATGCATGCTTGTTGCTCAAGGAGACCAAAAGAGGGCATTGATTTCCTCAAACTGGACTTACAAATATTGTGAACAGCCATGTACATGCTGAGAATTGATCTCAGACCTTCTAGAAAAGCAAAAAAAAAATGCTCTCAACTACTGAGACATCTCTCCAGCTCCAATAACATGAGTTTTTATTTTAAAAATAACTTTATGACAAAAAATTACACTAATGACACATTTTCTAACCACAATACACACACACACACACACACACACACACACATATTTTAAAAGTTGACTGGCATGATTGTAATGCAGGTTTCCAAAAAGAAAACTAAACAAAGCAGAAAAACAAAGGAGGTTAACGATACTGTGAGGATACAGTGATTGGATGAGGCAGGAACGGCTGCTATAGGTTACTGCAAATAGAGAGAAAAGAACTCAAGTACGTACCCTGGATGCTTGTGAAAAACACTAAGTTCCTCCCTCTCAGTCCAAGACGCCCACCCGCTGCTGAAACCTGAGTCTGGAACCCAGAAATGTACACTTGAAAGAAGCATCCCAGATAAGATGGGGATGCAGGGAGCTCACTGTACGCTCTGAAAAGGACCCACTTCCAAGCATATCCTCGTGGAGACAGACACTCTACGACCTTGGATTTCCATGTGATGTGATGAGACAGAGGGAACAAGAAAAAGGCAAACAAACAAACACAAAAAAAAAACCTTAGGCGTTTATTATTTCATTTTCAAGTGCAACAACAATCTCACTGTACACGATTATTACCCACCTACTAATTTGTGCTAAATTTGCAAAACAGGTTTAAATGCACTTCTCTATTATGCCAGCACCTTTAAGTGGTGAGGGTAAAAGAGCCAATTACTCAGAAGACACTAAGACATTAAGGTACCTCCAGCCTTGCAGAAAAGTAAAAGGAGCACCAGATGTACTGCCTGATGAGAGCTGCAGGTCACCAAACGGTAAAACCTACTTCTCTGCAGATCTACACAAGGATAGGCTGCCCTCCAGCTTACCAATGTGAAGGGGCAGGCAGGGGAGCAGGCTGCTTAGAGGGCACATGGATAGCAAGCACATGTGAAGCTGAGTATTGTTCTTTCGAAGCCTGTAAAGAATTTTGCTGGGATTTTGATGGGCATTGCATTGAATCTACAGATTGCTTTTGGTAAGATTGTCATTTTTACTACGTTAATTCTGCCTACCCAAGAGCATGAGAGATCTTTTCATTTTCTGGTATCTTCTTCAGTTTCTTTCTTCAGACTTAAAAGTTCTTGTTATACAGGTCATTGACTTGTTTGGTTTAAATTACTCCAAGATATTTTATGTTATTTCTGGCTATTGTGAACACTTCACCTATAATTTATACCCTCTTTTGTTTATTTTCCCTCTTTTGTACTTTTCATACCATTTGTTTATATAAAACAGTGATACTGAGTGTTTAGTCAGAATAACTTGCACTATAAACCAGTGTATACTGCCATTTAAATAAAATATAGGACTTTTACTTTACAGAGCTCTATCCTGCCAGGTTTCTAGAAGCCAGTTCCAATAGATGTGCTTGTCTGTCTCAAATTCCCTCAATCACACATTCCACCACCACTGAGCAAGGACTTATTTGGAATAACTGAAATTTTTAAGATTAGAACATGAAACAAGCCATGGTGGCGAACACCACCCAGTACTGAGGAGGCAGAAGCAGGTGGATTTCTGTGAGTTTGAGGTCATCCTGGATGCTACAGGAAGTTCCAGGACAGCCTGGGTTTCTCAGACAGACACCCTGTCTTAAAGCTAAAACCAAACAAAACAAACAGCGTGCAATTTCAAACATTACTTTTCTTGAGAAATTTCTTTTCAGGAGAATATTTCTGAAGTATTAGTTTTGAAGACTATTTTACCTTAATACAGACTTCTCATTAATGTTATTATAATAAATACAATGTTTTATAATTCAGATATTAGCTAACTTCATTACTCAGAGTCATTATTAGGAATACACAGGAACAGAGTGTATTATAAAATCCCCGTAGACTCATCATTTCCGGGGAGCATGGAGCAGCTGGGCTGAGCAGGGGCAGCGATGCCAAGCTTCCTCAGGTGATGCTAACAAGAGCCGGGGCCTTCTTACCTGCCAGTCCTTGAGAGATCTACACGCTGCTTGCTCTATCAGCATGCTTGGGTCGCGTGGGCTTCCCGAGCTCCATGCACATACATATATTTCTTTTTAAATTCAGAAAAAAAGATGAATGGTAGAAACACCCAGGATTTCAGAGTTCAGGACACCACACTCTGCCGTGTGGCTCTGGAGGAACTCCGGGTTTTCTCGGGATGTGTTTCCTTACCTGGACAACAAATGAAACCGGTCTGATGGACCTTTCCGGCCCCCTCCAACCTAAATACCTGAACTACAATATGATTTGTTCTTTGTGATAGCTGTGATAGCTCATTGGATAAACCATGCTTATACAAAGAGGAGGGAAATACATGAAATACCTTTGAAGAAAATTAAATATGATTTTTATGCAATGTCATATAAACATAAGAATTCATGAAGACTCCCTTTTAAATTTCAGAATGAATTATTCTTCAATAAAAAATTTTGCTTCTGAACACATTTCCATTTGACATATCAACAAAATGATGCTGCATACTAAAAATGGATTTACCTATAACTACATCATGACCGTCAACCAAGCCGGCAGAGAAGAGCTCCTGAGACACACCATCTGCTGTATCTGTCCAAATGTGAGATGAATACGTATTAGAAACCACAGCATAAAAATCAACAGCCCAGCACAATATAAAAATATATTTTTCATTTACTAAAATCATCCACATGATTTTAATTCATCAATTCAGATACTATCGGAAAGAAAATCAGAAATGTCATGAAGTGTATTTTCCCACAAGTAATTTATACTTTTCTTTTTACCTAATAGATCTTACTAAAAAAATATTTACTTTGGTGAACCAAAAACCTCCCCCTCTGGCCACCACCTGAATTATTCCTCCTGCATGCCCTAGAACACCTAAGGCTCTCTATGACATTGCTTTTCTTTCTTGCCAAGGTTAATTCAAGCCATCATTAATCCTTTTCAATCATTCGAAGCTACTGAGTTAAGAATTTATAGCAAAGGTTGAATGGGTAGAATCTCATACAACCTTCTACTTGGTACAAACAGCCCATGGGCTTGTTGGACTATTAAGATGAGCTATTTAAATGGAGGCTATTAAGGAATCCCTTTAACACAACATTGATCATTTGATAGCAACAGATTTATTCTCTTAGAAAATGTGGCGGTGTAAAATAATGTAGTTTCTCAGGGATAAGTGACAGAAGTTGGCAATCTCATAAAGATGGGACTGCACAGGCTGCAGCAAGTGAATACAGCTAAAAGTTTCTTAATTGAGAGGTTATGAATGGGCATGGCAGCACGGCTAACTCCACTGAAAGACTTTTCAAGGAGGAACTGAGAACTGTGATATGCTCAAAAGAAAAGAGCTATGATGGGACTCCGTGTGATAATAAAGGAGATGACTGCGCCTCCACAGCCCTTTGATATTCTACCAGACACCTAGCAGCACTGGCTACAAACAGCACGGGCAACTGGGTGAGGATCTGACGTGAGTATTTTCCAAAGTCAGGCAACACCTGAACATAGAGCTGCGTATCACACAAATGTTGAAACAGAACTGGAGAAACCTACCCTCAGCATAAACTGGATATGGTGGTCTATGCAAAAGAGCCCACAGAGTAGGTGTGTGTGCACATATAAATTGCATATGTGTATTACATGTATGCTTTCAACCCCCTTTCCGTAACTTGTGGGGTTTAACGTGTTTAGACCTGGTGTACGATGCTAATGCAACACATGGTGATGGCAATGACAAGGCCACAGCCAAGGGGAGTCCCAAACTCATCTCATCCTCCTGTGCAGTCTTTGTCTCCCATGCTCAATCTCCAGAAAAGAGCAAAGCTCAATGAATATGCTTGATGCTTTCAAAAATTGTGTTTTTCTCTCCTTTCATAATGGAACACAATAGACGGAAATAGGAGACAAGGAATTACATGGAAAGCTAACTAAACCATGGAAATCCACACAAGGGAAGCTTGTCTTGGTCTTTCTCCTTCTGATAAAGATTAAAAATGAAGTTTGTAAAGGTCCCTGATGGAACGAGCCCACACTAGGGGACTGAGGATAGCTCAGCGAATGGCTATGCTCTGACTACGATTCTCCTTCTGGAGCTGCTGGTGCTCAGAAGCTCCAGCTTCCTGGAGATCAACCCAATCTCCAGGACAGGAAACGCTTTTAATGAAGGTGCCAAACAGATGTAGGTGACAAGCTTGTAGCATGGTGTCATTTCTATCGCGTGACTGGCCAGCAGCAAGAAGCTTTGGATCCTACTTTTCTGTGAGCAGTTACACTCTCAGAAAGCAGCTGGAAAGGGAAAACAAAGCCACACCAGCGGCTAGCACCAAACCAGTGCCAGGGTGACAGCCACTCCCCGGGGACTGAACTGGGTAACAGATCCTATTTTCAGGCCTCTTGGGCACCAGATGAATCATATCAAAGTGGCATATGGCTAAGGCTGGCTGGACAAGGGGAAAATGTTCCCCGTCGCTGCGTATGGCATTAGGCAGTCATTTTCTACACAGGTAAGACACCTGCAATAGTATAGAATGATTATTTCCAGCTTACTAGTAAAGTACTTTTACTTTAAGCTGATGTTGAAACAGTTTAAATCATCAATGTTAAAATTTGGTCTCCAGAGGATACAATAATATAATAAACAAAAGGGTGTGTCCTCTAAAGACAACAGAGATTTTCCACGTGCACATCACGTTTTATTCCAAACACACCTGAGCCTGTTTAAAGATAGCATAAATGCAGGGCACATGCGGTGTACATACGTGCACACATACATCAGCCGCTGCCTGAGGAACACATACGGTGCATCCAGTGCTAACAGGCCTGTGCTTCTGTCCAGTAAAGGGTACAATTACCAGCCAAGTCACTGCTATGGCTTTCGTCTGGACACTAAAATTAGCCACTATTCATCACTCCCTGGCAAATGAGATGCCAAAGGCAGTGCGAACGGACTGGTGATGATAGGATCATCGGAGTCACACAAATCCTCATGCTGGAAATTCATTTCTTTGTTAGTTCTTAAAATGAAAATTGATTTTCATTGCTGCAGTCAATTTTTAGCAACCAGAGGAAAAGCAGCACCCTTAAAATCAGAATCTGTTCTTTCTTATACTTGTAACACCTGTTATTTAATTACCAGATCTTAGTCACAACCCTGCCTGGGCAATATTCTCATATTATGACAGAATAGATGGCATTTTGATGACTGTGACTGGTGTCATATAATCCCAAAGGCCCATCTGAAACTGCTAAAGACGGACACACTTAAAAAGGAAAACCCAGTTAGCAAGCTCATTAGGGCTCATGGGCATTTATTTTGTAAGAGATACTCCATGCTTTTATCTGATTCAAGGAAGTCACCTGATCTTTGCCTTTACAGAGGACTCGTGATCAGAACTAGAGCAAATCTCGGTCTACTAACACTTATGGTCTAGGAGCATGACTTGTTTGACTGGCAGAACTTGAACAATTTCCCACGAATGTATATACACAGGACGCAGTGATTTCTTCAAGTGCCTGTCATTTACTCCAGCTTGTGAGTCAGCTGGGTCAATGTCTTCTCACAGGTGGTGACAGTAAGGGAGCCAGGGCAGTTTACTGCCAGACCAGCTCTGAGGTCAAGGGAATGCCTGTAATTTGGGCTTTTGAGAGTTTAACAAATGGAGCTGAAACTTACATAGAAGTCTAACGCATGGGATGAACCCCAATCTATGAGCTTATAGCTACTACAAATCAGAATGCAGGAGGCTACTGTATGTTACAGAGGTACGCAAGGTAGACCTTACGGAAACTCTACATGGGCATAAAAGTGAGAAACCACAGGACACGGAAAATAGATACAAAGTGATCATGTATTGGCATCTGATTTTTACTTCTCTAGACTGTTGAGGTTGTAAAGTAAATAATGTGACCGTAATTTTTTTTTTCCTTGGGTTATCTATTAACCAAGGTTTCTTGATATTCTGCATGCCAGGCTCTACGCCTGTTGCAAAAGATAATAAAAAATAAAAATGATTCTTGGTTCTGTTTTCTGGCATCCGGACGCTGTGTGAACAACCAGTCCAACTGCTCAGCAGTGGCAGTAACGTACTTTTGATACTCAAATTACAAAGAGGCCATGAGGGAGGTGGAATTGGTGACACTATGGGTAGCGCCACACTCACTGTCACTTCCATGAATGGCTACATCTTCAATCGGTGTGTATTTTCATATTCAAGCTAATATGTCTCATTTACATGTGTGTGTACACCATGCCACATGTGCCGCTGGGATTCTTGCCGCGAGCAGTGGTTTAGAATCCTTATAACTAACAAGTTCTCTTCTTCCTTTGCAGGCGAAACATTTTTTGAATAGCAAATTATAACCATATGTTTGTAATCAATATCTCAATTGCTTCTTGTTCCACCAAAGTAATAAATTCAATTAAAACTTGCCTCTTCCTGGAGTAAACTCAAATCGTATGTCATTCAGTTCCTTTCTGGAGTTTCTGAAACACATAACATAAAGCACATTAAAATCTAATGAGGCAGGGTTTAATCAAACCAAATTACTCCCAATTTCTATAAGAAGCAAGTAGCGTGGAGACAACATTTTACAGTTTTAGGTTACCTCCAAATATTTTCTCAAGTAGAAGATACAGTTATGATAACAACGAAGAGAATAGATGTATTTGATGAAATTTATCTTACATGAACATGCTGATAGCAAAAATTCTCAAAACAAAATGTTCATTTTATAAAATCCATACTAACTTAGTAAACTTAAATCTAATTTCAGAAAACACATTTTTAGAAGCCTTTACTCTAAGTGGCATCTTAAACATTTTCACACTTCCCCAGACTGCAGCATTTAGTAACAGAATTTTAAAGTAAAGCATCACAGAAGACAGATTCCACAGTGAGTTTGGGACAGGCGTTATACATTCACTCATACACAACAACAACAATAAGATGTTGTTAAAATTTTTCTAAATTCAGACATCTCTAAATGTTGTGAAATTTCCCACTGAATAATAAACTTTATAAAAGATACAGAAAATTGTATATATACATATACTCAATAAAATTTAAATGGCACTTAAAAATCTAAGGAATGATATTCTCATTTCCGTGAAGTTCAAGTAATGATAAGGACTGGCGAGCTATAAATTATTAAAAGCAACTATATGTACTAAAGTAAAGTCAGTAAGAACACCAGAAGTAACCAGCTTGAAAAGCAAGAACAAGGTTATTATATTCAGGGGTTTCGATGTAGAAAGCAGAAACAGATTTCCAAAGCATGCTCCCGAACATGCTCCTGTCATACATGACAAAGCAGGTCTATTAAATGCACAGATCCTCAACTCTGTGTGCTATCTTCTGGTCTATGTGAACAAAACACGATAGTGCTGGTGTGTTCTCTGAACCCTTTAGTTTATGGCTATATCACTTTTCTTTCTAGATTATCAAATCCTACCACACTAAGTACAAGGAGGCCAGGAAGCTGGAAAGGACCTGATAGCCACTTAGGAAGCCCTTCTCCCTGCCTAGAAAAGCTAATCCACATCTACTACTGTGGAGGCCCAAAATATGTGAGCCTATCCCACCTTGTCTGAAGGTCAGAGAGTTTGAGCTTGCTCAAACAGTTGTTGACAACAACTGTGGCTACACATCCTGACCTAGGGTGTGGTTACTTGGTGTTTTTGACATTAAGATAGCACACACAGGTAGATCCTCTCCACCCTGATCAATTGTCAGAAAATTCAAGCATACTTCTGCTCCTTCTTTTGAAATAGGAGGTTTGACCTACGGAATGGTTGCCTTCAGGATACTTGGTCTAGGGTGGGTTCACTGCCTAAACAACAGAAGGATTTTCTCATGGATTAATGACTTTATGTCTCAAAGTATTAAAGCAAGTAACTGTTTTAGTTTTCTTTTGTATCATGGTATCATGTTAAGCAGTCTTTTGTTCCCCCAACCCCCAGGCACGCACACTGTATTGGGGTATAAAAGTGCATGGAAAACTAAACACGGGGGACCTCAGAACTCAGAAGAAAAATTCAGCATCAAATATTCACTGAGTTGCCTTCCCAATACGATCCTATGTCTCTATGATGCTTTCTTATCTCTGTTCCTCCTACCTACCCTGGAACATGTGAACCCACTGTGGCTAGAAGCCTGGCAAAAAGTCACCCAAAAATGTAGTTCGCAACATATGGCAGCCCAACATGGGGCGGCTCCCGACATAATACCAATCCATAAGGGACAAAGGGCAGGATACTCACGTCCAGATGTTGAGAGACCTGAACCTGGAAATCTGTATCTACCCTTGGGTTTCACCATCTGGAATTTTCCCCTAACCCTCTAAAGGCAGAAGTCTTACAACTGTGCTTCCAGAAGGACTTTGTGAGGTTTTGACTCTGAAAAGTGCCGATCCTCACCATAAAAAGCATATATATATAAAACAAACTGTAGATAACTGTTCAGAAACCATTTCAGAACTAGCTTATAATTTTAGAACTCAGACCAAATCAGAAAAAATCATTAACATTCCTAATTTAATTAAAATATTTTATAAATAAGTTCTTTCTAATCGAAGGCTTATTTCTATAATTGAGTGCTTGTCTCACATGTGTGTTGCCTTGGTTTTGATCTCCAGTATATAAATAAAAGTAATCCTCCTTTCCAAAAGAAAAATAGCTGCATGGACAGACTAAATTGTTTTATATTTTGGAGAGTCTCTACAGCATTAGTTTCACATGACTGAATATTTATAGCTGATCTGTTGTAATATATCACATCATGTAAGGAAAAAATTCTGGTAATCATGTATGTACAAAGGAATGATTGAAGAATTAATTTCTTAATATAATAAAATAGTTTTGCCCTCATGAACTATAGAGGGAGCCAGTGAGCTCCAGGAATAACTGAACTTCATACAACAAGTAACTTTGGCTTCTCTTCTGTAGCTCTGGGTTCTGCATCCTCTCAATCAATCACACACAGGACAAAAATATTCACACACTGTAAAGTGAGCCTATGATGAACATGTATTTTTCTGTTCATTTCTGTGCATTCTCAAAATAATGTAACAACCACTCACATAGAATTTGCAGCGTATGAAAAGTATCCCCTAGAAATATGGTGCTCTAAGAAGGATGGAGATCATGAAAAGGGATGTCAGGACCATGATGAGTGTGTTCACCCACTGAACTAATGAGAGCTCACCAAGGCCAGCGGGACTGGGACTGAACGAGCATGAGATCAAACCGGGTTCTCTGAATGTCGCTGACATGGGGGCTGACTGAGAAGCCATTGACAATGGCACTGGGTCTTGTTTCGTCTGCATGTACTGGCTTTTTGGGATCCTGGTCTGCTTGGATGCTCACTTTCCTAGACCTGGAGGGAGGGCTGAGGACCTTGAACTTCCCACAGGGCAGGAAACCCTGATTGCTCTTAGGACTGGAGAGGGAGGAGGAGAGGGAGTGGGAGGAATGAGAGGGTATTGGGAGGAGGGGAGAAAGTGGAAATTTTTATAAATAAATAAATAAGTAAAAAAAAATAAATATGGTGCTCTAAAGAGAAAAGGAGGAAGCAGAACAGGAGGATTAAATGGGGGAGGCTGAGAGGTCAGAGGAAAGGAGAGAATATGAGAGGGGCAACAAACACTAAAGGCCTTTTGAAAAGCCATATGGAAATCTATTGCTGTAGAAGCCTCTTTAAATATATACAAATATACAAGGAATGTAAATGGACTCACCACAGAAACGGGAGGCAATGCCCCAACTAGACATCATATGCCTACAAGTAAAACTTTCAGTGCTACAAATGGATCTTGCTTAGTCATTCTTTGGCTAAGGGTCCACATGGATCCCCAAACAACATAAGCTATTGTCATGGCTATTAGTTATTGATTACAATCGGATGGTAAGGACTTATTGACGAAGACACAAATTACTTGTGTCATTGAACATGGAGAAATCAAGTGGGTTCCCAACTAGAAGGTTCACCCAACTGACTAGCATTCAGAGTGCTGGAAGGCACTTTGCCTGCTATCAAAGGAGAAAGGTGTCAGTATAACCCTGCTACAAATCTTTTTCTACAGTAGCAACTTGCCTAGAAAATATTCTGGCTCAACAGTGGCACAAGTGTTAGGGTAGTAACCAACCACCTCCTGTTTGGCTTTAAGGCGCACTCTATGAGATGGTACCATACTTGACACTACTAACGGGGCCACGAAAGTAAGACTGGGCAGGTAACAGGCTCAATGGGAAACCCTACTATTACTATTCTGCTAAGGAAACATAGCAACAAAATGACCCATAATGACATGCTGATCTACTCATGATCAGTGTATCCGTTCAACCCGCATCAGAGAAGCTTCATCTTGGACTAGATGGTAATTAACACAGAGTCCCACAACTGGACAAAGTACAGAGAGTAAAAAAAAAAAAAAACTTGAGAGCACTCAGCCTTAAAAGGGGTGTCATGATCAAACTCCTCCCCTCAGGGAGCAGGGATCCATGAAGAAGAGGAGGCAGGAAGAGTGTAAGAGTCAGAGGTGGTGGCTGACTCCAGGGAAACAGTGTCTTCCAGACACAATAGGACTGATGCACATGTGGACACACAGAGATTGTGACAGCAGGCACAGGACCTGCACAGGTTAAAGCCAGACACATTCCCAGGATGGAGGGGGAAGCAAGCACAGAGTCCCACCCTTCAAAGAAGTTATTTGAAATTAGTACCTGCTGGAAAAGGGGGGGGGGAATCAGCTTTCTTTAATGGAGTGATGCTGAGTTTATCATCCAGATTCTAGAGCAGGTGCCAGGCCCTGGGGTAGTTGGCCAACACAAAAGTGACTATGTTTTTCATTGAGATTTTTGTTTTGTTGTTTTTCTTACTTCTCTCTCCCTCCCTCCCTCCCTCCCTCCCTCCCTCCCTCCCTCCCTTCCTCTCTCTCCTCTCTCTCTCTCTCTCTCTCTCTCTCTCTCTCTCTCTCTCTCTCTCTCTCTCTCTCTCTCTCTCTGTGTATTGAGGGCCTTGAGTACCAGCTTCGGTATCCCCTCAGAGTGGGAGAGAGGAAGAAAGAGAGGAAGAGAGAGCGAGTGAGAGAGAATAAATGTAAGGTTGTGTGAGTATGGAAGTGAGCAGAATCTGGAAAAAGTAAGGATTACAAAAAGAAAAGTATTCCCTAAAGAGTGTAACAACTAGTTATGATATATATGTTACTAAACAGTATGTGTAATATATATAACATTATATGTATAAATGTATATATAATATGCATGTGTGTATAGATTATATATGAATAAGATGGTATACATACACACACACACACATATACATACATTTTATATTAGCCATTAAAAGAAATCCACAGGTCATTTATAGTATGTTGAAAGATGTCATAAGAAAATATTATATTATATAAGAAAATTGAGCATCTTCAGATTTTTGTGTTGTTGGTAGTTTATATTTTCCATTTGATTCCATTAGTCAGTCCCTGAAGTATGCAAAAGATTTCTGCTTCCTTCATTTTGCTTCCTAACGCCCACTACCCACTCCCCCATTTTACACAGCTCTATTCAGCGTCTCCCTTGTTTATAAGGTTAATAAGTGGCAGAGTGAGGACAAACAATTCTACACTGGGAATACTTGATATTCACAGAAATACTCAAGTTATATCATTTTTATGTGAAAGTTACATCCTTCAAGATTTTGCATATTACTAAACACCCCCAAAATTCATTAACAGTCTTGGCTGTGAGTGCTATACATAAGTGAAAGGTAAATTAAAATTAAAGATATCTAGTAGGAAAAAACATCACCAAGAAAGGGAGTTCTAATATTATATTTAATAATGAAATGACTCAAGGAGAAAAAATAAAGGCAGTTGGTTCAATATTAATTGGTGTCATTGCTCCTTTCTCATCTAATCGGTCTTGTTTAAATTAGTTTTTTTCTATTCAGGCCACGGTAAAAGAGCTGTATGCATGAGCTGCACCCACACTATCACCACGGACATCCTAATTTTTTAAATATTAATATCACAAAAGCAATAACCAACCCTCATAATCCCCACTAACATCGACTACGGAGTTTGCCTCTGCAAGTCACTCTTTATGACTCTGAACCTAAGTCTCACCTTTGAAAAGGTCACGGTGATTGATTGTAAGTAGTAGACTTGTCCCATCAAGATGATATATACTTGGAAAAACGCCTAATTGGATCTAACTACTGAAGGTCGTCCTTTTATAAAGAATTAATCTTTTCAGACTCATACTCACACCTTTAATTGAAAGTACATTCACTTTAATTGATATGGCACAGGATACTCTTGATTTCGGGGAAGTCGAAGAAGACAGGGATGGTTTAAGGCCAAAACCAGTCTGTGCATCTTTACAGGGGAAATAGTTTTAGGTCCTGGCTGCTGCTGCTGCTGACTCTCATTAAAAACCCCTTAATCCTAAAATAAAAACTATTAAATTTGGTAAAGCAAAACTCCCTACTGCTTACTGTAGGCACGCTCTGTCTCACAAATGCAAACGCCAAAGCATTCTGTGAGAAAATTCTTCTTACAAACAAGAAATGGTATGACTGCATAGCCTGTGTCTGTTCCCCTTTACCCAAAGATCTAGTCAGCTCCTAGAGTCAAGGAGCATTTTAAACTTTTTGTATATATTTTTCCTGAGATATTTTACACAAACACAAATGTAGATACAGACACACACACACACACACACACACACACACACACACACACATGTACGCAGACACACATTTGATCCAGTAGCAGCATATTATATCCACTATTCTGTGCTTTAGTTTTAAGTTAATAATGTATCTTAAAATTTCTAAACATTAGTTCACATCATTTTCTGCTGTGGGACAATGGTCTTGTAATGTTTTAATAAAACGCTGATTGGCCAGTAACCAGGCAGGAAGAATAGGTGGAGTGACCAGGCAGGAAGCAGAGGCAGAGCAAAGAGAACAGGAGAATTCTGGGAAGAGGAAAGGTTTAGTCTGTAGTTGTCACCCAGATGCAGAGGAAGCAAAATGAGACCACCTCACTGATAAAGGTACCAAGCTAACACAGACAAGAATTGTGGGCTAATTTAAGATATAAGAAAGAGTTAATAAGAAGCCTGAGCTAATAGGCTTATGATTAATATAGACCTCCGTGTATTTCTTTGGAACTGAACGGCTACAGGACTGGGCAGGAGAGAAAAACCTCTGTCAACAATTTTCTATAACTACATAGTTCCCATTCTATGTTCTCTCTTTTTTGAAGCCATTCAATCCTGTGAAGAGATTGATTCCAATCTTTCACCACTACAAACAAAGAGTCAATGAATAAACTTATTCTTATCTCACTCTGCAAACACATAGGCAAAATGGTAAGTTTCTAATAGTCAAGTACTCAGTCAGAGGACACACATGGGTAATTTGACAGGTCCTGAAAAGCCCTAAAAGCCCTCTTCATTTCAGTTGTACCAATTTCCACTCTCACTGGAAGACTGTAAGCATCGTTGCAAGAAGTGTCCAAGAACAATGCAGGGATGTATTACAGAAGCAGGAGACATGGGGACTGAGCCAGGAAACAAAAGCTGATTTCTAAGAGACAGGGGCAACCAGTACTCAGCACTTTCTGGTAATGGACTGTTGACAGAGGTTTCTTTCCCACTGGTCCTGCAGCCATTCTGTCCCAAAGAAACACACATAGATCTACATTACTTATAAACTGGTTGTTCTATTAGCTCAGGCTTCTTATTAACTCTTATAACTTATATTAGTCCATAATTCTCGTCTGTGTTAGCCACATGACTTGGTACCTTTTATCAGCGAGGCATCCTCATCTTGATTCCTCTGTGTCTGGGTGATGATTGTAGACTGAGTCTTTCTTCCTGCCTGGCTACTGGCCAATCAGTTATTAAAATACAAGGAACAAATCTTTACAGGGTACAAGATCATTGTCCCACAGCAATGGACAAGCAGGGTAATTGAGCTGTTCAAGCTTTTTGGAGACACAGAAAATCTGACATTATATTCAAAATCCAAGAGTTTCAACTGTTGATGCATGACTTTAAAGTGCTGATGCTAGGCATGGGGGCCAAATGAAGCCCATGAACACTCACTAGTGATGTTGATTATAAAATACAGGTTATGTTGATATCAACACACAAATGGTGGTCAGTAGAAGCACACAAAGTTTTCAGAAATAGTAAGACTTTGATGTTATTTTTAAGATTCTACCAAAAAAAAAAAAAAAGAGAGAGTCATAAATAATGCACTGACTCACAGGCTGTGAGCATTTGAAAAAAAAGTTAATCATGGGAAAGAAAAATAAGTTCAAAGAAATTTAACCAAAAAGAAAATGCAACTAGAAGTGGTTTCAAGCTTTCAGGGCTGTCATTCAATGACTGATGTGTTTTGTTTTGTTTTGTTTTGAGGGGGGGTTTATATGGTTTTGTTTTATTTCCTGCCTAAACTGGGTTCACGCTAGATTGGAATGTGTAAAACCTTTCTTCCTGTGCTTTCAATTCATCTGTAGGTGACACAGTGAACCATCAAGGACACAGCTGTGGTGGCAAGGAACACACCAGAAAACAGGTAACTTCCTGACGGGTGGAGAGCAGCAGGTCAAGGAGGTTACAGAGATTCCACAGGACACAGCATTCACCTGGCCTCTTCATATACCATGCCAAGACTATCTGACAGTCACCATTCCTGGAAGGCCCCAAAGTGAAGTCTCAGGGCCAACAGCATCCTTAGCCCCTATTAATGTCTCTCAGCCAGTACTAACATAGGTATGGGGGCTCATAAACCCCAAGAACCTGATGTTACTAAAAGATGTACAAGATCAAAAGCCATTCATTGTCAAAGAGCACTCGCAAGACTACTTGCCACTGGTATTTCACCTACCCCTAGAACAGTGACATTCAACAGTTCTGGGGTCAGCAGTGCCACCGCAAGACCTGGAAGGCAGTTTAAAGGTGACATGGCAGAACATGCTCTATTTCTTCCTTAGTTTTGCCTAGAATTCCAAGGGAAGGAAGTGCTGTGGTCCCCTGGGCTCTACAGACAAGTCTAGATTGGGTCCCTTCTCAGGGACCGGATCAGAACTCTTTCAGTGACCGAGTTTCATCTTTAGTTCAGCTTGCTTCTTGCCTGACACTGTACTAATATGAGGCTGTCCCCACGGCCTGAGGAGAGGATACAGACTGTAGCTCCTTTGGAACTGGCCTCTCCTCTCCTCTCCCCTGCAAGGCAGTCGGTGCAGGAGGGTAAGATAACCCGAGATATGAAGACAAAAGTCAGGATTCAGATCTGCAAACTATTTCGCTGGCCTTCTACGATCTGTTTTCTCAGATCATAGATCACAGATCATAGCTGTGAGAAGGGAGAGATACCGTCTAGTTGCTATCTGAACAGGTCCCTCAACAAACTTGCATATGGAAATAGAGTACACACTAAACAGCAGAGTTAGGGGACAGGGAGGAAAAGGAGTTGTTTTGGTCATTCTTAAAACAAAATCCAAAATACTTACACCTTTCTGTGTGACAGGAGGGCAATTTGAATAAGAAATGTCCTCCACAGGCTCACATCCTTGGAACACTTGGTCCCTGGGGGTGGCACCCTTCAGGAAGGTTGTGGACGCTTTAGGAGGTGGAGCATGGTTGGTGGAAGACTATTACTGGGGGTGGGCTCTGATGGTTTATAGGCTTCCCTACTTACTGCTGGCTCTCTCTGCTTTGTGTTTGTGGTTGAAAATGTGATCTCAACTTTCTGCTTCATCACTTGCTGTCCTCACCTCCCCGCCCCCCATTATGGGGCCTTTCTCTAGAATCAAAAGCCAAGAGAAACCTTTTCCTCCTTAAGTTGTCTTTGGTTGTAGCAATGTTTCATTTGTATTTTAATAAAATACAGAGTTAGGGGACAGGGAGAAAGGGGATACCTGAAAAGGAGATGGAGATGGTCAGGGGAGGATAACACCCCTTCTCCCTCCTGAATGTCCTTGCTTCACTCAGGTTTTGCACAAGGGCAATTACATGATTAGTTCTTTCAGGTGAGTGCCTGGTTTTCTTAGCAGTGCCTGGGGGTGTACAGATATATGCCGACTGAATGAAGACCACAAGTCCAGGTTTCATAACAAAGCCCCTACCTTGGCATCTGAGACAACACCTTCTGTCCTTACCATTCCCAAGCTGCTCTCTCTGTCCCGAATACTTCTATCTTCCTGTCCCCTCACTCAATGGTTCCAATTCCATTATCTATTACTCCCTCTTCTTAATTTTACCCCTAGACGATTAATTTCAGATCTACAACTCAATCTTAATCACCTCCCCTCAGCTGTAAATCCGTTATCCAGTTGCTTACATGGTATCTTTCCACAGAAGAGCCAAGAGACATTAACGCCTCAGTTGAACAAAAATGCAGAACATCACTCCTCCTCTCATCACTGCTCTTCTCTGCCTCTGCTCTTAGAGCAACAGCAACAACACGCAGGTGCAACCTCCTCAACATTCCCCAAGTCATCCATTCCTCCACCATGTCACTACAGCACACTGTCATCAGCCACACATTGGATTATCTGATTCAATGGTCAAAGGGCACTTTGTACTCATCTAGTGCTGTGGGACAATGGTCTTGTACCCTGTCACTTATATTATTTTAATAAAATGCTGACTGGCCAGTAGTCAGGCAGGAGGTAGAGGCGGAGCAACGAGAACAGGAGAATTCTGGGAAGAGGAAAGACTCAGTTTGTAGTCATGACCCAGATGCAGAGGAAGCCAGAAGAGAATGCCTCACTGATAAAAGGTACCAAGCCATATGGCTAACACAGACAAGAATTATGGGCTAATTTAAGTAGTAAGAAAGAGCTAACAAAAAGCCTGCACTAATAGGCCAGCCAGTTTATAATTAATGTAGACCTCTGTGTGTTTCTTTGGGACTGAATGGCTATGGGACCTGGTGAGACAGAAACAACTGTCAACAATCGAGAACACCAATCAGTTTCTACCCCGAGAGCTGAAGGTGTACAGAAAAAGTGAAAAGGTTGCTTATGGGTGACAGACAGATGTAGCCCATGACAGAAACAGTTACACCGAATGAGAAATGAAAAATGATTGAAGTCTAAAGATAAGCTGAAGGAACCTACAACATGCGCCTGGAACAAGAGCCTGGAGGAGAGCCACCCCACACTGCCACCCATATAACTCTGAAGCGATGTCCCTTCTTCTCCAGTGGAGTACTGGGTCAGTTCATGGGAGCCTTCAGAACCTGGAGATGCCCACACAGAGGTTGAGAGATCAATTAGGAAGGAAGTGATGATGCTTCAAGATTAAAGAGGCTTTGTGGAAAACGCCTTGTGAACTCCTGGCACAGATGTTGGTAATCACGATGTGGCATCAATTTAGATGTGCACAGTGCAAAGTCACGGGGTGGAGGGGAGACATGGCTCCAGTCCTTGGAGAGTACACAGTCATCTCAGAAGATGACAGCTAGCATCTGAAACACTGAAGGCAATCAGTGAGATGGAGATGGAGATGGAGATGGAGATGGCTTCACAAGTAAAGGCAACTGTCACCAAGCCTGATGACCCGAGTCCAATGCCTGGAACCCACGTGGTGAAAAGAGAGAACCAACTCCTGTAAACTGCCCTCTGCCCTCTATGTGTGCACAGCAGGTGTGCCACAAACACACAAAAGAAACACAGGTATATATGTCGACCAGTGCTAGAAAACAGTTGGAGGGAAGGAGTAGGGGGAATTCTGAGGAGAGCACATTCCCCACTCCAGACTCTCACTGCAATCCATCCTTAAACACCTGCCAAATTCATCTTCCTCTCAGGGAAAGGTCCAATCACAGAATCATATAATTTTACAACCAAAAGGGGCCCTAGGGGTCATCCAATCCATTCCCCTCTTTGCTCGGGTGAAGCAACTGAAGCCAAGGAGATTAAGTGGCTTGCCTAAGATTACACAGCTGGTTAAGTCACTCAATACTCCATAAATTCTTATTGATCACCTACTAGGTGCCAGGCCCATGCTGGGAGCTATTAATGCAGCAGTGGAGCTCAAACCTGGGAGCTGAGGCTTCTAGGCCACCGCTCTTGGATTTACATGGTTGGTTCTCAAAGCACAGACAGGCAAAGTTAGCAGAGAGTTGCAATCTCTATCAGAGACCATTCCTCCAGCTGCATCCCTCACCCAGTTAAGAATTATTCTAGGCAGTGAGACACTGTAACAGAAATAAGGTCGAGAACCCTGCTGTGCCTTCAGCATTGTTCTCAAAGATCTGCTTGAGTTCAAATCCTCCTGTACATACAGACCCATGTACCAGGTAGCATTTGCTCTGGGACTGTGAGAGGTCACCCAGTCTACTGGCCCCGCCCACCTCGCCCTTGAGTACCAGTCTCCTACTGGCCCTGCCCACCTCACCCTTGAGTCACCCAGTCTCCTACTGGCCCTGTCCACCTCACCCTTACATTAACTTGTCACAAAACAGTCTTCAAAAGAAAAAAAAAAACTAGTAGGGCTTCTAAAAGGTTAAAGTTCATTTCAGAATTATATCTCTATGGCTTTTTAGTTTTAACTCTTTACTCTCAGGGGCTCACTACCCAGTTCCCAGATCAATACACAGAGACTTATCCTTTCTTATGAATGTATGGTCAGTTTTCCTTAATTATCCCATCCATCTTTTGCCTCTGGGCTTTTCTCTACTCTGTATACCCTTCTTTCCTTCTTACTCTGTAGCTAGCTGGGATGGCTGATCCCTGGAGTCCTCCTCTTCTTCTCCTTTTCTTGCTCCTCTCTCTTCTTTTCCTTTATTTATTCTCTCTGTATACCAGCCCCACTTATCCTATCCTCCTGCCCAGCTATTGGCCATTTAGCAATTTACTAGACCAATCAGGGGTTTTAGACAGGCAAAATAACAGCTTTACAGTACAAGTAAAAGTATGTAACATATTTCTGCATCATGAAAAAATATTCCACCGCATAAATGAATATAACACAACTTAAGCTATATTTCACAACATACCGCCTTTTACCCAGAAATATTACCCAGGCAGTATTCAAATATTTTGTGTACATTGATCCATAAAGCATCTCATAAGCCAGCACCAAACACATCAGATAGCCACATTGGTGTCTTTTAATAACACAAAACACAAGCACTATCTGACTCACACATGCACACAGCCACACACATGCACATACATACACTACATATACCAAACATAAACACCACACTCATACATAAACCACCTACACAACTCAACTCTGCTTTCTCTACTCTGTAATACTTTCTGAAATTATGAAAAATCCAATATATAGAAAGACATGAATAGAAATAAAACAAGCACTCGCTTCCCTACCATACAGAATTTCCGAGTGGTAACACTGCCCTGTTACTTCACAGTAGAACACATAAAATTTTAATAATGTTTCATCTACCCAGCACAAAATCAACTGAGTTACGTCTCAGCTATGATAAATCACAAAAGAAGAGATTATTGTGTAAACACTTCTTCCTGATGAGAGTATGAAATTCTGGTTTCACTGTGGTAAGTGGTCCTTTCTGCACATGAACATGTGCACTGAACTTCTCTCTAGCCTGGCTCAGAAAAAAAAAAAAAAAGAAGAGCAGTCTAGTAAAAAGTGACTGCTGTCCAGCTGCCAGGACAACGCTGTGGTCCGGGGAAAGAATAACCTTGGGGGACTCTAGGAAGAGATACTTAGTGTGCTTAGTAGGTAGGAAGCCCTGGACAGGCCTTTCTGGAAGTCAGCTGGGGCAGTAGAGAAAAACTCTTGACATCAGTTGTGCCTAAAAGCAAAGGACACATTGGGGTTAACTCGGACGAAGCATTCATCACTGTTTGAGTTACAGAAGTCTGTTTTCAACGCATCAGGCTTCCAAGCCAGCATGCTAAGTCCTTCGCAATAAACAAGTAAACATGCCTCTAAGGCAGAATTCATGAATGTCCACTTGGAACTGAGACACATTATCACAGGTAGGGGAATTATTCAGACGACTGAGCTGGGCTTGGAGGGAGCGGAGCTGGTACAGCAGTAGGGGATTCCAGGAGGGGCACATCTTTCTTTCTTTCTTTCTTTCTTTCTTTTTTTTTTTTAAAAAAAGTTTACTTATTTAAGGCACAAACCATCACAAATTCTAGTTACCATGAGTACCATTTCCTTTGTCTATGCTTTCGCTAATTCTTATAAATATCAATGTGACTCGTTTCAATAGTAAACAGAATGTGTAATGAACATTTAGCAATTAAATATATAGAAGCTGAAGGCAGGCGTCAGTGGTAGAGGGTTTGCCTACAATGGCACAGGCTCTCAGCTGAGCCACAGAACAAAAATAAATAAATGAACTGACTAATTATTAAACAGAAATTAGACGAAGAGAAGAAAGTGATCTACTTGAGATGCTGGTTGCCCCAGCTGAGTGTTCAAGCCCACCTTGTCTGGCTTGTTGCTAAGGCAGGCAAAGAGAAATCTGCAGATGCAATTCCAACTTTTCCAACAAAGAAACATGCAAGGTGGATTTCTTTCCCTTGGCATTAATTTCAAGGGAGAAAATTTTTATGGAATCTCTTTCATAAGGGACACCTTATGTCTTCAACCATATGGAGCAAAAGATGCTCATTTTTCCTTCCGCGTGCCGCGGGCACAATATTAAATCTTCCTTGAGTGATGGCATTTCTGCTAGAAGCTGAAATAATACCGCCAAGTTACATTGTTTCCTGATGATTTACCTTCGTCGAGTACAGAAAAAGGGGTGGCCTCTCCCAACCTCTCTTTCTGAGGCCCCAGAGACCGTTTACCAGGTGCTGCATGGAGCAATTTCAGAATGGCATTCTCTGACAGGTATGTGAGGTGGTCCTGACAGCCTGAGCACTGACAGAACACACGTTCACGTGGGTGAAACATCCGTGGAAACGCTGGCAGAATTCTGTTGTGAGCATCTAAGAAAATATGCGGGTATTTTTCCTGTCCATCTATTTCAATGTAGTGCTTTATAACAAACGCATTTCCAGTCCAGGGTGGATAACTCTTGAGCAATGACATTATAACTTTCCTAAACAGTCAGCTAACACTTAAGGAACATATATTGCAGAATACATAAACTTCCAGTGGGTCCTATGACTATCTGGTTGAAAACCTGGATAATGGCCTCAGCTGAATTCCCAAACCTCTTGCATCCACAACAAAGGAGAGATAGTTTTGCACTTAGAAATTTTAAGTAAAGCTACCATGTATGGCCGCAGCTGCTTAACATCCCCGCAGTACGGAGGCTAAGTCAGAGGGATCATGAGCTGAAGACCAGCCTGGACTACAAGAGATCTTCCTCAAACAGTAACAACAACAATAACAAAGGGAATGTACCCCCAGAGAACCGTAGTGAAGCTACAAGCGTAGATGAAGTGAATGAATCACAAACTCAAACTTAGCCAACCAAAGAAAAAAGAAATCTGCATTAACTTTCTTATTCCAATATATTCGCTATCATCTTATCTGCTTTAAAAAACCAAATGGAAGCTATATGAAAAGTTAGCATACATTAAAAAAAATGATCACTTTTTTAAGTTACACCAAAGTATCAACCTTAATGAAGGAAAAAATTTGAAGGCCTAATTAATAAGTAGTATCCATTTCTTGATTAGAAGACTCCCCTTGCTTTCCCACAGGTGGTATCATAAAACAATTGCTCCTAAGGATATTAAAACAAGTAAGTGTTTTTATGTTTGACCCGTCACAGGGAAATGGCCTGTAACAAGCACACATTCAGTCTGGTGTGGGTGACGCTTGGGCAAAGCCAGTGTAAAGCTTAAGTTGGGTTTTCCTGAAACTGTATCGGCAAAGTTCTTTCCCCAGCTGCATGGGACAAGCATGGTGCTTCTGGGAATAGACTAACTTCCTGTACGCAGAGCACGTGAACCCCCACCTGTGAGAAGACTTGGTTAAGGTTGCTTCTTGTTCCCTGTGGCCTAAAACTATGAAAACTGTGAAACTAAAATAAATCTTTTCTCACTTGTTTTTCTGTCAAGTTCTTTGGTCAGTGTGACACAAAAATAACCAACTTTTAAAGCAATAATATATAAATAATTATATTTATAACACACAGATATTAATATATAAATATTATAATATATAAGTATGTTATATTATAATAAATAATTTTTTAAAACATATCTGAGAAACTTGGGCAGCGTCTCTCATGTGTGTGACTGCAGAACGGGACACGGACTCTAAGAACTAGGGGTAATGTATTCTTACATGAGGATCCCTAATTAAGCTGTGTCCACGGGTTTCTCTCATAATGTAGCTGTGAGTGAGAGGTCCTTCCGTCCAGGCTGTTAATCTCTAGCCCTTTTCTTTATTAGCTTAGATTTCCTGGCCTTCTGACTCACAGAAAATCTAATTAAAGAATCCAGATAGGATGTGTAAGCATTCTCGTGGCGCAGAGCTCCATACGCTGGACACTCTGCAGATGGTGCACTATTTGCCTACTTACAGGAAGTTCATAGCTGTGCTTTCAAGAAGGTACCAAAGACCAGTGCCCTGGGACTTGGCGGGGAGACAGTTTCTACAGCACTGCCAAGAGGAGCCCTTCACAAGTAGTTAAGCGCAGCAGCAGAGCTCCTCTCTATCAGTTTCAGACGAAATGAAATCATCATCGATTCGCTGTCAACTTTAACTGAATACAAGAGGTATTTGATTAAAGACGGCGAATGGCGGCACATCCACTAGAAGGACGGGGGGACAGTAAGTTCGTCAGGTAAGAGCACATGCTCTAAAAGCAGGGTCGGTGGGGCACGTATGCCATGCATTAATGGTCCAAGTGTGAACCACAGGACCTGCAACATAGACAAGTTCTCAGTACATAATTTTGAAACTGATTGGTCCAATGGGTGTTAACATTACCCCTTTCCTGCTGCATGGCATTCTATGAAATTCAAATACACTTGACAACATTCCTAGATACCTATATATGCAACCAAATGGAAAAAAAAACAATTTGATACCAACAACAAAACCTCTCTGGGCCAGAGGCACATACACTGCTGCACAAGTCAGAGTTCTGACGGGAGCAGAACCAAAAGCCAACATCAGGGATGGTAGGACCAATCTAGGCAAAATTCAGGATATACCAGTTATGGACTGCTCAGCACCTGGGTATGCATAGTAACTTAGAAATGTCGTATTTGTGGTTCTGAAACCCGGCCGCTAAGCCATCTGTGCCAAGAGCTGGGACGGTCAATCATATACACAGACGTGTGAGTAGTACATAGGGAACACAGGAGTGCACCTCTCTGCAGCAACGTCTCTTCTGCCTTTCTCCTAACTTCTCTTCAAAGCCTTTGGCTTGGTTCTAGGGGGAATCAGAGGAGAACAATAAGAACGTTCTTGCCAGGGCTAATAACCCAGTCCTTATGGAAACCAGGTCAGTTTTGCAAGTTCAGTGTTTTCATTTCTACATCACCCTAGAAACGGCCAGTGCAGCAGTCCTTCATGGCACAACGATAATGGGAAGGTCTTAGAGAAGGTAGGGACAGGCAAGCACACACGTTCACTCCGCCACAGCTAAAGAGCGTCAAATACGACTGACACTGCATTTAGTCACTGGGTTCTACATCTCAGGTCCTAGTCCTGTCAAATCTTGATTTTTTTCATCAATCGTGGCTAGTCTTCAATGCCAATGTCACTGGATTCAGAATGTCCTAGGAAACACACCTCTAGATAATCTATGATAGTATTTCCAGAGTGGTTTAACTGAGAAAGAAAGGCTCCCTCTGAATGTGAGTTGGGCACCAGCATCCTTATGATGGATACAATGAACTCCAATTACCACATGCTCTAACCACCATGCCCTTCCTACCATAAGAACTGCATGCCCTCAAACTGGGAGCCCAAACAACCCATTCCTTCCTGTGGTGGTTTGAATGTTTGGCTCAAAACTGGTGGAACTGTTTAGGAAGGATCTGGAGGTGTGGCTTTGTTGGAGGAGGTATATCACTGGGTGTAGGCTTTGGGTTTTCAAAAGCCCACACCATTCCCAGTTACACCCGCACCCCACCTCCTGCTTATAAACTAGATGTGCGCGCTCTCTCAGCTACTGTTCCAGTGCCATGACAGCCAAGCTCCCTGCCATGATGGTCATGGACTCATCCTCTCAAGCTGTAAGCAAGCCCATAACTAAATGCTTTTTGTGGTAAGTTTTTTCTTGGTCATAGGTCTTGTCACAGCATCTAGAAAGTAACTAAGACAATTTCCCAAGTAGTTTTCGTTGGACATTTTGTCACAGTAATGAGAAAGGTAACTAATCTAGCATCCCTCACTCAACCCGAGCAAGTGTAGATGTCAAACCTCCAGTGAGTGCTCCACAGCTTCTCACCATAAATGCAACAACATTTCAAGGATGGGCAGGCCGGCCTGTATCTTCTAAGGATCACCAAAGTTTTTAATAAATGGGGCTTGATTATTTGTAGATGGGAAAAGCACTGGTCTCCAGCACAGTCTCTGAAAGCAGCCGAGACTGGTCACTGGGGATAACTTGAGAATTCTGGCCAGGATGAGGGTGCAAAAATAAACCCATGACAATCAGGTAGGCATCCCGATAATCTATCTCACACTTCATTCTATTGTAACTAATGGAAAGACTTGGCTTCACTGGCTCAAATCAAAGACTCTAGTCCCACGATCAAAGTTAAAAGTGGATACTTCTGAAACATGTCTCAGGTACAGGACTCCTGTCTGTCAGATCAGGAGAATCCCCAGAAGCGGTAAGAACAGAACCCAGGTCCATGGTGTAACCAGTCCTACTGACTTTCTTAATGTGCACCATAAGAGGTGTGCACATGTGGCTGTCACCCTGCGTCCACCCTCCTGAGTCTCTCTGGACCCAGAACTGCCTGACGGAAGAGAGCTCTGAACTCAGGCTGCTCCTTAATTGTGGCTCTCATCATCACTGCTATTATGGGCCTGTCACTCAAAATCACTTTTGGCTATCACTGACAGCATGGGGACTGTGAAGATGACATTTACATGTCTTGTGCTCTCAACACTAGGAATCTCTTTGGCTCACCAAATGAGCAGCGGGCACCATGATAATTATGTCACTTTTTAGTGCACTAATAGGATCTCCTGCCGAGCCAAGTGGGAAGAAAAAAAATACAATTCTCATTTTTATACGCACTTTAGCATACTGACCTCCTTCATCCTGTTGATGTGCCCATTAATAAAACATTCTTAAGTGACCTGAAAGGCTTTTTATGAACTAGAGTGAAGGCCTGGCTGCCAAGCAGCTGTGTGTTGGAAAGAACTAGAGCTGGTATCAAAGCTGCCTGTGATTAAGTCTGGCCCTGAAACCTCCTATGTCCAGCATGGTTGCTCATGTTTTTGACTGGCTGTAAATGAAGAAGAGATTTCTGCAGTGGATGAGTCTCAGAAGATGAAAATAAGGATGCTGTGATGATGGTCTTGATTTGCTTGGCACACAAAAGATGGCTCATGGGCTGCAGTTCTGAGTCAGTGGCAGAACACCTGCCAAGCATGCAAGAGGTCTTGAGTTCATCCAGAAAACCACCAAAAATACTATGTATATATATATATATATGTGTGTGTGTGTGTGTGTATGTGTGTGTGTGTGTGTATATATATACATATATATAGTAAAAATAAAGAAACTTTGTAATTTAGTTTTATTAATATCTGAAATAATGTTTTTCTTTTCTATAAGTTCCTTTCAATTTCAGAACAATGATATTCAGAAAATAATATAACTACTATTTAAATCTAAAATATGCTAATGGGTGGTTTTCGAAAGCAAAATGTATCTCAGTTGTTACTTGGTTTCTTCTTACAGCAATACCACCAGTAAAAACACATATCCAACCTAATTCTTCAAACTTCAACAAAATATAAAGGAAACAAATTAATTAAGTAGACATGGTCAAACCTAACTAGGAAGTGAAGATAGAGGTCCTAACGATAAGTGGATTTAAAATGGGGGAAAATAAACTCATTTGTTCAGCTTAAACACATACAGGGCATATGGAAATGTTCTAGGCTTAAATGAGACCACGCAAAGGATGAAGAAATGCACAGAGCACTCAATAAGTTCTGGCCAATCACAGAACTCAGAGCTTGGAAGGAAGCTGACGTGCATCAGGCAGTTTGGCATTCTGTAATTTAGAAAGTGCTCACCTCAGACATTAGACCCTAACATGATCTCTACTCCATCAAATGTTCACCATGCCACCCCTGTGTCAATCTGTCTCCTCCTTAAATATAAACCTTCCTTAAAGAGAATTGCTAACACTTGAACCAAGCAGCAGTTCTGAGCCTTCGCAGTACCTGGCATCAACTGGCAAATGAATGCTTAGCGTAAGGAAAAGTCGAGTCTATTAAATTCCTAAACTGAGGGAAAGATAGCTGAGGGATTTCAAAGATACTTTGCAGATCGCCTCCATTAAGACAGACAAGGACAGGTGGGCCTAGAACCAGCCTTTCCTGTTGGTACAGCTCCAACCGGCAAAGCAGCTGCTGCCTGGGGTGGAAGATGATGTAACTAGAAAGGAAGATTGACACACATCCCCCAATTCACTTACTCATGCACTCTTTAATCATTAGTCACACTACAGGACTCTGCTAGAGTCAGAAACATGGAGGCTTCCACCTTTGGAAACAAAGGGGGCACATTACTGACTACTTCCAAGGCTCAGACAAGCCTGGTGGAGTCGAACCAATGCATCTTCCAGAAATGGGCGTATCCTTCTGTGGCTGGAACAAGAATGGTCAGTCATATAACCAGGCAGGTTTAGGAGCAAAGATGCTGAGAGCAGAGGTGGATGTTCTGCAGAGTCACCTGGGTATCTCTTGGTGGCTGACATTCACCTACTTGAGTGACTCTCAGACATCTCTTCTGTCTTCTAAAAGCTGGTAGGGAAACCTGGCAGCAAGACTCTCCACTGGCAGAGGGAGGGAGGGGGAGGGGCATCCTAGGCAGGGGTCTTCACAGAGAGGCTAGGAAAAGGGGTGCTACACTATAACATTTCATTCTAAAAGGATACATTCAGAGTATGCCAGAATAACTTAATTTGTTTCTCTACTTTATAATAAACATTTCATTTCAAGAGGAAACTTCAGACTTGCCTTGTTTAGATAAAGTCACATTTGGGACAGGGCATGAGTGCTTTTAGAGTAATAATAGAAACATCAATCTGCTCACAAGCATGGGTACAATTTTATGTATAATTTTTTAAAGTACACTTAACTTTTAAAAGAAAAGTCTATTTTTAAATATAGAGTGAATTATTTTAGGGGACTGGAAACTCATTAACTTCCCAAAGGTCTTTTCCGAGCCTCCTCAATCTGTCCACCTGAGGACTTTAAAATTTAGCTCAGCAAAAATGCAAACTATACAATTCTATCATTCCTGGCTAGTCTATCAAATCAAATTAGCAAAAATTACAAAAGGATAGCAAGAACGAAAATGCTGGTAAGGGTGCATCCTGTTAGAGCTTCCTTCACGGCCATCACAGGCATACGCCGATACCACTTCTGACAATATCGTTGGGCAACGTGATTCCAAAAAAATTAATAACGTTATATCCCATGACCCCATTCCACATCAATGAATTTGTTATGTGAAATAAATTAGAAAACTCACAGTTTTCTATATATAAACCAGCTTTTAGAGTACTGTTTACAGTGGTAAAATATCTGGAACCAAATTAAATCTCCAATGATGAGAAGATAGTCTAATAAACTGCAACGAAATAACCACAAGCTACGACAGTATGCAGCTATTAAAATTTTGTTTGTAGAAACAATTTCTGATGACATTCAAAGATGATGATGGCACAATAATCCTAAGTTATGTAAAAAGCAAAGTACGAAGCTGCGGACGCAGTGTAATTGGAATAAGTTTTTAAAAAGATACCTAGTGTAAAAGGAAAAGGGGAAAATACATTGAAATGTTGACAGCATTTATATCTGAGAAATGGCCCGATGGGTAGCTATTTTCTTTATAGTTTTGTAAATTTCCTCTAAAGAACATACACTGCTTTTACAAAGGGCTGGTTATCTTTGGAAAAAGATGCATCAAACTGTGTCACAAAGACTCATCGTCATTGGAGCAACGAAGACTTTTAAAAGACCCTGGTAACTGAGCTAAGGTTTCAAAACATAAATTCTTCTCCCCTTACTGAGAAAATGTTTCTATTTTTGAAAATCTGGATTATCAAGGACTTAATTCATCAGACTAAAACCGTCTGCGTATGTCCATCTTCTCTGCCAACTGCGAAGGGCTCTTTCCTCCTGGCAGCTGGTCCAGCACCACTTTGCTGCTGAGTACACACTTTAAATGTACGCACAGAATTGAACAGTGCAATGGCAGCTCTCTTTTTAGTTCACATGTCTGTGGGCTAAGAGAGCGACACAGATCCTATGCTTACCATTTTGTGGGCTTCATCCATAACGGAAGTCGAGTGGCTGATGTAAGCCTTAGCACGCATCCCCAATCAAATGGGACTTTCAAAGGAGTGTCTTCCAACAGAAGTTGTACCCATCTACCTTTTTTATATGTGCAAGTGTGTGTATATGCTTGCGTGTGTTCCTGATTGTGGGTGTGAGTGCACAGTGCACAAGTGTATGGATATGGAGACTAAGGGTTGACATAGGTATTTTCTTCTATTCCTCTCCATTTGCTTTTTAAACAATGTCTCTCAGTGAACCTACAGCTAGATCAGTGGCTCCCAAACTTCCTAATGTTGCAAACCTTTAATACAGTTCCTCATGTTCTGGAGACCCACAACCATAAAATTATTTTCATTGCTACTTTATAACTGTAATTTTGCTACTGTTACCAACTGTAATGTAAATATCTGTGCTTTTCCATGGTCTTAGGCAGCCACTGTGAAAGGGCCATCTGACCCCCAAAGGCTGAGAATTGCTGAACTAGATTATCTGACTAAACTGGCAGGCCAGTGATCTGCAGGCATCTTCCTATATTCACCGCCCAGTGCTGGGATTATGGGTGCAGGTTGTCAACCTTGGCTTCTACGGGGTTCTGGGTTCTCCTGCTTGAACAGCAAACACTTCACTAAATGGGCCATCTCTCCAACTCCTAATCTATCTCCAATAGGAAGTGTTTGAAGAGTTCTTGTACCAGGAACTACAGTAGGTTCTTAGGATACCCATGATTAATAATGCAGCACTTGTCCATGACTGTATGGAGATAAAGTCTCATCGAGGGCCTTGAATGTAAAGATGCTAGTCGGCATGTCCAGCATCACCTGACTCCCGAGTGTGCTCTGTATCATACTCAGTATTCAGACGTTGGATCTAGGCACACTGTGATAGACACTTGTTACAATTACAACAGAAGCAAGCCGTCCTTCTTCCTTGCAAATTGGTGGAGATATACTTAGAACGTAGGACAATAAAACATTCCAAAGAATACACTTCCACCAACAGGTAGCAAGTTACTGTTGTGTTCTGTATGAAAAGGCATTTCTCAGCGAAAATCTCTTCTATATTGTATGGTCTACAGGTAGGATCTAAACGGAGAACTAGGAAAAAGGATTTCAGGCTTCTCTTTTTGAAAAATTGCACGATCTATCTCTACATTCTTTGCAACATGTGCAAAGAGGGATCCCCATTTTCCGGGTGAAGTCAAAGTCAGATTCTTCAATTTTGCTAAGAAAGCTAATTGTTTCTTTTCCTAAGAAAGCTAATGTAAACATGAGAATTCTTTCCAAGCAACACAGATCTCATGGCACTGCTGGTGACTGCCAGTTCCTCTGTTCTTCTTGAAGACTAACTGCTACCCTTCCCCTGTCAGAGGCATTTCCTTCATTTTCAGTTCAGGGCTCTCTTCTCAGAGCTGATCACGGGAAATAAAATAGACAAGAACCTGGTTTAGGCCCTAAAGAACTAACCTGATGCTATAAATCGATGGAGACAAGCCTGTGGCTTCTAAAGCAGTTCCATCCAAGAAAATGCTAGTTAAGAACATTTTTTTTTTTCGCTCCTTGAAAGAAATACCACAGGCCAAGTTCTGTACTGCTCTCCAGAATTCTTCACTGAAAGGAACACGAATTACATTCGTCTTGGATTTGGTTTCAAGAAAAAGCTTGTCTCTGCACAGTGTTTTAAATCCTACAAGTATCTTTTCCCAGGAAAGGAAAACCACAGAGATAATTCTAATTTCCAGGCTGCTAATGAGGCAACACGGTTTCCTTGCACAGTAATTCTAACTGCACAACTTTTTCCTGAACCAATTTTCTTTCCCTTCTCAAGAAGTGTTTATGTTTGTGTGTTAGCTTCATCTTATGTATCTCCTACTTTATGGTTTTTGTATGAGCTACTTCGTATCGTCCTTTGAAGAAGGCATGGTAGAAATAAACCATTCAGTTCTCATACATACATCAATGCTGGCCCAACTTGAGTTCCTCTGGATAGTTCTAGGATATGTCCTGTCAATCTCCTTTGTCTAGCCATTATTCACAAACCACTTTCCAAGAATACGGCAACCCCCACCCCCACTTAAAAGCACACCTTGCCCAGTTCAAAGCAACACAATTTGAAAAGCATTTTTTGTGCACTGTTTACACTTTCATTGGTAGTAACTGGTATATTCTCAAATATGTGTGGCATGAGAGGGCTCTGCCAGGGTCTTTTCCTCAATTTATTTCTAAGCCTACCAGCATCATTTAGAAAAGGCTTCAAAACTGGCCCAGGTGGGATGCTTTCAACCTCTGAAAACACAAAGATGAGAAGCAAAGACAACAGCCAAGGTGAGTGCCGTGCGGCTCCCAGAAGAACTCCAGATGGAAAGTCAAGGGGTCCACAAGGACATATCAACATTAGAAGTCGGTACAGAATCCAGGCTGAGACCCAGCAGTCTGGACGCAAAGACAAGAAAACAAGCACTAAGTGAAAATCCAACAGAATTGCTCCCGGGCAACTTCCTGCAACCAAGACTGCAGATGGAAGCTTGTGAGGCTTCTGTATGTAAGTGCATGGTTTTTATTGGAAGGGGGTTTATGCCTCTGGTCTTCCTGTCTCCTGGTCTGAACCAGTGTCTACCTCCTCTCCTAATATATTATCCACAAATATCTCATTACTTCAATGAGTGATTAACAGAAATTAAAAACAAGAGCAGAATCTCTTGTGAACATTCGTGAAGTTTCAATTCTGTTCCGTGGCCAAGGTCTGAATCTATCAGATGACCAAATGTCTATCAGATGGCACAGGGCAGGTTCAGGATGACAGGTCTGCAGGGGGTGAGCACCTATGCATGGAAGAGTTTGCTCTTCGGAAATCACCGTCCTATACAACCACACTCAGAGGAGCACTCTTCGGCTGTATACTCACAATGTACTCACAAGGAACAGGAACGCTGGAGCCCAGTTTCTGTTTCTAGCCAGGGCGGTACAGCTCAAGGTAGATAGAGCTTAGGCTGTGGTCTGGGTATCCCTATGTTAAACAAAAGCTACACGCAAAGTACTTGCCAAATGAACTATAAATGCTAGAAGGTGACTAGAGATTTATTCTAATTTTCCAAGTCCAGTCATCCGTCCATACTATGTTTTGGCATTCTGTCCTCACTAGATTCATCCCCATTCACTTTACACTTGCTAGAAATCCAGCTGAGACAAAATAAAGTCCAAAGCCTGCTGCTACTCAGAAACCAGCTGTATGCATTTAACTTGCTTTAAAAAAAAAAATACTTCCAGCTCAGCATTTGACATATGCTTAAGTAGTAAGAAAAAAATGTTTGTGGAACAAATGGAATTAATTAATCTGAGTTCTATTTATTAGTCACTGATAGCAAAATAAAAAAGCCAAAGCCACCCACCAATAACTAATGAAATAAGGCTAATCCAGAAACTGACGACTTCTAATTTTTTAATTGAAAATAAACAAAGCAATCCACAATAACAGAAGCAATTAGCTGTGTGTCTATGGGGGGAAAAAAGCCACAAATCCCCACCCGGAAATGTAGCTAAACAAATTTCCTTGTTTGTTTAAATCCTTTCGAAGCTGCTTTAAATCCTAAAACAGAATTGCAATGTCAGTGTGCATCCTCTCTGAAGATCCTCCTTGCAGAACTGACCTGGCACGGATGGGAACAATACTTTGGGATTAAGTCAAAAGCACAGCATAGACACTTCCCACCGCTGGCAGAGACCCAGGCCTCCACTCAGCCCCTTTTCCCGGCCCTGCCCTGGCTTCTGACCTCATCGGCTGTGTGAACAGTACATTCTCTCCCTGAAGATTTTCATCTTCCTACAGTTTCTGACCCTGGGCACTCAGAAGCATTATTATGAACACTTTATGGTAAGAGGATTTTAATTCCTATTTTTTTAATTTGTCCTCACAAGACTGCAGAATGTGCAGTAAAGCAATCCCCAGAGTGGGGATGTTTTTTATATAGAATAGTTCCCGTACTCACAATTATTTTTCAAAATATTATTATTTTGACATGAGCACTACTATGAGGCTTTAGCTAGCAGAAAGCAACCATTCAAGTCAGAGACAGGACAGTAGTTTATAAACGTGATTATCACCCCTTCTCAGGGCAGGCTGTTTGAAAGTCCTTGGTCATCAGTGCAGTCTGGTAGAATGTTTTTATATGGCTCCTGCCTTCTGGGTCATGCAAGGATGTATAAATAAAAACCGCTGACTTCTGAGGGACGGGGGAAAGTCCTTGCAATACTGTTCAGTACATCAAGGGTGTTGTCAGTTTAATGGCAGAGATAACGTCCCTTTAAGGCAATCTTTGACTTAATGGACCTTTCTGTAGTTTCAACAGTAATAATATAGTCGAAAACTGGATAGAAAAATTAGATGTGTGTCCTTCCCTTATCACTCAATATGCAACTGGAAGTCCAAGGCCTCTGTGGTAAGTCTGGAGTCCTTAAATATAGTGATTTACTGAACACCATGAGGCCATTAAGCGGGACTACTGAGCACCTGCTTGGTTGGTCCTTAAGTAATTTTGATAAAATACTGGACTATGACCAAAAGGCTTTCTAAAAAAAGAAAGAAAGAAAAAGAGCAACTGGTGATAGTTCTCCAAAACATAGAGGGAAGCAGGGAAGGCCCAGTGGTTCCTATAGAGAAGAAATCCTGGGCTGAGATTATACACTCCATGAAACCTACACACACCCAGTCAAGCCACTGAGAGTTTATCAGGAAGGTGAGCCGATGGAGACTTGTCTAGCCCACGTGCAAAGAGATGCAAAGTGGTCTGTAATGAGAAGACAGGATGTGTGGAAGGAGACTGGGGTGGCTACATGCCACCAGACACTGGAGGGGGTGGCTACATGCCACCGGACACTGGGCAAACAACCACCCATATCCAAATGTCCCACCAGCTAGCGATCCAAACATGTCCACTGTCAAAAGAAAGCAGCTATTCCGAAATGCCCTTTCAAGTACCTGTAATAACATAAAAGATCATTTCTTCCTTTCTGGTAGATACCTAAAACAAGCGCACTGAAGACAAGCTGTCCTGCTAACAGGAATAAGAAAAGCAGTCAACACAAAGACCATCCTCGAGGCTTTATAGGATGCCTCATTTCGGTTGAAAAACGAAATGAACTATCGGCTGAGCCTTCCTCATCTGATAATCCAAATGCCAAAACACATTCCAAAGTCTGAAACTTTCCCGATACCCACGTGACATCACAAGGCGAAAATTCCACAGCTGTCATCACTTGACGGGTTAGAGTCAAAACACAGGTGCAGGAAAAATGCCGTGCAAATTTCCCTGCAGGCTGCACAGTGCACTTTTATCAAACTTGAGTGAGTTCTGAGTTCAGAGCTGGGGCCCTCTCCTTATACAGCGCATGATATATCTACACATTCACATAGAGATGCATGTATGAATACTTCAAAATCTAAAATAATCTGAAATACAAACTGTTTCTTATCTGAAGCATTTCGGTTGAGAGATAACCAATGTGTCCTCATTTGTATCTTAAATTGTGACCAAAAAAGAAATTACAATAAAAAATAATTTTATTGGGGCTGGAGAGATGGCTCAGCGGTTAAGAGCATTGCCTGCTCTTCCAAAGGTCCTGAGTTCAACTCCCAGCAACCACATAATGGCTCACAACCATCTGTAATGAGGCCTGGTGCCCTCTTCTGGCCTGCAGGAAGAATACTGCATACATAATAAACAAATAAATAAATATTAAAAAAAAATAATAATTTTATTATTTTGAAATCAGTCTTAAAATATAATATAGTCATCCCCAAAACAATGCCTTCTTTGGCCTTAGCACTTCTTCCTTTGATCTGCTGACCTGCTGATCAGATGGAAGAATCACAGCAGATCACGTGGTACCTATTCCCGAGAGCACGATCCCTAAGATGCCTCGGTACCCACCCACTCCATTTTCACATGGCTCCTCTCCTCTGAGCTGTGCAGGGATGTATACATAAAACCAGCTGGCTTTAGAGGGGAAAAGGAGAGGTCCTTGCTCCAAGTCCTTGCTAGCGCACAGGAGAGGCCTCTAGGTCACACTGACAATATATTATTCTCAGTTGTACTACTTGAATATCAACCACACATTCCTCTGTGTAGTTATTTGGTATTTTCCATATTAATATCTCTAGATTATTCAAGTCTAATAAGTTTGTGAAAGGTCAGGTTGTACGTCTCATAACATTGCCCGTGCAACTCACCCAGAAGAAATGCACAGTGCACGGGGATGAGAGGTCACACCAGAGAGTTTGTTTGTTTCAATGTTAAGGAAGAACAAATATCAGGTTCTCACATTCTGAAGAGTGCTACAATTATTAATGATGAGCAGTTTATCCTGGCATTTTAATAATTAGACAAAATGACTGCACCAGCCCCTCCTATGACTTACTCCCCCAACCATTGTTTGCTTTTGCCCCCCTCTCCTCCGAAATAGGGTTTCTCTGTGTAATAGCTCTGGATGTCCTAGAACTCGCTTTGTAGACCAGGCTGGCCTCAAACAGACAGAGATCTACCTGCTTCTGCCTCCCAAGTGCTGAGATTAAAGGCATGCACCACCACTTCATGGCTTTTCTCCTAACCATTGTTTACATAAAGAAAATGTGGGTGAGGACAGCAAAGTGACAAAATCCATCAAGAACCATCAGACCAGGAAGCATGGAGTTCCTTCCCGTCAGCAACCCAAGTCCAGCTGTCCCTAGAGAATCAGCTATAGAATCAGAGGTGCGTGCAAGGAGTGAAAGCTGATATTTCACAGATAGCTTATTCCTTCAGAAAATAAAGAGAAAACCACCAACACAGGCAAGGTACAAAGGAGAGGTGGCTTTGGAGCATGCCTGGGCACACACACACTTGTGTCATGGTGTGGCAAAGGATCAATCAATCTGGAAGGTGGCTACAATACAGCCCTCTTGCCCTTACCTATCTTGTAAGGACTGCAGCTCCCTTCCTCAGCGAAGGGGGAAAACTCAGCTATCCTAAAACTCCTAAAACTCCTCAGAGAGCCCCAAGGTCTCTACAGAAGAGCCAACCTTGGCATAACTGCTTCTGAGGACAGTAGCCCTTCGTGTCTCAGTGCTCAAAATGCTAAAGCAGTAAGGAAGAGCCAAAAGAACTGGTTAGAGGTAGTGACAGAAAAAAAAGTTACATTTTTTAAATTTTTACCCCAGAAAATAGAGATTGAGAAAGAATAAATATAGGATTATTAAGTATCTTTTAGTCTTTGTTGTTTACAGTTCACCATTTTCTTTCTGCTCTCCCTTTGTTCGGGAAAAGGAGAGATGAGAGAAATAGAGTACTCTGAGAAACGAAAAGTTTCTTCTTGGCTACTTGGACGTTGCTAAAAATACTGCAAGCAAAGCACAACACGTCCCGCCACGGAGCAGTTAGGCTAATGCAGTCAAAAGGCCAGTCTGGCTTGGATCTGGGGTGTGATTTACAATGTGATAGTTTAAAATGGTACAGCCCATGCTGTGGTAATAAACATTCATTTTAAGCCTTTTAGGGGACTAATATTTCATCTGAACACTCTCAGAGAAGGACTTTTCTTCCAGGGGAGGGAGTGAAGTAGTGTGATCAAATCACAAAGACAGAGTGGCTTGGAGCCTGCGAACCCCATCAGCATTCTCACGGGGCTGAGCTTCCATCTGTCTGTCCCTCTGCAAGGAGCCCGAGTTTCCCCAGCGGAGCCTGAGTTCCTGGATCTCCGGCTTCTGCATTTAAACAAGATGGACAAACAGCCAGCACACTGATGTGCTCTCCATACAGGGCCTGAAGAGCTGTCTTTAAGGTCCCACTGCAGTGTGCTCTGACTTGCTGATGACTACCACAGAGGAACGCTGTGGGAAACCCATGTGTGAGGGAAAATGGTCCACTTTCTCACCCTGGGTAGGCACCCTTATGCACTTTTTAGAAAAGAGACATATCTTTGCAAAGAAAACCGTGGCATAGGATTTGGAAGAGGGCTCCCACTGGACAACATCTCTGATACACAAATTCCATAGTATGTTGAAACTCCTCTTTTCCTTTTGAAATTAAAGTTACTTAGCTCACTAGGGATTCACTGAGCTAAGCAGATTACCAAGACTGCAGTTTAATTTTCTAAAAAAAAAAGTTTGAGGTAGTTCTGAAAAGAACGTGACAATCTGTTTCTATTGTGCTCACAGGTGAAACTTGGGAGATAAGGTCTATTTACTCCGTGTATCCAATACTGATTTTAAAACCATCAAAAGACAGAGTTTTATTCCACCATAGTTCCTTAACATATCACATTTTCTACCTCTTTCTCCATCTATATTACTTTTCAGAAACTTGGACTCGTAAGGTCACCTCTAGACTTTGTCTCTGTCTAGGAAATGGGTACACAAAATTTGCTGAAAGACACTGTGCCAGCTGCCATACCAGCCAACAACTGGCTCTTTCTTTTTCTTCCTGAATGTTTTCCTACGGGCTCTTGGTCTTCTCCAGAAATCTTTGCTTTACTCCCACCATGCCACCAGCCACCAGCACCCTGACACGACACCACGTGCAGATTCTGGCACGCTTGTTCCCCCAACTCTTCCAAGGGTCATTTCTTGGGTAAAGTTATCAGGTGATTAGACTCAAGGCTTCCTTTGCCCCCATGAAATGCCCTCCGTATAATCCCACCACCTAAGGACGGTCAACTCCAGCAGTTTCCAAGGGAACAAGGTGTTGTTCAGACAAGTCTCATCACCATTCACACATGCAACAGCCAGCGATATTCTACTCACAATGGTCACCAAGCACATTTTAACTGTTAGGCCTTAGCCCAGCCATTCTGTGGATATTCAAAGAAAAGCAATGTTCAACAGAAGACTTGGGAACCATGTGACTATGGGCTGAAAGAGAACTCTCCTTTACTTCAAGCAACCCCCCCCCCCCAGTTCCCTCCCAGTAACAGCTGGAAGGCACTTGTCCTGTTTCAGTGGCGGGAATGAAGGCAGTGAGAAAGGAAACTGTGAGTTTCCACGCTAACCAGGAGCTCGACAACTGTTTCAGCGGATCTCTTCCAAAGTGTTTCTATTATTCTCCACTTTCTACACATATAGAATAATAAATCACCAAAGCATAAAATTTTTAACAGTCTCTGTTAATGTATTTGGAAGACTTCCTCCCTCATTCCTAGCTATGCTAAACAGTTCTTAGATGAGGATCCCCCAGGATCAGAGAACACAAATTGGAGTTTCTACTCAGATACAAAATTGGAGTGTGACTCTGGTCAAATAAAGTAACTCGTGAGCTTTGGCGTTTTGAGGTGTTTGTTCATTTCTTTTTAAGTGAGAATTGCAATTGCATTAGTATCTATTCTACCCCCTTAGAAGCACAGTGAAGAAGTACAGAACACTGTCTCCCATGGAGTTAGGTAGCAGGCAGTTCTAGCCAGAACATTGACCATTTCATCCACGACTGAAAACTTGGGATTCCTTGATTGTACCGTTTCCCACCCTGTGTTTACATTCATACTCTTCCTTGAGAAATAACCAGTCACAAAGAGCAGCAGTGCTTGCCACCAACGAAAAACTTAACGCACTCTACAGATACACCAGCGAATAACTGGATGCCAGAGTCTAAAGAACAGCACTTTGTGGATTTGAACCTCTGCCTCGGAGACGCTGTGGGAAACCACACTTCCACAGACTGCCTGATATCTTCTTACCCTTAAAGAAGATGAGGGAGGAGACGGCAAATTTCACTGTACTTGTTTCTAGTACATCACAAAGATATACAGTGTTAAGAATCTGACACATGTCCATCTTCTTTGTAGCATCTAGCATGCTATAGAAGCTGGGACCACACAAAGAGTCATACTAATAATCCAAAGTCAAGAAATTTCACTGTCTATCTTCAGGTGAGTCTCAGTGTTAGAGATGCTAGATATCGGCCTCAGAAACTCTGCCTGGGATGTGGGGCAGAACAGGAAGAAATACGACAACAGCCAGAAAAGAAGTTATATTCCTTTAACTGACAGGAGACAAACTGTGTCTCGACCATCAGAGTTACAGACACCTAAATATGTCCAGGCCTGAAGCTCAGAACCCGTATGTGCTACCAATACATCAGATGGGATTTTGTGAGGATGTGATTAGAGAATTTCAGAGAGAAGTTGCCCTGGGGAGCTCATTTAAATCGGAAGGGCTCTTACCAACACAGACTTCCTCAGTGAGGTCAAAGGAGGCTAGAACAACAGGCGCAGAGATGCACACAGCTGCTGACAGGGGAATGTGACAAGCTCCTAGAAGTTAGGGGCTGTAAGGAAAAAAATAACCCCACGGGCCTCCCTGGGCACAGTGATCTTCAGACCTAGACATCTGTGCTAAACAACTTGGGCTGTTTTAGGCCACTGGGCTTGCAGAAATTGGGTATGGTGGTGAGGGCAGATGAATACCAAGACCACCCAAAGAAGTTCACCGAACAGCAGAGATTTCCCACAACAGAACCAGTGAACTATACAAATTTCCCCAAGAAGGACAAAGTTTTCTAGTGCATTGGGCATTGCAAAATAAAGTGGAAATTAACTCCAAGAAGCCCTGCTTCCAATGGGAAGGAAAAGTTAATACATAGGAAACCCCCAAATGAAATGCCCTTGTTATGATTCCAAGACTCAATATTTGAGGAAGAAATCTAACCCCTCATTATCTCCAGGGATGTGGCAACTGAGACAGAAATGATTTCCCAAACAGTCTCTAGAATTAATTCAGCTCTGATCAAGAGGACAAGTCCTAAGAGTCAACCGCCCCCAGGAAAATCGGGGAGGATTTAGACTGTTCAGGAGCAGGAGGTTACTTTAGCGACAGCTAGAACGGTAGTACAGAAAACAGAAGAAGGGAGAGAGACTCTGCAAGAGCAGCAGAAAGGAGAACATTAAATGTGAAGGCATTTGTTAAGATCTTCCGGCAGTTGTCAGTCAAAGCATCAGGTGATTTACATTGACTTAAATGTCACCCAAACTTCGGAAGGTGTCTGCTACTTTTAAGACGTAGTTTTGCATGCAAGGACATCGAAGACTCCTAAGAAAGAAGCAAGAGCTCA
Source organism: Myodes glareolus (assembly GCF_982192425.1). NCBI lineage: Eukaryota > Metazoa > Chordata > Mammalia > Rodentia > Cricetidae > Myodes > Myodes glareolus. Next base: position 49,523,671 of record NC_142046.1, read on the forward strand.
GAGAAGATGTGTGAGTCTCGGGAAGTGACCCAGCAGCCCAGCATAAGAGACAATTGCCAGTCAAGTATGGTGTTGGAACGGACTATATAAGCGTAGCAAGGCAGGGCAGCCTCTGCTCCACCCTTCAGTGCGCTTGGTTCCTGGCACTGATGGGTCATGGAACACGGCGCAGTGCATCTCACTTTTCTGAGGTCAGATGAGAGGGTCCTTGAGAAGCCCCAGGAAGCTATAAAGGTGCCTAACAGCGTCCACATTTTAGCTGCTTAAAGATCGAAAAAGCGTGGGCGAGGAAATGGTTTTACCAGGTGTCTCAGGTTTCTATTGCTGTGAAGAGACACCATGACCACGGTAACTCTTAAAGAGGAAAATGTTTAATGGCTTGCAGGCTCGGAGCTTTAGTCCATTAGCATCGTGGCAGGAAGCATGGTGACACACAGGCACACACAGTGCTGGAGAAGGAGCTGAAAGTTCCACATCTGGATTGGCAGGAGGCAAGAAGACAGAGAGCGCCACAGGGCTTGGCTTGAATGTCCGAAACCTCAAAGCCCACCTCCCAGTGACACACATCCTCCAATTAGGCCACAACTACTCCAACAAGGCCACATATCCTAACACTTTGAAACAATGCCACCCCCTATGAGCTTATGGGGGCCCTTTTCATTCAAACTACCATAGTTAGGGAACATGCTGTCAGAGAGAAGTCTTGGGAAAGAAGTATATTATGTGGGCACTGTAAAGAGTAAACACCGAGACTGGCAACCCTAAAGGAGAGGAAGCACTAGAGACTGGTGAGGAGAGCCAAGAGGAGCAATTCACGTGGCATGTCCACATTCGATAAGGAATGCTCAGGCATGTACACACTCGATGTGGTTTCTCTTATATCCACCCTCTTCTCTCTCTCTCTCTCTCTTTCTCTCTCTCTCTCTCTCTCTCTCTCTCTCACACACACACACACACACACACACACACAAACTGAAATCATACACAAGTATCAAGCTGATGGGGAATTTCTATAATGAAAATCTATCAATTAAGTGTGCTTTGTGTTGTGATGTAAAGAAATAAAGAACTGCCCCTACAAACAACCCTGTGAGTCATCTTGTTATAAAAAGTTGGTGAAATGTCTTTTCTTAAGAATTATAGTTGCCCTGTGTGTGAAAACATGTGACTAAGTGTCTGTCACGTGCTGGGTACGATATGGAGTTCTAAGAACTCAAAGCTGATTTCCTACCTCTTCCAGCTGTCAAGGCATGGATGCCAGCTCCCACCTCCCAGGATGCTCTGAGGGACAGGGAGATGGGTGGGATCTGGATGCATGATGTGAAACCCACACAGAATCAGTAAAGAAATGAACCTCCAAAGGTTGATTTCAAGATGAGCCCTAATCTCTATGTTCAGCTTCTGGTGAGCAAGTCATGAGTAGGGGCCTTCCATTTTTGCAGTGTGTCTGTGTGGGCCCTTTAGCGGGATCCTGCTGCAGGACTCAGCCATACATGATGTCGGCTGCTATGGAGACGCTGGCATCCTCAGGTATCCTCGAGTCACAACCAGATCTTCAAGAACTCTTGTGCTCTGCCTCTCACTCTCTTACTCTGCTGTCTATCTACAGACCTTCCCACAATCTACGATCTATTTACAAAGGGAAAACCTCAGTGCAAATGGGACTGCTGTTTCTGCAGGCATTGCTCTTGTACAACACAAGCAATAAGAAATATATAATGTATATGCAGTGTGCACCTGTGTGAATGCTTATGTTTGGGGTGCTGGTGTGTGTGTGCATATACACATCATGTGGGATTTCCCTTTTGGATGCTATGAATATGACTGGTTAATTAATAAAGAAAACTGGCTTGGCCTGATAGGGCAAAATAGAGGTAGGCAGGGAAAAGTAAACTGAATGCTGGGAGAAAGGAGGGTTGAGTCAGAGAGAAGCCATGTAGCCCCGCTGGAGCCAGACAGAACTTTAGCCGGTAAGCCACAGCCACGAGGTGATAATAGAAATGGGTTAGATTAATATGTAAGAGTTAGCCAATAAGAAGCTAGAGCTAATGGGCCAAGCAGTGATATAATAATGTGGTTTCAGTGGGATTATTTTCGTTCTGGGCAGCTGGGACAAACAAGCGGCCTTCCTACTATATACACATGCATTTGCGTATGCGTACATGTAGAGGCCAACTGTCAACTTTCCATGTTGTTCCTCAAAAGTTTGTTTTATTGGTTTTGATTTTGGTTTTTGAGACAGGTTCTCCTAGTGGTCCCTAGGGCCTGCCAGTTTGACTAGGAGGACTGGCCAGAGAGCCCCAGGGATCTTACTGTCTGTTTCCCTAGAGCTTAAATGACACATGCAGTACCACATTAAGGAAGTTATGTGGGAGCTAGAAGGAAAACTTGGGTTCTCGTGATAATAGAGTGTGCATTCACTTTATCAAATCAGCTCTTCCTCCAGCACCCACAAAGCACATGTTTTTATATGCTCCAATACCCAAAACTGAGGACTTTTTAAGTAATAAACATTGTCTCCCACCACTGTGTCAGGAATTGAGCCCAGGGACTCATGGATAGCAGGCAAATGTACTGCAGCTCCTCAACATATATTTTTAAGTAATGTAAGTCTTGAAACATTCAATTAAAAAGCAAATCATTTTAAAAAGGAGTGTACATATGAAAAATCATCAATATAAAATGAATCTGAGACATTATAAAACTGATTATCAAACATATGTTATTTCATTAAAAAATGCTTAGATAAAAGTATTTTTAGAATGTAAACCCTACATAAACAAGTACTTAGAAGAATATGTCTTTTGATCACTAGATAATAATATTTGAGCGATTTTATTGTTCCTCTTTTTTGGTAATATGGAATAAGCCAGAGGCCTCACGCATGCTTTTCAAATGCTCCACACCTGAGCCACATTTCCTGTCACTTACTCCTTCCGCTGTCATTTACTTTAATTGTCAGCTCTCTAAGCTGACCATACGTGGCTTGAAAATAAGTAATAGTAACTTTTAAAAACTCTATACTTTGATTATAATATTTGGACTCAAAGTCTTCTGGCTCAAATTATATGTAAATATTAAGTTGGCATCTCACAATTAGTCGATTTTAATCTTCTATTTTGCCCCCTTTACCTGACCAAATCTTTATGAATATAAAACCGTTCTTCACTTACCATGTTTACTTGCAGGTGAAATTTGTATTTAGAAAACATGACACCCTATACCAGCCTGCATCGTACATATTTACATATCTCTGTATCACATCACAAGACATTGGATTAGCATAAGACCCAGATGCCTGCCAGTCTAAGCAAAGTGGCTTCAAGATCACAGGAAACACATCTAAGAGCTCACTCAGGGCTTCCCTTGTCATCTGTTGGCAGCAAGTGTAGATGGAGAGGAAACAGTGAAGCAGGCAAGAGATGGGATGCTGAAGGAAGTCTTACAGCCAGTGGTTACCCGCTCACTGGGGCGTGACCTCTTATACTATATAAGCCAATATTGAGCATGCGTCTGCTCTCTTTTCCGGACCCTCTGTTCTAGCTGCAGGATTCGGTTTCTGATTATCGTTCAAGCAGAGGATTCTGATTTGTGAGTCTACCCCTAAATAATTAATCATCTATTTCTCAATTCTGAGCTAGTATGGGATTTCTTTTAAGCATCTTTCTTCAATGGGACATGCTTTTGAGATTACCTAACATCACCAACATTCATTGATATTTCGATCATCACCTTCAATATCCCCAAGGAAAATATTTTCAGGTATTTCCGTCACAACATCACTGATGAGTTTATCGGGGAACATTGTTAAAAGAATATGCCCGGAGAGTGCTAATGAGAAGATTGAAGGGTTAGCAATCCTACGATATATTTATTTCTAAAGGCATTCAAGACAGAACAGAATAAAGCAAGGCCACAGGTCAAGTGGAGGAGAACAAAAACTGATGTGTTCAGGAGAGTGAGGATGGAGACCATTTATGTCAAAGCAGCAGTTTTCATCCTGTGGGTCTTGACCCCTCACAGGGATTGCAGATTAGATATCATATCAGGTCACGTACCTTGTAGGTCATTTACATTATGATTCATAGCAGTAGCAAAATTAGAGTTATGAAGTAGCAATGAAGTAATTTCATGCCTGGAGGTCACCATAACATGAAGTGAAAGGGTCTCAGTATTAGGAAAGCTGAGAACCACTGGCTTAAAGGCTTTATAGTGCTGGAAAATTATTGCAGGACCTCGAACCTTGCACTCTTACCTATGAAATGTCAGTCCCAGTCTTGATATTTTAATAGTACATGATGATTAAGCAAGACAAATCACATAGCATGCTTCTCAGAGTATCTGGTACACACTGGGCACTTCGTCATTTTGTAGGATGCCACTAATGATACAATAATTTCTCTGCTTCACAAAGGAAAAAAAAATACCTGAACAAGAACATCCAAAGAGTTGAGTAAAACGACAAATATATTTCAGACTGAAGAACTGCATTTCTAATAATTTGTCGCCTACAAAATAATACATTATCACTTTATGGAAAAGCACAAGTAGTCTTGTCAGAAATAATGAAAGACTCTAAGTCCCTTGCAGAGGCCAGCAGCCTGATGCTGCCCCTGGATGCCTCCTACCTAGTACTCAGCTCAAAATTGAGCTATTGAAAAGCATAAACACTGGTTACTATGGGAACAAGCACACCAAAGGTAACATCCAGACAAAAAGGCTCTCGCCTACTCCTAACTGCTCACAGCTCTCCTTTTTACCCATCTTCTATTGCATCTCTCACTTTCTCCCTTGCATTAACATCATTTGTGCAGAACCTGATCTCTCTGCCTGGGAGGAGACCTCTTGGAGGGGCAAAACCTCCTCTCCCTCATCTTTTGTCTTCTCAGCAAAGTCTGGCACAAAGAAGGCAGTAAACAAGTGGTTTGTTGACGAGGGGAGGGGAGGGCCACACAGGAAAATGCTTTGTATAACCAAGCTCAATGCCCATAGTAGTTAACCTCTGGGGGAGGGGGAGATTAATTAAGGCTCCCGGCCACCTGACTGGAGAATTATGCAATTAACCCTATTTCACCAGCTGGAAAACTAGCTAATTACTCCCGAACAATGACACGATGAGAAGAGAGTTCTGGTGCGCTCACGCTAACACAGGGACCAGCGCTTTCGAACAAATTAGCTTTCGTTACAAAACCATCCTGTTCTAAGTGTATTCCCTACAGTGTGCCTTTTCGCGGGAAGATTAAACGAGTCAAAAAGGTAATTGTTTTGTTAAACTTTCAAGCTTCTGTTAAGTTAGTACTCTATTCCAGAGACTGCCTTGCTCTATAAATGGGAAGTCAGTCCATTCCTGGTGCCTTGGCTGGCCCATCAGGATCTGATGATGCTGCTACATTAGAACAAGCTGGATTCGTTGTGGGCAAACTGATGGGACATACCATGCTGGAGAATCTATACACACCAACTGCTGTGCTTGACTTCTGCGAAACCTAAAGGGCAATGGGCACAGCTGAGCCGACAGCGTAGGAGGAATGGGCATGTTAATGTAACTGACAGACTTACCATTTTCCCAAACCACTGGCTTGATTCTAAAACCTGAATGTTTTATGTCAAATACGCAATCATATTTAATTGCTTCCTTAGTTCTATTTTACATGAATAAGTGTTTTTCCTGCACATATGTCTGTGCACCACATGTGCACAGTGCCCTCGGAGGCCAGAAGAGGGTGTCAGATCCCCTAGGACTGGAGTTACAGAGAGTTCGGGCAACCATGCTTATGCTGGTTATTGAACCCCAGTCCTTGAGAGGAGCACCTGTGCCCTGAACTGCTGAGCCCTATCTCCAGCCCCCATGACTACGTCTGCGAAGGATTTATGCCTGGGAGATGAGGACAGAGCGTCAGATCCCCTGGGGCAGGCGTTCTAGGTGGTTGTGAGCTGACCAGTGTGTATGCTGGGAACCAAACTAGGGTTGTTTGCAAGAGCAGCGAGTACTTTTCACCACAGAGCCATCACTTCAGGCCCACATTTTTATTAAATTAAAAGTGTGTTAATGGTAAAACATTTGCATATTGTTACTTGAGTCAATCCAAAAAATGTCATAAGCATGCCCCGATAGCATGTGGAACACAAGGTACCATAGCTGAACACATCCTCTTTTTTTTTTAAAGCTTTATTTATTATGTACACAGTGTTCTGCCTGCATGCATGCCTGCATGCCAGAAGAGAGCGCCAGATCTCATTACAGATGGTTGTGAGCCACCAGGTGGTTGCTGGGAACTGAACTCAGACCCTCTCGAAGAGCAGCCAGTGTTCTTAACCCCTGAGTCATCTCTCCAGCCCCAGAAGCATCCTCTTGAAGGACATCCAAGAACACTTTCTGACCCTGTGCCTTATACGATGATACATATTGTATTTATATTACATATAATCTAACTATGTAGAGTATGGAGGAGAAAATATTGGTAAAGTGCATACAGGGGGATAAAAACCCTACATTTTACCCATGTCCAGCATTTGACACAGAGACCAAAGGTTTGAGCCTATTTTCTCAAGCATATGAATAATGCATCAGTTTTAAAAGCTAATTAAGATTTTTCAAGAGAAACTTAGACTTTTATCTCCTTAGTCTTTTGTCTATGAACACAAGTGAATGAAGAAAAGAGACTTACACTACCAAGACCCACAAGGCATTTGTCTTATCAATTTGAGAGTAAAAGGTTTTCCAATTCCCTATCCTTAGAATGGAGATGACCTTTTCAGGAGAAGCTAGAGGAGGCTGATGGGCACACAGGTGTACAATGAGGAAGGAAGGCATGATTCTAACAGGCAAACAACATGGGGCTTGCATGAATGAACACACAACAACTGTGACCATATGCACAAGATCACAACATGCCAGAATAACTCTCAGCAGAAGGGGAAAGGTAAAACCAAGTCCCACTTCATTCTGATAGGTTTTTTGTTTGTTTGTTTGCCTGCTTGCTTTATTTTGGTTTGGTTTTGGTTTGTTTTTTTCAACTTGGCAATCAAGCTAGAATTACTGGAAAAGAACCTCAATTAAGAAAAAGCTTCCCAAACTGAGTCTGCTGATGCACACCTTTAATCCCAGCACTTGGGAGTAAGTTCCAGGACAGCCAGTGCTACATAGTATGACCATGTCTCAAACAACAACAATGGTGGCTGGGGGGCAGGGGGAGGGCGTGGCTCTACCACATTTCCACAGGTAAATCTGCACAGATTTTTTGAATAACAATTGATGAGGGAGGGCCCAGGTCACTGTGGGTGGTGCCACCCCCTTTGCAAGTGGCCTTTTTCCATATAGAAAAACAGGTTGAGCAAGCCATGAGGATCAAGCCAGTAAGTAGCACTCCTCCATGGCTTCTGTTTCAGTTCCTGGCTCCATGTTCCTGCCTTGGCTTCCCTCAGGGGACTATGACTCTTAGATAAATATGTAAGCCAAATAAATCCTTTCCTCTAGAAGTTGCTTTTGGTCATGGTGTCTTATTATAACAATAGAAACCCTAACCAAGACACACCTCCCTCCTTCCCAGTCTTTGGATTCTTACCTTGGCATCGAGTCTTTCTGCCCTCCTTTCCTCTGTCTCCCATTGTTTCTTAGATGCTGTTAGCCACACTTAACAGCTTTACATGTCAAGCATCAAAAGTTTCAAAGTCAGTTCCTGAGCCCAGGCCCTGAAAGCATACACCCTGTCTCCATCTTAGGCTTAAAAGCTATCTTACAGCAAAGACAAGGCAGGTTCATTCCTATTTATGATTAAATCTGTTTTGCAAGGATTGGGCTATGCCCCACCTGTAACCTTAACTACAAAGGGTTCTTTACTGCCCGTTCCAGGAAATGACAATCATGTCTTTGTTTCAAAAAGTTGTAATGGCCATCTTGCAACACCACCTATGGTTGAAAAGACTGCTATGACCACCTGTTGGTAAGACTACCTTGCAACCATGTCTTTGTTTCAAGAGATAGTTGTGACTAATTTTATACTTATGTTCTGCTCCACCACCACCCCCCACCTATTTTGCCTATCAAATCCCCCATTTGGAAATCCTCTACCCCTGAGCTATAAAAACTTTGTCTTTCTCATGTCCAGTGCTAGCCTTTTGAACCTTACCTTTAGGGGAATAAAGCCTATGTACACCAAAAAGCTTTTAGAGATAAAGCAAAGAAAAACCAGCCTACAATCCATGACCCCACAGAACACAGACAACAAATAGAACCCTAAGAGAAACATATATGGGTCTAATCTACACGAGAAGTAGAAAAATACAAGATCTCCTGAGTAAATTGGGAGCATGGGGATCATGGGAGAGGGCATAAGGGGAGGGCAGAGAAAGGGAGGGGAGTGAAGAAAAATACACAACTCATAAATAAAACAATTTTTAAAACGGCTTCCTTTAATTAATTTGGCCATGATGATTCGGTGGTCTTTGTCCTTACATCTTTGGGATTGAGAGCATCTAAACACCTACTTGGCACATGTACATTGACATCTGATAGGCTGAATAGGCCTCACCTCATGTCCCCAAAGCAAAACTCTTGATTCTACCCAAACCTGAAACTCTAACTCTCTTATCAATCTCAAGAAATAAAGATTATGACTCCACTAATAACATTTTAAGCCAAAGTCTAGATTAATCCTTAAGAATTTTCTCCAAAGAGGATCTTACTGGATCCATTAGTCACCACCCTGGTCTGACCAGTCTAATGAATGCAGTCACCTCCTGAGGGGCTCTGTTTGTGATGCTGCAGAGTCTCTGTGTGGTCTGTAACTCTGTATGTGTGGCCTGTGAATGACCTTCACCTCACAAGTCCGCCTGACTCCCATCTGTCCCTGCATCATCTCTACCCTCCCGGACCTAGAACTCACTATATCATGCAAGGGCATTCCCTGGGCCTGGCTCTAGTCATTCAGCTACTGTACCAGCTGAGGCAGTACAGGCCTCAGGCAGGCTCCATCTCCCATTAGACAGACAACCCGAGAAAGAAGTCCACATGCCCAGGCACATCACAAAAACACAATATGGAACTCCCTTTAAACCCACGAGCCCTATAGAAACATTCTTTAGAGCTCCTGCTGCAGCGGCTTCTTTGTTCCACACGACCCTGCCCCTGTCCCACCAAGTCTGCCCTTTTGTCTACAAGGTCCTTGGCCCAGCAAGAGTCCCTGCTCCTGTACTGAGGAGATCCATCAAGAGGATTAAGTGTGTGCCAGCCCGGCTGGACGGTCCCAGAAACAGAGTACAGGCCCCCTCCATCTCCCTAAACATTTCCATTCAGCGGGGTGTCTCCCCAGCTACTGGCTTTCTCTAGTTACCCCATTCCATCTTGCCCCCAAGCACTCCTTTCCATCTGTGGGGTCCTTAGATCCACCAACACAGCCTGCTTCAGGGCAGAGGGGAACTGAGAGCCAGCTCCAATGCTGAGGGGTCCTAAGAGAGGGCAGACCAAGAAAATCCCCCAAGTACACAGTCAGTCACAGCAAAGATTGGACCAAGAGGCCAAGACTCTACTGGCTGCATTTGAAGGAAGAGATGGGCAGGTGCCAATGCAAGAATTCCTCCAACAACCTGAAAAGCAACATGACAACACCAGAATCCAGTGAACATGCAACAGGAAGACTTGAACACCCTACTCCATAAGTAGTAGAAGAAATTGACTTTAAAAGTAACATTATGAAAATAATAGAGGCCCTTAAACAGGATGCTTAAAGAAATTGCAAGAGAAGACAAAAAGTTAGAAGAAATTAATAAATCCCTCAAAGATACCCAAGAAAACCAAGAAAAAGCAATCAAACAGGTAATGGAAATAGTTCAAGTCTTGAAGACCAAAATGGAGGCAATAAAGAAAACACAATAACATATATACCAACATCCCCTTCCTTTCTTTTCATTTGATGTAGGTTTTTCTTTCAGAAAACTGGATCCACAATGGATGGAATTTGAATATTTAAATCTCCACTCTGGTTCCAAAGGCAAAAGCAAGGACGGTCGACAACATTCTTTGGCGGTTGCTAAATCACTAATCGAACATCTTCCTCAAAGTTATTGTGCTGAAGCAGCTTCCCCCCTTGGCTATAAAGTCCACTCTACATGTCACCACGTACTCCTTTGGGGTCCCACTGCAGACTGTCCTCAACCTAAGAAGAACCGTGATCACGGCATCTCTTCCCGCTGACTACGTCAGCTCTGTGAGTTGGGAACCAACCTTGAGTTTCACTACACACCCATTTTCCTAGCCACACCTGTGAACAAGTCCATTAACCACACACCACACACTTTATGTATGTAACTTTCGGGAGAGCACATGGTTCTCCTTTAAACCCCTTCAGAAACGTGACAGCATTCTGATTGACCTAGTAAAGTGGGCTGTCTGCAATTAAGCCCAGCCAATTTTCTCTTCTCTTGAGATACTACATCCTTAACAAAGAACACCTGCACAGATAGACCTTCAAGTTGAAGAGAGTCTTTAAATAGAAACAGCTTTCATTCACCAGGCTATGGACTGTCAGGCGCCATATTTGTATCCATTTTCTAGAAGAATGAAAGTGCTTTCAAAATATATCTGTCATTTCTCCACAGTGGCTGATCAAACCTGCCACTGACAAATGTTCTGAACAGGCAACTTGTAGTACAAGCATGGTTTATTTCTGTCAGAAACTGACTGCTGGAGTGTGGAAGAAACTCATTAAAAATCTCTTACTGTGATCTTACATTGTTAAAAAGAGAAAGAAAGAACGATAAAGAAAAGGCAAGGGAAAATATAATGGAGGGCACACAGCCTACAGCTGCTCTCAAATGGTGTTTCTCTTATTAATCACTTTGTAAGGAATGAAAGGAGTGTAATTAACTCCGGGAATATGGCATATACTGTTGTTTGGGAAAATCACATAAGTTAACAATTTCATCTTATCCTAATATTATGAAAAGCTAAAGCAGGAGGTCAGAATACTGTACCGGAGGAAAAACAAATGATGCAAAATAGGGAGTAATGGCATTTACCTTAATCTTAAAACAAGGTTGACTGCACAAGGACCTTCTCTGTAGTCTTCGTTAGCATTGGGTTGGCCCTTTGAAAACAAAATGACAGACAATGTTTTATGCTTTCTTGGGAAAAGGATGAATACATAAAATCACAGTATCCCTTGATTCCTATATCTTTTTCTGGAAACTTCAAAATCGGTGCTTATCCCAGAAGGTCTTCTTTGGCTTCACAACACCTTTGCAGAGGACCAGAAAGCTGCTTAACTAACATCACGACTGTGGGGGCCAATGCGTCAGACAGACAGCCTCAGTCCGAAGGGGGATGCTGTGAGTGGAGGGTATTACTGCAGCTAGTCCAGATTACAGCATCCACCTAAAGTGGTCCAGAGCAAAGGGCCAACATCCACTGGTCTGTGGAGATGCACAAAGGTAAGGATGCTTGTCGGGGGGATGGTTGCGACACTTGAAATTCCAGCATTCAGGCCGTGGCAGCAGGAGGAATGCAAGTTTAAGTACAGCTTACACTACATAGCAAGAATCTGTCTCAAAAAAGCAAGAGCTAGGGATATGGCTCAGTGACAGAACACTAGACTGCCATGCATAAGGTGCTGAGTTCTATCTGCAGACTCTACCTGGTGGGGTGGGGTGGGAGTTAGGTACATTAACTGTGAGCATCAGAGGTGAACACAGATTAGTCAACACTGGTCCTCACTGCCCTTCTCAGCTCTCATCTTGGTACAAATCATCCATCACGGATGCCTCTGTGACATTCTAGTCCTATGAACACCTGGGCTGGATCATACCTCCTTGTTGAAAAAGAAAAAAAAAACACAGGAAAAAGAAAAGATTTCAAGTACAGTTTGGCTCTGCTGGTAACCTGCTGTGCAAGCACCATGGGCCGGTAATTCTCAGAGCCTGTTGTTTCATTTAGAAAACAGGTAAGCCACCTGTCTCAAAAGGCTGGGAAAATAAGAGATGTCAAAGTGAGCCATAAATTATAAAATGTTAATCAATACTGTCCCCTTTTCCTGTTTACTTCCTTTGCTTTCGGACCCACACATCCCCCTAGCTTGTCTTTTATGGTGAGGCTGATCCCGACAGTTAGTTCACCTCAGGGTCTTTCGCTGAACTGGATGCTAAGAATGTAACGATCGAAACTGAACCCTGCTTCTGTCTCTGAGCAGCTGCGTGGCCCTGCGCAAACCACTTAACCTCTGGATGTCTTTCTATAGCTATAAATGACAAGGACTAGTGATGAGACCTCAGGGAGGCTTCCCAGGGTCCTGAAACCCCTCTGGACCAACACCTCCTCTACTTACAGCTGCTCCAGAACACACAGAAGCAGGCAATCAGAGTACCTGATCCGATCCCTGGGCCCTGTATCTACGTCCTTCCCTCGGCAGCTTCACCGCCCAACGCAATCACAGCACGGGCCCCTCCACCACACACCTGTTATGAGTATGCATTATACATGTGCTGCACAGTCACTGGACTGCTATTTTAATAAGACAAGTTGTAGAGATGAATTGGCCCATAAAATTCAATGATAAAAGAATCACCAAGAGAGGTTATAGAAATTCAATCAGAAGCAAGGAAGGAAAGAATCAATTAACCATGGTATTTGGTAGCTAGAGTTTAATAGACTTAGGAGTCATTTTCTTTGCGCCCATGGTACCAGTGATTTCGGAGGCACTTGGGCAATCTATTCCTTTCTGAAAAGTCTGTTATTGGGGGGTGAACATTTTGCAAAGGATGGTTAATAATAGTGATGTTCTATTTCTTCATATCAACCTAAAATAATGGTTTCTTTTGTTTTTGAGCCCTTGATCTGGGAGCACTATCCTGAAGTGTCTGCCTAAAACTCTTGAGTTTCACCTAATGTTTGGCTGTGGGCCTCTGCAGCTATCTCTATCAGTTCCTGGATGGAACCTCTTTCATAAAAACTGGGCTAGGCACTAATCTGAGTGTAGCAGAATATCATTAGGAATTCTCTCTCTCTCTCTCTCTTCCAATCATGTTTGGTTCTATCTTAGGTCTCTTGAGTTATCTAGCCTCCGGTTCCGGGCCATTAAGGCAGTGTCAGATGGTGTAGGAGGTCCTTCTGTTTATGTGTTGCTTTCATTGACTGAATAAAGAAACTGCCTTATTAGCCTTTCGATAGGGCAGAACTTAGGTAGGTGGAGTAGACAGAACTGAATGTTGGGAAGAAGAGCAGAGTCAGACAGACGCCATGGATCTCCTGCCTGGGACGGACTCTGGTTAGAATCTTGCTGGTAAGCCACAGTCAGATGGCAATACACAGACTAATGAAAATGGGTTAAATTAAGATGCAAGAATTAGCCAATAAGAAGTTAGAGCTAATGGGCCAGGCAATGTTTAAATGAATACAGTTTCTGTGTGATTATTCTGGGTGTAAGCTAACTAGGTGGACAGGATGAAAAGCAGGCTCGCTCCTCCTGTAACAGTCAGATGTGAGCTCCCTCTCATTGCATTGACCTGAAGTTGGACCAGTCATTGGTAGGCCATTCCCAGAAACTCTACAACAGCACATCTTCCAAGAAGGACAAATTGTAGACAGAAGGTTTTGTGGCTGGCTTGATGTCCCAGTCCCACCTTTGGAAGCCTCACCTGGTTACAGAACATGGCGGTTTCAGGCTCTGTGTCCCGTTACTAGGAGTCCTCGCTAGGGTCACCCTCGTAGATTCCAGGGAATTTCTACTGCACTGGGTTTCCATATCGCCCCCCAAATGCTCCCCAATTCCAGTCATTTCTTCTAGTACTCTCTTTCCCTCCATCACCCCTGTCTGATCCCTCCTGTTCCGCCTCCAGTCTTGATATAAGGGTTTGTGTCTACTCTTTCTGTAACCTGCTATGTCAAGTTCAGTTGCTCTCCCTGGGAGGCCTGTTCCTTTGTGAAGGGAAATGGAGAAGGAGTGGATCTGGAGAAGAGAGAAGGTTGTGGAGGGAGGGGGAGGAGTGGACAATGGAGAAACTACAGTTAGAATGTAATGTATGAAAGAAGAATACAGACAAAATAAATATTTCTTGAATTTCTCTACGAAGTTATCTACAAAGCAAACACAAACAATTGGCAGAGGAACCCACCTGAGAGTCGTGCACAGAGAGGGACTGTATTTGCTCGGGGATGCCACCAGCATTTACGGAGATCTGTTAAGAAAACTGACGTTATGACAAAAGGAAGCCAGAGGGAGACGTCAGTCATTAGGAGGCTATTCCTGACAATCAGTGATGGACCATTTCAGAAGACGTTAAGCAGCAAGAGATGCTGTTGACCACCCATACCCTCCAAGGCCCTCCTTGATCAACCATTCAGAATCTCATGGAGAAGGGAGAGAATCTGTCTTTAACAGATTCTGGGGAGACCCACAGGTTTATGAGAAACAATGGGCTTTAAAGTAACAACTTGATATTGTAGTATCATTTCACCCAACTATCCATTAACAAAAGGATATGAAGAGTCAGAAAAACCTGCCTTGTACATCACTACTTTGGATAATTTTCACCATTGTATAAACAAGCAAGTGTAGAGAAAAAACAACAACAAAGCCCTGTTGGAGAAATCCAACAGGGAAACTTTTCACTCAGGATTTCTGTTCTGGTCCTAAGGTATTTCTGCCTCAAGCTCTACATCTATGAACTCCACCCTGGAGCATAAACGTTGAGAGGCAGTCAACAACAGCAACAAAACACAGCACACTCAAGGAGAATCAGCGGTGAAAACCAATGAGTGGGTCTTGTTTCTAACTTATTACCAACACTATGATCATCAGAAATCTTCGCAGTGAGCATGGTCTAAAATCTAAGAGTATAGAATTCCAAACTGATGAGTAGGTCTTGTTTCTAACTTACTACCAACACTATGGTCATCAGAAATCTTCGCAGTGAGCATGGTCTAAAATCTAAGAGTATAGAATTCCTGCTCTCTGCGCTTACTCAAAAATAACTTCATTTATACTGAAGTGACAGGGCAAAGAGCTGCAATTAATGCCTCTGACTCATTCTGAAATGCATGGAAAAGTAAAGGTGGGAAATTGGATAAATGTGGGAAATGCATCTAGGAAAGCAACTGTAATAACAGCCAAATCATGGTGCTAGGTCTGTCACCAAGAAGTGCTTTAATGTTGCTGTATATTTGAAAAGTTCTATAACAATATGTTGGTGAAAAAATGACTTAACTTTAATTTTAAATTGTTTTAATTTAATTTTAAACTGTTTTTTTAATTAACTGCCAGATAGTGGTGGCACATGCCTTTAATCCCAGCACTTTTGATGTAGAATCAGGAAGAAACCCTGTCAAGAAAAGACAAAGAAGAGGAAGAAGAAGGAGAAGGAGGGGGAGGAGGGAGAGGAGGGGGAGGAGGGGGAGGAGGGGGGATGAGGAGGAGGAAAGGTGGGGTAACAATCTAAGCTAATCTATAGCCACTACCCAGCAGAGGACCAGGCCCTCTACCAAATACCCCTTTGAAGAATCATGCAGGATGATCCACAATCTGCACACCCTTCCCTGCTACCTTGTTTCTGGAACATCATTAGAAAAGAGAGGTAGTGAGTCAGCTGGATTGGACAAAGGGGCCACACACCTTGCAACTTCCCATGTCGATAGAACCCTGCATGTCATGAAGAAGCCACTCCCACTGGCACAGGACATGGGCCTCCTCCAAACATGCTGGGGAGCTCAGAGTGAGAAAGCGGTTCCCTATTCAAAATATATGCACTAACAATAAGGTTCAGGCCCACTGTCACCGCTATGGACCCACCCTATGAAGTTAGACCACAGCCACAGCCACAGCCACCTTAGACTGAAACCCGACAAGAAAGCTGACAGGGTGAGAAACAGTCACAGTCACCCTCAACAATATAAAAATATACAGAAAATGTGTTGGCTTGCTTTCCTTTAAACAATTTTGCTACAAGAGAGTACTTGAGTGAGCAAGCATTTTGACAGGAAGGAGAAGGAAAATAAGAAATGAATTTTGGATACTCCTCTGGAAATAGACACTGATAGGGACCTCAGACCTGATAAAAGAGAGGTAAACACTTCAGCGCTGAAACAAAACAAAACCAAAAGTAAAAAAAAAAAGAGAGAGAGAGAGAGAGAGAGAGAGAGAGGCATTGCCTGCTTCCACCTTCTGATAGAGCTGTTGCCTTCTCTCTTTCTATTTTAAATAACACTGCAGTCAAACGCAATGTGCTGTGTTGGATTGTGAGCCCACAGAGCAGACAGAGGACATCAGTGGACACATTGGTGAAATCCAATGGAATTCTGAAGCTTAGCTGATAACAACACAGCAGAATCCATTTTCAAGTACTGATAAATATACCCAGATTATGTGAAAAATAACAGAGGAAAACTACACGAGGCGTCTGCCATCTTTGCAGTGTTTCTACAAATGGAAAATTATTTTAAACCAATAAACAGGTGTTTGGAAGCGCGGGAGATTTCTGATCACAGGGCTGACTTTGGTCACAAGTACTCTGGAGGGCTGTCACCTACTCTAAACCACAGCTGCTGGACACCGAGGCTGTGTAGCCTATGGCAGACAGGGTTCAGCATACTATGCTCAGGAAGACATCAGGCCTTTCTCTGCCTTTTCACGGTGGTGTAAAGCAGGCACATCTGAGAGCTGCCGACCATCAGAGAAACACCTTCCATCTGACCGGCTTTGAGAGCTGGTGGCAGTTTTAAAAACCATCGAGCAACAGAATACATTTAATCTTCACATTGTGTTTAATCTCTAATTAAACCTCACCAAATTAATTTGATCTAAATCCACACTGAAAAGCCGTTCTGATGAGAATAGATCTTATTCTATAAGGATCGCAGAGCCGGCAAAGAGGGTTCATAGTTATCCTAGACTGAGCGGGGAGACCCTTCAACATCCTTTCTGTACGGTCCACATAGCTCAAGGCAAAGACAAGTTTTCAGCTGATTGGGGAAATGTTTCCTTCTCTTATTATTTACTTATTTGTTAATTCTAGAAAGGCAGATATCAAAGCAGAAGCTTCAGGAACTTAGACCCAGAACCTTCTATCGGATGCCATTCTGTGCATTGGAATTCAGAGGGACATCTGTGGTTTTCCTAGTAAGTCTAGATTCTAGTCACAAATAAGAATCATGGAAGAAGACTTGGAAAAACCCGAGTTGCCCAGACCTAACCACGAGCACCAAATTCAACTCTAAGGGCGAGGCCTGAGAATCACTTCATGGTTTCCAAGGTTTTGCTTGCCCTGATTGGCAGTAAATCTCTTCCTATCGCCTAACTGATGTGTGGCTTTTAACAGGATCTATTTAAACAAGAGTCTTGGTGAAAGTCTTCTTCAGGTAAATGAAACCAAAGAGAGCTAGATTTAAAGATAAAATTGACTTCATTTTTCAAATAGAAAATCAAGAGTGAAACAAAAGTGACAGAGTCACGTGACCAGTCCTTACCTCAGAGTCTGACACAAAGTGCCAGGGTCACATGACAAGCACTTAGAGTCTAACAAAAAGTGACAGGATCATGTGACAAATCCTTACCTCAGTGTCTGACAAAAAGTGACAGGGTCATGTGACTAGTCCTTACCTCAGACTGACAAAAAGCAACAGGGTCACCTGACAAGCACTTAGAGTCTAACAAAGAGTGACAGGGTCATGTGACAAGTCCTTACCTCAGTGCCTGACAAAAAGTGACAGGGTCACGCGACCAGTCCTTACCTCAGAGTCTGACAGAAAGAAACTCCAAACCACTTCTCAAGAGAAAATCAACAACATAAAATAACTGGGCATTTTAGATAAGATTTACGAGCTGGGAAACACTCCCTAAAAAGCCAGTCCTTGCCCAGGCCTTCCATGACTCAACTCCTTCCCAAAGATGAGAAACTCCACAGAAAGCAGGCATTCTTCTTTCTGTGCATAAATCCCACGGTGTCTAACACAGTTCCAAGCCGACGTGAGGTATGGGTTCAGTTTTTGATCAATTAATTCTCTCTAGTTCTAATATTAGTATTGCTGTTAATGAACTTTGGTCTCCAGGGACGTCTGTCTCCAAGAACAAGATGATAAATAAGAGGATTATCCATTTGCTCCAAATTATTAATTACTAGTGGGTAAGTTTCCCAGAAGATCATTATTTTTTAAAAACTGGGCCAATTTTGCAAAGTGCTGGTCTGTAAGTTTCATGCTAATTGTGATAACGCTGAAAGCTGAAAAGTCCATATTGGAAATTCTTTCCAAGTAGAACCTCCAACTGTGGCCCAAGAGCTACCTTTCCCTCAAAACCCCACTGACAAGAACCAACCCCGGCCTTCCTGGCCTTCCTGATCTTCTCCAGCAGAGCTGGAATGTGCTACCTTAGCCTGCTGAGGATGTCCTGTGGCCTCTCCCAAACAAAGCTCTCATAAAAGGTCACATCTTACTCTATCTAAGCATGGTAGTACCAAAGATGCTTTTGCTCAACTTCAACTACATAATGTCTTGTGACCTTTTATCCCCATTCTGACTGAAGAAATATGATAGCCTATTCATATCTGTTTTATGTTTTTTCTCCAGTGCCTGGATATCCAAGTACATATATCCAGAATGTAACGGAGACAACCACATAAATAAAATATTGCCCTGGTTTCTAGTCAACAAGGACTGAACTACACACTCTTTTAGTCAATGACAGTGTTTAAAGCATCTTAACTGTTCTATATGGAAGCAGAGCTCAGGTTTTCAATTAGAGATAGTCTTAGATGCAAATGAAAAACCGGAGCTTTGTGCTTTTCTCTAGTCACAATGGGAAAGTAGGCAGGAGAGGGTAGAGTTCATCATACCTGGCTAAGATTATTCTAAAATCCCAATATAACGTGTTACCTAGTACATCCCATGTTAGATGGTTCACCACTGTTCCTAGGTGAAGAAAAACATCCTTGAGTAATGTTTGCGTTTGGAAGCATGAAGAGAGCGTAGTGCCCAGAACAGGCAGGAGAGAAGGGAGGGTCTGAAGGAGAGCCAACACTGGTGGGCCGACAAATCCCAGGAGCCTTTCACCATGGTGAGATGAGGGAGCAGAGTGGTCAGAAAGGCCAGGTGGAACAGTGGCTTGTGGCTCAGCTACGGGTTTACTAAAAGCACAGCTAGCGACTGCTACAACGCTTCAAACCCAATGTAAGATTCACAACACTTAGTGAAAAGGAAATATCTGCTACTTAAAAAAAGAAGTCTGGATGGGTATCATTCTAGGCTAAAGTTTTCATGTTTTGTAATGAGGCTGAGCAAGGTACATATTAATTGCTTACTAACTCTGTTTAGCCCCAGGAACTATTTAAATATTCTCAAATTTGCTCTATGAGTATTAGCATGCTATAGCCACCATTCGACATTATGATAATTAATCAAATGGAGGAAGTAAAATCTGATCTTAGTAAAAAGATGACCAGTTCTCAGAGAAGTCGTTAAGAGTGTTTCTTGCTTACCTAAGTCATCCAGATATTTTAAAGGTCAAGAGTCATTCAACCTGGAGTGTAGATCACTCAATGTCTGCTTTTTTCCTTCATGAATTAAAATACGAAGTAAACTGTACCTATATGCTTCCAGTAATCTCTAATAGTATAACACTACAAGCTAAAAACAAGTATCACCCTGTGAGGGCCAAGGATTCCACTGGGTGCTTTCCATGTGATTCTTGTCACCCTCTTGGCGACCTCAGGAGCACGATCATCCCACACCACTAGGGAGAGCAGAGGCTCAAAGAGTAGATTAATTTGTCATCATCTGAACAGACCAAGGTGACTCAGACAGAATCAGGACCCCCGAAACCTGGGTGCCTTCCCTTTCTCTCCTACTCCATGAGAGTTTGGGAACTGTCACCCAGATGGATCAGACCCGGATGCCCCAACAGGGAATGAAGGAATGAATAGGCAAATATGCAAATACACCCCGGGCATGCGTACATACATAACTGTCATTCCTCACCTCTGGGTTTTCTTCTTTCACTCTTCGTGACTGCAAAACAAGTACATGTCCGTTAACACACATGACACACTGCAGCAGCACAATGCACAGACTGCCCAGGGGTGGCCGTGGCCGTTTACCTTCTCTTGGGAGGCAGCTGCCTTCCCTTCCTCGCTCTTCTCATCCATCTCGTCGTCGCTCCACTCCCAATCTCCATCTTCAGTTTTATGGAGGTGACCGCTTGACCCAGGAACTCGTCTTACCTGAAACCAAACAAGCCATCTCTTCACTGGCTGAATGCACACAACACTCGCTGGTGCGGCTACCTGGGTTATACAGCATGCCTGAGGCGCGGGAAAGTAACCTGAGTGGTTATCAATCCACGGATAACTGGAAGGTAACAAAAGACCAATCGTCCTGCAGACTCCCACGCCCAACATCCTTCCAGAAATACTGTGTCCTTGAAACACATTTGTATCTCGGACAGAAGAAAACATTCTGAAGAATACCATACACATGAACCATTAAATATGGTTTTCACAAATACTTGGAAACTTTATTAGTTACCACACACATAATCACGAGCCAAGTTTCAAAACTGCCTAAGGAAATGCACCCAAGCACCACCTCACTGCTGAGTGACGGCAGAGAAATCTGGGTGCCTGGTGAGCCACACTAAACCAGAAGATGAGCAATCTAAAACCTCCAACCATGGAGCACATTTCCATATATTGCCACCTTGCTCTTTTCCAGCTCCTGACATCATCCTTGTGTTCCCATGGTTCTGTCTGACCTACCTGAGCAAAACGAAACAGCCTCAGACCAACCCTCACACACAGCTTTTCACACTGAAACTTGTGAGAAGAGGGAACACAGCATCTTCATCCTTGGCCTGGCCATGGCTTAGGTCTTAATCAGTTTTCCTCCCTTGTTGCCACTGGGGATGTGGGGTGTCAGGGTATGATACAGTCCGTAGGGCCTGTTTTCCAAATGTACTATATGGCTGGTCAGGAAAAGCTTTCAAAGGGGGAGGACAATGAAGAAAGAGCTGCCGACTACAGTCATTCGAGATGTAATTTAGCAAAGAATGTAACAGATGAACGCGGCGGGAACACAACAGCAGGCGATCCGCACATTCAGAGGAACTGCAAGTGGAAACGGACCTCAGAGACCATGTGTCCAACCCCTTCGTTTTACAAAAGCAGAGATGAAGGCCCAGAAAGCGACCCAAGAACAAACACCTGTCAGGACAAAAGTCACAGAAAAGAAGAAAGCCTCAGACGCCCATTCTCCCGATGTCACCAAAATCAGAAAGAAGCTGTCTAGGAAATGTCCCGTGAAGACTTAGAAAGGCTGTACTATGGGGTTGGGGAGACAGCTAACTGGGAAAAGCTCTTGCCTACTGATTACAAAGACCTAAATTCGATCCCCAGAGCTCACTGGCAAGCCAGCCAAGCCTATTTGGGGTGTTCCAGGCCAGAAAGATCCCGTCTTTAAAAAAAAATAAATAAATAAAGGTGGGCATCATTTAAGAAATGGTACCCATACCCATTATTATTTCCTAGCTTCCAAACATACATGTACACATACACACATGCACAACCTATGATGTAATGAAGACTAATTTTCTACAATGGAAACTATTTAGCCGTATCACAGCATGCCGTGAAAGCTTTAAAGAATTATGCCTCACATAAGCATGAAGACACAAGCGACATATATTTCAGCGATGACCTGGATTTGAGATCTAATCTGTAAGAGTGACTCTGACTGCCTGTTCTAAAAGATTTGAGCGCTAATACAGAAAATACAAATGAACTAAAAAGTTACTCATAATTGCAATTAACTTTTAAAAGATGTAGTCATTTTTATCACCTTTGAGATACTCAGTGAGCCACCTCCATGGTCAGCATAGATGTTTCCCCCACTTGGATTTGAATTGTTACAAAAAAAAAAAACCCTATTATGCTAGTGATTTTAATGGTTCTGATAGATGCTGGCAAAGCACTGTAGAAATAAATGCTGAAATGCACTTAAGGATTTTTACAACAGATTGCTCGTTTCCAAACTACTAAGAAATGGGGAAGAGAAAATAATTCTCCACTGACGTATACAATACAATTAATTTTCTTGGCAACACTAATCATGATGAGGGGCATTTGCTAATGACTACATTTAAAAGAAAAAATTTAGAGCTGTAACAATTACAAAACAGATTTCCGACTAAGACATGAGAAAACAAATGAAATCAAGGACAAAAAAAAAAGCAAAAACAAAATAAAACTCCGCCTTTTTGAGAAACTGTAGAAACCAGGGATCACTGATAAATTTAGAATTCTTTGAAAAATTACACAAAGGGAACGTCTTTCCTCCTGGAAACTGCAGATACGTGCTCTGAAACATAGACCATGCCTTATACCCTTGCCGCTGCCTTGATAAGATTGGTCACTTTCTGTTCTACAGGCAGAATCTAACGGCAAAGGCTGAGACGCCCACCACCTCCATCCTGCTTTATCGCACAGCCCTGGCTGCTTCTGTCTAAGTCTTACTGGCTGAAAGGGAAAATATAAAACAAAATGCCTTGGATTATTGCCCCAGATACTGAAGGACAGGTCAGGACGGGCCTTCAGCCAACTGTTTGTTGAGCAAACTCGTAAGCATATGCATTAACTTCATCAGGACAAAAGACATTCTAAATCTTAAAAGGGTAAAATGCAGATTTAACAGTAGCAAGAACAAAACCCCAAGTTTGTCTGCACAGTGGTCCCCAGCTCACTCCTAGGCATAAAACTGCAGGAAAAGTTGAAACCCAGGTTTCAGGTTGTGTTTATGGGACAGTGACATCTAGTAAAGAGAACAAAAGATCAATTGTACAGCTGCATCCTTGGAGGGAGTTTATTAAGGACAAAGGGACAACTTTGTACCTGAGTCTCACATAGTTTGACAAGTGTCCTTCTGAGTTAGGAGCATGGAAAGCCTTTGGAAAGCGAGGACGACAGGCATGGGGGGCGGGGAGGCTTTTATTTCCATCTCCTGACATTGACCACAATCCATTACAAAGAGGAACCAAAGCTCTGATGTCCCACTGGGGTCGGGGTGGGGGTAAAAAAGAAGACAGACAAAAGAGCAGTGGTGCTTGTGGGTCAGTTCTAGTGGTCACTGGGCAGGTGTCCATGGCAAATCTGGAGCACAGCAGCTGTGGGAAGAAGAGGGCAGCATGGCAGGACAAGTGACTAACGGTTCCTGCGGCATCTGAGCAGCAGCCTCGGCACGTGTGAGTTCACACAGCATATCTGATTCCAGATCAGGAAGCACAAGGAATCTCTAAGGGAGCCAAACGGAACCTCTTATACAAGGCATTCGATCACAGGAACTGATGTGTATGTCTCCAGCACAGGAGTGAGCAGAAGAAGGTGTGTCCAGTCCACACGCCCAGCCACTTACCAACCACCATCAACACCCTGCACTGCCACAAAAGTCTCCAGACACTGGGTCTTGGAACCTCCTGAATAATCTTTCCCATTACCGAGAAATCCGAACTCAGCTTCTCTTCCCCTACAGACATTTCATGTGCCTGATTCTGCCCCGCACCAGGGCCACAGAGGACTAGCCACCTCAGTCCACCCAAGCTCCCCTCAACAGCAGAAAGCAAGACAAAGCACGCTTCTATTTTTAATCATTCTACTAACAAGAGGAATTAAAGCCGTTTCTAATGAACTGCTGTTTTTAACATATTTGAGGCACTGCCAAGCAAACAAAAACCCTTCTAAGTTACCCAGAACTAACAAACAAAATGAGATTTGGTATGGTCCTAGCAGTAAGCTCAAGCCCTGGAATCAGCCCTGTCTGAACACTGTCTCCCAGCATCTCTGTCCTGCATGTGCTGCCTGGGCTCCCGGGCCCCTCTAGCTCTGCCCTCTCCTGTCTGCCATCACACAGGGTCTGAAGCTGACTCTCAATGTTTGCACTTCCTCATGGCAACACTCTCCTGTTCTGGGGATGGTCCACCTACTTAGCACATCACTGAGAAGGCACACTGGATCAGCCTGTACCTGTACATCCAACTCTCCGCCACCTTGCAGGCCCAACCGCACCCACTCTTTTACCCCAAATTCTCTCAGTCCTATGCTCAGGTGTTTGCACTCCACCGTTTATCCTCCGCCTGTGCTTGTACCCTGCTGCCCGTTTTTACCATAAACATGGCTGCCCCTCCCCACCTGACATTGTCACGGAAGAGCGAGACTGTGAGTCCACAAGCCTTTCCCACAGCTTCCCCTCCCGCTCTGAAGAGCTTTAGAGCATGTAGCATGTCTTGAGTGTTGCCTTCCAAGGTCACGGCTGAATATGAACATCATAGTAACGCCCTCTACTCCCAGCCTCCTTCTGACACTTCCTCACTGTCCCATGCTAACCCTAGATTTTCCCTCACCGCAACACTAACCATGCCCATCGTCGGGGTCAAAGGGCACGACCACCTAAGCTTCCAACACAATCCTTGCCTCACAATTAAATACCCAAGACCTGAAAGATGGTATTATTAATATAATTAATCTTCCCCCACAGTCAAGTCTATCAAATATTGTGTTGTGCAACTTCTACCTCCTCAACTACCAATGCACTGCCACTGTCTCCTTCAACACTGATGCTTTCCCCATTGAACGCAATACTAACTCCGCGCCAGGCCTCTGATTTTACACTCGCTGTAGTCTTCATATTGTGTCAAGGGGCAAACATTTACTTTCTCAACCTGACCTATAGGATGAGTCCAGACATTTTAGCATTCAAGTCTCTACATATTCTGACCTGAGATTATATTTTCCAGATTCTTTCTCCACTCTATCCCTCCACAGTCTGGGTGTGGACGGACTGCATACTTTCTTGACTCTGCTACTTTACACATACATGACATGCACCTGTCTCCCCATGTTCTCCAATGATGTTCAATAGAAGCGGCCTTCTGGTCCACCCATTTGTAATTCTGCCTACTATTTACATCATTCTGCTCCTTATTGTTCCCAATGGACCACCAATCAAACTGTATACTGTACCGGGGAAGAATTTGCCTTGAATTCTTGAATTACAAATCACCTTTTTTTTATTTATCCAATCAACCCAGTTTTATTGAAGATCTTTCTATCAAGTTCTAGGTCAAATAGGAGTAAGGGCCAGTATCTTTTATTAAGTCACAGTCCAAAGAAGAAAAGTTAAGCTAATTGTTTCCATGAATGATGAATGTTATGATCGCGATATAAACCCTAGAAGGCCAGGCCACACAAGATGCCAGTCTCACAGTAAGGGTCAGGAAGTGTGCGGTGTGCACAGAGAAAAGGCAACAGTCTAGACTGTCTTGGGAGTCACTTGTACTACCCTGACCAGCTAAACAAAGAAAATTTCTCATGCCTCATACTGTTTTTGTTAATCTACAGGTCAGGTGGAAAGCATGGTCATCCCAAGTAGTAAATTTCCTTAAGATACTTACATGTGTACATATACTTATTAGTACCACGTGTAATTGTGGGTAAATATAGAGTAACCTGATTCCTTCGGGTTTTATCAAACAGCCTTGCTGTTATTTGTCCTTCTCCTTCTGTATATGACCTCTCCTGTCCTACCCAGCTTAAGAGCTCGCCCAAGGTTCCCTTTCCCACTCCACAGACCAGCATTCTTCCTTACTACATTCTAAATCTCATCACTGTGCCCAGAGGTTAATGCAGCTGTCACCAGCTGTCACCCCTCATCAAAGAAGCATCTCTGCACAGCAAATGGAGACCACCACAGAGACCCACAACTGGACACAGTGCCGTGCTTGGTGGAACCTGGGGAGCCCAGCCCCAAAGGATGCATCAGCATCACAGTTTCTGCACCCATGGCTCAAGGAACATCACACAGGGGGAGGCGGAGATCGTCAGTGCCAGAATACTGGAGTCTACTGAGAAACAGTCTCTCCTAGAAATGGCTGCACAAGTCAGACCGGAACACCGGCTCTATCAACAGACATGCTAACACAGAAGGGGAAGGTTTTTCTGGGGTCCCATCCCCAAATAAAGAGCTACGGAGAACTATAGCCAAATAATGACTGCAGGAAGAGGGAGAATGAATTCCTCTGGGCAGGATCCCCTTCTTGATTCTCCAATACAAAGGGATCAGCCTCAAAACTAAATACAACACAAACAAGAAAAACAGATGCAGCAGGCTGTATTTATATAATTTTGTACACATATCCATCCATAAAATGTAACAATAATAATCAAAGAACAATGGGGTATCAATTTCAGTGTGGAGGAGGGGATGGGAGGGGTTGGATGGAGAGACAGGGAGAGAAAGGGTAAAGGAGGAAATGATGTAATTCTGTTTTACTTGAGAATGTATCTTAAGAACAGTTAAAATACATTATATTATCAGGACAAAATTTGGTTATGAGTTCATAGCCCCTGTTATATAGCCCAGCAGATAATTTGGAGTTCACAGACAATAAACAAAAAAAGAAAACATTTTAGTGGGGTTGGGCAAGACACATGAGGGACTTGATGGTCACAGCAGTAGGAAGTAATCAGTAAGTTACCTGCTCAGGCACTACAGATACCTAACAATCACCCAAAATTGGGTAACTTAAAAACAGCAGCATCACTGTGTTTTAAGATATGTTGCATTCATTTATACTGTGGAATATTTGTTTAATGATTCAAAGATGTGCTGCATTCCTTTACGCTGCATTTGTTTAACTCTGTGAAGCTGTGTTACTTTGTCTAAAACACCTGATTGGTATAATAAAGAGTTTAATGGGCAAAAATGAGGCAGGACAAATGATAGACAGGGCTGGCTGGCAGAGAGAATAAATAAGAGGAGAAATCTGGAAAGAGAGCCTTGAGAAACAAGAAAAGGAAAGGGGACCCCACGGGTCAGCCACCCAGCTAGCTACACAGCAGGCCATCGAGTAAGAAGTAAAGAAAAGATAAACAGAAATAGAGAAAGGTAAATGCCCAGAGGCAAAAGGTAGATGAGAATTTAAGTTAAGAAAAGGTGGCTAGAAACAAGCCAAGCTAAGGCTGGGCATTCATAAGTAACACTAAGACTGGGTGAGTTATTTGGGCTGTGTGGTGGGGCCCCCAGAGGGCCAAGAATGAAACAACCAACAACAGCTCAGACCTTTCCGTCACGACTGGCAACTGCCAAAGGATGCCCAGGTCACAGCAAACCCTCTCCAAACTCCAAAACAGAGCAACAGTTCAAGATAATAAAGTGCTTACTGTTGTTTTCGGGAAGTTGCTATTGTTGTTGCTGTTTAAATGAACCCTTAAAAAGAGCATGCTACTGAGAGCTTGAGGAACGGAAGCCTGCGTGAGGTGATGACGCTGGCAGCCACAGCAAGAGGGGAACTGAAATGGACAGAAGGAACCAAGTGCTCCAGCTAAAGGGACTTCCGGGCAGACACCCAGAGTCACACCTGGCTTCTGCTCGCTGCACATGACAAAGTGTGAGCAGAAAGAGACAAACTCAGAAACAAGCTATGAATCTAAGACGAGTTCTCATTTCCAATCTGTTCAGGCAACAAATGATTCTCACACCTAGAAGTAACTTCAGCATAAGATCAAACCCAGGATGCAACTCTGCCAAGACTTCAGAGAGATCCAAGGCAGCGTCTCACAGACACCTTCCAAGAAGCCTAGGGCCTTCTAGAGATCTTGTCATGTAAAAACACTGCACACATAACAGGGTTCTCATGACCCATAAAGGCACTGTCTCACTGTCATGGCACAAGGAGCCTGGGAACAAAGCAAAATAGGTACTTTCTCTGAGGAAATGAAGTCAATACAATTCACAGAAACCCACAGCTTTGGTGTGCTCGTTTTTGTTTTCTTGATGTTTGTATTATAAAATATTACCAGGTTGGACTAAAACAAAGAATACAGAGTGAAAGAGGAGCTTCAGACACCCAACATGCAATGGGTACATCAGTACCCAAGCATGCAATGGAGTCGCAGGTACCCAAACTAGCCAACGGGAAGTTACTACGAAGCTACTGGGCTCCAAAACACTGAATCTTTTCTATACACAAAGGATGTTAACATAACTGAAGATCTGAATACCTCATAAAATGGTAGAAGATAAGACATCAGGAACCTGGAAGATTCCAAAGTTATCAAATATCTGTGTGCTTCTCCATTGCCACTTTTGGACTATCTCGTAGGTTGCCTGTCGCCATAGGGTGTCTGCAGCATATGGGGAGCAAATGCATGTCTCCTCAGCTTAGAGGTCTTCACAACAGAACTCAAGGAGGTACAGCCATGGAACTGATTCCGAAGAGCCTCCTCTGTCCTCAGAGCAAGTTTTGAAGATGAAGCTTTTGTTTGAGGCTGAGCCTGATATTATGGTAAGGGAAGGTTTTTGGAGGGTCTGGGTCTTACAAATACAAGGTTGTATTTTATATGCCCCAGAGAGAGGTAAGCTGTCATGGTCAGAAGAGACATGGAGGGCAGATTGTTTTACATCCAAAGAAACCCGTAATGACTTCTTCCTGCAGTCCTATATTGTAAGGAGCCATCAGAACGTAGCCATGGTACTGGTGTCCTGCAGCTTGGTGGTAGACGGATCCTTTTGATGTTGCCGCGTGGGCCGGAGTGCCTTGGGCTTGTATTTTTGCATAACAGAGCCTTGGTTCCCTGGCCTATCTCTAAACTCCAGGGCTCCAGCAGAATGGTATCATCCAATCAGCATTCGAGCCTCTCCACCCTAGAAAAGCTGCCTTTGGGTTTTTCCGCTCTCTCTCGTTCCTCTCTCTTCCCTGTTCCCCCTTTTCAACCAAGTGCTCTAATAAATTGTGATTTGGGAAGGATTCTTGATTTCGTGGTCGCTTCTGCTTGCTGGACAAGGGATGCATCTCACACTATATGTTTTGTTAGACTCATGTCACTCCACCATCAAAGATGGAGTCCAAAACCAGAAGTGTAATCTCAGCTCAGGAGGGTGTCGGGAAGATGGCTATTTTAAGGCTAATTTGGGCTATGAAGTGAGTTCAAGAGAACCCTGGGTAACTTAACTGGAGCCCAACAGCTTTGCCTAAATCTGAGTAGTGCACCATGCAGGGCTGACAGAGCAAAGCAGGCCTGAGTAGCAGGTCAGTCAAAAAAGGTGACATTGACGTGGATATGTAACCTATAACTTCATACACACAACTTCACCGTGGTCACTGCGACACTTGTTGTCAAGGTTCCCAGGTGTCACACAAGAATCCTGTGTGCTCTGTGGCCTCTGGGCTACCAAACAGTCCAGATGAGGCCCAGTGTAACTGCAGCTGTCTGAAGCCAGACGGCAACCAGCCAAGGCTTTCCCTAATTCCTGACCCTGGGAAAACAGGAGACCTTCAAGAAGAATTGTTGCTGTCTAAGGCCCTCAAATTTATGGTGACGTGCCACAAAGAAATGAACAATCAAGGTAAGGATTGATGAAGGAACTCAGTCGATTTCATTGTCCTTTCTGAGCACTGTGACTCTTACAGATCAGTCAGTGTATCTGATAACCCTCACTATGCCGACAGCAGATCTGACCACACTTTGCTCTCAGGTAGCATTTTCCAACTGTAGAACCGCTGGGCCCATGAAATCCCATTTTAATTCACACTTTCAAATTATTTCCATCTGACTATGTTATTGCATGTTAAAATGCTGAGAAGAAAAAACTTAGTGCTATTAATCAGAGATAAGCAGCTACTGCCAAACCTTGGCCCTTATTCTCAGTGATTCCTATTAACACCTCTTAAACCACTGCGCATATTGTCCTGAGAAAACTTGGCAGCTCTTTCTCTGGAGCATAAAGGGCGGCAGAGATGAGGACATCAGGGTTTCCTATAGGTGATTAGAAAAGGTTGGGCAAAAACAGAGGACATTGTGAAGTTAATAGTGAGTGGCTCCTAACACCGAAGGACGCCGTGCAGAACTTCCTCATAATCCTTCAGCATTTTTTCCTGTGGGGAAAAAAACTGATAAATGTTGCTCTTCAGATAGCGACAAAAGACTGCTGTAACTCTGGAAATCCAACATGAAAGGGTGATGTCTTCAAAGAGAATGTAGGAAATTCTTTCGAAGAAGCAGCCCAAAACAGACAGGCAATTAGACTTCTTACTCTGTTTTAATCCCATCAATCCTGCAGCATGGCATTTCTCCAAGCAAAGGCGACAAAGAACAATGACAGCAGCTACCAGTCACGAAAGCGGCATCCAATTTTGCAACCATTGTCTTTGCGAACTAAAGCTTTAAGCTGGAATGGGTGCCAAGCTGATATGTAACTTCAGCTAATGAAGAACAATGGGAACACTCCGCCCCAGTAAGACAAGCAACACAAATCAAGAAGACAGCCTTCTCATAAAACGGAAGGAAAAGAAGAAAATAACGTTTGGCTCTGTAGCAGAGTGGAAGCTGCCTGGGTTGTGCAGCAAGTTGTGAGGAAACTTAACTGTAGAAGGAAAAGATGGGAACCGAGGAAGACGAGCCTGCTGGCTCGCTAGAGTTCCCAGAGGGCAAGCTAACTAAGGACTGGAATGAGAAGCATTCTAAGAGAAAACTGAGAAGCAAGTAGGCGGTCAGTCTCCACTCTCTTGTGTCAACCTGTCTCTACTATGGTCTACAGTCAGTCAATCAAAAGCTTATGAAGGCCTTTAGTCCATGTGATTAAAACCCACAATCAAAACAAAGGAAGGTATCCTTGATACACTGGCAGGGCCTGATCCAGTCCACACAAAGCCTTCCAAACCGAGCCAGGACTCCCCTGAAGAAGTTACCTCCCAACAGCTTTTCACATGCTTTGGAGTGCCAGCCGGCCCTTTCTGACAGCCAGCTCTGTGAATTTCAGGCAGGGCTCGTGAGCCCCATAATTCCTTCTGTGCAAACATCTTCCTGGGTCTCCTATGGGTTCTGTTTCTGAAGCTCGACTGTCCAACTGACTGCTGGCTCTATCTTGCAGCCTCATTACCGGTATTTGCAAACAAAGGCACGTTAACCAGCAGAAGCTCAGCACTCAAATCCTCTGGCTGTCTGATAAGGGAAAATGGTAACATCCCCTAGCAGAACTTAAAAAGAAACCTGAAACAGTCTACCTGAGCTAATGGAAGCTCACCAACTCCAGCTAGACTAGGAAAGAACAAGCATAGGACCAAACTAGTCCTCTGAATATGGTTGACAGTTGCAAGGCTGGGGCAGACTGAGGGGCCACTGGCAGGGATTTATCCCTACGGCTTGTACTGGTTTTTTGGGGATCCTATTCTCTTTGGATGTATAACTTGCTGAGCCTAGATATAGTAGAGAGGGCCTTCCACAAAGCAATGTGCCTTACCCTCTCTGAGGATTGGATGGGGTGGGATGGGAGGGTGTGTGGAGGGAATGGGAGACGGAGAGGGAGTGGGAACTTGAATTGGTATATTTTAAAAATCTAATAAATTTAAAAAAATAAATAGAAATGCAAAAAAGAAAAGAAGTGATAGAAAATATTTAAATTTTATTTATAATATGTCCCGCGCTACCGTCTCGCCAGCAAGAACCACGCGGGACACATAGGATCCTTCTGCAGAAAAGCTTTATGTCTCTTGGGAGCTAGAGCATAAGCCACATGGCGGAGACCCAGATAAGATGGAACCCATCCCTTATAAAGGAAACAGACCCCGCTCTGGACATGTCTTTCCTGGATTGGTCAACTGCTCCCAGTCCCAGGTGAAACCTTGGGAGTAGTGGAAAATACCAACACATGTGAGCTTTCTAGCTCACCTGGCGGTGCAGCGCCATCTATGGTGGAGAGTGTGGTTGCGGCCCTCTACATCTCCCCCTAATTTTACTTCTGTGCAGAAAGGCAACTCCCTAGGAAGGTAAAGATAGAGGTCGCACTTCCCAAAATGAAAACATTAAAATGGGCTTACACGGAATCTGTCCCTAGGCTCATGACACCTGGAACCTATCCGGCCTGCCCTCTGCCAATTTTCTGGGAAAGGGAATATACGGCAGGAAACCCTTAAGCAGAGCGACTTATCTCTCAGAGAGGGCCATTCTCTGTGCGATGCTCTTCAGCTCGACAACCTTCAGGGCTAGCTAAGCCAAGCACTCCACCCTGTGCAATGGACCACAGTCCTAGGGGTGCAGGAGCTGGTTGGCTTAAACCTTACTGCTTTAACATAGATAACCACACATCAGTAGAAGCTCCCTGTTCTAGGGCAGCCAGCGCTGAGCAAAAACCACTTTATCCCTATGGCTTTGGGATTTGAGTCAGCAGACCATCCAGAGGAGAAACACTATTCCATAGCATAGGATTGTTCCAAAACACTTCCACCCCCACCCATTCTTTGAAGTAGGGGATGAAGGACACGATCCAGGACTGGAATCCTTTGACCAGGCTTATGTCCACTCGCGTGGAGTTGATTGTCACGATGGACCATCTCAAGGAGGACAGCAAATCATCAAAATTCTCCTGCAAGATACAAAGACAATTCTCGGGACAAGTTAGCCACTTTTATAAAGTTCTCATATGGTACATTGGTCACACATAAGGCTGGAGTTTTCCATTCACAGCCCAACTGGGCAAGCTGCCATAAGATATCCACCTGTTCTTTATTCTACCTCTAATAGATGTATCTATGGTAGCCTGTTGATCCAGGGCTGTAGCCATTGTGGTAGATAACTGATTGAGGGTCTCTGTTTTTTATGATATAGGCCGTGCTGTCCCAGTGGTGCCTAGGAAAAACCCAGGCCCTGTTTGTTGATATAAGGTTTAAGATTTATTGGCTCCCGTACTCCTTGCCAGTACGGTGGCCTCGGGTTCCAGAGTCCGCCCGCCATCCAAGTGCTGTGCGCGGCCCTGGGCCTGCTTGCTGCTGCGGGGATCCCTGTGTCCCAGGCCAGGAAGTGGTGGCTCCATCCCCAGGCGCCCCAGCCTTTCCCGCGGGGCTAGCCTAGTCCTCCACGGCGGCTGTGTTGGTGGGGGAGTGTGGCGGGAGCCGACACTCAGACCGTGGCGGCACAGGCAGCAACATCTCAAGGTCTGCGCCAGAGCCGCTGTGGCTCAAGGGGCCGCTGGGAGAGGCGGCGAACAGGGCCGCTTCCCTACTAGCAAACTCTCAACACCTGTGCCATAGCAAAAGCAGCTGTAAACAAACTCTCACAGACCCAGCCAACGACCCAATCACTTTAAAAATCTAAGGGCTTTTTGCATCTACCTCCCTGTGGATCCTGAAACATTAGATTTAAAACCAAATAGTTGTAAGCTGCCATGTGGCCACTGGGGAATTGAACTCACGACCCTTGGAAGAGCAGGCAGCATTCTTAACCCCTATGCTATCTCTTCAGTTCCTTATTCAGATGGAAAATCTCTCGGGCTAGTAGCCAGCATTGTTCGCCCCGCCCGTTGCCCCAGGCTATGCCTTTGTTACCTAGGATCAGCACAGCTCAGCTCAGCCAAGCGGAACAGAAGCCACTCCAGCCTCAGAGCCCCTCACAGTTTCAGGCACATTGCAAGCCTTCTGACCTGGCAGCTTGTGGCACCGTTCTCATTCTCGGTACTGCTGTGATACCCTCCAGGCCAGGCACCAACTGAGCCTGCGCAATATGCCTCCCACCATAGCCACAGAGCAAAGCTCCGTTCCAGCCGCCCTCCAGCCCCAGCTGCACCCACTCCGAGCCCAAACCGGTGCACGGAGCAAAGCTGAACTCAGAGAAGCAGGCTTGAAAGGACCTCATTTAATCTTTAAGGGAATTTGGGCGTCGTTTAGTCTCTTTGGCTGCTTCCTGCTGTTATTGGGCCGCTGAATTTTAGGGGTATACATTACAACATTTCAGGAGGTCTCGGTGATTCAAACCACGTAAATCCCAAGTACACCCTTAGGCTCTCCCCCTCCGTGGAGACGAAAACAGAACCTCTCCCCCACAACATCACACTCTCAAGCCCATGCCTTAAATCTAAACTACCTTTTTTAGCAGCTCCCAAATTCAAATATCCCTCTCCTGTCCAGTACACAAAAAACAACACGAACAACACAACACAAAGCCTTCGACCCTGTAAATCAGCCTTCTCCCCCATCTCCACTCTCCCAAAATCACCGGGAGGTCCTTTTTAACTTATTTTCTTTTCTGTCTCCCCCATTCTTTACCGGAGGGTCCTTTTTAACTTATTTTCTTTTCTGTCTCCCCCATTCTTTACCGGGGGGTCCTTTTTAACTTATTTTCTTTTCTGTCTCCCCCATTCTTTACCGGGGGGTCCTTTTTAACTTATCTGGGTGCGCGCACAACCTCCCACTGCTGCTCAGTTTCTGATATGCTCTCTGGACTTTAGAGCGTACCTCTCTAAGCATGCATGCCTACAGTTCTGAATCCTCCTTGTGTCCAAGGGGTCTCCGGTGGTGCAAAGTTCTTCTTTTTCCCGGGTTTCGGCACCAGATGTCCCGCGCTACCGTCTCGCCAGCAAGAACCACGCGGGACACATAGGATCCTTCTGCAGAAAAGCTTTATGTCTCTTGGGAGCTAGAGCATAAGCCACATGGCGGAGACCCAGATAAGATGGAACCCATCCCTTATAAAGGAAACAGACCCCGCTCTGGACATGTCTTTCCTGGATTGGTCAACTGCTCCCAGTCCCAGGTGAAACCTTGGGAGTAGTGGAAAATACCAACACATGTGAGCTTTCTAGCTCACCTGGCGGTGCAGCGCCATCTATGGTGGAGAGTGTGGTTGCGGCCCTCTACAATAATACATTCTACATAGAGATATAAAAAAAGAAACAAACAGAAAACAACAGCATGAGAAGTAACTAAGGCAACAGGAAGACTGGAGACTAGATTCTTACAATGAGAAGACACCTTCCAAGATTACGGGCTAGTTAGTGCTTCAAACAGCTCCATGTTCAACCTAAGACAACACTCAGTCCTGCTACTATGGTCAATCTTTCATCAAGAAGAAAAAAAAGAAGAATAAGCTTTGATGCTGTTAGGTGGTGGTGCATGGCTTAAATTCCACAACTCTGGAGGGGAAGGCAGAGACAGGCAAGTCTCTGAGTTCGAGTTTGAGACCAGTTTGGCCCAGGAATGTACACAGAAACCGTGTCTCAAAAAACAAAAAACAAAAAAACAAAAACAAAAAACTTTGATTAGTGGAACACACACTGGAAAGATATCCCAATGTACTAATTTGGTGAGATGAAAACTAAATGCAAAACCAGAAAACTATATTTCTATCAAGAAACCTGACTCTAAATATATACATTTATACAAACTACATAGCTTCATATTTTCTATGTAGCCAAAGACAGCCTTGAACCCCTGACCCTCTTGCCCACATCTTCAGAGTGGGCTATGCTGCCCAATTTATGTGATCCTAGGGATTGAACCACAGACCCTATACACGGGAGGCAAGCATCCTACTGACTGATCTGCAGGGCATGTTGCAAACAATTTTTATAATAATGAATTATATATAAGTAAATGAATTCCAAAGTGTGTCTTCATGAAAATCACTAAGCACTGCTCTGGTAGTGGTTAAGGTTTTAATTATCTTATATTCCGGGTCAGGTGATAGCACTAGGAAAGAGTAGACAGACAGTCAGTGTTCATCAGGAAGACTCAATTTGAGTCTTTTCACCCACATGGAGAGGTTCACAGGCACAGCCCCTTCCTGTGAAGCAAAGAGGGAAAGCAGTTGCTACCTGTACCTCTTAGAAGCATGTTTCCCACTGTTTATCAGGTGTGAGGCTCACATGGAAGCATGCTTACTCTCTGACTATAAAATCAACATGGCATCCCTACTATAGAACAGTGTGCAGTCAATTACAAGTATCAAGCTGACCGTGTGTGTGTGTGTGTGTGTGCGTGTGTGTGTGTGTGTGTGTGTGTGTGTGTGTGTGTATTTAGTAGAAAAATCTAACAGAGGACAGAACACCCATCAATGTGCAGAAGAACTTGGGGGGTAGACATATAAATTTCTAGGTAAGTCTGCATATTTCTAAAGGCATTTACAGGGTGGGAGGGAGGTCTGCTGTGTTGGACGGGGTGCTTCCTTTCCACTATGTTTTGAGTTTCACGGAGCCCAGCTGGTAACATTTTTCTCTCCCTCCCTAGTTCTATACTAACTTAGAAAAAGGATCCAACAGTATCTCTGGTCCCAAACATCAGCTTTGCACTTCAAAGGTAATGTCCAGGATTGGGGCCTCAGAGTAAGCAGCCTGTGTGTGTGGACAGATTCTCGCATTTAGACAAGACTTCTCTAGTCCTTGGGCACGCTGACCAGCACAGTATATTCCTCCCTCGCACAGGCAGGCCCTCTCTGCTCATCAATCAGAAACCACTGAGCTGTGCGGAGAAGCCCAAAAATGCTTTGCTAAAGGGGCATCCAGCGTGGAGAAGAAACACTCGCTAGGCCGTCTTTACCTATCAGGTGTGCACACTCACGTCAGAAACTCAGGATTTAAAAATTGAAATTTTTCTAGGAAAAGAACTCAGCACTTCAACCACCGCAGCAGTGTGCGCAGAAGAGAGTAAATGGCAGGCTTTTCCAGGGCGAGAAGCACAATGCAGCTAGAGTTTCCCCCTCGCAAGCACTAAAAAGAC
Organism: Myodes glareolus; assembly: GCF_982192425.1. Lineage (NCBI taxonomy): Eukaryota > Metazoa > Chordata > Mammalia > Rodentia > Cricetidae > Myodes > Myodes glareolus. The sequence goes on from NC_142046.1 coordinate 49,560,174, forward strand.
GTGAGCGAGGTTTCTAACAGTCTGACGTCAGGAGTCAGAAGGAGAGCATCGCCTTAGCTTCACTGGCATCTGGGGCTAAAAGAGTGACAACTCAGGGTCCCCACCATCTTTATCAGCTGGTTTCTACTCCGTGGCTTCAACAGGGAAAATTCCCAGGCATCACCAATGACTCAAGCCACTGAGTGAAACTATTATAAAGACACTTTACCACATAGGAACTGCAATTTATTTGGTAAGAAAAAGGTTTGTCCAATGTTTTCATTTCTCTCTAGTTCTTTTGTATAATAAAGTTTATGAAATAAAAAGAAATGTACCTAGTGACACAAGTTCATATTTATTAATGTTCTGCCCTACAATCTCTTACTGTCAATCGGCTGAATTTGTGGGCTTCCAGGTTATTCTACCAAATAAGATTCTGGGTTTGGTTTGCTTTGGTTTGGTTTTTTGTTTCAGCTAGCACCTGCTACAGAATTACAAAGAAACTGGGAACATATTCTGGAATCTAAGAAAATTTGGATCTGGGAAGGAGCAGGCTCTAGGGGACTGCAGTTGCCTGTATTTTATGGCATCTAAATATATATTTGCTGATGGAAACGTATTTGTCTGCTGCTCAAAGAAAAATCAGCTCAAACTGCGTTTTATAAACAAACTTCCCTACATCTTTTTCTGACATTTTCCCCCAAAGAGGAATGCCCACGCCCAGTAACAAACCATCATAGATTTCCCAAAGGGATACAGGGAGCAAGCAAGTTTAAAAAGTCCCTATTGGGCCGGGCGGTGGTGGTGCACGCCTTTAATCCCAGCACTAGGGAGGCAGAGACAGGTGGATCTCTGCGAGTTTGAGGCCAGCCTGGTCTACAAGAGCTAGTTCCAGGACAGGCTCTAAAGCCACAGAGAAACCCTGTCTCGAAAAACAAACAAACAAACAACAAACCCTTATCACTTTTCATAGCCAAGATCCACAGATCCAACATCACCAACAGAGGCTGTGGGGACAGAAAGCCCAGCTCTGTGAAGGGCCAACACACACACCACTGCTGTATCACAGGCACAGGAAAGTGTCCTAGCAAAATGCAAGACACAAGACAGCTCTGAACCAACCTACAGAACACTGAGACTCGAAGACCGACTATCATCCTTACAAACCACAGCCCTCTGCCATTACAGCCCATCTCAGTGTTAGGAAACGACTAACAGAGACTAGAGGACAGGGAGGTGGAAAGGCCCAATTTATTCCACCTGCTTGAACAAAGTAGCAACTGGCCTCAAGCTAACTGCGGGCCCTCTTCTAAGCACTTGAAGACCTGGGAGGAAGGGCGGAGCTCTAAATTCGAGCAACAGTAGAGCCGAAGGTGGAAACAGATGGGCCCATCTGCCTCTGAGTGGACGCGGTAGCATCCTCTCGTACTGAGGACAATTCAAAGAAGCAAACAAGTCCGTATAACTTCAACGAGGTCACTTCCCTTTGTAACCAACTCATTCAGCCCGCCTGTTGTCTGCAGAGGGCAGAAATGTCAGGTGTGGGGTTAGTTAGAAGGCACACACCCTCTCAGACTGATGCCCAGCACCACGTCTGGATAGACCACGGCTTCACAAATGGAGTGTTGCATTCCCAGCACAAGTCTGAACTGGCGAGAAAAAGCCGTGACTGCCCCATGATGTCTACCTGCAAAAACAAGCCTGCTGTTTAAATTCTACTCTCTCCCAGTCCCTACACTGGTCATTCCACCCAAGCTCGCATCCCACATCCATCCACTTAAGTTACAAAACTGCCAGGAGATGAGGAATCTCTGTGTTTCCATTTCTAACTCGAAGCTTAAGCCTCTGAGCAGGCCCCGTGTTCCTGGATGACACAGTATGACTGTCCCCTAAACACGGCATTTGCTCAGTCAGGGGGACACCTCCCTTCACAACTGGATCAGAGAAGCACAAACACTATACCCAACAGGCTGGCAAAGTGGAGGGCGTCTTGTAAGCATGCCAACCCGACAGGACCAGGCATTCTACAGCCAGTGCTTAATGGCACAACATTCACTTAGCTTTAACATAAACTTTAAACAGCACACACATAAATGCACAGACCGTGAAAATATGGTAAAGTGCCACATATTTCCACCTACTAATATTCTGACACTCTGATTTTTTCTGTAAACTTTAGCTCTTTCTGACACACTAGTTTCACTAGTGTGCATTCACTGTTCCGAAGGGCACCTCTCACGTCTTCACACTGCCCTGCCCTTTCCCGTTCCACCTTATTCATCCCCTGCTGCTTTCATGGCATGTGTGTGCAAAATATAGGCTTCACATGAGGGAAAGGAGGTATTTTTTTGCCTTTCTGGGTCTGACTTATTTGTCCTAATACCATGGCCTTTATTTCCATCTGTTTTCCTGGAAATGAACAAACTTTGATTCTTCCTCATGGCTAAATAAAACTCCATTGTGTTTATACACATTTTCCTTTATGCATTCATCTGTCGATTCACATCTAACACCTCAGTTCTTTTAGCAGAAGCCCAATGTACTACAGCATCTTATGTGTGAATATGTTAACACGCACCTCTGTTAGAGAGGCTTAGAGCATCACCCTATCATTGTTCTACCAAGAAAATCGTCAATAACTCCCTAGCAGAATATCATCTCAGTCTAGGTTAGAATTTTTCCCCACTGTGTAGAAATGTATTTTTTTTCCTTCAGTTTATTTACTTAAACCAGTGTGTGCCAACATGGGCAAATGGTCTATACCTTTAATCTGCAACGTATCTTAAGATCTCTTCTAAGAAGTGTGACACTATATTCACTCAAGCAAGACCTGCCTGCACTGGATGCTGTGTTTTTAACAAAAAGGTCTTCATTGTTTTTCTATTGCTAACACAACATACTTCTTCTGCAAGGATCAGATTCTTGTCTCTCGCACTGCCTGGAAAATTACTTCTCAAAAATAAACAAGAGAAGGATGCAGGTCCTGCTGTAGAAATCTTCAGACACGACTTCCATTTCTGGAGCAACATTCAACTGTGCTTTAATACAAAACTATTTATCCTAATTTATTTCTTACTAAAAAGAGACTCCAAAAGCAGAATAATACTATAGATTTCCTTGTAAAAGGCTCTAGGGAGCCATAGGTTCTAATTCACGAATCTTCCTAACAAAGACAGGATCTGACCAGCTACTGATTTGAAAAGAACATAACAAATCAGAGTTATATATTTTCATGTTAATAAAAATAAAAGACAGCAGAGGAGAAAAAAGTCCCGGGATCCACAGTTATGTGCAGTAAAAGGAAGATTCAGCATAAAATAAATCTATCTTCCCGGTAGGCCCACTGCGTTCCTAAGGATCTACTCTTTTTAGGGTACTTGCCAATAAATAGTAAACTAAAAACATGTGGAAATCATTATTTTATATTTGGTCTGCACAATCCCAATGAAAGTTTCACAGAGAAGCTATAGAAAAAGATGAAAAGAAAGACGGGACCCAGTCACGTGGAAGACAGAGGACCCTCTCGGGCTGCGAGTCTGGGCATGGCCTACGCATCTGCGATGTTTGATGCACAGTGGTCCCAACTACTGAACTTGCTAAAATTCCCATCACAGTGCCCCGAGTTTGCAAGAAACAGAAAGACCCTACATTCTCCATCCTCCTCATCTGGACACTGCTCCATTTCCTGCCCACCCTGCAGTTAACTATATTCACGCCACTTCAGGCACACAACGGCACGACTTCTGCATCCCCTTCCCGGTCTATCCACCCGAGACACATATGCTTGTCTTCTGGAGGAGGAAGACTTCTGTCTATCTTCCACTGCATGACGGAAGCACCACAACCTCCATGAAGTCTGCCTGGACCACACTCTGCAGCCCCTCTCCCTTCCTGGCACGCCAGGCACCATTCCATCTGAACTTTTATCACATTGCCTTCAGCTAATCTTTGGGTACAACCTTCCTCCGCAGGCAGGTTCAAATTTATCCTGGCAGTACTTCAGAAGCCCGTAATCATCTATGACTTCACTGGGACAGTAAGGATAAGGATGTGTTAGTTATGTTCAAAATAAAATATGAAAATCAACTTCTTGGGATAAAGGACAAAAGGTCTTAAAGCTTGGGGGTTACTTTCCTAAGAAAAGCGAGTGAGGCAGAAACTTTAATACTTGTGAAGTTTTTGTATTTTTAAATATCAATCACATTATCTCCTTCATAACTAAAAATGAGGCAAAGTATTCAGGTTCATATATTTTATATTTCAAATCATGTACAAGTGTACTTTTATTGACGCATATTGAATGTATTAAATCAACAGCTCTCAACCTTCCCAATGCTGCCACCTTTCAATACAGTTCCTTGTGTTGTGGTGACACCCCGAACCACAAAATTATTCTCATTGTCACTTCATAACTATAATTTTGCTATTGTTATGTATTGTAATGTAAGAAAACTGTGTTTTCTAGTGTTTTATTAGACGATCTCTGTGAATGGGTCGTTCAACCTACAGGTTAAGAACTGCTGTATTAAATGATGCTGTTCAATGCTTTTAACACAAAGTTGATTCACATTATAGAAACCTTAGGCAGTAAAACAAGGATGGAATCAGAATCTTTCTCTAGGGTGACAGCCGAGAATAATGGTCACTGGCACAGGGGACTTTTCCAGACAGATCTGACCCAAGGCTCCAAGTGGAATTAGCTGTCATTGTTTTACACCATTTATCTCAAAGAGACAATTCCTACCACATCCAGTTGTTTTACAAGTGAATAAGATTTAGTGTCTGAAGTATTTGGTTCGGTTGTAAAGCTCAGCTTCCACTCTAAAAATGCTGACTTATACTACCTTCTATTCTGGATAAAACAAAATCTGAGTCCAGATCTTCAAAACCTCTCAGCGACTGAATCACTGTAGGATGTAAACTTAGCTACATCCTTAGAGATGGGCAGCCTAATATGATTATTTGAGGATATTGGAGATCGATTTTATGAATATGACGACATCAGGCCAGAATTTTCTCCAATCTCTCCATACAGGAAGGAAGATGCAGCATTCCACTTACGCCACAATGAGATTTAAAGTATTAATGATATAATGTGTGGGTTAATGATAAACCTTTATGGGATATTATTTTCGTATTCATATTCTCAATTATACTCTTATAAATTGCTGAATCAATGAGCATATGGGGACAGCCTAGTAACACGTATAATTGTACCCTAAAGACTATAGGCAAGAGAACAGAGCAAGCTATTGGCTTATTATTCTATGTCTCTTTGAGAATTCATGCTACCATGGGTCCTTGCCCTACTAATCTTGCATTCCTAACACCAGTCAGGTAAAGCAAACAAGACCCACCAAGCCGTGCGCTGGATCAGCACTCTAACGCTCTTCAGACAAGATAAGACACTCAGAGCTGCTCCTGAGAAGCTGCCCCAGCTCTCTGTATCCGTGATAACTGGTGTTACCCAATTCCCATTCATCCCACTACCCAGCTGCAGATTCTGAGCGTGCACACAGCTTTCCCCGCTACTCCTGCAGACGTTTCAGCGTTTCACCAAATGCTAGGAATTTGCACATCACTGTTACTGCATAGCCCTCCTGGAGAGTCTACAGATCTGGGACGTTCTCCCCGAGCGCCCGGCACATGGAACACTGGAAAACTCTAGATGTTCGAGCCCAGATTCAGGTAACTGATTCCACAGTAATAGACATCAAATGTTTGAATTAATACCAATAAAACACAGAATCCTTTTAGAGAACAGTGGACTGAGTCAGTCTATGAAGGAACTAAAGGGAAGAACAGAATTAAATATGTATTCAGGACTATGTGGTTTGCATTTACAGAATGTTTTAGTACCTATACGAACTGTGCAAGTGGGCTTTGTGGATATGATCTGTAAGATGCGATCTTACTAGTCAATATTCTAGATTTCATTAATTATATCCCACACATCTGAACTTACCCCATAAAACAATATAAACACATCACTCAATTACACCACTATAATATTTTGTCAAATATATTTAGTTAAGATACTACATATTATAGGCACGCAAACATCTTTGACATTTTAGATCTCTTGTGCATACTTTACTAATAATCAAACTAAGTGTCGGCTGCGAGGAAAGGAGGGGCTGCGAAGGGACCACCACAGGGTCCATAATCATCTGCTTTTACCATCTCCACCCACCGTTTGCCTTCATCAGCTCACTGCGGTCCCTGTACAACATTATCTCTCTACTTGCTCCTTCCCTTTATCCTCCTCCTAGTATTTAAAAAGCAATTATTGCACTCTTTTCAAAAATGAACCCTCAGTTGTTTGAGTGGGCCAGCCTCAAGGAGCCCCACCAGTGCAGAAACCTTAGGTTGGATGAGCCTGGCTGGGCTCAGTTATCCCTGCAGCAGCTTGAGATAACATAAAATGGCTGTTGCTGAGATGGCCAACTGAGTGCTGGGGTGAGGGAGTCCACAGCAGTGATCAGAAGAACATAGGGAATGAGATAGCAGAGCATGTCTGATCATCTGCGGAGTGAAGTCACCAAGTCAGGCCCAAGGAGTGTCGTCAACTTGGAGAGTCATCCAGCTTATCGGCTTTAAAACCCTTACTATTCGGTGGTGATTTCTGCACACCAAAGACAGATGTTCCGAGAGTGGAGGACACTCTAAAACACTCAGCACTGAACACTAATTTTTTATAGTTTCTAGCTCACCATAGTCTGTGTTAATATAACAGGATGACTCAATTATAACGCCTTATCAGGCACTGAGTTTTATAAGATTTAAATTAACAATATGGGTTTGTCATTGCTGATAACTTCTGTGTCCAAGAAGGTATGTCCATATCAGAAGGGAAAGTCAGAGCCATGTCGGCCGTGCCCAGCTCTCTTGCAGGGAAGGTGGCTCATTCACACTTCAGGAAGTTGGTCTTCAGCTTAGTAAAGACAGCCTTGGGGTCATTGGTCAGTTCCTCCGCTGTCTCTTTGTATTTAGAGTGTTTACTCAGTAGACACTGCACAATTCTAAGCACTCTGCCCTGTATGTGTCTATTTTTACGTTAGCATAGCACAATTTCAAGGGTGTAAGCCAACAACTGTCGGACATTCACCTAACTGCCTGACCATCATCACCATCAATAACGCAACATTTGGAATTGCTCCCAAAAGAAACCTGTGTGCCTATCAGCAGCTACTTCCTATACCATCCAACCGCTCCTCTGCTTGAGTCTGCCGCTATGGGTCTGCTCACTCCAGACACTGCATATAAACCGAACCAAACAATGTATGGACCTCTCTCCATTCCTGAGTTGATGACAGCTCAGTTGTTGCCACTTTGATCTGTGATGAATGGGGCTGTTACAATCATTCACACACAAGGTTTTAGGAGCCATACTTCTCATTTCTCTTCAATGAGTAAGCCTAGCAGTAGGATGTCTGGGCTGTATGCTAACCTGTTGAAGAAACGTCAAACAGTTTCCCCAAACAGTCATACCATTTTATTTCCCCATCTGCACTCTAGATGAGGCTGACTGCGATTTCTCCACACCTTGTCAACACTGGCGATTGTCTCTTTTTATTTACTGGTTATAAAATAGCATTTCTTTCTGAATTTCTTTTGTTTTTCACTCCCTTACATTGTCCTCTTTATTCCTATCACAACGTTGAGGAAAGAGCAAATGCTCATTTTTCACAAACCATCTGTGAACTGGAGAAATGACAGACTCGGGGACAGAGGCGTCAGCAGACTCGGTACCCTCCGGAAATCATCCTCCCAGGCATCGTGACCACAGGGCCTGTCTTCATCCGAGAACACCACGGAGGCCAGTCGCTTCAGATCCTTCCAGCTGTGACGGTCCCAGACCATAAATTTATACTGCTTAAAACTCTCTTCCCTAAGTCAATTTTCTCATTGGCTTCATCGTTAAAAAATAGCTGGGTCTCTTCCAAGGAGAAGGCTTGGCCTCCAACCAGAACAAGGATGCGGCCTCATTGCCATCATGAGATCTACCTTGAACAACTCTTAATGTCTTACACTGTGGTTTTAACCAGACAAACCATCCATCTTCAATAGTTCTGGACTGCTGAAGGTGGCAGTTAGGTTTTTCATGTGTGCCACACTGTGCAAGCAATCCTCACTCTTGGGTTTCAATCTACTTTCCTATTCTCGTGCCCCTTTTACCTTCTTTTGCTCATCGAGTAAATTCTGAGCAGTGAAAGTTTGCATCTTGTTAAGCTATTTCAAGTCTTTTCTGAAATAAAGTGTCACGAAGAAATAAACACACCGAAATGTTTTCAAGCCTCGAAACAGCCCACAGCTGCAGGCCCTTTTGTTAGACACGCACTTTCCGAGGCAAAGTATTCTCTAAGAATCAGAAAACATCGCCTTCTCTGTACCTTGGCAAGAGGGAAAATGCTTTTATAATAGTCTCAACTGGACACATGTTCCAAAATAATCCATGGAACAGGAAAAATGGATAGTTAGCATCCAGCAGGACAGAGGAAGAAGCGGTGATACCGTAGTCTTGGGAATATATGCAAAGATCCCTCCTCCTGGAACGTATACCTCATTAATATTTCTGGCTCATTTCCGAATGTCTAAGATTTCCAACGCTTTTTGATGGCTGAGTGGTGCTTGCTATTCAGTGACATTTACAGAGCCTGACTTGGTATGACTTTACCATACTAAAGGAGGAAGGCACCAATACAAAAGGATGGCATACCCAGAGAAAACTATAACCCACAAATATCATTCAGGGCAAACTGGTTAAAAAAAGAAAACCAAATATAAAATATGCATACAAGCAACTATTACAGAAACATTAATAGAATGTTCATAGAATCATGCCAATTAGCACGGAACAAACCTAAGTCTTTTAATAAAAGAAAATAAAAGTTCTCAACACTCAGAATAGCACAACAGCATGTGTTAAATTGTATGCACCCATCTGGATTTTCAAACACACATGCACACACTTACACATACATTCATCATAAGACAGGCCTAAGACAAAGCTTAGTTAGACTTGCCTGAGATGATCAAGACTCACAGGATACTTCAGTCAGGACTTGATCATAACTCTAAATTTTCTTTAGGTCCCCATAAGATTATCAGCGCCCCCAACCAGCAGGAAGTAGCCTGGAATACTACACCCACATTCCCAAAAAATGGACTATGGATATTTTCCTTTGATTTTTTAAAAAAAGAGGGGGAAGTGGTGTGGGAGAATTATCTGTATTCTGTCAATCATGTTTTAAATAAATGCTGATTGGCCAGGCAGGAGGTGTAGGTGGGAAAACCAGACAGGAAGTGGAAATGATGCAAAGACAGCAGGAGAATTCTGGGGAGGAGGAAGTTGATTCCTCCCACTCCTGCCCAGATGACCAAAGCAGCAGGATGTGAGCTGCCCCACTGAAAAAGGTACTGAGCCACATGGCTAACATCGATCAGAATAATGGGTTAATCAAGATGTGAGAGTTAGCCAGTAAGAAGCCTGACCTAAAGGGCCAATCAACATTATAACTTACGGAGTTCTCTGTGGTTGATTTTCTCTGGCACTAAACAGCTGTGGGGTACTGGGAGTCACAGAAAACACAAACAAGTAGGCCCCCTCATGTTACATAACACAGTTCATAGTGACTAAGTCCTAGATACACACAGTGGAAACTATGTGAGTTTTTCCTTTACCCTGCAGAAAGCAGCCCTGGAGTCACTCATTTGCCATGAATTTGGCTCTTGTGCCAACAGCGATACTGTGGGTCAATCTGGTATAGGTACTACAGATGTGTGCAGTCAGAACATTTCCAAGCTAATCAAACTGTAAATGTTCTCACAACTGCCTCTCATGAACCCCAGTAAAATCCTACCTACTACAGATTTCATGTTATTTTAAGTCACCCACTGGAATCACACCCTTTCTCCCGTGCTGTGGGGAATCGATGAGCCTCGTTCATAATCGCTGCAGTTAAACATGATTACGGCTAAGTTAAGAACACGGTTGCAGCGATGTCTTAAATGTCTTAACATTACTTTCCTCTGGAATGTTCTCTCACAATAATTCTAGAAACAGAGGAACCTTTGACTAATGTTCCAAAGGTTAAAACATTTGGGAGCAGGAAAGGTTACTCTTCTCGCCAGAATGCCCTTCTATGGTCTTTCAAGGACTTTGAAATTTTTTCTAAATACTTAAATCTTCCTCAACATCAACAGACATTACTTCTGCACATTTAGATCCATACAGCGAACACCTCATTTGTACGATCATTATTTGTGGGTCCACTCGGTGTAGCAGACTACTTTTGATAGCTACTACCTAAGGACACCCAGGATCACACATCATTAGCAATCACTACATCTGTGGCACTTAGTCTGTGTTAGAATCTCACGTAGCAAGCAGGACTCTCAGTGCAGTTCCTACCACACCGTGTTCAGCTGAGTAACGAGCACTGACGAAGTTCAGTCACTTAGCCGTGGCTGAACCTTGACAGAGCAGAGGAACCCAAACCAGACCCCAGGAAGCCTGGCTCCCTATGCTGCACTGGCACAGTTGGCATATAATGAACAGCACAGATTTCATACATGTAAGTTCTGAAGCACAGTAACCCCCAGCTTAAATATTACTGCAGTCACACATCTTCCTGACTGCCCCAGACATCACCAAGAACTCTGTGTTTACTGTCTGTTTGCTTTGTTAAAAATGGCACCATCACAAAAGACATCCCTAAATATTACCATTTATTTTGATTACTTTTAAGCTTTATTAAAATCGCACTGTTCTGCCTATATATTCACTTGTCATTTGCTCATTTTTACTCAATGTTATGTTTCTTAAACTCAGATATGCTGTTTATTTTCACAATGATATGCTATCTTGATGCTGTGTGGGCTATAGAACCCTTGCTGTTTCTCCTGTTTAAGTTTATCAGGGGTATTTTCTCTTTGGATATTTTTAAGCATTTTGGGTTTGAACATGCTTGTAACTGTCCCCTAGCACAGTGCGCAGAGGCAATGTTCCTGGGCTATGGAATATGGAAGGCGACACATTTTACTCCCACCGGAAGTACGACAGGCCAACACACTGAGCGAGCAAGCTCTTTTGGGGATGTTCAGTTTCTATTCTCGAAAGGACAAGGTAGTCGTCGGCTTTCACTGTTTTCCTGACTTGCACGTCACTGGTGACTGACTGACACAGATGCACGGCCTCTAAAGGGATGGAAAGCAGTCAGATCTCTTCATCTGGAATGTTGTGTGCATCATATGTTATATATATGTATTGAAGTCCCCACTGACCTGAAGACATGTGTCATATAATCTAGATACCAACTGCTGTCAGTTATTTAACCTCAAAAAATATTATTACCAGTTTGCCTATTCCATTAGTGATGCCCTTTGATAAACATTTGTCCTCAACTTTAACGTGGTTAATTTTGACAGTCTCCTTTTTATATGAACAGATTCGATTTTAATTAGAGAAGCGCCTACAAACCGAAGTGATATATTTTCTTTCTAAAAGTTCTCTATCTCTCTCTCTCTCGGCCTGGGTTCACTGACTTGCTAATAAGCACTGGGAATCCGCCTGTCTCTCCCTCCCCAGGGCTGGAATTACAAGTGTGGGCCACCTGAGAACTGGGAATTCAGGATCAAACTCAGGTTCTCCTGTTTGCAAGTCAGCATTTTGCCAGCTAAAGTCACTCTCACCACCTCTTTCTAAAGTCATAATGTTTTACGTTTCACCTAAATCATTTTCGTCATTAGGGACAGAGTTTAGGGGTATGCACGGTTGAGAATAAAATTTTTTTTATTATGGCTGATGTAGGAGGGTCATCTGTCTGTGTGTTACTTTCATTGGTTAATAAAGAGACTGCCTTGGCCTTTGATAGGACAGCAGCTTAGATAGGCGGAGTAGACAGAACAGAATGCTGGGAGAAAGAAGCAGAGTCACAGAGCTGCCTGCCATGAAGCTGCCAGGTCAGACATACTGAATCTTTCCCGGTAAGCCACGACCTTGTGGTGAGATACAGATTATTAGAAATGGGTTGAATAAATATGTAAGAGTTAGTCAATAAGAGGCTAGAACTAAGGGACCAGACAGTGTTTAAAAGAATACAGTTTCCGTGTAATTATTTCGGGTGTAACTAGCCGGGAGCTGGGCGGCGGGAACGTGGCCCACCACTCCTTCTACATATGGCTGTGCAAATTTCCTCAAAATTATTACCTAACAGAATCCTCCTTTTTCATGCAGACCTATAACACACGTATCATAATCAAGTTTTACTGAAATCTCAGGCCTATTTCTACACGTCACTGCCTTATTCCCAGTATCACAATATCTGACTGAGGCACACTGTGCATTCTCGAGTCTTTGTATGTCAAATAACTTTAAAAACAACCTTGTTGGATAGCTCAGAATGCCTCGCAGAAAACCTGGCCTTGGAACAATTCTGAACCTGCCGATCACTTGGAGAGGAATGACTCTGTAAGAGTTGTCTAAATCATGAGCAGGATTTCTCTGTACATTTGGTAGGTTTTCTTCAATGTCTTCTACTAAGCTTATTCTTCTGCCTATCCAGAAGACTTTCAAATAACTTGCTAAAAATAGTCAATAAAGTTACAGAAGTAATAAATAATATCCTATTCTTCTGCCTTTTACTATTAAGACTATTCAGTCTGGTTCTCATCTTGACTCGTTTAGAAAGTTATTATTAATCCTGGAGTTTACCTATCTCACCTAGCCATCTGCTATACAGCACTCCACAGTCTATTTCAGGGTGTCAAAGTCTCTGCAGAAACCATAATTTATTAGCAACATCTCTGTTGCTGCTGTTTCCAGTGCCACTCATTTGAGTTCCGACTTTTTATCAGGCCCTCTTCTTTAGCTTCTGCGGTTAACACTGCTCATTTTCTGTGTCAAACTGGATGCCTGGCTGGTTCATTTTCATTTCTCTTCCTCCTACGACCCTTTAATGCAGGTCTATTAAATATAATTTTCTCAGTTTAATGTAAAAATGTACTTCATTCTCACTTCTGAAATGCCTCCCTATTCTCTGAAGAGATTAAGTTGTTCCTTCCTTTCCAGGTTCTTTCTCTTTGCTGCTCCTGAGCTGTCTGCTGGCCGCCACTTATTACAAGCAGGTGGTGCTCAATGCTCCTCCATTTGGGTTTATTTTTTTTTCTTCCTTTATAAAAAGGCATTACTAGGTAGCCCAGATGGGCCTCAAACTCAGAGGGGTCATCCGAACTCAGCCTTACAGTCTAGCTGGTTTTTATATTGTGAAAACTTTGGATGTCTATCATTCTGCTTCAGGTTTCAAAGTACAAGATTTCTCCGTCTTTTGTTTTGCTTTGGTTTTGAGACAGGGTCTCTAGTAGCCCAGGGAGGCTTTAAAGACTAGCCGTGAACTTCCGTTTCTCCTGTCTCAACCTCCTACATGCTGGGTTTGCAGGCATGCACCACCGTACTTTCTATGTGGCTGGGAGTTTCTCTTCTGCTGGCGCTGTTTCTCCTGTTTCTCCACACGGACAGCTCTGAGAGCCTCTCACTGAGATGGGACAGTCATTTCTCATTCTGTCCTCTCTTTCAGTCTCGCGTTAACTTCAACTTCCGATCCCTGTGCGCCGCTGCACTCTTGATTTTCTCCGTCTCAACAATGCTCTCTGTAATGACGCTTCATCTACGCGGTCACAAAATCTTTATCTTTCTAAGCCATTCGTTGGGTGCATTTCATGTGTGCACGTGTGTGTGCATGTGTGTGTGCATGTTGTTTTCCTAATTCTAATGTGTTTCATTTATGAAAATGAGTATTATCAACTCTGCTTGGTCACTTGGGTATTTTATAATGGATTCACTTTTATGGTCCTATTATTTGATTTCTTCAAGCATTTTACATGTGGCTGTCTTTATATGGAGAACATGGACAAAGAGATGCTTACAGAACTAAGCATGTCTTTGCTTACCAGTAGAACAAAGTGTTTCTACAATGACTGAAGTTACCTTCTGTGAGGACGTAAGAGACACCATCCACCCATGGATGCATTACACATCTGTCTTTTGTACATCGATCTTACAAATTAATTTTTAAAACCATCACGTGGGCTACAGAGCAGGCTAAACTATTTCCTTGCATTGCTAAGGAGTGTCACAGACACAGGTCCCTTTGCATGGCACCCAGAACATGGAAGTACACTTTGTTTTCCTTCCCTTCCATCTGCCTTCACTGTCAGTGAGACCAGGAGGTCAACACAAAATATAATCCATGTCTAAAGCAGAACCGCCCCACAGATTACCCAAGCTTCAACAATGGCAAAGGTCTGTAACTACATACTAGAGCCTGAAGAAATGGATATACCACTATCACTACTGATAAAGTAACCCAATCATTTTATTGCTCATATGTAGACACTATGAGGAACATACTCTAAAGCAAAATTAATTTCATAAAATGCATAATTTTCTCATAAATTCAAAGAAAAGTTCAAAATATCTACTTGACCCTTTGTCTCTGTCTCTTTCTGTCTCTGTCTATCTCTCTGGTGTGTGCACATGTATGTGCACGCAGGAGTGTCTGTGTGTGTGTTGCTACAGGTTGAACTCAAAGCCCTGAGCATGTCAGGGAAATACTCTAGCACTGAGCCACACTACCACCTCTCCAATCTCTCTCTCTGAATTTCACTTTGTGATCCACCTGAAGTTTCCAAGGCTCTTGGACGTGAGTGGAGTACCGCAATGTGTGCCACATTCCTCCATTCCACTGGGGATGAGTGGGCATGGCCTTCTCTTCCCCGAAATACAACGAGAAACAAGGACATCGCTGGATCTTTACCGGAATAGGTTTGGCGGGCATCTGCCCAACCTCCCAGGAAGACAAAATAAATCTCATCACATTCACATCCATTCTCCTGGTCAACATCTATTAGGCTCTGACTTGATCACACAGCATGCTGAGCACTGAGGACAGAAAACCAAGTAGGGTGGTCCCTCGCCTTAATGAACTCCCAGTCCATTAATTGTCTTTGTCACCTAATTGCAGCTTAAGCGATGTTCTGTCAAAAGCATCGAAGTCAAAAGCACTGAAGTCAAAAGCTGGAATCCAAGTCTTAGCCACTGATTTAGAACCCACTCAATCTTCACACTGCTCCGTCTCTCTTTGTGATCGTTAATTTTGGTCATCAACTTGACAAACTCACTCTGGAGCTGGTGAGGGGTGCCACTAGGGGACAGGGTGTCTGTGAGAGCGTTCCTGAGAGAATTAACTATGAGGGCAGGGCAAGACTCACACTGAATGTCATGATAGCATTCCAAGGGTTGCCCCCCAGACACACCCTATATTCAAGTTTCGTCTTTTTGATGGTTCACAGAATTTGCTCATGACTGGTTTGGATTATTGCCTCAATCCTGTCTACTTATTGGCAAACATAAAATGATCATGTGCCTGTATACAACATGCTTGAATACATGGATGAAGTGATACATATCACTGCCCCCAGCACTGCAGCCCTACTACGTGACCTGAAAGACAAAGGATCGACACTCTACTACATCTGCCCAAGGCCTCCAGGATTACTCCGGGCATGACAGGGCAGCTCCAGTGCTAAGGACAAAACCCAGGGTGTCTTCCAGGTCTTCGGGCCCCTTTTGGTTTCGACCCCAGGTGTTTAGTTACTGACTGGTCTACACACATTAAAAACTCTCCTACACAATGAGGCCAAATCGTTTCCAAACCCTCTTCGGATGGCCCAATGAGAACTTGCCACGCCACTGCCTCCTACCCCTCCTTGCTGAAACAAAGCCTCTCAACATCCTCTTGGCATTCAGGAGATGGTGAAAGTGAAGGCCTGTGCTACTAACACCAGTGATATCAGAGGTCGCTGTAATCATGACTATGAGAGAGTTGTTAACGCCAAAGGAAGGCACCCGTCCAGGAGATTCCACGGCTCTGAGAGAATGGGAAACCCGACAATGAGGATCGGCTGCTCCCACAGCAAGCGGAGAGCTCAGGAAACCCTGCATGGCAGAGGGGCCAGAGACACAAGCGGTAGACAAAAAGGGTGGGCATTTGAGATACAACTGGATAAGCTTTCAGCATGACGGTATGCGCACAGCAACGTGGCCCTTCCAACCCAGAAAGCATGAAGCAGGCATCGCCACCACCCAGCCTGTTTACTAAGAGAGCAGGGAGTCGTGTGAGCCACGCCTGGTCTCTGTGACATATGACTCAAATGTTCAGATTACAAAGTGAAAAATTTGGGGGCATGGTTTCAAAAGTTTCCCATCTCTACAAGACACAAGTGCTGGTGGTGGTGGCACAGGCCAGCACTCGGAAGGCAGAGGCAGGGGATCTCTGTGAGTTCGAGGCCAGCCTGGTCTATAGAGTGAGTTTCAAGACTGGCAGGGCTACACGGAGAACCATTGTCTGGGGGCGGAGGGGAAGACACAAGAGCTAAAGATCAGAGGTGCTCAGAGTAAGGAAACTCATATATGACCAAAGTGATAACATCAGAGAGCTCTCTGGCTGTGGATGCCATAATGCCCGGCCCGAGGCCCAGCAGAGACACCTGCCAGAGCACGGGGTCTGCTTAACCTGGCAGGTGATGGAAGGGGCCTGGTCAGCACCCTCCAGCTGGCGGCTGCTTTGTCTCCTGTTCGTTCTGGACAGAAGCGATTACGGTGACAGAGTAGTGGGAAAAATACCTCCTGACACAACACGTTCAGCCGGTCCCCGCCCTCAGCTACAGAGCAAGACGGCCAGTGTCCCTCGCCGCCCACCTTCCATGTGCTTCAGGATGAGGCGCGCTTCAATCTTTCCTGCACTACCTACAGCGCCAAGGTTGTAAAACTGCCCCACATTTCGGAACTCCGTTGGGGACCATGCTTCGACAAGTATACCACTTCCCAGGGTAGGCACGTGAGGATCAGAAAAATAAGTGAAGAGTATGAAGATGTGGGTGAAAACCATAAAGCAGAAAATATAGGAGTGTACGGGAAGGGAGTTCCAGTAAATACTGAAGTCTGCCTGTGTTCATTTTCCAGACGCTTTTATACCCCAAGGCCACAGGGGGAAACGACAAAAGACTGCTTGAACAGGACACCAAGGACAACTGGAACAGTTATTTGCTCCAATACGTCGGAACATTAAGTCATTGGCATTCTCTTGTTTAGGCAATGAGCCCACCCTAGGCCAAGAAACCTGAAGGCAGCCACTCCATAGGTCGAATCTCCTAATTCAAAAGAAGGACCAGAAGGACAGCTTGAATTCTCTGACCTTTGGTCGGGGTGGAGTGGATCTTAATGTCCAAAAGATCACAGAACCACACCCTAGGTCAGGGTGTGTAGCCACACTTGTCAGCACCTCTGAGCAAGAGGAAACTCTCTATCTTAAGACAAGGTGGAAATAGGCTCACATTTTTGGGCCCCACACAACTCTCTCTGCAGCCCTAGGAGAAGGCCGAAATAAGCCACATGTGCATCACTGCCTCTGCAGGATCAAACACTGATCACTACAGGTGAGGAGGCACACACCGTGTCTGCCTGTCTGTGTGCCTAATGGACGACTTTGCAAATGAAGAACCCTAGACCCAGACTTAGATTTAAACAAAATGTCTTAATTTTAAGAATCAGTAAGGCCAGACTCACCAATAATTATAGGTCACTTCTTATAAAACAAATTCATTCTTTGGAATATATCCTATCAAACAGATAACATTTTAGCCACAATGCATAGACGGTGATGTTCATTTCTCTGTAGTTAAAAGAACCAATTAGTTAATCATCCTTGCATTGGAATATTATGTCACCACTAAGATGATAAAAATCTCTCGACACAAAGTATCTACCATCATCTGGATGAAAATGTGATCACGTGATCGTGAGCGATAGACAGAGAAGCATGAATCCAGTTTTAGCTTTTGGAGAAATGACTCCTTGGGATGTATTTCCGGTCTCCCGCGGAAGAGGGGCTGACACCCCCACTCAGAGAGCACAGCAGAGTATAAAAGACTCAAGGGTCAATAGCATGGAAAACCGGATGGTTTAAAAGAGGCCATACAGTTGAGGATTCTGGCTGCTGAACCTAGGAATCAGTGAGATGCCACCGTCTGCGTGTTACACGAGATGCTCAGAGTAGCGCAGCTGACACTGAAGGCCACCCCGGGAGTGGGTGGTAGAGCCAGGACTAGCTGGAGTCTGTCCTAACAGCTCGACCTGCAAGCATACTTAGGTGGCGCTGGCTTCCTCGGCCACAGCTCCCCAGGACCTTTCCTCGACCACTGGACCACTGTATGAAACTTCTGCAGAGTCTGTGTTTTCTCCCTGCATGCATGCCCTTTCCAGCCCAGCCAGGTCACTGGGACCTGCTAGCACACTGGTTAAGAAGCCAAGCGGCTTGTACAGGCTGAACTGAAGGCGCTGGGCACTGGGCACTGTTCAGCATGGGCGGATGCCGCTCAGCAGGCGGCACAGGGCTCCTTTTCTTTGTTTCTGAGTCTGGGAAAGAAAGCAGAAGTTCCGAGACACTTTTAAATCAGTGTTTGAGGGCGTCAGCAGTAATTAAAGAGCAAGCTTCAAAAAAAGTCTGTTATCAAAGCAACCTTAACTAGCTGCCTTCCGTTTTAATTTGTTGTAAAACGACTGAATCTCAAAGATCTCTTCTAAAAATACAAAGTAATTCTGCCTTTCAAAAAGTTAGTCCTGAATCTCTAATAAGCCAATCACATTTGATTAGCCCCAAACAAGAGGGGCCCTTGCCTTGCCCTTCTTTCTTTCCCTAAACTTGCTCTGCACCTCTCCGTTTACCTCGCCACAGTCCTCTCGACTGAGGGGACAGGACGGGAAAGGGGCATGAAGGCACAACCTGGGCTCCTTTCCACAACATGGACTCCTTCCTGTCCCCACGGTGCCCAAAAGTTCTGTACCATCCATGACTTTCTCTTTCTCATTTCCATAAGGTCAAACTCTTTTTCAAGATTTCCAAGATTGAGATGAAGAGAGTTTAAAACGATTTCCCCTCAGTGAAAAGGGGGATATGTAGAAAGGACTAGGGAGTACTCAAATTAATTTCAGCCTAGGTTTTGCAACACCTAACTAAGTGAACAAAGCTTCGGGTAACAGAGGAACACAGTCGTGTGCTTGTGATCAGAGGATGAGAATATGCTAGGCAGAGACCAAATGTCAGCCCCCCAACATGGGCCACCCTGCTGAGATGATACCCCTCCATTGTCCGACTTTAGGATAAGGATTCCCAGAAAAGTCACTGGTAATGGGAAATTGTAAACCTTGAGTCAGCTGCATCCGAATCTCAGCTGTGAACCACAGGGAACCCACAGGAGCTGAAAGGCTAAACCAGGTTTAACTGCCTTTTGCTCTCACATTTATGCCAGAGGCCAATGCCCCGCCCTCTTACTCCCTGAACTTTATCGTTCAGAATCCCTAGAGACGGTGCCCAGCACTGACCACAGGAACTCCCAAGACACTGCTCTCAGACCCATGGGACTCTCGGGATGGCAGCATAGCAAAACTGAAGGGTGTGAGCTCCGTGTGCCATCAAGTGCAATGACAGAATTGAACTCAAGAGTGCCATGGCCATACAGACGGGACACTGCAGAGCACCTGGGTTGCAGGGCTGTGAGAGAGCCTCACCCCGGACCTGCAGCTATAGCGAGCTGCTCGTCTTCTTGTTGCCTTGTCCCCTAAAAGAACCCCCGGGAGAAACAGCTCCAGAGTAGAGGAGCTGATTTGGGGATCACAGTTAACGGGGACCTGGTCCCTTGTGGCAGGAAAGCCTGGGCTATGTGGCTCCACGGTGGCAGGAGCACACGGCACATCCTTGTTTCAGTTCTGCAGACTTGGAAGCAGCACGCTAAGTCTGGAACTGGGACCCAGTTCCCATTAACCCTTTTCCTCCAGCTAGGCCCTGTCTCCAAACCTCCCAAATTTAACCACGGGCTACCATGCTCAAGTCCGTAAGTAAAGTAAACCGCAGCTCTATCAGGCCTGCCAAGGGATGAGGTGTGGATGGTGAAACAGAGACACCTGTGTGCTGTGCCCTCATCCTGTAAGCAGCAGGAGCTTAGCATCTTAGCACTGACAAGAAGCCTGTGATGAACTTATCTTACAATTCTAGTCGAACGTCTTTCTGAACAGTTTCTCTACATTAAGAGTAACGGTGTGAGGGATCTCAAGGAGCTGGAAGGCCGCGGACTGTGAGCCAGGCCCAGAGGCTCAGGAATGTGGACGGAGGGTGGGAGGCACACAGGGATGGAGACACCTCATCAGCACATGCATGCAGTCTATTCTAGAAAAGGTAGCCATGTGCAAAGGCCCATGTGAGCAAATCTCCCAAGGCGAACAGGAAACACCAAATGCACACGAACACGCAGACCTCGAGCGTGTGGTTGCTGCACAACACGGCAGATTCTGCCTGAAGCTCACTAAGTGTTTCCATGATGGAAAGCTGTCGGCTCTCGACAGTTTAAAAGAACTTTAGAGTTCTTATCACCATTTCCGAATCTCCAAAATGGGCCCCCAAACCTCCCATACCTGACAAAGACAAAGACTTTCTTCCAAGTGAGAACCATAGAAACACGGTATTTCCTTCATCCTTTTTGCTCCCAATTCAAATCAGGGAGTAGAAAAAAATTTAACAACAGGAAAAAAAAAGTTTGGTCTTTTGTTTTGTTTTTTTCTCACTTCATTTATTGCATGGAGAGTAATTCACTATGAGGCTTTCCCCTGCCGTCTCCTCTACCCTCGCCTGTCAATTCACATCCAGCACAAACACAAAGCAGAAGAACACAATCTATAGGAGCAGGAATTATTACACAGTAGTAAAGGATGCCCGTCCAGTCTGAAATGAACTATTCTGACAGCGCCCCCTAGTGATAAAATCACTGTTCCGACCAAAGTAAGTCTATTCTAAACTGACTCCAGACGTGGAGTGGAAGCAACTGTGGGCCGACACTCTCGGAAGACCTGTCCCAGACGCCATCCCAGGCAAACAGTAACTCCAGCTTTTCTGACACTGATCTACACCTCTAAGCAGGAGCAATGACGTGTTTCACCACCGCCGCTGTCCCTACGAGCACGAGCAGGGAACACGGACTTGAAGGGCACTGCAACCTCGAGCCTATTTGATGCATCCGGGTATCCTCGCTACCTTTGATTATCAACTCCACACAACCTAGACTCACCTGAAAAGAGGAAACCTCAACTGACGAATTGCCTTGCTAAGATTCACCTGTGGTCAGACCTGAGAGAAACGGTCTCACTGATGATGGACAGGGGTGAGGGGAAGGCCCAGCCCACTGTGGGCAGCACCACCCCTACGGTGGTGGACCCGGACGCCATAGGCTGAGCGGGAACCAGAGGCAGCCAATAAGCAGCGCTCTTTTAAGGCTCCTGCTTCACTTCTACCCCGACTTCCCTCAGAGATGGATGGTTACCCTGAAGTATACCCTGACATCAACGCTTTCTCCCTAGGCTGTTTCGGGTCATTATGTTTACCATAGAAACAGAAAGCGCGTGCGGCAGCTGGGCTAGAGTCTGGTTTACTTCTCCTCCAGAGTTAGCGTTCACTTTGAGTGACTCCTACCTCTCTTCACCCAGCACTAGGGAGAGTCTTAGAAACCAACGCAGTCTCTGGAAATAACTTGATACTACTTAACTGTATTAATTTAATCACTAAATACTGGAAACACTCCAATCAATTTTGCAAAATTAAGACTTTTGGTTTCAACAAGAATTGTGTAGAACACATGCTAGGTTACTTTGGTTTGTTAATAGAAAATGTAACACAAATTCAAGAATTTTAATTTAGAATCAAAGTGGAAAGTACTTAAACCATCATGCCTTCAATTGCCTGTTGAATAAAACGGCAGCCAACTGCCTGACCTGTCCAGTTCAGTCACCTTTGATCTACTACAGTCTGATGCCTTCAAAAGGCCAAACTTCCCTTTGGGGATTCTCCAAAACTCATTGCTGCCCTCTACTGGGAAAACATGGAATAAAGCTAAAGTCACCTTATTTCTTCTCAAGGGGTTTCAACACCTTAGTTAAGATTTCAGGAGGGGAGAAAGTAACCTTGCAGAAAGTAACTTAAAAACAATTTCCCGCTTTGTCAACTAAAGAAGTCTAAATGGTGGCAAGGTGTGAAGTTATGACCATGGCTAGCTAAAGTCAAGGCCCAGTGTTCCAGCACCGCAATTTTTTGGTCTGAAAACAAAGGCAAATATTTCTCCATTTTAAACCCTTGTAACTTTTAATAAAGACTTAGCATTCTTATCCTACATTAAGTTTTACTCTTCCACACAGGTTTAAAAGTAGTTGTGGTTTCTTCCGACTATTCTTAACAAGTTCACATATATCAACCTCTCTAGCATCCAACAGATATCCTCAGAACTTCGCTGATGGTGGCAATGATGCAGTAACTGAGATAAAGATGAACCAACTGTCGACCCCACACATGCAAGTGCACGGTAAACACTGCGTTCCTCTCTCCTCTCCTCTCCCAGCTCCATCACCTTTCCCACGCGACGACCCTTTGGGCTTTACAGTCCTGTGATGTGCGAGCCACATTCCCTGACGAGAGGTGAGTGTCACTGTCTGGACTGTCCTGCATAGCTCTGCACCTCAGAGCCCACTACTGGGAGCGGGGGCAGAAAGAGACTGTGTGGCATCCCCCACCAACGCCAGCAAGCAGAAAACAGGAACAAGGGCATCCTATGAGCAAAATGATAACAAAAGCAACATGAATGATTACAAAATAATAACACATACTATATGATAACAACCATTTATTGCAAAGTTTGTCCCAAACGCAATGCTATACACACAAACATGGGAAGATACCGTCTCCGCCCATTTATGAAAGAGAAACTAAACTAGGCTCATTATTTAACATGTCCTTTCACCAAACGTGACTTAATAACTGCTGGTGCTACCAAGTTCTCACCAGCCAGGTCTCAAGCCATTCTACCAATTGAGGTTCACCCAGACCCACCAGAAAGCTGTCAAACTCTCTAGCTCCCTACCACGACACAGCTCCCCCAGTGGTCGCAAATGGTATGGCCATCCCTCCATCCTTCCTGTGCTGAAACTGGACAACTGGGGCTGAGCATGAGTAACAGACCCACTCCCTTATCTAATCCATTTAGCTGTTTTCCTGTCCCTCTCCTCTTCCTCGGAAGGGAGCAGAGGCAGCACGGACTAGAAATAAGAATGGAGCTCCTGCCTAACTCGTGCTCGCCTTTGTGTGTGCGTATGTGTGTGTGGGGGGGGTCCCTTTCCCATGTCAGCCTTTGGGGGATACCTCTCATGCTGCTGTCTGCAAGATGAAATAAAAGCAACTTCCTTAACCTCCTCGTGCACAACTGTTTGGAACAAAGACAGGAACACACACACACACACACACACACACACACACACACACACACACAAACAACCAAACAAAAACAAAAAAAAAAAAAAACAGTGATGCGATGCCCTCCAAAGGAACATCGCTGTGCCGCTGTGCACTCTGTAGCTTCCGACTCCCGGGCTCCTGGCTAGCACAGGGCATGTCTCCTGGTAGCTGAGGTTACCTCTGGCTTTTATGGGGCAGAAAAGAAAATATGAAGACGCCTAGACAGGCAACAGCAGGGAAACCCTAGTCCCAAAGAATAAAGGCTGTGATTACCCACTCTCCTGTGTGCTCCCAGGAGCTCTTTCTCCATCCCCATCCAGAGAACCCTTGCTGGAGAAGCCATTCCCATCACCCACCTCAGGAGTGTGCCTGCGTGCCTGTAGAGCATCCAGGCTTCCCCAGCCATGGGTGACCTCTCTATTCATGTAATCGCCACGGTGTCCTTGTGGACTCGGGATCTGCTTCTGTTCAGCACGGTGTCAGATATCCCGTGCTGGCCACGGCTCAGCCCCAGGCAGCACAGAATCTGTGATGCTGTGTACAGAGGTCAGGCTGTTCACTCCGGTCATACCTGTGCCCAGCAAAGTTGGAGGAGGCACAGCGCGCTTCACTTCTTGCCTAAGACTGATGTGATGTGCCCTGTGCACTACAAATCACAAGAAATCCCTCCCGCTGACATCCTACGGATGTGCAGCCACAATGGCTCAGAATAAATATTGCCTTAGAAAAAAAGATGTCATGACCCAGGAGATGAGCGTGCCACTCCTATTAAGGAACAGTACTTGTGTTTTTAACAAAGATGCTGACAGCAGCATCTTTAGATGCCTAAAGCAGACAACCTCCATTAAACCTCAGCAGGACACATGATACGATACACCCAGAATACAGCATCACTTCTGAGACGCCTGTCAAAACATGCGGGTGAGTCCAACTGTGGGGGAATACCAGCTATTTATTTAGACCTTTATCGAGGGACATTCTACAAAATAACTGACCCAGATTCTTCAAAAGTGTCAGAGCTAAGGCTGGAGACATGGCTCAGTGATTAGGACCACTGACTGCTGCTCTTCCAGAGGTCCTGAGTTCAAACCCCAGCAACCACATGATGGCTCACAACCATCTGTAACAATATCTGGCGCCCTCTTCTGGTGGACAGCCACACACGCAGGCAAAACACTGTCCATAAAAAAAATAAACTTTTTTTAAAAGTCTAACAAGAGATTCATTGACTTTTTCCAAACTTTTGTGTAAAAAATAATGACATCTTGAAATTTGCAACAAATGGATGGATCTAGAAAAAGAACATTGAGTGAAGTAACCCAGACCCAGAAAGACAAATATAATATGTACTCATTAATAAGTGGGGTTTTTTTTGACATAAACCAAAGAAAAACCAGCCTGCAATCCACAACCCCAGAGAACCTAGACAACAAAGAAGATGCTAAGAGAGGCATACACGGATCCACATAGAGGGTGGAAAAGACAAGAACTCCTGAGGAAACTGGGAGTATGGGGGTCAAGGAGAGGGTAAAAGGAGAGAGGGAAGGAAGGGGAACAGCGAAAACTGTATAGCTCAATAAAAAACAGTTTTAAAAAAAAGTGTAACAGCTATACAAGAGAAAGACCAGTCTAGATCAAAGGAAACAAGCGCAGCTCAACAGTGTGGATTCAAGCCGGTAGGGAAACAGACGAAACTAACAACTTCAGAGTATGTGCAGGTTAACGCAACTTTTCTGCTTTTGATCTGTACTGCTGTGCTGCAGGAGACTGTCCTTGTTTGGGAGACACACCACCTGCAGAGCAGCTGTGGGCAAAGGGTGCCCCGCGTGCTGTGTTCTGAACTGCTCAGAGGAAAGGGTGAAAACGGAAACACGTGCAGAAAATTGTGTGCCGGGCACCTCCGTCTCTTACGAGGCGGGAAGTCGTGCGCTCTGTGTCTACATTTCTAGCAAGTGTGAAACTAATTCCAAAAAGAAAGTGAAAAAGGATCAGGCTCCACAGTATTAAATAAACGTGAACTGTAGTGTTTCCACCTGCTGGTGCCCAAACTCACCCTAGAATCAAATAGGGCTGATAGTGTTAGGTTCTCAAACTACAGTAACCAATCTTACAGACTAATAAAAGAAATTCATGTTCGTACCCAGCAGGACATTGCTATGACTTCCATTTCTCCTTATGTGCTTTTTGGTTGTTTATTTTGCTTCGTTCTGAGACAGGGTCACCTGGTCGGCCTTGAGCTCACTATGTAGACCAGGCTGGCCTCAGATTCAGAGATCTGCCTACCTCTGTTCCTTCCTCCCAAGTGCTGAGATAACAGACGTACCACCATGTCTCGCTCCCTTTCTCCTTCTGATACAGACCAGCTAACCACTAGCCATTTTTAACCTTTCGATGGTGAGGTTAATACAATGCAAGCAAAAGCCCTTTTGCTTGTCCGACTTCCCATGAGCACTGAGTGACCACAGTAAGAGGACTACGAACTGTGTGTTCAGACCCAGCCCTTCTGGGTCAGGAAGAGCTCTGCTCACCGGGTGACCCCTGTCCGTCTCTGTGGCTCAGACCGCTGGACTCCATCTCGCCTTGTGTGGGTTTCAGAAAGCACATGGATATGAACTGCGAATGTGGACCATCAGGGTTCATATCGTGGGCCATAAACCTTAGGCCACAGCCAGTTCTGAGGACTGAATGTCCCCGAAAACTTATGTGTACAACCTCACGCATCTGTGTTCAGTTTTAACAGACTCAATGATGCCCTTCTCCACCTACTGAACCCAACACAGTGAGTGACAGGCCATCATGCATCCAAAGGCATCTGGAATCAGGACCCAAGAAAGCACTGTGAAAGGCAGAGATGGCATGGAACCTTTCCTGCTCACGAACAAGGCCATCTGTGAAGCAGAGAAGACATAAATAGCTATTCCTAGCTCGGCTCTTGGAGGTCATGGTTAACTTAGTATACAGGGAACATCTCAGGGTCCAGGAGTGTCAAGTACCTCACTACCCTACATTTTAAACCAGGGGTCTTACAGAATTTTCTCACCAAAGACAGGAAAGTCAGGGCCAAGGAAAATCAAGATGATCCCTAAACATGCACTAGGAAAAGATGACAGAATGGTAAAAACGCTTTACACGGAATATTGTGTGTGCAGGTGTGTGCGTGTGCACAACAAACAACTGAGATCCAATGAGTGGAAAACGGGGTGGAAGTGGAAGGCTTTCTGTGACACTCAAGGACACGTGGTCAGAAGAACAGGAAGAGCGTCTGGCATCCTGCTATGAAGAGCAAATGCACTGTCGAGCTGAGGTCTAACCTGTGCACCTGTCTGCAACTCTCTGGATGAGAGGTGGGGTTCAGACAACAGACCAAGGATACCTGAAGAGGAGTATGAGACAGGAGAGCAGTCATCTTTAGGAAGCAAAACAGCCAGGACAACATTTCTAGGCCTTCCCTAGATGATGCTTAAAAACTTAGTAGTCTCCTTTTACTCTGCGAAATTCTGAGATGGAGAGTTGTCTATTGTTTGAAAGAAAGATGACAAATTAAGGCCTAAATTCAAGAAGCCAGGATCTACGTGTAGTGGTCACACCAGCAATCCTAATGCTTGGGAAGCAGAGGCAGGAAGGTCATGAGTTAAAGGCCTGGACTATATATTAAAACTCAGTCATAAACAAAACAAAAAAATCCAATAATAATAATAATAGTAATAATGCAGAAAAACCAAGGCATGTGAGAAGGCATGACTGCAAATTCAAATCCCTCACAGTTCTAGCTGCTTTCTGTCCGAGATAAGGCAAAATGGGATTTGAGATATATATCACAGTGACATGGAATAAAATATTTTTAAGGGAAGAAAATAAAGTCATGGCCTGAACAGATTCTTCATCATCTCAGCCTGACGGCCACAGGGAAAGTCTGCGCTGCGTTTAGGAGCCGCACAGGGTCCATTTTCCTGGAGGGTAGACTATGCAGTTAGAAATTCAGTACTGAGAACCTTGGCCTTTCTATTAGGCAGAAATCTTTCTTTTATTTCCTTTTTTCTTTTTTTTTAGTTTTTTTTTCATTTATCTGTCCTCATGTTTGCTTTTGTTTGGAAGGCACTCTTGAGCAAAGTCAGAAAGTTAATCACGAAGCAGAGTCTAAGGAAACACAGAACAAGAGATTGAAAGGAAGATAGAAATCTAATTACAATTGTTTAGTTAGAAACACAGGGCTCACGTTCTAAACATCTGTGCTTAGACCCACAGCTAAGTGCAGTCCTCACCCCTCGTCACGGAGCCTTCTCTTTGCATCAAATGGCGACCATTGCAGAAAGCCACAACCAATCAATATGCAGAGCTGTGGAGCCCAGTCCCAATGGACATGACTACAGAACAGCTCCCAAACTGAAGGGTCAGGCAGTGTGGAGGAAAGCGAGGAAGACAGACTGTGAGAGGGAGAACCGGGGAGTTTGCTGTGAGACTGGGTCTCCTAGGTGTCAGGAGTCACCCCCATCAAGTCTCACCAACACGACTGACTAAACATGAGCTGAACAAAGTCAGTAATAAACACGCCAGAGTGGACTGGAGAAAGGTCCCACAGCCTCAACCCTTGTGGGACAAAACGAAGTACACCTGAGGAACGCTGAGAGGGAGAAACAGTCTTCCCCAAAGGTCAGCCCTGAAAACATACGCACACAAGTAGCATTATGGAGACTGAGCAGATTATATTGAGGACTATTTTTTAAAGGGGGAAAAACAGAGGAAGCTGGACTAGAGAGATGGCTCAGTAGTTAAGAGCACTGGCTGCTCTTCCAGGGGACCCAGGTTCAATTCCCAGCACCCACATGGTGGCACACTGCCATACGTAACTTCAACTCCAAGAGATCTGCCACCCTATTCTGGCCTCCTAGTGCACCAGGCATGTACACTGTACACAGATATACATGCAGGTAAAACATCAATACACAGAAAATAATCATTTTATAAAAATGTAAAAACAGCAGAAGAGCCATGTACAGTGACCACTGCATAACTGCCATTCAGGAATGTGTGGCTGAGCCTAGAGAATCATGAGCTTGAGACCAGCCTGGGCTACGCAGTGAAACCGGAAATGAAAGGCAAAAAAATCAATGGAAAAAGAAGGAAGCAGAAGGGTCCAGTGCTGTAGGAGAACAAGGGTAGGCTCTTGAGATGAAGTCAACATTGTAGGAAGGAGGTGGCACACAAACCCAGCCTGCAGACTGGGGGAACAGGCGAAATGCGCAGCCAAGACAGAAAAACAAAGCGCAGAACAAACGGTCCCTTGCGGATATTCCAAGGGACCTGTGTGGCCCTTCAGACCTGCAGCTAGAAAGATGCCTGAGATACATAGAAGCTTCTACAAAGTGAACACAGTAATAACCCCATAAAACCAGAAGCCGTTACACTTCAGAACTCTGGAGAGGTCAGATACTTATGCAGCGGGGTGTAGGGTACTCATTCTTGTCTAAATGAAAAATTGCTTAAAAACTACTCTAAAGCGCCAGTGAAATACATTTTTGGAAGAATGGTTTTTTTGAAAAGTCAAAGTCTTGAAGTTAGCACTCAATTACTGTGGAGGCCCTAAAATGTGGATCCATTTCCATCTTGTCTGACAGTCAGAGAGTTGGAGACTGACTAACAAGCCTATTGCATGTTCCAACTCAGGATGCAATTGCTTGATGCATGTCCCAACTCAGGATGCTTTTGACATTAACATAGCTCCATTCAGTCCTGAGAGATGGTCAGGACACGCAATCTTCTATTCCTTCTTTTGTAACTATAAGGTCACCTGGGGAGGGGCAGCCTTCAGGATACCCCATCTAGAGCAGCTTCACTACCTAGACAACAGAATGATAATGATTTGATGTCTTAGAGTAATAAAGTGATTGTGTGAGATATCCTTTGTATTATGTTAATAAAGTCTTCTGTTACCTTCTCTCCGCCCCCCCCCCCAGTTTTGCTTGGTATGAAAGCTATGGAAAATTAAACACGGGTGATTTCAGTAATCACTGGAATGCCCTCCCGGTATAATTCTATGGTTTCCATTCTGTTATTCTTCATACACCTCCATATTCTTTACTTATATTTTTAAATTCCCATACCCCTAACCTGGTAAGAGGCTGGTCCACATCAGTTACTTAATCCTGGGTGTGCTGAGATACAGTATCCAAAGTACATCTGCCAGCTCCATTTAGATCACACACAATTCTGGTTCCTATCGGCTCTCTCTACACCAGTAAACAGGAAAGCAAGCAAAGAAACATCTCCTTTTAAATCTGCAGGGTATATATTCTTAATTATTAACCCATGATACTAACTTTAAAACCAAATAACCAACCCAATGACTGCCCATTAGAATTTACATATAGCATAATGAAAATCCATCATAATGACAAATAATTCAGAGTAAATACATATATGATTACATGCCACTTTGAGAATCTAAAACCTAGAACTGAAAAAACTGTAGGTAATCAATTTAGTGGACATAAAATGGACTAGAAAGGGATTATGGATCTTCTATGAGAAATGAATTAAATCCCATAGATATTCACCCAACCTTTACAACCAAATTTGGGGAACCAAATTTGGGGAAATAGTTCATTCAATAAAGACTGGGGCCTGAGCCCGCACTGCAAGCAGTGGCATAAAAATACCCAGCACAGTGGGGCACACCTGTAACCCTAGAACTGGCCTGCAGAGGGTGAAGGGCATGACAGTGCCTCCCTGGAGCTCACCGACCAGTCTCGAAGAGTCAGCTTAGGTTCTGTGAGAAACTCTGTCTCAAAAGAATAAGCGGGGAGAAACTGAGGAACGGCACATGATCTCCAGCCTCTACGAGCACATGAGCCTCGAGAATACTGTTCCACATCACACAGACCAAACACTTTTCTCATTTCACCGTTTCAAACTAGGTTTGAAATTGAGTATCCCTCTTTTTAAAAACCCAAAGGAAAAGTAATACAGCTATTTCACCTCTCCAGCATCAAACCTTGCCGGCATTCAGTCTCTCCTTTTGGGGGGGCTGGGAGCTGTTGCATGCCAAACTGACATTATGAGAGCTCCATGCTGTTACCTAAACCTGCAAGAGCAACCTGTGGTAACAGGAAGGAAGACCCACGGCCAGAGGGGTGATGATCGGATAATCTCCAAACTGAAGCCAGAGTGCGCTGGAACCTTCTTGCCATTTCTTTATGGTTTTCTTTCTGAGCTGGGGGACGATCTTTGGGAGATGGGGTGGATGGAGCTTACCTTCTTGGCTCTTTGGGCTATGTCTGGCGTTCTTGTCAGCAGCTTCTCAATCAGGTACTCTCTGTTCTGCAAAACAAACGACCCCGACAGTTGAACGCCTCGCTGGATGCCCACAGGGTCACAGCAATTTCAAAACAGCAGATTGACTTGGGGTGTTAAGCATGTTACCTTGGCTTTCTGGAAGAATTTGCATTTTAAAAGTTCTGCTGCTGTGGGCCTGAAAGATCAATAATAAATTAGAGTTGAAACAATCACCACATAATAAAAATACTGCCTTGATGCTACGGCTTAACCTTAGAGCATTTCTGGAAGACTGACCTTAAGACAAGCAAAACCAACAACCAAGTCAATCACAAGGTGGCACCAAATGAGGCAGGGCCTGTTTCCTAGCTCCTTCTAAATACCTCTCCTGCAGAACACATAAGCTCCTGTGAGTTCATGTGTGGGCACAATCAGCGTTCCAGCCGCCACTCTTATACTTCAGTATGTCCACTTGGGAGATTTTAAAGGCTGGCAGAGCAACTTCGGAGAGCAGAATTCCTATTGTATCACAAAGCCGTACAAACTGCAATATGACCCTGTCAAAGGGACTACAGAGTCTGCTGTGTTCTGTGAATCCCAAGGAGCAGCAGCTATGGCAGGGCTCACGGAGAGATCTTAGGGGCCAGCTCAGGCTGCACAGGACTGAAAGAACTGCTTCAAGAGTGTATGCACCACTGTTTTCAAAAAATAAAAAAATTCAAATGGCATGGTGATTGATAAAATGCAAGCTCACTCAAAAGCATTTCTGGATGTCTACCACCCTGAGTTATTGTATAACTTGTTTCTCCACGCTGTATCGCACGGAAGCTCAAAAGTTAGGTCCCGAAGGCTCAGAGAGGTTCCATCATGCATCTAAATGCTGACGAGATGGCTCATAAAATTACACATTCAGAATAATTTCAGACTGCAGATCTTGGTAGAGTCTGTAAATACTCAAGTTCAGAAGACTCTGAAACTCAAAACACATTGGAGATCCGGCCTGCTCAAGCTGTGCTTCACACACACCCTCAGGCTCCTCAGTGACGCAGCACAGAGGCGCGACCATTACGCTAGTCCACTATTAGGGATGGGGATGCTAAGTTTAACTGATTGGTCCCCAGGCTCCAAAGCTCAGCACTGGAAGGTCTGCTTTCCCTCACTATAATTAGCCAGTGTCCCACTGAGCGATGTCTCAGCACTGAACGGATATCCTGTTGCTGAAAACCTTCCCCTGGGGTTTACCATCTTGGACTTAAATATTTCATCGGAGGTAGCCGAACATTGATTTCCTGCTTTTACCATTCTTTCTCTGTTCAACTGACAATCGTCCGTAAAGAATAGCTTCCTCTGTCAATAATTCCTTAATTAAGAATCCATTTCATGAGCTTTCTCTATTTGTATCTGTAGAAGAGGGGTATGAGGAGGAAAGCCGCCCTAATACCCATCCATATAAGCTGGAGATGGAGGTCAGTGGGCAAGCACTCGCCGAGCATCCAAAACGCTAAAAGGAAAGGAAGGCAGTGGGAGAGAAAAGAGGAAGGGAGGAGGAGGGGCAGAGGGAGGGCAGGTTGTAAGATAGATAATCTGGAGACAATGAATCCCTCATCTTCCAAGAGGAAAAAGTGGAAGAGATGAGGGAACAGATCTAGATCAAAATAGACTTAAAATCTAAAGCTAAATGTAGCTCACTGCCCTTGAGTGAGCACTAGGTTTGAAAGAAAGTAGCAAAAAATTACAAAGACATTTAGAGATAGAGCTGCAAATTCACCACATAGGAGACACCTGTACAAAATCCTGCTCATTTTCTTCAGTGTGGAAAGACACCATCATTATGCAGAAGCAAGACCTTACTTGATAGGAAGAAACACCCGGTGAAGTGTTGTCTGTTACTGTCAAACAATTCAGTAACTAAAATGTGGATAATATAAAGGATGGGAAATGCTAATCCTGCCGGAATAGGCGAGACTGAAGTAACCGTGGAGCCGCTGCTCACACTGTTCTCCATGTTTTTAAATTCCAATGATATCAATTTGGAAGGGCGAAGCAAGCATCACAGGACATGACTTTCCGCAAAGGCTAGCTAAAGTACAAAGAGGGTTATACTGGGAGGAGGGTACAAACGTAGACATTGTCCTTGTGCCTAAATGATAGACGGCTGCTGCTGAGAGGCTTCCCCGAGAGGCCCACAGAGTCCAGACTCCAGGAGAACCGAGAATTTCCACAAGCACAGGCAGGTACAGTCGGCCTAAGTCTACAAAGTCATCAACTGTATTTCTGGGCAAGGAAGATTTGTGTTCTGATTGTTACCACTTCCTTCAAATTTTAACAATATTAGCTATAGGCACCTCTCCAAGAAGCCCGAGTCATGCACCCACTACAACAGTTGATAATTGATAACTGCTTTGAGTAAATAAGGGTCTAATGACGGGAGGGCTATAGTTTATATTATATAATTTATATATATATATATGTATATATATATATAAATTATATAATAATTTACCCTTGGTAAATTCATTAGATGCATGAGTTATAGCTTGTTTAAAAGCCAAAGAACTTGGAGATGAAAAAAGACCTAGCCATTTTACATGATGCACTGGTTACTATTTTGCTGTATATTCGTCCCTCTCATCTTCAGCCTGTGTTACCAAGCCTCTAAAGAACGGGCTCCTGAAAGCAACTAAATCAAGCTCCGTGATCCCGCATCATCTAAGGCTGTCTCCTCCATGATTCCAAATCTTCTGCGGCTGTCGTCATCAACCTTGCACACTTTTCCCTTCAACCATGAGGGCATTCCGATCTGTCTTCCGTTCGTTCACAACCCTGGGCTTTCCTTGAGATTGTTTCTTCGAAATGTTTCATAACCAAGTAGTCCACCTTGTTCATGAGTCAAGAAACAATTTAGATGCCACCATCTTAGGGATCTCTCTCCCAGCATCTATGAGTAGAATTCACTGCTCCGGATTTGGTGCTAAGTGTGTCTTCCCACTCTTCCCACTTTATCTCAATCTGTGCTCCCTCTCCGGTAGCTCCGCTTTACCGTGTTAGGAGCCCTTCTGAGGCAAAGAGCCTGGAGATTTCATTTTTATATTCCTGGTGCCCAGCACAGAACAGCAAACTTCTGTAGCTCAATTTCACACCCCAGCATGAAGTGAAGGCAATGCTGGTAGACATTTGGGCCAGGACTGTAACTCCTGTGGCTAAGTTTAGCCAGCACTGAAGCGTCTGTTCGACACAGTGAGGAAAAGAGGGAAATGCAGTAAAAACGACGCTCAGGCAGCAAAACAAAGAGGAGGGACACGGCACAGGTGGGGACCCAAAGAGATTTTCCTTTTCCTCAGTACCCCTCATTCTCCTTCTGCCGACTAAAGGTCAAATGTTAAACCTAGGTGGATAGAAGGTTGTGGAATGCTGGACTGACCTTGAGAAATGGGACTGGAAAAATTCATTCCCTTCCTGAGAAAGGTCATTTCTATGGAAACCAAAAAAAAAAAAAAAAAAAAAAAAAAGGAAAGGGGAAAAGCATATTGCAGAAAAAAACCTTTTATCCCCACTCCACTCCACCCTTACCCTTCATCAGAAAAAAAACATAAGGTAAGGGGGAGAAAGGGCTTTAAAAGCCCACACTCTTTTTTATGATTTTGTTTTGTTTCCTTTGGGGAGCTTGTTTTTGTCTTTAATAGGCACGACTGTTAAGTTTCAAGTCACTCTAATTCAATACAGAAAACAGTTGAACAGTGTTACTGGGTCCATTTATACTGAAGTCAGCTCAAGTGTTCCCAGCTTTGGGGTAGAGTGTGCTATGCTAACCTCCATAGGAAAGTAGGGGAAGGGGAACTAGGAGAACTGAGGAAGTATGAGACAAGCAGAGGTGCCTGGTGCCCTTCTGAACTTAGGTTTGCATGCCTGGCTACTTATTCGTTGCTGTTTTCTCCAACAGAAACTACAACGGTAGGCCTACTGCGCAGCCGTATACCCTGCCTGTCTTTAGCTGAGTTCTGCTGGAGCAGGGGATCTGCCCCGCCACCTCCCACAAGGCTGCCAACCACCGCCCAGCCATGTAACAGGTAGTATAAATAGAAACACTGTTTCCCAAGAAGAGCTACAGTGCTACCAGTAGCCAGAACGGTCCAGGCTATGAACACTGACTGATTCTGAAATCCTAAAACATGATGCAGTGTTCTGCAAAACACTGCAAGTACCAGCATGCTCAGAAGATTTTCAGTGGATTCATCGGATACATATGGATGGGCCCAAGTCCGCTGAGACCTAAAATGGATCTCCAAGGATTCAGGATGAGTATTATACAGTCTAAACAGCTCTAACTACATGCTTTAATAAATTCTAACCGCTTCCTGACCTCAGGCAGAACTGCTTTGCGCAGCCCTCCCTCCCTTGGCAAAGTGATAGTCCAGTCTAACTCATGGCTGGCGCATTTATCTATGCAACATCCGCCCTCTTAGTGCTCAGTCAATGCCGGCTCTTTTTACAGGTTGCCATCATTGGGGGATGTGTAACCTATACGTCAGGCTCATTTTATTAGGAAATTGCAAAGCACTCTGCTATGCAAATACAAGCAACTCTGCCTGAGCTAATGCAAAGCACAAACCTCCCTGGGGCACAGGCTCTGACACCTCAGGTTCATGTCACACGAGGAAAGCCCAGAGTCTGGCATGCGAGCACGGGACTCAATCTATGTCCTGGTTATTCTGCCACTGTGCTTGTCACTGGTTGCTCAAGCCTCTTAGCATCACTAGGGTTTTGGTGCCTACTAACCGCGCTAAGATCACAGGGAGATGAGCTACATGCAGCTAGCACATATTCACAAAGGTTATCGAAGTTTGCCTTCAACGCTATAACCCACTTGGATGTCTCTCCTTGCCAAGCTCTGACGCCAGCTCCAGGC
This sequence comes from Myodes glareolus, assembly GCF_982192425.1. Classification (NCBI taxonomy): domain Eukaryota; kingdom Metazoa; phylum Chordata; class Mammalia; order Rodentia; family Cricetidae; genus Myodes; species Myodes glareolus. The sequence continues at coordinate 49,595,718 of NC_142046.1, forward strand.
GCTCGGCTATCTGCCCCGGTGCCTTTTCACTGCAGCCCCAGAGCAACCCTCCGAAATGGGGCTTGCCAGACACATTACAGAGACAAGGAAATTAAGTCCTGAGAATGAGGCTAAAATAGAGCTAGGAATCCAATCCAGTGTTGAAAAACAGCAGAAAGAGAAAGGAAAGAAAAGAAGTAACAGAAATAGCGGGAAGTCTTAAACAGCGTGAGCAGAGCAGAAGGGCAGGTGCGATGAAAATCACTCTGAATAGCCAACACTCTGGAAGTCTGTCGTGGGCAGAGATGCTATTTGTATACTTCATACTGAACGTGTTTTTAATTTCATGTTCTACAAAGGTAAACTTAACAATATACTTTTTCCTCTCCTCACAATTCATGAGTTTTTCTGTGTTTTTTGCTTCTCCCAAACTCCTCACATACTATCTTCAATGCCCATGTCTCTTCACTGGAAGAAAGAGCCGCTGGGGAAGTGGACGCAACACTATTTGTCTCTAACTCTAACTCTACTAGAGAACGGTTGTACAGTTATAGAGAATGCACGCAGGAGACCTTCAGCTACTCACACAAGCCGAGCAGCACAGAGCAAGTGCCCTGAGGGAAAGGCTTCATGCAGGGATGGATACACAAGCCTGTGGCTGCCTTATCCAGACCCCTCTCTCCATCTCCTCCCTCCGGATGGATACACAAGCCTGTGGCTGCCTTGTCTAGACCCCTCTCTCCATCTCCTCCCTCCGGATGGATACACAAGCATGTGGCTGCCTTATCCAGACCCCTCTCTCCATCTCCTCCCTCCAAATGGATACACAAGCCTGTGGCTGCCTTGTCTAGACCCCTCTCTCCATCTCCTCCCTCCAGATGGATACACAAGCCTGTGGCTGCCTTATCCAGACCTGTGTCTCCACCTCCTTCCTCCACCGCTGTCTCACAGACACACACAGAGGAAATCAGTATCTGAACTCAACAGTGAATAGAACCCGGAAAAGGCTTTAAGTTTATTAAGAAACAAAAATGGTCTGTTAAATACATTGCACATAAATCTAAATTATTTTGAGCAAATCTCAAACTGTCACTAACAGCACTACCACTCTATCCTAAGGAACTGGATTTTTTTTTTCTGAGTTGTGTGCCATTACTCAGCACAGCCACTAGGTGGATCTCAACTCGCTCCAGAATCCCGAAACACAAAGACAGCTCCCACCAGGTGTGGAAGCTCTACCAGGTCTCTACAGTGACAAATATCGCCTTACGGTAATGACGCCAAATGCAAGGAAAGGACAAGGAGACGCTGAAGAACGAAAGTAAAATCTAAGAGCCTTCCCACCAAGAGGAGGGGGGAGAGGTAACCCCAGGGAAAGGCCAAGCAACAGATGGAGAAAAAAGAATCCCTATAAACCAAACATCAGGACAAGAGAAATGTCAAGCACAAACGGTCTGTGGGAATCATTTGCAAGAAATAATTTAAAGATCTGCAACAGCAAATAATCACAAACGATCACAGCAACTATACTAAAGCCAAAGAAGCACAGCCTAACGGGCAGAGATACTGTGTAACAGGTAAGAAGCTCAGGAAGTTGCAGAAAGAATTCACAACATAGAATGCATCAATACCTTCTAACAACAGGGTTTCATCTCCGGAAGGGAGACCGCTGAAAGAAAAGTTATTATTATTTTGCTTTGAGCTAAGTAGAAAATCAGAGCCTGGGGTGACCTATGATAGACGGAGAACTTTCCAGGTCTGTTGGGAGAGTGGCACAGGCAACCATGTCTCTACAAGGAGCAAGGCTTGTCGGTGACACACAACTACTCCTCTGTAAGGAGCAAGGTTTGTCTGTGATTTGCATCACTTCAATTGCACTTTAAGAGGCTCTGGGTTCCACTGTCAGTTGCCAGGGCTATTTCGAAGTCCCAGGATTAAAAAGGAAGAAAGATTCAAAGAGTTGTCTCAGTACAGGGCAGTAACTTAAGAATACGGAGGAAACAATTGCTTCCGTTGACATGATTAATCTTTCTAGGTAAGCTTTTCCCCGCTGATAATCTTTTAAACAGCCCGTCACACAACTTATTCTGCAGCTAAAAGAAAGCTCATGCAAAATCCACTACCTCGGCCTGGTTCAGACTGGAGCTAGGCTAGCCGGATGTTCCCCTCCTGAGAGGTCAGCACAACCTATGAGTGCTGGGAACTAGCCCAGCTGCCCTCACCACCAGCAAGGCCTTCAAAGCTGTGCTTGGCTCCCTTTCTTTTGGTGACAGTGCCTATACCTCACGGGCAAGAACAATTCCTCCTCCTCTCCCCTAGTCCTGCACAAGCTTTTCCCTCCATGGACTCTGTCTTCTCTAACAACCAGGGGCCAGGGCAAGGCAACCTTTCCGCATCCATAAGCACAGTTTCATCGGGATTCAAAGCAGGTCCTTAGGTCCTGAACTGGGTCCCACATACCTTTTGGAAGGATCTTTCTGAAGACACAGTGAAAGCAACTTTCGGAAGGACTTGCCGTATTTTTTCATCATTTCTTTATCCTCTACTCCAGTTTCCAAAGTGGGCGGGTCATTTTGCAAAGTCAACATTAGCACCTGCAGCCAAAAGAAAGGTGGAGAGATGCTCTCAGTTGGACATGAGTGGCAATGGAATTTTTAGTTTTTCTTTCACAAAAAGATCAAAGTCCTTCTTTGGCTAGGGTACCAACATGCTTTTCCCATAATTAATGCCCCTAAGCTTGAGTCCTGAAAGGATCCATTTGTCTTTTACAAATCTGCCCACACCCTCCTGAAGCTTGGTGATTCTCACTGGCGGGACTTAGGAAATATGCTCTCTGTGTTAAGAATGATCTCTCAAAGCCACAGGGAAAGAACTTTCTGGGAAGCGGCTCTCACGGGACCTCAGGGAACACTTGCTGCAAAGCAGGCTGGTTGGGAAAGAGTGGTAGTTGGGAGAGGAAAGGACATTCAAGTGTGAAGGCCATTCATAAGTACAGAACTTGCTGTACTCAGGGCTCCTGCAACATATCAGCAACCCTAAAAATAAAACCGCAGTATCCCAGGAGGTAACGTGATTTTCTCTTAAAGAGAAAACAAAATGAGAAAACTGCCAAAGGGGCCTGGTAAAAATTGAAAGAAGGAGAGACTGACGGTCACGATGTAATTATGAGCTACAAAAAAAAGTTACAATCATATCAAAAGTCTGTGCGACACGGCAGGGGACAAAACAAGCCACGGTTTCATGTCAAAAGGAAATAATTCAACTCTCTCATACTAAGGGAATTATTTATGGCAAAAGCAAGTAGAGTGAGTACATAGCACACTAGTGCCCTGCAAAATGAATAAGCCCCCTTAATGCACAAATCAGCCCTAATTTATGCAAATTCTATACATGTCAAGACTCCTTTCAGACACTTTGGGACATGTGAATAGATGAGCGGTAAACGTCATTGATGTCTGTGGAGAACCACAGCAAAGAGGGAATGTGGGTTACTGTGAACTCCTGAAAAAAGGCCTGCTGGACTTCAGGCTGGGATTAACAAGGACCTCTTAGATTCAGGTGGAAAAAATAAATGGAGACAGGGAGATGGAGAGACACAAATAGTAAAAAATAAAAATTAAAAAAATGGGTAAAAGACAAAGTTCTCTGAGTTTCTCTAGTATTTTTTCCATAAAATTTCTTCTACGACTTAAACTTCAGTTTCAAACTTTCTGCTAAAAACAATCATAGAGATGAAGAGATATGCATTAAGTATATCATTGGCATCTTTACTCTTTTAAACATTTCTACAGAAATAGAACAGGGCAGGGGTGTAGCTCAGCAGCACTGTCTTCTCAGAACAACTGAAGTCCTGGGCATAATCGACAAAAATAATTTAAAAGAAAAATCAGAAATTAACATCACTAAAATATCTGCAGAGATTATTTGTGGCTGGTGAAGTCGTGGGTGACTATTCTTCCTTGCTATTCTTATTTGTACTTCCAGGTTTTCTACAATAAGAAAGTACATTTGGGAGGCAGGGGTTGGCAAATAACCAGGTTTCAAACCAAAACCTCACATTTCCTAAGCATGTGCTCTACCCCTAAGCTCTACCCTTTGCCCACTGTCTGAGCCAGCATAACCAGGGAACCTTGTTGTCATCATATTCTAATCGTTTTAAACTTTCTAAAAATTAAAATATGAAAAATAAAATGAGCACAGACTAGAGCTTAGTAAAAAAAAATGTCTTCGGCCTTTCCAGCGAACAACTAATTGCAACCTTAAAAGAAAACCCGGTGGGGAGAATTTAAAATGCTGTGACCGTTTCAGAGGTAGAGCTGGGGAGAATTTAAAATGCTGTGACCGTTTCAGAGGTAGAGCAAAACAAAGAACAACAAAAACCTGAAAATAGTACCCAAAGTATATGTTGCTTCCAAACACTGTGACTCATTCATCTCAGAGGAGCCACAGCAGCACACGCTGTGAGCAGGCTGAAAATGGTATAGACTGTCTTTATTTAAAGAGAAAAGCAGCCTGCAATCCATCTGCAAACGTAACAGCCCTCCGATACATTCTCAGACTCTGCGGGGAGACCTGAGACTGTCCCGCTCTTTCAGAGGCAGAGCCGTGAATCTCTCCAGTTCTGCGCGGAGTCACAAAGCGGGGCACTGTGCTACCTCTGCTAATTCGGGGCATGAGAGCATGAGTCAGCCTTCCATTTGGCTGCATTCCTCCGCTAACTCCCACAAGTCTAAGAGGAAAATAAGCATGTTCGGAAGAACCAGAGAACCCAGGCGCCCCCATCGCAGTTCCAACCCGACCAGTCACCCCGGCAGCCATTACTTTCATTGGAGGGTATTTGTGATAGGGCGCTGCTCCGGTGGCCAACTCGATGGCAGTTATTCCAAAGCTCCACATGTCAGCCTTGAAGTCGTAGCCTCTCACCTGAGGGAAAAGATAAAGAAAGGACATTCACACAGATGTCGCAGGCAGGCTCGGCACACATCACTACATTCAAGGTGCAGGATGCATTCTACTGCGATGATTGTGATGTACACAATCACAATATATCACAGCTATAGTACATCAGACGTGTGGTACGTTGCTAATTAGACATACACTATGTAGATATATCAATAAGATGTATTACATTACTACGACATTCAAGCTTTTTTTTTTTTTACCTGTTCCATGACTTCAGGGGCCATCCAACATGGGGTACCAACAAATGTTTTCCTGACTTTATTCCGTGTCACGTCACCACCCGTCGCTAAGAAAGCACTTACCCCAAAATCTGGAAGGAGAAAAAGAATCCGACCTTATTTTATGCTCTGCCTGGCTTATGAATTCGGATCGCAACCCCTCCTCTCCCTGGTGGGCTTTAGGATGGTGACGAATAGCTGCAAACACATTCTCGGAGCTTTCTCAGAAATAAGCCAGGGCTGCCCTGACATCTGACATCTGCCATCTACACTGCCGAATGCCATTAGGGGTAATGGGCCAGCAAGTTCACAACACCATATAACGTTTTCCACTGGAAAAGTACCAAAAGTCACTATTATTTTTAAAAATACCATACCATTGAAAGCATAAACATATTTCATCCAAAGTCCTGAATATAAAATGTCTAGGCTTTCGTCTAAGTTTGTTTTTTCTTAATCAATAACTAGAATACAACTTGAGCAAATAAGAGGAGAAGGCAGTATAGTTATTTTTATACTTTTCTTGTGATTTTTTTCTAGTCCATTTAATTCTAAGTTACAAATGTTTAAAAAGTTAGGTTTTTAAAGAAAAAAAAGTGAATCCATTCCATATCGCCATGTCCTGGACTAATAGTATATAGTAATATCTTGGCCAAGATCATAAAAGTAAAGCCACATACCAGGTACACAAATCTCACAACAGGCCTAGAGCTATCCTTCTGCAATCACCACACAAAGGAAAGACTGAGTCGGCAAACACTGGGCTTCTCAAAGTTTGCTTCCAGGATAGTTTTCGTTAAATGCAGATTGAACGGTACGTGGAACTCAACTAATCTCTTACTTTATTTCATTTACTATTACGTGTGTACATGAATGGATGTGTCTGTGTCGGTTCATGTATGTACATGCACGTGAGTGTATCGATGTAGGTGGAGGTCAGAGGACAGTCTTCCGGAGTTGGCTCTCTCTCGCACCGTACTGAAGTCTCTCTTGCTGCTTCTGCAGTGCTGTACGCTACAGCCTAGCCGGCTCACCTACTTGCCGGCATTTCTCCACCTCCCTCCTCTCCACTGCAGCACTGGGCTTACTGAAGCCCTCTGGAGTATCGAGGTCCTCTACATGAGTTCAGGGAACAAACTCAGATCCTTCAGGCTTGTGTGGCCAGCACTTTTACACACTGAGCCATCTCACTGGCCAAAAACGTAATCCTCTTCCTAATACTCATTATATGTTAGAAATTTGGTATGTGAGGTTAACTTGCTTTACTGTGCATGCATATAGACAAATAATTTCTGTAGTGGACAGTGAACAGTTGCTGCTTATTAATTCGAGCATCCTCATCTATATATTTGCATATAGAGTGAAAGTAGCTTATAAGTTAAAAAACCAACTGCTCTGGACTACAAATATTTCTTGGTAACAGCCACACCAATTATCCCTGGAGAGTGAAGTGGTGGACGCAAAGGTCAGGTGCAGCGATATGTGCCTTTAATCCCAGCATTCGGGAGGCAAAGGCCACCCAGGGCTGCATAGCCAGTTCAAGGCCAACCAGGACTACATAGTAAGGACCTGGTCTGACAACCAAGGGAGGCAGGCAACACACAGCACAGTGCGGGATTCTGTGCGGGATGACTGTTACAACACAGCCATGGTATAATTCTCTTTCGCCGGTCCCCTTGGTTGACTGTTAGCATACGAGCAACTACAAGGAACGTGCTCAAGCGCAAGCCTACACTGAGAGCATATGAGGGTTGGCTTTAGATCGGCACAGGTGTGACTGAGCAGCCCTGGAACCAGTCCCATAAGTGGGAACATATGCTGACTTTATTTATGGTTAAACATACTCAGTTCCCAACAGGACACTGGTTACAAGTAAACAAAAGGAAAATGGGAAGGTGGCGTCTTTGCTCCAGCTGCTACTTGCATGTTAATACTGAACAAAAGTTTTACTTAAAAATGCCACACAATTTAACTTGCATGCATGGATCCAACTCTACAATTCCGGGGATGGCTGCATTGCATAGCTCCCGGAGGGGTCAGGGAGCTGTCAAATGCCTACTACCCCTGGCTGCAGGATGTGACTATCCTAACGCTTTTCAAAACATACATCTCAATTTAATTTGTACTTCCCAAATGAAGTTCAAAAGAGAAATTAACACTCTATTTTGATTAGAATGATATTGCAATATGATAACACTAAATAAATATATTATCTATAAAGAATGATGTGGATAAAGGCTGCTTTGAGGAAAAATTCAGCTCTCACACTAACGGCATTAAAAGATAGTAAACTATAGCTACTACTTTTCGATTACTCAAAATTCTACCTGCTTACAGGATACAGGAAAAGCTTGGGAAATAGCTGAGAAAGATCCATGGTAGCAATGAAACACTGGCTGTGCCTCCTCCATCGTCCTCCGTGATCTACATGAGTCACGCACTTATTCACAGCCTCAGCTCAGAACACCTACTTTAAAGTCAAAAACAGATGGCTAAATGTCTTTAGAGCTCAGGGGAAAAAAATCCAGAAGCAGAAAACACCCATCCTAACATCCACTCACCACCACAACTGCAGAACAGCCACATTTTGCTTCTATGTATGGCTAATATGTACACAGAACATTTATCTGTTCTGAGGAACAGAGCCTTTGGCAAAAGTACATAGTGTACTTATACAAACAGGAAAACCAGTATACTCTGTTCTGTTTAAACAGTATACATGTGACGGTGTGTACTATGGGGGTGGGGCAGTGCTGGGGGGACAGGGGAGACCCAGGAAAGTGAAAAGCCAGGTTGTCCTAGGGGCGCCTGCATACAACTGAAGGGACTCGGACCAGACACTCTTAAGTCAGAAATCGCGTACATTTTTCTGTAAATAAAGCATCCAACGCTACACACGAGGCTTTATGCCTCTGCAGGGTATGGGTAAAAGTTACTGTAAGGAAAAAGACAGACCAAATCGTCATCTTAGTAACGAGATGCTCCAAAGTCTTTTGAATCCATTCACTCCTTTCTTTCCCCCACAGCCAGGCCCTCAGTTTAATTCACCATCCTGCATCCTTCAGTAGCAGACAATGAAATATGAGTGAGAAAGACGTGCTTACGGATAGGAAGATATTACCATCCCAGGAGAATAACACATGAAATAACACACAACAGCAGCACCTGTGAAATTAAAGGTATCTATGTCTTCGTGGGAGAACACGCGAGCTGTAACTGTCACCGTGGACGATATCTAAAATGGGCCGTGGACGTGGCTTGGACGCGAGGTGAGGAGTTGGACAAAGAAGCTAACGGGAAACCAATCCCAGACAAAGACACAGCATGGGCAAAGCACTAACTGGGAGCCAGAAGAAAAACTGTCTGACAGCTCCAAGGGCGGAAAACTCAAGTATCTACAGGGGTCTCGAGAAAACTGAAAGGAGGGCAGGTCCTGAGAGTCCCCAGTCCCTGAGATGAAGGACACTTGGTGCTCAGCCTTGGGGCTAGGACAGCTGAGCCCTACAGGGAGACCTGGCGCTCATTCTCAGCGACCTCTCACCCAGGTCTTAAGGCAGCTTCTGCCACTCAGCAGGAGGAGAGGAAATAGACCTGCAGCTGCTCAGTTCCCGGCTTCCCAGAGAAAACAAACACCAGAGTCCTTAAGCACAGGCTTCTCTTGTTTTTTACTGTTGGCAACAAATGCACATTTTAAAAAAGAAAACAAAAACAATGGGAAGAGCAACCTCGCCTTTCTGATGTAGCCTGCAAAACCAGTCTGCCAGTCATACTGCGACAGTGTCTAAAATCGACACTATGGTGTGATAGACTGCTTGCAATCCCACAGCCCAGAGGCTCAGCTGGCCTCCTAGTGAAGGCCTAGGAGGGGGCCTTGGAGCCCTGGTGACATTCCTCTTCTCTCTGTCTAAGTTTAGAAAAGCATGAGCCAGGTCAAAGGCCAGGGATGTATGATCAGGATGAAGAGTGAGCTGTCCGGAAACCTGATGGAGGTAGGCAAACAGCTTCTACTGGTGACAGCGGAGGGTTTCTCTGGAACAGAATTTGAAAGCTTTTCTTCACCTTGCAAGAAAAACAAAATCCCAGTTGGGTCCAAATATAGACTCATACTCTCTATAAGTATGAGTATGGGTTGGTATTCCTGCGTAGACTTGGCTTACCACTGCCAAATATAAGGACAAAAGAGACCTGCCTGTGCTTGGCTAGAGAAAACCAGAATTAACATTTGTTGGTTCAGAGCTTTCTAGAGATTATTCACAATGTATAAGACAAACATTAAACTTTTAGTGTCCTGTATATGCTAGCTGAAGGGAGAAAGGTGTCCCCATAGCCTTGAAGGAGGGCGGTCCTTGAGAGGTCTTAGCTACCAGCAGTCTTTGTTACCGGAGGTCAAGGTTTTGTAAAGCCAAAAAGCTGAGTGAGAAGGTGGAATGGTTCAAGTTCAGTGTCTGTTTATACCAGGGTGTATGGCAGTGTATCCTGGGGTGTTTGTCAGTACTGGAGGATCCCGTTGCTACTCCATACTCAGTAGGGTAAAAGCCCTGGGCCAAGACACCATGGGCTTGCAGAGCTGTGCTTCAGACGCACTTGACCTTCCGGGGAGACCAGATGTGAGGAAATACTCCACAGCGTGACCTTTGCATGCGCCAAAAATCATGACTGAAATCGGCACATGAGACTTTGCTGCCCTTTACCCCCAGTTCTTGGAGATGGAAGAAAAAGCAAGACAGGGAGCGCCATGGCTTCCGCAATTGCAGGGTCAGATGCGTCTTTTCCAAGTGCGGTCCAGCCTACATATCGCACAAAGACTATTCTTCCTAAAGTACAGTTCTGATTCCGGTCAACCCCCTTCCCCGACCGGTGCCCCACACTTGGCACTGAAGAACGAGGAAGCGCCTCCCAGGGGAGAAGTCAGCGTGTCTGTGAAGTTACCTGGCTTCCTGTATCACTGCTTCCCAATGTCAGCCTACCCAGTTGTCATAAAAGCCAGCCAAGTGCCATTAGCTTCTTTACCTGACCAAGTAACCACTCCTGTGTTACTTTTATAATGAGTGATTAAACCTGGTCTTTGTCCACCAGCTTATTGTTGCTTATGAATTAAATCACAACTACTTCTCCCTTTCCTGGAGCCATGCCATCATCAAAATGTCATCAGGCCTCCGGGCACTGAGAGTCAGGTCAAAGTGGAAACCCAAAGGCCACAGCCTGCTTCCTGTCAGCTGGAAAACCTGCCCTGCGACTGAAGAACAGAGGAGAGCCTGGGACAGCTTCCTCGAAGGAGGTAGAAGGGACACTTGTAGTGTCCAAGTGAGTAGCATACCTCTGGGTTCCAGAAACCTGCTCAGAAGGCAGCACCACTCACTCGGGGCCAGGAGCAGAACTCAAGGCTAAGGGAATAGAGCCAAGATGTGGCAAGACCTGGGACAGCAGCCACCTATCGGGGCTGGTTTCCTTCTAGAAAGGATACCCCCCGTGCTTAGGACAATTTCCCCTCTATTGTGACAGTGGCTTTTCGGCATGCCCACTACATGAGCCTATCCGACTGGGGAGTTTAGAAGATTCTAGGTTCTTGACACCACTCATCCTGCGGCACACACTGTTTGGCCACCGCCCTACCACAGCCTGGACTGTTTGCTAGCCTTCGGGGTATATATCTAAGTAGATCTAAAGCAACAAGTGGTGGGTTCCTAGGTGCCAGTGACTGGCCTGAGCCTGTTAAAGCCAAGGGGAGATTGGAGGGGAGTATAGTGCAAATTCTGGTGGGAAAGTCTGCACCTAAATAGACTCCTTCGCTTTTGAAACTCCTCTTCCTTTGCGAGACACAATGCAGGGAGTTAACAGCAGCCCGGGAAGACGGGTACATTCCAGCCCGCAGCAGACACAGAGAGGAAACAGGAAAGTGTCATGACCTTCATGATGCCCTGCAGCAACTGTGAAACCGTGTGCCCAAGATTCCTGGCTATGGGAGACAGTCAAATGCATTCAGTACTTAATCTCTCACTAGACGACGACTCTATGGTCTGACCCAAAGGCTTAACTCTTACAGTGTCCTGTCTTCCTCTAACCCAACCACATGCCTTGGTATACCTGCTGACTTCCAAGGGTTAACCATTACATCAAAGACCAAAGTTGTTTCAATTCCCAAAAGGATTTGGTAAAAATCAGCAAGAAAATAGTTTAATACACGGTACAATTTCTGCTTATACAACAGCTCCAATATTAGCACAGCTTTTAATGCCAGGGGCATAAATCAAAACGAGTAATTGCAGAAGTGTCTCAAGAGGGATGGAGCAAGACTGAAAGCAAAGTCGTACTTCTGGCTGCTCTTTGGAGCAATAATGCCACAACCTTGACCAGTACAACGCATTTCTAGGAAACAGAAAAAAATTCTAGTCTTGACCCTCAGAGTGCAGTCCACAGGCTGAAATGAGCAACGTCACCAGTGAGCATCTCAGATAAGCAGGGTCGCGGGTCCTAGGCCAGAACCACTGGACAGAACCTGCACTACAGCAAGATGCTCAGCCGACTCAATGCACACCGAAGTTGAACTGTCCTAGCCAATCACTGTGCCTGGACAGCCTCAATGCACAGCAACTCCGCAGCTTCCCTTGTTCACCTCGTAGACGAAGAGAATCACAGTCACAAGAAGAGAATGTGGGGGAAAAGAATGCATGGACATATGTATATAATACATTCATATGTTGTGGTGTGCTAATTCCATGGGTGATACAAATACAAATGGCATGTGGCAGTGAACTGCCTAATTCGGTGGCTCTCAACTGTGGTCAGTGGCCTGAAGACCAAGCAGCCAAGCATAGTCAGCCGTCGCCAGGATTCAGAATCTTTTCAGGACACACGGTCAGCCCTTGACAGAATCTTTTTAAGTCCATGAAAATAATTTATAACCACACTCCTATTAACTGCCCATCATTAGCAACTGCTCCAGGGAGAGGCTGTGGGTCAAGGTGAGAACCTGTAGTGACTGCATTTTAGGCACAGAACTTTACAGCCCTCATCATCTCTCTCCCACTCAGGAAGATGCTGTTGAACCAAGAGTGAAATTCTCATCTTATCAAAACAATAACCTTAAACGCACCCATCTTTTTAATAAGCCGATAAGCATGTGAGCAACTGGCCTACAGTTAGTTATCAAATGCTTACATCCCTACGGCCTGCCCTGCTCCAGAGAGACTGGTAGCCCGAGGGGTTTCGGGAGACACCAGACTGTTCTAACAACCTCAGTGCTGTCCTCACACCTTTGCGGCCTGCCAGGCTCAGGTCTTTCATTTTCTTTCTTCCTTCTTCCATTCAAATGGTGCTCACTGGTCGGATCTAGCTTGACTGGCTGAGACACACACCCCCATCCACAGTATGGTGTCTGAGGTCAGCACAGTCTAAAAACAAGATTCTGTGGAATTTCCTGAGTCTGGGCCCCGGAGAGTCCCTTGTCAGCTGCTCAGGACAAATGCATGTTCCCCACCGATGCATGAGAGAGGGGCAGTCCTGACTGTCTTGAAACATCAGACAATGGCAAGTTTTACAACGTTTTCTAACAACAAGTTAAGATGACATCTCTTCCTTCACTAAAGGAAGTCTTTCACATTTTAAAAATAAAGGACATAAGAGACAAACCTACAGGTACTTAGGGCATCATCGGCGTTGGTTCTCAACATTGCCGTCAGTCAACCAGTTCCCTTCAAGTGTGGCTAAGAAACTGGAGTCCTAGGCCAGCCTCGCTGACGGTCCAAGCAGGAGTCTGTTTTCTCCAGTCTAGAAATACACTAAACAATGGTCAACCTCTATTCACTATGACACTTACTGTGAACAAGGGAGAACCAAGTGTCCCAGAGAACAGGAGGGCTAATTTAAATACACTCTATCAGTGGGAAGCACAGACAGAAACTAGGCTTAATCCAACCTCCAGGCCCGAAACGGTCCTCTGATTTGCACACTTTAGAATAGGACCGGGGATGTCTTTGGTGATTAGAGTTAATGAGGAGCCACTCCAACAGTCTGACACAAGATAGGTCCTTGGATATCATGCTGTCGACCCTCTAGCTAAAGGAACTGATCCCTGGAGCAGCTGAGCTGTCAGAATTCCCCGGGGGTGGGGGGTCGTGGTGGGGGCTCAATGTCAACCACTGCAAGGGTGGTCTGAGGAGATCTGAGAGCAGTCTGCTTGTGCCTTCCACACGCGAGTCCATAACTGCTCAGCAGCCCCCAGATTCCCTCACCTGTGAAGCCTACGCTGCGAGGCTGTCAGCCCAGCTCAAAGGTAAATATATCATACACGTATCATTCCCACAGCCGGAGTCACACTTCTGAAGTCACCAGGGTCCCGCAGCTGGCCGTATCCGAAAGGACAGGCATATGCATCTTAGATCAAATATTAATATTTCTAAATTTCCCATGCAACATTTATTCACCCGCAGGTGATCTTTTCCCGGGTAAATCTCTACTGAACGGGCTCTATTATCAGAAGCGTCTACGAAACCTCACCAGCCTGTCGGTACACTGGAAAGAGACAGCCCCTGTGGGAAATGATGAAAATGACTCCAGCTGCCACAAGTATTCAAAGAAACAGCTGACATCACTTCCGCAAAGTTCTAGGAAGGATTAGCGGAGGATAATGGAATAGTCAAGGAATCTGCAGGATCGCAAATCTGCAATAAGGAAAATTTCACATTGAAAACGATTAACGATTAGACTATGCTGCTCGGCGTTTTTTAATCTTTATTTGCTATTTATCAAGCTAGGCATGGCGTCTAGCTGGGCTTGAGGCTCAGTGCAAAACTTGTCTCAAAATAGTAAGCTGGGAAGACATAAGGGAAGACATGCAACACTGACCACTTGCCTCCCTCCGTGAGGTCACGCATGGGCAAGTACAACCACACAAACTCATGTGCACACACACACACACAAATCAGCGAGTAACTGAATAAGATATTTAAGGTTGGCTTCTAGCCTCCACTCCCATGCACACACACAGGCAAACACCTGCCTGAAACATGAACACCACACATATAACATATGTACACATAACATCATATGTACTGGAGCTGGAGAGATGGTTCAAAGGTTAAGAGCACTGGCTGCTCTTCCAAAAGTCCTGAGTTCAATTCCCAGCAACCACATGGTGGCTCACAACCATCTGCAATGAGGTCTGGCGCCCTCTTCTGGCCTTCAGGCATACACACAGACAAAATATTGTATACATAATAAATAAATAAATAAATAATTTTAAAAAACATATGTAATATCGTGTGTTCTGCCTATTTGACTTTCACTGCATGTTTGATGACAACTACATTTCCATGGCTTGCCACTCTCTCGGCTCAGAGGATTGTGTGTAAATGCTTGATTAATATATGTCAACTACTTATTTAAGATACCTTAAACCCAAGCATCTAATGTTCACTTTTTGCCAAGGTAGAACAGACTGTAACAAACAAGAAACTGGAAAATAAAAAAAAAAGTAATGTACAAATGGACTTATTTCAGTCTCACCCTATTGTTCAGATCTCCAGGGTTTTTTTTTTTTTTTTTTTTTGATAATATATGAAACCTAACGGTGATAATTAAAGTCCCGGAAAGAAGGAAGAAAGAGAAGAAGGGAGGGAAGGAGGAAGGGAAAAAGGGAGGGAAGGAGGGAGAGAAAGAGGGAAAGACAGCAGCAAGAGAGAGAGAGGAGGAGACTGAGTCCCATCTACCTCCCTGATGCTCAGCTCTACCCAGCATGTAGTTCACTGGGCACAGCTGAGGAAGGACTCCAGCAGCAGGGAAGAGCGGTTCTTCGGCACTGGGTTCACCCAGTCAGCTTCCCTGAATTACTGCCCAAGCCGATGCTAGCAGCGGCTAAGAGCAGAGGTTGCCTACAGTCTCTCCCAGGTGACGACTCTTCCTGGCAAGGTACAGATGGACCGAAAAGTCCGATTTCCAGAACCAATCACATCCTTGGTTCCCAAAAGACTTTTCATCAAATGTGACCATCTATCGAAATCCCCAATCAAGAAGCCACGTTAACTGACTGTCCTTACTTGCTGAACAAAATGAAGAACTGGTCTGTGAGATTTTTCTCATAATTAATCAAATTCTAATACAATTTACATAATTATAAACTGCCCCTGAATCTGAAAACAAGTATTGTGGATGACTACAAAGCAACCTACACTCATCAAATATTCTAGTTCATCTATGTATCTGTTTTCTAGGCCTAGAAGGTCCCTTTCTGAGGTTCCCTGTGTTCTCTGCTTCTCTTTCTCCGAGCTCATCAGCATTTACTTGATAGTCACTTGCAGCAGAGCATACCCAAAAATAGAGGTAAAACATTTGTTTTTTAATTAAGAAACTACCTTTCTTTGGGGTTCATTGTCCCATCAGCTACAATCCTTGTACTAAGGAAGCAGAAGCAAAATGATGAGTTCAAGGACAGCTGGGTAACCAATGAGAGCCTGTCTCTAAAACAAAAACCCGCTTTCAGCTGTAGAGGAAGATGCAGTTGTGTATGTGCCTAGATATTTTAAATACTCTCACCCTCTGCCCTGGTGAGTTAATACAAAGGCTCTCATTCAGATGACACATCAGCTATGCCTATACCTGAGCCCTGTGCCACAAATAGCTCATTGACTTGCGTGAGACAAGGCATCTAAAAGGTCTGCCAGTCAGATCCCATTCACCAAAACTTCCTGAAGCCCTTCCTGCTGTCAGGTACGCTCCGGTGAAGCAGGGGTGAACAACAGGGTGTCTACCTTTAGGAGTTACCTGGTTTCGAGGGAAGAGGGATGATAAGGAACCCAAGATCCATGCAGAGCCGTGGGGTAGACAGAGCCAAGTTAGGCTGTGAAGAGACGGTGTTCAAACTTCCTACAGGCTTAACCAAGCGAAGCTGGACTACTGAAGGGGAGGGGAGGGTTGGGTTCCACAGAGAACAAGTTCTAGAGCTGGAGCTGGAGGAGAGACTGTGTTAGCAAAGTGAAGAGGGGCCTCAAGAACAGCAGCCTGAGGGCGGACAGGAGCAGAAGAGAGGAGACATAGTCACAGTGGTCCCTCTGCTAGCCTTCCTTAGGAGCTTTATTCATCCCACCGACAGACTTTAAGCTGCGTGCCAGCAGTGACACGGGCAGACACACACAACAGACTTCCTCTCAGGTGAGAGTGAAGAAATCAACAAGGCAAACAAAAGGGGAAGAGCAAAAGGGGCAGGAGGTCAGACAGAGTGCACGGAGCCTTGCCCTTTAACCACTTCCTTGTCATCTGGCGACACGCCAAATCAGTAAGGTTCCTGCCCCCACCCCAAGGCACACACCAGGAACAGTTAGCTGTGTTTGCCCTGTGTTTTATTATCCAGGTCTGTGCACACTACACGGTTATGACGCCAGAATGAGCAACACCAGGTCTATGGACGGCTCCCCAGGCAGTATCAGAACCCTCGGAGCCCACCAGAGGGGTCAGGTATCGGGACATACCGCCAGCAGCTACCCAGTAAGATGCCATGGTTCCCTTCAGAGCGCACCCATGCTCATCAAAGGCTCCTTCCAGAGCAGAGCTTCCGTATGACCCACCTCAAAGCCTGTTCCCTAAACACAAGAAACACCTGCTCAACTCCAGCCACCTCCATCCAAGTCCATAAAGACAGAAGGAGCACAAATAGCCCAGCAGACCTGGATCTCAAATCCCACGCCCCTCCTCCTCTGTCTCCCTGAGACTGATGCTAATGTACAAAGCAGAAGTTCCCTGCAGGCTTCTCTACAGGTCTGCATCAGGGAGATTTCAGTGTGCAAAACACAGGCAGGAGCTGGCCATGGGTTTAAGGATGAAAAATACATTATCTCCCTCCCAGGAAGCGGTGTATAAGGAAGTCATGTGATCTCACACCTTGCTGGCTAAATGGAGGCTGGTGTGAGTAACTTTCCAGTGTCCTGTGCTGCTTACCTAAGGACCAGACTCAATTCTCAGTTACAAAGTCTAGAGATGGGAAATAGGCCTTCACAGACATAAACACAGTTGGAGTCCATAACACAACTGCAACAAACTTTCCACTAGGTAACTTCATGGCAGAAGAAATCTGCTTCTCCAGTGTTCAGACGGCTGGCCATCTAACATCAAGACACCAACAGATTCCACCTGGTGTGGTCCTGCTCTCTGGGAGATACATGAAGCCTGCAGGAGGCGTCCTTGCACCATGGGAGGAAAAGCGTGTCTTCGCAGGCTCCTTTTAAAGTCACCTCTCTTCCCCCCATCGCAAGAGCTCCACCTGCATCACTTACTACTCCTAGGGGCAACCAGAGTCCCACGTGAGTGTAGGGGGTCCCAGAGACATCCAGACCACAGACCCCAAAACAGCAAGAGCATGTGAATGCATGAGCATGACATCTATCATCTATAATGTAGCACTAGGCATCTAGAAAGGTCCTTGGAAATCATGTTTTGGGCTGGTGATGGTGGCACGTGCCTTTGAGCCTAGCATGAGAGACTAAGGCAGCAAGACAGCTGTGAGCTCCAGGCCAACCTGAGTTACACAGGCTCAGCCAAGGGCTCAGTAGCAACGCTCTGTCTCAGAAACAAAAACAGAGCAGAACAAAAAAAATAGATAAATCAGATTCTGAAATCAACATTTGTACTGGCCACTGTTTAGAAGAATCTTACAATAAACAGAGTTGGAGCTGACCACCCCAATGTGACCTGTTCACGAGTCCTTCCTATTTGCTCAAAATACTCTCTCATGAATTCTGGACAAACAGGCTTAGTGACTTGCCAGAGCAGGCACTGAGCTTTCTGTGACAATATGAGAGGACATCAAATTAGTAAATAAATGCCGTGCCGTGGGAAAAGCATGACTTCCAAACAGCCATTCCTCTTTCTATCACACAGTAAGGCAAAAGCTATTGATTACATTCCCCAAGGTACCCAACCCAGGTTGATTGTGAGGGAGGGAGTCACACACGGGTTTTCCAAGTACAGCAGGAAGGTGGAAATCATCTGATTTCATCCTGAGGGGGCATTTCCATCCCTAGGTTTTAATCCTGATGTCACTGCTGACTTCTGCCAATCTTTACAGTATGGTGTCACTTCTGGGCTTCATTCTACTCAAATGACACCAAGATGCCTCCTGTTCTCAAATCATGCCTGCATTTCCACGTGCAAGAGCAAGGAGGAAGATGCTTGGCCTATGTCCTCTGACCCAAAGTATTCATAGAGACTCAGCAAAGCTGCTGACCGCTCAGTTTCCATCGGAAACTGGAATTACTTAAGCCTGAGTTAGTGGGGTCTTCGTGGAAAGCCCACAGGTGGGGAACTGACAAGCTCTAGAGCCAGGAGGCCAGACTCTGAAGCTGGGCTCCAGCACCCACCTTCTATTTGACCCAACTGATTCACTTCTCACTCTGTGTCTTTGTTTCTGGGCTGCACCAGGAACTATGAGGCCCCCGGAACTATGAGGTCCTTTCCCACGGTCTGAGGAAGTGTATCCGGAGCACAGTTAGTGCCCAAGAGCTGGCCTCACACAGGAGACACACAGTACACATGGATTACTCATTTTACACCCCAAGTCAGTGGATATCCCTGTGTTCCCAACAATCTGCACCTCTGTAAGCAGAACTACATGTGGGAGCCTATTCACCACACTTTTCAGATATATCATAAAGCCAAGGTTTCCCATGCCCCCCTCCTCAGGTGTGGCCATCTTCCCTTGGAAAACAAGAGGTTTATAGAGTGAGTGGCTTATTTACATAAAAAACATACAATAATTTATATATTTGAAGAAATAAGTAAGAATTAAGCTCCTCTACCTAACTTTTCTTGGAAGAAATAGTAGCCTAAGGATGCATGGATACACCGAGGAAAACAGACAAGGCCCGTCCGTGGACAGCTATCACTATTTGCTCAGACAGCACAGCAGACAGCTAGAGAACTTTGTACATACACTGCTTTGTGTGTCTCTGCTTCTGTCCCTCCTACCCATCTACTTCCCTTCACGGTCACACCCAAGGTGATGGCTAAGAACCCAAATCCAGTTCCGAGGTCCCAAGGTCCTGGCTTTTGTTTGGCTGGTGACCTAGTGTCTGGCTGGGCACAGTGATCTGATGAAATGGGAAGGGCGGCAGCAAAGGAAACGCTTCTTAACACAATGACCTTACACTGTACCTCACACTTTCAAAATGACACTTTAAATTCTATCTGTACCAATGCAACATTGCACTCAGTTCAGAGAACGGGGTGGGGGGATTGAGAGTGAATTCTAGAAAGCTGTAGCTCCAAAGGGGTAGGAACTGCTGATTTAAAGGTCTACTGGACCACGGGAGGCATTCAGGACAGTACAGCTCATGAAAAAGCACAGAAGGAAACAAGGAAGGGCTATTATACAAAGTCCTCACTGTGTGCCAGGCACACACAGAACACAGCCCTTCATGCCCCGACCCAGCTAATCCTCATAAGCACCAAACACAGGTCCTTTCTGTGGGTGTCCTCAGGAACCCAGCGTGTCCCCTTCTCCCATCCCTCTCCCCCACCCCCGGAGACACAACACTCCATGCCACCCCTCACAGTCGACAAAGAAGGACCTGAAGGTCTGAGACAGAAAGCTATGTGCAGGGAACCTCACCTCAGGGGATCCCAAGGGTGAGGAGGAAAAGGACAGTGTGTTCCAGACACCCAGGAAAGAGCTCAGATCATCAGTCTGACAAGAGTGAGGAGAGGAGGTGACTGGCAGGGTACCAAGTGGCAGAACAAAGCCCGGGTTGACCTGTCTTTGCGTTTCAAAGGCAACTGGCTGCTATGCTGACCCTGCTGTTGAGAGGAAGGCTCTGTCCCCAAACAAAGTTAGTTGTACTTTCCTTTCAGCCTGACTCAAGATTAAGGGGAAGTTTTCTTCCAAATTCTAGACTAGGCAAACCTTCTTGAAACTCATAGATTCTCTCACAGCTGAATTCCCGCAAGACAATCTGAGGTACAGATGATCTCCAGGCAGGGCAAGTGTGGTCCTGCTGGCTACAGTAATGCTAGGATGACAGTGACACTAGTAACCATGGCAACAGCAGCAGAACAGCATCTGTTGATGCTATTGTGTACCTACTGTGTGTCAGGGCTGTTAGAGGCATTAGTGTTTAATCCCTTTTAAAGGAAATGAGTCTCAGAGAGGGGCTTGATTACTTATCCGACCTCACAGAGCTACTGATGGCCTGAGAATTCCAACCAGCTGATGGTCCACACTCAGCAAGGAGACCGCTCGAGGCAGCTGGATACTTTCAGGTTTGGGCGCATATTTATTTTGCCCATCCCTTCCTGAGCTGAAGCAGGGTTCCAAACTGCCCCCAGCCTTTAGGGTAAGGAACACGATGTCCCCGAAGGGCTGACAAAATGCACACACATAAGCTGCTAACTTAGACGCCATAAGAACCGAACTCCACAGGAACAATAAAAGCTACCAAAGGAAAGGGAGAAAGGCTAGAGAGAGAATGAACAGCGAATGACTGAAAAGTACCGAAGTCAAGTGAAGTAGGTAAGACAGCTCATTCCTACTACTGTGGCCACTTGAAAATGTTTACAATAGAGTCATGATGGGGGCTCAGGAGATAGTTCAGTTGGGGAAAATGCCTGCTACACAACCATGAGACCCAGCATTTGACCCTAGCAGTCAGGTTAGAAAGGCAAGTGTTCTGGGCATACTGCTTGCAATCCAGGCTTAGAGAAGGCAGGGAAAGGCAAGTACCTGAAGCTGACTAGCCAACAAGCCTAGCGTACTCGGTGAGGCCCGGGGGGAATGAAAATCCTTGGCAGGGCGGGAGTATGAGGGGGACAAACAAACCAAAAAATGGACAGTGCCAGAGGAACTAAACCCAAGGAAACACACACACACACACACAGAGAAAATGCGTCACTTTATTGGCAGTTGAGTTTCCTAAGCCACTGTATTGGTTTTATAAGGTCATCCATACCTTATCTGGCTCAAACTCAAAGGAGTTAAAAGGGTAACACGAATAGTCTAACTCCCGGGTGACCAAAGTCCCTGCATCTATGCACAAAGACAGAGCGATCCTCTCAGCTTCCCCACTTCTTTCGCAAAAGGTAACACTGTCTGTCACCTTGATTTAGCCACTTAAGCAATAGTGGGTTTTTCATTCTCCTTTAGAGTGAACGGGTATTCCGCGTCATGGATACACTGTGTATACCACACTTAAAACATCAGAGCTGCATCTAAGATTCTGCTTTCACAAATACTCCAAGAAATTACCTGGGCATGGTGGTACATGCCTATAATCCCAGTACTCGGAAGGCAGGGGCAGCAGGGTTGTCACAAGTTCAAGCCCAGGCTATCACCCCTTCCAAAAACATCTCCAACAAATGAACATAGGCCTCTAACATTCCAGACACACACGAGGATAGCTGGAGGGCAGGTTCCTAGCAGAGTCATAATTATACTCATAAAAGCTTACTAACTCCCTGCCAGAAAGACATGCTGCAGACTCCAGAGATGCACACGCTCCCACCATGGCTGACCTGAAGCAGTCAGCGCGGCGTCCCCGACTGTGGAGTGGGACAGAGAAGTGTGTGACTGGCTTCTATAAAAAGCCACCTCACACTTTGCTTGAATGCAGAGACAATGACAAGCCACACTTGTAGTTGTGGGAGGTGGTGAGTATGAGATTCCTTGCCACTGTGAATGTAACTCTGCTACCAGCAATGTACAACAAGCTTCTCACCCACCTCAAAGATGGAGAAGGCGAGGCTAAAGGAGGCAACGACATGCCCTGAGGAAGACAGGCAGTGCATGTCAATCCTGATCCCAAAGCCTTTGGCCTTAAGTGATGCGCAAGGTCACCTCCTGATGCTTTAAGCCAACTATACTAGACTGTATCTACCTTCCCCACCATTGTCACTCCCGTTACACTTCTCTAAGGGAAAACACGCTTCATTTGAAAAACAAAAACTTCATTTGCATCTTCAAATGTCTTCTCCCCCTTAAAAGAGGAATTAAAAGTTACTCTTTATGTATGAAAATACAGAGGCCAAGGTTCATACTCTGCTTACCACACTCTCCAAAGTCTCATCTCCAAATCTCATCCATAGAGATGGCCACAGGCCAAGTCTTGAGGTTGAGGATGGAGACCAATGGTCAAGCACCTGTTCAGCGTTCACAAGGTCTCACATTTGACCCCAGCATCCCAAAATTTAAGTCTAGTCTCTATGTTAGAATTTGTTTTCTACTGAGCTCCTCTATTTCCTTCTTTTAACTCTTTCTTTTAAAAAAAAATGTGCTTAGTGTATTTTATGTATACGAATGTTTTGTGTGCATGCATATCTGTAGACTGCATGTGTCCACGGAGCCCACAGAGGACAGAAGCAAGCATTGGGTTCCCTGGAACTGCAGTTCCAGATGTTTTTAAGCCACCATGTGGATACTGGAAACCAACCAAACCTATGTCCTCTACAAGTGCATGCAGAGCTCTTAATCTCTGAGCCATCTCCACAGATCCTAGGTTTTCTGCTTTCTAATAATTCTAAATACTCAGGTTTACCTGGAAGCAGATTTCTGCTTGGAATAAATCGCTGTGGTCAATTTTGGTTCAATGATTAGGTAAGCACAAGGCCTAGATCTATGCGAACACACCTGAGTCTTCCTATAACTCAAGAGGAAGCCAGTTAAGCTGATTCACCAGCGTGAGACAATCTTCGACACGCTTAGTAACAGAAGCCATGTCAATGGTGCGCACCAAGGGCAGTGCTAGCAATGGCTGCTGATCATATTTTGTTAGGAAGACAAAAGGCTGAGCACTCAGAAATGGCACAAACAATCCACTACAGGAAAGGTCTATCCAGCTAACACCAGTGCTGAAAGGGTGGCTGGGGCTGACCCACAAGGACCTGGGGCAAAACAAGAGAAAATATGGATATGGCTACCTTCTACGCCAAGCCTCTTGGGGTAAGCTGATAACTCAAAAAAAACAGAATGACAGAAACTGAACATGGAACGTGCTCACCTGACGTGGCTGCTCAACAGCATACAAAAAATAAAAGGCTTCTAAACATAATGTATATAATGCTTTAAAATTTCAAGCTCAATCAAAACCAATTTTCCAAATGACTTTCCTGGCAGGTGTATAAATATCTCTATTCCATCTGAAAGGCAGAGAAGCTGTTCAAGTAGAAATTGAAAATTGGATCATTATAAAAAGGTTCTGTGCTAAAATAGCATAATTTATCAAGAGAACTAGCCAAGACGCATCCAGGCTCCAGGCCCAAGCGTTCTGGAAGGGCACGTCCATTAGACCAGTGCAGCCCAGACACACTCTTAAAAGACACTACAGACATCCAACTATTTCGTGGACACCGTCCTCCATTCCTGAAAATGTAACAGTACTGTAAACAAGGGGAGACTTTCCTCTTTCACAGCTTTACCTGCTATTTGTACCGAACCATCCTCACCCAGAAGAATATTGCCAGCCTTCAAATCCCTGTTGGGGGAAAAAAAAGACAAAGAAGAGAATAAATTATAAAGAATGGACTGTACATTACACTGACTCACTCTGGAAGATCTATAACACACGGCACACAAGCCAACTGCCCGACACAATCATTACATTGTGAATATGAAAGCCACGCCGCAGACTTTAAAAGTTCTAAGAGCATACTGTCATTTTATACTTTGCTCCCGAGGCAAAGTTAGGGTTTTAATAACAAATATTTTATGTGAAGTCATTATCTGTATTTAATTAAATCACTACCGAGGAGATGATTTTATGTTTCAGACTTAGTGATTAACCCTAAAGCCACAAGGCTGCCATATTTATCAAGAACTAAGTCCTCGTCTAAGTAGGACTATTCCGCCTCCACTCGGACTTGTCTGTGTGGCCCAATTCCAAACAGTCCCAGAGCCCACTTAAAATGAATTTGACCAGTCTCTCCTATGGGGTGATATCAAGGATAAATGTTAATTATAATATTCAATGCAATTATTTCTTTACTATATGAAACTCTGCGGAGCAATTTTAATATTTATAGAAAATGATAATTAAGAAACTAAAAAATATGGTTTAAATGATTAAATATACAGCTCTCTCATGGGTCCTCCTTGAACAGTGTTATTACTATTAGGGTAAATGATTATCTATTTGTAATATTCCTAAGAGTCAGAATGTTGTTGCTTTTGAAACACTGGGCACTCATGATATAGGATTCCCCTCTGTATGCAGTAAATATGTTTTATTACCGTTGGTTAATAGAGAAGCTGCTTTGGGCCTATGACAGCACAGAACAGGGCAAGGCGGAAATTCCAAGCAGATAGAGGAGGAGAGAGTAGGCAGAGTCAGACAGACCCATGTAGCCGACACAGGAGACAGACACCAGATGGAACCTTTCTGGTAGGCCACAACCATGTGGCGATTAGAAATGGATAAATTTAAGATGTAAGAACTAGCTAGCAATACACTTAAGCTATTGGCCAAACAGTATCGCAATTAATACAGTTTCTGGGTGGCCGGGAACAAATGTGCAACCTTTGTCAACACACTCACATTCCATTGGCTTCTCCACCTCAAAGCTTAGCATTCATTCTATGTTACAGAAGAAGCCATCAGTGCTGCCTCCTCCTCTCTCGCCACCAGGCCCAAAACTGTTAACATAAAATGTAATAGTCTTGCCTTCCTTAGGAAGAAGGAGAAGCCATCCAGTGCAAGCAAGTACATTTCAAGAGTAATTATGTTAACTAATTCCTTAATGAGCCCACACAGCACTTACTACATTTGCTCTGTTTCAATTTAACCACATAAACCAGCCTCAAGGATACCAAGGAAATGCATCCAAGTTTATCCTTGGGAGGTTTGTTTTGTTTTTTAAGTGTTGCTTTTGAATAATACAAAAGCCCACCCGTAGGAAATAGTTCCTTGAAATCCTCTACAAATTAGAGCTATATATTATAAACACAGACTGCGCAGAAGTAATACCTGTGGATCTGACCGTTTCTGTGCAGGTAGTCTAAACCTTCCAAAACTTCCTTAAGAATTGTTGCGATGATTGCCTCTTCCAGGACGCCGTTCTTGTGCTCGCCTCGATTGACAATATATTTGATGATGTCCAACATGGAACCTGAGAGGACGGACAGAAATGGGAGGATTCTTTTTATGAGCATCCCCATTCCTTTTTACATTAAGAACCCTCTACTCTTCCATCAAATATAGAATCTGTTTACTTAATTTCAATACTCCCAAGGAATGAATCAAATGCCACGCCCAAGGCCAGAAACACTATGTCTACTAGGAAGCTGGCAAGGACTCTTTCAGTGTGAAGCTAAGATGAATTCTCACTGAGTCCAGAAGCAGAGCTCTGCTGAGATGGCTCACTGAAGACCAACTGCTGCTTTTCCAGAGGACCCGGGCTCAGTTCCCACTGCCACCATTACTGGGTGGCTCACAGCCACCTTTAACTCCAGCTCCTCCAAGGGAACCAACGCCCTCTTCTGGCCTCTGCAGGCACCCCCACACATACCACCTACACACCTAAACACATACACACAAGTGATAATAACAGAGCTGAGAGGAAGGGCAGGGGACCCTTGAATTCAAGGCCAGTGATGAAGCATGTAGGATCAGCTGTGTGAACGCAAGGCTGTGAGGATTGAAGTTCATTACCAATCTCGCTGCCTGAGAAATTCCTACGAGTGAGTACGCCTTCCACTGTAACTGTGAGGGCGTGTCCAGGGTGACTGGCACATGCAACAGTATCTCAGGGGAAAAGACCCGCCTGCCCCAGTTATGGGGAGTATCATCAGATAGGCTGGGGCCCCAGACAGACTTCCACTCAAACTAGGTGAGCGGGTCTATGGCAGCTGCTGTCCCCACAGGCACCAGCCTTTCAGCGCAGACTGGCACCAGCAACTCTGCCTGGAGCCTCCAGGTCTCCAGCCTCAGATGGCGGCGGCATGAATGGCCCCCTGCTTCTAAGGCTTCTGTCCTCATGGACTGACCAGTTGCCAGGTGCCAGGTTTTCTGCCTCTCCACTATACAAACAGCCACTGGTGGACCATTCAGTCTCCAATCATTTAAACCAATGTTCCTTTTGTAATTACATGTATGTGTATAAAACATATACCTCCCCCCAATATTTCTGTTACCCTAAAGAATCTTGACCACTACAAAGGGCCTATGATGGATCCCCCAGCACATTTATTTTAAAGTCTATGGTGAGGGTAGTGAGACATCTTAACAGTAAGGGCACTTGCCACCAAGCCTGACAACCTGATCTTATTCACTGGGACTTACATGGCAGAAATAAAGAAGTGATTACTGCAAGGTCTTCTGAGCTCCAGATGTACGTCTGTGCTAAGGGCAACACACACGCACGCACACACACACACACACACACACACACGCACACACGCACGCACACACGCATGCACACACACAGTAATAGTGGTAATACTAATAAGATTTAATAATTTAATAAGATTTAAAAGCTGGGTGTGGTCCCCAGGGGTTCAGGAGGCTACAATGGAAGGATGTCTTGAGTCCCGGAGTTCAGAAATAACTTGGACAACTGTTTTTGAAATAACAACAATATAAATATATCTACTAAATGGTTATAAATGTATTTTTTTAGAGAAGTAATCAAGTAAAATCAAGAAGCAAACATTGTTCAGGGGGAAAGACCGCAGAGAGATGAGAGGAAAAAGTAGCATCCCTTCCTTCCCATCACGTGGGTGGGGGCAAGCATGCTGCCTCCACACCTACCCCTTTCCATAACCCCAAGACTCCTTTGTAATCGTCCAAACAACTTTGCCTTATGCTTTATGCACAGACTTTTTAATAAGTAATAAATAAATACCTGGTGCTTTGTTACTCTATAGAGGTTGTTATCCTAGGCATGTTTCAACACATAGTCATTAATATTCTACACCTCTGGGTCATTTTTAAAGCTATAATTATGTGGAGAGTCAACATTTCTGAACGGTTAACAAATGGCTTACCTCAGGACCTGAGTTTGGCTCTAGGTTCTTTATGGTTAAATAAGAGGACTGAGTCTCCCCACCAGATGGTACTGAACAAAACTAGCTAGCTGCCTGCCTCGCATTAGGAGACTCCATGTAGTCAAACATCATACAAAAAAATGAACGGAAATTTCCCTCCTCAGAGGAGAAAGCATCTGTCTGTGTATCAACTCAAATATTTTCAGGTCATAGAGAAAAGATAATGACTCTAAACATTATTTGCTTTATTGTTAAAAGCACACAACTTAACCAGCATATACACATTTCCAGCCTTCTGAAAAAAGGTGAACACAAGTCCTTATCTGCCTACACCCCTGCTTTCCTGTGCAAGCTTGCTGCAAACCTATTACCTTACCTTTCAAAGCCCTGTCTGGAGACTGGACTGGACTCTCGGACAATGCATTTTCTATCTGGTCCTCAAAAAGGAAACTAGGGATGTTCTCAAGTTTACGAGAGCAAAAGGCTAACTAAGGTGAACTGGAACCGAGAAGCCGAGGTGTCTAGGGGTCCAGGTCACCAGAGCGCGCTATTTTCTCAGAGATAGTAGAACCCCGTGAGACTCTGTGCCTCACCCAGTTAAGATGAACGCCTCACGGACACAGCGCCACGGTTTCTGGAAGAAGTGAGTGCTCTGGAACTCAGCGCTACAGTCTGGCTCTGTGGGCTTCCCCTGCTTTTCTTGTTCCCTTTTCATTACAAACTAAAGAAAGCACTTAAGAGAACAGGACCGGGGACTAAGAGAGCAGAGACACAGATATACACTTCCTAGAAGGCCCACCCAGGGATGCTCAAATCAACCACAGAGACTTGGCATCTCGTGTGGGCCTCTGCTTGTTGCGAGGGGGTTTCTTTAAAATAGTAACAATAACAATTAAAACACATTTCAAGCTTCTTCTTAGCTGGAACCTGGTCTAAAGATCCAACCACACTAGTTTTGGCTCAACAGAGTCACCACAGAATTGATTCTTGCTCACAAGATATCCTTCCTGCCCAGAGCTGTATACAAGGAGCGCCACCAGCGAGAGACAGCGCAGAGATAATGTAGGCCTTCAGCAGAAACCATGGAGGCTTTCGGTGTCCAAGGCTGTAAAACGGAGGGGACACTTGGAATGTGGTCGTTCTCAAAGAAGCATTTTCCTCTAACACCCATAGTTAAGTGTGTGTGTGAGTTAGGGACCTGGGACACACTGCCAAAGTCCCGTGAGCTTCAGGCTGTGACTGCAGGATGGGGGCGGTGACAACATGGGGGACGCTCAGATGGAACGAGACAACAAGTAAGGGAACTGTCTTGAACAGGACTGAGCCACAGAGTAAGTGGCTATCATTTTCAGAATCACTGGCCTGTGTGTGTGTGTGTGTGTGTGTGTGTGTGTGTGTGTGTGTGTGTGTGTGTGAGCGTGTGCGTGCACGCGCACATGCGCGTGCGCATACACACATTAGTGGTTATCATTTTCATTCCCTCTTTGGTGCTGATATTGAGGTGCTGTGTTGTTTTTCGTTTTGTTTTTTGTTTCAGGTAAAGTCCATCCATATGTGAGAGAGTCTTGTAAACTGTCACTAACTTGAGAGATCTCTTTCCGGGAACAACAGGCTGAGAATGATGCCACTTTGTGTCACTACTGAACACCAATAAAGTGGCAAGCGTTTCTCTCTGTGTAAACTGAAACAGTGTAGTGAGTAGCCACAGAGTGTCAGGTTCACGGGTCCAAGCTCAATGGGTAGCTGTCTCTTCAGGGAGTTGAGAGTCTCTGCACTAACCAGAATCACAGCTACCACGAATAACTTTAAATGCCAAGAAACAGGGGACAGAAACTTAAACTGCAGCACACCTGCCACCATGTAAGTGCTCAAGAGTCAGTCCATAGAACTCTTCCCTGATCACAGAATACAACACGCTACGTAAGGACTTAAATTGTGTTTAAAATACTTTAAAGAGGAAGGACTGGACTGGGGTGTATCTTAGTGCTAGGGGACTTGTCTGACATGTGGAAGGTCCTGGGTTGGATCCTCAACACCACACACACACACACACAC
Source organism: Myodes glareolus (assembly GCF_982192425.1). NCBI lineage: Eukaryota > Metazoa > Chordata > Mammalia > Rodentia > Cricetidae > Myodes > Myodes glareolus. The sequence goes on from NC_142046.1 coordinate 49,624,884, forward strand.
ACACACACACACGCACACGCACACACACACACACACACATACACGCTGGTCAGTGATACTGAAAAGAGTAAATGGAAGTTCCAAAGAGAATGTGATTGTGTGCGAGAAAAGGAAACCTCTAAGGATCTAAGGCGGAAGCCAGGCACGGGACACGGAAGGACTGGAGTTCTCTGAGAACATGTTCCAGTTAGGGCAATGGACATCACCTAACCAAAAAGGTGATACTTGCTACGTGGAGAAGGGGACACAGCACCTCTAAGTCATTAAACCCAATTATGAAAGGCTTTGAATTATTAAAGGAATCTGGCCCCTTGATGGGCGGTGGTGGCGCACACCTTTAATCCCAGCAGAGACAGGAGAATCTCCATGAGTTTGAGGCCAACCTGGTCTACAGAATGAGTTCCAGGACAGCCAGGATTGTTTCACAGAAAAAAACCCTGTCTCAAAAGTCAAATTAAAAAACAAAAGAAAAAGAAATCTGGCCTTTCAAAACCAAGGACTGAGGGGCATAAAGTCTAAAATCTTATTCAGTGTAATGACTCCCACCAGACAAGGGAAAACAAAAGCAAGCAGCCACGAAACGCACTTACCTCCACTTAGTAATTTCATGACCAGCCAAAGTTCATCTTTGACCACAAAGGAAGTGTAATAAGTCACTACGTTGGGATGGCTGCACTGACTCATCGCCTGAATTTCTTTCTGTAATAAATAAAAAAGAAAAGAGAGAGAGAGACATGATACAGAACTGTAGCCAGCTGCCCTGCGTCCCTCCCTTCAGTTGTCAGACTACTGATACAATGGCGCCCAAGAAATTATAGCTGTCCCGGCAATCTCCTCCTCGGAGAAGAAAAGACCTGCAAACCCTGGGCAAGGAGGGGTGTGTCCCCAGAGAATAATTTGCAGCTTTTCAGAAGACCTTGCAGGAGAGACTGGAGCTGAGACAAGTGGTGGACAGACGGAGGCGCACACTTGGGGCAGACTGTAGGGTTATGTGTTTCTCTTGCCAGTCACAGGACAGAGGAACTTCAGCCCAGTGTGTTACCCAGATGACCCCCGTGCTGCCAGCCAAGAGCCCTGCAACACCGAACTAAATGTTCCTTGCCTGAACTAAAAAGGCAGAGAGAGAGAGAGAGAGAGAGAGAGAGAGAGAGAGAGAGGGAGAGAGAAGAGCCTGGGTAAGCTACAAGGAGAGCTGGGTCCCATTGGCCAGCTTCAACTCTAGTGGGTCACACCTCCACCCACATCCAGAAGAGGGCAAATCTGCCTCTGTCGCTGCAACGTGCTAAGTGAGGAAACGCCAGCCTATCGTTTCACAAACTACACCTCGGTTGATATTCCTCCAGAAAAGAAGGGGGTGGGGTGGGGTGAAGTAAAACAAGCTTGGGAAACATCGAACACAAAAGTCTCACTCTGAAAGAGATACTGGCGATGGGAGCATTGCGGAGGATCCGGAGAAGGCCTACGGTACCTTACCTGTCCACTCAGCTATAACGACAGAGAAGCGATGCTTTGCGGTTCAGGTGGCCAGACCGCTACGGAGAACAGAGCTTATGCGATGGCAAAAAGTGACAAAGAAAACATCAGCAAAGCCTGTTCCCCTGCATCGCTCAAGTCTGGGTGGGTTTTGTTTCGGCGTTTATTAAAGTCATGGCCGTAAACGCATAGCCCATAAGCTGAAGGGCCATTCGGTGCACGGTGCTGTCCAATAGCAAAAGCACATCCCTGGTCAGCGCAGCGGCCTCACACATGCTGTTGCACACTCATTGCAAAAGAAAGGAGCTCATATATTCTATCATGCACTTCTAGTTCACTTTAAAGTCAACTCAGTGCCCAACTAGCACTTTACAGTTTGGACTACTATTATACACAGCTATTATTATATACATATTCTAATATTACTACCTAATCCTCAAAGAACTGTACCCTAATTACTCAGCCAAAACACAGCAATACATAACACAAGCACATACTTTAATTTCTACAAATATACATATGTGTACAAATTATATATAGGGTTTCTATGTAGCTTTGCAGCCTGTCCTGGAACTAGCTCTTGTAGACCAGGCTGGCCTCAAACTCAGAGAGATCCACCTGCCTCTGCCTCCCGAGTGCTGGGATTAAAGATGTGCACCACCACCGCCCGGCTAATTCCTCCATATATCCATATATTTAAAGTTCTTCCTGGAGCAAGATCCTAAGAAACTCGTTGAGTTTTCTATTTTCTTTTTATCCTACACAGACATTTTCCTTCTCGGGGCCCTCAGTCAGCTAGTTCATTTTCTATGTCTGACAATTTGCACCAAGATCTGAGGCCCAGGGTTACTGTTTCTGGTATCAGGTTCTTTTGCCGTGAGATGCTTCTAGAGGAAAAATTGAACACATCCTTGGGCACTCCTTTTTTTTTTCCAAGTCAACAGCCTCTGATGGGCAATAGGATACCTCCCAACACAGCCTGATGCATGAGGTCGGCTCCAACTGACACAGCACGGAAACAGAGTACCTTGGCTGCAGACACAGTCTGAACTAGCACCACACATCCACGCAAATTAAAGCCGTCCTGGCTTCCTACCGCCGGTCTTTTGGATTATCAACCAAAATGCACAATGAATAATCAATGTTCACAAGTAAGGAAATTGTTTACCTTGAAGAAAATGATGATGTTTAGCCCTCTGCTGTGATATCACATCCTACACACCTTATACCAAGAGTATCAGGGGCTCTCGTGTTGCAGAGCAATCTCTCTCTCTCTCTCTCTCTCTCTCTCTCTCTCTCTCTCTCTGTGGGGGGAGTGTCTGTCTGTCTGTCTGTCTGTCTCTCCCTCGTCTGTGTGGGTATGTGTATATCTGTATAAACTACAGAGCTCCAAAACCTAGGTAGCACCCATCACTGGTCAGGCTCCTACCAACACAACCACAGGAGCAGTATAAAGGCAGATCAAACAAGGGTGGGGAGTTGGCAGGAGATTTCCGACAGTCTGTGCTCCACAGCCTCCCGTGCTTCCACCATGCAGCACCACAGCCATCCACCGTTTAGTTTGGGGGTGCATATCTCATACCCCCATACTCCCCAGACTCCTGTCTCATCCGGGCTGCCTCATAGTTTTCCCCATGTAACGGGGCCTCCAAAGCCTAAGAGCCTGAGGACCACACGGGCGACAGGATTATCAGTTGTTCTACACCATCAGGGAAGCGAAACAGAGACAGAAATACATTTACAGGAAGAATGAGGTCCTCTCCAGGCCTATCTCTACCTTCATTTATAGATCAGCATGTGGTTTAGCTGTCTTCTAGCAAGGTATAAAACAGTAAAAACTGAAAACTGTATTTGCTGAATCAAATATTCTGTCCAAGAATTAGTCCCCCTTTAGAGCTGGTGCATAGCTCCATAGTATACAGATATGACCATCAGCATCAAAGGAAGGAGGGAAGGAGGGAGGGAAGGGGGGAGGGAGGGAGGGAGGGAGGAAGGGAGGGAGGGAGGGAGGGAGGGAGGGAGGGAGGGAGGGAGGGAGGGAGGGAGGGAGGGAGAAGGGAAGAGAGCCTACTCATCAAAAGTGGTAAGGCCACTACTTGAATTTCCTCCTAACAGTCTTACCAGTTAAATTATCCAATCTTTCCACGATGCCCCAAGTTCATTCACATAATTAGAAAAGATTAAAAAAAACAGTCATTTGTTCTTTTCTCAAAAGATAACTAATGCACTGCCCAAGATTGAACAAACTAACATAATAAAAACTTTGTATCCAATTCTTCCTACAGAAAGAACCAGTTCAGATTCCCTTAACTGGGTCACAGCCTATGCAGAAGTGTAATTTGGGCCCAGGCTTCTGAAACTGTAACTTGTACATGGGGTTACACGCCCAATGTGGAAAATCCCACGTTCCATGGGGCAGGTCCGGGGCGAGGCCTAGCCTACCTTCTAGCAGGCTTCCAAGAAATGTTTATGCTCTGACACCAGGAGCCTGGCTTTGCATGGCAGAACTTCAAACTGAGCTTGGAGGCCAGCAAAATGTCACAAAGCAAAGCGAGGAGGGGGGAGCAAACACAAACACTGCCCTGAGGGCCAGGAAGAAGAGAGGCTCACCAGCCAAGCCCAAACTGAGGAGAGGAACAGGGAGCAGAGAGGGAAGGAGGAGAGATTATAATATGCAAACAGTTGGGCTTCACACGGATGGACAAAAGCAAAAGTCATCCACAGGGATGGAGAACGGGATGTCAAAGTTGGGTGAAGAAAAGAAAACGGAGGTCAAACTCTGGCAGCTCGTGCCACGGTTGTAGTTAAGGGCAATCCCAGTAGCTCCCGGATTCGGTGGCAAGGACTCTTACATGTGTCATCAAGTGCAAATCAAGCCGTGGCGCAGGCTCCAATCTGCTGACGCAGCTTCACTGGAAATGCATCAATCACAGGCCAAGTTCCTAAGGAGTAAACCCAACCTAAGACAGGGCAGCCCTGAAGCAGCTGACATAGCCACAACCCTCTGCAGGGGGCCATAGGGGAACAGAGCGAAGGACAACCCAACAGAGGACACCTCATGGCTGAGGCAAGCTTCGCAAACAGAATGAGGCAGAGGTCTCGGTCTCTCCTCTTCACCCCTCTCTCTCAGACAGGGTCTACACTGTCAAGGCTGGCCTCAAACTTACTACCTAACAGTGACAGTTGCTTGTGCATGTTAGACAAACACTCTAGCAACTGAGCTACACTGCCAACCTGACACAGGCCACTTAAACTCGGTGGGAAAAATTTAAAAAATGGGTTTAAAGTTTACAAAGGAGTTAGAGGGGGATATCTCCCAATGCCAAATGGAAAGATTAATGCAGTATTTATGAGGGATTTTGTTGTACTGATACATGATCTTTATTCTCCCCTGCCATACACTTCCAAACCTTTCTCCTATAAATAGTAATATACAAAGAGGAACTACAGCTAAGAGAATCTGATTCTTCAAAACTATAAGAACTGTACCTTCTGTCCTACCATACTGATATATTCTTGCCATCGCATCCGCAACTGCAGCTGACTGGAACAGAAAAATCTCGGCTATGAGGTCAGCCTGGGCTACATATATATGTGTTTGCGTGTTTGGTTTTTCTTTTTTTATCCTCTTTTTTTTTATTGATATATATTGAGCTCTACATTTTTCTCTGCTTCCCTCTCTGCCTCTCCCCTCCCCGTTCAATCCTACCCCAAGGTACTCATGCTCCCAATTTACTTAGAACCTGCCCCATACTCAGCTCCCTAGCTCTGCCATCTACCTCCCTGATTACCCTGGCAGGGTATTCAGACTTTCCTTTCTTGTAAAATGAGAATTAACACTACTCTCTACTTAGGAACAGTATGGGAAAAGCCAAGGGAGATTTACTCGGCCCCCTGCAGGTCTAGGATGTAACATTATACTAAAAAGTAACCCAGGACACTTATTGGTCAGTGTCTCAGTTCCTTGTCTGCAGGAGAGGGTCTGCGTACTGGTCACTCACTACAAGGGTTAGCATGTGGATCAGCCTTAAAGGCATAGAGTTGACCCCGGAAGCTGGTTCACCTATTCCTGGAGAAGGTTCATGTGACACGACCACTGGTCCTGATGGATCAAAGGGTCTCCTGTAATTCAGGTTAGGGCATTGAGATAACCACAGATGGGGAAAATGGGGAGTCAGGAGTCAGCTTTACCACGGCCACCGGATCTCTGCCATCTGTTACCTAGCTATTCAACATGTGGTTCACTTATAACCCATGGTTAAACTCTATGAATCCTGGCAAATTGCCTCAAAGTGCTACAGAAAAAAGTTCAATATATACACATGCAAAGAGTGAAAAGCAAAAGACAACTACAAATTTGAAGACAGAAAAAGTAGGAAAAATATAAAGTGTATGATATTCATAAGTCTTATCATCCAAATGCAAGTAATAGCAAAAATTTATCTTTGAAACATATGTGATATTCTCCAAGTATTTAAATAATCCCTTAAATGATATGGAGATAACCAACTTAATAGAAACTCTTCAGAAGGTACATGTCCAGTTTTTATGTCCTCAGAAACTGCAGGATCAGGAAGAAGACTTAACCACTGCTCTTAACTAACCATATACCACAAACAGCAGGGCTTAAAGGAAGCAAGAATAAAAGCTGGGATGTAGCTCAGTCTGTAGCCTGCTTGCTTATGAAGCAGGAGTCCTGGGCTTCCATCCCCAGCACCATACAAAGCTGAACATGGAGGTGCACGCTCCACCTACTGACTGGAGGCAGAAGGTCAGAGTTTAACATTCACAGCTACATACAGAACTTGGAGCCAGCCTGGGAAAACGTGAGACTAGATCTCAAGAACAGATTAGTGAATTAATTTCAAAGCAAGTGAATAATTATAAACAAGCAATTTTTAATGTTGGCCAAAAATCAGAATATTAACAAAGCTTTTACAAGGGCAATTTATTCTTGTGGCTGCCACTTTCAAATATAAAACTATCACGTCAATTTTTTAAACTATGAAAATGACATACTATTATGAGGTAAATTGCATCTTTTAGGGAGAAAGTATCAACAGAGACAACCCAATTTAAGGAGGGGGCCGAACATTCTAGTTTATAGTGCTACAAAAGAATCAAAGACTGTGCTCTGCCATTATTTTCCTGTGGTTTGGTATCTGAGTTTATGAGAGTACATTCTAATTAACAGCAAGATTACAGGTGGGGAGCAGGGCCGTGGTGGCGCATGCCTTTAATTCCAGAACTCTGGAGGCAGAGACAGACAGATTTCTATGAGTTCAAGGCCAGCCTGGTCTACATGATCTAGTTCCAGGACAGACTCTAAAGCTACAGAGAAACCCTGTCTCAAAATGGCATCCCTCTCCAAAAAAAAAAAAAAAAGAGAGAGAGAGAGAGAAAAGATTACAAGTGAGAAAGTTCTAGATACTCTGAAAACAGAAAGAAAAAGAAAACTTCCTTAAGGGAAGGATGAGTCAATCAAAAGGTGCAAAACAGTGAGATAGTAGGGTGTGGTTTGGTGGCAGAGTACTACCCAGCATGTGTGAGAACCCAGGATCAGTCACCAGCATCAGAAAAAGACACACAACCAAAAAGGCATTCCATCTGAAGTGCCTTCCACACTTCCGCCTGTGTGTGAGCATATGCTAGGTACTTCTTCACATGAACATATGCTACATAGGTCTCAGCTCCTCCTGTACACATGAACACACACTAGGTAGAGTCTGCTCCTCCGGTGCACATGAACATACACTAGATGGGTCTCTGTCACTGACAAGTAGAAACCCAGAGAATTTTCTTTTGCAGTGTTCATTTTTATTCACTTTTTGAAAGATCAGACTTAGCCATGTTGGCGAACTTTTCTAACAACCATATTTAAATACATTTAAATGATGCAAATCCAGTTAGTATTATTTAATTAGTATCTGAAGAAACTATGACATAACTTTTAAATATGATATTCTAAAACTGAAAACTATTTTTCCAACCAAATTATACATATTTATAAGCTAATAATCCAAGTCCAGAACCACAGAAATGAATTAGATTTGCATATAAGTAATTATTTTCTAATTTCTTTAAATTTCCCTATCTTCAAAACAGTCTCTCTCACATTGTACTTTGAATCCTGCCTCCAACGGGACAATACTTGAAAAACCACACAAATACTAAAACATGTGAAAATAATTACAAAGCTGAATGGCAAGAAGGTAGAAAACTTGTGGTTGAGACTAAAATGGTCAAATGGTGTTGCATGCAGTGAAGTAGGCTTGCTTTCTTTTTTTTAATTTAAGGGCCTAGTGTAAAAGACTACAGTGAACAGTCACATGCAATCTGTCCCACAACTGAGGAGGAATGAGCTGGAATATGGATAGACACTTTACTAATTAGAAAAGCAATACAACCAAATGGAATCAAAAACTACTTTCGTAGATGCAGCGAAGAAAACACACTCAGAAACTGTACTGTTCGGAGGCCAACTCGCAAAGCTGGAAGCTTTATAAGCAGAATAACCTTCCTACAATAAAAAATAAACATGACTTGAAAAAGGATCAACTTTGCTAATACAACACAGGCAATGTTTGCTCGGCTTTTTTTGGGGGGGGGTGCTTGTTTGTTTTCTTTAAGCCTCAAACAAAGGGGGGACTTACGCTCAGAGGGCCTCAGATCACACCGCTGCAATCAAGAGATGGGGAAACCTGTACCTCGTTACGGTTAGAGGTTAACCAGTCCTCTCAAAATGATCAAGCAGGGAACCCTCCAAAGCTTTTGCTTCTCCAAAACACTCTATAATTCAGAGCTAATTTATGATTCTAAGGAGGGGGAGAGAAGAGGGCAGGAGGGAGAGAGGGAACGGAAGATGAAGAGAAAAGAGAAACAACAACAGCCCGGCAGCAGAAAGCAATGTCTTCTGCTGAGGAGGAAAAAAAAGTCTTGATTAATAGACGACTCTTGACAGAGCAGACGGCCTTTACAAGGATGATGGAGAAAGAGAAGGGTGAAAGCCAGAAGTCTGACAACTGAATGAAGAAAGAGACAGAACGATGTTCTTTCTATGCACAGGGGAAACGAGGGCACATTGCATGCCCTCACCGAGAACTTTCCAACAGACTTTCGCAGCCACGACACAGTAGCCACAGCCAATGTAAGCCCAACTTGCTAGTAATTTGTATTTGTGTGTAAGTGACTCTTCAAGACTATGTTCTTAAAGAACTAAGGTCTAAAATAATCGTAACTTTTGCCATCTAGTATGAGTCTCTTTGAATGGAAGAGGCTGCGGCACTAGGTGAAAGTGAGTTTGTAAGCATCCTGGGACACCTGGCCCCGCTCCTTGGGGACCTGGCAGAGTGCATCACATACTGCATGCAGGGCAGGCGGTACCCTGTCCCTTTAAAAGGTGGAACTCTGCCTACTTTTACCTCTTCTTCCTCTTTCTCTTTCTCTCTCTCCCTCTCTCTGCATCTCTCTGGCTCTCTCTGCATGGCGTGTTTGTCCCTCAGCAGCCCTGGTTTGGATCACTGCAGAGTTCGAGGGAGCAGTGCTTGTGGGAGTGGGAAGCAGGCAGGTCCTCTGGCTCTACCTTTTGTCCTCTACCCCAGGGTTCAGCAGCCATCACTCTGTGTCGTCACTGTTTCCTTTCCAGTGACTTTGACACATCTGTCATCCATCAGAACTAAAACCATTACATGATTTCATAATGTAATCCCCGAGCAATTTTTTTTCCTTTATTTTTTCTTTTCTTTTCTCTCCTGCTCCCGTTGCCTTGCTCTCCTTAAGAAGCAAGCGCTTCAGCTCCTGGGTGAGGATCTCTCCTACAATGATTAAGCTGTATGTTAAATGGTATTGCTGCACGTGGATGGAAGAGGAGATGAAGCCAAGTTGCTCACAACTAAATCAAAGACGGCCTGGAAACAGAGGAACTCCAGACAGAGGAAAAGATAAGAGGAGTAAGTATGGTTAAAGCCTAGGATTCGAGAAGATGCTGGGCAGCGCATGAAAATCCCGGCGTTTGGGGAGCTGAGGCAGGAGAAGTAAAGCGTAAGACAAATATGAGCTGTGTGGTGAGATCCTGTCAAAACTAAACAAAGCAAAACAAGCAAACAAAAACAAAGCAGCCAAATTAACTAATGAGTCAAAAATGTTCAGCAGCCTGTGAATGAAATAAAGGACAGCATCCTGGTGGCTGGAAAAGAGCTGAATTGTACGGTAAAGAGAAATGAATGGTATGTTTACAGAATTTATTGTATCATCTGATGAAGGTCTGACAAGATAAATGCTTTCAAAAAAAAAAGATCATTAATTCTCCACTTAGATGACGGATAATAAGAAAGCACAAATAAGGAACCCTAGGATGGATAGTGATACTAACCTTGAGGCTGAGCACAGACTGAAGCAAGCAAGCACTTTCAAGAAGCTCAGCGCTCTCTCCCCAGGAGCTATCAGTCCACATGACAATGGTCGGACTCAGCGAGTCTTAAGTTCCCACCTGACAGCCGGCAATCTGTCTATCAACCTGCTAAAGCGGCCACTGCTCAGCAATCTCGCCACTCCTCTTCCTAAACGAAGAGACCGACTTACTAGCCCACGGTTTCCCATGGAACAGGGACCTCTAGGAGGCTCCGAATGCAGCTGGTAAAGGTGAAGCGAACAAATGCTTGCTTCATGACTAAAAAACTGTCTTCCGGAAGTGATAGGCTACTTCAAATTTCCACTTATTCCAGTATCGCTGCGGAGTGGACGAATACGGGCTGACAGCAAGCGTGGGATCAGCAAACCTGATAAATAATCAGAGCAGGAGAAGCGTGCCTTCTGAAAACAAAAAGACATGAAGCTGACAGCAACGCACCCTACCCGCCACAGGCACGTCATCCTGACAGGCTACCGTCAGTCACGGGACACTCCACAACGACAAGGGAAATGCAAAGGGATGCAGAGAGAAAGCACCAGTCTAGAGTAGGAAAATGTCAGTCGGCACTTGAATGAAACCGTTCACTGTGGAGGGCTCGTCTCTAATTACTGCTGAATTAAATAAAACAAGGTTGTGCATGGACAGCAGTTTAAGCTTCTCGTAGACTAAGCGCACTATAGAAATGATGTTCAAGTACCTATCAAATAAACAGATAAGCGAATTTTTCTATCTTCAATGAGCTTAACCTTGAAGAAGTTTGGCAGAACTCATTTCAATGGGTAAGTTTAGATTGGCAGTCATTCGGTGCCAATGAGCTCTGCTGGCATTTCCTTTCGTCCTTATATTCTTGGAGAAGCTGGCACAGGGATTAACAATTATAACAACGTGTCTCCTTCTGCAGCAACACCTGGAGCCAAGGCCATGACCACAGCCGAAGGTACAGTGAGTCTGTTTGGTCAACTGTCCCAAACTGCTGGGTATCACCACATCTGGTTCTGCATGTAGATTCCCCACATCAAGGGACAAAGGCCATGAAGCCCGGGAGAGAACTTAGGCTTGGGAATAGAGAGAGGAGAAGGAGTCTGGGGTGAAAAATTCCTTGGGGGAGGCAGATGTTCCGAGAGCTAGTAAATAGTTGATAATTGTGACTTGTATGACATAATGCTCTCGCAAGATAAAGACCCCAGTGGCCATTGTCTCTTCTAAGAACAATGGTTTCCAGTTAACACATGGCACCCTCTGCGAGATGATGCAGTCCCCCAACCTGGAGATAATACGCATTCATGGAATTGAAGGATTAACAGGATACCGGATGTCCAAACGCTGCCAAAATGTGAACCCACAGGAATAATAAAAGTGCGAGGCACAGCAGTGCAGGAGGTCGAAAGGGCACAGCAAATCTGCCCCACACAACGTGCCCGTGTCAATCATCCGGACCACAAAGGAGGGCTATACTAATGACCTCGGGCAGACTATACTCTGAATCCTTAATTATTTTTATGTGAAATTAGGAATCGTAGTATACCCTAAAGGACCAGCGCCCTTCCTCCCACTGTCTCTAAACATACCAAAGCATAAAAGAGCAGAGATTCAAAGTTGAGACCAAAGCAATATACTTATGAATTTAGCATCTGTTAAATGGAAATTTTCACCATTTTATTTTGTTATGTGTATTTATTACATTTATTTTATTATTCTTATAATAAGTAAGTATGTGTATATTCTATACAGCTTGGGCATTACCATGAGAGAAACGGGGCCAGAAAAATAAATTGAGCACTGCTAACAGACAACTCATAAAGACTGATGGAGCCAAGAACAAAGGAATAAAGAGCCCAGCCCTGAAGCGGACAGCCAGACCGCCTACAGTCTGCGATGGTATGCTTACTGTCCTAGGAAGTGGAAGAAAGGGGCTGGAGTGAGGAGGTCTCTGGCCCTCAATCTGGCTCTAGCTGGGCCATCATGCTTGTTTGCCAACTGTGATAAAAGTTACCAACGGCCTTGGGCAACTAGAAGCTTGAAAGAGCCCAGATCACAGCACCAGTGCGGCCCAAAAACTGCCTCCAAGACTGCAGCACAAGGGCACTCAAACTACACACACTCAACCACACACGCTACCCGGCTGAGTCAGAAGGTGGCTGGGGCTCCACAGAGCGCCACCGTGAAACACAAACACCACAGGCAAGCTCTTTAGGGGTATTTCAAACAATGCATAAATGTTAATGTACAGTTCACGTTAAAAAACAAACCCTATGCACAGACACAGGATTCAAAGACTCCCAAGAGACCTCAGGGATTTTCCAATTCAGCTGTCTCTTAGAATGACCCAATGCTATTAGGCAATGCAACTGAAGTTAAAAACAAGTTAGTGGCTGAAGCAGGACCCAGCTCTCCCCACAGTTTATTCAATGCTTTTTCCACTCGGGGAAGGTGACCTTGAGGGCTGGTAGATGACAAAGGCCCAACTGTGCTGGTCACCACCCAGTCAGGAACAGATTAAGTCCTCTGCAGCAGCAATGCCCACAGAAGCAATGCAGAGCTGAAATTCTGAGAGGGGAGAAATCATAAATGAATGACAGTTTTAAAATTAACATTTAGTTACAGAGCCCCTGCTTTAATCTGGGCTTTGGCTGGCAGTCCTTTGCCTCGATCGCAGTGAGATCTTTGCATTGTGTAACCCGATTTAAAACGGAAGGCCGAACAGGTCTGGAAAAGTACAGCTGTACCCGTGAACTTAATTTATACCATAGCTACTGTAATTAAGCCTGAAAGAAAAGCTATATTCTGGGAGGAGACAAAAAGCTCTTGTTAACGGCATTCCATTCCCAGTGTAGAATAAAACAAAAGGCTTCTTCATGTGGAGCCAACTGTCATTATACTTCGTAGCTTGCATTACGTGCTACTGGACTAATATTTGTGCTGGGATTAGTTTGGGATAACCCATCGGTTAACTCCTCCACTCCAGTTTTATCCTGAAATAAGTGGCCGAAAGGGAAAGGGGGAAAAAAAATTCTGGCAGGCAGAACAACAACCATATTTATGAGATTAAAGTCTAAAACCCTTCACAGTTTGCTGGTTAACTAATAACCATTTGCTAAGCTGTTCATTTAATAATGAGTCAGTTAAGCCCGAAGCAAATGTTCCTTCAACCAACGAACGCTACTATAGTCAGATCTACACAGACACGCTCCAGTTATTTATGGAAGTGCTTCAGTACAAATAAGAAATTCAAGGTAACCACATAAGAGTAACAAACTTGGATCATTAGGCAAATGCAGTCTATAGTATATGACAAAAGAAAAAGAGACGAAGGAAGGAAGGAAGACAGAAAACCCAAAACCTCAATTTGAATATGATTTTGTGACTTATAAAAGCAGAAATGCCCAAAATACACTTCTAGAGGGTGTCATAGCTGTGTCGTGAACTCTTCAGTAAAGACCCAAAAGAAGGTGGACATCTGAACTCTGGGGTCACAAATCCATGACCTCGGGCCAGAGCAAGGAAGGGGCCCTCTGTGTCTAAAATGGAAGGTCACACTGAGACCACGGGGCTATGCAGCTTGAATACTGCACACCAAAGCCACTTACTCCTGAGGTAGCGAGTCGTCGCTCGGAGAAGAGAGGGGTGCAGCCGGTTCCCGGGAAACACTACCCACCAACACCATGTTCTTCTCTCGCCCGTGTCCACAAGCCCCAGACCATGAAGAGCAGGCAGCGGCCATCCCTCCCCTGATACTCACTAACAGTTCATCCATACTCGTCTGGCATTTTTCCAGGTTGATCCGCTTGATGGCTACGCGTTCTTGCCGGGGTTTGCACAGGGCTGCCTGGACCACAGCCGTTGCTCCGCTACCTGAAAGAAAAATAAAGACATCCGCTATCAAATGGCACCAGTTGACTGGCACTTATACACCTCTTTTTTACAATGTCTGTTATTTTAAGTCTCCGATTGAAGATATTCAAAGTATTACCAGGGACATCTTCAAAGAGTCCCTTCAGTTTTAAAATGAGTATCTAGGGAAGAAAGGTTCCCAGTGTCTCTCTGAGGACAGAGGGACGAGAAAGTTGAACACAACTCCACTTGGGCTTGACGTTGTTACGATCCCTGGGCTCGGCCTCACTTGAACTACACTTCCAACTCGGGCTCATTCCCAGTTCTTCCCGGGCTCCTTCAGGACTTCCACCGTGTCCTGAGACTTAGCATCCTGAACACTCCCAAGGCTTCAGCTCTTGCTCTACAATTAGAAAAACAGAAATCTGCCCTAGGAGTCTCTTGTTTCAAACGCAGCTCTTAAGGATGCCAAGCAACACGATGCAAGTGTGTCATTACAGAAGCTCCTTGGCATTCATGGAAATTTCATATTTAAGGTCTCTTGATCATTAGCTAATGCACTCAGACTCCTAAAATACGGAGCCACATTGTTATCCATGCTTTAGAAGAACGGGATGCAGAGGAGTCATGATTTGTGGCGCAATACCAAGAATATCTAATGAGATTTATTTTCCATCAGGGCAAAAGACCCCCAGAGCAAGGCATCGTAATTCCACAGATGAAACCAAAAAATGACATCCCAGTCGCCTAAATTCTCTCCTAGATGCACAATAAAAAAAAAACACAGTCTGAGACTGGGACAGTACAAAGGGGGACAGATGTGACTCTCTAACACCGGGAAGTCAACCAGTCCTCTCCCTTCAAGGCGTCCACAAACAGAAGCCCGACCTGCGTAAACCCCATGTGTTGACCACCCACAGCACAGTAACACTATAGTCATAAAATTCCCGTTAAAGCTTGTACGTTTTCATTATCGGCCTCATTCTATATGTGAGAAAATGGGAACCTGGCAACATTGCCCAAGATCACATAGCTAATAGGTAAGTACCTGGGCTGGGATATGAGTCAGTGTGCCAAACGCCCACATCTGTGATGTTTGCCTACTTCCCACAAGCCAGAGCATAGCCTGCCCATCCTCGCTTGCCTCGGCCTTGCCAGGAAAATATTTCTTCAGTACTCAATGGCTCCACCAAAGAGAACCAACCTGGAGAAAAGGTGCAAGGGAGCCTCCCTTTCAGGAACAGGAAGAGTACTGGTGTGTGACATGGCCTTCCTCTCCCAACCTCAGGGCGCCCCTTCAGCCTCAGTTCCACCAGGTTTGGCTCATGGCCCACAGACTTGGGTTCAATCCAGAACGTTCCAGATATCAAGTCAAACACTACAAAGAGTCCTGCTGCTGGCAAAATGTGTTTTCCAGTCCCCAGAACAAGAGACTCGCCATGAGCGAGGCACAGAGAAAGCGCTAAGTAGCTGGTTAGCAGTGGGTCTGGGACCCAGCAGAGAAATCAACAAACATTTTAACTAGCTGCTGGCAGCACGCCATGTCGTTCTACAACCAGTTCCTCCATCTCTTTCTTCCACCCTTAATACACGGTCCCGAGTGTTTTCTAATCAGAGCAATTGAAGAACAGAAAGCAGGCCAGCTCCCAGAAAGGACTGAACAGGTATATATAAAATCAGGCCCTTCCATATGCCCTGGACTTATAACCCCAGAGTTTCACTAATATATTCAAGAATGCATTCACAAATAGGAACTCTCAAAAGCAGAAGTGGGTTATCTCTGGCCTCTTACTGCGTTAGAATTACAGCCAACTAAAGAATCACGACTTTTATCTCTACACAGCAAACAGGAAACTGCATGGCACAAGCTCGCTGCAATAGCAAGAAAGAATACAGCCATCTACTGAACACTAGGAGCTTTTGCTCTGGGTCCAGAAGCATCCTTTTAACTTCAAAAGGCATCAAGAACCAAGCTGAACGGAGAGAGCATCCTAAAGACCAAGTCGACCCCTCACAGCGAGGTAGAAGAGAAGGGATTTTTGTTCTCCCACCTGCAATAATTGGAAAACATGGGCTTAGGACTCCAGAACAAGGCATTCTGGCTGGTATGTGTTCTTTGTTTGCTTGTTTTGTTCCAAATTGCTGCAGCCAAGACACCAGTGGTCATGAATTTGGTGTGGGTGGAGGCCAGTACCTTCTGGAAGGCAGCTTCAGAATGCAGCTTGCCAAGGACGGTTAAGACCAGCTTTGTGCAGCTGAGGTACAAAGCGTGTGTTCTACTGTGAGTCGTGATTCCAACTTGGAGGCCTGCTGGAATCGAGAGAAGACTTCCCGGGTAAAGGGAATCCACACTCTGACATGAAAGGAAGAGGTGACCTCTCAATTTTCCAAAGGGCCGTTCAGAAAGAATAAGGCAGTTCTGCTTTAAGGATCTTTATGTACTCTGCTGAACAGATTAAAAGGCAGCCTTGAAAATGTAGGCTTAGAAATCCATGAAATAAGCAGGTGTTCACAACCTAAAGTAAAATGGAATGGTGACATAGCCAATGGTCTTTGATGCTGAAACACAACTCGCTAACATTCGATGGTGTGCTCCCAGTAACAATCATCCTTGGGACAGGGAAGCCTGGAGCATTTCTCGTTTTACTCTGAACTCCCGGCCAAAGTGAAGTGAACCTCTCTATAGGATGGTGGCCCGTGTGCAGGACTAAAAGACTTGCATCCTTCCGTCTTTTCGGGCAGTTTTGAGTCAATCTCTCTCCATTCATTTCTTTGGTAGTTCCAGGCAGACAACAGCTTCGAAGTTTCAGAGAGAAACTAGGGTGATGGCAGACAGTGGCTGTTTCCTTGAATTCATGGCCAAGGCTCAGGGCTGACTTGGGTGGGCATGAACTTGCCCACCTGTTTTGTGGCTTGAACTGAGGTGATCGCCAGAAAACTGCACAGCTGCACTCACATTTGAGCTACCCCAAGAAATACTTCCTGGATATGTCATCTAGTGTCATAACTTTAGATTTCAATACGTCTATAAGAAACAAAGACATCAGTGTTTCTTTTATTAAAAAAGGAGAGAGAGAAATCATACCAGTGTTGCCAGAAGTGTCTAAGCAGTATGGTCAAAGTTCTTAATTCTATGACCCATGTGACAAATTCCTCCCTGTATGTAGTGGCTGGTAGAAAAATGTCTTGTTCCTAAATAACTTACGAGAAAACAAGAAACATGCAGCATCATGTTTTCCTTTTCTGTTGTGAGAATCAGAAACGAAGACGTAAATTTCGTCTTTAACCACAAGCAAATGTCTTAGTGTGGATCTCCTGTGACTTCCCCTTCTCCTCCTCATCACACTGCCCCTACCGAGCATTATTATTCCTTTATACTCAAAAGTATTTCCCTTGTATAAACCAGCGTTCACAGAGTCTAACGCGGTAACAACTCCTTGAAACGGCACTCCCTGGCTATCTAACTCGAACGCAACGACTTAACAGCCACCAGACAACCTCAGACTCAAAGGGGCAGCGAGAAGTCATCACCGATATTAATTCATCAGCAAAGAGTAACTAAAGCCCCCCCATGCGGCAGGCGATTCAGTAGAAGGTGAAAGTCCAAAGGTGACCGCTCCTGGCACAAGTGGGATAAATCCTTCTACACGATCATTTCTTATGAGGAATAAAGACAAGCTGGGCAGCTACAGTGACCTGAGCTTTCGCTACAGACTAAAAATACATATGATAAAAGCCCCCTAAAAATACATACGATAAAAGCCCCCGCCCACTCTGAACTTAGTAAGAGGGCTTTGGGGGTCACAGAAAACAAAGGCTCTTCAGTATCATCTCAGTACTGTAACTGACAAGGAGGAATACACGTTCCTCCCTGCCCACCCAGAGGAAAGGCACTGGGTCTAAAACAAGAAGATGGACTCACAGAAAACAAGTTGGCCAGCATCCTGAGCTACACCGTTCAGCCTCCTGAACTATGGAAGTAAATTTTAGTCTGTGCTTCAGGCCATTTGACCTATGATGTTTTGTTATAAGAAGACTGACACAGAGTCATTCGGTATCTATTCGAAACCACTCTTCCACTGATACCTGTGGTGAAGGCCATGCTAATTACCAGTTTGGACCTAATTAAGTCAAAAACCAGAGCACCTGAAGGGCCTTTGGTAAATCGCTGCAGTTTCCACATCTTAGGTGAGCAAGCTCTTTAAAAATGAGGTTAGCTGACTATCTCCATAACTGTGCTAGTGTTGTGAAGAAAAACGTGATCAAGGCAATTCTCATTAAGAAAGCATTTCACTGCAGGCCTGCTTACTATTTTAAAGGGTGAGCTGATGAACATCACAGCAGGACACTGACCACCATGAGACGGACCAGTAGCTGGGAGCATCGCATTGTGATCTGCAGGCAGTAGGCAGACAGATACTTGGGCTAGCATACAATTTTGAAACCTCAAAGCCCACTCCAATGACACACCTCCTCCAACAAGGCCACACCTACACCTACAGGCCATACCTTCTAATCCTTCCCAAACAGTTCCACTGACTGGGGACCAAGCATTCAAACTTATGAGCCTATGGGGCCAGTCTCATTCATAGCACCACTGTGAAGATTCCACTCATCAAAGATGTGGATTCCCTCCCCTTTGTGATTTTAAACCCAATGTCTAAATTTCAGCTTCCTTAATGAACTAATAAAATCTATTTGTACAACTCAGTATAGCATAATATGTTTCACATCCCTAGAAAATGGCAGTCCAGTAAATATATGGCACTCCTGCTGGGACCCACTGCTCTCTGCAAACCATGAGGAAGACCAACTTCAAGCTGTATGTTTATAGCACCTAAGGGACCAGAACCAAAGCTTAGCATAGGGAAGGTTCTGGTGGTTTGAAGATAAGGAAAAGAGCTCTAAAGCTGGAAACAAAAAGCTAAAGGCTTCTTCAGGTCGGCTACAACATGGTACACAGGAGGACCTAGAATGTAAAAGACCACCCAGAGAATCCAGCAGCAGTGACTAAAGAATTAATATTCTATAGTAAGACTTGATGTAATAAATTTTAGTATCTATCCTAAAAAGACACAAGTTTAAAGCACCTTTGGCCACTGATAACATAGGTTCACATCCTAATGCCACATCGTATTAACTGCCCATCCTTGGATGGATTATTTAGCGTCCCCATGCCTCAGTTTCTTATCTGTTAGATGGTGATAAGAATAGCCAGCTTAAAGGAGGGTGGTCAAGATACAGCAAATTAATTCATGGGAAAGTCTTAGAATGGTGTCCAGAATACAGTAAGTCCTAGTTAAAACTTAGTGAGTGTCTTAGTTAGGGTTTCTGTTGCTTTGCTAAAATACCAATACCAAAAAAAAACAAAAACAAGAAACAAAAAAAAAACCAAGTTGGGGAGGAAAGGGTTTATTTGATTTACACTTCTACATGACTGTTCATTACTGAAGGAAGTTGGGACAGGAACTCAAACAGGAACAGGGTAGGATCCTGGATGCAGGAGTTGATGCAGAGGCCATGGAGGGATGATGCTTACTGGTTTGCTCAGCCTGCTTTCTTATAGAACCCAGGACCACTATGGGTGGTACCACTCACCATGGGCTGGACCCTCCCGCACTCACCACTAATTGAGAAAATGCCTTACAGCTGGATCTCATGGAGGCATTTCCTCACCTGGGGCTCCTTCCTCTCTGATGACTCTAGCTTGTGATAAGGTGGAAAACAAAAACCGACCAGCACAGCCAGCACTGCTCTTTAGGGAAATCTTTCCAGGTTATGCGATATCCCATCAAACAGTCATTTTACTGCTCCATGGATGCCCCCTAAAGGATTCAGCTCTTGTGCTAAAACGAATATTCTCTTATAAGCAGCAGTATCTTTCCCTCTAATAACCGCAACATCTAGTATGTTGCACACGCAGAGAGACACACAGACACACACACGTACATACTTAGTCCACAACAGAGTTCGTTTATGTTAAAGTCAGGATGTATTCGATTTCCCAGTAACAACTTCCCCTAAGTTGCAAGGCTGGAGCTGGTCATGGCATTAACCTCTGACATTCACTATGGCCACTGGAGCGAAGTCTATCATCACGCCCTACTTACATGAGGAACGCCAAGCCAAACTTTAATAAGGGCTAGAGCCGTTCCCAGCACACACAAGGACTCTATGTTCATCAGCCATAGACCCTTCCTGCCAATAAGTACAGTCCAGAGCCATATCAGGTTGTCTTTATAGAAGTGTTGGCATGTGTGTTGGGATGTGGCGTACAGTACACAAAACAAATGGCTTTGGCTCATGCGCGTTCTTCCAGCCCTCCTTCCCCAGCTTACTCTGTTCTATTCATAGCCAACCTGACAGCCCACAAAGCCAACCAGTCACATGACAGCCGGAAACTGACCTGGGGAGATGCTGGTGAATGGATACACGTGAGATTTACAGAGGTACAGCTACTCAGCCTGGAAAGGCTGTCTGGACTTTGCAAAAAAGCTGTGAGGCCAGATCTGGGTGAGCTCTCCCCAACTGTTAAGGTTGGTGATGAGTTTGTTGTTGCTGTCTTCAACATAAAAGCACCGAGTCAAGCAGAAGCTTTCCTGGGGCCACGTTTTGCTTAAAACTAAAATGGGTATTTGGTTTCCCAGCTGTACCCATTCTTACCGGAGGGGCCAAATTTTAAAATATCTTTTAGGTCATGCACATAAAGCAGTCATCTGTCTAGATGGAAAAATGATCACATAACTTGTTTGATGGCGCTGGAAAATTAAATCTTCACAGGTAAAAGCGTGAAACGTGGTCCTTATCTCTCACGCTGTACAAACACTGACTTCGGATGTATCAAAGACCGGAGTTAAGATGTGAAACTCTGAAATGTGAGAGAAAAAAGTAGAGAAAACACTCAAGGTACAGCTGGGGCTTTCTGGAAAAAGGGGGGAAAAAAACAAAAAAACACAAAACCTCTATTTGCTCAGGAAACAATAGCAACAAACCAGACTTTACAAATCGCTTCTGCCCAGCAAAGGAAACAGTCAAGTGAAGAAACCTTTGCTGAATACACGTGTGACCGAGGACAAGTAAAATACACAAAGCACTCAAAATACTAAGAAAGCCAAAACGAAGCAAGCCTGTCAACATGCTGGCTAGGATGATGTATGATGGAGATGGCTCAGTTGGTCACTACTACACATGACCTGCTACACACGAATGCAGACCTGAGTTTGGATCCCCATCCCTTATATCCAGGAGCCTATAATCCTAGCCCTAGAAAGGAGGAGACAAGAGGAGCCCTTGATCTGTATGGCTAGCAAACCTAGCTAAATAGATCAACTCTGCGTTTGTGAGACACTCTGTCTCGAAGACTGAGGTGGGCGACAACTGAGGAACATACAAGCGCACACAAACACAGACAACCACAAAACATGACGTACAGCTGACCAATCAAAATGTGAAAACATTGTTCAACCAGCACCAGCTATCAGAGAAATGCTCATTACCGCTGCAGTGAGATTCCCAACTCAGAGGGCAGTCACTAAAGAAGGCGGTAAAAGGGTAATGACAGACGGGAATTCTCATGGAGCCCTGGTGGGAATGTGAACCAGTCCAGGTACTAGGGACATCAGCATGGGAGTCCCTCCAGAAACTAAAAGTAGACTTACCCTTCCACTCGTCTATACCCAAGAGCCCTGAGTCAGCCTATCACAGAGGGCCTCACACAGCAGTATTCAGTGAAGCACTGTTCATCAGAGCTGAGCTCACCAAAAACCATCTAGTTAATATCACGGGATAAACAAACAAACAAACAAAAAAAAGGTTCTGATTTTAAGCAAGATAGCAGGAACCTGAAGGGATGGAATCAAACTGGGCAGAATGTAGAACAAGCTAGTCTGAGACTTCAAGGAAAGTCAGAAATAACGAGATCAGGTTCTTTGCAACAAAATAGATGGAAATGAAGACTCAGATTATGGAACTAAGTCAATTTCAGACAAACACTGCATAGTTTTGATGATTCATGGATCCTGAATTTTATATAGATACACAAAAATCATATATAAATGACATGAAAGTACGATCATATATTTCATGTGTGAAATAGATAGCATGCTTTTATTTTACATACGCAGAATCACATATATGTATGATGTGAACGTGGAAGCAAAGCAGAAGACTGGAAACATGCGGACTAACAGGGAAAGAGGGGAGAGATAAAGGACACTGAGGTGTGTAAGAGGGACCATGTTCAAAAGGTACTATGTTTGTGCATGAAAACGCCATGTACTGTGCACAAAATAAACCCCAGCACTGTGTACAAATAATACATATCAGTAAAAATGATCACACTGCAAATGGTTTAACATAATATGGTTATGCTTCAGGAACCGGCCCAAACTGGTTCACTCTATGTTGCCCTCCACTCAGCCACACAGAGAACAAACCTCACAGAGCTATGCCTCTGCCACCGGCTTCGTTCCCTGTGACAGGAACACCAGTGACATCGCAGGTCACTCATGAAGAAGGGCAATTGGGAGAGGAGTGTCACATGTCAGTTGCTATACGCATTAATGTACAAAACAGATTCTACGGGTGCGCTATCTACGTGAATGGACAAAAACAGGAGGCTCTGAGGAGTCCGACACAGCAAAGCAACGTTTTCCAATATAACCACAAACATGAGCGACCTTGTATGTCATAGCTAATACAGTTGATATAGGCCCTTCTGTCTTTGTCAAATTAATAAAAAGGGTTAAGATGAGGGAGATTGAGGCTGACAGACATTAAGACAGAGACTGTAAAATAACCTTACGTTTCACCTCTGACCTTCCTGAGCAAGCGAGCCCTGCAAAGCATTTAGAGGTCACAGTCCTCAACAAGAGAGGTGGCCCTTGTATGGAACTCATCCAAAAAACCACCAAATTAACGCCACAGAAAAACAAAAAAGTAGCCCCAGGGTCTGATGGTTAAGTGAGATAGCAGGAGACTAGGGTAGGGAATCAAGCTAGAAAGAATGTAAACGAGCTTACCTTAGGTTTCAAGCTACACTAACCCAACCAGGGAAGAGCGGGAAGGGTAAACTAGGCTCAAGTCTCCTGCAGGAGGCACAGGGACTGGGGCGTCTGTCATAGAGAAATCCAGGTAACAGTTCAACAGTCTTCAGTAACAAACACTACTGTGAGGGTCATCTAAGTAAATGCTAAGCATGAGTTAAACACTTGGAATGCTGAATCTGTGTTATGACGCTGCTAAGCTGCACCCGACTCAATGAGTTCAGGAGCAAGAATTATTCCCAGGTGCTTCATTTTCTTAAATGATAGGTGGAAGACACCGCCCACACACACATGCACGCTATTCTGTGACTATGATTACCTGCCGATTAAAAATGCATTGAACACTCAGCGGTAGTGCATCCGATAGCGTGTGTGAGGCTTCCGGGAAGCGGCACCAGAAAACAGAAACCCTCTGAAGCACCCAAACAGGTCTAGCCCCTCAACGGTAAAACTGTTTTCTAGAACTTCGACTCTGAAGTTGAGAGTGCTTCTTACAGAAAAACGCACAAGCTCTTCAGCAGCAAACAGCACCCGGTTTTGTTAAAAGCGAGGCAGGGAAATGATATGCTCTAGGGGCTGATGAGGAGCTGTAGCCTTCTTGAAGAGCCTCAAGCAGAGCCAATCGCTTCCTCGAGGCTCCCAGAGATGCCCCACACCCTTCATCCTCTCACTAAGATGTTCCCTCGGCCACTGCTTACAAACAGTAGGCTCTCAGAAGTGTTCCGGTGGTGGTGAAGCACATAGCATCCCGCCACGGGGGAGGCCATTTGTGGACAAGGGAGGCAGAACTGGGTTCCATTCCGGGTACACAGAAAGGAGAGGAAGCGCCACCGAGTTCCCATGGGAACTCTCCCTCTGCATTGCTCCTCTGGCAAACAGGGAACTCTGAGGATGATGCAGCAGGGGACTCTGAGTATCAAACCCTGGAAGCAATCTGCCTAAAAGCACTTCTCATCTGCAGAGCATCCCATTCAGTTCTGGGGTCAGGAGTCATGGTGCAGCTTATGCTGAGGAGCCAGGTTCTGTCAGAATCGGCTGGGAACCTCCCGCTTTAAAGATGGATTCGGTGTGTGGCAGGGGAGAACCATACAAAATCTGTCAGATTAGTATAAACAAGAGACTTCTGTAGAAAACTTCTAATGGGAAGCTGGTGGCTGGCAGAAGGCCAGGACAACCCTCCATTCCCGCCTCAGGATATATTGTATCAGACCCTGAACCACAAAACACACAGGTACTACAGAGAAAAGTCTGACTTTTCCACTCAGCAAAGGATCATCTTGAAGTCCTCACCCACCTCTGGCAAGACTGAAAACGTTCCTGTTCTGCTCTGAGGGGGCAGGAGCTCCTCCCAGCAAGACCCACTTGTTCTACTGATTAAATCGGCCAAATGGAAGCCAACATTCCACAGACGAATGTCCACTACTATTCACACAGATAAACAGATACACCCACTGGCAACAGCCAGAAGGCACCAGTGTCCCACTTTGAATGTGCACAGCGTGGGGGTGACCTCTAGTTCCATGTACCGCTCCAACCTCAAGCCACCTGGAAATGGGAAGGGTGTGCATGCGAAAAGAGTACTCACTTCCACGCATACTGGTTTTGTATTCAGAGGAAGAAACCATCTCTCTGACTGGACACAGTGCTGGGAATGCAGGGACTCAAAAGTGGATGATAGATAATGGGGGGTGGGGATCATTTCCGCAGCTGATTACATTGGAACTTATAGGCTAAGCCTGGATTTCACTGTCGGCCTCTAAGCACAATGCTCAACTCCGGAGGCCGTCTCTCCAAAGGTCATGGGTGTGCCCATAACCTTCATCCAAGTGTCTAGTATAATCACAGTAATGACAACAGTCTGGACACTGTTTAACAAGCATGTGTCCGACCCAAATGTTTATATTATTATCCTTGAATGTATGATGACAGTTAGTATAAGAGCCTTGCAGAGAGGTGGGTAACTACTATCTTTGGCTTGCCTTTTATAACTGAGGAATCAGGTGCAGCCACAAACTTGCCCAAGGCAACGTTGCTTAGAGCAACCTGACTGCAGACATCCTCAGTGCTAACCAAGGAATGGCCAGGGAGCTGAGAGGAAAGGGGCAGCAAATACTACATCCTGAGAAGGTGCCTTTACAACACTTAATCACCCCTGATCCCACCGAGGCCCACTTCCTGTTCGTTTCCTTTTAATGGCCCCTCTGTGAATCCTATCACTGGTAGATGGCTCTGAAAACAAACATTATGATGACCACACAGTAATTGTTACACAGAAAACTTTCTTTGTGGAGAAAAGATTCATTGTTCAAGGTCCAATTCTCAGATAGCTAAACATCCCTAGATACTTTAGCCATGAAGCAGCAAGTAACCGAAGTTTCCCCAGCTCAACGACAGAGCTGAAATTGTTGTTTGTTTTTTATTTTGTTTTTTGGTTTCTTTGTTGTTGTTGTTTTTAAGAGAAGTCCACTCATCCTAAAGCTGCCTTCACCCTTCCTTACCCCAGCATCGGAGTGCGCTGTCTTCAGAACTGAACTGCTGCTTACCTGGTCTCCCTTGCCAACCTGGGTTTCTCCCCACAGTTGCAAACAAGAGCAGGAAACCAGGAAACTGAGGTGACTGCTGAGCAGAGCTCTAAGGGACAAAGGTACAAAGGACACTGCCGTGGACAGCAATGTCCTACAGACAGCCCTGGAAGGCGGAGAGCACATGCTGAATGGGAATAAAGAGGAGAAACTCCCGGGGGAGGAGCCCAGAAAAACAGATACGTCCTGAGCAAAGCAGCAGCCGTAATCCCTGTGTCCACTGGTCCCAACCTCAGTTTCTTTCTGATGGAAGTCAGATTCGGGTCCCACAATCAACTCTGTGAAAGCCTGGCACAAGATGGGAAGGCTGCTTCTTCCCACAGTCCCACCTCAGGGTCCACGGTGTGAAGACTCTGCACAATGGCTGTAGGAGTCACCTAGATGTCTTTCTATAAAGGTGTGCAGGAATTGACCCGGGGAATCTGTGGGGTCTATGTTGTACTTTCCTATATTGTCTTCAGTGACAGGATGCTACTGGTCCATGGACCCCCAGTTTTATATAAACACAAAGGTTCCAGACACTCACTTCCTTCCAAGAAAGCAAAGAACCTAGGGACTACTAGCCAATCTCCTGGCTTCTATGACCAAGAAAGGCGGAAAGGCTCTCCTGCTTTTAAGAATGATGGCTCTCACCTTAATCTGAGCATTTGGGAGGCAGAGGCAGGTGGATTTCTGTGAGTTTGAGGCCAGCTCTGGTCTACAAGAGCTAGTTCCAGGACAGGCTCCAAAGCTACACAGAGAAACACTGTCTCGAAAAACAAACAAACAAAAAGGAATGCAGAAAGAAAAAAGATCCACTATGAAAAATCATATTTAGGGATTTTTATGCATAGCTAGCTTTATAAAATTGACAATTATTCACTCTGCACTATCCTACATACATTTAGTACTTGATTTTCTGTTGCAATTTGAGAAACTAGCTATAGATAAAAGATAAGAACAGATCTACTTCCTGGCTCAGTAGACCAAGAATAATAAAACTTTAGAATTAGTTCCAGCGAGTAAGTTGGGCTTCTGTGATGGTGTGAGAGAGAACTGTCCTTCATCCTCTCAGGCAGTCGAACACTTGGTCTCTAGGGGACAGCGGCTATTTGAAAGACTTGGGAGGTGTGGCCTTGCTGAAGGAAGAAGGTCACTGAGGCGGCCTTAAGGGTTGGAAGACAGGCACCATCCCCAGTGCACTCGCTCTGCTTCTGGCTTGTGGCCCAAGATACGAACCTTTAGCGTCCTGCTCTGGCCTACTTGTTGTCATGCATGCTTCCCGTCCACGACGGCTCTTACTCTTCGGGAACCATGAACCTAAGCAAGCCTTTCTTCTCTAAGCTACAACAGAAAAACAACTGATACGGTTGTTCTCTGGAAGTTATTCTATTGATCTAGAAAATACGGGGCCTCAAATACTGTAAATAGCTAAGGCTACACAGAAAAGATGGTAGAATCGGTTTTGCTTTTGTCCAGTATCTATTAAGCTCTCAGTAACACACACATTAAGTAAATTTCATAAGAGCAACATTGCCTAAATCCAATATATGTAAATTACTAGTATTGTGAGAAAATGTCATTATAAATACATTTTATTGAAACTACTTTCTAGACATGTGCATATGTGTTTGTGTATGTATGCCTGCAGGTGCATCTGTGTGTACATGCATGTGAAACCAGAAGAGCCTTGTTTTAAAGGATAGTGTCTGTTATTGAAACTGGGGCTCCCTGACTGACTAGACAGAGAGCCTCTGGTTCTTCCTTTTTATGCCTCTCAGCACTGGGATTACAACTTTTAAAGCTTTATTTATTTAATTTTATGAATATAAATGATTTTCTGTAAGTATACATGTGCACCTTGAGTGTGCCTGGTATCACAGAGGCCAGAAGGTATCATCGACACTGGTATTTGCAGGTACTGGGAGCCAAACTCAGGTCTCTGCACTCCTGACTGCTGAGCCAGCTCTCCAGCTCTCCAGCACCCACACCCTGATTCTTATACGGGTGCTGGGGATCTGAACTCACGCTCTCAGGACTACATGGCAAGTACTTTCCAGACTGGGCCACCTCCCCAGCCCTCCACTCTAACAGTGTCCGTCCAGGTACCAGCTGTGTGGTGGCACACCTCTAAGCTAGAAGCAGTCAGCTGTGTTCTGTCAAGAGATGCTAGGATGAGATGTGTTCCAGTGACCAGGTAGTTATTCACCGCCTACTATTTCTAATAGCTATGTTGATTTAGATTGATAAGCACTTGTTAAATTGACCTCTTAATAGGTAAACTTCTGTATTTCCTTTGTGTTTCATTTATTCTACTTAGAAAGAAGCATTTAGCTTTTGAAGATTTTTGTCCTCACTGTCTGCCAGGTTTTCTGGTAACGCATGTTTCCACCTTGAATTTCAAGAGCTTTCAAGACGGTAACTACTCTGTGACTTACCTTGCTACCAAGACAACCCCAAACGTCTTTTGGGCAAGTTCTTAGTTCTGGGTTCTCAACTATGAACTACATACATAGGATATGGACCCAAATCCTAGAAAAACTCAAGATCAGATTGAGCACCCTGATGTGAAAATTCGTTTCACTTTGTTACGTGGCAAAGCCAGCGCTTCAGTGCACCCAGTCCCAGTGACTTGAGGGATGGAGATAAAGGATGAGCAGCTCTGACAAATCCGGCCTCATTACAAGAGGCAGGAGCAGAAAAGTGATCGGAAGCATGGCCCCCATTGGCTGTGTGGAACGGGCACAGTAATACTTTAACAATACAAGGAATAACTCCATCCTGGAGTTGAAAAGGGCTTTAATTTACATCTCACACAAAAATAACAGAGACTCTGTGCTTGTTTATTTAGGCAATAAATTGCATGGGGTGTCCATCAGGCATCAAGCACTACATAAGCGGCTGGAAAGGAAGCGCAGAATATATTTTCTGCCCTCCCAGAGTTTACATTTTACTGTGGGAGGTGATGAGGACTTCAAAATTCATGAACAAGATTAATTTTAGACTGCAGTTAAGTGTGAGAACAGACATTAACTGCAGTTAACAGTAAACTACTGAGGGTGCTCAGGCAAGCGGTCTCGAGCTGGTAACCGGAGGTTAAAAGGAATCACCGCTGCCCAAAAATATACAGGCAGAGTATGCCAAAAGGAGAGCACAGAACGAGCATCCGCAAGGTCTTCGTCTGCAGCAAGCAAGAGTTTGGAAATTTCAGGGGACAGAAATTTCAGGCGGTGTGGAGCTTCTTAGTGGAAAGGACAAATGGGAAAAGATGGCCACACTGGTAGGCAGGACACAACACACACAGTGTCATGTAACCAAAGACGGATGCATTGGAGCAGTATATAAAGGGAACTGTAAGAGCTGGTTTATCGTTTACAACGGTCACTCAGGCGCCCTGTGTGGAGGTAAAGTTCTACCTGATACAGCCTGATGGAGCATGATGAAGCATGATAAGGAGTTGCTACATTTGTGCAAACACAAGTTGGCGACAGCGTGCGTACAGACAGCCTGGCAGAAGAGTGCGTGTGGCTGGACTGCCAATGTATCTGTATCTAGAGTCACAGCACTTGTTGATGGTGGACTGGAAGGCAATTGCAGGACGAAAGCATTCAGAGATTCAAACGAAACATAGAACCACTGCTTCTACGGGCTACCGCTGTATTTTAGGTGTGCAAATGTCTATTATTCTCTCCAGCCTTCCCCAAGCTCCACCAGTGCCGGCCCATGCAACAAAATACAGCTAGCCTATTCCAGTAACAGTCTTTAAGGACTGGCTACCCACACTGCTTGCTCAACCTCCAACACCACATCCAAAAAAAGAGAAAGGAAAGGAAAGCCTGCAGGTTGCAGGAAGGAGTGTCTCAGGGACGCAGGCTGCCAACCTCTCCCAAGTAGGGTGTAAGAAGAGGGGCACAGAGAAGGAAGCATTTCCACCCAGCAAGGCATCACTGCAGCAAAAACCGCTCCGTCTTTCCTACGGGTGTCCAGACAGGAGCACTGCCTTCCTCTAAAGAAGCCTTCGAAAGACCAAAAGATGAAATTTAAATATTCTGGATGTATAGGTGTTTTTCCATTGATTGTTTTGCGATGTCTTAAGGAAATACTTAGTTAGTGGAAGCCATTTCTTCCCTTCCTTTGCTAAAACAAAACCATATTAAGCAATGACAGTTACTATATCTTTTTTTTTAAATCTCATTGACCAAAACCCATCATGGTGACATATTATGTGGCT
This sequence comes from Myodes glareolus, assembly GCF_982192425.1. NCBI lineage: Eukaryota > Metazoa > Chordata > Mammalia > Rodentia > Cricetidae > Myodes > Myodes glareolus. Next base: position 49,654,434 of record NC_142046.1, read on the forward strand.
ATACTTATTAACTCATGCATACACATACTCTTACAAAGACTAGACTCACGCGTATATTCACAATTATGAGTCTGTCTTCCACAATTGTCATTAGGTCATACTTTCCATGTTTGTAATGTGTGTCTGCAATTATATACACTGTGGGGCAACATCCCACCATGTTATCAGGCCATAAACTGTTGCCGTGAGCCCTTGAAGTCTCCTTTATCTCAGTCAGTGTGACATCATGCTGCAAAGGGGATAACCCACCTTTGATGCAAATAAATTCTCAAATAATGCCCAGTGTATGTGCTTCAAGGCTTTTGTACAGTTGCCTCATTTGGTGAGTCACCAAGTCACTTGTAAAACCATTTCTCTGTCAATGATTTGCCAAACCAAGTGAGTACAGAGAAGGCAGTCAATTTTGTTTAGAGATTATTCACCAGGGAGCCGACAATAACTCAGGAAACACAGCAGGAAGTCACCTGCTGTCACCAGAAAACATGCACTTGTTTTTTTTTATTTTAGTGGGAGGTTGGGACACAAACCGAGAAGGGAGTCCTTGTTCTCTAACGCTGTCACTCCATCATGGCCGGCGTTCACCAGACGGCGAGGGAGATGTCAGCAAGAGTCTACAGGTGCAGAATTAGCTCATGATATGCCAATACATGGTTTATAAACTCAGCACTGTATATAAAACACACAAGTAAATGTCACTGGTAGAGAGATGACCTTCAAGGTCTCTGAGCTCCTCAGGGCACACCTGCAAATCACATGCTCCATTTAGTCCCTAGGTTTCCCATGAGCATCCAAATTCTTCCCTGCGGCACTTGGTTCTGGGCAATATGGAACGCATCAGAGATCTCTCATTTCAGGTAGCTGCTACACCTCATGATGCCTTATCAACGTGAGGGGATCTACTCTTCAGGGAATGTGAAATTAACACCTTTGGCATCTGCTCCCAGCTTTGAAAGGAAGCCTACAGCAGCAGGCAGCCTGGAAGTCATCTCTCCCTTGCTTTTCCTCTGCTCGTCTGAACCTGGGAGTTCAGTTGCTTCTGGAGAACATCTGGAGGGGGAAACAGTGGTATCAACAGGTCAGCTGCTACCACAAAAGGACCTGTATTCTATCCTGGGTAGATGAGCTGTGTTCTGCTCCTTGGCAAACTGTATTTCACTTCAAAGCCACTGGAGGAAGAGGGCCATGCTGAAGGAGATCAGTGATGGCACCCAGCACAACAGGAAATGGAAACCCTGTGTTTTAATTTAAAATGATTTTAAAATGATTCCGATTTCGCATCTTCCGACAAGACTTACATGAAACAAATAATTCAAAGGACATTAAAATCTTCAGAGAGCTAGAATCCTGCCACATGAAACCTTTGAAAAAACTGAACTGTAAACGGAGCCTTGGGCAAGGCTAGGCTACAAGGGCATTTGAACGCCATCGTCAATTCCATGACAGTATCTGACCTGGGTCATATTTATTTCCACTCATCTTCAGCAAGAACCACAACACCAAAAGGGACCAACAGAATAACGTCCCATTTTCCATCCCCCTTTGTTTCTCTGGTTGGCATTTTCACATAAAATATACATACAGAAATATGGCTGAAGCCACTGAGAGATGTCTTATCTAGCCAGGGGAAGGCCCTGGGATTGGTCCCCAGCTCTGAAAAATAAACATATAAATCTGTGAACCAAAGCTACATATCAAAATATCTATCAAGTAGGAATGGATGGTAAAGGCCATAGTGTATCAGCCATTAGCCCTAGGGATGAGCACACATTAACTGCATTAAACATGTATATCCTGTAAAACCATCTCCACTCACTCTTAACTGTAAAACTAACATCCCCAAAGGATGCGCGAGTTTAGTGCAGTAAAGAGTCCAGTCGGTTAAACAGATGCTTCTGGTTCATAGTCGTTTAAACTAAACATCTGTCTTGTTGTACCAGCTTCCACTGAATTTTACAACCTTTCCTTGGCTTTATTGTTGTTACAAAAGTCAAAGAGCTCGGGCACCTAGCGTTAGCAGACAGAACATCTCTTATTAAGTCAGATAAACTAAGAATTACCTGACAGACACCTTAAATGTAAGGGTTGAAACAAATACCAACCCAGTCTGTGGCCTTTCAGGGGACACATTTTATCTAAGAATTCTATGATTTGTATTCAACAGCTTAAAATTCACTAAAGTCAACCTTTGGGGGGCTTCAAAGAGAGTCTGTGGGGAAGGGGGAGGGGTTCAACAAGATGCTGAAATTTAAAGGTCCCTTTCTATGGTTTACGTTTTCCAACTACACTTCCCAGCCGACTTTTAATTCCTTAACTCCTTCCTAGAGTATCTCTTTAAATATTTTTGACTCACAGCCCACACTGCAGAGGCCAAGATGTAGCTGGCAGGAGACGCCATGTCTAACAGAGAGATGTGGGCGGGACATGTCCCATGAAAAGAGACCTCTGAGTACACACAGAGACACCGGTGTATATTTATAGGCAAGCCTGGGCTGTTTATTTCATCCTTATGTCAGGGAGTTACAAACATTCATTTCAGAGTCGGCAAGCTCTGGTCATCAAGGGTCCACTCAGAAAGCCAGTCTTGCAGCCCGTAAGCCACAAACGTGAAAGGGGACTTCTCAAGACGCTCCAACTGTGACAATTTTAGATCCTTGAGTCTGCAGGCGTAACTCGGGGAAGGACGAGACAAACCGCGCACAAACGATTTACCAGTGTGTGGACTATACGCGCTTTCGCTGCCGTCCTAAAGGAATGCAGCTGGGAGCGGAGAGAAATCCTGCCCAGGGCTCACTTCTAGCTCACCCCCTGGCAACCTGTCCTTCCTCACCCCCAATCACAAGGCCGGCAAGCCAGTGAACGAGGAGCTTTAACTAGCTGGGCTTCCTCCTCTGATTCCAGAAAGGTTTCCTTAGGATACGGAGTCAAAACTATATTCAAGGCAGACCAATCGTAAGAAATCTCGAGATGGGAAAAGTAAGGACAAACAGCAGACTTTTTATGCTTGCAACAACAGCTCTAAAAATTCCTCTGTCAATGACTGTGGAGAAACAGAAAACAACTAGCAAGAGGCAAGGCCCCCTGAACAGGTGGAGGACCTCTGCTTCACTGGGGAGCCAGAGAGCAGGGATTCCGGTCCATCTTCGTTCGCTGTGGATCACCTGCACCAAGACCACCAGACTTTCCGAGAAAGATCCATCTCAGTCTCAACAGAACTTCCCCAACACAGTCTCTGGGGATCCAGCCGGCCCAAGGCTGATAGCTTTATGATTTCAGTGAGGAAGGGACATGTTCCAAGAAGGACAAAACTTGCTCTCGGGAGTCTCACTAGAGTCAGAGCAACTTGTATTTTTAACGAGCTCCCAGAGGCCCGTCCATCCAACACAGACAGAAATACTGCCGTCACTCAAAGTCATCGCTATCGTCATCAGAAGTCAAATGGAAACAGCAGGCCTAGACACAGTCTGTTGCACATTCTACCCCGAGTCATCCACCCTAGGACGCCGGACAGAACGAGGCCACGTTTACACTCTTTATAGGTGAATCGGGGTCCCTCTGGAGCCTCTGGAGCATGGGAAAGGCCTCTTTCCACGTGAACCCCTCTAAAAAGCAGAAGTAATTGCCTCTTTGTTCTCCTAGCGTCCGTCTACCTTCAGCCACCATGATGCCCCCGTGTCACCTCAACGACGCTCTCATCTACCCTGGTCCTAGACCCCAAGACTGACGACTATGAACTGGGTTCCTAAGCTCTTAAGAGGCACGGTACCTAAAAATTTGGAGAAACATTTAGAGATTTGAAAAGAAAAAGTAACCTACCCATAGCTACGCAGGTTTACTGGTCTACCTACTTGAGAAGTTCAGGCAGAAGGATTATTTGGAACAGTCTAGATGGCAATGCAAGACCTGGGATCAACACCTGCAGCACACAGCAACAGAAAAGAGAGAAGAGGCTGGGAGACAAATCTAATCAGTTACCCAAGATGAAGCTAGGAGCGTACGGTCATACACAGAAGACGATAAACACACATTTCCATACGTGTTTCCAAACAACTCACTGAGAGCATGGGTTCTCAGGGTGATCATGCTGATGGCCCTTCTGAGATGGAGCAGCGTGGCACTGGTTCGTGTGTGATATAATGCCACCTCCAGGAAGACTTTCACAAAGGGACCATCACCTGGAGTATGAGTTTATCAACTCGGCATACCGCCTTATGAGATGGGTAATTCGTCATGGTAGGGCACTTTACTGGGTGTTAGACAACGTGTTAACGGCTACTGGTTTCTATCTTGAGAGGCCAGCAGCAGGTTCCTTGCTGACACCTTGTGACAACCAAAAGTGTCTCCTGAAATGGAGAAAGGTATCAGGAGTTAGCGGAAAACAGGCAGGACAAATGCCCTTCCAACTGTGTGCCAGGGGTCATGGAGTTAGCGGTACTCCCCAAAAGAGGGAGGAGAAAAAGGAATGGGATGCAATGGAGAGAGATGATCAGACATTCTAGCTGCCTCGGTCACCGAGTACTGAAATTACCCAAGGGGAAAGACTCAGAATCATGGATGAGCCAGACCATGGATCAGCTGCCGGAGGTGGCTAAGAATCAAATGTACTCAGGACAACAACAAAAAAAGATACAGGAAAAAAAAAGGATTTAAACCGGTGTCTGGCCCTGTGAGGCCCAGCTATATATAAAGCTAAGGCTTTTCCTCTTGGCTTGTCCAAAGCTGAGTCTATGAGAAAGAACATGCCACAGATGTCAACTGTGTCAGACGGAGGCCGCTATCACTGTGCTGACGTGATACTGAGACAAAACACCCGGGAATGCAAGCCGTGGGGAGAGAAGACTGAAAACACTGGGCCTGTTCTATACCGGGGGCCTCCTGCCACTTGAAGCGCAGTGAAAGGCCGTAAAGAGTGCAGGCCAGATGTGTGTGCTTAAACTGCTTGGGAAAGGGACCAGGTGCTCACACAGTAGAAGCAGCCCAGGAGGTTCTGAGGGTTTAACAAGCACAGTCCACTGGACTACGGGCACGGCCCAGGTGACTTGCTGGGAACTGTATACAAAGTAAGGCTGCCACACCTGACTTCACCCTGTTGAGTGAGGTCAAGGCAGGCGCCTTGAGGCAACTTTTGAAACTGGCACCGGAGCGACACAGCCAGAGATACTTTGTGTGTCCCCCGAGGTTGCCTGCCCCACACTGCCTCCTGCCCTCTATCAATTACAACCAAACCAAGATAAAGAACCTGTCATTCAAACAAGAGGACCAGGTAGACTGGCAGGAAGTTCCTTGACACCAGAAACAAGTGGGAAGTTCCAGAGAAGAGCTAGAGTTCCTCATTCCTTTGTCCAGGAAGCCAGAGGCTAAAGCAGACAAGAAAGGCAGAACTTGAGCCCACAGAACAGTCAGGATTCAACTGTCCAGCCACAGGCGGATGGAAACAGTGCCTAACACCTACACTGTGAAGCCAGGCCACGACCCCCTTTCACCAAGCAGCAGGACTCTGGAGAAGCTGAGACCCAGGAGGAACCCTTGGGTCTAGGAGCTAGGGACATAGTCTTTAATCCCTAGCATCACAAAAAAAAAAGATATAGATGACAGACATGGATATTCTCTACATTATTTCAATTTTAACACATATTTGGAATTTTTCATAAAAAAATGCTGAAAGAAATTTTGGGGATTTTGTCTGCTTGGTTTTTTTGGTTTTGTTTTTGGTTTTGGAGATAGGGTTTCTCTACATAGTCTTCTGGAACTTCCTCTGTAGACCAAGCTGACCACCAACTCAGGGATCCACCTACCTCTGCCTCCCAAGTGTTGGAATTAAAGGTGTACACCACCATGCCCAGCTCTGAAAGCAAATTTTGAGTAGTATTACTCTATCCTAGAATGGTACACAAGGAAAATAAATATATACTAAACAAAAATAACAGGTTATAAAATATTATGAACATAACAAAATTTGTGAGACTATAATAAACATCAAAATATTATTATCGTTTGAAAGTGGGATAACAGGCGAGTTCTGTTTTTTGTCCATTTATAAATTTTTAATCTATTTTTAATAAGCATTTGTTGCTTTAGCATCCAAAAACTGTATGCTTTTAAAACAAATGCATTGCTGAACTCAGATCCAGAGCTCCCGCCCACTGCTCCGCCCACCCAGAAAGATGGATACTGAAGTGTGCAGCATGCGCAAGGCCCCGGATTTGGCTCCTAGTTCCATAAAAAAGAAACAATTACAGCAAACTTTCATAAAGGAATTTGGTAAGAAAATAGTCAAGGCAAGGACATCTATCGCAATTAACGTTTACTGGGCGGTGAAAACACACCAGCTATTGTGTGGCGTGGTTTGCATACATTACTAAGTTTGGCAAAAGTCACGATTAAGTTACTTCATCCAAATGGGTTTCTAGATTAGCTTTACTCGACTGGTACACGCTACACAAATATTTCAAAATCTGAAACACTTCTGTTCCCACAGGTTTCAGATAAGGAATACACAGCCTGTACTGAAAACCCTGCGATAACTCCCGAGCCCCACGTTACAGATAAGAACAAAGGCTTGAAGGAAGAAGTGCCCTGTGTCTCAAACAACTGCCCCGAGGAATGTGATCCAAAGCGGGCCTGTCCCCAAAGGCTGCGCCTTAACAGCCGAGTCTGGGGAAGAGGAAGAAGTGGTGAGACCACAGAAGCAGAAGAACCAAGGCTGCAAACACTACAGGATCTGGCCTGGCCTAGAGCCCAGCAGGTCTCGTCTCGGCAGATGTGCCTCGGACGGCAGCAGAACCACATCTGCTCTGATGTCATTGACAAGTGACAATCATTCTGGAGAAAGACAGCGCAGCCAGGGCTATGGCTCAGGGAGTAAAAGCACTCACCACGCAAGCCTGGTGACTTGTGTTCGAGCCCCAGAACCCATAGAAGGGGTAAGGAAGGAGCAGACTCCACAGAGTTCTTCTCTGTATCACAAACACCCACACACATGCATACATACATCATGCATATATTACACGCACAAATACTTTTAAAAAGAGATGACAGATCTTTGGGATGTTTGATATTGAGAAAGGTATAAGCAAACTCCACCTAATCCCTTGTTATATTTGATCTGTTCACCTATCACCTTACCTCCGGCTAACCCCATCCCTCATCACTAAGACCTAAGAGTCGGCTAACTTATAAGTATCACTGTATCACACTCAAATGATGGAGTGCACATGCACTTTAGGAGACCAGCAATGTGAATACTGTTTGCCAGTCGCCAACACCAGAGCAAACAGAACATGGGGAAGACATGACTGGGCCTCGCCAGCATCTCTGTCCTGTGTATAGAAGCATGTGACTGGTTCTGGCTAATGGCACATGAGCAATGAGTACATTCCTCTGCACAGCGCTACCCCAACTAGTCCTGTCCCGAGAGTCAGCAAAAAACCAACAGACCAGAGGGAAGCAATCCGAGTGGCTGCAGGAAGGACATCTCCCAGGTCCACAGACCCGTGTTCCTTTACCACCTGTGACAGAAGGACTATTTGCTACCACACTGCAACCGACCTATCCTGGCCAGCACAACAGGCTTAGTGACCATCCCAGGCATATCACAACTGCATTTAAGACCACCCCTACTTTCTTCCACCTAAATCTAAAGGGGACTACCTACAGGCTACTTTCATTAACCTCTGTATCTTGGGTTCTGTTCACCCCTTTTAGCATCTCCAGGCCCATGTGAAGCAATGCACTGATATGTATAAACGACTTGTCATTTATGATGATACAAGTTCCAAGCAAAAGTCAAACGGATTTACTAGTAAGTTAGACTTTTAAAGGGTTGTAGGGATTCACAAAAAGACCGCCAGAAAAAGCATCCTGAGAGGGGGGAAATTACTTATTCATGAAATCGAACATTGACTTGGGTATTCAACTTTGAACCTCTCTTCTTATGATAAATAACTAATGAAACTAGAGAAGGGGGAGGGGTGTCTCAAATCCCAGCCATCCTGAAAAAGGAACACTCTAGCTCCGAAGGCATCGGGGTGGCGGGCATGGGCATGCACACCTGCTTTCATCTTGTAAAGCGTCATAACCGCCACTACTCAGGAAAAAAAATTGAAACTAGAACTCCTCACAAATATCACCAGTGAATTTAAAAATTAAAAGCATAAGCCCACAGGATTATAATGCAAATATCAAAAGCACATCTCAAAGGTCACCGGCAACCTTTTCTTTCTAACCCTTCCAGGAAAGGGGCCTACAGGTACCACCTCAGGAAACAGCTATGAAATAAATGACTGCTCTCATTGGGTCCCGCTGGCTCACAGCGCTGCTAATTCCACTGCCAGCGCCCCAGAACACAGAGGCTGCACACAAGGAAGCATGCACTCGGATTTATTTATATACCAGTTAAGTAAAATGTCACACTTCAAGTAACGGATCTGAAATCTGAACTTGGACACCTTTAATCTCCCTTTTGTCTTCTGTGGGAACGCAAAGGAAGGGTTACCACCTGAAAGGCAGCTACACAATGACCCTATGACGCAATGCCTGCCCGTCTTTCTCTGGAGTCAGGCAAAAACATCCTCAAAGTGTTAACCCATTTTCTTTATTCTTGCAACCACGCTGAACAAACTAAAACTTTGGTACCTCAGAATCAACTTAAAACTCTCACACTTTTGATATGCTGTGGCCAAAAAAAAAAAAAAATCAATTATTGAGTAGCCATATAACTACACTAAAAACATTTTTATTTAAATTCATTCAAAAGCAAAGCATTGTTATCTCTACTGCCCTGCCTGTCTTATCCCAAGAGTGTTACTAAATATGGTAAGATTGCTCAACACTCCTGCTAGACACCAGTCTACACACCAGCGACTGTGCTTCCTTCCAGTCACCTGAGTCGAGAGGAACCAGCATTGAGTGTTTATTGGTCAGCACGCATCCACTGCGCACGTAGCACACAAGTACACCCGTCACCCGTCTAATTTATGCAAAGTTCACCAACCCTGGGAACAGCGAGGGAGGCCGGAGGTTCTGTCCTCTCGGTCATCTTTAACCTCCCAGCCAGTGACTTCTGGGTAACATCTGGGGATAGGAACTCTTTGTGCCTTCCAGATGTGACTTAATATTGGCAGCTGCTTTCCAGTCGATTCTCTTTTTCTTCCTTATTTTTTTGTGTTTTAACTTTACTTCCCTGTGAGTAGCAAACGTGCCTACTTCACAAAGGTTTGTGAACTTCCTGTCTTCTGTCTTCAAGTAGCTCATCAAAGGAAATCTGTACTCATCACGGTACAGGATGGAAAATAACCCACTGTGCTGTCTGAACGCAAACACCTCAGCCTTTGCTGCTATGCATTTTTGCACGCAGCAGCAGCAGCAGCAGCAGCAGCAGCAGTGGAAGTAGCCTCGGAGCTACTCTAAGCGACACCACAGTCAAGGTGACACAAAGAGAAGACTGGAGACAGGAGAACTCCCACTCCAGGGTCTCCTCCTGCAGTTACTTCAGAAGACTGAGCGACAACTGTTCCTTTGGGCTCCAGAGAAAAGAAGCCATCGTACTGAAACTAATACTGATGAAGATTACACAGTTCAGATTGGACCTTTTTTTCTTTCTTTCTCAGAGCTGAAAGAAGGAAGCTCAGGCATGACCTGATGACCACACACTTTGCTTTCACAGGACGAGAAGCAGCTTGTAGGGTGAGAAGTACCACTAAAACCGTGCTCGGTCAACACGGGGAACTAACCCGTTCATTCCAGGCAATGTTTGCCTAAGGAAGTCACTAAAACTGTCCCCAAGCATACCTCCTCCACCGCAAGCACAGATGACAGCGCTGACGTCCTACCCAACACTGAAGAAACCAACAAGGGAGGAGGAGGGAAAGGGGCAAAGTAGCAAGGGGGTGAATATAAACAACATTTGACGTAACTGAATACGTAATGAAGTACTTTGTTCAAGATGGAAAAAAACGTGGTAGAGATGAACAATTCTTTCAGGCTGTACCCCCCTATGATTCCCACACACACCATGCCATTATCCGCCCCCAACACCAGCAAGCAGGGCACATGTGTTCTCTCTCTCTCTCTCTCTCTCTCTCTCTCTCTCTCTCTCTCTCTCTCTCACACACACACACACACACACACACACACACACACACACTGTCTCCATCACACACACACACAGAATAAACAGACCAAGAACTTTTTAAAAAATGTAATGCAGTAAAAGACAAAACCTAATTTCCCAATAAATGAGAACCAGCAGAACTGTTTTAAAAATCAAGCTGAAGCAGCAGTCAAGCTTTGAACCGTCCGCTGCAGCAGGACAAGACTGACTACCCAGAGACGGCACCATCCCCTCAGACTTCTGGATAGGCCTCCAAGACTCCCTGTAACGGCTGCAGGTAGAAGACAGCAGATCGGGGGATCTTCTCACCAAGGGGGAGACCCCAAAGAGAAGAAGAGTAGGGCTGTGCTGGCCTAACTGAAAGGCTGGAGAGAGTCAGGTGGAGGACTCAGAAGGAGAAAATCACTAGTCAAGAGTTGGGGAAAAGTGGCTTACTTTGAAAAAATTTTAAAAATAAAGAGAGGAAAAGATAACAGTGATCTCTGTAACTCTAAGTCTCCAATCGGCCAGCTCTCCGCGCTGCTGCCAGTCTCGACGTCCCCACAGGGCCAATTCTCCTGACACAGCTCCACAGAGGAAAGCACTTAAGCTCTGTAAGCCATCTAGACGTGACGGACACAGGTTAAATGTGCAGCCAGGCTTTTCCTGTAGTACTTGTGGTAACCACTTAGATGGAGGGTACCCACAAAGTACCCAGAGCTTCAAAAGAACTCATCCCACGCATGCACCAAGGATAACAGGAAGCTATGCACTCCCCACTGCAAACATACAGAAGAGGGCGTGCTTCCAGACAGTGTGTGTGCTTGTGTTTCTGTGTGCGTACGCATGCGTGCACACCATGGTGCTCGTGTAGCAGTCAGAGAATGCTAGCCTTCTACCGTGTTTGAGACAGGGTGTCTTTCGGATGTTTTCAGCTGCATGCTGCATACGCCAGGCTAACTAGCCTATAAGCTCCCAAGGGTTCTATCTCTACTTCCCATCTCTCCTTGGACACCGTGGGATGGCAGACATTTACCTGCACCATAGCATCTGACGTTTATGTGGGCTCTGGGTATTCAGACTCGGGTCCCAGCACTTGTACAGCAAGCACTGCTACACGGAGTCATCACCCCGGCCCAAAGACTTGTTCTATTGTTTGTTTTGTTTCCTACAACAGATTCTGATAGTTTCCCCTCCAGCTTCTCCCAGGTCATCCTCAACTCCCTACCCAACTTCATGTTTGTTCTCTTGTGTTCTCATGAATTCTTCCCCTCCCCGGCCCCGCCACACAACAAACAAACAAATGGGGAAAAAAACCAAACAAATAAATTTAAACAAGGACGCCAATAAGACCAAAAAAAAAGAAAGAAAGAGAAAAAGAAAAAGCGTATGTGTGCACACACCACCACGACAATCAAACCATGGAGTCTGTTCTTTGTTAGCCAACTACTCCTGGGCTTGAGTCCTGCCCTGGAGTGTGGTTGGTAGATCCGGCGACACTCCACTGGAGAAAACTGATGTTTCATTTTTCATTAGGTAGCAACATCAAGCAGCTTCCGGGTTAGGGGTGGGACTGTCTCTTCCCTTACCCTTTTTGGTTCTGGGATTCTGTCTGGCTTGAACCTGTACTGGCTTGGGCACGCTCTCACATCTCACAGTCTCTCTGAGTTCATCCCTGCTGTGTCTGGGAGACACTGTCACCTTGGAGTCATCTCCTCCACCTCTGGCTCTTCCAGTCCCTCTGCCTTCTCGTCTGCAGAGATCCCTGAGCCTTGAAGAGAGGGCTTGGAAAATGACAAACTGCATGGGAAGCCCTTGTGCCTCTAACACACCTTACTGCGACTGCTGGGGCTCAAGTACCCGCTGGCCCTCAGCTTAGCCTCGTCAGCTGAAGACGGTCTCAGTCTCACCAGTGTAATGTACAGTTTTTTGGTTTGTCTTGTTGGTTTTTGCTTTTCTAGGTATTCATAGGAGTAAAGATTCCAGCGCAACCATTCTGGATAAGATCTGCCTCCACCAGGAGTGAGATTAAGTGTATACAACACCCCACGTGCCACCGCTCTCGTGAGAGGGTAAATAAGTCCCATGGAGGGTGGCAGATGTAGGAATGTTCCCTACGATGCTGTGCGGGAACTGGAGGGGGAAAAAAAACCCATAGCAAGAATGAATGTTCACATAACCGCAGTAAACAGGCAAGTCCCTCAGCATATAGTTCTGAGTGAAAGTTTGGGGTGTGGTCCTCACTCTCAGGGAGAACGCTTTCAGGAAGAGAAAGAACAAGGGGAAAGTGGGGGGGGGGAGATACCAGGTGGGGAGGTTGATCTGAAAACTGTATTATGGCACAGGTGAGAGAATATTCTGCAGCCATTTTCGTTCAGGTAGGAGAACAGCACACTGTCATAGGCAGAAGCAGGCACCGAAACTGTACGTGCCACAAAGAAGCCACGGGGGACAAGGCCGAGCAGCATGCACCAGGAGCCAGTCCACCCTCAGTCAACTGTGAACTGGCCTTAGAAGCTCTGGCATCTCCTACAAACAGAAAAGGGAAACATTCGTTCATCAGGTCTGCGAAAACAGTGACTGGGGAACCGGGACAGACACAGCTAGGCTGGGTAAGCACTTGCTTTGAAAGCACAGGGCCTGAGTTCAATCCCAGGGCACAATGCTGTTTGGTTTGGGTTATGGTAATACATGAGGATCCTTGGTAATCACTGGCCAGCCAGCCTAGCTTATTTGGTGAGGTCCAGGCTATATAGAGAAACCTTATCTAAAGAAAGAAAACAGGGAGAAGGTGGCAGGGTGGCACTGGAGATGGCTCAGAGGTTAAGACTGTTAAAAGTATGCACTGCTCTTGCAGAGGATCCGAGTTCGGATCCCAGCACCCATCTTAGGGAGCTCACAACTGCCTATGACTCCGGCTCTAGGGGCTCTAACACCCTCTCTTTACTCTGCAGGCACTTGTAGTCATGTGTGCACACTCTCACACACATAACCGTGCCTTGCACGTAACATGTGAGTGTGCATGTGAGTGCACGCGTGTGTGCATGCACACGTACACCAACCACAATTTTTAAACTAAAAATAAATAAATCTTTTAAAAAGTCAACAATAACAATAAGACAAAAAACAAAATCCACATGGCAGATAACAGTGGTATTCCTCTGCTCTCCATATGCACTTGGACAAGTACATGAACACACACATGTACCCATATACATGAACACATGTACATAAAAATAAATGTTTTATCTGTATAAATTATTTCTTAACCAAGTTAACTTTAAAACACACATGCATAGGTTGGGGAAAAGGCTCAGCAGTTAAAACAGCTGCTGTACAAACAAAAAAAAGATTGGAATTCTCAACCCACAGAAGCACTAGATGAGCAATGCAGCCCACCTAGAGTCCTGTATCAAGGAGGAGAGATACGGGATCCCCAGAGCAAGTTAGGAAGCAGAGCTTTTATCAGCCTGCTCTGGGCTTGATGAAAAGATCCTGTCTTAAAAGGAATCAGGTGGGAGAGGGAGCAAGGAAGAGTCCACCTGATATACCCACCTGCATGTGCACACATGTACACACACACACGATCCATGCACATAGATATGTATCTGCATCACTCTCACACACACACGCACACACACACACACACAATGCCTTGAAGATAAAAACATGCAAACCAAAACAGATATACTGCATACATCTATTTCTATGAACTATCTAGAAGATATTCCTATGAAATATCAGAAACAGGAAGCAGACCAGTGACTGCCAAACTCTGGTAGAGGGAGGCATAGCGAGAAATTGTTTGCTAGGCATGGGTGGGCAGGGCCACAAATGTTTGGGGAGCAGAAAGGGGTAGTGATCACACAACACGCGAATGTACTAACTGCCACGCAGACATCCCATCGAACAAGAACAATTTTACTGTGGATTTTGCCTCAGGCAAAAATACATGTAAAGCAACATGTGTCACAAGAGTACATACATAATACAGACTAAAGGACACGCAGCAGCAAATAGTTGGCTAGAGGGGAAAGAAGTAAGGAAAGTAAATCACAAAGCCAAATGTCTCCATGTAAGTCTGAGAAGGGCCTTGACCAGCCTCTGTTAACTGTGAGCCATGAACTAGCCAGGAGCTGCTGGAACTCCCCAGCCTGGAGGACTAAGGAACTGCTGCTGCTTAGCTGCTCTGAAAAAGAAAAGAAACGTGCACGCCACTCCACGCCATCCTTCAGCTTGCCACTGAATGTGTACATCACTGCTGTGTACACGCGGTGCGTTCCTCCTTCACAGTACAGAGCATCCTGAAACAGACCGCCCTGCAGCCCCGAGGAAGCCCCAGCATCTGCCTTCTCAACTTCCTTCCCTATGTGTTCCGCACTCGTCTATACACACAACATGACAGTTCATAAAGATTTCATAATGACCAGAACATTACACAATCATCTACACAAAAATAAAACCCCAGGCTAAAACAGGGTTATTGTTTATATATAAATCGCTCACAGCCAAACCTTTCACACAAATCACTAAAAATAACCAAATCATTCATACACACACACACACACACACACACACACACACACACACGCTCATGCACATATCTGTGCCACTTCTATAACCCCTAAACTGGAGTTTATACAACTTGACTTTTACCAGGAGGGGGAAAAAATTTAGCTGGATAAGAGTTCATTGTATCACGATGAACCTTCCCTAGGCCCTGTGACCACCTGGCTTGGCTGCCTGGATCAAGTTTAAAGACCTGGAATCGGTTCAGAGGACCCACACACAGTACCGGTATTATAAGTCTATGAGGTTGGCCTCGCGCTCCTGGCGGCTTCCAGCTACTATGCTAAAAGTCCTACTTTTCTGGGTCTGTTTTCCAAGCCCCAAACACCAACATGTCACCTGCTTGAGTGCAGTGTACCTAACTGAGCTCTCAGGGATTTCGTTTTCCTCAAAATAAACTAAAAGGCTGCCCTTTTTAAACAATTCGTCACGAAAGTCATTGCCTTGAGGTGACAAAGGAGGCAAACCTGACATTTGTGGGGAAAGAGCAGCTGGGAAGGATCCCACACGGGAGTGGAGTGGGGTTCAGGGAAGCACTCCCTTCTAAGCCAAGCAAGGACTCACAGTTTAGAAACCTAAACTGTGGCTTTTGTCATAGTGGGGGTACGGGTCACGACCACAGAGCTGGGTGGGGACAGAGTAGGCTCTCCACGTACTTCCCCCGAAACCTGGCGCCTCTAAGGACTGGGCAGTTGTGAAACACAATTACTCCTCCTCCTCCTACTACTACTACTACTATTACTACTACTACTACAGCCATTACTTATTATTTTATTATTTTGCATAGCATCCCACCCACAGGGAATTCCAATAAGCTTGACAACGAGATCATTCAGAGTGGAGCAAATCAGCAAAGTGGGTGGAGATTTTGTCCGGAGGAGGAACAGGGGGATCGGGGCTCTGATATGGAGATGGCTTCCAAGGGCTTCTTCCTTCTTCCTGGAGCCAGTTTGCTGGACAGAGGAGGAAAGTGACGTGACGGCGACCAAATGGGTAGGTAAAGCTGGGTCACTGCGAGGGAACCGTGGGGAGGGCTCAGCCCCCCAGAGAAGGTGTGTTCTTCTGTCAGCCGTCTCAGGGATGGCTTGGCTTTTTTTCTGTTTTCCTCATACTTGATGCTATCTGTGGCCAGCAGCTTATTCTGTTTGTTAAATACTAAACACGAGCCACGAAATATTTTCCTAATTTATAACTTACTGGCCTAATTTATTTTGACAGAAACAGACGTGTGCCTGCACACCAAACGCAGTGCTTGGCTGTCTCAAGATCTCCTTGGAATTCCTACAAGAAATTTCTAGGTCTGGTAGTCCAAAAGAATAGGGCAAAATGCCTTCTTTTTCAGGGAAGCGAGGCACCTAATAAAATGGCGAATCGCCACCTTCAGAGCGGGTGCTACAAGCCACCTTCAAAAGAATCCATCATTCATTCGTGCGCCTCTGCGTTCCAAAGGCACACAGATCCCATCAGGCCCCTTAGGGCCAGATCACTCCAGAACAGCCTAGGACTCTGATCT
The DNA here is from genome assembly GCF_982192425.1 of Myodes glareolus. Lineage (NCBI taxonomy): Eukaryota > Metazoa > Chordata > Mammalia > Rodentia > Cricetidae > Myodes > Myodes glareolus. The sequence continues at coordinate 49,670,603 of NC_142046.1, forward strand.
CCGCAGAAGGCCAACGTCAGCCCCATACATCCCCAGTCTTGGTAAGGACCAGCATGCCACCCTCACGGTACAGGGAGGTGTGGCCTTGGCCAGCAAACTTTTCCAAAGTCAGCCAAAGCTAGAGGTGTCCATCAGCTGGTAGTGACTGCCTCTGTATGAGACTCTGGGTTAGACCGACCCCAAAGACACACACAGAGAAGGAAGGGAGGGGAAGGGGAGGGGGAGACAGACCAAGGCACATATCAGCTGTGGCACCTGGGGAACAGGGATGGTTCAGCTCGCACTGGCAACAGGAAGGCTTTGTCAGGTAAAGTTACTCGTCATAGGCCAGCCAGGCAGCATTTCCACACAAAATAGTACCCAAAGCATCAGAATAAACTCACAAAATCCAAGTCAGTAATGATGTGCTCAGTGCAGTTCTTCTTGTCTTCAAAACCATCCCGCTCTCCCAAGCCTCTGAAGAGGGATGGTGGATCCCTGAGAAGCAGGGAGTTCCGTTACTGGACCACACAGGCAATGCCTCCTGTCACGGCTCCACCAGGCTCACATTCTTGCTGTGCTGGCGAGATTTATGTCAACTAGACATAAGCCAAAGTCACACAAGGGGAGGGAAGCACAATTAAGAAAATGTCTTCATAAGATCGGGATGTAGGCAAGCCTGTAGGGCATGTTCTTAATTAGTGATTGATGGGGGAGGGCCAGGCACATTGTGGATGGTGCCATCCCTGGGCTGGTGGTCCTGGGTTCTATAAAAGAGTAGGTTGAGCAAGTCATAGGAAACAAGCCAGTACGCAGCAATGCTCCATGGCCTGGGCATCAGCTCCTGCCTCCAGGATCCTGTCCAGCTTGAGTTCCTGCCCTGCAGGGGACAGCTTGGTTATTCTAATTCACATCATGATAAACATCTCTACCACCTTCCTAAGCAGCAGAAATTAAGATCCAGAAAAATAATTCAAGATCACATAAACTCACATTTCAAAAACTTCTCATTGAGGAGCAGAGCTTACCATTTTCCTTGCCTTACTGACCACAAAATATTTGTGTGCGTGTGCGCGCGTGTATGTGTGTGTGTGTGTGTTGTATATATGTGTCAAAGCCAGCTGGGAAGACCTAACTACTTATATCAAGGTAGCATCCATGTTCATATGATTTAGATGGGGGTATCTTACTAGCAGCAAATCCTTTAAACTCTCTTCTTTAAAAAAATATTTATTTTTAAATTTTTCTGGCCACTGTTGCATTTGTGTGAAGGTTTGGACTGCCTAGAACTGGAGTTACAGACAGTGGGGAGCTACCATGTGGGTGCTGGGAATGGAACCTGGATCCTCTGGAAGAACAGTCAGTGCTCTTTTAACTGCTGAGTCATCTCCCCGGCCCCTAAACTCTCTTCTTGGTGTAGGGGGATCAAATAAACACCTGCTACCATCACACCTGTCACACTGCCATTAAGGGTGTGGAAGTCACCGACAGGAATCTGCCCACAGGAATCCTGATGCAGAGGACCACACAGACGGGAAGCGGACATCACTGCTGGCCTTGTGTTGTGCGTGACAAAGCTTCCCTTCTGAATCCTCAGCGGTCAGCGAGTGCTGCTGCTGTCCCTTGTATGAGATCTGGAGGATGACAGAAGCCGCTGTCTCATCCACATGCAGGGACTAGCAGCTGAATGTGGGTGTCCCCGGCAGAAAGAACCGGACAGAACCACAAAGGCTGAGAGAAATTCCAAAGCGGGATATTGAAAAATTTCCCTTTCGCGGAAACCACCAACCTTTTCTGGGGAAAGGAAGTCCAACCATAGGAGTAGAGGTGGGCACAGAAGCACCACGTGGAACAGGCAAAGGACACAGGGACCTGCCCCTCTGCTGCCCAAGGTGTGAACGACATCCGCAGAGAGACCTCTGACTGCCAATGTGAAAGGCTACGCAACAAAAGCAACAGAGTTCCCTGTTATTCCATAAGCATGTAAGCACGCAGAGAAAGGAAGACTACAGGGTACAGTCCCTACCAGGAGTTAAAAGCCAAAATACCCCAGAAGGTTTGAGATAGAGACGTTTGGGAAGAAAGAATGGGAAGTCTGGATCGAACACAAAGCTCATCAGGCAGTCAAAGACAAACGGCCGTCTGTGACTTCACAAAACAAATCACCACTGAGTGACCTGAGTCAGGCCAAGTTTTATATCCAATTGACTGAAGCATAGGGACCGTCCTTAGAACTGTCACAATCAAGAATCTGGGATGAGTATTTGGATTGAATTTTGGAGGATTCATAATTTTGTTTTAGTTTTATTCATGTATTCCTGGCTAACTTGGAACTCACTCTGCAGACCAGGCTGGCCTTGAACTCACAGAGATCCACCTGCCTCTGCCTCCCAAGTGCTGGGATTAGAGGAATGTGCCACCACCACCCTCACCCCCCACCCCAGGCTGAGCACTGTAATTTAGGATGGGGAGTAGGGGTGCGGTCTGATAGACTCCAGGAAGAGGTGAGCAAGCAGGAGTCCCCATTTACTTCTGAAAGGCATCAAAGGTACTGTGGAGGAATAATGGCAATTATTGGAAAAGACAGACGAGGGGCTTAAATAAGATGTAAGAAACAAAAAAAAAAAAAAAAAACAAAAAGCCGAGACTTTCACAGCACAGATGCCTCTGATCACCAATTAACCAAACAGGATCTTCTAAGATCAAGGACTGCCCTTCTCAGGGAGTTGCTATTGCGAAGGTGGTTGAACAACGTAACATCTGGGGTGATCTTCCCTGCTCCTTTTCCATTCATGTACCTTACCTGGAAGAGAAGCATCCCAATGGTCTACCTGATGGGCAGCAACTGCAGTTATGGAGGAAAGGGATGCCAGGCCACTGTTGCGTTGACAGGCAGTAACTACGAAATTATCCAAGCAGAATTGTAAATCTCTGAACGGCCCTGTGTGGTATTCAAAGCACTTCAGAGCCCCAGACATGTCTTTTACATCTTATGGGAAGGTGAGAAAGTATCTTAGGCAGGTTCAAAGCCTTTCCATATAGATCCATATAGATAGCTCCTCACTTAAAGGGCTAGATCTTCCTATTTTGTTACAGTCAAAGTGATAGCCACACATCAGAAACTGTGCAATGTCTTAAATTTATTCATTAATTTATTTTATTCTATGCATGTGGGTGTTTTGCCTGCATGTATGTCTGTGTATCATGTCTATGCAGTGTCTGTAGATTCCAGACGCACCAGATCACCTGGAACTGGAGCTACAGACAGTTGTGAGCTGCCCTTGTGAGTGCTGGGGATTGAACCAGGGTCCTATGGAAGAACAACCAGAGCTCTTAACCACTGAGCCATCTCTTCAGCCTCAATATTTTCAATTTCTATCTCATCCCTTATCTCTCGCTGATGTAAGTGGGCTTTCTGTCTATGTGTTATTTTCATTGGTTAATAAAGAGACTGCCTTGGTCCTTTGATAGGACAGAAAACTAGGTAGGCGGAGTAAACAGAACAGAATGCTGGGAAGAGTGCAATGAGGCAGATGCCATGGAGCCAGCTACCAGGTCAGATAGGTTGAATCTTTTCCAGTAAGCCACCACCTCGTGATGCTACACAGATTATTAGAAATGGGTTAACCAAGATGTGAGAGTTAGTCAGTAACTAACTCTCTAGAGATAATGGGCCAGGCAGTGTTTAAATGAATACAATTTCTGTGTTGTTATTTCCAGGGCTAAGCTAGCCGTGCAGGAGCCGGGTGGGACAAAAAGTAGGCCTGCCCGCAGCTCCATACTACATCTCGCAATACATGGTACCTTCTTGCAATGCTAGACCATAGCAGAGAGCCTGGCTCCCAGCAGGTCATGTGATCATGAGGGTGGAAAGCAACGCCACACTGCACTGGGTAGGTAGACCATGATGTGGGGCAGGCTGAGTTCACTAAATGCATCGTGATTTGTGAGATCTTCAACCATGATAGGTTAATTAGTACATAACCCTGTCTTGGTCAAGGAGCACGTATACACTTCTCACTCTGTCAGTCAGCGCCTTGCAGAGAATGGATAAATCAACAGCTTCGGGGACAGGCTCGAAGGTCTCCCGCTCAGCTCCCTTTCTGGAGGAGGGAAAGGCTTTTACGTCCCTCCTACTAAATCACAGTCATTTGTAGGGTCCCCATCCTGCCGCTGCTCACACCCACGCCAGCCAGGCGGATGCCCTTAGCTCAGAAAATTGGCCTCCTCTACTGACCTTCTTTCCAAATGTAATGCAGCAGAGCAAGCCACTGTCTTCATGCAAAAGAGCATCTTTCAAAGATGCATGCCTGGCAACCCCTCTGGTGTCTACCGGTCCAAGCTTACACACGAGAGCCACTGATTAGCATCTGCATTTGAAATAACAATGCACCCAAATAATAATGATAAACCATGTAGCTCTTGGTTAGGAAAATTTAACGTGAGAAGGCGATATAATCAGCCTGACCACGAGGAACTCCTCATCACCCTCAGAGGATGACAGCGCACACCGAGGCAACCTGTGAGACCAGGGAAAGTTAAGGGGGCACAGGGAGGGGACAAAGACCTCCCTCTACACTGGGATCAAATTTGCCTTTCTTGCTGAGTCGAGACACTTAACACAACTCCTAAAGTAGAAACTCTCCAGAGATTTAAAAAAAAAAAATGTGTTTTTCTGCCTTTAATCCAGCACTCAGAAGGCAAAGGCAGGCAGATATCTGTGAGTTCAAGGCCAGCCTGGGCTACAGAGAGAGTTCCAGGACAGCCAAGTCTACACAGAGAAGCTGTATCTAGGAAAGCAAAACAACAAAACAAAACAAAAGAAAAAGAATATTTTCTTAAGGACATCTCGAGCAAGACTGATAAAAGCAACAGATGATTTTGTTTTATTGCAACCTTTTTTTATTCCTGGGCTAAGAATCGAGCCCAGGGCCTCACACATGCTAGATAAATGCGAAGTAACTGCTACTTAGAGCCGGCATTTACTTCTGTTTTACCACATTAGCGTTCCCCTCGGCCCTAAATCTAAACAGTACACCCCAGAACCACCTACCATTTCATCTACACAAGGAAATTTTGAAGTGAAATGAAGCTTTTTTCTTTTTTTTTTTAGAAAAATGAGTGAGGTCTCACACAATCTCAGAAAGAAAATCAAAAACAAAACGTGTCCTCTCTCATATGTGAAATCCGGCCAAAATATGTATACGGAAGCAAACACGTGAGGGAACATAGTGTAACATGGAGCAAAGAGAACAAAAGAGTAAATATTGAGGGGGGAGGGAGGACTGGATGCAGGTGATGGACGTGGGTTATTAAAGAGAATACAAAGCTGAATGTTTTCCTAATTCTAACTGTGCCAGGGACTGTTTGGTTTGGGTGGCAGCTAAGTGCATAAAATGCATGAAAACATTGCAAGTGTAAAGTACAAGGGAAGCCTACAGTTTCTGCTCCAAGACGCCTATCCTAACTTTGTAGAAGCTCGCTGCGTTATGCAGACTTGGAATACAGTTGATTTTAGTATGTGACTTTTTTGTTCATTTTCAAGATTTTTAATAATAAACTTTAACATAAACTTCAAAGTTTTAAAGCTAAACGTCAGACATATAGTTCTACTTAACGTTTTACGTTTTATTTGGGGTTTAAGCTTGTTTACATCTTCAAACTTTGTTGTCAGTGACAACCCTTGACATAACTTAGACCCAGGATCATACACATACAGTCATTATAAAGACACTTCAGAGCCTTTGAGAAGCCTGTATGTATCTAAATCATATACTGTGAAATCAGAGCCCCCTTCCTTCCCCACCCTTCCACGTAAATCCTCTCTCCCGTGCTTAAGCATGTACTTTCCCCCAATTTAGTAAGTTCACTAGCTTTGGTTCACTCTAGCTGTCCGGGAAATTCTTTTCTGCAGCAGTTAAGAACCCAGTTTTACCTGAGTGGAGGTCCCTACGGGGGAAAAGAACTCTCAATATACGTTTGGGTTTTTTTCCCCATGCTACCTGGGCAGGAGATGAAGGTCTGTGCTAATGTGCTTGCCTAGCATCTGCTAAGGCACTAGGTGCCATTTCTCTAGCACTCCAAAGAAGATAAAAAGGAAAAATGACCTTGCATGTTGTTTTTCTAATAAAGGCTAAGAATGGTTGACTTCAAATACCCAAATACTGATCTAGAAGACAGAGTCAGAAATAATGTAAAGCCTTTCACTTCCTGGGCCTGTTTCTTTTGCATTGAAATTATTTACCTCATTAAATCATAATGAGCTGCTATTGATTTCTGCCCAGGCAGGAAAGTCACCACTGAGCAGGATAATGGGAAATGAAAAATTCCACTACAGCTAGCATACCTTTGTTCAAATGCACAAGTCCATTAACTGCACATCCTGTGGTCATTTGTTGAGTTTCTTAGAACAATGGCAAATTTAGGGACTAGGAGTACAACACAGAAACATTGTTTCATTACGGCTCTTCCTTGTTGAAGGTTTAAACAACAATGGCCACAGAGTTCAGGGTTTGCTTATAAGATAAAAGCATGATGTTATTATCCACGCATGTCAAGAGACAGATGCACACACTCTGAGAGCCGTATGCATTTGTACGGGAAGCACCAAACTTCAGGATTTTTTATTTTTATTAGAATTGCCAAGCGTAAGAAACAGTCCTGCCCCACACACTAATTTTGTCTTGGTACGAACTTTTTACACAGTGGCTAGGAATTTGCAAAGTGGTTTAGAAATCCCTTCCTTTAGGACAGGACAGTAGTCATAGGACATGCTGTCCAGGGGAAACAGAGGGACTTTGAGATGCGTGTCTGGCTCTGAATGTTACACACCTCTCCTAGAGAATGACCTCACCAGCCTGGAACCTCCCTGCCTGTTCCCCTCCTTCACACTTTCCAAGTTTTTCAAAGTCAGAACCCAAAGAGAACTACTCCTTCACATCACTGGGGTGTAGAAATGCCTGGCTCAAGGAAGAGCGAAGAAACCGATGAAGGATAACCCACATCTCTGCCCATCAGCTGGTCCCCTTCTGCTCGGGTCATTCTAAAAGAAAGCCAACCACTTTCCCAGACTCTTTTCATGATTTGGGAAACGTGACTGCAGTTTCTGGAAAATGTAAGGCAGAAGCTTCTCGACCCAGCCAGCACCCTGGGCTGTCTGCCAGGGGACGACAGGCGGATTTATAGAGGGATGGGGCCGCATCTTTGATTTTCCTTCCTTTTAGGTTTTTAACAGTCTGCTGTCTGTGTTGGTTTTGGTGCTGGGAACTACCTGTTCCCTAAGGCATCTTCACCTGAGCAGAGAGTCCCTTCTAGAATGAACTTTATACCCACTGCCAAAGTTCTGAGTTCTTCAAAGTTGTCAACACTTTCATATTAATCCTAACTTTTTTTTTTAACTTTCCAAAGACTCCATTGCAGATTCAGGCAAATGACAGGGCAGGGGGGTTCTGCTTTATGCATCTTATTTACCAACTCAGAATGACAGTATAAAGAAGGGGAGACATACAGGAGGGGGTACATTTAAAGATTGTGTACCTTCTCATATCATAGTCAGGTTCCTTATCTTGAGGTCACATAAAAATCAGTCCAAAATTTAGGCAATTCTATTCTCACTGTTTTTATTCACAACACATTTAATCTATTGAACTATCATAAGATTCTTTCTGCCTCCTCCTAAAAAAGTATTAAAATATGAGGCAAATATGTAAAAAGGTATTAAAACTTCAAGCATGGAGAGAATCCTCATGGATTTTAATTACTGTTCAGTAAGTGCTGTTTACTGGCAGTGAATTCTCTGGTCAACAAATTTTCAATTAACTAGTTGATGGAACAGTACAATGACATGGAAAATATTATAGTAGACTAAGGACCCTCTGTATAAAGGAAGGGCTGACCAACAGTAAAAACACCTGTCTGAGTTGTTGTAAGGGTTAAAGATTAGAGCTACAAAAGTTTTTAAATCAAAGAGCTGAAACACAGAAACATACTAACTTTTCTGTGTTAACCACTAGTATTATCTTCATTTCTAGCTACTACGCATACCACACACTATGTAGTCATGATCGTTAATTCTTTTTGAAACTTTCTATTTATTCTTTGTAGATTTTCCCTCATGTATCTCGATCCCACCGATCTCCTACCCCTTCATAGCGGCCCTCTTCCCTTGCAAGCTCCTCCCGCAAAATAACACAAAATTTAAGACAAACAAAAAAAAAACTAAAAAGCAAAAGAAAAATCTCATCATGGAAGCTGTAGTGTGATACAGTGAGTCACACAGTAGACTCTTGACTCCATAATCTTTACTTGCAAGTGTTCACTGCAAAGTAATGGAGTCTGGTTCAAGGTCTCTGGTTTCCGCTACAGGATCTATACTAGGCCCTCACTGGGACTCCTCTTGGATATCCTGTTGTCCTGTGTCATGGAGGTCCTGCAGCTCTGGATCTGCAGGACCGGCCCCTTTACATGCTCCGGCAAGTCATGGATGGAGTGAATGTTGGGGCGGGCCGACTCCCAGCCCTGGTTCTGGGTCTGGATTGCAGAATTGGTCAGTCGGCCAGCTCTCCCTCATTCCCATCACCAGGCTGAGCTCCGCAGCATGGCTAGGTCACCTAAGGAGCAAGGAGCAAGGGGCAGGGGCGGGTTATGCCTTCCCGCCCTCAGGACTGGCTCGCTCACACCTACACCACCAGGGACAGGTCTCCTATGCTGCTCAGGTGGAGTGCAGGACCAGCTCTCCTGAGTGCTGTAGCTGAAAGGGGCAGGGCCAGTTCTCCTGTAGTATTGCTGCCAGTGACGGCCAGGCCAACTCTGTGCAGCCAATCCTCTCTGGCCTTCTGTGGTTAACAGCAACCAAGGACACCAACACAGATTATGGCTGCAGCAGTGTTGTGAACCGAGACTTGGGTCTTGACAGCAGCCCAAAACACCATGGCTCTGGGCAGCAAGCAAGGCAACCCACCAAAGCCTGCTCTTCATCACCTTCACCTCGTCAGACAGGCATCTCCCCACAGGACGTGAACCACCTCTAGAGTCTGACTACCTGGCTTTACAAGACGTGGGGCAAGTCCCATGCTTTCTCTTCTCCACCTAGGGCAAGCCGTCCCGGGAAGGCCTGTGGATCTCCTTCTCCCACTCAGTAGTAATCATGATGACTAACTCTGATAACCTCAAAAACTGCTATGATGGACTTGAACATGATAAAGAAACCAAGAAAGAGCCAAGACACTCAAGGGTGGCATGGCCATGTGTGATGACCCTGGAAGTCCTCCTGGGTTCATGTTTAAATACCACAGGATAGCAGTTTAAATTAATGGCCTGCTTGGCACGGTGGCGCATGTCTTGCGAGGCAGAGGCAAAAGGTGTGAGTTTGAGGACAACCTGGTCTATACCGTGAGTTCCAGGTTAGCCAGAGCCACACAGTAAGACCTGGACCTTGCTTCCATAAAGTCACGCTTTGCTCTGAGTATCTGAGCATTCAAAAGCAGATGAGAATGAAAGCAAAGGTCCAGTCTGGGCTGAGCTCACATCCAGCCGTGTGACCTTCCACAGCCCACCAAAGTAGGGCTCACGATTTACAAAATCAGGACACTCCTACCAGCCCTCAGAAAGACCTAGGTGAGTGAGCATCAGGCATAGGGATGGTGAAGACTTGGTCCTGTCCGGGGCACTTGGGGGGGGGGTCCCCCAAATATCTGTCAGAATCATCCTTGACTGGAGGATAGGTCTTCCAGAAGCTGAGGGAAAAGGACCATGTGAGATGACAGGAGGCTACATAACAAGACCCTGACTCGATGATGATGATGAAGATGATGATGATGGTGATGATGGAGATGACATAATGAGCTTGCCAGCTTGAATCTCTCTCAAAAGTCCTGGAGCAGACAAATATCTAACTGCCTATTTTCTTGATTATATTACAAATTACAACGTTCTACAAGAGTCAGGTCACGTGACCATCAGTTTTCTTTGTCCTGTGTGATTTTATATACATGTAGATATATGTATATATTATGAATATGTCTTTTAATCCGCACCAATGAAGCGAAGAAAATACCCAGTCATATATTCTACATAATCACATGCATGCATGCTTGGGGCCCTTTAAAGGAGAAAAGGGGAGTATAAGAAAAATTAAATCCAAAATAAGGAATAATGGAATATTCTTTGGATGAGTAACTCTAAGGGAACTGAGGAAGAGCAATCTGCATATACGCTACTTGCTAAAAAGGGAACTGGCCACTAGGGACCAGTAAACTAGGGACAGAGACCAAATGTCAAATGTACAATAAAACAGCAGGAAAGTTCCTTATGCCGTCACTAAATAATAACTAAAAGAAAGCTCATTTACACGCAGACTCTAAACCGGGCTCCTGGTGACCCTCAACTCTCTGCAAGGGAGGCAATCAAATGGGGATTAACATACCTACAGCTAAGGAAAAGCTTGAAATCACCCCTGTTCTTACCAAAAATGATTCCAGAGGCTTTTTTCCCTAAATAATAAGCAGCATTGCAAAATCTTTAATTAAAATAATAACGCTTAATTCTGTTCATGAACTAAAATTGCATTTTAAAGCAGATTTTCAAAGGCATTTAAACGACCAGGGGGAACATTCTAAAACGCCATCAGACCATTTAGTCTTCCTTTCCAAGTGGGGCTGACATTGCCTTTATTTTACCCAACAAAACCCCTCCCCAAATGATAATCAAAACAATCTTTCCGTAAACAGGAGCTTAAATGCTGCCTCTCAGATCATATTACATTTCAAGTGATCCTAAACCAAGCTAAAACAGCGGTTAATGAACTTCCTTCTCACTCAGAGAACTTACAGGGAGGCTGCCCTCAGGTCCTAGGGGGTACACACCAAGGTTAAGTACAAGGTTGCTGACTGGAACGTTCCAGTGGCCAATATTGACTATGGCTTCAAAGTGAAAGAGGAGGAGAAAGAAAGGGGATGCTTGATAGTGACCCTCGGGAAGAGAAAACCAACTCTTCCAAAGCATTTAACAAGCTTTCATCCCCGACCACAGGCCAGATCACCAGAGTCAGCACAACACTGGGAAGTATCAGATTCTCCTCCCAATATCGGTGGGGAAGACACTGCTCAGATGAACGACCGACACAGAAAATGGGTGCTTCCAAGAGTATCGGGTTCTGGATACGCTTTCAGAACCTCGCTGTCCTTCCACAAACAGGATGAGCTACTGCGTACTCTCTCAAACCAAGCAGAAAAGGCAAATGGTACCTGGGGATTTGGGTACCAGCACGTCTGAGTTTCAGATAGTTCACAACGGAGGTAGAGCGAACATTTCCCAGATTTATACGCCTTATGGGAAAGGGGAGAAGGGGAGGCTAATCCCAAGGAAAATATTTAGTAACATAGAGAATTCAAAAAATAAAATAAAAACTTTAAGCATATCATAAGCACACAGACTTTTTTCCTCAAAGAGGGCCTTAGATCAGGATGACATCTTGCAGATTACATGTGACATCATTCTCTCCTTTCACCCCATTCCTCCCTTCCCCCTCCATTCCTCAGAGCCAATTCAAATAGACGATCTGTTAGTCTAGCCACCTAACATGAGATACCTGCTGTACCTGAAGTCCCTGTCCAGCCAGGGGGTTCTGAAGCTATGCCTTTATCCAAGCAGAGAGGGGGGCATGTCTGCATTTATGATAGTCCGATGTCTCACAAAATGATTGATGAAAATTGTCAGACTTAGCCAGGCAGTGGTGGTGCACACCTTTAGTCCCGCTCAGGAGGCAGAAGTAGGTGGATTTCCATGAATTCAAGGCCAGTCTGGTCTACAACGCTGTTCCAGAACAGCCGGGACTACACAGAAAAATCCTATCTCAAAAAATCAAAATCACAGACAAACAAAAATCCTCAGACTCTTTTTCTCTGGGAACAAGACTGGGAAATTATAAGAAAACCCAGCAACTATTGGTGTGGCTTCAGTGGAAAGCAAATGGAGAAACCGAGTCACCCGATGGGGCCTCAAATGAGACAAAGCTTGGACTAAGGAAACCTGGTACCAGAGAAGAAGACGGTGGCAGGAGCTGGTCAACGGGAGCAAGGGCGAGCACACTTGTGCTGGCTGCTCAGTTTGGAATTAGTGGGAAACAGGATCCAGAAGAGGGGGGATGTCAGAACTCCCGCAGCTGCATTCCATTCCCACAGCCTCCAACAGAAGCTCTGTTTTCTCTGGACTCCTGAGAAGCCTGGGTGGAGAGTGGTGGCCTTAGCTTGCTATTCTCCCGTCTGCCCTCATAAAGAATATACTAGCACTTGGGAAATTTCAATGCGTCTCTACTCCTCCTCAACCAAAAGACGAGGTTAGTCAAATTTTTTATTCTGTAATCCGGATTTCCCAACAAATCAGAAAAACTTTCCATAAATTTCTCCATAAAAATGACTTTCATGACATTTCCTTTTCAGTCCACAAAAGTATCTTTCACTCTCTAACCTCAGGGGACAATATTCCTCTTTTCTAATTCGCCACCATCCTGCCTGGCACGTCTCTCCATTGAGAAGGATGCGCTGAGTCCCTGCGCCACTTCCATCTCCCGAACTTCACGCTATGGATGGATGAATAGGGATGCTAGCTCAATGCCTAAGCACTAACTACCCGTGCGGAGGCGGGGCATGGAAGGAGAGGACCAAGGTTTGGGGCTGGGACTGGAGAGGTGGCTCCCCTCTTAAGAGTAAAGCAGGAAATAAAGCAAGATGCCGCTCATTCGAGCGCCCTTCAAGCTTGAAAAGCCAGTAATGGGCAAATAAGCAGGCAATTATTACCAAAAAAAAAAAATTGCAGAAAAATTTCACAGCACTATCCAAAGTATAACCCCCAATTCTGGATACATATCCCATGAGATCCTGAAAGCCTGGAACCAGTCAAGTGAGTTCAGCAATCAAGGAACTGGCTAAATAAATTGAGGTGTGTCTATTAGCACAAAACTGACTCTTGAATAGGAAGTAACTTAAGAAGACATGGGTCAACGAAGAATGACTTAGAATGATCACTGTCAATATTTGTAGTCTGCATGCTTTGGTACAGACACACAGAGAAAACAACAGAAGTAGCTGTATGTATATTATCCACATACACATGTGGATTTAACTTCATAAAAGCAAAGCTTATAAGTTGTCTAACAGTACGCATAGTCACTATGTTACACACACCATCAATACATTTTGGAAGTATATGTCTATGTGCTCACCAAGAAAAAGAAAGAAACAATACCCACAAAACCAGCCATAGAGGCTATCTATGGGAACGGAAATCAAGGAGTATTTTGTTGATTAGATACTGAGGTAGTCTACACCACTACAACTTACATCTTATTTTAAATAACGTAAAGGTTAGCCATGGAGATAGCTATTTCTATTGTATTCTTCTGTACAATCCTTGAAATTTAAAAGACAAAAATACTCCACAATAATGTCATTATATTCGCAGAGATCCACTTTTTTCTTTCTTGATGGTCACAAAACCAGATAGCTAATTCAAAAAAAAAAAACAAAAACAAAAACAAACACCACATATTTAACCAATCTAGAAAAAAAATGCCGCTTCCAGGTTTAGACAAAAGGCCAGTGGAAAATTCAAAACTTACTGCTCAGTTCAGACAATGTTATTTCATCTATTTGTGCACGGGGGCGGGAGCTGAGTGTGGCGGGGAGGGGTGGCACTTGAGTTCAAACACAGAGGAAGTCTTGTGCAAGCTCACCAAGTGCTCTACCACCTAGCTACATCTGCAACCTGGAAAGCTACCCTGCTCTTCACTTCTCTCTAAGCCACCCATGTAAACTGTTTAACTTCCATTAAGCAAGTGTCCGAAGAGGATTCTCCACTGGTACACAGAGGACGAAAGCCCAAGTTTGTAACAAGTAATTGAGAAACATTAAATTATAACATCAACATAAGGTTACAGCCAGTACATCCCATGACCCTGAAAACAATTTTGAACTGGAAAAAAAAATACATTTCCACCCTGACTTCAGTGATAGCAAAGTGTACCTGGCTGAGTATGCACTGAGGGTTCAAAGAACAAATCACTTTGGCCAATCAAGAGTTGCTCTAAAACTGATTTAATTTTCTTCCTTCTTTCCTTTCTTTCTTTCTTCCTTCCTTCCTTCCTTCCTTCCTTCCTTCCTTCCTTCCTTCCTTCCTCTCTCTCTCTCTCTCTCCCTCTCTCTCTCTCTCTCTTCCTTTCTTTCTTCTCTAAACAAATTATTTGTGATAGTTCTAAAAGTGGGAAAAAAAAAGAGCAATTTCTAAAAATACCAATTCACACTTTTTCCAGTTTCGGTATCTGATCTGAACCTATCTTGCCAATGCCAAAACTCAAGCAGCCCCCTCTAGTCTGGGGCTATGTGGGACCGGTGACCATCCCGCACTTTTGCCCATCTGTGTTATACAAAGTTTCCACAATGATCGTCTATGGTGACGAGGAGACTGTTCCGGGCATTTCAAAGAATTGACTCGGAGTTATTTATAGCCTCGGAGGCCCAGGAAACATCCTCTTCTCATAGCTTTCTCCTTCTGTGGGAAAGGGGCAACTGGACCAGCCCAGGAAGACTTCTCCCACAGTTCCAACCCCACGTCCAGATCTGCCTGTTCTCTGTAGAAGTCACTTAGCGCTGAAGTCTCTAAGTTAATAAAGATGACACTGAGCCCTCTTCCCCCATCTAAAAATACATGATACTTTAGGAGATGGTCTTTCACGAGGAAAATCTTAAAATTCTATGAAAGATAAAACTCCCTGTCTCCTATGCCTGCCACTGGCACACCATAAAGGAAGCGCATTGGACAAATTCTATTAATAACTGGTTCTACTTTTCTAATCTTAAGAGCTTGTTTGCAAGTTCCAGCCAGGAGCGGCGAGGGCAGCTGCTTGTGTAACCTTGACAGGAGACAGGTCGTCCTCTCTCCTGGAAGATCTTGCTCTCTGACAGGCCTCAGCTCCAAGACAGAGAAAGGCCGACACACGCGTGGAGTGCTGAGGAAGGGGACAGGTGCCTAGCCAGATCAGCCAAACCAGCCCCGTAACAGATGTCACCGCCAAACTGCCCGGATAGCCTAGGCTTCCAGGCTTTGGAACCTCATGGCTGGGAGCCCCTTTTACAAACCACGCAATAAAACACTGCTGGAGTGGCTTCAAAGTACAGACACTTCCTTGATTACCTAAGCAACAGTTCGCCTTGAAACGAAGCGAAGTGTGGATGGCATGTTATTTTTAGAGCTGTGATAGCCGTAGCTCGCTGACTTCCGGGTGGCGGCAGGAGGCGTGGCTGCAGGTGCAGGGAAATAACCTGTATGTTTAATGTGCTGTTCAATTTGCAGAACGAAACACTGAAAGGTAAAAGAGACCAGTACCTACACACACACACACACACACACACACACACACACACACGCATGAGTTCACTCATGCCCACACAAGCCACACTAGAAGCCTGTTTATTTTAGTAAATCATGTATTCCTAAAGTTACTTTTATTACAAAAATCACCCTGATCGTTAGTTAAACAGCAAATAGTCTTTAAAACCTATATTCACCAAGGCTATAGAGCCAGGGAGAGTATGGTCAAGTAACTGGTGACTGTCAAGGCAAAATGAAATACCTTTTCCCCACACTTTAAAAGGCAGCCCACCCAGACTCTAGGAGGATTTCTGAGTGACCGACAAGTGGCAGCATTCCTCAGAAGTTTGTGAAGCGGACACTCCTCCACTTCCCTTACCTATGGCCAAAGGGGCCTATGGCAGCCTGTGTGTTGTGGGATATTTGTACGCCATGAAAATGAACTGCTGTAAACAGCGGGACTTCTGGACAGAGAGAGGACGCAGGGGGAGATAACTGAGGCCCAGACGGGACGCCAGTGAGACGTGGAGGGAGTCAGGCATACGGAATGAAAGGAAGGTAAAAGTCACATGGCAAAACGTAGATTAATAAAAGCAGATTAATTAAGGTTGTAAGAGCTAGTGGGGCAAGCCTAGCTGAGGCCAAGCTCTCATAATTAATAACAAGTCTCCTTGTCGCTTTATTTGTGGGATGGTGGCCCAAAGAAAAATCCGACTGCACCTGTGGAGCCTGGCTCCTTCAACATCACAAGTACCTGTGATACATTTCGAAATTCAGGCTGGCACCTTAGCACTCCTTCCCTCCTTCCCTCCCCTAATCTCCCCCACACACAGTTGCTCCATATTCATGTCCATGCTCACTCCACCCCCCCCACCCCCCCACCCCCCCCACCCCCCCCACCCCCCGCCCGTGCCTCCATGTCTCTCACCGCTCTCTAAGCCCTACCCCCTCCTGCCCTCTCTCATTCCCGGGCCATGTTTCCTCTCCCTCTTTCTCGCTCTGCTCTGGACTCTTCCAGATGCCTCCGGCTCTTCTCTCTCTCTCCTATCTACAAAAAAAAAAAACAAAAAAAACCAAAAAAAAACAAAAAAAAAAAAAACCACAACCTTCCCCTTAACCACAGAGCAGTCATGTGGTCAGTTTATGCAGTTTATGCAGAGACCTCTCCCACCAGGAAGGAATAAAAGATAAGGCTGGAGAGTTTCGTGTGGGAGCCTGTGCCTAATCTGTTTGTCTCTGTGAAGTGGCGTCCCAGCCTTCATTCCTACCACTATAAATAACAAGAAGTAAAATAGCTAAAACTATAATTCATAATAAAATGTTATTCAGATAAAAGTTGTGGTCTGCTTAAAACAATCAAGAACTAGCTGGAGAGCCAGTAGGCCCCTCCCACCAGGTCCACTTGCGTGAAACACTTCGTATACACAGAGCGTGGCGTGAATCGATTTTAATAATACATACAGCTCATCTTCCGTATTTCAGTTTCTCTCTTCTAAGCTTAAAAAAAAAAAAAACCTGAAGGAGAACTTGTTATTTAGATTAAGACAAATACAAATCCAAACAACGTAAACAACATATCTAAGACTTATCTATTTTTAGTTTATATATGAGATTTTGCTTCCAAGTCTGTAGATACGTATATGCCTGGAGCCACAGGAAGACAGAAGAAGGCACTGGATCCCCGGAACTGGAGTTGTTGATGGTTGTAAGAGGCTCTTCTGTGGGAGCAGTCAGTGCTCTTAACCACTGAGTCATCTCTTCAGCCCAATTTTATCTTTAATATGAATGATCGAAGCACAAGGAAAAAAATGCACTGAACTTTTACCCTCCTCGTGCCTGGAACTCCGATGCCCACTTCTCCTTTAGAACACTTTAAACTGGCACACAGTGGCAAAGCTGCCAGTATGGTTCCTTAAAGAACAGGATGTCAGAGGCTGGGATGGTGGGGCACATCTGTAACCCCAGCACCCGGGAAACAGAGGCAGGAGGAAACAGCTAGCCAAAGCCATCCTGGCTACAGGAGACCCTGCCTAAAAGAACAGAACATGAAGGCTTCCGATAAAATCTTGCTTTTTCACGGGGGTGCTGGTGGTGCATGCCTTTAATCCCAGCACTCAGGAGGCAGAGGCAGGCGGATCTCTGTGAGTTTGAGGCCAGCCTGGTCTACAGAGCAAGTTCCAGGACAGCTAGAGCTGTTACACAGAGAAACCCTGTCTTGAAAAACCAAAAGAAAAAAAAAATATTTTCTTTTTCTGTGACAGCAAGCAGCAACTGAAGCTGAGTACCACAGTGTCCCTTTTTCAACAGCCTAGAGGTATTTACCCCATTCTGACTTCTGCCCAAGCAGCCCTGGTCTTAAACCCCTGCTGATGAGCGCCATGTGAAGTTACACAGAACACGCGCCCTAGTCCGGCCTCCACACTACGCAGGAAAGAAGCCTCGTGAGAAATGTTGCCACAACAGTTGTTAGTAAAGGTCAGGCACTGGGGTTTGCAATCCACAAACTTGAAAGGGCATTGCTAGGGGAAAAAATAATAACGATAATGATTACTGAGAAAAACGTTCTGTCCCAGGCACGGTCACTTGAGGGGACACCACTCCGAAGGAAGCAAAGATTACTCCTGTGAGCTCAAATTAAACCTTCACCTGCCTACACAGACTTCTGACACCCCAGACACTAATCCGTTCTCCTAACAAGGAAGGTACCCTCCCCACACAGGAGACAGAGAATATGAATTTGTCTTGTGTGGGGGTGACAGTGGGTGTCATCTGCTTTGTGATCTAAAATGGAGGCTAAGCCGCTAACCGTTAATCACCAAAACTTTCTATTTGTGCATCTCCAGCAAACCCCCTCCAAAAGTGTTTCTAAATTAAAAGAAAAGAAACTATGGTTCTAATTCCCAATAAGTGCCAAAGATAAACAAAGGTATTATTTTTCCGGGGGGGGGAGGGTAATTTCAGAAACTCTAATTCCAATGTTAGAAATATCTGCTAGTACCAACCAAAAAATAAACGGATGATTAAACAAATAGACTAGTCAGTCTTCTCTCTATGACAAAAGGAAACCAAACAAAGAAATTCAGGCTATCATAACCAACCCTGACTCTCAGACATATACTTGTCTCCAATTAAAGGAATGCTTCCCAAAACAATTTCTTTTGGTAGGAATCTCGGTGTTTACAGAATCATGGGAACACGTCCAAAATGAGTTAAGTGAGGCAAGATGACAAGTTACACCTTAGCCAAGCATGGTTACACACACCTTTAATCCCAGCACTTGAGAGGCAGAGGCAGGCGGATCTCTGTGAGTTCCAGGTCAGCCTGGACAACATAGCTAGTTCCAGGACAGCCAGGGATACCTAGAGAGACCATCTCAAAATAACCAACCAAACAAACAAACAAACAAAAAAGTTAAACCTTAAAATTATCTCCTTAAGTCAGCAGAGGTCTCACCACACAGATGCAAATGGTTCTCCTCAAAATATGAGCAGGTCTACTCCCAAAAAGTGCTAAGTCAAAAATGTTGACACACGGTTGGCTCGTGGTGCTTGCCTTTCTTTTGTACTTGTAAGTCAGGGTGGAACCTCAACATCCTCTAAGAAATGGCTCTTACACTGCTAGAGACATCGTAACAACAGCGAACCAGTCTCAGCAGTTCCAAGAAGCCACCATCTAAGATGGTTCAAGGCCACTGTCAACCCAGACTGGACTAGAACTTACCTTGGAGACAAACCCCCAGTTGTGTCTGTGAATATGTTTCCAAAAAGGCTCACAGAGGTGAGAAGACACACAGACAATAGTCCACACGGTGGCACCGTCTGAGTAAAAAGGGACAAGCCAAAATGAGTGCCGGCATTCATCGCCTGCTCTGTGACCAGCCCAGGTGTGAACAGGCGGTCTCCAGTGCCAAACCTTCCCCACCCGGTTGGGTTGCATCCTCAAATGTGGGCCAAAATGAAACCTGCCTTTTGCTTCCTGTCAGATATTAGGTCATAACAACGAGGAAAGCAAAGTAAAGCGATAATCCAACATAGGCCTGTCAAAATGCCTGATGGTAGTATCGTCTGGACTTGTACTGTCCAATGAAGCAGTCACCAGCCATGACTGGCTACGAGAATCTGAAATATGAAGTATATATAATTAAAGTGCTGTGTCATGGGTTGAGTCTGAAATGCCCACAAAGGCTCATGTTTTAAACATTGAGTATTCAACTTGTGGTACAGCTTTGAAGTCCATGGAGCCTTTAGGAGATAAGATCTGGCAAGCAGAAGAAGGTCACCAAAGTAGGCCTGTGAAGGTTAGTTACACGTGCCTCAAACCCAGCCTTGCTGTCACTATTTCCGGGTCCATGGACACATGAGAAGCCATAGGCACACACTCTTGCTCCATGAGTATGGCCACACCCTCACTGCCACCTTGGACATCTGAAAGCATGAGCCAAACTTTTCCTCCCTTCAGCCATTTCCGTAAGACGTGGGTCGTGGTGATGCAGAGGGAAGTCACACAGATCACTCTCTGTCTTCCCTCCTTAGCTGGATTTAAGGTCAGTGAAAATGCCACACGGAGTCCGTGGCCATACCTATCTTCTGGAATGTTGTTGCTACTCTAATAACTACAACATGACCCAACCCGTGAGTTGAAAGCTGAGCTATTCCGGATACTTGCTGCTCTTGAACTTGTGTTTTATACACACACAGGCCAGGCCACCACATTGACAGTCAAGGACTCAATATAATGTACTACAAAACACTAGGTAAAAGATGGTAGCTGAAGTCAATCGGGACCTAGGACTCGCGAGCCTGGGTGTCTAAGGATAGAAAGGACCGCAGGTGATGTACTTGGACTTTTGGAATCTTCAGTGATAGAGTACAGGTGTTGGGGTAGATTTTTCCGAAGCCCCTCCCAAAGTGAATTTCCTCATTCTCCTCACATGTTCATGCCGTCTCTCACTCGAGAACTGATCGCAGTTGGCAGTGACCTGTGCCTCCTTCCCTAGAAGAACCCCCTTCTGGTTTCTCAGTCAGCACTAATTAAGCAAAAGTAGACAGCGGCAAAGGGAAGAAAGACAACAGGAAGGTAGGGGAGAGAGGAAAAGGGAACAGGAAAGGAGTGAGTAGGGAGGGGAGGAGGGGAGGAGGGTAGAGAGCGATGGCCACAAAGACCACCCTGACAACAAAACCGCCAAACTAAGCATGGCAGGAAAGAGAGCGAGTGTGGTGCCCCTCATTACAAACCCCGGGGCAAACTGATGCTTCCAGCTCAAAGTAAGAGCATCCACTCAGCTAAGACCCTCACCATCCGCAGAGCAATTATGAGGAGGTCTCGACCCGTCACAGGCCAGCGGCTTCCAAAGTCTTCCCATGGAAGACCCAGCTGTCCATTTTCCACGGCAGGCATCCGCCTCTGCTTCCATCCAGTCAGGCTGGCGAACAGTTCCAACAGCAACTGAAGCTGGACACCTAAACCCCATAAATGTCACATTTCACATATTTACCTGAGAGGATAACTACACGGCGCACTCCTGATGCTCGGCTTCTGAAAAATTATATTAAATGTCAACTGCCTCCAAGAACGTGGAGCTAAAATGTTTGTTGAGGTCTCTGGGAGCTCCACCTTAAAAGGCATTTTCATATATATAAACACACAATCAGCCTAGAGCATCCATCATTTACTCCCTCAGTACCCCAGACGCTTCTCACAGCTATGCCCGAGTTTATTCTCAAGTAACTGTTTGGCAAAGGAGAAGAGACTTGAAATACTTCACTTGCTCGCATTGGGTTCCGATGTGTGTATCTCAATCAACTCTGGAGAGAAAGCCGTGCCAGACTATCGTCAGAGAGGCCTATTTCTCTTCCTCCTGCTTCCCAGTTAAGCCAAGTCTTAAATGTCTTTTGAATTAATACACTGAATTCTTCTCTAGTCCCAGAAAGTCCATCAGTGAATAGCAGATTTGAAAAGAGATGCTTTGGATTGCTTACATCTCTTCAAGTATCTTGGGGCTCTCTGGTACAGAAGTGTCCTGAGAGACAATGTAAATCCTCGTACGATGACTTGGGGAGTTTTACTTTAATGGGAAAAAAAAAGAATTTTTTTCCAAAAGATGTACCCAGAAGTTATAACATACATTAGATGAGATTTTACTTAAAAATCAGGCCGAGTGCTACAGTCGCTACGGTCTTGGCATGGACCACTCCCATCCCATCATTCCCTGACCACTATAATTTATAAGAGCGCAACCCCTGCCTGCATAACAGACTCTGGAATCTCACCGCCCTGCAGTCCCGCTCCTGGGTTTCACCCCACTCTGATCTGCAGGATTTCTGATTTCTACACAGTAAGCAACTTCAAAGAGCTTCAAGGTGAAGGTTCTATCTGAACACACACACAGCAAGAGCTCCCTGGTGTGTCCAAAAGTGCAGGTTAAGTACTGGGGATGCTAAAGGGAGCATCACAGATATCCTTACACCTCCTATGATGCCCGAGCACAGGATGGAGAACCACAGCAGGCAGTTCTCAAGCCCTCAGACCCAGTGGGCCATTTCCGAGTTCCGTGAATCCAGGAGGGGAAGCCTCCACTGTGCTCCCCAACACGGGCAGGCAGAAGCACTGAAGGGGCTCCCCAGTGGTCTGCAGGGCTGAGTTCATATCTACAGAGCCCTTGGAGATGATTGGCCCAGAGTCAACTCAGTACGACTCATCAAAGGTAAGATCAAACCCACAGGATCAAAGGAGACAAACGCAGATGTCAGGCAATGGCATTTGTCCCTCGAATTCAGACTCACATCCGTCACAATGATCAAATGCTGAATAAGAAGTGGGAATCACGGAAATGGGAAACGGTCCTCAAAGAAGCTCTGGCCATCCCGGGTCGGGATGGGCGCCCAGAAAACCATCCTCTCGAGGGCAACGCAGTGAAGGGCACCCAGGGTGAGCAGAGGGAACCCAGGAGAGCTAAGGACAGAAACCGTTTTGGGGAAGAAAAATCATTTAGTCCAGATTGCAAAAGCACCCAGAACAGAGTTAACATGTATTAAAAACAACAGAGTGATGGTTAATGGGTTTAGTCAATGTAGGAACATGCGCCAACATACATATGTCTTACACATGCACAGCTTTTGAGGGTGTCCAGTGCACAGGTACACTTCCAACATGCATGTTGTACTGTAAATGAGTACAACTAAAATAGAGACGCAAAGGACTATGGTACAGAGGCAAACTGAAGGTGGCAGAATGGTGTGCCAAACAGGAAAACTTCACAGTACAGGCGAAGGAGGCGAGAAGCCTTTCCACATGTGTGCAAGATTCCCTCAGGCTGGCAATGCCACCCTGCAGATGGAAATGCAGAGACAGAGCAGAAAAGGGAAGCAAGAGCTTTAAATTTTGTTTTTGAGGGAACCCTGAGGATGACTAAGGGCAGCCAAGCAAGGTATAAGCCTGACAGCACCACAGACATTCTGATATATCAGTAGATCTGGGAGCACCATAGACATTCTAATAAAGAGGTACATCTCAGACTGCAACAGACATTCTGATATAGAGGTAGGCCTGGGAGCACCACAGACATTCTGATATAGAGGCAGGCCTGGGAGTGCAACAGACATTCTCATATAGCAGTATCAATTTCGGTACCATTGCCTACTAGAGCAAGAAACAAAAAGGTTACTATAATCTCCAAACGCATTGACAGGGACCAAAAGAGCCAGAAACTTGGACTCGGAGACACATACACGATAATGTGATATCTATTACACACCTATGATGTAGAACACTTGGGACTTGGTGATCTTGGAGCTGCAGAAGGCCGGGAAGGGTAGGATAGCAACATAGTCAGCATGTTTTGCACTTGGGGATTTTCAGATGGAGAAGAGAGGAGCCACAGTAGGAATGAAGGACTAGGAAGCCCCAGAAGAACTGGGAGGTGCCCGGAGGTGGACTCCTGCCTGATACAGATGAGGCCCTGGGATGAACCCCAGCACCACAAAGGAAGAAGGTGGTCATCCAAATACTAGTTCAAAGTCAGGACAGGCCTCTCTCTGCATTTCTGGGTCAGCCATGGAGATGCAGACCATAAAGTAGTGGCAGGCAGGGTAAACTGAAAAATGGGTCCAAACTTGCCTTCCGGGGAAGACTGAGATGGCCCACAGTGCCCATGGCTTCTGTCCACAGATGGACAAAGGCAATTTTAGAGACCAGAACTGGAGTTTTGAGAGACAGCAGAGCCAGATTACAGTAGGAAAAGAGGAAGTGGGCGGTTCTCTTGTCAGCTCTGCTGGGACAGGAGGAAGGGACAGGAAAGACAAGAACAGCTGTACATGGGGGAGGACCAGCCTGGAACCCCAGCCCTTGGAAGGCAGGGGCAGAAGAGTTCAAAGCCATTCTCTGCTACCACAGTGAGCTCAATACCAGACTGGACCGCTTGAGGTTCTGTTTTTAAATAAACACTACCACCACCACAAACAAGATTGAGAGGACCAGGGGTGTAGATCAGTTGTGGAGAACCTGAGGCCCAACCTACAGCACTATCCAAAGGAAAAGATGAGAAAGACGTCAATATTTTTAAGCTGAGGAAGGAAGGGAAAGTGGGAAGGAGGGAAGAAAGGAGAGAGGGAGGGAGGGAGGGAGAAAGGAAACAGAAGAGATGACTATCTGAAAACAGAGGGCCCAGTTTTCCTAGTCTCTGAGAAGGAACGACTACTTCTTTGAAGTCAGCAGCATTTCCGGCCAGCATGGCAGCCTCCAAAGGCCGACTCAGAGGTAGAAGAAAAGTGCAGTAGACACAGGTTGTTCACAGAGCTTGTCCATGATGGGCTGTTCCTCCCGGCAACCTTCCCACAGGATGCTCTCACTGCCTGTCAGAGAGCCACCTGGCACCTAAACCCCTAAGCTGTCCAAATCGCCAGGAGCTCCACAGGTCTCCCCAGCTTCCTCCATGAAGTCTCGAGGGTGTGGAGCGGCCTAGGCCTAGGCCAATCCAGCCTACCTGGGCTTCTGATTTCCACTGCACGCCACCTTTCAGATGGCTTCCAGAAGAAGGTCCGAGGGTGACCTCGCTCCTTTGCACCCTCCCTTGGCAGAAACCAAGTGGAATAACTCTTGAAGTCACTTCAAAGGCTCGAGACGCCAGGGCTGTGTTCTGTCCTGATAACTTGAATCAGATTAGCAAAGAAAGTTTACAGAAGTTACGGCTAAAACTAATTGAGTGTACCCTGTGCCAAGCACTGTCCTGAGGGTTTCACACTCTCACAAACCTACTTTTGTGCAGGTTACCAATATGGAAACTGAGTGCAGACACATCTGAGCAATTTGTTCTCGGTCACAATTGCCAGTGACTACCATAGCGGGACATAAAACAAACGGCCCAGGGTTTCTGACTCTAGCGACAGAATGGCTGACGTTTATTTTTAAACCCCATCCAAAATGTGGTTAAGATAAGATGTAAGAGTCAGACGGGGTTGGGGGAGGGTGCACACTATTGGTCATGAATCAAATACAACAAAAAAGCAAAGACTGCAGTCTCTCTCCCGTAAGTTTCTTTTAACCTTGGGATCTTTTCCACTTAGCAGTCTCATGAGCAGAGTTAAAAGAACACTTTCCTTGGGGATACAGTCAATGCCACGGAACTGCATGAAGACGCCTAAAGGCTGGAGGTGAAGCTCAGAGACAGAGGGCCTTTCTATCAGATCATATATCTGACACACACACTCCACAGGCTAAACTGGGAAAACGCCTACGTATCACTTAGCAGAATGGTCACAATGTGAAGGTTTTGTGTGTATTTTTCTTCGTATTTTAAAAAGTGAAGCAGTTAGAAATCAAAGTCCCATCCTCAACTGGGTTATCCCAGACCTCTTTATTATAGGAAGAGGGAGAAAGGGGGAGGGGAAGAGAGGGCGAGATGGAGGGAAAGACAGAAGAAAGACAGGGAAGGAAGGAGGCAGGAAGCCCAACTAACTGAAGTCAATGGGAAATGCCAACATTGCTGGCAGGAATGCCAAGCAATCAGGATATACTCAGTACTTCACCTCCAAGAAACACCCAGGGGATCTACCCATTGTCCTCAACTACCTCTAGGCCAGGCTAACACCAACCTAGTGCTAAACCCCAAACCCTGGAACCTCCCAGAAGCTGTGAGAACACCCTAGGCTGTTTGCAGATCTCAATTCAGGGGAACCGAGAAGCTAATGATCTGATCCTACAAGTGCCCGCAGCCTTGTTACCTAGGTCTTGGCAAAAGGCCTGTGGACCTACCTAGACAGATAAGCAAAGCCACAGAAAAGAGGAACCAGATGAGCAGAGGGGCCCCGCTGTCAAAATGGTCCATTTCTTTTCTACTGCCTTGGATGGCAGGTGAGTGTGCCTTTTAGACCACTCTCAAGGACCTTCATGGGTAAAAATAGGAAAGCAGCAGGAAGACATCAAATCAGAATTAAAAAAGAAAAGGAAGAAAATAGGCTTTTCCTGATCACCACAGCCCCACCTCCTGCAATGAAGACAAGCAAACATTCTAAAGCAACGATCTATTTACAGATCCTCGGCAGAGCAGGAGGGGAGCAGAGAACACTGCTGGAATTACCTGAGCCCAGTCAGGAAACTGATCCTGCCAAGACTGCACCTCTGTCAAGGAGAGAGGTTCACTGAGGTTGTCCGTTCTAGGACGGATGTCCAAGTCAATGTTTACACAACTCATCTTTTATTCTTTGTTTAAAGAGCCGAGGAGCGCCTATGAATACCGCCAACACACTAGGCTTTCAGCTGGCGATGCCGAGGTGCCCTTCATGCTTCTGAGGAAGGAACTCGACGGTGAGGGGCGATGAATAGAGCTGGAGATGACAAACAGAGCGGCAACTCTCTCCAGAGGACGGCTGTGTGTACAGAACACAGAGTGATCCCGAATGCCATGACACGGGAACTCAACGGCTCCACGTGTCCCACTGCTGTTGAGCAACAAAGCTCCCTCCGACAGCTCTGACATTATTTCTAGGTCACACCTGAACTTCTGAACCAGATTACTCCCTAATAGCATTATAGTTCCTCCATGGCTCTTACAACGGAACGGCAGTGGCACAAAGACAAAACTTTATGTTTAGGGTTGGCGAGTCCTGTGTAGTTCCTCTACAACAGGAGAGCTTAAATAACTGAACCTGGTCTATTTGGATTTTACAACACTCGACCTCTCCTAATGCCGAGGCCCGGTCCTGTGCCCAGAAAGAAACAGAAGAAACAGTGCTTGTGCCTTGTGCCACGCTGGAAGTTAAAGCACCCTGCCTCCCTCCTGGGCTTTAGGCTCTGGCACATCTGAGCCTCCTGCTGGTGGTGGCTCACACTGCTGGAGGCACATTACAGGCCACCTGCTGGAGGGCAGGGAGAGGCAGCGACTTCCAAACTGACTTGGGTGTTTATAAGGCTAACCTCTTGAATATAATGTTTACAGCAAAGTGCGCGACCACAAACTCACTCTGAATCACTCAACTGTCAGGAAAGGCTAACTGGGAATGGGTTTGTGTTTCTTTGTAAACATTAAGCCCTTGAAAAACCGTTCTCCAGCAATTTTTCAAGAATAGGGGTTTCCAAACAGCCATCTCTTAGATGGGAAAATATGAGATCAATCCTCAGCATAGAAAAGCCTTCTCACAACATAAATGTGTAAAACCAATGTGGAATAAGCAGGTGCTTCATCTCTTGAACTCCTCAGGTAAATTCCCTTCTCTTTCCTCTTTTGTCTTCACTAAAATCAAACAACCAAAATTAGCATCGTTACCACAAGCAGAGAAGGCCTTGCAATTAATCCTACTTAAACTATAAAGATATTATTCCTTAGTTCACAAAAGAGGCCAACTCAAAATATTGTTTCCAAAGTCACAGCTTACACCTTAACCCCCATGACTAACAACATAAGAATATAAATTAGTTGTATGTAAATTGTTCTGTATCCTTAGGAAATCCGTGTGGTAGAAGAGGCCAACCAGCTCGAAGGTGTAAGAGGGGAATCTTAGGGAAAGCAGAGACGTAAGTAATTAAGCACCTTAACAAACTCTTATTCAGACTTCAAAACCAGTACATGATGCTAGTCAGTTTTTCCCCTGAAGAGCATCCGCCTCGCTACCCCCCAGCGCTCACTCAGCACACCCTACAGGATCATTTACCCCTCGTCTCCTAACTCATGAAGTCCTTAAGGACAGGGACCACTGTTTATTTATCCTTGCATTGCTACTAGCCACCAAAGTGCAGAGAACTTGGAAGCCCTTAAGACCTCAATGAACGATTAAAAACAATGAGGTTAGCTACTAGGGAGTGTATATATAAAGGGGCAGAAGGGGCCACCAAACTATGTCCAGGGAGAAGAGCAAAGCTTCACAGAAGACACTAGGGCCTTGGAAGTGGAACAAGGCTCTCTAGGCAAAGAAGACCCCTGCAGCAAGAGGCTTTACCTCTGCAGTAATGTCCCTGAGTCTGTCCTCAGCATCAATACATACTATGTGTGCAAATGTGTGGATTCATGTGGGGGGGGGGCCTTCAAAGGAAAGAGCCTGCCAAGGTGGCAGGTGGACACCAGAGTCTTTGAAGGACAGCAGAGACCCTGTATAAACACTGGGAGAATGTAAGACCACGGGAGGCAGCCAAGAAGTTCTGGGTGAAGAGGCTCAAGCAAGAACAGTTTTCACTGAGGACTCAGGGCTTGGAAAGCACGCGGGGGGGGGTGGTATTAAATCCTGACAGTGTTGTGAAAGTTCACTCCTACATCCTAAAGAGTCTTTTGCTAAAAGTTATGATGCTAAAAGTTATTAAGTATACTAAAAGAATTATGTCTACAAACGTCTACAAAGACTACTCGCAGCTTTTGCACACCAGCCCACACCGTAACCACACACACGAGCACATACACGTCCACTTCTGACTGTGAAACACACATATACATATACACACATGTGTACGTGTACGCATTTCTGGCAGCTTCACTCACAGCGGGGATTAAAGGGGCTCCTTTGAATGCCCTGTGAAATTATATTAATCATAATTTTTCAAGGAGAAAAAAATCGAGAAATCTTTTAAAGTGAAAGAAAAAAAAATAAGATAACTTGAATCCCCTCCCCCCTCCGCCCTTAGATACCAAAGACTATGGGGTAACAACAGCCCGAGTGCAGAGTTCATATGATGGGGGTCTCACTTTGCCTGGCAGCATGGCTCAGGGATAAAACTTTTAACTGAATGATCTTGTAGGTGAAGGTTCTAAGCGAGAGGACAGACAGCACAATCCCCCTGGCCCTTCACGTGCTTGGCTCAAAGAAATGAACGCCGGCTTCTTGCCTTTCGACTTTGCCAGGTATTTAGAAATGTAAGATAAGATGATATTAGGGAGCTGCCTAGGAGACACGGAAAGGCTGGGCGAGGATCGCGGACAGCCTCGAGTTTCACCCCAGTAAATCCGCCCGGGCGCAGGGCAGAAGGCCAGCGCGCCCGCCCGCTGATCGGCCCCGGGGCTAGCGGCAGGCGGCGCGCCCGCTCTGAGGGAGGCAGGTACCCCGGGCGCAGCGCGCACGGAGCCGGGTCGCAGGGCGGGCATGCGGCGGCTGTCAGAAGAAGGCCAGCATCCTCCCTGGCCTGGGCAGGAGCCTGGGCCTCCGCCGCTACTACGTGGACCGGTTACCCACCGCGAGGTCACGGCAGGAGGCAGAGGCGCGGCTGCGCCCGCAGGGTCTCTCAGGACGCGTTGCACCCGGCGCGGCGCGGGGGCGAGGAAGCCCAGGGCGGCACCCCCGCATCCCCACCCCGCCCCGGCAGCCCATCCGCGTGGTCACCGGCCAAAGGCTGCGGCCCCCGCGCTAGTCGGGCGGGGGAGGGAGGAGGATGCGGCGTTACCGGGTCCCAGCTCCGCCAACCCGGCGATCCCGGAGATAAAAGTTTGCAGCATGCAGCTCGTCTGCAGTGCGAGTCACATCCGCCGCGCCACCTCCTCCTGCAGCAGCCGCGCTCAGGGAAGGAAGGGATAAATTAAAAATTAAAAAATACAATAAAATAACTGTTAGAGCCGGTAGGCCCCGAAGCCGGCCTCTCTGCCTCCGGGAGTGCAGGCAGGCAGGAAAAACCGCATCCCGCACCCACTCCCGCCCAGTCTCGGCGCCCGGCCTGGACCGGCCCCGCAGCACCCTCCGCACTGACCGATAACCTCCTGAAGCTCGTACGCGTCCCTGCAGATGGGCCAGCCGACCGCCTGAGCTGCCGGGGCCGAGGCTGGAGCCGCAGCTGGAGCCGGGATCGGGGCCGGGGCTGCCGGCGCCGCCGGAGCCGGGGCCGGTGCTGATGTCGCGGCCGCCGGGGCCGTCGCCGCCGCCGCTGTCACCGGGGCCGCCTGCTGGGGAAGCTGGACGTGCACGGGCGAGCCGCTCGGCTCCGCCATGATGCTGCGGGAGGAGAGTGAGGGGACGCGCCGGCGGGCGGACAGACGACCTTCCACTTGAAACTTCCCTAGCCTCGTCTCCCACACCTCTCGGCCGGCGCACGCCCTCCCCGTCCGCCGCAGCCGCCGCCGCCGGAGCCTGCCACGAGGGGAGGGAGCCCGGAGGCCGAGCCGGGCGGAGGGAGGAGGCTGCGCGGCGGAGGCGGGGACGGGAGGAGGCGGCGGCCGCCGCGCCCGCCGCGCGCCCCGAACCTCGCGCGCGCGGTGCTCTCGGCGCCGAGGGGAACCGCCGCCCCCTCCGGCCCTGCTGGCCGCGGGGGAAGTTTCCAGGCGCGTGGAGACGTGCGGCTTCGGGGGTGCTTTCGGGGCTCACCCCGCTCCCTTCCTGCCCTCCGGGCGCCTCCGCCCTAGACGAGCGCGCTCTGCAGAAGAAGCCCCCCTGGGACTCCGAGGGCGGGGTCGTTGAACGGCTGCCAGGTTCTCGGCCGGCTAACTCTCCCCGCCCGGCTCAAGAACCCGGAGTTCTTTTTACGAGTTAGCTAGTGAAACACCTCCACGGCGTCGGTTTCTGTAGGACGCCGGTTAAAAAATAACCCGGCTTGTAACTTTCCGGTGCTTTACCTGGCAGTATCCCTTTCGCACCTTGCCGAAAGTTATCGCGGTGCTGCCCTCAAATGAAACCCGACTCCCTAAGTCCCCTGGCTTTCTCTTTTGTTCAAAGCCCACTTGGAGCCCAGAAAGGTGATGTCAGGGACTGTGAAGTTACAAGAAATGGAGAGGGGCTTTGAGGGCAACTCTGAGACTGAGCACTGGCCTAGCCTGCTCAGTAAGGTTCCTGGTTCTACACCTAACCCCACCCCCCACCAGCACCTTTTATGTGCATAATACCATGCTCAATGGTATAGTAATACCTGTCTAATAAACTTCCTAGGTTCGATACCAAGTGCAAATAAATACATTGGCAGTCACATTAACCCTTTAAGACCCTGAGGTCAGACAACAAGTTTCTTTGACTGAACCCTAAGAAACTTCCTGGGGCGTAAATGAACTGCAATGGAAAGTTTTAAATAAATGCTGCCTTCTCAACACTCCCCAAATTACCTCATCTTTAAAATAGCTGTGGTAGAGCCAGAGATCTTTCTAATTGCAGGTGTCACGTTTGAATGTTCAGCTCTGTTCCCTCACAGAGGTGACCACGATTAAATAAATGACCCTTGCCTGGGGCTGGAGGGCTCCCATCACTCAATAGCAGGATCGGTTCTGTGGCCAGCTTTAGGCTGATGGGGTCTCAAGGCACAGCACAGTCTGAGAAAGGACAACGCACATGTAAAACGTCATCAAACTCTTAAAGGAGTAAAGATCTTAAACTCTTTAAAAGATAATTCAGGAGAAGCGTAGACTTTTGCTTGGAGAAAAACCAGTTGTCTATGGAAAACAGTGCTACAAACTGATGGTTACGTTTACTTAACCCCTTAGAACAGTATGTATGGATCAGCTAGGAGACGGCAACTCACACAATGAACTAAGAACGTGTACTTCATTTTATGCAGATATACTACTATTAAAAAGCAAATATATTCATTTTAATCTTGGCCAAGAAATCGGCTACTCCTTCATAAACAAACTCTCGGCCTCTGATGAACAGGGGTGTTCTTTATCCCAAGCCATACCTGCCCTGTTTAACCACTGCATGAGCTGCTCCCATTCTATCTTAAGAACTTTTAAGGACTGCTTTTAAAGGAAAATAAGAAAGATTAAATGAACATGCCCCCCTTGCTTTGTTGTACACCGTTATATCTTGACATTGGCTGGGGAAAGCCTTTAAAACAGGATAGGAAAACGTGATTCACAGATCTGAGTCAAACACAAAGAACTGTTTCCTAGTGAGAGAGACCAGGTATCTGTCATGAGCTCAGGTCTATTCTATTAATGCTTTTAAACTGAAGGTTAGGTTTCAACAGGAGACCGAGAGCTCCAACATTGTGGCTGGGAAAGGGACCTTTACCACAAAACAAGCAAACAAACAAACAGTATCATCTGGCCCAAAGCATGACTGAGGTTCAAACACCCTGGTGTAGAAGGAGGCAAATGTGAAGAGAAAACAATGGGCCCTTCTTAACTTCCCTTTCTGCTTTCAAGTATCTGAATAAATGAATCCTACATGCACTGAAAAAGGATTTGTTTGTATTTTCACGGCATCTTTGACCAGAAACAATTTCAATTTAGTGATCAATTTCCAGGCAAAATCAAATGCTTCTTAAATACCTATATTCCCAAGTGTTAAGTACAAGCACTAGTTTCCTTGGTTCTTTATGGAAACACTAACTTACAAGTTCAATCTCGTGGGGGGTTTTGTATATAATTTTAAAAAGCCATGCTCTCTTCTTCATATTTAAGCCTGGTGACAAAGGCCCCCGAGTAGATGTTCTTTAAGATTACTTACCTGTAGGTTCCTGACCACTCTTGCATGTTGTCATTCTGGCAAACCCTTAGGAAAGCCCCCGGAGGAGACAGACAGCTGGTCCATGACAGGAACAGGCGTTCTTTGGGGGTAACTAAATGATCTGTGTCTGATTCAAACCTGTGATTGATCTCAGCAACTCTGTATTTGTCTCCTCTGTCTCCCCAACATCCCTGGCATTTATAATCTCAGTCCATGATTGAAAGTAAAAATATAAATTCATCTGACAAAATACAGCTCATATTTATTTGATCGTTTTTTTTTCCTTTCCCGTGAAAATTCCACCAGGAAGAATGGGAGCCGTTTTTGGAGAGATGAGCAGGTATGGCTTCTTTATAAAGAGATCACTGTTTTAAAGGATTAAGGTCCCCATAAAAGAGACCCAAAAAAATTAAGCATTATGGCACATACCTGTAATCTCAGCACTTGGGAGGCTAAGGCAAAAGGATAGCAAGTTTGAGGTCAGTCTGGGTTATATCAGGGAGGCCTTGTTTCAAAAAGAAAGACATCCGTAGCTTCTGTGTGCTTCTGCCTGCATTTGCCCTCTTCCCCTAGCTTCCTAAACTGTGTGTGTGAGCGTGTGTGTGTGTGTGTTGTGTGCATGTGTGTGCATGTGTGTGGTGTGTGTGTGTGTGTGTGGTGTGTGTGCATGTACATGAATGTGTGTGTGGTGTGTGTGCGTGTGCATATGTGTGTGTGTGCGCGTATAGACCTGGAAATCAAATCTTAGGACACATGCTTCTACCTGCCACTGAGCTATACTCCCAGCCTCAAATAAGAAACCAGAAGGAAATAGCTATAGAAGAGAGGGTGAGTTTACAAGAAACACAATTTCCTAGCTCCCGTATTTGGACTGGCTAGCACCCACAACAGCAAGAAATAAATTTCTACTGTTATAAGCCGCCCAGTCTAAAGCATTTTGTTTCAGCAATGTGAGTAGGTCAAGGGATTCTGGCTTTTACCCACTCTTCATCGGTAATGTCCCTGATATGATTATCAGAAAGGTCTCCAAATATTGCTAAGTGTCCCATTGCTTATGTAAACTAAGAAGGCACAGACTATAGTGCTTGTCTGTTTGCAAAAAGTTGTCTATAAATTCAGTCATTTATTCATAAGAGAGAATCGGTAATCTCAGACCCTAGCCTTGACAAAATGCAGACAAATTTTGCATACAGTAAGTTTTTGAATCTCTGATTTTGGAATTTAAATAGCTATCTGAGTTTCAGTTTCCTCATGAGTAGAGGCAGCCTGGTAAAATCTTCTATGCAAGTTGTTGAGGTACAATTTGTATAATGACAGATGCATAGTAGATATTTTTTTAAAAAGAACTTTAAATGCTGTGGTGGTTTGAAAGAAAATGACCCCAAAGGAAGTGGCACTATTAGGGAGGTGTGGCTTTGTTGAAATAAGTCTGGCCTTACTGGAGGAAGTGTGTCACTGTAGGGTGGGCTTTGAGGTCTCATATCTGCTCAAACTACTGCCCAGAGTCCCAGACCACTTCCTCTTGCCTGCATGTCATCATGTAGGATTCTCAGTTCCTTCTCCAGCACATGTCTGCCTGCACACCACCATGTCGCACCATGATAATAATGGACTAAACCTCTGAAAATGTAAGCCACCCCAATTAAACGGTTTCCTTTCTAAGAGTTGCTGCGGCCATGGTGTCTCTTCACAGCAATAGAGCACTGACTAAGACAGGTGCCTGCACCGTCACTAGCATATCTGCCAGGAGTGCAGTAAAATCTGTAGGGTTGAAATAGATGCTTGTATTGGTGATTATGACAGAGATAAGTTCCCAAAGGACAAGAATTTTTGTTCCTTTCATATGTCGATAGGTGCCCAGGCCAAAACTGGCATCTGGCACACAGCACGCGCCATAATTATTAGGTAAATGATGGTAACATTTTCCATTATCTTTTATTTATTTGCAATGAAGTTAATTGCAAATAAACTGTTAATTTATTAATTTATTTGCAATTAATTTATTTGCAATGAAGTGGATCCAATCAAGGTCTCCGCACATGCTAGGCAGGTGCTGTACCATTCTCCATCCTTGCAACACTTTTAAGATGTAGAAGCCAGGGATTGGGTAGCCATGGGTAATCACAACACTCCAGAGGCCCAGGCAAGAGGATGGAGAACCAGAGGCCTGCTGTGGCTGGCTACACCAAGTCCCTGCTTCCAGAAAGAATTCACAAAAACCTCTTTTATGCATCGGAATGAGTCAGTGTGAAGGAAGACTGCGACAAGAATCCTGGAGGTGGAAAGACCGACTGGAAAGTCATGGCCACACTCAAGTTAGAGAAATGTTGATGAGAGCTCAGCCACCTTTGCCGAGAATGACAAGGAAGGTAGATGACATAGGAGACCAGCCTGGGATATATAGGGAGGAGAACTTTAAAGGTCAAATTGGCCCAGTACATTAGATAAAATACACTACACAATACAACTTACGTAATGTTTTAGAAATACATCTGATAATCAGGAGTTCTCTCATCATGAGAGATGGCCGCCTGGACCATGACTAACATATAATTTAGCCTTGTGACTTTCTGAGCCTCCAGGACCTCGTAAGTTTTTTGTCACTTCCTCAGGCTTTCTACTTCCTCTCTTCACTCAAAGAAACAGCTACGGGACAAACTGAGCCAGCTGCGCTTTAACCGGACTGGCTTTAGCAGTACGTGCTGATGAAAACGACCAGCCGCTTTATTTCAGCTCCACGACGGTACCGAAGTCCAAACTTCTTATGCTTCTTTTCAGTATCATTTTACTTGTGTGTTTATTTATTTATTCTTATTTGTGGCGTTAAAGTTTCAATCGGTATGTTAATCTTGTGCTCTGTCGCTGAGCTTGTACTCGGGACACTTAGTATTCTTTTAAATGGAAAACGAAACCTTATAAACATAAACACGGCATCTGAATGAAGCTCCAAGGTAGAGCTGACTTTGAGGTTGGATGTGTGAAGCCATGAAAGCGGAGCATGTTCGTGCTCACCTGTAACCCCAGGACGTGTGGGGCTGAAGCAAGAGGCCAGTCTGGGCTACACGGTGAGACCCTGCCTCAGAGAAGAAAACAAATGAGCGAACAAACAAACAGCTGTGAAGGCCAAGCCACCTTGCACTTAACGGAGTGACAGAAGTGTTCCTGCTTCCCCCAGGCCGCCTGCTGCTGACGGTTGCCCCAAGTCCAAAGCAGGTACGATTTGATTTTTAGGTTTAACGCAGTGTAGTACTAAGGTGTCCGAGCGCTTGTTTCCCAATAACAACTGGAAAGAGGCTTCAGCCTGTTTTGAGCTGATTTATTACAAAGACATTGACTTTTCAATTCATCGCATGTAATTTATGAAAATAAATGTATGTGAATTATAGCTTCAAGGCATGCGTTTCTCACTTGTTTTCCAAACAGCTGCTGAAATCAACTTTCTATTGGGTTTTATATTATATGCAGAATCACTCAGGTGACAATTAACGCCTCCTCATTAATCACAGAAGTTTCTGAGTATAATTTAGGTTCTAGTATAGAGAGCTCCCTAGAAGCTGTACCAGCATTTGTAGTTAGCAGCAAGGCTGACTGCTAAAGCACAAGATTGGGACATACATACTTTTATGACGCTATCTACCTAAAGCCTCGTCATCTCATGCAGAACAACATCCAAATGTAGTTGGGAGACTTGAGTGCTCACTGCTGCCTCTTTGAAGAACCAAAACCATGAGTCCATTCATTAAGCCCGAAATAGTGCTTTCTCGAGCTATGTGGCCTAGTCTTTCCATCTTAAGAGTCTTCCACATGCTGAAGACGTCCCAAGGCCTTTATCCGACCTCTTTTCAAAAATACTTTCACACACACAAAAAAGGTGTTTGCCGACCTTTATTAACTTTTGTCTGTCATTGCAGTTCTGACTTCCCTGCAAGGATCTCAGCTCATCATTGTATGAAGTGAGGATGTGACCACTCCAAGGTATGGTTGAGGAGAAGGTTTTAGTTGTAGATATGGGAGAGAGTACAGCCAGAGGCATCTGGAAGAATCCAGGGCAGGGAGAGAAAGTGGGAAACGAACTAGAGTGAACTAGAACTTGAGAAGGGGGAGGGGAGCAAAAGAGAGAAAACAAAGAGCAGAGGATCAAGGGAAAGGTGGACCAAGAGAGCTCATGGTCAAAATGGCAGGACTGTATAGAAATGAGAAACTTGGGGAAGGAGAGCCCATGAGTTGGAGACGTAGGGGTCAGGTTGAGAAGAGCCAGGACGCCAACATGGACTCTGTAACAGGTACTTGCAATGCTTAGAGAACATGGAGTTTCTTTCAGACCTGGCAGTCATTGGGAGAGGCAGTGTGGGTTGCACGTAGGCTAAGGGCTGAACTCGCTTATGAGGAGGGAGATGAGGTAAAACACAATTGAACTGAACAGCATCCTTTTGACAAGAAATGCTGAGGACCAAATCCTAGGGCATCATAGATTCCAGGCAAGCACTCTACCACTGAGTTATATCCTCTACTGCTCATTCAGTAAATATACTTTTCAGCCTAAGTGGTTTGCTAGCTGCCATGGGAAAACAGAAGAAAAAGCTGACTCAACTCTTAAGAATGAAAGGATTTCTGGACGTGGTACTACATGTCTTTAATCCCAGAGTTTGAGGCCAGCCTGGCTAGCCAGAGTAGTTCCAGGATAGCCAGAGCTATGTAGTGAGACCCTGTACCAAAACCAAAACAAAAGAATAAAATGAGACAGTAGAATTCATTTTACTCAGTGTCCATACTTCTGGAACTCTGGATACCCCTTAAAAGTTGCTAGAACATCTAAACAATACGTAAGTTAGGAAAAATAATACTCAAAACCGTAGGTCACGTGTCCATTTGGAAAAACATGTTCAGGAATAAATAAGTGCCAGGTAGGTATTGTTATAAATAACAATAGAAAGTTATTTCAAGAGATAAGTTTGGAAAGGAAATAAAAAGTCACACCTATAACCCTTGCACTTGAGATGCCCCTGAGCTCAAGGCAGGTCTGGATTGCATAACCAAAGCCTGTATCGAAGGATAATATTATTAGGCATCTGCCATCCAAATAAATAATTGCTTTTACTACTGACTGCCAAAATCTTTATAAAAGACTTGCGTGCATGTGCATGTGTGTGTGGGTGCTGATGAAGACCAAAAGACGGTGTCAGATTCTCTGGGCCTGGAAAAATAGGCCGTGGTGAGCTGCCTGACGTAGGTGCTGGGAACCAAACTCAGGTCCTCTGGAAAGCAATGAACGCTCTTAACTGCTGAGCAATTTCTAAGCCCCCCCTCCATATATACATATATATATATATATATATATATATATATATACATACACACATATGTGTGTATATATACATATGTATGTATGGATGGATGTATGGATGGATGGAACAACAATAACAGATTATATTCTTCCAAAGAAAAGTCAGTATTTCCAAGAGAAATTGCAGGAATAACAAGAAAAGAAAGGAGGACTGGTGCTGCTCAGAGGTACATGAGGGCCTGGGCTGTAGTTCTAGCACTACCAAAAAAAAAATTGAAATTGAAACTGTGGTGAGGGTGACAGCAGGAGAGGCAGCGAGATCCACATCCAGAGCTGCGAGCATTTGACCATAGGAGAGCAGAAACGACACTGGAGAACAGGAAGAGCCCTGATAGAAGAAGACAGAGCCAGCGGCCAGGCCTAGATCAAAGGAGCCGTCCAGGTGCATGCGCATATGTCTTCACAGTGAGAGAGCAGAGGGACCACGTCATGCCAAAGATGCTGGCTCAGCACCCCGCACTGTCATGCCAGAAAGCCAGTCCAATATTGCCAGAACTTCACGTTGTTCCGAGAGAAGCCAAGAAATGATTCTGTGTGAAACTTCCCAGTTTTTAAATACTTGTCCAAGTTTATAAAATACCATACAAAATCTGATATACATATATGTATATATATGGTGTTTAAAAATAACATTAAGTACAATGTTTGAATGAATACATATTTGGTGAAATATGGATTTAAATGGTAAACCCTAAATCTAGCTGTTAGCCCGAGAGAGGGAAGGATTGGGGAAGAGAGAGGGAGGGCACCCAAGGGGCTTCTGTTACATCTGTGATGTTTTATGACTTTAATAAAAGTCTGTAATAAATACGGCAACACGATCGGATCGTTAGACTGTGTGGTAGGTTTGTGGGTTTTTATTACACTATTGTCCATGCTGTTCTGTATATTTGAAATATCTATCTTACAGTTAAAAAACAGTAGCACTTGCAGGTCAAATGAAACACTGGCATCCACATCATTCTACCGAAGAGCCACTTCCAGCCTTTCAGCAGTATTCTTGCATGGCCACAGGGCTCATGCTGAGATCAGACCAGAGTGAAAAAGATCATTTGATTGCTACTCAAGCAAGGTCTATGGGATATAAAGTGTTTGCAGCCTGTATGGGCATCTCAATCACTCATTCCACCTGCTAAAAAAGGAAAGTGTCCTCATGCTAACTGTACACAAACTTACTTGTTCATAGTTCTAACTCTTCAGAAAAGAGAGAGGTTTGAATGCACAAATTGGAAGCCTGCCCAGGCAGTATAGCAGAACCCATCTCAAGAAACAAAGCAATAAGGGGATGTGCTGGCGGTGTGGCCCAGGGAGCAAAGCACTTGCCAGGACCATGGGGGCCTCTGGATTCTTTGCCAGTACTACAGAAGACAAACGGAATCCCCAGGTCTGATTCTACAGGTAAAAATTAGTTATCTTACGACTGTGGTGTACAACCTGAGTTTTAAAATGTGACAACCCAAAGAAGACTGCTATGTGACATGGAAAAGCCACACTAACTAGAAAACCAAGGATAGTTCATCCCTGATTCCCGTAGCAACTTTCAAAGACTCTGTTCAAGGATGACTTTCGTGAAATAGACATAGAATTGATAGGTACATACAGCAAAATAAAAAGTGAGGAAACAATATCTTTTTGAACAAGAGATTTGAAATAAGAGCTACTTGTAATGCTTTGTTATTATGGTCTCTGGTTTTGTGTTTTTATGGTTTTTCTGTGGGTTAAGAATGCATGCAACTCTGTGTGTATGTTTCTCTTGTTCTTTTTCTTTGGCTCTTTTTAATGTTTGTTTTTTCTATTCTAGTTTGTTTTCATATTATTTTACATTATTATTTTAGGTGCATGTTTGTTTTCTAATGAGAAGGAGAGCAAAAAGAAGGTGGATTTGCATAGGTGGGGAGGTGGGGAGGATCTGGGAGGAGTTGGGGAAGAGGAAACGGTAATCAGAATACATTGTGTTAAAAAAATCTATGTTCAATTAAAAATTTCATAATAAAAACTTTAAAAATATTTTGGGGAGGTTCATTTCAAAATTAAGAGGAAGGTATGGGTGTTGTTTTTTTTTTTTATATTCCTTTACCCTGCTTACAAGGTCTCTCCCATCCTCCAGAGTGGTACATTTGTTAAAACTAATAAATTTGTGTGGCATTTGCATCGTTCACATTGAAAATCCTCTCAAGGATGTAAGTGGTTTTTCTCAGTCATTTGTCATAGCAAGAAATAGCTAACCTAATAGTTACAGCCTGTCTGCCTCTGTAGGTGAGAACAATAGCCTCTCTTTAGGCCACCTCCAACCAAGACAATGGCAATTCTCCTCATTGCCCATCCTACCACCTTCCTTAGGGGTAACTCACAGCGGGTGAAGTCACTCCCAGATCCTATCCTCTTTCAGAATACATAATTGGACTCAATATAGCCGGCAGCTGGCAGAATCGCCGTATTGGTTCCCAGAGCCGAGGAGCAAGAACGATCATGGTGAGAAAGGCAAACGGAAGCCAGTAGCGTTGTGTCCACCTAGGAAGACGGGTGCAGCTCAGGGGTGCTATACAACACTGGGGAAAATGGGGAGAAAAGAAAACTATGAGACCGTGGACCGCCAAGTTACCACGTAACCAGAACTGTCTACCATAAGCGAGGTGCTATCTGACCAACCCGGACAAAAGGTAGACATTGACAGAAATACTACGTCATCAACACGAAGACAGGCATGAATGCGGAAGCAGTTGCAGGTCTTAAAGGCAAAGGAAAACGGCCTACAAAGGGCACCCGCGAACCCATGGTACCTCCTCCTGCTGCACGCCTTCTCCTTGCCAATCTGCAACTACAGCTTCTTAGGGAGTATGCTATGATCAGATGATGGATGATGAGCCCATTTGGGTCTGATCTCCAAACGGTTCTGCACATCACCCAGGCACCACCCCTAAGCAGGCAGCTACAGCGCTACACCCTGGGCAGTGGGGCATCCCTGAAGGACAATGAGGAAGGAGCATCCTTACCATGGGAAGAAGCTGGGGCAGTGCACCTGTCCTTGCGCTCAGAAGTCAACGTGGCTAGACCTGAAATTGCACATGGATTCGTGGGCACAACTGATGGTATCCCCAGATGGCCGCAGACTTGAAAGGAACGCGCTTTAGAAAACTGGCGACTCAGTCACTATTACTAGAAATAAAATTGCTGACAACATTGATAGCAGCTGTGAGGGCCACATCATGTCTATCAGCTTCCAGTCCCCAAATTATCTATGATCCAATTCGACCGGAAGAGATTTCCAAAGTTCTATGGTGGACCATACAAGTAGTCAGTTGCAAGGGATACAACAGGCAGGCCTAAGGAATGGCTTCGTATATGCAAAGAAAATGCTTTCATTTTGGTGGTGCATGAGGGTTCGAGCCATGTATACCAAATAAAGCCAATAGCCATTATAATTAAATCATGGCTGAAGTGAAATGAAATCTAAATGGAGTCTAATATGATATATTATCGTTTGGTTTTGAATGTTCCCCAAACGTTCATGTGGCAAAGGATTGTTACCTACGAAGCCCTATTAAGATAGAGAGCCCAAGTGGATCCTGGAGGTCATGGGAAGTTGCCTTTGCCTGTGGGAACAGAAACGACATCTTTTTGCTAGATGGCCGAAGGTGAGGGGTCTTGTTCCTGCAAGTGATCCTAACACGATATTCTGCTAAGAAAAAGCAAGCCTATATTGGATTGAAAATGACAAAAATACCTTGTCTGTTTACAAGTCAAGTATCTAAAGAATTTGTTAAAATAAATCCAAAGGGAATGGCTAGCACTTCCAACAAGGAGGGTAAGCAGTGATGGGGGAGAGGGCACAAGACGGAGCAGTGAGAGAGGTGAAAGGTCAAGACAGTGAACAGTGATGGGGCATAGGGCACGAGAGCAGGCAATGACTGAGGGAAGAGGGCAGGAAGAGCCAACTAAGGGCTGTGGGGAGACCAGAGAGAGTGATAAGAACTAATGC
The DNA here is from genome assembly GCF_982192425.1 of Myodes glareolus. Taxonomy (NCBI): domain Eukaryota; kingdom Metazoa; phylum Chordata; class Mammalia; order Rodentia; family Cricetidae; genus Myodes; species Myodes glareolus. The sequence goes on from NC_142046.1 coordinate 49,712,106, forward strand.
TTTTATCTCATAAGTGGCCATCGTCCTGCAATCCCGTTCATTTTTTGGGTCTCAGCTCCATGGTACAAATCGTGAAACCTTGGGTTCAAGCACTCAGCATTTCTCAAACAGACAAAAGAATAGAGGGCTTGACCTTGTTCTGGGAGCTGTTTGAGGACTTGTATATCTGAGACATAGAGTGCAGAAGTAAAGTAATGCAGGCTGACACACCATGTAGAGGAAGGTCACCAGGAGTCCCTTCCAAACTCATTTACAGCATCTGTTCCAGGCTTTCGACAGAAGAATCTGTTCGATTTCGGCAGAGCTGGGCAAAAGGAATTGTCCTGGGCCCCTAAAGCCTGCTGGAATCCAGTGGAGTGAAGCTGGACCTCTGACAGGTAGGTCCAGTCTCCTTTTTAGGGGTCGTGGCCTCAAGAACATGGTGGACATGTCATGATTAAACCCATCAATTACTTTGCCTAAGAAAGCTGCATGAGGGTATGGGAACAATCTGGCTCCCACTAATCTTCAGGGTTGCTTTGATCTGGCTAGCTAGGCAAGTGTTGGTTTCTTACCTCATCACTCCGTCTTCTCTCCCATAGTTCCAGGCTCTCTGGGCAAGAACAACTTTCTCAGACAGAGGACCATTCTTTAGTCAAGCATGTATGAGTAGCTGTGAACCTCCAAACAAGAGCCTGAGAATATAGCCTGACTAAGCACCCACAGTACTGCCCATTAGATCCTGGTTTTCCGGAAAAGTATAAAGTGAAGACTGTGGACTATAACAGATATATGTATGTGTACACACACACATGCACACATGCACACATGCACACACACACACACACACACACACATCTACAGATCTATAGCAGAACGACAATGATGCTAAGGATACAGAGAGCTGTTGAACCTAACACAAAAACACATAGTCTCACAGATCTGCATCATCCCCTGCACATGGGGCAGGTAGGGGATGTCAGCAGTAGGAATGGTCAGCATTTGACTGGTGTTGCAGTTCAGTGTGGCAGAAGCAACTGGATATGAACATTTTTCTTCTAGTTGTGTGTGTGGAAGAAATAGAAGGTTAAAGAAGCAAAAGAAGCATGCAGTCTTTCAGAGCTGAAAGAAACTTAAGAATCAAACGAGCAAGAGGCTGAAGAAGTCCGTCCAATTGTGAGTTGATAGTGTTGCCATGTGGGCAGTCAGAGATGGCACTGAAGTTGGGGCTTCTCCTTTCTTCCCACAGGAGGCTCAAGCAGGGTGAAGTCTGCCATGTGACTGGCACATTGGTCTTTGCTAGGGTTTGGTTATTTTGATTGTGTTCCCTACTAGTTTTATTTCCTGTCTCTGAATACATTTTTTCTTCCTCTCTGATTGATGAGTTCTAAGTGTGAGCACACAAACGCCAAGGAATTCATGCATACTTTGTGTGTATTTCTCTTCATCAACCTGGACTCACTTAAGGGGCGGATAGGGTGCATGCTTAGCTACAATTGGAGCTTGAAGCTAGGGACACTCATGAACAGCCACCAGAAAGGCAGAATTGTCTGCTCTTAGGCTCCAGCCCAAAGACTTCCTTCAGAGTAACAAAGGCCCTTCCGAGTCAGCCTAAGCTGTAGCCATTGCTACAGGGCATCTTACCAAATCCTACAGAATTCTGATTGAAATACCTCCGGTTCTCTGTCCACTTCCCCTGTTCAGCACCTTCACTTCCTACTTCCTCACCTACCAAGCACCCTGCCCATGCTCCTCTCTTCTTTCCAGCTAGACTCGGGGGATTCCTTAAACAGGAAGACATCCTGTGTTTGGGGTGAAACTGGCAGTGCTGTCTTCTAGACACCCCACAATTGTTTCCAACTCTCCCTCAGGTGCTTGTCAGTCAGAGCAGCGGCTCTCTCTACGGGTAAGAGTACAGTTACTATAAAGTTTATTTTATGGCTATAGTTTAAACTATCAATATGGAAATTAAATCACCAATTTAAATCACAGTGTTTTGGGTGGCCAAGTACTTGCTGTGTTCTGCTTTGCGAATCCCCAGTGCAATCGTTTCTTAAACTTTCTTAATTCATACTTTAATAAAGAAAATGTTTAAAAGAGAGACCAATTTATTTGAGGGAGAGTGGGTGGCCGTCAGATCCATGACATTTTCTAATCATTAACCTGGTTGCTACTGAGAATGTCACCACGTCACCCTTCAGGGGATTATTTAAAATTCAGTGGATTAGTTAAAAAAAAAACTTTTTTCTTTGTAGTCTTATCACATAAGCATACCTCTGTAAACATTGTATTTTAATTAAAAATATTTATTTATATTTGTGTTTTTATGAGGGGTGTGTGTGTGTGTGTGTGTGTGTCCACGCGTGTGTGGTTGTCAGTGGAGACCAGTAGAGGGGTTCAGATATCTTGGAGATGGAGTTGCAAGCGTGTGTCAGCTGCCTCACATGGGAAGAGGGGGTCTGAACCCCAGCCCTCAAGTGAGAACAGCGAACACTCTTGAACACTCTGTTGTCTTCCAAGCCTTCCCCTGGGTCTCTCCGGCTTCTATCAAGACACACAGACTACTTTTATTCTTTTGTCCTGTTTTACATAAATCGCATAGCATGTATTGAAAGCAATTTCACTTCAGAGTATGTGAAACGAAGGCACAAAACCAAGGGCTTACTGGGAAGCTAGGTCAAATGTGTTGACTTTGAGTGTGTTGTCTTTCTAATGTCCCTCAAGGAAGGAGACATTTAAGGTGTCTTCATGTGTGCGTTTCCCCCTGCAGATAGGGCGTTACTTGGCAGGGGCAGCTGGGCGCGTGACTGAACTGCAGGCCGGCTTTGGGGATTCCACTGATAGATGGTGTTTCTATTACTACCGGCTTAGTGACTTTGCAGACGTGAATGGAATGTTCTGCCGTACTTTAACCTTTTAGTTACAGACATTCACAAATTTTAGGTCGCTTTGGCTCCAATGTGGACAATTCGAGGGATTGTAGCTCTTGGCATGGCTTAATTATCCTGTTAAATGATCAAATACATCACGAGGAAATGTCCAGTTCACAGCAAGAGAATTCTCGCCTCACTGTTTCACGTTAGACAATCCGGATGAAAAGCAAGGACATGTACCCTCAGCTTGAAGGAGCTGAGTCAGTTTTAAGATTTGGCAGTGGGGTGAATCCTTCAGGGTGTGCCCCTAAATAAGTACAAGGAGTTCATATATACCTTGGGGCTTCTGAGGTGTAATCTAACGATTCCCAGCTAGGGAGAGAACATACAGTTAGTTACCCTTGGAGAAAGGGAAGTTAAACAACCCTGGGTATGAATTTGGGGATAAGAGGCGTGGTTACACTGGATATACGTTAGGGAATCTAAATGCTGGCAGAAAATTGGAACCTGTTTTTTTTTGTTTGTTTGTTTGTTTTTAAGTTCTAATGTCCAAGCCTCAGCCTCAGCCAGTTCAGTCAGAACCTTGATGAAAGGGCAGGCTCCCAGTGTCAGATATTAAGAAAAGTATCCCCCATACAAGTAGTTCTCAATCTTCCTATGTTGCCACCCTCTGATACAGTTCCTCTTGTTTTGGCGACCCCCCATCAGAAAATTATTTTCAATGCTACTTCATAGCTGTAATTTTGCTACTGTTATGAGTCGTAACGTAAATATTTGTGTTTTCTGATTGTCTTAGGAGACCCCTATGGAACTCGTTTGAACTTCAAAAGGGTTACAACCCACAGGTTGAGAAGCGCTGCCCTATACTGTGAAAGGCTGAGATGCTTTGCTCACTGCTTCTAGATCCAGAAGCCCAAGGTCTTCCCACCTTGATTTCCCTGTCCCTGTCTCTACAGTAGATGTATGCTTCACTGTCTGCTGGGATTCCCCGCATGGAGGCACTGGCCTCTTGGGTCCTCCCTCCCACCTACAGATCAATCAATCATCAACTCCTTCAGATGGAACTATTTGTAGCTGCAAAGGCATGCTTAAGACAGGAAGTTGGAGCTAGACATCTGATGTGAAGTCACGCTTCAGACTTGCATGGAAAGGGTGATAGATGGTAGTGGTGGATTTTACACAGAAACCTACTGGTCTCAGCTTCGGATATTACTAATCATGAAAAATCAATGAGCAAAAATTTATAGAAAGCCCTTAGAGAGCTGCATGCACACTGGATGCATGCAAAAGGGGGTACATTTAAACACAGCTTTATGTGAAGGCTGGTGATACACCTAGGGAACCTGGCACACAGCAAACGTTCAGATTAAGCTGCCAGGAGCTGCTTTCATTGTTGTTCTAATCATTCATCTCATGTATTTGGTTTCCCCCATGCAATTATTTTTCTCCCCATGTAACTACTACCAGTACTTGATTCTCGTTGCCTATAGCTATATGGAGAAACTATTTGAGAAGAATGCCTATAGTTCTCTGTTCATTTCCTCTTCTTCGTGAGCCCAGGTACATGTCAGGGAAAATAAGGGTAGCAGACTTTTTTGAACCGGTAGCCGCTGAATCATGACACAGAGACTCATGATTAATTATGAGTGCTCTGTCTCAGCTTAGGCTTCTTTCTAGCTGGCCCCTCCCCTTCTTAACTGTACCCATTTCTATTCGTCTATATGCTGCCAGAGGCTCATTTACCTCATCTAAATACTCATCGCTCTGCTTGCCTGCTTCCTCTATGTCTGATGATTGGCTCCTGGCTGGCTGACTCCCCTTTTCTCTCGTCCACCAGCCCTGTCTATCCCTCTGCTGAGCTACTGATCATTCAGCTTTTCATTCGACCAATCAGGCGCCTTAGGTTGGCAAGATGAAATAGCAGCCCATCTTCACACAGTTAAGCCAATGTGACGCTGACAAATGCAACACAGCTTTACATAGTTAAACAATTACTCTATTCCACAACAAATAAGAATCAAGGCATTGGAAGTAGTGGGCTTAGGCTGGGCAGGACTACGCAAGGAGCAATTCTGCAAAGTCAACTCAGAGAGATTCTGGATGCCCTTGAAGCCAGAGGAGGTAACTCACCCCACGAGCATCTGAGATGAAGGGAAGCTGGGAGTGGAGTATGGCAAGTTGGGCCAGCAGTGGCAGTCATGGGTGGGCTGTAGAGGGAAGTGGGAAAGAAAAGCGGAGGTTTACTGACAGATCAGAAAAGACCAAGAGACGCCACTGGAGGGGAACACAGGCAGAAGGCAACAATGGTGTTTTAGAGTTAACAGGTATTTGGGACAGCAGGGAAATGATTTGGAACTAGTTGAACTGGTTACCTCATTGCAATGGGCTGAGATGTTGAGCTGACGAGGAGGCCTTAGAGAGAATAATCTTTCGGGAAACAGAATATGGACCAATTGCCTTGTGCATTAGAGAAAATGACGCTCCTACACCCCCAATCTTCTCTGTTGTATTTTGCTTTTGAATTTCCGAACTCTAGCTGTACAAGGGAGCAAGTGGGGTTATAGATAGGACTGGGAAGAATAAGGTCAAGTCAAGGTTGAGAGGTGTTTGTTGATAACTAAATCATATTGTTACTGTGACCCAAGTTATGACTTGAGCAATGAGTCAGCCTAATGAAGTTCATTTTTATTCACTGCCAAAGAACAATATGGATGCTTGGATATGAAATATACAGGTTTGGGGTTCATTAGAAGTGCTCTGGAGAAGGAGTAAGTTAAACATAGATGTTTCATAGTTTGTATCATTATAAAAGAAACAGGGGCTGCTTCTTATTCACTGTGTGCACCCAGTGTCATATATGACCACTTAGGAAAGAAGCATGTCCTGGAAGGCCAGTCCTTAAATCGGGTATGCACACATTTCTGTAGTGATGCACCATTAATTACTGACAAGAGCCTTTATTTTTGCTTTGGTGCAGTGCACACACCACTCACTTACTAATCACTGCTCCAGAATGATTGTTAGCATGATGCTGGAAAGTTCTGAAGACAGGCATATGAGGCAAATAAAACAACCGCCAGCTAGCAAGCAAGGCATGGAGAGGGAAGGCCATGTTGAAGACGTATTGGACTCTTCAGGAGTCTTTCAGGACCCGGATCATGACGCCTGTAGTCATCACTGGTCACCTCCCTGCAAATGTCTTGTTGATTTGTTTTGTTTTCAAATCTGCTTGCTTCTTGCAAATCCTTGTCCCTGGTTGCTTCCCTGATTGCCCAAGAAGAGACCAAGCAGCTTGTGTGTCCAAGGATGGAACACTGTCCTAGAGGGCCATCTTCATCTAGGAATGGCACAGGGTCCTTACAGAATATGTTGAGGAAGAAGTCTCGCCTAGTCATGCATAGCATAATACTCTTACAGTACTTCAGAACTCCCAGATAGAAAGTCTGCTGTTTTATATGTGAGGTCTGGTCCCTACCACAAGGGATATAGTGTACTTAAGAACTTTTGCATTTTCAAATGATTCCCACAGGGGAGTAATAGTTAATGACAACAGGGAACATGTATTTGTGCATATTGAATGCCGGGAACATCCCTACCCTTAAGTTAATTTCTGTGAATGTATGAGGATGATATGTCAATTCTGATTAACAGATGTGGAGAATCTCTTCCCTAGAGCTGCAAGAGACCACCAGTTGCATCCTCCCTGCCCTCCTGCCCACATATCCTGTGGATTCCACAGACCATCTTCCCCTAACCTCCCTCCCCTTACTCATTGCTGTATCCCAACAACTGACTCATACAGGTATCCCCTGCTCAACCACAGGACGTGCCTGCCAGAAAACCAGGTAGACTTCTTTGAGAAAACTGACAAGATAGATAAAACCTTTTCCAAACTAACTAAGAAATAGAGAAAATCCAAATTAAAAAATCAGAAATTAATATATATAACATATAATATGTAATCATATAACTATAACTCTCCCTATCTATCTATATCTATCTATCTATCTATATAGATATTTATATATATAAACAGATACCAAGGAAATCCAGAGAATCATAAAGACATACTTTAAAAACCTGTACTACACAAAACTGTAAAATCTAAAATAAATGGATAGTTTTCTCCAAAGGTACACTTACCAAAGTCAAATTAAGATCAGATAAGCAATTAGTGAAATAGAAGCAGTCATTAAAGTCTACCAGCAAAACAAACAAAAAAAACCGCAGCAACAACAGAAAGCAGGGTCAGACTATTTTAGCACAGAATTCTACCATACTTTTGAAGAAGAATTAACGCCAACGCTTCTCAAATTATTCTGCAAAATAGAAAAAGGAGGAACATTGCCCAGTTCATTTCATGAAGCCACAGTCACTCTGACATCAAAACCACATATAGACTTAACAAAGAACAAGAACTACAGACTGGTTACCCTCATGTACATAGATGCAAAAAATATTCAATAAAATATTGGCAAACCAAATCCCAGAACACATCAAAAAAATAATCCACCATGATCAATTGGGTTTCATCCCAGAAATGCAGGGATGAGTCAATACACAAAATCAGTTAATGTAACCCACCATATAAACAAACTGAAAGAAATAAAACACATGATCATCTTATTAGATACAGAGTAGGTTTTTGACAAAATCCAACACCCCTTCATAATAAATATCCTGGAGAGATTATGGCTACAAGGGATGTATCTAAACATAATAAAGGCAATTTACAGCAAGCGTATAGTCAACAAATTAAATGGAGAGAAACTCAAATCAAAGCCACGGCAATCAGGAATAAGATAAGGTTGTCAACTCTCTCCATATCTATGTAATATAGTACTTGAAGTTTCAGCTAGAGTAATAAGTCAGCTGAAGGAGAAAAAGAGGATAAATTGAAAAGAAGTCAAAGTATCTTTATTTGTAGATGATATGATGGTGTACATAAGTGACTCTAAAAATTTCACCAGGAAACTCCTACAACTGATAAACACTTTCAGTGAAGTGACTGGATACAAGATTAATGAGAAAGAAATCAGTAGCTCCCTATATACAAATGACAGACTGAAAAAGAAATCAGGGAAATAACACCTTTCACGATAGTCTCAAATAATACAAATTATCCTGGGTAACTCTAATCAAGCAAGTGGAAGACTTAAATGATAAAAGCTTCAAGTTTTTGAAGAAAGAAATTGAAGATGATATTAGAAGATGGAAAGATCTCCCATGCTCATGAATTGGTAGGATTACTATACTAAAAATAACCATCATACCTAAAGCAATCTACAGAGTCAATGCAATCCCATCAAAACCTCAACATAATTCTTTACAGACCTAGAATGGACAATCCTCAACTTTATATGGAAAAATAAAAAACCCAGGATGGTTAAAACATTCCCGAACAATAACAGGACTGCTGTATTCCTGCCATTCCCAACTTCAAGCTGTAACTACAAAACTATAGTAGTAAAAACCACATGGCATTGTCATAAAAACAGACACATTGATTAATGGAGTCAGATCAAAGACCCAGATGTAAATCCACACACCTATAGACACCTGATTTTTGATAAAGAACCCAGGTATAGACTAGGAAAAACTAGGAAAAAAAAAGACAGCATCTCTCACAAATGGTGCTGGTCAAACTGGATGTCAGCACGTAGAAGAATGTAAATAGAATCATATTTATCACTCTGCATAAAATTCAAGCCCGAGGGTATCAAAGACCTCAACATAAAATCAGATATACTGATCCTGATAGACAAGAAATTAGGGAATAGCATTTAGATGTGGCTTGGTGGGGCATACACCAAGAAGCAATATCATTATTTTTCCACATTACATTTAAATGAGTTGTGTTGAAGCTAAATAAAATTCAACAAATACACACACACACACACACACACACACACACACACAGGAAGAAAATGAGGAAAGCCAGGCACTAAGGGTCAGTGGCACAATTAATTCAAGGGCCTCCACTCACGCAGCGGTGGTTGGTGCTCATAGGAGGGAGCTTTGTCGCTGTTTCTTTACATAACACACTTCGATATGGTGGAACTCTGATCTTTCAGAGAAAAAGCATCATCATCGTCATCGGATACTTTCCCACCCAGGAGTGCAGTTCCCCTGACACCGCATTCTAGAGGGAGAGGAGGACAGGAAGCAGAAATGCCGCGGCAACAGACAGAGTATTAGCTAGGACATTTGCCTGGAAGGACAGAGAGCTGCTGGGTCAGGCAAGTGCTGGCTTGGGTCAGAGGGCCCCGGGAGAGCCTTTCAAATACAGTGAGCTAGTAAGACTGTCAGAGAACAAGCAGTGTGAACTTTGTAGGCGAAAATAATAAATTCAAAGGCTCTGGGATAGGAATGTTCTTACAGGAGGCATGTCACAGAGTGCCTGGAGGGAGGCGGGGGAGGGGGAGAGAGTGTTGCAGACCTAGATCAGAGAGGGCTTTCAACCAGCTAAGCTGGAGATTCTTAAAGTGTGGTTTTACTTTCAACGGGGAAGATGACGTGATTGAGCTGGTAAAACATTTGACTGAGCTGGTAAAGCCTTCTACATCCCCAGAAGTGTGCTTGTGATGGTTCTCATAGAACTATTATTACATTATTGAATTGAGCCCTTGCAATATTCATGTGTCCCTTTAAGGTTCTCCTTGTTTGCCACACAGCGAGGTATACTGGCGTAGGGAGTGGCTGACTAAGGACGGCTGAATTTGTGCCTGTCTTGAGTGAGAAGGTGTGCTGCGACTGAAACATGGGGGAGTGAAGACTTACCCCACAGTCGTTTCAGCTCAGGATTGAACCTGTGTCTTTTTAAGTCACTCTTTTAAATTGCTGAAGGGTTTTCACCTTTTGAATTTGAATCTGGGCATATCATATGTAATTCTCTTTAAAATATGTGTCTGGAAATGCTAATCAGAGTCATATCAGTAGCACCCTTTCTCTATCCCTCAGGATTTAATAACATTCAATGTCAGTGTAAGTGTATTGGTAATAAAATGTGATTCTCACCAGACAGCGGTGGCACACGCCTTTAATCATAGGGCTCAAAGAGGCAGGGGCAGGTGGAGTTCTGTGAGTTCGAGGTCAGGCTGGCCTACAAAGCCAGTTCCAGAACAACCAGGGCTACAAAGAGAAACCCTCTCTCGCAAAACAAAGCAAAACAGAAAACCTAAACACAGTTCTCTAATTTACATCAAACAAACAACAGGGACTGGAAAGATGGCTCAGCCATTAAGAGCATTGGCTTTTCTTCCAAAAGTCTGGTCTGATTCCCAGCTCCCATGTGGCAACTCAAAACTAATTACCTATAACTCCAGCTCCAGGAGACCTGCCATTCTCATCTGACCTCCCGGGGTACCAGGTACACAACTGGTTCACCGACATACATGCAGAAAAAAACACCAACACACACACATATATAAAAATCAACATTTATGGATATAACACTTACACGCTACCCAATTGAACAAGGAACTCCTGGAACCCTTTCCTGACTACAGGCTTTGTTAAGTGTCTATACAAAAATTTAATATTGTCAAAAATGTAATTTCTTGCATATAAATGACTCCAAGTAGATCCCCAAAGCATAGGATAACAGTGTTCATATGTTATTGCCTAAGTTGGTCTTTTTGTTTTGTTCTGTTTTTTCATGATTCTCCTCCTAATGCTGTGGAGTCCTTGTAACACTCTGGATGAAAGGAAAAAAACAAACCCTTTTAAGAACTCTTCCCCTAAGCAGATGTTAGGACTGAGCAGGTGTGCTTACCTGGCCCGTGCTGATGGGAGAGGGCGTGGGAGATGTTGAACTAGTCTTATATTTGAAACTGTGTTGAGGTAAAGGCCAAAGCTGACATCAAGGCTCATGGTGAGGAAAGGCATGGGCAAAGCAGAATGCCCTGGTTCATGTTTGTTTTCATTCCTTTTTTCCATGCTTGATTCCTTTTTTTTTTTTTCAGCGTAGGGAAGGATTTCCTTAAAAAAAAAAAAAAGATTCAAGTACTTCTTTACCAAATGAGCTTCAGCTCACAGTTAGAATGGCCTGTTTATAATATTTAAATATTTTGTATAAAGCAATCCAAGGCAGGCAGACAGAGATGACTCAGAGGAGAAGCCTACAGGTCTGAGCTCTAGGACACACATGGAAGGAGAGAACTGCCCCCCTCAAGCTGTCTTCCGACTTCCACATGTGCATCCCGGCAAGCACTGGCCTCCACAGCTCTTCCAAATAGTTACGTATAAGAAATAAAATGAATATCCAAGAGGTGCTCCTGAAAACTGGATGAGCCACAAGCAGCACCAGAAGGAAACAAATGCAGACGAGGTTGGACCTGTATATAGCAAACAGCTGGGCTCTATTCGGATGAAGGCCAGGCTCTCTGTGCCCGCGTGGAGCACTGCTCAGTCAGTTTGCTCGGACTCTGTGTCTCACGCCATAGGCACCTGTGTGGCCTTTGCTTGGGCTGCTTTGGGCAGAAAGTAGTGTGAAAACCAGGAGCACAAGGTATAGATGAAGGGTGTTACAGCTCTTTTTACATGCCTCCTTAGCCTGGGATTGACCTTTTGCTGGTATTTGTAGGAGGGCAGGTAGACGGAGAGCCAGTAGGAACATGCCCTACCAGACTCTGGCAGTTTTGACAATTTGCTGCTGGTGAATGGCAAGTCCAAGTCTTGCTTCTGCCACCTCAGCAAAACTCATCTAAGAAACCAATGGCAATCAGGAAATCTCGTGTTTGTTAGAAAAAGCTTTAGAATGTGAAGAAATAGATCAAGAAGAGAACCAGAAACTGAATTTACTGTGAGGCCAGATCTTAAAAAAACAGCCTGGATTAGCTGCAGGATGCCTATTTAGTAACTATGGTGTTTTAAGTTTAAAGCACAAATGGATTAGATTCTCACTTATTTATGTCTAAGAAAATTAATTGCTCTAAACTTCTGGTTTGTCCTAAAATATATTGTTGAATTTCACAAATAATTTGCAAGCACAGCAAATGGATTATCTGGTCTATTTTGCTTTAAATGGTTTTAAATCTTTTGGAACTTTTATTGCATTTCCCAAACATCAATAGTATCAATGGAATAAAAACAATTTAAGTTTAAGTCACATAAACCATTAATGGAAAAGAGTCACCAACCAGAGATATTGGGATTTTCTTACGGGAAGGCAATTGAAATACAGTTTATGGGAAGAAGTTATCATTAAATTTATTCTTACTCATTGTCTGTGTTGCGATGTTTGCTTTCTTGTAAATGACTATTGTATTAGTCAGAGTTTTCTAAAGCAACAGAACTGATTGGACAAATACACACATACACACACATATGTAAAAAGATATTCATTAGATTGGCTTGTAGGGTGAAGGCTAGAAGGTCCAATAGAGTCTACCTTATATTTGGCTGAGAATCTTGTTCAGTCCCCAAGACTGGATGTCTCAGCAGCCCCAATCTAGTGCTAGAATCCTGGAAGATTCCTGGAGAGTTGTTGATGTCCAATCTACATTGAAATCCCAAAGAAGTGTTGGTTCAGAGAGCAGCAAAGGAATGCTTCAGCAATGAACTAGATGAACTTGCCAGCCAGAGTGAGGGCAAGCAGGTAAAATACAATTTCCTTCTTCCCTGTCTTTTTATCTGGGATTCCTCCAAAAGATGTAGCCTAGATCTAGGGTGGGTCTTCCTGCTCTGAGTAATCTAATCAAGGAAAGTGCTCACAGGTTCCTTTAAGATTACCTGTAGATAGAACTTCAACTATCAACTTCCTGTGTCATGAGTTTTAAGTCAATTTTTCTGTTACAGATATTACAGATTTTTAACCATACTCAGTAAACTTGTAGATCTTGAGGTATAGACAATTCACATAACAGTTTTATAAAATTTTGTGTATTAGGGAGGCTCCTTGTTTGTCCCGGCTGAAACACAGAAACCATATTAATTAAATCAGTGCTTGGTCCATTGCTCTAACTTTTTATTGCATAACTCTTACATATTAATTTAACCTATTTCTATTAATCCGTGTATTGCTACGTGGCTGTGGCTTGCCAGCTAAAGTTCCTTCTGGCTCCAACAGGGCTACATGGCTTCTCCTTGACCCCACCCTTCTTTCTTCCAGCATTCAGCTTAGTATTCCCCGCCTAGCTAAGTTCTGCCTTGCTGTAAGTCCAAAGCAGTTTCTGTATTCACTGATAGTAATCACAGCATACAGAGGGAAATCCCACATCAATTTTGAGATGATCTTTATACATTAGCAAAAGTCTTAGAAAATTAAATGAAACAGGTTTTTGTTTCTATTCTGCTTTGCTCTCTTTTCTCTGTCACAGACTCAGGTGGATCTCCTGACATGGGACGTAGAGGAAACTTTTAAATATGCTTGGGTCTAGAGAAGGAAGAGCTATAAACCAACTCTAGAGCTAGGTTTACAAAAAAGTAAAACAGCAAAAAACAACTTTAACATTATAAACATCCAGACATTTGAATCCCTGCTTACTCAACTACAGTGACCAGGAAGCCCAAAGGTAAATCTGAACCTTGGCAATTAGAGCAGCCATGTCAGGTGGCAGAGCTGGATTTGGGCCTTGGTTGGGCAGAGTGCACAAAGGGTGCACACAGATTGACAAGATTAGGGGATACCCACAATTGCCCCAATCTAGCAGTGTGGAAGCGGTGGCAGCTTGAACTTGGTCCAGCTCCCAAGTCCACCTATAACTGGCCCAGAAACACACACAAGAGACAGAGCAAAACCAAAATCAATACATTTAAGTCACCCCCAGGCAGTCCATGCAAAGACAAGCTAAACACGAGCCAAGACATAAAGCAAAGTAACAACAGAGACTGTTGGGGGACAAAGAGGTCCTCGTACGCACAGAGAAGCACAAAGAGAACTAGAAATGTTTGTTACACAGGGGTATCTCTTCAACGGAGGAAATAAAATACATTATCTGCACTCCATCCAGAAAACTGAGAGGGGAGGTCGTTAACAACCTGGTGACCTTTTTCCGATTTGTAGAGACAGACCTCACCTAATTCCCCAGAATGATTATCCCAAGCTCTTTCCTCCCAAGACCATTTGTTAGGGACTATAGCTTTAACTATGTAAAGGTGTGTTACATTTCCTGATGTTGCATTTGTTTAATTATGTAAAAATGCATTGCTGTTTCACCTTGCCTGCTTAAGGCACCTGATTGGTCTAAGAAGAAGTTGAACAGTCAGTAGCTAGGTAGTAGAGGGATAGACAGGGCTGGTGGGCAGAGAGAATAAGTGGGAGGAGAGGGGGAGATACTTGGGGCCAATTAGTCAGGCAGTTGTCAAATAAGTGAACAAAAGAAAGGTAAATAACCTGGAGGCCAAAGGTAGATAAAGAGAAACAGATTAATATAATTTATAAGAGCTAGTGGGATATGGTGTGGGAGAATTGTCTGTATTCTGTCAATCATGTTTTAAATAAACGCTGATTGGCCAGGCAGGAGGTGTAGGTGGGAAAACCAGACAGGAAGTGGAAATGATGCAAGGAGAGCAGGAGAATTCTGGGGAGGAGGAAGTTGATTCTCCCACTCCTGCCCAGGCCACCAAAGCAGCAGGATGTGAGCTGCCCCCACTGAAAAAGGTACAGAGCCACATGGCTAAAATAGATCAGATAAATGGATTAATCAAGATGTAAGAGTTAGCTAATAAGTAGCCTGACCTAATGGGCCAATCAGCATTATAACTTACAGAGATCTGTGTGTGATTTTTCTCTGAGACTAAACAGCTGGGGGGCCGGGCAGGACAGAAACACAAACAAACAGGCCCCACTCATGTTACAGGGATAAGCATAAGATAAGGTTAAGGAGTCATAATTAATAGTTAAGTCTCCATGCCATGATTTGGTTGCTGGTTGGTGGCCCAAAAGAAAGCCTATTGCAACCATTACCATCCTTAGGGGAGCTGTCACGTGTCCTCTATGGTCTGCTGACCTCTATGCTGTCAGTCAGAGACCACATTAGATTCTAGGTCTTTTAGCTATAGAACCCACCCTCACCGTCACAGGTACCGTGTGGAAGAGTCTCTTTGTGGTCATACCTTAAGCTTTATTGTGCACCTGGAATTGGACTGAGTGTTGCCTGGAAACCTTTTCCCCAATTGGCCTGTTTTAAATATGCTGACAATGAACCACCTGGTATTGGACTCTGCAGAGTCTAATCCAGATCGGTGGAAGCTGGTCTGCATCAGATTTTCATTCTTATCTCTTCTAACGGTTCTCTTTCCTGAATGACATCTGAAAGAACCCTCTCAAGAGACAAAGACAACTACAACTGGGGTCATTCAGAGGTTCACCACTTTAACCAAAGAAAATTTCTTAACAAATAGGAGGGTTCTTTTTAGTTGCCTCCCACCCAATCCAGATGTCAGGAAGACTTCCTAAGTGTCCCAGTTTAGTTAGGCCCAGCCTTTCCAAGTTCTCCTTAGCTCTTTGGGTGCTTGACACCCTTCAATGGATCTCTCCAAACCCTCATCTTGGCCCCCATTGTCCTGGGATGTCATTACGGTTCCTTAGCTCTATGATTGTGCTGTCTAGGCATTGAAATCCTGCCAATTGGCTCTCAAGTCCAAGCATCTCCAATCTTTTCAGCTTCCTAGCATCACCAGAGCATCCTTATGGTCCCAAGGTAGGTAAGAAAAAGAGCTAGTGTGTAGATGGAAGTTTCTGTCCTTTCTGTTCTGCCTGGTCCTTCAGTCCCAAAGAAACACATGGAGGCTTATAGTAATTATAAACTATTTGGCTTATTAGCTCAGGTGTATTTTTAACTAGCTCTTCAATTTAAATTAACCCATAATTCTTATCTATGTTCAGGCACAAACTTGATAACTTTTCTCAGTGAGGCATTCTCATCTTGCTTGCTTCCTCTGTGTCTGGCTAGTGACTGTGACTCTTTACCTTTTCTTTTCCCAGGATTCCTTTGGTCTGATCACCCCACCTATACTTCCTGTTTGTCTATTGACCAATCAGTGCTTTATTAAACTAATATGAGTGGCAAATCTTTACAGTGTACAAGAGCATTGTCCCGGAGCACTGATATCTTTTGTCAAACTCACAATTAACCAAAAATAACCAGAAGGCTGTGGGACATCTCCTCCCTTTGCCATTGAATGGAAGAATGTTGGGATGCTGTCTGACCTATTCCAGTACCCAGGTCAGGATTCCACAGAACCAGACAGAACCAGATGTCACAGAAAAAGTTAAGCCTGTATCTGTGACTTACTGGGAGAAGGGCTCCATGAAAGAAAAAAAAATGCTTGCTGTATTCTTTTCAAGCAAAGCAGTTCACTCTAAGAGCCTACAGAACCAAAAGTACACCCTGGGGCATCGGGTTGTTGCAATTTCAAGGTATGCATCCCAGAGCAAAGGAGCTGGCTTCAGAATTTGGGTGGACGGTCTGATCTTGCTAGGGAGCTCCAAGTGTTAAATCTGAAAATTATGGAGAGAAAACCCAAATTCACAACTGTCCAACAAAAACAGGCTTTATTTAATATTGTCCAGGAAGACTGACACTGGCTAGGTCCATACCTCAGATTGCCAGAGAATGGCACTAAATTAGCTTAGGAGCTTATAAAGGGAGAACCCATGAGGCTACATACTCCCTACCTTTGTCCAATCAGGGGCAAGCATACATCCTGATGTACTTCCTGCCTATATATCTCTTGCCTATGTGTGATCAAGCACTAACATGTGGCTTGTTATCATATATGAACAACAGCCCCCAGAATTCCAGGAAGTCATCTGTTCTTGAGCAAGTGGTGCTTACAGGTTAACCTGAGCCTTGACATGGCATAAGGATACAGAATCAAAAAGTAGCAAGTCACAGGCTTTGCCCTCAAAATTTTCTAGTGAAGAAGGAGAAACAGTAAAACCAGAACTAAGCATTTTTCATATAATACATATAATATAATATAATAAATATAATATAATATAATATTGGCATGTAGATGGGTAAGAGTGGGTTTCTAAGAAAGTGTCCCATGTGTGCTGACAGAACTCATGTGGGTAACATTTACTCTAGGCTCAGAGGGTAAGAGATAAATTTCCCTGGAAAAGGAAGACTATGGGGCCCTGACACTGGTACAGGACCATGGGATAATCCCAGGAGACTGGGAATATAGATGGCCATAGGCAAGCTTAGTGATGGTATTGTCTCAGATTTATGGGATCTGGTGACTTTTCATTGAGGTGGGAATTTTGTACTATCTGCTGCTGGCTCAGAAGGGAAAGAGAATGGAGCCTGCTAAGTGCTGTCAGGGGATGATGACCATGCCCAAGGCAGAGAAGAGATTTGTTCATAAATTTTCACTAGATTAATGAAGACAGAGTTATCATCAGGATTATTGACTCCCAAATAACCACAGAGAGACTTCTTATTAATTATAAATACTTGGCCATTACTTAAGCTTGTCACTAACTAGCTCTTATAACTTAAATTAACACATATTTCTTATCTATGCTCTGCCATTTTCTCAGTATGGCAGGTTCATCCCCTGCTTCCTCTCCATCTCCTGGAGACTCCCGAGACTCTGACCTTCTTCCCAGCATCCTCTCAGCTAGGCTCTCCCACCTACCCTCTACCTGTCCAGCTATTGACCAGTCGGCTTTTTTGTTAACCAATGAGAGTAATACATATTTACTGTGGTGAGCTCACAAATATTATACAGTAAATGTACAGCTGACAAATCTGTTGGACTCTCCATAGGAAGTGTATACGTACACTCCACTTGGAGAACCCACTTGTGCAGAGCTACATGCACGTCTGTCAATTCTGTAGAAATCTAGTGAAATCATGGCATGCCTCCCTTCTATAGTACCCCCCACAGTGTATAAACCTGACTTTTCCTATAGGGCAACTGGATACCTTCCCTCACACCATGAAACCATGGTGTGAGAAAAGGATTCAGTCAAGCCTTTGTTCTCATAACCAAAATCTACATAAAAATAGTCCCCCACAGACTTTCTTTATTGACAGTAGTCACTGATAAGAAAGGAGCCTCCTACAGGAGGTGATATGTCTGCTCTAACAGCTGATACAGGAAGGTGTAATCTACTGGCCTGCTCTGACTTAACAGGCTACTAATATTCTGTATTAGCCTTTACCTTGGTTTCACCTAATATAGGATCGGAGCCCAGGAAATTAACTGTTTATGCAGGGAAAAGGCCCAAGTTGCTAAATCTAGCTTCAGTGAGAAAAATTTTCACCTGGGCACCCAGGTGAGATTCCCCAGAAGAGATGCCTTTTAACTCCACCAGCTTAGATGCTAATGCAAATCAAGCCCACAGGTCTGTTTAGCTACCAAAGCGGTGTTCCCAGCCACAGGGGAGTCACACCCCTCTGAGATGTAAGGTGTCTCCTTGCCAGATCCACAGTTTTTTTTTTTTTTTTTTTTTTTGTGACTCTGTGAAGACATTCTTTGTTGTAATGAGGAGCTGCGTTCCCGGCACCCGGCTAGCTTAACCCCTGAGATAACCACATGGAAATTGTATTAATTTAACACTGCCTGCCCCATTATCTCTAGCCTCTTCTTGGCTAACTCTCATATCTTAATTAACCCATTTCTATAAAATCTGTGTATCACCACGTGACTGTGGCTTACCAGCAAGGATCCTAACCTGTGTCTTTCTCCGACCAGAGATTCATGGCGTCTGCCACACTGCCTTCCTCCTCCCAGAATTCTGTTCTGTCTACCATGCCCATCTAAGGACTTCCCTATCAAAAGGCGAAGGCAGTTTTCTTTATTCAACCAATGAAAGCTACATATAGAAAGAAGACCCTCCTACACCAATTCTTGATACTATTGTTACTATTTATGGGATTGTTAACTTGTTTGTATGCCTATATAAACTGAAAACTTTGTGGAGATCACCCCCTTTTTACACTGTTATTTACCCTTGTTTTTACCCTTACCCTTATGTGTACTGCCTTGCCCTTACGCCTTATGCTCTTATACTTCTTCTTTCTCTCTCTCTCTCTTTTTTGAATCTTCCCACAAGGAATAAAGAAACATGCAGGAAAAAATGTGCCTGAGTTAGTCAGTTCTACCCCTCAGATCCTATTCCCAAACCAGTTTTTGCTTGTCGTAGAAGTCCTGTTCTGAACCCTGAGAGAGTGTTGAGACCGGTACTCGCTAGCTCCCGATAATTTACACTGTAAAAAGTGTAGTACCTGGCAGATTAACCAGCTAATTAACTGGGGAGAAGAGTAGGAGTGAAGGCATGCTTTCCAATTCTAGTTGTATCACTTCCAGTTGTTTAAACAAGCTGATTAAACCTCCAGGGATTCTTTGCCTGTGAAATAGTGCTGAGAGAAGAAGGTGTTGGACAAAGGCGAGGTCTTCAACAAGGGAGAGCAGATACAATCATTAACATGATTCTTTAAATGTAGCATCAACTCTGGACTAGATAACTCACCCAAAAAGATGGCCAGGAGCTGAGCATTTGTAGGGGTGGCTACTGGGTGAGTTTCAGAATAGAAATCACTGAAACCAGAAAAGGGCTGGGAAGGCAGGCTTTAGAACAACAGTGGAGGGCTGGTGTTCAATGAAGCAGCAAAATTGGGTGGAGAAAGGATCAGCTAGAAGTAAAATCAAAGAGGTTGTGATACTGAATGGGGGATTGCTAGCAATGCTTTAGGCAGCATGCAAGGTGGCATTGATTCTTCTAAGCCATTATTCCGTGTTTGATATATTATGTCATCAACTGATGCAATAATTAGACTTAAAACTTTTATATTTTTGCAGGGATAATGCAGGATCTCATTATTATTATTATTATCTTCAGGATAACCTCAGTTTCAAGCCCCTAAATGCTAAGGTTACAAACACACACTCCCATGCATAGCTCAGAATTAGTCTCTTTTTAAAAGACACTGTATCTGGTGGTGGTTCTCTTTCCAACTTTTTGGAGGTGCATATGCAACACCCCACGAAATTCAAATTCCTTTTAGTAGCAATGGCTTCTATGGAGGTTGTTTGGAAAGCAGAAGTGAGAACATATATGTTTTATTTCTTCAACAAAACTTCTGGGTTACATGCTGGGATGGAAATGGGAGGAGTTAGAATGAAGCAGAAAAAGATGAGGAAGCAAGTTACAACATGGCTGCAGCATTTGATGATTTAATTTGGGGAAATAAAACTGAGGTTGCAGAATGTAAATATTGGTGCTTGTTCTATAGGTGCCCATGGTCCAGAACTCTGGAGCTCCGTAGGTTAAAATAGCAGTGTGGACACTTCCTGTAGCCAGGGAACCCAGTGATTAGAAGAGTGGATTTAATTTTGCCTAAACCGCTCCAGACTTTGCATCTTAGCACGTTAATGTGAATCAGGATGGCTGTGGCTAGGCGTCACAAAGAGCAGACCTGCCCTGTGGCTGAAGGCATCTGCTTAGTCTTAGGCTAAGAGTGTCTGCTCTGTAGAGTTACAACCTGGATAAGACTGTGTTTCCCATTTGTTATAACGGTGCTAGGAAGATCACCTGGTTACTTCCTGATCTGTCATTTTGGAAAGATCTGGAGAACCCAAATTGGGACAGGAGTTATTTAGACACGGCAAGATGGAGATACAAGATGATCCCCCAGTTGGGGCTCCTCCAGTAAATCTGAGCTTGACCTCTGAACTCATCGGAAGAAAGCTTTTAGAAATGCACTCATGTCCATATGACCACATTGTAGAGTTGAAGAGGAGTCAGATGCAAGACCTGGTTAGAAGTAAGATCTGGTGGATCCCAGTTCCAGCTCCTTAATCAACTTCCTCTGTGTGGGTGCCTAGGCCCATCTGTCAATTTTTGAAGGCCTGCATTGTATTATTTACAAAGGTCACTGGTTGAGGTAATTCCTTTTCTATAGAGACATAAACAAACCAAGGACAAAGCAAAGATTTCACCACATCTACCCCAGGGGAATCAGTGCATGTGCTGGTCTTTGTTTACAGAGCATGGGTTAGAGGTGGCAGACAGAAACATGGATGATCCCAAAGCATCTCCCCTGTAGAGTCTTCACTCAGCATGGATAATGGTTTTCCATAGCAGCATACATTGAAATCCAATCAATTAACCTTCCCCTATCTATATACTCTAGAACTTTCTGAGATAGAAGGCCATACACAAAATTAGGACAAACTTGCAAACCAATGCCTGGGAAGAGTGGTTGGACATTCAGCTGAGGATTCAACCACCACCCACCCCCCCTTCTTCTGTGAGAGACTGAAAAGAGTCAACAAGACTGTGTCAGACAAGTAGGTACATTTGATCTGATGAAGGCGGTGGCTGATTCGTTGGTAGTTTACAACAGTACCCTTCTACCCACCCCACAAACAAGCAATAGAAGTTCTTTTGGAATGAGTCGCATTTTGGATGATGGTATTTTAACTCTTCTCCGGCATCATGTATCATTCTATATTCATTATATTCTTGGCCCCCAAAACAGCACAAGAGGAAGTAGAGCAATACATTGCAGTTAAAACCCTGGCATTGATTTCTTCTGCGCTCCAGCACTTTTATTTTGCTACATAAATGTAATGACATCAGGGATCTCTGATGCATCTTGTGCATCCCCACTTTCACTTACGTATCCTCTGAATTTCTTTCGACTTGTCTGTATTGTATGTATAGATTGTAGGTGGGCAGATCAATCAATGACATCATTGTGCTAGCGCTGTGCTACCAACACTCCCAGGTCTATCTTTCCAAGACAGATGACGTTTATTACAGAATGTATTTCTTGCATGTCTCTATCCCCAGAAATTAAACCATTGTGGAACCTTAATGGCTTTGCAATTTTTTTTGTAATGGCCTGAGGAATATTATCTGACACTCTGAAAGCCATTGCTTAAGCTAGCTTGGGACAACTAGCTTCATGATACGTTTATTATTTTTATGGGGGTCTGTGATTTGAATTGGCAAATGCCTGTCCTTCAGTGCCACAAGATAGTAGGGGGGGGGCATGAAGTTATTTAGCTTATGTTTGCTCAACAATCCACAGAGAACACTGTAGTGATCAAACGTATGTGTATGGGGGGAACTTTGTCCCCCCACTCCAAGCTGACAGTCAGTTCTCCAGCAAATTCTCCGGCAGACAGCAAACATTTGTGCCACACACAATCCCACAAATGTTTTAGAATTCCTGCATAATAAGCCTGCCTGACTGTTTGACCTTGTGGATGAATGCAGCTTGGACAATGCCACTTATGTTGAAGAAGAGGAGCATTACTGTTTTCCTTTTGATGTAGACAGCACATTTTCTTGGACCTTTGGGACCAAGGCGTTTTCTAGTCACTACTTTTTTTTTTTTTCAGATCATCCTGGAAATATTAGGTTTCCTCAAGTTTCTTTCATCCTCAGAACCACATTGCTTTGTTGAATTTCTCTCAAAAGGTCAGAGTAAATGTCAAGTCTCCTGTGTTTCTGTTCATTCCTCGGAACACTTGACACAGTCTTTATAATAGCCTTGTTTCTGGTCCATTTTTCCTTGAGAGTGAGTGTTCCATGGCTCTAAAGCACCAGAAAAGATGTCCAGCACCTCTCTAAATGAGGGAAACCAAAAACCAAAGCACATTGCTTCCCACCCATCACATCAGCAAAAATCAAGAAGCTTAATAATCTTGGCATGCTACAAAAGAAATCTCACAAATTGTTTGCAGATGTGTAGTTTGTGGGTATGTCTTGCTATGTTATATAATGACTATAGAAATAGAACTTTGGATTATGATTAACTGCTTGATGACATTTTAACTACACAAAAATCTTTATATAAAATTTATTTCTTAATATTTAATTTATCTTCTGTTTACAAAATAGAGATTAGAGTTGTGTAGAACAGGTTTTTAAAAATGGCCTTCATCTGTCTAAGTCCTTTCTTCTTCTTCTTCTTCTTCTTCTTCTTCTTCTTCTTCTTCTTCTTCTTCTTCTTCTTCTTCTTCCTCTTCCTCTTCCTCTTCCCCTTCCCCTCTTCCTCCTCCTCCTCCTCCTCCTCCTCCTCCTCCTCTTCTTCTTCTTCTTCTACCTGAAACTCAACGAGACCATCTTGCTTCAGTCGCCCCAGTATGAGGATCACAGAAGCACGCAAATGATATCTTTTCAGCTTCTTTTTTAAAAAAACATCTTCATTCCTCTTCCTGGACTCTGGGTTGATCATGTGACTTATTTTGGCCAATGAAATGTGACATTACAGTATTTGTAGAGTTTTTTTTTAAGCCAGGACCCCTTGTGGACTTTCCTAGCTCTCTTGTAAACTTGTTGATTGACTTTGTACAAATGTCTAGACCAGGCTGCTTAAAACCTGGAACATCATACTATGATATCCCAACCAACAACCAGCCATTTCTGATCAACTTGGCAGACTATCACAGAGGTAACAAATAGCCAGGCTGAAAGAAGAAGAACCATTAAGCTGATTCCAGCTCATAGTATAGCCCCGCAGAACTGTGAATTAAAGATAAGATTGTTATTATAAGCAGTATAAATTATAGAAGCTGGTGATGCTGCTAACTGCTAAACTCACTGGGAACTTTATTATAAACTTTCCCACTCATTCAACATTTAATGTCCATTTCTTCTAATAATACATACTCTTAATTGTTTATATTTAAAATCAACTTTTTTTGTTATAGAACAACTGAGAAATATTGATATACAGGAAAGGAAAGGAAATAAAAATATATGATGCCTCACTCCAAAACAATTGCTGGTGCAATTTTGGTGTATATCTTTCCAGTCTATTTTATACATATAGGCTTATTCTTATTTTATCTTATGTATTCTCTCTCTCTTATTTTTTGTTTTTGTTTTTGTGAGACAGGATTTCTCTGTGTAGCCTTGACTATCCTGAAACTTGCTCAGTAGGTCAGGCTGGTCTCAAACTCACAGAGATCTGCTGCCCCTGCCTCCCAAGAGCTGGGGATTAAGGCATGTGCCACCACCACCTGGCACAGTCTCTTTTTTATTTTTTAAAAATGCTTGTTTTAGTTCATTTATGCAGACTTTTTCATTAAACTCAAAACATAATTTTTTAAATGTTGGTTTTGCAGTTCATTTTATACATATAATAATTAGTTTTTTTTAAAAAAAAATAAAATTAGGTGTTGTCTTAGTTAGGGTTTCTATTGCTGTGGTGAAACACCATGACCAAAAAGCAAGTTGGGGAGAAAGAGTTTATTTGACTTACACTTCAGCATTGCTGTTCATCACTGAAGGAAGTCAGGATAGGAACTCAAACAGGGCAGAATCTCGGAAGCAAGAGCTGATGCAGACAGAGGCCATGGAGGGGAGCTGCTTACTGACTTACTTTCCAAGGCTTGTTCAGCCTGCTTTCTAATAGAACCCAGGACCAGTAGCCAAGGGATGGCACCATCTACCATATCCTGGGCCCTTCCACATTGATCACTCAGTGAGAAAATGCCTTGCACCTGGATTTCACGGAGGCATTTCCTCAGCTGAAGCTCCTTCCTCTGATGATTCTAGCTTGTTGTGTCAAGTTGACACACAAAACCACCCAGGACAAAATTTTATTTATTTTATTTCAATTAAAAACTTTTTCATACAATATATTTCAAATCTATACATGTACATACATATGTTATTTGAGTTTTTCTGTCCTGTCTGGTTCCTGCAGTCGTTAAGTCCCAAAGAAATCACACAGAGGTCTACATTAACTATAAACTGATTTGCCCATTAGCTCAGGCTTCTTATTAACTCTTATAACTTATGTTAGTCCATTATTCTTGTCTATGTTAACCATGTGGCTTGGTACCATTTTCGGTGAGGCAGTTACATCTTGCTTGCTCTGTGGCTGGGTCAGGACTGCAGACAAAGCTTTCCTTTTTCCAGAATTCTGTTCTCGTTGACCTGCCTCTCCTTCCTGTCTAGTTGTCCCACCTATACTTCTTGCCTGACTACTGGCCAATCAGCATTTATTTAAAATATAATTGATAGAATACAGACCATTCTCCCACACCATACGTGTGTGTGTGTGTGTGTGTGTGTAGATTCTTCCCTCCTCACCCTACCCAGTCTATCCACACACATCATACTCATTCTCTCTCTCAAAAAAACCAAAGCAAAACAAAAAATGAAAGGACACAATCCAAAACCAATCCTCCAACCAACCAAAAACAAACAAACAAACAAAACAATCAATAATATTTATGCAAATTACCAATAAAACCCCATAATGTTTGTTTTGTGTTGGCCAACTATTCCTGAGCATGTAGCCTCCCGTGGGGTGTTCATATAGCCAGTGTCAAGTCCATTATAGAAAGCTGATTTTCCTTCCTGCAGTAGCTATCAATTGCAAATAGCTTCTTGGTAGCAATGGAGTTTTGTTGTAAGGAGGCTGCTAGCTCACTCCCAACTGCTTAGCCCCAAAATAGTCACACAGGAACTATATTATTTAAATCACTACTTGGCCCATTAGCTCTAACTTCTTATTGGCTAACTCTTATATCTTAATTTAACCTGAGTCCATTAACTCGCGTCACCACGAGGTTGTGGCCCACCAGCAAAGTTTTGGTGTGTCTGTCTCTGGCGATGGCTTCATGGCTTCTCTCTGACTCTGCCCTTTTTTCTCCCAGCATTCAGTTTAGTTTTCTCTGCCTACCTAACTGCTGCCCTGCTATAGGTCCAAAGCAGTTTCTTTATTCATTAATGGTAATCACAGCATTTGGAGGGAAATACCACATCAAAGTTTTGTGGCCATTTCCCCTTCTTCATGTTAGGATTTTTTTCTAGTATGAACTTGTCAGATCAACATATTTATGAATGATGTAACAATTTCTGTGAATTCATATGTGTAGCAGCTCTTCTGAGTTTGAAAAATGCTGTTTTCTTGAGTTCTCTACTACCTATGAATCTTACAATCTTTCTTTTTTTTATCTGGATAGATCCCTGAGTCTGGAGGACAGAGGTTTGATAGACATCCCATTTATGTGAGTCCTTTTGTTAATTGTTACCTACTGAGAGAAGAATCCTCTTTGATGAAAGTTAAGTGATGCACTAAACGATGGGCATAGCAACATGTCATTAGATGTGTTCCTGTGTTCGTTTTAGCAAATTAATTGTAGTAGGTCTTCCCCTAGAGCTTATAACATATCTAGTCTCAGGTTCTTGGCCTCATTGTCAGTGCCAAGTACTGGACCATCTTTTGGAGTGGGCCTTAAATCCAATCAAAAGGTAGTTGGTTTTTCCCATAATGTTTGTGCCACTATTGTGCCAGTGGGTATATCTTGCAGGCAGGTTACTATTTTAGTTCACAGGGATTGTCACAGGGTGAGATTGGTGATTATACCCCCTTCTCAGTAGGATGCAAATACCTTCCAACACTGTGAGCATTTGTCAGTATGGGTGAGGCATCCAGTTGTTCACTAGCTCAATTTCGTCTCCATGTTGAGTGTTATACTTATGTAGTATCTTCAGTAATGGTGTCTTACCTCCAAGTTATGGAGGGTAAGCAAGAGCCTTGAATGTTTGGGAGGATCTGTTGGATCCCTTTGGCCATGACTCAAAAATACATAACTTATTGATTGGTTTTAGTTGGCAGCATTTGAAGTCACCTGCATCATATGGTAATTCCATTTAAATTTCATTTGTATATGTATTTAAAATAATTAGTTTTATAACATGGTCAATTTAAAATAGCATAGTTCTAAAATTGAGTTATTTGCCATTATAAATAATGACATAATAAACACAGCTCATATATTAATATTCCTACCAATAGTTCATAAAAAATGTTAATTTAATTCTAGCCTATATTGTTTATTTATAATTTAATAACACTAATTTTGTTCTTATATGTGATATTAACAATGCATGTATACATTCTCTTAGAATTTAGCATTTCTTTTATCTCCTCCTTCCTTCCTTTTTGAGACACGGTTTCTCCATGTAGCCCTGGCTTTCGTGGAACTCACTCTGTAGACCAGGCTGGCCTAGAACTCACAGAGATCCACCTGACTCTGCCTCCTGAGTGCAGGGATTAAAGGCAAGTGCCACAATTGTCCAACTTGATTTTCTTTTTAACATAAAATTCACATTGAAATACTGAATGTTATATACACCATTGTATAAGTTTTGGGTGTATGACACAAGCCCCTGTCACGATATGACGCATTACCGTTGACTCCAGAAAATTCTTTTCTCAGCTGATTCTTACCCCTGCCTTTCGGATGCAACCATTTTTAACTATTTTCACTATTGTTATTAATTTTGTCCAACGTAGAACTTTAGGAAAGTGGGTATCGTATATAAACCTGTTTAAAGCTTCTTTAAGCTTGGGGTGGTGGGTCATGCTTACAGTTTCACAACATAAAAGGCTGCAACAGGAGGATTGTTCAAGTCAAGGCCATCATGGGCTATACAGTGAATTCTAGGACAGCTTAAGACACTATCTCAAGAAAGCAGAACACAACTTCTTTCTTTTTAAGAATGATAATATTCCTAAAGCCTGTCTATGTTACTACACCTATATAGTTTCGCCAATGTTCTTCCTCACTAGCATTTCATTGTATGACCGTGACACAGTAGGCTTAACCACCTATCTGTGGATGAGCACACGGGTCATGTTCCATTTTGACTACAATGGATGTAGTGCTATGAAGATTCTTGTCAGATCATATATGTATATGATCTGACATATATCTCTTCTCTCTTTTTTTTAATCATTTCTCTTAGATGATTACCTAGGAAGGAATTTATTAGACTGTGGTGTAAATGTGTTACAAAAATTGTGTGAACTTTGTATAATTTTACAGCCCCACAAAAATTTGTGCACACTCATGATATTCTGAGTTTTTTCCAGATTTTGCACCATTGGGCTCTTTAATGTTACCCACATGGGGGTAGGTGGTCAGTTTTTAATTTGAATTTGGAATTTTTTTTCTTTTATTAAATTATAAAATTTTCCATTTCAGCCCCTCCTCCCAACACCCTCCCACTCCCGAATTTGGAAATTTTAATATATATTAAATATATATAAATTTCAAAAGGTGCTACGGACTACAGAAATAAAAGGCAAATTTCTGGCCTATCCTTTGCTTCATCACGATTTTTGGTGTGTGCTTCCAGAACCGTTGTATGCACGGCGGAATCATTGTATGCACAGAATATTGTGAAATAAAAATATGAAGAGTGTGTGTGTGTGTGTGTGTGTGTGTGTGTGTGAGTGAGTGAGTGGGGATGTTCTTATTATTCAGCCTTGGCTGATCTAGAACTTACTATGTAGAAAAAAACAAGTCTTGAACTCATAGAGATCCATCTACCCTCTGTTTCCTAAGTGCTGGGATTAAAGGCATGTACCACATGGCAAAACCTAAGCATGAATTCTTTTAAGAAATAAAAATTTCCTATAAAATGTTACCTAGTTTTTCAATCTAGCTGCATTTCAAATATTTTTAAATCTCAGTCTACATAGTACTAAGCCAATTGTTTTCTCATTTACTAACTTAAAAAAACTTTTGACATTGTCAAAAATGCCCAATTGATTTTCTGTGTGTGTGTACATCTCTAAAGTTGCACGTGTGCAAGTATATTTTTAGAAATGAGGTGCACATGACAATTTTCACATCACCTGGTCAAGCTATAGTAGCTGATCATTTTATTCAAATCTAATTTAGGTGTTGTGGGGAGAACATTTTGTTTGGATATGGTATTTGCAGTCACTTCATGTTGTAAGTAAAGATTCCCTTCAATAACACAGTGGGGTCATGTTGTCGGCCAAAGTCTCAAGAGTGGGCTCTGATATTTTCATGTAAAGGAGAAACTCTTCCTTGAGACTGCAGCATCGAGAGACGGCCCCAGTTTCTAGTCCCTGATCTGCTCTCCTTACTTTCAATAGCCAGTCCTAGAGTCATGAACTCTGGTTCCTTAGAATAAAACCTGAATGCGTAAGTCCTGTTTGATTGGTTTCTCTGGGAAATACTCTGGGAAATACTGACTGGTAACCCTGAGTGAAAGAGGACTGATGTTATAAATGTTAATGGGCATTGACAAATAGCCCCCTGAGAGCTGTAATAATTTACACACCATAAGTCATATCAACAGCATACCTTTCTTGTACCATTCCACCAACTTAGCAGGATACTTAGCTGCTATCTGTGCAGCGAGTCTAAGACGGAACCTTCTTTTTATCTTGCGTCTCCATTCAATAAATGTATTAATGTTTTAACCAATTTGTAGTATGCTATTTTTATCGGTAGGAAGCAGGAACATTACTTTCTCACCCACTGAAACCTGTTAAGCGCATGCCATGAAGTCAGTAAGCTGGGTGTTGTGTTATAAAACCATACCACTGCAGGGTGCAGAAAACAGATACACACTTCAGAGTCCCCGTCAGACGCATCTCTGGTGCACAAATGCTAGGAGTTCTATGGGCATCCATCTCGCTTTTGCACGTTTATCACCCAGTTGTCCTAAATACTGCCTAATCAGAATGTCCGGGTGATCGTCTGACTCAATTTTCTGCCGTGTTCTGTTGTTTTGCCTTTTCTGTTTTGATTCCTACAGCTGTTGATTTCCCAAAGGATAATATAGGAAAGTATTTTCTTTCATTCATAATTTTCCCAGATGTTTTCCTCATAGGTAAACACAGGATAACTTTTGTTATTGTTGCAATTACTTTCCGTAATTGATTTACTAACTGCAGTGCTTCCAGGGCAATCCGGGGCTTACTTAGGTAAGTGCTCCAACAGTGAGCCAAGTCTTCAATCTGAGGATAGTTTGTCTTCTCACTTTGACCTTCAAAAACGAATTTTTTTGAGTTACTTATTTTATTATTTCATGTGCCTGAGTGTTGTGCCTGTTTATATATGTATGTGCGTCAGCTCAGTACCTCGTGCCCCCGAGGTCAGCAGAGGACTTCAAATCCCTTGGAACTGGAGATGCAAGGAGTTGTGTGCTGTCATGTGCGTGCTGAGGACTGAACCCAGCTCCTTCGCAAGAGCGACAAGGGCTCTCAGCTGCCGAGCCAGCTCTTTAGTCCTGCTTTGAGATTGTGATTCAGTGTTGCTGAGTATGTGAAATCGGTTATGGATAACTGACTTATGGATAATATCAGCTTTTCACACGAGTCTTTCAAGCAAATTTCCTTCTCTAAAAATACAACGGTATCATTTACACATTCATTATACATTCATCATTTTCAATATTTATAGTATTTATTTCTATTTGGGAAATTTAATTATACCGGCCAACTCTGAAAAGATAACCCCTCTCGATTGCATTGGTGCACTGTCTATGATTTAATAATTTTAATATTTAAAATTTCAATATCAGATATAATACCAGTCAGCAATGGATACATAAAAACACGTCTGCATCATAGTGTGTGGGAAAGAATTTATTGTAATACTGACCTTTGTTCCAACTCCTCCTAATACTTTCTTCTACCTTTTTTAAAGCAGTAAGGATTTGACTTTTCATTCAAGGCGAATATTCCACCACGGAGTTATAGGCTCAGCTATAATAAATGCAAGGGCAGTCACAGGCTCTGGCAAGCAAAGTGCTTTCTGAAACTCTCTTCTTTCTGTTGTTCAAACCCATCTACCTATAACCATGCCTCTTGTTGGCTCTTGAAAATCAACTGGAGAGTTGATTAAAACACAAGCTCCCCCTCTTCAGAGACCGACTCAGTAGGTGTGGCTTTGTGTCTCGTATTTGCTACTGCTATAGAGAACCCCTTCAGAGAGCATCGCACCAACCAGTTAGGTGACTTGGCCAAGGTACTGTTGAAGTCAATCAGAGAAGTCTTGCTGTTTGCCATCTAGGGCATCCGGGTCTCATCGTATCTGTTGCTCCATTCAAAAGCATTTTGCATTTCACCCATTTTTCTCATTCTGGATGTTACAATATCACATATTGTTTGACCTTAATTTTCATTTATATCACACTCACACATTTTTAATATGTGTGTGGATAATAGTTCCATTTATTGGCTGTAGTAAAATTCTTGGTATTTCAACAGTGTGTACTTAGACCAGATGTCTCCTGCAAAAACATCTCTCCTTCCTTTATAGTATGACATATTTATCTGAGTCAATAGTGGTCAAGAATAAACAGATTTATTAACCACCTGTGTAGTTAAATTTTATCCTGGGAGGTGGTAGCACACACCTTTAATCCCAGCACTCGGGAGGCAGAAATAGGTAGATTTCTGTGAGTTCAAGACCAGCCTGGTCTACAGAGCTAGTTCCAGGACAGCCAGGACTACACAAAGAAACCCTATCTTGAAAAAGCAAATAACAAAACAAAGAAAGAAAACGAAGAAGCAAACAAAGAAGGCACCATCATATGTCACCTCCTCAGAGCTTGCTTGGGAGACAGCTCTCATCATTGGTTCATCTTCTTGTGACTTAGAATGGGTCATCACTGTCATGAACCATAAAGTTAAGACTGCACACAAACAGATTATAGAGATCTCAGTTCTCTGTTACAGTGGAATACTTTACCATCTGACCTGAGCATTAGAAGAAAACCACAAATTGTTGTAAGTGGTTGTTGGTCTTAATTTTCTATCATTTGCAACTGAACCTAATCTTAACTAACTCTTTGAGGCATCAGAAGTGGCATCTGAATAGTTAACTCTTAGCAAATTATCATTTGTTCCAATTCTGTGAACTCCATTGTCATGGGTGCTGGGTGGCACTCAGTTGCTTCCTCTTTATCTTGCCAATATCTTCAAACATCTAATTGAGCAAAACATGTTCTCATAAATTCACTAATGTAGTACATTCTGTTTCAGTTGCCATACAATAAATAATATCCTGGAGCGCACACAATTACGTAATTATATGCCTATAAGTCCTCCAGGCAAACATTTGTTTGCCTGCTTTTAACCTCTTAATAGCATTCTGCTACTCAGTACCGAGCAGAAGGTTTTCCCAGGCCTTCCCTTGTGGTTACAAAGGGTCTTTGTATGTTTCCTCCCTTCCGTGAAGGAAGTCCACCTCTACCTCCTTCCCTCTCTTCTGGATCAGGACTTTTCTAGTCCTCCACCCCAGGCATCTCTATTAGTTACTCGTGTTGTTGCTGTGATAAATACCCAACACACGTAATGTAAGAAAGGAAGGCCTTATTTTAGCTCACCGTTCCCAGGTTGAGTCATATGCACCCGGGGAGGCCAGGGTAGCAGGCCTGTAACAGCTGGCCCAAGTGTGTGTGTTGCTAGCGAGCAGAGCAAGAACGGGAGGTGTTGAGCTCTCTTTCCTCCTTTCTACTCAGTCCACAGCCCTATCTCATGGAATATGGTGCCACTCACAGTCAGGATACATCTTCCCACCTCAGGTCCTTCCAGGCATGCCCAGAGGGGAAGCCTAATCTATATAATTCTTCAAATATTCTGCTAGTGGCCTGCTTCTTTCATTTTGTATGTGACAATTACTTATTTATCTACCTATTTGTTTTATAAAGGTATAGCATTCAGCATACATATATTTTTAATATATTTCACTCTTGATTGACCTTTGATCAGTATAAATGGATTATATGATCATTTTACTGTGATTTCTATTTTGATTTTTAAATTAGTTTAATTAGAGTTTTCGTCATTGCCTAAACTTGAAGGTTGGTTTTTGATCCCATTTGAGAGTCTTTTTCATTGTTTAGTAGAACTCAAGCATTTATATTTGTTTAAAAATGGATATACTTTGGGTTTCTTTAATTTTATTTTTTTCATGCATTCTTTCTTGGTAATTTTGGCAGTCATTTAATATTCTGGGTTAGTAGTCTTTTCTCCATCCTAGAGTTTGAATTTTTTGTTAGTAATAGTTATTGTGATAGAATGATTTCTTCTTTTAAAGAAAATCCAAGGCTTTAATTCCTAGAATTCATGAGTGTTAACCTGGGGGCAGGAAAGATCTCCCTAGATTTTATTGAAAATGGATAGTTTAGTTATTCTGAACTCTCTTTGTCAGTCCTCAATCTAATCACAAGAATTCTTATAAAAGAAAGAGGAAGAAAACACACACACACATACACACACATAGACACAAACACCACATACACACATAGACACACACACTAGACACATGCACTCACACACAGTAGAAGACAATGTAAACATGGATGAAGAAACAGGCAGGGCAGGGTACAGCTACAACCCGAAGACTGCCACCAGCAACATCTAGAAGCTGGAGGCGATGTGAGTGAACTCTTCTCTGCCCTGGCAGAGCATAGAGCTGCCAACACAATGAATAGACCAGTCTGTCAGCAGTCATAATTTATATGTGTAGTCCCAGCTGTCCTGGAACTTGCTCTGTGGAGAACCAGGCTGACCTTAAACTCAGAGATCTGCCTGCCTCTGCCCCGAGTGCTGGGGTTAAAGGCGTGCAACACTGCCCAGCTAATTTATGTATAGCTTAATTTTTTATTTTCCTATCACTATTTTCTTTGCAGAAGAGAGCCCATGAGATTTTTCCAGTACTTTAAATTCCAAGTGTTAATATTAACATGCATATTACACAGTTATTTTTATGCATACTATTTTATTATTTAGCTATTAAACTTTAAAAATTAACCCTATGATTTATTGATTGTTATTACTTGCCCTCTATTTTTCATATTTTACTTTTTATACTTTACCGTGTTGGGAAAGTCCTGGCCTCCAGCTGCTCTTCCCTGCTAGAGATCTTTACTTTCCTTCTGATCTGAGTTGCTGAAAGCTGTGTCAAAGTTGTTTACCAGCTCTGCTTCACGAGCACGTGTTGCCTTGAGGATCAGAGGATAAGGTTTTCACCTGTTGGCCCACCTGACTGTTGGGTATATAAGCCTCCATGGGGCTATTGAATAAGGGGCTTCTTACCAGTGACTAGAGGTCCGTATCTCTGTCTGTATGAGTTTGTGTGTTTCAACCTCCAGCCCCTTGCCCGAAGCACAGAAGCTCGCTAACTGTATGGTAGCGCATAGAGCACAGACGGGCGCTGTGTACTGCATTACCATAACATTAGATTGGAATTGTTTTAAGAAGACTGTATGATACACTAGAAAATGTTTGCAACTGATACTGTGCAATGTGCCTCTCTCCCTTTTCATTGATCCTGAGTCCACAGGGAAAGTGTAACCCTTTCTTCTTAGCCAAGGGCTAGCCTGTGCTGACTGCAGAGAATACCCTCCAGTGTTAGACACCACGGACAGCCTTACATGCATAAATGACTGTACAACTTCCTCAGTAAAACAAGGCATGTTTGCTGAGATCCTGCAAACAATTATATTGCTACGAACGTAAGAGTAATCAGTAAGGGTATTCATTTCATTTGAATATGCTTTCTTACTCAACTGAACTGAGTATTAACTTTAAAAGAAGAAATATATAACACAGAGAGACGAGAAAATAAAAAAAATTCTGTTAGCATTAACAAAACATACCATTAAATAACCCACACAATTCACTTAGCACTGTGTAATTAATTAATTAGTTAATTACCCCTTGGATTTGTTCTCTTCCTTTCTTCATTTTCCTCCTTCCTTCCTTCCTTCCTTCCTTCCTTCCTTCCTTCCTTCCTTCCTTCCTTCCTTCCTTTCTTCACCCATTAACACACTTTTATTTTGAGAAAAGGTCTTTGTCTGGGACACAGGCTGGCCTGGAGTTCATGATTGCCTTTCTTCAGCTTTCTGAGTGCTGGGACTCTAGATGCACACCCTACACCCAGCTATCCCTGCATTTTGAGCCACCAGCGTGTCTTCATGACATCATCTGCTCTTGGATTAGAGTCCTGGAAATCTCGCCTCTGTCCTTTGTTCTACCCTGAAAGTGGTCTAAGGTCGGCCGGTTGCCAGGGTTCATCAGTGAGTGGTGCTGTCTTTCTCATGTGGTTCTTGGACTATACCTTGTTCAACACCGAATCTCTGGCTTATAGCTTGATAGCGGAACCATTGGTGTGGTGTCCCAGAAAAAGAAAATGACCCTGCAAGGATGACTCAGCTGCTTAGTTGGCTGCCGTCACTTTATTTCAAAGACCATGCAATTTGGATGGAGAGCTACTTGTTATTTTGGAGTACACGCTACTACTTCATAAAAGAATGACAAATAGTTCTTAGGATAAAAACATATCATGGATAGCAAAGATGCATATATTTTCCCAGGACTCACATTCCCGCCTCTAAAATACTTATATTAAACCAATTCATCAAGATGAATCATCTTGTTATTTGCAGCTCTTTCCATGAAATTGAGGTAGCTTTGAACTAAGAAATATAGAACATAAAACAACTATAATACTGATATATTCTGCTTTTTAAGATGAAAGAAGATTTCAACCATTTTTTCCCAAGGTCCCTCTGGGAATTCCCAAAGATAGTTTTATTGAAAATGACTTCTTTTAAGAATGTAGCTTACTTGTTTGTTTATTTCTAAATTTAGAATCTGATCTTGGGAAGGTCAAAAATCAAAACAATAATAGGGGTAGCCTTGGTCATTTGATGAAGCTAAGATCATGGGAGCTAGAAAAAAGCTTAAAATTGTAGACTGCCCCAAAGTCTTTACCTTAAATAATTGAAATAATTTATAAAAGAGTTTTTTATGATAAATTAGAAAATGTTTTTAGCTGACACTATGCAATATTCCTCTCATCATCATCATCATCATCATCATCAATGATTGTTACTCTTGTTCTTTAGCCATGTGCTAGCCTTTCCTGACTGTTCAGAACTATTTAAAACTTGAAAAGCAAACAAAATTTAACACTAATGTTTGTATAAGAACCTTAAAAATAACTAAATAAAGGTGGGGGTCTGAAGACAAAAATGGGTGCCAACGAGACTGAGGTGACACGCTACTTATCAAAAATGGGAAGCCTCTAGTCATGTGACTATCTTTGATTTTTCTACATTTATTTTTGAAATAAGATGTTCTGGTATGATGCTGTAATCCCGGCCAAGTTTCCTCAGTGGCAGGTCTCTCATCCCAGCTGCCTCTAGTATAAAATTGTGTCCCTCCAGGCATCGATGATCGGACGAGGCTCCAGAATCCTGCTGCTGAAACTCAAAGATCTTGAGGACGCTGTTTCTCTGGTGGAAAATATTGATAGAACACTTGGGGATGAACAGGAATATCGTCCTGTGTGGAAAAGTCTTTGCTGTTAGAGTATAACAGATGTCTTATGGGTTCTCCTTGCTTAAGAATGAATGAGTTCTGGGATAGGGAACAGACTCCGTGGTAAATCATTGGCACTGGCTGTGTGAGGCCCTGTATTTAATCTCCTGTGTTTCAAACAAAGAGTAAGTACATCTTGATTTTCAATTGTTAATATGGGATTGAGGTGACACCCTACTTACCGAAAATGACAAGCCTCTAGTCATGTGACTATTTTTAATATTCCAGCATGCTTAAGACAGTCACGTTTCTAAAATTCATGTCTTTATTCAACTAGTTCTGTTAAATGCCTTTAATTCTGTAGACAACTTCCTTGAAAAATTCAATAGTAATTTTAAGATTAAATGATGAGATGGGTTATTCAAGTCTAGTTGCACATATTACAAGATCTAAGAATGTGAACATCATTTATCAAATAAAAAGGCTATGGTAGTTTGTAAAGCAAGGTTGTTAACCCTTGAAAGAAGCTTTTATAGCAGAATGTCTGTCAATGGAAATTCTATCTATATTTTTTTGGATCATTAATTCTGAAGGCATCTGTGTTGAAATAATTCTCTTAAAACATATTTGTTTGATTTTCTTTAATGTCAGGATTCATTAAACATGGGTAATAGGACTTATATTAGGCAGGGTTCTCTAGAGTAACAGAATTTATAGAACAAATCTTTATATGTAGAAAAGAGATTTATTAGAATGTCTTACAGGCTATGATCCAGCTAATACAACAGTAGCTAACTATGAATGGAGAGCCCAAGAATCCAGTAGCTTCTCCATCTATGAGGTTGCAGGTCTCAACCAGTCATTAGTTCACCCTGGAGTCCTGAGGAAGCAGGCTCTAATGCCAGTGAAGGAATGGACATGCTCGCAAGGTGAGAGCAAGCAGACAAAGAGGACAAGTTCCCTTCTTCTGTCCCTTACACAGACTCCCTGCGGAAGGCCTGGCCCCGATTAGAGCTGGGCATTTCCAGCTCAAAAGTTCTAAATTAAAGGTGTGTCTTCCTGCCTCAAAGATATGGATCAGAAGTTGATCTTCCCACCTTCAAATTAAGTAAAAAATCCCTCACAGGTTTGGGGGTTTTAGTTAATTCCAGATGCACTCAAATTGACAGCCAAGAATAGCAATTACATGACTTAATGAAGGTTTGTTAACAAAAAAAACTCTGTCTCTCTATAAGAAAGGGTACACAAAATTTGCATTAGGTAACAGGATGTAAGGATATGTGTTCATCCGTACAAAGCAAGATTGTATACCTGTGGTTGGGGTCATTGGAAACTAATTCTCTATGAATCACACATGTTGTCACCCTTTCTTATCTTGTATTCATTATAGTGACCAGATAAGAACATGAATGGTTAGAGGCCACTGCTAAGATGAGGTTACCACACAAACAAGCTGTTCTCAAGCTGACGCTGGATAAACTCCATGTCTCCAGGGTTCCTGCATGGACTTGGCTCATCATCTTTGCCAGAGATTTCCTAATGCTGTTGTTGGCGTTTTAAGTAGAGATGAAGGAAGAGAAAAGTAAAACTACTACATTTGTTCAAGAAGGATTTCTAGGAAAGCCTGCCTAGTAG
Source organism: Myodes glareolus (assembly GCF_982192425.1). Classification (NCBI taxonomy): domain Eukaryota; kingdom Metazoa; phylum Chordata; class Mammalia; order Rodentia; family Cricetidae; genus Myodes; species Myodes glareolus. Next base: position 49,749,622 of record NC_142046.1, read on the forward strand.
AGGTTGAGTGTTAGACTGACTTCGGTGAAACTGTGTTTATGAGTAGAGAACTTTCCCATCTATTTTACTGCCGTTTCCCTCTCCTGTTTTGTCCTATGGAAAGTTCTGTAGAACCCCCAAGAGATTGTAGTTACATAAGGCTTCTCTGTGTCTACTGATATAACTGCTTCCTTGTATTCCAGTGACCCATGGTAAGTTGAAACTATCTCAAGTTGAATACACCTAAAGGCAGCTTGGCCTTGCTCCCTTATGTGTGTTCTGAGTGCTTGCATTCATTTACAGTTGGGCAAAGTCGTCTCGCGTGAAGTCCATTGTGTAATTGTATTAGCTGCTTGCCTTCTTGTTATGAGGAAATACCTGGTAAAGGCAGCCCAAAGCATGGTGGGTTTATTCTGGTGCATAGCCTGAGGGCGGAGTCCACTGTGCTCCGGAGAGACTTCATGAAGGCAGGAGCTTGATGTAGCTGGTCGGGTTGCATCTCCAGTCCCGCAGCAGAGAGGAATGAGAGGTGATACTCGCTTTCTTTCTCTTTCTTACTCAATTCATGATCCTACCCACGGAAGGATGCTGCCGCACTTGGTGGCTGTTCCCACTACAGCTAACCAGATCTAGGAAAGCCCCCGGGACATGTCCAGAGATTTGGTACATAGTGATTCTAAACTGTCAGGTTGAAAATCAAGATTAATCACCTCAATAATAAGGAATTATGTATTTCATGTAATGTATTGAATGCTGAACGATGAGGAAAAAGAATGTTTAAATGCTGTTTCTGCTGAATGCTTCCATTAGTCCATTTTCACAACTTAGGGAGAGTCACAAACTGAGTTACCATAAGTAGTCTATCATTTCACCTGTCAATGAAAATGGCAATCAGCAAAAGATTCTCTCACGACCAGTAACAAGTATTTGGGAGTAAAATCGGAACACAGTGAGAAAAATGTGCACTGTTGTAAGCTAGGGGTTTATTCACAGAGGCTGACATAAGGGCATCTATGTTAGGGAATAAATGAGGTATATATTGTCTTGAAATATATACTTTTAACCTAAGATTGCAGTGATGTTTGGATTGTTCTGGCTACTATCTATCTCTCACCTACTTTCCTACCTATATATATTGCCTATTGATCATCTCTGTACCTATCATTTTTATACTTAATTTTTAACTATTGAAATTACATGTTATGATACATCCTGTGAAATGTTTCATCACTGTTCACAAATGTCATACATATTTATGAGTAGGCTCAATTTAACTGTAAACTGTGGTAAATCTCTGTTCGGTTTATTAACCAAACTTCATCAGAACCATATACTATGGTTTTGGAGGTGAGGATTGTAGTACTGGCCGATTGGAAACTTTTAAATCAAGAATTTGTTCGATGGGACTTTGATGCTAGCCCATTAACTGCTACAATTATTAATAACATCCCTTTTCCATGTAGACCAGACTTTTTAGTGGAACTGTTTAAACCATGGTGTTCTAATTAGCCGAAACATAAGTAAGCTCTGTGCCCTCTGTTGTTTTCAATTTTCTGATAGACAGGAAACATAACATACAAATAATATTGTTTGGCTTTCTGCTCCAGATATTTATGTATTTAGCCAACTTGGTCGGCTTGAATGGCGCTACATCAGTGGGTTTCACATGTGTGTTGATGTAAGTGTTGTGTTTCACATCAGGAAGCCAAGTTCAACACACCAAAATTAAGTTCCAGCAGATTCAACGTCATAGTGGAACTAAATAACAAACAAACGAACAGTCTCTGAAGAAAGAGGTAACTACAGTTCAAAGATAAATAACCTCAGCCGGGTGGCACAGCTTAGTGGCAGCACACATGCATGGCGTACAGTGAACCCTGGGTTTCTTCCCTAACATAAAAAGAAGCAGAAAGCTTCCATGATAAAATCTTTCTGAGATTATTTTGTTCATTGTGACTTTGAGCCCCAGGGTCGTAGCGACCATAGTGACAGAAGTATCCTTGGCTGGTGTGTACAGTGCGTTACATGAGGAGGGAGAGGGCTGTGTTCTTTGGTTTTAGCTGTTTCTCAGCCATTCATTAGCCACAGCTCACTGTCTCAGACCTTAAACATGGCTTCTTCAACTTGGTGATACGGTGACTTTTCTCAATAAGATGGTAAAATGTTCTTACTGACTTATTATTACTGTTTGTCATAAAAGGAGACTAAGGCAGACAATTGACAGCTGGTTGTGTAGCTTCTGATGATTAGAATTTAGCAAATTAGACAGTTTCATTTAATTATCTATTATAATTATTTAAAAATTCTGATGTATTGCCTCATTTTTTTAAAATCTGCTCTGCTTATAGATTCAAAGTTTCTCTTGGATAATGCTCCAACCATCCAGAAACAAACAAAAATAAAAGAAAATCAGTTTATTGCTATAATATTTTTTTTCTGGATTATTTGTCCATCATTACATCATCATTAGGGACTGTCAATCATTCTGCTTCTGTTCTCTATAAAATGGATCATCCTCTGCTTACTGTCCTCAAACTTTGTGAGTTAAAAGAAAATAGAACTGCACTTCATCTCCAAAATTGGGTTTTGATGGTGCTCAGCCTTGTAAGCCCTTGTCTCGTGTGGCACCAGTGGAAGTCACTTAGTGGTGTGCCCCACCGAGTTGGCTGGCACCGAAACAGTCCACATTAACTCCCACACTGGCAGGCAACAGTAGGAGGGCTGGGCCAGTTGCAGCAGTCACAGTTCTTTTAGATTCTGGTGGAAGAAGGGCACCCCCATCACTCCACAGGGTGTGTTTATGAACTCAGTGATGTCTGGAAAACCTGCCAAACCTTCTGTAAGAAAGAGGCTTTGCCCAGGACTTCCAGTGTCTCAAGTAATTTTTCTTTTCTTCAGGATGTCGTTGCCACTTTATGAAATCCATTGGCTTGAAATTCATTTACAATGAAGTTTACAGTTTTATGGCATATATTCATATTTAATATAATAATATACTGTGATTCTCTCCTTACTATTTCTTGCCTGAAATAATGACCTGTGTTTATGAAATATAAAGCCTATATATTAAGCACATTCTTTGGTGGGAAAATCACTCATGTAATAGTGGATTTCATGGCCAAATATAGGTTTTTCTTTAAAACTAAAAATAGTGAAATGTAATTCTAGCTTGTTAAATATCCTAAGTAAAACACTGGTGTAGTCTCAGTGTCTAGCTGTGCAGGTGAGGGTGTTTGCTTTTTTTTGTTGTTGTTGTTTTGTTTTTGTTTTTGTTTTTGTTTTGTCAACCTGGGAAGGGGAACCCTAAACTGAGGAACCGTCTCCATCAGACTGGCATCCGGCCATGTCTGTGGGTCTGTGGGGGCATTTTCTTCATTGCTGATTGACGTAGGAGGGACCAGCCAACCACAAGTGGTACCACAGGTGGGCTGGTGGGCCTGAGATGTATTTTTTTTTAAAAAAGAAAGCAACTGAGCAAGTCATAGAGAGCCAGCCAATTAGCAGCTTTTCTCTGTGGCCTCTGCTTCATTTCCTTCCTCCAGGATCTCACCTCGAGTTTCCAGCCTTGGCTTTTCTCAGTGATGAACTGTAAACCTGTAGGCCCAAAGAACCCTTCCCTTCCCTAACTTGCTTTAGGTCATAGTGTTTATCACAGCAACGAAAACTAAATTAGAACCTTCGGCTTTACTTTTATTCAAAATACTTTTTTTTTCTCTCCTCAGTACCATTGATCCCAATATTTCTCTACAATTGTGTTGATTGACAGGATGGGCTGGCTGCTACTGCCTTCCTCTTTGCTACGGAGATGTTTCACTTTACATTTCTTGACAGTTGAAAATGATGGCTTGCCAATATTCTCGGTGACATGTTGAGTGAGAAACTGTTCTCCTCTCTATAATTTTCTAACCATCCATTTTCTTAGTTTGCCTTTTCCTTCCCTGCTGTATTATTTGTTCTCAGTAAGATGAAATAATTGAAAACATGTTGAGATTATCTGCATTCTCTCTCTGAAATATGTTTATTCTGTGCTTCATTTTAAATGTTACTTTTTTGAAAAGGAAATAGAAGATGTTACGATTTTGCTTGTTAGCTCCTGTAATGATTACGCTGCCTTTCTATGCTCATTTCTGTCACGATCAATCCCGCCCTGTGGGACTGCATCTATTACCCTTACAAGACCAGTAGATTCTGGTAATAGAGGACCAGGGAGCCCTCTGAAATACTGTGTGCCCCACATTGAGTTTTTGGTCTGCCAATCTACGATTTATGCTAATTTTTCTCCATTTAATTTATCGTCGCTAAATTTCTCTTGGCAACATTTTTTTATAGTTTTTAGTATACAGATTCTGTGTATTCTTATTAAATGTCTAACCTAGCATGGGGGACATCCAGGGGTCTACACCCAGGACTTACACACACACACACACACACACACACACATACACATACACACACACACATACACACACATACACACACACATACACACACACATACACACACACATACACTCACACATACACACACACATACCACCAGTACCCTATGTGTCTCAGCATTTTGATTCCATTGTATATGATATTTTTAAAACGGTGATGGCAGCTACCTTTGCCTTGATTTTTTTCCTATATAGGGGAAGTATTGAATATTTTATCATTAAATATGATTTTAGCTGAAGATTTTTATTGATCATCTTTTTTATCGTACTGATACTTCTTTTATTCTTGGTCTGCAAGTAATGTGGATTTTATTGTCTTTTACATTTATCATAAATGGGTGTGTGGAATTTATCAAGTGATTTGTCTGAATATATTGAAATAAATATGATTTTTTCTTTATTTATCTTTTATTCTGCTGAAATGGTTATTTGCTTGTTTTTTTAAAATCTTAGAAGACTGGAATAAAATGTTTGCTCAAACAAGGACATCCTCTTAAATTACTATAACACAGCTACTTGAATTAAGAAAGTAGTATTGATATATAAATACAGTGAGTTTTATAAACCTTATGTAAATTTCCCTAATGTCCCTTTCTCTTCCTTCAAGTTTTAACACAAACTTGCATTTTTGCTTTGATTGTACTGTTCCGTTTTCTTTATTCTCCTTCAATACTGTTGTATTTCTTGACACTTTAAAATTTCTATTCCTTTTTTTGACTGTATGTGTGTGCGCACGTGTGTGTGTGTTGATGCACATGGACATACGTGCACAGTGTCTTCCTCTGTCATTTTCCACCTTAGTTTTGAAGACAGCATCTCTCCCCTAAACTGTACCATATTCCCTAGTCATGACAGCCGACCGACCAGTACATTCCCGTCTGCTGCCACCTTCCCAGCTCTGGAATTATTGTTGCTCTTGGATTTTCCCCATGAGAAAAACTCAGGCACTTACTCTTGGGCAGCAAACTCCTTACCAACTGAGCCATTTCTCCAGCCCATTTTCTGAGGCATTCAGTTCATTTTGTAAGTGCCCCTCAGTGGGTGCTGTGTTTTCCCTCATTATTTGAGATATATATATATATATATATATATATATATATATATATATATATATACACACACAAAATTCCAGCCTCGATTCTTCCTGCCGACAGAGATTCCTTGAGATAATGGCAGATGCCAGAAGTTGGCAGAGAAAGTACCAGAAAGCTTAGAACATTGCTGTGTTTGCTGCCGCTGCACAGCAGACCACTCCAGAGACGGCACAATCCATTACTCACCAGTTCTCCGGAGGTCACAACTCTAGGCATAATTCAAATAGAGTCTGCCCTTGGGGTCTCCCCAGGTTGAAAACGAGAATCAGAGGAGCCCTGTGGGTCTAATGCTGACATCTTTTTTCTTCCTGGTTGTCGGGAAGAGCTGCTTTCACCCTAACAGCCCACCGCCAGGCATTTTGGAGTCTCTTAGCAGTAGCTCACACCCAATAGAAACTCTACAGAAAGCAATTGCAATGCTGCAGGAAGTAATGATCCCGAAGTCCCACAGGTCCTGCTTCAGGCCCAAGAGAAAAAGATCAAGACTTACTTGTGGGGTGGCTATCATGCATGCGTGCACGCACACACAGACACACGTGCATATGCACAAACACATTTACGCTGTGCATATTAGAACACAATACAAACTCACTTTTCTCCATATGCCTTTACATTTTTTTATTTCTTTTATTTTTTCAGGTTCAGTGGTATACTTTAGATCATATGTACAGCGTAGTCAACCATAAGCTTACTGTGTTTGTAGTTATTGTTAACTTGACACAGACTAGAGTCATTCAGAAAGAGAGGGAATTTCAACTGAGGAAACGCTTCTATCAGATTGGTCTGTAGGCAAGTCTGCAGTGTTTTCTTTATTAATGATTGATGGGGGAGAGCACAGGCAACTGTGGCTGTTGCCACTCCTGGGGAGGTGGTCCTGGTGTTTTTTGTTTGTTTGTTTTCTTTTATTTTTGTTTGTTTGTTTTGTTTTTTGAGATCGGGTTTCTCTGCAGCTTTGGAGCCTGTTCTGTAACTAGCTCTTATAGACCAGGCTGGTCTCGAACTTAAAAGAGATCCTCCTGCCTCTGCCTCCCGAGTGCTGGGGTGCAGGGATTACCATGCCTGGCTGGTTCTGGGTTATACACAAAAGCAAACTCTGCAGCAAGCCATAGGGAGTAAGGTACTAAGTAGCACTCCCAAATGGCCTTCAGTTTCTGCCTGAAGGGTATGTGGTTATTCAGTGTTCTTCTCTAAACAGGAGATCCGACTGTCCCCTTTCAAGTCCTAGGGAACATGAAGGAAAAGGGGGACCGAAAGCCTGTAAGAGCCATAGGGAAGGAAGGAGTGCTATCAAGAACTGCCTTCTGCACACGTCACAATTTTGAAGTTATAGGTTCACAGCAGCTGTGGAGACCTGCGTAAGACAGTGCAAAACTGAGAAGTTAACATTCGGTTGTAGAGCGGAGAGGTATGCAGGAGGCTCCACCCTCGGAGGAGGATAACTAGGCAGTTCTTGGTTGCTGGTGGTGGAGAGTCTCTAATGCAGACCCTGGTTAAGTTGCCTTTGCTCAAGTCAGTAACTCCCCACTCACGCAGGCAACCTTCCCTAATTAATGCCGTGACCATAGGCAATAGTGTGTCACTGGGCTAGTGGGGCTAGAGGATATACTTGGGGTGTCTGTCCTTCCTCTCCTTTCCATAGAGAAAGTAGGACTTACTATGACCAAGCTAACTTTTGGAGATTCATTCTCGTCTCTGCCTCCCGTTTCCTGCAGACACACAAGGATGACAGGAGACAGTTGTATGGTTTTGGTTTTGGGTCCTGATAATCTGTACTGAGGGGTTCAGGTTTGCAGGGCAAGCATTTTACAGCTGAACCACCTCTCCAGCCCTGACCCTTTAAAATTTATTAAATGTATTTTAGGCATCAGCATATGGTTTAATAAAATATTCATGTACATTTCAAAAACGGTGGCTTTTCTTTTTGCTAGGCAGAGCATTCAATAAATGTTGATTGATTCAGTTTGATGGGGTTCATATTTCCATAGCTGGATTTTGTCCATTTGCATCAATTATTTAAAAAAAGAAATTTGCAATCACAAACTGTACCCTAAGTTGACCTACTCATCATTTCTGTTTTGTCCTATTCTTTAAATGTTGTAAAACGCTGTTGCAAAATATGTATATATGTATGACATTGGAATCCTGTTATGAAATATGCATGCACACACATACACAATTGGTATGTCTCTTAGAGGAGCTGATCTGTCATAATTTATGTGAATTCATAATTGCAACTGCCCTGTTGATTCCGGAAAATACTGTTTCCTGATGTTCTTGATACTTCCGGTTCTCCTAGTCTGTTTGCTCCACCTCTGGGAAAATCCCTGAGTCTTGGGGAGAGGGGTGCGACGTGTAGGTCCCATTCAGGGCTGGACATCCACACAGTCTGTATTCTCTACGCATTGACCATTTGGGAGCTGCCGGGTTAATTGCCATCGCCTGCAAGGAGAAGCTCCCTTCACGGGGGTTGTGACATTCTAACTTATGAATATAGTAATAAGTCATTGGGGGTTGTTTTAATACTATATCCATGATGAAAAAACAAAAACAAAAAAAGGTTAAAGGAATTCATGTCCACTAAGACAGCTCTAAAGTGATGCTGGATACTGTGAGTGATTCAGTCTATCCTCACACATAGGTTTAAAATGACAGCCATAAAGATGAAGGGTCAAAATGCCTATGAGACCCTTTGGACTCACAGAACTTCCTAGGTTCTCTCCTTCTCCTTTTTTGACTTCAGTCCTTCCCTCAACTTCCCTTCCTTGCACCTAAGTTCTCTTTACCCTCCCCTCCCACCTACCTACTCTCTCTCTCTGATGCTTTAGTCTTCACCCGTACTTTACTCTCAGTCCATTCTCAAGCAACCTTTTTGCCCAGACTTAGAAAGAAATCGAATGACACCAAAGGGACATTGGGAACTTCCCCTTCTCAGACCGCAGTCCCCTGCTAGCAGAGACTCCTCCAGCTTCTGTTCATCCCCTTTGTAAAGTTTCCTTGGTGGGGACTGGATTTGTGAATGCTTCCCTCACAAGTTCTGAAGTAAGGAATCTTGAAAGGGAATTTGAATCCCTCTTGAAGGATCCCTTTGGAGTCTTGATCAGTTATATTGGTTCCTGGGCTCACACCTTTATGCCCAGAGCGGATGATACTATGGGTCTTTGTGGTCATTTGGAATAGGGAAGGACTGGTGTGCTGGCCACAGATGTCACGTACTCTAGCCAGGATCCTCCATGTAATATTAACCTTGAGGCCCGCAAAGAACATATGAAATATTTTATCTTAGTTATGGTTTTTTTTTTATTTCTGTGAAGAGACACCATGACCACGGCAACACCTACAAAGAAAACATTTAATGTTTTCATGACCATGGCTTACAGTTTCAGAAATTGTGTCCATTATCCTCACAGTGGGGATTATGGCAGTGTGCGGCAGATGTAGAGCTGCCTACATCTTGACCAGAGGACAGCAGGAAGTCAACTGTCACACTGAGTGAAGCTTGAGAAAAGAGATCTCAAAGCCCCCTCCCACAGTGACACACTTCCTCCAACAAGACCACACCTACTCCAACAAGGCCACACCTCCTCATAGTGCCACTCCCTTTGGGGCCGATTTTCTTTCAAACCATCACAAACTTGAAAGTTTTTATTATAAAGGAATCCAAGAGTAAGTCCCCGGATCCCAGAACATAAATAAGCCTTTAACATTCAACAAAAGGATGAGGAAGGTCAGGCCTCTATCCTTAAATGAGATGATCCATTAAATGAGAAAATATTTTTTGATTGGACACAGAAAACTTTCCAGGTCAAAGAATATTGAAAATGTGCTTTGTGATCCATAGTTGGCCAGAAACCTCTAAAAGGCTACAAAATATAGAAAATGGAAGAAAAGAGGAATGGAAAACCTCCCAGAAGACTCTTAGAAAATACATTGTCTTAATGTTCTATTGCTGTAAAGTTGCACCACAAGGCAACTCTTATAGAAAACACCACTTAATCTGGGGCTGGTTTACAGTTTCAGAGGGTTAATATAGTGAAGATCATCATGGTAGGGAGCATCTGGGCATGATACTGGATCAATAGCTTTATATACTAATCCACAGGCACAGGCAGCGGTAGGGGAGGGGGAGGAAATAGTTGGGGTGGTTGGTGTGAGCTTCTGAAACTTCACAGCACATTTCTAGTGACGCTCCTCCTCCAGCAAATCAAAGCCACACATCCTAGTCCTTCCCAAATAGTTCCTCTAACTGGTAACTAAGCATTCAACTAGATGCACCTATGGGGGCTATTCTTCAAACCATATAAATGTAAGAAAGAATAAAGAGAAACAGAAGCAGAAATCTTAGACCACGCTCTCTACCTTGGAAACGTTATTCTGGAAAAAGTTATTCCGTGATATTTAGGTGTGAAGTCTTTCCATCTACTGAAGTGTCCCCAAGTGATGGTGCCCCCCGATGCTTTTGATGCTCTGCATTACAAGAGAGAGAAGCAAAACAACAATGAGTAGGGGCAGAATCCCCTGAAACTGTTAGCTAAAACAACTGCTAGCTAAAACAAATGGCCCCTGCCTGAAGCTGTAGACAGCTGTTACAACAACAAGAAGTCTGGTGCACATGAAAACCATGGGGATATTTTGAATCAACATACTGTCCCACAGAATGAAGATACAAATACTCACTGAAATTCTGAAAGTAGGTTAACTCACTTGCAAATGAAGCAACTTGTTGCCATGAACGTTGACACATCGTCTGTTATGTATATAAAGAATAAGCAGAAAGCAACTGCTTGTCATGTAGCTTACCTCAATGAGTAAAATAACCACTTAGAACTTGGGAAACAAAAGGTTACTACTGACAAATGTTCTATCTATGTGAAAACACCGTGGGCTTAATAATTGTTAATAAAAATGATAACTTGCAGGCTGGCGATAAAGCTTCAAGGGTAAAGACACTTACTTCCAAGTCTGACAGCCTTGGTTCAGCTCCCATGACTCACACGGTAGAAGGAGAGATCCAACTCCTGCAAATAGTCCTTTGGCTTCCACACAGACTCTGTCCACACACTCATACACATGATAAAATAAATAAATATAATAAACATTTTTAAAGAGCTGACTTCCTGGACTTTAAATATACTCAATTTAAAAGCATTTTAAAAGTAATTTCACTCTTCTAATCCTTGATTTAAGTTTTTTTGGCAGGTTGGCAGGTCCCGTGTGCTAATTTCCGAGTTGAGTTTCTGGTCAATTGAACTGTTTCTAAACGCAGGCTATTTATACAAAAGCTCGGGGCAAGCCGTGAGAACGTGGCTGCCTCTGCCTTCATAAGATATGCATGAGCTAGGCTCAGCTGCACTCACTTGTTACAGCAAGTAACAGCGAATCTATTGTATTTTTCCCAAGCTACATAAAAATTGACTTAAACACATCGAGGCTAGATCAGAAAGAGGTCTTCCGGGGCACATTTCCAGAGGTGGCGATCAGTCCCTTCGCTCATCAAAAATTGTGGGACTTTCCGTGCTAACAAAGGAGAAACCTGCTTTCACTTCTCTACGGGAAATAACTTCGCATTGCAAGGTCTACCGCCTCTTGGCCACTGTTTCTGGTGACTGCAAAGTGTTTCATGATTCTAAGTCACGGGGGAGTCACCTCCAACCATCTTTTGTCACAAGTCATTCTAAGCTTCTCCTGAAGTCCACATGTGTGGGTGGCTTCAGTTACCTCTCTGGAGAACCTCTCTGGAGCCCCTCGACATCACCTGGCTGCCCAGACAGCTGAAGTCTTCAGCCAACGATGCTGGAGCTGCTTCGAGGATCACCCGCCAAAGGCATCAGCAGCTCTGTCCCTTCACTTCAGTCTCAGGCACTCCAGTTGGTGGGAATGGGCGTGGCCAGCCCCTTTCCCCAGCTCTCGGGGGTGTGGAATGCTCATAGCCTACCTTACTGGGAAAACAGTGGCTTCTGAGAAACACCCCATTGCCTGTTAATGGGCTGTACTTCTGCTTCTCCCATCAGTGGCTGCCTCTAAAATAATCCAAGAAGATGATGGCACCTGTCTTGCTAAAGCAACAAGCCATTGGTCTTAAGAGCAAGAGAATGGTAACAATTGGATATTCAGGTGCTTCTCTGATCTTCTCAAGTGAATGGAGATCCACGCTCTCTTAGAAAGTAAATTTAGGCAGTGCTTTTGGCTGGGACCCACATTGCTGCATCCGTCAGCAAATCTACAGAGCGGCAGCACCGTCTGTGGTTGTGGAAACATTCGGAGTCTCTGCAGGGCTCATTGGCAGCCAAGAGCCACCTGTGCCACGGAGCACACAAAATGAGCTTGGAGCTGAAAGACTGAAATGTAATTGTTCTTGATTGGAAAAAAAATAGCTTAGTGAAAGAAGTTAAGAGCTCATGGACAGATTCACATTTGCCTGAATGAGATAGATGCTTGTCTCAATGGTATGTATGACCCAAATTCATCAAAACTTATTTCCAGAATGAATGAGTCCTTTCCCCAACCTCTGTGCTTAAATGGTAAGTTTAATATACCCTTTACTTTAATTTTTCTTCTTCTTTTATGTGCATTTTTTGTTTCGAAAGATTTATTTATTTATGATGTATACAGGATTCTGTCTGCATGTATGCCTGCAGGCCAGAAGATGGCACCGAATCCCATTATAGATGGTTGGGAGCCACCTTGTGGTTTCTGGGAGTTGAACTCAGGACCTCTGGAAGAACAAAGCAGCTAGTGTTCTTAATTGCTGAGCTATCTCTCTAGCCTACCCCCCACCCCGTTCTAAAAAAAAAAAAAAGGTAAAGTAAAACAAAGCAAACACTCCATCTGGAATATAAAAAATAAAACCTTAAAAATATGTGGGTTTTTGTTGTTGTTGTTGTTGTTCTTTTATCAAAACAAAAGCTTGTTAGAAACTGGAGATCTAGAAATGTTTGCAGGATTGGCCTTCCCCATCAGCCTTTCCTTCTTCCACAGCATGCATTTACCAGTCTAACCATCTTCAATGGTAGTCTAAGTAATTCCTCTCCAAACTTAGCATATGCTGAGCAAGAGTGCAGGATAAGTCCCCACACCCGCCCTCCTCAGACTGCCTTTCTGTCAACAGAGCCTGTCCTGCAGCACTGGATGAATCAAGTCTTTTAAAAAATGTGGGTGGGATTTTTTTTTTTTGGCCTTTAAAAAATAAGAGCTTACTGTGTAAAAAAAGTGAAAACTAAAATTAAATGGAACTCATGTTATTTCTTTAGACATCTTTGAAAACTTGATTCGAACAGAAATAGGACTGACTAATGGTGACAGACTTGAGTTTATATTCCATCCAAAACTTAAATATATATGAAGCTCCAGTGCCTTAGTGGGAGAGACTTAGATTCACCGCATCACCGCAGCTCTGCCCACAATTATTTTTAGAAGCGTTTTCATATTGGATGATCGTATTTTTTACCACAACGGTTCTAACTCTCAGTGACTCCCAATTCTTCAAATATTTTTTTCTCTAGTCTTAGGCCACTTATTGATCCGTGTTCAAATAAAAACATATTTATTTGAACAGAACAAGAAGAAAAAAAAAGCATCCTATTTTCATTGAGTATTATTGTCACTAAAATATTGAATTTATTCAGGGCACTTTGGCTCACAGCTTGGATGGTATTTTCATGATATTTTCTTTGTAGTCTTTGATGATTTGACAGATGCACTCAGACAGAATTCCAGTGTTTAAATATTGTTGGGTGGCTAAAAAGTGAATATACAAAGAAAAGTGATTCAGTTTCGAATCTGTGACATACCCAAGCACTGGGGATATGTCTCTCAAAGAGGAACTGCTGGAGACCCAGAGCAGAAAAACTGTTTGAACTTAAACCAAGAAATTTGGCACAAGAAACCAAATCTACCCATGAAGATGGGTAAATGGGTAAAATCAGGCTATGAAATGTTCAAGGTAAATTTGTTGAGATGATCCAAGGCATAAAAGAATCAACTGTTCCCTTCTTTGGTCTGTTTAGTCACTTTTGTTAAAAGAAATGTATGAGGTTCATAGCTATAAATTTTTATTTTTTTTAGGACAAAACAAAACAGGAAAAACAGAATTTCAATTTGAAAAATAATCTATATTTTTGAAGTATAGTTTAGGTAACTCATCAATAGGTCTTTTAGCAAATGATTGGCCTACTTAGGTTTCGGTAAAAAATTCTTGAAAAGTTGGTCTGAATAAACTATTTAAACAGAATAATGACTCAAATTTATTTACAGATTTGCATATCAGAGAATTTTCTACTCACATGAAAAAAAATTACAGCTGATTTTTAAAATATGGTATTTTCTTTTTAAACCTTTTTAAACTACCGTAGCCTGAGCGATGCACTGTGACTATGATGACGACTTATCCAGGAACTGAAAATCGCTATGCAAGTCACACTATTCTACTCAAGCACATTGCAAAGTCATCCTCATTTTAAAGCCTGATACTAATGAAAGAGAGTCATTCACTGGATAGGTACCAAGTTGACATGGGCATAGTAATGCCAGGAAATTCATGCTGCTCTCTTGGGGATGCTCTCCTGTGGATCCAAACAAACAGTTCCTGAAAAAAAATATAGTTGTGACACAAGGTGGCAAGAATGCATCACTGCTTTGTCTCAGAGCTCAAATAGAAGTTGGTTAAAGCACCCACTCACACAATATAGCTAGGGACAAGTGCACAAAACCACACTGCTATGCTACAGTGCTTATTTGTACTGTACTTAGCACAGTGGGATCCTCTCTAATAAGTCTTGGACACTGATGGCTAATTAGGAGTCAATGACAGATACTCTACTGAGCATGCTCCTTATTGACTTTGCTAGCCATGTTTCCTTCTGTCAACTTGACACACCCTAGAGTCATCTGGAAAGAGAAACCTCAGTTGAGAAAATAGTTTCATCCCATTGTCTGTGGGAGAGTCTGCAGGGCATTTTCTTGGTTAGTAATTGATGTGACAGAGCCTAGAGTAGTGTGGGTGGGGCCACCCTGGGCAGGTGGTCCTGGTTTGTCTAAGAAAGCAGCTGAGAAAGTCATGTGGAACAAGGCAGTGTTCCCTCATGGCCTCTGTCTCAATTTCCGTTGCAGGTTCCTGCCCTGATGTCCTTTGATGATTAGCTGTAAGGCAAGCAAACCCTGCACCCCCCCAAGTTGTTTTTCTCTTGTTGTGTTTTATCACAGCACCAGGGACTGTAGCTTAGACAGAAATTTGGTAGCAGGATGGTGGCGTACTGCCGTGACCATGTTGTTTCGGGGAGGGCTGTGGTGGCATTTAAACTTTGGGTGAGAAAAAGGTGTTGGGTGATTAAAGTTTTAATGAGCTGTGGAGGAAGTTTGGAACATGGGTATTACACTCCTGTGTTTCCTCCTTCAGCTCTCAGAGAATGCCTTTGGCTACGTGACAAGGGATATTCAGGCCCAATATTTTGATTCGTTGAGTGTGTATATGTGTGTTTATGTTTGCTGGATTTGTCAAAAGCATGAGGCTTTCGCATTGGCAGATGGATTTCCTTCCCTGACAGCCATCTGAAACACAACAGCTTTTCTTTGTCCATCTGAAAGCCTGTGTCTTTCTCTGGACCACTTAATAGGTTTGCTTCCTGTCTGAAGAATACACTCTACACTTAACTTATGTGTTGGACAGAAATGACGGGCATGTGCTAAATCAAATGCATAACCAAACTTAACATGATTTGAACTTCTTCGGGGTCCATGGCCATGGTCTGGTTCTTTAAGATTTGTTTAATGACACTCATCATGCGGCGCCTTCTGTATTACCAAAGTATGTCATAACTTCTACAAAAATGTTTTTATTGTATTTATAATATAACCAAAGGCACTCTCTAGTGTATGTGGCCTGGTAAGCTTTTGAATGTCACAGATCCAAAATTTAAAATCTACAGTTCCAACATAAACATTCACAGGAATATTCAAGGAATTATCTAAATCGATCACACATGGAGAGTAGCAGATTCTTGCTATTATACAATTTCAAGGCTCAGAACTTAATTCCTTAAACCTTGGCATCTTTGGCATGCTAAGAACTTTGAACCAAATATTGGAAAAGCCTGAGAACAGTGTTTCTGCCTTCCTGCCCACCAATCTCCTCCCACTGTTTTTCTCTTACAAACGAAGAGAAATCAAAATTCTTGTTTTCCAGGGCAGGTCACAGAGACCTGAGTACTTCCATCAGAAGGGTCGCGATCTTTCTTCTTCCTAGGAGATCCTCATTTCAGAATGGTCCCATTCTAAAGCAATCTACCCTGCGAGGTCAAGAAGAATTGGAGGAGGTGAGTAGCCAGGTTTCCTCCCTCAGAACAATGTCAGTCAATTGTATCTTGTCCAATCCCATTTCTGCATGACTGCCTAGTTTTTAATTGAAGTGTAAAATACCAGCTAACCCAGGGACTTTCCGTCCTTATTTCTGAAGCTCCTGAGCCACATAAGACTCTGAATACATTTATTATGCTTTTCTCTTGTTATCTAGGAGTGTCTGTTGTCGGCCTGAACTCAGCCAACACGGAACACAATGAAATAACAAATGACAATTAAAGTCTGAACCAAATCTGCAGCAACAGGATGGCCAAAGAGAATTCTAAGCAGGAACACTGAAGTTCCTCGATTTTAAGCTTATTCTTACACTGTGTTCTGGGTCTAATGCTCCACAGGAGCTCCCTAGAGCAGCCTCAGCAGAGATGCAGGCAAAGAGAAAAACTCATCCATTTTTAGAAAGTCAGGAAATGGTTTGTATTTGACTCTAACTGAATTTGATCATAAGTTAATTTTGTCTAGATCTTGTTTTATTCTGGGAGGGACACACACACACACACACACACACACACACACACACACACACATAGAGAGAGAGAGTATTTGTATGTATGTATGTGTGTATGTATGTATGTATTAATCTTTATCTCCAAAGAGCTCTCAGCTTAATAAAAACCCATACATATAATTATGGTTCATGGAGAAATGATGGGGAATCTTTGTCAGCCAATGATCTTTAAGCGGTGGGATCAGGCTAAGGTGTGACCTTTGGATACTCGGAGAAAAACGCAGGCAGTCCAAGGTTCACTCTCTCTTTGTGGTTCCTGTGATGTACAGCTGATCTTGGACTTCTCGTTCCTGTTTTGTGAGTTTGCCCCTTATGATAAAGAAAATTATAATTGGTCTGTCTTTTAGCTAGCCTGTTTTTTTCTCGACCTGGGATAATTCAACAGAGAAAAGTAAAAGTTTGAAGTGTTCCCAAGGTTTCTTACTGAAAGGAAACATTTGGACAATTGAGTACAAAGGGTAAAGAATGAAGCTGCATTTAACATAGGCCTACAATACAAAGCAGAACTTTTGATAGTAGCCATAGATAGGGCTGATCGCAGTATAAAGGGTCAGGTATTATTTTAAGGTCTGAGGGTGGACATTTAGTCTCTGTTGTTTATACTTCACTGCCTTTTGCCCCTTCCCTTTCTACCCACCTTTAACACATGGGAATCATTTCTAGCTAATGGGCTATACAAAACTAACTGCAGGTGAAATCTTACGGGACAGACTTTTCCAATCCCTGTTGTAGGCAGTGTAAGCAAAAATGTGGGCATGGGAAGTCTTACAAACTATTTCTTTTGGTTGAAGGTAATGAATGTTTTGGGAGAGAGGATTGGAAAAGTTGGCTACGATTTTGTTATGCAGAACTTTTCATGCGAGTATGAGGTCCTCAGGTAATAGGAGGAGGCTTCCAACTAAGGAAACAGGACAGTGCATCAACTTAGGAAGTTTGGTTTGATGAGTATACTGGAGAAGAACGGTTTGGAGGATGGGAGCAGAGCATAGGAAAAAAGGCAAGTGCGTTAAAATCAGTATAATTTTCCGGAAATTGGAAGATGAAGATAAAAGACAAGGGTGGGTACCTTTTTGCTAAGGCAAGAAGTATAAACTTTGCCTGTAGTCCCAGCACTCAGTGGGTCAGAGGCTTTCATTGCTAGGACTTAATTTTTATTTTTCTTGTAGTTTTATCAAAGACAACTTAAGTTTTTACCTTTGTGAATTAATTTTCACGAGGTCTGTTATCATTGGAAGACACTGGCCATCTCAAACTTTGATTTTGTTCGGGGGCAGAAAATGGGAGTGAGCAATATGGTGCTTTGGCGTGCTGAGTACTTCAAACTGAAGAAAGAATCATGGTCATTCTTACTCCCCCCACTTCCTCACTTCCATAGATACAGACACTTAGTAGGTCCTTTTGCTAAAATATATTATCTCCAGAAAGTAGCTATAAGCAGGAGGAAAGTCTGATGCTTGACTTCATTTTGTGCCTCGCTGTCTCCTTTAATTTTTCCAGGGATACAGAGTGACCTTGGGTTCCTGGACCACGGAGGAGTGATCACCTTGGAGGAATCAGATTGATCCCTTAAGTGATGACAGAAATTTTATTTCTTTGACTACCTTGCAGAACAAGAATTGAAACAATGATCAAAGAGACCACATCTTGACCAGGTCCAGTTAATTATGCACGTTTTGTCCCCTGCCCTAATTCTTCCTCTACTTAGACTTAAAGTATATGACAATGCTTTGAAGATGGACTTGGATCTACCACATCTCTTTATGTATTCTTCTTCCCAATGTGGCCACACTAAATAAATCTCTCCCTGCATTTCACTGCCAATTGTCCCTTTAGCTGGTTTATTGAGGATGGGTCACTGTCCTTCATCTGTTGGGGTTGATGGAGCTCAGGTTTTTGTTGTAAAAACTCTAGTAAGAACTTCAAACCATGCCTTGTCCTATTTTCTCTTAAAGCCTAGGACAAGGTTCTCTTTGAAGTTTCCTCATCCGTCTGAAGGCTAGAGACTTCTGAAAAGTAATTCATGGGGGGGGGGGGAAAACTAGACTGATATCAGAGTCAGCTTCAGGTGAACTCTGCCCCAGTCCACGGTCTGTTTTTCTTGCTGTTCAGCTCTCATAAGAGTTACTATTTTTTCACACAGCCTCATCTTTTCTATCTATTATGAAGGTTTTTAAGGTTGGAGTACAAGGCCCTTCCTTGAATTTTAAACTCTGTAACCACAGTGTGTATTTCTATGAATGTATTTTTAGACTTTTTCCTCCTGATGGTCTATCTACTGTCAGCTTGTCTTAAAGACTAAATGGGGTGGGGTGACAGTTTGCTGTCACTTCATAGCCATCAGAGTTTTCCTCTCTAAAGAGAAGAGAAGCCGTGCAATAACCCTGTCCTGTCGCTCACAATGAATGCTGCAGGTATTTCTACGAACTACTCCAACCTTGGTTTGTTATGGCTATAGTAATGTTTTAAGTTTAAATTACCATGCTTCATAGATCTATAAAACAAAAATGTCTCTAGCCTGTAAGTCCTACTTGCCCAAGGACAGATAACTTCCTGGAATGTTGGGGGCTTCTGTTTATGTGAGATAACAAGCCATGTGTTTCTCACTTCAGTAAACAAGGCTGGTTGCCCCAACTGCACAGGATGTGCTTGATCACATGTAGGTGGGAGGTACATAAGAAGGAAGTATGTCAGGATGTATGCTTGCCCCCAGTTGGACAAAAGTGGGTCGTACATAGCCTTGTGGGTTTTGCCTTCATAAAAACCAGACTAATGTACTTTATGTCCATTCTTTGGGAATCCTGGGTATGGATATGGCCTGTGTCTGTCATCCTGGCTAGTATTTAATAAATCTTGTGTTACATTTGACTCAAAATTTTGGTAATGTTCTTATTCCTGCCCAGTGGGATTAATAGGCTTTGATCAGACAGCTCCCCCAGTAGAATGTTCCCTACCAGTAGCAGGAAAAACATGGAGGGAGTGTGGGATAGGGTGGTAGAGAGGGTTCAAAGCCTATATAAATATAACATGGAAATAGCTAAACCATAAATCAAAACTAAGAAGTAATGTAAACATTTGAGAATATATTTGAGACTTTATTCTAGGAATTAGAAATTATCAAGTCTTTCAGTTTTCTAGAAGATTCTAGATAGACTATTTTGATCAAATCTTCAAATACTGGAAGATTGTTCTTAACACTACCCTCTTGGGCAAAGGATTTAGACCACTTTCTTAGGCAAGAGATTCCCTGCCCCCACCCTCAACCACACTGAGTAGCTGTGAATTTCATTGAATGAATTTAGATTCTTTTCATAATAAAAAGCAGCATAACTTTAAATGCTATTTTACACTTATCTCATGTTACTGAAAATGATCAACTTTTTAACAACAACATGTTTTCTCCATCTCTGTATGCCGCTTGTAAATCTGAAGCAACACTATACACACGTTTCCCAAATGCACAACTCTAAAGGACATGTGCCTCTTCAGGGATATGGCAATATTATTTTAATATTTAAGATTCATAAATTATAGAAAGTAACTGATGGGTTTTTTTCTCTTATAGCCTAAAGGTGAATTTCTTCAAAATCTTCTAATTCATCAATTTAATCATATTCTCTCCCCCAGAGATCCATCATAAACCAGTACATTCACTATTCTTTACGGAACACTCTTGGCTGCCAACTTCATGGAAGTGTATGTTAAAAAAAATAGTTGTTTTCTCTCTTTCTTAACTAATTATTAGAAGGAAAGGTGACAGAAATCATTCATTGCTTTGCTAATTCTGTAACTGCATTTCTAATGGATCCCCTCATCGAGTTACAGACAGGAAAGCATGTCCCTCCCTGTTTTCTAGTGTGTTGTAAAGCCCTTGAACACGAAGAAGGAGTCTCCCATTATAACACAGTGCAACATTCCCTCTGAGACAAGGAGTCATCTCAGCATCTGAGGGGAAAATAAAATCTCGCCTTCCCGTGGTTCCTTTCTGTAGGCTTTGTAGAAGACTTGATTGAGTCTCGCGCTTCCTCCTGGCTTTTCGAAACAAATCTCACCCTTTATTACTTTTTTGATTTGCAAGGAAGACGGTGTCATCATTCAGAGTGTGTGTCACAATCTGCCTCCTATTTTCTTGTTTTTTTTTTCTTTTCTTTTTGTATTTCTGATACCAGGTTCCCAGTGGATGAAATCTTACTTCCCCGCTCTGATCTTCATCAACTGCCATAGTCCAATCACATTCATGTCCTAAAATAAGTGTCCTTCTGGCTCTCATGTGACTGTCACAACTCTAAATGTAACGGTCTATCCTTTGGTTCAGAGCTGACACATCATGCTTGGGTTTCTGCCTGTAGTGTGTCATAATTCTCATCGACAATCTAGGAATGGACTAACAGTGTGAAGTTCTAGCAGATCTGAAGGACTGGGGATATATTGTGGTAAGTCCCCAACTGTCCTTTGAACGTAGTAGCAATGTATTAGATATACCCAAATAAATAGCGAGAGTAGAAACATATATTCAGTATAACAAAAATAACTTTAAATTTGCACCAATAGGGTTGGGGAAAAAAAAAAAGCAAAAAAAAAATTTGCACCAATATATCAAAATCCATACCAATGTAAAATATTTAAGACTAGTAGTTGCTTTTTTTAGCTTAAAAGTAGTTTCAGTAACCTACCCTTTTATCTTATCATTTCTAAAATCTCCACTTTTTATTTTCAAAACAAGAACCCGAATCTAATCTTCTTTGTTCAGCTTTTTCCTTGTTCATTACCAATCACAACTTGTAACTAACCCCCCTAGTTGATCACAAATATCCATAATGCATTGAATGACCAAAAACCACCCACCCCATCTCGTGGGAATGTGGGCATTGTGTTCTCTAGATTGCTTCCTGTTTTCTGGGGGTACTAGGGGCATCTCTGGGGGACCCTGACAAAATTACGATAATGGTCAAGCCCTGGCTAGAATAGTGTGTGAGGTTGGACCATCTCAGCTAGCAGCCTTGAAACTGTTTGAGATGCAGAACTCTGAGGAAACTGCAGCAGAGGTATTCTGAGAGGTTGGATCATCTGGTCCACCTGTTTTTACTCGGGCCTGGTCTCCTTGCTCTGAAAACACATAAACTTTTAAAGATGACATACATATCTGCCTTAACACAAGTATGAACTGTTCATTGTGCACAAGCCAACCAAAGGTGATATTTTTGTTTTACATTTGTGCAGGTAAAATACACATGACCTGTCGTGTAGTTTTCCTACACTTACTTCTTATGTCTGTAGCCAGAATTTTCAAGGCATCTCCACCAATTAAACCTGATCCTCTTTAACCTTGCACAAATCTGCAGTCTTTCATTTTCTGTGGAAACAAAGGTATCACTTCTTCCCCAACACAACATATTTTTTCACTTCCATTTTGAAGCTAAGACATCTTAAAAATATATAGGTTGGTTTACTTTAGCAGTTTCTATAATCCAGTGTCTCTCAGTACCTGTTGTCTGTTCATCAGCAATAAAAAATTAAAGTCAATGCAACACTATACAGGATCCAGATTCCCTGTGTATCTCCCATCTCTACATGGCTTCTTCTTCTTTTATTATTATTTACTTTACTTCTCTCTTAAAATAGTTTATTATTTTTACAATATTATGCTTTCTATGACTCTCTATACCTCTTTTCTTCTAAAGTTTGTGCATATTGTTAAACACATTGTGTTAATGTGTTTAGGCGTTTTTTTTTTCTTCCATCTGAAACTGTTTTACTGAGTATTGAAACTTCTTTTATCCACAGGAAATCTTTAATTGCTGTGCATCTTAGCTCATTCATGGCCTGCTGGTGGATCAAGCCCACAGGCAGTATCCAGGAAACTTGTTTCTATACTGTGGCCTGCATGACATCTAAAAAAAAAACTAGGAAGCCATGTTTGGCTCTGTTTTTGTGTGTTTGGAACATTTTTGAAAGCTTTTTCAAGTCTTATGTGGAAATACGTGCCCAGACTTTGGATGCCATTTGTAAGTGGATTTTTCTCCCAAATAAATGACACAATGTGGAGACTTCTTATTAATTTTGAAAGCTTGGCTTTTGCAAGGAGGGGCTGCTTGTTCATCCTTGCTGCCCGGCTAGCTTAGCCCCTAAATAACCACACAGAAACTGTACTAATTAAATCCCTGCTTGGCCCATTAGCTCTAGTTTCTAATTGACTAATTCTTATATCTTAATTTAACCCATTTCTATTAATCTGTGTATTGCCACATGGCAGTGGTTTACTGGGTAAAATTCTCAGCATCTGTCTCTAGCAGATCCATGGTGTATATCCCACTCCACCCTTCTTTCTGTCAGCATTCAGTTTTGTCTTCCCTGCCTACCTAAGTTCTTCCCTATCAACAGGCCCAAAGCAGTTTTTTTATTAACCAATGAAAGCAGCACAAAGACAGAAAGACCTCCTACACCATTTCCCCTTTTCTGTTTAAACAAAAAGGAAGGCTTTAACTTTAACTTAGTAAAATTACGTATAACAAAACAGTTATCAAGCAAGAATTACAGTCACAATATTTATATTTACTTTATCTTTTATCATAACTAAGGAAAACTATAACTATAAATTCTTCAACTCCATCAAAGACTACAGAAAAATATAATATTACCTATGTAAACTGGAAGTATATTATAAGCAACTTCTAAAACTCAAGAATTGACAAAGACATCTCGCTGCCTGGACAGTCACTCAAAGTTTTTCTGTACCTTTGGGACATCCATCTTCAGTCTACAGGCCTATAGTATCCAGCAGACCTTTTCATGAAGCAGGAAGTTTTAAAGGCTGTTCAGTCATTTTTTTCTGTATCCTGCAGAATGTCTTGCAGACTCTTTCAGGAACTAGGAACCCTGAAGGATCATCCCACCTTTAGGCATGTTCAAAAATCATTTCTCTGCAGGTCCTGCATATCCAGACAAGAGCATTTGGACAGTTTCTTGTCCAAATGGCTAACCAACTTACGGAACCTCTTTGATGCCCACCTTCTCTTGAAGTAGATTATTGCTGCCAGGAGCAATTGTGTCTCACTTCAACAGAACCCTTAGTTTTTAAATGCCATATTCTACAGCTCTTTAAAGTAGTTGAAGATTACCTATCTATGCAGAATATAATCTCTATGTATCTAAAGAACCTGATTAGTCTAACTATAAGTATGACAAACATAGATGGCTATTGATCGATAATCCTTAATACCTATATAACTTAAAGACTAAGGCTTCATATTAGAATATTACACAATAAACAATTGTGAAACAAATGAGGCAATGTCCTCAAAATGTAAACAATGTATAAGTATCTTGATTAGAGGTTGAAGTGTGCATTGAAATATGATAATATATCAATAAATAAAAAATGTTTTAAGCAGAGGTAGAAGAATGCATGCATACAATAGTCAATATAATTTAACTTTGTATCAATATACAAGAATCTATACCAATGTAATTGCTTATAAATAATAACTCACAAGTATTCACTCTACTACTCACTATTATTATTAGTGTGAGTAAGCTCACGCTAATCTATAATCCCATCCAATTTTCCCTTTCTTTTTTTTCAAAGGGATCCCTGAGCCCACAAAATTTCCCCCAACCCCCAACCCTATAACAATTATAATCAACCCTTAAATGATGTCCCTAACACTGAGGACAAAATCGTTGGGAGAGAATTACTTCTAGCTCTCATGGGGATGATGTTCTTTCTATGGGATCCTGTGAAAGTAAAATGATGGTTAAGTTCCAAGATTAATGTCTTGTATAATTGCAAATAGTCTCTGAGTATTTGCTAAAATTTTTATGAGCTAACTATTTGGAGGTCTGGTCAGAACATTGTAAACAAGTGCACCATTTCAGCTAACCAAGTTGGAACCATCTTGAGCACCTGATACCTAAAACAGGTCTTGTAGTAGTGCTACCAGCATCATGACATCATATGAACCAGGTGGAGCTGTTGTTGTTGTGGGCCCCATCTTCTTCCTGGAAACTTCAAAGATTATTGCAGGAAAATTCATTGTTCATTGTGAAAAATTTAAACATTATTTATATAAACATATACAGACATATATATTCAATGAAAGGTATGATAGAGACAAAAATAGATAGGAAGAAAAGTATTTTTTTTCTAAATTCTTTTTTTCTTTCTGTCCCGTATCAGTTGGCCAATAGCTGAGACTCATTTCTAACTAGTTCAAATTCTTAGATTAATCTATGTCTTGTCATGTGGTGCTCGCTGTTAATTCTATTACTACATTCTCAGCTTCTTCTTTCTGTCTGACTGTTGACTCTGCCCTTCTTCCCAGTATTTCTCTGTCTAGAAATCCTGCCTAGCAGTTGACCATTCAGTTCTTTATTAAGCCAACCAGACTAACTCTTCTTCACGGTGTTCAAAAAAATTATTCCACAACATAGTTATGTGGATAAACAAAATGAAGTTTATACATACAATGGGGAATTGGTCTGCATATAAAAGGAGGAGGCTTTTATTGGGCACAATGACAATAATTCTGCAATTTGAAAAGACAAGGCAAGAGTTTAAGGTTATCCTGGGCTAAATAGTTACTTTCAAATGAGCTACATCTTGGATGAATTCTAAATTCAATAGACAAAATGAAATAATCTAGACACAAGATAGTAAATATTGTATGATTTCATTATATGAAGTGCCTCGAAAGAGAGACAGTAGGACAGAGGTTACCATGGAGCTGGAGGAAGAGGGCTTAGCGTTTAATGTGTATAGGGGCTCAATTTGGGATGCTGAAGATGTTCTGGTTAGGGATGGTGGTGATGGCTAGAAGGCCTAAATGCACCTAACATTACTGAGCTTAAAGAACTGTGAATGAACATGATAAATTTTATGTTTATTTCATGACAAAAAAAATCTGTAAATGACTGAAGCATTCCCTCAGGTAGAGAGAAATTGTCTTGGTTTAGATGGCCTGTCTTAGTTTCTTTCTGTCTGCTGTGAAAACATACTTTGACATAAACAAGGAAGGGAGGAAGTGTTTATTTCCATTCATGCTTACAGTCACCATGATAGGGAAGCCGTAGGAGCAGAATAGTGAGGCAGCTGGTCACATCGCATCCACTGTCAAGAATCAGAGAGCAATGAATGCTGTGCTCAGCTCACTTTCTTCTTTTCATACATTCTATGACCCAAACCCAGAGAATAGTGTGGGTGTTTTCAACTCAGTTAATATGGTCAATATAATCCCTGGAGGGCATGTCTGAAGCTAGATCATCCCTGATAGTTGTGCCTGGAGGCTTGTTTCCCAGTGATTCCAGATCCTGTCAAGTGAACAACATTAATCATCACATGGGTCCAGGAATCTGCTCTTTAATAGTAGATCTGGGAGATTTAGGACATACATTGGAGGACAAACATCTTGCCTCTCTCTCTCTCTCTCTCTCTCTCTCTCTCTCTCTCTCTCTCTCTCTCTCTCTCCTCTAGAGAAAAGAATTCCTCTGGAGCAAAATCTTTTGGGATACTGTTTTTCCTAATGGGAGGATTTTCCAGGTAACTCTTAGCCTAGAAGCATCCTCTAACCCATACATAGCTGTTCAAACCATTTCTCTGACTACAAGGTATCAAAGTAGCAGCCTGTATACAAGGCTCCGCTCACAATGTTAAGGCAGCCGTGTGGAATTTTCTCCTTCTGCAATTCTTTTTTTCTTTTTCTTTTTCTTTTTTCTTTTTCTTTCTTTTTTTTTTGAGACAGGGTTTATCTGTGTATCTTTGGCTATCCTGGAACTCACTCTGTAGATCAGGCTGGCCTCGAACTCAAAGAGATCCACCTGTCTCTGCTTCCTGAGTGCTGGGATTAAAGGTGTGTGTCACTACCGCCCAGCTTCTCCTGCAATTCTTGTATTCCCTTTCTCTCTCCCTCGCCTTCTCCCTCTCCCTCTCTGTATCTCTCTCGTAATAAATATTAGAGGCAGAAACATATGGGGTTTTTTTGTAGCTGCAGCAGAATGCATGAATTTATGACTTGAACTTTGCACAGTTATTGACTGGCTAAGAGCTTTCCACAATGAGTATTAATTAATACAAGACAGAAAACAGCCTGACAAGAAAAAGAATAGGCTATAGATGAGGATAATGGGTGTTAGAGACATGGACACAAGATAACAAATGTGAACAAGGCTCTGAATTAGGATTCCAATGACTCAGCTGTGGAGACTGCAGGGTTGATCCTTCACAGCCCGAACTCATTCATCACAACAATCTACTGTACAGTGTACTTGCCACAGTGAAGATTTCCAGGAACTGAAAATTATAGGATAAAATATATTTTACTCTTGCTACCCCAAATAGTAATTTAGGGGAAAGGACTCTCCTATGGTTTGACTCTGAAATGTCCCCACAGGCTCAGGGGTTGAATGCTTGAAGCCAAGCTGGCCATATTGTTTTGGGAGGAGACAGAAACTTCTGGAGGTGGGCCTAGCTGGGTGAAGGATGTCACTTCCGAGATTACATCTGGTCCTTCGCCCCTTCATATCTCTCACTCTGCATCCTGTCCTTTATAAGGCAAGCAGCCTTCTCCTTTGACTTGCTTCTGCAATCATGAAAATTTCCTTCACCATAGGGCCAGAAGCAACCAAGTCAGCTGTGATGTACAGAACTGTCAGAAACTGGGCTCAGAGAGTCGTTCTCTGTTTTCAAAAGCTATGTCAGGTGTTCTGCCACAGACTTGAGAAAGCAAACACAGAAAAAGCCAGAAAGGCAAAAATCAAAATGTAGAAAGGCAGTTGAAATAGAAATTACACGTCAATAAAGTGAGATGAATTTCAAAATGTTTTAAAATAAAATGTAGCAACAGTGTTTCCATAGTCTGGACTGCCTGCTTGAAAGAGTCAGAGTTTTTCCTGACAGGACGGCCCAGAAAGCCAGCATTTTAAAACAGCGCAGCTTTTTTCATGCTATGGCTGAAAACCAAAATGCTTTACTTTAGTCTTTCCTAAGCTTTCTCAGGCTTTCTGTGGATGCAGTTATCCACGTGGGCGCCATTCTGTAACATGAGGGGGCCTGCTTGTTTGTGTTTTCTGTCCTGCCCTGCCCCCCAGCTGTTTAGCCCCAAAGAAAATGACACAGAGGACTCCCTAAGTTATAATGCTGATTGGCCCATTAGATCAGGCTACTTATTAGCTAACTCTCACATCTTGATTAACCCATTATTCTGATCCATTTTAGTCATGTGGCTCAGTACCTTTTTCAGTGGGGCAGCTCACATCCTGCGGCTTCGGTGATCTGGGCAGGAGTGGGAGGAATCAACTTCCTCCTCCCTAGAATTCCTCCTGCTTTCCTTGCATCATTTCCACTTCCTGTCTGGTTTTCCCACCTACACCTCCTGCCTGGCCAATCAGCATTTATTTAAAATATGATTGACAGAATACAAACAATTCTCCCGCATCACTTCCCCCTCTTTTTTTTTAAAAAAAAAAAAAGGAAAATATCCATAGTCCATTTTTTGGGAATGTGGGCATAGTATTCCAGGCTACTTCCTGCTGGTTGGGGGCACTGATAATCTTATGGGGACCTAAAGAAAATTTAGAGTTATGATCAAGTGCTGACTGAAGTATCCTGTGAGTCTTAATCATCTCAGACAGCAGTCTTGAACCTGTTCTGGATGAAGAACTCAGACATCTGGGCCATCTGTTCCTACCAGAGATTGCTCAAGTGGTCTCCTTGGTCAAAGATGATTTTTCTTAACTCTGGATAAATCCAGAGCCTCACATTTTCTGTGGAAACAAAAGCAAAATCTCTTCTCCAAAGTAACATACCTTTTGACTTCAATTTTGAAGCCAAGGCATTTTCAAAATACCTATCTTGGATTAATTCTGCAGCATTTATAAGCAAATATTTTTTTAGTAGCTGTTGCTCCTTCCTCAGCATTTAAACAATTCAAAGAGAGCATAATAACATACAGTATCAAGATTCTCTGCGTATTTTCCATCTTTACGTGGCTTTATTTTAACCTCTATTTCTTTTATTTTTACTTTTAACTTTTTGCTTTTTGAGACAGGTTCTCTGCATATCTTTGTCCTGGAATTCCCTCTGTAGACCAGGCTATCTTTGAACTCCCAGAGATCCGTCTGTCTCTGCCTCCCAGGCTGCTCGTTCTTTCTTTTCTTTTTTAATCTGAGAACTTTAATCTTTAGCCTGTATATATTTTTAACAGAATGTAAACCATTTAGAGGTTTTCTTACTCTTTGAATCTCTCCTTAGAGATGCTATAAGGGCTGGTTTTATGTGTGAACTTGGAGTAGGTTATGGGACACCCATAATTTGGTTAAGCATTATTCTAAGTGTTTCTGCTGGTTTTAATTTTTTGACATGTTTTTGATGCCATTCACATTGGAATCAGGGAACTTTGGGCTGCACTTGAGCTTCATCTATACTATTAGCTCTTCCTGGTTCTGCAGCAGCCCACTGGCTCTGATCTGGAACATAGATGCGCTTGGGTTTTTGGACAGCCAGTGGGGATGGCAGATTTTGAACTTACTATGCTTCTTAACCATGCAAGGCAGTTCCTTACGAAAGCTCTTTGCGTGTACACATAGAAACAGGTCACTGGCTATTTCTCTGGAAAACCCTGACTAAATGTGAGTGGTAGGTAGATGGTGAGATCTACAGATATTTGGAGTAAGTTGAGAGTCATTGATGGAATGATTATGACAGCCTCCAGTGGGTCTAGCCTTCGGTCATCCTGGAAGGGGCTGGGTCAGACAACAAAGAAACTTGCAGATGGGTCTGATCACTAGAGCCTTCAGTTGGGCTTCAGCCACCTAATCTACAGGGAAGACTGTATAAAAGAGTTATATTGAGTTCTCCAGTCTTTGCCAGTAATGCATCTTGAGAGGTCCATTTGTGGCTGAGGATGGGAGACGGTTTCTATTTCATTCTTGTGAGTTTTAAGGCAACTTGAAATCATTCATTCCAAAGTGCTTTCCACTTTTGTGCTTTTATAAAACACAGTTTTTTATAAATTCATGCAGTTGCTACCCAGAAGCCAGAGCTGAATTGGTGTGTGGACTTTTCTTGCATTTGGAAGTTCTACCACATCCCATTACCTCCGCATCTGACTGGGTGGAGGAGGCAGAGATGCCAAAGAGTTTTTAAGCCATAGTGACCGCAGCACTCTAAGGTGTCCAGACAGACAGTTACTGTTAGTATAGAGTTATCATTAAACACCACTATATTCAGCTTTAGGAATCAAAATTATTAAGAAAAATTACTTTCAAAAAGTAGATATCAACTATTATAAGGTCAATAATCATCTTAAATATATACTTGTATCATAATTGTCAGTGATTTATAAAAGAGTTCCTTAGAATTAGTTCTGCCACGTTACAGTGTTTATACGGGTCTATTACTCTACCAAATCATGTGATGGCCCTTTAAAAGGATAACTTGACCTTATGCTTCTTGTAAACTACTAGAGTCAGTAAGATTTGTTTTGCTTGAAACAACCAAGGATATGTTTATGAGGGTGATTATTTAATAGTCAAACAGGTCCATATCTGGTTACTGAGGCACTATTGATTCTGTCTGTATGAATTCATTGAGCAAGGGATTAGTGGGGTTCACAGGAAAGAGGAGGAAAGAGTGCTAATGACCACGAAGTGCTGTGTTTGCCTATTGCTTTGTTATTTACAAATGTATGTCATAGACTTTCCTCTCTGTTGTCCTTCTGATCTGGAGACTTGGTAGCCTGACAAAAATCTGCTCTGGAGAAGGAAGTGGCGATCGTAAAAACACAGTGTACAGCGATTGTCCTGTACAGTGTTCCTTCATCTTTCTCACTGTTCCTATTTATTTAAGTTCCCTTATTTATCCCATAAACATATGCTGAGTATCCTGTGCTGGAGAGACATTGGTGAGAAAAAACAGGTGTGTTTGTTCTCATGGAGCATGTGGTCTATTAAAGGTAAATGTTCCTAACTGAATAATAAATCCATGTACATTTAGACGTGTAATCAGTGCCCTTGAGGTTAAAATACATAGCTTTATGACAGGGATTTTAGGACGAGTCATAAAGAAAGTGACCACTGAATTGGAAAAAGTCACTGGCCAAAGTCATGGATGGTGGGGAGAAAATAGTGCTGAGGAAGAATAGGTTGTCCTTAAGAACCAGAAGAAGGTTGGTGTGTCTTCAGCACTAGACCAACGGAGTAGGTCTACTGTTTATGCTAATCCCACCTTCCAGATGAAGAAAGCA
This sequence comes from Myodes glareolus, assembly GCF_982192425.1. Lineage (NCBI taxonomy): Eukaryota > Metazoa > Chordata > Mammalia > Rodentia > Cricetidae > Myodes > Myodes glareolus. The sequence continues at coordinate 49,780,222 of NC_142046.1, forward strand.
AAGTGCAGGAACACGCAGTCAATCTCTTTCTCATTTTCTACTCAACCTGTTGCTTTCTTTGAATCAGATTTTGCACTGTATTCAATGAGCATAAAAGTGGAACACTTTTGGAACACAGTCCAAGAATGGAGTCCTGAGAGTGGTTTTCTGAGTACTTGTGAGAAAATTCTAAGAAACCAAGACCTCAGTTTTCTCAAAGACACGGAATTGGTCCCGGATTACGCTTTCATGGCTCTCCTAGGTGTAGTCAGTAGGATTATTCATTACAACTGGCTATTGTTGCTTATATGACTGTAGCAGAAAAAGTATCTTGTGGCTTGCAGCTTGCCTGCCATGTGTGGCTTGTGGTTGTGATTGTCTGCTTTACTCATGTGACTTCTCTTAACACTCAAGAGTATAAATTGTGTGATGCCCTGAATAAAGTTGGCTATTGAATAAGCCTGCCTCATTTCCTGATTCCATTCTCCCAAGTTCTACTGTCTCTAGACTGGTAAACAGTACAGTGTGGCTCATGGAAGAAAAAAAAATACATCTAGACAAGAAGCTGATTCTGTGTCAGATAAAGCAGGAAGGAAACACAGACATGATCTAGGAATTTAAGGTCAGGGAGCTGAACTCCTGGAGATGGCCTGGGGAAGGAGAGAAGAAAACTGAGGCAGTAAAAGATGGTAAGGGTGGGATTGTAATAGGATGCTGGGTTTACACATCACTCAGTCTCCTCATTACAAAAGATAACCTAGTGTACCGCCTCTCCTGGTCCTTCAGGCTGAGATCGATGTTCAGCTAAATAAGGCGGTATCACTGTTATCCTGGCAGGGTTGAGTGAACTTGGCGCCTCCTCAAATCCCCAGTGACCCATAAAGCCCTAGGACATCTGAGTGTGTTACAAAAATGAGGGTGTGATGAAGTGAAACCAAACCCCGAGGTTCTTTATTTCCTGAGTAAGAATGTTTTGAACCAAAAACCCTTTCTGGAAATTACTCCATACCGGGAAAGACTACACTCACCAAGATGCAATATTTATGGACATAAACGATACACAATGCTATCATTTTTTAGAAGCAAGGCAAAGCTCAGAGGATTAATACATTTGGAAATCAATTTTCAGTCTTCATTTTATGAAAGTGTTCAACAAACACCTGTGGATGGTTAAGGATGTTGTCCTCTTTACCATGCTGGATGGTTTCATCTGCTTCTACTTTTGGCAGGCTTTTGCTACAACCCAAGGTCCTGATGGTTCGGTCTCTCTCCCTTAGGATTTCTGTGTCCCCTCAATGGGACATAACAAAATAATCTTGTTCTTATCCTCAATATTAGGACTATAGACTTTAAAGAGTGTGGAGCCCTTTGGCTTGAGTCCACAAACTTGGGTGGTAGGACTCATAGTCACTAGAAGTATAATATAGACAAAGCTGAGAGGTAATAAAAGGATGACCCATAAGTCTCCACTTTCATCGTTGAGGCTACCAGCATGCTAGCTCACAGATGACAGTATCTCCTCTCTTATTATATCCTATGCACATAAACTACTTGGCATTGCATTGGGTAATATTTACATTATTAGAATATATCTTTATTAATACATGGACTTACCTTTATCAAAACCTCTGACAAAGAACAGAAGATAGAGAAGTGAATAACTCAAAATTGTAACAAAATTGTTTAAAAAGAGACAGATTCAAGATGTTAAATAGCCTGTTTTCTATAATAAATAAACCAAGCAGTATTTGGTGCACGTGCTCAATCAACCCTGGCTGTATTAAGTAGTAGAAGAACAAAACTAAACACAAAAACAGCCAGAATAGCACAAGGTTCTGGGGAACAGGGGTCAGAATGGACGGTTAGAGGAAAAAATTGTGTCCTAAATTCAGAATCCTCTGCATGAGACACACTTAGAACTAGTCTGTGCAGACAGCACCTGAATTAGGAAACAGCAATACTGAATTTTAAAATGAAATAAAGCATTTTCCCCACTCATGAAACGCTTAAGGGATATACAATGCAGTCACTAAATTCAATATGGTTTTGGTATACCAGGCCTTTTCTTTTGGGCTATTAATCAGTTCCCAAATCATGAGAGAAACTTATTATTAGTTTTGAATGCTTGGCCTTAGCTTAGCTCTTTTCTGGCTAGTTCTTTTAACTTAATCTGTTTCTCTTCATCTATGTTTTGCCTTGGTACATTTTTTTTTACCTTTCTTTCTTCTTGCTATCTCTATGTCTGAGTGGTGGCAGCTGATCTGGGCATCTTCCTTGTTTTCCTCCTTTTCCTTTTCTTATTTCTTCTCATTCTTTTTGAGCCTAGATTTCTCCTTCTATTTAATCTCTCTGCCCATCAGCCCCATCTATCTTTTCTCTGCCTAGCTATTGGCCATTCAGTTCTTTATTAGACCAATCAGATGACTTTGGCAGGCAAGATGAAACAGACACAACATTTCTTTTACATAATTAAACACACATACTTATATCATTAAACAAATGCAGCATAAAGAAAAATAACACACATTTACACAAGTAAAGTAATATCCTGCTGTATAAACAAATGTAATACATCTTTGCTTAGTTAAAATAATGTTCCACAACATTCTTAGATGGGAAAGATCTTGTCAATACACAGTGATATCCTTATTTGGGGGTTGCATTAGATGTTACCTCTCTAGTGTATAACTGGAACTGGGGCAATCAGTGTAAACCTTTATTTATATTGTGTTTTCCCCCATGTAAACACCTGTGAGAAAGTTTAATTCTCTGAGTCATCCAGACTCACAATAACTAATAATAATTTTTCACTTAAACACTTGATGGTTTCTCTTGGCATAGTGAGTGGCCAGTATCACAATGGTTCTTCTGAGTCACTATTGAGTCAGCTCAGGATTATCTGAACACAAGTATTATGATGCTGTGACAGCCAACTGATAAGCACAGAGCCCACTAAGCCTTATTTATGACAAGATTTTTTTCCTGTGGGTATGCCCCATGAGAAAATTTAATTTATAAATTAGACAGCCAGAGATGAACTACTGAGTCACCCAGCCTCACAATCACTAACAGAGGGGGACAATTACAACAGCGAGCTATAATGAAGCTATACGACTTTGATCTGTTTAGCTCCCCAGTTTTCCTCTTGTATTTCAGTAGACACATTCCCCCCTTTCCTCTTTAAGTGTAGCACTGCCGTTTCCTGTTTAAAGGAAACATTTCTTGGCATCTCTTGGCATGCTGGTTGCCAGCGTCATTGTTGTACCTTTAGTGACATTGTTGAGTCAACAAAGAAGTGGTTGAACACAAGCAGTAGGGTACTGCGACCGTCTACTCAGTGCAGATGGCCACTTTATTGCTCACCAGCGGGTAGCATCTACCGTAGAGATACGCTGACCAAGAGGTTTCCTATCCAGATGGGATATACCAGGACAGCACATGACCTCGTACTACATATGGTGACAAGATTTAAGAGTTAAGAAGTTCTAGAACTTTCCTTTTGTTATTTTCAGACTGTGCCAACCTCGTCGCTCCCTCCCCCCCACACACACACCATGGGCAAGGGAAACTAACCACTGTATATTTCCATATGTATGGAAAAATACTTAGGGATATATCCCAATTTGGAAAGTAGATCAGGAAAGACTTTCATTTTGTACTTCTCTACTTTTTTTTTTCACTTGACAAAACAATGTTTATGTCTTAAATGCTGCCAGTATTAACTGGCTCTCGTCATAGCTTTAGGTATGAGTTTCTTCTCACTAGCTGTGCAGAATGGGGGCAAAACTTGGTGCTTCCGTCTCTCTCTAGTTCTGCTTTGCCCATTTGGGTGTAGCAGCGTGTACAGACGAGATGTGCAAATGGGTGCTAGCAGTTTGCCAGGATTCTGAGCAAATTACATCCTTTCTTTCTTCTCTTTGCTAGAAACAACAGTCTGAGTGACTCAGGAAGGGACTGCTGGGGAGGGTGGAGGAATGATTCAGACAGTGTTTAAAAACCGCCCCCCCCCCGTGCCAGCTCTGACAGATCAGCTCCTCTTCCCTACAATTTCCTTCTTGTTCCCACCCCTGTCCTTTATCTACCAGACTCCTTAGCATTTATTTTAACCCGACATTATCTCTACAAAATGCCCAGAAGTTATTATGATGCTTCAGGGTCGAAACAGCCTTCACGCATATGATCCCTTTGGTCCTCACGCGAGTTAATGGTGAGTGTCTGACCTGTGAGCTCGGGAAGGCAGACACTCCAGTTTGTAATTTCCCTCCCAGTTCTCAAACAAGATGCCCATTATAAGGAAAAAATTAATAGAAGCACAATGGCTCTATACAACTTTGTCTTGGTCCTTTCCATAATGTGACATTGCTCCTGCCACAAATTCATAGATAATCATGGCAGAAACATTTTCAAGAAAATAATACATGTGAAGGATTTGCCTTGGCATACTGACAACAATGCAGAGCTATTTTAAAGTTTGCAGAAAATTTTTAATTATATACGGAAGGAGGAATACCTTGTGCATATATTTAATTCAAGTACAGTAAACCAAGCCTTTCTTACTCTAGGTCCTGGCTACTTGAAGTCACCCCAGCCTCAGGACTCTAGCATTTAGCAATCATTCTAAGTGTTCCTTGTTAGTTTCTCCTCAGTGTAAAGAATATTGAGCTGATGCCAGAACCCAACAATTCCAGGGACGGAAATTCATGTGGGCACCGCCAATCTAGCTGCTAATGGAAGGCGTCTGCACAGAGAACAAGGTCAGGCCACCTCATGTTGCTCTAAGCACCTGTCCCATCCCCAGCCTCCCATACAGATGCACACACGTGAGACTCCCTGGGCCACAAAAAGAATGTTCTTCCCAGACCAACTTTAGATACTCTGTGTTCTGTATTTTCCCAATCCTAAGATAAGGAAGAGTTTCTCCATGAGACACCCTGCTCCCACTACCATTAGCGCAAGTTCCTCCTCTTTGGAGATGGAGAAGTTGGGGTTGGGAATATGGATGAGCAGCCATGGTGCTGGAGACACGGAGAACACTGTTCCTGGCCTTGAAGTCCAGGTTCCTGGAGAGAAACTCCACCATAACTTAGTTATGTGTTACATGTCTTCCCTACAGCTGACCCTGGCGTTGCTTGACTTTATTGCCCTGATAATTATAGTCATTTCCATTTATGGCTCCTTATTTGATTCTACTTGCTATGAAGTACAATACAAATTGTGCACATTGTTCAATGTGCCGTATTAACTGGGATTTTTATTCCATTTTAACTAGATTTTATTCATTCATCGTTGCATGTTGTTATTCGCGTGGGCCAGTTATATAAAAATTTAATGGAGAAAGCCATTTTCAGAAGTTAAATCAAAGTAGAGGGCCCTAGGAACGACTACAGACAGGAAATTGACTTTCTTTTGCTTATGTAAACCATTTGATTATTTTTTAAAAAAATCATTTCTCTGATCATTTTTTTTTTTCTGCCTCTCCATGCAGAAAGTTGCTTTTCCATGGTAGGGTTCAGAGCTTAGGTAGTCTGGTTTCAAATTTCCTCTCAAAAAAATTTGACTAACCTGGCTTCGTTGCTTATTCTGGTCCAACGAGCTGTGGTTAGTTCATGGGAGATGCAGACCAGAAAAAGCAGGAAGATTTTGTAGGGTGATTGGGTGGGGTGACATTGAGGAAACCCTATCTCTGCGAGCATTTCTGTAGAATAGAGGTAATGACGCACAGATTTTGTTCCAGAGTGTCACAGTGACTGATTGCAGAGACCTGAAATGAATAAAATATTTGCCTTTATTAGTATTATTACCTTTCGGGTCATTAACTCATTTTTGTTGTTATTGTTGGTTTAAGATTTTTAATCTGGCATAGTCAGAAAATACACGTGAATATCTATGTAAATTTTTGAAGACTTTCAGGAAAACATATCAAAGAATTTTTATTTATTTCTGATGGTCAAAAACGCTTAACCACTGTTACTTCCATATATGAAACCTAATTTGGGCCAACTCTGAAATCCAGCATGTAATATTTCAATCATCCAGAAGAGGGCAGGCCTCTCAAACGAAAATGTTCCGTGCTGAGGGAAGCCAGGTGGGTCAGCAAGGACGGCAGAGCATAGGAGCTGTTGGCGTTCAGAAATTGGTGCTGCATAAATAGTAGACGAAGCGTCTCAGATGACAACTGGGATATGCACCGATTTGGTCACAGGAGGCGGCTCATTCAGGAAACCTATCCGCCATCGCTAGGAGGTTGAGCTGGGGTCGTCCTTGTAGATTCCTAGGAGATTCCCTTGCACCCGGTTTTTACCTGACCCTGAGATGCTCCCGCTCTTTTCAGTCTGTTTCAGCACGCCCCCCAACCCCCACCCCAATCTAATCGCTCATGTCCCCGTCCCCAAACGCCCTCAGTCCACTGACGAAATCTCTCCTATTGCCCCTTCTGGGGATATTCGGGCATCTCCCCGTGAACTCTTTTTACCTAGCCTCTCTGGGTCTTTGGATTGTTGCATAGTTATCTTCTTTTTCATAGCTTAGTCAAGAGCCTAGTCCGGCAGAGTAATGCGGCTTTGCTTTTGTTTGTTAGCCGCCAAGGCGAGTTGCTGCCCCACCTCAGTTCATGCCTGTTTCTCAGCGTGGGGTGATTGGAACTAAGGTCACAATTTCTCAAGGGAACTTACCCTCCAGAACCCAGAAGAGGACAGGAAAGCCTCTTACGCCTTTCTGAGCCAATGGCGTCATTTCCTCTGATTTTCCCTTCTCGCTGAGTAGAAAGTTTGCAGGAACCAGGCTTTCTACAGGAGGTAGCAGTTGTGACACTCAGCATCCTGCAGGCCTGAGCCCCATCCTGCCTTGCCCTGAGCAAAATAACCCAGCCTGGTGCTGCTAAACCTGGAAACCCCTGGCATCCATACAGGCCCTTGATGCTCAGTTGTTATTGCTATTGTGTTTTGGGTGCCAGAGGATTTCCTGACTTTCTCCCAGCATCTAATCCTACCATAATGGGCACCTAATTTACTTACCACTGGAAATGATAAGTTTTGGGTGCTGCCTAGAGCACTTATATTTCTGGAAGCAAATGTTAGTCTGAAATATTAAGTGAAAAATATTTTAAAGGTTATCATCACATTTAGAGGGAACTTGGGAGATTCTGAGCAGCAGGGATATGTTCTGCATTAAAAAAAGTAGGGTGTGAGGCAAGGCCCGAGTGACCACTGGGAGCACCGGCTACTGGAATCATGGCCCTGATGCCATGTTAAGGAGTGACCATCTCTGAGCCTATGTTGAGGAGTGATCATCTGAGCCCATGTTGAGGAGTGATCATCTGAGCCTTGGACCCACTGGCATCTGGAGGAGTGATCACCAGAGACACACCCCAACTACACCACCTGGAGGAAAAGATGAGTCGACAACAAGGTAAGAACACATTCAACAACACAAAGAGCAACACACCATCAAAAACTAGTGACTCTACAGTAGCAAGTCTACAGTAGCAAGACTTGAACACCCCAACACTGATGAAGCAGAAGAAAACAACCCAAAAATAACAATTAGAGAAAAATGATTGAGGCCCTTAAAGAGGAAATTAAAAATCCCCTCAAATAAGTGGAGGAAAAGACAAACAAAAAATTAGAAGAAGTCAACAAATGCCTTAAAGAAAACCAAGAAAAAGCAATCAAACAGGTGAAAGAAATGATTCAAGACTTGAAAACTGAAAAACAGGCAATAAAGAAAACACAAATGGAAGGAATTCTGGAAACAGAAAATATGAGTAAACGATCAAGAACCACAAACGTAAGCATAAACAGCAGAATACAAGAGATGGAAGAGAGAATCTCAGGCATTGAAGATACGATAGAGGAAATAGATTCATCGGTCAAAGAAAACGTTTATCTAACAAAAACTTAACACAAAATATCCAGGAAATATGGAACACCATAAAAGGCCAAATCTAAGAAGAAAGAGAAGTCCAACTCAGAGGCACAGAATATATATTCAACAAAATCATAGAAAAAACTTTCCCAACCTAAAGAAGGATACAAAAAGCTTATAGAACACCAAATAGACTGGATATCAAAAATATTCTCTTGCCATATAAATAATCAAAACAATAAACATACAGAAAAAAGAAAGAGTATTAAGAGCTGCAAAGGAAAAGGTCAAGTAACATATAAAGGTAGACTTATCAGAATTACACCCGACTTCACAATGGAAACAATGAAAGCCAGAAGATCCTGGACAAATGTTATGCAGACACTAAGAGACCACGGATGGCATCCCATAATACTATACCCAGAAAAACTTTCATTCACCGTAGATGGAGAAAACAAGATACTCTACAACAGAACCAGATTTAAAAAATACCTATCCACAAATCCAGCCCTACAGAAAGTACTAGAAGGAAAATCCCAACAAAATACAGATAATAGGCGATCTCATGGAAGTAAATCCCAAAGAAGGGAAAATCACACACACAATACAATCATCTATGCCCCAAATATAAGAGCACTTACCAAAATTAAATCAAGACCCGATAAGCAAATTAAATAGACCTATAAGTGCAAAGGAAATAGAAACAGTCATCAAAAGTCTCCCTACCAAAAAAAAAAAAAAGCCTAGGACCAGATGGTTTTAGTGCAGAACTCTACCACATTAAAAAAAACTAATATTACTACTTCTCAAATTGTTTCACACAATAGAAACAGAAGGAATATTGTCAAACTCTTTTTACACGACTACAGTTACCCTGATATCCAAACCACACAAAGACACAACTAAGATAGAGAATTACAGAACAGTCTCCGTGATGATCACTAACGCAAAATACTCAATAAAATACTGGCAAACTGAATCCAAGGATACATCAGAAAAATCATCCACCATGATCAAGTAGGCTTCATTCCAGAGATGCAGGGATGGTTCAACATACAAAACTCTGTCAATGTAATCCACCATATAAACAAACTGAAAGAAAAAAAATCCACATGATCATCTCATTAGATGCTGAAAAAGCCCTCAACAAAATTCAACACCCCTTTATAATGAAAGTCTTGTAGAGATCAGGGATACAAGGAACACACCTAAACATAATAAAGGCACTATACAGCAAGCCAACAGCCAACATTAAACTAAATGGAGAGAAACTCAAAGCAATACCACTGAAATCAGGAACAAGACAAGGTTGTCCACTCTCTCCATGTCTATTCAATATAGTTCTTGAGGTCCTAGCTAGAGTAGTAAGACAACAAAAGGAGATAAAGAGGATACAAATCAGAAAAGAAAAAGTCAAACTTTGAAATAGTCAAACTATAGTATACATAAATGACACCAAAAATTCTACCAGAGAACTCCTATACTGCATAAACAACTTCAGTAATGTGGCAGGATATAAGATTAACTAAAAAAAAATTAGTAGCCCTCTTTTATGCGAATGATAAACTCTGAGAAAGAAATCAGAGAAACAACACCCTTCACAATAGCCACAAATAGCATAAAAATCTCGGAGTAGCTCTAACCAAACAAGTGGAAGACTTGTATGACAAGAACTTTAAATCTTTGAAGAAAGAAATTGAAGAAGACGTCAGAAAATGGAAAGATCTCCCATGCTCATGGATGGGTAAAATTAACATATGAAAAATGGCAACCTTACCAAAAGCAATTTACATATTCAATGCAATGCCCATCAAAATCCCAGCAAAATTCTCCAAAGACTTCGAAATTTTCAGCTTCATATGGAAAAAAAATAGTCAAAACAATCCTGTACAATAAAGAAACCTACAGAGGCATCACCATCCTTGACTTCAAACCCTACTACAGAGCTACGGTAATGACAACAGCCTGGTATGACATAAAAATAAAAAGGAGGACCAATGGAACCAAATCAAAGATCCGTATACCGATCCACACACCCATGAACACCTGATTTTTGACAAAGAAGCAAAAATTATAAAACAGAAAAAAAGAAAGCATATTCAACAAGTGGTGCTGGCATAACTGGATATTAACACGCAGAAGGATGCAAATAGATTCATGTCTATCACCATACACAAAACTCAAGTCCAAATGGATCAAAGACCTCAACATAAAACCAACCACACTGAGCCTCATAGAAGAGAAAGTGGGAAGTAGCCTTGAATGCATTGACACAGGACACCACTTCCTAAATATAACCCCAGTAACACTGACACGGAGAACAACAATTAATAAATGGGACCTCCATTTATTGTGAAATTCTTCTCACAGAAACTGAGAAGCTTCTGTGAAACAAAGGACATGGCTCACAAGACAAAACTACAGCCTACAGAATAGGAGAAGGTCTTCACCAACCCACATCGGACAGAGAACTGACCTCCAGTATACAAAAATAAAACTCAAGAAATTTGACATCAAAAGAACAAATAATCTAATAAAAAATGGGGTACAGATCTAAACGGAGAACTCTCAACAAATGAATCTCATGACTGAAAGACATCCAAGGAAATGTTCAACAGCCTTAGCCATCAGAGAAATGCAAATCAAAACAACTCTTAGATTCCATCTTATACCTGTCAGAGTAGCCAAGATCAAAAACACTGATGACAGCTTATGCTGGAGAGTCTGTGAAGCAAAGGGAACTCTCATCCATTGCTAGTGGGAGTGCAAACTAGTCCAGCTTCATTGGAAATCAGTATTGCAGTTTCTTGGAAAATTATGAAGCAATCTACCTCAAAACTCAGTCATACCACTTTTGGGTATGTATCCAAAGGATTCTTGGTGTGGGAAGTCCTTCTGTATATGTGTTGCTTTTATTGGTTAATAAAAAAGCTGGCTTTGCCTGTGATAGGGCAGAGTGGAGCTAGGTGAGTGGGAGGGGCAGAACAAAACTGAATGCTGAGAGAAAGAGGGTGGAGTCAGAAGATGTCATGTAGCCACCAGAGGGGAAAGACCAGAGCTGCAGTTGGAACCTTGCTGGTAGGTCACAAGCCTCATGGTAAAATATAAAATAATGGAAATGAGTTAATTCTATATGTAAGAGCTAGCTAGCAATATATTCAAGCTATTGGCCAAACAGCTTGATTATTTCGGGTACCTGGGTGACCGGGAAATGAACAAGCGGCCTTCTCCAACAGATGCTCAGTCTTACCACAAGGACATATGCTCAACTATGTTCATTGCAACATTATTTGTAATAGCCAGAACCTGGAAAAAGCCTAGATGCCCCTCAATCAAAGAACGGATAAAGAAAATATGGTACTTTTACATAATGGAGTACTACTCAGTGGAAAAAAGCAAAGCAAAACAAAACAAAACAATATCTTGAAATTCGCAGGCAAATGGATGGCCTAGAAAGAATCATATTGATTGAGGCAACCCAGACCCAGAAAGACAAATATAGTATGAACTCACTCATAAGTGGGTTTTAGACATAAAGCAAAGAAAAATGAACCTATAGTCTATAACCTCAGAGAATCTAGACAACAAAGAGGACCCTAAGAGAGACATACATGGAACTACATAGGAAGAAGAAAAGGACAAGATCTTCTGAGTAAATTGGGAGCAGGGTGGCCATGAGGGAGAGTGGAAGGGAAGTGGGAGGAAGGGAGGAAAGTGGAGAAATATGTATAGCTCAATAAAAATAATAAAAAAACCAGTGTGGAACAAACAATTTACCTGCATTTTATTTAGTGGAAAATAACTTTTGTAGGCTCTTTATCAGTAAGAGATTATTTTTTATGGACGTTTACCTTAGTAACCACATTATTCAATAAGCTAACAACCCACTCTGTTTCAGGTGTTACATTTTTAGAGAAATTAACCAAGATTTTCCAGAAAGCAACTTAGAGCACAGAGCCAAATTTTCAGTAATGATACACAGGCAAAAGCTTACCCAATAAAAATAGTTTAAAATCATGAAAAAAAGATGGAGGATGCTCTTTTCCCATGGAGAGGTAAACTGAGGCAGGCAGGCAGGGAGCAGGGCGGCACTGTGATACCATCAAAGAGGCTCTCATTCTGGAATTCTGAGGCTGGAAGAATTCAGAGGAATATGGACCTTGCATCTCAACAAGTCTGCTTAGGGCTGAACAGGAAGGCCACGGGAAAACTGAGGGCTCAGTAGGGTCCTCTTTCAAAGTATCTCCCCATTTGTGGAGTTACCTAACTCCTGTAAAGAGGGCTGGAGCCGGTTAGCAATTCCCCGGGGTTCCATTGGATTCATTGTCTTTGAGGACAAGAATGAGACAGAGTTGTTGAAGACCACAGAATATCCAACTCAGAGGAGAGCAATAGGCTCCCTCTGTGCTTTCTGGCCAGGATGCTACAATAGTCCTTCAGATGAAGGAGTTTCTCTTTCACACACATTTTCTATTCTTTTGTCAGGAGAAAATAATTGCTTTAAAAATTAAATGCAAGCATTTAATTTCTCTTTAATTTAATTTAAATGAGGCATTTAAAATTTAATTTAAATCTTAAAAATTAAAAGATGCATGTATGAACATATTAATATATGTGAATAATACTAATATTATAATACTAATAACACAGAGAACCTCAAAATTGCACTTTTAGGGAGATGTCTACATGTATATGTCATACTTGAATGAAAAAAGGAATAAAAACTTAAAAAAGGAAAGGAAAGGACATGTCTGCTCCTAGGTATGGTGGACGAGAAAGTTTATTACAGATAAAAGGGCGAGCATAGCCAGAGGCGGGGCATCTGGGCGAATACAGAGTGGACGTGACCACGCTGAGCCACATGGTGAGAGGCGGAGGGGAAGGGAGAGAGGGAACCAGGTTCAGAGGCCAAAGAACAAAAAAAACCCAGCTAACCAAACTTCTGGATTATGTAGGGAAGAGCCTCTGGGGGAAGGGCAGCCCAGGCCCTGGGCTGGAGAGTTCAGGGTACCATAGCGGGTGTGCCAGCCATAGCCTGTAACAGGTGGTGACTGAGGGATGCTGGGGGAACCTGGAGGTCAGGTCTGCTTTGATATGGGCATCAAATGGGCATCTCAGCCATTTGTCCTGGATCTGAAACTTAACAATACTTACGTTTGTACATAAAATATATTTTTTCTTTTTTATTTAATTAAAATATAATTACAGCATTTCCCCGTCTTTCCCCTCCCTTCTGTCCCATCTGTGTCCTCCTCCAAACCTCAGGTCCTACTCTAACTATTGTCCAAACATATAAATGGGAAATTATAGGAAAGCCTCCTGAGTTCATTCAGTATTGCCTACATGCATATGTTTCTAGGGCTAACCACTTGGAATTGGATAGTTGTCTTAGTGTGATTTAGAAAAAAAGCGGCGTGTGAAGAGAAAGATGCTACGCAACAGAGCGCTCAGGTGGAGAGGTTTTTTTTTATTGGGGGAAAAAGAATGGGAAAGGGGGCAGGGAAGAGGCGAGACCTGGCCTTTGGGGACAGGCCTGACAGAAAAGGAGATGGAGAAGGAAAGAGAGAGGGATAAAGACAGAGACAGAGACAGAGACAGAGACAGAGACAGAAAGAGGGAGAGATGGGAGGTGGGCAGGGAGCTTTTAAAGGGGAACACGGAGAACGTGCACAGGCGGTGCTCTTAGTGGCTACAGCAGAGGACGTACATCCTAAGGTCAGACCAGAACAGATGCCTAAATACTAAGACTTAGTGTTTCTATTACTACGATGAAACACCGTGACCAAAAGGCAAGCTGGGAAGGAAAGGGTTTATTTAGCTTACACTTCCGCATCCCTGTTCATTATCAAAGGAAGTCAGGACAGGAACTCAAGCAGGTCAGAAACTTGGAGGCAGGAGCTGATAGAGAGGTCAAGGAGGGGTGCCCTTACTGGTTGGCTTCCCATGGCTTCCCCAGCCTGCTTTCTTATAGAACCCAGGACCACCACCCAGGGATGGCCCCAACCACATAAATCACTAACAACAACAACAACAACAAAATGCCTTGTAGTTGAATCTTACAGAGGCGTTTTCTCAGCCGAGGTTCTCCATTTTCAGATACCCCTAGCTGTGTCGAGCTGATGTAAGACTAGCCAGCACAATAAGTAAGCCAAAGGCTCATCCCTGGGAAGACCAAGTCTCCACCTTTCAACAGTTGTCAATTGCTTGCAGTTCTTCCACAAGACATACACACTTGACAGCAAACAAATCTCTGGCATGTGTACAAACTCACGGGGATGAAACAGCTCATTACTGATTGAGGAATGGGCCGAGGAAGAAACCGAGAAAGAAAGAAAATATTCCCTGGCACTAACTGGGAATGAAAACACAAGAAAACTTCTTTAACTGCCGCTAGAGCTACAAGGAGGGGGTGGGGCTGGCAGGGCCTAATCTGAGGGAACCTTAAGTAAGTTTGCTGGCTGATTTTTTTTTTGAGTCTGCACATGCGCACTGAGTACCTTCCTTGCTAGCACACTGGACAGCCCTCCATGGTGAATGTGCGCTGTACCTGGCACGAGCTAGGCGCTGCTTCCTTGTGTTTACCAGCGTTGCTTGGCGACCGCGTTGCCAACTGCAGTTGACACCTAGTAAACCAACACGGAGCTTCCTTACTGGGATACTGTGGCAAGACTTGGCTCTGAGTTTCCTTCGATATTCAAACCTTTAGGAACTGATTTCCTACACATTTTGGTTCTGGGTTTGGGAGAGGCCATCTTGGCATAGTCTCTTATCTTGGGTTGGGAATGCAGGAGAAGCTTAGCGGGAAGGAAGGGACCTGGAAAGCAGACATTTACCATGGAGATATTCTTCCCCAAAAAGGAAAGGACACCCCTGGGATTTTGTGATGGCCTGGATAAGATCTTCGTGGGCTTTGGGAACAAGGACGAGAGAGGCTGCCAGCCGCCCAAATACCACACCAGCTATGCACCTTTCTATCCTATCCACAAGGCTGCAAGCACAGGTGACATAGATACAGTGAAGAGCTTTGTCCAAAAGGGAATTTTTGCCATGGAACAAATAGATTGGAAAAACAGGTAACAGTGGGGTTGGAGCTGCGAGGGAGTGTATGGGTACCTTGGAGGGAGGCGCGATTACTGGCGAGCAGGCCAGCTTCCTGTCAGAGGAGAGTAAAGAGAAGCATCTGTCGTGAATCTTAGACTGCACATCTGAGAAGGATGTCACACCCAACTGGTCCTCATTAACAACGAAACAAACCAAGATCAATGCTCCTGTTCTTGACAGTTCTCCTTCTAGGGCACTTACTGGCCTTCCCAAGGGTTTCAGTAAACTTGTATAATACAGCTTTAGTGTATCCATTAGAGAAGATAAAACATAGCGTCATATAAATTGTGGGAAAGTGCACAAGAGAAATTTCTAGTACATACCAACTTCCCACCTAAAGGTTTTCTTTTTCTTTTATTTTTTTTTCCTTTTTTTTCTTTTGGGTTTTTGAGACAGTGTTTCTCTGTGTAGTTCTGGCTGTCCTGGAACTCACTCTGTAGACCAGGCTGGCCTTGAACTCACAGAGATCTGTCTGCCTCTGCCTCCCAAGTGCTGGGATTAAAGGTGTGCACCACCACTGCCCGTCTGGGTTTCCTTCCTTCCTTCCTTCCTTCCTTCCTTCCTTCCTTCCTTCCTTCTTCCTTCCTTTCTTTTTCCTTCCTTCCTTCCTTCTTCTTTTCTTCCTTCCTTTCTTTCTTTTTTTTAAAATAGAAGTTAATATTCACTATGTAAAGTGTATTTCCAGATGTGTACAGGAATGTACATTATTTATTGAGAGAACTTAACAATAGAAGATGGTTTGTGGTCTCATATTGATTTACTATTTCATCTACTTTTGTTATGGGTGCCATGTTCATTTGATCATTTTCTGTACTTGGAGCCTTCCCGCTCACTAGTTTAAACACTCCTGAAGGGCTATTCAGCATCTTCTTGATAAACTAAGCCAGTTTATAGTAAGATTTGCTGATGAGTCCTGGTTTTCCTACAAGCATTAACTCCAATGATTTGTACTACACCATATGGCTCACTGGCACCTTTGACAGTTTTCAGACCATTAACTCATCACTACAGTGTCCAGGTCATTCCTGAGCAGGTGCATGGATCCGTACTGTTGTGTGCCTGCTCTCTCCTCAGATTCCTCTGTATTGGTGCCCTAAGAGGAGGGGGTCCCCTGAGCACTGCCCAGGTCTTACCAGTTCTCAGTCATCAGGGCTGTCACATCTGAAGCTGGGGCCTGGGCACTTTGTTCAGTAGGGTCCCGGCAGGGTGCCTCGACCCTGGCTGCAGGCTTGTTAATAGAAAGAATCTATATCCTAAAATACAGAAACAACTCACATTTGGGGAATGTGGACTCCCGTGAAACTGTCTGCTCTTTGCAAAAAGAGGCAATAAAATGACTTTTCTTCTAAAGAAAATCAAATTTTAAAATTCAGAGTCCTTCAGTGCTTGCTGTCTGGTGATTATAATTGCCTGTGTAAGTTTTGAGAAACTGTCCCTAAAGTTTACACATGTCCCTTTCGTACTTGCAGGACTGCCCTGCATTTTGCCTGTGTCTATGGCCAACCAGAGGTGGTGACGGTCCTGGTGGAGGGCAGCTGTGACATTAGTCCAAAGGACATCAACAACACCACACCGTTAATTAAGGCATGTGACAGCCATCAGTTTCAGATGATGGAAATTTGAAACACGCTTTCATATTAAAAAAAAAATGAAGCTATATCTTTTAAATGTAACTAAATGCTGTAGCCTGTGGAACGCTGATCTCTTAACAGTCTGTATGTTGGCGTCACATCCACAGGCTGCACAATGCAGACAGACGGAATGCCTTGATATTCTGCTGAAGCATGGTGCTGACCCGAATATCATGGACTCTCACGACAACACCGCTCTGCACTACGCCGTTTACAATGGGGATGTCGAAACAGCCGCTAAGCTGCTTGAATACAAGGCAAACACTGAAGCAACAAACGAGGTATGCAAAACCCGCCTTTTTATTCTAATATATTTGAAAAACACAGGTTTTAACAGCCATGTGTATGTAGAGTCAATTTTCTGTCTTTTCAAAGCTCTAGTCCTCTAATGGAAATGTTTTGAAATAACCCAACCATTGAAGATGCCACTTTAAATATTGGTGCAGCTTTCTTGAATGCATTTCTGACAAATATTTGGCAGAGCAATGAATTCGCTAGAGCACCAATCTGCCTATTTTTAAGACTGAAAAAAGCTTTTCATTGACTTGTTAAAAATGACACCCAGCGTGAACATTGGCCTTTGCTATTAACTTTATCTTAAATGAGAAAGAAGTGTTTTATGATACAGGAACATCTGGATGCTGCAGACAAGTTATGTTGTGCAATTGATCAAGCTATTGATTGATAAGGCCAAAGGAGGAAAAAGAGAAAGGGAAGTTGATGAGAAATATTCATACAAATTTGGGGATTAGATAATTGAGGAAAAATATGAACGTTTCTTGATTTTTTTGAAAAACGACTCATTTTATGTAGATTTATTCTGTGCTCTTCAGTTGGATGAAAATTCCTAATAAGAGAACATTACTAGTTAACAAGCATACCCAGTGGTAAATTTTAATAGGACTCTGATGAAATTATGAACAGACAGCAATTACACAGAAGATAAAAAAAGAAAAAAGAAAAGAAAAGGAAAATTCAGTGATTCACCATGAAATGAATGACCATTGTCTGACAGAAATTGCTGCTTGGATAAGAGCCTAAAGTCTACTCTCAAATCTCCAATGCTTTGCTTGCACTTTAGAGGTTTTTATACTGCCTTTTTCAATCCAGTTATATTCTGAAATTTCTCTTGGTGCTTCTGCCCAAACCTCGCGAATGAAATGGAGTTTCCAGCAAAGGTGGTGGCATCCAGTTCTCCCTTTTGGCTGTGAGCCACCCTGTGGGTGCTGCACCTGGGACACGGGTCCTCTGGAAGGGCAGACAGTACTCAGTCACTGAACCTCTCCCCAGCCCCAGGAGATTCCTAAAGAACTGTGGATTTCAAGTGGCTCTTAAGGAACCAAGCACGGACTACATAGAGCTCATTTTATTGTCTGACACCTGTGATCAAGTTGTCCCTATTGTCTGAGGCCCAGAGTGCTCCCGTTTGCTAGGGAGCCCTCCAGGTTAGTACCTGTCATCTACTTAGCCTAAACGTGTGTTCTCATGAACAGGTGCTTGATAGTGATTTGTGGTAGAGATTTTAAACTTTCAAAACAGTTTGTAAGAATATAGTGTATTTTGTTTTTATTTTTGTTAGTCCCTTAGAAATGGAATTGGAAGCTGCCAGGCATTGGTGGCACACCTTTAGTCCCAGCACTCGTGAGGCAGAGGCAGGTGGATCTCTGTGAGCTCGAGGCCAGCCTGGTCTACAAGAGCTAATTCCAGGACAGTTAGGGCCTGTCAGTTTCCCCCAAGACAGTTGCACAGAGAAACCCTGTCTTGGGGGAAAAAAGGGGTTGAATTTTAGAAATTAGAAGGTGTTATTTTAAAACGTGTTCTTTGCCCCTGTTGTGAACACATTCATACTGAAATGCCTGATGTACTCTAAAGGTTATGGCAACTGCAAACAAAATTGCACCATTTTGCACCGATGAAGGTGACCTCATAGTTTTCCTAAATGACTTGCTGTGGATTAACCCCTCTGTACACTGTGAATATGGATTACTCTCGTTGGTTAATAAAGAAACTGACGTGCAGGTAGCCACACAAGAAATATAGGCAGGACAGCCAAACTGAGAATGATGGGAAAAGAGAAGGCGGAGTCAGGAGATGCTGCCAGCTGCCCGAGGAAGCAGGATGTGTAGAAAATGAGGCAACAAGCCATGAGTCATGTGGCAAAGCATAGATAGAAATACAGGTTAATTTAGGTGTAAGAGTTAGTTGGTAACAAGCCTGAGCTATGGGAATAGCATTTGTAGCTTATATTAAGTCTCTGAGTGGTTATTTGGGAAGTGGCTACAGCACAGGAAAACTCCATCTAGAGTGACTGATAAGGACGCTAGTGTCTCAGGTTCTGGCACCACACATAAAAGGGAATTAACAAGTTTCTCTGTAGTTGCACAAGACACCTGCTGCATCTCAAAATTCTGAACACTGTGTTCTTTGAACTCTACATCCTTAGATGTTAGTGTCTCCATAAAAGGCATCTTAAAAAATTAGAAATTATGAAAAATAAAAGACATTTCTCTGATGGAGGTCCTGTACTACTACTTTTTTTGTCACATTCCTGGACAGCTGGTCATGCAATATTTTTGTTGGGGCGTGGAACACCCGCAAAAGAGACCTTTCTTTGTAATGTAGGTAGAAATAAAATAAAATATAGGTGGGGAAATTGAACTTATTTGCCAGCAAATATACAGAAAATTTTGCTACCGTGGTTTTTGTTGTGAGTTGTTGAAATGAAGATATAGAATCAAGAAACTTTTGGTAGACAGGAGCAATCCTATGATCCCAAAATACCACACTACATGTTGACAAAAGTAAAAAACTGTGGCAATAGGAAATCTCTGTGTGAATTTTGGAATGAATATGTGTGATCACTCTAGGTAGGGCATTTCATAAAATGGAGAAGCAAATGTGAAAGTCAGTGGGTTCAGGAAGAAATAACAATTTATTATCAGCATTTATGATTATGAGCTCAATGAATGTTTTCATTTCCAACTTATCACTGATTTTGTTTTTGACAGAACAAGATCACACCACTTCTGCTTGCTCTGAAACAAAACAAGGAGAAAATGGCAGAGTTCTTAATCAACAACGGGGCAAATACAAAAACATGTGATTTTCTGGGAAGGTAAAAAAAAGTCCTTGTAGTAATAAAGCCAGTGAGTTTGGCACCATAACGATCACCCAAGCCACGAAGTTAAGTTCATAGGAAGAAGAATTTAACTTTTACTTACTGAGACAACATTAACCTAGATCATCAGTTTGGTACAAAAGAAATTACTCAGTGTGAACAACAAAAGACAGCATACAATAGGGCCTATTTTTCATGATAATATAAAACAATGTTGATTAATTGTATTACAACTTATTCATCAGGTAACTTATTTAGCTATACAAGTCTCATATTTTGTTGGTTTTTAAGATGTTAATTCTAATTTTTGAACAGCAGTATGACACTATCTTTACAGTATTTATCATCCATCCTTGTATACTGCTTCCTGAAAAATGCAAATCTGTTGGATGGCTGTTTCTCTTATATTTCTCTGCAAAATATTGTCTGGATGTCCCTCAGTAACTATTAATTTCTATCACCACACGGTACTTCTACGTTTCTTGTTTTTTTCCCTCTGAATTTATTTTGAAACTTTATTCTTTGGCATGGTCAAAAGAATGAAAAACTACCTTTATTGAATGAGTTTGGATGAGTAAACACCATAGTTGGATGCTAAGAAGAAATCTCAATATTCACACAGGACTGAACCTCAATCTAGCTTTCATGCTTCCTGAACGTACAACCTTAGGAATGTTGCATATCACTCGGTTTATTTCCTGACTCAAAAAACAGGGTCATGCCAGTACATATTATGTGTTATGTGCAATGTAGTCCTAGCATGTGGTCATCTCCTGCAAACACCATTGCTACCATTATTATTAAATTATCTATTTTGTAATTTACTATGATTATGTTAATCATGCAGTAAACTTTTCCCCTTTGATCTTAATCTGATTATGTGTTACAGTATATTATGTCAGGCTAGGGAAGAAACAAATAATTCTCCACTTAAATTGTTACCTGTATTGTTAATAGCCTCAGTATTTGTGAATGAAAGGACATAGAACTATAAATTCTGCTATGTAATTCCATAGCGAGAGAATGGGTTTTCTGTTAACTTTTCCCCAATTTGTCCCAAAGATAATTTACAGGATGAACATTTGAGCTCCCAACACGTGTGTGTCTGTTAGTGGATGGTCAATTCTATATAAACAGTCAGTGTTTCAAACTGCAAAACATATTCAGCGAGGTGTTTAACAGCTTTATTAAAGTACCCGACAGCCAGGTTCTGCCTCTGCTCTTTTAGAAGCACCCTTATGTATGCTGTAAGGTGTGGGTCCGAACTTATCATCAAGCTTCTTCTTCAAAGAGATATAGATACCTTTAAGCAAGACGCCTTCGGCTGGACAGCGAAACGTTATGCTGTTGAAAGTAAAAGCAACGTGTAAGTGTTTACATTCCTTGTTAATTAACATTCAATGGAGATGCAAAGTAATTACAAATACCACGTCTTATCTCTATAATTTAGGTCGTTTTGGAATGGCACTGACAGAGTCCATCTCATTATCTCGATGCTAACCAAAGCTGTAGATGAATTAGAAGAAGCAACGGATACAGCATTCTTTGTCTCGGGATTTATTTATATGTGTGTAGTAGGGTGTGGGGGGGTGGATGTTGACAATTGAACCTGGAACTTCACATGATTTTGTCAAGCATTTTATCCAAGGACTATATAGCTATCTCTTAGGTTAGGACTTTTTAAACTCTATTGGTGAAGAAAGCTTGTTAAACCCTAATCTTGAGAATGTATAGTGATGTCCACCAAAAGAAAGTCAGATTTGAGCCATGTAGAGCTATTGGCAACATCACCTGAAGGAAACACATACATATGCAACAAAAGCATTCCTAGTTCCAGATCTCCATGGACATCCAGCTTCCAAAGCTTGTTATACCCTTCTGCCAGGGCCTTGTTATCTCTGTTGGGTGGGCATTACTGTTTTCTAATGCTGCTGTTGCCTTTTGCCACATAGTGTGCCCCCACCTTTTGCTTTCGGAGAGATAGGACCAATGAGGCATTTTAGAGTCCCTGTGCACCCTAGTGAGAATGAAATATGACAGGGGCTTGGGAAATATGACTACTTATTGATACCAAGAAACCTGAGTGAATTGATGGTCATAAGGACATTTGGAGACCTGGTAGACTCAGGAGCACTTGGACACATGAGTGGATTGGGAATTTGAGGGACCCAGAGGTATTTTGGGATCTGAGTTTACTGGAATTCCTTTTGCATCTGGGGAAATGGTATTTAGGGGGACTTAAAGGCCAGGAGTCATTTAGACTAAGGACCATTGGATATGGTGGGATATGGGAGGACATGGGCATGGACAGGAGATCACTTAACATTTGCATATTGACATCAAGTCCATACTAATGTGCTGTGGGAACTCCTTCAACCAATAGCCTTTAAAATACTAGTCCACTTGGGCATGGTCTCTTATACTATAAATTCAGCTGTAAGCTTGTATGCTCTCTCTCAGCTGTTGGATTTGGTTCCTGTTCTCCATTTATTCAGAGGACTGTGAACTGTGAGTCTACCCCAGGGATAAATAAGCCTTTATTATACTCAATTCTGAGCTAGTGTGGGACTACTTTATAGCATCTACCTCTTCAATGCTTTGCTAGCTCAGGAAATTTTAGACTTTTATCTTTACTGTCTAAAAATTTTGCACTTTTGGTCCATATATAATCCATATATTTGAGGTATGAATAGTTCCACATTGTTTAACTAGCTGTTTAGATTTTGAAGTGTTAAATGAATGATTTTCTTTGATGATTTTTTTTTCATGATGAAGAATAGAATAACTATTAACAAAGCAGGCCTTAATAGTTTTTGGTAATGTCAACATAAGAATATCACATCTTGCGAGGAAATACATGCTGAACATTATTTGGAAGTCTAAGACAGTTCAGCCTTAAGAGACAAATGATCTCTTGTTTCTCTATTTGTCATGTATACTTTATATTACCTTGTTTAATTTTAACAACCTCTTATACAAAAGCAGTAAAGTCATTATTTTTTTTTAGAGGAAGACATCAAACCTAATAGAAATCACATGTCCAAGAGCAAGCAGCTATTGGCTACAAATGTAAGATTTCTTCTGAGTTTAGGATACTTTCCACTATGCTGAGAAAATTTAGTTCATGTATGGGGTTGCTTTTGATTCATGACCATTCTACTTCATTTTTTCTTGTTTAGTTATAAGCTTAATAAAATACAGAACCCACATGTTTGTAGCATATGTTTAAAAGGTCTGATACCAGAATAACAACACCATGGATAATGCCAGAAATACTCCTCTGAGTGTAATGTGACAGGAAAGTGATTTCATATCATTATTGACTGATTTGCCATTCTTTTTGTCCATGGCAGTAGAAAACTACTTATTGACTATGATGAAGAGAAAATGAGACAGACATGTTCAGGTAAGATTTCTGATAGTGAATTACTCTTGGCTTTCCAACTAGAGAAAAGAGCAAGGAAAGTTTGAAAATAAATGTAAATTGAATTGGTATTTATCTTGTTTTCTAAGGATCTAGAGATCAGAATCCTTCTAAAAAATTATATAAAATGTTTAATCCAAAACTCCTAAAATTGCTTTTAGTTAATTTCTTTGAAATATATATCATTGTATAGAAAGAAAAATAATTGTACGAGTGACACATTAAAATTTGAATAGTTAGAAAATGGATTTTCTCTGAAATATTGGAATAAATGTACTGAATTTAGTAAGGGAATATTGTTATATATGATGTAAAGTTCTCTAATCAACATTGAGATTTATTCACTTTGGTTCATAGTCAGTTCTTCATAGAGATCATATTTTTCTATTACTTATCTTGTTCACACTGACATAAACACACTTTCTGTTTTCTTTATGTTAGTTAGGAACAAATGACATTTTCTAAATGTGTTCTAAATGTATTATTTATTGTGTGTTATTCACACATGGCATAGAGGCCCAAAAATGTGAGCCTATCCCATCTTGTCTGAAGGTCAGAGAGTTTGAGCTTGCTCAAGGTTGTTGATAGCAACTGTGGCTACACACCCTGATGTAGGGTTTGGTTACTTGGTGTTTTGGACATTGAGATGACCCATAGAGGTAGATCCACTCCACTCTGAACAGAAGCCAAAGAATTCAAGCATACTTCTGCTGCTTCTTTAGAAATAGGAGGTTTGACCTAGGGAATGACTGCCTTCAGCATACTCTAGGGTAGGTTCACTGCCTAAACAACAGAAAGCCTTTCTCAAGAAATAATGACTTGATGTCTCCAGTATTGGGGCAAGTAGCTGCTCTAGTTTTCCTTTGTATCATGTTAAAGCAGTCTTTTGGCTTCCTCCCCCTTTTGTATTAGGGTATAAAAGTGTATGGAAAATAAATGCGGGTAAATTCAGCATTCGGTATTCATTGAGTTGCCCTACCCTTACTATCCTGTGTCTCCGTGATTCTTTCTTATCTCTATCCCTCCTACTTACCATTTTCTAACACTTGCGTTCCTACCCTGGAATGTACGAATCCACCGAGCCTAGGATCGTGACAGAAGTCACCCCAAAATGGTGGCTCCTGACACCTGGCATGAAAGCAGGAAGGCATGCTAATGAAAGAAGGGAGCAGGATTAGCATGAGGAGGACTCAGAGGGATGGGGAAGAGCAATGTGGAAGGAAGAACAAGAGTACTGTATCACGAAATGTCAAGACTAAACCCGTTACTTTGCGTGTTAACTTTAAAACTGATCAAATGTGCATTCATATGCTCTATTACTGTACTTCTGTCCTGTCACTGTCTTACTTCGAGTTGGCTTCAGAGATAAGTTCCAGGAGCCCCAAAGAGCTACGCTCAGCCACCATTCCAGTTGGGAATATTAAGATTTCCACTAAGTATGAAAACCGGAGAAATCTTCAGTCAGTATACATATTTGGAAGAGGAACACGTAAAGGAACACTAAGCTCATCTTCCGCATCTGGGCACAGATGTAGGTACAAATGATGCAGCTGAAGAGGCTCCATCATTCAGAAGTCATGGTCAAGGTGTGTCTGAAGGACATTGTACTAGTTCTGCTCTGTAAAGTGGTCTTGAGAGAGTCCTTTTTGGTTGAGGGGACAGGCTGCTTTACAGGGCACAGTTGGTCAAGTTCCAGCGACAGCCTTGCCATCACGGATGACTCCCTTTCTTGGGGAATAGGTTTATCGTGCAAGGCTCTCTTGTCCCCAGGAAAAAGGTTTCACAGGATCCGTAGGAGTCTTTAGGCACCGTTTGAGAACCTTGATTGGGAGACTGTTTAATACTGATAATACGTTGTCTCGGTTACTCTTTGTGGAATTCAGGAATAAAGAGGAATGACTGAGGTCGGGCATGCCTATGTTTTAGAAGGAAAGTTCTTTAGGGTTTAATACGCCTGTGTGCCAAGGTTGGCAGCTGACACAGCACACAGGAAAAAGACTTCAGATGGAGAGCTGTCGAGGCTTGTTCGCATTTTCAGTTACACCGCAGGACCAAGTGAGCTATCAGTGCCCTTTAGCCCATTTTCTAAGTGTCTATTGCATCCTGATGAGTTAGCAAAATTAAAACACTTGATTAGAACCACAGACACGAGGATTCCGTTCCTTCCTGTGTCTTTGCAAGTGCTAACCCCTTTGTTGTCTACACGGATTGACTGCACCTCCTTTTGCTTTGTAGAGATCACCAGGAAAAAGGCTTGCTCAACGGTAATGACTTTGATAGTTTTCCTGAATTACTAAGTAGATACCATATGCAGTATTTAACACTTAGCAATTATCCTGTTTCAAAGCCCTTCCTGCCTACCTCGAAAGTGAAGGATGCTCTTCAAAGTAAAGAAGTGGAAAAGTCAGAGGCGAAACCATCCCAGTCAAGTAAGATTTTCAGTTTAAGTTATTTGGAAAGAAGTAGGTGAAAAATTAATGCTCCCAGCCTACCCGTTCCTAAGGCTACCATCCCCAAAGATGGTGTAAACTGCCGCAGCCAATGAAGTGGTCGTTCCAGGCACCAATATTTTAGAAAAAGGTCTTTATTAGTACATGAAAGAGATGGTGACAAATAGGTGTTTTGACTTAATTTTATCCTTTCGTGTAGCTTTGGAGCCTGCTCCGGAACTTGCTCTGTAAAGGCTTGCGCCACGGCTACTCAGCTTTCTTTTATCTTTTCTGGGCAAGTGTTAAATCGAGTCCCATTTGCAGGTTAAGCCACAATCTACACCCAACTGCCCTTCCGTTGTTCTCTGTTCTCAATGAGCTTAGGGAAATGAGAACCAGAACATTTAGAGAAAAGTACGAGAAAGCGTTCCTTCAATACCAGCAAGGAAAGTGGTTCCCTCTCATCTCATCTTACAGCTTTAAAACATTGCGTACTGTTCATTCTTGTGTGTGAATGAGCGTGCGTGCGCGCGTGTGCGCACGCACACACACACACACACACACACACACACACACACTTGCAGGGCATACAGAGGCACACATGTGGAGGTCAGAGGACAACATTGGTAGGAACAAGTTATCTCCTTCAGGTATGTTAGTTTCCGGGATGCAGCTCATGATATCGGGTTTCACAGCAAGAGCCTTTACTGATGAGCTGGACTACACGAGCAGCACAGGTATTTAATATTAACGACCAGGTTTGAGTTCTTCAGGGAATGACATTTGTTCACCTTTTAAAATGTTAATAAAGTTGTTCTGCCGTGGAAATAGATAAATTCTTGTCACACGTTTCGTGAAGCTTTACCTCAATTTTGGCCAGCTTCATCCTCATTTTGTTATTCTACTATTAACTCTCCGGGCTCTGACCATTCCTGTGAACTTCACGTCCATCTTCACCACATTTAGAGTCATAAATCACCATGGAAAACGTGAAGAGAAAAAACAAAAACATGCTTTGGAAAATTAATGGCTAAGGCTCCAAAATACAAACTTCCATCATTTCAGTGTGAGGCTGGTTATTGGCATAATCTGCATCCTTAACCTTCTCTTCTGGACCACTTCTCTGGCATTCCTGGGATGCTGGTAATGACATCTTCCACCTCCTCCATGTTTTGGCTGACCTAACACGTAACTAATATAGGACTTCCTCTATGTTAACTCTGCCTTTCATGTTTTTATTTTTTACTAGAACATATCTGCCCAAACTCACATGCTAAGTGCTAAGTAGAGCAGAACTTATAAGTGGTACCTGTTAAGTGCAAGTAAAGAGATGGTGATATCTCTAACCAGAGACAAAGTAGGATGCCATGTTTGTGTGGAGATGTCACGAGGAAAATCACTGCTTTGTATACATATTTAGAAAATGGAATTAAAGTCTTATTGTCTGTTAGAATGCTTCTTGTCCTGTTGCTGTCCTTGCTTGTGTTAGTTTCAGAGCAAAACCTCCAGTAGCCCCAAAGAGCCAGACATACTCACTCATCTTAATAGGAGGATTAATGTTTCCAGTAAGTGTGAAATCAGAAGGCAAGAGCCATGTGACTTCTTTGGGAAACAGGCCTGAGAACAGCATGAATGGCTCTCCTTCTGGCAAGACCCCGAGACCCTGACCCATTCGGCCAAGCCTGTGGACAGTTCACAGCAAAACCCTGAGCGTGACCCCAGGAACATATGGGCTACGTGTTCTCCTTGCTTTCACCAAGCTAGCCACCCTGCTGGACTGAATGAGTCATAGTAGGCCATGACGTTGAATATTACATATTTGCATAACTGTTCTGGAAAGAATGATTTTAACCACAAGAGTTTTTGAGAAATGTTATTAAGTAGATGGTATGAAGAGTTAATGGGAACACTCCAGAAACAGGGAATGAAGCAGAAACATAGAAATTCACAGTACCCTCATTTCTAATAGCTGTGCCAATATCCCAAGAACTTAAGGGAGAAGGACATGCGAACAAGGAATAAACTGTGCCAACTATTAAGAGTCAGTTTTCAAGTTATGTTACCTATAGGCTAAATGGAAAAAACTGGTATATCCCCAGAGGAGATGGGATAGTATAGAATGTAGAATGGAATGATTCAGATTTGACTGCTGAGTTGATTGTGAGAACCCAGACCTTACCAGATGTAAATATTAACCACTAAAGACAAAACTGTCTCTTACCCTGCATGACGCTGTAACTGCAAATGCTGCCAACTGGGCACACTCCTCTACCTGTAGGTGTGCCTAGTTAGAAAACTTCCTTTCTAGGTTGCAAGACGGCTTATGCTTCTAACAGTAGAGATATAGATCAAGAAGCTAATGGCTACCAGTGGGAAAGCTGGGGGACAGAAGGGGAAAGAAGCAAGGAATACACTGGTAATCACTGTTAGCATTTTTAGAAACTTAGGAAGTAAAGATTGATTGTAAAATTGTTCATGCAAACCATTGAAACTGTATAAATTAAAAACAGCCCAGGATATCCAGAACCGCTTGTTTGAACAACAGGTGGTCACAATTTCTTCACGGTACTGACTTCCCACATCCATCCCAGCTCATTGAACCAGTCTGGAGCAAAGCTTTCAGCAATCAGAGAAATATTCATACAATGCACACTTTGGGAAGAGGACCCATAAAGGAACCAAGGAGTCTAGGGCTTATCTTCAGGGTCCGGTGACAGATTTCGGTAGAGATGATTTCAGCATTGAGGCAGGCTGGAGTGGTTGTGTAACTCAAGAGTCTTGGTCAAGGTGTGGTCTGGATGGACACGGTGCCAGTTTTGATCCTGTTGGATGATCTGAAAAGAATCCTTGTCATTTGAGGGGACACTGCACTTCTCAGGAGATGATGACTGGTGTCCCAGAGAGAGCCCTGACGTCACAGATAACTGTTGTGTTGCCTTGATTTATTTGCCGACTCAACACGTGCTAGAATGCCAAGGGAAGAATCATGTCTGTTGAGGAATTGCCTCCATCAGATTACCCTTAGTTAAGTATGTGGGGGCATTTTCTTGTTTGATGACTAACTTGCGAGGGCCCAGGTCACTGTGAGTGGTACCTTGCCTGGCAGGGGGTCCTGAGTTGTTTAAGAAGGTGGGTTGAGCAAGCTGCAAGAGGGAAAAGGCAGGAAGCAGTGTTCCCCCATGACTTCTGCTTCAGTTCCTGCCATCAGGTCCCTGGCCTGAGTTCCTGGGTTGGCATTCCTTGGTGATGGGCTGTAAATGGTAAAACGTGTGGTCACGGCAATAGAACCTAACTAGAGCAATCGCCTTCTTCTGGGAAAAGGTTTACCCTGCAAGGCTCTCTTGTTCCTGGGACAGGCCTTATAGACACCACTTGGAAGTCTGAACAGGAGAGCTGATAGCAATTGTCGGGATTGTTTTCTGTGGCTTCA
This sequence comes from Myodes glareolus, assembly GCF_982192425.1. Lineage (NCBI taxonomy): Eukaryota > Metazoa > Chordata > Mammalia > Rodentia > Cricetidae > Myodes > Myodes glareolus. The sequence goes on from NC_142046.1 coordinate 49,809,197, forward strand.
GCCCTGAAGAGGAACCTTGTAGGTTAGGCCATACTTATTGCTAGTCAGACACTCTGCGTTCAATATGCCTGCGTGTAGAGGTTAGTGGCTCAAAGCACAGGGAGGGATGTCCAAGTTTGATCCTGTTTAATTGGCATTGTAAGACAAGCGAGGAGCCAATATTTTTCAGAAAAAAGAAATGTGTGCCTATTTAGATCTTGATCATTTTAAACCAAAATATAATTTAGAAATATGAGCATCAGAATTCTGCTCTTTGCTATGTCTTCCTGAATGCTGGTTACCTTTGCTTTTTTGATCATATTTTAATCATATTTCCTGTTGCTTTTTAGAGAACACCGAGAAAGAGTTATGCTCAATGGTAACAACCTTTATGGTTTTCTCTTGAATTACTAAAGAGATATTGGGTGAAATACATAACCTTTACAATTAGCCTTGTTTCACAACCCAACCAGCCTATCCCCGAAGTGGAAAAGTCTCCCCAAACTGAAGCAGTGGAAAAGGCAAAGGGAAGACCGTCAAAGTTAGGTAAAAGCTGCAGTTGTAATTACTAGGGACAAAGTAGGTGGGATGTTGATGTGTATAGGTGCCCCGTTCCTGTTCCACTCAATAACTCAGGAGGGGGAATTCGTCATCCCCAGCACAGGTGTTGTCAGCGACATCCACAATTCGGAAAAAAAAATGTAGGAGACGTTGACAAATGAGTTGCAACCTAGAATTTTTTCTCCCTTTCAATTTTAATGCTTTAAATTTACCAGTTTAGAATCTGTCCCTAATTGGCCCTTACCAAGGTTAATCCTGGGGCTTATTAGATCCTCCTGAAATTTAAACATGCTGGGACTTGGTACAATTGAGGACATAGCATAAGGAAACTGTATCTAATTTGTCATGATGAGGTACAGGTATCCATGGTAATGCCAGAGATGCAAATGCTGTCACAACCCAGAGTCTCAGATCCTGGAGCCCAGTTCTGGACTTGCTTTGGCACATAGCAAGATCATTTATATTCAAAAATAAATAAAGGAAAGTCCATTTTAGTCATATCCTGACACTATTAATAATTCTGTTTTTTTCCAGTTATTTTAGTGGTGTCATCAGATACATACGTGATCATAGAATAAAATATTCTATAATTAGGTATAATGTATAAATCCAAACTCATATATTCTTCAAAGTGAGTTAATTGTATTTAAAATTCCTTCATTTTTACTTTTTCTTATTTGCTTGTTTTTTAGGTCAGTTTTGAGCATTTCATATGTGTATAGAAAATAATGTGATGAAAGCCACCCCCATTAACCTCCCTTCCAGTCTGTTCACCTTGTCTTTCTCAAATAATTATTTTTCTGGTTTTTTTTTTGGTTTATTTTGTTTTGTTTTCCTGAGTGGTTCCGAATCATTCTACCTGTCCTCTAAGCTTAACCCCCACACAGAGCCGCTGTTCCAGTTCCACTCTGGCTTCTCATATGATTCAGTAGAAATAAGACACAGAAATGCTAGAAAACATTAGAGTGAGCCCCTTCAGCATCAACCACAGGAATGGAAATCATGAAGCACTCACCATGGAATCAAAATCCACAAAGAACTCAAAACTGGTAGATACCCTGCTTCCCTGCTCATCGAATATGCTAGTTGTTCATGTCCATAGCAAGAGCTCTGTTCTTCAGGAATCCAGATTAGCACTTAAAACAAGCTAAAACTCCTCATACTAGAAATTGATGTTGATATCATAAATTTCTAAATATTTCTGGATGCTTTACTTCAAGTCTGTCTAATTTCATCTTCACTTTGTAACACTGTTTTCTATTCTGTCCTCTTCCTCTATTGGGGACCCTATCTTTGCATGAATGAATGAATGAGGGAAAAGATATCGCACCTCCCAGTCCATGAGTAGACGTGTTAAACATGTAAATCAATGATTTCATGTGGTGAGGATGTAAGATGAACTGTGAATATAGTATTTACATAAGCTCCAGGAAAATCAATCCCTAAAATTTAAAGAGTCAAAAATAAGAAAGACTCATGTAACGGAGTGTTAGACATTTGTCCAGAATAGTGTGTAAAAACATGTTTGGCATCAGGAAGAAGTTAACAGACAAATGTGCACACAGGAGCAATATTGTGATGAATACATTTTTGAGTAGTTTAAAAGTTATTTTCAGATAGAAAATAATTTCAAGTATTAATTTTTTCAAATGATGTTTAAGAAGTTTTGTTGCTGGGGGTTTGTTTGCTCATGCATGTTCAGTGGATTAACTGTGGATGAGTCTTTGAGATGTTTGTATGTTGTCTTTAAAACACCCAACATCTGTCCAAGTTATGCATTTATGTTTTGAATGATTATATCTATTTTATAAATAAAGTGTAAAGTTTATTGGGATAATTTCTTGCGAAAATATAAATACCATTTTTATCATCATTAATGTTAAATAGCTATATGTTTCTATACAATGTCCTTCATATAATATTCTCTCTATATGTAATTTTCTATAAGTTGCTATAGAAAATATAACCTCATCTAACTCTTATTAGTAATTTATTTTCCACATATACACATGATATACACGTGTTTATTTTATCTCCAGAACCAGGCTTACAAGTGTCCTCAGAGAAAAAGTCAAAAAAGCATGTTCACAAAGAAAATAAACGACCACTGGTAAAGTTTCAATATCTCACTCAATATATTCAATATGAAGACTATTTTAAAGGCCAAGTAGAATTTTCTTCAAACTTTCTTGAAGATTTAATAGATGACTTCATGCTTCATTTTTGAAATGTTTAAACTAGCTCTAAGACTTGGATAGGACAGTGACATGTGACTACATTTCATCTTAGCCTGTAATGTGTTTTCTTATTTGTGATTTCATGTGCTTAACCTTCTCCATGGCAGAAAGGTCATGTAAGAATCAAAACTTATGGGAAAGCAGCTGAGGTTACAAACAACATAACAGTTACACGCCATGGGTATGGTTATTCCTGGGGTCAAGTATACAATGTCATGTAATTGGCCAGTAACACTTTGGTTAAACTTCCAATCCTTTCTTTGATATCTGGTTGACCTCGGTGTTTTGTAGAAAGAGGGGCTAGGAAATTTAACAGCTCCATTGCCCAGTCAGCGACTGACTGGTCCTTCCGGGAGGGACCCTCTGGGGCAGAAGTAGAGGCGATGCCTTTCCTCTTAGTCTTCATCTCAGCGAAGGAAACACTAACTATGCTAATGTTGTCCGTTGGTCTCAGTGTTCATAAGAATATATTAGGACCAAATGATGTAGATACTTTATGTGGGAAGCATGAAACTAACACCCTGTCAGGAAATGGCAGGACTGGCCTTTAACAAATGGACGCTCACATGCATATCACATGCTGCTCCATACACAGACTTGCATATGAACACATGCACAAAGTAACCTTTTGTAAGCTAAAAAAGCAACATTTGAAACTTTCTGTTCTCATTGTTATATTCTATGGGTGTGGTTCTCAAGCTGACTATCATATTTTAAAACAAAAGTTATTTATGTTGTTTAAAATATTTCAAATAACTTCTATTTTTTAATAGCAAGTAGATGTTTAGATTTTTGTGTGTGTTGCAAAAATATTCCTTTTGTTCTGAAAACCATTAGATATTCTTTTTTTTTTCAGCTGAGGATCAAACCCAAGGCCTTGTGCGTGCAAGCATTCTACCCTTGAGCTAAATCTCCAACTCCTGCATTAGATATTTTAAAGGCAGTTTCCTTCTTGAGCTTTGCATGAGAGCAAATATTGTAATTTTTTAGGCTGTGCTTACTGTCAACGTTCGTGTTTGATTAAAGACTGAGAAACCATGAAAGTAAAACATATATTTGATCTAGAGAGTCTATGCCAGGCCCTTTAGTGAAATGTATTAGTTCCAGCACATTTTCTTAACTTACGCTTAATGGCTTTCAAAATAAACATTGCGACACATTTTAGAAAATGACGGGCTAAAGATGTGCTACTCTTTCTTGATGTTAATTTTAACAGAAACTCTTTGAGAGGGCTTTTTGGGATCGTCGTTTCTCTAGAACTCGAGAAGAAAAAGGCAAAGACATCACAAAAGGAAGAGTGCTAGGTAAGAAATATTCTCTTATATGAAAACATTAATTGAGGGGCTGGAGAGATGGCTCAGCCAATGAGAACACTCGTTGCTCTTACAGAGGACCCAGTGCCCACATGGTGATCCATCATGAGCACCAGGCATACACATGCTGCACAGGTTTCTGCGGGCTAAACATCTACACACATACATTAAAATAAATACATTGAAAACAAATTTTTTGAATGTATTTGTCAGAAATATTTGATTAGCCATTTAAATGTAAAAGGAAATAGTTTATGAACTCTTATTCTGGAACTATATATCTACTCTTATCAATTTTGAAACTTATCATTCTCAAAAATGAATTCCACATTTCATTCAACTGATATGAAAACACTGTCCTTCCTAATGTTCTGGAAGACTTGGAAACCCATGCAGTCAACTTTGTCACTTACCTGTGGCAGCCATATGTCCCTCTTATATCACAACTGTCCTCCTCAGCCAAAATGCTGCCACCCATAGGTGTATACTTTTCTGCTTTAGTTACATCTTTTGGATATATCGTCACTACTTTGAAATATGAACTGCATGTTTCATTAAATATGTATTAATTTCATAGCAATATATTGCTATGCTGACCAGAGTAAATACAAAACTTAAAATAATAATTTTTCAAGTAAAGTGTGACTGTCATTCCCACCCTGTCTCTTCTTGTGTCCAGAGTGGGTGTTGTCATAATTCATAATTTTGACCATTTTCCCTATTGCCTTTTAGCATGGGGTGAAAAAGATGTTCTCTTAAAGGTAAAAATGTGCACCTTTTTTCTTGAATTATTAAGGATGTACGTTGTAAAGCATGCAACATTTACTAAATATCTTGCCTCAATTCCTATCCAGTCTACAACTACAGAGGAAGAGTCTTCTGCAGATGAAGTCGAAATAAGCTTGTTAAAACCTTTCAAATCAGGTAAATTTTAAAATTCAACATAGTATGGAAAGAAAAGTTATGCGAACTTGCTACCACTTTCACAATCTTAATTCTGTTCCCTAGTATTGATGGTAAAACCTGACATAAAGAATTCAGATTTCACTGTTGCTATCAGTATTTCAAGGCGTATCAGTATTGCAAGCATATACAGAAGATTAAACAGATGTAGGGTCTGGCTTAGAGGTTTCTAGTTTCATGCTTCAGTACCAAAAATGTACGGGTTTAGACTCTAAACATCATAGGCATATGTAAAGTCTATTATTTTGATGATTTTTTTGATTTTCCAAAATTTGAAAATACTTACTAGAGATGGGTGTCATGATCCACACCTGTGTTCTCAGCCTCTTGGGAAGCTGAAGCAGGACATTTCTTGTACCCAGAAGTTCTGTGTTGATGTGATTGCAAAGCAAGATATATTACCTTAAAGGAGAAAGCACAAAACCAAATTTCATTCCACATACAGTCCGTTTGTTATCTCTAAGTTGAGTTCAACATCCTGTACCAGCTTATTGCTGACAAATCATTACTGCAGGTGTGTAACAATCATCTGACATAATAGTGTACACTTTTGAATAAGTTACAGTTCCCAACTTTCTTACTTTTTCATCTCCTCCTTCTCCTTCTTTTCTCTTTCTCCTTCCCCTTCCTTTTCCCCTTCTCCTTCTTCTTTCTCTTCTTCCTCCTTCTTTATCTTCTCATCATTATTACTATTATTAATTATTTTGCTCAACTTTGCAGCAAAAAAGAGCACAATGCTTACAGTAAGAATTAAGTGTATTCCCTCAAAATTTACAATGAAGTAGAAATATTGAGCAACCAAGGACAATTACAAGCTTTTCGGTTTCTTTCTGCATCAATTTTTTTTTCTTTCTTCCAGTAATTACTAGCATTTCATGCTTGAGGAATTCAGATTTGTGCATTTCCATTTAACAAAATTTATTCTCTTTCTGATACTAATAAGGGTATACCCTAGATATTTCTGAAAACACTACCTCTGTGTCTGCCTTGCATCATGTCTATTTCTGTTTTGTTGCCTTCTCTGAGTTTGTCTGCCCCCATTCATTTATGCTCTACTTACACCTGTTCTCCATCACTTTTAAGATAAACAAGGACAATGCAACATGAAGAAGTTAACATACAACTCCTCAGTGACAAGACTTTCATAAGCTACCTCTGAACAAATCTCCCTCCTTGGCTCCTTTCTCCAGCATTATTGGTGTTTCCATCTTCCCCAGTAACTATCATTTTAGACAAGCACTCCGCTGAATAATCCTCTTCCTCTGATGTTATCTTTCATGTTGTCATCATTTCCTGACCTCCATCTTCCTAAAGTTGTCCTTTCAATATCAGAGCAGGCATCATCTCAAGGAAATGTACCCACTGTACATTTCAAGCACATTTTCAAAAGCCATAGACCATCACCTAGAAGGCACATAATAAGGAATTATTAAGCAAGACAGAGAGAATGCATACTTAGATGACTGAAAAGATTGCCCGCTCCAGCCTGAGAGTGAACTGTATAGACACACAATGAAAATAAGTGGTTTACAGCTCAAGGGTAATGATAAGATCTACCCATGGAGTGCTGTGGTAGTCCTAAGCAAGGTGCCACCTGCTTATCTCGGGAAACACATAATCAAGGATGACTTTAGATACTACAAGGAATCTTAACATCAGAACATGTCAGATGGTAAATCTTCAGGTTACTTGAAATTCCTTGGGAAAACAAAACTGCACTTTATTTCTTTGATTTTAAGCTGCTTCTACATATTGATATGGAGACTATTATTTTATGTTATTTTTTTAAAGTTTATGTTCACAAAATATATAGATTTGTCTGCAGAGAACGTCATAGAAGTGTCATTGGAAGAAGAACAGAAAGGAGATGATGATGATAATGGTATTGCACATCAGGTAAGGAAACATTTAATTTTTCATTTAGTGTTTTATTGCGTTTCATAGTGTAGCATCAACCAAATGCAATCACCTTCAAGTTATCATGTGGAACTTATATAAAATTTAATTTATTTTTAGACCTAATTATAAGATTTAGAATGTTCTTAGAATTAACAGTAACTCCTCATTAAATTTTGTTCTTGAATGTACGGCATCTTTTTGCTTATTTTTGGTAATATATAACCTCTTTAAATTATACAAAGTAAAATCAAGTTGTATCTTATGGCTAGACAATAATAATTTTGAATGATGTAGAGTTGATGACGCCTGTGTCGGATTCATGCAAAAGGGTGACCGTTCCTAGTGGTTCAGAATTTGGAGCTTTACGATACCAGCAGTAACACCTAGGTTAAGATTTGGATTCTAACTTTCTGTTTCCAGTTGACTGCAATGTATTTATAGAGGCAGGGAGTAGGGTGATGTTAACACTAGCGTGTATTAAGGGCCAATAGTTCCCGGAGCTATAAGGGGGCACTAGTATACATTTGGGATGGACTTCATTTAGACACTTCATAGGCTACATGGCATCCCAACTTTCCTATTAGTTACAAATGGCAATTCCGTGTTAACTTTTGCCTTAGTGGCTAGGTAGTCATTCATCAGTCCCTCCATCCATCTGTCCAACCATCCATCCATTCATTCATTATTCATTTATTTTTCAAACATAACAAAATAAAATATCAGAAGATAAAACAACTGAGGACAGAGGGTAAAGAGTCCATCAGAAAACACAAGAAACAGAGACACACTCAGGAATCCCATAAAAACGCTAAACTGGAAACCACTATATAAACCCAGAAGATCTGGTACAGCCCCATGCAGGTCACATGCATGCTGCTTCAGTCTCTGAGTTCATGTGAGCCTTGCTCAGGTGATTTAGAGGGCCCCATTTTCTTGATGTCCTCCATCCCCTCTGCTCTTACCCTCTTTCTTCCTCTATAGGGTTCCCTGAGCTCTGAGGGCAGGGATTTGATGACGTCATCCCACTTAGGTCTGAGTGTTCCAAGGTCAGGGTCTCTCATTCTCTGCACAATGTCTGGCTGTGGTCTCTGTATCTGTTCTCATCTTCCGCAGGGGGAAGCTTCTCTGACGATGGCTGAATAAGGCACTTGAAAAAAAGAAGCTGATCTCTGTTATCTGCTTCTCACAGGACTGTGCCTCCAACTTGACAGACTGCATATATGTTTGTCTTAGTGACCGATAAGGTGACGGAGTGATGGAGAAAATGAGGGAACAAATACAATTTCTGAAGTTGTGTTGCCTTCGTTTTTTAATGACAGGAAGAAGAAACCAAGCAGACAGAGGGAGAAAGGAACCAAGGGAGTCCTCCCAGGAAGCAAACGAACAGTCCCAGTTGTGTTAATGGGAGGAATAACAACACCGATCAATTGGAAAATGTGAAGGCAAAGTGTTTTCTGTGCAAGGACTAACATAATAAAAAATACGAGTGTGCACATTCTCAAATAAACATTGCTTGGAAATAGTTTTTCTTGCTCAGTTCCTACTGTAACAATGTCTTCCTGCAAATGCTTCAGACATCTGAAATTTTGTCTCGCTGTTTCATCAAAATATACAAACATCAAAATGGAATGATAAGATATATGTAATACACACACACACATATACCTTTAAGCTTGCATATTTAACTTCACGGTAACATATGTTCTCTTTAATGTTTCTTTAACTACATTATATAGATAAGACATTAATATTCCAGAAAGAAATAGAAGACTCAACTAAGGACTCTGAGGTTTGTCCAATGCTGTTTTTCTTTTTGAAAAAAAATTCTGAATGATGTATCTGTATTAAATTCATTTAAGTAACACATCTTATGAATTAAACTTCTTTTCTCATTTGCTATCAAGTGTTACTGGCTCTACTACAATTCACTAGTTAATCTCTTTTAGCCCCAGATTCTCCAGAATTGTGTCTATAACTTGACAGACTAAATATTTTTGTTTTGGTGATTTATACATTGAGAGAGAAATAGAGAGAATGAAGAATCATCATTTCTAAAGGTTTTGCTTTCTTTGTTTTTCATGACAGGTAGTAGCAACGAAGCAACCCTTAGGAAAAGGTAAACAAGGGAGTTCTTCTTGTCACTAAATAATGAAAATTTCAGTCATAATAAAAGAGGTAACAAAAATGGTACATTTGCAAATATATGTGAAATTTATTTATGCTCAAGTACCAATATTGTAATAAAATAAGTATAGGCATCCTAAACCCTCTGCCCAGTCAGATCTTATACATTTGTTCTCAGCATCCAACCCTGTGAGTCCAGCTGACCCTCTATATAACCTTTCCAAGCACCCCAATCTTGCCAGATTCCCATATCTAGTGCTCCAGCCTAGTGTGGCTAACTCTGCTTCCACTGCAGCTACCCTCCAGGCTCTAGCCAAGACCCATTCTACCCACTCCCAACATGTGGGCTTCTCAAGAGACAACCACATCCAACCTCTCTGCCCAGCTTGGTCTTGCACTTCTTTGCCAGGGTCTAGCAGGATGAGGAGTTTGCCTCATCATCCCCAACATGCACATAACTCAACCTTCATTACTCACAATCCAGGTTTGGACCAGAATGTACATCTTGCATAACAGCCCAGCCCCCCCTTTTCCATCTGACTTCATTCCCCTGGAGCCATATTGAACGTTCAGTCTTAACTGACCTGTGCTTACCTGCCAGGTCTATATGATAAACAAAACTCACAAAAAAGTCTACATGCCCAGAGCTCACATCCAAAATACCAACAATAGGAAATATCATGACAGAGAACACCTCTTCCCAAATTCATCAGTCTTATAGAAATGTTCACCACTGAGAACCATGTATATGGATCCAGGGCACAGAATTTGAAATAATAATCATAAACTCTAGCAAAGAATTCAAGGAGTTTAAAGAAGACACAAAGAAAAAGCTCAGTGAACTTAAGAAGTGCCAGTGGCTAAATGATGCCCAAGATAATCCAATATTTTAAAATAGAGTTCAATAAATAGTTCAAAAACTGAAAAAAAACTCAAGATAAACTGAAGAGAAAATTGAAAACTCCAACAGTCCAACTAGAAAAGTGAAGGGGAAGCCTTACAAGGCAAATGAATCTAGCAGAAGGTTTAAAAATTAAGTGTATGATCTAGAGAAAATAATCAAATAACATGAAAAATTAAAAAATAAAAAATAAAAAACACCTCACCCCCCCCCACAAAAAAAGAGATCAGAAAGGAACATTCAGAAAATGAGAAACTGTGGTTCACCAAATTCTAGAATTGTAGGAGGAGTCGATGAAGGAGAAAAATCCTAGGTCAATGGCATGGACCAAATCTTCAACAAGATCATGGAAGAACACTTCCACAAACTAAGGATATATCCATACAGAGGCAAGAAGCACGCAGAACACTATATAAGGCCAGAAAATAAATTCCCCAGAACATATCATAGTTAAAACTCCAAATGTACAAAACAAAGAAAGATAAAAGGGAAGAAAACATCTGAAGTCACATATACAGAGAAGGCCACTAGCTTAATAGCAGTGACCTGCCAGTGAAAACAATGAGTCAGAAGAGCCTGGAGCAATAAATTGCTAATCTTAGAAGACCATGACTGAAAACTTAGACTAATGTATCCAGAAAAACTATCTGTCATGGTTGAAGAAAGTAGAAAATCTTTTCATGATATAAATAGACCACATCCTGGGACACAATGAAAAAAGAAAATCTTAACAATTTCTGAAAACTCAAATCAACAACTATGTGCATCCTATCTGACTACAATGGAGTAAAACAAGATTGACAACCAACAGATCTCTAGTATGTATATAAACTCATTTGAGATTAAACAACTCATTACTAAATGATAAATGGGTCAACGTAGAAAGCAAAGGAAAACAATTCTTGGAACTAAATGAAAATACAACACTAGAAAAACTCTGGAATACTTAAAAAAAAGTCCCTTGAAGAGAATTTATGGCTGAGAAAGAGTATAAATAAACAACATATGGTGCAACTCAAGAAGTTAGAAAAACAAGAACAAACCAAAATCCTTACCCAGTCAAGAAATAATAATAATTTAATAACAAGAATAAGAATTAATGAAATAGAAGCAAAGAAAGCAATTCAAAGAACCAATGAATCTGAGTCCTGGTTCTTTAAGAAGACAAATGAGATCAACAGACTCTTGGACCAATTATCCAAAAAGAAAAAGTGACTGTTGGGTCCAAAGTAGGTCCTCCAAAGTGGCAGTGCTGATAACAATGTCCTAAGCAAAACTCTGACCAAGTAAACAGAAGTATTCCTATTGAGTAAAGAGCAGTTTAAATTTAGCTTTCACAGGGAATCAGCATGCAGTGGTATTTCACTTTTATTTTATTAAATGAAGCCTGTCTGAAGAACAGAGAGTAAAACAGCCCCTCTGGACAATCTTACAGACCAGGCAGTGGGAACACAACTTTTAATCCCAGTAGTTGCACTAGTTGCTGTATGGAGCCACCTGGAGAAATCGGCACTATAAGATGGCGCAGGCGGTCCTGCAGCTTGGAGGTAAACAAATCCTTCTTTGGAATTGCCACGTGGGGCTGAGCGCCCTTTGCTTGTACATGCGCAATTGAGCCTTTGTCCCTGGCCAATCCCGAGGCCCCAGACGCCAGCAAAATGGTATTCATCAATCAGGACAGTACCCGAGTCCCTCCACCCTATAGAAGCAGCTGCTGCTTGGCTTCCTGCTCTCTCTGGCTCCCTGCGCTCTCTCTACCCCCCCCCCCCATTTCCTCTCTCTCTCTCTTTCGCTTTCTCTCTCTCTCTCTCTCTCTCTCTCTCTCTCTCTCTCTTCTTGTTCTCTTTCACTTCTCGCTCTCTCTCACTTCCGCTCTCCCTTCAACCAAGAGGCTCCAATAAAGTGTGATTTGAGAAGAATCCTCAACTTCGTGTTCGTTCTTCCTTGCTGGTCAAGGGGCATGCCACAAGTTGCCATAGAAACCAGGTAGTGCATGCCTTTAATTCCGGTGGGGCACACCTTTAATCCAAGCCCTAGAGAAGATTGTAAAATGGGAAGAAAGAGCTGTCAGACACAGTCTCACTCTGAGAATCCTGGAGGCAGTATTGCCATTTTTGAACTGAGGTGGAGGTAAAAGTCAGTGGCAGGCTGCTTTGCTTTTTGAATCTTCAGGTTGAACCCCTATTTCTCTCTCGAGTTTTTTTTTTTTAATCATGCTTCATCAGCAGGTATCTGTTTATTAAGGAACCTCCCTTAATCTGACTTTAAAGGTCAACTCAGTGTCCTGGCTAGTTTTGTGTATCAACTTGACACAAGCTAGCGTCATCTAGAAAGGAACCTTAATTGAAAAAACACATCCATAAGATCCAGTTGTAGGGCATTTTCTTAATTAGAGATTGATGTGGGAGGGCCCAGCCCAATGTGGGTACTGCCACCCCTGGGCAGGTGGTCCCATAAGGAAGCAGGCAGAGTAAAGACATAGAAGCAAGTCAGTAAGCAGCACCCATCCATGCCTTCTGTATCAGTCCGTGCCAGGTACCTACTTCTTTTAGCTCCTGTCCTGACTTCCTTCAGTGATACGCAGTGCTATGGAAGTGTACGCCAAGCAAACTCTTTCCTCCCCAAGTCTTTTTGATCATAGCATTTCAACACAGCAGTGGTAACCCTAACTAAGACATTAATAACTTATTAAAGAATGACTGCTTTCAGAGAGGGACATTTTGGTATAAGGGTATAAATAAAGGCTTGCAGACTTTATTTTCAACAGACTAAGTCAGAAAATATTGTCTGTGAAATTATGTGCTGTCTTTATTGGCTGTTCTAGTAGTTCATGTTGAAACATAGGACTATGTAAGTTTCTCACTGGTAGACAATTTATGCAGATGGGTACTGTAATTATATTCTCACTGACCTTGAAGTCTTCCTGTTAATGCCTTAAAGATCTGGGATTTGAATGTTTCTGATGTTGGGTACGAGCTGTATGGCAGGCAGCTGAACATGGAATGTACCAGATACGGGAATGTGGCACTCTAACAGGACAGATAACAAGTAAGCTAGGCTCAGAGTCAGGGTGTATGATTCATATGAAAAATGGGTTTGTATAAATAATATAGATAACAGTAGTAGCTACAATAACTTAGAAGTAGGAGTGGAATCCTCTAGTCAGAGGAAATTGCCGTCTGAGATACTGAAGCTGTACCAGTTTTCAAAACATCCTTCTTTTATTTTTGTCTTTTAAAATATAGTTAGTTATCTTATGCATAAAGTTTTCTATTCGTTTTGTCTTATATTAAAGTATTTTCCACAGAAGGAGATTGATTGTTTAACTGGAAATGTCCATCTACAAGGATAAAATACGAAAATTGGAAAAATGGAGGGTAAAGCTATGTTTTCTTAAAAGTCATTAGAAGAGAACTTAAATCATGCTGATACATATAAACTACTCTCCATAGACATTGACCATCAGTAATGAGAAAGAAGATTTAATGATGTAGGAATGGCATCTCTCCATATTCTACAAGTGTCACAAATGAGGATGCCACTGATCCAGCTGAGCCAGCAAATAATATTTTAGGTGTTCTAGGGTTGAAGATTAAGTCACAGTCAAGGTGAAATAATGGGAGGAAAGAATGATAAGAAAGCAGCAGTAGGCACGTGTGAGAGAGGAAACCAGTGCTGAAGACCATACCAGAGCACACAGAATGATAGTTTTCTCTTTTCAAAAGGAAAGACTGAATCGCGTTGAGAGAATACTATCAACTGATGCTGTAACGCCTAAGCCTGACCAGAAAGTAGAGCCAAGAATTCTTTCTTCTTTCTTTCCTTGATACGTACTAGATGTTGAATGTTAAAATACTCCACCATGTAGGATAGTTTTATTTACATTGGATAAACACAAATGAAAGTAATAAACCTACATAAATGTGCTCTAATGCTATATAACTCATTACTTCACAAGATAGAATCAAATAGATAAGAGAATTGAGAAGGGAAAACATGGAGTGAATTGTGGAGGGAAAGAAATAAAAACCAGAAATGACAACCTGAACACTGTTTTATTTTCAATAACAAAATTTCAGCATTGTCCTTCTGTGATCCATTATTTCCACGGTGACAAACCTGATCATACAAGTTGGTAAGGAATATTCAACCATCCTAACCTAGAGGACAAATGCAATCACAACATAACCAGACATATGCTTCAAAGAATGAAACACTTCTAAACTAAGACACTGCCACATTGTCAAGTCTACTAGAAGGAAAGTGTGTGAGTTTCTATGGAGCTTCAGGGCTGTGGCTGTGGGAGCCAAGGAGAGGAGTCTCCATCTGAGAGCTGAGGCGAGGTAAATGAAGTCTGACGTGGATTGTCCACTTCCCAGAATGTCTGAAATTTAGTCAACTCTCCCACTGGGATCTCTCAGAGAATTCACAATCTGAGTGAACAGTTCTAGGCTTCTGCTTCTGTCCTCAGATGGTGTAGACAGCAACTGTGATCCAACTCCACACTAAAGACCAAGAGCAGAGATGGATATAAAGAGCCATTATCTGATGGTTAAACATGTGTTAGGAGCACAATAAAGAACACATTGCTTTGAGGTCAGGGTATGCTCATAAAAACCAGGAAACTGCAAAGAGATAAAGGGAGAGAAACAGACCTGATTGTCTGCATGTTCTGCTTAATTTTTGATAACTAAATTTCACATCTGAACTTCTGTGAATCATTACTTCCATTTTGTAGCTTATAAACCTTCTCATACAAGTTGGTAAGGAATATTCGACCTGCCCAACCTGGAGGAAAGTTGCAATAATACCATAAACATACATACATTTGAAATAAGGAACTATTTCATGAACTGTTCTTCTTCTAATGTATATCTAAGTCAAACAGTTCAAAACACATTCCTTAATAACCAAACAGCATGTTTTTCTGCTATTTTTATGACTAATTCTTAGGTAGGAAAAGCTGGATGTCTTCTAAAACACCTATAATCTCCATCTTTGTAGAAACATGTTAAGTGAATTTAAAATTTAAAATTGTAAAGTGAATTTAATAAAGATTTTATTATCCCATTTCACATAGTTTCATAAAGAAATAGTAAGACTTACAGTTTTATTTCTTCAGTAATAACTGTGTAGTGAATGGGCATTGATAGTTTTAAATCTTAACTGTTAAGGGCTATCGTCTCAATTTAAACCTTCAACGTCTGTATTTATTAATGAAGAAAACATGGCAGCAGGAAGGGAAGGCATGTTGGCAGGACTAAGAGGCTGAATGGTCACATTCTGTCTACACTCAGGAAGAAAAGGGTGGACAGGAAATAGCATTTGGGCTAAAAAGTCTCAAGACCCGCCCCCAGTGATCTACTTCATCCAGTAAGGCTCCACCTCCTAAAGCAACTACAACCTCCCTAGCCACTGTCAGGAGCACATGTATTCAAACAGTGAGGACCTTTTACATTCCAATCAGAACACATCCATGTTTTTAGAAGGCATAGTCATGATGAATGCAGACTTGCCATAGTGGCCTGGTCTCAAAAGTAGAAAATACTCCAGAAAAGTTCAAACACTTTCCGTGTGTAAGGAAAATGGCGTAGTAGTTTTGTGAGGGTAACTCAGGACATTTTAATGTTATCCCTTTTTAAAATGTTTTGAATGGAAATAGAATTACATCCCATTGCCCTCTTCTTTCCCTCCCAGATACCTTCCTCCAAACCCCTTCCAAATAAACCATAAAGATGATAGGCTCTTTTTCTTTAATTGTTATTGTTTCAAATAAAAATTCAAACTGTAGGATCCCTTTTTACTGTTTGTGTGGGTATCATTTCAGGGCTGTTTTTGTTTGCTTGCTTTTTAGAGGCGAATCATAAAATGTACTATGAACTAAAATGTTTTCTTGACTCTTAAAATTTTTACATTTTATATATTTCTTATATTTTTCATATATATTCAGTACATGCATTCCTTGAACCTATTAACATCAAATATCTTTCCAAGTGATATATTGGAATTTTGTGTAATTGCATAACTAATAATGCACTGGGTATATATTCAACAAATATTAATGTTAATTTAAACTTTCATTAAGGCAATAAAAATTTGTTTTATTATTCATGCTTTGAGACCTTTCTGTTTATTATGAGCTTATTTTCATGTGCCATTTCATTATAGTAGAGTTAAGTTTTTTATTCAGCGGCAGCAGCAGTGACTGAAGTGACGTCAAGAAAGGAGGAAGAGAGGGACAATGGCAGTGATGTCACCCAGGCATTTGTATGTGAATCTTTACATTTATGGCTATACTTTGGTATGTTTTGCTGCTTTAATGATGTAGCATAGATAAATGAGATAGCATTTCAGATTATTGCATAGAATGGTTTATCATCACTATTTAGTTAAAAAATATTTACCTTGTGACAATTATTCGGATATCCTCAAGGGTCTGAATTAGCTTAGAACTGAACACGATGTTTGAATTTGTTACCCCATGTCTTTCTGATGATCATCTGTACCACCATTTGTATGACCATCTCAGCAAGATATAGCGTAGAGATGAAAATCGTATCTGATGAGAAATAATTTGAAGATGTGGGCAATACTGTGGCTTGTGAATTACACCCATGTGCAACGTGATCACTTCAGTGACTAAAATTTGACTTTTCATGTGACTTCTTTAGTCTGTATAATTCAGAAGATAAATGGCATTATCTATTAAGAAAGCGTCCACTGGCAGAATATGGGACATTTTGTTATCAGCATATAAAAATTTCCCTGAATTTTCTACATTTCTATGACTCACATTAGGAAATGCCAAAAATATTATGATCATTCTTAGTGGAAATTATAGTGGACTTAACACGATTCATATTGTTGCCCAGTACTTTGAAGACTTCACATTTCTAGAAAACTTTTAATAAACATATGCTATGGGAATATTCTCACTGATACTAGAGGTAATTAGGGAGGTGAAAATTCCATATATTTCTCCCATTTTATACTCTGAGAGAGAGGCAAGCATAGAGGATTCCACACAAGCTTCCCTATGATGTGGCTACAGGAGAATAAAATAAGTGAATGAAAATATTTGTCAGTCCTAACACATGCTTGATTGTAGAAAATAGGACAATATGGACAGTATACTAGGCATTATCTAGTCAGAGTAGATCTCTCTCTGAATATGAAATTAAAGATCAACCTTATAAAGAAAGCATGTCAATCAAGTATAACTAGAGCCTGCCACATAGGACATAGAGTATGATGGGTAATATCTCTTCGTATGATGGGCAACACCTCTTCATCATTAGGTTCTTGGATTACTAAGATGTAAAAAAGGCACATATCGTCTTAGTGACCTTTGAAATGATAGACCTAAAAATGGTTAAATGAATAGCTGTGATATTTATACATGCTCTTATGCTCTCTTCTTACTCAAACTTGCTCTATGCTTTTGAAGTTTTCTTCAATTGGAATACAGTATTATTTCTTACTGATATTTGCATATTGTATATCAAGTCTAACAACAGTTCTCTTTATTACTTTCTAATATTTTTTCTTTTTACTGTCTCTTTAAAGACTTTGTTCTATTTTTAAAAACTATTTATTTCTTTTTATAACTGTCTACACCCCTTTTCTTCTTTCTCCTAAACCTACAAATTTATGTACATTTTTTTATACTCACAGTGACCTGTTTAGAGGGATTTTTTTATTTAAAAACATCGGAATCTGTCATTATTACGTATCTGTAATCATATTTTGATCACTGTTTTAAATTGTGGATGTGGATTGGACCAAAGCCTAGGCTTTGCCTGTTAACTGTCCTGTTTGCCTTTCCAACACTGCCAAGGTAACCATGAGCATCATGCTTACTCCTCATCTTTCCAATGCTGCTATCCGAGGACCACAAACCTTCTTTCTCTGTATGAGTAAAAGCTAAATCTACCACACAGCATGCTCCACAACTGGTTACCCTCTCTGTCCCGAGGCCTGTGTGAGATTTCGGGAACACACCATGCTGGTTAGTTCATGGCAGGCTGATGGCTGAAGTAGGGAGCTGCTTGTTTGTCCTGGCTTCCCAGAACCAAATAATCACACAGAAACTGTATCAATTAAATCACTACTTGGCCCATTAGCTCTAGCTTCTTATTGGCTAACTCTTACATCCTAATTTAACCCATTTCTATTAATCTGTGCATCACCACATGGCTGTGGTTTACCGGCTGAAGTTCCAGTGTATGTCCCCAACGGGGCTACATGGCTACTCTCTGACTCCACCTCCTTTCTCCGAGTATTCAGCCTAGTCCTCCCTGTTCAGCTCTTTCTGCCCTGCTCTGCTATAGGCTCAAAGCAGTCATTTATTAACCAATGGTATTCACAGAATACAGATGGAAATCCCTCATCAAGTGACTAACTCCCTGGTGCTGGCAACTGTTGGGAAACCAGGCTTTGTTCTGCTGTTGGCATGAAACCCTGAGACTAGGAAGCCCAGAGCAGCTCTGTTACTGTGTGTTTAAAACCTTTCTAAAACTTTTTCTGGTCTTATGTTGATCCAGGCCATACGTTGGGCACCAGACAATGGGAGAACCCACAGAAGTCTAATAACCAGTTTATTAAGGAGTGCAATGAAAAGACAAACTCACAGATACAGGACAAAGCAGACACTGCTGCTGATCCAGCTACCTCCGTCCAACCATTCTGTCCGGGGGGTGAAGAGCGCCAACTAAGCCACCTCTCTACTGCTTGCTCTCCGACCAGGTCAAAAGAGCATTCAGGAGCAAGCAAGTCCTCCTCTCAGCTTTTAAGTGATCATGCATGCAGATAAGACCATGTCCTAAAGCTTGTAGCCCCCAAAAGCCATTGGCTAAAGGAATCAAAATCCACTGCCGTAATACAAAAGCAGCAGGCATTTTATAAATGGGTAGTCCTTGGTTAGATAGTTGCTTCATTAAAAAAAAAAACCTTTGAGCTCTAACCCCATGCATGAAATCAGCTTAATTTTTAGGACAGAACATTAAAGTATGCCACAGTTCCTGTGCGGAGGTCAGATGATGACTTGTGGAAGCCAATATTCTACTTCCCTGAGATTGAAGTCAGGTGATAAGGCTGGGTGGTAAGTGAGCTATCTTGCCAGCCCCAGGTGATTTTGTTTTTTATGACATTGAGAACAGGATACATTGAGGTTGAATACTTCTTCTTAGTATCTGTGCATTTAAATTGATTTTGTAAATTTCTGGATGAATCTTTGAAGTCATTATATTCCCTGTACCCAGAGAAAGCTATAATTAGTACTAATTATATGTACACTCATATATGTATATCACATATATATGGAAATATTCTATAATTACAGGTATTTCTCAAAGAATTGCAGTTTCAACTAAAGATTAAGGATAACTAAAACAATTCCTTGAAAGAATAAAAATCCAGTTTTTTAAACAAAGTTTAAACAATATTTATTTTCTTATATGCTCATTATGTGTCATTTTGTTATATTCTATTATATTTAAATAGAGTTCCTTATGGTTACTACCAGGCAATGAAGTGACAGCCATAGAAGAGCAAAGGAGACTGGACAGCAGTGAAAGTAGAGAATCACTGGTACGTAAATATTTACGAGACCTTATTTAACAGTGCTTTTGTTTGTTTAGCTAATTTTCATGCTTAAATAAAATCACATGCCTGGTCATTTTATAGAATAGTTGGTCACAATTTAGTTATTTAAAAAATACTTATCTTGTTGTGATTATTCAAATCAATCTGAAGTAGTTAAGAGATATACTTTATCTTCTCATCTAAACTGCCAATATCATTATGGAAATTACTCATGCTTTCACATGTATTATTTCTGTACTTAAACAGATATGTATCCATAACATATATCCATATCCATTAAGTCTTATGAGTAACCATTTGGAATTTTAAACAAGATACTGGGATATTCTCACAGCCGGATAATTTTTAAACTGTGATCATTATAGTAGGTCAATAATTGTGTTTTCAGATCAGCAGTCAATAATTCCAACTTTAGAGTTGCAGTCTCTTAATGTTTTCTAGATGGCTCCATCTAGGGATATAGAATGTAGGGCCACACAACCTACCGCAGTGTTTACTAAGAGTATGTGCCTTCTCAGCATGAGGGCATGTTTGTGCCAACGCGGAAAGTTGCCTGCTGATTTAGCTCTGCCTAAAGTTCATAGATTTTATAACGCTCCCATGCTCTTCCATTAGCAGACCTGCTGACGGTCTTAACAGAGATGGTTTATCTTGATTCAAATATCCATGCAGATTCATTTTCAGAAAATGATTAATATCCATGGACCATTTTCGCATTCCCTCTCGTCTCGAGATACTCCATGTTTCGTTTCAAATGCTTTGACTTTGAATATATTGGTATTATTTATTACTTATCTGGGGCATGGTAGACATTAAACCCATAGCGACTTAGATAAACACCCATGATACACATAGAGGAGTGAAGAATTGGTGAGATGCAAATACTTATGATTTAAATGTATGTTTCATATGAATAAAGCACAAGATGTCTGAATATCAAAAGAGTCTGTATTTATACCCAGTTGGGTTTGGAATGGAACCCTGTAGTGAGTGTCAGCTGTGTGTGATATTTAAACTATACCCTAGCAATTGAGAATAGGTCAGCCATGCCAATGAATAGGAGGAAGGCCCACTTGCCAGAATGTGGCAGGGAACATCTGTTCCTCAGATGGTTCTTGTAACTGGTGAGTGGCCAAGGAGCAGGGATGGGACAAATCTCCTCAGTCATCTTCCTACTCAGAATGTACAGATATGAAAATGTGCACATAGGCTCCCGGCACATTTCAGAAGCGAGAATCCTTGTGCTGCTTTTCTTATGGGTAGGCTCACTGCTCATTCTTAGACGGTCTCAGTTAATTGGGTTTAAGGTGCATACTGTTTCTGAGGTTCGCAGAAAATTTTCTAAATGGGACCCAAAATAAAATTGCTAATGGTTTATAATTTATACTTCTGATAGGTTTACAATTCAACCTATTTTCCTACTATTAACATTGTTATCATCAGATATTAAGATTTTTACTAAATTCTTTAGCTTAAATAAGCAAAATGCAATGTTGTCCATATAGGTAGTAGGACAGGTAGCTTATTAACCTTTCACTGGTCAAGTGCCCTCTTTTTCCTCAAAGTGACATCATTAATAGAAAATATTCTAAGTCAATAATACTCTATTATACTCATTGTATTGGTAGGAATTTGTTCTAGTGCATAAATTTTCTAAGTGTGTTCTCATTTTTCAGGAAATGCAATGTAGATTTTTGTTTTCCATAAGTGTTTTCTTGTTGGTAGCTTCAATGTATTTTCTGTAGTAGGATCCATTAATTTATCACAGTCACTATTAAGTGACATTTGCTGACTGAGAATACACCTACAGATGTTTTACTCATTCAGGTGTTTTAAATACAACAAGCTTGGTGATTTTTCACGACGTTATGTTTTTGAATACAAAGAAGAGATAGTAATATTAGATACTAATGTAAAAGGGTGCAGGTTGTAGAACAAGGTCTTATTAAGCCCCCATTCTACCTGATTCTCAATCTATAATGTGGAGATAGATTTCTATTAAAGATTGATTATGGGAGGCCTTTCCCTTTCCGAACAGAAACAGAAGAACGGATGGGAGAGATGAGGAAGGGAATAGGAGGAAAAGAGGAAGGGGAAACTATGGTCAGAATGTAAAATAAAAAATGAAAGAAGAAAAACTTTACCATGTGAACATGCTGCAACATTATATAGTATTATTTTATTATATTTTTATGATAAAACTAAAATCTTTATAATGAGTCTTTATTATAAGCATAATAAATGAGATTCACACTTCTTTGTTGTCATGGAAATATTATATTTCTTTGGATCACTATCTTTGGTAGTGGCATGTTACCCTCACTATTTATATTAATTTGCTGGTTTCTTTATTAAAGATTGGAGTATAATCTTGTGCTCGGCTTATTTTAATTTGAAAAAATACATATGTTCTCTGAAATATTTCCATAGATAAAGGAACTATTTGTACTCACGTGTGGATTTAATTTTAATTTTTAAATATTAGTGTGAATATATTTAATCACATCTCACACATTACCCTATATTTGACAGTACTATTTTTTCTATGAAAATGGTCTTCATGGCTTTTTATTCTTGCTTTATGTTGTCCGAAAGAACTCAAAACCTAGAATTAATAAATAATGTATATTAACATTTCTGTATAAATGACATACAACAGAGTAAAATATTTACTTGATTTCTAGTCTTTACTTTTAAAATGAGAAGCTGTGGGTTCTTGGACTGTAAAAACTCATTTTTTATGTTAGTATTCTCAGCCTATGTCTGAGTCTCCCCCACAGAGGCAAGATGTGGGTCATTTACCAGAGACTAAAGATCCAAGAAGAGAAAATACTGGAAATGGTGAAATGAAAGGTATGAAATATATTTTATTAGCTGCCTGGTGATGGAATATGTATTTAAATCATGACAATCAGTGTTTCATAGCAGACATATTTTTACTTATTAATTATAAAGTGACACTTAGTGGTAATAAGATTGATATCTATTCCTGGTTTAGCAAACCCTGTAATAATTGATGGTGCCAGTAACGTAGAAGAATTTTTTAATAAGTTATAAGAAATGGTGCTTAAATGCAATGA
The DNA here is from genome assembly GCF_982192425.1 of Myodes glareolus. Taxonomy (NCBI): domain Eukaryota; kingdom Metazoa; phylum Chordata; class Mammalia; order Rodentia; family Cricetidae; genus Myodes; species Myodes glareolus. The sequence goes on from NC_142046.1 coordinate 49,831,857, forward strand.
ATGCAGATAAGACAGGGAAATGGCAGAAGGGAGGGTTTGGAAACCAGGAAAGGGCTGTAGTGTAGTTTGAAATGCATCCCTTGGGCTCAGAGTTTCCACACGTGGTCCCCATCTGGTGGCACTGTCTGGAAATGCTGTCACCCTCTTGGAGGTGAGGCTCTATTGGAGAAACAGGGTCTCTGAAGATAGGCTGTGAGGGCTTTTGGTCCATTAATGCGTACTTCTATGCTCTGCTCGCCGACTGTTGGTCTGATGTGATTCTCTAGGCTCCTGCTCCTGCTGCCATTTCTTCTTTGCCAGGGTGAAAGAGAAACCCTAAAACCACAATCCAGGCTAAATCCTTCTTTTGTCAAAATTTTCCTTATCATGTATTTTTGTCCTTCCAAGAGGAAAGTAGCTACTATAGAGTGTGCAGAGGAGTGTATGAAAAGCTTTTAAAATTAATGAAGGCACATTGAGAATGTTTGAAGAAGGAATATTATTCTAAGGGGTAACTGGGTTTTAAAAGTATGAAAAAAATCCATCATTTCCTTCTTCCATACTATGGTGATGTCATTATGTATTATAGTACTTCGTCATAAAGACATATGTCTGGCTTACCTAATGTAAATAGAAACATAGTTGTAAGTCATGCATGAAAAGAAATCAATAAAATACAAAAGATTGCTCTTGGGATAATAAATAACTCAGAAGGAGAGAACTGTCGAGAAGGAAACCCCAAGTTCACCTGTGTAGGGCCAATGGAAGCCAGGGCAGGTTTGTGTAACCACTCAGAAATGTGTGATTTCTTCAGTAGTTTTACAAGCATGACAATGGGAATAAAAGACTGGATTATAGAAAGAAAAAGTGAAGTTACAGAATCAGGACACTGAATATCAACAATAGATTTTTTTAATTTGATGAATAATCTCTTGTACCACTATAGACTTGAAATTGTCTTGACATTGTGATTCAGGGTCCCTTGGATTATGGGTTTATCCTTGGTTGTAAGAAGTGCCTGATCTACCAAGCCTACTTTGAGGATCAGTTATCAAGTATCTGTACAATGGTCCACTGCTTACTAGGTAGATACACAACCAAAGCAAAACAAGGGCTTGCTTCTGTTTCCAATGAACAGGTAATTTGCAAAGAGATGAAGAATAAGAAGTTTTAGTTTCTTTTGGAGTCCGCATGTAATAATTTCTGTAAGGAAATGAATCCTTATGTCTAATATACAATGATATCTCTGCTAAACATAAAAGTGTGACACACGTAACAAAGACGAGCAGAAGGAATGAGCAGAATGGTCTAGAATCCTAGTGATTGCGTTTTAAATGAGGACCTGCCACGTGAGATAGACAAACATCTTATTTTTATAGCACAGGAATTTGTGTTGAGGAAACTTGTGTTCTTAGTTCAGGTAGGTTCGTTACTTATGCATCCAACCCAGAAATTCAATATCTATAGACACATAGTATGATGGAAGCAGAATTCAGTTCTAGTATTACAGTAAGCACATCATTTCAACTCTCTCCATAACACCCAGGTGTTAAATATTTGATTCATTCAGAAGGACTCTTATTATGCGGGTGATGTCATCATTGAGAAAGCAGTGGCTGATTGCACATTAATGGAATAGAAATAAACAAAATGTAGCAACGACCTGGGTGGAATAAAATTATGGGTACACAAATTATTATATAAATATGTGATGGTAAAGAGAATACATTGTTATTTATTTTCCAAGCCACACAATTGTGAACTATATTTAATATCTCAGTTATTTGACCTGTAAAAGTATGCAAATACTAAACTCAATTTTGATGTTCTATTTCGATGATGAAACCGAAGACCTACAATTTCCAGTGCTTGGTTTATATACTAATTTGAATGGGTTGATCTAAAAACAGTAAGGTGCCCAGTCTAGGGTGAAAATGTAAGTATATCAGTGCCCTGTGTGTATTTTGAATAAAAACGAAAGACTAGTACAGGTGTATAACCATTCACTCTGAAGTTCATTAAAAAATTTGTGGGAATAACAGTATTCCTTGATGCAATTCTAATCATCTTTTTATTCTTCCTGAATTGCAGAATGAGGGAATGAAAATTGGTTACGATCTGAGAGAATGATAGCTTCTGATGGATTCTAATGACTATGTCTTCTTGGCTGTTCTCATCACTTAGCAGCAGCAGCAGCAGCAGCAGCAGCAGCAGCAGCAGCAGCAGCAGCACACCCTCGCTCTCCTGCTTTTCTCCTCTGATTAGAAACCACGATTTTCCTCACTTCTTGGCATGTTCAAATCAGCAGATTCACATCTTACTGAGTTCTATTCATTAGAGTTGCCATCCCACTCTGACAATCAGACTTTCAAATGATTCAAGACATTATTATTACTTCTGTCAGTTTGCTTTCCTCACTTAAAACCTGAAAAAGAGACAAGCAATTGTCCCCCGGGGAGCAAAATCTAAGCAATTTCAATGCCCCGAGTTAACTACTTGGGTTCAGATGTTCTCAAGGCTTGTGTCATTGATGTGCTTTTGTGTAGAACTTTTGATATTCGATTCTCAGCCCAATGCATAGTTAACCAGAATCCTCTTGATAAACCATGAGAAACCCAGAGTCCCAGAGCAGTCCAATATCAATGTTAAGTATGTCATGAGACCCAACAGGTGATCCATCAAAATTAAGAGTTTTTCCCTGATAGGAGATCTTGTCCTAAAGTATATTACCCCAATTCTTTGCCAAGTTTGGGTTTTTTTTCTCATCCAAATGTTCACAGAATTAAAAGCACAGAAGAATAAAACAATACTGGCAGGGCTTTGAACTGGCCAGAATGCTCTTGAAAAGCTCACAACCCTCTCTGTGCCTTGGTCCCTCCAGTTCTATTACTTGGGCTTCTTTGAGAAGTGACCCACTATTGGATCTTAACTTCCATCTGTGTGTTTAATGGCAATTGTGTCTCTCACTGATGAAAACCCAGAACAAGTCGACATGATGCTTTATCATGCTTAATGGCGCCCCAGAAAAAAATGAAAGGCATGTGTTTGCTGTTAGCTTTTGGTTACATCGTGGTTCCTGCATATATACTATTCTGTATTTCATTTCCTAGAGAATTTCGGCGTTTTGCTCCCTCCTGTCTGCACACCTTTGCTGGAGTCTTGTTTGCAAATAGAATCAGTGGGGTGTGCATGGGATTCTATAGTTAAATTGTTCTGTGTGACATTTAACTGCACGCTAAGGGTTGAGAACAAGTCAGTCAAGGCAGTGACTAGGAGGTTGGCACATTGGACAGAGTATAGTACAACACATCTGTCCATCATGGGGGTCTTCCCATTGCAGAATGACCAGAAGCAATGGGACAAATGTCCTCATAGTCACATTTATACTTCTAAGGTACAGACAAGATGTTTAGTGTCTGGAACACATACATCAGACTCCCAACAAATCTGATGCTTTCTTGGGATCTGAGTCCTTCTCATTCCTAAACCTTGCTCTACACTTTCGAACTTCTCCATTAGTTGGAACTTAGAGTGTATCATTTCTTGTACCACCTGTAAGATATTATATAAATACACTCTTATATAAAATTTCGTGATCTTTGTGAACTCACAAACTATCTTATCAAAATTGTTACCACTGAATATTAAAGCATTCTTTAATAATATTAAAAAGTTCTTTAATATAAACAATTAGTATACAATTCTCTACATAGGAAATACAGGAGAATTAAACCTTTGCCTTTCTTTTTTTTCAAAGTTTATTAAATTATAAAAGTTTCCATTTCCGCCCCTCCTCCCAACACCCTCCCACTCTCCCCACTCCCCCTCCTCCTCCCTCTCCATCCCTAAGAGCAGTCAGGGCTTCCTGCCCTGTGGGAAGTTCAAGTTCCTCCCCCCTCCCTCCAGGTCCAGGAAGGTGAGTATCCAAACAGACTGGATCCCAAAAATCCAGTATATACAGAGGAAACAAGTCCCAGTGTCATTGTCAATGGCTTTTCAGAAAGACTCCGGGCCAGCCACATTCAGAGAATCCGGCCACATTCAGAGAATCTGGTTGGATCACGTGCTCGTTCAGTCCCAGTCCAACTGGCCTTGGTGAACTCTCATTAGATCAGTCCCCTTGTATCAGTGGGTGATCGTACCCCTCGCGGTCCTGATTTCCTTTTTCATGTTCTTCCTCCTTCTGCTCCTCATTTGGACCTTGGGGGGCTCAGTCCGTTGCTCCAATGTGGGTCTCCGTCTGTATCGCCATCCATCGTCGGATGAAGGTTCCCTCTGGTCTTGCCTTCTTTGCTCACGTTCTCTTTCCTTCTGCTTCTCGTTTGGACCTAGGGAGTTAAGTCCAGTGTTCCAATGTGGGTCTCTGTCTCTATCTCCATCCATCACCAGATGAAGGTTCTATGGTGATAAGCAAAATATTCATCAGTATGGTTATAGGCCAAGGCCGGTTCAGGCACCCTCTCCTCTGTCCAGAGAACAATCTGGGGATCTCTCCTTGGACCTGGGATCCCATTTATAATCAAGTCTCTTGTAAACCCTAAAATGACTCCCTTAGTTGAGATATATTCTTCCCTGATCCCATATCCATCCTTCCTCCCTCCCCCCATCCCAGTCCCCCGAGCTTTCCCCATTCCTCCCCTACTCACTTCTCTCTAACCCTCTCCCCTTCCAACAACCCTCCCACCCCCCCCCATGCACCCGAGGTTACCTGGGACTCTTGTCTATTTCCAATCTCCAGGAGGATAACTACATTATTTTCTTCAGGTTCACCTTCTTATTTAGCTTCTCTAGGATCAAGAATAATAGGCTCAAAGACCTTTAATTATGGCTAGAATCCACTTATGAGTGAATACATACCATATTCCTCTTTTTGGGTCTGGCTTACCTCACTCAGTAAAGCGTTTTCTATGTCCATTCATTTGCATGCAAAATTCAAGATGTTATTGTTTTTTACTGCTGAGTAAAACTCTAATGTATATATGTTCCACACCTTCTTTAACCATTCGTCTATTGAGGGGCACCTAGGTTGTTTCCAGGTTCTGGCTATTACAAATAGTGCTGTTATGAACATAGTTGAACAAATGCTTTTGTGGTATGATAGGGCATCTCTTAGGTATATTCCCAAGAGTGGAATTGCTGGGTCTTGAGGGAGGTTGACTCTCAGTTTCCTGAGAAACCGCCACACTGATTTCCACAGTGGCTGCACAAGTTTGCATTCTCACCAACAATGGATGAGAGTTCCCCTCTCTCCACATCCTCTCCAGCATAGGCTATCATTGGTGTTTTTGACTTTAGCTAATCTGACCGGTATAAAATGGAATCTCATAGTTGTTTTGATTTGCATTTCCATGATCGCTAAGGATGTTGAGCATGACCTTAAGTGTCTTTTGGCCATTCGGAGTTCTTCTGTTGAGAATTCTCTGTTCAGATCAGCAACCCATTTTTTTAATTGGGTTAATTAGAGTTTTAGTGTCTAGTTTCTTGAGTTCTTTGTATATTTTGAAGATCAAGCCTTTATCTGATGAGGGGTTGGTGAAGATCTTCTCCCAGTCAGAAGGTAGCCTTTTTGTCTTACTGACAGTGTCCTTTGCTTTACAGAAGCTTCTCAGTTTCAGGAGGTCCCATTTATTCATTGATTCTCCTATTGTCTGTGCTACTGGGGTTCTACCTAGGAAGTGGTTTCCTGTGCCTATGTCTTGTAGACTACTTCCCACTTTCTCTTCTATCTGGTTCAAAGTGGTCAGATTAATGTTGAGGTCTTTAATCCATTTGGACTTGATTTTTGTGCATGGTGATAGATATGGATCTACTTTCATTCTTCTACAGGTTGACATCCAGTCATGCCAGCACCATTTGTTAAAGATGCTTTCCTTCTTCCATTGCATACCTATAGCTTCCTTGTTGAAAATCAAGTGTTCATAGGTTTGTGGGTTAATATCTGGGTCTTCTATTCGATTCCATAGGTCGACTTCTCTGTTCTTATGCCAGTACCAAGCTGTTTTCAAAACTGTAGATCTGTAATAGAGTTTGAAGTCAGGGATGGTTATACCTCCAGACGTTCCTCTATTATATAAGATTGTTTTGGCTATCCTGGGTTTTTTATTTTTCCATATAAAATTAACTATTATTCTCTCAAGGTCTGTGAAGAAGTTTGATGGGATTTTGATGGGGATTGCATTGAATCTATAGATTGCTCTTGGTAGAATTGCCATTTTTACTATGTTGATCCTCCCAATCCAAGAGCAAGGGAGATCTCTCCATTTTCAGGTATCCTCCTCAATTTCTTTCTTCAAAGACTTAAAGTTCTTGTCAAATAGGTCTTTTACTTCCTTGGTCAGAGTTAACCCAAGATATTTTATGCTATTTGTGGCTATCATGAAAGGTGAAGTTTCTCTGATTTCCCTCCCTGCTTCTTTATCCTTTGTGTATAGGAGGGCAACTGATTTTTTGGAGTTGATCTTGTATCCTGCCACATTACTAAAGGTGTTTATCAGCTCTAGGAGTTCCTTGGTAGAGTTTTTGGGGTCGCTCATGTATACTATCATATCGTCTGCAAATAATGAGAGTTTAACTTCTTCCTTTCCAATTCGCATCCCCTTGATCCCCTTATGTTGTTGTATTGCTATTGCTAGAACTTCTAGCACTATATTGAAGAGGTATGGGGAGAGTAGACAGCCTTGTCTTGTTCCTGATTTCAATGGAATGGCTTTGAGTTTCTCTCCGTTCAGTTTGATGTTAGCTGTCGGCTTGCTGTAAATAGCTTTTATTATATTTAGGTATGATCCTTGTATCCCCAATCTCTCCAACACCTTTATCATAAAGGGATGTTGGATTTTGTTGGATGTTAGATGCTTTTTCAGCATCTAATGAGATGATCATATGTTTTTTTTCTTTCAGTTTATTTATATGATGGATTACATTGATGGATTTGCATATGTTGAACCAGCCCTGCATCTCTGGAATGAAGCCTACTTGATCATAATGGATAATTTTTCTAATGTGTTCTTGGAATCAGTTTGCCAGGATTTTGTTGAGAATTTTTGCGTCGATGTTCATGAGTGAGATTGGCCTGTAATTCTTTTTCTTGGTTGTGTCCTTATGTGGTTTTGGTATCAGGGTAACTGTAGCTTCATAAAAAGAGTCTGGCAATGACTCTTCTGTTTCTAGATTGTGAAATACCTTAAGGAGTATAGGTATCAGCTCTTCTTGGAAGTTCTGGTAGAATTCTGCATTGAAACCATCTGGCCCTGGGCTTTTTTTGGTCGGGAGGTTTTTGATAACCGCTTCTAATTCTTCGTGACTAACAGGTCTATTTAGATTGTTCACCTGGTCTTGACTTAACTTTGGTAAATGGTATTTATCTAAAAACCAATCCATTTCTTGTGCATTTTCCAACTTTGTGGCATATAAACTTTCGTAGTAAGATCTAATGATTCTCTGAATTTCCTCTGTGTCTGTTGTTATGTCCCTCTTTTCATTTCTGATCTTATTAATTTGAGTGTTCTCTCTCTGCCGTTTGATTAGCTTGGCTAGGGGTTTGTCAATCTTGTTGATTTTCTCCAAGAACCAACTTTTTGTTTCGTTGATTTTTTGGATTGTTTTCTGTGTTTCTATTTTGTTGATTTCAGCCCTCAGTTTGATTATTTCCAATCTTCTGCTCCTACTGGGAGAGTCTGCTTCTTTTTTTCCCAGAGCTTTCAAGTGTGCTGTTAAGTCTCCAATATGTGCTTTCTACATTTTCTTTAATTGGGCACTTAGTGCTATGAACTTTCCTCTTAGCACTGCTTTCACTGTGTCCCATAGGTTTGAGTATGTTGTGTCTTTATTTTCATTAAATTCAAGGAAGACTTTAATTTCTTTCTTTATTTCTTCCTTGACCCAGGAATGATTCAGTAGTTGACTGTTCAACTTCCATGCGTTTGTAGGCTTTCTGGTGTTCCAATTGTTATTGAATTCTAACTTTATTCCGTGGTGATCCGACAAGACACAGGTGGTTACTAATATTTTTTTGTATCTGTGGAAGTTTGATTTGTTACCGAGTATGTGGTCAATTTTCGAGAAGGTTCCATGAGCTGCAGAGAAGAAGGAATATTCTTTCCTTTTTGGGTGGAATGTTCTATAGATATCTGTTAAGTCCATTTGATTCATTACCTCTAGTAATTCTCTTATTTCTCTGTTGAGTTTCTGTTTGATTGACCTGTCCATTGGTGAGAGAGGTGTGTTGAAGTCTCCTATTATTAGTGTGTGTGGTTTGATGACTGCTTTGAGTTCTAAAAGTTTTTCTTTTACATAAGTGGGTGCTTTTATATTAGGGGCATAGATATTAAGGATTGAGACTTCCTCCTGATTAATTGTTCCTGTTATGAGTATAAAATGTCCATCTCCATCTCTTCTGATTGATTTTAGTTTGAAGTCAATTTTGTTAGATATTAGAATGGCCACACCCGCTTGTTTCTTAGGTCCGTTTGCTTGGAAAACCTTTTCCCAACCCTTTACTCTGAGTAGATGTCTATCTTTGTGGTTGAGGTGTGTTTCTTGTAAACAGCAGAATGTTGGATCCTGTTTTCGTATCCAATCTCTTAGTCTGTGCCTTTTTATATGTGAGTTGAGTCCATTAATATTAAGTGATATTAATGACCAGTGGTTGTTGATTCCAGTTATTATTTTTGTGTGTGTGTGTGTAGTAGAGTTTGTGTGTTTCTCTTATTTGAGTTGTGGTTGTGAAGGGTCGCTAGATGTCTGGGTTATTGTAGGCAGTGATGGAAATGTTGAATTCCTTGGGTTGTGATTTTCCTTCTATTACTTTCTGTAAGGCTGGATTTGTGGCTACGAATTGTTTAAATTTATTTTTATCCTGGAATATTTTGTTTTCTCTGTTGATAGTGAATGATAGCTTGGCTGGGTATAGTAGTCTGCATCCATGGTCTCTTAGTTTCTGCAGTACCTCTATCCAGGATCTTCTGGCTTTCATGGTTTCAATAGAGAAGTGTGGTGTAAGCCTGATAGGTTTACCTTTATAAGTCACTTGACCTTTTTCCTTTGCAGCTCTTAATATTCTTTCTTTAATCTGTATGCTTTGTGTTTTGATTATTATATGGCGAGGGGATTTTTTTTTGATCCAGTCTATTCAGTGTTCTGTATGCTTCTTGAACCTTCATAGGAATATAGTTCTTTAGATTAGAAAAGTTTTCTTCTATAATTTTGTTGAATATATTTTCTGGGCCTTAGATCTGCAGTTCTTCTCCTTCTTCAATCCCTATTATTCTTAGATTTGGTTTTTTTTATTGTGTCCCAAATTTCCTGAATGTTTTGTGAAGAGAATTTGTTGGATTTGCCATTTTCTTTGACCAGAGCATTTATTTTCTCTATGGTATCTTCAGAATCTGAGATTCGTTCTTCTATCTCTTGTATTCTATTGGTTATGCTTGATTCTGTAGTCTCCGTTCATTTACCTAGGTTTTCCATATCCAGTCGGTTCTCGGTTTGTGTTTTCTTCATTGCCTCCATTTCAGTTTTCAATTCTTGAACTGTTTCCTTTACCTGTTTGATTGTTTTTTCTTGGTTTCTTAGGGTATCATTCATGGATTTACTTATTTCTTCAAACTTTTTATTATATTTCTCATTCATTTCTATACTCATTTCTTCAAACTTTTTGTTATACTTCTCATCCAATTTTTTAAGGGAGTTATTCATATCCTGTTTAAGGGACTCTATTGCTTTAATAATGGCACTTTTTTCCACTTTTTCTGGGTTAAGGTGTTCAAGTCCTTCTATTGTAGGGTCGTTGGGATCTGGTGTTTTCATGTTGTTTTTCAGATTGTTGGACGAGGTCTTGCCTTGGCGTCTACCCATCACTTCCTTCAAATGCTCTCTATTGGAACTTCTGGTACCGGGTCAGGTTCCCTTGTTGGGCAGGGACTTCACTGACAGTATGCCCTCCTTTCCTCAGCAGGCTATTGAAGCACAGGCACTCCCTCTTTCCGGGATGCGCCTACAGCACAGGCCCAGCGTGCAAGGCAGCTGAGCTGGGGAAATTTTATGGCCCCAGGGGGAAGGGAGAAATATAGGAATTTGTACCTGGATGGAAGCTGGGATGGCAGGCGGGAGAGCTTAGCAGGGTGGAGCCAGCACTGCAGGGTGACTTGGGAGTCTATGGGATCGGGGAAAGCCCGAGCTCCTCCTCACCGGGCCCCTGCCACGGGTCCTAAGCCAACTCACCCCTCCGATGGCCCTCTGCTAGAAGTCAGGGCCCCTTGCTGGTCAGGAATGTCGCTGAGCTGACACCGGGTCCACCTGTCCTCAGGGAGGCCTTTAAGACCCAGGAATTGCCTCCTGCTGGGATGCGCCTACAACCCAGGCCCAGTGCGCAAGGCAAGGCAGTTGAGCTGGGGAAATTTTATGGCCCCAGGGGGAAGGGAGAAATATAGGAATTTGTACCTGGATGGAAGCTGGGATGGCAGGCGGGAGAGCTTAGCAGGGTGGATCCAGCACTGCAGGATGACCTGGGAGTCTATGGGGTTGGGGAAAGCCGGAGCTCCTACTCGGGCCCCTGCCGCGGGCCAGAAGCAAACTCACCCCTCCGATGGACCTCTGCTAGAAGTCAAACCTTCACCTTTCTAAATATCCTTCACTATATCCAAAACACCATGGGGCACTGAAAGCTTAAGTGGTTTTATATTCATTACACCAAGTACAACATAAGAATTTGTTTCTATGTTTAACATTTGTTAATGTTCTTTTATTCCTCCAGGAAATTAAATGTAGTTTTGGATTTCCAACAAATATTCTTATTGACACCTCCCATTTATTTTATTTAATAGCATCCATTTATTTTTTATTATCATAATCTAAAAGTCTAAGTGTTGAAAAAGTAGATGTAAGAAGGCATTACAAATGATTAATAAACAACAGTAGGCTGTTGGGTTTCACATTGTATTGAATTACTTTATTAAATATGCAGAACAGATGATGAATACTGTTTTCAAAGTGATTGGTTAATAAGGGAATGATTTATGGATCAATAGCTAACTGTGTAAAGACCATTGTTCAGGTCCTCAGTGCCCACACAAACTCCAAGTGGGTATGGAAGTTCACATGGATTTCAATAGCTAAGAAGGTCGAGACAGGGCCAAAAAGCAAGCTAGCTAATCATGCTGTAACCGTTGGTGAACTTTGGGTTCAATTTGGAGATCTTAATGCATGAAGATCTCCAAAAGAAATGAGCAATAAAGAAGTGAGCAATCAGGGAAGATGCATGAAGTCAGCTTGGGCCTCCATAGACAGGAACACATTGTGCAAGTATAGCCATTCACATATGAGCATCCACACACATACATACAAGTACATACTTACACATACACAGAGATACAAAAGCAAAACAAGGGTATAGAGAGTGAAACAAAGATATTGAAGACTGCATTCAATCATACCCTCATCACCTTCAGTTTTGGTATCTGTAAAATGGGGACCAGATCTACTTTAAATGACCATCATTAGTTTTAATATTATATTCCATAATTTAATTTTTAATTTATATGTGTTTAACATGAAGGTGGTGATTCTATTTTATGATCACTATAAAAAGTGAGTTAGACACATTTTTTGATTGTCATAGAAATAATATTAGATTACTATGACTCTGTACTTGCAGTGGAATATTCGGCTCGCTGTCTATGTAACTTTGAGAGTTGGTTTGTGAAAGAGTAGAGTTTAAGATGTGTGTGACAATGATTTAAAAAGCATGCAAATGCACTTTGGATTCATTTCATAGGTGCAAGCGTTTTTTGTGTGCGTGTGTGCATGTTGTGATTTCTTTATTTTTAAAAACACTAACTTAACACAGAATGTGCCTTTTCATGTTGACATATCAAATTACATCTACTATTCTTTCATTGGAAAGAGTTCTGAAGGCCTTCCACATTTGGCTTTAATAATCAGTGGTTCTATAAAGACATTAAGGTCTGTATTCAAATAGCATGGAACCCTGTAAATGCTTTATTACTTTCTAATCTTGTTGCTTACTAAAATGAGAAAATATGAACTCTTCTGAGTTAATAGCCGATTTTGTGCAATTCCAACTTTACCTTCCTTCCTAGGAGCCGGGGAAGGAAGATGTACATCATTTAGCTGTATCTATAGAACAAAGACGCAAAAAATGTGACACATGGTAAGCTAGAAGGTATGAGCCTTGTTTCCTGAACAGCCTTTAGACAGATACATGTTTAAACTGAAGTGAATATGTCTGTAAGTAGACAAAGATACTGACCCAACTCTTACATAGCAATTTAAAGGAGAAAACTGGTGATGAGCTTCGTATTTTATCCAATTTCAATATTAATGCAGCTGTATTGTAAAATGTACTCAAGGCATCACAACATCTTCATGGCAGTTAGAGAGAATAAAGTGCACAAATGTCCCGGTCATGGATGAAGAGAGAATTGTGGAGTCCACAGAGTAGCAGATATTGTTAAAGGAGTTAAATGTGAGATGTCTCCCATAGGCTCATGTGTTCCATCAAGGTCTCCAGCTGTGACAGTGGTTATCTTCTGTTAACATTTATTCTATTTACGTTTCCTATTGACGTTTATGACTGTAATGTCACGGGATTGGGTTCATTTCTGCAGTTCACATGACATTTTATAAGAATTTAGCATGAAATACATTGTGAAATAATCTTGAACATGTGACCCTTTCGTACTAAGATCATCCTTTCTCTATATGATTAACAATCATGAAATATTTGCTGCAGATGAGACTCTAAAACACAAATCCAAATTGCTTGCTATAGAAACACCCCTGAAATTCCCATACAACGGAGACTCCCCCTCCTGCTGCTTATATGCTTCTTCTTCTCCTGAATTTTCCTCTTATTCTCTTGATTTGCCCTTCCTCCTCCTCCACTTGCTATTCTTTGTGTTTGAGCATTATAAGAAAGGCCTTCCTACACAGTATTTGTATTTTACAAATTACTCTTATATTCTTAGCTAGCCTCTTTGTCCTTTCTAAATTCCTCGTACTTTAGTAGGTGGACATTGAAATTAGATTCCTGGACTAATTGTGTCAGTACAGAGCATGTGAAACATAGCACCAATCTCAGTGAACTTCAGTATATCAGTGAGTTTAATTTTTTTCCGTCCACATTTGGACGGCTGTTTTACATAAAGGGCAGAGTGTAGTCACAAGATTCTAGGTTTGTATATTCATTGATTAACAGTTAATGTTATACTGAATGAATGTTGGCACTTTGGAGTCATGAGTATTTTGGAAACATTCCCTAAATCAAGCATGTGTCATTTATTTTGAACTTTCATCTAAATATATTATCCTCTATTGTTTACGGGTATTCTACTAACAGTCTTTCTTGAACCACATTATATCTATCTACATCTAGTGCACATATGACTATAATACATGTAAAACTTTAATAACGAAGTACCTGAAAACCATTTATCATGTGTTAACAATCTTTTCTCTAAGATTTCCAAGCTGGTGGTGATTCTTTCTTACTAACTCACGTAGAGTAATTCTTCTCTCCATCTGTTTTTACTACCTTTGTGTTTTCAAATTTGCAAACTTATTTGCATTTGAGATAATTACAGTAGAAAAAAATGAATGTTAGAAAGGACCTCCAAAGTAGAGATGCCTATTTTTCTAGACATGATTGCTGATCAGTGAAGACACCCCCATAGTTAATCAATGAGGAGATCTACCAACAAATCAATGAAGATACCCCAAAGCTGACTTGTCTTTAAAAGATATAAATAAGTGTGTCAGAAATGCAGCAATGTGAACAATAACTTTCTGACTATATTTTATTCATGAAAGAAGGATAACTATAAGTTTCTATTAGTATTTTACTTTGAAAAAACCTCTTGAATATGTACTATAATTTAGAAAATGCACATTATTCATAGGCTTTTATGATGCTGAGAATAGAGTACTATGAATTTGAATAGTTCATTGGTATTTTAAAACTTTGTATCTAAGCTTACTCATTTATGCTGAGATTGTACATTTGTGGATGAATCTTTAAAAATCATTAAATTCTCTGAAATTCACAGAATTTAGTGCCTGTCTGAGGGATACATTAAAATTTTGTTTGAATACAAGTTCCTCATGAAATATTAAATCATCTTCTAAAGATTAAGGACCCTTAAAAGTATTGCTTGTGTAAATAAAAATCCAATATTTATTATTACTGGTTAAACATTTCCATTCATTTCTACATAAGCTTTGAATTGACATTGCTTAATAGTTAATGTTACATAAATATACGAACTTACCAACAGATCTATACCAAGAGGTAGCATTACCAGAAGAAGAAAGATGACAGGATGTCCATGAGGGTGCTCAGTCATTGGTATGTAAATATTTAAATTGATGGCACTCTCTTGATGTGTTTTGTTTTGTTCAACAGAGAACAAAGGCCAAGAAAATTACACGTCAGGCTTTCCTATAAAATGGCTGATCATAATTTTGTGGTTAATTTGAAATAGTTTTCCACCTCACATTCCTTAGAATACTCTGAATGTCTCCATGTGTTCAAAACTGAACCTCATCTTCATCTTGTTTCCAAACATCTTCTGATAACTACCAGGTAAACACTCACCAACGCACTAGCCAATCAAATTACAGCCCAATGGGTCAGCACCTAAGTCACCTCTTACTTTCTACCTAGCTTCTTCTTCCCTCAAAGCACTGCCTGTCATTGAAATGATTCTAATTCATTGATACTCTCATTATTTATTCTAGGCAAAGTTAGTTTCAGCTTGTAAGTTGCAGTATCTTTCTCCTTTTGAAAACATAGGAGTCTTAGTTTTGTATTGTCCTGCTGACAATACTTGTTTTGTTTACTAGGAAGAGTTTATTCACCACTTCTAGTAAGTAGATGGCATTTACCAATTAGATGTATGAAGCCATCATCAGATGATCCTAAACACAAAGGACTCTGGAATTTGCCTGTGTCTATCAAACCTTTGTTAAATGCATACAACAGACTTTGTACTCGGGAAAGTTTTTGTTGTGAACAGAGACTATGTTGAAATATCCAGGTCATATTATTCTTGTTAAAATCAGATTCTCTACCTATAAAATTGAGGTACTGCTGATCTGTTAAGATATTTTATATGATATTATACATTTTGCTGATCGTTTTTATAGTACTAAGATAATAAAATTATTTTAACACAAGTACATATAGTGAGACACCTTTTATTAAATGTGGTTATAATAATGGTACAACAACCTGAACTTCCAGAATTAACTAGTCGAATGCTTCCCCAACTGCCTGCACTCATTTCATAGATGCTTGGTTATAGATGGGAATTTTATATATTGAGTGGTGATTATAATTTGAAAAAACAACAGTAGGTGAACTTTGGCATTCATTTTCATATATTACAAATTTATTTTTAAAATTATTTTAAAAAAGAAAGCAAAATATTTTTTTCATCATACATACCAATCCAAGTTTCCACTCCCTCCCCTTCTCCCATTTCCTCCACACATCCTCCCACTCCACCCCCCCCATCCACTCCTCAGAGAGGGTAAGGCACATTGCTTTGGGGAAGGTCCAAGGCCCTCCCTACTATATCTAGGCTGAGCAAGGTATCCACCCAAAGAGAATAGGATCCCAAAAAACCAGTACAAGCAGTAGGGATAAATCCTGGTTCCACTGCCAGTGACCCCTCAATAAAAGTGTTTGTTATGTTCATATTGTCAGTACTAGCACAAGTCCTCTGAATTATAAACAAGCTGATCAAATCCATATAATTAGCTATGCTGATAGTAATATGTTAATAAAAATGACTGCAGTTATTTTAAACCAAAGTTTTAAATATACAATATTTCACTTTGTTCATTCAATGATTTTTTTTTGACATTTTGTCCATTCTGAGAAAAATTTGCTGGAAATTGGTGTAAAGATGCCTGTTTGTATTGTTATATTTTACAAATCTTTTAATCTTCTAAGAAATTTATTACTTTGCACATTTCTGAATTTATCCTGGAATCTGGACCTGTCAGTGAGTTTGTAGAGTTAATTATAATAATTTTGGAGACTTAATGATAGTAATCACTATCCATCATTGTTTCCCAAGAAATGTGTTTTTCTCTTTGGAATCATAAAAAAGGAATTAATAACTGTTAAAATGGAGAAACAGCTGCTAGGCCAAGGTTTTGTAGCAGAAAACAGACTTCGTTGGAGTTACAGGTTTGGAAAATGTTCTTTGATTTACTTTTGTTCATTAGCTTTTCAAGGACTTTAGAGCCCAATCTTGGCATGCATTGGTCTATATAATTCTTGGATGCTAATTTATAAATGTCTAAGGTCCTAAGATTATCAAAAAGAGCATAATTCCACAATTCATGCATTTGTTTATGATGAGTAGAGTATTACTACAATACTCAACTATGCAACTTCTTCAGTTCAGTGGGGTAATTGCTTAGATGATCTGGTTTCCTTACATAATGATAGCTAGGCTCCCTTAGCGCTGTTCAGTCTCCTCTCAGCTAAGGTCTTGCCTTTGTTGACTAAGCTTCTATGACTGCAGAAGCACCATTGGTTACTGAGACTTGATAGTCTTCAAGGAAACTTGTGGGATATGTAAAGCATTGTGGTTTGGCATGCTGCTTTTCCCGTATGATCAAGTGTAAGACAGAGAAAAGAGATGTGTGTTCAAGTCCCTCAGATTTTTGATTTAATCCCAACATCATTTCATCGTTTCTTTTATCAAAATCATTTCAACATCCTTTTTAAACTTATTTTCCAAGGAAAGGAAAATATGGAATTATATATTGGTTGATGAATGTTCAAATATTCTTCAGACTTAGGCAACTGAAATAAGATGTGTGCATACACATGATGTGGGATCCCCCTCTGCATGCTGTGAATACCATTGGTTAATAAAGAAATTATCTTAGGCCTGTGATAGGGTAGAGTAGAACTAGGCAGGGAAAACTAAGCAATGCTGGAAGAAAGGAGGCAGAGTCAGAGAGAAGCTATGGAGCTGCCATCTGAGACATGCCTGAACCTTGCTGGTAGGTCACAAATCTTGTGGTAAAATACAAAATACTGGAAATGGGTTAATACTAGATGTAAGATCTAGCTAGCAATACATTTAAGTGATTGGCTAAGCAGTGATTTTAAATAAAATAATTTCTGTGTGATTATTTTGTGAGTCTGGGCACCAGGAAACAAACAAGCAGCTTCCTACTGCGCACATACAATCATAAATCAATATTTTATAATTTTGATTAAATTCAGTAAGCAAGGAAAAACTTTACAGCTTGCAATCTTTTCACAAATTTAAACTTCCAGGAAAATGACTGACTAGAACAACAGAAATGTAATGTGCTGCTATTTATATTATGGCTATTTAAATGTATAACTTCTCAATCCTTTTAATTTTTGTCTGATACAAACAGGTCAAGAATTTTTTAACAACTTCAGAGAAATTTATATATATTTAGAGAAGTTCTGAGTTCCAGCTGGAACTCAGAATTCAGTCTGGAAAGCAAAAACTCTGAAATGAAGATTCAAACACGTGATGATGTAATGGTGCTTGAAAACTCTAGCAAACTTCAGCAGTCACAGAAACAGAGAGTGAGTCGTGGCAGAGAATCAGGTAGAACAGTAATTTATCTCCTTCACCATCTGTCACAAAAGCGTATTTTAACAAAATAATATTATGGTTATAAAGACTAACTAGAAAATGACTAATGAGCAGAATTATAGGAAGCCAATCGTGATGATGTTTTCCCTTTATTGGTATTTATACTGGTGAGTTCGCTTAGTAATCTCCTATTTATCCTGCTTCCTCAAATTTCCTTTCAATAAGTTTGTTGATGCTTTTTAATTAATATGCTTTTATTTCTACAAATTTGCTTGTAAACATTCCCAGAAATATAAATGTTAAACCTTTGAGTGTTTTCTAGAATATTGCAGCGTAAACTCTCAGTGCCAAGGACAACTGACACTACCCCTTCTGGATAATGTTTTCCACTAGGCAACTGGCTTTGACTCCGACCCTGAGCATTCCCCCTAGAGAAAACCTAGACACCAGCAGTTCTTTTGAACATCTCTACTCTCTGTTTCTACTACACTCACAGCGTAGGAAAATATTAGCGTGAAATAGGAAGTATTTCACATGGTGCTTCCAAAGAATTCCCTCTTCCCTCATTGCGTGGTGCTGTGTGGGAGTCAGATCACTCAAGTTCTGCACCCAATGAGCTGACTAGGGTGAACTGAGATGATATTACTTGCCTCCCATTCTTCACAGGACTGAAGTTCAGCTTAAGGAGATCACAGCCCAGTTTCTCATGCTGATTCGGTACAACATGGCGTTACTAAGCAGGCTAAGCTCCGTACTTGCCTCTGAGTGTACCTGTGTCACAAATTTTCATAGGAGCTTCGGAAACCTCTTTGCCCCTGAGAGCATGGTGAATCCCACTTCAAGCTCACAATCATCAAAGCAGTACATAGCAGCCAACCTGGGTGTGGTTAGTATTACTATTATTATTATTATTATTATTATTATTATTATTTTCCTCTGAGTAATGTGATTTGAGTTTTCAGTGTGCAAACTACTGAATTGTTTAATTTTTTTTACATTTTAAAATTTTCATTCTTATTTCTTTGGTGTTTTTAAAGGGATGAACAGCTAGCATGTTAAGGCCACAGAACAGCTTCGGGGAGTTCACGATCTCATATAAACATGTGTTTCCTAAGGCTTAGAACCTGAGTTGGTCAGGTTTGGCCAAAGACACTTTGGTCTGCAGAACCCTAACCATGGTCCTGTTCAACGTTTCTAGAGTATCAGTTGATAGAAAAGGCAAACCCCCGTGTGAGCGCCTGGTGTTAGTAATGGTGCTTTCACTTAGAGTCAGTTACACACGAGACACATAATCAGAAGCAGGCATTTCCCGAAAGTGAAATTGATGTAGGTGGGCCTTCTGTCTATGTGTTATTTTCATTGGATAATAAAGAGACTGCCTTGGCCCTTTGATAGGTCAGAACATAGGTAGGCGGGAAAGACAGAACAGGATGCTGAGAGGAAGAAGACAGTGAGGCAGACGCAATAGCTTTCCTCTCCAAGATGGATGCAGGTTAAGATCCTTCCTGGCAAGCCACCACCTCGTGGTGTTACACACATGAATAAAAATGGGTTAAACAAGATGTGAGAGTTAGCCAATAAGAGGCTACAGATAATGGGCCAGGCAGTGTTTAAAAGAATATAGTTTCCGTGTAATTATTTCGGGTAAAGCTAGCTGGGCGAGTGACAGGACGCAGCCCACCATTCCTTCTACATGAAATGTGTCTGGGGCATCTTCAGATGGAGGCACAACCAGAAACCAAACACAGTCACCATGAGAAAAAACAGTTATGAATAGGCGTAAGTTTAGAAATGTGTTTCAGTTCAATTTCAAATGGTAACTGTACACATTACTTGTCTGACACATTTACAGTGTTCAGACATTGTTTAGTAGGAAAATTTATTCATTCTTTTGCCACTTTTGGAGTCTTTCATGGGAAAATGAGATGTTTATGTTTTCTTTTGTGATCTTCACAAGTCTAAAGACAGACAGGAGAGACAAGATATGGCCGTGAGGAAGGTCTTTGGGAAAATGGAGCCCTGTAGTTCTGCACCGAACATGTGCATGACGAGCCCTGCTCCAGGGTTTGCAGCTGGATGTCTTGACAATAGTCGGGGACACAGCAGAAGAGAACCCTTGATCCCAAGCTCAAGGTCACAGCCCTTTGCTGAGAGTTTGGCCAGCTTTCTAAACAGGGTAAGTTATATTTTAAGTTTTTCTTTGGTTTCAGATAATCTGATATAATTTGTTCCTCATTGTGTGAAACATGAGTTAGTAAACTTATTCATGTTAAATTAATCCACTATTTTATGTTAACAGAGAAAGGAAACCAATTTTATATATTTTTAAAAATCCTTGGAGACTGCCTTTTCAACAAATAGCTATGTCTTAATTTGAGTCATTAGATATGTTTACTATGGCACATATCTTTACAGGTATTGGAAAATTAAGTCTTAGAAAGCTAGTTTTGTTTCCTCTCATTCCTGGTAAACTTTGAAAGAGATTGGCTCTGATTTTACGTAGTTTTGTTAGATTTCTTATTCATAGTAGACTTAGAGTCTTTCTCCAGCATCCTAAGATTGATATCTACATATATCATCTCATTTGGATGTTTAGAATTTAAAGGGACCTGAGAAGGATACTTTTTGTGACGTCTGTATGCTTGCCACACCCAAAAGAACAGGAAGATGACTCTCACTGCTGTATTTTGATTTCAGTTTTGTTCAGTGTCCTTATTGCTGCACAATTTTGTAATAAAAGTAATTTCCTTTATCAAATACTTCAATTGCCAAAATAAAGTAATTTTTGCCTTTCTTCATGGCTTTTACTTGGACTGATGGCTCAGAATAGAGTATATTAAAAGTCTTCAAATCACACCCAATACAGAAATGTGAATTCTGCTTCTCCTATCCACAATCTCATGGATGTACTTTCTCACGCCCTCTGGAATTCTAAGACCAATCTTTCTACCTAAGCATATGATTAAAGTATCTCTTTTAGGAATGCAATTCATTTTCATTAACAGTGATTTATATCATTTTCTGATATTCAGCGTGACAAGCAATACTGATATATTTATTAAGAGGAATTTAACATTTGTGAGAATTTCTTTGATTAAAGTCATACTAAGCCTCCGTCTATGAAAAGTGACAAGAAATCTTTTTCCTCGAGAGTTCTAGTGACCGGTGGCTTTCTGCTGCTTCCTGCTAGCATTGCTGTTAGTACATTTCTCTTAGTTACGGGCCTCTTTAAAAGAAAGGAAATTCTGTGAAGTTCTACTCCAGATCTTTTCAGATCCACCTTTCGCCAATTTATTTCAATTATGCAAAATTTAGCAGATTAAACAATATTCATTTTGTTTCACAATCTCCAGTTTGAGAAAATCTTGACAGGGGCAGGTCCTCTCTTCTCCAGTGATGCTTGGTTAGGACACGTTGGAAGGACAGGAAGTTGGAGTCCCCTGGAGTGTTATTCCTAACACTGATGGCTCTGGGCATTGGTACTAGATTCTGGCAGGAGCGTCATTTGCAGTAGGATGGTGGAACTCTCCTGTGGAATCACCTAGGCTTTCCCTGTAGACTAATGTCCCTACAGTAGGATGATGAGACAGATGTGAAACACTTTATAAACTACTGGAGGTCACAAAGCATCGCTTCTGCCACATTTTATTCATTAGAAGCAAGTTCAAGGTTTTCCTAGATTCCATCGTTTGCACAAGGAATATTTAAAATGGCGGTCTCTAAAACTAACAATCCTCCCACTCAAAATTATTCTCTTTTTCACTCAACCCCATCAAACAACCAGTCATTATGGATGAAGCTAACTTTAATTTACACATTAAAGCCACTTCCTGTTCCCCGTGAGGGCTGTGTGGAAGACAGAGAGGGCACAGTGTGGTGACCTGGTCAGGATGGAAGGAACTCACTCTCTAAGGAAATGCTTCCGTTCATTTTGATCCCAGCTTAGTTATCAGTTGCTCCCAGAGGTGATGCTTCTCAGCCATTCCTCTGCCAGTGTTTATATAGCTGCGTGTGACTACAGTTCCCTTCGCTATAGCCTCTGCACTGTTTCTCTCTATTGGCCTTTATGGCCTTCATGTCAGCCTTTCTGAAGTACTTAGGATTTTATGGTCTAGGACCTAAGAATAACGTAGTCTGAAAATGGTTCCAATTTATTCTCCCTTCATATTTTTAACCCTTTCTGTAATTTTTTTCAAAAGTATCCAATTCCATGGCAATAACATGAGAGTGATTCAGGGCTGAGTCTGTAGGTTATTAATAGAGGACTTATATAGGAATATAGTAATATAGGCCTTAGCACCAGTGACTCAGAGCTCAACACAGATATAGACATATACGCCTAGATATGGTTTAGCTAAGTTTTTAATTCAGATCAAATGTAGACAATATTGTTGAATATTTTAGGTTATCTTTTTCACATATTTAAACATCTAAAATCATTGACTTGAAAATATACATTTATTGTTATCACAATTTTAAATATAGGTATTTTAAATCTCTTTAAGATAAGAGAAGAAAATCAATAAACTTTTGATGGCATAGTAGGAAACCATAAAGCTTCATGCGTAAGGCCACAGGAACCCACACTCACAAACTGGCAGTCAAAATACACAGAAGAATTAACTCATCAAACCTCATATAAAGTGGAACCAAACCAGTATGAGGACTCCTATCTAGAAATGGTAGAAATGACAAAGTCATTATCTAATAAACAACTAAAGTAAGTTCAAATCTAAACACATTATATTTATATATTCTATATGTTACATATGTTTTATATAATTATGTAATATATTCATATTCTGTAAGGTTATATAGCATATTTATATGTTTATATGTAAATTATCTGGATATAAATATAAATTTACACATACTATTTATTTTATATGTATAATAACTATTTGGAGAAAAGAAAGGTAATGTCAATATTACAAATATGCAGTTAACGGCACTCATGAGTTTTTATGATGTGAAATCATGATAGAGATTATAATTACGGAAAATAGTTTATTGAGATATTCTTTAAAATGTTTGCCCAAAAGTAGTTCCTATTCTTTTCTACATTCAGGTTGTATTGTAGGGGATTGCTCGTTTGTTTCCCAACCTCCCAGCTGCTCAGATTCAAAATAATCACACAGAAACAAAACAGTTATCAGGCAAGAATTACAGTTACAATATTTATATTTACTTTATCTTTTATCATAACTAAGGAAAACTATAACTATTACTATAAATTCTTCAATTCCACCAAAGACTCCAGAAGGATATAATATTACCTAAGTAAACAGGAAGTACATTGTAAGCAACTTCCAAAACTCTAGAAATGACAGAGACATCTCACTGCCTGGACAGTCATCCAAAGTTCTTCTGCACTGTTGGGGCATCCATCTTCAGCCTATAGGCCCATAGTATCCAGCAGACTTTTCCATGAAGCAGGAAATTTCAAAGACAGTTCCACCTGTATTGGAAGTTTGTCAGTCACTTTCTTCTGTGTCCTGCAGAATGTCTGGCAGACTCTTTTTTTTTGTTTGTTTGTTTTGTTTTGTTTTTTCGAGACAGGGTTTCTCTGTAGCTTTGGTGCCTGTCCTGGAACTAGCTCTTGTAGACCAGGCTGGCCTCGAACTCACAAAGATCCGCCCGCCTCTGCCTCCCGAGTGCTGGGATTAAAGGCGTGCGCCACCACCGCCTGGCTGGCAGACTCTTTTATGAAGCAGGAACCTTGAAGTATCGTCTCACCTTAGGCAAGATACCTGTTTTGTTATATGTAATTTTACTATGTTAAGTTAAAACTTTCCTTTTTATTTAAACAGAAAAAGGGAGGTGGTGTGGGATTCCCCTCTGTATACTGTAAATACCACTGGTTAATATAGAAACAGGCTTGGCTTGATATGGTAGAACAGAGCTAGATTGTGGAAGGCAGAGTCAGAGAGAAGCCATGTAGCCCCGCTAGAGACAAACGCTGGGAACTTTACCCAGTAAGCCACAGCCACGTGGTGATACAAAGATTACTAGAAATGGGTTAAATTATGATATAAGTGTTAGCCAATAAGAAGGTAGAGCTAATAGGCCAAGCAGTGATTTAAATAATATGGTTTCTGTGTGCAGCCAGGAAACAAACAAGAGGCCTTACTACAACAAGGTTGCATGGCCTTTTCTCCACAATCTCCTTATAGTGTATGTTTTATGTAGTTATATTATTGGAAAGCTGTAGGTCAGAATACCCATAAACTTTTAAATGAATAGTTTAACTACTGTTGGGGTATGATAGCCAAGCTCATGGGTCAAGTAGTGCTAGTACTACACACCTGGGCCACATTACCACACTGTATAAACTGACTTTCACTTGTGTTACCACTGCAGGGTTTGGAGAGACGGTCCTCCCAAGCTTTTCTGTGCTATGTGAACTCATGAGGAGAAAGTTAACATGGAAATAAAGAAAGGCATAATTGAAAAGTGCTTAAAACGATTCTTTGTTCCTTGGGAAGGATAGGTGGAGACAAAATGCTTGGCCCTGTCCAGCATGGCATGGGATGAGCTGCCTCAGAAGCTGCTTGACTTCCTGCTAGCTCTTGTTACAACCCAGGAAGTCATCATAGACAGCATCTCACACAGACGCTTGGCAGATACAACTGTTCCCAATCACACCCTCAACAACCTTACAGAGGAGCCATTCCAGTAGGCAGCAGTTTGACCTGCTAAGCCACACACCAGTGACAGCCATTTCCTTGTCTTGTGCATTGTTTTTAGTTTGGAATCCAGAAATACAATTATTTCCAGTTGGGTTTTAAAAGGTAACTGTGCACATTACTTGGCTGACACGTTTACAGTGTTCAGACATTGTGTGATGGGAAATTCATCCACTCTTCTGCCATTTTAGAGAGTCCTTCATACGAAAATGAGATACCTATGTTTTCCTTTGTAATGACCACAGGACCAAGGACAGGCAAGATGAGGCCATGAGGAACAACTTTGAGAAAAATGAAGCTTTATAGTTTTGAACCGAACACATACAAGATGAGCCCTGCTCCAGGGTTTGCTGCTGGTCATCCCCACAATAGCTGGGAACACAGCCGAAGCTTCATTCAAGGAGAACCCTTGGTCCCAGACTCGAGGCCATGGCACTATGTGGAGGGTCTGAACAGCTGCCTGTGCAGGGTCAGTCGCAATATTCTTTCGGATCATGATTTCGGATATCTGTTAGAATTCTTGCTTTTAATTTGGTGATATAATTTACTCATCTTAAAGTAATGTCACAGTTTTGTGTTAATATAGAAATCTGTACATAATTTTTAAACGTTATTAAATCCTAAGAGCTTTCACTTGCAGCAAATAATCTTTTCTTAATTTTGGTCAATTTGGTCAATAGCTGTAACTACTAAAACATACTAAACTTTCTTTAGAGGCTACGCTGAAATTAATTTTAGAAACTAGTATTTTTTTCCTGTGGTTACAGGTCAACTTCGAAAAGCATTATCTCAACTCATAAGGAACTATGGTTAAGTTCAGGTTCACAGTAGCCTTCAGATTATGCCCCCATTCTCTGGCATCCCAAGTTTGACATCTAAACACTTACTTCTTGGGTGGATGCTTCCAATTTAAAGGAATCTGAGCGGAATTTTTTTTTTATGAAGGGTCTATACATACAAAATCAAAGATAGTAAAGAATAGACCCTTAATTTGTGTTTTAATTACTTCATGTTGATTTCAATTTTGGTCACTGTAATTATTGCTGCCCAGTCTTTATTGTCATTAAGGTTATTTCCTTAAGCCAGATGTGATGTTTCAAAGTGCAGTCCATTAGGCCTTTGTACCTTGTTCTCACATGAGGGAGTGGGGGCTAAGATTGCAGCTCTAGAATGCCTTTCAATTGCTACTTCCTTAAAGATCTGAATTCTGTTTCTCTTACCCACAATTCCAAGTGTGATTTCATGCCATCTCCAAATCCCTTGAAGTTGTAATAAGAAAATTTTCCATCTAAACACATGGAAAGCTTTTTTAAGATTACAACTTATTATTTCTCAATTTTTCGTTGCTGCAAACATTGAAATAGTTATTTTAAGGGAGTTTAACATTCGTTAGAATTTCATTGATAAATGTTTTTGTAACCATCCATATCTATGTATCCTAAATGGTTGCAGCTGTCACATCACATGTCATTTGCATAGTATGATAAGAAAACATAATGCATGACCCAGTTTAAGATGACTATCTACTATTAGAACAACTTTTTGATCCAGGGTGATTTGTAAAAGCAAATTATTGATTTGTAGAAAATATAAAAAAAGAGTTAATATTTTACTGTATTTATATACTGTTATTAAAACACCCATTTCAACCAGTAAAAATGATCCCCATTTTTCAAAATCGTCTTAATGTCAAAAATATCATAGACTCCTACTAACCAGGGCTTTAACTCTCTTACTCAGCTGGCATCTTTAAAAATGATACAGGAGAAAAGTGTCTAAAATTTCCTAATAAATTTTGCAACTGAATATATTATAAGGGAAAAATAACAACACTTCAGGTAGATCCCAAGATGAAATTTTTTTTCATTGCTTTGGTACCAGCACCAGGAAATGAAACTTGATGACGGCTGGGCAGATGAGGGCGCCAACTCAGCCCAGGGGCTGCTGCTCAGGACCTGATCAATTCTCAATGAAATAGAGAAGAACCTCAGGATTAGTAAGAAAGCCAGACCAAAATGGATGACTGCAATTGTTAATTAAGCAGAAAGGTCAACACACTAAAGAGAGGAGAGCAGAAGTTAGAAAAGGGCCGCACCTGAATGTCTCAGCTGTAACCCTGGTTGGGACTTGGAGGCTGCTGAAGCAGCCAGTAGATTTAGAAATCAGAGAAAGCATGCATTGTCACCCCCTCCCTTTTTTAAGGTGTAGTTTAAATCCCTCCCTCCCATTTCATAGTTGAGTGAGCAAATGTGATCAATCTAGCGGGAAGGTATCAAATTTCCTGTTAGAAAGCTGATTTCCATTTGAGAAAGTCATGAGGCAACAAAATTCAAGTTTCACTTGTGTCTCTAACTTATATTTCTCCTATTATTCAAAGTAAATTTATTGTTGTATTCTTGGTCATAATCCAGACAGCACAGTATTTTAAATATTTTTCCAGCAGTATAGTTTTTTATGCCATTATGACAATAATAGTTTCTTCTTTAGGGTATTTAATGTTTTGAAAATTGATTATACTGAACAAGTTAAATTATTAATTACTGAAGGTCAAAAACTGAATGTTGCTCTAAAGTAAAATCCATTAAAGTAAAAAATCCAATTGTCTTTTATTTAAGGGCATACTTTCACTAAGAATAATAAAGTAATGCATTTAGAATGGAGTAAAGAGTTAAGTTGATTAATCTTTGTACTGAAATAATGAAACCACATCCCCACACTGGTGTGTAAAAATAGGCAATGTTAATTGTAGTTTTTACTCCTAGTGACCTCAGCAACATTCTACACATAATCTACTCCCTTAAACATAATTACATTTATCTGATCCGACTTAGGTGATGACTTTCAAACTATTTAAAAACAGGAGGTCCCTTCAAGGATTATTCAAAGGTCACATTTTTCCCTTTCCAGATTTATATATTGCTAATTAGCACGCGAAGTGTTAGATCTCAATATGCCATTTTCAAACATAATTTATTTCTGGTGACAGCTCCCCCACCCTCCCACCTGCCTCTTGTGCCTATCCACCCACAACAGTAAAGGCCACACTTTTTGAGTATCATTCCTGTAATAACATTTCATGTTTAACAGAAATCTTACATTATTTGAATTTTTTGCAGACATGGCAGCAATTGTATAATGATTACTACTAGAGAAGACAAAGAAGATTTGTTACCAAAACACACAATGAAGTTTAATCAATTCTGAAATAAATTATCCTCAATAATAAACGGCTCCAATTTCCTTTGTTCGGCTAATTCTACATTCAACATTTTTATTGCATACATAAAATGAAAGGTGAAAATGTGAGTTTCTAATTATTCTTCATTTATTTTGTCTTTCTTTCTATCCTTTTTGGTTAATTGTTTGTGAGGGAATGTATTGCCAAGGGAAGGGGGTGGGAGGGCTAAACAGGCCTGGATTGCCCCACTCCACCCTGCCCCGCCCTTGTGTCCCTAGGAGAGTCCAGCTCTTCTTCAGTCTTGCTGAGCACTGTTTCTCCATGTTTCTGGGCTCCTGAGCAAGGAAAGGAATGTTTTGGTGAGGGACACTGGCTTCTCAAGGAGTGAGCTGCCTGTAACTGGTGATGGAAACCGTGGCACTCCTGGTTCCTGCAGACACCAGGCAACTGCTGGGGTAGGCTTGACAGAGTTGAGAGCCCCGGATGGAGATGCAAGTGTTTCCCCCCACTTCCGCCATCCTAGTCCCATCCCTATCTAGATACCCAGCATGCAGGCAGGACACCACATGGGACAAGATGAATGAACGCTGGCCAGGGCGCTTATGACAGGTACTTGAGATCACGATAAGTTGGTAGAAAAATCAGAAGTGAGAAGTCTCTGCCCTCGGCTTTCTTCTGGAGAATTACAGCACTCTGCTAACCTGTGTCACTATCATTCATGGAATAAAGGGCAGACCTTCTATAAATGAACTAGGAAAAGATAATTACACCCCACCCAAGGCCCAACCTGAACCCCATGGAGTAGTTATTCACTGTCACTTGAAACAACGGATTTATGGCCTGAATAAATAAATGTGGTTGGAGAAATTGTGCCTGGGTTACAGACATATTTAACTGAAGAATTTAAGGATTGGGCTACCTGATGTTTTGTATAGCCACATAAAAGTAAAATAGGAAAAAAAATATAAGACTATTGCTTAGATTTGAATAATGAGCAATATAAAATTAATTACTTTTATTCTGAGTTACTCCAAGATTACTCCTATACCCCATGGAAAAACTACTGTTCTTTCAGAGCTAAGAAGGCTGTTTTCTTGCATGGTTGCATGGATTAGCATTCTTTTCCATGCTTTCTCAAAAAATAATAAGCAGTACACTTACATGATTAGATTCACACTCTAATGTTTAGTTTTAAAACAGTGCAGATTCTATGATGACTTTAGATTTGAGAGATCATAAGAACAATGACATAACAGAAGTAACCATTAAATAGTTTCTTGTGGAAATGATGGGTTGATATTCATGTGGTATGTATTCAGGATGTAGATAGTAAAGGACTGTAATGTGTATGTTAAGAACTGCTAAAAACATCATAAGACAATCAGGGAAATTATAATAAAATAGTTAAACTACTAAATTAACAGTAGGGAGAAGCTAGATTTATAGGGTTGGCTGTGTGCTATCATGTTATTAAGGGTAAAACAGATTATAGTACTAAGCCTAGGATTATGGTTCAGTGATGGATTCCTGCTGTGGGACAATGGTCTTCTACCCTGTAAAAATTTGTCACTTGTATTACTTTAATAAAATGCTGATTGGCCAGTAGCCAGGCAGGAAGTATAGGTGGAGCAACCAGATCAGGAGAATTCTGTGACAAGGAAAGGGTCAGTCTGCAGTCGTCACCCAGATGCAGAGGAAGCAAGAGGAGAATGCATCGCTGATAAAAGGTACCAAGCCACATGACTGACACAGACAAGAATTATGGGTTAATATAGGATGTAAGAGGTAATAAGAAGCCTGAGTTAATAGGCCAGCCAGTTTGAGATCAATGTAGACCTCTGTGTGTTTCTTTGGGACTGAATGGCTGTGGGACTGGATGAGGCAGAAACCTCTCCCAACAGATTCTTCATAAATTGAGTAGGCAGAGTGACAGTGAAGAAGCCAAGTTGTGTGCTGTTGTGAAGGCTGTCATCACCATGTAACTGCTTCATGATCTTTGAACTAAAATCGCCAAGACACAAAGTGGTTTATAACTAATTAGTGAGTATGTAATTAGTGGCCATAAGTCCATTGTAAATAAATAAACCCTGTAAACACTATGCCTCCCAAAGACAGACAAAGAAAATGATGAGCTGTTGTTTCTCTTACTTTAATAAGAACATAAGATTCATATCATTCCAGAATCCCCTAACTTAAGTGAAAACGATACTAAAACAACCGAGTCTGCAATAAGTACTTACTTGTGTCTTAGGCAGCTGCAGATGAAGACCGTATATAGTAATTTAACAATGAATGCTCTCATGCCTGTGGATTATAACAAATTTGATCACACATTAATTAATGGTGTTCATTGATGTATTATGATTAGAAAATTAAGAGTTCCTGAAGTGTTTTCAGTATAATTTGATGCCGCAGGTAGGGGAAAAATCCAATAAAATAATACAATAGAAAATACATTTCTGTGTTTAGTCATTTAGATTAGTTGCTTCATCAAGTAATAATTAAGATATAAGTGAATAGTGTTTTGTAAGACATAAAATTGAATTCACTAAGTTGCTGGGAAAAAAGACAGTACCAAGATGTGATATTTCTCATGAACAGTTTCTTTAGATAGATAATGTTGGCTTGCTGTAAGTTAAATGAAAGAAGTCGTGTGGTTAGTCTTAGAAAAAAGTAAGAATGTAAAGTTAGGGTTATTTTCATTATATTTCTCAAGGACAGAGTGGATTTTAAGGCTAATTATTAAGATCTGGAAGATCAAATCAATTCAAATCATAGAGGTTTTTGAATACCATGTCAAATCAATATAGAATGGCCATCATGACTTTTAGCATGTGATTAAGGTCTTAAACACAATGCATTCCATACAAATGAAATACTGTTATACTGCAGCCCAAGAGGCCAGCTTTCAGGGCTGTACCCAGGGTTGCAGAAAGAATGTCTTCAAGGTAATGGAGCCTAGAAAAAAATTCTTCTTTATTTGTAGGTCTTTAGGAAAGGACTCACACATTCTGGTGATAACTCAAACAAGCACACGCTTGCCTGATAGTAACCTTCTCCTTTACTTCATCTTGAAAAATCTCAGAGTCTCTTTGCACAACTACGTCTCTTCACAAACAACTCTATAACACTTCTCTCTCCATCTCTCTTGCTTCTCCTACAGCAAAGCCTCTGGACAGATAAGAATCGCAGTTTCGGGGTTACACAGCAATTCTAGAGCAAACAAAAAGAAACAGAGCCATACTGACCACACAGTTTCTCTCAGGCTAGGAATGTCACACTGACTGACCAGTGAGTAATGCATGGCCATGCATATAGCGCTAAATAGTTAGGGTTCCCAGACAGAAAGTGACAATGAAATTCAGGACTTAAATGATAAACAGTTAGTTGGCTGAACCTTGAGATTAGGAGAATGTGCAGAAAACCCATGACTCCAGGGGATTGTGTCTACCAAAGTTGCTTCATGCCTGACTTTGATTCAACAGCAAACACCTGGGAGGTTGTCTTTGTGTATTTATCTCCAGGGGCAACTAGTCTATTTTGGACTTACTCTAAAATCTAAAATCAGCTAAATGTACAAAAGGCTGTCTTAGTAGCTGAGAATTATCCTATGTCAGTCTGAGTAATAAAAAAAAAGTCCAAGTACTATTTCTATTCATCAAAAATCTACAGAATAAGCAGAAATCACCTTCCTGACCACCCACAGCTGTAAGTTTGCCCAGTAGAAGGAATGTGTGTGTGTGTGTGTGTGTGTGTGTGTGTGTGTGTGTGTGTGAGAGAGAGAGAGAGAGAGAGAGAGAGAGAGAGAGAGAGAGAGAGAGAGAGAAATATCCAAAGAGTGGGAAAATACCCATAGCTGTTTTTAGGGAAAGATTGTAATGTCACATGAGAAAAATGACAGACAGAAGCAAGCAGATTCACAGTCAGTGACCCCACGGTCTTTACCAAGCAGGGCTCCCCATCAGAGAGTTATTCATCTGGTTGACCTGTTGAATACTAATTGTCACCTGCTGCATGCTCCCACGACCTTCAGCACTGTTGCAAGTGGTGTTAATCTTACCACTGCAAGGCAGGCTACTCAAACTAGAGCAATGGGAACTGTAATAATAATGTTTAATGGAAAGTTAAGGTAACCATGACTTCTACAATAATATACAGTGTCTTCTAAACATAGGATAGTAAGGATAAGGAGAGGTCAGTAGATTAGGGTACATAAAAGGAATATATAATATGCTAAGGTAAATTGAAGGCACTTTTGGTAACTGAAAATTCATAATTCAATGAGTAAAATGATATTTTAAAAACTACTCTATTATTCAATTTATTGTAATCTTTTACAAATTACTTTTCAGGAAAAACATGAGAATTCAAATTCTCATTGGGAATAATGCTAAAGTCATAGTTAGGTTTAGTTTGTGAGGCACAGGAAAAGAGCAGTTGAGAAGTAACTTAATTTCTGAGATTTTCCAGTTTTTCGCTGATTACCATTTTTCCTTTTTATTTTATTGAGAATTATATATATATATGTATGTGTATATATGTATGTATATGTGCTTTGATCAAATCCACCCCCACTCCCTCACATTTGACTCTTCCCATAGCTCCAGTACACTTTTCCTTCTAACTTTACAAGAACTTTTTATTAAACCCACTGAGTCCACTTAGTATTCCATATATATGGAATATATATATATATATGAGTATAAGGGCATCCAATGGGTGATGGACCAGGGGTTTCATCCCTGAGGAAAACTGACATTTTCTCTCTCCCAGCAGCAACCATCAGTTAGTGCCAGCAGCTCCTCATCTAGGAATGTGAGCCCCTCCCCATCCATGTTGGAATTTGTTATTTACCAAACATTGCACTTAATATTTGTACATACATATAGGAAATGTGTCTGGATCCAACCCAGTTCCTTTCTTTCCCTATCACCACTCCCCCTACAAATCTTTTCCTCCACCATGCCATGTGCTCTTTTCCTCTTTTTTTTTTTTTTTGTCTCACTGAGTCCTATAAGTACATGAGTGTGGGACCATGCTGGAGCATTGGTAGACATTCAGGGACTACACCTTTAAAGAAAATTTGTTCTTCCTAGCCCAGTAGCCAAGACTATCAGTACCTCCTTGGATAGAAGTGGGAACTCATGAGCCTCACCATCAATGCTGAGATTTTGGCTAAATGCAGTCACAGCCCTCATGTATGCAATTGAGATGGGCATTATTAATGAGAAAAAAACTGTAAGGTCAAGAGTCAGAGAGGGAAAGAAGTCAGCCTCAGCAGCGGGGAGTTCTGAAGGTGCTGGCCGCTGCAGGAAGATGGCGGCATAGGCATCCTACTGAAACCTCACTTACGTAATTGGAGGGCAGGGAAAGTATGAGGCTGGTAAACGCATTTTCCTAGTCCTTTCATAAATTCTAGATTAGGGGAAATCTGAACTCTTTCTCTACCAGTTATATCAGCCATCGCAGGTGGTGAGATTCACTTTATTGGCAATCCTCAGATCATCTTGTTCGAACAAAAAAAAAATCCAGCTGATGGAGTGATAAGCAGGCCTCTTTTCATTGATGTGGCCCAATGGGTCTGAATGGCTGCGAAGACGTGTGTGTGTGTGTGTGTGTGTGTGCAGTTAGCCTGAAGAGCTAACCGAACTTGGGAACTTTCAGCAGTATTGTTGCGCTTTGGTGTGTGAGTTACTTTGAATGTCTGATTTCCCCAGCCCTTTCCTATATTTGAGGAATTAGAATTAATTATCACAGCGAAAGTCGGATGTTTTTTGTTTATTTACTCATTCATTCATTTATTTACTTTTCCATTCAAAAATTTATACTTCCTCCCCTCCTCCCATTCCCCTCCAGCTCCCCCACTCACCCTCCTCCCTCTCCCACCCTGCTTGAGAGAGGGCAGGGAACCCTGCCCTGTGGGAAGTTCAAGGCCCTCCCCCCTACATCCAGGCCTAGGAAGCTTTACATCCAAATAGACTAGGGTCCCAAAAAGCCAGAACATGCAATATAAACAAGTCCCAGTGCCTGGTTTCTCAGTCAGCCCCTGTTTTCAGCCACATTCAGAGAGTCCAGTTTGATTGTATGTTCATCAGTCCCGGTCCAGCTGGATTTGGTGAGCTCCCATTAGAACAGGCACATTATCTCAGTGGGTGGACCAACCCCTGGCGGTCCAGACTTCCTTACTCATCTTCTCCCTCCTTCTGTTCTTCAACTGGACCTTGGGGGCTCAGTCTGTTGCTCTGATGAGGGTCTCTGTCTCTATCTCCATCCGTAGCTGGACTAACCCCTCGCGGTCCAGACTTCCTAGTATCATAACATTTGGCACAGTGAAAGACAAGCATAAGTCTATTTTTAGTGTCCACATTGCAGTAGTGGCAGGGTGCCTTTATTATGTCCTCTGAACGCGCCACATGCCAGCCTCAGGTAAGATCAAGCATCCGCTGTTGGTCCTTTGCTTAGTATTGGATGCGATGGTGATGTGATGGTGATGTGATGGTGATGTGATAGTGATGTGATGGTGAAGTGATGGTGATGTGATGGTGATGTGATAGTGATGTGATGGTGAAGTGATGGTGATGTGATGGTGATGTGATGGTGTGAAGTAGTGATGTAAGGCTGAGCAGTGCCTTGTTTTATAAACATGCATGTTTGAGCATTTACACACACAGAAATATTCATCCACGGAGCCCTAGCCACCGCTCCCCTGGGTCTCTGTCTATCTAGGACAGCTCTGTCCTTCTGTCTTATCATTATTGCCCTCACAGTCTCTCAGAGACCTTTTTGAAGCCCCTCACACCTTGATTTGACTTAGACTGGATTGAAGTATAGATCAAATGAGAACGTTGTTTCTGTCAAAGCCTCGCATAAAAATACAGGGGCCATCATTGCCTCTTTCCTTATTGCATTCTTTAAATGAGCACAGAAGCTTCATTTTTTTCAAAATAGATCTGATTTTACATATTGAAAAAGGTTTATTCCCCTGGACAGCTCCTCCTTGCGGCAGTCGCCATGCCCTGATTCAGGCCAGAGAGCCCACATGGGGCCATTGGTCCTAGTGACGACCACAATGGAGGTTTTACAATCAACTGTGACTCAGCCAAGCACTGGTTCTGGGGCTCAAGCAGATAAGGTTCACCCACACCCCTGTGGAAACCCTGCACACTGTCATTATTTTGCCTTGTCCCTCAGACACCCCAAGACCTAGGTTATTGCACAACCTGAGCCAGAAGGTGGTGATCACTGCAGTAGCTGCAGTCCGTCACCCCTGTTCTGAGTCCACTAGGAGGAGAGGAGCATGGCCCTTCAGCACCAGGTGCTTGTGGGGTAATGAAACTATAGGAGCCCCTGGATGAGATGTGGGGAGGGGAATCTAGGCACAGCAGCTCTAGAATGTATTAGTAGGATTCCCAGGCTCGAGTCCCAGGGCACAGGGTTGACATTCCTGGGAACCAGCCTAGATGCTCAGTTGCCCATCTAACCTGAACCTCCCTCCAGGCTCACACTCAGAGAGTTTCAGAGATAAAGGTTAGCAGCTTTCCTTTCAGGACTCCAAGGACCAACAGCCTCACTGTCTCCCGGAGAAAGACCCCTCACAGGTCTAACAAGCAGGGACTCAGCTAGAAACTGGAATCTTTTGGGGGAACATGAAGGAGGATGCAAGCATTCCTGTCTTCCTCATTCCAAACCTACCATGAGGTCTTTCCAAGAAGACTCTGAGCCAAGGGTCAGTGGCTTGGAGTCCTGTTGTCCTGACTCCTACAGTAAGGTGGGAGATGGAGAAACAAATTCATGCCTGTGCTGCCCTCTGCTGCTCTTTCTGAAATCTGCTACAATGGAATTTGCTGTTGGCCAGTCCTGCCTTCGGTGACACAAGACTGACTTTCCAGGACAGAGCATTCAGGGATTTGCCCACTGTAGATGTCTGGTAAAGCTTTCCGGTCTTCTATGCACAGAGAGAAAATTCTTGAGAACTCTCGATGTGCTGAGCACCGAGGCAGGCTAGGTGGGATGAGGTCAGGACTGGGTGAAAGAGGGACCCTATATTTGAGGAGTTTAGAAAAGAAACCCCGTTATTCCTGCAGAACAGCGAAATCTGCATAGAGAAGGGGTAAAGGAATAGGTTTTGAAGGATGTATTGGAAGAGGCTGGCATAGAGAGAGGACATTTCAGCTGGTGAATGACATGCGGAAGACCAAAGTGGGCCACTGCCAGGGTGGCAGCAGCAGAGTGACCAGGCTGTGGACATCAGGCTAAGGAAGTTGAGCTTTCCAGTGTTGGTAACAAGGAACCACAGAACAATTTAGATCAGGGGTGACCTGGAATATAGAAGAATGGGGACCCGCTTTTCATGTGGAATCTACTTACTGACCTTCCTAACGGGGCAGGGGATGTCACAGATGTGAAGATCACCAGTTCCAACCTTAGCCACTTTTCCCAGACCCCTGTCTAGTCCTCTGGGGATGTGATCACCAGCTCCAACCTTAGCCCTCCTTCCCAGACTTCTGACTAGTCCCCTAGAGACATGATCACCAGTTCTAACCTTAGCCACCCTTCCCAGACCCCTGTCTAGTCCCTTGGAGACATTATTGGGCTTATTGGTGTCTGTTCCAAGACTTTGACACTAAAGATTTTCAAATATTTCAAACTCCATTTATTGAGACAAAAGTTCAAAGCTCTGTCATATCTTTAAAAAGTAGACTTAAACCTTTCTTATAATAAGTCTACTATCTCCTCTCCCTTAATGTACTTCTCTGTAGGTGGAGGTTTTTGTTGGGACCACTGACTCCCCAACAACCACACAAAGACTTATTATTAATTATAATGCTCAGTCAATAGCTGAGGCTTGTTACTAACTAGCTTTTTCAACTTAAATCAAGGCATGTTCCTTATCTATGCTCTACCACGTGATGGTACCTTTTTCTCAGCACAGCATGTTCATCTCCTGCTTTCTCTGCATCTGGCTGGCAACCCCGCCCTTCTTCTTTCCAGAGTTCTTTCAGTTTGGCTCTCCTGCCTAACTCCTTCCTGCCTAGCTATTGGCCAGTTGTCTCTTTATGAAGCCAAAGAGAGTAATACATATTCAGAGTGTACAAAAGAATAATTCCATAGCACTTCTCCCAAAGGCTACCTTAGAGTGGGAGCATGAGAGGTAGAGACAGACAGACAGACAGACAGACAAGCAGAAAACTAGAAAACAGAGAGCACAAAAGGAAGCCATAATGTTGAGAGGGGCCTATTAAAGGGTGTGTGTATACATAGGAAAATAGGCAATTCCTAGTGGCAGTGAAAATGCACCACACCTGGCATCAGCAGGTAATGACATGTCTGGTGTCTGCTAGCACCAAAGAACAGGGGAGGGGAGGGGAGAAAGGAGGGGAGAGGGGGATAGGGGGGAACCAGGAGCAACAACCAGAAGACCAAGAGACCAAAAGACAAAAAAGGGGTGCATAACCAAAATGGTGTATAGGGAAGAGCAGCTGGAGAAGAGCAACCTGGAGTGGAGAGGCTTAGGGTCAGGGGAATAAACAGTCAGGAGGACTCAGTAAAGGGTAGGGACTGAGGGATGTGGAGTCCACTTAGATCTGTTAATAGGCACCTCCATCAGCTCTTTGTGCTGGGTCTGAGACCTAAGAGTTTCCAGTTTCATTCATTTACCTTCTGTTTTCATTATTTCACTTTTCTTTTCTTTCTTTACTTCTTTTTATTTTTCTTATTTGTTTTTTGTTTTTTTTTGGGGGGGGGAAGGGTTTTTTGTTTTATTTTGTTTTGCTTTGTTTTTGTTTTTCAAGACAGGGTTTTGCTGTGTAGCCCTGGCTGTCATGAAACTCATTCTGTAGACCGGTCTGCCTCCGGTTCCTGAGTACTAGGATCAAAGGCATACACCACCATAGAGTCCAGGTGAATAAAATTCCATTGCATCTACGCCTACACTGTCGCTATCCATCCATCAGTCTATGGACATCTAGGTTCATTCTGTTGTCTAGCTTTTGTGAATAAAGCAGCAATGAACATGAAAATGCAGATATCTTTGTAGCAGAATATAAAGTCCTTGTGGTCTGTGTCCAGGGGTGGTACAGCTGTGTCAAAGGTAGTTTTATTTCTAGAAGAGGGGCTTTTTTTGGTTGTTTGTTTAAAATACCTAGAATGATTTTCAAAATATCTGCACTAGTTAATGTTTCCACAAACAGCGTATGAGCGTTCCCACTTCCCTCATCCAAGCCAGCATCTGCTGTCCTCTGATTCCTGATGGTGGTAATTCTCACTGGGGTGAGACAGAACCTTTCCGTAATTTACTCTTCATTGCCTTGAAAGCTAATGGTGTTAAATACATTTCAAACGTGTTTACTAGCTGTTTGGTGATAGGAACCTTTGAGAGGCTGGACCAGGTGGGACGTGGTGTTGGGGACCAAAAGGCCGAGGTCCTGCCGGCTCAGCCCCTCTTTATCCCAGACACCACACCTGGATGTTGTCCCACCCCCAACCTTCCTATTTCCTCATTGTGATCCTTGAGTTTCCCTTTCAATAAAGAAAAACTTTAGTATACCCTATTCTGCAGTGCACGATGCCTGTCTACGCTCTATGCGCTACCATACAGTTCATGAGCTTCAGGCAAAGGGTTGAAGATTGAAACACACAAAAACACACAGAAAGACAGAGACATGGACCTCTAATCACTGGTAAAAAAGCCCTTTATTCAATAGCACCGTGGAGGCTTATATACCCAGCAGTCAGGTGGGCCAACAGGTGAAAACCTTATCCTCTGATCCTCAAGGTCAAGATAACATGTGCTCGTGAAGCAGAGCTGGTAAACAACTTTGACACAGCTTTTAGTAACTCAAATCAGAAGGAAAGTAAAGATCTCTAGCAGGGAAGAGCAGCTGGAGGCCAGGACTCCAAATGGTCCCAACACTATTCGGAGCTAGTATGGGATTATTTGGATTGTGTTCCCCCAATCTGATGCATTCTGCTTCAGTTTGAGAATTTTCTGTTTGATTCCATTGCCATATTTTTAATTTGGTTATATATTTTCTTGATGTTATTGTGTATGTATGTGTTCTTTATACGTTCTAGACATTGACTTTCTGTTGGATTACGTAGATGACAAAGATTGTTCCCCATTATATTTGCTACCTCTTTACCGGGTTGATAGTTTCCTTTGCTGTATAGAATCTTTGACTTTTCATGAGATCCCATTTACTACAGAAGTCTTATTCAGAAATGTTGGGGACTAGCCTTGACAAAAACACCCCTTGCCAGGTTAGGGGCATGGGAAATTTAGAAATAGAAGTAAAGAATATGAAGACGCATGAAAAATAGTAAAAATAGAAATAATAGTAAAAATAGAAAAATAGTAAAACCATAGAACCTTATAGATAATGGTTCTCTGTGAAGACACGTGTTATTAAATGAAAATCTCAGTGCCAAGTGTGGGATACTTCCCTATAAGTTATTGGTTAAGGTAGAACCTGAGATTCCCCACACAACATGGGTTATTGCCATGGCTCATGGTCTCGCATCATAACTAGATAGGAAGACCTATTGCTAAAGATACCACACATCTTGGTTGCAGAACACAGCAAAGCAAAGCTATAACTGAAAACTGCTCCCTGTTGGCCAGCTTTCATGGTGTCAGAAGAAGGTTCCATGCGGAAAAAAAGTACACCAACAGTCTTATCCAGCAATGGACCTTGCATTCTACAATGCTGACTTGCCAGGCAAGACAAACCCACGGTGCCGTGATGGCATGAAGGTAGCCAAGAAGTTTCTGATTGGATTCCCATGTATGTGAGGGTGCACAGGCAAGCCAGAGGTCAATGTTGAACATCTTTCTACACTACTCTACAATTGATTTTCGATATAGGAGTAGGATCTGTCGCTGACCCTGGATCTTATATGATTGGCAAGAGAAGTTGGCTAGTGAGTTCTACAGAACCTGCTCACAGGAGGGAATTTATGCTTGGTGCAATAAACTTGATCTCATGGTTCTGAAGGTCAGAGGCCCTGGTGGGAACACACCCATAGCTAAAAATTTTTTTCTTTCTTCTTCTTCTTCTTTTTTTTTAATGTTAAGCAGATGAGGCTAGGACCAACTCTGGGACCCTGCCTATTGGCCCCACCCAGTCCAACATGGCAGAGGCATGTTTACTGTCTTCGAGAGCTATGCATACTGCCCTAGCTCCAGGGTCACAGGGGGTCTACGTCACCGTTAAGCACAGACTCCATTTTAGTGCTCAGCCTCCTGAAAGAGCCAGAGCTGTTTGTGCAACTAGCACGAACCAGGAAGCCTTCCCCTAAAAAAGCCTTGCAGCCATCACTGCCAGTGCTGTGTCAGGAAGACCCCTCTTAAAAGAGCAGGGTGCCCCTGCTTGCCAGCAACAAAAAAAGCCCATCAAAACAAAAGCAAAAAATAATGCAGCTACCAAGAAGCTGCACTAAACTCTCTCTCTCTATCTCTCTCTCTCTCTCTCTCTCTCTCTCTCTCTCTCTGTGTGTGTGTGTGTGTGTGTGTGTGTGTGTGTGTGTGTGTAGACTTTAAGCTCTCTCAGGTTTTAGCTGCCCCATGCACACTCGGCGCCATGATTCTAGCCTACCCCAACTCTTCTTTCCATTTGGAACTAAAGTTCATGTCAATACCTTGAAATTAGTTTGGGTTCACTGCCCCCTTTACCTCTTCTACACCTTGCTTTTCACCATTTCCATCTCTTTGACTGGAACACGGGGAGGAGAGACCTAGCCAAATCTGCTGGGAACTTCTGCCCCAGGCCTAAAATCTCTGACTTCCCATGGTCTCCTGTCATCCTGTTTCCCTGAGGCTTAGAAAAGTGTTCTGATAAAGTCTCTCTGTCCACCAATGCCCAAATCCTGCAGAAAAGCCACAGGAGGAAAGACTAGAGTTGGTGCTTGGCTGAACTTTGTGCCAGGCCATTGTCTCTTTTTATGGCTGATTCATTCCTGCAGAAATCATTCACTAGTTTCTAAAGTTCCCCACGACCTCACATTGCCACTAAATTATGAGTCAGGTTTTTAAGGTTTAACACACAGCCCTTCTTTGCATTCCACAGTCTGTGACTCCACTGTGTTAATGTGTTAGTCTGCCTTTTCTGCTGTTGAGCTTCCTGCCATCCGCTTGCTTTTGCAGACTCAAGTTAGTGAACCTTTGAAAGGTAGAAAGTTCCTCATCCCTCCATACCCATCAGACTTTCCCCTTAGAGACAAGAGAGTTCAGCTTGGTGTCAACAGTGTTCTGTCACCCATGATAAATGTCATGGACACGTCACACTTGGATTTGATAAGATTTTGCGCAGGCAGAATGTTCTGCTTTGATAGTAGAAAACTTCCCAGAACTATGGGATGTCATTGAATGAGAATCCTAAGACCACACAAGATGGAAATGGATACAGTGAACAACAAACAAACAGGAACTGGGAAGTGGTCCAAACATTTGGGTCTATTTGAGATCTTTCCCTGGGATGCTAGAAACGATCGAGCATTTAGAATTTCCTAGAAGGATCTGAGTAAGTACTGACAGATTTGATCAAACACGCAAATGCTGTCCTCGGGAGCCTTCGGGTGAAAGACTTTCTTAGTCAAGACTAAGAACTCATTCCCATCCCCCACCCTCAACTGCAGTAAGTTTTGAATTTGATTGAGAGAAAATGACTTCCTTTTGTACATCAAAGAAAAGTAGCATAATTTTAGATACGATTGTTTTTTCATTGAGCCTATATCGCTGAAAATGGCGAAGCAAGAAAATAAGCATGCTTTTCTTGTCACTGTATGTAGCTTGGGAATTTGCAGCAACACTATAAACTCATTCCAAGAACAGAACTCAAAAGACAAATGCCTCTTTCAGGAGGAGCATTCTCCTTTCTGTGTTAGATACTGGAATTAGATGCCATGACTGATGGGGGACATTTTTCTCCTATAGCCTAAAGGATAAAACTCTCCAGAGTCCTCCTAATCTTTCTCTCTTCTTTTTCCCCAAAGAAACTCATTGCAAGCTAGTACATTTATTATTCTCTTGAATATACTTGGCTACCAATTACATGAAAATGTATTATAAAAATGATTGCTTTCGTCCTCATTAACCAACTATTAGGAGGAAAATGATAGTAATCACTCATTATTATATTAATTCTATAACAGCATTTCTAATGAATCCCCTCGTCAAGTTACAGACAGGAAAGCATTTCCCTCCCTGTTTTCTAGTGAATTGGGCAGCACTTGAACACAAAGAAGGAGTCTCCCATTACAACACAGCACAACACTCCCTCTGGAATAAG
Organism: Myodes glareolus; assembly: GCF_982192425.1. NCBI lineage: Eukaryota > Metazoa > Chordata > Mammalia > Rodentia > Cricetidae > Myodes > Myodes glareolus. The sequence goes on from NC_142046.1 coordinate 49,873,597, forward strand.
GGAGGAGGAGGAAAATTAGATTTTGGCTTCCCGTGGTTCCTTCTCACAGGTTTTGTAGAAGATTTAATTGAACCTGTCACTCCCTCTTGGTTTTCTGACAAATTCTACTATTTATTTCTTTTTGAGTAATTGCAACGAAGCAATCAGGCTAGGAGGCATCCTTCAGGTTATGTGTCATAGGTTTGAAAGGAAGAAAAATGCTCTCAGACATCTGCCTAACACTCTAAGACTGGGCAGGACCTGTGAGAAGATTGACAGCAGGTCCTAAGCCCCCGATGAACACAGATGGAATCTCCCCCATTCCTGTCCATTCTCTGTTGCTACAGCCCAGCCTCAGTATTTATTAACTATTATATATACATATATGTCATATATGTAACCATGCTTTTATATTTGGTGTTTACCTGGGAGCTTAACTGATGGTCATTCCTCTTCATTTTTCTGGCTGACACTTAATTCAGGGCTCACACATCATAGTTGAGTTTCTGTCTACAGTGTGTTCTTAGCTTCATTGATGAATTGGGAGTGGACTGACCACATGGAGCTCTGGCAAGTCTGAAGGGAATGGGGATATATTTTGCTAAGTTTTCCAGCCGCCTTTTAAAGAGTGAACCAGATCTACCCAAATCAGTATAATCTACTCACTGTCTGCTTTGTGAGCACAAAGGACACCGACTATGCAGACGAGCTGCCCTTCCATCCCAGACCCAAGCCGGGAGAAGGACTGCTGGTATGACTGGAAAGAGGGGATGTGATGAAGGTCGCAACCAGGATGAAGTTTGGAGGCTGCTTAGGAAATGAATTGGTGAAACGTAGGGTTAATTAGGGACAAGTAGGACTGTCAGGATAAATTTAAGAGGCAACACCAGACATCCTAGAGAAGACTGACACAAGTAACTTAGGTTAGGAGTGACTCAGAAACTCAGAATCACCTTGAGGTCTTAGGGCCTACACCTGACTGTACCACTAAGGTTTCTTGCAGAAAGTGCTGGGGAAAGGTGGAGAAAATGCATCTCTAACAAGTTCTCAGCTATCATTGATGCTGGTGGGTTCAGGGACCACACTCTGAGAAGCCATAAGAATATGAATGTGTTATTAAAATATAAGATCTGATGGAGTAGGGGAGATGGCTCAGCAGTTAATAGCAGTTGCCTCTCTTGCAGAGATTACGGGTTTGCTTCCCAACACCCACATGGTGACTCACAACCACCTTTAACCCCAATTCCAGGGACACAACTGTAAGATTCACACTTTCCAATGGATACCCACGCCCGACCCAGGCTGCGTGCTTCCTGACCTTGGGCCCACGAGAAGGGACGATTGTCCTGAGGGTTGAAAAAGAGACACACACAAAAGAGACCTTTGCTCATTCACAAGAGTAAATGGCAACTTTATTAAACTCAAGTCAGGTATTTATACCAGTGGGCTAGAAGGACCGAAAATGCAAGGCCTCCTCCCAACCAGGAGCAGTAGGAGAAGATTAAAGCTTCCCGGCCCCTCGGGCAGGGTCAGCTAGGGGAGGCAGGCTATCGGCCCACTGCTAAGACTTTGAATACAAGTGGAATCACCATAACAAAGAGAACCAGGTTCTAGCTAGGTTATCCCCTCAAGCCAGAGCTAGTGCAGAGTCTCCAGGGAGCCGGAGGTCACAGGCCCTGCGAATTGCCAGGAGAGAAGGGAAGAAACTTTGGTAGCTACAAGTCTCCCTTTTTATATATATAAAATATGACGACATAACCTGTCTTAGGCATCACCAGAAGTAGCCAGGACAGATCCGGATCCGTCTTTAGGATAACGCCTCAGGTCCGACGCTCCCTGTCTTAGATTGGAAATGTCTGCCCAGTGATTTAGACCCGTCTCTGGTTAATGCCATCCTCCAACACGTTCAGCCAGTTTATGCTGAAAGACATTCCGAGGCGAACGCCTACTAGGGCCAGGCCGTGGTGGACCTGAAGCCACTGGCCAGGAGAAGACACTCCAGCATATGCATGCATAAGCATTCCTGGAAGAGACAGTGCTTGCACAATATCTGAAACGTTGGCTCAGCATAGCGCCCTTGGGTAGGGCTACAGCACCGGCAAATGGGACCCCTGGTGTGACTAGCTAAACTAAATTAGAGCCAATTAGCAATTTTGTATTCCGGGGTCCGAGAAAAAGCAGCACAATCTTAACCTGTGACCAGCAGAGGTTAAAATCCACACCCAGTTGTAAAGATTGACTACAACGTCCAATTGTGAATTTAGATACCTTGAATAGCATGGTAATTCTGTGTATCTGGCAAGGTTTTAGCCTTGAGCATCCAAAGCTGCTATCAGGGCAGGGGGAATAGCTGTTTTCCCCTCAGGGGGTCAAGCAGCCTTGGCTGAAAGGGACAAATCAGGCAGAGAGACAGAAAGCTGGGAAAGGGGTAAAATCAGACGCTGGATCATCTCTCAGGAATCTGCCAACTCCGCTGCCGCTTCTGTCACCGTGTCCGTGGGATCTCTCGAACTCGCCTCGCCCTCAGGTTTCTGAACAGAGGAATCCACGGTCCGCACCAGACGTTCAGGGACCCAGATCGGGAGCTCTGCATCCTGTGGAAATATGCAAACCGCTCCTCTTCCCCAAATCAAACCTGGCCCGGACCATGTACATCAGTACATGACCTGGACCTTGTCAGACGCTAGTTGAGGCCAATCCTGCCTGCGTGCGCCATTGAAATTGGCTCCCCTCGTCAGTCTCTGGGAGCAATGTGCTTAGCTGTTTAGGATCTAGACTACAACCAAGCAGATCTTGGACATACAGAGATCTGTAGGTCTCTGTCTCCAAGGAGCAAATTCTATTGGCCTGTGTTACTGCAACCGGTCTAAATATTGGCCTGAATTAGCCAACCTCAAAACATTATTTTTTATTGGCCTGTACCATCATAGCAGGTTTTGAACTGGGCTGAATGGTCAGCCTCAAAACATCTTTTAGAATCAGCTCCACCTGGAACTTTTCCAGGGGCAGAAAATAATTATCTGATCCAGTACGTGAGCATTTACATAACTGGACAGAATTATCAAAATTGATATCTTTATGGGGGCACATTGCCTCCTGCCAACATTAGAGAAATAATTAATAGGATCGACATATCTGGCTACAGATTTGGAAATCTTTGTCAGTCATCAATCCACATAAAAAATATTAGGACTCCATGAATAGTCCTCCAAAGAGCAATTAATAAAATTAAAATATATGCAACAAACCTAAACTGAAAACTCTCAATAGACAAATTTGAAATGACTGAAAGACATTTAAAAAATAACATCTTTAATCATAGGAGAAGCGTGAATCAAAATAACTCTTGACTCTATCTTATCCCTAAAACATGATTAAGATCAAATACTGTCCAAAACTTTTACTTAAGAGAAACTCTTCCACCACTGGTGGAAATGCAAACTAGCACAGTTTGGATTTACAGAAAATTAGGCAACAAACCATCCCAAGATTTAGCTAACCTCTTTTGGGTCTGTAAAACCTTTGAATCTTTCACAGTCTCCACTTAAAACTGCTGAAGCTGCTTTGCACAGCGGGGGGCGGGACACAGACCCGCTCCCTCCGGCTGCAAACTGTCACCTGAGATTAGGCGGGTGGATTTTAACTATTCTTTGTACCATCAAGGCCTGCTATTGTCGCTTTTTTTTTTTGGCCGCCTAGCACTCTCTTTATTATCTGTTTGCTCGGGCGCAGCCACAACCGGCATAGCCCTGCCCCAGGTACCTGCAGCCCGCCGTTCACTGGCTGCCTTGGGCGAGGAAGCCATGCGACTGCCTTTCTGCGTCTGGTGAGCGCGGATGTGCCTCCCGGACGAGTTTGCACCTGCGGCTGAGTGTACTGGCACACCGCTGCGTTTACCCTCCTTGGCCTGTCTGTAATGGCCCCGCCACTCACAGGCAGGGCCTGGCGGCTGCCTGCACTTCTCCCTGCACGATACAGCTGCCTGTTTCTCTGTATTAAGTGCACCTTGCAGAACCTCAGCCACAGTGAGTGACCCAGTGCGGTCCTGTGACCCACATTCAAACATGCATGGGAGCTTTCCAGTCTCCCTGAAAGACAAGCTCTGTGAGGCTTTGTTTTGTTACTCAAAAATTCTTAATAGAACTTACAAATATATTTTTAATCCTCTCTCAGCCCGAGGTCCGCACCTTATGTGTCCTCGACTATGTACTTTGCTAGTTACCAGTTGACTAGCCCTGTTGCCTTGGGAACGGATTCCCGCTGGGAGCTAACTGTGCCCAGCCTGTGTTCTTAGGCAAAGATTAAAGTTCCCTGCATGTGAGAGCCAGGGACTGAGTTTTAAAATCTAAGCAGTCTCTAGTGCAGTGTCATCTTATCCTGGTGCCTAGTCTCTTTAAGAAATTTAGCAGCTGATTTGCCCACTGGCCTTCAGCTCTGGATCAGACCTTTTAGCACCCATTTTCCTAAAAATCAAACTATTCAACCTATTCACCCCCTTATCACCCGTGCACAACTGCACATTACAAAAACTGCAAAATCTGGCCAGATTCCGGATCATGGGGGAGCCCTCACCTCTATTTGGGGTTCTCGTGGTGGATCCACTGACGGCAGGACGCGACCCTTCAATTCTTCTTCAAAGCCCACTCGAGGACGCCATCTGTAAGAGTCTGCACTTTCCAATGGATACCCACGCCCGACCCAGGCTGCGTGCTTCCTGACCTTGGGCCCACGAGAAGGGACGATTGTCCTGAGGGTTGAAAAAGAGACACACACAAAAGAGACCTTTGCTCATTCACAAGAGTAAATGGCAACTTTATTAAACTCAAGTCAGGTATTTATACCAGTGGGCTAGAAGGACCGAAAATGCAAAGCCTCCTCCCAACCAGGAGCAGTAGGAGAAGATTAAAGCTTCCCGGCCCCTCGGGCAGGGTCAGCTAGGGGAGGCAGGCTATCGGCCCACTGCTAAGACCTTGAATACAAGTGGAATCACCATAACAAAGAGAACCAGGTTCTAGCTAGGTTATCCCCTCAAGCCAGAGCTAGTGCAGAGTCTCCAGGGAGCCGGAGGTCACAGGCCCTGCAAATCACCAGGAGAGAAGGGAAGAAACTTTGGTAGCTACACACAACACCCCCTTCTGCACCCTACAAGCAACAGACATGTACGTGGAGCACATACATACATGAAAGCAAAATATTCATATACAAAAAGTAAAAATCATTTTAAAAGGGAGAATACAAGGTCTGGAAAGATGAATGAAACCTGATTGCAAATGGCTTTGAAAAGAAATCATGGTTTATTGCTTAGGTTCTGAAAATTGCTGACAAGTTTTCAATGAAACCAGGGTGGAAGGTATGCTAAAAAGAAATACCTTGAACAAGAAAGGCTTATTGAATATTTTAATGGTATGAAAGTTAAGTCTTTAGTTCCTTTAATGGGTTGCAAGAGCCACATTAATGAAGCGAGATGCTGCAATCACTTCATCAGTCTGATTTAAAATATATTTTAAAATATCTGTGCACACATCTTTGGTACACATCCAAGAGACTGTGCATGCTGCTACCCAGATGCTTGCCCAGCCATGTTCACACTGCCACCCTATTCGCAATAGCTAGAAAATGGGAACAACCTAAACGTCCTTCAACTGGTGCATGGATATGTTGCATAGACATAGTAGAATTTAAGTCAACTCTAGAGGAAAAAAATGAGATTGTGACAGTCATGAGTAAATGGATGGAAGTGAAAACTACACTGAGTAGTGTAACCCAGACCCAGAAAGACAAGCATTGCATATTCTTCCTTCTTTATGTTTTCTAGCTCTGATTCTTTAGATGTGAGTATAGAACATGGAATAACCACAGAAACCAGGAAGTTAAAAGGGCTCCCGTGCAAAAAGGAGAAACAGCCTTTCTATTAGATTCAAATAGGATATTATCCTAATATTCTAATAGGATACAGGTGCTATGAAGAAGGAAAGAAAATGGAGGATTTTTAAATGGGGAAGGGGAAGAGGGCAATGTTGAGGGGGAGGGGAAAGAGATAAAGAACACTTAAGATGTTTGAAAATCCATGGAGAAATATTAACTCATGTATTTTAATTTAAAAAATAGATATGGAATATATAAAGTATATGTATACATATATAAATAACTCAACTGAAATTAAAGCACTTGAAATACTAAAACAAAAATCCCAAAGTCAGCTGCTGGAGTGCATAAAGCAGCTTGTCCTGTGGAAACATAGCTGCAGGATCTCAATGACTCAGGACAGCAGCAGGAGTTTTGGTGAGAGTCCAGTATTGATGGTGTACCAGAAGATCGAGGCCTTGAACCTGACCAACAGCACATTGTTTAACGAATCTTTGCGAGTGAACCTGTTTGGGTAAAAGGATAGACTGCATGATACCCTGCAGTTTCCAATGCCACTAACGGGAAGAAAGAGGTGATGGAGAGGCAGCCAAGACACGGAGTGTTTTTCCTTTTGTTTGTTTTTGCTTATTTGCTTGTTTGTTTGTTTTTAATTGATATTGATATCATTTGTATTTTTATTTATTTATCTTATTTTTATTATCTCTTTTAGAGTTTTCCCTTGTAGGGGAGACACTACAAGGGTGAGGGGCAGACACGGAGGGGCTAGGAGATGAGTGGGATTGTGGTGCATGATGTAAAATTCCCAAAGAATCAATAAAGAATATTTGATAAAAATAGTAAGAGAGAAGAATTCATGTCTGGTGCTGTAAACCTATCCAGCGTTCTATGACTTATCGGTAAGGTCATGGACCCTAGAGGAGAATCTACTATTGCTATGTTTCTAAACTAGTATATTTCCCAACTGCATTCTAAATGCCTACCCTTATATCCACAGAAAAGTGAACAACTGGCTGAGGATGCCCATTCTCAGGTGATATATATATATATATTGTAACCCTTAACACCTAAGGTTCAGGGGACATCATGGAAGAAGGGATGGGAAGATTGTAAGAGTCTGGTAGGAGATAGTGTCTTCTATATATCACAAGGATTTGCACCAATATGGATGTATTTCCAAAACCAAGACCTTCACAGTGACACTAGTAGCTGATACTCCAGCATAGTGGGCCAAATCTCAAAAGAAGTCCCACCCTAGATGAAGAGCCACAGGCAATTAATGACTGATGAGAAAGGGAGAATCAGACTTCTTGATAAGCCTCATGATAGGTTATCCAATCCCAAGCAGTCATCCTTAAACACATGCGCATATGAGCAACACTAAAGAGAACAGGGTGTGTGTGTGTGTGTGTGTGTGTGTGTGTGTGTGTGTGTGTGTGTAGTGGGGATGATTCAATACAGTACTTAGATCTCACAAGCCCGGGGCTCAAGATTATTAAAAGAAAAATTGCTCTCTAAAAAAAGATATTAACTATTATAAGGTAAATTCTTTATTATCTTAAGTGCAGTTATGTCATAATTACCAGGGAATAATAAGAACTCTTCAAAATTAACTCAGGCATTCAAAGAGATTTTTTTTATAGCATCTAATACCATAATGGAACTTATGATGGATATTTTAAAAGTTAATATAGATTACCTAAACTCATAAGTCTTCTAAATTAATGCAAGGAGTAAGTTTTGCCTACTTGGGATGAGTAGGGACTTCTGCAGAGTGGAAAAGATCCATCCACACATGAGAATGGCCTGATTCTGCAGAGCCTTTGTACTGAGCATAAAGGAAATTGTAACATGAGGCCCGGGCTGCTTGTTGGAGTTTCTGTCTGCCCAGTTCCCCAGCCATTTAGTCCCAAAGAAAATCACACTGAGGTCTCCATAGGTTATAAACTGATTGGCCCATTAGCTCAGACTTTGTATTAGTCTTATAACTTATATTAACCCATTATTCTAGTGTATGTTAGCCACATGGCTCAGTACCTTTTTCAGCAGGGCAGGTCACATCCTGCTTCTTTCGTAGTCTGGGCAGAACTGGGAGGAATGGGCTTCCTTCTTTCTAGAATTCCCCTCTTCTCATTGTTCCACCTTTACTTCCTGTCTGGTCAATCAGTGTTTACTTAAAACATGATTGACAGAATACAGACAATTTTCCCACACCAGAAATGATTCCTGAAGTGATGGCATCGAAATGATTTCATTTCTTTTTCTAAACTGTTGTAATCATTTAAATTCAGGTCTTTTCTGTATTTTCAATTTGGTAATAAAACAAAGAATAGACAAAAAAAATTAGTCTCACACAGGACTGGCAAGTACTGCCATACACCTGAAATCATGGATTGACTAATTTTTAAATCTGTAATACTTGCTTTGATGCAGTCTGGATTCCTGTGGGCCTCTGCCAGCCCACCCATTTCAGTTTTCTATGGCTGCACAACCAGCTTTCCTAAGAGTCAATGATTTTATACTATCGGGTGCAAAAGACCTGGGCACAATTGGGAGGCAGTACAAACTTTAGAATCTAGAGCACAGTTGGAAGAAGTAGGTCACAATGAGAGTATCTTTGAAAAGTATACTCATTTGACCCTGCCTGTCTACCTCCCATGCTTCATGCCTCATATTCCAAGCCACCATTCTTGATTGAGCCTATCTTGGGCTCAGTTCAACAGTTCATCAATTACCTACATGGATAGGAAATGCAACAAGTGTCCTTGACCCATCTTGTGCTGGGCTTGTGATAATTGTATTCAGTCTATAAACATTTGATTACTAAGGAATTTTGAATTATCCTCTTGAGCATTTTAGGTCTAAACCTAATGAACAACCTGGTTATTTAAAAAGTTGTACCTGAATTGATACAGAAAGAAAAGGCTTTGGCTCAGGTAAGGAAAGAGGGAGGAGGATTGCGTTCCCAAGAGCCCTTGAGAAAGCAGAGCTGCTTCGAATAACTGGAAGAAGGCTGGTGCGCCTCCAATGCTAGTATAATGATGTGGGTGTTCTGCTGTTTATGCTAACTCTGTTTTACATATGAGGAAAATAAGGTCCAAACACCTGCTAAGATATCCAGGTGATAGCAAAGCCAGAGCATGGCCAGGACCCTTCTCATCCCTCAGCTTCTCCTCCTCTATGGATCGCTTGATGCAAGTCCAGTTTTATAATTTGTTTGCTCTCATTTCATATAAGGAGGACCAAAATGAAGCACAGACAGTGTAAGAATATATCCAGACAAGAAGCTGAACCACTGTAACAGAAAGCCCAGAGGGGTAGAGAAGGCATGAGCTAAGAAGGTAAGGTCAGGGAGCTGAGCTCCTGCAGAAGGGGTGACCAAAACTAAAGAGGCAAAATGTGATGGTGAATATTAGGATCCTAGGTTTAAAACAGTGTGGATTCATCAGTTACTCAGATCTGGCTGCAACTCTATTAGTCACCTCATGTCAAAATTATCCAAGACAATCCTGGAGTTTGGATAGAGATTACAACACATTGTTTTAGAATGCTAAATTTGGAACCACTCTGCAGGAATAGAGAACTGAAACCCAGCCTCAGACTTTCAGGAATCTTGTTCCTGATTGACTAGTAGCTCCTTTAAGTCCCCTGGGCTCCATTTCCCCTCCATCTTGGGCCATCCCATCTTTAGTAACACCTACAGAGAGACCATGAAGGGTCATGAATGGGAGGTCTGTACAGACCACGTCTGGGAGTGAATCTACCACTTCCACCTGCATTTTATTGGGCAGAGCTCATTTGCATGTTTATACCTGTCCCAAGGGATTCTGGGAAATGTAGTCGGCCTGTGAGTTAACTGTGTAACAGTCCATCTCTGTGACACAAATAAATGTTCCTCCTAAGAAGCTTCTAAGTGTGAGGTAAGAACAAGAGTCTAACAAAACTATGAGAATGTGTCCGTCTGTCCCATTTCCATGCCCTTTCACACTCTATTCCCTGGCCTTTGTAAGGACTCACCGCCCCAAACAACACCGGGGGCTGGGAGGAAGCAGCCATGTAACTTGCAGAGACATTTTGTCTTTTGATTCGTATTTCCTACACCGAGTCCAGTTTTGTTAGGCCTTTGTGGATGTTGTCCTCTTTGCCAGGCTGAGGCTGATGGTTTGGTGTGCTCACGAAGCCTTATTATTGTCTGTCTTGGCGGCCTTCTGCTTCGACTCCAGGTCCCAGGGGATCAATGTCACTTTTAGTGCTTCCGTCTTGCATTGCTCATTGCATTGTAATGCGTACAGCTGAGACACCCAGACGAACGCTAGCCGCTTGCAGGGTTCTGCACAAATTACCTCCTTTCTTTTCTCCTCTCTCAGTGCGACATGACAGTCTGGGTGCTCCAGGGAGGAGCTGCTATGGAGGTTGAAGTCATTATTCAGTGTTTATAAACAGCCCTCACAGGCACGAGCTGCGATAACAGCTCCCTAGCCCCTACAATTTTCTTCCTCTTCTCACCCGATCCTTTATCCTCCTAGACTATCTAGTACCTATTTTAAACCCAGTGGTATCGCTACCAAATGCCCAGGAGTTGTTATGGATGTTTCAGGGTAATTACAGCCTCCGCTGTCAAGCTCCCTTCAGTCCTCATGCTAGTTAATGGTGGGTGCCTGACCCGTTAGCCCTGAAGACAGACTCTCCAGCTTGTCATTATTTTCTCCAGTGCCAAACACAATTCCACTATGTGGCAATTAATGAGAGACGCCGGATGGTTCCAGAAAACCCCGTCTTGGTCCTTTCCATGATGAGGCGTTTCCCCTGCGCCAGACCACAGCTAATGGGGGGAAAACAAACCATTTTCAGAGATACACATTCAGCTTGGGAGCTGTCGCCGGCATACATATGCCAGAGGCGTTTGTGTCAAAGCTTATGGCCAGAGTGTGCGGAAGAAGAGAGATTTCCAGTTGCTCCAGTTTGCTTTCAGTCCTGGCTTCTTCAAGTCAGAGCAGACTAGAAACTCTGATATTGGTAATTGTTCAATTGTTCAGTATTCCTTGTTAGTCCTTCCTCAATGTACAATGCACTGAGTTGATGCTAGAACCCAAGAATCCAATGACTGAAATCCATGTAGGCACTGCCTGTCCAGCTGCCTACGGAAGGCATCCACACAGAGAACAAGGCAGGTCACTTCATGTTGCTCTAAGCACCTGCCCCATCCCCAGCCTCCCATACAGATGAACACAGGTGAGACACCCGGGGCTGCATAAAAAATGTTCTGGAAGCTTCTTCCCAGGCCAGCGTCAGATATTCTGTTTTCTACATTTTCCCAGTCTTACTCTAAGGAAGATTTTCTCAATGAGACCCTCTCCTCCTGCCACCATCAGCGGATGCAAACAGGGAGGGCGACAGGTCTGGAAGCACGGATGAGCAGCCATGGTGCTGGAGAAGTGGGCAACGCCTGATTCCTGGCCTTTGACGCCAGGTTCCTTGAGACAAACTTCACCATAACTTAGTCCTGTCTATAACCAGTCTTTCCTATAGCTGCCCCTGGAGTTGCTGATTTGGCTTTGTTTCCAAAACAATTCGAGTAGTCTTCACCCACTGTTCCTTAGCCTGCTTACACTAGAATACACCAAAAATGTCTCACACCGTTCAGTGTAGCATAATAACTAGAACTTTATTGCTTTTGAACTATAGTCAGTTCACTTCTGCATGGCCTTCTTCAAGTGGCTGGATGATACAGGGAGAATCATTTCATAAGCTAAATCAGAGTGGAGAGGCGTCAGGAGAGATTGTGACTGTGGACAAGCAATTTGAGCTCTTGTCTGTTTATGCAAACCTCCTATTCCCCTCTCTTTCTTCTGTCATCTCCTCTCTGTCTTCACATACATGACAAGGTGACCTTTCTGCCTGGATCCTGTATGACCTCCATTCAAATAGCCAGCAGGAACTGAGGAGGCCAAGTTTGCTATCAAAAGAGTCTAACTAATATGTCTTGGTTGACCATTCCTGGTCCAATCAACTTGGCCCACGTGGTGAGTGAAGCGTTCAGGAAAAGCAGAGGATCTCTCAGTCTCTTTGAGCTTTCATTGGGTCACATTGTGTCCCCAGAAAGACAACACTTACCATTATCGTTGTTACCTCCTTAGGTTCTTTTATGTTTTGTTTTTCTAGTTTTTAAGGCTCGTGGAATAGACATATTCATAAAACATATAAAATGCACATAAATATTCATACAAAAATATGCCCAAACATTTTGCTTTCCCCAACACTTAACCAGTAACTCCCGCCACACCTGAGACCCATGTCAGGTACTTGAAAAACTGATCTGTGCTATTTCATGAGCCCAGCAGAGGGCAGGCCTTCCAAGCAAATGCCTGTACAGCAGCCGCTCTAGAGAAAGGAGGGTTTCCAACCCCGCAAGGGCAGAAGCTACCAGGTTCCAGAAAGAAAAAAAAAGTTTTCAGGACTTAGATGAATTATTGGCTGTGCATCCACAATGGCTATTTGTGCATGGTGACCCCAATCCAGTTTTTGTCTTTGTCTTGGTTCCTGAGCCTCTGCCCTTTTCTTTCCTGTGCCGTTACTAACTGTATTCCAATTTAAAATAAAATTAAAGCCTTGGGGTTTTTTTTTTATTATTTTGTTTTGGCTGACAACACACTCGAGGGTCTTCAGGTGTCCTAGCAGAACTCATGGAAAGCAGAGTGTCGGTGGTTCAGAGAAATGAGAGCCCAGGAAGACAGGCCTGTCTTTAGCTTTGGGTAAGCATTGGATCAGCGGATGTGGCAAGGCCCTTGTTGTCTAACACTAAGACCCTGCTGGCCTCACCTGTGAAAGCAGGAATGGCCGAAGAGCCTACCTAGGTCACATGAGAATCAAGTGTGGTCTCCTTGCAAGTTCATACTTTCCTGCTTGCAAAACAATCTCGATGTGATTACCTTGGTAAGTGTCTTATCCCGGTGATATTACACCCATCCGTTATCACGGGGATATGAGCCTCCACTGCTTTATTATTACCCTTTTATTACAGCCCAGTCTTCTGTCACATGACCGGCAGTTTCTGAGGCATAACTGTAAAGTCTAAACTATAGGGAGAGGGCATGTTTTGCATGGGACATATAAATTAGAGCAAGAACAGAGGGAAATGGTCAAGGAGAAGGGGTTGTTGACTCTCTTGTGGAAATTAGTTGAAGGAGTTGGGGTCATTGAAACTGGAGCATATTCCGTCTCTGGGAAATGTAAGAGTTGTTCTCAAATATGTGCAGACCTGGAGGAGATAGAGGATATTGGGCAGAGCCTAACCCTGCAGAGCAAGTGGACTTCGCTTTACCTTGTTAGCTGCCGAGGTGAGTTGTTGCCTCTGCCTTGTTTATGTCTACTTATCAGCATGGGGGTTCTTGAAACCAATGTAACAACACACAGAGAACCACTCTTTCTTTCTTTCTCTCTTTCTTTCTTTTTTTCTTTTTTTTCTTTCTTTTGTTTTCAGAGACAGGGTTTCTCTGTGGCTTTGGAGTCTGTCCTGGAACTATCTCTTCTAAATCAGGCTGGCCTCGAACTCACAGAGATGTGCCTGCCTCTGCCTCCCAAGTGCTGGGATTAAAGGTGTGCACCACCACCGCCCGGCTTCAGAGCCACGATTTCTTAAGGGAGGTTATGTTCCAGAGTCCAGAAAGGAACAAAGAGTCCTCATTATGTCTTCCTGGGCCAATGGCGCCATTTCCTCTGATTTGCTGAAAAGAAGGTTTGCAGGAACCAGGCTTTCTACAGGAGGGGAGCAGTTGTGACACTCAGCATCCTGCAGGCCCAAGCCTCATCCTGCCTTGCCCTGAGCATAATAACCCAGTCTGGTGATGCTAAACCTGGGAACCCCCACCCCGAGATACTGCAGCATCCACACAGGCCCTTGACGCTCAGTTGTCATTGCTACTGTGGTTTTGACCCCAGGGGATTTCCTGACTTTCTTCTCACATCCAGCCACTTCATAAAGGGCACCTATTTTACTTACCAGGAGAAGTTAGAAGGTTTTGGCGGGGACACCAGAGTTCTTATATTCTCAGGAAAATGTGAGTCCAAAACGTTAAATGATGAAACTTTTAAAGTTTATGACTGATGTTTCAAAATGACGTGGGAGACTCTGAGAGTCAGAGGCACCATTCTGCTTTATAGGCCACTGCTGTGAAGAGGAAGTGGTTGTCCTCTGGAGAGGTAAAATGGGGAAGAGAAGGCTGGGGGTGGCGGGGGAAACACACTGTGATGCTATCAAGGATGTCTTAGTTAAGGATTTTATTGCTGTGAAGAGATACCATGGCCATGGCAACTCTTATTAAGAAAATCATTGAACTGAGGCACCAGCTTACAGTTCAGAGGTTCAGTCCATTATCATCATGGCCGGGAGCATGGCAGCACGCAGGCAGGCATGGTGCTGGCTACATCTTGATCACAAGGCAACAGAAAGTGGGCTGAGACACTGGGCAGCATCTCGAGCATAAGAAGACCTCAAAGCCCACCTCCACAGTGACACACTTCCGTCAAGAAGGCTACAGCTACTCCAAGACCACACCTCCCAATAGTGCCACTCCCTTTGGGGGTCATTTCTTTCAAACCACCAAAAGGAGATTCTCGTTCTCATTCTAAGACTGAAAGAATTAAAAAAATATATATATGTGACTTTCTTAGCATTATCTTTAAGAAGAAACAGTGAGGTCGTTAGGAAAATAATCAAATGTTCCCCACACACGGAGTTAGAGCTATAAAGAGAACTAGATTTGCCCAGGCCATGGCTCTTTCACTTAAGTGCTGGCTGCACAGGCATGAGAACCTGAGTTCAGATCTCCAGGACCGACATAAAGTGCTGGACACAGAGGTGTGTGTCTCTATTCCTAGTGCTGGGAAACACTAGGGACAGGAAGACCCGCAGAGTTCACTAGTCAGCTACTCTTGCCAAACGTGTAAGATCCAGGGTTAATGTGAGACCCTATTCCTATCTCAAAAATAAATTGTAGAGTGGTATAGGGAGATGTTAAACATTGATCTCTGACTTGCATGTGCACCCTCACACACATGGGGACACATAAACATGAATATACCACACACAAAGTGGGGGTGTCCCTGTGTAGAGAATCTCTAACTTTTTGGTAAACCGAAAAGGCCCTAGAGATGTTGGCACTCACAGAATGCAAGGAGAGAGTCACGGTCACAGGGTCTTCCTGCCCTCTTCTGTCCATGCTGGTCACGATGCTCATGAGCATCTTTGAAGGTCTGCGACAATTACAGTTCAAAGGTGTTTTCTCCCATGAGCATTCTGTCACAAAGGCCGTCTGACCTCAAGATTGATGTCCTCATTGCAATTTGTACAAGAGCACATGAAGAAATAGTGAAGAGAGGGTTTGACTCTGCCTTCAGGCCAGATTCTGTGATGACAGTTCTTGTGTATAGCTTGTCCTCACTCTCGGGTCTCTTGCATACCCCAGGCAATAGCTGTACGTGACTTTTCCTGGTGTGTCCTTTGAAGGCTGTAGGTTTCTAATACACAGTCTCTGTTCTTACCAGATATATGTTAGAGAATCCAGCAGCCCTGTGATTAGATACAATGTCTTGGCCTAAGACCAAAACCACAGCTGGCTGTTCAGGAATTACTGGCCTTACTCACAAGAGTATCATGAACATATCTGAGAAATCACCTTATTATTTCCAAAGTGACTGTACAAGTTTGCATTCCCACCAGCAATGGAGGAGTGTTCCCCTTACCCCACATCCTCTCCAGCATAAGTTGTCATCAGTGTTTTTGATCTTGGACATTCTGACAGGTGTAATATAGAATCTCAGAGTTGTTTTTACTTGCATTTCTCTGATGGCTAAGGATGTTGAACATTTCCTTAAGTGTTTTTCAGACATTTTAGATTTGTCTGTTCAGAGTTCTCTGTTTAGGTCTGTACCCCATTTTTTATCAGATTATTTGTTCTTTTGATGACCAGTTTCTTGAGTTCTTTGTATATTTTGGAGATCAGACCTCTGTCTGATGTGGGGTTGGTGAAGATCTTTTCCCATTCTGTAGACTTCCATTTTGTCTTGTTGACCATGTCCTTTGCTTTACAGAAGCTTCTCAGTTTCAGGAGGTCCCATTTATTAATTGTTGCTCTCAGTGTCTGTGCTGCTGGGCTTATATTTAGGAAGTGGTCTACTTACCAATGTGATCAAGTGTACTTTTCCCTTTCTCTTCTATGAGGTTCAGTGTGTTTGATTTTATTGAAGCATGATTAATAAAAACTCAGAGAGAGAAACTGTGGTTCAACCTGAAGGTCAGGAAAAGCAAAAGAACCAGCCACTGGCTCTTACCTGTACCTCAGTACAGATAACGGTGATCCTTCCTTCAGGAATCTAAGAATGAGACTGAGCCTGAGAACTGTCTCCTCCCATTTTATATTCCTCTCTAGTTCTGGGATTAAAGGTGTGCACCACTACCGCCTGGGTTCTATGGCAAGCTATTGTGGCTACTGGGATTAAAGGTGTGTGTGTCATTGTTGCCTGGTTTGTAATTCTGGCCAGTGTGATTGTTTTACTTTTCCAATCCCCAGGCAAGCTTTCTTTATTAAAATACAAATAAAATGCCACTACATTTTGTGTTGAGGTCTTTGATCCATCTGGACTTGAGCTTTGTGCTTGACAATAGATATGGATCTATTTTCATTCTTCTACAGGTTGATATCCAGTTATGTCAGCACCATTTGTTGAATATGGTTTCTTTTTTCCATTTTATATTTTTTGCTTCTTTATCAAAAATCAGGTATTCGTAGGTGTGTAGATTGATATCTGGTTCTTTGATTCAATTCCATTGGTCCTTCTGTCTGTTTTTATGCCAACAATAGGCTGTTTTTCTTTACTGCAGCTTTATTGTAGAGTTTGAAGTCAGGGATTGTGATGCCTCTAGAAGTTCCTTTATTGTACAGGATTGCTTGGGCTATCCTGAATCTTTTGTTTTTTCATATGAAGTTCAGTAGAATTACATATTAATTTAGATAATAAAATAGCAAATGAAAAGGAAGACATAACAACAGACATGGAGAAAATCTAGAGAATTGTCAGGTCATATTTCAAAACCTGTACTCTACAAAATTAGAAAACTTAAAAGAAATGGATAATTTTCTGGATAAGTATCACTTACCAAACTAAATCAAGACCAGAAAAACAAATTAAATAGATCTATGACTGCTAAGGAAATTAAAACAGCCATGAAAAGTCTCCCAACCAAAAAAATCCCAGGACCAGATGGTTTCAGCACAGAATTCTACAAGATTTTCTAAGAAGAACTAATACAAATACTCATCAAATTGTTCCACACAATAGAAACAGAGAAACCATTGCCAAACTCTTTTTATGAGGTTACAGTTACCCTGATGCCCAAACCACACAAAGACGCTAAAAAGAAAGAGAATTACAGGCCAATATCACTCATGAACATTGATGCAAAAATACTAAACAAAATACTGGCAAATCAAATCCAAGAACACATCAGAAAACCATTCAGCAAGACCAAGTAGGCTTCATATCAAAGATGTAGGGATGGTTCAAAATGTGAAAATCTGTCAACATAACCCACCATATAAACAAACTGAAAGAAAAAGAAACACATTATCATCTCATTAGATGCTGAAAAAACCTTCGACAAAATTCAACACCCCTTCATGATAAAAGTCTTGAAGAAAACAGGGATACAAAGAATATACCTAAACATAATAAAGGCACTGTACAGCAAGTCAACAGCCAACTTCAAACTAAATTGAGAGAAACTCAAAGTGATCCCACTGAAGTCAGCAGCAAGACAAGGTTGTCCACTCTCTCCATATCTATTTAATATAGTATTTGAGGTTCTGATTAGAGCAATAAGACTATAAAAGGAGATCAAGGGGATACAAATCAGAAAAGAAGTCAAACTCTCATTATTTGCTGATCATATGATAGCTTAAATAAGTGCCCCCCCAAATTCTACCAAAGAGCTCCCACAACTCATAACAACTTCAGTAATGTAGCTGAATACAAGATTAACTAAAAAAAAGCCCTTCCTTTACACAGATGATAGACTGAGAAAGAAATCAGAGAAACATCACCCTTTACAATAGCCACTAATAACATAAAATATCTTGGAGTAACTCTAACCAAACAAGTGGAAGATCTGTATGACAAGGACTTTAAATCTTTGAGGAAAGAAAGTGAAGAAGACACCAGAAAATAGAAAGATCTCCCAGACTCTTGAGTGGGTAGAATTAACATAGTAAAAATGGCAATTTTACCAAAAATAATCTACAGATTCAATGCAATGCCCATCAAAATCCTAGCAAAATTCTTCACAGACTTCAAAAGAACAATACTCAACTTCATATGGAAATGCAGAGGAAATCTTAAAGAATCTTGAAGCACTATAAGGAGCAAATTACTGGAAACGTTGCTAGGTATGTGGTATTTAAAAATTAATGGTATTCCTATATTCCAGCAACAACCTGTCAGAACTGGAGATGAAAACCCAGCACAACTTTAAAGTGGCATGTGCATAACGTTGAGAAAAATGCAAAATGTCTGTGTTGAAAAGTATATAACATTTCTAAGGGTAATTAAAGAAAACCTAGGTCCAAAGAAACCATTACCACAGATTTGAAGACTCGATGTTGATAGATAACTAAGCAAAAACGTATTGGTCTACTACTTAAATGTTGTCGTCAAAATTTCCACAGGGGTTTTTATAGACATGGCTATGATGAATCTTAAATGCAGACAGATGTGTTGAGGATGCACAACAGTTGGAATCGTGAGAAGAGAGAGGTTTTGAAGAGTAAACAAACCTGACTTCCTGGTTGACAACGCTGCAGAGAAGATCTGCTGAAGTCAAGACAAATGCAACCGGGTCGGTGGAAAGGAATGAAGAATTCTGAAATAGCCTCCAGCTTAGATGGATCACTTGCTCTTGGCAAAGCAGAAGGTCCATTACTTGGAGAAACCAGAGCTTTCCAACAAGTAGCTCTGGAAAACTGAGTAAGTGAACTTTGATCCACTCTGCATTTCGTATGGAAAAATCAATGCAAACTGGATAACAGATGTATGCGTGAAATCTCAAAACATGACTTTTAAAAGAAAATGTAAGATCAACTTTTGTGGCTTCAGGATGGGCTGGGACAATATATTTGCAAAACATATTTATATCTTACAAATGACTCACATCAAGAATATCTGAAAAGCTCCCAAAATTTAACAGGAAAAGAAAAAGTAGGCACCAAAAATGTGAACATATGTTTATCAAATAAGATACGTCGATGGCAAAAAGAAGAGGTGCTTAAAATATTTAATTTACATTCAGGGAAATAGAAATTCAAATTAGAATGAGCTATTTTTCCACATCTATTTGACAGGCTACAAACTGACCATCCAGAGTGTTGGGAAAGACATTGTCCAGGTGTAAATATGGAACTGCCAGTGGTTTTTGTGCCAAAAAGCCTTGTCACCACCTGATGGAGCTATGGGAGTTCTAGAAACTTGAGCAGGGATAAGTAGGTCACTGTGTATGTTGGGGTGGGAGATTCTTTGGGGTCTACATTTGCCCTGTTCCTTTCATATCTCTTTCTCTCTCTGCTCCTTTGCCTGTAGGCAGAATATTCTGTCCTGCCAACTACTCCCAAACAACCACACAGAGGCTTATTATTAGTTATAAATGCTCAACTGATAGTTTAGGCTTATTACTAACTAGCACTTACATCTTAAATTAACCCATTTTTTTATTTATATACTGCCATGTGGCTCAGTAAGTTTTTTTTCAGAAAGGCAAGTTCATCTCCAGTTTTCTCTGTGTCTCCTGGCAACCCCACCTCCCTTCTTCCCCGTGCCCTCTATATCCCTGTCCACAAGTCCCACCCAGCCTTTTCCTGCCTAGCTATTGGCTATTAGTTCTTTATCAAACCAATGAAAGCAATGCATCTTCATAGTGTACAGAAGATTATTCCATAACACTTGCCACTGTGAGATGCACAGTTATGCCCTCCTGTGTACTCACCTGTGACTTTTATGTCTCTGCACAGGCCTGGAAACAATGAGCCAGCAGTCTGTGCACTGAGACCCTTTTCCTGTACGTAGTTTTTGTTAGGTATTTGTAACAGTGGTTAAAAAAAAAACAACTGACCGACACTAGAGAAATTAAACATCTCTATACTTAAACTATACATATTTAAAATGCCAAATATGAAAAATAAAGATACAACTTCTCCTGAAAGCACAATAACAGCAAGTACAGAAGAAATTCTCAACATTCCCCCAAAGTGTCCTCAGGTCCCTTTGTAATTGTTACAATTGCTTTCTTCTATTTCTCCTTGCTGCCTTTTTCTTGGTACACAGGCATCACACTTTCCTTGTTACTATGGATTAGTTTGCTTGTTTAGACCCTTATTCAAGCAGAATTATATAAACATGCATGGTTTTCATCTGACTTATTTGTTTGCCACATTTGTTTAGCTGTATCCATTTTATTATATATGAACAGTTTATTCTTTTGGATTGCTGAGTAGAGCTCCATCTCGATTCTTTATTGATCTATTTTTCAGTTGACAGACAATGAGGTTCTTTTGGGCTACTACAAGCTGTGACGGTTAATTGTCCTTGTCAACTTGACTGGATTTGGGAGTCACCTAGGAGACACAGCTCTGGGTCTGTCATAATGAGGTTTTCAGAGATGTCAAACTGAAAGTGGGTGGTGCCACCCCATGGGCTTATAACAGGGAAGGAGAAATCCAGACAAACATTTCTCTCTGTTTCCTGACTGGCTCAGCTATGAGAAAACTTCCATTGTTGTAGCTCTGGGTCACGCCTCCCACTACATCTTCCCTGCCATGATGAATTTTACCTTCAAACCATGGGCCAAAATAAACTCCTTCTCCTTTATGTTGCTTCTTGTCATGTCATATTAGCAAGAAAGGTAACTATTAAACAAATCAAGCTGCTATGAAGGTTCTTGCATGATCTATGCCTTGCTTTGAGCTATACTTTGACCAGAAGGACCACATCAGATCACAGGTGCATGTTTAATCTGTTGTAAAACCGACAAGTTACTTTTGAAATTTTACCAACCATCAGAATCATTGCCCTTCCTTTCTCCTAGGAATGAGGAAGGTTAACTCAAAGAAGTCAGGTCAAGCATTGCTCAGTGCTGCATAGCCAGCAGTAATCTATCAAAATAAACTTAGTTCTCTTGACTCTACACCCACGGAAGTTTCAATGAGCTTATGGACATTCCTAAAATTATTTTCTTACCACTAGGTTGAGACTAGCAGTATTGATGGTATCATTGCTAAGGAATGGGACTTCAGAGAACTACTTTTAGAAAATGTATTCCCCAAAACATTCGTATGTTGGCTTGTTTTCTATTACTTTGAAAAGCGACTTGAGGGTAAAGGAGTTTAATTTATCTTGAAGCTTGCAGTCCATCATGAAGGGAAGTCAGGACAGACACTCAAGGCAGGAATCTGGAGATGGGAGCTGACGCAGAGGACATGGAAGAATGTTGATTACTGACTTGCTCCTAGTGGCTTGCTCAACTTGCTTCTTATACAATCCAGGACCACCTTCCCTGGGGTAGCAACCACCCTAGGCTGGATCCTCCCCCGTCAGTTACCAATCAAGAAAATAACCCACAGGCCAATCCTATTAAGGTTCCCTCTTCCCTAGTCTAGCTTGCATCAGCCTGACAAAACAAAATGACAAAACAAGACCGTCAGGAGCCCATTAGTCTTAGAGCATGATATCCAGCATAAGAATAAGCCATGGGCAAGGAAACCTGAAATACTGGCACTAATTGACACCCTTGCATAAATCACATCAACACAGAAAGGATATAAGGTTTAGTAAGAGAAAAACCATTTCTATTTCTGTTTGCTTAATCTAGTCTTTCCTTAGCATGTTTGGATGTAAAAACTTTCTCCTACCCACAAATTACATCCAAATAAACATTGTGCTAAGAAAGTATGTGTCAGCTGTGTAATAAACTTTAGCAGAATTTGAAGGAGGGCCGTCAGAGCAGGAGAAGAGCGCCTGAACGGCGCTCGGCTCCCTCAGGCACCATGAACAACACACGGAGAGCCACAAGTCCTGAAGAGGTAAGACTTGCTCCCAGGCATCTCCCCGAGGCATCTGTACAGATTGTCAAGACGTCAGAATAAATCATTTTATCCTTAGAGCGAGACAAAAATCTTTGGGGACTTGTTAGTTTCAAGCTGCAATTCTTTGGCATTTGGAGCTTTGCTTGTGCGAGCCTCTTCAGAGCAGATGCGCGGAGAATGCCAGTCCTGTGTAAGTGGGAAGCATAGCTCTTGAGTCCTGCAGATTACAGGTCCTCGTGCAATTAAGTGGAGTGGAAGCACAGGAACAATTTGTAGCTCTCCCTGGCCTTTTGCCTGCAGAAACCACATTGTAATATATACTTATGTCTGGATTGTATTAGCAGTTTGGAGGGGGGGTTCAATTTTTGTTCAGACCATATAAGATTGCCTCTTACTCCTGCCAACAGTCTAGGGGGTGATTTTTTTCTACCCTTCCATAGAGGAAGTAACCGCAAATCATAATGGTGAGCGTTAAAAAATTCAGGGAGTATAGCTTTCCAATTCTTCCTCTTTATCTGTCATCAATGATCATAGAGGGATGAAGGAAGGGGCAGGAGGAGGGTCGAGTGAGCGGGGCAGAAATGCTATCGGCAGATCATTCTCCACTTAACCTTTCTGATCTGTGTTTTCCGTTTCCCACCTTGCCCTGGCTCTGTGGCCTTCCCTGCTCCTCTTCCTGTTTCCGCTGGCTTCTGGCTGGGCTTAGCTGATGGAGCCTCATTAGCTACTGAATCTCATGCTCCCTCTGCCATCTCCTGCCACCTCCTTGTCTAGCTGGGCTTGGCTGGTATCCCCCTCATCTACCTTGAGCCCCAGGTCCCACCAGTCACCACTGTTCGAACATCACAGCTCCCATTGGCTTTGTGTAGTTATTTTCTCTAAATTGAAATGTTCCCTCCTGGAGGGAGGAGCGAGACTCACAAGACTCAAGGCTCTCAAAATGCTACAGGACCCACATGGGTCCAGTCTGAGGTTGCAAAAGCAGAAATGAATAATGGGACGGGAGGTGCATCCCTGGGAATCTTCCTACTGATCACTCAGAGAGCTCTTGGGGTCCAGCTCTGCTGGACTATCTGTCACTCACGCCAGCTGGGCAGGCTTCTGTTTTTAAGTCACCATGTTTCCACAAGGAACCCCTTCTGCATGCTCCTGTAAGTAACCCCAATAAACGGCTTGGTCTGCCAAACTGAATTTGAGTGGAACTGTTTGGTCTGTGTTTGGTGCCTCATTTGGAATGAATAAAGGTTTGTTCCTGTCCCCTGGGAGAGGCCCCATAGCGGTTCACACACCCTGACCCCTGCAGAACCGGGGACTGAGAGACGACCGAGCAGCACTCAAACCAGGGGCTTTATCCCACGCGCTATTTTCTCTAGAGCTTGCTCTTACGACAATAAGAAGCTCCTTACTAAACCATCACTCTCAAGCCCACGAATGTGCTGTTTCCTGTCAGAACTGTGACGCATACCCCTTTCCTAAGGTTGAAATTCCTACCAAATTACTCAATGGTGTGCGCCGTTAGTAACTATGAGATGAGAGTCCTTTGGAACAGCTGCTCTTCTTTGCAAGGGTGAACTTTTAGGAAATGGACATGTTTACAGTACAGGAAGGGATTTGGTATTAAGACAGTAAGTAGGAACCGTTTTCTCAGTGAGCCTAGGAAAGTATTTAAGCAGCTTAGACGGTTGCCAAAGATGCCTGCAACCCCAACAGGAGAGACGGAGGCAGGAAGACTCTGCGCTGAGGGCCAGTCTGGACTATAAGGTAATAGCTAGCCTCACAAAAGAAAAAAAGAAGACATCTTTTTGGCTTTTTCATATTTATAAGAAGCCCTGGGATATGCAGGCTCCATCCCAGAGCATTTTCTCCTGTTGCTTTGTTTCCCATTTCCAAACCACAGCCGCTAGTGTCAGGCCCTCAGAAGATCTGGTGCCGTACAGGACACATGGCTTTCGAATTCATTCTACTTTCTCTCGTTTCGCTTCCCACTTCTTTCTTCCCTTTTCTGATAAAACATCTTTCTCTTTCACCTTCCCTCCTGCTATTCGACGACATATCTGTAACTGATGGGAACTGCAATTGCCATTGGCAAGTGTTTTTATTACTACTACTAATAATATTAAAAGAATGGATTCAAAGTTTCTCCCCAAAACATAACTCTCTATGTAAACCCATAACCTTTCTGGGTGGGAGGAAAGGTGCGGAGCTGGCTGCCTGTGTTGAGAATGGCAGGTGCCTGTCCTCTGAACTCTGAACTACCTTCAGCCCCTCTGACCATTCCAAAACATCGCAGTGCTTCGTTTCCTTGCACACACGAAGTGTTTGGAACTTGTTAACATCTGGACATTCCTGTGGAAAGGTTACATATTTAAATGTCCTCTACGAAGAGCTGTAGTCCAAAAAGACTGAGCACGGCTGCTCTGGCGAGCAACTCACAGGAATCCTATCACAGCAGGGTAGTCCCCAGTGAAGCTCCGGTACAATCTGAGAGAGGAGTGCTTTGTTGTAATAATTACATTATTATATCCCTGTATTTTTAGTGGGTCTTAGCTATGGAACATCATTTCTCCATTTCCCCCTGTATCACACGACACAGTTTTCAAAAGCCCAATGTTGTTAACTGGTCCCGTTTCCTTCATCTCCTGCTCGCTCTCAAGTAGAATACAGCAAATTAGCCTATTTTCAGTTGTTTGAATTCATCAGTCCGGGCTTTCTGATGTTAGCAAATGTGGCCGTTTTAATGATTCCATTATCACGGTGTGCTCACGCAAGTTCTTTTTTTTAAAGCAAAGAGAAGAATGCAGTTTAATAGGATGCCGTTCTGAGAGGACGGCCACGTCTGCTCCCCAGAGAAGTGTATGAACAAGACAAGAGACAGGAACCAGTCTTGTCTTATGGGTTTGTGTTGCTGTTGCTTTACATATAAAATAAATTTTAATTTAAAAAGTGTAAACCAAAAATTGTAGATATAGATATAGATAGATAGATAGATAGATAGATAGATAGATAGATAGATAGATAGATAGATAGATAGACATGTGTGTGTATGCAATATAATAATTTTGGAGCATGGATATATGTTATAGCTAAATTGATCCAATTCAGTTATACATAACTTCTTACTTCTTTTGCATAGTTTTTTACTTATTATTTGGGAATTTCACATCATGTACTCCAATCTCACTCATTTCCCAGTCCTCCCATGTCCACCTTCCACCCTTGTAACTTCCTCCAAAAATAAAATAAACAAAAATAAAAATTAAGATAAAACACAAAAAGGGTACATCTCGCCAACTCTCTGGCCAATGACCTGCTCCTCCATCAGTCGCAGACTCCTCTTACACCTGCCGTGGCTGTCACTGTACTTGAGCCATTCTGCTCCTCCATCTTTCCCGCCTCTCCATGACATATTTGTTTGTGGTAGTGGCACTGGGTGCTGTGGTTGATCACACAATACACCCTTTTGTCCAAACAGCTGTACATGCAAAATGTCCATCATAAAGAGTTGTTGGTCTGGTTCAAGATCTCTGGCTTCTGCTAAACCATCAATGCTGGGACCCTCACAGAGATTCATCTCAGATAACCTGCCGTCAACCCAAGTCATGGAGATCCTGTGGCTATGGTTTCCACAGGACCAGTTCCTTCTTGTGCTCCGGCAGGTCATAGAAGGGGTAGATGTTGGGGTTGGCCAACTCAAGGCCCTGGACCTGGGCCTGGGTGGTAGCTGAGTCGATCAGCCCGGCTCTCCACTGGACCTCTCCTCTCACTATGCTGTGGCCCACGACAAATTGGACAAGTTAGCCAGCCCCCTGCCATCAGGGCCAGCCCCCACTCTGCCTCAGTGAGAGGTGGGCCAAGCTCATCCACACCCATGCCAGAAAGGACGGGAGTCTTATGGATTTGTGAACATTAGTTTTTATTATTACTATTGTTTGAACTTTTAGGTTAATCTCTCTAGCCCTCATTTTAGCTGTTTCTTTCACTTTTCACACACACAAAACCAAAAACAGCTGGAGGGGAGAAATGAATGGGAGAGAAAGACAGGTTGCCATTCAGCAGCTGGAGACTGACCATCTTCACTTTACTTTGTAAATATTTCCTATTGTATGTGGTGTCTGTACTTGTTATATATATATATATATATATATATATATATATATATATATATATATATATATAAAACTATACTTGTTAGGGTGTCTCTGTATGGGTATGGAGGCCAGAGGTTGGCGACAAGTTTCTTTCTTTGATCACCTTCACCCTTTATTTCTTGAAACAGGGTCACTCAGTGAACTTGAAGTTCCTGATTCAACTAAGACTGCCTGGTCGTGAGCATCCAGGATCTGCCTGTGTCCTTCACCTTCACAGCCCTGGGGTTATGGTCAAGCTTCTCTGTGCAATGTGACTGCCTTTCTGTTTTGCTTTGTTCTGCTTTGCTTTGCTTTGATTTTGAGTCTTCATACTACTCATTGTGAAATCGCATCTCCTTTGAAATAGGCTGGATTTCTATGGCAGGCTACTAGAAGGCCTCTTCACATTGCCATTCATGCACATGGTTATGGTGAAAGACCTTCTGCGGAAAAGAGGAACCAATACCTTAGGCCAATGTACATTATTCTTTGAACAAATTTAGAAGAAGGTTTCTAAGTTAATATGATCATGATCTTGTTTCTTGTGAGATGAAACAGGATTTGCAGTTTATGATTTTTGACTATAGTTTAAGATAATTTCCAAGGAGATCTGAAAATGTAAATAAAAATCTGTACGCTGCAAATTTGGAAGAGATTAGTACAAATTTCTAATCTCTCTGAGAAATTCCTCTGTTTAGAATTTAGGCTGATATTTAGGTTAGAGCTGCCTAAAATCGGTTGCTAACAGCTCTGGACCATTTCTGTCCTTTGGTTCTAAATAAAAGGGATCGAACACCTGCTTTCTTGCAGTGACCACACGACCGCAATCCCAGAATTCTTGTTTGTGTGTGGTTGAGGGAAGACTTAGGAATGGGTTCCAATCCAGATGACCACTGCTTACTGCTTCCCATCATGTGAAAATATATATTAGAAATATGGTAGGTATTACATAGCCCTGAGGGTACCTTTCACCCTAGAAGGGTCCTCAAAGTAGGCCCAGCATTTGAACTAGTTTGTCGACTTTGTCCACATAACCATTTTCTATTGAGCTCACAGGTCTCTTATATATAGTTGGCTGCTGAGGAAGGGCTCCCGTGTAGGAAGAATGCGGAGAGTCAACATATCACGCCCAGTACACTGCCCCATCTGGGGATAGCCTGGGTGCCTCCTGTGAAGCCCCTTTCTCCTATTGTCTTTCCCACTCAAGTGATGGAGAGATTACTACCAGCCAAGCCTCAGATTAGTGAGATGCTTCTCTAAAGGGGGAGCTGGCTTTTTCTTACTTCAATGTGACTTTCCATCTCCCCGCTGTCACAGTTTTGAGCCTGACTCTCTTACTTCTTCTAACATGCCTTACCCAGGTTTCCCTTCAGTGCCATGCCAGTTGATTACTCTTTTCCTTTGAGATGCTGTAACACCTTGGAGACATGTCTACAATCTCACAAAAAGCACATGCTCGTACCCCCTACCTATGTGCTGTGAAACGTCTTTATCTGAAAATAAACAGAGCATTTAGTACATGACAAATCGGCATCAATATGTATTAAACAGAGTTAATTTTATACAACACACACACACACACCACACATATACACCATACACATACACACACCACACACATACATACACACCACACACCACACACATACACACACACCACACACATACACACACCACACATATACACCACACACATACACACACCACACACACATACACACACACACCACACATATATACCACACACACACACCACACACTCACACACACACACGTACACACACACATGGAGCCTTAAGCATGTGTAGAGATTCTCTTTCTGGTTGTGTTTTCTTAGACTCCTTGGGCTCCTTATGTGCTTTCTGATACACCTTATCACAGGTGTATATTTTTATATTGGTGGATCTAGCAGAGGTTACAAGACTAATGTGCTCTTATGGCCTTACTAAGACTTAGAATTACCTTCTTGCTCTCCCACAAAGAACAATATAGTATTGTGATTTGGTGTGCCCCAAACAGAAAGCCAAGGGTGACAGTTCTTCATAAAATCACCCAAGAGTCAGGATTCCCATTATTCTGCTAGGCTAAAGTTCACTTCTTAACTTACTGAAGCTGTCATGTAAAAAATTTAAACAGATTTCCAGCCACAACTCTTGAACCTTTGCAGATGATGGAAACAGAGAAGATGCCCAAGAACTCAAAGGGTTTATTTCAGCATTAAAGTGTTGCTGCAGACATTGTTTCTAAGAGAGACTGACAAAAAGCCATGGATGAGTCAAAAATCTTCATGAGCCAGGTTCTTCCCACCAAGACAGACTAACATGGCACTGCAGTGGAGGATAGAATATTATCATTTTATGTTTGGAAGGTGATAACTATGTCTCAAAAGTATATGCATATTCCCATGGTCATTTGTGTAGTATTTGCATCTGTGTGTATACATACATGTGGATATGCTTGCCTGTGCATGCACATGTGGGCTCTTTTGCTTTTTTAATATTTATTTATCTATTATGTATACAGTATTCTGTCTTCTTGGATGCCTGCAAGCCAGAAGAGGGCACCAGACCTCATTACAGATGGTTGTGAGCCACCATGTGGTTGCTGGGAATTGAACTTAGAACCTTTGGAAGAGCAGGCAATGCTCTTAATCACTGAGCCGTCTCTCCAGCTTTTTTGCTTTAAGTTAAGTTACTGGGCTGTGTGCCTAAAACCAGCCCATGAGTCTGACCCTACTGGATAAGTTTCCCTTTGCTCATAAATCAGGATACAAGAAAAATAGGACACACAAGAAATTCATCATAGTTCTTGTTTCTAGAAAGAGAAATTGGGATTCTGAGAGTAAGGGGAGAAAGATTTACTTCTCAATTAAAGCCTGCCATATAGTTTGATTTTTTTTTGCTGTGTGCATTTAGTTTCCAAAATTGCAATTATTCGTATGTGTGTGTGTGTGTGTGTGTGTGTTTGTGTGTGTACACATGTGACACTCAAGTGCATGTGGAGATCAGAAGACAACATTGGAGTTGGTTCCCTGCTTCTACCTTTATATGATTCCTGGGGACCGACTTCAGGTCAGCAGACTTATATGGTGATGCCTTAACCCTGCTGAACCATCTTTCTGGCCCCTAACTTTCAGACTTCTTGGTGCTGTTCTGCACATTTTCTCAGCTTCGGAAAGGAAGTTCCAATACATGTTGTGACATTCTAGACCTTAGGTTTTCACACTAACTGGAAAAGGGCAGCCATAAAACACTAAACATTGCATTGCTCCACTTACATAAGACAATACATCAGTCATATTTCTAAAGTCAGAGAGTGGGTTGGAGGTTTCCAGGGCCTGGGAGCAGAGAGGAGTCATGTATGAAAACATTTGGGCGTGGAAATGAAACAGTAACACACTACTACTCTAGGTAGCTGGAACTCAATAATGTCCTTCACCTTCAAGCATGCAAACAGCTAATATGAACCTTTGAGGGAAACGTGTGTGTGTGTGTGTGTGTGTGTGTGTGTGTGTGTGTGTGTGTGTTGTCTTGCCTTTCCTTAAAAGAATTTAAGCCACTAACTACCTGCTCACCCTGCTGCTTCCTGCTAGCCCCTGTTCTTTCCTCAGCTACTTGTCCTAATTAGTTATTTGTTTGTTTGTCTCCCATCAGGAACTAATCTGTCATCAATTCCCATAGGACCTAGTCTCTATCAGGACATCATAAATGGTGATAAGTTAAGCTGGTCCCACTTCATCCTGGAAATGATATCTTTACCAGAAAGCCCCTGAGAACTCTCTGGAACTGAATAATTTTGCAGAGCTCAGAAATCATCCCACTTGGTTTGATGCCCAGACTGCGTCGGGAGAGCATAAGCCAGAAGGATTAATCATTGAGGAATTGTACATGTCTCTGTACCTGACCTCTCTAGCTTCTCTACCACTGGAAGAAAAATGTCCCTATCAGAACCCGTTCACACAGTCGTAGTATTTCCTGTGGGTGTCTAACATTTTTCCTGAAAGAAACAAACCGGTCTTCCAACATGGGATTCTTTCTGCCAAGATAATGCAGTTTGGAAAAGTATCTTCAGAAAGTTTCCCAGGCAACTAAAATGTTGGCAAGATATCACTGAGACTAATATGGAAGTAAGGAGTGGAGGGAGGAGGTGGGGAGCGTGTTTGAATGTAATCGAAAGAATGCCCACAGTGTCGGAGGCTCTATGAGGCCCAGAAAATAAGCTGTGCCGGAAAAATGGTTGTAAACACACAAGGAGATGGCGGATTAAACCTCTGCCAGACTCAGGAGGCTGAGAGGAAGGAAACCACAACACACAAGGCAATGCACAAGACCAAGACAAGAACCATGGCGCTAAAGAGTAATTAGCTAGCGGCTGTGTATTCTACAAAGACTTAATAGTCCCCTGTTACAAAGGGGCACCTGCAAGGCATTACACATCAGTCTGCTAATGACCATGTATTCATACTGGCCTAGCAAAAGAATAAGAGAAACTGTTTCTGTCACTTGATCTTAAAGCAGCATGACAAGCAAACCCTATATTATCTTTTTCCCCTGTCTGGATGGTTTCCCAGGTCTGTAAGTCACACCTATCCTTAGAGATGGCATCTCTGGCTGCAGAGGTTATCACCAACGGGCGCATTATCTCCCATCATGTGCTCTATAAGCTAGCGGATGGAGACTTGAGACAGTTTGAAAGAACTAAACAACTAAAGGTTCTTTTCACAGGGAGTGCGGGTAGAACTTTCTTCCCGGTGAGCGGCATCTGTAAGTAGTTTCACTGAAGTATAAGGACCGCCAATTTCTGCTTTGGAACACAGGACACAATTGCAATAGAAATGACTCACTCTTTTCTTCCGTGTCCACCACGTTCTAAAACACCAAGAGCCATCTGTCTTTAATGGAAGTAATGCTCGATGCATTTCTACCTAAAAGTTACCATCCTTGTGACTTATTTTATTTCTAATGAACTTATTTAAGCATCTATTTGACGTATGACACCCAGCCCAGTGTATATCTTTAAAACCTAAGGGAATTGTCCAGTGAGAACCTTAACTATGTTTTAAAATCTGCTTAAGATATGTCAAATTATATATAGCAATTGAGGCAGAAAAAAATGTAGTAAGAACAAGACGAGGAATACAAACACTTCAGAATAATCTTGGTTTTTAAATAAACATTGTTTGTAGATATATATACGCATACATACATACATACATATACATCATATACATATACGCACACACATATATATGTATATATATGTATGAATGAAAAATTAAACCTAATAATCTGTTGCATTTGGCTTAAACATTCCTCTCTGAGTCTTGGTGGGGATTTTATAATTGAACTATAAACAAATTAGAAAATTACCAAGGAAAGGACTTCTAAGAGAAAGAAAGTCAAGTTCTTTACAGTGTTAAGCTGGGTCTAGGTCGTGTGGCAGACAGAACGACAGTCTCCTTCCAAAATCTGTATCCTAAACTCAGGAACTGGAGAATGTTGCCTTTTGGTGCAAATCAGATCCCACAGATGTTGTGAGATTCACAACTGGGTTGTGAGATTCGGAGAGCATCCTGAAACAACCTGTAAATTTATTGTGATCACGAGGGTTCTGGGAGGAGGGAGATAAGGTCAAGTTCTGAAAAAGCACAGTGACCATGGAATCAGAGGAAGAAAGGGAGCCAAAATCTGAGAATCAGAAGGTGACATCTAACGGCCGGAGAAGATAAGGGAAGCTTTTCTCCTCCCCAGCCTTCAGGGTGAGCACAGTCCCACCCACACTTTGGCGTTAGCCCAGGAAGACTCACAGCAGACATCAAAGAATCGTTAAGAGAATAAATACACACAGATTATTTTAAATCTCAAGTGAGTGAGCAATTTACAGCGTCTTATGAAACCCTCTGAAAATCAAGTAATAATTATCTCCTTGTCTTACTGATAGTCACAGAAAGTCTCCTGGTGTGCATATGATCTAACACGTAACATGCAGAAATGCAGGGATCCTTGGAATGATGTTCTCTTTCGTCTGATTTTTTTAATGTAACAGTTGATCATGGCCATCTCATGAATGATAATAATAATGTTATTATTATTCTTCTTCAGTTTAAGGATACAGGTTGATGCTAAAATCCATTTATTGACATTTAAGGTGACTTTTGAAGTTAGTGGGGGGAGGGTGATAATGGTAGTAGCAGGGGATTGATAAATGATCTCACTGTGAAGCCCAGGCTAATATCAAACTGGTGATCCTCCTACCTCAACCCTTGGATTATAACTGTGTACCGTTATGTCTGGCTTAAGGAAATTTCTTCTTCATTTTCTTTTTATAACTGTTGACCATATTGGATAAAGACCTTTACATATCCACAGCATTCCAAACTAGTAAGTTAACAGTGGACAATGCAGCACAAGGAATTCAGACTGCTGCTTTGATGGATTTTATAGGAGCCTTTTCTGTTTCTTCATAATCTTTGGATCATGTTTGGTCTCTTTCTCTTGCTTTCTTTCCTCTGTCCTGCTCTTCCTTCTTCCTTCACTTGCTCATTCTTTTCCTTGGGAAAGTGTCCCTTATGTCTCAAATACCTGAACTCAAATTCCGAAATTCAAACGCTTTCTGTTGCAGCCTCTAAGTAGCTGGAACTACAAGCACACACATTACCCATGTTATTTTTACTTTGTTATAGCGTGTTTTAGAATCCCTCTGAGGAGACTGATAGAAACGGTGAACTCCCGGTGTATTGGTTAGATTTCTCACTAACAAAAACGGGATAGCTCAGAGAATGGCCCAGGAACTGAAACACCACCATAGAAACTTCTCACTGACAGACAGCCACAAGCTTGACAACTAAGTGACAGTACTGACATTTGACCTTGTGGTTGGGCACTCATCAGTACAGTCTATGCACTGACAACTGAATTCAGACTGTTGGTTTTCACACTCGTCTTCTCTTCTCTTGTCTTGTCTTGTCTTGTCTTCTCTTCTCTTCTCCTTTTCTCATCTCTCCTTTCCTCTCCTTTCCTCTCCTCTCCTTCCCCTACTTTCCCCTCCCCTCTCCTCCTCTCCACTCCCTTCCTCTCCCTTCCCTTACCATCTCACTTCCCTTACCCTTTCCCCTCCCTTTCCCTCCCTAACCCCTTCCCTTCCCTCCTCTTCTCTTTCCTTGGAGAAATGGATGCTTCACTGTCTCCTTGGGTCTCTCTCCCCAGTTTTTTGGATCACTCACTTTTCCTTGAGAATGAATGGCAGAAATAGCTCAGTGAGCAAATATCAACCGAGGCCATGGCTCTTGACCCAAGGGACCTGGAAAAGTGAGCATTTGACACCTTCAGCTAAAATCCTGGAAAGCAGAGTTGCAATGGGATAAAGTCTTCAAAGACAGAAGACGATGTTCAGACTGTAGGCAAACAGTTATTTATGTCCGCTGTGGATCTTGAGCTTCTTAATTTTCCCTCCCATAGACCAGCTCCAGGTAGGGTTGCTTTTGTCTTTTATGGAGTAAAAGTAGAAGTGATGGTGGGCTGAGAAGCCAGGAAGCATATTTAAGCATGGAAAAAGATTTCCATCACTTTTAAGTTAACATTAACTTATTGTACGTTTCAGAAACTATCTTGTTAAACTTAAGAAGGAATTATGCATGTGTAGATGAGATTATCTTGAATTTGTTTTAAGTTGAGTGGAAATGTATTAAGAGTTTTAAGAGAGAGAAACAGATGAAAAAGATTGTCCTTGTGAGCACTAAAATTGAAGTTGGGTGATGGGAATTGAAGACTTTTAAGTCTACTTGTGTATTTATTTTTAAAATCACATAAAAGAATGATGAAGGCGTTCTGTAGCATTGTATTTACTTGGGGATATATTAATTCCATCTCTTTAGAAAGATAAAGAAATCTCAAGTGATTTGCAATGAAGATTTGTGTGGGATTACCACCATAGGCGTCAACCATCTTGTCGTTCATGAGCCAAGAGAATTTGTTTCCACTGGGCAAATGTTTAAATGAGCTTGGTGGTTCTGTATGTCTGGGTTTTTTTTTCATATGATTTAAAAAGTAAAAGTAGCTTTAGCGTCCAAAAGAATTGGTTAACATATATTGGGTTTTTGCCATTTAAATTTAAAGCATAAATCTCCAACATACTTGTCTTTCCATGTTAAAACAAACAAACTAAGATATCCTTTGAAAAAAGAACATAAAAACCCCGAATTTTTTTTCTTTTTTTAATCTGCATTCTAAGACTACTAAAAAATGGGTCAAAAGTTCAATTATCCTCAGGGGAAACTATCTATGGTTTTAATTCTTTTCTCTACTTCAGTTCAAACACTGACTCTTTTTTTTTTTTTTTTTTTTGGGTCATGATCATCGTCTTTGTGAGGATCTTGTGTTTGCCTAGGGAAATTCTGTCTTTCCAAGTCCACTTTGAAACTTTTCCAGAAGAAAATTGTGCATATGTTAGGGCACGGGGGGGGGCAGTAAGCCCAAGAAATCAGTTTGTCTCTTCCTTACCAGCACTCAACACAACTACTTGCTTTCTGATGGATTTAAGGGCTTATTGTGGTTGTGTGTAATATGTACATGATTTTTTGTGGGGGAGGGAGCTCACAATTCATTCAAAGACTGAGGTGAATCTTCAAAAATATATTTGTAGAAAATAGCAGAAAGGGACATATTAAAATAAACTGCAGAGATAATGTCTTCATG
The DNA here is from genome assembly GCF_982192425.1 of Myodes glareolus. Lineage (NCBI taxonomy): Eukaryota > Metazoa > Chordata > Mammalia > Rodentia > Cricetidae > Myodes > Myodes glareolus. The sequence continues at coordinate 49,908,385 of NC_142046.1, forward strand.
AATTGTTAGCAATCGGAGTCACAAACTAGTAAACAAACATCCTTCACCCTCCATCCTGAGATCCTTGAGGAAGAAAGTCGGTAAGGATGAGGCTTCTCCTGAGTGGATTTTCTTAGTGGCTGAGCTGGCAAAATAACAGAAGACCAGAACTTAGAAGAAGAAAGCAGAAACCCAAAACTAGGGTTGTGGCAAAGGTGGTAAGGGACCATCAAAGGCTGCTGTTATTTGCAGCTCGAAAATTAGTTCAAAAAGAATCTAAAGACAAGTTTACCAATAAACAAGGTCACAAAAGGAAATCCCCCCACCTAGGAGGATATAAACAGCACAAGCTTGAATTGATGACTCATTTAGAGAGAAAAGGAAAGGGAGAGAAAGGGGGAGAGGGAGAGAGAAAGAATACAACGGAGAGAATGGGGAGAGAAAGGACAAGAAGTTGGAGTTAATGAGAAGGGTGGGTCTAGGAGGAGTCAGTGGGGGGAGTTGGGGTAAATATGATAAAATACATCGCATAAAATTCATGGAGAATGGACAAAATACTCTTTACAAAGGAAACCCGCAGTTCTGACAAACAGGGAGAAAAAGCTGAAATATTCCACATTGCCCTCCAACACGGGCGAAGGCTGAGGGGAATGAGCGTGAACACTGGGCTCCAGGGCTTCTCACCACGTAGAATCCGCTCCACTGACTCAACCTTGAATTGCTCTGTTGACACTACCGTGAGTCCCAATGTGTGTGTGTCATGTGTGCACGCGTGCACAGCAGCTCTGGGGGAAGTCAGAGCCCAACTTTTGGAGTGAGCTTTTTCCTTCCACCTTTATGCAAACTCCAGGACTAACCTCAGGTCAACAAGCTTTTGAGACAAGTACCTTTATCTGATGAGCCTTCTTTCTAGTTCTTACTCAACTTTTTAAGAAGCTTGTTTTCCTTATCTACGTATTTATAAAATGAAAAGAACAACAGTGCTTTCCTCGTGTGACTTCTAAGATTACGCATCATAATGATTTGAAGACATGCTATCTGGCTTAGAAAATGGTAAAGACTCATGGAAGGTCATCTCCTTTATTGCATCATCATTATTCTGTCCGATGTGCCGGTTCATGCTGTTCTTCGAGTGCACAGACATAGCTCTATCTGGGGCATCTGCATAGCGTGCTTTCTCCTCTTGCAATGTTTCTTCCCAGGTTGTTCCTATGGGCCATCCTCTTTCAACCCTCCCGTCTTCTTTCAAAGCAACATCTAATTATTCCATGGTTTTAAAATGCATATATTCTATCTTCTTTTTGCTCTGATGCTTCTTTACCAATAGTTTTTTAACCTCTATCAACGGCTACTTCCTGTTGCTATCAATCATCTCTCATCTCTCTGTGCCCTCTCTCTGCCTTATTTTCTCCCCCACTAGACTGCAAATCCACGAGGCAGCGATTTTAATCTAATGATTAGAGTTAATATTTGCCTAGCATTTCAATCAAGGCCTGATCCATAGACGATGATTAATACTGTTTAATGGAGGGAGTGTTTGACTCCATCAAATAATACTGTTATCAAAGTGAATGACTGCTCCCCTGACTTTTGTATTCCCTTAGTTAGGGGGTGGGGACAAACTTTCCTCAGACTTTCTCTTAATGTTTGTGTTAACTTTTCTATATCTGTATTTTCTTCTCACGGAGGCCCAGGATATGGTATTAGTTCTCTTTGTAAAACCAACCCAGCCACTCCCCTAGAAGGTTACCAGCTTACAGTAACCGTTTATATTCTTCACAGACCTGGACTGGTACTGGGGCAAAGCTGATGTTTTTCTGTTGAGAGATAATTAGGACAGGCCAAGTGAACAGGAATCCACACAGTTACTGCCAGCATCCATTCACTCCCAAGAGAACCCCAGCTTTCTAGTCTTCGAACTGAAAAGCAGAGGATGCAGAGGGAAATACACTAACCATAAAGGGAATTGGATCAGCAGAGAAAAGAAAGGGACTGGAACAACAATATACCATCACAGAGAGGCAGCGTCAGTGGTAAGCAATGTTTGAATTGTTCTCTATGTTTCTGGAACCACATCTAATACTTACAATAATTGTTTGGTTGAAAACCCCTCACAATGGCCTTATTATGATATATTGCTACTATCACTGGTTCAAGGATGATAAAGGGTGGGGGCAGTCTAAAATCTGCAGTAGCTCGTTAGACCACAATACCGCAACAGACAGACAAGACCTGTGGCCTCTCAACCTGAGCCTGTTTCCATATATCCCAAAGCCCTGAAGGATGATAAGGTAAGAATCAGCCATGATGTGGGCCTCTAAATAAAACTAAGAGCATGTTAGACATATGATATCATCAGGGTAGGTACATGTTTAGTAAATGCTAATGTACAAAAGGAATATTAATTGCTTAATTTATTCTAAAAGAGGCTACATAGTAAACATTTTAGTTTCTCTTTAATACGGTATGTGTCCAACTGCTCAGTCCTGTCGTTATATCACAAAGGAGTCACAGATGAAATGAAACTCAATGATAGTGGTTGTGTCCCTGTAAAACTTTATCTAGTAAAGAAAAAAAAATATGATGCTCCCCATGATGCCACTGATTTTTGTTGCTAAAACCCTTTGGTTATTTTGGGAAAGCTATTCTGGAGAGTTAAGAGACTAGGGAAGAAAGAACAGACCAGAAGTTGAGAGGACAGATCCAGAACCCTGATGCACGTGTCTATGTGTGTGTGTCTGTGTGCGCACGTGCGTATATATATGTGTATGTGTGTGTGTGTGTGTGTGTGTGTATGCTATTTCATGCTGTGAATATTCTGAACATCTTCATTAGCTTTGCAAGACTTAAGGCTCACACTACTGCGGTAGTTTTAATGAGATGTCCCTCATCGTCTCAGACATTTGGATACTTGGTCCCTAGCTGGCAGCACCATTTGAGTAGGTTTAGAAGTGTGGCCTGCTACAGCAAGAATATCGCTGAGGGTGGGATTTGAGAGCTCAAAGGCTCATATCATTTCTAGTGAGTGATCCCTGCTTCATGCTTGCAGTCTAAGATGTGAGCCCTCAACTTCCCACTCCAGCCACCATGCCCCTGCTCCGACATCACGGGTTCCTTTCTCTCTGCAAGCATAAGGTCAAATAAATTCCTTTTCCTAGTTTCCTTGCTCATGGTATCTTATCCTTGCAACAGAAAAGTAACTAACATAATAGGCAGTGGTTTTTATGATTGAAAACAAAAATGAATTCTAGTGTCTAGGAGAGGGCCAGTTAAAGCCAGCCCTTTTAAGGAAGTCTGTGGAACCCGAGCACTTGCTATCCCAGATGCCCATGCCTAAAGCTTCCTTCCTGGGCTCTGATGTTGGGAATCCACATCCCTTAGTAATTGATCTGAACAAGCCTCAGGAGAAGAGGCTATGCAGTCAAGAACATAAATGCAGCCTCAGCTTTTCAATCTTTCATGGCTTCGAGGGAAGTGATGGAATGTTCGCAACATCCACATCTGGAAGTGTCCCAGCACAGGTAGTAATTGCTGCTTTTCTCTCTTGCCTGCTGTACAAATAATGGGATCTTTTCTCCCATTTACTGTGAGCAGGGAAAAGCCAAGGCAGGTTAACGGCAGCTCCAAGAGGAAGCAGAAGAGCTCACTCAAGCTGGAACCACTGGTGCTGCTCAGGAGAGAAACTCGATAGAGGGGCCAACAGGTCATCAGCCAATCGTCACACTGCATCCTCTTCCACCCAGAACACGTGCTTTCCGGGGAAGCATGCGTATCTGACCAATGAGAAGATCCAGATGCACCACTGTAGGATATTTTATTTGTGTTTTGAAAAATCAAGCTTGCCTGAAGATCAGAGTGCAGCGCTAAGCCACTAGAGGCCAGGCAATTGTGGCACACACACACTTTTAATGTCAGGACATCTCTGTTCGTTCAAGGCTACTCTGGGCTACACGAGATGGAATCTGTCTAAAAGAGAAACAGAGCTCACACAAAGATGTCCCCAGCACTTGAGAGTTCCACGCCTTTAATCCCAGCACTGGGAAGTGGGAGACAGGAGTGATATAGCTGGGCAGAGAGAGGAATATAAGGCAGGAGGAGACAGGAGCTCAGTGCAGTCCGAGGTTTGATGGAGACAGGGGATGTCTGGAGATGCAGTCTGAGGACAGGATCACCCGTTTTGTCTGAGCTTTGGTGAAGGTAAAAGACCTCTCTAATGTGGCTGGAGCTCTGCTTCCTTGGTCTTCAGTATTAACCCCTATATCTGACTCTGATTTTTATTAATAATACCAATTAGAATTTATTCTACATAGCACCATACTTGCATGCTATTTACATGTGTGTGTGAGTGGCTACAAGACATTGAGACACCAACCATGTCATTCACATGGCAATTCCATCCTGAAAGGTTTTTTCTCTAACCCAAGGGCATAAATTTAACCAAAAAAAAATTTTAAAGAGTCAAGTCAACTCAAGGCCACTTCCACTCTGGTTTGAGGGACTATGTCAAAAATAAAGTCTTATTTATTCCTTTTCAGACATCACAGCCTCAGGCCCTGGACGAATTTATCTGTCAGTATCTGAAGAAGAAAGAAGTCATATTGTAAAAGGTCCATCAACCCAGCTATTGATCAGGAAAGCCTGTAGTTACTAGCCTTTCAGCTTTTTTGAAATATAAAAGACTCTCCAAAGACCGTGGCTTCAGCCTCCTGCCCATGCTCCCTTGGCTTCTGTCCTCTCTACTCATGATGCCCTAAAACTTGCTCACCGGACCCTTCACAGCTACCTTCTGCTTCTCAGATCTTTATTCTCCTGTGTTTATCGAATTCATTAATCATCACCACTTAATTTCTTTGGGAAAGAATAATCCAAACCCCAAACTGTGTTTTCGTTAAGCCTTTCCCCTTTTCAAGCATGATTCTTCCAGTTGGCTTTCTCATGCCGCCTCCAGATTCCGTCGTTATCATCACCATTCTTACACCAGTATTTATTTTTGCTTAGATAATTCGACTTTGCTATCTAAGTTAGCGTTGGGAAATACTGTGCTGCGGCAGGACATGTCTATAGCCATAGCAAAATCAGAGCAGGCATTATGATTGGCAGGAGACTCTCACAAGATCTGGCTTGTTTCTATTCTCTGGAAGGAGGGAGGGGTCATAGGTCCTCCCTTATCAGAGAGTACAGGCACTCCCTCCTTCTTTCTCCTCGGCTTTTTGCCAGGTGTATATAATCTTTTTCCAGCTCCATGTCTTCAACAGGTGGTCAAGTGGCTAAACAAAGAGGAGACTCCAGCTATGGAGAGGTCATTACCAAGGCTGGGTGGGACTTTATTGTTTTTCAGCTGCCAGAGTTACCTCAGCTCCTGTAAGGAACCCGGTAAACTCATTGGTTCATCAATCTAGATTTGGGTGGAATTGTTTCTAATTGTCATTGCCCTCTGCATCCTTGGTGGCTCGAAACAGACTCTAAGAAAAAGTAACGCATCTGTCAGGGAGTTACTTTGGAATATGGTTTCAGATTCGATCCTGACCAGGAATAAGAACTATATGGCAAACATCGGAGGTGAAATCGAGGTGGTAGAGAACACACATACCATGAGCGCAGGATGGTTTTGCAAGCACAGTTATCAGCATGCAGCTGAGTAAAAAGCTCTTAGCCAAGTTCAGTGTTATTGGAAATGGCTTCTGTGTCAGAATGAGGTTCTCACATTGCTGGACTTGGTTGGGTTCAATAAATCTCATCATTGCCGTTAGGATCTAAATATTGTGTTTTCCTTCCTTGTTTCAAAGTCTCAACCTTGGTCATCAGTGTGAAGAGAAAGGTATCTATGATGTCACAATCTGACTCCTCAAATGCCACTGGTAAATAAATCACCACCCTTTACACATTTTATAACCAAACACAGAGAACTTGGGGGGTCAGGTCTTTATTTGTGTGCTGTGAGTTTTGAGTGAGCAATTTTAATTTTGAGAGACAAACAAGGGCTTAATTTCAAATTCCATTATAGAAACATTTCAAAAATACTTTATAAGTTCTTGGTTACCAAATGTAAATATCCAAATCAAATTGCCAGAGTCTCTTCTGTAGCTACTTCCCAAGAAGTCTCTGCTTACAGTGATCAGTCATTTTCTGAGTAGGACTGGTTGGGTATTAGGAAAACAAAAACCAAACCAAAACAAAAACAACAAAAAAACCAGAAGAGAGCTCTAAAGCCATACATTATGGGGGAAATTTCGGGGTTCCTTCAGAACTCCAGCTGTGGTAGAGTGGCCAGCTCAGAGAGAGATTGTCCTCAGCTATTTCCTCCTTCCATACCCCTCGGGAAGAGTGCAGAACATGACACCTGAGTGAACAGAATGAGCGAGACAGAGGTGCAGGCTCCCTTGAGGCTAACAAAAGACATAACAATTTACAACATCCTCTTTGTGTAAGAAGCCAGAAAGTCAAGCGCTCTAGTAATGGGTAGTAAAGATAGAAGAAGACAGATTTTTAATCTGCCCTAACACTTGTCTGAGCTGACTTCAAACTCAGTACCATCTGTAGAAGACTCAACAGACACACACTCTGGGAGAATTGGGGCCACTTATATCCTTCTTAAAGCTCTAGTATATTTAAAGTAAAAAAGAGAAAGAGAAAAACAAATGGCGAGCCAGTTGTGGTGACATGTGGTTGTAATTCTAGAATTCAACAGAATGAGGCAGGGAGATTATGAGCTTGAGACCAGCTTGGGTGACAGAGTAAGACCCTGTCCCCAAACCTAATAAGAAATAGTAATAATAATAAAAGTAAATAAAATAAAATGAGATGAAATAACAGAGTAATATATTTAAAATAATTTGATGGTATATTAGTTATCATTAACACACATTTTATTTTAAATAATAATTAAGTGAAAATACGAGAGTTACCATAACCACAAACCATGAAAAGTATAAATCCATCTTCTATATGGCCTTTACTTCCAATGATGGGACAAAAAAATAAAGTTCTGTAATGAATTTATGTTTGAAGCACATCAGTATCTCTATAGTTATACGAAATGACTCAGTAAAGCTCCACAGTTGAATCCCTTTATGAAGAACATATACAGGCTGCTCATTTTCCTTTGGCATCCCTTCCCTCTCCCCTTCTTTATGACCATCTTTCAGAAGCCCAGACCAGACTGTACACAACCTGAGAGGAATGCCTTGTCATATTGTGGGCAGGAGTGGATTTGGACCTGGTCCTAGTGCCCTGGAATGTCCTGGCAGCCCCTGAATGATGGAGGACTAGGGCCTACTTAGGTGAGCTGAGCCCTAGTTAGCTTCTCTGTGAAACTCGTGCTCCGCTCATCATAGTTCTTTTTTGTTTTGTTTTGTTTTGTTTGTTTGTTTGTTTTCGAGACAGGGTTTCTCTGTATAAACCTTGCTGTTCTGGAACTCACTCTGTAGACCACGCTGGCCTCGAACAGAGCTGCCTGCCTCTGCCTCCCAAGTGCTGGGATTAAAGGCGTGCGCCACCAGCACCCAGCTGATTCTAATTCTTCTTCTTTTTATTGTTTTTATTATATATATTATATATCACTATATATTATTATATTTTTATATATTTTTCTCCACTCCCCTCCCCTTCTACCCTCTCCCATGGCCCCCATCCTTCCAATTTACTCAGGAGATTTTGTCTTTTTCTACTTCCCATGTAGTTTAGATCCATGTGTGTCTCTCTTAGGGTCCTCATTGTTATCTAGGTTCTCTGGGATTGTGAATTGTTGCCTGGTTTTTCTTTGTTTTATGTCTAAAAGCCACTTATGAGTGAGTACATAAGATATGATATTTGTCTTTCTGGGTCTAGGTTACCTCACTCCATATGATGTTTTGATTTATCCATTTGTCTGCAAATTTCAAGATGTCACTGTTTTTTCTGCTGTGTAGTACTCCATTGTGTAAGTGTACCACATTTTCCTTATCCATTTTTCAGTTGAGGGACTTTTAGGTTGTTTCCAGGTTCTGGCTATGACAAACAATGCTGCTATGAACATAGTTGAACATATAACCTTGTGGTACGATGGAGCATCCTTTGGGTATATACCCAAAGGTGATATTGCTGGGTCTTGAGGTAAGTTGTTTCCTAACTTTCTGAGAAATTGCCATATTGATATCCAAAGGGGCTGTACCAGTTTGCACTTGCACCAGCAATGGAGGAGTGTTCACTTTACCCCACATCCTCTCCAGCATAAGTTGTCATCAGTGTTTTTGATTTTGGCCATTCTTACAGGGATTCACTGCATTCCCATAGCCTAATGACGAGGTGTCTTGAATGTGAAGTCCTCATACACAGGTGGAGGACCGATATAGGTCCACCATGTGAATAGCCTTTATCAACATATCTCACATAGAAGAATGTGTGACAGTCCTGATAGAGGTGCTCATGCAGAAAACAGAGGGCTAGGCAAAGTCCAGCTGTTGTCAGTTAGTGTTTGGGCGTCCGGTTGATAAGGGGTTGACTAATGAAGGTTAACGTCCATTGTGAAACTAACTTGATTTTTCAGAACCTAAGGTGTTCGTAAGACACACCTTTACCATATTTGTGAGGATGTTTACAGAGAGATAGATGGAGGAGGGAGACAAACTCTGAATGTGGGGAACCTCATCCCACAGGCTAAGGTCTCTGAGTGAATAAAGAGGTGGATCTCTGAGTCCGAGGCCAGCCTGGCCTACAAGAGCTAGTTCCAGGACAGGCTCCAAAGCTACAGAGAAACCCTGTCTCAAAAAAATAATTTAAAAAAAAAAGGAGAAAAAGAGGCCTTCCCCCTCTCGTACTCTTCCCTCCCCATTTTCTGAGCTGTGAGCCAAAATAAAGTCCTCTTCCATTAGGTTTCACATGGTTACAGCAAGGGGTAAAGGAACTAAGTCAAGACAAAACTGAAATGTGAGCGCCTATGGGGCCTGTGTGTGAGAAGGTCGTTAGACAAGCTGAAGGAGGGATCGTCATGGCCATTTAACAATATATCTTTTATCTGGATTCCCAGAGCCTAGAACAGGAAGGCCTTGGCTTTCCTCTGCCAAGAGACGACACCTGTAAGTTGTAACAAAAAGAAAGGAAAGTACAAGATATTCTTCAGCAGCCACCATTTGCATGGCCAGCAAAACGGTTTTGTGCTTGCTTCTTTGCCCTCATCCCTGCCCCTGCAGAGGAGAGTCAAAGTTTTAACAGGCTGGCATGGCTGTAGAGAGGCCAGGGGCATCCTGTCACAGGCTGGCATGGCTGTAGAGAGGCCAGGGGCATCATGTCACAGGCTGGCATGGCTGTAGAGAGGCCAGAGGCATCCTGTCACAGGCTGGCATGGCTGTAGAGAGGCCAGCGGCATCATGTCACAGACTGGCATGGCTGTGGAGAGGCCAGGAGCATCCTGTCACAGGCTGGCATGGCTGTGGAGAGGCCAGGGGCATCATGTCACAGGCTGGCACCGCTGTGGAGAGGCCAGAGGCATCATGTCACAGGCTGGCATGGCTGTAGAGAGGCCAGAGGCATCATGTCACAGGCTGGCATGACTGTGGAGAGGCCAGGGGCATTATGTCACAGGCTGGCACTGCTGTGGAGAGGCCAGGAGCATCCTGTCACAGGCTGGCATGGCTGTAGAGAGGCCAGGGGCATCATGTCACAGGCTGGCACCGCTGTGGAGAGGCCAGGAGCATCATGCCATGTCCACACTTGCCCTTCACCGATCTCTTCAGTCAGCCTCACTTAGGGAGGTGGGAGACAATGGGAAAATGGTGGATAAATAAGTCGGGGGAGATTCCAGAAGAAAGCTCACTCATAAAATGGAGCCTCCATGTGGATTATAGTTTGTCATCACCTGTAACAGAAAATGAAGAGATGGTCAGACCCAAGCCAAAGGCAAGTGCAAGCCATGTGAAAGAATTTGCACCATAGTTAAAATAAATCAATCAAAAGTTTGGCTAAAAATTCCCCCAAATACACGTTGTCTGACAAACAGAAAGGCTGCCTTTGCAACAAACATCACAAAGGAGTTAGCTTCGGTGTTTCCCAGAGAATCCCCAACACTGAAGTTTCTCCCTCTGTGTCATTTCAGGATGCTGTCATCTGGGCTTCCATAAGGATAAGGGGATTTTAGGTGTTTCTGCCCATAAGTGCACTGATTTCTCATTCTTATCAAATCTCAAACTAAAACTAAATTAAATTAATTGAAGTTTGGTGGCAGTAAAGTCTTTAGTTCTTTTCTTGGGTAACGTTTTTTGTTTCCTAGGAAACCAGCCTTGAAGACCTTTGTTTACCAATTCCCACCGGCAGATCTCCTACCAAAGCCACACATTTACTTTGATCGAGCCATTGAAGCATTTTTTAAAAATCATTGAATTCCAAGGATTCTCATAGAAATGCAATGTTCCTTCCAAAAATGACCTGATCCAGACACGATAGGGCAGGCCTGTAATTCCAGCCTGTTCACAAGCCAGGCAGAGGGATCATGAATTTGACACCAGTTTTGGGTTACAGAGCAAGATTTTGATAAACACGTACTTTTCTGAAAACATACGTTTTCATTTCTTCCGCTTAAAATCTTCTCATCTGTTCCTCTCCTCCTGCCACAGCCAAATGCAGTCCCTAGGATTTGTGTAATACCCAAGCTGATCGGGAATGGGTTCTGTCCTCTTGCCTTATCATATGAACTCTCACAGACCGTTGCAAGACTCCTCTTGATTGTAAATTTTATAATATCTACTGCCACCAATAAATAGTATAGCTAATAATAATCTACTTGTATTGTATAGGTTAATGACTATTAAAAGCAGCTTAAAATACTAAAACTTGAAAAGGAAATCTCAGAAAAGATTAGATAAATGTGCTAGCCAGTCTCTTCCTCACCATGTCAAATACCTGATAAAAACTTTTTCACTGGGAAAGATGTTGCTCATTGTGGGGAAGGTTTTGCTAATGGCTGAATACCTCATTGTTATTGGCCCTCTGGTGGGGCAGAGCACAATGGCAGAATGGAATAAAGGAACTGAGTTACTGGCCTACTGGTGGCCAGGAAACAGAGAAGTCCCAAGAAGAGGGAGTTGGTCGAAGACATACCCTTCAACAGCACATCCAATGACTCATTTCCTCCAACTTGCCTCCACTCTTTAATAGTCTATTCACCTATACACTCATCAATGGATTAAAATATTCATGAACTAAAAAGTCCTCATGGTCATTTAATCTCTAATGACTGGCCCTACCAGCTGGGAATGAATCTTTCAATACATGAGCCTTTTGAGGGTTAAATTCCTATCCAAACCATAATCACACAAGAGAAAATATGTATTGTGCATATAAGAAAATACTCCAGGGAATGCAAAACAATGGAATTGTTTTTCCTATGTGTCCAGGTAACAAAGACTGTTAACTATGTCATGCCAAGCAGGCATTCACAGAACTTGTGTAATATTGAAGGTGATTACCATGCTTTGAGAAGAAGTTTGACAATGTATGTCAGACACCTTAAATACATTCATTCCCAGAACTGAGCATAAGAAAGACTTCTCAGTGTCCTCTCCTCTGATTGCCACAGATAGCCATGTTTGGGCATCTTGCTTCTTTAAAAAGATTTTTCAATAAATATTTCATCATTTTTCTTTTAGTTTCTATGTTGAATCTTTTGGATTTTTGGATGTGGGCATACATGTCTGTGAGATTTTACCAAGGACTCCCCCTACGCAGTACCCTTTAGGATAGAGTCCAAGTCCTGGCATTAGCTAGGGGACCCCTCTCCCAGAGTGCTGCATTTTCAGTTCACAATTCCTGTTTTCAGAGACTGTGAAGAAGTGAGGATCATATTAAGTTCTCCTTCACAGTATTGTGTCAATGAGAGACTTTATGTGGAAGCCTGGGGCCGACTAACTGCTTGGAAGATTTCTGCAGTTCGCTGTAACTGGAGTCCAACCCCGTGATGACCTGTGAAGTTCACGGATGGTGTTAAATATCCAGTCTGCTTCCCAAACAGCCTCACACCGCTGGGAAAATTAGTCACCAGGAAGCCATTTCCTGAGCATGCTCTATCGCTGGGAACACAATGGAGACTTGGAGACCAGAAAAGTGAAAGTCAGTGTACAAAGACTATGGCCTCTGGGAAATGTTTTCCTGTGTATGCACATTTTGCTAGGAGGTAGATGACAGTTAGCATCCAAGGTTGGTAGACACCGAGGTCACAAAGGAAAGGCTTGTGAGCAGATCACCGCTTAGATGTCCGACACACTGCCCCAACTTTTGGTCCTTTTTTGTTCTACTTTGCCTTACCCCTAGTACTTGGGTCTAGGCTGATTTGTCCCAAGACTGAGGGCCTGTAGGCATGCATTATTCTTTCAATGTCTCCCGGACTAGCTCCTGTTAGCTTACTTCAGTTGGCACAGGGTTGGTGTTGAAACAAACAAACTTGAATTGGCCAATAGTGTTGTAGGGGAGGGGGTATTAAACGAAGTAGAAGCACAGAGAGGATTAGATGGATTATAGAATTTCAAGACCCTTTCCCTCCCTTTCTGCCTCCCTTCTCTCAGTCCCTTCCCTTTTGTGCACGGAATATGTTCGTTGAGCCCTGTTCTGGTTAGTAAAGAGTTAAAAATAAATAGACGGCAAGATTTTCTTCCATTTTAGTCACAGCCAAGCCAAGGAATGTCATGGCTGCTGCCGTTCATAGACTGTGTCTCCTGGGTCCGTTCCCTAGATCCGGTCCTAAGTTCATCAAGTCTGACACCAGCTCACCTAAGTCTGGAGCTGTCTGAGCTCTCCTCTAGGATTCCAAATGTTTCCCTGCTGAGTTTCTACAGTTGCACAACAAGGGACCTGCTTTATTCGTAACTGCCACCAGGTGGTGCCTAACACGGGATTCCCAGAGTGGCCACACATTACTCATCTCAGATAAATTATACTGAATTTATTAAAACTCTTTGCTCTCCCTACAAAAGCACACCCTTAATATATGGGTGTTTAATTACATCCTGATCACTAAATTTTGCACTACCTCTGCTAACATTTGTATTTGGCTGTAGCATGTGCCAGATTTGTTCACATTCTTCTTTCATTTCCCCCACAAATGACATTGTAGGGGGAGGGGTCACATGCATGCTATGGCTTGTATGTGGAGGTCTGAGGACAGCTTTAGGACCTGGTTCCTCCTTCCACCATGTTGGTTCTAGGGATCTAACTCAGGCTGTCAGGCTTGGTGGCAAGTGTCTTTGTCCCCTGGGCCGTCTCACTGACTCCACGTTATTATGTCTTTTGATCTGCCCGAGAGTTCCTCGAAGTCAGTGGGGTAAGCGATTTTATTTGTCTCTCTTAATAGGTGGCAGGAAGACCGAGGTGACACGGCCGAGGTCACACAAGCGCTAGGAAATAGAATAGGGATGTAAGGCCGGTCCTCTGGTTTTACAGGCAGGCAATTTGCTTGGCATTGTGCTGCTGTTGTGACCGCCATTCACATTGGTCTAAGGCACAGGGATTGCCATTTCTACCTGTTATCATCCATCTCTCCATCCCAACCCTGTTCAAGTTAGTCCTAGTTGTGACAGTCACATTTCCCTGTTCTCTGGCTGAGCCTGACAGCATCCACCTGCCTACGTGGGGTTTCTCTCTGCATGAGATGCTCTTTCTTGGCGGTTCTATTTTGTACAATGAGAGGCTGACCTGACCCTTGCTTTATCCCTTTGAACAAAAGCCCTTAAACATGACAGACATCTAAAATGATGTGTAAATACATGACTGTTTCTTTTTCAGTATAGAGAAGAAAAACAAAACATCTCCCTGGCAACCACATTGCTCTACTCTCGCAGGAAGCTCAGATGTTATTATTAAAAGCTAAGATCTGTCTTTTTCCTCTTAAAGGAGCCAAACAGTGACCTTCCCTGTGAGCAATTAAATGGCGCTTTCAAGATAATTTTTTAATATGTTGAAGTAAGATTTTTCTGATGGCTGTCCTCTCGTGGACTAGCGTGTTGGAAGCCACTGGCGCTCTAAGTGCATACAGAAGGAGAAAGCCTTGACAATTATTAAGTGCCTACTGGCAACTACACGCTCTGTTAATGGTTTTAAGATTTATTACCTCTCATTTTAATCCTCACAAGAATGTCACGAGGCAGGTACCTTTATTATCTGTATATTTTGCATGAAGAAACCAAGGCTTACAGAAGCAAAGGAGCCTGAGATTAAGCTGAGCCATAGAGCAAAGACTCACACCTGGATGTGCCAGGACATGGGTCCCGTCTGGGCTTTGTGTTCTGTCCACCTTGAGGTTTCCTGCGCTCGGGGAAAAGTCTATGCATGGCATCCTGTGGAAGTAGTTTCTAGCAGATTCTTGATAATGACTTGCACTATAATGCTGAGGTGTTTTTTTGGGGGGGGGTTGGTTTTTTGGTGTGTGTGTGTGTGTTTTTTTTTTTTTGAGAGGTTAATGGCAGGTGTGTATCTTGCACGTTCCTGTAACTTTGGGATGTACATAAAAAAGAGGCCTTGTGGGAAGGTGGGGGAAGGTCATTTAAGTTCATTATACGCTAATGCATACCTTTGGCATTGTCTGCTAAAGACTTTAAAAGGTTACTGTAAATATTTTAGCTGCTTCTATTATGTGAGTTTCATCACGTGTTCACAGACGACTAACTGAGCCAAGCACTGTGCTGGGAGCAATCACCAGGAAATGACACAGGAAACAAGGACACTATCAACAACACTTATCTGAGGCACATGTATTACATATGTATTTATGGGTTAGTTAATGTATTGGACACAAGGACACACAATTGTACTGGGTCTTTTCTTGTTTTAAAATGTTTTACAGATTGAAGAGGAAGAGAACGCAGATTTTAATAAAATATGGTAGTGCTGAAACAGAAGCATATTTTAGTTGGCATTGCTTTAGAGAAAGCTCTAGAGTAGCTATTCTCAACCTTTGGATCACGACCCTTTTGGAATCCAACGATCCTTTCAGAGGGGTCGCCTAAGACCGTCGGAAAACACAGACATTTACATTATGATTCGTAACAGCAGCAAAATTGCACTTAACGAAGCAGCAACGAAATTAATTTTTTGGTTGGGGATCACCACAAGATGCGGGACTGTATTAAAGGGTCTAGCATGAGGAAGATTGAGAACCGCTGCTCTAGAGAGAGAGGGTAAATGTTTCCCCTAAGACTTGACTAAGGAAAAAGGGTCTCGGTGTTTAAGTGAAGGTCATTTGGAAAGGCTTTGGTTTAAAGTTGACCTCTCCACACTGCCGAACTTAGCTACACTAGCGCTTCCCCAGGTCGCCTTTACTTTGCCTATGCCTCTTCCTCCTCTTATGGCTACTTACCCTGCGCCAGCTTTCCCGTCCCTGGCACTTGATCAGATCTCACCTCTAGTCCGAAGCCTGCCTTTCCCACGCTTCCTCAGAGTGAGGGCTCTGCTCCCTAGCTCACACGTTTCGCTTCTGTGGGAAGATTTGGCAGGCTCCTCTGAGTGTCCTTCTTCGTTTTCAGACTGATCAAGATCATCAGGAACCTGAAGCTAGGCTAGAATGAGGCAGAGACTGCCTGCCACTGTGGGAGTTGAAGATGCGTGGCTCCCTTCTCAGCTTCCATGAGACTGGAGGTTGGGAAAGACATGACCCTGGTGGAATCAATCGATGTGTTTACAACTTGCCTTCGCTGTACTTCTCTTTTCCGGTCCATTTAGGGACAGATACTACATTAAAAAAGAAGAGGAGGAGGAGATGGAGAAAAGGAAGAGGAAGGGGAAGAAGAAGGAGAGGGAGAGGGAGAAGAAGGAAAAGAAGAAGAAAGACTATTTGACCTTGATCTCAGCAAAGTCCTGGTGGCAGTCTAAACTAATTCACATTTTTTTAAAATGAGTATTTACTGTGTTTACAAGCAAACTGTAATCCCAAAGCCCTCTCTTAACTTTCTCGGATCTGCCAGCCCCACCCTCACCTCAGATTCACTAAAGAGCCACCGTCGTAGACTGTGAAAGTTAAAATCACCTGAGTCTACAAACAGACTCCTTTTTACACATAAAGTCAAAACATTTCGGACTTTTGGAGGGAAACTCCTCATTTTTTCAAGCTAATATATTTGTATTTTTGTCTTTCTGATAGATACATAAACACCTTTGAAATGGCTCTGTCTGGTTAAGCATAACATTGGTATTGATACCAGCTGAAGACCCAAGCGCCCTATTTAAACGTCAATGCAGAGAAGCATTAAAACCATCAGGCGAGCCTTCAAGATACCTCAGCAGGGAAGGGTGCTTGCTGCCAAACCTGAATGGGATCTCTAGAACTCAGATGGTGGAAGGAAAGAAAGGAAGTAGTAGCATTATGGTCTGCTTTTCTCTCATTACCCACCATTTCTAGTTGGGAAACTTCTGGGCGGGAGAGATGGCTTAGTGGTTAAGAGCACTTGACTGCTCTTCCAGAGATCCCGAGTTCAATTCCCAGTAATCCACACCAAGGCTCACAAGCATCTGTAATGGGATCAGATTCCCTCTTCTGGTGAGTCCATAAAAATGCATGAATAAATAAGCCTTTGAAAAATTAGCTCCCATCTTGTGTGTACAGGAAGCCTGACTCCAGGCAACAGTACCAGCTCTGCCAGGCTGCTTCATATTTTCTCTTGAGCCAAAGCAATGAGGATGACATTTCAGGGGAAAGGTTTATGTATTTTATTACTCGTCGCTTTTCCATAACAATTGTTGTGTGTTTATAGGATCCAATGTGACAGTTGGATTTGTGCCTCTTGTGTGACTCATATTTTTTGTGATGCGGGCATTCGGAGTTCTTATTTCTGTTCTCTTGAGCTGTACACAGTGCTGTTACCTATGGCACTCACAGGCAAAACACACAAGCTACTGCACACCATATTTTACTTGAGGCCTGGGACGACCGCCATCTTAGTACTAGATGGTTTTGCTTGAGATCCAGCTGTGCTGAGGAGAAAATGTCTTTCAATCTGTAGAACCAGAAGCCGGGGTTTGGGGCATCTACTTAAAGGGGGAAACTATGGTTTTAAAGGAGATTTAATTTTTTAAAGACTTGTTTATTTTTATTTTACATGGATGAGGATATTGCCTACATGTATGAACATGTACCACAGGGGGGCCTGGTGCCTGCAGAGTCCAGAAGAGGGAATCTGATCTCCTGGAACTGTGGTTACAGGGGTTACGGGACTGAAACCCCATTCTCTGCAAGAGTAGCAGTTGCTCTTAACCAGGGAGCCACCTCTCTGTCCCCGAAAGCCTCACTTTTCAATTGTATAGACAGTATGGCTTTTATACTCGGCATTGAGAGATGTTGATTTTTATCAATTCAAGTATCCTTGAATAAAGGATCCATGGAGTGGCACAGAATAGTCTGAAATTTTTAATTGAGATGAAACAACAGAGATAAAAGTCAAGTGTAAATGCTTTATGTTTTGTGAAAAATTACTACACATTTGGAAACAAACAACATATATACTGTAAAGCTATAGTCTCATATGTTAGTACTTGCACAATGAAACACCTGGAAAAAAAAAAAGAAAGAAGGGAGGCAACTTATCAGAATGTTAGTTAGTTACTGCTCGTTCACTTATGTGTAACTATCACCTGATATATAGTCAATGCGTAAATAATAGGTTTTATTGTGGCTTTTTATATGTGCATATAATGCACTTCCATTATATTTATTTCTAGGCTTCCTCCCGCATTTTCTTTTTTAAAGATGAAATTTCACCTGCTTGATGTGGAGTCAACCAGCTCCAACATGAGCAGTTAGGGAGAATGAAGATTGTTTTCCACATCTGCCTCCTGTCTGTGTTCGAGAGACTTGTTCAAGGTGCGATTCAAGTATGTGAGACACTGGGAGGCTTCGGAGAATGCTTCTAGGCCTCAGGTGTCAATTATTCTAGCTTTTTCTCACTTGGTTCTCTCTGCAGCATCGCTTGTTTAACATCCCATCCAAAGAGCTCCATCGTTCTCTCTTCTCCCTCCCTCCCTGCTTGGTGGCAGGCTCCTATCGCTATTCCCTCTTTGTCCTTGCTGGTTTCACAGCTTTGACCTTGGAGATGTTTCCCAGCATTTAAAGCAACTCACATTTTTTATGACTGCTGTGTGAAGGCACCTTTTCACCCTGTGAGAACCACCTGTGCCTGGATGTGGTACAGACAGCTCCCTTCCAGGAGCTCAGGAGAGCAGATTAACTTGGTCTTTCTTCCTTCCTCCCTTCCTTCCTTCCTTCCTTCCTTCCTTCCTTCCTTCCTTCCTTCCTTCCTTTCTTTCTTTCTTTCTTCCTTGATTCACATACTGACTCAAACATGTATTATGTATGCATGGTATTCTGGGAATGCTGTAAAATGCAAAGGCAGTCTGTCCCACTCTCTGACCTTAAGAAAAGTATATTACATAACATAAAATAGCATGCTGGCTACCTTACAGGATGCTGCCGTAAAACACCCGACATGAGCGACTTAAGGAAAAGGATCATCGTGTGTGTATGGCTCACACTTCTAGGGAGAACATTCCACTATGGGATAGAAGGCGTGCCAGCAGGAGCTTCCAGAGCTGGTGGATCAGAAAGAGAAGTGAGTCTTACCCTCCAAGCCCGTTCACAGAAACCCATTTCTTCTAGCCAGGGGGGACCACCAGAGCCACCAGCTGGGAACCAAGTGTTCAAACACATGAACAAATGCAACGCCATGCAATGGGCAAGGTCTTGAGAAGGCAGGTCAGTTTTGCTTTGTTTTGTTTTGTTTTTTTTTTTTAAAAAAAAAGAATAAGTACAGTACTTAGAACACAATAAAGCACCTTGTGTTGAGGGTGTAATTTTAATCATGTACGGGATATGGTGAAGGGTCAACATGACTAACAGGACCAGCATCTCACAGTTTACTTTGCTGCTATGCTTGTCATGGCACCTTACAGTCTAGTCCTCTACATGCTTGCTTAAAAAGGAATTGTGTCAGACAGTAGCGGCACACACCTTTAATCCCAGCACTTGGGAGGCAGAGGCAGGTGGATCTCTGCAAGTTTCAGGCCAGCCTGGTCTACAGAGTGAGTTCCAGGACAGGCTCCAAAGCCACAGAGAAACCCTGTTTCAAAAAAATAAAATAAAATCTGAGTGAATGCCCAATTCTATGCCACACCCATTTAGGGACAGAAAAACTGGGCTTCTCATCTTTCTCTGTCCTTATTCTACGACTGACCTTACCATATTTTATAACCTGTTGTGTGACAAGTGAAATTTTTGGCTACAAAAAAAAATGAGTCTTTCCTTTTTCTGTTGAAGATTTTTGGTTGTTAAAACCCCTAGAAAGCATTCCAGGGCCTATCCACATTAACATTCTGGGTGCCTCTGGTAACTGAAGATAACGGAGCTGCAATTTCCCTATGATGCAGCACAAGCTTGGCGTGCTCCCAAGCTCCCATTAGGCAGTTTGGCTTCACAAACGGGTTTTATGACTTCTGATACTTGATAGAAATATTCCCACAAACCCATATTAGATAAGCCTGTGATAGATTACCTGGAGAGCAATCGACTGGAAGGCACTGTATTTTATATTGAAGCTAGAATCTTCTGTTAGAGATTGAGGCTTATCACCACATGGTAGGATACCAGTTGTGAGGCTTTCGGGTATGACTGAAACCCCAACAAATACCTCTCTCACTCTTCATGTCTGCCTTCAGAATTTGGGGCGAACCTATCATAGAGGAGGAAAAACAAAATCCACTCATGAAAGCTAACTCAAGACACAAAATTCAAGCACCTTTGGGTTCTAATGTGGTTCCTCATTCATCCGGAATTCTCTACACCTGAGTACCCGCTAAGAAAGATAACCCAAAAGGGTGTTTCTTGAGAGGCTTCACTCACCTCAAAGTTTTGCTTCATAATGGCTTTTTGTTGCTGTTCTATTCAAATATCTAACAGAAGTGAAGAACTTGTCACTGTGTGAAGCACTGTGTCCTGTCTTCCTATCCCCACACTGTCGCCATGGTTACTAATTGTCTATTGTTGCAAAAGAAATTGCAAAAAGGCAAAGATTCATAAGCGCAATAATCAATTTTTGCCTTACGATTTCTGTAGCCCAGGATCCGCACACAACATACCATATTTGTGGCTGCACTCAGAGCTTTGGGGACTAGACCCTGCGATCATTAGAAGGCAGGAAATGCCACTACCGGCTGGAGGCCACGGCGGTGGAAGACACACGGCCTCTCCATGTGGTGTGGGAGTCCTCACAATGTGGCGGCTATGTTCCTAAGTCAAGGGCTGAGCAGGCGCACCGTTCAGTGTTTATCACCTTCTGACTTAGCTGGAAGGAGCTGCAATCACTGCTAGCAAATTCTTACAGCTGAGACAATTTCAAAATTCAGCCCAAACCCTAGAGGAAAGAGTAGAGGCCCAAGCTCTTGGTCAAACAGTGTTAATGTCTCTTCATGAGAAGGGCGTATGAGATGGAATTTGTATTGGCACAGCCTGATTTCGAAAAAAAAAAAATCAATCTGTTACTGCATATGTTTTGAAATTTCTGTGTATGTAGTATATGCATGTGTACACAAGTGTGTGTTCTGATGCACGGGCGTGTGTGTGTGTGTGTGTGTGTGTGTGTGTGTGTACACCAGAAGTCAACACCAGGGTGTTTTTCTCTATCTCACTCCAATTATTTTTAAGACAAGGGTTTGCTACTTGCCCTACAGTTGAACCGTTGGGGTAGGCTAGCTTATGGGAAGTCCCCAGGATCCTACTCTCCCTGGATCGCTGCACTTAAATTACAGGCATGCACCAGCCACACCAGGCTGTGTGTGGGTTCTGTCGATGTTCTCGAAGTCCTCATGGGTGCGCACTCTACCTACTGAGCCACCAGCCCAGCTCTTACACACCTATATTTTATAAGTGGGACTTAAAACAAAGAAATAAATTGCTTGCAGTCTTACAAAACAGAAAGAAAATCGAAGAAGTTGTTGACTTCCATGTGTCAGTTGTTGCATTGCTGTGATAAATCACGGGACCAAGGTGACTTCTCTAGAGAGTAGGCGTGTTGACTCGGACTTCCGGTTCCAGAGGGCTCGAAGTCCATCACTAGTGCCTCAGGAAGTGACACAGCAGGCAGGCATGGAGTTTGACGCTGGAAACTAAGGGCTCATATCTTGATCCATAAGCAGGAAGCAAAGAGAGTGGACTCAAAAATGGAGTCCCCAAGTCCTCAAAACCCACCCCTACAAAGGCCACACCTCCTAAGCCTCCCTCTGGGAGTTTACTAAAAGCCTTCAAATGCCAGAGTGTGTGGAAGGAAATATTTCACACAAACTATCACATTTCCAAAACCCATTCTTTGAAAAAGAAAGAATTCACTATACTATGCTATCTTTTGACCTCAGTTCCTTCCAGATTTAAATTTAAAAATGATAAATTGGAAAATAATCTATTAAAATTTCTAATTAATTAAAAATTTAATAATTAATTAATTAAAAAGTGTGCCAGAGATTGCTCAGTGAGAAAATTGGCTATGTTTCTTGCAGAGGACCTGGCAGAGAGCTATGTCTCTTTTGTCCACAAACTCATCTGGTTTCCTTATAACAGCTGCCATGTCTTTGTTTCCTGTGGCCACGGTAGTGCTTCTGAGAACATCACAAGGGACTGGGATTTTTCCTTCAGCAGCACAGAGGTGAGAGCAAAGGCTCATATCCCATTTCTAGGACATACATTTTCTTGTCACCTAACAGAGGAGTAACACTATCTTTCCTGAGAATGACAATGTCCATGAAAACGGACCCTTCAGCTTCCTCCTTTATCAGCCAGCCATTGATGACAACAGAACACAGTAGAATAACCCACCCCATTAAACCCACGTGCTGTTTGTATCAGCCAGAATTCAGACTACCTCTTCAAAGTCAACTCTGCAAGGATGATGAACGTGCATTATTTTCCTTCCCAACATAGCAACGTGACGCCTGGCTGACAGACTCAACTGCAGAGCTGTACAGGAAGAAACACAGACCCACAGGACAGGAACTTCCAAGCCACGGCTGGGGAGATGATGCCTTCTGCAATGTGCTTGCTAAACAAACACGCGGAGCTGAATCTGAATCCGCAGAACTCATATATAAAAAGTCAGGCACCGCATTGTGGTTCCTGTAATCCCTCCTTGGATGGAGAGTGGCCTGGAGGCACACAGATTCCTGAAGCTCATTGGCCAGCCAGCTAAGCAAAACCCAGGAGCTTCATATTCAACAAGAGACCCTGTCTCAAAAAAATAAAGGGGGAGAACAGCTGAGAAAGACACCCAGTATCAACCTTGGGCCCAGGCACAGTCATGCACATAAACTCGGAATTCTAGGATGAAACAGGGGCTTTAGATCATTCATCAGTGTTTTCTATGAACAGTTTCTGTCAACACAGTGGGTAGATGTTCGCTAATCTAGCTCCATAGACAGTGAGTCAGTTTGTCCAGAACAAAAAGATTAGCCCAGAGAGGAAAGTTTCTTTTTGCCGCAGCACTAAGCTGTAAAGAAAAATTTCCCCGGTTCCTGTAACCACCGACCAAAGCCACATTTGGCCCTAGTTTCAGAACCGTTTGCAAGTAGAAAAACTTCCCACGTTGGGAAATGTTCTCTACGGTTTTGCTTTTTCCTAGAAAAGGGTTAACAAAGGGAAACAAAGGAAGTTGAAGAGAGGTTTCAGCACCGGCTACACTCTCCATCCCCTTTATATTCAGTTTTGGTTTGTCCCCTACCCCCACCCCCACCCCAAGACTGCCTGCTCCTTTACTCTGCCCAGATCTGAGAGCTTTTACTGGTGCTTCAGGCTGTGAGCTCCACATTTAAAGGGACAGTCTCAAAATCCAGGTAAGGACATCTGTAAAGATGTCATCTGGCAAATGACCTAAGTAAGTGTTCCAGGCTGTATCATCATGTCCTCAGAAGTCACACTTCGCTTGTCAACGGTTCAGTGTTTAAGTTAGATCATCCCATCAGAGTGTGAGGCCAAGTTCTGACCACTCAGCATAAAGAAGGTGTGTCTTGGCCATTTGCTATCTGGCTGTGTACCTTTCTACAAAAGTAAATATTTTTGTTCTGCCGAAATGCTTCCAATTATATGGCCATCTTCCTGAGACGCCACACCCGTTTCTAACATTACCTAGCCCAGACAGGACAGCCTGCAAGACAAAAGGTAAAAAAAAAATGACTTCACATCCCACTGCTGGTTGTGCCTGTAGGGTATTAGCATGGTGACAGGAATAGTAGGAAAGCAAGTGGTGTTAATGATAAGGAGAGGGGGAAGGAAAAGTACAGGAGGCGAGAAACAGTGTACTAAATTCTCAGGAAGGCTGGGCACTATGCTAAGCTGTTCCAGTTCTTCTAACAGCGGAGAGAGGTAGACATGATTATGTATGCATGTAAAACTGCTCAGGGAAGGAAATTCAAGTTTAAACATGTAAAGTTGTCCTGACACCTATCTTCCAATAGGTGAAGCTGGGCTTTCTGCCCAAGCATTCTTACTCCTTGGAATGATCTGGAATCTTCAGTGTCTCACAACAACCCACGAGCTGGGAGGCGGTGAAGCTTTTGAGAGGTGAGGCTAATAGAAGGAAGTTAGACCACTGGGGCATGCCCTTGGGGAGGATATTGTAACCCTGGTCTCATCCCCT
The DNA here is from genome assembly GCF_982192425.1 of Myodes glareolus. Taxonomy (NCBI): domain Eukaryota; kingdom Metazoa; phylum Chordata; class Mammalia; order Rodentia; family Cricetidae; genus Myodes; species Myodes glareolus. The sequence goes on from NC_142046.1 coordinate 49,931,985, forward strand.
CTTGCATTACTTTTCTCTTGAGTGTGACTGCACACTGCTGCCCCCATGGTATGGCTAAATTGTAGGTAAGAGAGAAAGAATAGCCAGGGGCATCTGGAAGAGCCCACAGCAGAGAGAGAAAGAAGTAGAATGAACATGCCACCAGACTGGACATAGTCAGAGCTATCTGAGAGGGGAGAGAATAGTAGGAGACAAATAATAGAGAGAGGCAGGAGCAGAGAGTGGAGAGAGAGAGAGAAAGAGAGAGAGAGAGAGAGAGAGAGAGAGAGAGAGAGAGATAGAGAACATAGTGAAAATAGCAGGGCTCTAAGGAGAATAGGTAGCTGAGCTGATGGGGTAAGCAATGAGCTGGAGGGAGTTTAGGGTAGGGGAGCAGTGAGCTGGAGGGAGTTTAGGGTAGGGTAGAATAAGAGAAGGGTTAGGGTGCTAGCATGGACTTTGAAGTGTATAACAGATACACTGTTATTCGGGTCCTGAGGGATCCTGGCCCCACATATGTCTCCTTTTCCAGAGATAAGGGAAATGAATGACTCCTTTTGGTAGAAGGAAACCAGTTTCACAAGTTCCTGAAGACAGATAGCTTTGATCTAACCTCCAGAAACCCTCTTATGTCCAGCATGCTGGCTAATCTTATGTCAGCTTGCCATAAGCTAGAGCCATCTGAAAGGGGGAGCCTCAATTGAGGAAATGCTGCCCGAAGGTCCATCTGTAAGGAATTTTCTTAATTAATGATCAATTGGGAAGGACCCAGCCCATTGAGGATGGTGCAGTCCTTCGGCTGGTGGGCCCTGGGCTTTATAAGAAAGCAGGCTAAGCAAGCTATGTAGAGCAAACCAGTAAGCAGCCCGTCTCCATGGCCTCTGCATCAGTTCCTGCCTCCAGCTTCCTGCCCTGTCTGAGTTCCTGTTTTGACTTCCTTTGATGATGAACAAAGTGTGAGCCACATAAACCCTCTCCTCCCCAGATTGCTTTTTGGTTATAGCGTTTGATTCCAGCAATAGAAATCCAGGTTGAGCCCATGTCTGGATAGCTGGCTAAACTTTTGGAGTTTGGGGACTTGGAGTTTCCTTTGAATCTGACAAAGACAAAATGACTTACAAAAAAAAAAGAATCATTTTTATTTGGCTTCTAGTTTGAGTGGCTAGAGTCCATGTAATGGAGAAAGCATGGTAGCAAGTGTGTGAGGTGACCAAGCCATGTGACTGAATCCGCACTCAGAGAAGAGAGAGAGAGAGAGAGAGGGAAAAGGGAGAGGGAGGAGTGGAAGATCTAAATTCTGCATCTCTGCTTGTTTTCTCCTTTTCATTCAGTCTAAGACTCCCAGCTCACGGGATGGTACACACAGGCATTCAGGATGGGCGTTCTCTTCTTACTAAAAGCTTTCTAGTAAATTTTTTATGGTCTTACCCAGAGGGCTGATGATCCTAAATCCAGTCCAGTTGAGAATGAAGATGAACCATTACAACTCCAACCCTGGTCCACTTGACATTCAACAATATTACTTTCCACCACAATATTCCACCCCAGACCAACTAAGCTCTCACTTTCGTCTCATAACACAGTTGGTCCATCTCTACTTGTCTTTACTATCCCTAACATCTTAACTGTGATCCCCTATAAAATCAGAAAACAGGCAACATACTTCAAATGTGCAGTGACTTAGAACAAGTACCCTGTTAAAAACGGAGGACAAGAAGGTAACAAAGAAAGATAGACAGGACCAAAGAAAGGCAAAATCCAGTAATGCAAACACCAAGCCCTATAACTTTTTGTATGGAATCTGGGGCTGTGCTTGGATTCATTGTGCTTGCGAAGACTTCACCCCCTCCAACACTGTTGCCAACAGTACATGTGAGCTTTGCTTTGGGCCGGCTCCACCTTACACTCGCAGCTTAGCTCAGAAAATATCCAGAGACCCTGGCATCTTCCTTATCTTGGAGTCTTCTTTGAAACTTAGGTTTCACCTTCCCAACTTCCTGTCATGGCTCCTTGGGGCCAAATCTGCCACACAGTACCTGGTCTCTACAGGTTTCCGCAATCTTGGCCTAAATATGTGTGACCTCGTCATCCTGCAGCTTGCATACTTGTGAAACCGGCACCACAGAAGAATTACCTGAGTCTCTCTGCTTGAGGTGTGGCCTGGCTCCCTTTCGGTCACAGCTGTCGTCACCTTTTTATGCCTGTGTGGTTGAATCTTAGTAAACACATAAGCAAGGACCTGTTTGGGAGCACGGACCACCTTTGGCATTTTTTCAGGTCAGTCTCTCTCCTTTCAAGAGACTGCCTCTTTCCAAGTTGGAGCATTGAGAGAGTGCGGTCTTGCCACTGTTCCAGCTCAAAGCTGTGGTTTACCTTTGAGAGGCTAGCATCTTTAATGTTACAGCATTCTCTGCACCTGCCTCACCTGCAAGTTTAAATGTGTTTATGGTCCAGTCAGACTACATAGTCTCCATATTTTCTGTTCAGTTATTGTTGTCTTTTTATGTAGACCTGCATGAGAACAATAAGCCATAACAATGACACACTGTGCATATGATCCAGTCTTAAAAACTTCAGCCACCAGACAAATTAGGCTATTGTTCCTGAATTAAGCCTCACCCAAGTTCTCAGGACATAAGCAGAATGCATCTGACTCTTTGCCAGGATACGACATGAATGGCCTCCAGCCCAGATCCCATTAGAGCCCTTGTTCACCTCTGAAACCTCACAAGTCAGGCCTCCATTGTTCACATTTTTCTCAGCATCCTGGGCTTCTAAAATCCTAACAGAATGGTCCATTAATCATTGCTCACCACTCCAAATGTGTCCATTTTCTTCTCATACGCCAGCTCTAAAGACCAACAAACCACAGGGTCAGGCTTATCATGGTCACAGCTCCACATCTCAACACCAGTGTTCTGTGTTAGTTGTTTTCCCCATTGTGGTGACAGATCACATGACAAGAAGCAACTTCAGTGACTACGGGTTTGTTTTGGTCACAGTTTGAGAAGACACATGGTGGCAGGGAAGCCATGACAGCAGGAGTATCAGCATGATGTCTGCAGTGGCAAAGTGGAAAGAGGTGAATGCTAATTAATGCTTGCTTTCTCTTTTTGTTACTCAGACTTTGACCCCAGGATGGTGTCACCTACATTGGTAATGGGTCTTTTCTGATCAGTTATTCCTCCCTGGAAACACTCTCAGAGGGTTTCTATGATGATTCTAACTTTAATCAAATTGACTATGAAGATTAAACATCACATCCCTCTTTTTGCTTACTGGCCACCACAAGTTGAGCAACTTTGCTCTACCTTTTGTCCCATCATCCAACTGACCATTGTCCATTGCTATGGGACAATGGTCTTGTACCCTGTAAAGATTTGTCACTTGTACTGGTTTAATAAAATGATGATTGGCCAGTAGCCAGGCAGGAAGTATAGGCACGGAGACCAGAATAAGATAATTCTGGGAAGAGTTATAAAAGAGTAATAAAAGTTACCAAGCCATGTGGCTAGCACAGACAAGAATTATGGGCTAATTTAAGAAGTAAGAGTTAGCTAAAAATAGGCCTAAGCTATTGGCCAAACAGTGTTTTAATTGGCATAGTTTCTTGCTGACAGAGGTTTCTGTCCTGCCTGGTCCCATAGCCAACCAGTCCCAAAAAAACACACAGAGATCTACTTCATTGATTATAAACTGGTTGGCCTAGTAGCTCAGGTTTCTCATAAACCAATTCTTACATCTTGAACTGGCCCATTATTCTTGTCTATGTTAGCCATGTGGCTTGGTACCATTATCAATGAGGCCTTATCATCTTGCTTCCTCTGCATCTGGATGACAACTGAAGACCGAGCCTTTCCTCTTCCCAGAACTCTCCTGTTCTTATTGCCCCACCTCTACTTCCTGCCTGGTCACCCCTTCTATACTTCCTGCCTGGCCAATAATAGTTTTATTAAGAGACAAGTGACAGAGTACAGACCATTGTTCCACAGCACTTTTTGTGTTATTATTTGGGTCTGGGCAGCCAGGAAATGAACGAATGGTCTCCACGTACAGACCATGGGCTCAAGCCTCTCAAAGCATGGACCAAAATATATAAACCTTTCCTTCTTGTACGCTGGTTGTCTCAGATATTTTGTAACAGTGATGGGAAATGGACAAACACACCCCTGAGCTCTTCCACAGTTCTTGGGACCGCCCTCTACTGTTAACTGTTATCTTCCAAAGAAAATCAGGGACACTAAACCTTATTGGCCACTCACTGTACACACACATCTTAGTGAGGCTTTTGGATGACAGAGATTAAATAAGAACTACTCCCTACTTGAAGATAGTCAAACTTAACAGACAAGGCAAAATGTGCCCAAATGAGAAGACTCTTCACGTCCTGTGATAACACCAGCTGGGGAGAGATTGTTTCTAATCCTGCTATGACTCAGGAAAAATCCCAGAAGGATTTGGGATTAAAATTAATGTACTGTTACAGTTGTGGTCTGTGGAGACTAAAAAGAAGAGAGGTCTTCTACATAGGAGGAAGTCATATGAAGGAAAGCAAGGCTTGTTAAAATACATGGACGGGGAGAAGAAGAATGAATTACAATGGTGCCTTGTGGTATATGGTTTAGGAGGCAGCGTCAGTAGATGAATCAGGAGGTGGGGGATTTGTCTGTAGAAAGAAAAAGACAGGTAGAGACTTTTGTATAGAGTGTGGCCAAATTACACTAGAGATGTTTTATACACCAAGCAGTTCCTATGTGTGCTCCAATTGATAAGCCTTCTAGAGCTTCCTTGCATTCTTCTAAGCAGTTTTGTGCTGCACCAAGAGAAAGTCAAGAACATTGAGCAAAAATCCACAGGATCCTTCAACTATCATGCCCAGGGGTCTGTTAGGGTTATTTGAATTAGATTTTTTTTTCATTTTGTCTTTTGGGAGGTTTAATGTGTATTTTCTTGTAGTGTGGTGGAAGAAAGAAAGAAGAAAAGAGAAAAGAAGAGGGGCAGAGAAGGGGAGAAGAGAATAGGAGGGAGAAGGGGAATAAAGGAGAGCTTAGAATTTATGCCTAAATTCGAAACCAGAGGTCAAATGACCCTTGACAGTCATTTCTAGGGAGGGCAAAGGTTCCTAAGGGTGAAAACTGTATTTGGAAGAAGAATGAGTTCACCTCTGACTTCAAGATAGACTGGTACACAATGCACACAGGATACTTTATGGTTACAACCCCCCTTCCCTGCCACCAAGCACTTACAACATTGGTTCATCATTTTGTAAAAAGTAGTCATCTATTGCTTGTTACTGCAGTGTTTGGGGTTGAACCCGGGGTCTAAAGTATGCTGGGATTTGTTGTACCTCAAAATCGCACTCTGTTCCCCTCTGTTTTAAATAGCTAATCTTCAAACATCGACAGGAGTTTCTACTACTGAGGACCCAAAGTTTTTCAAAGTATCTGTTGCTCATTTTTGTGACTGAAGAGACATGGTCTTCATGACTGGCATTGGTGAAGATGCAATGTGTATATACTTGGCATTTCTCAGAAAGATCTGGAAGCTGGGAGAACAGCTGACCTCTTTAACTTGACCAGCCTTGGAAAGCCCACACAGATGATGCTATCTGTTGTTTTACAGGAAGAAAGGGAATGCAGATCTTGCAAGAAAACAAGGCAGAGTTTTTGTCCCTAAGAAAATTTCTCCTAAGAAAATGTTTAATTTATAAACAAATTCCTTCTAGAACAGCCATGGCTTTCCTCGAGTATTGATGAGTAGCTTTGCAAAGCAGCTAGAAAGTCCATTGCAATGGTGTAAGAAGCATAGTTTACCACATTTCTATGTTTGAGAAAGTTAAAATTAGCCAGTAACATACTGCATATATGCATTCTTAAGCAAATCATTCACCAAGCCACTCTATGGTCCAAGCAAAACTAACAGGAGTATAGATTGTAGATTTGGCTATTGTAGCTCAGAACACAGGAGTTCCAGAACTAGGTAGGTGTCTAGGGTATGGGGCCAAGGCTTCCTAAGTTTACCACATGCTGGAAATGCAGACTTTGGAACCTTTGAATGTAGGTCAAAATGTGACCTATGCTAGAGGTTCATATATATGTATATATATATATATATATATGTGCGTGTGTGTGTGTGTGTGTGTGAATATATATGTATATATATATATATATGGAGAAAACTTTCCACATTAGCCTTAAGCTTAAGTGTGTTCTACACTGTGGCAGCCACTGCAAAACATGCTTCAAGCTTTCTAGCTAGACCTTCTGATATGACGGTACTATATATATTGCGTTGTATCTTTGTATGTCATTCAGGCTACTCTGAACAGTTTTTGACATGGCCAGTTTGCAATTTCTTTGTCGTTAGCAATTTTGCCGTACTGGAAGCCTCAAAGAATTGGAGTAGATCTTCCCTTGACCTCAGCATGGAAAGACATCAGGGGAACTCCTCAGCTCTAGACCTTGAAGAGGACATTGCAGGTTTGGAAGCTACAGCAGACAAGCATGTACTTTCAAACGTGGTCAGCACCGCCCGAGTTCTTCCTAAAGTACACGCCCACAGGCAGGACTAACCTTTGGAAACTGCAACAGAACTCTGTCATCTACAAAGTTCATACTTAAGGACAGCACACTCAAGTGATTAAAAAGAATCACAAAAATCCCATGTTTTAAGTAAATTCACAATTTTGTGTTGGGCCACATTGCTATTCTGGAGCATCCATGGTCCATGGTCCACACAGGTTGAATACACCCACAGCATTTTCCAGCTCCTAGACTATTGAAAGGGTGGTTTTCTAGCACTTGGTGAATAAATCAAGTATGAGAATCTGCAGGTTCCGTGGAGAGGCAGCATCAAGCAGGGAGCTGTGGACCAAGAGACAGGAGAGTGGGTGACCCTGTGTGGATGTTTCAGAGGCTCATCCTGTCGAGTGTGCCATTCAGATTCCGCTCTGACTGATCCTGTGCAAACATATCTGAGATGGCTCTTCTCGGAGTGCAGGCTTCTGTGTGTGCATATGGCTTCAGAGTCACTTGGTTACTCTGATGAAATACCTGGACCCGGCATTGCCTGCACTTGATAAACAGCTATTTCTCTAACTCCATTTGCAGAAAAAAAATGTCACCGTGGTTTTGTCTTAAAGATTGTTAGAGAGAGGTAGATTTGACATTAGGACCATCTGGATTTCATTCTTTCAACAATGATTTACAGAACAGCTACCGTGTGCCAAGTATTGCCCAAGCCATGAGGTAGAAGAGTGACCAAGACACCTGTGCTCCGCCCTACCATGCTCCTGGTAGGTCAAGGTTACAAATAAGTGGATAAGCAAGCCCAGGGAGCCTCCAGATGGCCGTAAGAGATACAAAGATAATAAAATGGGGTGATTTGATATGGTAAGTAGGTAGTGCATTTAGATTACAGGGTCAGAGTTGGGCCCAGAGGAAGTGGTGTTTGATTGTAAGTTTTTAGTTGGGTCCTGTATCTATGGGAAGCTACCTGGCTAAAGAAAAATTCAAGAGAAAATAAGAGTTACCCAGATAATACTGGTTATTGATGATAAACAGCCCTATTCAAAATTATTATTACTCCGTTCAACTGGTACCTCCTGGAGACATCAGTTCTTGTTTCTCTTCTAGCTGGTAGGGAAGGTGCCACGGCTGTTTGGAAACTCCTGGTAGTTGGAGCATAGTTAGGATGGCCTGCTGTTAAATCACAGACCTTTCCCTTCCTTTGCCTTTGGTTTTTGTTTTGTAGACTTGGGAGATCAAACCCAGAGTCCCACAGCTGCCAGACAAGCCCTATTCCACTGAGATGTGTGTCTAGCCCATTTCCTACATCCTAAAAATACAATTAAGTTAGCTATGTTTCCATTACTATAATAAATATCTGAGAACTTGACTTAATGAAGAGAAAAGGGTTCTGTGTTTGTTTTTAGTTCATGAGATGAGTTGTCCTCCGCCTTGGGACAGAGAGTGTGTTGGAATGAAACTGCTTTCCTCACAGCCAAGAAGTGGAAGAAAGAAGAGGTAAGGGCTGAGTGTGTGTGTGTGTGTGTGTGTATGCATATGTGCATGTCACTGTCCCATTCAAGGGAACATCTCCAATGATCCAAAGCTCTCCCCACCTCTTAAAGGTTCTACTGCCTCCCTAATAGTGTCAAACTGAAAATCAAGTCACCACACGGGCCTCTGTGAAAACTTCTAGCTCAAAACTAGCGTCTACAAAGACTCTTTAAAAACAACTATCATTTCAGTTGTGTGTGCATGTGTGTGTGTGAATGTGTGTGCGTGTGTGTGTGAGTGTGTGTGTGTGAGTGTGTGTGAGTGTGTGTGTGTGAGAATGTGTGTGAGTGTGTGAGAGTGTGTGAGTGTGTGTGAGTGAGTGTGTGTGTGCGTATGTGAGTGTGTGTGAGAGTGTGTGAGTGTGTGTGAGTGTGTGAGAGTGTGTGAGTGTGTGTGTGTGTGAGTGTGCCTGAATGAACTTATGTGCACTATGTGCAGATTTCTGTGGAGTCTGAAAGAAGGCATTAGATCCCTTGGAAAGGGACATCTAATATGGATGCTGAGTTTAAACCCAGGTCCTCTTTGAGAGCAGTACCTCTTCTTAATTACTAAATCATCTCTCCAAACCCTTTTCTCTTGACAGTCCTTTCATTTGTGGTATGATGATATCGAGGAAACTGATTTTGCAGACAACTGGTGAATTCACAATGCCTGAGTCTTGTATATCTGAGCAGATTTCTGAAAAAAAAAATCTGTTTCTAAATCCCATAGCTCTATGCACTGAAAAATTTGAGTGACTTTAGCCATCATGAAGTTTCAAGACAAATAAAAACATCTCAGCCTGACACATCTGTCACACAAAATTCACCAGTTTTAGACTGTCACATGCAGGAAGGGCAGCAGACGGTATTACAGCGTCTTGGTCATTCAATTCAATGAGATCAACTCGTTCTTGGAGAAGTTTACAATACAGTTTTCTTACAGAAGCACGGCACTGTGGTGAACAAAGAGTTTCATCAGTTTGGTCATTATGCAAATTTGTATAGATACTTTTAATTTTAGAATGACTTTAAATTATTTGTACTTTCCAAATAGAGATGCACAGATAAACACTAGTAATTGTCAGGAAATGCCTACTTTAGAATTGGACATGAACATTTGTCTTAGATAGACTTCTGAAGAAAAAATTAATGATTTGCAATGAGTACAGGGGAAGTCCCCTCGGAATTTCTTCTTCCTTCCTGGGATCCACACATGAAGATGAACGGGTGATGGGAGAGCAGAGGAGGGGAGTCACACCGTCCTTTGATCGAATGTCAGTTCTCACACAGCACAGGGTGATTTCTGTCACGCAGTTTCCCACTGCTCAAAGTAGCAGAGTTGTATTCAAAACGCTAGGGAAGGAAACGGGTAACTCACTGAGCACTGGTCGATGTGGTAGGAAAATCCACCACCACATTGTCCAAGACCTTTGTAAGATTTTCCCCCTCTAGGACCCTGCAAGCAACTAGAATCATATTCTGAAATGACCCTCTGAAGATGTTAGTACTTGGTAAAGGAAGAAGTGATTTAGACCTTTGGATTTTCATGTTTTCCTTTTTCCTTTCTTGAATATTCTTTCTGATAGCCATGCCCTCCTGCTCTTCCGGTGTCTGTTTGAATGAGAATGGTCCCCATAGGCTCTTAAGGAGTGGCATTATTAGGAGATGTGGCCTTATTGGAGGAAGTGTGTCACTGTGGGGGTGGGCTTTGAGATTTTAGAGGCTCAAACCAGGTCCAGTGAGCCTTTGTCTTCCTGCTGCCTGCTGATCCAGATGTAGAACTCTCAGCTACGTCTCCAGCACCATGTTTGCCTGTGTGCCACCATGCTCCTGCCATGAAGATATAGATTAAACCTCTGAACTACAAGTCAGCCCCAATTAAATGTTTTTCTTTATAAGAGTTGCCATGGTCATGGTGACCTTCAAAACATGAGGGAGAGAACAATAAAACTGTAATGAAGACACTCCCATTCCTCTATTTTTGGTTTTATTCCTTGCCCTCCACCCTAAAAGCAAGGAGAAAGTTAGTGCAAAAGAGTTCTTCAGGAATGAGTGAATGCCAGTGAACCTGGCATTCAAACACTGTACCTTTCATCGAATGCTCTTCGCCAGGTGAGCTATAGTACATGCTTTATATCCATGATGTTATTACAAAGACAACTATCCTTTCAAGTGTTTTCTTTGTACCTCTCTAACTGGACACTGGGACACAGAAGTTATTATTCATGATAGTGATGTAACCAATGAATTTTGGCTCTTAGTTTGAATTTAGGCATTTGGTTTGTTTCAACTACTAACCTAGCATTCTCTGCTGGAAGCCTGTCCTCTGCAAGAACAAGTGCTCCGGATGGCTCACATCTCTCAAGACCCTCATGTCTTTTCACATTAAAAATCTCCTCCTGTTTCCCATTATAGGAAGCACAGTATTGGAACGGCAGGGCTACTGATAAGAACGGGCCAGCTACAAACTTTTCAACTATGAAGATAAAACAGACTTCCAGAGATATTAGCCAGTTGTCCTTGGTTCAAGTCTCTGGATCTACACAAATTGTACCTCCTTGATGTCCTTCTATATTGTAATCCATGTGTCAGGTCTTTCAACCATGTTTTTATCTGCGGTTCTTTAACTACTTCTCAAGCGCCCAGTTGCCTGCACTCACTGCACCTTTTCCTGGGGCTCCTGAGTTTAAAATACAGGATTTTAAAACCGTGATTTCTCCAATTTTTTTCTGCTTCTATCTTCCTGAGTTATTTGTATAAACCACCAGCCCTTTCACGTGCTTCTGTAAAAGCATCGCTGGTGTTTCAGATGGGATGGCAGCTCTAAGGTGAAATGTCACGGGAAGCACAAGCAGGAACCAGGGGCTCCTAGAGTCTCCTCCCCTCCTCTGTCCCTTCCTCACTTTGCCTTTTTGTGTGCTAAATGAAAGCTAATTCTGGCCATCTCAGCAGTCAAGGCCCTTTCTGTCCCAAGGGCAGACTTTCCACACGTCTGAATCTTCCTTCCCTAGAAGAAGGAACTCTTTGAGAAACTATGAGATTCATAACAGTAAAGATAACACATGCCTCCATGTTTATAATGAATGCTACACAGTCTCACTGAAATCCTGCTTTTATTTCAGGAGGAATGTAGTGTTATTCCTATTGAACAAGAGAAATTCTGAAGTTTCAAAAGGTTTAGTCTTCAGTAAAAAAGCTTTCCGAGGAAATATAGATTATTGTTGATAAACTCAGCTACATACACACACACACACACACACACACACACACACACACACACCAAATTTGGTGATGATCTTCACATACACTAAATGACTTCTTGAGATTTTCGTATTCATTACTAAATTGACTGTTATTTTCCAGATGGATTTCTTGCTTTCCAAATAAAAGCATTGCTTTTAAAATACGACCTTCTACATAAATATTGTCTTTTAAGTGTAAAGACAAAGAGGTAACCCTGGTCAACAGATATGATTGACTTGCCTATAGTCATCATATCGTCAGCGAAGAAACAAAAGATGCAGAGAAAGTGAAGCCGAATGCCCGTGTGACCCTTGACTCAGCTCCATTTCCAATACCATTCACTTTGTTCCCTGCCTGGCCCCGAAAGTCATCTGAGTTGGCAATTCCTGCTGTTTCTCAGAACGTGGTGCTTTCTTGGCATCTACGGATTCGATAGTTGGGGCTGTAATTCTCCTCAGGTCTATGGGTCACAGCAACTTCTAGCTTTGCTATGGAAGGAGTGACAATTCTGAACTCTCTAAAGCTACTATTTAGCATGGAGTAAGTTAGCTAGTGAAAACAATACAAAGAAGACAGTGAAGTAATGTTCACCTTAGTGTGGCCACTCAGTTCTTTTCTTATCTTTACACTTGATATATATCCATATCTATTTATCTATATCTATATATCACACAATGAATGGAATATTGTTTCAACATTTTCTTCTGTTATCAATACAGGTGACTGGTGATTCGTATGATGCCCAGCTGTTATTTTTTTTTTCAGATAATTTTGGGCTACTCTTTCTATATTTAATCTTAAAGGGGTACGGAATTCTTCATAATTACCACTTAAATGACTGATCATTACTCAAGCAAGTTCTTCTTTGTTATAGTCATCAAAGATGCAAATAACCACGGAGTGACATGGAAGGCCACTCATATATTCCTATTGCCGTCATAGAGGAGTGATTAATCAAAAACACTGTATTCATTTAAGATGATGTGACTAGAGTTGAATCCTTCCTTGAGGTCTAAGCCTGTTTAGACCATATAAATACACTATCCCCTCTTACATATGTGCAAACTAAGAAGAATGTGCTGGGCTTCTCATGAGCATGTATTCATTCAATATTTTCTAGCAGTCACAGCATGTCAAAACTGAATGATCACTTTGCTGGGAATGAGTTTCTTATTGTTAGAATTGTTAAATCTGGTTGATGACCTTATTGGCAAATTTGACTTCTTTCAGCCAGGAAATACTTCCTATGTTTCCATAGAAACTCAATAATTTAAAGGATCATTTAGGCAATTTACTCCTCCCACAAATTATCCAGAAGGAATTTTGAGTTTTCTTTTTCTCTTTGGTTTGAATAGTGAGAAGTAGAATGGGGCAAATACATCAGATTTATCAGCCCACTTTCTAAATGTTATTCATATATAAGTACAGATAAGAGAGTTGGAGTACTGTCCCCCCATTAGAAGGTGCCCTATATAAATTCCTTTTATATATTTATACCAACGAAGTAACACTTGGTATTTCAAAATAGTAGGTTTCTGTATGGCTTTTTGAAAAGGCCATATTGTTAGTTATCTCTTGCTCTGGTCCCTCCTCTACTCTGCCCTCACATACCCCACCCCACTTAATCTTCCTATTCTAATTTTACCCTCCTACCCTTGATAGTGCTATATTCTATTTCCCCCTCTCCTATTCATTTACAGTTACTTATATGCTATCTCGTTTCTATAGGTATTTTGAATGAAACACACATATCTAAAGGTTAAAAGTTAACATCCACATTTAAGAGAAAACAGGCAATGTTTGTTTTTCTGGGTCTGGGCTACTTAATCAGGATGACTGTTTCTGTTCCAGATATTTATTTACAAATTCCCAATTTAATTTTTAACGGTTGAATGAAATTCTATCGCGTAAACATGCCACATTCTCATTAGCCGTGTCCCTGTTGATGGACACACAGCGTTATCTGGTGCAGGCATGGTACAAATGCTGTGGGAGTCATTGAACACTTTTTTAAAAATGAATTCAAGGGCAGCTCTATGATCTGGGAGTCACATATGACACTATCAGTGAGGCAAACAGTTTGAAGCTAAATAGGTCATGCCTAGTATTATTATTCTGCTAAATGGACAAAGAAATAAAATGACCCAAATGCCAGATTGCTATACTCATTACTTAACCCTCATCAGAAAAGCTTCTTTTTGCAGTAGATGGTAATTAACCTATATGACTGCTCGATATCCATAGAGTAAAGTCTTTGGGATGCTCAGACCTAAATGGAATGTCTATATCATACTTTCTTCCCTCAAGGTTCAGGGCTCTACTCAGAAGAGGGAAACAAAATGATTTTAAGAGCCAGAGTTTGTGAATGACTTCAAGTAAACATTGCTTTCCAGACACAGCAGGGCAGATGCTCATATGAACTCACAGATATTGTGACAGCATGCATGAGAACTGTAGAAATTTAAGCAGACAAAAATCTAGCAACAGACTGGGGATATGGGCATGAAACTACACCCCTAGCTAAGTAGGTATTGGCATTTGATTGCTGTTTGCAGGAAAAGTTAATTTTCTTCAATGAACTTGGTATATCAGCCATATTCAAAGGCGGATTGCATGCACCAAGCCATAGCTGCTTAGCAGAAACTGAACTCCATGGGTTTTGTGTTTTATTTTATTTAATGTTTTTATTAGATTTATTCATCCTCTTTTATGAATGTTTTCCTTTGTATGTATGTATGTATGAGCACCATGTATGTGTGTTTTGTGGTCACAGAGGTTGGAAGACAATATCAGATTGCCTGTAACTGGAGTTACAGAGAGCTTTGAACCAACATGTAGTTGCTGGGAACAGAACCTGAATTCTCTGCAAGAACAGCCGAACTCTTAACTTCTGATCCAGCCCCAAGCTTTGTTTTTTGAGGAGGGGGTTGGGTAGATAGGTAGGAAGGTGGGGAAGGATCTGGGAATGAATGTGATCTGAATGCATTGCATGAAATTCTCAAACAATAAATAAACATTGAAAAACAAACAAAAACAAGGAAAGATTAAAGACGGGCAAGAATGCAGGCTACGGAATGTTTTCTGTGTTTTAGATATTTCTGTTCAGGTTTGACACTTAGCTTATCACCAGTCTAATGCTGTTGGTTAAATAACACTCATTTCTTCTTTTTAAATTGGGGGAAGATACTGAGTTTCTTGCACGGTTATTGCTGATGTGCATACTGTAGAGAGAGATCCTGCCTACCTCTTGCTGAAACCACTTACAAGGGCACGTACTCTATATAGTATGAGTGAAATCCCTATAGGTGAGCACCTGGACAAACAGATAAACAAACATCAACAACAACAACAAACCAAAACCAGTGTAGACATATGGTGACTTTGCCGACCACAGCAAGAGGGCTTTGAGTTCACAAAAAAAAAACCTACAGAAATAAAATGTTGTAATATTCCCTATCATTACTAGTTCCGTTTTTGACTCAGTAGTCAAGAGTCCTTGTTGCTGTTGCAGAGGTCTGGAGTCTACTTCCCAGTTCCCCTATCAGGCACCACAAAGCATATTAACCATAACTCACTTGCACATTCCCCCACATACACAGAATTTAAAAGAATAAATATTTAGAATCAATGAGGTGTTTAAACTGAATGCTCCGTTTTAGCACTGTCTCTCTTTCAAACGCTGACTATACATACGCAGGTGTGTGTGATCTAAGCGCGTATTGTATACAAGGCACGGTACTATAAAACAGCTCCTATGCTCTAGTCATAGATAAAACACAGCCTCGTTAAATTTCATAGGTGTATCCCTTTGTTCCATACTAAAGGCTATCTGTTTTCTGATGTATCCGCAATGTTTTATTTATTGTTCTTATCAGATTTGTCCCTCCTCTTCCCGCTGCTCATGCTCTTTAGAAATCTTACCCATTCCTCATAATCTAATTACATTTCGACCTCCTGATTGGAGTCTCCTTCTGTCTCTGAGTCCTTGTTATCACCGCTAGGTGGGCACTATCCTCTAACGTCTCATGCTCCTTGACTGGCGCTGGTGTGGATGGCTACCTGGCTTTTCAGTACATCTTGCTACCCAAGTAGATCTGTGTGCTCTTTCTGTAGGACGAGCACTACGATCTCATGTCATATAAATTCACAGTGAACAGTCGTGGAAACTTGGGGCTGGTCTCCTGCTCCCGAGAAGTAGAGAGTCCTGATACGTGACCTTGAATGCACACAGAGGAACTAAGATGCAGATGCGCACCCGACGACGAGAAAGCTGGTGTAGTTTGGCTGCTGGTTTCCAGCTGCCTGGAAAAGCAGGTGTATTCACCTGCCCTCCCTCATATTCAGATCACAGAGCTGTTTCCCAACTGGAGTTCAGGCAGTTTATATTCCTGCTCCTCAACAAAAGTTACCTTTCTACCTTTTCTTTTCTCTTGCTTCTTCTGTTTACCAACCGACTATTCATTTTCTCATGGAGCCATATATTTGTGTGAGGTATCCATTGCATTGTGGTTTCCCGGGGCAACAGTTAGGAGTCCTTATTGAACAGGTATAAAGTGGCATTCTTGGAAGGTGCCGTCTCTCCCACCACTAACTTTCCCTTGAGTCTAAGTGTCCGACCTGTGCGCTCAGAGTATTGGCTTGGTTAATGGGGCTCCTGGATTAAAACTGCAATAATACAACCAGATAGGGAAAGCTTTCCATGAAGTTAAACTTGGAATTTAAAGATGAGAAGACAATCAGTAGCCTTGTGCTGTGCGGGACCTGACGCCGGTGTTGACAGAACTCTCCGTGTCTCGGATTCTTACTGAACTCTCCAAGTCTGACTTTGTTCTCTGTAGCAAACTAGCTATCACTTTGTCCAGCTCTACAAAGACGTATGGTGGACAACGGTCTCTGAGTTTGAATCCCAGTGTTTACAAAGTGGGCTCCTGATCAATCCTCCACTCTCTGAAGAAGAACCTTCACCGCTACCATGAGCCCATCTCCAGATTAACCAAAATACGATCAGATAAGAAATGATGGCTCAATATTTTGAGGGGTGGGTGGTATGGTGAAGCCACTGCTTTAGGGAGATAAGTTAGACAAGCAAAAGAGGTGTTTGCTTCACTGTATGCAGGTATGGGGTGAAGGGTTGATACAGGCTCTTTTCCATATCTAATCTCCTGCCACCTTTATAATAGTGGCTAGAGGTAAGGCAGCTGCCATCCTTACGCAGCCCACACAGGAGGACATGTGCCTGCTTGCAGAAACTAACCAGCTCATCCAAGATCCTGACAAGCATTAAATCCTCCTTCTGGAACCGCCTGACAACATCAAATCTCTACAATACTCTCCAAATCCCACCCTATTCTCAAAGGTGATGGGTGAGAGAGATGCTTTCACTCTCTTATTAGTTTGTCTTGTAGAAAGGCAGCTTGAGAGAGAGGCAGGAAACAGGGTACAGGCAAATGAGAGAGAGAGAGAGGAGACACAAAGGGGTGGGTTACCCCGCGGCTTACACATGTTCTGGAATGCGGATGGTGACTTCCCTCCAAAGGAGATGCACTTCAGTAACATCTCCCTTCTTCTACCCAGAAATGAACAATCCCTTCTTTGTGCCTGTTTTGTGCTTCACATGAATTTAACAAGGATCAGTGAATATTGAACTTAATTATTCAAATATTATCTTCACCTAAAGATATCTCCTTTTGTGGGAAGGGAGATTATTAGAGTAACACTGATTCATTAAGTCAATAGTTTCATGGGTTCTCTATGTAATATGTACTGGGTGATTTGAAACTACATTTAACGACCAGACTATATCTGTCTGTCTGTCTATCTACCTATCTATCTATACCTATATAGATATAGGTATTTTTTTGGGGGGGGACAGTGTTTCTCTGTATAGCCCCATCTGTCCTGAAACTCATCGATCTATAGGCCAGGCTGGCCTTGAACTCAGAGATCTGCCTCTGGAGTGCCAGGTTTAAAGTCATGTACCACCACCTGACTGATAAGTGTATATTTTAAACTTTTTGAAGCTCACACTTTAGAGACAAGGTGCCAATGGTGTTATCTGTTGCATTGATGAGGATGGTGGCTTTGGGGTTAAGGGTTTCACATGAACTTGAATTGCAAAGGAAAAGCTTTATCCAGAACAAAATGAAGGAAAAAGAAGACAGATATTTTGGGAAAGATTTTCCGGGGACAGAGGAGATGCGCATAATACCGAAAGACTGTGGAGGCATGGGTGGTGTGACCCATGAAGAGCGGAGAGCCGTGACAGCCACACAGAGAGAACACATGAGATCAGAGCAAGAATAAGGAGTCAAATGTCTCAAGAAATTATAAGGACGTTGACTTCTACTTGGGGAAGAACAGAGATGGAGCAGGTTTAAGTGCTGGAGTTATGTGTCAAAAATTTCAACTTGATGACTATGGCCGAGAGTGGACAGCAGAGAAATACAGACAGAACTGGGAGTGGGCGGTTATGTGAAATGCTGGTTGTTTAGATCAGATAGCAGTCAAACAGGTGGCAGACGATGTAAGATTACACTTTGAAAATGACTTGGATAGAGTTTGTGATATTAGAAAGGAGGTGTGCAACCAAGAGAGAAGGGGGAAATGTGACCCCGTCCTTTTGACTTGAGCCATGCCCACAGGAAGGAAAGATTCTGAGGAGCAGCCATCCAAAGATAACGACTATGAACCGAATGTTTGTGTTCTTCCAAAAGTCAATGTATTGGCAGTTGGAGACGGAGCCCGTGGGATGTAACTAACTTATGAGGGCGAAGGCTTGGGAATAGGGTTCATGCCCTAGTAAAATGATAGATAGGAAGGTACATTCTTCCCACCTCTGCAACAAGAGATTCTTTGAGAAGACAACCACCTGCCAAGAAGAGATCAGGAAGTGTGCTTCTGTCACATACTAGATACACTAGCACCTCGGTTTTAGACTTTATCTCTGGGAGTGTGAGCAATACATTTTCAATGTTTGAGCCCTATCATCAAGCAACCTGAACGAAGGCAAGAGCTGATCTTTGCGAGCACAGCTGACCTTGAGTCATTTCGAAGGGCAGAGGAGGCATAAAAGGAAGCTCAACAAAGAATAGGAGTTGAGAATCTGGAGGCAACAGTATAGGCCTTGAGGGTTCGGTTTAAAGGGAGGGGGAGAAGGGTTAAATACCTCCTCCTGATGTAGTAGGATTACCTACCAAGTCCAAATGTGGTTCCCGCAGTGTTTGCAGAGGTTAGTGGAGCAGTTTCACAGAATGCTGCTGTTACCAGCTATTCTCGTCACCACCATCAATAAGCAATTAATTAATCACAAATTTCTAACTTCTCCGGCTATCTCAGAAATCAAAATAAGGGGCCTTATGACCTGGAGAGCCGGCTCCATGAGAAACAGCCGTGTAAAACGTGACAGGAAGGTCAAGAAGGAGGGCAGGTTTGGGTTCGAGACAGAAGTCTCTTACCAAACTATCCTGCCCCAGTTCCTGATTTTCTTTTCGCACCAGGGAGGATGATCCTTCCCCCCCACCCCCACTCCTTCCTCCTTTGCCTTTGCGCCCCCTACTTCTTCTTCAGCAGCGGTTCTTTCTCAGTGCAGGGCTCTCTGGAAGCTCGGCCCCTGCCAGCCTCCTCTTCCATCTCTGCTCAAGGGAAGAGGACGAGCGCGCAAACTCCTGCAGTGCAGGAGCGGGCGTTCTGATCGTGTGCGAGCCCAACTCCGAGCCGGGACAGAGGTGCAGGGAGGCGCACTGGGTGCGGGTCCAGAGCCAGAGCGTGGCCCGCAGCCCTCAGGGCGTGGGCGAGCCGGCCGCGTGTGCCTCGCTGTTTGACGCGGGCACCAGCCAATCAGGGCGTGCGGCCAGGCTGCCACGTGACAGGCGAGGCGGCCCTTTTCCCCAGCGCGGCCAGAGGGAGGAGAGGAGCGGAGCCAGCCCTGAGCCTGGGAGCGCAGCGGCCACGGAGGAGGCGGCGGCAGGCGGGAGCGGCGGCGGCGGCGGCGGCACAGGCTCGGGGCCAGCCCAGCGCGCATCCCCGGCACCCTGCGCTGCGGAGAGCTCGGAGCAGCGCGGGAGCCGAGACACGGGAGTGGACAAAGCAAGATGGCAGGGATCTTAGCCTGGTTCTGGAACGAGCGGTTTTGGCTTCCGCACAATGTCACCTGGGCAGACCTGAAGAACACAGAGGAAGCCACCTTCCCGCAGGCGGAGGACCTTTACCTCGCCTTCCCCGTGGCCTTCTGCATCTTCATGGTGCGGCTCATCTTCGAGAGGTAAGAAGGGCCGGAGCGCCTGCTCTTCTGCACACACGCACACAGCGTGCACAGTCGCCAGCTCCGTGGCGCACGCCCCCGCGCTCGGGCTCACACCTCCCAACCTTTGTGTTCACCGTGGGGTCCTCGATCCCTCGACCGGTCTGGCCTCTGGGGAGCTAGAGAGGGTCCGACTCGCCCGTGGATTTCCTCCGGGGCGCCGCGAAGGGGCCGCGGGGAGCTGGGTCGCCGCCCGCGCTCCTTCTTCCCCGGCTTCCTCCTCGCAGAGAGGGCCGGCGAACAAAGGTGAGCGGCGGCCGGCCGCGGGGAACCTCTGCGCGGGGACTCGGTCATCTCCATCGGAGAAGCACTCGGCGCTTCCAGGCTGGGCTTCTCCTCAGAGGCTAGCCGCCACCCACTTGACATCCTGGAACGATGGGGACGCGCGGCCCTGGGGGAGGAGGAGGAGCGCACACACTTCCAGCTCTTCCACTCCCGCACGCACGCGGGAGACGGGGCCGCGCTGCAGAAGAATTTGCCCGGACCTTTGGCTTCTGCTTGCTCTCTGACTTCCATCCCTGACACCGTTTTTAGGCCCTCAGTTCTAGGAAACGGGTGACGAAAGCACTCTGGATCGTTAGTGGTTTCTTTAAAAGAGGCCAGAACAGAACCGGTGCCCATCATACAGAATGGTCATTTGAAATCGATAGTAGGACCCCGTGACTAATCATAGGCTTCTTGCTGGTATCGGAAGACTCTTGAAACGTTGAAAGAATTGTCACAAAATTTTTGGTATGAGTCCTCAATTTGGTTAGGTCTCGCGGTTGTAGCCACATACAAACTTAGGTTACTCTCACTGAGTCAGTCAGTCTTAAAGTCACGAAACTGGATTTTGCCTGCTGTGCATTCAACACGCACTCGTGAAACAAAACCGGCACCGCACACTTCTTTCTTTTAACTGAAAGAAAGATCGCCGTCCTCTTTCCCCCTCCCACCCCCATTCATCAGTGAAGACTGAATTTCTTAGATCACTGATACCCAGCCTCCCTGCCCTGCCTGCTGCTCACCTTGGCTGTTTCGCAGGCTGCTGCTGTTATCTTGTTTACTCTTGATCTGCCTAAGACCATTCTTGAGGATGTCAGAATGTATCTTTTGTGTCTTTGTTGCTTGAAATAGTATCAAAGCTTCCTGGGAACAAAAAAGTATGATTTGTTTTAAGGAAGGTGCGTTTTTTCCACTGGCAGTATTGTTGCTTGCAAACTAAAGATCAGCTGTTGCCGAGCTACAATTGTCTTGCACAAAGGACAGCCCTCCTGTTTGAAAACGATTGGAATCCAGTGCCCATATGGCATTGATCTTATCCAGCCCCGAAACTCGCTGTGAAAAAGCCGGTCCCTTTGAAGGCTCCAACTGTTTACTCCGGGAAGACTAACCTTGCCATCTCTGCAAAGACAGGGCTCCCTACATTGTGGCTGGGTGACACCCCATGAAATCTGTCTGCATTTTGGGTAGCTACTTTAAAAGAGATCTTAAGTTGTATATCTTGGAGCACAAACAGCAAGGCAGCTGATGAACCATATGCGAACGCTACATTTTCCCGGCATTCTTTTCCATTCTGATTCTGGGCTCTTCAGTAGGCTGGGAAAATATTAAAGATGAAAATAGCTTGGTTTGTACTTGGCTTTCTTTGTCTTAACACACACACACACACACACACACACAAAGTGATGTAATATCTTAAGACTGAAGGTTCAGTTTTCTTTCTGCAGAAATAATATTTTCTCTTATCATAATCTCATAATTTGATTTAAGAGTTTATACTAAAGAGTCAGCAGTCTTCAACTACCAATTGTGATATTTGTCTGTGTGAGTGTGTGTGTGTGTGTGTGTGTGTGTGAGAGAGAGAGAGAGAGAGAGAGAGAGATGGGGAGAGAGAAAGGGAGAGAGAAAGGGAGGGAGGGAGAGCTTTTTCAAGGCCATTGATATGAGTAGCAGACATCAAATGGGTTGACGATTAATGCTTATGATTAACGTTCAGAGTAATGACACACTGTCACACCTGTACGGTGGGGTGCTGCTGACTTGTGGAGGTAACTACTTTGCTCCTTCCTAGAGTGCTGACAGCAGTGTCTGACTACTCAGACTCTGCTCTCTCAAAGTTGGAGAGCAATTACACCTGGAGTTAGAGGGACTGCAGTTTTACGTTTTGATCAGACCCTGAGTGTACACTCTTCAGCCTGTGGCACCATCTCGTCAGTGTCCACCAAGGGCCCGGGTCAGTGTAACTGAGCCGGCCCACATTGTTGTCAGAGGTGCAGCTCACGCGAGGCACCGTTTCGATCTGCACCGGAAGTTTTTTCTTTGCACTGTTCTGGAATGGCTAACATTGATGAAGCCCGTTGTAATAGAGACAAATCTTCCAAGAGTCTATGCTTTGGCTGTCCTTTATTTCAAACGTGAAAACATATCAGGAGACCCGTGATTATCCAAGATCTCGTTATTTAAAGTCAGTAATGCTTTTCAGAAACAAAATTGACCAACTTGAGTGTGTACTCTCTAGTCTTGACATTTCTCCCTGCACAGAAAAGCACAAATGAATTGACTAAGTTGGGTCTTGTCAACAGAATAATTCCATCTTTTTGTTTTCCTGCCACTGTTGGGGTGTGACAGAGGAGGCACTAGTGGCCAGGACATGTCATTTCACAGCAGTGTATGGGGAACAGTTTGGTAGCCCAGCATGGCTGGTGAAATGCAGCAGTCTAGAGTCACTGATTTGAGTCTGTGAAATGCCCAGATCTCCCTGACTTTTAGTAACAGCCTTGTGCTCCCCTTTGCCCTGGGGAGAAATGGAAGGAGCCAGTGTACATACTACCCAATTAGCAGAGTAAAAACTCTTAAAAACAACAACAACAGCAACAAATAAGTAGCATCTCTTAGCATGAAAATTGTGCTGTCTCCCATTATGTTATCTTGGTGACTTGATGACAGAAAAGATACTTAATAATGTAGAATTATCACTGGTTATCATTGGTTCCATTTCTTGATTTAATGCTTGTTTAGGCTCTGCAGTCTGCCTTTAAGCCCAGCACTTGGAAGGTAGAGGCAGGAGGATCTCTGTGAGTTTTAGGCCAGCCTGGTCTACAAATCGAGTTTCAGGACAGCTAGGACTACACGGAGCAACTCTTGTCTGAAAAACAACAACAATAAAGTGTTTTACTATGGTATTCATAAATAACAGAATTAGTTGTATCCTGTTAGGAAATAAAACTTAAGAAAGGCGACTTTACAGTATTCTAGTCAGCATGCACGTCACGATGGGCCCGGATTGGGGCTTCTATCTGTTTATTTCTCAAAAGGAAATGGCTGTTGTAGTTCGGGGATGCTTTCTTGGTACTTATGGCATATAAAAATCTTATTTTTATTTTTTCCACATGAACTGACGAAAGGTGTATTTGCGGGGCAAGACGTAGTGCAGTGTGCAATGATACTTACATTACATGAATAGGCATATATCATCCAAGACATTCTTCTCTTTTTCCTCTCATGTGAATATTTACTCTTGAGAAATTTAAAGCAGGGAACACTATATCGCTGGACACAATTGCCTTCCTATGTAATAGGTCTTACAAAGACTTCCCTCCGAACTTGACTCACCTTGACCTCTGTCTCTTTTCTCTTGTACCCTAAAGCCTCTGGCAACTACCACTGGTACTGTCTGCTTATATGAGAGTGATTGTTTTAGGTTGGAAGATGTGTGTGTGTGTGTGTGTGTGTGTGTGTGTGCGTGCACACACACACACGCACGCACGCACACACGCATATGTATGCATTTGATAATTATTCTCTAAAGACCTGGCTTATTTCACTCCATCTATGCAAATGAGAGACAATCTTTTCTTGAAGGTCAGAAAGTGTTCCCTTTTGTACAGGGAACTCATTTCTCCACCCACCTGTTGATGAATGAGCTGCATGGATCTGGCTGTTGCCAATCACGATGCCGCAGTTGTGGCTGTGGTAATGCTGCTAGCCCTTTTTGTTTGTTTGTTTGTTTGTTTGTTTGTTTGTTTGTTTTTTCGAGACAGGGTTTCTCTGTAGCTTTGGAGCCTGTCCTGGAACTAGCTCTTGTAGACCAGGCTGGCCTCGAACTCACAGAGATCCGCCTGCCTCTGCCTCCCGAGTGCTGGGATTAAAGGCATGCGCCACCAATGCCTGGTTATGCTGCTAGCTCTTTACTGAGCTTTCTAGCTATAGAAAGGATTGAATAGGTAGTGGCTGTGGGGTAGGCCCTTTACCTTACCTAGCAACCATAGGGGTCAAGGTTACTTTTCCTTCCAAATCTCCGATTCTTGTGAACCTCCTGTATGAATACTGTTAATTGTTAGCGCTTGGGATTCTGAGGAAAGCTAACCGTCATCATTTGCCAAGTGGAAATAAGCCTTCTCTGAGTAGAGGTGTTCCTGTTTTTGTTGTTTCCATAGCAATGCTCCAGGCAATCATTTTGCTTCTTTTTAAAAAGTATTTTTTCATTTGTGTTTTGAGACAAAAGAATCATTTGGGGTGTTATCACTTGTGTTGCAAAACGTTACAATCTTCCTGGCTAACCCAGAAGGACGCTTCTACAGAGAAAGCAACTGTTTGATTTCTTCAGCTGTCTTTCTGTTGGAATCCAGTGTTGAGCTTACGCCTGACGGCCTGAGAAAGCAGTAGCTCAAGGGGGTGGCTCTCAGTGCCATACCACATGAAGAGTGCCATCCCTCCGGAGCTGACACCAGGCCAGTGAGCAGTGCTCAGCCCCAGAGTGACTCTCTCTTCCCCCATCAGGGAACAGTTGCCTTAGTTCTGTCGAAGGCAGGGTCTAGCTAGCCCACCTTTGCTTATAGCTTAGCTCCTGTCTCTGCCTTGTGAGGGATGCCGAAGAGGAAATAAAGGAGTGGGGTGATGTGTTGGGGGCGGGGAGGAGCGAGTGGAGGACTACCTGGAAAAAGTGCAGTAAGGGATTAAGTGCAACACTTCAGGATGTTGCTACAGTTTACTCTTTAATGAAAAGGCAGGTGTCCTCAGACACAGTTCAGAAGAGTGAAGGAACTTTCGCAGGAGCGTTTTTCTCTGTGTGAACTCGGTGTTATATATGAGACTCTAAAAATGTGCCTTATTTAGCTTACTGGATAATGGTGTTATTGAGATGAAGACTGTGGCCAGAGAGAGCTATAAGAGGCAAGAGTTGGGCTCGCACACAAACGGCTCTTCTTTATGGTGTTTCACCCGGGTTGGGAAAAATGTATTCCCATGGGCATTTTGTGGATAGACAAGTGAAATGGGATTCGAATTATAATGTGTAATAATTTAGCTATTTTAACAGGTTGACTTCGGGTGAAAGGCATGATTCTTTTACATTCTTAATGAACACTGTCGTAGGGCAGGGGAAGTTCGTGAGAAACTTTAACACTCTCACCAATGACTTGATGACGTTCCGTGTTATGACACCAATACCCCGACTCCACTGAGGACGTTTCTGCGAGACTCTCTCTGGTCCCCATGCGGAGGGAGAGAGCTGGGTCGTTTCCTCAGGGTTGCTAGCTTCTAGGGTGTTTCAGAAGTAGTTGTTTGTGCCAGAGAAGGGCAGCTAAAGGGACATGGGTTTCAGGTGAATTCTTCCTCGCTGTTGCTAGGCATCGCTGTGGAAGCGGCCTGACTAAGCCTCATTGGTGAGCCCTGGGGCCAGAGTGCTCGCTGCATGGTGGAAGTGTTAAGTTCACATTTCTCTCCCATTGCCAGACAAAACCAGGCTTTCTAAAGTAACTGCTCATTAATTTCTTGCAAAGTAAAACCTCTCAAAAATATATATTGTTTTCTTTCCCCCTTCCATCGTCTGTTGATCACTTGTTAAATCCTTTGTAGAGTTACTGGGGTGACAGATTTGGTAGCACTGTTGTGTCGGTCACCTGCTGTCTTTTTCTCTTTGTTGTTTAAAGTTGAGCACGCGAGCCCCTTATAGCACACCTGCTAGTGACACCTCAATACTTTTTATTCTATAGCTTCCTTCTCCTGTAAAATGACCTTATGCTAGGAATAGTGGTGTGCACCTGCAATCTCAGCACTGAAGAAGCAGTGCTAGGGGGTCAGGAGCTCGAGGCCAGCCTGGGCTACATAAAGAGGCCCTGTCTCAAAACCCGAGACCAAACAGCGATTTCATTCACGTTATCCTAAGTCACCCTCTCCCGATATGGAGTCTTTATTAACAGTGTCAGCCCTTTACTCTAGAGCATGACTGAGCAGAGGGGGTGATTTTCACAGTGTGTTGAGAACGTGTCTCCTTTGAGATGCGGCAGGTGATTGGAGGCCTCGGTTGCGAGGGAGAGGCTGTGACTCGCCCTTTATCTGTTCTCATCATTTATTCTACTGTGATGGCGATGACAATTTTTTTTAACATTTTGAAAATAATAGTACGAAGTAACATTGATTCTCTAATGAGGTTGTTACTATATGGATTTACTTCGTTTAACCTTCTTCCAAGACCACCTGAACTGGATGCTAATTTTTTTTTTTTTACCCAATTTTACAGTTGTAAGTAAGGATTGAGAGTTAGGGAAATACAGCTAACTTTATGCAATTTAAGAAAAAAAGACAGTGTGAGTTTCTTGATTTAATAAATTCAGTGGTCTCATCAAAACCCAATAGTATGAAATCACACACATGTGCACACGTACACACAAGCACATGCATGGTTTCTGTGGGCACTTTTTTGCCATTTGTTAATATACATTCGGATACTTCCTCTGCAGTTAAGCCTGTTTCAAATATCTTCGCTAATCCCGTCATTCTTCACTGCAGCTGGATCAATTCTGTTGAGTTCAGTGGCTCTCTCCAGTTCTTGCAGATTCATCTATTGATTTCGGTTTCTCTTGCTTTCATAAAGGCATGTTTTCTAGAAGTAGCATGTCTAAGTCCCAAGGAATAACGACTCCAGTGTTCGTGATAGAGGCAAGTTGCAAAATGTTGTCTAGCGAGACAGTAATCCTTGGAAGTCCTTGGCTGGGTGCAGATGTTGTATGAGACTTGAAGATGTTTTTCTGTTGAGATATGAACTGCGCATGCCTCCTTAGACTTTACTCTTTTCCAACATTGATCACTTGCTTGCATTTTGCCTTTTCTGAAGTCACACATGTTTTTGTATTGGGACAAAGAGATAAGGCCTTATATTTATTTAATTTTGGCAGAGAAGTGGCGATCCTCCCTCCCCTCCCCAGCTCCTCCTCTCTCTCTTCCCCCTCCTCTGAATGCTCTTATCTTGGTCTGCTTATCTGGTCCTGTTTATACTCTTGTATGGCTTTCTGCATCCTGCACTCCCACGAGCACTTATTTGTTAAGAGGCCCCTGAGTCTCCCCAGCAGAGGGATGCCATCAGGAGGAGGCAGTACACACTTGACTCTGTGGTGGGACTGGAGAATCAGGGTTGGGACGAGGGCAGAGCCAGGAAGAGACATGGCTTCTCTGTGAAGGGACATTTGGAGATAGCAGCTAAATTAATTTATATTATAATTCTAAACTTTGATAGAAAAGTCCTAAAGGGTGGTGAGATGGCTCCACTGTTAAGAGCCGGCACTGCTCTGGCAGAGGACCTGAGTTTGGTTACCATCTCTCTTGTCAGAGCCTCAGAGCAGCCTGTGACCTCTGCCCAAGGGGCTCCATTGCCTCTGGCCTCCGCAGACACCCGCACTCACTTCTACATACATAGTTAAAAGTAAGAAAAATTAATCTTAAAAAATGATATAAATTAACCCGTAAAAAATGCACACCCAAGCCACACGGTAAGACCTCGTATCCAATGGGATGTTTTCAGCCCCACCTAATGCTGTCATGTTAGTAATTTGGTTTCAACGTGCGAATCTGGAGAAGGGAGCCACTAACATTCATTCAGACCATAGCAGTAAAAAGAAACTTCATACTTAAAAAGTGATTACGATTGGACCTTTTGTGTTAAATGTGTTTAGCTGCAATAAAAGAAAAAAAATAGAAAATTCAGTGACTTAATAGAGAGTCGCTCACTAGAAACAACAGTCTTCAGTGTTCTAGGCCTGGCATCTTTCTGGGTGAAACAAGCATGCCAGTCCTCTTGCTGTCAGTGCCCCCAAGGATGGCCAAGTTGTTTAAAATGCATGATTATCTTCAGGTCATTGATCGACCCTCTTCTTTCTGGAATTATCTGGCGAGGGTGGTTGTAAGAGAGGGGCACTCACTGAGATCCAGACGACACCGGAGCTTATTGGGATTTTGTGGAAGATACTTGCTCTAAAGACCTTGCCTCAAGTCAGTTTATTTATTCACTTAGCAACAAGGTCTCACTATGTAGCTCTGGGTGTCCCAGAACTCACAATGTAGGTCAGGCTAGCCTCGAACTCACAGAGATCTGCCTGCCTCTGCCTCCCAAGTGGTAGGATTAAAGGTATTCACTGCCAAGCCTGGCAAATCAGTTTGTTAATCAGTATGGCAGAGAGGAAGTACAAGACTCTGGAAAAGCACAGAGAGGGGGTAAAGGCTTCTAGAACTCAGTGTGTGATTCCCCAGAGAGGGGGTAAAGGCTTCTAGAACTCCGTGTGTGATTCTCCAGAGAGGGGGGGGTAAAGGCTTCTAGAACTCAGTGTGTGATTCCCCAGAGGGGTGATGTTGGATTCCCCTCTGTGTGCTGTGAATACCATTGGTTAATAAATGAACTGCTTTGGCCCTATAGCAGAGCTATAGGGGAACAGAGCTAGGCGGGGAAAACTAAAGGGAATGCTGGGAAAAAGGAGGTGGAGTCAGAGAGAAGCCTTGTAGCCTCACCGGAGACAGATGCCTCAACTTTACCCAGTAAGCCACAGTCACATGGCAATACACAGTGTACTAGATATGGGTTAAATTAATGTGTAAGAGTTAGCCAATAAGAAGCTAGAGATAATGGGCCAAGCAGTTACTTAAATAATATAGTTTCAGTGTGATTATTTTGAGACTGAGCAGCCGGGGACAAGCGGCCTCCCTTCAACAGAGGGGGACTTCAGGGCTCTAGGATTCCTGTGTGATTCCCCAGAGGGGGATCTCAGGATTCTAGAGAAATTCAGTGTATGGTTCCCCAGAGGGGGACCTCAGGGTTCTAGAGAAACTCAGTGTGTTAGCTCCGCAGAGAGGGAGTGTAGGGTTCTGGAAGAGCTCCT
The DNA here is from genome assembly GCF_982192425.1 of Myodes glareolus. Taxonomy (NCBI): domain Eukaryota; kingdom Metazoa; phylum Chordata; class Mammalia; order Rodentia; family Cricetidae; genus Myodes; species Myodes glareolus. Next base: position 49,960,675 of record NC_142046.1, read on the forward strand.
CCGTGTGTGGTTCTCCGATATCCCAGGATCATAGTAAACGTATTCTAGTCAGGGTCCATTTACAACAGGCCAGGATAACAGGGTAGCATTCTCCTGATCCACATGGCCTGGGCCACGGATGGCTCTGAGGGAGTTTTGGGAGGGATGAAGTCAGGTTGGACTCTCCTGCCTCTTCTCATCCAGTATCATGTGCAATTTGTAAGCAAGTGGGTAGAACATTTGAATACATGAATGTCATTTTTTTTGAAAGCTGCATATTGTATAGGCTTAGGTGTGTCTACAGATACATATTACAGAGTGGTTGGTTTGAAAATTTATTATAATATTTAGTCATTGTACAAACCTCAACTTACTTTGTCATCTATGAGAATATTTGGGGTATATTAAAGAGGAACCTCCCCCCACCCAGTGACTTTCAGAATGGACCTCTGTCAGAGTGCTAGTGTGTCTCAGACTTGGATTGTGTGGTGGAAATCACCAGGTGGATTTTAATTGCTAGAGGGACATTCCTTTACTAGGGGATCTCTTTTGCACAGTGACCTAGGACTAGCATTTGCTGGGACTTGCCATTGTCTGCACAAATGCCACATCTTATCTGTGAGGCGTTCAGGTTACAAGCTGTTCCTGCTTTCCTGAAGCTGCCCGAAAGCATGGTTTCTTTATTTTCTTCGGTGCCTTTCCTGTCTCCCTCCTCTCCCTCCTCATTAGTGAAGACACATTAGAGGCACAAGGAAATCTCGAGAAGGAGGAGAAGGAAGTAGGGACGGGGTATGAAAAGTCATCCAGAATCTTATATGGGACTATTAGGCCAGTACCAGAGACGGTTGCCAACTAGTCTGAGTGGCTCTGCGGATCTTGTTTGAACAGATCACCATTTCAAAGCAGAATAAAGTGGCTTGACCATTTAAGCAGAGTGACAGCTTTGACACAATGTCTCAAGTGTAGGAAGATAGCGAAAGAAACAGGCATTCCCTCTGGCGTTGTAGAGACTGTGAGACGGATGGTTTTGTGTGTCAGTGGGCGTATCTTCAGGAGTATCAGCAGGCCTGATGGGGGTGGTGCGCTGGAACTGTTAAATTTTGTTGTTTTCCGGACATAATTAGAAATGTGGAGCCATAACTAGAACTAAGAGGAACACAGGTAGAAAGCAGAGAAATAATTATACAACCTGGGTTTAAGCCTGGACACTCCTTGACCCACTCTGTAGCAGTGAACCAAATTCCATGGAATTCATTGTCCTCAACGGAAAAACAAAATGTGTGTGTGTGTGTGTGTTTCCTGGGAAAACATATTGAAAGGAGGCCCAGTTAAAAACTGACTCTAAAGCACACATTGTATCTACTCTAACTGATATCATGGTCTGGGGCACGGAGAGAGGGTTCTACGGTGTGGGCTGTGAGACCCCGTTGCATACGTGACCCGAGAACTGAAGGATTTACTTGTTTCGTTGAGCAAATATTAGAGAGTTAGAACTTGAAGCCGTGCGCCTGGTTAGGGAGGAGAACGTAGGCATTTCCCCCTGCAGCTATTGTACACCAAGGACTGTTTGGTTACCCAAAAGTAACAGCGTTTTAAAGACGTGGTGGGCAAGGATGAGCCACATCATCCCTGTGTCCCTGGATCCTGTACCCCTGACTGGAGTATTCTAAGGAAACACCGTTTCTGTCTGTGGAGGGAGGCTCAGCACAGGAATGTGGGTCCACTTCCCACCGCTGGTTGCATCCCCATACACTGTTTCATTGCCCGCAGTCTCAAGGGGAATGGGTTGGGTTTGCAACCACTGATAACGGCAAACATAAAAATTGGCATTCGTATTGAATAAGGATCAGAACTTGATTCTGGCTCTGCACTTATTATCTACAAGCCTGGAAGCAAATTAGCCTCCCTCCCCTCAGTGTCTGCTTAAAAGGTATGGGAGATTGGAATGGGATTCCCTGGCTTGCTGGAAGAGGGGCTGCTCTCCCTGCAGGTTTATTCTGGCCCCCACTGTGTCTCCTCACAGTCACTTTCTGGGGTGCAGTGGAGCTCTGCTCTCTAGAGGCCTCAATTTGCTGACCTTCCTGTGCATGGTGAACACACACAGACCCCCTTTCTGTACAGACCCAGCTCTTACCTAGGCAAGGCTGTCTGTCCTCTCATCTGATTGTCCGTTCCCTGTTCTCCTTCCTCTTCTTCCTTAAGTTGGTCTTCTGGGAAGATCCTGATTGTTCCAACGGTAGCTGTCAGAAAGCAGCCCTGGCAGCATCAGGAAGAATGGGTCTTGTCATGTAATCCAGTTGGTTGGGCTTGGGCTCTCATAATTGGGTAGCTCAGAGACACTTCTCCGACTAATGCCTCCCAGAAATAGGGGAGCAGTGCGACTGATACTGATTTCTTTCAGAAGTCAAAGTCTCCTGGATGACTTCTTTTTGATGCTGGAGAAGAAAAGAAATAGGGCTGGAGAGATGGCTTCGCAGTTAAGAGTGTGTACTGCTCTGGAAGAGAGAGGGAGTTCTGTTCCCAGCACCCAGGATGGGTGGACCTCTAGCTCCAGGGTATCCGATGCCCACCTCTGGCCTCTCAGGCACTATACTCATGTATACAAAGCTAGCACTCAGACACATGCACACATAAACATAAACATAATGTTTAATTTAAACATTAAAAAAAGAAAGATTCATTCAAGTACCGTTGAGATTGTACTAATAAAAAACACAAGCATTCAATATGGGTTGGAGATAATACATTTGCTTCTCTTGTTTTAGAGAAACAGATGTGAACCCCACATTTACTTCTTGGTGTGTGTGTGTGTGTGTGTGTGTGTGTGTGTGTGTGAGAGAGAGAGAGAGAGAGAGAGAGAGAGAGAGAGAGAGACCTCACCTCACTCCAGAGATGCAGGAAGGATTTGCACCTGCTCCCAGTCATGAGTATTTTTTCAACGTGCCATAATTTAAATAGAATTTGTAAATACCTGGCCATGTAAATAATTCAACTCTGCCACGTTTAGCAAAAGGCTTAGAGAGACGGTGTTTTAGGGTGATTAACCACGGCATTTGTGGCGAGTTGCCTTTTAAATGAGGAAGTGGGGCAGAGATGAAACCACAGTTTTTACAATGGCTGATCCAAAAATTGCCTTAGCCATAGTTCAGCAGAATCATGCCCTGTCTGCTTTGAAGGAAGTTGAAACTTACTCACTTAGAACTAGTTCAGTCTCCTGTGGGTCAGACAGGAGTGGACTGTGAGGTGAGGCGGGGATGGTGACAGCTTGCCTGCTGCAGAGGATGTATAATATTTGGAGATGTTAATAACATATATATAATATATATATATATATAAATATATATGTAATATATATTTTTAATAAAAAAACAAAAAGCGGAATAATAAAGGGACTCCGCGTTGTTATAAACTCACCCAGTGAAGTCCATTCTAAAGACAAATATGTTAAAGTGGTAAGATCCCCTTCATGAGCTCAGTGCCCCACAACAGCCCTGCCATTCGTTGTATGGGGCACCTATTAACCGAAGGCCACACTTGGAGAAATAATGGCAGAGATGAAAGTTCTCACTCTCTTTTGATGTCCGCTTCCAGATGGTAGAGCCTAGAACCGCACCCAGGGCCTGGCAGAGTCTGTGGATCTCCAGGCAGTGCCCTTGTAGAGTGGCCCTCAACATGAGACTCCTGCCCTTCCTTATTCCTCACCCCCGCTAAACACATGTGCAGCACAGCCAGGGGCGGGGCATTTGCACGGTAAAGACAGCTGTAAGGCCTCTCGGCCTTTGGATACTCAGAGGGGTGGTAGAAGTGAGACTCTTTGGTATCTGGGATGTATGTCCTTCCTGCCCTGTTGTCCAGGTGCCATGATTTGTGATATAAATTATATATATATATATATATAATTAAAATATATATATTAATATATATTTTTAATGAGGGGTGTCAAAAGTGTGGGTTGTAGTTCTGGAGAACAGAACTTATACGACAGGTGGCTAGAGCCAGTTCTCTGCGTACCTGGCTCCTTCCGGTGTACACGTTGACCCTGTGTCACTGAAACCATGTAACTTGACTCTTTTCTCTTGCTTTCACCCTGGTGTCTTCCGTCTTTTTGTCACCAAGCAGTTTGCTCAGCAGCCACACTTATCTGGCTGCTTGTGGCTTGCAAAGGGAATGAGAGAGTGTGCAAAAATAGACACGCAGGTGGTGGTTGTCCACCAGCTGTCATTGCTGAGGCAGGGGCAGGCCAGCAAGTACTTCGGCGCCCATATGTTCGCTGAGTCTGAGTCTGTTGAGCTTTACAGAGCCATGACTCCCGCTTTTGTAGAGTGAGGAGCCTGTGTGTATTTGGAGAAAATCAGACGCCTGAAACGCACATGTCAAGCGACTATGGCTTTAAGTTTAAGGAGAGCAGAAGGAGGGGGTTCCAGCCGTTCTGAGGTTGCCTCCCTCAGAGACAGACCTTAGCTGTAGTTCTGTCAGCAGCAGCTGGTCTCTCTGTTGTCAGCCCTGGTGCCCCACCTCAGCTGTCCTCATCGGGCATGGTGTCAAAGTCACGTGAGACCGACTGGAGGGCAGCTAGTGCCAACAGCTGGGATTTGCCCCTTCCTTTTGACTGCAGGGTTCTACTTTCTTGCTCTTCTAAATCTTAATCCCCCTCTTGCTTAAAATCTACCATGTCGTTAAGTGTGAAGTGTATGGAAGGCACAGAACTGATTGTGAACGGCTCCCATCTCCTCTCAGCCCTGTTTACTAGCTCTTCCGCTAGGACAGTGACGAGTGAGGCCAATCCACTTAGCAGGTGAGTTACTAGGAGCTTGCAGCACAACTTCGGCTAACTTAAACATGAAAATTTTTTATGTTTCAAAATGTAATAAATAACATGGAATGAATGTTTTCAGTATTTTCAGATAACTTCATGTGTGGATTTTTTTCTGATTTAAAAAAAAAAAGGTAATGCAGTTGGTTATTGTTTTCCAGAATTTTGAAATGACTGCTTTTTGTGTGGCAAACAGTTGTCTCCCTTTTCAGAGTCGAAGATGAGACAAAGAAATGTTGCACTGAAAGCAGAAATGAGCCTGGTAACCCTTCTTTCCACCCCAGTTCCCTTTCCACTGTTTTAGCTGTTGTCTAAACGTTTCCTCAACAGGCAGATACTCCAAGGAACTTTAAGTCTTTCATATTGTCTAAAGTGTTTCTAAATTGGATGCACTTGGTTGCAGGGAACTTTTCATTTGCGCGGTTATGCCACTCTGAACGGGAACTGCAAAGGTAGGGTATGTGGTGATGGTTTCGAATAGTAACAGAATAGTAACTTGCCTTTGCAAGTGGAGTTAAGTACATTGTTTCTTGTCTTGAGGCCAGTGCCCAGCTTTGGAGAAAGTGAGACTCAGAGATAGAAAGGAAGTGAGGAAGAGGACGTTGATTTTGTTGATCTTCAGAGTGTGCCAAAGATAATAAGGCAAAGATAGAACTCTAGCTTGGGGCCAAAATTGGTGGGACCCTGGTTCTGCCCATCACAGTATACCCCAGTGGTGGATACTAGCGTTGATGCTGAAGCCTGGGTCTCCGATGTGCAGTCACAGTTGTATGCTGTTGTTTTGGTCTGTATGAATAGGACACATAGAGAGATATGTTCAAAAGCACGCCTGACTGAGGAGAACACTGAGTCACCGCAACAGGGCGTACCTACCATGGGTTAGACTAGTTAAACAGATCAAGAGGCAAGCATTGTTAGCATCCTTTCTTATAAGCTTCCTCTTGCTCGTATTGATCTAGTTTCATAAATTAAGGAAAAATATATTCCAGTATGAAGATATGAATTTTGTTGTTTTAGGCTTTATGATTCTACTAAAAAGCTGTTGGTTTCTAGTGAAGGCCTTGGCTACTCATCAGAACTGAGTCTTCTTGTCTGTTCTTTAGTGTGTGTGTGTGTGTGTGTGTGTGTGTGTGTGTGTGTGTGTATGTATGTGTTTCTCTGTATTTTGACTGATCATTTCTGTAATGATCTTCATATCTATTTTATTTCTTGTTTAGCTGCTATAGTCAAAACATTTTACAAGGCGTTATTAATGAGACATAAGTACTATGTCTTCATAGCTATTTTTAGAAAAAAATATAAAATAAAAAGAAGCTAAGCTAGGGGTGATAGCAGAGAATGTGTGCATTCACGTGCCGTGTGCTCACACAATTCTTCATGTAAAGTAAGTTCCTCAGAGCAACCATAAGCCTGGGACTACTGGCATTCTGAAAATATTCTTTGAAACATTTTGTTTGGAAAATAAAATGCTTAAGATTATACTGTTTTGCAGTTAAGAATTATACTTCTCTTAAAAACATTTTTTTTCAGTTTTTCTTATTTGAGAAAAGTTACCAGGCAGTGATGGTGTGTGCCTTTAATACCAGCACAGGGGGATCTCTGTAAGTTCAAGGCCAGCTTTATTTACAGAGTGAGTTCCAGGACAGCCAAGGTTACACAGAGAAACCCTGTCTCAAAAAACCAAAAGAAAAAGAAAAAGTTATCCATCTTGTCTTTGGCTATATTTTCAATTCAAATGATAGCCAGTGTTTATAGTGATTAATAATGCTTCCAAATATTAATATTTGAGTGTTAACATTAGAAACATTTTGAATGTTTAAAATTTTAAAACTTTTAAGCATTGTTTAAAATGTCTGTATCACTAATTTCATTGAGAAATTTAATGCAGAAAGAAAACAAAACCAAGTTCTTCTGATTTTTATTGTTTCCTTAGTTCTTGCCCTAGATGTGACCAGCATTGGAAGTTAATATGACTATAGCCTTCTAAAATCCTTTCCATTCATTCACTTAGCTATAGGATATAAAATTTATTTAAAACATGAGTATTATACTTTGAATTCTGCCATAGAACTTAGCCCATCTCCCCCAGTTTAGCCTCATGTCTTGAGCGTTTTCCAATGCTGGCTACTGTAGGACAATGGTATTCTTTTTAGTCTGATAGAGTATTTCATTGTGTGCCAGCTTCATGGTTCATTCAGATTCTCTGTAAATACTTTCAGAAACAATGTTAGAGCTTCATTATTATATATAGACTTGCAGGTACTGAGGTGCCATCTCCAAACTAGCACACAGAGATAAAAATCACTGGGTCAGAGAACCTGCAAAGGTAAAATTGCTATGTGGCCAGAGCCTTTCAAGAAAACAGCGTACCAGTCTATGTTCCCTCTCAGCACTGTATGGGGAACCCATTCCTCAGATGTCATCTGCCTTGCTGTGTTTGACGTAATTTTGACAGATTGCTGTAATCTGTAAAGAAAATGACCTCCCAATCTTATTATCTCATTGTGTCTTTCTGCTTAGGTAAACATTTGGTTCTTATGCTATGTATTAAGGATTTTAGACTTGTATGATATTGTTCAAATATGGAGAAAAGCTAAAAGGTGATATCAGAAACATTCATTTCATACCTCTTACATTTAATAATTGTTAATATTGTATCATTTTCCCATATAGGAGGCAAAGTAAATTGTAGCTATCATGAAACATTGCCCTTGCATCCTTGGATATACATTTATCTCTGAAAATAAAGATATCCCAGGATGACATATTAAAAGTAAATGTTTGAAGATGAGTTTTATATTGTAGAATACCCTTATTTTTCTTCCACTGGGGTGGATGGTAGCTTTAAAATGCTAGAAACCTTACTTACTGCTTATGGATTTGGTAAAATTATTAGGAAAAGGAATAATGTGCTTTAAACTCAGTGATGAAATTTTATGGCTGTATAAAATGTAAGGCTAGAAGCAAGAGTCTGTGATAAATGGCTGATAACATGCAATGCGTTTCTTGGTATTTTATGGAAATGACAGCAAAGGGCTTGAACTAGGCAACCAGCGTTATAAGTAGCCTCTGCGTGATTGTTTGGACTCCCTATTCCTGTTAGCTAAACAAACCTAAGACAAAAGGTTAGGACAACTTTTACTATATGGTATAGTGTTTGTTAAATAAATGGTTGTAAGTGAGGCTGTGGGGTTCAGATACACACCAAGACCAAGTTGTATAATTATTATTATTTCTATTTCTCAGATATAGAAAGGATGTGTAATATAATAGCTTGCTTAAGTCGATTATTGGACAGAAAAGAAAACCATCACAATGTGGTAATTTTGAACAAGAATGACTCCCATAGACTCATATATGTGAATGCTTGGTCCCCAGTTGGTAGAAGTGTCTGGGAAGCTTTAGGATATGTGTCACTGTGGATAGGCTTTGAGGTATCAGACGATTCAATTCATGTTAGTTAGATCTAATGTTCTACTTCATGTTAGTTAGATCTAATGCTAGTTAGATCTCTTTCTCTCTGCCTGGTGGTTTTGGATCAAGATGTGAGCTCTCGGCTCTTCCTTTGCTCCAGCGTCATGGACTCTCACCTTCTGTAAACCTTAAGCCAATTTAACCTTGGCTGCAGTGTTTTATCATGGCCATAGACAAGTAACCAAGAGGCATAGCTTCTGCCGTATGAACTGCCACCTGCCCTGGAGCCTTCCTTCCTGTCCTGTGTCATCACCGAGCCCATGCACATCCTCAGAAGGTCACTGGTAGAAAGGAACAACACATGTGTATTACTTTTCTGCTTGTGACAAAGTCCCAGATAGGAGCAGTCTCAGAAAGATGGCTTTATTTTGGCTCACAGTTGAGGGTATGGTCCATCCCAGCAGGAGTTGGAGATGGCTGGTCACATGGTAGCTCCAGCCAGGAAGCAAAGAGAGTGGCGTGCTAATTCTGAGTCCTCTTTCTCTCTCTTATTCTGGAAATTCCCCTCCCCCATCCAATGTAATGTGTTACCTACATTTAGGGTGTCTGTCCACCTCCATGAGTCCAGTCTGGAGATTCCCTCAGGTACTTGCCCAGACGTTTATGTCCAAGGTCGTTCTAGATCCTCTCAAGTTAATAGTCGATATTGTCTTCCACAGCATGCATCTCATAAAAAAAAAGAATGCTCATTAATAAATAGGAGGGTAGGCAAATGATTGACATGAAGCACCCTTCTCGGAGACAGCTTTAGAATTTTTTTCTATACATTTTTATCATCTTAAGATGTAACAAGAAATCATGATAAATTGGGTGGGCTAAACAATCTTTATTCGTTTTTCATAGTTCTGAGGCTGGGAATTCTGAGGTCAAAACACTGGAAGACCTGGTGTGCAGTAAAAGCTCTTGTTTACACATAGCCATATTCTTGCTAGCAGGGAGACAGAGAAGGAGAAAGAAAGGGAAGAGAGGGGGAGGGGAGGAGTGAGGGAGGAGAGGGAGGCAGTCTCTGATACCTTATCTTTAAGACATTTTCACCAGTCCCAATTAAGAGCTTCTCTGTCATCTCTTACCACCAGTGTCCCCACCTCCTAAGATCATCACAATGAAAATTACTCCGGCTGAGCTGACCATGGCTTGTCATCTCTGTGTTCCTCAGTAGCTGGCCAGGCTTTAATTCCCTGTGGCTTAATCAGTCACTTCTCAGCTTTCCAACTTCCAAAACTCAGGACATCACTCGCCTGTTTCCATCTTTTGCCTTTTTAGAGTTGTCCCCTTTTTAATTCTTTATACTGATTTTACTCAGTGTCTATAATAAAAATTCTCTCTTCTAGTATTGCTACATATATTTCAAAATCCTTGACCCATGCTGAATTAATTTTAGTGCAAGAAAGGAGAACATTAATTTTAGTGTCAGAATTGAGAACTCTACATTTAGTTTCTTCTTCTAATTGGCTAGACAGTTGTCTTAACAATTTATTAAGTCTTATTTTCCCCCGTGGTTTGCAGTTCTGCTTCTATCATACTCTAAATCTCCACTGCTTCTTTATTTATTTATTTTTTAACATATCAGATGGTATACCTTTCTGTCTGGTAATGATAATTCCTCTTAACCCCTTGAAGACAAAGTTTTCAAACTCTTGAGTTAAACAACATGATAGCCCCCATTTAGTTAATCTTTACTTCACTTGTTTTTACATTTCTTCAAATGGTAGTCACGAATAAAGTTTTATTTCTAATTAGTTTTAGATATACAAAATACAAATGCTTGTATGTATGCGTACATGTAATTGTAAATGATCAACCTTCACTGCATCAGAACCCCTGTATGTCACACTTCATCTAACTGAGGAAACTCTATCATCAGTGGGCTTTTCAGGTGGCGAGCATATGCCAAGAATGGACAGCAGTTGGGCTTTGAACCTGTTAAGGATTGGCTGTGGTTGAGTCTACAGAGGGTACATTGTTGGGGTTGTGTCAGTTCTGCATGGCTGGTACTAATACCAGGACCAGTTCTCTTGGGGATAAATCTTCCCTTCCTAAATTTTCAAAAAAGAAAAGAAAAGAAAAGAAATAAAACATGAAATTGAAGATATACATACTCTGAGTCGTAGGATCAGAAAGTAAGTCTACGAGGGAGAGAGTCCTGGAGTTGGCTGAAGGCCACATTCAGACATGGAGTCCATGGGTGAATTTCTGATCCTACGACTCAGTTTGGTTTTGGGTTTAGTAAAGAAAGGAAACCTTAAATCTGTTATGTGACTTAAATAGGAGTTATGTTGAAGCTATGGCCAAGTTGACCCACGTGTTTCCTTCAAGTATACGTTTATTGGCCCAATAATAATGTTATTTCTGAATCAACAAAAACGTTATCTTCTTGGGTCTTGATGAATGTGAAACTACACCTGTCCTGGCTTGTTTTATGTCAGCTTGGCACAAGCTGCAGTCATCAGAGAGGAGGGAGCGTAAACTGAGAAAATGCCTCCATAAGATAGGACTCTAGGCAAGCCTGTGGGGTATTTTCTTAATTAGTTACTAATGTGGGAGGGCCCAGCCCATTGTGGGTGGTGCCATGCCTGGCTGGTGGTCCTGGGTTCTGTAAGAAAACAAGCTGAACAAGCCAGAAGAATCACACTAGAAAGTAGCACGCCTCCACGGTCTCTGCTTCAGCACCTGCTGCCAGATTCTTACCCTGCTTAAGTTCCTGTCCTGACTTCCTTGGATGATGAACAATGATATGGAAGTGTAAGCCAAATAAACCCTTTCCTCCCCAACTTGCTTTGGTCATGGTGTTTCATCCCAGCAATAGAAACCCTAACTAAGACAGCACCTAAGCCAGTTTTGACTTTAGAAATTATTTCCCTTTAGGAAACTGATACACCTTAAGCTTAGGCTGAAGTTTTAAGTAAGTCTAGAGAAATTTTCACAAACACTGTTTAAAGACCCTCCAGATTAGTTTAACTGAGTATGATTATAGTCTGCCTCCCAGGGGTTCATGTGTTGGAATGTGGTCTTCGGTGTAGGTAATAGTTGTGGAGACAAACCCTGACTACAGCCGTAGGAGGTGACTGCAGTTGTATCAGAGGAGAGCTGTGATAAATGAATCTTGGTTTTATGAAAGGGAGAGAAAGGAAAAGAGACTTATCATATATCTACATGGTCTCTGCCTGGTGGTGCCATCTACTGCCTTGGGACACTTCCAGCAGACTGATCATCAATAGATATGGGCCCTTGACTTTGGACCAGAACTTTGAACCAAATTAAACCTCTTTTGCTTGTAAGTTACGGAGCTCCAAGCATTTCACTGTAGTAATAGTGGGAGTCTCAGAAAGCCAATAAATACGAGTAATTTTATTGATAGAATTCATGATTGGAGTACAAGGGTACAAATAAATTCATGATTGGAGTACAAGGGTACAAATAAATTTGCTTATAAGTTACGGAGCTCCAAGCATTTCACTGTAGTAATAGTGGGGGGGGGGTGTCTCAGAAAACCAATAAATATGAATAATTTTATTGATAGAATTCATGATTGGAGTACAAGGGTAGAAATAAATTACAGCTTTCAACCTTGAATCATGTAATTATAAGTAAAAACATAAATGAGGTTATAAGTGTGAACAGGAATGAAGTGTGAACAGGAATGAAGTGTGAACAGGAATGAAGTGTGAACAGGAATGAAGTGTGAACAGGAATGAAGTGTGAACAGGAATGAAGTGTGAACCGGAATGAAGTGTGAACAGGAATGAAGTGTGAACAGGAAGGCTGTTGGATGATGACCGCTGTTAGGGTCGGTGGGAAACAAAACAGCTTGTGTTGGATTTGCCTTGGCTTGAGATGATTTCAGACAAATGTCGGTTTTCACCTCCACTCACTGGATCTAAGCAGTCGGTTCTGGATTAAATGGACGGACTTGGACATCAGTGGCCTAGGAACCACCCACCAAGATGAGTGCGTAAAATGGAGTAAAGCCCCCTGAACTCCAGTGGGATTCGCTGCTGTGCCCTCACCTCACTGTGGGACTCACCTCCCTCAGGGGACCAGCCTTCTTAAAATGCACAGTACAAGTCGTGCCTTCTCCTCCGACAGTGAGTCACACAGTGAGTGGTCTTCCTTCTGTTCTCCTGCTGGTACATAATTCATGCAAAAATATGATCTCAGCTGTGTCAGCTTCAAAGGGAGGCATCCAGGCATGTGTCTGGAAGGATTTGCTCAGAGACCAGTTCTGTCTCTCATTTTACAACTAGAGACTCTATCTTTGATCATGGCGGTAGCAAGGAGCCGAACGCAACTTTTCAATTTCCAGCCTTATAAAGATGTCTGCTCTTTTTTTTTTTGATTTAAAGAAGATGAAGGCTGAGAACATCTGACACAATCTCTGATTTATCTTTGTAAGCTAATCTTTTTTTTAAAAAAAAAAGTTATGTGTGTGATGATCGAAATAGCTGCTAATATAATATCCACTACTCACCAAGTCTTTTGATGGTTTAATCTATGGTGAGTTTTGTCCCGGCCGAACAGAGCGGGATTGTGTCTGCTGTGTGAACAGCCTGTGCAGCATGAAGCGTTAGCAGGAAGAAGCAAAGGAAAGCAGTAGTCTGTTACAAAGTGCCCAGCGTACCTAAGACACTCATACTGGCAACAGTGGAGGTGGCAGTGCCAATGGGTACAGTCAGCATTCGTGGCAGGTGGGACATTCTTAGGAAATTCTGTGGATTACCTCACGAAGCTCTGTGACGCGCATCCTGCCTTTCCTTCTCATTGATAGATGTGGTGATCACGCAGACAGAAGTACAGAGGTCCAGCTCAGATCTTTTTATGAAAACCAAACAGGGCACATACTTGCTGTAGAAAGGGGCAGCCTACCTATCCCTGCTTGCTTGCTGGCCGGCACACCTAGGACTGGGTGCTGGTACCATGTTCTCAATATTTCCTCTTCTTCCTGTGCAAAATGAGAATGCCGGGGAATAATCCCTTCCAAGAGGGAGGCGCCTTTTTTTTCTTTTTGAACTGGGCAAGCAAACTGGGTTTGGTGTTGGCATTGAACTTGAATCTTTCCTGGCTCAGAGGAGCACTTGGAGGTCTAACCCTTCCATGGTTGGGAGGCAGGATCAAAAATAATTCTGTGGCCATCTCACATGAGCATGAAGACCCTGGAGTCCTTTAACTGTGAGAGAGGCAGGCGAGACTTGTTTTTGTATTGATGAACATCTAGCACTTCCCAGCTAGACTGGCCATCGAGAGTTGCCCAGAAGGGACATTAGAACAGGGGCTCCACCCGCCTCAGGAATTCCGCATCCAGCAGGCTTGGATCAGGGCTGCATTCCTAGCAAGTTCTCTTCTGGCCCAGGAATCCAATTTGAGACTGGCTCATCTAGAATATCCCTATATTCAAAACACTGCACAATACGTTCGGAGGTAAAAGGGAGGCCTGCCCTTTAGCTTAGGGGAAGACTATGCCAAGTGCCACCTATTAACACCAAGAGGGATGTTGTACCCCTAGGATGACGGTACCATTCACTGTAACCGCAGAGGCTGTCACGGTTGACAAAGAATCTCACATCTACTGGAACTGAGGAACTCCTGATCACAGCGGGATATGTCTAACTCCCTTTAAAAAGAGATTTATCTTTTTATGTATACAAGGGCTTTGTCTGCATGTCTGCTTACAGACCAGAGAGGTATCAGATTATGAACTGCTGTGTGGATGCTGGGAATTGAACCCAGGACCTCTGGAAGAGCAGCCGGTACTCTTAACCACTGCACCACATCTCCAAACCCTTTCTAACTGCCTTTTGATGGTTGTGCTGGTTACTTTTTTGTCACCTTAAAACAAGCTAGAGTCACTGGGGATGAGGGAACCTCAACTGAGAAAATGCCTCTATCAGATTGGCTTGTTGGCAGGGCTGTGAGGGTGTTTTCTTCACCAGGGAGTGTTAGAGGAGGGCCCCACTCACTGTGGATGGTGTCATCCCTGAGAAGACGGCCCTGGGTTTTGTAAGAAAACAGGGTGAACAAGCCGTGAAGAGCAAACCAATAAGCCAGTAAGCATCAAGCCATGTTTTCTGCATCTGTTCCTGCCTTCAGGTTCCTTGCCTTGCCTTCCTTCCTGATGGATTATAAGCTGTAAACTGAAGTAAGCCCTTCCTCCCCAAGGTGCTTTGGGTCAGGGTGTTTTACCACAGCCAGAGAACACAAGCTAGAATGATGGTATTAGAAGGGAGGGTTTATGAATTCCTATTCAAGTCTGCAAGATGGCTGAGCAGTAAGTGTTTGGCATGCAAGCCTCAAGGCCTTCCTTACACCCCCAGATAGAGAGAGAGAGAATATTTCACTGAATTGTTTTCTAACTCAACATGCGAGCTGTGGGCACATGTGCCATGTTATGCGTACCCACAAACACACATGTGCTTATACATAACAGTAATAATTTTTAAAAATGTATAAACTCATACCTAATTTTCAAGATAATTATGTATGTCTTTGGAGATAAGAACAGGTGCTTAAGCACCTACTTAACCAAATTTCTCTCATTAGAGGCATTTAGGTCTTGATCTATTGGTGCTTCTCACCACATGAAGCGTCATCCACTTGGAAGGGTGTGGGACGAGGGCTATTTCTAGAGATAAACCTTTGGGGGCTGAAACCACGTTTTTTTGCACTCACAGGGCACTAGAGTACACCTTTGCTTTTTTTATTTTATGTTTTTTTTTGTTTGTTTTGTTTATTGTGGTTATTTATTTTCCCTAGGACATAGGCTGGCCTGGAACTGGCTAGGTAGCCTAGGTTTATCTCGAATTTCTGACAATCCTCCTGCCTCAGTCTTGGGGTTGAGAGTTGAGATTATAGGCAGGCACCATGCCACAGACTCCTGAATTTTATTTAATGTTATTCATTTTGAGACGGTTTCTCTTTATACAGTCTGGGCTGGCCTTCCGTGTGAGCCCTCTGCCTCAGCCGGGACAGTGCTGTGTGCTCACTGCTCCAGCTCACCCGGTAGACGCATGGTAGTTATGAAGGCAGACAAGTGGGTAACTGAGCACACTGCAGGCCGATGAGAAGATGAGCCGTGAGCACGGTAAGCCACTGCCAGTGTGTGGGGCTGGATGTCAGCCATTTTTCTTCGTAACCCGGTTCAGGCTTACACAGATTGAGGAAACTAAAATGTCTTTTATTGCTATTTTAAAAGTTTGACCCTTAAGTAAGATACACAAAGGGCGTAAAAGGTAACACACCGCTTTGCCCTCTAAAAATGGTCTGGTCTTGTAGTTTATAGGGAAGAGAATGAAAGCATAGAGTTCCCACAGGACCCCATTTTTAACTTATTAATAATATCTTTTATTAATGTAATGCTTTAACTGCAACTGATGGGACCACACTAATACATTGTGGACTAAAGGCCGTAGCTGAAACTGATGCTCAGTTTTGGGGCTGTGCTCTTTGTACACTTTGGTGAATGTGCCGTGATGTGCAGCATCCATTATATTCCCTACAGAATAGTCCTGCCACACTCCACAGCTGCTGTGCTCTGCTTGCTAGTCCCTCCCCCTCCGCCACCACTGTTTGTTTCTGAAATGTCATACACACTGTATTTCTGTGAACATAAAATTTCAACTTACTTGGTTAGAATTTCAACTACACCTGGGAACATAGTTGCTGAATCAGTGATGAAAATGTGTAGTTTATAAGAAACTGCAGGACCATTTACTAAAGTGTTTATATTGCTGTACAGGGGTTTTCCTGTCCCACCAGCTAGCTCCTGAATAACCACATGGAGACTTCTTATTAATTATGTAAGCTCGACTGATAGCTTAGGCTGATTACTAGCTAGCTCTTACCACTTAAGTTAACCAATTTTTATCATTCTGCTCTTTATCTCACAGCTTTATCACTTTTGCTCTGTACTGCCCATGCTGCTTCTTGTCTGTCTGTCTGGCGGTCTCTCCGTGCTTCCACCCTTCTTCCCAGTCCTTTTTCTTTCCAGCATCTTCTCTGCCCAGAAAATTCTGCCTAGTTATTGGCCCTTCAGCTTTTTATTAAACTAATCTGAGTGACACATCTTCACAATGTACAGAACAATTATTCCACTGCACACTGCTTCACTGTGGATGAGAATTTCTGTTGTTCCACCCCTTGACCAGTGAATTTTTTGGTTTGTTTGTTAGTTTTTGTTGTTGTTGCTGTTTGGGTTTTTTTTTTTGGGGGGGGGGGTGTCAGTCTTTGACTGTGGGCAATGATCATGGGTGAAAGTCTGCAGATTTAGATGACATGTGTGACTTTAAATGACTTATCTGATACTGGGTCTCTTTTCTTATGCTTATTTTCCATTTGCATGTTTTTGGGAGCAGGATTTCTGTACTGTCTTTTGTCCACTCTTCAACTGGGCAGTTTTCTTATTGTTAAGTTTTGGGTGTTCTTGTAAGGGTAGTTCCTTTCTCAGACATGTTTTGTAAAAGGTGTTTGCTCTGTGACTTGCTCTCTCTGTCTCCCAAATGTATCTTTTCTAGAGGAAAGGTTTTTAATTTGAATGATTATTTTTATGCATGCCTGTAGTTTTCTTGAATGGAAAACCGTGGTCACATGTTTGTCTGAACTTGTTTCTAGGGTATGTAGGAATTTGGTACTTAGTCTTCTAGGGGTTTTATTCTTTTCGTGTTGGGTCTGTGGACAAAGGTGTCTAGACACTCTTTCTTTTCTTAGTTTTGTGTATCTGGTTATTAAAGACACATTTATTGATAAGATATCCTTGTTTGAATTCCTTTTGCTGCACTATCAGAGATGAGTTGGCTGTGCTCATGCGAGTATCTATAACAGGGTTCTCAACATATGGGTCACGATTCCTTTCGGGGGACTAATGGCCCTTTCCCAGGGGTTGCCTAAGACCATCATGAAAGCACAGACATTCACTTAATAATTCATCAAGTAGCAAAATTAGTTATGAAGTAGCAATGAAAATAATTTTATGGTTTTATGTGGGGGTCGCCACAACATGAGAAACTGTATTCAGGGTCACAACATTAGGAAGATTGATACCCACTTCTCTAGACCCTGTGTTTTCTTGTCCCCCCTCCTCCCTCGTGTGTGCGTGCGTGCATGCATGTGTGTGTAGGTTAGAGGACAACCTCAGGTGTCGATCCTCTTCTTCCATCTTATTTGTTCAAGGTCTTGTCATCTGCTGATGAATAGGTCAGGCTAGCTGGTGCACAAGCTTTCTGGGATTCTTTTGTCTGTGCTCCCATTTTGCTGCAGGAGTGTTGGGATTACAGAGCAAATGCTATGATTCTGGGCTTTACATGAGTTCTAGGGACTTGAACTTAGGTCCTTAGCTTATGCGACAATTGCTTTATCCATTGAACAGTCTTCCTAACCCCTAACTTGATTTTCAACTGTAAATTTGTGTCAGTTGCTTTGCCTCTTCTTGTAGATCATATTTATACCCTTGGCAGTTGGTCTGTGATGAGAATTCTGTCCTTCCAGGTCTTCCTTGTGGCATAGTGACAGGAGAAGCAGTGTGTCATTTCCCCTGCCCTTTCCGCTTACTCATCACTACCATTCATTGGTAAAGTCAAATCTATTCTGGTCAATGAGTTTAATAAACTCGGAAATGCAGTTACTTTTTTTTTGTTTTGTTTTGGCTTCCAGGAAAGAATCGTACCAAAAGAGTGAGTACACCTAAATTGATGAAGAATTTTTGGTCTGTTCCCTAGTTTATAAAATTAGAAGTAATGTTGTTATTCCTACAGCAGAGTACTTTTTGTTCCTTAAAACAAGTCAAACCACACACACACACGCACACACACTCACGCATACATACACATGCATGCGCACACACATAAACACACACACTCACACAAACCATTAAAACACATGAAGTGAGGGAGAGCCTTGAAAGTCCCCATGCCTTTCAGAATTCAGGCCTTTTTTTCCCCTCTTCATTTTATACTTTCTCTAAAGCAATTAATTATTATTGATCACCTTGCATGGAACTGTAGAAAATATTGATCCATTTGTTTTAGACAATTGATGAGTTTCCGTTGCAAAAGTTTCTATCTCCTTGTTTAATATTCTTTCCTAAAAACCAGCCAACCAAGGAAACAGTGATGAGGTGGAATGTCTGCAAGCTAGTTTTATATAGAGAATATCTCTCTAGTCCGTGTGCCCACCTCATACAACTCCAAAGCATTACTCTAAATCCCATCACGATTTTTAAGATGCAATGATAAACACAATTTGTTAATATGTTTATAAAATGTCATTTACAATGACAGTATCAACAGACATGCTAACACCGAAGGGGAAAATTGCATGTAGATTCCACCCCTAGACCAAGAACGATAGGCAACTAATGATTGCAAAGAGAAGAATTAGTCTCTTTCTGGGATGAATCCCCTAATTATTCAATATAAAGTGGTCATCCCTGTAATTATATATGCACAGCAACACTAAATGAACTCAATAGATTGTACTTGTTTATATGTTTACATATGTGTGTATATATGTATACACACACACACACAGACAAAGAGGCCATCAATTTGAGAGGGAGTACGAAGAAATGGAAGGCTTGAAGGGAGGAAATGGAAGGGGGAAGTGATATAGTTATATATGCTTACATTTTTTAATGCTATTATTTTATGTGTATGGGTGTTTGCTTGTGTTTATAGCTGTACATCACATGAGTACCTGGTACCCTTGAAGGCCAAAAAAGCATGCTGGACCTCCTGGAACTAGAGTTACAAATGGTTGAGGCTGCCATATGGCTGCTGGTATTCAAATCTGGTCCTTTGGAAAAGCAGCTAGTGTAGTTAACTGCCAAGCCATCTCTTCAGCTCTGGCAATTTTATTTTAATTAAAAAATTAAAATTTACAAAAGAGTCAAATACAATTGTGAGATGCTTTTTCCTCTGTATACCCCTCACAGCTTGATGTTTATTCTTGGCACATTGTTCAGTGACCTCTGAAAGCCTTTTAAACCCACGCTTCTTATTTAAATTCGGTACCCCTCACCATCATTTTCTAACCTACCGTGGTTATAACTTGTGGTGAGAATCCCACACCACTCCAAACTCTTTTTCGGTCCTTTGTGTGTATATGGAGCATAACACCTTTCCAAGACATTGAGTGGATTTACTCCATTTTTTAAAACCAGTAGTTGCAGTAATGTTGTCTTACATGATAAATCTATAAAGGGAAAGAGTTGATATGTCTTATAAATCATCAATGATCTTAGCTAAATAGTCTGTTAAATGGCTTTATAAGTAGTGGGCTTGATGACCATTGTAAATACATGTGTCATTGTAGACTTATAAATTGAGAGAGGCAAATACAGAATTGGCTTAAGTTAATATAGTTGTGCTAGCTTTGCTTGGATCATTGTACATGTGATGTGCTTTGCTAAATGGTTACTGCATCTGGAGATTTACATTTAAAGTATATTTCTTTAAATATATAAAATATAAGTCACCATGTGGCTACTTCTTTTTAAATAATTAAAAATCCCAACAGTCTGGAATGTGTTTAGATCATTTATAGTTAATGTAAGTATTTTGATGACTATGGGTGTACAATTGTGTTACTGTTTTCTACATTCCTTCTGTTTTTACTCCTCTTTCCTTTTCTATTACATTATTTTAATTGTTTTAGTATTTTATTTTTTACTTATCTATGGATTGTTGGTCCCCTTTGAAAATAACTTTTGGTGGATGTTCTAGGAATTATAGCATGCATATTCAGTCTACTTAGAATTAATTTTGCACCACTCCAAGTAAAATATAGAAAACTTTTTAAAAAAGTAGTCACTTGATTCTCTCCCACTCGCCTGTAACAGCCGTGTGTGTCACATCTGCCTAGGCTGAAAAACCCACTGATGTCATACTTCTTGGCGCCAGCAATCATACACATTTCAAGAAGATTAGAGGAAAACCACTTGTTATCCTTACCTGAGTATTTGCATTTCTACTGTAGTTCTCTATGTTGTGAAAATGCCAGTCCTTCCTGGTGTCCTTCCTTGCCCCTGAAGCACCTGCTTTGGGAGTTCTCTCCATTGACCCGCTGCCTAGGCCGTCCTTGATGAACGTTGCTGGGAAGTCCTGGTCTGTTACAGCAACACCTACCTCATGTCTCCGCCTTCTGTTGTTCTCTTGTACTCTGCTGTCCATACACCAAAGAGTTTTCTCTCTGAGAATATGGATGTTTTTATTTAGAGAAGGGTTGGAGTTTGGGGGCCTGGCCTTTGGGGCATGCTCCTGAACCGTCTTCTTTAATTTCATTTTTAATTCTGCTGGAAATTTCATGGCTGACTGTTCTGCAAAGATAACATCCAGTGGTTAGAGCTAAATTGTCTGTTACCTTGAACTAGAAGTCCTATCTCTTTTGTATCTTTTCCCTCCTAGAGGTGAGTCAAAGGTAAAACAAAATTATCTGGCTTTTTTTTTTCATTTTCAAATGCATAATAGGGGGTGAAAAAGCTAGTCTTCGCTGTAAAATTGTAAGTCCAGTTCTTCTAGCAGGTTCTACCTGTTCCTGCCAGTCCTGGCCTTGAGATTCACTTACAGAGACAAAGACTATCTGATAAATGCTAGGTGTATCAGCAAAACAAAAACAGTTACCAAACACGACTGCTCTGCAGGTCAAAAGGGCTGGTCCCAGATGGGACTTTGTATTTTTGTGTTCTCGGAAGCATGATTTATGGTGCACTGAACTTTGATGTCCCCAGAGTAACTGGACTCATTCGTACACACTGTTGTCATTGCCGTTGCTTTCTGGTGCAGCCTCCTCATCTGCCCATGACCCAGGCAGGAGAGCAGGACTATTTCCATTTTGCTTTTGCCTTCGATCACATCTAGAGCAGTGGTATTAATTGATTAATTAATATTTATCCTAAATTTAATGAGTACAAAAGGGTCTTCCACAGAACTTAAACCTTGTGGCCACCCAGCCTGCCTTTCTGGAGGCACACACCTCTTCCTGTGTGTATATAAGTATAGATATATAGTCTGTCTCCGGTTCCTACTCCTCTGAATGTGAAAGCCACACACACTGCCCTGAACTGTACTTACCAGGCATTTTAGGAGTGTTCTAATCATTTAGTACTTCTTCTCTGAAAGAACACTTAGGTAGTTTTCTCCCTCTTCTTTTGGCTGTGCAGAGAGAGAACAGTGAGTATTCTTGCCTGTATGTCTTTTGACACATGTACACATGCTATCCTCATAGTTTAAAGTGTCCCCTGATTGGCGGAGGAGTTGTAAGTCACTGTGCTCCTCCACAGGTCAGTCCCATGAGATAGTAAGATCATGTAAAGTGGCGAGAGATGTCTGCTCCGCTAGAGATGGTCTGATACTCGATACAATGACATGGTAGCTGGTGTTCTTAGTTAAACCAGGGTCTTCCAAGAAAAGGGATCACAGTCTGTTGGTTCTTCACACTGTCCCCAGCACCCGAGAGACCACCACACAGACCTCTTCCCCATGGTGAGTGCTGAACTGATAGTGAACACACCACTGTTTCTGTGTCTCTCTGTCTGTCGTCTCACAGATGCTAGGGGTAGGGGATGGTATAAACCCGGAAGAACTACATTAAGAGCATTGTTTGGTATAATACTGTTATGTCATATCCTCCACTTTATCTACAGCTGCAGCCTAGGTCACATTTTGCATGATCAGCAAGTGTGTTTCACCCA
This sequence comes from Myodes glareolus, assembly GCF_982192425.1. NCBI lineage: Eukaryota > Metazoa > Chordata > Mammalia > Rodentia > Cricetidae > Myodes > Myodes glareolus. The sequence goes on from NC_142046.1 coordinate 49,982,616, forward strand.
AGAATTTTTTTGGTTGGAGGCTTCCACTTAAACGTTCATAAAGCAAACTACAGTTTTAGCTTTACAGCTAGGTCGGATTTCACAGACCTGGCTTCGTCTTTCTCTGTCAATTTGCAACCATTATTACAGGGTTTGAAGTGGTTAGGCCTTTTCTAACACTACATATTGGCAAGTCGTGTCTCTGTTCTCTTTTGTCCCTGTGGATGCTATTTATGGTTCTCTTTCCGTCTACCAAGCTGGGAGCTGTTAATTCATGCTTTCAACACACCTGTCTCCAAAATCCCTCCGTCCAATCTGCATTTCTAATCCAGTAGAGGGAGAGAAAGATGACCTGATTATTTCATAATTGTGTCTCGAGTGTCGATCAGCCTGCGGTGGGCAGAGGAAGTCATGGGAAGAAAACTTCAACGAGGCAGATGGAGTTCTTTTTAGGGGGCGGGGAAGTATGGTAGCCATGGAGGAACATTCTAAAGACTAAGCGGGTGGCTTACTTGTGTGTTGGAAACAGTTTTTTCTAGTCACTGTAGAAAGAGTCAACTTGTATTTAAAACTCAGTGAGCTTTGACTATGTGCGTTCTGTTTGTAGTTAAGACCAATTCTGATGTGGTTGCCTTGGCCCAAGGTGGGGTGGGGTAGGAGCGGGGCTTGGAAAGGAGGTCATAACAACTGAAAAGGGAAAGGGAAACACAGCAAAAGTAGGTTTAGAGAAGGAATGGCCATTCAAACCGCAGAGCAGAGACTTTGGTATTACCCCCCGTCATTACAGAGTACCATACTCCTCCTCTTTGACGAATACCATTTCCAGGTGAAATCTGTCTTCAGGCCCAATCCCACCTTAGAAATGTGGAAAGCTTCCAGAGAGCTTAGCATTGAGCTCAAATGTGGTTTCTCTTGGACAACCCATACCCTTGGCTTCGCACTGACCCCTATTCACGTCTCCCAGGGATATTCTTCTTGGCCCACTGGCTGGGCCCATGAGCGTTCCTCTGCCGGAACTGTCCCACTCATTCTTGGTCAGTCATATCGTTTCCATTTCCACTGACTTCTCTCTCCTTCACTTGCTAGTTGCCTCTTTAGTCACTCTTGCTACTTAGCACAAACTTATCTTTGTAATGTGTTTTGATCTCTCCATTTAGCTGATAACCCACTTTAAAGGCCATATCTTATAGTGTTTTCTATCTTCAGTTGTGGGCGGTTGTTATTTTTGTTTGTATCATCATCACGTTCCAACAAGTGGTCGGCTGGGGTGGCCACATGACATCTGTGTGATACCTGCCGGTAGCGATGGTGACCACATACTTGTTATTGAACGTATGGTGATAGTTTATATTGAAGATGCCTAGTATGCTTATTTATGTGTCTAAATCAGTATTTTCAAAGGTGAAACAAGTGCTATCTTTGTCTTCCTGTATTTTGTTTAAAAATTAGCTTACCCATGCAGAAACAGAAGCCTGCCTATTAAATGCTTATATGGTTATCAAGATGTCAAAGCAAGGCAGTGGTTTAGGGAAACTTCATTTTAATTTTGTGAGTTAATTTGGAAAAAAAAAATAACAAGAGTTGGCAAATTTTTGAAGCATTTAATGAGTACATTCATTTAAAAATCCTCCATGGGATGTTGAAGAAGCTGCATCTACCTCATGTGAGGATTGTGCTAGCTCATGCTCTACATGGTTCCTAATGATACAGCTGGGGCTCTCTTTAGACCCCAGTCATATGCCAATGTCTTGTGTGTTGAGTTATATGGCCTCCCGATGACCTGTAGGTCACTGTGAGAAGCCCTTCGTTCACATCATAAGGAAGAGAAGTTGCTGACAGTTTCCCACTGTCTCCTGTTCTGTCTCATAAAGGAAGTAAGCCATGGTGGTCTTGACCCACAGTCGTGAGACTGAGGGAATCCAAGTACTGGAATGAAATGAGTCTTTGGAAATCTCAGTGCCCTTCCCGAGTGATACACTTCCTCCAATAAGACCACACCTCCTAATTCTTCCTAAACAGTTCCACCAACTGGGGACCAAGCTTTCAAAGGTATGCATCTATATGAAGCATTCCCTTTCAAATGGCACAGCAGGCTTCATGAGAACGGCTTTACAGGGACCTACGTAGCCTTGGTCCACTGCTATTGCTTCTGATGCCATTAACCAAATTCTTTTATCTTTATTCCAACTTAGCGACTTTTTTTCTTCTCTCTTTTCTTCACAAAGAATCTTGCTGTGTAACCCATGCTGTCCTAAACTTGTGATCTTCTTGTCTGTCCCTCCCTACTGCTTGGATTCCAGGTGTGCACTCCTATGCCTTGCTCAAAATACAGAAGCCTTCCACAGTGAATGGAGCACCGCTTCACCTAAGACAGGTTAAATGGCTAACTTTCCGTGCTGTGAAGCGTTAGTGCCTAACATTTAGGATCGTCTCACGTTAACACTGCGTAGTCATTTGATGTCACTCTGGTCGATTTTCTGGCAGAAGCAACTGAAGGCAGGATACTTATTCTGGCTCACAGTTTAAAGGGTGCAGTCTCTCCTGGTGGGAAGGCATTGCTGGAGTAACTTGGTTCATGATGTTGGGGTCCTGTAGCACACAGAGGGCTGGAAATATGGGCTTGATTGCAGCCCTTAAGGTCTCCCGCTAGTGGGCTCCTCCAGTGAGGTTTTATAGTCCAAAGATTCCATAACCAAGCAGCTGAATATCAAGACCTGACCTGTAGGACATGTCCATGCAAATCATAATAAATATCCTCTCTTCATTTATATACACTGCTAAAGTTAAAAGAATAATATATTTTCCATTGGATTGATTATTTTCAATAATGAATTTTGAGGTCATTTTAAATTTACAGTAAGTTGCTAAATGGGACAAAGAACTTTTGCACTCCAAGTTTCCCTATTTATTATTATTTTATTATTATTAGTTTACTGTATATTATGGCAAGTGCTTGCTCTGTCAGGTGTGTATGTGACCCTGACTACTTTCCTTTGCCTTGGGAAAGCAAGATCTGTCATCCTGTTACTCTGAATCACTTGACTGTGCCCTTTCCCCAACAATAATATTCTCCTTCATAACCTTTGTGCAGCACTCATACTTAGGAAACAAGCTGCCCTTCAGTTCATAATATCAGCATTGTATACTCAACACTAGATCTTTTTCTTTCTGCTTCAGGATCATGTCCAGGAGTATACATTGTATCTAATTGTCATACCTCTTTGAACTCTTTTGATTAAAAAAAAAAGTTTCTTAGTTTCCTCCTGTCTTTGGAATCCTTGAGGGTGTTAGAGCACAGGGCTTTAATTATGCAGAGTGAGCATTCTGATGTTTGTTCTGAGTAATTTTAGTTAACGCATTTTTCAGAACCCAGAAAGAATGCTGTGCCCATCTCAGCAATCGCATCTGAGCCCTGAGATGCTGGCCCGTTCACTACTGGTGATGTTAACCTCCATCCCCTGGCATGTTGATCTATGACAACTTTAATCACATCCATTTTACCGTTTTTCTTTCGGAACCAATTAGTATTTTGTGTGGAGAGTTTCAAAGATTTCTGCCACATCCAGCTTCTCATTAAAACGCAATCCATCATCCTCAGTGATGACCCTCACCTGCATCAACTGCGTACCTCTGGGTGGTAGCAATTCCTCCCATGATAGCCGGCATTCTGTTAGGTGACAGATTGCTGCACGGAGGCCGCTTGTTCTTCCCGGCCATCCAGCTAGCTTAGACCCAAAATAACCACACAGAAACTGTATTAATTAAATCACTACTTTGCCCATTAGCTCTAACTTCTTATTGACTAACTCTTACATTTTAATTTAACCCATTTCTATTCATCTGTGTATCAGCACATGGCAGTGGCTTACTGGCAAAGTTTCGGCATGTCTGCCTCTGGTGCTGGCTCCATTGATTCTTCCTGACTCTGCCCTTCTTCCTCCCAGAATTCAGCCTAGCTTTTTTCTGCCTACCTAAGTTCTGCCTTGCTTTAGGTCTAAAGCAGTTTCTTTATTCATTGATGGTAATCACAGCACACAGAGGAGACTCCCACATCCTTCTTCCTTTCCTTGGGAGGCTCTTTCAGATCTCTATCTTTTGAGAATTTTAAATGTGATGCTCCTGATTCTAGACCTAAGCACTGTGGGAAACAGGCCCATGTAAAGCAGGGGCTCACGTGGACTTGCTAGTCATTGTAACGTCTGTGCTTGGACAGTAACGCTGTGTCTCTAAGCATGAAGGTGCTCATTTTCTGTCGATCCTATTGTCCCCATCTGTTCTTCTGTGGTTGACCCTGAACTCTTGTATTCCAGTTTTATTATGGGAAGAGGTAGACAACTTTACACTGGAGCAAACATGAAAGCTGAAGCCAAATCTTTCTCCATAAGTGAGGGCATTAATTTGGAAAACGTTGCTTTACTCTCTACCTCAGACTTGGAGTAAATTCCTAACTTCAGGCCCAAAGTGTTTCATTTGTAGATGAGTGGGCAAAATCCAGATACAAAAGCAGAGTTTCCTGGCTTGAAACACTTGGCTTGGGCCGAGTTAAAACTGACAAGGGAAAGATAAAGATTGGGTTTCCTGTATCTCCGGTCCAGCACATTTCTCTTTCATCAAGTTCCTTTCTGTCCAGATAAGGCTGGAGTGGGTGCTTGCCATTCTGCCTCTTACTTGTCCACTTTAAGCCTCGTTTTCTCATGAGCACTGCCACTGTCTTCTTTCTTAAGATGCCACGGTGTCGCCGATCAAATTTCTGTCAAGTGTTTTTGTGACCAGAGGCCATTTTGCTCCTTTAGGTGACTTTCTGTGCCTTGAATCTATTTTGAATTGATTTTGGGGTTTCCTTTTCCGATGGCTATTTAAGCATCAAATCCCATTTTCTTGATAGCGGCTGCTATGCACTCACACTGGGTATAATAGAGTTCAGACTAACTCACCCTTGCTCAGAAGTATTCCCCCCTTTTTTTTTTTTGAGGCATAGAGTCTATACTCTCATTTGGTTTCTTAAATATTCATGCTGTCTTGGCCAAATACACCTTTTATGGAATACAACTCAAATAATCTTTTAAAAAACTTTTGATTAAAAACATTTCCTGTGTATGCATGCATGTATGCCTGCATGAGTTTGTGTGCACCACATGGATTCAGATGTCAGAAGAAGCTGAATCTCCTAGAAGAGGCAATTGTGAGACACCTGATGTGGGTGCTGGGACTGAACCCAGAGATATTCTACAAGAGGAGTAAGCAGTCAACTTCTGAGCAACCCCTTTCACCCCACAATTTGATAGTCTTAAGCAGTCTCACCACAGAGAATAAGCAACATACCTTATCGGAAGTGTCCCAATTAGTTTTTGTCAATTTTGGACGTACCTGGACAGAAGAAATCTCATTTAAGGGGTTGTTCCTATAAGATTAGCCTGTGGGAATGTCTGTGGGACATTTTCTTGGTTGTTGATTGATGTGGGAAGACCCAGCTTACTGTGGGTAGTGCTGTCCACAATCAGGTGGACTTGGGCATTATGGGAAATGTAGCTGAGCATGCCAGCAAACAACATTCAATCTTTCATGGTCTCTGCCTGAGTTTCTGCCTTCAAGTTCCTGCCTCCAGGTTCCTGCCTGAGTTTGGCTTCCCTCAGTGATGGGTGAATCCTTCAAGCCATGTGAATTATAACCCACAAGCTTCATGGTGTTTGTCCCTGAAATATCAAATTATTTGGGATAAGGAGTAACAATCATTTCACTACTTTTTTAAATTATTAATTTTGTATTTTGAGATTATAATTTCATCATTTCCTTCTCTCTTTCCCTCCCTCCAGGCTCCCTGATACCTCTTCTTGCTCTCTTTCAAATTCATGGCCTCTTTTTTTTCCAATCAATTGTTGTTATCTACATATATGTATACAGCAATAATACACACATGCATGCTCCCAAGTACATAAATACAACCTACCCAGCATGTATTATGTTGCTTGTATGTATGTTTTCAGGGCTGACCATTCGATATTGGATAACCATTTGATGTGCTCTTCCCTGGGTAAGGATTTTCGTGGTAGAATTACCACAGGTAAAATTTACTTCTCATTCCAATTCATTTAACAAATCTCATTTATGAATACATTACAACATTCACAGCCCTGGAATGCTTTCCATCCACTATTTTCACACATTTATTCAAGCCTGCAAAGGGCAGGAAACTCTGGTTCTGTAACCTTTGGGAGAGCGAGCCCTGACACAGTCCTGGTCCTTTGCCTGTCAGTGCAGTGAGTGTCCGTACCTTCTCTATGATGGAGATGGTGGTGGTGTTGGATAGAGTAAGCCATAAGCCTGGCTTTGTGATCTAGATGTGTTCTCAGAGGGTGGCTGAGATGATGGGGGGTGGGGATATGCCTCCATGTTTGCACTTAGCTGCCTGATCCAGTTGAATGCAAAGACATCTCAGGGACCAGACGGGAGGATTTCTGCCAGAAAACAGCTGCGTTTATTGTGTATTGTTTCAGTCTCCCTGTTGTTGATCTCTTTATTACCTTATGTATTCAAAGAGAGTAAGTATAACAATGTGCCCTAAAACATAATGGGAGAAAATTAAGAGAAAAGATAAATGATATCTAATATGCTAATATAGACGAAGTACTTCATATTTTGTAATAGTTGCTTAAAACAGCAATTATCTTGAAGAATAAAGCTTCTAATATGATTTCGGTTGTGTGCATATTGATACATTAAAAAAAGAGAGCCAGGTGGTGATGGCACACACCTTTAACCCCAGCACTCAGGAGGCAGAGGCAGGTGGAAGTCTGTGAGTTCGAGGCCAGCCTGGTCTACAGAGTGAATTCCAGGACAGTTAGGGCTACACAGAGAATTCTTGTTAAAAAACAAAACAAACAAAACAACAAAGCAAAAAAAAAAAAAAAAACACCAACCGACCAAAAAACAAAAACAAAACAACAGTCACAGGTGTTTTATCAGCATACTTATTCTCAAGCTAATCAGACAAATTCGGGTAGTTTGTGTAGCCATCTCTTCTGTTGTTTTTCAAAAGCAGGTAATTGTTTTCTCTTAAAATGTTCAGTGTGGAAGACAATAGCTAGACTCTGATGCTATGTGCTCAAAGTCGGTTACTTCAATCCTCGCTGGCGCTTATGTGGTTTGAAGCCTAGTTTGAATGCCATGCATCTTGGTTAACAGAACCCAGAGGCTCCTTAGCAAGTACTTGGCTAATTCAGTACCATGGGTAAAATGTGAAAACAGAATCTTAAGCTTTTTGTGATCTTTCTAAAAATAGGAATTATAAACTGTACTTAGATTTTAGCTCACTTGAGAATTGCAGGGGAAAAAAATCATAATTTCTTGTTAAATTCTTTTAAAAGGATTTATGTATCTGCATTTTGAAATATACCACAGAAGAGCGTATTTATAACAGAAAGGGCATTTCCACTCACTCATTAACGTTTATGCATAGAAAATGGAAGGAATCATAGAATCAACACATCACTCTCACAAATGCTTGTTAACTAGTGTATAGTTAACATTTTGTTATGTTTACTTTCTCTCTGTATATATATTCCTAGATATAAAATTTTAAATATATGTGTGATAGCCTATGTATGATTTTTGTCATTCATTTGTAGATATTCTATTTTATCCTTCGCTTCTATAGTTAAGAAGACCCCCCTAAGATGAGCGTTCTTCTCGCTGTCTGTGCCAACACCAGCAACCAAAAGAACCAAAAACACGGCTCTAACCCTAAAAGGAAGTACGATATAGTTATTTTGGAGCCAAATTTGAGTGACCATGCCCGGGAAAACAGATTTAGGTTACCCCAAATTTCATATTGCGTCGTGGAAGCAGCTCCATAGCTTTAACAGACAAAAATCATAAAATCGAGAAAAGTATAAAATACAGTGGGTCTGAGAGGCAGTTGCAGTGGGATGGGTGAACTTTCCTACAGTCCCCCGACGTTATCTTAGGAGAATCTTAGCCCTGGGATGCTGGAAGCTAAGTGGTCTGCGAAGCTAATAGATTTTAAAAGGTCTTTACTAGCCACGGGATGTATGTTCTGATGCAGAAGTGGGCAAGGATGGCTGTTTGGGGAGTTAAAGCTAGCTTGGGACAGGAAAAATAGCCCTGGACCTGCAACATTCCAACCTCCTCACATCACTGTAGCCTCTGCAGACATGCTTCTTTCCAGGAATCCTCAATGACGTCATCTTACCACACACAAGCTGGGTAATTATGTACTTAGCAGCCAGTGCCTACCATAGATTTCCTATTTGACTTAAGAAGCCTAACCTGGGTTTCATCCAATTTCCTACAACCCTCTTAGTTATAGAGGCAGCCTCTTTAAATTCTTCCGGTACTTCTTCTACAAGCACCTCCAAATCACAAAATAACGTATTACTACAGTTCTTAAATTATCATACCTAATATACTGATAGTCTGTTCTTTAACTTTAAACTTTAAGTTTCACAACTTTAACTTTTTGTGGTTCTCCACCATTTCTTCCCTCTATCTTACCTTTATGATTTTATCTTTATTTGTAAATCAAAAATTGGTTGTCTGTAATGTCATCAGGATATAGTGATATTTATAAAAATAAAATTATTCCTTCCATTTCATTTGTTGTTCAAGTCCTATATTCATTTGTCCTGGACTTAATGAGTTCTGTGTGTGTGTGTGTGTGTGTGTGTGTGTGTGTGTGTGTGTGTACGAGTTGGTTTGGTGTTTATATGTGCATGCATGCGTGTACCCTGCATGTGTACTTGTATGCATAGGTGTGTGCATGTGTGAATGCCAGAAGTCAACACTGGGTGTTTTCCTCAGGGACTTCCCACCTTGATTTTTGAGACAGGGTCTCTTTCTGAACCTGGAGCTTACCCGCAGGCTAAGCTGGCTGGGCAGCTGGTGAGTTCCAGGGATCCCCCTGCCCCCACCTCCCCAGTGCTGGGATTAAAGACATGTGCCCTATCAGGATTTTTTATCTGAGTCCTGAGGATGTGAGCTAGGTCCTCATGCTTACACGGCAACGTTTTCCAACTGAGTTATCTTCCCAGCCCCGAACTTAATGAGTTTTTATGTATTTTTAAAATTTTGCTTATTGAGGCAAGATCTCACCATGTAGCCATGGCTGACCTGGAACTCACTTTGGAGACCACGCTGACCTTAACTCATAGAGATCTGCTTGCCTCTGCCACCTGAGTTCTGGGATTAAAGGTGTGGGGTACCAAGCTTCAGAGTTGTTTATTATTATTATTATTATTATTAGCATAATTTTTATTTATTTTTGAACTTCATAGATGTATAAATGAAATTTGGGCATTGTCACCCCACATTTCCATCCTCTAACTTCCCCTGATCCTCCGCCCCCCCCCTCCCGTCTCGTGCTCTCCCCCCAGCCCTAGGCCCTCTGGGTCTAATTAGTGCTGCCCACATGTGCATGGGTGTGGGGCATTCAGCCAGCGTGGGAGGCACACCACGCCCATCATTACACTTATCACGGCCAACCTTTCTTCTAAGCCTGCTGTGCAGGGTAATGGCCCAGTGTTTTGCATGTGTTAATTAATTCTCACAGTTCCACACAAAGAAGAAATTATTACCTGTCGGGAGATTTAAAGATACAGCACCACCACCCAAGCTTTAGTAACGCAGCCGGGAGTTGAACCTGGGTCTTTCCATTTCAGAATGGCTTCTTTCTTGTAACAGCTCCGTAGTTTGAAGGAGAATATTGAATCTCTCAAATCTCCTTGACATTTCCTGTCATGTTTGTTTGTTTTTCCCTAATCCCTACTAATTGATTATTTCCTAGGTACACTGACTCCCCTTACTTCCTCTTTTTTTATTTGAATTTTAAAATTTTTGGAGAATTTCATATATGCGTACTACATTTACTTAATTTCCCCCTCTTCTTTTCCCTTCCAACTCCCTGCATATCCCCCAAATTTATTGTGACTTCTATAATTTTTATTGTTACATACACACACACACACACACACACACACACACACACCCTACTGGTACAGTTGGTGTTGATCATAGGCGCATGTGTTTGGGCTTCTCCTTGTCTCCGCAATCTCAGTTGATTGCCTAGCTCATCCTCTAGACGTGGGGTCTTGTGAAATTTCCCCCATTGGCATGACAATGTATGGTATCATTGTGCGGGTCTTGTTTACACAACCACACTGTAAGGATTTCATAGATGCTGCAACATCCTTCTGACTTCTTATGGTTTTTACTTATCACTGTTTGTGAATCCAACTCGATCTTTATTTATTATTATGATATAATTGTAGTTTCATATGACTCAACTTTCACTTTCTATTTCTTTTGTTCCTCGAATTCTTTTTTTTTTTTTTTGTATTTATTTCTCTTGTTTGGGTCTACTGTTTTGTCCATCCTGTATCCATCTTCTTTTGTAGTTACATTCGATTGCCACGATGAGACACCATGGCCAAGGCAGCTAATTAAAGAAAGCGCGTAGCTGGAGGCTTACATAAACGTTCAGAGGGTTAGTCCATGTTTATTGTGCTGGTGTAGCATGGCGGCGAGCAGGCAGATATGGTGATGGATCATATCACCATGGTGGGTGAGCGCTCCCACCCTGATCTGCATCAGGAGGCAGAAAGAGATTGCATGCAAGTGGGGTGGAATGGGCTCTCTCTTGAAACCTAAAAGCCTTCCCCAAATGCCATACCTTCTCCAACAAGGCCACACCTCCTAATCTTTCCCAAAGAGTTCCACCAGCCGAGAACCAAACATTCAAATCCATGAACCTGCCGGAGCTATTCTAACTCCAAACCCCCACACCTTCTTTCATGGTCTGTCTGTCGTCTAGATCATGTCTGTTCGTCATTTCCTACAAATGAATGTTTTAAAAGTAATTACTGTAGATTCTGCTTTTTCTGTCCTCATTATTCCCCATTAGCTGGTCATTTTGCTACCTAGAAGATTCTGGGTCAACAACCATCTCCTTTTTGTGGCCGTTGTTGCCTGCTTCTGCCTTCACCAATGGAAACCCCTGGAGGAGGATTCATCTTCCTGTGTCATCTTCATGGCCTCTGAAGCTGCCTGATGTTGGGGAAGAGAGATTTTTGTTTTGTTTTCCAGTGCTGGCAATGAAGATTAGGTCCTTGGTTATGCCAGGCAGGAATTCTTCCCAGCAACAGCTGGATTTCCACTGTGCTGGGTATCCATTGACCTTTTTGGTGTGAGGATTTAGAAGCTCAGTGTGGGCAGTGTTCTCCTGTTGATTTCCTAGACCATGCCTTCCTTCAATAGCACCTTTTTCCTTAACGTCTGGAAATAGACTCGTGACAGTTTGAGGAAGCATCTTGATCTTTAATATTTTTTAAATATTTTTAAACTTTCAAATATTTGGGCTGTACACATACAAGTCACCCACTTTAATGTATGGCTTCTCTAAATTTTGCCAAGTATGATTGGTAGTATTAGTAATATTTTTGGTAGTATAGCTATCAAAAATATATAGTTATGCTATCAAAAATAAAGGGACTCATTACTGCAACTTGATACACCATTTTTTGTTGATATTCATGGGAGAACTGCCCTTTTCTGAATAGAAAGAGGAATGGATTGGGAGGTAACAGGGGGTGTGTTGGGGTCAGGAGGAACTAGGAGGAGAGGAGGGAGGGGAAACTGCAGCCAGGTTGTAAAATAAATAATTTTTTTTTAAAAAAAGGGACTCAAAGTAATAAAAAAAAGTAGTAGAAGAAGAAACTCAGCTGTCCATCAGTAGATGAATGAATAAAGTTTCTGTATCATGCTTCCTCTCTCTCTCTCTCTCTCTCTCTCTCTCTCTCTCTCTCTCTCACACACACACACACACACACACACACACACACACCATGTTCAGTCTTTAAAGGGAAAGATGCTGATACATGCTGCAACGTGAGTAAATTTTGAGGTCATTGCGAAATGAAGCAGTTACAGAAAGACAACTGTCCTGTGGTTTTACTTCTGTAAGTTGCTCGGATAATCAGTTTCATGGACTCGGACACGGCTCGGGGCATGAGGTGTTGTCAGATGCTGTGCTTTAAATGGGTAGGGAAGTTTCAGTTTTGTAAGACGCAGAGTTCTGGAGATGGATGGGGGTAATGCTTGATAGTGTGAGTGCCCTTCACATCAATTAACAGTAAATTGTGAAATGATTAGGATGACAGTATTCTTGTTCGATACATTTTATCTCTGCTTCAGAAACATTCAAGTCCAGTTATGGGTGGCACCTCCCTCTGATTCTTCTTTCTTGTGTCTTAAAAATCAGTTAATGTTTGTTTTTTGATGGTGTATTATGAGAAATTTTTCCTGGGGAGATGCAGCATACAAATGCTTGCTCAACCCAGAAAGGGAAGTCATGGGAGTCTTGAGTAAGGATTTCATGAAAGTCCAGCTTCCGTGAGTGAGTTTCAGTTGAGGTTGCTGCCTGGGAGTCTAATTGAGGGGCTACTTAAAGAGGCAGAGTCCGTTACTGCAAAGCACACCCCAACAAAATAACTGCAGCCCTGGGGCTCTCAGCACAGCTTGTGGGCCCTAAACAGGCCTATAAGAATCTCCTCTGGTCAGCTTGGCTGGTCATTTTCGACCCCCAGCAGTTGTTTCTCAGGACATGGACGCACACACACACACACACACACACACACACACACACACACACACACGCACCTGCGGAGAACATTTCAGTTGGGAAGGAACAGTCATACAACAGGTCGTATTTTAGGCATCTATAAGCTGGGCAGTTTCCCATCTTCTGAAGAGAAGTGGCCAGGCATTTCATAGAACATTCCGGAGTTAGCATTGACTGGTGCTTTTCTTCTGGACTGACTGGGACCGACCATCCATGGCTGTGGGAAGAGAGACCACAGAGGGAAAGCACCGTGTTGGTCCTGTCGTGCCAAGAGCATGACCCTTTTGCCGCTGACCTTGCTCACCTGGCTGAAGTAGTTTTTGCCAGCTCCCCCTCCAACCACTCATTCTTTGGGGGGAGGTCAGGTGAGAAGTGCAGTCTCTGCTTTGTCTCTCACTGTTGTTGCCCCACATCCACTATTAACACTGCTCCTGTGCCTGCGGAGTTGAGCTTTGAATTGGAATAACCCTGGGAGTGGAAATGGAAAAGATTTAATCGGACGGTGGGATGCAGCAACAGCAGCTCCAGAGGGTGGGAACCTTCTCCTCTCCTCCATCCTTACCTAGAGTCCCCCGTGTGTAACACACAACAGGGAAAGCCCATATGGTACTGCATTGTTATTAAGCACGGTGCCCGATGGGAATAAAAAAGGAGAGGGATAATGACTTGGGGTACCAATATTTGTCATTTTCAGTTTTGATCCTGTTCTTTGAGGAGTCTGCAGACATGGAAATACTTTTCTAAAACATTCTGGTTTGGGCATTTTAGCCCCTGGAAGTTATAGTCTATCAAACCAGTATTTGCTACCTCAAGCTTTAAATCTGTTCTACAGAACTGTTCTTTCATTGGTACCGGAAAGGTAGACCCTCTTCCTTGTGGTGTCGCCTTTCCCATTGCTGTCAGCATCTCCTCTGGTTTGGCTTATTCTTAGATGTATTCAGATCAGCTCCTTTACATAAGACATCTCCCCATTTTCATTTGCAAGTAGTTCAGGATTGGGTGAGGAAGCCCCGTTTGAGATACATGACCTTCAGGCCTCGGTGACTCCAAACACAAGGTATACATGTTTACATGAACACACAGAAACACATGTATACACACATAGATATATATGCATATTTATTTGTGTCTTTAGATATACTTATTTTATTTGTGTGTGGGGGGGTGTGAGTATATGTGTATATACCCACATGTGTGTGTAGGTTTCCACAAAGGCAAGAAGAGGTTGACTGAATCCTTGGACTTAGAGTTCTAGGCTCTTGAGAACCCCCTGAAGCAGAGCAGCGATCTCTCTTGGCCCTGAATCCATCCCCTCTGTAGTTTGGTTCATTTGTTTCTTTGTTTTAACACTTTGGATATGGGATACAATTACAATTACAAACTCAAATTACAAACTCAAATGGAGAAGATTTAGTTATTTTGTGTTTTTGCTTATTCATTTACTTTGTGGTTTGGGGGGGTTCAAACCAGCACCGTGTGTGCTACAGAAGCATGCAGCCCCTAAGTTACACCCCAGTCCTGTATCTGGTGATTTATTTGCTGCACCTGATTGTTTGCCAGATATCTTCATCAGAACTATCAGAACACGTGTCAAAGGGCTACAGGGCTGTGTTTTTCTTTCAGGAAGTAACTCCTCAGAGATAGAGGAACAGCGAACCATGGAGAGTGAAGATGAGTCAGGGTCTAGTATAAAATTAATTTGTGGGCAGGGAGGAACAGTGGTTCTAAAGTCAAAGTAGGCCTGTGAGATCAGCCTGTACCTTAATTTCACTTGTGAGTCATAGTGAGGCAAAGGGCTTGACCAAAATGTCAAGACCAAATCTGGCAGAGAAGACATAAAATTAACAGTAGCATTTTACACTTTGTTTTTGAATCGTCTTCAAAATTGTTACTGCCGCTAATGTAAATTAATTTGATTACCTTACCAGACAGTTCATTTATCTGTATTTAAACATTTTCAGAGGACATAATTCCACAATTTTGTAACAGAAAACCCTTTCTTTTCTCCTGGTTACATTTGACATACAGGAAATATAATTATTAGTTAAAATAATGGGAATGGATCCTTCTATGTAACTTCTTATAATTTAATCATTGACCAGTGTGGGGGAAAAACTTTATACTGTGAAAATTATTTTAAATTTAAACATAATCCTGCCTGGGTGATAGTGGTGCACTCCTTTAATCCTGGCACTCAGGAAGCAAAGGCAGGAGAATCTCTGTGAGTTTGAGACCAGCCTGATTTCCAGAGTGAGTTCCAGGACAGCCAGAGCAATACAAAGAAACCCTGTCTCAAAAAAACTAAAGCAAAAACAAAAATCCTTGCCTAGTATCTTTCAAAGCATTATAATTCTGCTTGTCAAGAGGGAAGAAAATTGACCTAGAAATAGGGAGTACATTACAATTTGCTTCTAAACGTGTCAGCAAAACAGTGGCTGTATCTCTCCTTTTCCAGGCCGTTTGGCTCCCAGGTTTTGTCTCAGGATGAGGTGTCAGGCTCCGAGAGCATAGCCTGACAGTGAATTTAAGAGATGTGCTTTGAGCATTACTAGGAACAGAAGGGATACAGTATTTTAGAAGCTGGGATCAGTGGGCTCCAACTCGCTTGTGAAATTGGGCTACTATTTTTAAAAGTACGAGTCGTGCCCAGAAAAGCATCTGGAATGAGGCACTTTTGTTGGAGAAATAGTTTGCACGGTGACTGCGCTTCTCCCCTGACTTTCTGGGTGAGCTGTTCAGAGCAGCACCAACCCGTGGAGGTGTCTCTGTGTCTCAGAGCTGAGGGAGAGAGGTGACTTAGACCCTTTTGTTGGCAAGTTCCCAAATGCAGTTGAACCATCTGAATTCCACAAGGGTTCCTGTTGACAGCTACATTTTGACCCCCGCCCACATCTTTTGTTTATTGTTTGAGAATTTCATACATGTGTATCTTTGATCAAGTTCATATTCTTTTCTTTCCTCCAGTTCCCCCCCCCCCCGATTCCACCCCCTCACTATTCCCTCCCAATTTTGTGTGTTCTCTCTTTCTCTCTTCCTTTATCCTTCGGGTCTACTTAGTGCTGCCAGAATATGCACTGGTGTACGACCGTCTGCAGGAGTCTGAGCAGTGTCTCAGGAGCTGTATTCCTGAAGAAAACTGTTTCTCAGCCAAGGGTGGGACTTACTCATCACCTCCGTGCTCCCGGCTGGAATTTGTCTGCCTTGGTTTCCTGCACATTTGTCATAGGTGCTCTGAGTTCATAGGAACAGTCTCCCTGTTGTGTCTAGAAACCCATTTGGCTGATGCCATCCGCTACCTTTGGCTTTTACAGTGTATCTGGACCCTCTTCCTTGATGACTCGGATTCTTTGGAGGAGGGTGTGATCTAGATGTCTTGTTCAGTGGCTGAGCACTCTGCAGTCTCTCGCCCTCTGTGCACTGACCAGTTGTGGGTCTCTGTGTCAATCACCATGTACTGCAAAAAGAAGTTCCTCTGATGAGGGTTGAGAGATGCACTGAGCTATAGGCATAATAGCAAGGTTCCAGGAGTTAGTTTAATATGATGCCCATTTATCAAAATAATAGTAGCCGGTTCCCCTATAGCCTTGACCTATTACAACTCAGGTTCCTGGCCCTGTTAACAGTGCTAGACAAGAGTTTTCTCTTATGGAGCAGGCCGTAAATCTAATCATAAAGTGTGTGGTTACTTCCATGACCTTAGTGCCATTATTGTGCCAATGGACAAATCATTCCAGGCCTGGACCCACAGGTTGAGAACCGCTATTCTAGCGCTACCTAGTAGTTATGAAGCTTCTACATTGGTACCCGGCTTGATTTCTCCCATGTTCTATGACTCGAGTATGTAGGGTCTGTCGCAGCAGCGTTATGCAGCCGAGTTCTGAAGGGTAACCCAGGGCAGTGGTATTAACCTGTAGTGTTTAGTATGGAGCCTTACTGACTAGCAATTCCTAGTAGTTTGGCATTCTTGACTTCAGATGTATCAAAATATAAGACTTTTCCTTAAAAAAGAAAAGAAACAGCATGAAAGTATGAACTGATTTTTCCTTTTACCTTATTCATATGAAGATGATAAGCCGAGTGTTTGAGAGATGCTATTTATACTCAGGAAATATAACAATTTGGAGAAAGAAAGGAATAGCTGGTTGGGAAGGCTCTCATATGAGCTCAGATGAACCAGAACAAGAGACTTCTTGTTAAAAAACATTCTCCCAGTGCAGACCACATCCAGGAGGAAAGACTGTTGGGATCAGGAGGATAGTTACAAATACAGTGGGTATGGGTCA
Source organism: Myodes glareolus (assembly GCF_982192425.1). Classification (NCBI taxonomy): domain Eukaryota; kingdom Metazoa; phylum Chordata; class Mammalia; order Rodentia; family Cricetidae; genus Myodes; species Myodes glareolus. The sequence continues at coordinate 49,999,509 of NC_142046.1, forward strand.
TTGTTTGCAAAGTAAAGCTTACTCTGCTGTGTTGAAGGGGAGATTGCAGTCAGCAGTCCCTCTTGTTGAAGGATGCTGGGGTAAAAGTTGTCTCAGTGTCCTTGGAAAGTGAGAAGTACAAGCATTACAAACAACAAACAAACAAATCCTGTCAAATCCCGGTAGTCTCGAGGCAGAGGCAAATGGATCTCCGTGAGTTTGAGGACAGCCTCGTCTACATAGCAGGGTCCCGTCTCAAAACTCCACCACAAAAACCTCAGTAACTAAACAAACAAACAAACAAACAATTAAAACTGTTAAACATCTCACACACAAAAAAACTCCTGGATCTTCGACTCTATTTAAAACCTATGCTAATTTGTTGTAGCACTAACCGAGCATAAAGCCCATTCCTGTATTGACACTTGGTTGGAAGACGGTCCTAAAATTTAGAAGAGTGTTCCTTCTAACGTTTATTCCTCGAATGTATACCAGTGCGTTAGTGCATCCAAAGTTAGCCCCAAATTCCTCTTAGACTGAAGGAAAGGAAATAAAAAATCAAGATGCTTTCTTTGATGCATTGAAGTGGCACCCGAGTGTAGGACGGCAACAGAGCGGTGAGATTGTTCTTATGAATAATTTCTGAGTGGATGACGTGTGTGCTCTGAAGTCACGTGACAACCTCATAAAGCCTGTGGATGTGTCATAACTTAGTCATTGTTGTTTATGTTGTTATCATTCCTGAACTCTCCACCAGAGTCTGGATGGGAGCCTAGATCTGAATTTTGAGCTTCAGCTGTCCCTCCTTGTGCTGCAGAGCAGAACTGTCTCTGCCACGTCGCTCAAAGTCTGATTGTAATGGGCTCACCTTGGTTCATCTGGACCTGTAGGACACTGGAGGGGGAGAGGTGTGCCCTTGACAGCAGCGTAGAGTTCGGTGCCTTCTGAAATCGTCTTTGAACTGATTACACAGTAAAATCATTATTGAAACACACTCCCCTCAGGATTCCAGCAAAGGAAGTAGCTTTACTTGTGTGTGAAAGATGAGTTTTGATACCTGTGGAATTTCTTAACACCTCAGTAGCTCACATACAAATGACCTACTAAACACTTTGCTGGAAATTTGTATGTATGTATGTATATCTATGTGTATGTATGTGTACACAGACACATGTATGTCTCTTTGTCTTCCTGCCTTTTTTTTTTTAATCTGTACTTTCTCTGCCTTTTTATGTATCCCCAGGACTCAGTTCTGGACACCATACAGAGCTGTGTAATGCCATCGTTTGGTTTTAGCCAATGATCCTTGGCCCAATTGTCCACTACCTTCATCTCTAAGGCCTCTGGCCACCTTGTGTCCTTGAAGCCTCTGTGTTACTGTTGTCAATCAGCATCATGTTTGAGAGGTATCATTTTTCTCCCTGCAGAGCTGAGATGTCCCTTCACCATTCTTACCCTTTATTGTCTTGTACATGCTCAGTCTTTCCCAACTGACTGTCAATTAGACTGCTATGGGGAACCCTGGCTCCACTCCTTGAAACCATCTCATGTTTGGCACTGTCCGAGGAGACTGCTTAGTGAGGAAGCATTGATTGGGCAAGAACTCTATGCACACCCCAAGTGTGAGTTAACTTTTTGGTTATGGTTAATATTCACTAGAATGTTGGCCTTGGTAGTGTTTTTCAAATAATCTCAGTGACTGTGTGTAGCATGATTAATAAAAACCCAGAGGCAGATATTGGGGTTCAACCTGAAGGTCAGAAAGTAAAACAGCCAGCCACTGGCTTCTCCCTTTACCTCAGTCCGAAATGATGATCCTGCCTCCAGGAATCTCAGAATGAGACTGTGTCTGTGTTTGAGAGCTGTCTCTTCCCATCTTATATTCCTCTCTAGGGCTGGGATTAAAGGTGTGCACCACTACCGCCCAGTTTCTGTGGCAGACTAGTGTGGCTACTGGGATTAAAGGTGTGTGCCACCACTGCCTGGTCTGTAAGGCTGACCAGGGTGGCTGTTTTACTCTCTGATTTTCAGGCAAGCTTTATTTATTAAAATATAAATGAAATATCACTACAGTTGTGTATAATAAATCTCAGATTGGGGCAGTGCTCTGCTATACTGGGAAATGTTCTGGAGAGTGGGGGAGTGATCTCTTTTTGTAAAGGATGTGGTTTAGCATTTTAAAGGTAAGTGTTAGATTATCAAGGAATAGCTGTAGAGAGACGGATGGCAGAGAGAAAGAGAGGCTTAGTCTGTCCTTAGGCAGAACCATGTTTATTCACAATGAGCGGATACTGTCACCCTTGTGTATGGGTGATCAAAATGTCTATAGAAGAAGATGGGATGCAGCCCTTATAGAGGTGGAAATGACTCCCATGATTCCCAAGGGAAGCTGGGAAATACAGTTTTGCAGCAGAAAACTATCAGTAAGTATCAGGCATTTGTAATATATATTTTATTAGTATTATGAATATATTTGGAAGGGCTTCCAGACGTTCTCCCTGCTGCATTCCCAGACTTTGTTTGCTTGTATTTATGAAGATCAAAAGACATAGTTTTCTATTTCATACAGATATGTCAAATTTTGTTTTTATAAGTACTAAATCAGATTGACAGAATTGGTTTAGGTCCAGGCCTTCAGGGACTAGATCTGACTTGGTGACAGATTTTGAGACTGAGGATGCTGAGCAGCGACGACACTGAGGTAAGTTAGACTCCGGGTGCCGTCCCAAGGTTGCCGTCGACAGGAAGGCAACATCCTAGTATATTGGACAGTACCGGGCAGTGAGGAACCGAAACTCTTCTTTAATTTTCTGTTCATTAGGCTGCTTAGATATGAGCTATGGTTTTTCACCCTGTAGGCCCGAAGTTTGTATAGTGTCAGGAGATAAATGTGATTATGACCAGCAAGCACCTGGTCATCCTGGAAGTAGAGAAAGAGGTATACGCTGAGAGGTGGTGGGGAGGGGAAGGAAGGGAAGGTGCTCAGAGTATCAGTAGGTTTCATAAAGTTATACAACTTCTCTGATGCATTTGGATGAGACATTACTGGACAAAGGTCAGAGGTGAGTGACAGGGTGCTGTTGTATTAAACTAGGAAGTGACATCCCAAGGCCCAACGTTGGAAACAATTCAGCCTGATGTGTGTGAGGCCCCCTTCGAACTTCCCAAGGCCTGGGAGCCCTGCGATCCCTTATTTCTGACAGCCCTACAGAAAGATCCAAATTAAAACTGGAGCAGCCTTCAGAAAGGCCTGGGCATGATTTTTGTCCAATAGAAATACAAGTTTATGATTTCTTCGAAGCTGTGTTTCCAAAGAAGCAAACAAGCATGTCCAGGGCTTTGCTGCCGCCCTAGTTCCTTCAACAAAAGCATGTTATGGCAAATGTGTTATCTCTTGAGTCCCTCTGCTGGGAGGGCATTTATTCGAGAGCACAGTTGGAAGGTTTATTGTGAGGATGGGATTTATTTTTTTTTTGCTACTGTTCCTGGTTTTGATCCTTGCAGAGTTTTGCCTCTCTCTGTTCTTGACACAACGCCAGCACAGCACGGGTTTGGGATGCTGTAGAGGAAGCACAGGCCTTCGTTTAAGCTGGCCGACTTTGAGGTCTGTGTAGTCTTTCCAATGGCAGAGAACTAGATCAATCAGCAGGTTTTTGTGGGGTTCCCAGTACAGCCCTGTTACTTCATTTAATGGAACCTGCTGCCTGTTTTAAAGGTCTAAGGCATCATTGCCATGTTGTTTCTTCTTTGTTATGGTGAGTCTGATGTCTTCTGAAAAGATGCTTTCCTGTTACCGTTTTTTTACATTTATTTTTGGAGTACACTAATTGGTGTTAGCCTTCACTGGCAGCTGAGAAGCGGCTCTCTCTGATAACATTTTGAGTAAAGAAATTGTTGCAGGGGCTTACCCAGAGCTTCGGTGTGTTTTTCAGCTCCACAAACCAAACTCAGTGATACAGAGCTTAACAGGTGTTCAGATGTGTTCCAGAAATGATGCTAACTGTGAAAGCAGTGTTGGGATGAAAAGTAACAGAATCCGCTTGACATTGGTTGGACAGAACAAATAAGAAGCACATAGGCCAGCGGTCCCTGCTCTGATACAGTGTTTGTGAAGCCAGTAGAGGCAGGCCGTTTCTGTATTTCTGCTCCCTTGACTGCGGGATGTGGGGTTTTGCTGTTGAACTTGCTTTTCCTTGATCTCATTATGTACCCGTCATGCTGCTGCTCCAAGCAACACTGTTTTCTTTAACACAGGATCAGGAAGAGGCATGAAGCCAGGAGGGGGGAAGCAGTGAAACACGAGGGGAGGCAGAACGCAAGTAACCAAATGACCATAGTGTTCTGTGGAAGATGAGCTGGATCTGTAGATCCAAAGGCAGCGGGAAGTTAGAAGAAGGTCTGGAAGAAGGTATAGGGGATCAGGAGGATCTTAGAGAAGGTAGCTCTTAGATGAGCACTGATGTATGCCGTCGGCCAGGGACCAAGAGGCAGTGGCCTTTAGACATGTGCAGGGTGGAAGGCCGGGGTTTGTGTAGTGGCTGTTCTGGAAGAGGGGTCAATGAAAATCAGGAAAGTGTCTGAAATGCAAGCCTGCTGTGCCCTTGGACAACAGCCAGTGCACGAGTATGATTTAATGTCGCCAGCAGGCCAGGCCGTCTGTGCCAGCACAAGGGCCAAGCGCCTGCGAGAGGACTGGCCTCCCTCTGGATGAGCTGGTGCTTGTCTCTTTGTGTCCTACCCCGTGGAAGGCCACTCTCAGCTGTGCTCTAAGTTGAACTTGGAGTTCGTGCATGTTTTGAAGTTTGAAGGTTTTTTGTTTCTTTTCATAGATCTAGGTAGCATTTCTTTGTGTGTGTGTGTGTGTGTGTGTGTGTGTGTGTGTGTGTGTGTGTGTGTGTGAAAGGGAGTCTCCAAGGTCCTGGCATCTCACTTCCCAGTTCCTTAATGCGATGTGCTGATATCATGCTGTTTGATGAACAGTGATTGGCATAGAAAGCTGATGATTTATATTTGCTTTGTTTTTCTTTTGAATGCTGTTTAATAAACCACACCGAGTTATTTTTGGCACAGATGGAGCAGTCATGGAGCTCAATTTTCGGGATAAAAAGCATTTAATGAAAAGAAATAGTGATTATGGAGCTAGGGTTAGCCTTCACCAGTCTCCATCCGAGCAGTTCCTTGCCAATCTGTGCTGTAAACGCAAGGAAGTGAAATTAGAGATTTGGTATGGAAAAAAGAGCTGAGAGTCCTAAAGAATGGCGTGTGTGGAAATATAGAAAGATGACGTGTGTGTGTGTGTGTGTGTGTGTGTGTGTGTATTCACACAAATATATATGTCCACAACATCCCAAAGGCTGGGGTGATGGCATCAGTGAATGATGGGGTCACTGAAAATGTAGTGTTTGTGTTGCTTCTGATTGTTGACATTTGACCTGCAGGATGAAAGGCATGAGAGTTCAAGTCTTCTTTGGGTCAGTGTAGAATTTTATGATTGCATATATATAGCATATATATGCATATAGCTCCATAGATAGATAGGATTGATTTTGAATCAGTTATTATGCCATGATTACATCCATATAGCTAATTATATTTTAGTATTACTATATTAATCTATGGCGAGGTAATAAAATGTAACATAGTTATCTTACTGTATTATTTGTTCTCATGTGTCCAAGTTATATAGCTGTATTTCTATCTGCGCCTCCACCTAAGTTGAAATTTTATCTGGACAAAACAAGATTGAGATGATCGTAACTGTGTGGCTACTGTGAAGGGACCTGTGAGGTTTGTTGCTTGGTCGACAGTTGTGCTGAGACATTGGGCTGAGTTCTAAGGAATGATTTTCTTGGCACTCTCTGTTTAGGTGGAATGACCTGCTTTGGGGGAGCTCCCTTACTCCCCTAGACCAGTCTGTGCACGCCTAGGCAGTGCAGTGCTTTCAAGCTCCAGCATGCATCGGGATTGCTTGGAGGTTTTGTGAGAAGCCCTGTTACTAGGCCCCACCCTTGGAGCTGTTGAATAGGGGTGAGGTGGGGCCAGAGGATTTGCCCTATAACAAGTTTTCTGGTGACATTGAGGGAGCTTATAGGAAGCTCACACTCTGAGAAGCATGGGAGTGAATGAAGCACGCAGCTCAAACACTACTGTGCGTAGGGGCCCTGTGAGGATCTCGGATAAACACTGACTCTGACTCAGCCTGGATCTGAGCGTGAGAATTTGCATTTTTTTCTGTCTTCCAGGTGATAACAGTGCCCTTGGGTTCATTAACCAACCCTTTATTAGGGATGGTAAGACCTGAGAAATTAAAACATACAGATGTTGAGTCCAATACAGCTCAGATGTCCTGAAAGCAGTTTTGTTTCAGTAAATCTGTACAAGGGAAAAAATTTAAAAATTGACTTTGGCTTTTCAATAGAGGTTTTTTTTTTTTTTTTTTTGAGGCGGGGGAGTGAAATATCATTTTCTCACACATATCCCACCATCATTCCAGACATTCTACGGCTCTTCTCAGAAGTTCTGTAGATAAGAATGCCTTTGCTCACTCGGTGAGAGTTTTGCCCTTCAGAAAATGCTTCCTTGGTTCAGTCTACTCCTGTGCTTTAAATAAGAAAACCTTCATGTTCTTTTATTTGAATAAGCTTTGATGTTTACTTCCAAATTGAGTTCTTTCTCATAAACGCTCCCAACAAAGAATTTGAGGGTATAATACCATTGTGTCCACTCAAGCACTTTCTGGTCATGCCGCTGGAGTTATGTCCAAGGAATTATATAATAAATAGGCAATATTAATATTTTTTTAAAAAAAACGGGGATTTCTGTCCTTTGCCTGCAGCAATTTAGGATTGCATTAAGAAAATTAATTGCCTTTTATGAGAAAATTCTGGTTTCCTTATTAACAACAAACTGGATATTTTATTGTTCTCTCCGTTGACTCATACAAAAACCGTTTTGCTGCGATGGGCTGCAGGTTTGCTTTCTGTTTAATTTTCATCTTCCCAGATTCCATTGCTTCACTAGTTTAGATTTTCTTCCATGAAAGAAATAGTCTCACAGGATCAGCAGTAGCTCACATACCCGCTAGGAGATGAAAATCTCAAACCAGAAAAGCTGACTCTTAATACTTCTTTAATCTTCAATATGTTATCTTTTCACACACAGAGAAGAAAGCCTGTAGATGCCTGCCTGTATGCCTGTCCCTGTTCATGTCATGTAGTCAGGTGATACAGTTGCATTGCAGGGAAACCATCTCCAGAAGGAAAATAAGTAACTCACCATCTCACAGCTCCCAAGAGATCAAACTGGGATTTGAACATATGTAGGGAAGCCTATCTTCAAAGTTCTGTTTTCTTTTATGTGTAAAGTTGTCCTAATTCACATGCCAGCTTCTTTGTTTTGTTTTCAAGGCAAGGTTTCTCTGTGTAACAATTCTGGCTGTCCTAGAACTCACTCTGTAGACCAGGCTGGCCTCAAACTCGCTCAGATCCACCTGCCTCTGCCTCTCAAGTGCTGGAGTTAAAGGCGTGGGTCACGACTTCCCAGCTCACCTAACAGTTTTTTTGGAATAGTGTTCTTAGAACATGGACATTAGACCAACAAGAGGAGGTTTTAAATGGGAAAGGGAAGAAAGAAACTCCCTGGTCACTCATATCTCTTTAGTTCCTGATCCAGCAGCCACCAAGAACTCTGTGAGCCGTGTTACATGAATCTAGTCAAGATGAGAGCCCAGTTGGGGCTAGCATCCCACAGTTTATATGGCAGACTTGTAGAGAACACGGTCCTGGGTTGTGAAGCCATCCTCTCTGGGCTTCAGAACTGTCTTCAGATCATGGCTGAGGTGTTAGAGTCGAGGCTCTCCAGTCCTCTCTTCTTCTTTGCTGGCCCTGTCCCAGATATCTGTGGGGGAGGACTGTGGGAATGACCCAGCAGTCCGGAGGGTCAGAAAGCCCTCTCTGTCTTGGTATCATGGAACAAGTGTGCTGACTCACGGCAGTTCAGCTTTCTAGTCCACTGATATCGCTGATGCTGCAAATCCAGTTTCTCATTCCCCATTCCCATCACCGTGAAAGATGCCGCCTTCATTCTGGCCCCTCCTCATTTGTTCCTAGTCATCCTTTATGGTAAACCAGGTACGTGGAGCTCAGGCTGTTGTGCTGGCAGATGGCCTCTGTGGAATTTTAGTCTGTGTGGATGATGAATTTTAATGCAGGACTTTGTGATAGCCCCATCAAAGAATTGTTGGTGTTGTTTTGCAATGTTCTGTGGAGGCATTGTTTCCCGTGAGCCACCGTACAAATAAGGTCATCTTATTAGTTGAACCACACATCTTCAGTGATAGCTCAAGGGGAAAACAAGCACGATCCATGGATGAGGATATTTGCGATGTGAGGCACCAGGGATATTGGTTCAGACAAGAAAATGTTCACAGACTGTGAGCATGTGCTACCAACTCACAAGTCAAGAGTGTTGGGAGAGCTCAGCGCTTGAGAGCGAGCGATGGATCCTTCACTTTCTACTTCAGCTCACTGATGCATTGGGACCTTTCCTCTGTTCGTAAAACAACTGACAAAATTGGGAGCATTTGGAGGATCGATTGAGATGAAGCCGGAACGCACCTAGTGACTGTGGTAGAATTAGAGGATTGACACGCTATAGAGAGTCTGTGGGTTCCCCGTACCCACATTTGATTTCAGGGCCAATTTTGAAAATTAAAGGAAAGTCTACCTGTTTCAGGCTTGGTAAGACATCCTGTCCACAGAGTGAAGGTCAAAGGCCTGCTTCCCATAACTCCACTTTGGTTAGCTGGTCGGTTGGGGAAGATGAGAGACCGATGTCTACACCTCCTCCCCCCATTACAGACTGAGTTCTAGCAGGGGTACCATCCAGAGAAAGATGTCTGATGTGGGTGAGCTGTCAGAGACTGTGGAGTCAGAGAGAGATTTGGCAGAGATTGAGTCCATGAGGTAAAAAGGCAAGGCTGTCGCTGACAAATGCTGCCCAGGTGTGACTGTGCCATTTCATAAGCGGCCCCCATAGTGCCGTCCTCCGTGTACAAGGATGAACAGTTTGAAAATGAATCCTTACTCAGACAGGTGGGCTGGTCTCCAATGGTTCATTGACAGCTACAATGAATTTGTAAGCACTGTCACGCTTAGCAAGTATCAGCTGGATCGCAGCGGTAGAAGCTTGCATTTTCCTGAGAACAAAGGTATTCGTCTACGTAGATCTATACCATACACTTTTTTTTTCCTTGAAACACTTTTATCATGTATATTTAATGTATACAGCATGGTTGCTAGGGTCTATAGTGGGAGCCAAAGGTTTTCAAAGTGAGATAAATGCACACCTGTCACCCAATGACATCACCTTTGCATTTGTCTCGTTGACCCACACAGATCAGATCTGATTTTGCGTGAGTTCCATACCCAATGCTGGGACTCAGGTATCTGCTACAAATGTCACCATGTCTTTCCTGCTTTGTGTCTGTGAAGTGTAGGGGTATAGATCTTATTCGGATAAGGGCACATTTATTAAAAATGGCACAAGCTTTATAGATTCTGTCTTCCATAGTAGAAATGAACCAATGATGAAGTAAAGCAAAATTTTTAGAGTCCTGTAAATGTGTAGCTACAAGGGACATACTTGACATTTCTTAGGTCAATTTGGGATTTCCGAAGATTTCTGTTTTTAGCTGGTGACATTTGGTGGCCTTTCTGTCATTGATACAGCCTTTCAGTGCGCTTTGGGTGGGCAGGGCTGAAAGATCCTTTTATTATTGCTATTTGGACAATCTTCATTAATCTTCCGGGGAACTTTAAAGAGCCTCCACTCTTAGCTCAGTCTTTGCCGATGGTTATGTGCTTCTAGGACTACCCATTGTCCAAGGGGCTTCCTCCGTTTCCTTAAAGAATAGAACAAGGCTGTAGTTCAAAATTAAAATCATTGGTGTTTTTTTTTTTAAGTTAGAACATGAAAGATGCATGAAAAACATCTAGGTCTCAGACTCTTTATTTCTTTGTTTCCAGTAGAGAGAAGAATGTTAAATGGTCAGGATCGTATGGGTTGTGCCTGTCGCTAGAAGCCAACATAAGAGAAGTGAGTTTACACTTTAGTAAGAATGATGTAGGACAATGTAGGATTGAGGAATGATGAACTAAAATAGGACCCCAAGAGGAAGACGTGTGTGTGTGTGTGTGTGTGTGTATGTGTGTGTGTGTGTGTGTGTGTGTGTGTGTGTGCTTTCTCACCAAGGAAAAGACCTAAAAGGCAAGCAAACAGCAGATCCCTTTTTGGTTTTAAATAATTGTGGACTCACAGAAAATTGAAAAGAACAGCAGAGAGGTGCCCTGACTCTTCATAGAAAGTCTCTGAATGATTTCTCCAAACGGAAGTCTGCTTCGGGTGAAAGAGGTTGTGCTCAGTGACATTATGAGCTCGTGAATTCTCCTCTTGCTCACAAGCCCATGCCAACCCCGAGTTTTTCCTGTGACAGAATGAGGACCAGTACAGGCTAGAATGCCTGCTGACTTGTGGACATGTGCTTGCTTTTATAAAAATATGCAAGAGTGTGCATATACTGAATGGTTGCCAAACATCAGGTTTCTGTTGTGAAGTCTGCATGTACTTATCACCTAGGTGTTCACCAGAATTTGACGTGTATCTTTTATCTTTACCTTATAAATGTAGTAACCAGGGTTTAGAGATATTAAACAGCCTCTCAACATGCCGATCCCAGAGTAGGTGTGACCATTTGTATCAAATTATATCAGGAGCCTAAATTTTGCCTCAGCTCTGTAGCCGCCAAACCTCAGATACACATTTTAACTTTATTGAACTGTATGTTGTACTTCTGTAAAATAGAACTGATATTTACTTCAAAGAATTCCTGGGTTTGTCTTGAAAGAATGAAACATTACAAAATGCTTATTAGCCCATGGTAACTGTATGAAACATTTTTTCAAAGTACTTATTAGCCCAAGGTAACTGTCTATAATGGTTGGCTCTCCTTCTCTGTCCTGATTTTCCAGTAATTATTTTTCTTCTTGAAACAGTGTTGTTTTAGATAAGATCATAGCACATGAGTTCATACACATCAAACACATACAGACACAGGCACACACATACAGGTGCACACACACGGCACACACACACACACACACACACACACCTGCTGACTCAATCACCTACACACGTTTGTCTAAATTGCTCCTGCAGAGTATTTTGCAAAATGCTATGCTCATTAGCTTTAAAATCTGCATAATTGCTCTGATGTTAGCCAGGATATTTGCACACTGTTGGGTGGATACTCTTTACTTGCATATAGTTGGATTTCTCTCTAGCATGGTTTGGGGTGGGATTTACGTTCTTTCTCATAGTTGCACTTGGTTGCTTCATCTTTTTCTAATGGATTGGGATTTATTTCAGAGACCTTCCAAGTCCTTTCCTATTTTCACATTTGTTTCCTATTTTTGATTCATCATTAAATCCGAAAAATCTGTTCAGCAACCTGAAGAACATGAAGTGTTGTTTGGACACCGCAGAGCCCCTTTACGCCCACATCACTTAGCTACAGCACTTGACTCCTGTTCCAAGCCTGTTTGCTTTCATTCTCTCTCTAGAGCCCTTGGGTGTTGGCTTTGCTTTTGTTTGGTCTTTGGGGAGAGAGTACTGAAAGGGGTTGGTGAGTTGTACAGAGACTAAAGACAGAAGGTCTGTCAGGCTCTTGTTCCTCAAAGTTAGTCACAGAATGTGCCTTCCAGGGCTTTCCTTTTTTCATTAAAATCTTCATCCAGAAAGTCATCCATTCATATCGGTTTGTCATATTAGTGTGCCGATTGGTTTTGTCGACTTCACACAAACTCTGACATGGCTGGGAAGCAGGAAATCTTAGTTGAGAAAATTCTTCAATATGGTTGGCCTATAGGCAAGCCTTTGGGGATTTACTTGATTAATGTTTGATAGGGGAGGGCCTAATTCACTGGGGGCAGTGCCACTCCTAAGCAGGTGGGTGGTCCTGGGGTATAGAGGAAAACAGTCTGGCCAAGCCTGAGGAGCAAGTCACTAACAGTTTTCTCCCAGGGCCTCTGCATCAGCTCCTGTCTCCAGGTTCTGGAGCTGACTTCCCTCAGTGATGACCTGAAAGTTGCAGGCTGATGTAATAGACCCTTTCCTCCCCAAGGTTCTTTTGGTCATAGTGATTTAACACTGCACTAGAAATCACAACTAAGACAATTGGTATAGCCAGATCTTACCATTAGTATAGCCAGATCCCACAATTAGTATAGCCAGATCCCACGGAGACACAATGATAACATTTTATAAGACAGTATACAGCATCACAACCAGGATAGCAAATACCAGTACAATTTAATGTGTTCATTGAGATTTCTCCAGTGGTTGTGTGTGTGTGTGTGTGTATGTGTCTGTCTGTGTGTGTGTGTGTGTGTATGTGTCTGTGTGTGTGTGTGTGTGTGTGTGTCTGTCTGTGTGTGTGTGTGTAAGAGAGAGAGAGAGATTTCCATTCAATCTTATTAACATGTAGATGGCTACATATCTACCATCACAGGCTCCCAAGAATCTTTAAAAGGGTAGGGACTGCAAGTATTGAAAAGAACTAACAGTTTTTGACCCTGCAACCCACCAATAATAGTTAAATATTTTAAGTAATTAGAGCAATGTCATAAATCTTATATATGTCTCTCAATAATCTCCTTTCCTGGATAGTAGATATCTTTGAATGCAGGGATCACTTTCATGTTTTATGTATGCATTTTACTAAGGCCCTGCTCATGAGGCCCTGCTTATCCTTCCTTCTGGGATGATTGATTCACGCTTAGAATACAAATACATTGTGTTCAAATGCACTCCCTGGCTTCTTAGCCAAGACCAGTGGTTTTCAAAGCTTACATCCTTATTATATTTACTTTCAACTATAGTATGTGAAAGTGTTTTATAGGTGTTTGATCTTTGGAAGGTGATATTTCAGCCTTTGATAAAAAAGAAGTTTAGGTGAGCGCTTCCTGGTGGAGGTAATCATCAAACCTGTGAGCCAACGACCCTTCCCACTGCTGTAGTCTCAGCTCTGTTGGCCATTGCCATCCAGGTATTTATCTTCCCTTCCCTCCTCCTCTCTCTCCTTCTCCTTCTCTCCTCTCTCTCCCCTCCCCATCACCCCCTATTTTCACTTCCCCTCCCTCCTTCTCTCTCTCCCTCCTTCCTTCTCTCTCTCTTCCCTCCTTCCTCCCTCCCTCCTCTTTCTCCTCCCCCTTCTTCCTCCCTCCCTCCTCTTTCTCCTCCCCCTTCTTCTTCCCTCCCTCCTCTCTTCCCTCCCTCCCTCCTCTCCTCCCTCCCTCCTTTTCTCCTTTCTTTTCTCTCCCTGTCCTTCTCCCTCCATCCCACCCACCACTGTGAAAGTGTTTTGTGCACTTCTTCTCTTTGGTCTATCATTAGAAACAACATTTTTCCCTCTAATGGACTGTGACAGAAAGTAATAAAATTGTAGTAGCTGTGACATGGGCTTTATTTGGAATTTAATATGTTCTCTGAAAAAAAATACCGGAGATGATTCACAAATTCTTCGGAGAATACACACAAATGAAATTTCTATATCATCCTGTTGCTGAGGATATCTATGAACAATAAAGTTAACTGTTCTTTTTCTTGTTGAGTATTGGGGCTTAACTTTTCCTGTGGTTATTTGCCTTGAAATTTTAGTATTGCTTTTCTGTACTGGCCAAGTTGTGGAGAAAACAACACAGAAACAAAAACAAACATATGGATTGAGTGAGCCTACCCAAGGGAAAGGTTGATGGCAGAGGGGTAACGAGAATTGAGAAAATGGTTTCTAGTACCGGAAAGGCCAGTCTCCTAACCTCTGAGTACTAGATGACCCTGACTTGATGTGATATTCAAGGCAATTAAAAACATACAGCCCACTGGGCTTGGCCACACATCCTTTTATCCATCAAACACTTGCTGACTGTTCACAGTATTCTGTTTGTATAAATAAGAGCATCCAATGACACAGTACCTTCTTTAAAAAAATTCATGGGGTTTGATTTATTGTGTATACTCACTATGGACCATTTACATTTTAAATGTCTTCATTTAAATGACTTAAATTCTCTTAACTCATTTTTCATCTTCTAATGTACCACGCCTGAGTTTCTAGAATTTGGGATTTACCTTGGCTAGGGTTGACATGGCCAGCTCGTTATTACATTGACCTTCTTGGGAAAGGAATCCCATCCCATGCTTGAGATATATAAAGAGGAAGTGATTGCTTATATTTAACAGGCAGGTTGTTACAAAGATGGGGGCCAGAATCCCAAAGGAGTTTAAACACAGTGTGTCCGAGGTTGAGGGAACAGTTAAAACAAGGACTGAGGAGAAATCCAGTGATCCAGTGAGGAAGAGCGGGAACCAGTCATAGGCGAGTGAAGTTCAGCCCTTACATGTTGGGTCTACCCATTTAGCCTATTTTCTTCACAGCACGTGTGTCTTTTGACATCTTCTGTTAAGCATTGTGAAAGTGGCCATCAAGTGGAAGCACAGGGCAGAAACAAGTTCTGGACTTGCCCGTGGTCAGTGCCCATTAAGTGATGAGTTGAGTCTTTCCCAATGGGAGCTCCAGCTGTAGGTGGGTACCTGGTTGGTGAGAAGACCTGGAATTGTAAGGAAAAGAGAAAGGCGTTGCTAATGTGTCACGCCGGAAGGGACCAAGAATGCAAGGCTCTGAAGAGCAGTCCCGTTTCCCAGAGACTTACAGAGTAGGGAGAGGTAGGAATTCCTTCTTCCCCTTTGTCCCGAGACCCCAGGGTAACAAACACGATAGTGCCCCTTTGGTGTGTGTCTCTCCTAGCTCAGGCCTGAAGTTGTCCAATGTTGTCCAATGAAATGGGTTCTAGTTCCACATTTTGTCTTACTACTCTTCGTGCTGTGGCTCCTGTGCTTTAATCTTGTGGAGTTTTGCTAAATAAGCCTCACCTAAGGCTCACTGCTGATCTGTTTTATGCATTTATTGGCTGTTGCCCGTGGCAACCATTGAATTATCTTAGTAATACTCTGATATGCTATTAAATTGGTGGCAGACACTCCGCATCACCACTGAAGTATTATAGAAACTTATTTCTCGAATAGGTAGCCTAAAACATCTTGGAGACGTAGATACTTTTCCTTTAATGCAGTTTTTATAGACTTGTCACTGTCCCACCAGGGCCCAGTGCAGAACACATCCCTCTCAGACCCTCATTCGGACATGGGAAATGAGGCTCATTCTTCCTGTTCATCTTGGCGTAGGCATTCACTTAGGATAAAAACAATCTGACTCATGCGTTTAAACCCTTCAGCCTTTAGCTTGTCTGGGATGGCTTGTCATTTGTCATTCTTCATTGCTTCCTAGGAGGAAGAAGCCAGGGTGGAGGGTGACCCGCAAAGCAAGAAATTATCAAACTGAAAGGGATTAGGGCTCAGTACTACATCCATTGATGATGGAGACAGAATGGCTATATCTATCACGAGTGGTGAAAAGCACACGCCCTCCATGAGACCTCAGCTGCTCAGTGAGCACGCTGGAATAATAACATGGCTGCACATGTTTGTACAGAGACTATATATTATGTATTTATGTCTCTCACATGTTCACTGACGATTCAGTCCAGTACAACTGTTTTCCTTTTCTTTCTTATGGTCTAAGCAATCATATAATTAACCTGTAGAGTCTCCTCAGAACTGCCAATTCTCATTAGAGTTTAAATGTCCTTTTGCTGTTCTGTTTTTGGGTTGTTTGGTCTTGAGACAGTCTCTCTACATAGCCCTTGCTGTCCTGGAGCTCACTACGCAGACCAGGCTTACAGAGATCTTCCTGCCTCCCAAGTACTGGGATTAAAAGCATGTGCTGCCATACTCAGCCAAGGAATTTAAATGTTTGTGAAGAATTTCTCTTTGTAATGTGATGGCTGGTGGCCTTGAATGAGGTCTGCCTTAGAGTTAACCCATGTGAATGTTGCCTTAAAACCCGATAATCATCTAATTAGGATGACCTAGTCATGTACAAGTGATAATACTACCAAGAGCAGTTATTTAAAAAGTATAATTTCTGAATTATTTTCTTCTCTTTCTTTTTAAATCTTTAGATTCATAGCCAAACCATGTGCCATAGCCCTCAACATCCAGGCCAATGGACCACAAGTTGCCCAGCCAAACGCCATTCTGGAAAAGGTCTTCAATGCTATAACAAAGGTAGGAGTGTCTTCCAGGGAACTGCTTTGCTCCACCTCCACTCCTAACCTCCAGTCATTCCATCCCGTCTCTCCTGGGTTCTGATGAACAGTTTTTCCTCCTCTCAGACAGCGGCTCCTAAGAGAGAGTGTAGGTGTTATGATTGGACCCAAAGTGCAAACAGTAGATAAAGGACATTTGTGGCCTCTTGGTTGACTCTAGCTGATTTTACAAGCTCTCTGTGCAAAGGTCTTGATTAGATAGAGGTTGGTCCAATCCAGTGCCTTTTTCAGCCTCAGGTGACATGAAGCATACAGATAAGACCTGGGAGGGAGTGACCAGTCAAAGCTTACAGTGGGGTGCATACATGTGTGAGACCTGGAGCCTCTTGGCTGAGAGCGAGTACCACCCGAACATTCTAGGGTTGTGATAGACAAATGTGAGCGATAGTGGAAGGCCATGTTTGAAGACTTGCTGTGTGAAGAAATAAAGGAACTGGGCCAGCAGAGTTAGGAGAGAGGCTCGCAGTGCAGAGTTAATGAAGAGAGAAAACGTTCAGCATCAAGGGAGCTAAACAAGTCTGAACTAAAAATGAGACCCAGAGACCAGAGGAGGAGGAAGGAGGCAAGTGATTAGTATATATTTAACCATGAAGAAGATGAAGAGAAACATCAGGGGCACTCAATCTGAACCTCAGATAAAGGAAGCAAGCCAACACGGAGCCCACACATCTTCCTCTCAGCCCCTAAGACCCCTACATGTCTCTCCTCACCCTTGACTGGATGAGAAAACACAAACAGGAGGGATGGGACGTTCTGTGTGCTTCTGTATCGAACGGTTCCTTTGACCCATTGCGGGTTTCCAGCGAGCCAGACAGGTGTATGAGGTGTGATTTGGCAGTGTTAAGTCGATGCTGTTTCGTCTGGTTTGTGGTGGTAGCCATTAGCACCCTTAGTTTCATGTCTTGCAGCTGTTAATTCAAGCATCCAAACCCTTTTGTTTACCTCGCTGCCTTCACTCCTGCCAAAAGTCTACAGGAGTTTTCTCTGTCCTCTTAAAAATGATACTTCTGCTAGAAAATTTGAGGACAGATTGGGTCTTCTGTTTAACGTCTCTGTAAGGAGAAGGAAAAGAATGAATGGAATTTTAGGGAAAACTTTTTGTAGTTTTGAGTTCAGCCTCATGGGACACATACCCTGTGGTATTAGAGAAAGTAAATATTTAGAAAACAACCTCACTTTTCCATGTAGTTTACCTTACTAAAGTGAAATAACTCTCCTATTAGTCTCATTATTTTTTCTTACAACACTGACGCTCAAATTCAGGCCATTATAAATGCTAGCAAGAGCCACATCCCCAGCCCTGTCAGGCTGTGTTTAGGTTGTTCTGTAATGTCTGTAGGCTGGGGGATATCAATGGGAAAAAACAGAACCTCAAGAATGCCTGGGCATACTGTCTCACTGAATACATATATAGCTATCATATATGGCTATCATAGGCTCCTTTCCCCTGGCGACAGCTGAACACCCTGTGCCTTGGCACTGGGGGCAAAGTTCAGATAGGCCTTTCTCCTATCTCCAGGTCCATTGCCCCAGTTCATGATGGATAGGTGACCTCCAAGGGCATCACAACCCCTGCTACAAGATTGCAAGTAGGCAAGAGGCTCCCCTTAGCTGAGTCACCCAGGGAGTACAGAGGTGGTTGCCCTGCCCCATAACAAGAAACCTCAGAGAGAAGCCAACCCTATCTTACATCTCCTTGCTGTTCTTGCTCGTTTCAAGCCCCTTCTGAGGGAACCAAAGGCAGTAGCTATCAGTAGATAGGGAACAGAGGAAGGGGAGTAGGTGGATCCTGGTGAGCAGGAGATGGGAAGGGGCAGTGAGTGCCTATTTGGGTGTAAGCCTCTGCATGTGGCCAGACTCTTAAGTGTCTGTAACATGCTCCTTTGGCCGTTCGATTTTACTTGCAAGAACACGTTATACTACATCAAAAAGTAATGTAGAATTATAAGAGATAAGCCATAGAACATTAAATTCCCTTCTAAATGCAGGGTCCTGCTATATGGGACCACATTAGTCGTCTTCTCCGACTTTTCTCTCTGACATCACCGGGTGGATACAAGTCATTACATTCTTCATCAGTTTCTTCTCTTGGGGTAACATCTGTCTGCGTTTTATCTGTCTCTCCCTTCCCTGCCCTACAGGGAAATCTATCATATTTTAAATCCTACCAGGAACCTTCCACCTGCCCTACAGGGAGACCTATCCCATTCTAAACACAATAGAGAACCTACTGCCATTAGGAAATAATTAAAACTCTTGGTATTTGCCCGAGTCAGACCCTGAAAGTCTGTAAGTAGGAGCAGTATTTTTTTCTTACTAATGTTGGGCCTCCAACAAGTGCCTTAACTTTTGGAGGCCTTAGACATCTTCAGATAATGTACTCACAGGATTTCATGGGGATTCAATAAAATACCACTCACACATTGTTTAGTAAATGGCATGCCATCTGTTCCAGCCAGGCTCTCTAGGTTTTAGCTGCCTCACTCCTATGAGGAGGGAAAGCTCTGATGATGCCTGGTGTTTTGAGAACTTTGGATTCTATGGTTTGATGGTGGAGCCAAAGGACCCACTGTTACTGACTGCTGAGCCCATTTCAATACACCAAATGATTATTTTTTGCTGGTGAATTTTTTTAATAAAGATTTATTTATTATATATACAATGTTCTGCCTGCATGTATCCCTGCAGGCCAGAAGTTGGCACCAGATTTTATTCCAGGTGGTTGTGAGCCACCTGGCAATTGAACTCAGGACCTCTGGAAGAACAATCAGTGCTCTTAACTGCTGAGCCATCTCTCCAGCCCCCAACCAGTGAATGTTTTTGAGTACTTGTCTTTTGACTGTTTTCATCTTGTTATTTGATTTTTAATTTGTATTGCTTTAATTTTTAATTGTATTGTTTTTAATTTAGAGGCCTTTTCTTACCATGGCAGTGAAACCAGCTACCTCACTTTCCAAATCAAATCAGTTCTCAAGCCATAAGAGTAAAAATATACAGCAATTATGAAGCGGCATTTCATAGTGTTGGATCACTTTTTCCTGGAGAGACAAGAAAACACTTTATGGACCTCAGATGGGCACCAGTATCTGACAGAAGTACTCTTTCGCCCATGTCCATCTTGGTGAGACCTGTGATTTTATCGGACTTCCGATAGAGCACCGGAGAGGTGTTGCTCACGATGCATGTGATACACCAATAGTCGCATCACTACAGAGTTCCATCACATCATGATAGCTGCATGGAAGCTAAACAGTGGAGTCCCGATTTCAGTTAACCCTTTACTTCCTCTGTGCTCTGGTACCTCTCGAGAGCCTTTGCAGTAAGAAAGGGTATGATGACTATAGTCTCAAGCCAGGGTGTCCTGAGCCTCCTTCCCTCTGTTTAGTTACACGTCAGAGGCAGGAGCTGCTGAAGTGGCTCAGAGGCTAGGAGCGCTTACTGTTCTTCCAGAGGACCAGAGTTCAGTTGCCAGGACTCGTGTTAGCGGCTCATAAACAGTTGGACCACCAGTTCTGGGGCATTCCAGAATCCTTTGTTCTCTGTGGGGATATGAAGGCACTTGCTCGTGTACATGAAAACATACACGTATGCATTCTCTCTCTCCTTCTTACACACAGACCACACACACACACACAAATAATAAAATAATTCCTGTATAAAATAGTAGACAGATTCTCTGTAATTTGTCTTCATTTTTTTTTCTTTTCTAAGACAATTGTCATTAATTTTAGCTAACCAGAAGATTATACAAGATTACTGGGGAAGTTTGTGCATTTTGAATATATTTTAAACTGTAAAACTAAGAGAGGAAGAACTGTGAGGGATGGTGTCGGAACAGAATGTTTAACAGTGTGTGTTCTTACAGTATAAAAAGGGTGCAGATAACTCGAACTGAGCAGGAGAGGATGGTGGGAAATTTACTGATGGCAGAACCACTTAATAGTTGGGAGGCAGCTGATCAGCAGTGCAGGCAAATCCAATAGCAGTGGAGGCATAGTTGGCAGTGCAGGAGCAAGCTCTAAGAAAGATAATATTGTTGACCAGCCTTGGGCGGGGAGGACAAAGGGAGGGGAAGGAAATAATGGTGATTTCACGTGTTGCTCATGTGTATTTGAGATAGCAAGTAGATATGAGAGAAAGTCATTAAAATTAGAAAGGAGGAAGCAAAATTTTCTCCTTAAATATTCTTTCATTTGAAAAGCATTTATAAGTCTTTTTACGGTATAGGTACAATATTAAAGATCTTTATGTTTATGGAGCTTGTTTTGCTGGAAATAGACTATTATTGTATACCTTTAAAATTAAGACAATTAGACTATACAGAAGCAAAAAGAAATGTGGGGGCAAAATTACCAGAATTAAATGGCTTTTTATATGTAAATTATGAAATAGTTAAAAGATTATAGGAAAGGATGTCATTATTTATAATAAAACCCAAAAAGAACAGCACCACAGGAGTATCCATTCCAGCCTTGTACAAGAAGTACTGGCAGAAAACATTCAAATACTCTTGGGGGCCATCAACGACAAGCTGAACAAAGATGTTAATTAACGTTTACATTAACTTAAGAAATGTTATATTAATTTTAGATATAATATAATAAATATATACCAATTTTAGATTGAAGAACCTAATACTTGTTGTGTAGGTTCTTGTCACATAGAAATATAAATAACTCTGAGTAAAATTTCGCATATATTACTGAGATCTGGCTAATAGACCAGGGGAAAAGCGGGTCAGGTTTCCACAGGGAAAGGTGCAGGGAGCTGCCGGGATGCAGGGTAGCCATGGGGAGGGCCAGCCTTCCGCTTCCCCCAGAATACCAGTAGGTGTCCAAAGTGCACCTTGAAACTATTGGAAGAGATTTTTAGTCATAATTTCTAGTAATAATTGCAGAACTGATTGGTGAATTCAAATGTATTTTTAGTAAATAGCTGCATAGTTGTTTTTTTTAAAAAAAACTTGGACTTTCAACATATAGTCTACTGGCTAAAAATAAACCTTTCCAATAGGAAAAAATGTTTAATTGCTCTAATAAATGAAGAAATCCTACAAATAAATTTAGAAAATATTCATGTTAAAGGGGGTAAAGCTAGACAGTACATAAGTTTATTCTTCACCTGGAAGCAAAGCCTGGATGGTTCTAAACATATGGACAGGATATTTCTCTCCTGACAAAGGGAAAATCAAAACTACACTGAGAATCTGCTTTTCATCTCAGACTGGAAAAGAGGAAGATGCGTGGAGGTTCGGGACATGACTGCTCTTTCTTTTGAGAGTTTAAATTAATTAGTAAATTTTCTATATAAAAAAATTACAAAAGCACAGACCCCTTTGCCCTACAATGTTTGGATCCAGGATGAATCCCGCCATGCCCTACAACACACCAAGCCTGTTGTTGCAGCGCTTCTAGAGGCTGGGTGCTACCGCGTGTCAGTGAGCAGAGCAGACTAGAAAGTTCCAGTTTATTCTTACACTTCGGTGCTCTCTCAACTGATTTGGAAGCCACCCAAGACACATTATAAAGGAAAAACCCCAAGTCCAGAGCAAAGTCCACAGTCTGCAATAATTTGTGTGATTGGGTGGGGTATGAGAATACGTATTCAGTTTTGTTTATGCAAAATAACCCTGGCCGCAAAAAAAAAAAAAAAAAAAAGAAAAGAAAAGATTGACTGCGGTTTCCTGTCAAAGGAAGAAAGGGGATTAAGATAACAGGGACAGTGTTAGAATTAGATGGCTTTTAATTTATGATTTGTGAACCTTAGAATTTTTTTTTCTCCCACTATTAGTACACTCAGAAATAAAAAAAAAATGATTTTTTTCTTGTCCCCACATATCATCTCCTTCCTGAGTTGTTCTTGCCTGTTTATGGTCACTTCTAGAGACAGTGTCGTTTTCTTCAATGGTGTAGCTTTTGGGGGACTGGTTAGGAACAAGGAATTCAGAGGCAAAGTAAGGAAGGGAGTAGAGGGTAGTGGGGTGAATATAGTCACAATATGTTTTATATATATATATAAATATACATATATATATTATAATACCCTCAAATGTTTATTTTTATAGGCTAGTAGAATAACCAATATATATTATAGGCAGTAACTCCCTCTTCCTCTCTCATATTTTCAATTAAGAAAGACATAAAAGGAGATTGCTCATTCTCTTATTACCACTGAGAGGAACTCAGGCACATGTCCAACTGAAAGTTGGCAAGTTGCATTTATAGGAACAAAATCAGAACACTTTGTAACTGGCTACCATTTGCTCTGCTTTTGGGTTATGTGTTTGTCTCTGTTGATTTAGGCCACCATGATAGAATGCCATCGACCAGGGGCTTAAGCAACAGACATTTAACTCTCACATTTGTAAAGGTTTGTGAAGTGTGGAAGTGTGAGATCTGGGTGCCCATAGTGTCCATTTGGGGGGTGAGTGGGAGGAGAGAGAAGGAGTAAAGGAAGGGGGAGATGGAGGGAGGCAGTAGTGGCTGCAGCCGCAGCAATCAAATCTCACCCTGAGAGCTCCACCCTTGCGACCTGCTCTTTCTCCAAAGGTTTCATCTCCTCACTCAAATGAGAATTTTTAACAGATGAGTTGTCAGAGCCACAGACTCCTTGAATTGCCGAGATGCTTTTAGGTCCTATGCGTAGATTCTGTTACAGCCTGGCCAATAAATATGTCTTCTCCCTCCTTCCTTTTGGTTATTCCTCTGATCATGAGAACTACAGTGAACAATATATCCTGTAAGGGAGCTCTCTTGGCTTGTTTCATTCGCAGTAGGTCCCCCTCTCGTGACCGTCGGCAAGAGGCTCTTCAACATGTCGAAGAGAGGAGGGAAAGAGAAAGAAGAGAGGTGACAAGGACTCGGTTTAGCATATATTTTCCCAGTCCTCATCAAAGTCCCGTGTGGGTTGATAAACCACCCTTGTTTGTACTGCTAAAGAGGCCAAAGCTCAGAATGGTGGGCTGAGGACCTGGGTCTATGCCTGTTGACTCAAGGCCTTCATGGCCTTTCACCACGCAAGCCCCTGAGGTAATACGTGGTGTTGGTGAGACAAGATGTGTGTTGTGAGAAGGGATGGCAAGGGAAGAAAAGGTGGGGGACGTGAGGACAGGGGGGAGAAGATGAGAAAGGGGATGTGTGCGTGGTGCTATAAATGACATCTTGGCTGCGCAATTTCCTGTGCTTTTTGCATTATCTGTTTATAAAGTAAAAATGTACTTTCTTTTTTTCCTCTGAGAAGGTGAAGTATGTGTTGACGTCTCTGTAAATTCTTCCCTTGAAGTCTGATGGGACTGACTCAGCCAGCTGGCTGGCTCTTCCTCTCTTAGTTGCTGATAAGAAAATATGCAAGCATTGGGGCAAGATTCTTATTTTTCTGTCTGGTTTCATAATGTGTAATGTAGGTGTTATCTTTGTTCATGCTTCAAATGGATGGACTAGATTCTCAGTCATAAATATTGAAATGCCTGCAGTAGAAATTAGAGGGGAAATTTAACCATATGTAGCCTAAAACTTGTAAATGGTGTAAGTAAAAAAAATGGATAAAAATGTTTTTTCTGGTGCCTTATTTCATAGCATCCTGATGAGAAGCGATTGGAAGGGCTCTCCAAGCAACTGGACTGGGATGTTCGGAGCATCCAACGCTGGTTTCGACAAAGACGCAACCAGGAAAAACCAAGCACCCTGACCAGGTTCTGCGAGAGCATGTAAGTTCATTTCTTCCTAAGTTTTAAAAAGAAAAACCTGTCTCGGTCCTCATGCCAACCCGGACGTGAAAAACAACAGATGTTGACAGACCCCAGCAGTCTTCATAAAGCATTACACCTGGTGGAAAAAATGGATCAGGAAAATCTGAAGGAACGGTAATTTGCAAGGCTTTGGGATTTCCAACGTGGATACAATAAATAAACTTTTCTTCCTAATGCAGTTGCTTCAAGGAAATAGATTTGAAGGCCTGCCATGGTGTTTACAACCAGTCATCTTGGAAATATAGCATTTGCATCCTTCACACATTTTGAATTGAGTAGACAGAATTTTATCAAGATATATTTTCCACTAATAAAAACTAAGATTTTTGGATATGCTAATCAAGGGGAAAATAACCAAGTCCAACATTCCTAGCAATTTAAGAAATAACTATATTCTATTAATGTATGCATCTTAATGAGGCATTGCTTGCCGGCAGGGGATATGTGAGAATGTCTTCTGTTTGTATCATGTGAATTTCATGGCGGGGAAACCGTGTGTAATAAAGCTGTTGAAGATAACGAAAGACAAGGGCTGTGCAGCCGGCTCAGTGGGTAATCTGAGCTCAGGTCCTCAGCATTCAGGGGAAAGCTGGGTGGCAGCATGCTTCTGCAGTCCTAGCACTGGGGAAGCAGATCCCGGAGCCTGCTGGTCAACCAGCCTGGCAGAATGGACGGATGAATTCCCTGTTGAATGAAAGACCTTGTTTCAAAAAAAAGTGAAAAGTGATTGAGGGAGTCACCTGCCAGACATCCACGTCTGGCCTCCACATGCATGCACAAGTACATAACCCATACACATACTTCAACACATGAGTGTGAGCCTGCACGAACGTGCGCGCACACACACACACACACACACACACACACACACACGTAATTGAAGATGTACCATAATATCGCCAGATGGTAGTATTGGATTCACTTAAGAAAATCAAAGGACGATCCAAACAACGAACATATCCCCAGCTAAGACGAGGCTCTAACCTGAGAGTAGAGCCCTGTGTGGACTTCATCTTATGGAACGTGGCCATTGCTGTGTATCGAGCCCTTTCTCTGGGGAGCTTTGGCCTGATGCCTAATGATTTCAACAGTGGTGCCGTTGAAACAGCACTTAGTCACAA
Organism: Myodes glareolus; assembly: GCF_982192425.1. NCBI lineage: Eukaryota > Metazoa > Chordata > Mammalia > Rodentia > Cricetidae > Myodes > Myodes glareolus. The sequence continues at coordinate 50,024,636 of NC_142046.1, forward strand.
CCCTTTCTATTTTGAATTAGAGTTGCATTTGCTTTTTTCAGGTTTGTCTTTCGATTAAACCAAAAATGTATTTTGACATTGCATGATTAAGACTGAGAGAATGAATGGGATGCGGAATCGTACCCTAAGTTCCTGCAGCTGGGTAGATAGGAAGAGAATAAATGGGATCATCAGGAGAGTAGGATATTTATAAAATCTCAGGAGAAAAAAAGCCCACAGCTAAGTAGATACAATCTGTGAACTGCTTCTCATACATAAACGTAGTAGCGGTTCTTGGCAGGATTATGCATCTAGGCTGTGATTGGCAGCTGGATTTGCTCCTTGTCTTTGTTTTCTCCACCATCTCCAAAGAGCCTGGACTCCAACATTGACCATGAGTCTGAGCAGGAATCAGGTTGGATGCAGCATGCGCTCTACATCACCTGCTCTCTCTCCCTGGTCCAGGCAACTTCTTTGGTAGCACATTGTAGCCTCTTCTATCGCTGATATTATCATAGTTTTGTTTTTGAACACATATGTGTATAGGGAGCAGTAACCCGGGAATCTTCTGAAAGTGAAGTCTGAGTCCCTTGCTGGATAGGCAGCTGAGGTTCTGTGTCTTTAACAGGTCGGGAGCTGCTGGTCGTGTCACCTCCTGTACCACATTCTGAGTAACAGTCACCCCTGGATTCACATCTGTGTCCTTCCTTGGTCTTGTTCACTTAGTCCTGACCCAGGTACCCCGGTGAATATTCATGTTATCTTTAGTTAAAAATACTTCTAGTTGAGTCCTGGAGGTGTGGCAGTGTACAGGCACGATGGAGAGGGAGGACAACATGGAAGGCATGTGTTATGTTCTCTCCCCACAAGTAGCTTATTGTACCCGTGTCAGACAGATAAGACTTGAACATGCATGGAGAAGTCCATGGTCCACATTAAATGATAATCAGATATATGTGTTAAATGATTGATACAAACAGTCAGAGACTGAAGATCCAAACAGAAAGATCAGCTGTTGGAGGCATGTGGACCTTCCTGGTACAACCACTGGGCCAGTGCTACCACTTGGTCCATTTGCATGACCCAGTGATGATGAACTCTTATTGGACACGGTTGACGGTTCTGTATACCCAAGAACTGTTGTTTGCGATCTTCTGGTGGATGCTGGTGCATTTCTTCTCCAGATCTATTCTCTAACATCTTTATCTTCTTACTCTACCTTATTCTTCCCAGAGATCATTTCCTCTCATCAACTACTTCCTAAGTCATACGTGCCCAGTGCAGATAATTCTACCAAGGTATCATTCTGTTCTCTGCAGCATTTTGTTTTGCAAATATGATAACTCCCAAAACATCATTCTAAATTATCCTTTCCCCAAGGTCTGTTGCTTTAAAACTTTGATGATTTTTCAACAACTGGAGGTTCAGTATTAGACTTCTGATGCTGATAACCAGATTCTGGCCTTAGCCTGTTATAGGTCTGTCCAAATGATGCCTTTCTTCTATAGGGCTGAACTTTCTTTGCCCATGCCTTATCCACTTGCCTAATGTAATATTCCTACCCTAAAATACCTGCTACTTCTGGTTGCCCTTCTATCGCCTACCGATTCTTCTAATCCTAGGCACAGCCCAAAGTATGGCCTGACTCATGGCTTTGAACTGGACACAACTTCTTTCAAATTCTCAGAGCACCTACTACAATTATTGAAGTTAAAATTAGAAACTCTTCCTGCTTTGTATGATGACTTAACTGTTCTTAATCTCTTAGTTGTTTCATAACTGACAGTTAAAGAAAACAAGGACCACACACATTCTTCTTAGCCTTTCCCATAACACAGACTACCAAATATTGACTGATGATGGTTTAAAATGGCATCGTGCTGGAAGGAGTCATTGATCTCACTTGCCACATGCTCCCACAGCAGAAGAATGCCTGCTACATACTAACCTAGTATAAATATTTTTAGGTAAATTTTCCAGCTTTGGAAACTGAATGGAAATTTCAAAGACAGAAATTCTAAGAGCTGGGTACATGGTACAAGCCTATGGATCCAGTTAGTCAGGAAGCTGATGGAGAGGGTTCTTGAAGTCTTCAGAATATAGTGAGATCCCTATCTCAAAATAAACAGAACAAATCAAATAATTCAAAGGAAAGGATGAAATGGTGAAGGAGAAAATACTGAGAGGGTGTAAGTAGAATTATACTGGTCATGTGTGCACATGAGTTATTTTTTTAACCTTTAAAACAATGATCTAGAAGAATAGTTGTCAACCAGGGAAGCTGTACTTACTGTTTTGTCAACACAACACAACTTACAGTTATCTGGGAAGAGGGAATCTCAAGAAATTACCTTGATCAGACTGACCTGTGGCCATGTCTATGGGATATTTTGTTTGGTAAATGGCTTATTTGGTAAGGTTCAGGCCTCTGTGGGCAATGCCATCATTGGACAGGTAGTTCTGAGTTGTGTATAAAAGCAGAAAGAGACATCCATGGAGAGCAAACCATTAGGCAGCATTTCTTAACGGTCTCTGTGCTGGGTAGTCTTGTGTCAACTTGATATAAGCTAAAGTCATTTGAGAGGAGAGAATCTCAACTGAGAAAATGTCTGTATAAGATCTGGTGTAGGCAGGCCTGTATGATATTTTCTAGTTGGTAATTGGTGGGGGAAGTGCTGTGGGACAATGGCTTTACCCTGTAAAGTTGTGTTTCTTGCATTTGGTAAATAAAATGCTGATTGGCCCATTGCCAGGCAGAAAGTTTAGGTGGGGCAACCAGGCTGGAAGTAGAGGTGGGACAATGAGAATAAGAGAATTCTGGGAGGAGGAAAGAGTCAGTCTGCAGTTGTTACTCAGAGACAAAGGAAGCCAGACACAGAGCAAGCAAGATGTGACTGCCTCACCAAAAAAGGTACCAAGCTATGTGGCTAACACAGACAAGATTTGTGGGCTAATATAAGTTATAAGAGCTAATAAGAAGCCTGAGCTACTAGGCCAATCAGTTTATAATTAATGTAGACCTCTATGTGATTCTTTGGGACTGAACAACTGCAGGACCAGGTGGGGCAGAAAACTCGGTCAACAGGGAGGTCCATTCCACTGTGGGTGGTGCCATCCCTGGGCTGGTGGTCCTGGATTCTATAAAAAAGCAGGCTAAACAAGCCATGAGGAGCAAGCCAGTAAGCAGTGTTCCTCCATGGTCATCAGTGTCACCTCCAAGTTCCTGTTTAAAGTCCTGTCTTGACTTCCTTTGATGATGAACTATGATGTGGAAGTGTAAGCCAGTTAAACCCTTTCCTCTCCAAGTTCCTTTGGTCACAGTGTTTCATCAGAACCATAGCAACCCTAACTAAGACAGTCTCTGAGTTAATTCCTGCATTGATACTTTCCTCAATGATGAATTGTGATTGGGAAAGATAAGGCAAAAAAAAAAAAACCATTTCCTCTACAAGTTGCTTTTCGTCAGTATTTTATCTCAGCAACAGAAAGTAAACTAAAACAGATTGGTATTGTGAACATGGGGTATTGTATTGCTGTAATAGACTTGACCGTATTGTTGGGAAGAAACTTAATGGTATATTCTGTGGGAGCTTGGAAGATAATGCTGAGAGAAATTCAGATGATGAAGATTTGGCTTGTTAAGTTTCAGAGGAGAGTTTGAGAGTCAGCCCCTCAAAAGACTCTATCATGCTGTTTGTGTGATATGTTTAAACTAAGAATCTGGCTTCTGGTCAGCTAGGATTAAAGACTCAACTATGATTAACAGGAGACCAGCACCATTGAAAGCGAAACCTTTGCTTTAGTGAAACAATCAAAATGCTGGTTAGTGGGGATTGAGAAATCATCTATGATGAATAAGGAACCAACGTTACCGAGGAGAAATCTGGGAAGTATTTCCTCAGGATCAGCAAACAAAAGCTGTGATCCAGTAGGGAGCCAAGGTATTAGAACGTGGTGATGTGTAAGAGTCTCCCACAAAAGACTGGTTTTGAAGGGGTGAAGGTGTCAGAGTAGCTGAGACTTGGTGCCATGCAGGGTTAGACTCCCTGTAGAGAGACCAGGAGACCATTGGCGAAGATAAAGCCTTGGTTGCAGTGGAGCCCCGAGGATTGAAAGGCTAATAAAGACTGTGAAGCTTGGTACTCTAGGAAACCAGGAGACTACTGATGAAGGGATCTCCTCAGCTGTAGAGGAGATTAGTGCTCTGGGGATGCTGGGATGGTGAGATGACTGCCAAGGATAACAGTTGTGTGGAATTAAACCCACTTGAGCCAACAAGACAAGGTGTGGGTGCTGTAGATAGCAAATCTAGAGAAATGGAGGTATCCAAGCCTGTTCGGCCCCAGAAGGTCAAGAGTGAGTCCTGAACACCTGACTGAACTTTTTACACTTTTTGACTTTGGTTTTGCTTTGCTCTGAGTGTAATTGTGCTGGGGTTTTTTTTCTCCCTTTTAGAACTAAAAGAGTATGTAATTTATTGTGCAGGAACCCACAGATAAGAGACTGGATCCTAATAATTAAGAGAACTTAGACTTTTAAACTGTTAAAAAAAATTAGTATGCATTTTAAAAAGCTGGATTGTGTTTATATTGTGATATTAACATGAGACATTGGGGACAAACAGCAAAGGAAAGATTATGGCTGAACAGTGATGGGTTTGTGTGCTAAGTTGACAAGGGGTCCGTGGAACTGGTTAGCTTTTTTTCAACATTACACAAACTAGAGTCACCTAGGAAGAGGGACATCGGCTGAGGAATTGCCTCTATCAGATTGTCCTGTGGGCAGATCTGCAGAGCATTTTACTGGTTAATGGTTGATGTGGAAGTGTCCAAAACATGAAGGGTAGTGTCGCCCCAGGGCAGATGGTCCTGGCTTCTGTGAGAAAGCAGGCCAAGAGATCCATGGAGAGCAACCCATTAAGCAGTGTGCCTCCATGCCCTCTGCTTCCCTTCCTGTCTCTGAGTTCCTGCCTTGGCTTCCCTGCCTGGTGGGCTGGAAAGAATAAGCCAAATAAACCCTTTCCTGCTCATGTTGTTTTTGGTCAGTCTTTCGTGTCAGCAACAGAAAGCAAACAAGAACAGGCATATTTTATCATCACCTAGTGAGCTTTCCAAATGCATGTGCAAGGTGTTTACCCCCGGGTGTTTAGGCATGGCTATTTTATATGTGTCCCTAGTGCAATAACTTTCTCATTCCTCATCTTTCCACAGTCTGTTTCCTGGTTAAAGGAGGTGAGTGCTATTCAAAAGGCCTAAAGTCATATTAGAAAGCCAGAGAACACAAACTTGCTGATTGCAGATAATGAATATACATATATATATGGGTAATATATTTATATTCATAAATATATTTATATATTATATATAATATATATTCATATATATGGATAATAATAATGGAATATGTACATATATATAATCTGTAATTTTCTGTTATATAAGCTTTTCTTGAAGAAACTATGGACTCCCTTCAGGGAATAATTGTGTTTTTGTTTCCTGTCAGTATGAAGTAGCACTGATGTGCTGGCTGAAGAATGCTGTGCACACTGGTGGTGAGATGGTGAGGCCAGGGTCTACAGACTAAGTAGAGGTTGTCCAGTGAGTAATGTTCAGAAACAGGGATGTGTTTCCCTGCTCCGCACACATGAAGTAGGCACTCACAGCCGTGTCAGCGTTGATGACCGTTTCCTCACAAAGCATCTGAATCTTTATTGGCAGCTGAAATAGAGGTTTTTGTTGTTGCTTTTTGCTGTTTTGTTTGTTTTTGTAAGAAAATGAAGAATTTATAAAAGAAGATGCCATGTGAGACATTTTTGAAGAAACTGGTTCAGGATGGAAGTGGATGCTGGTTGGAATGAATGGGAACTCCACTATCATTCTCTGGAAATCTTAGGAGAGTCATGTTTCCTCTTCCAGGCAATGTAACGTAGGTCACATCTGCAGGGAATCAGGAGGAGGCAGGGGCAAGGTGTTAGTGTAAACTGCGTCCTTGTCACCAGTACCCGCCTGTCTTCAGCATTCCTTAATGCCATGGGGCATATTTACTAGTGCGTGTCAGAGAGTCAGTATCCTATATGGCTTTCATTTAAGCAGTCTGTAATTGATTGGAAGGATGAAGTTTCCATGTGATAACCTTAAAATGTAAGGTTAAAAAAAACAACCATGCATCCAAGATTAGTGATAATTTCCTCAGCCTGAACATTTCTTCACATGGCAGTGAAGAACGGATCTTAGGTTCTAGGAGACAATGCCTGAAACTGCCTTTAGGAATTTCATCTCAGAATTAATATTTATTAAAATCACCCCCCAAATGCAGCAGTTTTGGGGTGGTACTCTATAGTGCCAGAGTCTTGAAGTTGTGGCTTTGTTTCTTCAAAGAAGTCCCGTGGTTTTCTTAATATAAGATTCCATTGGATTTGGGAGAACTTGCCAATGATAATGAAGGCTTAATCAATTGTCTTCATGCTATCAATTTGGTTACTGTGAGTGAAATAGCTATTTTATTTGGGTAAATGAACAGTGCTGTCATGTGCCCTTCAAGAGGAAATGGAAGTAATAATTGGGGTGGAGGAACAGGAATTGAATTGCCCAGGAAACAAGGAACCAAGACTCTTAGATCTTTTAATTTTAGATCATCCAACCACATCGTGTGGTAAATACCTTTACCAATTTTCATAACCAACAAATTTTCAACCAAATATCCCTATCTATTTCTCTGCCTTATTCTAGGAAGAAGCAAAATTTTATCAGAGAAAGAAACTGAAAATTGCTTTTACATCATGTCATGAAATGAACATCTTTTATAAAATTTACTAACAAAATTGGCAATTTCTTTTTGACATAGGTTCTTGCAAAGCCCAGACTGGACTTTAATAATGAATGCAATTATCTTTATTTATTATGGATGGCGGTGGTACTGCTGTGTGCAATGTGTGGCTATCTGTAGAACCCAGAGGATGCTCACCCTATGAAGACAGGCTCTCTTTATTGCCCTGGAGCTCACTGAGTGGGTGTGACTGGGTCTGCCTGTCTCTGCTTCCCTGATGTTGGAATTATAGTTGTATGCCACCATGCCTGGCTCTTTTATGTGGGTACTAGGGATCCAGACTCAGCTTCTCAAGCATTTTGCCAACGGAGCTCTCTAGCCAGCCTACAATACAGTTGCTGCTGCTGCTGGTGGTTTGTGTTTTTTGTTTGTTTGTTTTTTGGCTTGTTCTAGAGAGGGAATAAGAAATTTTTGTGGTCTAGAACGATGATGTCTTTTTTCTTTCAGTATTGGGATATAGAATCAGCAGTGTTTAGATCCAGAGTCTGAACAAAATCTAATCACACACTTGGAATCTTTGTTCTTGAAAAACACGGAATTTAGCCATAGATTGCCTTGGTGGTGGTGGGAGTGACTGCCCACAGATAAGAAAACATCCCTGGGTTGCTCAGTACCATCACCCAAAACAAACAAATGCCCCCTGCTCAGTGTGTGCTGTCTGCTGCTGTTGGACGCCATTATTTAAATACTTTATAGCCTGTGGGTTGTATTCGGGCCTTTTAGTTTCAGAGACAGAAGTCAGTAAGCTATCGTGTAAATAGCTGGGAAGTAAACCAGGATGGACTTCGTTATAATTATGACTTTGCCATTGTGGTTCCAAAGTAGCTGGAGACAGACAACACAAATGGGAATAGCCGGCTTCCAAGAAACCTTTATTTTATTGAGATTGAAATTTGAATATATCATTTTCATATTATGAAGTATTAGGTTTTTAAACCCTTTCACCCATTAAAAATGTAAAATTCTTCTGAGCCCTGAAACAACCGGCTGGATTCAGCCCAGTGACTCCTTGTTTGCCACGCTCTGCCTTGGGGTCATAAAACTATACTATTGTTTCTTTTGGCTTTCCAAGACAGATAATATGGTCCCCTCAGTGTCTGGCATAGTCACTTCCCAGAGTTCCCGTACCACAGGAACATCAGGACACATCTGGAATTGGATGTCAGTTACCAGTATTCCTAGGACGTGGTGTCTTGAAAGTCCAAAACTGCATTTAGCTCAACCCGGTGCTCATGGAAGTGGTCAGTGTCCTCACTGTGGTGTCACGGTCGTAGTGGGAGATCTGGAGAGGTGAAGTGGCCCCTAGACAGCATGTTGTTCTATGAGACTTTGATTTCAAGCCTTGCTCCTTTCTATTCTAGACCCGCAGTCTGTAGCAAAGTCGGCTCAGCCTTTCCATTTGGATTCAGCCCCTCACATTTCCCATGCCATATGGCTAGGCATCTCACCCCTGTGTACTGGCTAATTGCAAAAAAGCAGGCTTGGGCTAAAAATACCAGGCAAGGCATACCTTGGTCAGTTGGCAGCATATTTAGTACGTTTGTGCTCTGCTTACGTTTGGTCCATTGGTTTCACTTTAGATTCTAAATTTATAATGGTCTTTTAATGCTAATTTTCAAATAATTGTATCCAACGTGGAGCTGGATGAAGACAAAGAAGAGGAATAATCAAATTTATTAAGGCTAATATTCATAATGAATGTCCCCTTCCAGTTTTTAAACCTATAAACCATTTCTCCTTCTGTTTTGGCTATTTTAAACTTTATTTATTTCTGATTTAGAATAGTCCTGAAGTAGGTATAACCAATTTTGATTATGAAGAATTATAGAAATATGTATAGTGTTCATTAAAAATTAAGAGAAATTACTCAAAAATCTATTGTCCAGAAATAAATGTCTATTATTTAATACTTTCATAGTATCGCAGTTCATACACGTGCCCACACAAATATACACAGACACACAGTGCTGTGGATGTATGTTTAGTAGATTGATCCTACAGATAAACGGCAGATCTGGGAATGAGAGGGAGAAGAGTGAGCTGTCCATAGGCCTGTTCATTGGTGTTCAGTTCTGCCTGGGCATCTCCATCCTATACTTGTGTTTCAAGAACTGTGCTTGGGTTAGTATTTTATAGAGCCTCTCTTGTCAGGCTGCCCAAAGAAGACAGTTGAATCATCATGTCCTTGCAAGCGTCACAGCTCTGAATGTAAAGGGACCCTCTCTGACTATACCCACAGCTGTGAAGGGAAGGCATCCCGGATATCTACAGCTCTGAAGAGAAAGGTTATCCTGACTGTCAGGAAGTCTGGCTATACCTGAAGCTGTACTCCGACGCCTGATGGTCTCCCCGCAGGTTGTAGCAATCCTGCTCCGAGAGAGCCTCTACAGCTGCTCTATGCTCCTCTCTGCTAAGAGAGTTTTCCAGCAGAGGTGTCCATTGCTTCTCTGCTATGCTCCACTAGGGAGTTTCCCAGCAGAGACTCTGCTCTGCTCTGAGAAAAGAAGGCCTTCACCTAAAACTCATTCAAGAATTTTTTTTTGGTGGAGGGAGGGAGGAACCCAGGAGATTGGCTGCCTCTGCCAGGGTAGAAAAGGACAATTGCCGACTGGACAGACACAGGGGCTTTTATGGGCTTCTTAGGGGTGGATTTTTTCCAGGCAGAAGATTTTCAGGGTGGGAATTGGGCAGATTTCAATCCTTGAGCTTGGTTAAGCTCAAAGATTAACAAGATTTCATGCTCAGGGATTGTTGGTTTTCCTGCTCAGGGTTTGGTTGGTTTTCCTGCTTGGGGATTGCATGGCTTCATGCAGGGACAGAGTGTGTTTCTTTGCCTCTGATATCAGGCTCAAGTGTGCTTCTTTGCCTCCGGTTTTAGGGTCAGGGTGTGTTCCTTTGGTACTGGTTTCAGGACTAAAGTGTGTCTTTTTCACTGACTCCAATTTCAGGGCCAGGGTGTATTTCTTTGACTGATTCTGGCTTCAGGGTCAGGACTGTCTTTGGTTTCAGGGTGTATTTCTTTGACTGATTTTTGGTTTCAGGGTCAGAGCTGTCTCTGGTGTCAGGGTTAGAATGTATTCTTTTGACTGGTGGTTTTACCGTACAATCCTACTTTTTATCTTCATGATCTGTGAGTCATTTTCCTGTGAGTGATGACATGCAGTCTTGTGTGTTGAATTAACATACTCATCCCTACAAATGGTCACATGTAAAGTTGCATGACAGCAAAATAACATAAAGCACAAAATTTCATCATAAAAATCATAAAATCATAAAAGCATAAAGCATAAAATTTCATCAATGTTATGCTAAAACATGTAGACACCTAATAAAAACAGCAGCCCAATTTCTCATGTGTTAACTGATTAAAGAAATATTCAACCACTATAATAACTATGACACTTTTTTCTTGGAAAAGTCCTCGAGTTTATTGATGTTGGCATTTTGGTCTGCCCAGGCTGCCATAAGGAAATACCACGGACTGAGTGGCCTGAACAGAAATTATTTTGTCACTGTTCTGGAGGCTGAAAGGCTGAGGTCAAGCTTTCATTGAGTTTGGTTTCTCCCAAATTTTTCCTTGGTCACTACTTTGAGTAATTTCTCTCTCTTTTTATAAAGACATCAATCAAACCAAGCAGGGTCCTATCTGTATGACTCCATTTAGCCTTAGCCATCTTAAATGCTATTTACAAAGCTGTTCACCCTAGGAGCTAGAACTTCAACAAATAAATTTAGGAGATACGCTGGTCAAACACTATGAGTGTAGGAATGGTCACAGGCTGTGAGCCACTGGGAGGTGATTGAAGGAGGTTATCTGACATCATGGGGGAAATTGAACACCCAGGGATATGATGTGCATGCATGACTTATTTGTGGGTGTCTGCATGTGTGTGTTCCTACGCCACTCCGCTCTGCGCAGTGCATTGTTGCACCCTCTAATGGTTTTGGCAGAGGAAGTCATACATAAGCAAATAAGAAATTCACGTTAATGCTCACATCGGCAGACATTGCATTCTCGCAGGCCTCACAGAGAAACTGAGAGAACAGAATAGTGGTAATGAGGCAAACTGTGGAGCCAGGCAGTCTGAATCCATGCCTCCTTTTAAATAAAGCCCTGTGGGATGTTTAGAAGAATAGGTTGCCAACCCTAAACTTGTTTATAAAACGTGTATTGATAGTGGCTACCATGTGCGGTTGTTGAGTTCATATACAGAGGTGGGCTGGACCTAGTACAAGTGTAGTGAGCATCAATTACCTTTCGTGTTACACATTTAAAGTTGAGGAAATGTGTGAAGTAGCAAAACCTGTTACTCTTCCATTCCTTTCCCTTGCCAGTGGGCTACTTCAAAGCCGTAACTACCTCATTTAAAAGAGGTAGCTCTGGTGATGTCTAGGGGAAGAGAGCTAAGGAGATGCAAGGACAGCAGGCTTTCAATTTGCAAAGAAGCTCCTATAGGGGCTGGAGAGATGGCTCAGAGGTTAAGAGCATTGCCTGCTCTTCCAAAGGTCCTGAGTTCAATTCCCGTCAACCACATGGTGGCTCACAACCATCTGTAATGAGGTCTGGTGCCCTCTTCTGGCCTGCAGGCATACACACAGACACAATATTGTATACATAATAAATAGATAAATATTAAAATTTAAAAAAGAATATTTTTTTAAAAAGAAGCTCTTATAGTCTGTGGAACCCAAAGAGGCAGAATCCGCGTGAATCTGCAGAACTGTGGACTGGGACATTACACACACATGAGAAAAAAAAAAAAGATATAAAACCAACGTGAGACCAGCGCCTAGGCACCATTGGCCTGCTGCGGTGCCAGGATGTGGCAGCAGTGGAGAAGAAAAGGTGTCCTACTTCAGCAGGGAGCGATACCTGCTGTGTGTGCAGAAGTCAAGGCTTTTGAAGCACCACACGAGAAATGTCAGAACATGCAGTGAATATCTTTGAACCACAGAGGTTTAAAATCTGCCCAAGTGATTCTGAGGGGACACAGCTTGCCTCTCCCAGGGAGGAGGAACAGAACCTGGTGCCCAGTGGCTCTGGCCTTGATAAAGCCTCATCTGCTTTGGCAGGACAGTGTGACCAGCCTTAGCAGGTCAGTGTGGCTCCTGGAGAGACGTGGTTTAACACACAGTCATTATTAGCTCTAAGGGCTGAGGTAGCAATGTGATTGAACAGATTTGAGGGTAGGCGTCAGATGCTCCTGGTTCATGTTTTCGCTCAAGTTGTGTTACCTCGGTGAATAAATTCGCTCCATCAGACGGTGCTGGTACAAAGGGAAATTATAAACTCCTATTGGGGTGATCCTGGGAACAAATGAGATAGGGTATGTATAGTGATAGGGTATGCGTAGTGTGCGCTTTGCTATGTCCGCTTCCCTTTCCACTGGGCTCACAAAGCTAAGCAAACATTTCTGGAACTCACAAGGGCAGTGAATTCTACTTATTAGCAAAGTTGTCCAACGTCTTAGCTAGGCCGCCATTCCCTGAAATACTTGAGTACAGCACCTCTTCTCCAGGACCTCGTTACTGCTGCTCTCTTAGATATTCTGAGTTTTGTATCCTAATTTGCCATCAAGAAAGCTGTTTTAAGTCAGACTTGGTTGTAACATGAAGGGCCGGCTTGTTGGGGTTTCTGTCCCACCCGGTACCCTATTGCCGGCATACCCCAAGGAAAAATCACACACAGGACTCCATAAGGTTATAAACTGATTGGCCCATTAGGTCAGGCTCCTTATTAGTTCTTATAACTTATGTTACCCCATTATCCTTATCTACATTAGCCACATGGCTCCGTACCTTTCTCAGCTGGGCAAGTTACATGTTGCCTCTTCGGTGGTCTGCACAGGAGTGACGGAGGGAGCTTCTCCTCCCTAGCCTTCTCCTATTCTCATTGCCCCGCCTCTACTTCCTGTCTGGTTGACCCGCCTCTACTTCCTGCCTGGCCAATCAGCGTTTTATTAAAATAAATGATTGACAGAATACAAACAATTATCCTGTACCACTTGGTGGCACTTTTTTAAAATGTAGACTACGCTGCTTTTCAAATTTTCATTTTATTTTGTGCATATGGGTGTTTTGCCTACATGTTCATCTGTATACCATGTGTGTGCCTGGTGCTAAGGGAGACCAGAAGAGGGTACTGAATTACCTGAACCTGGAGTTAGAGAGGGCTGTGAGCAGCCGTGTGGGTGTTGGGAATCGTGCCTGGGTCCACTGAAAGAGCAGCCAGTGCTCTTAACCACGGAGCCATTTCTCCAGTTCTGTAGCACTTAATTTTAATGTCTATGTTTAAAAGGCTGAGTCAGGAAGACAGTGAATTTAAGGTCAGCCTGACTACACAGGGAATTTGAAGAAAGTCTGGGATACAGGGCAAGACCCTATCGCAAAGCAACGACAACAAAACCAAATAAAGCAAGAAAGAGAGAGAGACTTTTGTGTTGTGTTATGGGGAAGGAGGCGCTTTGTGGTTCCTTCTCAGGGCAGACAATTTGTGTCTTAGTGTTTAGCTTCCTTCTGGCTGTTCATCGCCCTCAGTGATTAGCTCACAGTGACCACATTCCCATTCAGGAGGCCAGAAAGGGAATAATAGAGTCCTTAAAGGATCCCCAGCCATTGCTGATATGACTGATTGTCTTCAGAGTTGGTTACTAGAACTTTCTTCCTGAGGTTGGAGCACAGTCCCTAGTAACTGAATGAGGAGTGAATGTGGAGGTGTGTAAGATACTGGGTGGGAGAAGATGGGCCCAGCTAGTTTTCAGATGGGAGGATTTGAACAGATTCCAGATGATTACAGGGGAGATGGGTTAGATTACTCACGGGCCCCTCCAAATGTAACTTCATAGTGAGCCTTCATATGCTAAGAAATTTACCTGAAAGAGAATCAGGTGAGCCACTCTCATTTTAAATGCAAAATGAGCTGTTGGCAATGGCTACAAAGCTATTGTGATTTGGAAGCATTAAATACGTTAGAAAAAGAATTATGTTAAAGTTGTCTGCTGCTGCTTATCTGTGTATGGTATCTTAGCACGTGTTTGATGGGAGGTTAGGGATGCTGTTCCGCAGATCTCCTATGCCTGAGGCTATTGGTGCAAACACGGATATTCTTGCTTACATCAGCATAATCTGTCTAGGGTTAACAGAAATGACAGTAAAGCCCCACATCACAACCATACTGCGTATTTCACGAAGGGTCTGCTAACTCCTCTGTTTAGTCAGGAATAATGAAACGAAAGGCTTTTGGCTTTCGTGTCGTCCAATATCGATATAATGGGCACTCCGTGGTTGCCTGCGTCTTACATCGTGGAAAGAGCAGAGAAAAGAGATAGTCACTGAAGCTGGGTGAAGATGTAATAAGGTCTCTAAATTTAAACAGCACCCCGGTGGAAGACGCTAGGTGCCCAACGCCCCTCTTGCCCATGAAGAAACTGGGAAGGAAGTGGCACAGTGACAGTTAGCTCCCTAGTGTCACAGTTTGGTTTTGTCTCCAGCTCTTCCTAAATTATTTCTCAGGTACAGGGCTGGCTCCAGGGTGCTATCGGGAGCTGTGGTGAGAGCAGGTATGGAGAAGGGCTGGGGCAGGGCTCGTTACTTGCAGCAGCTTCCTTGCTCCTCCGGCGCTCAAGGTATTGAAACCCCGCGGAGAGAACCTTCAGCTTCCTTCTGGCCATGCTCGTAGGATGCTTGCTCTGCAGCCCTGGTGGCTGATGTCCTCCTCATTCCTTGTATCCGTCTCTGCTGTGTCCAATATGCTGGAACCCTGGGTCCCGAGGCTTTGCCTTATGTGCCTTTGCATCCCCATGGCTCAGCCTGATGCCTGGCACTTAGGAAGATTCCAATAAATATCTATAACGTGAGACAGTTATTTGGACTTCAGGAACCGCTTTGCACCTTTGGGGACCAGCAAATTGACTTTCATTGGAGAAAGCTTGAGTTCCAGGGAAGGCTGACAGGGGAGGGGGGCACGTGGGGAGGGCATTCTGTCTGAGGGGTAAATTTGAGGATGCTGACAGTGGCAGATGCAGGGTGGAGAACGCCCTGGAAGGTGCAGAGGCTGCAGCAGGGAGCGGGAAGCATGGTGTGCTCATCTGTGAGACTCGAGTAAGCATGGAGAAGGATGAGCAAGGACAGACAAAAGGCAGCTGAGCCCTGCATGGCCAGCTCAGACTGTGTCCTCTCGATACTGAGGGCCACCTGCTCTTCTGCTCCAGTGTCACCACTTGTGCTGCTTTCACGGAAATGCCATGGTTACTGAGCGCTGCTCCCTTAAGAGCAGAGTTGGGTTTGCGTTGTCTGATAGCATCCTATGACTGAGCTAGTAATTCTTTTATATATATATATATATATACATACATATATATATATATATATATATATATATATATATATATATATATATGAACATTTTGCTCACTAAACATAAGTCTTTCTCTACTAGACATGCAATGGTGATTTTGAATATGTACCTTCCTGCACTCATGTGATCTTCCAGCCTCTTCTGAAGGAAGATGGGGGCTATTACAATACATAAATTGACATGATGTTCCTCCACACCCTGAAATATGTATGCCATAGACATGGAAAGTTGAGCATCAAAAGGTCAAGAAAGTAAAACTAAATTAAATTATCATCTTTCTATTAACTATACCTGTTTTGCCTTGTTTGTCTAGAAGTCTACTGTTCTCTCCATTGGGCAAGAGAGCCAAGTTATTATATCATGTTCTACAGAAAAAAAAAAACCTGCCAGGATATGGGACCAATGATGATGGGTATTATACTATTAACTCAGTCCTCTGCAATGAAAGTCAAACAAAAAATAAAGTTAAATTAAAAATATCCAAATCAACAACAATGAACCCAACAAAGAGTCAGGAAAGCATGAATGTGCTTGTGAGCTTCTGTGGTCTAGTGAAGACTTGAGACTAGGAATGTCCCAGAAATTCCAGAACAAATCATGCACCCTCAGAATCTTATCCACTTCATTTTCCCTTTGGTTATGGAGGACCAGTTACATGGAAGGGGCTTTTTTGTTTGTTTGTTTTGAGACAGGGTTCTCTGTTTAGCCCTGGCTGTCCTGGAACTCACTCTGTAGACCAGGCTGGCCTCGAACTCACAAAGATCTGCCTGCCTCTGCCTCCCAAGTGCTGAGATTAAAGGTGTGTGCCACCACCACTGCTTAGTGTGGACGGGTTTGTTACTTGACACCAAATCCCTGTTTTCTAGTGCTCAGAGTTGAGGAGGGACATGGGGCATGGCAGTTTAGATCAGCCACAAGAGCATTCAGCTGCTCTTGTTCATGGACTGAGACCTGATGTTGTGCTGAGTAAACTAGTAAATGAGATTCAAGAGCACTATATCTAAAAATCGGTGAGGATCCATTTCTGTATATGTACATTACAATGTCTTTGGGGGGCAAAATGGGTTTTGAAGCATACAGCCCGAGATAAATGTCGGTTTTACTTATACAATTTCTGTCATTTGAAGGACCAGCTTTTGTCCAGGAATCTCTTTGTTATACAAGTGAGCATTGTGTAGTAAGATCCAGCCAGACCTTCCTATGATGTCTGCACCTGGAGACCCAGTGAGTCTGAATTGCCATACACACTCAGAAGCCATCAATGAACTGGTTTCTTGTTCTTTCTGAGTGACTGGGTAAAGGTGAGGCCAGGACGAGGCAAATGGCCAGTGGGAAAGGAGTAGTGGAAATACTTTATGGTTTATATCAAGTCCAGTACAGTGGCCTGAAGATTGGTGCACGTTTGCGGAAACATGGGAACCAAGCGAGGAATTTTCAGTATACGAGGAAGGTGGTCTGCGTGATATTTTGGATTAAGAGATGAGGGACTGAAAGCCGCAGGTAGCACATGTCAATGACAGAGATCAAAAAGATGGTTGAATGCAGAATCTTTCTAATGCAGTTATCTACTGGTCCTTTCCATTCAACAGTGTTTTCTTCCTTTGTTCATTGAGATGATGCTTCTCAGGATGGGGAGGTAGTTCAGTTGTTATAATACCAGTCTAGATGTGTGAAGCCTCAGGTTTCATCCGAGTGCCACAGAAACTGGATGTGGTGGCGCACATCTATAACTCCAGTGCTCCGGAAGTAGAGCATTGAGGATCGAGGTCACCCATACATAGCCAGCGTAAGGCCAGCCTGGGCTCCATGAACCCGAAGAGGTTGTGCTTCCCATCTCTTCTCTTCTCTTTTGTCATCATTTTAGTCATGGAAATATGGCCAATTTAACCATTTTTACTTCTTCTTTATTCCAGTTCTAAAATGGAATATCTAATATGAAGTTAGATATATCATTTCCATTTGATTGATTCAGCAAGAAAGTACTGTCTTCTCAACAATTATGGAGCATGTACATGAATTTTAGCTAAATACTTGATCTACTAAATCAAAAAGTGTCCATGTATGGTTTTAAATGCTCTTTCCTGAATACTGATGGGGCCAATGAGCACCTGCTGAGTCCTTGCTTTATGCTGGACTCTGTGTTGGTTGCTAAGCAGAGAAACAATGATGCTGTCTCCTTAGTTCACCCCTGAGCTTAGTTCCTCAGAGGTAACACTGGACTAATAATCCCAGAAGCCTAACAGAATTGCTCTAATGATTTAGTGAAATAATTCATATTCAGCTCCTAACCTAAGAAAAATCATTATTTTTCTGTTCCAATTTCCAGCATTAAAAACCAAGAAAGTGAATCAAATGCCCACATCTAGTCAAATATCGTTTGACTTGATCTGTCCTAGAGACACAGCATTGCCATGTGTTTTACCTGGGCTTCATTTCTGTAAGATTCCCAGGTGCCTAATGTTTTGACATTTTGGTAGGTTTTGTTTTAAAATAAAGTTGTGTTTATTCTTTGAGAATTCCATCCAGGCATGCAGTGCATTTTAATTTTGATCGTATTCACCATCTATTCCTCTCCCTAACTCCCTATCCTCCCCAACTTCATGTACCCTTTCTTTCATTTTATAACCCACTAAATTTGGTAGGTTTGGTGTGATGACTTCCGTAAGAAGAGATAAAACATACAGTTCTATTTTTCTCTTCCTCATCTTCCTTCCTTCTTCTTCCCTTTCTTTAAAAAATGCCTGATCATTGAGGTGAGAACATGATTTTTCTGGTTTACTGACTCTTAAAGTGGTATGTAATTTGAAGCGATGATTCTTCCTTTGTCTGAACAAGGATCCTTGTGGTCACAGTGGGAGGTCTGTGTCTCGCACCAGTGTCGAGCACATGTGGTCAGTACCTGGGAGGGACGGGCTGTCTTCCCTCCTTTGCTCTCTCTATCATTTACCAACCTGGTCACTGTTGGCTTCTTCAAACTTAATATGGGTTGAAATGGTACGTTGAATTAAAATGGAGCTCTCCAGCTGTTCTGAATGCTTGTTTTGCCAGTACTTAATAAATGTTGGTCGTTATGTCACTAAGAGTCACTACTACTAGTACAGAATCATCACCTGGAATAAAAACAGGGCCTCAGTGGGTAGACCTTCTTCTTGAGCAACTTTTAGCTTTTACTAACAACTGTTACGAATTGTTCCAGGTGGTGAGAAAACCAGTGAGCCTGGAGTACCCAGTCCACTCTTGTTTCTGTTAGTGGGGCTCGTGTTGCTGGGGAAGATGGTGTAAGCATCGTTGCCCCTTGGCCTTATGTTCATGTTGTCTCCCACTCCAGCCTAGTGTGCCCCTCCTCCTGCTGTGTCTGCTGAACAAACACTCATGTCAAGACTCAGGCCAGCCTCATACCAACCAGGACTAGTTACCAAGTACCACTTTCTGCTGGGTGCAGTTCTAGGTGTCCAGAGAGGATCAGACCTAAAAGCGGATTACTGTGACCTGTGTGACCTCACCTAGCCCATGATGGAGGCATGATACCCTCATTCTCTTTTTTCCAGGCCTTTGTGTAGCGTGCTTAGTATTGATAACAGCATCTCACTGCTCTGACATTTCCTTTTGGTCTTCTAGACTGTGGATTCCTTTAGGGAATCACCTCACATTACCCCCATTTGAATACCTGGCCACGCTTGCACATAGCTGGTGCACAGCAAATGTTTCCAGAACACATAATGAGTCAACATGGGTGTTTGGGTTGATAGCCATCCAGATATTATGTATCACATTGTTCGTTTATTCTGAATGCCTCCCACAATAGAGTAGTCCTGAACAGTGCTTGGGATATGATTTACATTTCTGTGGAAAAGAAGGAGCTCAACAAATAAGTAAAATGTATAGACTCAAAATATTGTGGAAGAAAAATAAAGTTGGAGATGGGGCATATGTGGCTCAGGGGTGGGTGTGAGCATTCAGGATGGTGCGAAATATTTCCAGAAAAAGTGAAATTTGGGCCAAGGCCTGAAAGAAGTTAGGAGACTCCATTCAGGGAAGAGGAACCTTTGCAGATGCCCAGTAAAGAGTGTACCGACCAATGTGAGATCAATAAGGTGCTCGGCTGAGGTGCGGAAGGTGATCAGATTGTACATAGCCTTGTACATTGCCAATAAAGACTTTGATGTTTACCCATAGGTCAGAAACTACTGGGGGTTATTGAACCGAGGAAAGGTGTGATGTGATGAACAATTTAACCAGATCATGCTGGCTGCGTTCACCTTGGGGTGGAGGTGTAAGGACAATGAATGACAGATGTTGGAGGACGGGGTCGCTTGTTGGTTTCTGGCTGCTTAGCCCCAAAATAATCACACAGAAACTGTATTAATTAAGTCACTGCTTGACCCATTAACCCTAACTTCTTATTGGCTAACTCTTATATTAATTTAACCCATTTTTTTATTAATCTGTATATCTCCACGTGGCCGTGGCTTACTGGCAAAGTTTTGGCATGTCTGACTCTGGTGGGGGGCTCCAGGTCTTCTCCCTGACTCCGCCCTTCTTTCTCCCAGCATTCGGCTTAGTTTTCCCCCACCTAGTTCTGTTCTACCCTTGCCATAGGCTCAAAGCAGTTCTTTATTCATTAACCAATAAAAGCAACACATAGACAGAAGGACCTCCCTCACCAGAGACCAGATGAAGGGGCCAGCTAAGGTCATAGCAGTGGAAGTAATTAGAAGAGATTGTATTTTAAAACTTTTTAAGGTTTCACTTTGCAAAACTTTCAAGTATAAAAGAAAGAACAAGCATTATGAGAATCAAGTCTTCATTGCCCAGATTCACTATGTTGCCTTTGGAGGAGATTCTGAAAAAGAGGGTGAGAATTACATGGAGGGATGTGGGGTTAAGCATTCATTCATTCTTTGAGAAAGAGTCTAACCAACCTTGCGCAGGCTAGACCAGAGCTCCTGGGTTCTGCTTATCCTCCCACGCTGTCTCTCTAGTGCTGAAACTAACCATGGCTGGTTAAGCAATATATCTTAACAAAGGGAAAATGATGGCATATTTGTGTGCTGATGAGAATAATCTAGCAAAAGAGAAAAAAACCTGAAAACCTGAAGTGAGAAGTACGCGATCTGAATGATTGGCTAGACAAGCAGGGCAGTGCATCCATGGTAACAGAAGAACCGGGTGGCAGGAAGGTAGGGAGTCACCTCCGCTTCTCCTGATTGCTTCTTTTGTCCCAGGAAGATGACAAAGAGGCTCATCAGTGGCGAGCGAGAATTTTGAGGATGAATTGGAAGATGGAACTCTTCTTTGTATGGAGTGTATGCGTCTCTGTGGAGGTGGCTGCTGGAGAGGGCAGGGCACAATAGAAATTGTCTTCTGGAGGATATGGGGAATGGTTAGTCATAGGCTACAATTTCTCAGTCCAAAAGGACCGGGAATTGAAGTTTTTCTGCTCAATCACTTTTAGCCCAGAGAAGCAAATGAGATACTAATTAAAAACTCAAATCAACAACCAAAAAAAACTTGGGGTTGATATGGACTTTTCCATATAATTTCTATGGAGCTCTGTGTGGTAGGCTGAAAGGGTGGGGGAGCAGGCTGGGCACTTCTGGCTTGATGCTGACCCAGCTTTGGCACACACATTTTATAAGATCAGTTGAAAGCTGATGCCATCCAGTAGACCATCTTTGTCATTTCCACAGCCGTTATGTGCGGGTTGGGTGAAAGGGGCTTCAGTCTACCTGTGACTTTGAAAGATACTGAGGCCAAGATAGTTGCCTGTGATTGCCTTTGAGAAAACACCATCATGTTAACACATGTTAAGTCCACTGTTGAGAAGCTGCTGAGGTTGGGAATCACAGCTGAGTTGGAGGCTCTTCCATTCCAGACGCCCTGGGATATACGTCCCATATGCTGATGGTTCTCAAGCTTTTGAGATTTCTCATGAGCTTTGGCTGATGTGATGCCTTAGACATTTTTATTTAGTTTATGTTTTTAAGTCTAAAAGATGCATCCTACAAACCAGGTGACTTTCAAATCTGCGTATAATAAGAAAGAAGCAAAGACTAAAACAGTGTAGGCACGTTTTTGTATCTTTGCATAATTTTCTGCTTATACTCTACATATTGTATCCTTATTAGGTATTTTAGATATAAAACTCCCACTTTGAAGATAAGATTTTCATTAAGAAGATCAAAAATAAAAAGCAAATAGAGAAACCCTAAGAAATTTTTTTTAATATAAAATCCTATGAGATTAGCATTTTTGGTGCAGGAAATTAATCTTTGCTTTTTGATCAGTAATGGAAATAAAAATTACTGTGAGATTATTAAATATTAATTGTCTACAGTTAGTAGTAAGTCATTCAGTGTCTTAGCTCAAACCATAGATTTATATGTAATAAAATTTTCATCTTGAATGAAAGTACCAGTTCTATTGTTACTTTTAACCTTTTATGATAAAAATGAGATAGTTATTTTTAGCTTCCTATGATAAAAAATTTGTTGTGTGTCAATAATGGAATAGTATGGTAAATTTCAAAGTTGCCACACAACTGCAGCAGTGAGAAATACTCTGCTCTGCTTTTAGATAAATAATCCCCAGGATGTAAGATAGCCCAGATAATAAAGACACTTGTCTTTGACCTCAGTTCTGTCTCAGGAAGCCACATGGTGGAAGGAGAGAGCTCACTCCAAAAAGAAGTTGTCTCCTGACTTCCGCACATGCGCCTTGAAATCCAGGAGACCTGCCCCTCATATTCCCAAAAAAGGAATATGATATGAGCTGGGGGTTTGAAATAAAATCAGGCCATATTCTAGAATCTTTCCAGTGGCCCTCCCCACTGGTCCTTCAGACCACCTACCTGGCTTCATCCTTCCACACATTGCTGATAATGAACGGCTGCTCACAGTTTTCTGTGCACTCTGTCCCCTGCCCCATACCCATGTATCTGCTTGCATTTTGTTTTGATGTCCCACCAAGCCCCCTGTCCTGGCACAAGTATGCCACCCTGAGCTCCCATGCAAGACCTGCCTCTCCCATTTCTGCCCTGGGATTACCAGCCTGTGGGGCTCAGCAGGGTCTGGATCTCAACCCTCAGGGTCCTTGACGTCATCTCTCATCCATCGTGCTCGGCTGACAAAAGGTGCCCCGTGCGGTGAGCTTGCCCCTGTCTAATGGCTTTTGTTTGAACGCGCTCTCTTTCAAGAATCTGTTCCACTTCATCAGGTGGCTAATTCTCCTGGGAGGCCCCTTCTGTGCACCTTTCCAGTTCAACACCACTTTTGTCGTCAGACTTAAAACCATACCAATTTTTGGATAACCACTTTCTTAATTTTACTCAAGTTTTTAACACTTATACATTCCATTCTTGCCATTTGGAAACACAGTATGTGTAGCTTTGGGTGCTTTTCTGTTTTTTGTGATACTTGCGGTGTAACCTAGGACTTTCCGCATGTCAGGCAGAAACACTACTAATCAGTTATAACCCAAGCCCTCTTTTCACTTGCTGTTTTGAGACAGGGTCCACCAAGTTGCTGAGACTGGCGCTGAACTTAACCCTAGTCTGGTGGGCCTTGAACCTGCAATACCCCTGCCTCTGCCTTCTGGATAATCACCAGGCCTGGCTTCAGATATGTGTCTCATTCCAGATCTATCTGATAGAAACATAGTAGGATTTTTTTGTTCACTCTGGAAATCTGCTTTCTATTTTTCTACCAGACCTTCACCCATAGTGACATAATACCCTTTTTTGTGTGTGTCTGTCTTGTTTTCTGATTTGCGGTGCTGTTTCTCTTCTCTCTTAGTTTTGAAATTGCAGAGTCGGTTTTTAAAGTCTGAAGTATTATAGATGCATCATATCTACTAAATTATGTTATTTTTATTATACTTTTCATTCGGTGTGTGTTTTTTATACTTGAAAGCATCAGTATTAATAACCTGCGAAGCACAGGGACACAATATTATATCAGATTTATGCACACATTCTTTGTTTTGTTTGTCTCTCATTTTTTTTTTTTTAGTATCTAGACTTTCCAATTGAAATCACATGGTTTTTGTCTGAAGCTCCTTGAGGTTTACTAGAGTTGAAATATCCTAGCTTTTGTTGTCTAAAAATGAATTCTCCTTTTTATCCTTCAAAGATTTTTTTTCCCTGAGTACAGAATACAAGCTGTGTTATTTATTAGCAGACCAATGCACCATTCCACTGTTGCCTTGACGGTTGCTAGGGAGAAGTCGATGGCCAGCCTGTCAGTCCTTGGAGCATACAGCCATTTTACCTTCTGTGGGTTGCACGGGTTTTCATTCAGTCTTTGTCTTTCTGTATTTCCAGTATGCTATGTTTAGGTATAAATATTTTATAAGTCTATTCTTCCCAAGAGTCTTTAAAAGTTTGAAAATTTTATCAGTTTTTGAAAGATGTAAGCCATTACATTTTGAAATATTGTCTCTTTCCTACCCCCTCTGCCTCTCCTGTAGTCACTGGTGAGTGTATTTTAGATCAACTCTCTGTCCTCATACATCTTCATTTCCTTTCCATGCTGCTTGTTTCTGTGACTTTATGTTAGCTGACCTCTGGCCTTTTTGTTTAGAATCACACATTGTCTTTTAAATGTTTCTATTTTTATACCTTCTTTTGCTGGTTCTTAGCTTGACTACAATAGTTTTTTTTTATTTGCTCTTTTTAAGTCCTGCTTTTTAAAAATCATTTCCTATTCTCTGAAAATGCCTTTTCTCTATTATTTTTTCTCTTTTATTTCTTCACACAGAATATGCATAGTTGTTTTATAATCTGTTATGTTGATCATATCTGATAGTTCCTATTTTTGTGGGTCTTTTTTTTTTTATTCTGACTCATGAGCCTTTCTCCTTTAGTGGTTAAAGCTGTAGTACTCGTTGATCTTAATATATGTTATATATAGTAAGCATATTGTGCATATTTATATTTATATATTGGGGTATTGGGGCTGAAAAAGAAGATGACATTATCCCAGACTGGTGAAATGTTATGTTCAGCTTTTCCGAACACTGCCAATCCAGGGCCATCTCAAACTAAGTCCACGGCAGTATGCTTCCAGACCGAGTAAAGTGAGCTTCAGTTGAGGCCCCCGCAGTGGGCCACTTTACAGCATCTCATTCTTTTCTGCTCACATTCGCCATGGTTTTTTGCTCTATCTCTCCCTGTACATCAGAATCAGAGCTGTGTGCAGCAGTTTTGCCACAGACAGAATGTTATTCTGGGTGGTTCCCCATGCCAAATAAATTAATCCATTACTTTAAAACTCAGCCTCGTGTAAGTTCTCAGAGCATTGGTAGAACGCAGCCATGTTCTTTGCCAGGGTATTTAAATGGCCTAGAGTCAAATTCCTGGCAGAACCATTGCCCCACTCTGTACCTCATGCATTCAGACGGCCTTCATTATCGCTGTTCCCATTGGCATTCTGGCCTTGCTCCCCGATTCCTACCAGAACACCCTATCAAGCTCTGCGTATAGACTTCTAGGATTTTTTTGTGATCAAAGTTCCAAACTTTTCTATACCTTTTCAATAACCAGTTCCCGAGGCCTAGGAGCCACAGTCAAGTCCATCACAGCAGGGCTCTCACTTTTTCATACCAATCCTCTCTATTAGTCGCCTCTCCCCTGTGTGAGGCCAAATACCTGACAAGGAGCAGCTGAAGAGAATAAGGGCTCTTTCTGACTTACAGTTAAATAGGGGCATTCCATCATGGCAGGGAAGGGCTGGCAGAAGGAGGGGAAGCAGGAACAGGCAGCCATCAAGTCCCATCACATCTGTAGTCAGGAAGCAGAGGATAGGCTGTGGAGTGAGCTATAGAAGTCTATCCTTTCCTCTGGTGAGGCTGTACGCCACAATGGTTCCAGGGCCTTCCTAAGCTGACGACCCCATTGTTCACATTCAGACGACAGTGCCTTCCCTCTCTTCTTACATTCTGCTTATGCCCCGCGTGATTTTAGAGATTCTTCAGTTAGGTGTTCATGTGTGACTCATGCTCATCCTGTGGATGGAATCCTTTAGGGCTCCATCATGAGATAGGGGCTGTCTCCTGTAATACCTTCCACACTGGGTGGGTTATTAGTCCAGATTCTTCTCCTTTTCTCCAGGGGCTGCTAAAGAAAAAACATGACCCCCCACTTAAGGTCTGGGTACCAGTTTCCCTTAGATTAATAATCTGAGAGCTTCTTACTGTCTAGTTCTATTAGGGATTGTGTGTGTGTGTTTTCATGTGTTCCTATGTACATGTGTGTGTGCATATATGTATGTACATGTATGTGTAGGTCAGAGGATCATCTCAGTTGTCATCTGAAAGTTTGCCACCCACTTTCTTTGAGAAAGGGGCTATCAGCTTGTAGCTGTCCAATTAGGTTACACTAATGGATACTCTGCCCCCGAAACTCTGGGATTGCAAGCGTACACCACCTCATTTGGCATGTTTTTATCGGGAATGTTGGTCTTCAAGCTTGCAAGGCAGGCGTTTGATCAAACAAGCCATTCCCAGAGACCGCTATTTCTTTTTCTTTTCTTTTTAGAATTTTAAAAAAAATGGAGGTTAGCAAAAGTTGGTCTAAATATCTTAATTGACTCTGTCAAAAAAAAAATGAGGCAGTTAAATTGAAATCTAGTGAGTATCATCTAGTGGAAGAAAAATAAAAACACTATACGGAGTATGCAGACCACGCTTCAAAAGCTCTAAAGATAAAGACTTGGAAAGCCAGAGGTTTATGTGTTATACATCATTTTCATATTGTTGTAAAGTGAAGCAAGGTCAGTTTGTCTTGGATGGACCAAGTTCAACAGCAGCAGTTTAGTAAAACTGCACCCCCTCCGCTTTAGGTTCTCAGATTCCATGAGAAGCAGCCATCTTTGCTCAGCTCTCGCTGGGTGGTCACGGTAGAGAGTCCTTGATGGCAGTGGCCTCTTAGAGGCATGGAACGCGAAGATTTCTCTACATTGTTCTCTGTCAGACTAGGAAGTAACTCACAGCAAGGCTGTTGCTTTACGTGAACTAGAAAACAATGCTAGCAAGGCCTGCTCTACAAAACAACAGATGTAGTGCAATCGGATTTGGCTAGCTCTGGGCATGCTGGATGTGTGCGTGCCAGAATCGATGTCTTTGGCAGCCTTGCGCTGAGAATAAGATCTTTTGTAAATGATGGAAATCTTCTGTAAAATCTTGACTATAAGAGCATGCATCGGTGACAGAAGAGGCGACGCGCGGAGGCTGTGCAGACAGGAAGAAGGGGCTGACGCAGAAGCACAGCCACCAGAGAAGTGCCTGGGAAGGGAGCTGGTCAGGAAAGCCATGGAAGAGGAAAGTGTTCCCTGATGATGTCCCAGAACAGCCTGAACTGGAAGCGGGCAGAGCCCAGCTGTGGCTGGACAAGCTTGTCACCACCCCTTCTTCACTTTCTAGACTTTAAGGGGACACGATGAGGGTAACCTCCCAGACTCTTTTATGAAGTTAGCCATGTATCTTAGAAAGAAAGTTCCAACATATCAGCCCTTCATCTTACCGGAATTTTAGGCTTTGGAGAAGGATGGGACTCATGAAACAGGACCCGTGGAGAACTGAAGCGCCAGGACACTGTAGTTGGTTGCAGGGCTACCAGGTCAATTGGTTTGTGTGCTTTCATTGGCTTTCCCGTCCTAATGAGTCATTGTCATCATCCATGGTGTAGAATTGACTGTCATTCAGGAAAAACGAGTGCTGATCTGTGATGAATGCTTTCCCTGGTCTTATAAATATTCTGTTTGGTAATTCTTTTAATGTTTCTCCGATGGTCCCCTGCCATCATAATTGCATAAACATTTATTGGTGCTTACTGTGTACCCAGTTCATCACCACAGTTGTACTGCTCATACCTTACATCGCACTGGGTGGCCAGGTAAACCTTCGTTCAGACAAGCTACACATTTTGTCTTAGCTCTTAAATGAGAGTCAGAGTCTGTATAACTTTAAAAGTAGATTGGAATGGCATGGGATTCCTAACTGACATTCTCTACAGAAACAGGAGTGTTGCTCATTCTTCTAAATCATAGGTGTAATGGCTACAGCCAGTGAGCTGCAGTGAGTCTAGACCTGTGTGTGTGTGTGCGTGTGTG
The DNA here is from genome assembly GCF_982192425.1 of Myodes glareolus. Lineage (NCBI taxonomy): Eukaryota > Metazoa > Chordata > Mammalia > Rodentia > Cricetidae > Myodes > Myodes glareolus. Next base: position 50,051,903 of record NC_142046.1, read on the forward strand.
TGTGTGTGAGAGAGAGAGAGAGACAGACAGACAGACAGACAGACAGAGAAGACACACACACACACAGAGAGAGAGAGAGAGAGAGAGAGAGAGAGAGAGAGAGAGAGACTGTGTGGCTCTGTGTGTTTGTGTGTCTGAATCATAGGTATAATGGATACACCAGGTGAGCTGCAGTGAGACTGGGTTTGTGTGTGTGTGTGTGTGTGTGTGTGTGTGTGTGTGTGTGTGTATGTGAGAGAGAGAGACAGAGAGAGAGAGAGATTGTGTGGCTCTGTGTGTATGTGTGTCTGAATCATAGGTATAATGGATACAGCCAGTGAGCTGCAGTGAGTCTAGATCTGTGTGTGTGTGTGTGTGTGTGTGTGTGTGTGTGTGAGAGAGAGAGAGAGAGAGACAGACAGAGAGAGAGACAGAGAGAGAGACTGCTCTGTGTGTATGTGTGTCTGAATGTGTGTGTATCTTTCTGTATCTGTGTATATGGATATGTATCTCTGTGTGCAGTGTGTATACTGTGTGCAGACGGGTATGCACATGTATTTGCACATGCATGTGCAGGCCAGAGATCAACTTTGGTGTCTTCCTTTAGTCGTCCCCACCTTTCTTTTGTTTAAATGAGTGGGTCTCTTACTGAGCCTGGAACTAATAAACTCAGCTAGGCTTGCGACCAATGAGCTTCAGGGATCCCCCTGCTTCTCTTCCTCAGCACTGCACACTGGAGGTATATGCATAACACTGGGGTTACAGGCATGCTCTGCAATGCCTCGCTTTTCCTGGTGCTGGGAATCTGAACTCATGCTTGTATGGCAGGTACTTGAACCATCTCTACAACCTGAGACTGGATCTTTTAAAGAAAACTATTACTTAAGTTTTCCGAGTCCCATGTTTTTTATGTTTGTTGTAGAAAATATCAGGCCCCCTTTGCTGTGTGTTTTTCAGATTGTCTGCATAGTCAGACTTTCCAGTAGGGTCTGTGTGTATAGTGAGAGAGATGGGATGGTACTCTTTGGTGAACAGTAGATCCATGAGTGGGTGCAGGGGCACACGTGTACAGCTTTGTGATCTCACCAATTCCCAGTCTCCAAATTTCCTTTTGCAGAATTTTCCCATTTCACTATAGACCCCTCTCCTAGCCTTTCCACTCCTGACTCTATCCCAAGGACTCCATCAGAACAGACAGCGGTGGATGGTGGTTTGAATAAGGAATGACCCCCATAGGCTCATGTGGTTGAGCACTCGGTTCCCAGTTGGTGGCATTGTTTGAGGACGCTCTGTAACCTTTGGGAAGTGGAGCCTAACTGATGGAAATGGGTCGGTGGGGGCTGGCTCTGAGGGTTTATAGTCTTGCCCCATTTGGTGTTCTCATTCATTCATATTCTTTCCCCTCCCCTCCCACACTTCTCTCTCTCTCTCTCTCTCTCTCTCTCTCTCTCTCTCTCTCTCTCTCTCTCTCTGCATCTTATATGGGGATATAATGTTCTATCTCTGTTTCTTCTCCTACCACAATGCCTTTCCCTGCCATTATGAACTTTGTACCTCTGGAAGCATAAATGAAAACAACCCCCTTTCTTCTTTAAATTGCTTGTGATCATGCTATTTTATGAGAACAACAGAAAAGCTAACTAATAGAGTAGGGTACCAAGTCACCAGTGACTTTGGCAGTACTATATGAATGAAAATCTGTTCACGCACTTGGAGTCGTCCTTTCATTGAAATCCAGATAGTCTTGTTATCTTTTTTTTTTTTTTTGATGTGAAGAATTTGAGACTCGTTTCTCCTTTTTCTTTCTTTTAACCTTAGATGTTGACAGACAGGAAGACCTACTAGAAATTCTCTGTGGTGGTAGGGTTGTTTGATTTTGGCTTTATGGACTAAAATAATGTTGTTAAAATCAGGCGTTATAATTCAGTTTTTCTGTGAAGTGGTCAAAGGAAATAGAAAACATGTAAATAAATATTATCAGTGGGTTTGTGGCTGTTCACTCTGCCAATTTTGATTGTGTGTGTGTGTGTGTGTGTGTGTGTGTGTGTGTGTGGTAGAAAATACTAGCAGCAAGAGCTAGCAAGATTCATTGCCTGTCCTAGACACAGCTGTCTGTTCTGCACTAAGAAACCATTGGTTCTCCCACTCAAAGTGGAAGAGACTGTGCACATGGTGTGCACTCTCTGACCCGTGCCCGAACAAGCCTGACTCTGAACGGAGGCTAGCAAAGAAGAGGAAGACAGGGGGCCAGGGTATGTTAATGAATTATGAAAATGCCACAATGAAACCCAATTATTCTGGATCATTAAAAAGCACTATTTTTAAACCAATGCCAAAGTAACTTTTAAAAATATAAGCTCACAACTCACTGTTCCTCCCCGCTCCCCCATACAACACCCATCAGTAGCAATGGAGTTAAGAGCTTGCAGGATGCAAAACATACTCAGGGGAGTTCAAGCGAAGTTCAGGCCATTCTATGTTTGTGGTATTACTTCATTCCGTGACCATTGTATGTTGAGCAATAAGTACAGAAGACTGTTGACCAAGGTTTTCTGACCCACCAGGTACCCCAGCTGTTTAGTCCCAAGAAAATCACACAGAGGTCTACATTAATCATAAACTGATTGGCCCATGAGCTCAGGCTTCTTATTAACTCTTATAACTTACTTTAGCCCGTTATTCTTATCTGTGTTAGCCACATGGCTCAGTACCTTTTTTAGCAGTATAGTCACATCTTACTTCTTCTGTGTCTCGACAGGACTGCAGAGGGAGTTTCCCTCTTCCCAGAATTTTCCTATTTTTTTTTTACCCATGTCTACTTCCTGTCTGGTTGTCCCACCTATACTTCCTGCCAGGCTACTGGCCAATCAGCGTTTATTTAAAACATAATTGACAAAATATAGACAATTGCCCTGCACCAGAAGACAGTGATTGAGGCGGCACTTGTCCACCTCAATCACTGATGTCTTGGCTTCTTCTTGGGTTACTGTCTTTCCCTAAAAAAGTACGGACTGATAGTTCAGCACTCCGACCATGCGGTCTTGTAGACCTGGACTACAGGTCTATGCTTCCTAGATTGGCTTGACTTCCAAGCCAAGTTTGCCTTAGGAAAACTGCTTCACTCCAGGTATAGCTTGGGCAGTACAAGGCAGGTCATTCAGGGAACAGGCTATTCACTGTGCCTGAAGCATAGCACATCTGCCTGAATTTTAACTATCACTGCCGAAGTTTCAGTAATTGGTATGATTATACACTGGCCTCAGGGTGTGAGGAAAGAGGAGAAATGTTTGAAATACTTAGGACAGATGTGGCTCCTGGGTCTGCCGGAGGGCTGAATCAGCTCTTAAAGGTGCACTGCCCGTCCACCAGGGAAATCAGTAGGCTGATCCACGGAAACCCTGAGCTACAGGCCTCTCTCTGGGCAACTGTGTTCTTTTTCCAGGTCTTATTTAATTTTTAAAGATTCAAATTTCAGACACTTAGGGAAAGAAGCAAACTGATTTACCTCAGCTTTAGCCCTATTTAACACAGTTGTGCCTGGGCTGGGTCATTCAGAGGGAGAAACAGATGTGGTTTTGTTGTAGAAAATATCTCCTATTGGGCAGCCCTCTCAAACAGTGAGCTTATAGGACCGGTTGCTGGGACTGTCTGCATGAGGAAGGGTTTCTTGGTCGCTTCTCACACACTAAGGAATGGCTACTCGGAGCTGTGGCTTCCTTGTTGCCGTTTGACCAGGGCTAGTTTATCTGCTATCAACTGTGACTATGAAAAAAACAAACAAACAATCTAAAATCAACCTTCGCTTTTCTGGAAGCAATTTGGAAAAATTAAGCTTCAGTGAAGGCATGCAGTATAGGTCTTAGAGAAATCAATATAACAATTTAAAGAATTTTAACTGAGACCTTTCCGTTCCAGTCTATTTTAAACTTCCATTTAAAGAAGCATAGTATGGAAATAAGATAATACTATTATTATTATTATTATTATTATTATTTGTTGTTGTTGTTGTTGTTGTTGTTGTTGTTGCTAAAAGTTACTCACCCTAAATTTGGGCAAAGCTCTACTCTAAGGGACTTATTTTATGTTTAATTATAGTAAAGCATGCAGCACGAAGTCAGCCAGCTAAGCTTTTTAAGAGTGCCCCGACTTTGTGCCGTACGTCCGCATGGTTGTGTAATCAGCCACGTGGTTCATCTCCAGAACACTTCATCTTGTAAAATTCCAACTCCACACCCCTGAGCACTGACTCTTGGTTTCCTATCCTCAGTGCCACCCTCTGCCCTCTGTCTCCCTGTCCCCAGGGCCACCCTTCTGCCTTCTGTCTCTGTGGGCTTGGCTGTTCTAGGTAGCTCCTATAAGAAGTATGAAGTCTCTGCCCTTTCTGTGGCTGGCTCTTTCATGTAGCATTGTACCTTCAAGGGGTCACCCACAGGGTGTGTGACCAGATTTTCCTCATTTAAAACATGATTCATTCTCCAGGGTATGTATATGTTGCATTTTGCACCTATTGTATTTTATCCTTTTTCCTCTCCTCCTAATAAGTATGTGGTTAAAGACTTGATTCTAAATGGTCCAATTTACTTAATTTGTTCACGCTTTAGAAGAAGGCAAGATTATCTCTACTTGAAGGAAGAGAAGACAGGAAACAGAGGCAGGGATACTGGTTGGTAGTTGAGGGGATTTAGTAGAACAGCTCAGGTCTGGTCCTGGCTCCCAGCACTGTGTGTTTCTGCTTCTCATTACCTAGTCACTGTGGAAAACAGTAAAAGAGATGCTGATGGTCAGAGGCAAACTGAAATGCAATTTTAAAAGGGTCCACGCCTCCTGGTTTGTTCTAACACTTCCTCCACCTCACTTAATTTGTTAGCCATCTTTCTAGGTCACAACATATAGAAAGATGTACCTTATTCTGATTAATGACTGCATTTTGTGAAGATTTAATTTGCTAACCAGTGCTTCTTTCCTAACGAACAGAAAGAATGCTTCAAGGGGCATTTTGCATGTGTACATTTTATGGTTTTTGTTTTCAGTGTAATTTTTTTATTGGAGTTTCTAGTCAAAGGGTACACATTTTATATTTGATCTTGGAGTTAAACTCTGACACATGGACCATGACTCCAGTGAAGACCTTGCTGAAGGAAACCCTAACTGCTCATGAAGCAAGCATGGTTCTGGAGGAGCCACCAGGGATCAGATAGTTAGAACCCAGCCCTAGAGAAGTGTCAGCTGACCATGGCTGACTTCAGGAGCCTAAATAGCCAGCCAGATGCTTGACCCACCACATCTGTCCAAATGATCAAGAACCTGACAATTGTGAAGTCTTCCCTGACCGAGCAAAGGAAGTCACAGCAGTAGAAGTTGAAGAGGGAAGCCCTTTTGCATGAAGGCTATGCTTCTATTTTTTATTTTGACATTGTTAACTTGGTTCAATAACTAATTTTAATAGATCATTACATAAGTAATATTATTAGAGAAAATTACTGAGATTTAAGCTAGCAGACATAATATATACATAAGTATAACTACATACTAATGCATAGACATTTTGTCTGTGTATATAATTCCAGTATATGTTAGAAATACATTGTGCCTCTTAATGCAAGCCTCTTGGCGGTAAGGTTTTAAAGAAATATTGTAATAAAGTACAAAAATTGTAGACTTCGGGAAGATAAAGTAGAAAAGCTAAGAATATTCTAGTGTAGTAAAAACATTTTTAGTGTAAGATTCTATATTCCTTAATATAGCTCTGGAGTCTCAGTATGTATACTGTTTCATCCCCTTCACTGTGCCTGAAAGTGTACTCTTAGTAGTAGACACTAGATAAAACATCTTATATCCATTACTTTAACTTCTGTAACACCCCACTTTGTTCTCGTGTTACAGGCATGGAAAGCAAGACTTAGAGAATTTGATAAACTCCTCCTCAAGCAAGGAAAGTGTATGACTATTAGGAGTGACTACAAATGACTTGCCTGCATTCTCCCCCGTGGAGACATCTTGCTACTTGATGGACAGGACGGCAGTATGCAAGTGGCCTTCTTTATACATAATATTTTAGCCATGCAATCTTGCACCCAAGTGGCTTACCCTAGACGGACTCCCGGGAGGTCTGTGCAGCCAGCAGTTCTAACACACCGCTTGCAATGTTGTTAACTCACCAAAACCTTCATTGAGGGAAATTATTTTACACAGTAGACCTTTTCTCGCTGACATTTAAATTGTATCATTTTAGCTACAAGCTATTAGAGTGCCCTTAGGGAAAAAATCTCCTTACAACGTGGTCCTTGGTTTAATTTCTTTGTCACAAAGATGGACGAGAGCAGATTTGAGAGGAGTTTTTCAAGTTCGGATTGCTTGAATGCCGAGAGCTATAACAGAGGAATGGCAACCTCGTGCTTCTAGATGAGCGGAGAAGTAAGCATGCTTTATGAACAAACAGGTTTCCACACAGAGGACCTGTGACTGAGATTTAAATAGAAAGGGACTGTCAGATGAAGAAGTAGCAAGATTGAGACACTAAAACATGTAAGAGAAAAGCCACCAGTTTTTGACAATTTTTAGCAGTATGTCAAATAATGTATAAGACAGTTCTGCTAAATTTTATATAGGACGGGGGGCACAAGAATGGTACCTTAAATCTATACTCATTCATTATGTTATTGCTTGAAAGGTGGAAGGTCTGGTTTCATTGGAATAAGCTTATTTATTGTCTTAAAGTTCTAAAAGCCAGGAGGTCTGGTTTCATGGCATACATACAGTGAGGTTGCATTGCTTTTGTAGGCCATAGGAGCAAATCTTTTCCTGCCTCTTTCCAGCTGCTGGAAGCTGCCTGCATTCCTCACTTTATGGATACTCTTTACCTTAAAGGCCACACCATCTTCACGTACCCCCCAAACTTTGGGGTCCACTTCTCACCTCCTGTTTCGTCTCTGATTATCTTACCTTCCTGCCTTTTTTTAGGGACCCCTGTGATTATATTGGGCCCACCCAGAATATCCAGGATACTCCCCATCTCAAAGGTCTTCAGTCATTGTCAACCACATTAGGTCCACCAGTTCTGAAGAACAAGCTATGGACATACCTGAGAGCCTGCGTCCCTTTAGGAACCACAATGCCTAGTCCAGAAGTGATTTCACTAGGAACTCCTAGCTTTCCAAACTGCAGTGTCAGAGTGCCTAAGCATGGGAAAAACTGGATTCCCTGTCCATCTTTTCTCATGAATGTTGCTTGCCTTTCTAGGTTTGAAAGGCTTCTATTGTGGGAATGGTAGAATTACATCTTTGGTTTGTCCCCAACCATATGTACGTGAGGGTCTTTTGTCTAGGTACAGAAATGCATGAGTTTGGCACTTAGATCAAAAATTTCAGGAATTGCACATACACATTCACACATGCATGAAGAACTGAGGACAGCTTTAAGATGGTGTGCCTAAGGTGTCATCTACTGCCCTCCCTTTTAAAACACGGTTCCAAATTGGCCTAGTACTCACCAAGGAGGCTAGGCGGACGGGCCAGTGAATCCCAGGGAGATATCTGCACGTGTCTGCCTAGCTCTTGCATTTTACATGCATACTATCATGTCCAGCTTTGGTTTCTGTGAGTTCTGGAGAGTGAACGCGCATCATGCTTGCCCAAGGCAAGCACTTGACTAACTGAGGTGTCTCCCACCTTGCACTGAGTCTTATCATTATCTAATTGCACCCTCACAGAACTCTGAATTAGGTCCAGGCATGTTCATGCAATGTGAGGATGAAGAAATTGGATGCTAAAGGTACAATCAGAATCAAAGCCACAGGATACTGAAACGACAACTGAGGATGACAAAAATTTGTTTCTTTTGTATATTTATACCCATAAGCAATATTTGACCATGCGGCTTTTTTATGTCCTTTAGTCAACATTATGTATTCTAAAAATTAAATAAAAATGTGATATGCCCAGGGCATTTTTTATTTGGTCAATTACTTCTGAATTAATTGAATTCTCATCTGACTCATACATGTTCTTCATTTCTGGAGTGTTTCTGCTTTGTGTATTGGGATAGTACTCCCATTTTCTTCATAAATGGGTATATTAGCCTCTTTGAGTTGATTACAAGCCCTTAAGATAAAAATGAAAGTTATAGTCAGATTAAGGGATTCTGGAAGGATTTCTGTGCTATAAAACTTTATAGAATAATTTATTTCTTTCAAAGTTCTCTTTCAGAACCTCATAAAAGTTTTTCCACAGTGATTATGTATATACATATATATGCATATGTGTATATATGTGTGCATATACATATATATGTATGTGTATATGTTTAAAATTTGCTCAAAATATCCACCAGTTCATTGAATCCTAGTCTAATCCTCTGCCTCAGCCTTCATCATTACCATCAACAGCCCCAAGATACTCAGCTCTGCATGTCAGCAAGCATGTGGAATGGGGAGATATTGCTTTTCATAGTACTCAACGTCTAGCAGATACCTGCTATTTTTATTTTATTTCAGGGCTCTTAAAAATCACACTCGATCTCATGCCCTTGGGCTTATGTTAATGCATTATGATTATTTCACTTTATCTACAGGTAATATTCTCAATAGTTTCCCCTTAAGAAAGAAAGCACATGTTTTGTGCAAATACTGTCCTTTTACTTAGAAGAGTTACTTTAAGTCAGTGTTTATAAAGTTTCCTGAATCTTTTATTGTTAATATCTGATGCAAATCACTTGATGCTCGTTTGCTGTATTTAGTAGCTCATTCATCAAATGCTATTTACTAGGTAGCAAGACAAGATGAATAATAGCTGAGGTTCATTCATTCATTCAAAAGAAAAAGACTGCAGTCTGTGCTGCCCCGGGCATTGTCTTCTTTCTGTGGATGCAGTAGTGGACCAAAAATACTTTGCTGGATCTTAGGTTCAACTTTGCTGAATCTTATTTTCTCAGACCTCACACTGAGGCCTAAAGACAAGATTGTGAATCCAGATGCCATTTGTTCAGCTCCTCTGTGAGCCCAAGCAAGGCATTTCACAGAGCCCATCCACGGTGTTGTTTTTTCATCACACGGAGGGAGGAATATACCCGCAGAGTTGAACAGCTCGTAGATAGAAGCCTTGCCCTACAGAATGTGGCGTGGAGTAAGCCATGCCTATTGTGGTTATTTTTACCCTTCTGTGACACAATGCTACATCCTGAAAATACAATGGAGGGACCATGTCAGTGTTTTCATGTGGAAAGTTGAGACATTATAATAAGCATATCCCCTTTCCTCACACCCTCTATTTAGTTCCTATTTAACCCTTTCCTGCCCGTACGCCATTCTGTGTCCTCCTCTGATCTGTCCTCTCCTCCAACAGCTGTTTCAAGGCTAGCTCTCTGTGCTCGCTGGTTCCGCCCTCCCAGTGCAAGTGGGAAGGGTCTTGCTCTTTCCTGCAGACCCCGCCCATTTCTGCTTGGGTCTCTGAACCTGGCTGGGCTTTCCTCCTTCAAGACAGTCCTGTATCCCTGCTTCATAGCCCAGCCCATGTCCTGGCATCACCATGGTTACACTGCTATTCTTTCCCACACAGACTTCTCCAGAAGTTCCTCTCTGAACCTCCTGGAGGGCTCCTAAGTAGCACTGTTTGTTTTAGCTACTACCCACTATTTACAATTTTCCTCGCTTGGCTTTGCACATGGAAATGTTGTCTTTTCGCCAGCTAAACCGCTGCGCGCGGTAAATTACATGAGACTTTGTTGACCAATGAACAGTGGGCCCAGGAATTCTATCCCCTTCCTGCGAGACCAGGAGAGTTGCCTAGTGCTGTCTGCGGGAGAGGAGGATGCTGGTGTAGCTTGCAGCTGGTTCTCAGGTTCGGTGAGACCGATTCACGAAAATGGCTGCTGCCTGTGCTGGAACCGAACCGTGCTGTCTCGCAGAGATGGAAGCACCGTTCCTAGGAAGCCATTCCGCTGTTGCTTTTAGGGAGGTCTACAGACCCTGAGCTCACACCACAGAAGGCGTCGCAGGAGAGGACAAGCGATGATGATTCGCTTGCAATGCTTTGGTACTTCCATACTCAGCTGCTGACTGGCAGATGTGGAGATACTTGGGAGAGCATGCTCAGTGTACAGAGACGGGCTGCTGTGCCGCCTAAGATTTTGGCCGGTGCTTTCTTTTCATGTGGTTTCTGCTAGGGAACTCTTAGACTAGCGCTGAGCTGAGGGCTCGGACACTCTGGGAAACTTGGAAGTCCGCACACGTCTGCTAAAGATGTAAATGCCGGCGTTGCTTTGCTTGACCCCCTTTCATGACATTGGATTTTTTTAAACGTTTGCTTTTTCAAATTTGTTGACAACCTCATGCACGTGTATAATGAATTTTAGTCGTTTCATTCCCTCCCATTCCCCTCTCTCATTTGTCGTTCTACCGAGACCATTCTTCTTCCCCGGGCGCCCCGCTTCTGCTTTCCCGATGCTTTCGTGTGTGTGTGTGTGTGTGTGTGTGTGTGTGTGTGTGTGCATGTGATCCAGTGAGTTTAATTAGAATTCCAGGAGCACAGGTGGGAAGCTCTTTCCCAAAGCGGGAGGAAGTCTTCAGAGGCGACACTGCTGGTGAACGTGATGGCATTTCCTCTCCCAATAACCGCTGACGTCCAGCAGTCCCTCAGGGAGACCGGTGGGTCCTCCTGAGCCTCCCCTCGAACCATGTGCGTTCACATATTGACAGTCCTCATCTTGTTCAGGTAACAGCAGCCACACTGAATGTATGAGTACCACACCCGTATCATATCCAGAAGACATCTCTCTGCAGCACACCTCCTCATCCTCCAGCTCTTCAGATTATTTCTAGTATCAGTTTTCTTCGACAGATTTGAGTGAGTCCCAACATTATGATGTTAATCCCAATTTAATATAAAGCTGATAGTGCTTCTTATGGGTTTCACCCATCACTTGACATCATTGTATGTTCAGATATATTGCCACAAGAGAATTTAAATGGCTTGAATTGATACTATCTCCACCTTTTCGTTGACAGCAGATAGGATCTAGTGTTGACATATGTATGTGCACTCCATATATGTGTGTATATATGTACATCTATATGGTATATATGTGTATATATGTATAAAAGAGAAGAATTTGTTGGACTCTATGTGTATGGCAGACTTGATTGTATAAGTAGAGTTAAGTGAACTCCATATTTTTTTTCTAAAGTAAGTAAAGATTTTTGAAGTTATTACTCCGAGAGCTGACAACACTCACTATTGACATATGCTCAGGCATCTGACCAGTGGGCTTGGGTTCTACTTAGGAGCCACAGTGGAAAGATGTTAGGTGAGCTGTAAAAGGTGGGTCTGGCCTAGGTCCTCCCTGAGGGCATGCTGGTCATGTGATCACAGGAGTATATGCAATGGTAGCTTAGAGGGTAGACACTAGATTAACGGGGAGCAGTTTGTTGTCATGGGTCTTTTTTTTTTTAAATTTGACAGAACATTTAATTGTAACAGAACATTTTCCAGAATGTTCTGTTCAAGTGAATTTGAAAGGATGGCCTGGTGGGACAACTTTGGAGAGAAAGTGGTGTTGCAAGAGACTCCTCATTCTCTCCAATGACTTGATTCCTTGCTACAAGCGCTGAAGTATTGGCGTAGGGCCCCACCTCTTTATTAGTACACACAATTTGAAGCACAGAGCATAGACTCCGAAGTTAATACACTTGTCTGTTTGCTTGAAATGCAAGTTGATTCCATATGTTCTTTCCCACTCAGAACTCTAGGAGCTGAACCTGGAGGCAGCTTTCTGACATTTCTCTGGCTCACTGTCACATATCGCTAGCTAAGCTTCTCCTTTCTCCGCTACATACCAAAGACAGGTAAAGGTAGGGTATCTTCCTGTAGAAAGCAAGTCTTCTGTTTCCCAGTGAAAACCATTCCGGGCCAACCCTTTGGAGACAAGGTTGCATGGAGCCCAGGCTGGCTTCAGACTTGCTATGTAGTTGAGTATGATTTTGAATTTCTGATCCTCCCGCCTCTACCTCCTGAGGGCTGGGACCATAGGCTTACACCACCATGGCTGCTTTGTGCAGCACTAAGCCTTGAACCCAGGGCCTTGTGCATGCCAGGCAAGCACTCTGTCAACTGAGCTACATCCACAGCCCTTTCGTGTCCACTTTGGAAGATGAAATAACAACAGTTGTATGTTAGTTATATTAATTGTATGCTTCTATAGGAATGCTTGCTTGTTTACTTTCATGAAGTAGCTTGCTGGCACTTGGCATTTGCAGTCTGTCTTTGACTTTGATGGAGAAACTTCAGAATCATCCAGAAGAAAAGCCCCAGACTTTGTTCTTTCACCCGATTTAAGTTCTGTTTGGTATCCATTTTTGAAGTTGTTCCTCTAAGTTTTATCTCATGCCCAGCGCTCCTTTGCCTCTTTCAGGCTTTGGCTTCTCCTTCTCCTGCAGACCCACACTGGCGGTCTCAAAACTGTAACTCTTTTCCTCACTGAGTTCCTTATTAAAGGGTTTCTTAAAAGGCTGTTTATAATCCTGTCCGATAGGAACTGCTCCATGGTCATGACCCCGGAATGGCCAAGCGTTTCATTGCTGCTGTTGTCGAATGCCTTTGCTTTCTTAAAATAGCTGATTGTGTCAGCTGACCATCCTAAGTAAGCATCGCAAACTAGCATTGATGGAAGAGGTTGAGTGGCTTCATTGAAAGAATGCTTCTTTGTTCAGAATAAAGCACCCGAGAGAGAACATTGTAAATAAGAGACTGTGCAAGGACTTGAGTGTGTGACCAGCCTCTTCCCTTTGGAGAGGAGGAAAGAAACCCCTGGTTACTCGTACCGTAGTACCGCAGTAATTAACAAAGGGTTTTCTTCTTCTCTCCCTCCACGAACTGGAGAATGTTTATTTTCTTACCAGACATTCATGACCTTTGGAGATGTTACCTGGAATAATCAAGTGGTTTATTAACGGGGAGCTTTAATAGACTAATGATGCCCTTTTCATACATGTAAAGTCTTTGTAGATATGTGGCATTCTGAGAATCATAGAAAACACAGCGACATAATTAATGAAAAACAGATATTAATTTCTCAGCCACTACAGAAAGAAGAACTCATGACCCTCCCTGCTAGATTTTTATCAATCTTATGTTCTCCAATAGAGCAATATCCTTTAATCACTGTATCTCAATTCCCCAATTCCCGTGTAAAGTGATATTAAGTGGCACACTCATGTGACATTGAACAATCAATACAGAATTTGGACTTTTTGGTGGGGAGAATCTATTAGGTTTCAGGAAGGGAGGTGTGTGGTGGACAAGAGTTTTCCCGGGACCAGGCCATGATATTCTACTTCCCTTGATATCCTTTGCTGCCTCAGGAACAGAGAAACATGTGCCTAAAGAGGCCACAGAGAGTTAAGTGAGCAGGTTGTAATAGCAGCATCTGACATTGTAAACCTCTGTAATTTCCAAGGCTTCTTTGTAAGCGCTATTAAATTCTAACCACAATACCTCAGATACAGAATGGGATAGTAGACGGATTTCCTTCCTACCCTCTGTGCATTTCTTTCTACTCCCCTTCCCCTTTGTAACACTGAGGCTCCGAGAGACTAAGCAGATTGGCCGAGAAGTCACTTTGTAGAAATGAGCAAACAGGAACCTGGCTACTTGTTTGGGAAGAGGAGACATACTAGTTGGTCTGCCCCAACTTTTCTTGCTTCCTGTTCACATGGGCCTGTCTCTGATTTTCTTTCATTCCCATTCCCTCCCAGACATGGAAGACAATTACAGATGTGGTTTAGAAGTAGGAGCCTAGGGTGCTTCCTATGGGCCATTGTTTTATAAAGGACGACACATGCTTGGCCTTTCTGGATTTTCCCTTCGGAGTTTTCACTCTTCCCCACAGTGAAAATGTAGTTGGAGACAGTTACGAACAAAGAAAATATCACTATGTTTGAAAATGATCATTGCCAGAGCAAATCCTACTGTGAGCTTCTGGAGTTTATTTTCCTGTTCTGAAATATTTCTGACAGTACACAGGTTTATAGGGAGGCTGTCCCTCCCCTATAAAGTATCTTTTCAGATTAAAAAAAGAAAAAGAAAAAAAATGTTGTTCTCAGTCGATAACTCTGGGAAGAGGTAGCTTGTTGACATTTGTTTGATGTTGGTGCACCGTTGTATAAAGGTTTCTATGTGCTAGAAGACTTGGTGCTAAGGGCTCTCTGTGCCTTTCTGGAGCACAGACTACTATTAGTAGTTGTCTCTGGTTCCATGTCTGCTACCTGATTGACAGATTTTAGGTGAATTAATTAATCATCACTGATATAGCAATTGGATCCCCAGTACAAGCAGGAACTAGAGCTGGTGATACACAGATAGGAGCTTTCCAGGAGGTTCCGGGACTGGTGACGCTTCTTGGGGTTGGGGGAATTGAACCTAGAGCCTCAGACATCGTTGGCAAGCAGTGCACCACTGCACAGCAGCCCACAAACGTGGTACTTTCCAACTGTGTCTGTAAACTTGATATGAACTTTGATTCCCTTGGGAAACGGGGGAAAGTTATTTCCTTTAAGGGACTTTTGAAAGAAGGAAACTGTCTAATCTATTACCTCTACAGTGCCAACGTGGATTTGACATAGAGATATGCCATTGCATTGTAAGCTCCCCTTAGAACCTTCTTGCAATCAGGAAGCTGGCTTTGAGAAGGGACAGAGCTTTTTCCCTCTTCTCCAGCAAACTGTCTGTATCTTCAAAGACATCCTTCTAGCTTCCTGGTAAATTAATTTAGCAAGAGTTTAATTGTTAATCATGTCTTAATATGTGATTTGTCTCAGGATGTTTGCATTTTTATAGATAATAATTAACTTTTCAAAGTTTTTGTCACTATTAATAAGATTTTTCAGATATGTAGAAAAATGTGGGACTAGAATAGGCCTTGTGCTCGCCTCCCCCTGGGATAAAGCCTGGTTGGACCTGGCAGAGCCCAAGACTCACTTGCCTGGTTGTAGAGATGTGTTAATGCTTGTATCCTTGAACTACCTTATCTAGCGTAACTTACACATAGAAGCCTGCACACTTGAGTATCTTCTCTGTCTTGTCTAGTTTTATGTCACTTTGACACATCAAGAGTAATTTGGGAAGAGAAACTCTCTCAATTGAGAAAATGCCTCCACGGCATCTGCCTGTAGGCAAGTCTGTACTGCATTTTCTTAATCGGTGATTGATGTGGGAAGTCATGCCCATTGCGGGTGGTTTCTTCCCTGGACAGGCAGTCCTGGTGTATATAAGGAAGAAACCTGAGAAAACTATGGCGAGCAAGCCAGTAAGCAGTACTCCTCCATTGCCTCTGCATCAATACCTATCTCCAGGTTCCTATCTTGAATTACTGCCCTGACTTCACTAGAAGATGGACTTATAAGCTATAAGGTAAAATGAACCCTTTCCTCCCTGAGTAGATTTTGGCCATGGTGTTTTAACACAGCAATAGAAACTTTAATCAAGACACCCACTTTGCCATCTCATTGTAAACATCATAAAGATTATAATTGACCCTGTGCCTGCCTAGCCTTGGTTACTCACCCGACTTCTCAGTCTGAATTAGAATTAGGAAATTGTTATAACTCTCTTAGAGCAAAGGAAAGTGCCTTCTGGATTGCTGCAATGTTGCTCCAGATCCTTCACATATCTCTCCAGAACTCGGGAGAACTTTGTTCCACCACCTGGCATCAGATTCTCTGGGACCCGGGCAGCTTGGTGGCATCTTTCTCACATGCCGTCTAGAGCTGTGGTTGTCTGTATGTTTATTCCATCTTGCCTGTTCACTGGAAGCTATTAAAACTCATCTCTCAAGGTCTTTTTTTTTGTACCTGGAAGAATATGTGATATTTTTGTAATGGTCACATATTAGTAATAGTTATGTCTACTTTCTGCGTTTCTATATCAGTGGGTAGTTAACGACCTCCCCATCTCTGCCAGCGTTCCGCAAAATAACTTCTTCAATGTATCTGTTAGCATCGCCTCCAAACAGACTCCCCAGGTTAATTTCTATTAATGTCCTGAGCAGACACAGAGTGGTAACCAAGGAGTTTGCTCTTCCATTGTCAGTTTCCTCCGTGTCCCCACCACCCAGCACTTGTCACACATCAGCCTACACGCTGTGATTCAGCTAGGCAAATTAGCTGGGTGCATTGTCCTCCACGAAGAGGCATGGCATACCCACGTCGGCTGACAGAGCAGGTGGCTGCCTCTTACCACCCAGGATGGCAGGAGGAAACAGCAGCAGCCCTCCGGCATCTTCCACAGACACTTACAGCCTACTCTGGGAAGTAATTCTGAGCCAGCCTCAATGTAATTACAACTCTCAATGCAAAGACCGGTTTCTTTCCATGATGCTAAATCATGGTTTTATGCTTATATTTACTGATATTCTTATGTGTTCTACTGTTGGTTGCTTGTGGACCTCTCCTTTCTAAATATTCCTGTTAGCTTCCCAAGACAACCCCTCCCCACAGTCTCCCTCTCTCGTGTCTGTAGAATAAGAAATTGACACGTCTCAAGTAGTCACCAATGCCTTGGCCTTAACTTCCTACGTTTAAAAACCAAATTTAGTTCACAGATTTATATTCACATGCAAGTTTGAGCTTTGAAATAAAGAAACAACATTTTAAATGACTTCCAGAGAAGCAGACGCAAATGCAGGAAAGCTCCTTTCTACACCACGAGATGACATGCAGTTTAAAAAAACACCAAGTTGGAGAAGTTGCACAGGGTTCTGGATGTGTTTAAGTGTGCTGTGTACGTGTTTTAATCGTGATTTGGTGATAAAAAGGCAGTGGTTGCCAACTGTACGACACAAGCACTGAACGTCATGTTCATTTACAAAATTCAAGGGAACTGATTTTCATTCTTTTTCAGATCAAGTGACACAGAAAAGTTGAATGATAGTAAACAGAATTTTTTAAAGATATGCCTGTTAGTGCAGCTAAAACATACACGAGTTATGCTCCTTCCGTTGGACTTAGAACTTCACTATCTTCCTGTATCTACCTTAGATTTCTAAGTGTGGAAGTCGTTACCCCATTGCTAGAAGGAATAACTTTAATTCAATGTTTGTCATTTTAGTGAATAAAAAGTACCCAAGTCAAGTTGTCTTATCCACATAGACATTCTATAAAGAATATCACATAACTATGTAAAGCCTTAGTGCTGGTGTTCCAAACTTAATCATCCACGCGTGTCGTTTGCTGCTGGAGAAGAGGAGAGAACAAGCATCTGCAGCAGTGTGGTTGATGGAGACCATTCACTTGGACCATTCGTCTTAGCAGCCGACATCAAGTACGGGGGACCTGATCTACTGAAGTTCAGAGTTGTGCTTGTGTAGAGGGAGGGAGGTTAGGGTTTGACCTTGGTGACTAATGTTTGGGACACAGACAGTACTTTATCTGCAGCTCCGCGCCCACTGTTTTGAATAGATTTTCATTAATTTTTTTTCTACATAGACATATTTTAGGAAATTTTTTTGACATGATGAAGGCTATAAATCATAATGAAACATGTTGCAGTTCTAAGTCATCCTATAAACTGCTGTTTTGTGAATATAAAGTTTTCCTCAAACTAGTTTACAGGGACTGGATATCCTCATACCCCTCTTCAGCGCTCTTCGCAGAAAACCGTGGCTATGACCTTCCATTCTATCGAAGGAGAAAGAAACTCAGAGTTCTTGAGTGCCTTCTCCCTTAGCCGCTGCTCCTTGGACTTTCCCTATGAATAGCTAGGTGATGTTTGTAATACCGTGATGTTTTGACTGATTGTGGTTCATCCTGAAAAGTAGGAAGTGAACTGTGTCCAACGGGTATACTGAATGGCTAGAGTTCTCTGTGGGATGATGGACTGTCCTCCTATATTTGAGAAGCCACCTTCTCGGCAGCTATTCCGTGGCATGGGGCCTAGTTGTACATTGCCATTTTGGAAGGTTCCTATTCTATCACAGTTGCCTATGACAGATCTGATTGACAATGTATGACCATCAGGACATGGATGCCACTGGAACTGAGAGCAAGGAATCCTGTGATCAGAATTGCAGGCAAGATTAAGAAACAGAAATTAAGCAAATTGATCTAGTCAGTAGGTTGTCTTTTTGGTTTTGTTTGGTTTGCTTTGGTCCATAGACTCTATCCAAATCTATTTATAGATCTTACTATCAGGATTTTATTGATTGAGAGTCAGAAGTAAAACTAAAAGGCTTTTGATGTGTCAGAGTAGTGGAAATGTGACAAACTGTTACTATATAGAGATGTGAGACAAAATTGCAAAGAAAAAGCTGTTAGGTTTTAAAAGGGAAACATATGCATACACATAAACACACATGTAAGCTAAGAACAAAACATTTCATTTTGCATAGTAGTTTTGGCATTAAAAAAGTGCTTTATGTAACTCTGTTTCTTCCCTAAAGGAATCAGAAAAATTAATTTGGTTATTTTTTGAAGTATGTGGTAATATTATAGTAGAATTGCAACTGATAACATACATTCAAATACATCAGATTTCTAGAGATCTTATGTGACCTTGGAGCATCTACAAATCCATCTTCACAAATGCAGGTTTAATGTACATGTCCCTTTGACTTCCAGGACCCTTTAAAATCCCAAAGTTATAGTAAATCAAATTGGGAGCTACCCTACATCTAAGCCACGCCCCTTGGTGGCAGCCCACATGAAAGGCCATGCATGGAAGAAGGAAGCTTTTGCACATTGCCCACTTGCCCTCACTCTCAAGTTCACCTATCCTGCAGCTGAGGCATTCTTTCACTAGCGTTCGAACCTAATTCCTTGGAATTTCTATGTAGTTTGAAGAATGGCTGGAACATTCAGCCTCTTTGACTAAACAACTATCAGAATCTTGGCCTTTTCATCAGACATTGTTGGACTAGCTGGACCACAGCCTCTCAAAAAAAAAGTCCCCTTTTGATATATATATATATATATATATATATATATATATATATATATATATTCGTTCTATTAGTTCTGTTCCTCTAAAGAACCCAGGATAATATGGAATATATCCAAGAGGGAGCCTGAGTCATGAGCTGATTCCCCAGAGAAGCAAGTAGAACAGCTGCAGACAGCCAGAATAGGAGACCTCAGCCTGCAAGAATGGGCAGAATGGGCACCGAGCCAGGAGCAGAGGCAGTGCGGTTTGCCTGCTTGCTTGTTTGTTTTAACCTATTTGTTAAGACATAATTTACATAGCATGAAATCCATCTGTCCTGAGAGTACAATTCAGTGAATTTTGGCAAACTGTCAGTGTTATACCAGTCTTGGGACACTATCCAGTTCTGAAACAGTACCCAGAAAATATAAATTGGCCCCATTTGCTATCACTTCATGTCAACTTTGACCGCTAGTTCCAGGAACCACTGACCTATCTTATTCTCTCCATAGATCTACCTTTCGTGAATATTGCATATAATTAGAATTATCCGATATGTGACTTTATGTGCTGACCTCTTTCACCCATCATGATGCTTTTGAATTTTATGTGTCTGGTAATATCTGTCAGTACTTGTTTAAAAGACCCTACCTCCTTTGATTATCCAGTCTTCCCTGGTTGGTAGTTAGTTCGTGTTAGCTATTACTTCCGTGGTTGAATAATAGAGCACACAAAACCGCAGGCTTTAGTGTCAGACCGTGAAGACGACATCCTGAGTTTGGTTCCCAGCTCCCGTTGTTGTGTCTTGGTTGCTCACTGTGCCACATTTCTGCCTTGATCTAAGGGAAGAGAACAAACTTAGAGAATAGTTCTGCATGGATAAGTGGAATTCCATATGAGAACACATTCGGTAATGGTTCTGTCTGTCCTTGCTTGATTTTTGGTGATAAGAATGCATATTTAAAGCCCTGGAAAAAGGACGACACCAACAGACACGCTAAAATGGAAGGAATCTCATGGGGCCTCAGCTCCAGTCCCGATGTCCTACCCGCCTCAAAAAAAAAAAAAAATCCTGCAGGCAGCTAGAGAGGGCTGACTATGGGAAAAAACAGTCTTCCTTAGAGAAGACAATTTAGCTATTCAGTACCAGGTAGTCATCTCTGAAGTCATATACATATGTATAACATATACATACAAATAGCATTGTACAGACCAAGCAAGTTGAATCTACATACTTAGGAATGACTACAATTAAAGAAAAAGAAGCCATGAATTTGAGAGAGCAAGGGGGGGGTGTCTGAGAGGGGTTGGGGGAAGGAAAGAAATGATGCAATTATTATATTTCAATTTAAAAAATAAGATTTTAAAATAAAAGAATGTTGCATGTTTAGCAAGAAACAATAATCCTGTAAACCTTCCTCAGAGTCACGGTTGTGGGGAGGGGGGAAGCACAGGCCCAGAGAGAGCAGGAAGGTCCTGTAGCAGCTCTCACTGTAGGAGAGGTAAGATTTAAACAAAAATGGAGGTCAAGGGAGCAGTAAGCCCAGAACTGATATTTCAAAGGCCGTACAGAGTGGGCTACAGGAGACCACAATTAAGAGCATAGAGGTGGGATTTGCTTCCTGGAAGTCAGAAAGGCCAGAACTGACCCTTCGGCTGTCTCCCATTCCTTCCCCTAGGACTCTGCCTGGCTATACATAGGCCAGCTTTTAGAGTCAGAAACCACTTCACAGAACACTGCAGGCTTTAATTATTTACCCCTCTAGCAAGAAGCCCTACTCTCTTGGGTGGGTTTTAGAAAAATCTACTCTGCCTATCTCCTTTGGCAGCCCTGCCCTGATTAACCCGAGCTGGCACATCAGAAGGCTTTCAGAGCAGCGGGAACCTGCGCTGTGCTCGCTCATTCAGTGGAGAGGGAGTGTGTTTTTACTCTACTGCCCACTATGTTCCAAATGTGCGAACAAGGCACCGTGTGAGATTCAATTTGCTATCGGATTCTGCTTGTCTGAAGCACATAACATGTATGTTATAAGGAAATAGTGAATGCGTTGGTTATTCATTTGTTTTCACGTTGATATAGCCTCGCTTAAGATGCTCTTGAGTGTCTGATCTGCTAGAAACTCTAGCTGTAATTCCTGATGGTACTCATACACCCATTTCCTGTATCATAGCTCCCTTCTTTGTACATCATCAGATTAAAGAAAAAAAAAGTGTGATCAGCCAGGAAGCTACACCCGTGAAATCCCAACAACCTATCTGCCTAAACAAGTCATGAACGGAGAACTAGGGCCCACGGCTGAGGCCCCTGATTGGTATCCAGTTCCAAGTGGTCAGCCCTAGAAATGTGTACATGCAAGCAACGCTGCACGAAGCTCATTAGGTTGTATTTATATGTGTGTGTAACCACAGTGGTTGAAGAAGAGGAAGCTGTGCATTTGGGAGGGAGCTAGGGGAGGGGCAGATGCGGAAGGGGCACAAAGGAGGAGAGGGAAGGAGAAAACAAAGTGATGACATTTTAACTAATTTTTCAAGCAACAAGAAAAAAGAAAGTGTTTTTAATATAGATTTAAACATGAGCATGGCTGCAAAAGAAAAATCTATTGCCAAAACTTTGGCAATGTGGTAGATATTTTGTAATAATTCTCCCTTTTTGTTATTCATTGATACACTTTTTGTCCTTTGTATTCAAAACTGAATGTATTACAATACAGGTGTGTGTGTATGTATATATATATATATATATATATATATATATATATATATGTGGTATGTAATACACATGTATGACTATATAACACATCCTGTAACCTTACGTTCTTGTCAGGTTTCAGATGGTGCTAGGAAGGGCCCTGCTACCCTCAGCTCCCATCTGCATTAATTCTTTCTTTACTATGTGATTTCAAGTGAGGACCTTTATGCTGTTAGTAACATTTCCCCAGTGTTGGGAGCTGTTAATATCCTGCCTCTTGTCCTGCTCTGTGTTACTGACATAGTCTTCAGAAGACTTAGGCCCCAGAAACTCATAGCCCATTGGAGCCTTCTCTGCATTTCATTTCCAGCCCAGCCCTCTCTGCCTCACTACACCTCTCACCTAGCTCACCTACAGAAGGGACACCCTACGGTGCCATCTCCACCTTATCGAGATTTTCTGAGGTGGAAAGACTGATTCATCAAGACAGCACTTAGAGACATTGTGGCAGGACAACCTTGAAATGCAAATTACCTTTTGATAGAAGCTAGAAGCACAGATTTAAGACATGAATAGATGGACTTAGAGTCATCGTCTGTCGAGAATCAGCTTTGTAAATTGTCGGTCCCCCTAGAGGGGGGACTGTAAATACTCATGTGAGATATTCTTCTTATTTAGTAAATATTTAAGGAATGTCCATCTGGTCATTTGCACAATTATAGGTAAAAATTTCTTTGACTTGATCTCCCCAATTTTGTTACGTGGTCATTTTTCTGAAAACGGAGCAGGAATTCATGAGATCATTAGAAAACAGAGTGAGCTGTTAGCCAGGGAAACCCCGGGCATCACCAACTCCTTACTTCTGTCTGGACACCCTCAGTAGCCCACGAATTCACATGCCTTTCTTGCTTAGAACACCCCTGGCCGTGGAAACTCATTGTCTCACTGAATTTTATTCTGAGCAGACCTGGAACTGTTTGTAAAATGTATAGATATAGTGTAGTTACAGCTGCAAGTTGTAACATTGAATAATAAATGCCTCTAAGAGCTACAAACCGATCTGGATGCCTAAAGTTAAAAAGGCAAGAGAGTCTGTCCTTCACATGACCTTCTTCTGCTCGACCACATAAGAAGAATGAAGGCTTCCTCTGTCACTCATGTCTTCTTCACATGCAATGGGACACGCTTGCCTGGGAACCACATTCTGATGAGGTAGTGTTATGTAGCCGTTGGCACTGAGATATAGTTAGTTATAAAAGTTAATCAGGAATTTCTTATTAGATGCACGACACATAACAACTGCTAAAAACTGCATTACAAGTCATTCTTTCACATGCCTTGTGTCATGCCTTGTGTCACATGTCTGTCCCTCTACTTCTGACGGTTGCCTCATTTTCTTCACATCCCAAACCATGGAAATAGCTGGTACTGTCTTCAGTCTTAGGTCAGGAGGTACATTTGCAGGGCCACTGGTTCCAGACTGTGGAGAATCACGGAAACTGTGTTCCACCTGTGTGTGTGAACACAGCTGCCAAAGAGCTAGTCCTGAGCAGGAGATTTAAACTACAAAATTCTTATTCAGATAGAAAAGATCCAATTAGTAATTAGACCTTAAAGGATATATTAGGGCTAAGTCAACATCTTTTAGGGACAAGAGCCTTGGTTGGGAGAGACCAGCAGGAAGTTCAGAAAGATTATGAAAAGTCGGTTTGGATGGAAGAGAAGACATGGTTGTGGCTTAAAGAAGGAGGAAAAATAGATATCACTGTGTTCATTAAATAGAATGGAATTTGTTTGGTCACAGGCTAATGACAATCTTAACTCTCTCCTTTCTGATTGTCACTTTGTGCTGTCTCCTTGTACTGCAGTGGGCACTAATTCTGCAGAATTTGAGAGAATTCTGCAGAGAATTCTAGAGGCAATGCTGGATTTGTGTCCTTGTTTTATCTTTCATCAATGGTGTGGCTGGCCCCAAACACTCTGTTGCCAACAGAGGGTCCCAATAGAGAGTTAATAATGGTGTCTGTCAAAGTGTCTGCATCCTTCATGGAAAGCGTAGGATTCAAGTTGTAGCTCTGTCAACTACGCTAGTGCCCTTCTCTTCTCGGGCTTCAAAATGAGATGGCTGTCCTCAATCCTGCTTCCTTATCGCTGGGAGTTCTTTCTTTACCTTAAAAAGTAAATAAGTAAGAAATCTAGCCAGGCGTTGGCAGCGCACGCCTTTAATCCCAGCACTCGGGAGGGAGACAGGTGAATCTCTGTGAGTTCAGGGCCAGCCTGGTCTACAAGAGCTAGTTCCAGGGCAGGCTCCAAAGCCACAGAGAAACCTTGTCTTGAAAAACCAAAAAAGAAAAAAGGGAAAAAAAGAAATTCAACTTCTGCTAGTTTAGCACTACATAAGTAAAAGCATAGAGGTACAAATTTTAATGAGGACTCATCATTTAAAATTCTATAAAAATATTATTAGTTAGTTATATGTTTCATTATCAAAACAGTATTGTCTGTAACAATGAATTTAATGTTTTGCTTCTTCATTTCTTGTTTATACTAATACAATCTCAGAATTCATCCCTTGGTTATTGTTAAATATTTTATATTGTCCCTTATGAACAATAGCTTTAATTGGTTGATGAAATTTAGGGAAATTATGAATATTTTTAAGTTTGTGCATCCTATTTTATTTTAAAACTATATTCTTTGAGTCCTTAATTTATATTTGGTGTTTTGGTGGGTTGAAATTGACCTGAGTTACTTTTTTAAAAAAATTTTAATAGTGTATTTTATTTCGCTATAGATTTACAAGAGTCTTAGATTTGTCAAGATACAATAACTATTGTAAATGAGATTTTTATCTTGCACATGTATCTATTTTACACACAGAGCAGCACACTTACCATTTAATGAAGGTTGCAGAAGGTAGCACAGTTTCACAGCCTTTGATTATAAGAATATTTTTAAAGTTGCCTAACCAAGGAAAGGCACCTCGGCTGGCTTTCTTCAACCATGTCTATCATTCGCTGGTAGAAAGGAGAAATTAAAGATTATGTGGACATTTGGGCCCCGATGGTGACTTGTTTTTATTTGCTTTGTTTGTTTGTTGACATGTTTTGTTTTCTTACCTGAATACAGAAGGATTCTTTATTTCTTTTTGACTCTAGGATTCAAATTTCATTCTGGATGTGGCTTTGAATTTGTCTTGATTAGAACATAATTTGATCCTTTATTTTTTAGTTTATTCTTTTCACATGTCTCATTGATGATGATTTCCATGTCAGTTTCTTACTTACAGTTCCTTAGAAACCATTATAATTAGATTATTTTTTTCCTGGCCCCTGGATCTATAGTCCTTTTTTCTCTGTTGATCTCTTGGGATTGCTCACCATCTGTTTCAGTGATTGGATTTCTTCTATGCATATCTTGTTTCTAATTAATTAATTTTCGTATTTAAGATTTCTATACAGTATACTTTGATCATGTCCTTCGCCATCCCTTGGCTCTCCCCAGGGCTTCCCCACCAACACAGCTTCTTGTTCTTTCTCTCTATCCTCACCCCTTTTTTCACGTGGGTAGTCATTCCCGACAGCTCTGTCTTCAGAGTCTGCACAACCATTCTTTGGTTTTCTTCAACTATAATCTCCTTTAGTCCAGCTGCTCTTAAAAATTGATTCATACCTTTGTCTTTCTGCTTTTGATTTTAGAAATCCTGTCTTCTTCATCACATTAGGAATGTGAAATATTTTCTGGAAAATGACTTCTGGTTTTTGTAAAGAGAGTGCTGTGGCTGTTTAGCTGCTGTTTGCTTGCTACACACAGTCTCATTTGGTAGATTCCTGCCAGTATTTAGCTGTAATTGTTGTTGCTGAATCGCGAAAGATCTCTCCAGATCTGCTCATGGCCCTATTCTCTGTCCCTTTGTTTCTTAGTAAAAATCTCTTTGAAGTCTTTGGTGAAGTAGCAGGTTGACATTTGTAGGTTCTGACATGTTTTCAGTGGACTGAGAGATTTTTCAGATAAATGCACTATCTCCAGTGCTGTTCACTGTTATGTATATGAGCTATGGAAGGGCTCCAATTTATTCCTGATATGCAGCGCTTTCAAAAATCATCTTGTCTCAGAATCTTGGTTGCATCTGAAACCACCAGGGTACAGAGTACTTCCCCTTCTTTCTAGCTGTAAAAGGAAGGAGCAGTCACAAACTGATGTAGTTGGGGGATTTTCCTGCTGCCCCCAAATGCATCATCAAGCTTAGATTTCTGGCCAAGATGACCAACAGTGAAGTAACCCAGACCCATAAAGATGAACATGCTATGTACTCACTTATAAGTGGACACTGGCTGTAAAGCAAAGAATATTGAGCCTATAGTTCATGATCCTAGAGAAGCTAAGTAACAAGGTGAACCCTAAGAAACACATACATAGATCCACCTGGAAAAGGGAAATAGACAACATCACTTGACAAAATTGGGAGCATGGGGATGGGGGAGAAGGAAGGATTGAAGGGAAAGAGGAAAGGAGAAGGAGAGCAGGGAGGAGAACTTGAGGGAGCGGGATAGTCGAGGTGGAAGAAGGACAGAGATGGAGCAAGGAAAGAGATATTTTGATTGAGGCAGCCATTATGGGGCTAGCAAGAAACCTGACACTAGAGAAATTCCCACAAGGATGACCCCAGCTAAGACCCTAAGCAATAGTGGAGAGGGTGCCCCAACTGGCCTTGCCCTGTAGTCAGATTGATGACTATCTTAAATGCCACCATAGAACTTTCATCCAGCAAATCCTGGAAACAGAGGCAGAGACCCTCAGTGGAGAACTGGGCCGAGCTCCTAAAATCCAGTCGAAGAGTGGGAGGAGTAAGAATATGAACAAAGAGGTCAACACCATGATGGGGACACCCACTGAATCAGTTTACCTGAGTTAATAGGAGCTCACCAACTCCAGCTGGACAGGGAAAGGATCAACATAGGTCCACGCTACCCTCTGAATGTGGCTGGGGCTGACAGTGGGGCCACTGGCAGTGGAACCAGAATTTATCCTTACTGCTGGTACTGGCTTTTTGGGAATCTATTCTCTTTGAATGGATACCTTGCTCAGCCTAGATAGAGTAGGGAGGGCCTTGGACTTCCCCCAAAGCAATATGCCTCACCCTCTCTGAGGAGTAGATGGGGGGTGGGGTTGGTATGTAAAATGAAAAAAAAAAAGATAGTTCGTTTAAATTTTAAAAAAAGGAAAGTAAAGAAATTATTTTTAAAAAAGAGTGTGGAAAGGGGGTACAAACAGAAAGATAACTTTCCTGCTTCTCTAAAGAGCCATAATTAGTTTAATGTTATCTCTATTTCTCTATTACCTTAAAAAAAAGTGTCTGTGTGTGGCGCTCATGCAAACACGTTTGTGTTTAGGGAGTGGGGGCAGGGTACAAACTCAGGGATGCTGTCTCTTTGAGGTAAAGTTTCTCCACGACTTGGAGTTGATGAGTCAGACTAGATCAAACTAGACTGTCAAGATCCAGCAATCTCCGGTTTTCAGTTTGGTTGGGAGGTTTATTCCGTTCCTTTGGCCTTCCCAGCACTGGGGTTACAAACACAGAACACCGTGTCCAGATTTTTTTCCATGAGTTTTGGGTGTTAAGCACAGATCCCCATAATTTTAGGCAAGTACTTTACTAACTGAGGTATCACCTTAAGTCCTCTAAAACCCCTTTTAAAATCTAATTTTATTCTCTTGCTGTTTTAAGAATTCTTCCCTGCTCCTAGCAGGAGGACAGAAGTCAAGGCTATCCTATTATATGTCACTTTCCCTGTCTCTTCCTAGAGCTATTCTGTTGAAAGTCCGGGGAACAATAAACAAGCTTGCAGCCATCATTTAAAACAGTAGCTTATATGAACCTCCATAGTTAGAGTATTTTTTTTTTCGTGTTGCAAAATGTTTGCAAATTCTGCTTCCTGCAGATATTTTGTGGAAATAAGAAGTCTGCCTTGTAAATATTCATTGCAACTTGTTATTCAAATAGGGTAGGCATCAGTGTTCCTGTACTAGAGCCCGTGTCTTATGAAAACTGGGTCATGTTAGTGATAGACTAAAATGCAGACGCATAGATGATGATAAGAATTCCAATGACTTCTATAAAATTTTTATTGTACATAAACTGTCTGATCATTGCCTACTAACAATGGTCAGAATTGAGACAGCTGTTATAAATCATTCAGTAGAGCAGTTACAGATTTAGTTGTCTCCAGAGGCCAGAAAAAGCAAGCAAGTTCTTGAGGTACGCTGGTTCAGTGTAAGAGGGAAAGAAAGGGACTGAAATAAATGTTACTCTAAAGATGACCAAATCCTTGAATTACCATTATGGAATAAACTTATTCTTCCCTGAGAGAGAGCTGAGGTCAAGGGGTATTAGCAGATTTGCCCCAAATGAAAAGATTCTGTGTTGTTCATCAAAGCTAACTAATCTGCAGGGTTCATTCAAGATAAAAATGGGGGATTGTCTAACACTTATTTGGAATTCAGTATGGCGATAGCAAAGCATTAGGTCAGGCTGAACATGGCCCATGTCAGTCTTGGGTTTAGGAACAAATGTAGAATTTGTTCCCAAGATGGAAAGAAACACAGAGGCAGACGTTCACCCGTAGCCACCAAGAAAACTGATTGTGTCTGGGGGTGAAGTTCGTTTTCGCTGTTCACACTACGTGTATGCGCCATCCATCCTTACAGGAGGATGTCCACATGAGGCTAGAATCCGTGCTTTTCAGGTTTGTTGCAAGACGTTGGAGAATGGACCAGCCCAGAAATGCCTCTGTCTGTAGAAGTCTGGGGATGCTTGTGTCTGTTGGTGGTCAAAGCCAGTCGTCAGCCGTTTCCTGGCTCCTTAGCGTTCTTTCTCAGCTGAATGTAATTCTTCCTTCTTTCGGATAATTTTATGTATCATTATAACCATCTCCTAAAATCTGTCACTTATTTTACTTAAATTTTTTTTAGATTCTTTGCAAACAGTTTGTCTTCTGATGGTATAAAGGTGTCTAGTTTTTTCTTGGGTGTTCATCTATAAGCTCTCATCCAAGGTCCTACCAACCTAGTAACCTGATAAGTACAGCTGAGTGAATCCCAGCCAGTTTTTAAAAGCATGATATTCACATTCAGAGAGATGGTTCGAGAAAGGGGTGCTTATGGCACAAACTCAGCTGAGTTGTGTCACTGGAGCCACACACACACATAGTGCACACATGACCACAGATACAAACACATGGACACATACATGTGCCCATGTGCGCATGTGCCTGCACCTGTACACACACACTTTTTAAAAGTTTTTATTGCATGCAAGAAGTAAAATTGGGTGTTGAGTACTAGGGTAGGATGCTTTTTGTAAATAAAAACGTAAATTCTTTCATTTGGTGAACTTCATCCCTTCATGTGTGTTCAATCAGAGAAAACTGACAAGTTGGGAAGGAAGAAAGGCAGCTGGGCAAGTTTCATAACTTACAGAAAGAAAGGTTGTGAATAATAGCTAATATTTATTCCCTAACACCATACAAAGGGTTGTTCATGTTTGACGAGTGACTTTCACCAAATTCATTCCTTGTTTAAAGGGATAGAAAATTAACTATTTCCTCACATATTTCAGGTCTACTATGAACTATGTGAACTGATTGTCTTAATTTCTTAATCTTCTACAGGTGGAGATTTTCCTTTTCCCTCTATGTATTTAGCTACGGAGTCCGGTTCTTGAAGCAGGTAGGCACTGTCAAATTCATATAATTCTTATGTGTCCAGAGACCTATTTCTAATTTTTAATACATAACAAGATTTTAAATACTTTAACAACCTTCCGAAGAACTATTTGAACATTTCAGTTTGATTTATAAAAACGATCACATAACATTCACCTAGACATGTGTCTGAAATGCTCTGAGAAACAGTTGGTTTCTCAGCAAGGATGTGGTGTCTTCAGTGTACTCTGTCTGGTGACTGCCTTTCTTGCCGTAGAACTTGTAACGTCAGCTGATTCTGTGAAAGAGGCTAGCACTTCAGCGTTGCTTGTCACATGACCTGAACACTCTGGGGGCTGCAGTGGGTGCTATCACTGTAACCCCTCCAGTAGAGATTGCTGGTTTAGAGTCTTGCACAGTACGTAGCAGGGTGGAGCCAACTGCTGGTGCTAAGGGCTGCATGAACTGGGACCCATTGAAGTATGGAAATTCTTTATCAGGCCTAGTCTCCTTCTGCCTGACAGCCGCCATCCTTACTGGTGTTACTGATAGATCAGGGTGCTTACGTTCAAGGCTCAAAAAGATCTATCTTCTCATATTCTTCTTTGTGTTAACAATGGTAGCTTGGTATAAAAATGGAAAGTTCATTTTCAAAGTACTTCATACTGTTAACCTCCAAAGTAGTATCGGTGTTTTTTAAATTATAAAAAGATCTCTAAAATATGGTATAGGCCAAGTAGCATAAGTTACCAGCAAAGCTCATAAATATTGATGTGACATTTTCAAACTTGTTTTGTTTTTAAAGTCTGAATTATCAGATATTGTCTGCCGGTGGAATCGCTCTTATAAAAAGTGATCACTTTCCCCTGTTAAAGCCCCCGAGGAAGTCTTTTCACTGCCGTCTCCTCGGGTGACTGTGCTTGTTGGTTGGCTTCTTTTCACTTAATAAGACTGTATGGTCCAGGGCCATCGGAGTAAATTTAGATGGATGAACTTCACATTCACAGTGGAGAAATTTGCAGCTGG
Source organism: Myodes glareolus (assembly GCF_982192425.1). Taxonomy (NCBI): domain Eukaryota; kingdom Metazoa; phylum Chordata; class Mammalia; order Rodentia; family Cricetidae; genus Myodes; species Myodes glareolus. Next base: position 50,082,202 of record NC_142046.1, read on the forward strand.
AGTAAACAGGCGTAGCAGGAAATGCTTCGTCTGAACCCTTATATGTGTGTTCTTAGACTTAGCGAGGAAAATGGAGTGCGCATAGGCATTTTGTGCTTCCCTGGAGGAGATCGCTGTAGATAGAACTGAAGGGGATGTGACAGATTCAAAGGAAGTCGCTGACAGTCCCACAGTTTGGGGGTTCAGGCTTGCTTCTGCTGGTTGAGGTTTTGATGTTGTAAGGACGAGATGGTGGGAGCCGGGACTACTCTTGTCCTGTCCCCTCCTTTTGTTGGATAGTTTCCATTGTCCCTCACATGATATGTGTGGCCATCTGATACCAGAACAGGAAGCACGCTGACATAGATCTAGTTCATTCTAGTTCATTCTGCCCCTACACAAACTGAATGGCATGAGGATACCTTTTGTCCAGACTGACCGGATCGAGAGTGGAAGGCCAATGGACCATGCAAGGCCATAAAGAAGCTTGTCAATAGAATGTTTGCTTGGGTGTTTTTTTTTTTCTGAAACTTCTCCATTTTATACTAGCTTCCTTTCAGGGCATAACAAATGCTTTAAAGATGGCAAAAGACCAAGACATGCTCCGGTCCAGTAAACTTGTATTGAGGCTCTTTCTTTAATGCTTTCAGCATTCGTTCAGATGCGCCATTCGGTTTAGCTGCTGTCATGGGAGACAGAGTTGTGTGTTGAATCCATGTTGTCAAAATACCTGTGCAGAACTTTGCAAGTGCCTTGTCAACCCCGTTTCATGGTCACGAAAGTACAAATTCAGAGAAGGTCGGTAATGTTCTGAAAGTCACCTGAAAGTTTATTAACGGTGAACCTCAAATTCAGCGCGCACCACTGTGTCATACTCCTGGCCTCTCACTTTCCCGGGCTGCGCAGTTCCCACACAACTTCTTCCTTTGGTCAAGTCAACTAAATGGACTAAACCAAGTCCTTATTCCAGTATGAATAACTTAAAAGCTTAGATACTTTAAATAGTTTTATGAACTTGGAAAAGACAGTATTATTTACTTGTCTCCAACCAAGAGGAAAAAATGTGGATGCAACCGCAAAATTAAAATGAAAATTTCATAATATTGTAAATATTTTAACATAGAGTCAATACATTGTACTAAAATAGCCCAAGTTCACCTTTGTGTTCAGATTTTTCCAGATAGTGTAGTAGGAAAATTCTCAGAATAACTGAGCAATGAACTAATTTTCATTCCAGTATCAGAAATATGGACTATTCCCTGGCTTGTAGAAAAAGGTTTGGCAGTCTACACTGTCCTGTTTCCCTCCGTCCTTCTTTGGATCAGACAGATCAGCGGTAGCTTATCTTCAGGGGAAACTGAGTCTCCTCTCTGTCCTAAACTTAGACAAGTCAAGACTGTGTAGCATGTGTCTTACAGACATCTAAGTAGGCTGCTGTGTTAAGCTATTGCTATGATGAGAAATGACTAAATAGTTTTTTTGAATATTTTATTGATTTTTTTATTGAGCTCTACATTTTTCTCTGCTCCTCTTCCTGCTTCTCCCCTCCCCTTCAACTGTCCCGCAAGGTTCCCATGCTCCCAATTTACTCAGGAGTTCTTTTTTTATACTTCCCATGTAGATGAGATCTATATGTAGATAAGATCTTAGTGTCCTCACTGTTGTCCAAATTCTCTGGGATTGTGATTTGGAATGCATAAGTAGTTTGATGTAAGCCCAAGTCTGGCTGTATCCTGATCTTTAGTTGCTGTCCCTGGGTAGGTCCTCCCACACGTGACTGGCAGGGACAAATGCCTTTGTAAAAGGAGGTTCTGAGTTCCCTGGGCTGCTCCCAAAGTCCTGCAGCAAACTCACACAAATTGGCATGCTATCTAGGGTCCTGAAATAAACCAAACCATTGCCCAGCATTGGGTATACATTTGTAATCCCATCACTGAGGAGACTGAGGCAGGAGGATGGAGTGCTAATAGCCTGTCTGGACTATTGGTTTTGTTTGGTTGGCTGGTTTGGATTTGGCCACTTTTAGATGGAAATTTGTTTGGCTGAATACTAAAAATATTTTTAAATTCCATGTTTTATCTTTTTAACATCACAGAAATGTAACACACACACACACACACACACACACACACACACCCCCTTTACTAAGATATAGATAAAAAGAATTTCCTAGAATCTGTAAGTTAGGCTAGTTTGTTTCTAGCTTGTAACCATTTAATGTCATTTTTGTATCATGATCCATTTTGTAAACATGCATGCATATAACTAAAAGTAAAACTGTTGAACAAATCACTATATCTAACTTCTGTATCAAAACCTGATAAAAGACAGAAAACACAAGAAGTATATTAGGAGTTACTATAATACTTAAAAACAACAACAACAAAATGATTGCTCATGGGAAGCCACTGAGGCTGTGTAAATCGAAGCAGCTGGATGGCTAGCAACGAACACCACCATGCGATGAGAAGCTTGCAGCCTGGTTGGGAATCAACTCACTGCTCCTTTTTGAGACCATCTGCCTTTGCAAACAGTGTAGTCAGTGATGTCAATCAGTGTACACGATGGTGTAAACACCTTTGCCATTGTGCATCGATAGCAAACATCTCAAGGACTGGCCTTTCCTTAGTACTACCCTGAAGGTAGGAATGGCGAGAAAACACTAATACTCAGGATCAAGAAATTGGGGAAAGGAACTGAAAAGTACAGGGAGCCCGGTAAACTTTCTGAGGAGGGGATGCTGGCTAGCCGGTGTCCTGGAGAGGAAAGCTGGCCCTGTTGTTGCCATGGGGTAAAGGTGTATCACTGGCAAGATAGTAACAACTGAAAGAAAACCAGAGTAGACCAAATTCCATCTCCCCCTGCCGCTTCCCAGTGTCATAATGTTTCTGAGAGGTCAGACTGGGCAAGACACTGGCACTGTGGAGCCAGCAGAAGTGTGGTTTGCAGAATCCAGCTCCGAGCCGAGAACAGTATCTGGGTAACCAGTCTAACCTCCCGATGTTGCCCCTTTACGTCATGTGCTCCGCTAATATACTGTATTTTTTTTATTATTTGTAAAATACACTGTTGTAGGGACTGGGGAGATGTCTCAGTCCATAAAACGCTTGCCACAAAAGTATGAGGACCTGAGTTTGGATCCTCAACCCCCATGTGAAAATCTAGACATGTATGATGCTGCACCCTTGCAGTCCCAGCACAGGAGAGGCAGAACCGGTAGGATCCCTGGAGCTCGCTGGTCAGCTAACCTTGTCAAATCCACAAGTTCCAGGTTCTTCCAAGTGGGAGACCTTGTCTTGAAATAAAAAATGGAGGACAGAAGACACCTGACATTGACCACAGGCCTCCACATACATACACGTGTGACGACACATCTGCACACAGTCATGAGCATGAACACAAGTGTACAGCACACACCAAAATACCTGCTGGCTGCTCTCTATTGTATCACTTGATGACTAACCACTAAACCGTGCAGTTGAAAAGTACTCCTCCAAACTCTTCTTGTTGTCCATGCCCTTGAATTTCTTGAATCTGACTCGAACCGTGACCCTGCCTTTCGTGGTACATGTGGCCATAGCCTATGATGCTGGTCTTTTGTTTCCAATTGTTATCTTTGGCTTACTGGTCAACTTGGAATGCTTCTGAAATAGAATTGTCATCTGTTTGTCTGTTTGAAGGTGAAAATAATATTTGACCAGTTGTTAGAATATCCATTTACAAGTTTGTGTGTGTGTGTGTGTGTGTGTGTGTTATTTTTTCAAATTGTGAAATCGTCTGGACACAGTCACTTATTTAAGGAAATCTGAATTTTATTTTTACCTTTGACAATGACCCATTCTGTGCTGTATCAGAAGTGCACTTAGCAAGTTGGGCCGATGATGTCTTGGTGGTTAAAGTGCTGGCTGTCCAAGTGCGAGGACCCGAGGAAAGCTCAACACAGGACAGACAGAAAGCCAGACTCGGTATAGCATGGTCATTCTCCCAGTGCTGCTACCGGGCAATGGCAGGCAGAGACAGGTGACTCCCTAGGGGCTCACAGGCAAGCTACCTGATACAGGCAGCGTCAAACAACAAAGAGACCCTGAATCAAACAATCAGGAACGTGGGGACCGGAGGTTGTCCTCTGACTCTGCTTGTATGCCATGGCGTGTGCATGCTGTCAGACCGGTGAGTGTGTAAACGCATCACACACACACGATTTGTTTTTATGTGCACATGACTTGGATAACTAGCATCGGGAGAAGGAACCTTAAAGATGAAGAGGCCTAAATTTCTCATTTGGAGAAAGAAAAACCAGTTTCGGAAGAGTCCATTGATGGGCCCGAGGCAGAACTAGAAGCGTTCTTGAGTTCTGAGTCCAAGAAAAATTAGAAAGCAGCTTTCTAAATCTAGCAGTTCAAGTCGTTGCTGATTTTTAATAGTTGACCTGGTTGATGAAGAGTTCAAAGACATATCGGTGTGGGACACTTAGGTGGGCAGAGTTCAAGGGTGAATTGCTGGCCTCTGCTTGGCCAACTGGGAGGACCTTGACCTCCATCCAGGTGCAGTTGCACTTTGCCCTCTGAAACTTCTCTGGGGAGCTCTCAGTTTTCCTGGAAATCCCTTCCAGGAATTTCTCTAAGATCTCTGATTTAAGTGTGTGTGTAGCTTTGGAAGGTGCTGGTGGACCTGCTCAGCTTTTTGATATTGCAACACCGCTTGGGATGTACAAAGTTCGTGCTCCAGAGCCACAGAGTCAGGTGATGAAAAAACATGATCCCCCTTCAACTTCCCCACAAGCCTCCCAGTGTTTTAGATAACTCTATGGTTTTCTGTGAGACCTCAGTCATAGCTAGCCTTGATTGCATGGGCTGTGGTCCAGACACACCTACACGCACTAATTATTGCTGATTGGCAGTTGGACTCTTTGCAGGGAATTCTGAATTGTGAATCTTTTGTAACCTCTAAACAAGAGAATTGATGTGATGTACCGCTGGGGCCTCCTACTCAGTGGCACCTAGCTGTGCCGTGCCTGGACCCTTACTGACAGGCTCACATCCTTTCTGGGACAAAATTTCGGATCAAACCTCGGTGCTGCTTCTACTGTGGTTTCCTTCTCCTTGCACCCCACCAGTCTTACAGGTGCCTTTATCCAACCTGTGTCTTCTGCTCGCCCCAGTCCACTTTTCTTTCTTAGCAGCTGTGGCTCCCATTCCCAACAAGGAGAGCCTTCTAAGGAGTGAGAACCTCAGAGCAGTGTGGCACAGAGAAGGTGCTGTGGAGGGTCCTGTAGGCACGCTGTCCCCACGGTACCATTGCCACCTCCATGACGGATCCTCCCTCTTATCAGCTTTCTGGTTTTAGGCAAGTCACCCAGTCTCTCTGGTATTCAGTTGTTCTCTCTCTGAACCCAGTCATGTAATCTAAAGTAGCACCTTCAGCTCGTATCTGATAATTCAGTGGAGAATCTGAAATTATGGTAAATTGATACAGTCTGCTTAAAAAGCAGCATGACAGTACAGAATAATTATAAATGTGCTCATAAATCCCATCTTGGAAGTTCAATTCCTATAAATTCATGCTGAAGAAAGCACTTTAAATATCTTCAAGTATGAATATGGAAAGCTATTAATTACAATGAGAAATATTATCTGTGTCTATATGCATATAATAAAACCACGAACCACTTAAAATGTTCTTAATATTTAATATCTACAGAATTGTGTCACTATATTATTATCAAGTGGGTAGAGTAGCATGAAATCCTTTGAAAATAAATCCATAATAGCCATACTTATGATTCTAGTAAGGTTGAGTGGAGCTGGGGATGAACTGAGGCAGCCCAGTCTTGGTGTGTTTGTCTGGTGGCTCCACACATAAAGGAGCAAGTAAGAATGAAGGAGCCAGTTCTTTTACAAAAGCAGAAATATGGATACTCTTTCTAAAAATATTTCATTCTATTATTATTCAAAAGCTCTAAGATGTAGGAATTAGCATGGAATGACTATATTATAAAAGACTATGACGTTGTTAACAATTTTGATATGAGAAAATAGTAATTATAAAATGACTTCCCATTAAAATGGCAAAGAAATAAAGTTTAACATAGGGCTGAGGGGTGGCTCAGTCAGCACAATATCTCCTTCCCAGTCATGGAGACTTGGGTTTGAATCCTTAGAACCCACATAGATGTCCAGACACAGAGTAAATCCCAGACTGGGGGCATGGAGGCAGGAGGAACCTTGGAGCTTACTGTCCAGCTGGTTTAGCTGAACCAGTGAGCTCCACTCACAGTGAGAGATGGTGTCTCAAGAAATAAAACGGAAGTTGGTAAAGGAAGACACTCATTGGTAACTTCTAGGCTCTACACACATGTTCACATGTGATTGTGCATCTGTACATACACATACATACATGTATACATACACATGTGTACACCCATACAAAGTTTGGTTTAAAAGGTCTAGTGTCATCCCAAGTATCTACTTACTGTATATAGAAATTCTCCTTATGAAACAATTACACAATATATTTTCTCTCATATCGCATATATATTTACTTTGCTAGATATGACGAGCGAATCTTTAATATACTATTCGCAATTAGCAGCTGTAAAGCAACAGTAGTTTACACATTTGGGGGAATCTGTTTGGGGTGAGATTGTCCATTTTCATGTGAAATGGGTACTGTGCCAGCACTGAGGTGATGGTTCATAGTGTCTCAGTTACAGTGATTCTTGCTCTTTGGTTTAGTGAAGTGTCCCCTAAAGAACTTGGAACCGCACCCTGGCACACACACAGTTGTCTTGCATTGCACTCAGGGCACATCCGGAGAGAATGACATTTCGTGACAGCTTTCTCCAGGCAGCCGAGCAGGAAGACTCGATTTCACAAAGCGGGAATGGATATGGGGAGTCAAGGTCACGGATTATTTGGTCCCCAAGTACAAATGGCCACTCTGAGCTTACAGTGTGATACATACGTTTCTGTAATTGTTCCAGGCACTCCTGACTCTGGTTAAGTCCCTTTCCAAATTCACTCAGTGTCCTACCAACTTGTAGAAACTCCAGGACTGAAGGGGGAAAAGAAAGAAGCAGCAACATACATTTCAGAAGTTACCAAAATAACACTCATTGAAATCTATGCATCATGAGCTCCCTGAAGGCATGGACGTCTCATGCGTCTAGGACAGAGCTTGATTGTGAGAACTATTACTCCTCATCTGTATGCTGTGACGGAGTTGGCTCTGCAGACCTGCGCTGGCTACCGGCAGCGCCTGATGACTGGATCGCATCAGTATTCATGTCCCGTTTCCATGGGGACTAGGAAAGTGGTTGTGCGCAGGAGGGCTCGGGTAATTAGAGATGAAGTATCGATCTCTGAATCAGAGCCCGCACCTGCACAGTCGCTCCGCATTAGTGAAGCCGCAGCAGGGACCTCCCTGCCACACAGGCAAATCAGACTCTGCATCCCACACAAAGCATTCTTTGTCATTCAAGTGTGTTTTACTAAAATCTGAGAGCGAATGGCTTTCACACGCAATAATCAGCCTAAAACATGTTCAACAATGGTAATGAAACTGCCAGATTCCTCCCACCCTCCTTAAAATCAGCTTTCTGGGAGAAATAAGGAGATAGAACACTTCTGCTTGTGACAGCTGTGTTCATTTTCATGGTCTTGTCTGGGTGTATGGGGGAGTGAAGGGGTGCTTGGGACAGTGTTGATGTGGATCAGAATATCTGACATTCCTGTCCAACCAGCCTGTGTTCCCTTGAGAGACCTGTGTTGAGAGACCTGTGTGTTCCCATGAGAGCCCCAGATCATCAGGTCCTTGGTCTACTGCTGTCCCCTGTAAGGTTGGACAAATGACTGTTCTTTCTTTTTTTTTAAACTCCCCTACTTCATTAACATGAAAAGGAATATGCACTCCCTACGGGGGCCAACATTGCTATTGTTGAAGCTTCATTAAGAAAAAAATCCAGTAATAAACTTCACTAGTCAACTATCCCAAGACTCTTCCAAGTCCAACATAAGATTATTCCTTTTGTTGAAGGAATTTAGGTATCTGTGAGTAAATGGAAAGCAAAAGTTAGCAAAATTAATCAATAAAAGTAATTACACTGGAAGGAGGAGGCATTGAGGAATCTGCTAGAGTGAGTTCTGGAAATGGATTTTGTTGTTGCTTTTGGAGATCAAGCTTAGAGCCCCTAACCTTCACTTCCGGCCTGGAAACATTCTTACTAAGGGTTGTGGTGGCTTAGTGATTCATAAGCATATGTAGATGGGCATCCAACTTAGCCCTTAGGTTCATATAGTTTGCTTATCTAAGTTATACATCAGTAAAAACATAAAACGTAAAAAACATTTTCTGATAATATCCTAGCTGCCACATAAATTAGACCTCAGAGGTTGCTAACTAGAAATACAGGCATGTGGCAGTCAGAAGTTGTGATTTATGGCTGTCTTGTTTATGGCTAAGCATTACACCAACACACACCACATTCCAGCCTCTCCAGGGTTCAGGGAACATTGGGGGAAGATTGCAGGAGCCAAAGGCTGTAGAGGACTTAGATGAGACAATGTCTTATGATTCAAGGATTTCTACACTCAGGAGTTTCACAACAGCTGTATTTGCCTAAGTAAGACTTACAGAAGAACAAGCCAGCTAATGTTCCCACATGGATAGCGAGGTACATATGGGTTCCCACCCCTAACTGAGGAGCTATTGACAGTGGACAGCTGTTCAGAGAGAAAGAATCGGATATTTTTAGAGGTGTGTGTTTATGAGGTTTCTGTCTTGCCTGGTCCCACAGCTGATCAGTCCCAAAGAAACACACAGAGATCTACATTAATTATAAACTGATTGGCCTATTAGCTCAGGCTTCTTATTAACTAACTCTTACTTCTTATATTAACCCATTATTCTTGTCTGTATTAGCCATGTGGCTTGGTACCTTTTATCAGCAAAGCATTCTCATCTTGCTTGCTCTGTGTCTAGGTGATGACTACAGATTGAGCCTTTCCTTTTCCCAGAATTTTCCTATTCTTGTCACCCCACCTATACTTCCTGCCTGGCTACTGACCAGTTAGCATTTTATTAAACCAATACAAGTGACAAATCTTTGCAGAGTACAAGACCATTGTCCCACAGCAGATGTGGTTCTGGTAGGTTAACAATGCTTGTCCGGATGACCCCACACCCACTCAGAAGGCAGGGTGCAAGGTTCAGGAGAGGAAAGGTGTAATTAGAGCCTTTGAGGTTCTTAAATCTAATGAAAGCTTACGGTTTATCTATAAAGATGACCTGACCGTTTATGGCCACAGGGGTGGGGAAAATTCCACATTGAGCAGCAGCATCAGCCAAATTAGCAGACACAGGAAGGAGCCAGATCTGCCTGTGGATTAGGTTCACAAGTACTTGGAAAGCTCCATACCTTGCAATACTTTCAGTGAAAGCTTCAGACCCAGGTGGTGACCAAATCTGACCTTGTGCCCCAACGAACAAGCAATCCTGAACATCAGCCTGGTCTAGAGAAATAGCTTTGTCAGTAAAATGCAGGCAAGAGGACCTGAGTTCGTTGCCCAGAACCCATGTGAAAAAGCCCAGTGGGATGTTGTATACTTATAATTCCCCTGCTGGGGAGGCAGAGACAGATCCCTGAGATTCACTAGCTAACAGCCTAGCCATGTCAGCAAGTTCTAGGTAATGTGAAAGACTCTCATGTTTTGTCTCATAAAACAAATGGACAGCTCTTATGGGATGCAACAAGTTTACTCCTTGCCTATACACACACACACACACACACACACAGAGAGAGAGAGAGAGAGAGAGAGAGACAGAGACAGAGACAGAGACAGAGACAGAGAGACAGAGAGAGAGACAGAGAGAAAGACTGAGAGAAAGAGAGAGAACACTACAGAACTACTGATTATTTGCCATAATTTAATATAGCCCTTTAGATAAGAATGTAGAAATTGAAATGGAATTTAAACTTTGACATTCGTTCATTCTGGTCATTTCTTCTCAAGTTCATTCAATAACTTTGGCATGAAACCTGGCTTTGACAAGGTAGCATTTGGGGTAATACAGTGTAAATGTTGCATCTGATGGGTGTTTTTCTGAATTATATTGGAAATGTTACTCTTTTTCTATTTTGTTTTCCTCTTGACATATATTTGAGGTTTTTTTTAAACACAGTCTTATTATATCACTGAGAGCTGGACATAGCACATACTACCCAGAAAGAGCCAACCTGAACTACATAACAAAACCCCATGGCACAAAACAGCCTTTGAAACATTTACCTTTGTATGTACATCATGTAAATTCTCAGTCAAGAAATTGATGGAGTACAGAATGTACCTCTTCCTTTTGGCATGGTGAGAAAAGGTATTAATTTCTGACTCACTTTGTAGAAAATACTATTTTTGCCAGCGAGGTGAAAAATACCCTACTGTACTAAGTACCTGATTCAGAATGAATGGATTCATATTTGACTCTTCCGATTCAAACATTTATCCACAGATGAGGCAGACTGAATTAGTAAGAGCTCTTTCGTGTCATTTGGAAGTGTTTTGCTATTTGTGCTTTCATCCATATGGGGTGGGCTTTGTTGTTTTTCACATTGTGTTCTCATAGCAATTTTTTCAGAGAAGTGATGTTCCCTTAGTTTAGTTATTTCATCCTTTAAGATGTCTGCCATGCTGTTCGTCAAAGGAAGAGCGTGAATTCACTGGCTCTCAAGCCGGAACGGCCTCGGAGTCATTCGGAGGACTTGTGAGCTCGTGGATTTCTCTGTCTCTCTTTTGTTTCTGATTCTGATTGGAGGAAGACTCTCCAAAGAATGGCAGCAGTGGTGTGATGGTGGGTGGTAAATGATGGGCAGTGATCGGTGGGCAGGGGATGTCACCCTGAGTACCGCTGTGCTCTGGCCGGCTGTTTACTTCGTGTTTCCCTTGGGCATCTCTTTACTATGACTGCTGAAACAACACCACAAATGTAGGGTCTTCAACAACAGAACTTGTCTTTTTCAGGTTCTGGAGTCAGCAGTATGATTTCTGTCACTGTGAGGAAAAGCTAAGGAGCTGATGGGGCTGTGTCCTTTAGGAGACACCAAGGTAATCTCAACTCCAGTGGCCTGTTCCTTAGCTTGTGAACATAGCCTGTTGCTTAGCTTGTGAACATAGCCTGTTGCCATGTTCACAGTGTGCCACTGTGGTCTCCACTGTCAGCATTATCAGCATTATCCCTTTTCATAGTCAAACCTGCCTCTTGTAAACCAAATAACTTCATTACGTAAAGGTCTTTTTCTGAGTGACTTCTGCGAACTTCTTTTCATCAGGTAAGTGATGTTCTGTACATTAGCCCTTGCATCTTTGAGAGCTGATGATGCAGAGCTTACAGGGAAATGAAAACCCCATTCTCAGCTCTGCTGATCATGCAGTGGTCATTCATTGGACTGTGAAGTGGGAAGTGTCATTTAGAGCATTACAACACTGTCATTTGGAAACTGACAAGACTTTCTAGGTGGTAAAATACAGTATCTGCAATAAATGATCATGTTAGTCTATTATCTTAAAGCACCGTGGAAAACAGATTTTATAACAGCTTTAATTTTGTTAAGAGCTGATATAAAATTTCCTATTAAAATGTCACACATTCCTTACACATTGGCTGATAGAGCATGTGATGTGCGCACAGTTATATTTGATAGCTGGTACCACACAATAAAGACTGTGGTGGTGCTGCAGGTAGACCCCTAGGATTCAGGTGGGAAAGGGGTTGCATCTTCAGGAAGTTCAGCAAAGTGGGAACTGAGGACTAGACTGAAGTCAGAAGGATAAAGGAGACTTTGACCATGAAGGTGAACAAGAAACTGGGAGAGAAAATGGTAATGGGGAAGAGTGGGGAAGAGTCAAAAGATAAAGCTAAGACTTCTAAAGGATTGTAGCTAGGGTCAAGGAAAGAGAGGAAGGACGGGGTGGGGGGCAGTGCTAGGTAGCACCCGTGTCCACAATGGACAGGTCAGGACTTCAGCTTCCATTTAGAAGAAAAATAAACAAATATTGAACAAATTTTGAACCAGAGCTGGGAAAAGGGCCACTGGATTCAGTGTGAGAAAGGAATTGAAAGAACAAATTCTAGATGCTTGGGAACCCGTGTTAGCCCTGCAGCCTCTGTACTGTCTGTGGCTTTCTACTCAGCTCCAGGAGTAGCTGCTTCCTCCACACCAGTTTATCTTGTTGGTACACTCAAGGATGGTCAGCAGAAGACCAGTTTTAAACACTTGGGCATGGAAGAGACTGAACATTAATAGAGAGAAAAGAGAGGACTCTTTGCAGTGTACTAAGTTACTTCTGAAAGGAGAGAGAAGTGTAGTAAGAGGCTGCTTGTTTGTTCCCGCCTGCCCAGTCCACAAAATAATCACTCAGCAACAATATTATGTTTGGCCAGTAGCTTAAGCATATTTCTAGCTTGCTCTTATATCCTAAACTAACCCATCTCCATTAATCTGTACATCACCATGAGGTCGTGACCTACTGGCAAAGTTCCAATGCATCTCCGGCATTGGGCTATATGGTTTCTCCTGACTTCCCCCCTTCTCCCAGCATTCAGTTTAGTTTTCCCCACCTAGCTCTATTCTACCCTATTACAGGTCCAAAACAGTTTCCTTATTGGTTAGCCAATAAAACCAACACATATACAGAAGGACTTCCCATACAATTTTCCCTTTTATGTTTAAATGAAAAGAAAGGTTTTAACATTAACATAGTAAAATTACACATAACAACATAGGTGTCAAGCAAGAATTATAGTTACAATGTTTATATATACTTTATCTTTTATCAAAACTAAGGAAAACTATAATTATAACTATCTATTCTTCAACTCCATCAAAGACTCCAGAAGGATATATTACCTAAGTAAACAGGAAGTGCATTGTAAGCAACTTCCAAAACTCTAGAATTGACAGAGACGTCTCGCTGCCTATGCAGCCACCCACAGTTCTTCTGTATCATTGGGGCATCAATCTTCAGCCTGCAGGCCCATAATATCTGGCCAGCTTTTCCATGAAACCGGAAATTCCAAAGACAGTTCCATCTATATTGGCAGTTTGTCAGTCACTTTCTTCTGTGCCCTGAAGAATTGTCTGGCAGACTCTTTCATGAAGCAGGAACCCTGAAGGACTGACTCATCTTCTTTAGGCAAGTTCAGTAGTCATTTCTCTGTTGGTCCTGCGTGTCCGGTTCATACACCATAACATCAGACAGTCCAGGAAAGACCAGTTTCTTGCCTAAGTGGCTAACAAACTCCATAAGGAGCATCTTTGATGCCCATCATCTTCTTGAAGTTATTGGTGTTGCCAGAAACAGTTTTGTCTCATTGTCTTGAAAAGTCCTAAGTTCTTAAAACATTTAAATGCCATACTCTGTAGTCTTTGAAAGATCTAAAGAATACCTATTCATCTGAAATACTAGAAAACCTAACTAACATGACTACAAGCTTGACTATTATAGATGACTATCTATTAACCTGTATTTCTTAATTATACATTGAATTTTTAAATGAACTGCACAATCATAATACCTTAATCAAGAACAGAAATACATATAACAAAGTTGTCGTAAAATTTGTATCAATAAACCAAGATTTATACCAATGCAAAGTATCCATCTCTATAGCATATCCCCTTTTAAATGTAAACAAACATTTATAAACAATATTTGGGAATTCAGGCATAGTTCTCTCTTCAAACTGCTTCCTGGCTTTTGTTGGGCAAAGTAATTTTGGGAGCTGTTCACAGCAACCTTTCGGGGAGATCTTGGTCCATTAAGCCACATTAGTCTGGAAGAAATCCATAGGTTCTCATCTTCTGTGGAAACAAAAGAAGAACCTCTTTTCCAAAACAACATATCCTTAGAATCAAATTCTGAAGTCATGATACTTTTAAAATATATATGCTGGTTTAGCTTAGCAGCTTATACAATGGAATATCTCTCTGTACTTAGCTTATTCACAGTCAAAAAAAATTTTTTAATTTACATAATTCAGACTCTATGTATATTCCATATTTACATGACTTATTTTTCTTACTCTGTTACTTTTTCTACAAGTTTAATATTTATTTTATTATCTTTACTCCTTTAATCTATGACTGTCTGTACTCTTTTATATTACATTTAACTGTCTCTTTACTCTTTTTCTTTTCTCTCCCAAACCTAGATACATTTTTTAAACACATTGTGACTCGTTTAGAGGTCTTTTATGTCTGATTCTGTTCTATTGTATATTTGAAATTTTTTTCTGTCAAGGAACACTTCTTAAAATGTTAAGCATACTAAGACTAAGGCTGCTTTGCCTGTTGACTCCTACCAGTCTAACATAGTGGGGCAGAGGTCTGTTTAGCTCCATTTTCAGGCACATAGCAGGGTCCATGATGCCATTAAGCAAGTTGTAGCACTCTGCTCACAAATCCCATTTAAATGCTTCATAGCCAGACCTCCCAAAAGAGTCAGAGCCATTTGTGCTGGTGAACCAGGAAACTGAACTCATCTAGAAAAAAATTGTGACCACCAAAAGCGATGCTTAACTCTGTTCTTTTGTGTCTAGAATTCCTTTCTAAGCTTTCTCAGATTTTTACATGGATATAGTCGACCACGTTGGGGGTGCCAATTTGTTGTAGGAGACTGCTTGTTTGTTCCCAGCTGCCCAGAACTGAAATAATCACACAGAAACTGTATTAATTAAATCACTGCTTGGCCTATTAGCTTAAGTGTATTGCCAGCTTCTTACATCTTAATTTAAACCATTTCTATTAATCGCCACGTGGCTGTGGCTTACCTGCAAGGTTCCATCCCACATTTGTCTCTGGTGGGGCTGCATGGCTTCTTCTGATTCTGCCTTCTTTCTCCCAGCCTTCAGTTTAGTTTTTCCCGAGCTCTACCCTTTTGTCCTACCACAGGCCAAGGCAGTTTTTTTTATTCATTAATCAATAAAAGCAACACATATACAGAAGGGCTTCCCAACCAGAGAAGAAAAAGTGGAAGTTTAGAAAGACTTCTGAACCTAAGCATAGGTTGAAGCAAGGGCTTTCCCACTGAAAGCACTTGCCTGGCCCGTGCAGTGCTATGAGTTCATTCCCCAATATTGCAAAGTCTAAGTAAATGGACAAGTCAATAAACAATGCACAAAAAGAGCTCTTCCTCCTTTTTCCTTTCCTTTGCTTTCTTCCCTCACTTCCTTCTTCCCCTCTTGCCTTCTTTCCCACCTTCTTTTCTTTCCTTCTTCTTTTTCCAAAGAATGGCTGTTTGTTGCTTCGTTTAAAGAAATATGTTGTTGCTGGGCAGTGGTGGCGCATGCCTTTAATCCCAATACTCGGGAAGCAGAGGTAGGTGAATCACTGGTGAGTTCAAGGCCAGCCTGGTCTACAAGAGCTAGTTCCAGGACAGCTAGGACTGTTACACAGGGAAACCTTGTCTCAAAAACCAAAAAATAAATAAATAAATAAATAATACATAAATAAAATGTTGTTATTTCACTTATGACCTTTTCCCTCTGAGATAAGAAGCCAATTTTTTTTTTTCATCCAAGGGTCGCCCACATTTCATTTGAAAGTTTTGGATAATAGTAGGTGTACTACTCCCTGGTTTCAGTGCTGGAGATGGAACCCTGGGCCTCATCCATGTGAGCTACACCGCCAACCCCTTAGCTTGCTTTTTCAAAAAGCTTGTGCTCAGGAAATGCAGAGAACTTTTTCAGTCGACTCTAGCGCTGTGGTATTTGTAGGAGAGCAGGCAGCCGGTTCCGGAAGGAGGAAGACAGCTACCGGAGCGTGACCAGCACTGGCTTCCTCCCGTCTTAAGCCACGCCCATGAGACCTGTCACGTGATAGTTCAGAGATCTTCTCCTCGGGCAGGGGCTCGTGTTGTTCTACCAGTTAGAAAGAGAAAGCTCTGTCAGAGAGGTTAAATAACTTCAAGTGGCAGGGCTGGCATTCAGCCGCAGGCTGTGCGCTTCTTCACCCACCTTCACCGCTGTCAAACAGCCTCTGCGAGGAAGAAGACTGCAGTTTAGCGTTGCGTCAAATCCTGCCATGCCGACCTACTCTATGATATTATACTTTGCCTCCAGTTGTAGTGGGAGGCTACCGTTTTTAGCTTTAAACATGCTTAGTATCTACTAAAGTTGTATGTGCATAGGGTTTCCAGAAATTCTTTCATACTTTTCAACCACGAAAAGCTTTGCTTACTGTACTAGAATGGGAACCCTATTACTTTTAGTGGGAAAGGTGTGCAACTCCGGCCCCACCCCCACCCCACCTTAGCAAGTGGATATGACCTGTTTGACCTGGGCTAACCTGGCTGCTCCATGCCTTCCGTGCTCAGAGGGCCGCCAGGACTGTGGATTGTGTTGGGGCCTCCTCTTCCTTTCCTTTCCCAGCCCTCTTGGCTTTGAGCCTCTGTCCCCCTCTCTCATCACCCTGGGCTGCACAGAGGACATCACCAGGACCCCTGTGAGCTTGCTTCCCTGTGCACCCCTAGCAATGTCATCACTGCAGGCCCAGCTCCTGAAGGCATGTCTCTAATGCATACCAGGTCTGCTGTTTCTCCGAGCGGCAGATGGGCCAGACTCGTGGAATACATACTATGAATGAATTGAACAAATTTCGAAGATAGAGAAGCGAAAAGAAAAAAAAAAATGTAGGAAACGGAACATTTTGGAACTCGTTTTTAAAATGAAGCTGATGCCCCACATCCTGCCTTGCTTCTGGGTTGGAGCTGACACTCGGGGAGAAGGTGGTAGGAGTGAACAGACCCTTTGAGGGAGGCTGTGTATTCTGACTTCCCACTTTCTTTTCAGTATCTCAGGAGACACAAACGCCAGAGGGCATTCTGTTGCCCTGGCGGAGGTCCAGAGTACAAGGTGCCTTCTGCTTCATCTCCGCATCTTTCTCTGTCCCCAGGTCATTGGCAGGCAGAGTTTCTGTTCCTTTCCCCAGCCCTCCTGCCCCCCCACAGCAGGTGGCTCATCACTGTTCTATTATTATTATTATTATTATTTTATTATTATTGTCATGACCAACAAAGATTGGTTCTTCAAACTCCTTTTGGGCTACTAAAGCCTCTACAGTCCCCAGGCTAATTCAGAATTGACCCTGGGTCAGGTTAAAGAACTCCCCCACTTCCTGCCGCTGTACCCCTATCTATGCTATCTGGTTGCTCTGACTGCATCATTGGAATTTGCTTTTGGAATGAGTTTCCCAGAAGTCTCCTGGGTCAGTGCTGATGGCAGTTACATTACACACAAGCGTAGGCCTTGAGTGATTCAGTGAAAATCCCTCACAGTGATTCTATAGTTTTAAATATGATTTCTGGGTTTTTTTTTCTTGCTTCCAGATAGACTCTATGTGTGTGTGTGTGTGTGTGTGTGTGTGTGTGTGTGTGTGTGAGTGTGTGTGTGTGTATGAAAGCCCCAGTGGTTATTCATTGTCTCATATACTGCTTAGATTTATATTGCACTTTTTAATCGAGAAGTAATTTTTTCCTTTTGCTTCTAGAATAGTGGAAATCTTATAGTTTGAGGGGGTTATATTAGGGGTAAATGTGCATGGGAACCTCAGGAAATTGGGTGGTGAGATGAAAGGAATGGAAATGGAGGGGCCTGGGGGATTCTATTGTAAGTGAATGAGGACTTCCTCTTGGGGGCAAGGGTTTAATAGATATTATAACTTTTATGAAGCAATAACATTTGCTAAGGATCATACGTAGCAGTTCCGAGGCCACGAAGGTGGAGTTGGACTTGCGATGGCTCAGGATGGCCGCTGTGTGTTTTGGGCACATACTTCTGCATCGCAGTCCAGTCTTCAAGTCTTCTCCAGGGAGCAGCCTTCTCCTCATCATCATCCTCTTGGTCATCACCAAGCAAAACTCTAAACAGCATGAGTTGTGTGTCTCTTGTCCAGAGCAGTTGCTGTATTCACATTAGCTCTCTTCTAAAGCCTTTGGGGCAATTATATGCTCATCTTATGACTTTGAGGCGAGATGACATTTCCTGTGACTTTAATCTGAGTCCATATATTTAACCCCAACCCCGTTTCCGAGCAGACATCTCTCGGAAAAGTGACTGATGTCCGTGTTATCAGGCACGTCATAAGATTAGGACCTGCTGCAATAGTCTTAATGCTCACATGTATCATTCCCATACAGATAACCTCCCTTCTTCCTCCCTCTCTCCTTCCTTTTCTCCCTCCCCCTTTCCCTTATTCAGAACTGCTCTCGTAGAATTCACATTTGTGTAAGAAGTGATTTTTTTTAACTTTGTGAATTGCACTCCCATTGGCTAACAGGAAACCGGTGGGTGTGATTTAATGAGGGAACTTAGTTCTAGGAGACCAGTCATTAGGGCCTTCAGAGTGTCCATGGCCAGCAGTCCCGTGGATTTGGCAATTCTCACTCTCTTGGCCAGTTGACCTCTTAGATTTTCACTTCTGTTCAGGCTAGTGATCAAAGCATTGCCTCTAAAACTGTCATGCCAGCAGAGACTGGGAACACAATTACGACTGACTAGTACATTACTTTCCTCAAGCCGAGTGCTAGTTCAGTTACTTAGGTTGATCATAGGAATGAAAACATGTAGTCGTTTTCTGAGCTTAGATGTTTTATTTTTAATCCAGAAACTAAAAAATATTTAATAAACCACATATTTAGTTAATGATCTCTAAACTCCTACCCGTACCTGCTAAATAAATAGATTGATGAAGGCATTAGAAAGGGGAAAGTTCTTGAATTGCTAATTTTTTTGAAGCTTTCTTTCCATTAGTTGCCCATTAAGTTTAATGATCTCTGAACGTTCACAAGTAGGCAAAATAATGGCAAGGAACAGTGAAGTCCGTTTATTCTGGAAAGTCTGGCTTCTCCTTGACTGACAGACCCCCCAGAGCCCCTTCCGTCTCTCACAGGTCTGACATTCTTCCTCCTGATCACACTCTTCCTCAAGACTCACAGACCCACAGACAGTCTTTCATGTGTGCATGGTGTGGGCGTATAAAAGTGATGAGGAGCAGGCTGAGAAGAAAACCTAGACACTTGTTTGATTTGGGGCAGAGGGCTAACAGTCTTTTTCCCCACAGATGTCTGTGCTCCTCAGTCTGCCTGTTTTAATGCGGTATAGCTCTCTGACGGTAGCTGGGCATAGTGTTAGCAGGCCTTTGGAAGTAAATGAACATGAAGGAATGGGTGTTGTTGTTGTTGTTGTTTGATTGGTGTTTTAAACAACCAACCGTCATTAGGAGAAAGACAATTGGTTGGATATTTTCAAGTTCCTCTGTAGAAAAGAAACACCCTGATGATATTTGTGAATGACTGGATTTTCAAATGAAACCTTAGTGAGATGTAAGCTCAGGACGAGCCCCAGTGGGCTGACTATTCCCGGTGGCCGTCTGCTTTTTTGATGAGGACATCTTTCAGGTAGATAGCTCTGACACAAACAGTGGATCATCCCAGATAACCGTTATCTTGATGGCATCTGGGGGCGGGGCAACTGTCCATGAAACAAGGACATTGGTGTGCAGGTGGATTTTTTTCTCCTCGTAGCAGAAGATTATAACTAGATGTCTCTTCAGTGGACTATGCTGCATGAAAGCGGTGTCTGGTGCCAACAGACCTAATGACTGTGACAGTAGATTGCTGCCAATGCTAATAATGAGATAGGACTTACAAATCCCTGTCTTAGCCCTGGGACATGGAAAATATTTCTCTTCAGTAAATAGTTAGAAATCATCTGCTTGTAAGTGGCTGTCAGATTGCTTCCAGCACTGTACTCCTGTTTGAAAGAAAGGGACCTGGGATGGGTTGCTGCCGGTTCTTGACTGTCCTGTCGAGTGTCTTTCCCAGTATCATCTCGCTAGTGAATTTTAAGGTTGAAAGTTTTGCTTTTAAATTATGAAGCCCTTATACTTTGAAACTCAGAATCCCCACCACCACACACACACACATATTTCAAGAACTGAAAGGTATCAGTGTCCTGGAAATTTGATTACAAATCAGTATGGTTATACTACCTATATAGGATATTATATAAAATCATTTAGATTTTGTTTTGAGTTAATGGAATAAGGCATTGTCAGAGCCGAGCTTATAAATACTGTCTGTCATAAACTCTAGGGTTGACATTCCATTTTAGGGGTTCATGCTCTAAGCCGGAAGACTAAGCCTCTGGAAGCATCTGGACAGATGTTGGGGTCCACTTACTTACAACACAAGCTTTAGCTCTCGGGTACTAAGAGAGTCTCGTGGAAAACTTTATTTTACGTCATGTCACACATCCTGTTACTTAAAGATAAGTAAACAATATTAAGATTTTTATAGGATGTTTTACTTCTAGAAAGCACAACTTCTTACTTTGTCAGGAATCCTGTGGTAAGCAAAGTGTCTCTAGGTCAGGGAATTTTATTCACCCATGGCCCCTTCAGACATACATAAGACTTAAAGCTAAGCCTACTCAACTTAGTTGAGGATGGTTAGACCATAGCCATGCTTAATGAATAAGGCTAGTATAGACCTATATCTCCAAGGGGAGAGTACGACCTTTGCTGCTGAATTTCTTCTCTCATCTGAGCAGATGGACATTTATCCCTTGCTTGGTCTCAGGGGTTACAAAGATTGAGTGCTGTAGAAGCAACCACTTCCTCAAAGGTTGTCATTGTCCTAAAAGCAGGGAACAGACACTGCTTTATCTGAGGAATTGTTCTGTTGCCTAGAAGGAGCATAAACCTTTCCAAGAAACATCTCCATCCTGTAAGGAACCCCAACACACGTTTTTTGGTGCAGGTTGTGACTTCTGAGGGTGCTGTGTGCCATGTGTCACCACCGACGGAGTCTGCTGCATCTGTCTGCTGGATTTACCTTTTAGCTCTGCTCTTTCCTCGGTGTGATGGTGTGATGTATTGAGAGTTGTTTAACTTTCCTGTGTCTCGGGTTCCTTATCTATAAAATTAGATGATAATAAGGTCCACACAAAGCCATCGCAAGAATTAAATAGTCTATAGTTTAGACTCAACATAAAGAATAATTCAGATATAACTGTATAGTCAGTGTTTCCTCATTGGGTTTTTGGGGGAGCAAAGTGTTAATAGACTTGAATGATGCTGTGTGGGACCCTCTGGCCTCTTTTGCCCTTGTGTTGATGTGATGGGACACAGCCACGACGATTTTAAAAGAACTATCTTGGCTTTGTTTCTGAATGCTCTATTCTTCATTTCAGACTGTAGGCAGCTCTCTCTAGAGTATGCTCTGTGCAAGGTTCCTGACCATCCATAGAAGAGGGAACCTTCTGTTGGGGCCAGGGAGCTGCTCACCCCACAGAGACTTCTTAACCCAGCCTTGAGCATGCTAAGAACCCTAATGGAATCTCAGGGGAGAGACAATCTGAGAATGATGCACACATAGCTACTGGAGATTACAGGCTATCTGGTCCGGGGCTGGGTCAAAATTTTTATATTTCTTCACTTACTTTTGTTTTTCACAAATCCATGGGGTCATATTAGAAATTTAAAGTTCAAAAAGTCAAGTAATTTATCCAAATTGTTAGAGCAAATTTGTGCTGGTCCCATGATTTGAACTCAGGGCATCTGGTCTCTGAACCTTGCTTTTAACCAGAGTGCGGCAGATTTTACATAGAACCGACCCCACCAGAAATGCTTTAACAGATTACAAGAGGCATGGAGCTGTCAGTTTCAGTTGGGGTCATTACGCAGAGGAATCTTGTGAAACCTTCCCCCCAAAACCACAAAAATAATATCAGGACACTTCATAGCATATCTTGTTCATGAGAACTCCTAAGGGAATTTTCTCCTAGTTCCTAGCAATCAGAATGGGTATATTCCCTAAACAAATTACCCAGTTTCTAATGTCATAACCTTCCCTAGTTGTAAATGGCCATTGGAACTTAATCAAATATATTCATGGGAATTAAAAGGGAAACCACTGGAAAGCACACTGTGGAAGGTGTGGCCGTCATGGCGCTGCTGGCAGTCTCACCCTGGTGACCGCCGCCTCCAGACGGTTTCAATCTGTGGCTGTGTTGTAGTTTTGCCTTGTGCCCTTTCTTCTTCAGTTTGGTCCTGGATCTTTTTAGAAAAAAATGTTGTTTGCGTCATTTGGGCGGGGGGGGGGGGGGGAGAACAGTTTGTTACAATATGGAAAGAAAATATTTGACATAGCAGTGGTTCCAAAGTTTGACCATCTCTCTGGCGGGATATGAGCTTTGGATGCATTGAGGTTTGTTGTTGGGACGTGGAGGCGTGGTCGTGGGAAGTGGCTGGTAGTGTTAATGGAGCAGAGCAAGAAGGATGTGTTTGAGTCTGCAGGGGTTTCTGTCTGGATGGTGTTCAGGAGCAATCTGGGGTTCTTCCATCCTCTACAGCACCTGTGTCCTGGAAGGCTGCTAGGTGACTCAAGGAAAATAAAGCACAGACACACAACCACCAATTCCAGTGTAGTTTCAAAGTCCCACCGTTTAGGTCCTTCATTGCATTTTCAGCGCAGTGAAGATGGGGAAATCATTTCCATTAGAGGTTAGCAGAGTCTGCCTGCCCAGCCGCTAGAGATTGATGAGCCAAGTGCAAGAAGGAATTATAAGTATCTCCCCGTGTGTGAAGTGTCCTGTTTGTGCTACCCAGCACGGGCAGCGGTGGAAAGGATCCCACCAGCTCACGTTCTCCAGCTCTAAGTGGCAAGACCTTCCTCTCCTCCTCGGGTTACCAAAGATAACTTCACCTCTCTTTATCTTCTGCTTGTATTTCCTCCCTTTATTCATCTCTAGCTCGGGGGGGGGAGGTATTGTTTCCCTCGAGCACGTTTATTTAACCCTGACGTTTTCATTCCTTGGATTTAGAAGTAGACTTTGCCTTTGTTTTGTGCATTTGTGGCAGGCAGTGGAAAGTTGTCAGGAGTGTTTAGCGAAGAGTCGTCAGCGCCTTTGAAAACTAGAGACCCTGCAGCGTGCTGGATACACTGCGCAGCAAGTGATGGCGTCAAGTTTCACAGCGAGGGGCTGGAGCGATGGCTCAGTGGTTAAGAGCATTGCCTGCTCTTCCAAAGGTCCTGAGTTCGATTCCTGGCAACCACATGGTGGCTCACAACCATCTGTAATGAGATCTGGTGCCCTCTTCTGGCCTGCAGACATCCATGCAGACAGAATATTGTATACATAATAAATAAATAAATAAATAAATAAATAAATAAATAAATAAATAAATAAGTTTAACAGCGATGCAGTGTAAAGTCTGGACGCTCTTTGCTGGTGTGGGATGGCACACTGGCACTATGCACTGTACAGGAAGCCTCCATTCTCCTTGGGGCTTGATGTTGTTAAGAACCAGGTGTAGTCCCAAGAGGGTCTCTACCTAAAACTCTATGAAAATGGGTTGGCTTACAGATATTGCCATTTCTTTTAAATAAGAATATTCTGTGATCGAATAAACCAGTGGGCCAAATAACCAAACTGTAACAATAACAGAGTTCCTGGTTATAACCATTTGCAGCTGTGATCCTGGGGCCCTGGTGTATCCTTCATGGCTGTCTCTATTTCTAAGACTTAGGTGCCGTTTTTTCATTCCTGTAAACACGAATTTTGGCTTGACTAGTTGACTATACTTTCTCTTAGTAGTTTAAAACATCATCTGGTTGCCAACACAAGTTACATACTTAGCTATGTTGCTGGGTTAAAATGATGCAAAGTGATTTCTAAATTTCACTTGATGGTTTCTTTTGACTGATAACAGTCACACCACTCAATGAATAAAACTAGTGGAAACCGCCCAGTAAAAAGAGAGATCGCTGGCAAAGACTGGTGAGAAAGCACCATCCTACAGGGGAAGCAATGATTGCAAATGACCCCCAAGGGGTGGGGAGACTGTTTGAGTTGTGAAGCCCCTAGAGCAGCTTCTCGAGCTTGTTGTTGACAAAAAGTAGGGAGATAGGCTGCCAAACCTCTCAGCTATGCTGTGGAGAGTGGTCTGGCTGAGCTAGCAATGTCCAGGTAGGGCCCGAGGAGTGTCTGCTTCAGTTGCTGCAGGATGAAGGGATGACGAAAACTTAGCATTCGATGAACCTGTTAGGACTGGTTTCCTGGTACCTGCTTCAGTTCTGACCTATAGGAGACTGAAACAGTTTCCATCAGGTTCGCACTGTGGTTTCTTCCTTTGAACACTGATGCCTCTGTTTTATTAATTAATTTTTATTAATTTTTTTATTAATGCTTCTACGCTACCCTTCAGTGACGTACTTACGATTTTTCCCCAAAGGTAAAAGTGATAGTACTTTTAAAATGCATTATTAGTTTGGTGGGTGAGTCGTAGCTTTTAGACGCTTGCAGTTCGGTATGATTAAGGATTAGAAGTATTTTTAAAGTTATGCAAAAGAGCACAGGAAAAGACAAGGGTAATCCAGCAGTCTACAGCTGCTATTGGAAGGCCGGATTTTAGTGTATGTTTAATTTAAAATTCAATGTGTTTCCTACATATATTTTGGACTCTGTATAAAATCAGTTTATACTCATTACTACTATTGATATGTGTGTTATCCAGTCCACCTTACATTGTATCCTTTTCACTCACATGATACATATATCCCCGTACCTTTAAAGAATGCTTGAAAGTGTTAGTTCAGTAATTCCCCCTAGAACCATGTGGAGTCATCATAACTGACTTCATTATTCTTGCAGTATTATATAATGCAAACTCATAAAAAGAAGAAACTTTGTATTTTTCTTTGACCTTAAAATATGCTAGGTTTATGAATCTCCGATGGACTTGGGTCCACCTTAAAGTGTGAGAGTGCTGATTTCCAGAGCATACCAGCATTTTTCCATTCTCACCTGATCTGGTTCCCTGGATTGTAGTGATATTTCATTTGTATTTTATAAACTGCGTGAAGATCAGAGAGTAAAACGGCCCCGCTGGTCAGCCTTACAGACCAGGCAGTGGTGACACGCACCTTTACTCCCAGTAGGCATGCTAGTTTGCCACGGACTGGGTGATGCATGGCTCTAATCCCAGGGGTGCATCTTTAATCCCAGAGTGGAATTTTTATATCCCTAGAGAGGAATATAAGATGGGAGGAGCCAGCTCACCGACACAGTCTCATTCTGAGATTCCCGGAGGCAAGATGGCCATTTCAGACTGAGGTAGAGATAATATGGCTGCTTGGATTTTTCTGGTCTTCGGGTTGAACCCTAGTCTCTGTCTCTGAGTTTTTATTAATCCTGCATCACTTGGTGTCTCAGGAAACCCTCACAGCAGCCTTGGGTCAGCGCTTTCATACCCAAGGAACCCTCCCTTATCATAAGCCCATTTCTTTGAGCTTTTCCGTTCTTCACATCTAAACTCCACACAAATGCTAAACTATTACCTCGAATCCATCAGCATCAGTGTATGAGAGCCCTTGGCAGAAGTGAAATGACAGGTAAAAGGAAAGATGGTTTTCGTTAGTGAACAACCATAAATTCCACAAGTGTTCATTATCCTTAAAATATGAGTCTTTTACTTAGGTATTTAAATTTAAGTTTTCCTCGTGTTCAAGCATTTCATGGGGAAAAAAATCAGGAAGTAAAATAAGGCATGTATTATGTTAACATAAAAGTTATTCAAACACTGTCATTTACTCAGAAGAGGCCACTCTGACATAGAAGGTCTTCATTACCTTTGTGCTGGGCACAAAGTTCCTCCTATGAGAGATTGAATGAGATACACAGTGCACTTAGATGGGAGGAATATTATGCCCTCCGCTAGCAGGTGAAATTGTCCCTTAGCCACCTGTAAGAGCCCCAGTGGCCCTGAACTTGCTCTCCCCTTTCTCTGAACCTGCATTACTTTCTCATATCGTATAACTTACTTTTTCTGGCAGTTTATTTTATCTATTTCTGTTTTTTAATTGCTCTGGTGAGGCAAATGTCTTTGTGTGTCAATTGCCATCCACATACCTACAATAGTAACTGACAGGGTCTCTTGAATTCTCATAAATTATGTCATTTGATCAAGATTGTGTATAGCCAGTCACTTCAAGTTCCACAAACTGTGACTAGACAGTCTAACTCAGAAAATATTGCTTGTGGCAAAGCACTTGCCTAGCATGCTTGAGGCCCTAGGTCACATCCCCAGTACTGAGAAAAATAATGCACTCTGAATTCCAATGGTATGCTATTTTTCAAGTTGATTATTGTTTCTGCCAGCAAAGAATTGTATTAAATTAGTTATCAAACGATTTGGAAACACTAAGTAACTATCATTCCTAAAAATTATGTGTGTGTGTCTGAGAAAAGCTGAACAGAAGGAACAGAGGATTCTCATCTGCCCCTCCCTCCCATCCCCAGTTTCCAATTACTAACATTTTTGTCTTATTAGTGTAGAAGTTTTGTTTAAATTGGTGATCCAGTATTAAAAGTCTATCATTAACTAATGCTTATCGCTTATGTTAAGGCTTGCTCCTGTCTTGTATATACAATGGGCTTTTGCACATAGTGGGTGGTTTGTTGCCACCATTGCAATATCATGCAGAATAACCTCGTGCCCAAAGCTGCTAAAAAACTTGTACCAGTGCTTGTGTAAATATAATTCTTCAACTCAGTTTGGACCAATACCAAGGAGCATGGGTGTTGGGTCATGTAATACACTTTCTTACTGTGTTCTTTCAATGGGCCTGCTTTGAGAAGCTCACTGGGAAGCAATTGATAATTGGAGTGAGACAGAGACGGTGCTGAAAGTTTCCTTTCTTGGGTTCTGTCTTCTTAGAGTCTCCTGCAGCTGTATAAAATGGCCTGGGAGTGTGCATGGAGCATGTGAGCATTGTTTCCCAGGGGCTCAAAGTAATTCTCATGTTGTCAGAATTTGAGAGTATTAATAACACATCCCATGTGTTGATATTGTAGGTTCCGTGCTTATTAAAAGCTAGTTTACACAATTCAGTAATCTTTGCTAATTATCAGCAGAAGAGAGTATGTCATTCCTGTGTCAACCCTGTGTCATTCCTGTTTGCTGATACTGAGCTTGGCTGTTGATTCTGCATTCCTGGTGTGTTTTACATACAGGTTTTCAGAGATATGAGCAAGTCCATTTCTCTTTTTCCTTATATGAACATCTTCTGGTTAATTAGCAGTTTGAAACGTGATTTTTTTTTCTGTCCTGTCATTTTCTTACCTATTTTCCCTAGGTAAAAGCTACCACTATATTGTTCACCCTCCTTGACAACTCAGGATTGCTGTTGATTCTTCTCTGTGTTCCAGATAACAGAACCGAGGAAACAAACACGGAGTCAGGGATTGTAAGCCCGCACTAATGACCCAAGTATCAGGGCGCAGAGTGATAGAGTCTGTATAGCATGGGAGGTGGCTGGCAATCGGGTATCTGTGGCACAGTGAGTCCATGAAAGAGAAACAAACACAGGGTGGAGTGCTTTGAGATTTATCTGGGGGAACTGGAAACAGTTCTGAATATTTGTATTCAGCAGAGGCTTGTTCGCCAAGAAGGATACACAGAGAGAATCTGGGAGGAGATCAAAAACAGGTTAGCAATTGCCTTGAACTCATAAGAAACCTGAGCTTTGCTGTTATTGATGTGAAATCGTCAAATATGTTTTAAAAAAAGAAAAGAAAAGAAAGGAACAGAGATGGGGAGGGTGAGCCTGGATTCCCAGCCTATTTTCTGGTTTTCATTTAGACTTTGCATTGAAACTTATAGACTTTACAAGAGTACATCAAGTTCAAAACCAAGTCCCACTTCCCTTTCTTATTTCTCATTTCCCTTCCCTGTCTTAGCTTTGGTCCTTATTATCTGCAGCACGAGGCCAAGTCAGAGATTTTAAAGAGAAACAAAAGACTGCCTCTGTGCCTCCAACTTGCAGGCCAGGACTTAGCCTCTTGGCAGGCGTTGAGGTTACGTTCATGTGCCGCCATACTGCCTAGTCAGAGATGTTGGTGTCACCTTCACCTCCTCCCTGTCCTTAACAAGGCAGCTTATCCGCCAGCTCCTCCTGCCAACAAAAGTCTATTTCACCCTCTGGTCTCCATGTTTCGCTTTAATCATTCATAAACTTAAAGTCATTAGACTACCCTAGCTTTTCTTCACTGTACAGAGTTCAGGTAAATTATGTCTATTGCTTCGGCACCTGGGGTTCTGAATTGCTATTAAAGCCTCGTTATAAACTTAAAATTATACATATTCAACATGCCTGTGACAGATATTGGAAGCACTATGAACGCACTAGAAAGTTACACAGTGTGTACCATATGCTGTTGGCGTCTCCCATTTATGTATGTCTCTGAGTGTTTCTCTCGTTTTAAATTAGGATGAGGTTTGGAGCCTGTTACAGTCCATCAACCAATCAATCTTGGTGACATAAACAATAACAAAGATTGACCATGTCAAATAGGTCTACAACCTGATACGATGGTTTCACTGAGCCATGTCTGACATGGAGACGTCATGTCTGCTCTACCACAATGGTGCCGTTCTAACTTCTGCAGTATCCCCTGATACAAAATGGTTGCTGAAGTCCAACCACCCCATAAGGAAATATCCATCACCTAAGAATAAAAAGTGGGCAGGCATGGGGTTGTTTTCTGGCCACGCCACCTGTTGTTATTGTGAATGCCCACACACCATCCCCACAGACAAGAGCAGAGTCATGAGGCCCTAGTCTCTGGAAAAAAGGACTGAGAAATACAAGTTTTATTTTTAGATAGTAGGTTCGGCTTAAACTCCGAGTTCAGTCATTAAGGAGGAAAAGATGGAAGGGCAGGCAGCTTTGCTTGGGGTAGACAAAATCCCTCTCTCCTTGTTTCTAGAAAGCATCTTTATTAAAACAAAGAGCAGAACGTCCTGCTGGGTTTCACGTTCTCAGATGCATTAGGTCCTGTGACATGGGAGATCCGTAGATGCTCAGTAGTGCTGACTGGGAGACAGGGATGGCGGAGCAGCTAACCCATGGAGCAACAAACTGCTTTTCTCAGAATTCCCTGATCATCACAGGAAGGAGTTCAGGTGTTGTTGACTTCAGATCTGACCTTTGCATGCATGGTCGCCTCCCTCACACGATACAGATCAGTCAGCCTGGGAGTTGGCCTCTCCTGCTGCTACAGGGCTGTGTATGGTCTGTCCAGGAAGCTCAGTTGTTAAAGTGATGCTCAGCCCTAGTTGGGATAGTAGCTCCCAAGAAAAGCAGCTTTTGGCTGCCTGTTTCTCAGGAATAAGCCTCTGGACTCCGGGCTCCTGGGTCCCCCTGGAACATAACTGGGAGTTTGTCCTACCAAGTCTGACTCGGCACGTGCCAGAAACTACGTGTAGAATTGTGTCAGAAAGCATGCCTAGAAAGAGCAGCCTTATTTTTTTTCCTTTTTCAAAGTCAGAGATGAGAAGGATTAGACACACGGCTGAATCTGATGAGAAGTCAGGTGTTCCTCATACAGCACCTTCCGTGTAAAGACCCGACTGCGGTGTCTGGCTACGCTGTCAACACGGTTTCTCTGCAGAGCTCACCCTGTGGGGTTCTCTCCATGGTGGTCTTCTGTCATCACGGTGTGCTGTGACCAGAGTCATCCAAGGAACGCCGTCAGTGGCTTGTGTTCCTAGACCGTTTTTTGGGTTTTTTTTTGTTTGTTTTGGTTTGGTTTTTTAAATATTTATTTATTTATTATGTATACAATATTCTGTCTGTGTGTATGCATGAAGGCCAGAAGAGGGCACCAGACCTCATTACAGCTGGTTGTGAGCCACCATGTGGTTGCTGGGAATTGAACTCAGCACCTTTGGAAGAGCAGGCAGTGCTCTTAACCTCTGAGCCATCTCTACAGTCCTCCAACCCGTTTTTGTTTTTAAAACTCTCTGGGCATACTCAGATTCATAAGCCCTCTCAGTCCAATCAGCATGGCCACTTTATAGAGTAGGAAATTGAAGTAAGGACGTCTCGCCAAATGGTTTGTTTACAGTATTTCTTCGGTCATTTTTGTGTTTCCCTTTCGTTCTCCGACTTTCCCAGAGAATAGCAGCCCTGAGAAAAGCCTAAATTACAATTCCCACTACCACCTAGGTGTCCTTACCCTCATCTAAATATCCTTTCCAGGAACTGTCATGGAAATAGGTCACACATTTTAGGATACAGCTTCATGGTCACAAAATGCACACCAACTTGTTTTGGGACCGATTGAAGTTTATGCTAATTGAAAGCAAAAATTCACCATGGGGAGACGGCTCCATCAGGAAAGCCCTTGTTGTACCAGGATAGGAACCTGAGCCCAGAGCCTCAACACCCACGTAAAGGACATGGCGGCTCGTGCCTGCAATCCTGTCACTGGGGAGACAGAGAAAGGAAGATCCTTGGGGTTCACTGGCCAACTGGACTATCCAGATTGGTGTGTTCCAAGCTCCTCAGAGAAATCTATCTCCAGAAACTAAGGTGAAGAATAAAAGATGAAGACAACAATGTCTGACTGCTACATGCACGCCCACATACACACGCACGCGCGCACAGACTAAAGGAAAGCAAAAAGTCCATTCCGGTACCCTTTCTCCTGCTGCCGCCTCCTCTGCCTGGATGGCTTGCGTGGTTTGCGTAGACAGGTCCTCCTTTATTCTCTATTGCCATAATAAACTGCTCAGACAAAACCGGCTCCCAGATGTGCTGTGGCTCACAGTCTCATGGTGTAGTCCGTCTCAGCAGGGAGCGTGTGGTGTTAGAACCTCGAGGCTTTGATGAAGTATTCACCATCAGGAAGCGGTGGGAAATGAACGCTAGTGTCCACTAGCTTTCTCCTGTGGGTTTGGACTGGGCCTCCAGCCCGTGGGATGGTGCTGGCTGCAGTGAGGTGGGTCTTCCACCTCAGCTAATCTGACCTAGGTAATCCTTCATAGGTATGCCCAGAAGGTATCTCCTAAGTGAATCGACATCCTATCAGTATTAATCACCACACGAATAAAGGTAGAAACTCAAAAAGGGGTGGTAAATACATAAAAGTGTAAGTCCTCCTTCCCCCACCCCACCCCCGTGGCAGTCAGCCCCTCCCCATGACTCCAAAGCTATCATCTGCAAAGTCTTCCTGGCCACTCCCGTGGCAGCACCTCCCCTGCATCCCATTGCCTGTGTGCTAGCTTCAGATGCCATTATCAGATGCTAAACCTCCGTGGAGTTTTGCTGATTTTTGCCTGCTGACTCTCCCCCACTGAAGCATCACGGTTTCTGTTGCCGTTGTCCCTGTATCCACACCTGGAACCCTGCACAGCCACGGTGCAGGTGCTGGAAGAGGGAGTTTGATCGAGTGAATACCTGGAAACACTTTAGAAATGTAATCATCCTGGGATTCAGTTTGATGATGTCTTGTGCTGTTTGTTAAAGGAGTGCCACTTAAACAGACACAAGCAAACTGGAAAAAAAAAACCCATGGTACAGCTGGCCTGCTCGCTCCGTCTTGTTAGCATTGGCACTTGTCACAGCTGCCAAATTTTCCTATATTTAGATAGTTGTTTTATTTCTTCCTGTTTAGACTAACTGTAATTTTCCTCTCCTTGGGCATCCTCTTTGTTTTTCCAAGGACAAAATTACAATGAACCCCATTATGAAGCCAATCGATGCTACAATGATTCGCTTCACTTCCGGCTTGGATTAAGTTTTGCTCATTGGAGCAGAACCTGCATATGTCCATTCTTGTTACTATTATTGTACAGTTAGTTAAAAGCTGAATGCTATCTGTGTCTGTAGCCAATAGGATTTGAAAACTGAGAGTCGTTCTTTCAGCTAAACTGTGTGACATCATTCAGTTTATATCAAAAAAAAAATGTGTATTTTACTGCATTCCTAACTTCACACTAAGTCAATGATAAACAAGCTCCAGTCCACAGAACCACAGAGGTTAGGTATAGAGTAAGGAACTTGGTGGGCGACAATAGATCTTCCTAGGAAAGGGAAATGGGATACAGTTATGGATGAACAGGGGTGGGGAACTGGACCAGTAGGAACAAGCATGAAAGAGGGCAAAGGAAGGGAGATGAGGACAGGAGATAGATAAAGTCAAGGATTTCTGAGGGGTGATATGGAAACCTAGCACAGTAGAAGCTTTCTAAACTATGTATGAATATGAAGATAATCTAAATGAAGTTGCCAAATAATGGGGAGGCAGAGCCCCAGCTGCACATCTCTTGTCACTGAATGAAGCTCCCCGTACTGGGAATGGGTTCCATATAATTGAATTATTCACCAAAAGGGTCCCATGGGAACAACCAGACAACCCAGACTATTACCAAAACTATAGGTCGCTCTCCGCAAGCTGGTGGTAAGGCGCTATGGCTGAAGACAATACCTACGCAACTCACTGAACACAGAAGTAGAGCTGCTGCCTACATAGAACCTTCACCCCCCACAGACTAATGTTCTTGGTCCCAGAAGGTACTCCGCATGCTACCACAGGAGAACTGTGAACACCCACCCAGCTATCAACCCGTTGATCTACAGTGGTATCCTGCATGCGTGCTAGTGCATTGGTGGTACAAAGCCTGCGAGAGTAGCCAACCAATATCTGGTTTGTCTGAAGGTCCATACCACAAGACAGAACCCATCCTTAGTGATGCTTGGTTGGCCTAGAACCTGAGACTAGATAGAGCAAGGACCAAGGGTAAAACCAAATACTAAAGGAACATAGCAATAAAATGTCTCCTGATGACATCCTGCTATGCTTATAGATCAGTGCCTTGCTCAACTATCATCAAAGAAGCTTCCTCCTACAGAGATGGTGTAGATGGAGGCTGCTCATTCATTTCCCTGTAACCCAGACCCGAAATAATCACACAGAAACTATAATAATTACAACACTGCTGGGCCTATTAGTTTAGGCTTCTCATTAACTAACTCTTATATCCTAAATTAATCCATTTCTATTATTTTGTATTTTACCATGAGGATTTTACCATGAGGCTCATGGTTTACTGGTAAGGTTCTCCGGTGTCTGTCTCCTTCGGCAGCTACATGGCATCTCCCTGACTCTACCTTCTTTCTCCCAGCATTCAGTTTAGTTTTTGTGCCTAGCACTATTCTGCCCTGCCACAGACCCAAGCAGCATCCTCATTAACCAATGGTAATAAAACATATTCACAGCGTACAGAGGGGAATCCCACATCAAGATGGGAACAAATATAGAGACTCATAGCCTCATAATATGTACAGAGTGAGAAATCTTGGAGCACTCAGCCCAAAAATGGATATCTCCATCAAATCCCTTCCCTCAGGACTCAGGAAACGAAGAGGAGGTGAAAAGAGTATAAGAGTCAGAGGGGATGGACGGTACCAGTGAAACAAGGCCTTCTAAATACAACAGGACCGATGCACATATGAATCCCCAGAGTCTGAGGAAGCATGCATGGAGCCTGAACGGGACTGCACCAGATGGGGTCCTATAGCTGAAAGGAGACAACATGGACACAAGCCCCATCTCTAATGCAGAAGTTATCTCCAGTTGATAACCATTTGCAAATGAAAATTTAGAGAGTCTCTCACTGGAGAAACAAACTACCCTTAAGGGTATAGCTCATGCCCAGCAGTAGATGGTCAACAGAAAACTAACTCACTGGCCTCTTTGGGGACTTCTTTTCTCGTAATGTTGTGCCAGAGCTTTTTCTTTTTAACTTTATCTTTTTTAAAATTTTCTATCCTGTCTCTCTGTCTCTCTCCACTACAGGTTCTTGCTTCTGGTTTTGTATTTTTATGGGATTCTCAACTGTGTGAATGAGTGGGTCTTACCATCTACATCTGTCTTGCACCTTTTCTTGGCCTCCTTTCCTTCTGGTTATTTTTGTTTTGTCTTATTCTAATGTAGTTTTATCATGTTATATATTATATTATATTATGTTATATTACCTTAGAAGCCTGTTTGTTTTTGAATGAGAAATAAGAAGTAGATGGATAGGAGGGGATGTGGGGAAGAATTGGGAGGAGTAGAGGGAAGGGAAGACATAATCAGGATGTATCATATGATAAAAACTATTTTCAATAAAAGAAAATATAAAATAAATAAACATTACAAGCTGAGTTATCCTCATAGAGATTAAAAATATTGTCAAGGCATCAAAAACCCTCTAATTATGAAATTTTAGAAACTAATTGGAAATCCAGGCTAGCATTGTCATTAGACTCAGTGGTGCATTTCTAAGGTAGTAATTGCATGTTAGCCTGATACGAATTTTCTAGATAATGCTTCCCAATGATTGACAAAATAACGTGTCTTCTCAGGTCATTTGCTAAAACTGTTTACATTGGAGCCTGTAAAATGTCATTGTCTCATAGTCATTTCCCTTTTAAAGGTTACTCCATGTGTGCGATGAGCCATACATGGCCCTCTGAATTTAGATTGCTGCCCCATTTGTATACTTTAGCCTGGTGTCTGATGGCTCCAGCCTGGGTCAGTTTCATGGACTCTCTAAGCACTGCCAATTTTTGCTGCAATAATAGCCTTGTTTCTCACTTGTTTGCATGAGGAAGTTCGGTAATTGATAATGGGTGTGCCTGGAGAACCAGACATCTGACATAGCAGTGAGGGCAAACCTAAGAGAGTGTATGAGCCAAATGACAAGAAGGCAAACATTGACAGGTTGATATTATAGACAGCCAACTCAGAAGCATTCTAGGCGTAAACAAAGCAAAGAAGCATTCAAAAAACACACGAGAAAATATTCTACCTACATGGATATAGGCTTGTCAGTGAGACAGTGTGGCTGGTTGGCCCCCATTTTTTTGCTTCCTGGTAAATAGAGTGATCATTTGAGAGATCATGTTTTCATATCATGGCAGTTTCATTAATCGTCCATCCATTCTGGCTCATTGACTTTAATAACGCTTTCCACTGATTGGTGCTTTATCATGCATTCGGAAAAACCTTACATTATTACCAGTTCAGCCCTCTTGGTATCGCTCGGCTGCATCAGTCTGCCCTACTTGGGTTCTTGCATCACCTCCCTCTAAAAACTGATTACACACTTGGGGAGATCAGAAGCTGGGAAAAGAGGAAGGCAGGCATGATTAAAATTCAAACATGATGATCAAAACTTAACTGCTTGGAGATCAATTCTTTGTAATTAACTCGGCAACTCCTAAGATAATTTCTCGATACTAATTAGGAGGTAAGTAGAATATGAAGACTTAGCACTCACTTAGTGGCCATAGTTTGATCAGTTGTCTTATTAGTATTGAATAATGATGCAAACAAGCTGCAGTCCTTTGATGAATATTAATATACGAAAGTGCCTGTAAGGAAAGGGTGGTGATTATTTTTCCTAAATTAAAATTGCAAATTTTCATCACAATTTAATTTAAAATTTTTAAATCTTTAATAATAGGCATAATATAGAGTAGGCGCCTCAGAGAAGATACACTGAGAAACAATTACCAACCTCATGTGTTTCTCTCAAAATCACAAGGTTAGACCAAATGAGCTTTTTATTATCTTGATTCCTAATAATTCTGTTTATACTTAATAAAGGTAACAGCCTTGCACTTCAGGTTCTCTCCATTACCATAGATGAACAGGGTCCCGACGAAAAGAACCCAGAAATCTCCCTACAGATGAGGTTTGATTTTCGTGGGGACAGAGTTGGCACAGCAGCCAGAGTGTGACAAAACAGGTTTGTCTTTCAGGAGAAAAACGGAGGTGTGTCAGGACACAGTCCAAGAAATGGAGTCCTGTGAGGATTCTGAGTGCTTGTGAGAAAACAAGATAACAGTCTTGTGATCTCAGTTCCTTCAAAACCCGGAATTGCCCTTGGAATGTGTTTGCATGCTCTTCCAAAGTGGAGCGGACAGGAGTGAGTTCGCTTCAGCTGTTGCTACTCATGTGTGTCTCTGTGCAGAAACGTGGTTTTGCCACGTTGTCCTTGGGATTGGGCAATTCACCAGGTGACTCAGAGTCCATTATCTGATACTCCGAATAAAGCTGGCTATTGCATGAGACTTTAGCCCAGCTCATTTCTAGGCCTTGCTTTCCCAGGTTCACGACGCCAACTAGAGCAGTAAACAGAAGTGGGGGGAGGGGAAGCAGTGAAATATAGGGATATAAGGTTAGATAAGAACTTAGGAATGACTGGAGCCAACTCCCTGCTTCACACATGAGCACCCTGATGGGTGAGTTTATTGACAGAGTCATCTGTTGACTAGGGGCAGGCCGAATCCTGAGAGGAGGGATTTTGTCCCCTTTCTGCCCCTCTTCTGTGCCATGTGTTCTTTCTGTGATTGCAGGGATGGGAGCATACATCCTCCCCTTTACACTTCTCTACCTTCATCATAGTCTCTGCTCATATAAATTAACACTGGAAATGCTGGTCATTTGGATTCTGTAGTTCCCTAGAGCATTCTCAGATGATGATGTCCCGATACAGCTGTCTCTTAATGTCCACTCTTGTAAAACACTCCCCTTCCCTGGCCATGATGGCCATTTCTAGGCAGAGACTCCTTGATAGTCCTATGATATGAACTTAGGAAATACAGACCTGTTTATTCTTAATAGGTTGGAATCTATGACTCATCTGATGTCACATGCTCCTTGTGGGTTTCCAGGTATGGTACCAGACATAGAGACAAACTAACACTTTTCAAAGCAAGTAAAATTTCATGTGTACAAAAAACATCAAACTTAGGAAGCTCTATATTTTGAAGAGGGTGGATGGAAGAAAAAGCTTTTCACTCCCTTTTAATATGATCTCTTTGAAGTGTTTCAGGTGATTTTCATGTGTGCAGGACTGAGCTCATGGTAAATGTATGTAAAGGAAAACAGCGATGCCTATGAAAAATCCTGAGAGTCATTTAAGCTGAACAGTCTCAAAGGCCAGTGCTTGTTCTCTCTAACTGCTAAAAATCATCTAATTGCATTCTTTGTTGTGACCTCAACAATGCGTCTTCCTCCATTCAACCTGATTGGTTTGGCTCTGGCTGTTGTGTGAGAAGATTGGGGAAGGGGTGCATCAAGCTGAGTGCCAGATATTATTGACTGTATGACCTTACATATGGTGAATGACATTTATTTGAATAACTCCAGGGTCTCTTTTGTTGTGAACAAGGGCTTTCGCAGATAGATTTATCTGTTGCCATGTGTGTTTTGCATGGTCAGGTAAAGATAGCAAGGAAAACCAACAGCACAGTGGCTTGAAAGACAAAGAAATGGATCTATACCTAATGCGCAAAACAATCCCACACCAGTTAGGATTTAAAGGGGTATTTATTTTAGGAGTAAAACTTACAAAACACCAACCGTCAGGAAAGGAGTCTAGTCGCTGAAGCAAGAGCCAGAACCAAGAGAGCAAGCCGAGGCTCTTTTTTAAAGAGAAATAGACCACGCCCCAGTGGGCTGGTATTTCAGCGGCTATTGGCTGAAGGAGCAGAAGGCGCTCCCGCAGCATATACCATATGTAAAAACTCTGTTAGGAGTGGCCTCAGGGACATGCCTGTTCCTGGTGGTTGTCAGAGAGTTGAGTCCTTTTCTATTTGTTGAGTTGCCAGCCTCAAGGCAGAAGTTCACAAACTTCCAGGTTTGAAACCCTTCTATTTAAGATACATCGAATCTTAAAGAGCTTTGTTTATATAGTGACATTAGACACTGTAATATCTATTGATATTTGTTTATTGGAAATTAAAACTGAGGGGCTTTTTAAATTTTTCTTTTGAAAAAAGTTCCTTAAATTAAAAAGAAATATTTAAAATTAACATAAATAAATCCTTTACATTTAACACAAATGACATTTAAAGAAAAGCAACTGTTTCCTAAAATTAAAAATGTGGATGGTTTTGTGGTGTTCTTCTTCAGTACAGATGAACTTGATGTTTGTTCCTGTGCCTACAGTCAGTCAGTTGTGATAGATTGTTTTAGCTGAAGAAATTCAAATGAAGAAATCTAGACTCCCAAGATGCATAATTTAGTAAAGTAGAAATGTGTTGATGTGCCTATCAGGGGATCCAAATTAGAATTTTTCCTCTTTCTGTAAAGTATTTGATCTGAAAGTATTGTGCGGGGAGCCTTACTCACACAGCGAGGACATGGTTGAGGGAGGCTTGAATTTGGGTCCTGTTGCTCTGGTCTGTTGTCTTGATAGCTTCTGTGAGGTTTCCCCTTGAGCATCTCACACAACACAACTTATAATAACACTTGTACCTGGCAACAAGAAGGGGCCTTTTAATATCAGTTTCCTTTTCACCTGACTCTCTCTGCTGACTTGCATGGCTGTTCCTTAGGAGCGGTGGTTCCTAGCCTGCTGCATCTGTATTCTCAGAAGTCTTCTGACCAACTGCCAAGAAGGCAGCCAATCCCAGAGAGCCCGACATACTCAACCTGTATTAGAGGCATTTTTTAATTGATTTTATTGAGCTCTCCGTTCTTTCTCTGCTCCCCTCTCTGCCTCTTCTCTCCCCTTCAGCCCTCTCCCATGGTCCCCATGCTCCCAATTTACTCAGGAGAATTTGTGTTTTTCTACTTTCCATAGATATATGTATGTCTCTCTTAGGGTCCTCTTTGTTGTCTAGGTTTGTGATTTGTAGGCTGGTTTTCTTTGCTTTATGTTTAAAAACCACTTATAAGTGAATACAGATAATAATTGTCTTTCTGGGTCTGGGTTACCTCACTCAAGATGATGTTTTCTAGCTCCATCCATTAGCCTGCAAATTTCAAGATGTCATTTTTTCTGCTGTGTAGTACTCCATTGTGTAAATGTACCACATTTCCTTACCCATTCTTCGGAAATGGGACATTTAGGTTGTTTCCAGGTTCTGGCTATGACAGACAATGTTGCTATGAACATAGCTGAGCACATGTCCGTGTGGTATAATTGAGCACATCCTTTGGATATATACCCAAAAGTGATATTGCTGAATCTTGAGGAAGATTGTTTCTTAGTTTTCTGAGAAATCACCATACTGATATCCAAAGGGGCTGTACCAGCTTGTACTCCCACAAGCAATGCAGAAGTGTTCCCTTTACCCCACAACCTCTCCAGCATAAGTTGTCATCAATGTTTTTGATTTTGGCCATTCTTACAGGTGTAAGATTGAATCTCAGAGTTGTTTTGATTTACATTTCTCTGATGACTAAGGATGTTGAGCATTTCCTTAAGTATCTTTCAGCCATTTTAGATTCCTCTGCTGAGAGTTCTCTGTTTAGGTCTACACTCCATTTTTTATTGGATTATTTGTCCTTTTGATGACCAATTTCTTGAGTTCTTTGTATATTTTGGAGATCAGACCTCTGTCTGATGCGTGTTGGTGAAGATCTTTTCCCATTTTATAGGCTTCTGTTTCACCTTATTGGTCATGTCCTTTGCTTTACAGAAGCTTTTCAGTTTCAGGAGGTCCCATTTATTGTTTCTCTCAGTGTCTGTGCTACTGGGGTTATATTTAGGAAGTGGTCTCCTGTGCCAATGCGTTCAAGTGTACTTCCCACTTTCTCTTCTATGAGGTTTAGTGTGATTGGCTTTATATTGAGGTCTTTGATCCATTTAGACTTGAGTTTTATGCATGGTGATAGACATGGATCTATTTTCGTTCTTCTACATGTTGATATCCAGTTATTCCAGCAACATTTGTCAAATATGCTTTCTTTTTTCCATTTGATTTTTTTTGCTTCTTTGTCAAAAATCAGGTGTTCGAAGGTGTGTGGATTAATATTCAGATCTTCGATTCAGTTCTGTTGGTCCTCCTGTCTGTTCTTATGCCAATACCAGGCTGCTTTCAGTACTGTAGCTCTGTAGTAGAGTTGAAGTTAGGGATTTAAGGCTTCAGATTTGAAGACTCCAGAAGTTCTTTTATTGTACAGGATTGGTTTGGCTATCCTGGATTTTTTGCTTTTCCATATGAAGTTAAGTACCGTTCTTTTGAGGTCAGTGAAGAACTTGCTGGGATTTTGATGGGCATTGCATTGAATCTGTAGATTGCTTTTGGTAAGTTTGCCATTTTTTTCTCTGTTAATTCTACCTACCCAAGGGCATGGGAGATGTTTCCACTTTCTGGTGTCTTCAATTTCTTTCTTCAGAGATTTAAAGTTCTTTTCATACAAGTCTTCCACTTGTTTGGTTACAGTTACTCCAAGATATTTTATGCTATTTGTGGCTATTGTAAAGGGTGATGTTTCTCTGATTTCTTTCTCAGTCCATTTATCATCTGTGTAAAGGAGGGCTACTGTTTTTTTTGTTTGTTTGTTTGTTTAAGTTAATCTTGTATCCTGCTACATTACTGAAAGTGTTTATGAGTTGTAGGAGTTCCTTGATAGAATTTTTGGGGTCACTTATGTAAACTATCATATCATCAGCAAATAGTGAGCAAAAGAAGTTTGACTTCTTTTCTGATTTGTGTCCCCTTGATCTCCTTTTGTTGTTTTACTGCACTAGCTAGGACCTCAAGAACCATATTGAATAGATATGGAGAGAATGGACAACCTTGCTTGTTTTGTTCCTGATTTCAGTGGGATTTCTATGAGTTTCTCTCCATTTAGTTTGATGCTGGCTATTGACTTGCTGTATATTGCCTTCATTGTGTTTAGGTATGGTCCTTGTATCCCTGTAGAGGCACTTTTTAAAACTGAAAAGTGATGTGTGTATTAAATTTTCAAAGAAGTGGGAGTTTTGCAGAAGGGAAGACCTTCAAAGGGCCACAGAGAATGATTTCTGGAGGCAAAAAGCCACTACACTGGAGCTCAGAAGACTGGGCAAGCTATGGGGTGCCAGACAAGGAGCTCTGTGGATAAGGCAAAGAGGTAAGTGGTAGCTAGACGGACCACAGCAAGGAAGGCAGCCTGGAGAGACCAGTAGACCAGTGAAGTATAGTCTTTCTTGCGTGATCACAGTGGACAACTAAGCCAACAAGAGACTCGACTGGGAAGAGGTATATTCTACTTGCTCAACAGAAATGAGGACAGCAAGCTAAGCTTTTTCCTCTCTGGAGAATAAAGTATAGGAATGAATGAATAGAAAATATGTTGGAGCTATGACTCCATCTTCAAATGACAATGATCTGTTTTGGTTTTTCTCTGGAAATTCCTCCCTCTGTCTAGGGACTACCTTCCGTATGTCTACTGCTTCCTATCATATGCCAACTCCTCTAGAGTCTCCCCCTCCGGCAACAGCCTCCAAGGCTGGGTTCAGTGCCCTCGTGTGTACTCCTTTCTTACATCTTGCATTTATAGCGGCTAGAGTCTGTAATGCACTTGTTTTGGTTGCCTGGGAGATGGCAAGATTCCCCAAAGATGGAGAGCTTGAAGGTGGTGAGTTCATGTTAGCTACTCCACAAGCACACGGAAGACTGCGTGAATGCAGAGGGTACCAGGGCAGCACAGAGATGCCAGGGTCTAGTTGGCAGCTTGAAAGTAAATATGCAGTTAGTGAGGAATCTTTGGACGCTAGATTGAATGTAATGTAAAACTTTGTGTTATATTATTTGCTTATATTCGTCTCCAATTCTACTTTAAATTGAGAATTTAGGATTAAGTGATTAATATGTTTATACTTAAAATAAATCTATAAATACAGAACTCCAGAGGCAGCTATTTCC
Source organism: Myodes glareolus (assembly GCF_982192425.1). Taxonomy (NCBI): domain Eukaryota; kingdom Metazoa; phylum Chordata; class Mammalia; order Rodentia; family Cricetidae; genus Myodes; species Myodes glareolus. The sequence continues at coordinate 50,123,715 of NC_142046.1, forward strand.
TGTGCTAGCTTTAAACTTAAAGCTCATTATGATTATTGGATAATTTGAGGGTGGCAATGTATTATTACTCTCGTAATGCTGTTTATGCATAAAATGTCTTTCATAGGACCATTGAAACTTCATAGGCTGGACTTAACTGTCTTTGAATAAAACTTGTCCACTGAAGAAAATGGATAGATATGACCACCTGTATAATTTAATATTGATATACAAACAAAGGAAAACCCCTGAGAAAATCACTACTCAGAGATAAGTAGTAAATAGCTCATTTTTAAGGTGTGTGTGTGTGTGTGTGTGTATAAAATATAGTTCTTTCTCCATATCCACTTTTACTACAGTTAAGGATTCAATCAACTATTAACAAAAACAACGCACATGTTTTGAACATCTACGGTCTTCCAAACACAAGCGTGTAACCCTCTCTCCCGGAGCACTGTCTTTGGATTAGATTTGCTTAGTCTGGAGAGGCTTTACTCTATGTGGGAATATGTATGGAAACATAGAAGCAAGTGCTACCCCAGTTTATACAAAGGGCTGAGCATTTGCAGATGCAAGTATCTTTGAGAGGTCATGGAATAAATTCATGGATATCGAGCAAATACAGTGTCTGCTCTATCTCTTAAGCATGTTGTAGACTCTTCTTGCGATCTGATTTTCACATAAAATAAGCCCATTATGTTCATCCTCCTTGGCCCACACGATGTCAGCACAGCCGGGACAGACAGTCCCGTGTGTCTTTGACAGCAATCCTACATGATATGCCAGCAGCATCGCCCCTACCCCCACTCTACTTATTCCGTAGCTGTGGGGATCAGTTAGGCTCAGGAAGGTTCAAGCTAGAAACATAGAGAAATTAACACTGTAGCTTTCAGCCAATAGGGGATGGGAGGGGAGGGCACATCACAGGTGTCCCCATTCTGAGGTGAGACTGTTACTGGTTGCCTATGAGGAAGGGGCTTTCCAGTGGGGTTCAGATGGTGCGGCCAGCAGCAGGAGTCAGCTCATTTCTGCAAACCATACCACGATTCCTCCTCATCTGCCTGGCTTTCTTCTCACCCATCTGCATCCAGTTCTGCATCCAAGCATCTGCTTTTAAAGGAGGCCAGATTCAGAGCATTTCAACCTCGTAATATTGATAATTATATTTAGTCCATTCGTACATAATTAGAGAAAGAACTGTAACAGATACTTATGTATCACATGCCTTTACAACAAAGCCTAGTGTTTTGTGGTTTGGGGGTTTTTTAATAGTAAATTCTGGGTCAAGGGCATGCACCTTTTAAAGGCTCTTGATATATGTTAATTTGCAGCATACTGGTTTTCCTTTGCACTGATGATCCCTTGATATTAACCTTGTTAAATATGTGCCAGGTGCTGCAGTAAAATAAAAAGTCTGTGCAGTTTTGTTCTATAGCTTTTATTATTAAAAACAGAAACACGTTTTATTTAAATGTTGCCTATTTGCATCTTTGCTTCATTTTTCCATTATATGTTAAGTCTCTTAGTCAGTCTATGATTCCTTTACATACTAGAGCTATCAGTCCTTTGTTACATGTTGTACGTTGTTCTGAAATTGCCTTTTGACTAATTTCTACTTCTTAATAGCCACTCTTGTTGGCTTCGTCCCCAATTCCTTATTAATTAACCTGCACATCTGCCGTCCTTTGTGTTGACATCTTCGCCATTTTTCTCCTCTCTATAAATCTTTCATAGTCTTTCTCCTTAGTGAGGTCTCTTCGTCCCAGCTTCTTTTTCTAAACATGGAATTAACCTAGGCATCTGGATTTTTACTGGTGGCTACATGGAGAAGTGTGCACATCAGCCCTGACAGAGGTGACCCGGGATGCTGGTTCTCGGGAAACAGAGCCAACATGCCCTGTGACATTTAGGTGTATTGGAGTCCTGCAGTTGAGCGGAGGCAGAAAAATTGAGGTCTACTGGCTAAAAGGAATGCTGCTCACATTCCCTCATCTTTGTTTTTCTGATAAAACCTTTATAGAGGCCCCGTGGCCTCAGGGCCAGGGCCCTTTAGGATCTTCTGCTTACGTGGGCTTGCCAGATCTTCAGATCACTTTCAAAATTGATGGCAAAATGTGCTGAGGACTCATGCGAGACCAGATCTAGAAGAACAGCACCCCTGCTGAGCCTGATCAACATGAAAGGCTACCGTCCTTGTGTGTTGTCACAGGTCTGGGTCCAAATTACATCTCACATGGCAAGAACTTTCAAAGCTAGCACAGAGGCCGTGAGCCTCCAAGGAGAAGTTACTGCTTTGCAGATTTACAGTCTTGTGTCTCCAGGCCCAGAAAAGGAAACTGAAATTTTGCCTCTAAGATACCAACATTGACCGACCACAGACCTTTCATGTATTTGATAAAGCTACACATGTAATGATATTCAACATATTCAAACCTACATATTTTAATTCATATAATCCGTGCTCTCTTGTTAAATCAAAACAATTATTTTGAATGAAACTATTATCCCCTGAGCTTCAGGTCCTCACCACTTCCCTAAAAACTATGAATGAATGAATGAATGAATGAATGATTGTATGCTTGTATGTTTATATGTACCAGTATGTGCGTTTCTGTTTTTATTTCATCATTGAACCCTTGTCTGGTAAGCTATATGTTCTTTTCTGATTGTTTAACATCTCTTCTCCCCTTAGCCTAAACTGACATAATTATTTCAGAGGGTAAAGTGAACAGACCTTACCTATTTTTATGTTAGATTCATAATGGGACCTCTATAGTACAGACAATAAAAAGAAACCTGATAACCTAGATTTACTTACTCTTCAAATAAAAAGTAAAAGGATAAATCTCATTCATATCTTTAAGTATGCAAATGAAGACTTCAGGGTGAGCCCTAGCAGTACCCAAGGCTCCATCCTGCTGCTGGGATTTGGTTTGTTGGGGGTGAAAAGAGCCACGTATGCCTCCCCTGAGACTCTGTATTATTGATGAATGTGTTCGCTGTTGAGTTGGTGTCTGTGACCAGATGTTCTTAATGTAATGAAAAATCCCTTTGTACATTGTGGTTTAAATTGAGGGTGTTGAAGGCAATTTTTCATACATCATAATGTGACCTTAGTCTTAATAAGATACTTTTTCAGTTGGCTGAAAATGAGATCAGCTGGTTTGTAATTTAGTAGCTGGGAAGCGCCGTTTGGGAAGCGTGGTCTTATAATGCTGAGATAGCTTAGACTGCTGCCACAAAACACACTGGCTGCCTGAAATGTATTCCTCACCGTTCTGGAGGCATGAAGGTCTGGCAGGCAGCTGTGCCTGGTGTGCAGATGGCCACCTTTTGCCGGACTCTGCACAAGCTCTCTCTTCTGAGCGTGTGTGTGTGGAGAGGAAGAAAAGTGCCTAAAATACAGAGACGCTGAGTATTAAAACGTCTGCCTGTCAGTTCAGGGTGAACGCGCAAATCAGTCTGTAATAGATTTAAAAAAAATAAAAGAAGTGTTCATTCACTGTCTGTTGACCAGTTCTAACATGGAGACCGCAGCAAGCCCACGCATCTCCATGGTGACTGAGAACATGGAGCTCTCGATGTAAAAGGTCTGGGGATCTTCTGTGGATTAAACTGGATTTGAGAGGGAGGTCTTTTCCATGCAACAGCAGTCAGTGTTATTAGGTAATAGTCACATACACGAAAATGTGGAATAAACCCCAAATGTCTACCCGATGGCTTTTCTTTAATTGCCTATTCTGTGTCCCTCCACAGTACCTAGCGGGGAAGACAATGCAAGGGCCTAGCTGACTTGAGTTTTCTACTGACCAGCGAGGTAGCCCATGTGCTACTGTTCCCCTCCAAAGTGGGTTCTGGAATGATTCTTCACCTTGGTGTATATATGAAAAGGTGGACTATGCTATTGTGTGTGTTTGGGGTCTGTCCATGTGTATATCAAAGAGCTGTGATAGGAATCTATGTATCTTACACAGGCAGTACGAAGTCAGCAAACAGGGACTGGTGAGGAGCCCCTGGCACCGGTCTCAGTAGAGCTCGGTTCTCATTATCTCCCACCAATGACCACGAAGGAGTGTGACCAACTTATTCCCAGACGGCGCTGTTAGGAGCAGCATCCCAAAGTGTCTCACAGAAATTCCGCTCACAGCTCTTCTGCTGGAAGTTAGAAGTACGGCTATTCTAAGGGAGGTTGGCCAAGAATCGTTGCCTCTAGCAATCACTTACCAGCAAAGATTCCCTTCTGCAAACGGTTGTTAGAACTAATTCAGTTCATCTGCACTGAATTGTAGACCAGCAAGGAGTTGCTTAGAATTCGCCTTTTTAGCATCCTGTGCCACCTTACTTCTAAGTATGGGTCATGATCTAACAATTCCAGCATCACTTGGGATGCAAGAAATGCAGAGTTTCACCTCCTCAGCCAGATGTACTGAATCAGGCTGCCTTTCAGCAATGTGGTGAGCTCTGAGCCGCCACGCTCTTTGTAGATCTCTTAAGGCAGGCACCTGCTAGCTGCGTTATTTTGATCACTGACGAGTTGTGTGCGGATTAGATGAGATAATGTGCATGAATTTACCTGAAGTCTGCACAGTGCTTCATAGCATTGCTTCCATGCACAGGTGTGGAGCAGGAAGAGGCTGCCGCTCCTGAGCTACCCAAACAATAAAAATGGAGAGTTACTGGACTCCCTAAGTCTCCTCGCCTTTTAAAAGCAATACCTTCATTTATTCTTTGGAAATGTATATATATATATATTAATATAGTGTACTTTGATCATATTCATCCATCACAACCCCCCAGCTCTCCCAATGTCTCCCACCCAGTCTTATTTCTAACTTCATACCTTCTTAAAAATGTCTTTGTTTATTTCTTATATGAGTGTTGTACTTCATTCATTCATTTTCCCCACCCTTTCCCTTCCTCTAACTTATCCCATGCTTCCCATTCGCATGGCTCTTTATTCTTTTTTATTGTTCCATGCAAATGTATACTTTTTGTTTGTTTATAAACACAGCTGATGTGTCTCCTTAGTGTAGTTCCTTTGTATACGTGTTTAGATTTGCTCACTTAGGATTGGCACTTGTCCCTGGAGAAGACTGTTTCTCTCTTCCTCAAAGGCCATTCGTGGCTTGTAGCTCTTGATCTAGGTATGGGGCCTTTAGAAATTTCCCCCATCCGTGCTGGGATGTAGACTGGTGTTCTGATTGTACAGGTCTTATATAGGCAGCCATGCTGTTGAGATTTCCTGGGTGCAGCGTCCTTGTCAAATAGAAAGACACCATCTTTCAGATGTCCTAATCCTCTACCTCCTACAACCTTCCTATGCCCTCTTCTGTGATGGTCCCTGAACTTAGGTGTAGGGATTGTCTTGTAGATATATAATTTGGGGCTGATATATAATTCATCACCCCATGATGAATTGATTTCTGCATTTTGACTAGTTGTGGATTTCTGTAATGGGCTCTGTCCAAAGCAAACTCAAGCTTCTTTGATGAGGGATAAGAGCCACACTTATCTGTTACTGTAAGAATACATTTAGAAATTGTACTCATCTAAGGAAGTGACAGTATTAGGTTTTCTAGGGTCCCTGGCCTCATCAGACATAGGGAGTAAACCAGGTATACAGTACAAGGCATGAGTTCTCTCCTGTTGAGTGGACCTTAACATCAAATATGATGGCTCTCCAGGATTTATGAGCCACAATTACACTTTTCAGGATATATTGCTATTCTAGTCATTGCTGGAGTTCAGGGAGTTTTTGACTAGATTTACGGTACCAGACATCAATGCCTTCCTGTGGAACAGGCCTCAGATCCAACCAGAGAGCTGCCAGTGGCCACCACAACAGCTGAGCCACTTGGCAGCAGTGGGCATATCTTATCTGGTAGGTGGTTCTTGTAGACCGTAAGGTTCACTGCTAGGTAAACACACTGATGCCCTTTCTCCTAGGAAGCCTGCAAAGCACCTTTGAACATGGAAAATGCTACCCAGTAGGGAGAAAGCTTTCAGCTTAGTCCCGACTGGGTTTCTCTGGTTCTTGCAACCAAGATGAGTGGTGTCTTCAGCAACAGGGGCTTACCATTGGGTTCTGACGGGCAACCAAGAGCCACGGTAAGAGGCTGGACTCTGAACAATTCATAAGAAAGTATCGCAAGCCTGGGACCAGATCGTTGTTTAATAACCCATGGCTCCTGGGAGCACCATTAAAAGTTTGTCAACGGAGAAATTGATTACAGGAATTTATAAAAGTTTCATGGGATAAATTTAATTAAAACGGTTACATGTGGGAGTTGGAGAGACGGCTCAGTCGTTAAGACCCCCTTGTTGCTCTTGCAGAGGACCCCATCCGGTTCCTTACCACCCATTTGGCAGTGAACAGCAGTCTGCGACTCCAGTTCAGGGGATCCAACACCCTCTTCTGGCCTCCAGGGGCGCTATATATATGTGGTGCACAGATATATATGAAGGCACACACATATACACATAAAATAATAAATCTTTTTTAAAAGTCACATATACAAATGTAAGATAATCTTATTACAATTGCAGATTCATATAGCAATATCTAGCCATAGGCCAAATATCCATTCTGTGAAAGTATAGTCCAGAATCAGCCCAGATTTCTGCTGTTTTTGAATGTTGTCATGTTTTTAAAGTTGTTGAAGTTTTAGGGTTTTGGATTTTGGAGCACTTCTGGTTTAAATTTAAAGGTATAAGGTGCTAAGCCCAAGAGAATCACCTTTTGCTGCGGAGTTCTACTTTGTTTTCTATCTGTGAATTGGGAGAGACATTTGATCTGCCTGTGCCACAGTGTTTGGGGGCATAATGTGGTCTAGAAAAGAGCACTGTGCGTGTAGAAGTGTGATGTTAATAGCTCGTGTTGTGTTGCCCGTGGAGGAACCTTACAGTTACAATATTGGGTCAACAACTGGCCAGCTGAGCTGGGGCCCCGGTGGCTCTGTCCTGTCTGCAGTGTCTAGGTGAAGATCATTGTGAGACAGACATGTGTCCTCTGCACGGGACAGTCAGTTGGCAGGACCACAAGAGATGTGGGTCTAGATGCTAAATGTCCGATGTATCCGGGAGAAGCTTCAACTTTTAGAATAAAACAGATGCGCAAAGAAAGTAGGAGAGGAAGAAAAGCCCTGGGTCAGGACGTTTTTGTGTCTACCGTCCTGCCTGTGACAGGAAAGGGACAGGAAATGATGGCCACAGTAGAAGAGATCCCTGTGACATCTAGAGGGGCTGATACCCTGTGCCCTGGGGGCTTGAGACTGGTATATCCAGAAAGCTCTGCCAGGCTTGCTATAGGCCTCACATTCAGAACATGCTGACCTGTCTACTTGAGCATGAATGCTGGGATCTGGGGTCCACACGTACATACCACATCCTTTTCCCTTGGGGATTTTTCCATTAAGTATGGAGATACTTTATTAGAGATGAAAGTAGTGAATAACATTGTACTGAGCTTTAAAATAGATTTTTTTCTATGCCCACACTTGTAAAACGTGCTTATATGTGTATATTTAAAACTAAATCTGTATTTATATCTGCATCACATAGGGAAAGAAGACGAGAAATGTGCTGTCATTTAAAATGTTCATGCTAGCAAGAACCGAAGCTGCTTTCATTGTCATGCTCTTCTGGGCTCTCCAGATCTTCTTCAATGAGCATACATTGTCTGTATGATATGAAAATAGAATAACTTGCCAAGCTTTTGAAGCTGCCGTGGTATTTTTATACATGCGGTCTCATTCGATCTTCATTTCTGCCCTGTCTTAGTTTTCCATGGCTGTGACGAGACACCAAGGCAAACTATAAGGGAAAGCGTTTAGTTGGAGGCTTGTTTACAGTTTCAGGGTGAGTCCCTGGCCATCCTGGAGGAAAGCAGGGTGGAACAGTAGCTGAGTTTACATCACGGTCTATAGGCTGGAGGCAGGGAGGTGGGGGCGGGGCGTTGAGAGAGACTGGGTCAGGCGTGAGCTGCTGAGACTCCCAATCTCCAGCCACATACCTCCAGCCAAGCCACACTCACCTCCTTATCCTTCCCAAAACAGTGTCACCAACGAGGAACCAAGCATTCAAATTTCTGTGCTTTTAGGAGCCCTTCTCATTCAAACCACCACGCACTCCATAATAGCAAGCATCAATGGTCTAGATAAGAGAAATGGAGGAAATAGACAGACCAGACCCCCAGGAAATGAAAGTTACTATCCATACAGAGTGGATAGTGGGCAGTGTTGAACCAATAGCAAATGAGAACCCAAAACTGCAAAACTCTCACAAGAAAGAAGGTGGATGGTGCTTAAATGAAAAGAAAATATGGAGACTCGCAGACATTTTAAAATGTGCTCCCTGGGGGAGGGGGGCCTTTTTTGCAGTTCAGTTTTGTCAGACTCAGACGGGACATAGTGACTACATGTTAGCAGGGGACCACATAGTCTCTGTTTGATTGCAGTTTAGGCACTGCTGGACCATGTGACCTAGGAAGATCTTCCAGGCAAAGGACCTGCATTTACCTATTGAAAAAAACAAGACTAATATTAATAGCGTTGTAAGGATTCAATGAGTTTTATGCATAAGTACCACCGCAATGTGTTAGACATAGACAGGCCTGACAAATATTAGCTGCCAGAGAGTAATCGTTTTCATCTTGTGGGCCAGGAGTGACAATGGGGAGAAGAATCACCAGAACAATAGAAGTGTATTAGGGCTTAGGGATGGGTTCTACAGAGTTGACGGCTAACAGCGGATGAGGAATGTCAAACAGATAACGTTAATAGAAAAATGTGGTCCTGATGTTTTTGGATGGTTCAGCTCTGTCTCAATTCACATGAGTTCTTCTCTGGTCATTGTAGGTTTTGGAATTTGTGTGATTACTTAGATTTTTTTTAAGTTATATGTTTTTATAAGGCAAATAGTTGCCATCAAAGAAGAATGATTTGCCCTAGAAACTTGGACCAGAAGATGGGAGGTAGAAGGTACCATGGGGATTCCTCTGAACCATCCTGCTGAAGTGAAACGTATCAGGGAACCCAGGTCAAAGATGAATAAGGCCCGGGAGTTCCAGGGTAGATTGTACCAACTGTTAGTCATATTTTCCCATACGTGATGTTTTGCATCCAGCCCTGGAAGCATAGCTGTTGAGGTTGGTACATTGCAGGAATACAACAGAGCGACCAACAGAATATACAGTCTCCGGGTGTGAGAGAACTCCATTCCGGAGAGCACTGGGATGGGACCCCTGATGTTTCAACAGTTCTAAAGCATGTAAAGTCTATTTCTTTGTTTTTTTTTTTCTTCCAGACCCCTTGGCTGTGGAATACAAGACACTGCTGGTATAACTACCCCTACCAGGTAAGGAGGTCTGACTTCTGGGGTTTACAGATGTAGGGAATTTCATCTTTCTGGTGTCATGCAGAATGCAGCTGGTTGAGTGGCCACTTAGGTTTTGGTATTGCACCTGCTCATTAATGTCAGCCATAACCTCGTGAAGACAAGGCTTTGTGGGTTCTTAATGAAGTGCTGGATCAAAGTCTGGTTGCTTTATCAGGTGGGATAAATACGTAAGATTCTTTTGCTGGAGAACAGGATCTGTCACTTCCGTGGGTGACAGGTTCCTGGTTCTCAGTACAGAGGAAAGTCTAAGGCCTGCTGGCGGTGCGGGTTCCACAGCAAGTGTGGATGTTCAAGTGTGGCCCTAGAGCTGGCCTGCTGAGTTCTGCTGACTTTGGAGCTTAGAAGTGGCCTCTAAATATGTAAATCAAGCACCATTTCTCCCAATGCAGAAAACTGCACTGATGCCATTACACCTGGCTGAAGTGTTTCTGTAACTGAGGAGGAGACACCATCTTCGACAGCTGAAATGAAATAGCCCTGAAAGGGGAGGGTTCCCTCTGCCCACTGCTGCGCTCTCGCATCCTCTCATGAATTCAGTAGGATTAGCACAAGTCCTTGTCACCCCTAGAGCAATTAATTTTGATTGCATTAAAATAAAAAAGATCAAAGGTAGAACTGGGAATTTTCTAGTTTGTCAAGATATGTCCCAGAAGGGAAGGAAATGAAACTAGGTATTGTAATACGCTCCTTCTTTTTTTTTTTTTTTTTTTTTTTTTTTTGACTTGGGGTTTGCATTTTAGAGGCGTTTAGACTTCCTGTGTGTATAGGGTTAATGGGGAACACATAGTCCACATTTTCTGTGCTATCCTGAGAGCTGCAAGTGGTAGAAGCTGACACTGGATACTCCTTCAAGGCTACGGGCACATTGAAATGGAATTCCAGTTTGCATTTGAATCCCTTCATTTATTTAGATTAGAGAAGAATTTCCATGAGCAGCAGGACATAGTTAGAGGAAGCTGAGAATTCCTGTGATAACTAGGGGCTGACACAAGGCAGAAGCCAGTCCATTACCTGATGCAGTTGCTTCAGGCCCAGCCGTGCTCCCCTGCCTGCGTGCATCTCCGCATCTCCCTTCCCACTTAGACAAGGGTATTAAAGGCTTCTGGAAATCTATTTGGAATGTTGGCGCGGCAGCTGCTACAACGCCCCACATTTAAGAGGTAAATTCCACAACACTGAAAGGCCTTGAGACAAATGTCATGCGCAATGTAACACTTAACCTTGTCTTTAACTGTAATGTCGCCCAGAATAACTTTCAGATTCTAAATGCAGCGGGGAGGGTGTTTGGTTTGAGCTGAGTGTGTAGGACTGTGGCCCAGAATGTAGCCATAGACTGTTTCATACCCAGCGCCATAGATTTAGCATGAAAGTCTGAGGGGCTAGGAGATAAGATTAAATTTAAAAGTGGAAAATATCCTCAGCCTGGAAAGGAAGATACCCCGTCTGTGGGGATTTAGATCAAGAATTGTCTTCTACTGGTAAGATTAATACTGAGTAATACAGTTCAGGGTCCCCAGATCTTAGACGTGTTCATGGTCTCTCATGGCAACAGTGGTTATCCTCGACAAGTGCTACATGCTAATAAAAGTTTCTGACTTTCTTCGGGTAGGGGGTGTAGGAAATTAAATAGCGTGTATGCAAGTATAATGCTTTGCATACAGTCATATGCATATAAATACAGAGAGCAGATTTCGGTTCAGAGTCTGTCTCAAGCCTTCGGTGCACTTTTAAAGATTGAACATGTTCATGAAATATTTATTGTCTTTAACACATGAGTAACCGGATAGATTTTTCAGTGAAAAGTAATAGTTCTGCTTCAATTTTAAACACATATCCTCTTATGTGAGTGTGCCGATTTGTTCCACAGGTAATAGTTTTATATGGGTATATGTTCTAAAGATTAAAGTAGGATGAGGTTTATATGCAGTTGGCCCTTGTACAGCTCATTACAAGGAACACACACTGGGCAGGAGAGGCCGCAGTGTAGTGGTCAGGGGCCTCCCTAGCCACGAGACCTGACTGTGTCCCTTAAACCTGAATTAATTGATAGCAATTTCCCGCCAGCTCTGTAATCTACACGAGGAACGAGAGTGGTAATTTTGCAGACTTCAGGATGCTCAGAGTGAGTCACGTGGGTGTGTTTCACCAACTGTAGAGCGGCGGGCGAGTGCGGATTACTGTGGTGCTCGCACGTGAGCTCGGCCCTTCTAGATGTGACCTCGCGTGTCCTGTGACCTTCTGAGGCACTCTCCCAGGTGATGATGCCAGGAAGCAGGGAATCATCAACACCAGAATCTGACCTTGGCTCAGAAGCTCCAGCCAGGGCCCTGTTTTCCCAGACTGCACTGCTGACAGAATCTGAAAGGCATGTCAGTGGGAAATAGATTTCTTTCAAGGTACCCCTGAGCACGGATGCTTCTTTCATTCCATGGGAAGAAACTGTGCTCCGTTCATGAGAGCTCCCCCTCTCATGCCCTGATTACTGCCCAACAGCCCATCTTGCACATTCCATTACATTGAAATCAGGCTTCAACACATTGGTTTGTAGAGATCCTAGCATTCAGTCTGTAGTAATTTTCTTTGTCACTTCAAGTTCAGAACTGCCAAACTAATATCTTATCCTATAAAGTTCCTTGTCAGAAATATAAGAGAGAAACATAGTTTTCCTTGGTGCCCATACTGAGTAAGAGCCGTCTTGTGATAGCTATCCACTATGCCATGATTGGCATATGGTGCATACGACAGTAATTTCCTTTTTACTACAGACTGTTGCCTTCTGAACAGTGGTGTGAATATGTTTGAAGAAATTCAGAGATTATTTTTTAATCTTTCCAATAAGCCAAGACAGTTCATTCCAGCTCAATTAAAAAACAAAATTTAAAAAGCTAAAAATAACTCATCAACATGTTGTTAAAAAAAAAACTTTGATTTTTATGTAGTGTGTGTGCATGCGGTGTGTGTGCATGTATGTGTGTCTGTGAAAAAAAAAACACGCTTTGCCAACTCTACTGTCTCTCTGAGCCTCTGAGGCAGTCAGAACAGGCATTATCTCCTGTCCCCTCCCCCACTATTGTATAAGTAACTTTACTACCTAGTTATAGAACTGGACCTTCGTCTCAGACTAGGAAGTGTCTGCCTACTCGAGTGTCCGTTTGTTCCCTTCTTGTCCCTCTGATCTTTAAATAAATATTTTTGAATTCTTTGTTTTGAATATTGCAATATAGTGAACATTTCCTAAAAACACGACTTTCTGATTAATAGAGACTTTGAACCTCTGTTTCACTGACCGTTATGGAACACATCCCTTCCACCTGCATTCCTTGTTCTGTGCTTTGAACACCCACAGTGGCTACTGTGTGTGTGTTTGATACACAAACACAAGTATCAACAAGTATCAGGGCATGTGCCGCGCGGCCTGAGGAATCTCAAAGCTGCTCTATGTGAAAGACCCACAGCTGCTCATATTACACTCAGAGAATAGGATCGCAAACTGCCATACAAGCTACTGCTTTCTGGGTTTGAGATGAAATAAAACTCAGGGTATCGCGCGGTAGTCTATAGGCAGCCCCGAGATGCCGTTGTCTACCAAGAAAAGGTTGGGAATTGCGCGTGTTCAGCATAAGACTGTGTTATCAGTTAGCAGTGAGCTAGCTTGTGGCGTTAGGGATAAAAGCGGGTTTCCTGTCAACTGTTAATAGTTTTTTTTTCCTTTTTCTTTTCCCCTCAGCCCCTCACTGCTGACCTTCACTACTATTATATCCTGGAGCTGTCGTTTTATTGGTCCTTGATGGTTTCCCAGTTCACAGACATCAAAAGGAAGGTAAGAGTTGTGATGTCATATGGGGGTTGACTTTAGGGTCCTCTCTGAGAGGGTGCAGAGCCTCGAAGACATCGTCTCAGTTCTGGGACCTCTAGATTAGCACTGGTTCCTGCATTGCCACAGGAATTCTGTCCGTCTGTGCTGGTTTTATTTTTTTCCCATCATCTCCTCTGGCTTGCCCCCCAAACCCAGTATCCTTCATTCCATGCAAAAATATAGCAACAAAAACAAAACAGACTTATCTGTACGATGGGAATGGAAAAATCACAAGTTTAAGGTGAACTTTGGTGAGATAGTGAGGGTGAGGGTCTGAGGCTAGCGTGGATTACAGGATATTCATTATCAAACACCTGAATACACATGCATGAATATGTAGACATATTCCTAGACATGTATACATGTATGTATGACTACAATATATGTATATAAAAACACCAGTAAAGCCTTTATTTTTAAAATATTAAATAAAAAGAAAAATTCTATGTATAGCTTCAGAGAGAGAGAGAGAGAGTAAAGACTCAGTATTTTTACGTGCAGAATAAGTTCTTCAATTAAAGAATTATCTAATGCAGTGGTTCTCGACCTTCCTAATGATAAGGCCCTTTAATATAGTTCTTCATGGTGTGATGACCCTCAACCATTAAATTATTTTTGTTGATACTTTATAACTATAACTTTGCCACTGTTATGAACTGTAATGTAAATTTTCTTGGAGCTAGAGGTTTGCTCCAAAGAGGTCATGGCCCACAGGTTGAGAACCACTGATCTAGTGTCAACCTATAGCATAGACACAGCTATACTGTTTCATGGGGACATTGGATCCATTCACTCTGGTCACATCCTAACGGACCCTGGGCAGGATCACCGCTATGCATCCCCTGCTCCCCTTCTCTTTGATGCCGTTTTCCCATGGTTCCCATACTTCTGTCCATTCCTCAGAGTTATCTTGCTGGCATCCTTCTAAATGGAAAGGAGAAAGGCAGCTCACTGCACTTTAAACTTTCGTTGTTTTAGTGTTTATTATTTATTTGTGTGTGTGCCTGTGTGTATGTATGTGCCCACGGGTGCAGGCACCCTCAAGGGTGGGACTCTTTCTCTTTCCAGCAGCAGTCATGTGCTTGGCTAGCAAAACAAACAACAAGAAACTTTATCAGCACACATCCTCTCACCATCTGAAACACGTAGTCCCGTGAAGGCCAGCTTAAGCATAGTGGGTGACTCATTAACACCCACACTTGTGGCTGCCTTACTCATTTTCCTGAGCACTCTGGAAACGTTTGAAGCATCTTCAGTGATGGCATGCTAGCTGGGTCTCCTCGGTCACGGGAAGAGCGCTCCTAACTCGGGTCATCAGAACGTGCAGCCTGACGATTCCGGCTTCCAGATTAAGCTCGCTTTGTGAGCTTTTCCGGTAGCTCCCTCGTCCTGGTAGTCACACAGGTCAGGCTTAGAGAGCGCAGAGATGCAGAGCGTTCTTTTTATTTACCCTTCGACTTGAGAAAATGAATGTCGAGTGAATCGGCGTAAATCTCTCAAGGGCATGCAATATGGGAATGAGTTGGAGCCCAGGGTTGCCAGGCAAGGTTCTAAAATTCGCTACTCGGTTAGACACGTCCACCACTCCTGCCCTGCCCTGCCAGGCTCTGGCCATGAGCCCCTAAAGCCCCTTGGAGTGCATCCCTGCTTTACTGGGTCTTCCTTGCCTAGTGAGATTTAGGAGTGCCCTCTACAGTTGGCTACGTTCACTGGAGAGGGGGGTCGCTGTCTTTTGCTTCCGAGTCCTAGAAGATTTTCCTTTCCAAAAGGTCACCGAGCTCCCTCCACTTGCACGAGCTTTCTCGTTTCTTGTGTAACTCGTCTTTTCGGTGAGCTGATGTATTCAGATGGTCTCCGTTGTTGTAAGCCAGCTTGCCCATGTTCATAGGCAGCTTACTTTCAAACACTGAAGTGTGTCAGTTTTTATATTTGTGTATGTATTTAAAACATTAGGTAGGGAACACTTAAGAAAGTGATCATTTGACTACAAGGTCTGTGGAACTGAGCCTAGGCCTGAGTATCGTTGGTGTTGAGAACTTGATTTTATGTTGTCCCCCCCCACACACACACACCCAAGCTATTAAAATGCTTGGCACCTCTCTCTTCATTTGGTCAGTGTAGTTTTGTATATTCCTGGCACAGCTGGCTTATTCTGGTTTCTACACCAAATGAGCATTTGGCCACCACCGGACCGGTTTATTGGTTGGCACAGGTGTTAATATGGAAACTGTTTCCCTCAGCTGCTGTCTGCCATTAAGACTCTACCTCTCGTCTGTACCTTCACCTTTCTGACTGCCCGTGGGTCCTCAGCAGCTCTGACGTCATTACACCCCCCCACACGCCCCAGGAAGACCTGCTCTTCTGCCCTTGGTGATTTATGGTTTTTACTAGCGGCCAGACACACTCTCTACCTTCTATATGTGGTGGTATTAACTCAGCTGTCTGAAATCTCCCTGCTTTCCTAATCTTGGCCCGGACCTGCTGAAGCCCTGCCTACAGGCAGTGGAGGGTGAAAGCCACTTGGGGAAGCTGGCTGTGTGTGAGGTCCTTAAAAGTGATTAGCAACACTCTGACTCCCCTCTTAAATCACAGTGAGCCAAACGGTCATTTCAAAGACCAGGACTTATAAATGCTAAATAAGAGTCTATGACTCAGGCTCTTTGAATCTCTATCTTAAACTCAGTTATAAATCATTTCTACACACACACACACATACACACATCACACACACACACGTGTGCATCTTTTTATTGTTTATTCTGAGACAGGGAATGTTTTATTATGTAGTCCAAGTTGGGCTCAGACTTTTAGCCTGAGCCCCCATCCCGGGTGCTAAGACTACAGACTTGAGCCATCGCATTCAGATTTTTAGAAGTCAAATTTTTTACGGAGTCGCTTTATGAGTCTTTCAAGGTTACCTTGATATTCAAATGGTCATCTTCTTTTTCACCCAGAACCTAGAGATTACAAATGAGAGGAGACCCTTTCCTCCCTCAGTGTGTTGAGAAGATACGCCCTCTCGATCACTTCCAGAGTTGGTACTTATTTGGTCAGCCAGGGAAACCGCTGCTAATGTTACCAGAAGGAAGAGTCTGACAAAGATCTAATGGACTCGGAATTTAAATGTATGCTACAAAGAAATAGTGTAAACCTTGAAGATTTTTCTCCTTACTTTTTTTTCCTTCTGTTTTTCTTTTGTCAGAAAATAGTTAAGTTGCCATCAAAAGTGTCGAGCATTTTCTTGGTTCAGGACACTAAAAGACCTCACTTTCCTCAAGGCTTGCTGGCTGTTCCAAGTCTGCTCTCTGGCACCTGTTCACACTGAGCACTCGTCTGCACAGCTCCATTTTCCAAGGCGGGCTAATAAATACTCTGTTCAGTTCAGAACAGCTTGCTCATGTCTCAACCGCCTGTCCCTTTTAATGAAGCTGCTGTTTGGCTCAAAGGCCTGGGCCTATGGCCAGTGGGCCCTGCTCATGTTCAGGCCACATCATTGGCACTGCCCCAGATCCTGGCTGGTGATGTCGGCCTGCTGCTTTCTCTTGCTCTGGGAGAGACACCACATCTTGTCAAACAATCTCAACAGAGAGAGATTTGGTGGTGAAATATAGCCAGAGAAAAACTTGGCGGCTGGCTTGTTTAGTTCTCTTGTAACTTTTGCAGAAACTATCTCGTGTCCACTACATTGGCTCTCTTATAAAGGCTACCATGTTCCAGACCTATCCCTTAGACTGAACGAAAATGCATGCTTTAATCTTCCCACAGGGAAGCCAGTGTCCCGTAGATGGAATTGAAGCAATACACACTAAATTAACACTGGGTTTTGACAGTCAAAAATAAGAGCAGTGTCCAGAACATAATAACCAAAATTTGGCTGAATCTAAGTCGAGAACTTAAACAACCCAAACTGGTATTCACAGATTTAAATTTTTAATCAGTCAAAATTAACACCGTTAATCATTTAAAAAAAAAAAAAAGAGAGAGGGAGGAGGAACTTAACATGAGCGGTTCTTTCCTTTTCCAAATAAGAAAAGGAGCTGCTGTTAATTCACAGGGGGAAAGACTGCTAACATAGTAAGAAAGGGTCATCGTACAGCAAAGGGCAACGCTTGAAGCTCGCCATCAGGAGGAAGTTCTTATTTTTCTCATTTGTCTAGGCCAGAGAAAACATTAAGGGCAGTATAACTTAGAATGAGAGTCAAGGACTCTAGAGCCTTGTGCCTATCCAGCACCGTTCCCAATGTGACCTTGGCGTTGCTTTCCCTTTCCACATCTTGGTTTTCTGAGCCAAGGAAGGAGGTCTTAGAACCTGCCCCGTGGGGATGTTGCAAGCATAAATAAGCAGCATGCAAAGCCGAACTGGTTTCTGGCACACCAGAAACGCTCAGTTCACATTAGCTTTCCTGCAACCGCGTGTGTGACCAGTTGCATCCCCCCCCCAGGCATGTCTACAATCATAACCCACCACACACACACACACACACACACACACACATGCACACACACATACATGCACACGCGCACACACGCACACAGCTGCGACTAGTAGACTGTGAACATAATTGATTTCTTTTGCTCCTACACTATTTAACTGCTGTGGTGAGACCTTCAGGAGGGTTCACTTTCCTTCTTGCATGGTGATTGGTGCAATTTGAGATGCACCAATCTCAAATTAGGTCTGCTCTTGGAGCCTAAGCCCCTGAATGATTGGTAAGCCGACCCCTTCTTCTTTCTTTACTCCACAGTGGAAGCATGTCATTGGTAAGAAACAAACCTTTCGTCGAAACCGCTGAGATGTGAGGGGCCTTGTTTTTAAACCTCTAACCTAGTTTGTCCTGACCCAGTGGAGCAGCTATTAAGAATGTAGTGAATTGTAATTTCCTAGAACTGTGTTTGAGAATGATTATCAAAATCAGCAGGTCTCAGGATGTCATTGTGGCACATCTTAGCCCTGGGCAGTCACTGAGACCTTTTTAGACGGTCACAAAGGCAAAGCCATTTCCTCGGGGCACTGAGATCCCATTTGCCTTCCTCTCTGTGCAGAAATCTGCAACAGTAGCAGCAGTCAAAGCTGCTGGCCGCAGCACCAGGATGCTCTTGTGGTCGCTGTCGTCTCCAGTGCTACATACTGGGAAATGGCACTTGAGAACACTATGGATAGGGCACCAAAATTATTAATTGTACTAAATATCTGTTCTCAAATATACATTTAAAATTTTTGGGTGTGTGATGAAGTAGGAAGTAGACATGCAGAATGGCTCTTGTAATCAATACACAACGGTATCTCAAGAAAAATCATATGCAGTTAATCCTTTGTACTGTTAACTAATCCGGCTGTCCCCCTCCCATAGAACACTATTTTTAATTTAAAAAATAGCTGACAAGCAGTGTGGTTCTGCCTTGTGTGATCAGCAGGTATTTTGTAAAAGTGCCCAGAGTGAGCTGGTCCAGCAACTGACACCATTCATTAATGACCAAACTTAAGGTTTCAGTCTTCCATGTCTAGAAAATCCGTGTCCACCAGTGAGAGAGCTTGACACATTCACTACCTAAAGACTTTATTTGTAAGGGTGCAGGTGTGTGAAAATTCCAGAGCGACACCAGTTACTTTGTATGCTGCCTTGACAACTATTTAAAATATTAAATAAACGTGGCTTTATATGGCACTGGGTTTTTATTCTACTGCATGGACTGACTTTGTGGGAGCCTGGTTCGTTTGGATGCTCACCTTTATAGACCTGTATGGAGGGGGGAGGACCTTGGACTTCCCACAGGGCAGGTAACCCTGACTGCTCTTAAGACTAGAGGGGGAGAAGGAGGTGGGGAGGGGGAGGGAAAAGGGAGGCGGGGAAGAGGTGGAGATTTTTAATAAATAAATAAATAAATTATAAAAAAATGTTATGTCACAAAGTATCATTAACAAGGTCAACTAGTGTTTTCCAAATGTCTCATGTCTTAAAAGTCAGCTGTGAGTGAGACGAGCATTTAAAGTGAAAGACGGACCAATGAGTGTAGCTGACCAGCAGTGCACTGGCTCACACGGTTGCTCTAAGAGGGTATCTGACTTGTTGAATGCTGACATCATATCAAAGAATACTTGTAACTTTCCAAAAAGCTATTAAGAGCCTCTCTTCTTTGGGCTATGTATTTGTGTGATATTAGATTTCTGTCAATTACTTCAACCAACGAATCTCACAACAGATGGAAAGCGTGCCTTTGGGGGACCCCAACTCTCTTGAGTTAAGCCAGACACCAGAGAGATCTGTCGTAACGCAAAACGGTTGCCGCTTGTCAGTTGTTCTCACTTTGATTTTAGGAACTGTAGTCATCTTTCATAAAAGCATTTTTGATGTGTAGTGGAATTCATTAAAAATTAGTAAGTGTATTGTATTTTATTTTTGACTTCTCAGTTTTAACCTCTATGGGATGAATGCTGTTAGAGCTACATTAACAAGTCCCCCGTGGATCCCCTTGTTACCAGAGGTATTACGGTGAAGGCTTGCAGCACAGCAGCGGTAATGAGCCAAACGTGGCCACCTATCTTGAAGAAGTCACTTACAGTGACAGAGTGATAGAGAAAAGCAGGGTGGCAGGGAGACGGCTCGGGTGGTAAAGTGCTCAGCTGCACAAGCATGAGGACCTGAGTGTGGGTCCCCAGCATCCGTGTAAAAGCTGGGTGTGACAGTAAATGCATTCACCATGGCCATACGGAGATCTAGTGACATCACACGAATGCATATGCACAGGAGTGCCCACACACACACATTCGTGTATACACACACATATGCACACACACACATGCGCACACTGACACACATACGCACACACACATGTGCACACAGACACATGTCTCATTAGGGTGTAAACAGAAGGCCAGGAGTATGCATAGCTAAGCAATTCTGGTCAAGGTGTGGTCCACACATCACTGATCCACCCTTATCTTAGCTCCAGTCTCTCCTCAACTATGTGAGTCTCTTTCCAAGAGAGTAGTTCCTCTGCTGGCACCAGGCTTCAGCTTCCTCCTCCTTCCAGCAGGAGATTCCTGGAAATTTTCAGTTTCTAGGGACCATTATTTCCAATAGTTAGTCGCCAAAGGAAGGACATGTGTCTTTTCCTAAATGTCTTCATTTCCACTAGCCTGAACGTTACATCATCAATGCTTTTTAGGAATGCAAAGGTGTCCTGAGACCCTGATGTGTGAGCATTGCTGCTCTAGAGTTTCTTCTTCCTTAATAGTGACTTCAGGTGGGACCTCACATTGTATCAGGTGGTCCTCTGCTTCCTTGCAAAGCTAAGCTCTCACTGATGACATCCACCCAGGTCAGATGGGTGAGGAATGGTCTGGAACTCTCTCACTAATCTCAGAGCTGCTGCGCACTGGCACTGTGCCCCTCGCCCTCTTCAGGGACCTGTGACAACCCGTTAGATCCAGCTCTAGCCCCTTGTCACAGTGTGACTGGAGACACCGGCATCTCTGTGCTCCTTTCTGAAATAACGCACAGAGAGATCACAGCTTCGGAGCCTCTCCACGTGAAAATCGGTAGGCAAATCAGAAGGTACATAGGCGTTTACTAGGTAGTCGGTGGGAAAGCGGGGTTTGGAAAGGGGAAGAAGACGAGCATTCTACTCCAGAACATCTGTGTGGAGGCAAAAGAAGCTTTGAGAAAATTCCTCGGCTAGAATTCAGGGGATGGGAGCGCGCACTTGGACACCTGAAGGAAGAGGAGCAAGAAGAAGATAGAGTTGCTGACAGCAAGAGCTCCCCTGAACTCTGCCTGCTAGCTTGCAGCACCATCCCCAACGGGCTAGCCTGGAGATGTTTGTCACTCTCTACATGAAGCACAAGATTGAGTCCCTGATTGCTCTTTGTCATTTGGACCTCCAGACCTTGCCGGTACACAATGAAGATGCTGGCTGGAGTCCCATCCTAATAGCTCTGATTTTAGTTGAGCACAGGCTGCCCCCTACTGATGGTGTTAGACACCTTCAACTAAGTTGGGATTTATCGATTGAGATCCTATGGTAGGTAGGGTTTCCTTGTTCCTAGGGACCCATGCAGAAAAATGGAGCGATTCATCTGTGAATGAATGGAGTTCTTCCGACTTAACATAAACTATATTTTTAATGTCTCAGAAGTGACCTTTTCCCTACTAAAATTCATGCAGACCATTATGACCAGGTCAAGGGTAGTTTAAACAGAACCTAGAGGGTCTATTATAAAGACCTTTGACTCCGGGTGCTTGCATATTGACCCCTTGTGAGAAAAAAGGCATGTGTATGCGATCAAATGCACTGATGTCACTTGCAGTCAGAGCAAGTTCAGAAGCTTGCTTGGATGAAGGGAGGTGGGAAGCCGTGACCGTGAAGACAAGCGCAGGGCCCTGCACATCCAACGCTGTGCACTGGCTAGCTCCACCAGAAGTGACCAGTGGCACCATCATACCGTGTCTGCTGTACAAATAACATTTTATTGTGCTCCTCTCTACCGCAATAAAATCAATTCAAGATTAAATATTAACTAATTCACAGTGGACAAGGTTATGAGTTCTCCATCTTGAAAGGGCACCATAATGTTGCCTAGGAGAAGGATCGAGTGAACAGTGTTTACACGGCAGTTCCCTGCTTCATCTGTATCTGTTTCCAGAAGCCATAAAATAAACATGCTCCCAGCAGCACAGAACTGCTGCTGGGCCTGGACACACAGCTCCTGCTTTGGGGTGCTGGTGGAGCCACGGCTGACCTTCCACAGTGTCTTGTTATAATTTATCATGAAACTTTTGATGAGGGTGCCTCCCAGAACTCCTTATAGTTTTATATGAATTTCTAGAGTAATACTAAACGGGTTTGAGTTGCTTCAGAATAGCTATGAAAATTGCTGTCTTACACATTGTTTGCCAGAAGAAAGGGAGGCAGAGACTATGCAGTTGCTACGATGGATGATGTAACTGAGTTTCTTACGTCATGTCCTTTAATATGTCATCAGAATTCTTTTTTTTTTGTAAGGACGGGGTATTATTGTAAATGTGGGTGGTCTCTGTTGCAGTTGTTCAACTGCGGGACTGGAACAAAAAAGCCACTGAGGACAGACAGGAAACACGTGGAATATGGGTGTCCCAGGGGGTGTTTATGAGCACGGTGCTGGCAGTTTCCCTGACTCTGCTCTGAACTGAAGTACAGCGTGAGCCTTGAAAGAGAAGGGGAAGCGGAAGAAGGAAGAATGGGGCAGGGAGGAGAGAGAAGCAGAGACGGGGAAGAGATCCTAAAACAATGTCAGAGGCACACTCTGCTGTGGTCCTGTCTCCTGGAGCCTTTGAAATCTGTTGAATGGGCCACTGGTCTTAATTAGTACCTGATTTCTATCCTCTGAGCAAAATTACACGTTGTTAATTGTATGTATTAACTTTGTTTAATTCAAGAAAACTGAATATTTTCCTCATCCCTGAGCAGAAGGCTTTCCCTTTGTCTTGTTCTTTAGATGTATTTAGTCTCCACTGACTGTGAGCATCTACGGGAACTCTCAAGTAAAATCTCAGAGGCCTTACTCCTTTTATGAGACAGCTCAATATTGGTTTTTCCCTCTCATTCAGTTAGTCCCAAATAAAAATTTAAGGAAAAATTTCTTACCCAGAGAGAGTACATGTGATGTACGTTTTTTATGTAGTTTTGTCTTAATAAGGATGGGTACATTCAGATGAGTTTGTGGTCCTTTTACAAGGTAGAATATTATTTCAAAGACTCCAGCATAGCAAACATGGAAGGAGCTGTGTCATTGAGAATTTGGCATGTACGTCTTGGTTATCTCTTTGGCTTTGTTGTGGTAATACTTCAGTGTGGGTACAATTCCCTTAGAGAAGTAGAGATGCTGCCTCTTCTTTTACCAGTTGGAGACTAAGCCCAAGCAGCTGGATTCTGTGTGCCCAGGTAGCTCTGAGAGAAGCATACAGTGGCACTATTTGTTGCCTACGTATGTACTATTTGGAAGTATAAAGGGGGGGGGGTGCTTGCTCTATCTTACTAAATTTTGGCATAATACAGATGACTCGTTCTTGAAGTCTTGATTTCAGAGTCTTTCTCATGGGATTTGGGTCAAAACCACACCCGACTCCTTTATTCTCATCTCTGATAACTCGCATGTGAGGAACCACTGACTACATGGCTGAGACTCTGGGGATGCCGGGGAACACAGGGAACTCTTGACGAGACAATAATCTCAAACAAAATAACAAAGCAGGTGGTTTGGGTCATTGCTGAGACAAGGGGCCATGCTCATCTCTTTGAATCAATCCCTGTCTTGAAGACCAACAGGGAATCTCGGCCTCTGAATTCCTCCTGCAGAAGATGTTCTGGAAAACCTTGTCAGCCTAAAGCCTGTTATTCTTTGAACTGAGCTGGTGTCGACAGACGCACCATCGTTTCCAGCTTAACACACGAGAGAACGGAAATTCTCCTCCCTGTGCTGATAAAATCCAAATTGGCAATTTGTTTAAAAACAGTTCTTTGGATCCAATTCAGTGCCTTCTCAAAGCAATGTGTGGGGTGGCGGGATGGGAGCCACACGGCGTCAAGATTGCATGGCTTTTCTGAGAGGGATTTGATATGTGGCTAATGCTTTCTGAAGCAGACATGTAAGACAAGACCATTATTCCTGCTTTTTCCTATTTGTGTAGATATGAATATAATGGAAATTGGTCCTCTTCTGTGGCTGCAACTGTGAGCCCCAGCAGTAATAAAACAAACTTTTTCTCTGTGTGTGTGTGTGTGTTTGGAACACAGGGATTTATAGTCAGAAATCATCTTTGCAAAGAAAATTTTATCTGAGAAGCAAGACTTTTATTTTTGAAGGTGCCTTGTTATATTGACAGGCATTGCATTGTTATTGACATTTTTATCAGATACGAATTAGGAAATTTAATTAGTAAGTGGCCCTAATCTTCCATAAGTGCCTTAATCAATTTACATGTATTCATTTTAAAAATTAACTGGAGAAAACCTTTTTTTCTCTTTCCATAAGCTGAGAGCAGCCATTTGGGGCTGAGCAGTAGGGAGGTTGTGAGTACTCAGCTACTTGGATGTCCAAAGCTGCCTGTCAGGCATAGGCAGATAGAAACTCACTGGACTCGGGCACCAAACTCTGTGTGCTTTAATTCGTTCCTGTGTAGTAAGAAGCGACTTAACATACTAGTTGATGGGTTAACTCGCCTTTGGTTAAGCTGTTGTTCTGAAAGGCTGCGTCTGGTAATACACCATTCTCCCAGTGATGGGGGAGCAGACTGCATCTTCTGTTGGAAGACATCACCAGGGCAGTTAGTAATGTCTGCCTGAGGCCTGTGCCGGCTACCTAGATCGTTTCATACCAGTGATTAAACAGTAGAATGGTTACTTTCTAGTCACCAAATAAATTATTTTTTTAAAAAACAGTGGTGGTTGGGGCTGGAGAATTGGCTCAATAGTTAAGAAAACTAGCTTACTGCTAAGTTTGGTTCTCAGCCACCCATACCAGGTGGCTCACAACTGCTAACTTCAACTCCAGGAGGATCTAATGCCCTTTTCTGGCTCTGTAGACACTGCACCCATGGGGCATATCTTTACATAACATGCATGTAAATAAGAATAAAATAACTAAAAAGTAATGGCAGTAGCAGCAAAAGAAAAACAGTACAGATAATATTTCCACTATAGTCTCTGTTCCTCTCTATTCCTACTAGAAAACCCAGCGTGTAGGGCTCTTACTTTGGTACCCAGTGGATGTGCTCTAGGGGAAGTGTACTAACAGTGAGAAGCGCAGTCTAAGAAATTCATTCAATAACAGGATCAGTCACTACCTCTTAATCTTCCTAGACTTCTAGAACAAAATGCAGTATTGGCAGCTTATAAAACAAGGCAAATTTATTCCTTCCAGTTCTGGTGGCTTGTAAATCTTAACTCCAAGCACTAACAGACTTGGCATCCTGTGATGGTTCCCTTCCTGGTTCATAGCCTCTAGCTATGTCCTCATATAATAGGTGGGGCAATGTTGCTGTCTGGGCCTCTCATGCAGAGACACTAATACTTGTCAAGACCTTACCCGTTCCCGCCCCCTAACACATTCATCTTGGTCATTAGGATTTTAACATGAATTTGGGGGCCAAAGGAGACATAAGCATTTAGAACATTACATTATTGTAATCCTGAATATGTTGTTTATTGGGCTTCATATAACTGAGACTGTCCATCCTAGGAGTCAGGTCTCCATGCTTCCTTACTTTAACTGAATACTTCTTCAAATATACCACCGCGTGTACAAATAATGATATTGTGTGTATCTGAGCTTGGTGACATGGGTGTGGAATCCCAACTACTCAAGTAGCTAAGACAGGAAGATTGAAAGATCAAAGCCAGCCTGGGCAACTTAGTAAGAACGATCTTAAAATAAGAAGTGGACCGAGAGATGGAATATGAAATGTGTCTAGACTGTTTCCCTAGCACGTACAAAGCTCTGGATTCATTTCCCAATGTGTGTGTGTGCGTGTGTGTGTGTGTGTCTGTCTGTGTCTCTGTCTGTGTTTATGTCTGTGTGTCTTCCAAAACTGCAGCCACTAAGTATCAGAGAAATAGATACACACTATTATCCCAAAGATCTTCAAGTTTGTTGTTTTCTGTTACTGAAGCAAATCAATTTGTAAGAAAAAAAGGGGCTGGTTTAGGTCCTATTTTCAGAGGTTCTAGTCAATGGGTGATCGGCATGTTGTTGTGGAGTCTGTAGCAATGCAGTATATTGAGGAAGCCATGGATAGTAGTATAAGCCACTCACCTGATGGCAGCCAGAAAACAAGAAAGACAGGATCTCCTGGCAGCATACTGGGCAAGCATGGGCCTTTGAAGGGCACTTAAACATGTCAGAATGAAAACCAAGTCTAAGTAGTGCTTTTCTTTGCTTGAAATCCTGGGACAGTTCCTCTTATGTGTTCTGACTTTCATTGTGGTGTTGAATTCCATTCTCCATGAACTGGTCACTTGTATATCTCTCCCAATAGATGGGAAACCTCTAAAGGACAGGAGTTGCGTCTTACACTTAAATACCCCATGTTACAGCTGTGGAGGTTCTCTGCCTGTGTTGGCTTAGAGATTAAATGGGTGAGTGGAAATATCACTGTTCCACTCATGTTCATGATGAACACATGTTCATGATGAACACATCAGTGTTCATGATGTTGCTGAACACTGACATTCTTTTGTTTTTTCTTCCTCGAGGACTTTGGCATTATGTTCCTGCACCACCTTGCAACTATTTTCTTGATAACCTTTTCGTACGTCAACAACATGGCCCGAGTCGGAACCCTGGTTCTCTGTCTTCACGACTCAGCCGATGCTCTGCTAGAGGTAACAAGTTTTTCTTTCATCTTGAAAAAGACAAAATCCAGAACTCATGAATTCCCCAGACCAGCAGTCCTGTAGTGTGGAGGATGATACTTTGAAACTGTTGATTGCTTAGTGGGCTAACCTGGCATGAAACTGTATGTCCAGAGTGAGGTTGTTGGCATCCTCAGCTAGTAGGAAGCTGGAAGCCTTGACCAGTCCACCTTTGGATGGTTGATTCTATATCAGAAAAATAATTTTTTTAGTAGATTTTTTTCTGCTAAGAGTCACACTAATTTATCTGGAAACTGCATATAACCCAGTTTAGTAGTTATAATAAAATTAAGCAGTTTGATTTTTGTTACCAGTATACATATTATCCTAGTGGTTTTAACAATGCAAAGGGTATATTAATCATAAATTTTATACCAAAGATTTGTAAAGAATTTATCACTTTCAGAATTATGCTCAATAATGTTATGTGTATAAAATGAGTCTTTTGATTTTATGCTAAGAAATTATATAGCTGGTCAAAATTAACTTTTAAAAGAGTACAGAGCTCATGTAGAGGTGACTCTTGGAGTCATTTGGGTTTTTTTTCCTGCCAGGCCATGGTTCTATTGCTGCAAAGACAGAGGTCTCCTCGGTGACCCGTTATTGCAATAGGAGGCACAAATGTACACATTTAATCTTTCATAGAGGCAGTAAATTAGAGTTTGAATTGAGAATAAAGCCTCATCAAAAATCCTGGTCCCCTGAAGGTTTGAAACAAAGATAGTCCTTCTAAGCTGCATAAGTCAGAAGATAGTTTATGGCCATAATTATTAAGTGACTGAAGCTAAACTTCATTCAGGGTGTTTTTTTAAAGGAGAAATGGATGTAATCGGAAGGAAGCCTTCTGAAGTTCTATTATAATTTGTCCTGTGTGTGTTAGAAGTGGACGTTTATGCCTCAGGCTGCATGTTGAACTCAGTCGTGGACCTGCAGCCAATGTTAATTCCCGTGGAAATCTCCAGCGGGCCGCTCGGTCAGAGCCGTGAGCGAGGAGATATGGGCTGAGCTGTCATCCACCACTTTCATCCAAAAAAAGATAGTTAATCCAAGAATCCAAGTATGGGGCGTAAAAGCAAAAGGCTTTCATAACGTGGATTAGTTTTTGACATCATAGATAATGCTTGGAAATGTCCAGTTAATGAAACTGAAAAGGAGGGTTTACAGCATCCACGTCTCTGCCACATCGATGCCATTGCTTCTTTGTCACTGCTAAGCGGGTCAGTGTGAAAGGAAAGTGACCTGTTGGTAATACCTAGCCGGAAGAAGGCCGGAAGTGCTTTCATTCTGATGTAATCGTGGTGTTGTACTTCAAGTAGTCATGAAATTAAAAGCTCCTAGTTTTAACTTCCACTCGGGTGAGGGCTGTTTCCTCCTAAGACACGTTTCTCTCAGAGCTTTGTGCACTGCTTAGCGCCGTTAAAGTGCCACCTCCAAGGATGCTCACAGCTCTCTTCCCAGTAATTAATTTTCCAAGGCATAGAGAAGAATATTGTGTGTGCAGAAGAGATCTACTGTTTGCAACAGTGCTTAGGTGCGGTAGACTCTGCAAACCCGCAAGGAGGGAGGAAGAAAAAAAGTCTACTTCCAGGCCCACCTGACCTTACTTAGACTCTTTTAAAAAAAAAAAGTGGTGTATGGTTGCCTCCCTAGACTAATTTATATCATATATATATAATCACTGAGACTGCTGTCATCAGCCATGGGAGTATTCCCTGCAGACACTGGAACATTAGTAAATTTTATCTAGAAAATGAGCCTGTAATATGGTCAGAGATTCTACTGAAAGAGATTCACTGGCCCGATAGTCGTGACACTGTCCTCATCTCGAAGTTTGTTGGAATCAGCTGAGACCCTACCTCCCCACAGCAGTTCTGTGATGGTTAAAGTAAGCACAACCCTCAAAGCAGGCAGGAAGACAAATATGGAGAAGTTCTCTGGGCTCTGTGCAGTCCCTGAAGACTTTCTGTATCGACCTGTTACGTGGTTTCTGTCTTGACATCTCTGGCTTGCTAACCTCACATAGTGTAGAAGCATCTCATTCGTCCTCTCTGTTTTCCCGAAATTGGCCATATAATTGAATTTTTAAGGTTACTATATATTATTAAACCTGTGAAAGTCATAGTTCTACGTGCAGTTAATGGTGCATTTCACTCACCTTTTGAGTAATTTATAAATGCTGGTGTGGCGTGTGCTGCCTTTAAGTAGCAGACATTTTTCTGCATGCGGTAAGGTGCACCTCATTGATACACCTCACTGTGGCCTCGTGCATATGGAAGGAAACTTTTCTTTTATCAGTTTAATTAAATAAGTTGCATTCCTTCCTCTTACAGGCTGCCAAAATGGCAAATTATGCCAAATTTCAGAAAATGTGTGATCTTCTGTTTGTCATGTTTGCCATGGTTTTTATCACCACACGGCTGGGCATATTTCCTCTCTGGTGAGTATGGCAATCTTTCTGATAAAGGCAACCCCTCCAAGGAAACTTGGCAAACACCCTTCTGAATTATACTCTGAAGTCCTTCGTAAGATGTTTACAGCCCGTAGAGGGGCCACTGAAGAAGGGAAGTAGTTCTGTTGGGGCAGTGTTTGTTTTGCAAGCGGGAGGATCAGGGCTTAGGCCCTAACACCCATGGTAACACATGCTTGTAACTCTAGTACTGGGAAGGTGGAAGCAGAGGTATCCCTGGGCTCCCAAGCCAGCCTTATTGATGAGTTCCAGGCCAGAGACCCTGTCTCAAAGGTTGTAGGTGGATTTTTAAAATGTCACTCAAAGTTCTCATATGGCTTACACACATATACACATGTGTATACCATTACACACATGAACACACCACACACACGGCACTTCATCTCTACTTTCAGGAGAGTTATATACTTTACTAAATCTTTGATGGGATCAGGTGTGTTTAGGGTGGTGTGACCATGGACATCTTTACTAAGACTCTAGTTAGAGCAAGGTACGGCTTCTGAAGCTTCAGAACCCCTTTCCGACTCTAGTCGAGAATAGGGCGTCAGAAGCTCAGCCATGGAAGGCTGAGTTAAGGAAGGAAATGTGGTCCTGCAGTCACAGGCCAGAAGCAGCATTGCTGGGGAACTCATCAGATGCGCAGGTTCCCGGGCCCTGAGTCAGACACTCTACAGTTGATGCCTGGCCATCAGTGTCATCCCAAGTCTTCATGATGACTGCGCCACATCAAAGTTGGGAAAACACCGTCCTAAATAAGTCTCTTCATAGCTTGTTTTATAGCGAATGAGGAGTGGAAAGTATAATTTAAAAATAACCCTGAAGTTCTCTGTGGCTCCTGCTTTGGTAAGAACTAAGGAAAAGGCACAACAGAGTGTTGGCATTTGACAGACGTTTCTGGAGGTCTCTTGTCAGTCTATTGTTCGAGCTGGGGGTGGGGAGAATGAGCCCTCCGTGTGGTCACCTTACATCGACCATCCATGGTAGATTCTCTTTTGCCCCTTCCGTTTTGGAAGATTAATTTGAGTGGGAAATTTGAGCAATGACAAGTGACTAAAGTAGGAAAATGAAGATGTAATACTTGAAGCTGCAATCGTGTCCTGGAACCTAGGAACCGTAAAGCCGGGGCCTTCAGCGAGTAGGTCTATCATTAGGATTGTAATTAATGAATTGTTGACACAGCTGCCCCTTTCCCATCACGAGGGAGACACATATGTCTTCCCCTTGACGCTTAGGCTAGTCACTTTCAAACAGCGTAATCTTGAATATGATATGTCTGTAATTATTTCAGGGTTGGGGGAATCTTTCAAAGTTATTACCATAACTAGTCATAGGCATTTAAAGAAGAAATTCAAACAACGTTTAAGGAGTGATGTCTCAGAATGATGGAAAGCGTTTTCAGTTCAATAAGAACCTGACTCTTGAAGAAACAGGCGGCACTCGTACAAGGAAGAGTTAAGATAGAGGTACGCCTGCTTTTCTTCCCTCCAGTAAACATGTAAATGCTCTTGGGTTTAAGCACTGGTGAATTGCCTCGAACATAGGTCCACAGAGCCAAGAAATCCCATCTCCCAGTCAGTGAGGGTACTCAGAGGTACGCCTGCTACAATGACCTACCGGCTGCTTCGAAGAGTCTCTTTAACCTGGTATAAATGCTTTGCAAATACTGGGGGAGGGGGAGTTGTGGGGAAGGTTGCACCTGGAACCCAGACTGTAGCCAAGATTTGGAAAAGCAACTTAGGAAAGCAGTTTTCTATTTCTTATAATAAAAAGAAATAATCTTAAATTCACTATCATGACAGTTGCACAGTTAGCGGAGAGAAATCTTTGCAGATGCATCCAGGAACTCAGATTGGCCCCTTGGTGTTGCTCCTGATCAGCTGCCACAGTGCAGTGGGCACCGTTGTGATTTCGCCCTTTCACAAAAAAAAAAAAAAAAGAGCATTAACAACATGTGTTTTAAATACTTGATATTGTGAAATTATTTTGAAGCTCCTTTGGAATTAATGCATGGTTTGGGGAAAGACCTTGCAGGTTATCCGCTGCAGACGCCCCAGTCCCTCTGCTTGTGATAAGTACAATCCGTCTTCCAGGACAGGGATATTGCTTTTGGCTTCCAGGGGGGAAAAAAAACCTGCTTTATTTTATAAGACGACTTCTGGGTCTTTGTAACTTCTAAGCCACGGGCTTCTAAGCTGTATGTGGGATATGTTGTGCGAGCCTTGCTAGCACGTGCTTCCGGGGTGGAGGACCAGTGGTTTCGTCAGAGTCTCTGATACCTGCGACTCTGTCCTTTGCTCAGAGAAGTGCCTGGTGGAAGGACAGAGGAAGTGTGCTGTGCGTTCCGTCTCGAGTAGAAAGTTCTCCAGGTGTGCAGGTTTCGAGTCCATCTTCTACAGAAAGCGTCTATAATCCCTTCAGCTATTCCTAGGTTGTTTTCCTTCATTCTTTCCCTGAATTCCTCCTGATGTGATCTTCCAACCTCATCACAAGAGACCGCATCACATAGTATTTGGTACCCACCCACCTCACGCCCTAGCATGAGCTTTAAGAGTAGCTTCTGCCTTGCCCACTGGTGATCCGATATATATGGGACCTGCCCTACGACTCCCTGTCCTGAGGGCCAATCTCTTTATACATTTTACTTTTCGATGTGGTGAATCTGCTTACTTGGTTACACAGTCTGCATTTGTTTCTCTCAGAGTTCGCCCTGCTCTTTTCAGATACCATGCTATAAACCATACAGTGCCTCCCTGTAGTGACGAGCTGCAAGGCAGGCCTGCTTTTCATCCCACCTGGCTCCCACACTGCTAGCTTAGCCCCGGAAATAACAACACACAAATTGTATTCATTTAAACACTGTCCGGCCCCTTATCTCTAGAGAGTTAGTTACTGACTAACTCTCACATCTTGATTAACCCATTTCTAATCATCTGTGTAGCACCACAAGGTGGGGGCTTACAGGAAAAGATTCAGCATGTCTGACCTGGTGGCTGGCTCCATGGCATCTGCCTCATTGCCCTCTTCCCAGCATTCTGTTCTGTTTACTCCGCCTACCTAATTTTCTGTCCTATCAGAGGGCCAAGGCAGTCTCTTTACTAACCAATGAAAATAACACATAACAGAAGGCCCATCTCCATCACCTCCCCTTCCTCATATTTTTCTACAGTATACAAAAGACTGCATTCAAAGCCCTGAGTGAATCGGGAGGACCCTATTGCTTTAGGCACCTTTCATGCAGGTAGAGGCTAGACTGTAGAGGACAGGAGAGGGGGAATGGCGGTGCCCTCCTCTAATCCCAGTCTCTAGAGCGACTAAGCTAGGACTACCCATGTTCAGAGCCAACCTAAGCAACACCAACACTTGCTTTCAGAAGAGAAGAGACACAGAAGAGGAATAGGAATATAGCTTAGTGGTAGAGTGCTGGCAGAGGCCCAAAAGTCAATATGTGAGGCCCAAAGGTCAATACCCAACCCTTAAATGAGAGGGATAAAGGGAAACTCCAAAGCTAGAATTTTAGAGCCTTTTCCAATCTCATATGTCTGCTGTTTGCCTTTTTTATTGTAATAGTGTAAGCTTTTAACTCAAAAGTCCTGCCATTTTTATTTACAGGGTATTTATTAGATTTATAGGGTATTTATTAGGCAAACAAGATGAGCAATATTCTGAACATTCAATCAGATAGGGGGTTTTCCTCGGGACACTCCCAGTTAAATTCCTACAGGTGTCCTGTCAGTATTCTGCTTTATAGTTTCAAAGAGGACTATGTTATGAGCTATTTTTTGAGCATTTAGGGAATGTTATTAATATAAACATTTCATATTTAAATCATCTTACTGCATATACTAAAGAGCTCTACTGGCTAAATAATATATCACACAGGATATATCAGAACAATAATGCCCAGTTTTCTTTTTAAAGAGGATAAGAGACAGTTTGTTGTGAAGCCAAATATGAGTTGACATTGCTCGGGAATAGACCTGGGTTCTCTCTGAACCATGTTCTAACATGCTAACCATTTTATGAAAGTCTTTATGATAACAGAACAAGGAAAATTATAACATTGAAGCGCTTTGAAAATACATTAGTGGAAATATCTGGCAAGTAGGTTACAATAGGCATCTGTGTTCCAGACATCAGATGACTACCTGGGAGCATCTGTGCCACGTGGTATTTAAAGAGTTTCAGATACTGAAGGACCTCGCTGGGCAAATAATATAGTGCCCCAGGGTATGTCATACTGCTAGAATTTCTCTGCTCCTCGCACATCTGTCCATCATCCTTCCAAAGCATCGTGAAGACTTCATAGGAGTCTTATATTTTCTAGTAGCCAGATTCAGAAGTGGTATCCATTAAAATAGCTTATTCATTTAACTCAGCATATTCAAAATAAATTATTCTGTACATCAATATGCTAAATTGGTCAACCTTGAAAATACCGAGATATTTGTATTATTTTACCCGATGTCTTTGGCAGCTAATGGTTCACCTTGCCATTTAAGTTTGGTTGCATTCAGAGTGCATGCTTGCAACGTGCCCCTAGCATGCTGGGTAGGGCAGTTCCCGAAAAGATTTCTACCACAGGTTTTGGTGGTGACTGCATGCTACCCTTTTCCTGATGTCTGGCATCTCTGTTGATGTTTTTAAGCCCACTGGTGGCAACTAGTACCATTGTTATTAGAGACATATAAACCAGAGTGTGGGCTCCAATCTTGTGTCTCCTGCTTAAGTTACATCATTGTGTTGAGCATTTATGTCTCAAATAAGATGAAGGAAGATCCCTATCTCATCGTGTTGCAGCACTAAATGAGTTCATTATGTCTACAGAGCCAGGAGAAATGTCAGATTCGTAGCCATTGCTTTAAAGTCTTGGATTTTTTTTTTTTGAGTGACAGGATTTATTTGATATGAAAAGAAAAACCTTTTAGAAGTAAGTAAAAAGCTCCATCACTCACTACAAATATTGGTAATGCCTCTAATGAGAAGAGTTCAGGAAAATATAACTGACTAAATTATAAAAAGACATTTAACTTGTCTCTGAAAGTCTGGTAGAATTCTACTGGGAATCCATCTGGGTCTGGACTTTTTCTGTTGGAGAGCTTTTCACTCCTGTTTTGGTCTCCTCTCTGTTATAGGTCTGTTTAGGTTGCTGGTCTCTTGGTTTAACTTTGGTAATTTGAATGAGTCAAGAAGTTCATCCAAATAAAAACAATTTTTTTAAAAAATGGAGAAAAAAAATGGGATTCCCCTCTAGTTGGTCTTAGATGACTCAGAAGAAACTGGAGCCAAGCTCCCAGCTAAGCTCTGGGCAGACTCTAAAGCCACTGAAACAGAGAGTGTTGGGCACCATTCTGTAGTGAAGGAGTGGTGGGCCGCTTCCCACTGCCCGCCTGGCTAGCTTTACCCAAAATAACTACACAGAAAATGTATTCTTTTAAACACTGCCTGGCCCATTACCTCCAGCCTCTTATTGACTAACCCTCACATATGGATTCAACCCATTTCTAATAATCTGTATCCCACCACGAGGTCGTGGCTTACCGGGAAAGATTCAGCATGTCTGACCTGGCAACTTCATGGCGGGCGGCTCTCTGACTCTGCTTCTTTCTCCCACAATTCAGTTCTGTCTTCCCTGCCTACCTATGTTCTCACCTATCAGACCAGGCAGTTTTCTTTATTAACTAACCAATGAAAGCAACAGATAGATAGAAGAGTCTCCTACATCATTTGTCATCACATCCTTTGTCTGTGCTCTTTCTAATGTTGTACTATAGACACAGCTATGCATGTCCCTCCTAGTACTTTCTAGTGTTGTAGTATAGACACACTAGGGCTATGCATGTCCCTCTTAGTGTTGTGTCTCAGGGTTCATTCTGTTGTGTTTTCCTTTTACATTTTGCTCCAGGAATATTTTGATTTCTTCTTTGACCCATTTGTCATTCAGTAATGAGTTCTTAAATCTCTGTGAGTTTATGTTTACTAGAGATTTGTTTGCTGTCAATTTTAAGTTGTACTACCCAATGGTCAGATAGAATACATGAGATTATTTCAATGTTTCTGGTTTTATAAGGTTCTTCTATACTCCAACATGTGGCCTCTTTTAGAGAAGCTTCCATGTACTTCTGAGTACGATGTATATTATTTGGTGTTTGGATGGAACGTTCTGTAGATACTTGTTATATTCATTGTAAAACATCATTGAATTCTGAGGTTCCTCTGCTGTTTTTTGTACACATGACCTATTTATTGGAGAAAGTGAGGTGCTAAAATCATCTACTACTATTGGGTTTGTGTTAAACTCTGTCCTTAATCCCATTAGTGTGCTATTTATAAAATTGTGTGCAGCACAGTTTGGTGCATATGTGTTTAGTATTGTGACATATCCCTGGTAAACTGATCATTAATTGAGTGCTTGATTAGAATGAAGTACTCTTCTTTGTCTCTTCTAATTAGTGTAGTTCAGATTCTATTATGATAATAGGATGCAATGTCTGCTTTCTTCTTGATCCCATTTGTCTAGAATCTTTTTTTTTTGTCATTTCATTTTAAGGTGGTGCCTATCTTTAAAGTTGAGTTTCTATTTTAATTTATCCTATTTTTAAATTTTTTCATACAATATATTTTTATATGCCTTCTCCTCCTCTAAATCCTCCCATATCCTCCCCCATTTCCCCCCCCCCACACTCATCTTAATGTGTTCTTGTTCTCTCTGAAAAAAAGAAAGTCAAAACAAACAAAAAAGCAAGACAGAAATTACCAAAGGAAAACAATACCGAATGTTTAAAGAAATATCACTGAGTTATTTTTACACTGAGCAGCCCTAGGGTAGGGCTGATACACTTAGTGGTACTCCATTGGAGAAAACTGATTTTCCCTACAGCAGCTCTCAACTGTAGTGTTTTGCTCAGGGATGGAACTTGGCGTCCATCTCCCTTTCTCAGTGTTGGTATCTTGTCTTATTTGAACCTGTACAGGTCCTGTGCATGCTGCCACAGTCTTTGTGAATTCATATGTGTGTCCTATGGGGTCTGGAGGATGCTTTTTCCTTGAAGTCACCCACCACCTCTGAGTCGTAGAACATTTTCACCTCCTTTTCCATATAGGTTATTAAGCCTTGAGGGGAAGGGTTTGATAAAGACATCCTAATTAGGGTGAGTATTCCAAAGTCTCTTACAAAGTCATGTATATTGCCTTCTCGTGGGTCCCTATGTTGCAAGAAGAAGATTATCTGATGAGGGTTGAGCAGTGCACCAATCTTTGGGTATAAATACATCATTAGGAGTCGCTTTATTGCTATGTGTCTTTAGCCAAATAATAAGAGTAGGTTTTCCCTATGGTACAGAGCCTATCTAGTCCCGGGTTCTTGGCTACTTTAGCAGTGTTCCATCTCGTGGAGAATGGGCCTTAAATCCTGTTTTAAAAATGTGATTGGTTACTCTTGAAACCAGTTTGCCACTGTGGCACCACTATACAATGAACTTCTTGTAGATGACAGATAGACAGATTTTCTTAATCCATTTAGCCTTGACTTTTGATTGAAATATTGGTGCCATTACTATTCAGAGTTACTATTGAAAGGTGTGTGTAGATTTGTAGATTAGCCATCTTGATGTTCTTTACTGGATTGTCTTTTTAGTTGTGGTTTGTTTTTCATGAAATTGTAGCTTCATTCGTTTTCATAGAGTCTCTTGACTATGCTTGTTTTCCTCTTTAGTTTGGCTTCCAGTGTTCTGGTTAGGGGTTTCTTATTGGATATGCAGCACCATTTTGCATTGACTGTAGCAATACATGAAGCTTCTACCCTCTCCGCCACCTTTACGAAGATTAGTTATCTTTTATTATTATTATTATTATTATAGTCTCTCTGAAAGAGATAAAGTGTTGTCCTTTTGTGGCTTTGATTTCACTCCACATCTTTTATTCACTTTTAATTGGATTGTCCTTCTGTCGTAGTGGGAGTTGGTTATGTTACACCAGCCACACCGTTTCCTAATGGCCTCTTGCTTTTACTACGATTGTCTATCATGTCATGTCAGTGAAACAAAATATTCCTTGTCACTGTCCTCATTTCTTGCCCTTATACTTACTGGCTTGACTCCATTTCTGCCTCTCAGAGTCATTCTGTTTTATCCAAACTCACTCATCTGTCTCTATGGGAGGCCTCTTTAGCCTAATGAGCCAAGAACTGTGGATGCATTTACGCTACCCTATCCCCCCTCTCTCAAAACAGAACTCTCCAAGGAAGTGGCGATGATTTCCGCTCAGGGGCTATCTGGGCCACATTCCAGCCCCACCCCACACAGGTCAGGGGAAGAGTTCTCTCTACATGGTGCCTTCCTGATGACATCATTGTCTGGGGTTGTTTTTACTGTGGACAGCCCCTTGTTTTGCTGTTCCCTGAGCATGTCTCACTCCCCAGAATGAAACTTTTATAGCCTTTGCACTCAGCCCATGGCCCTGCCTACCTGCAGTCTGTTTTGGAGGGAGGATCTTAAAGTGGCATGTTCCTCATGACTGTCTCCGCAGAGCGCGTGGTCCCACGCCGACAGCCCATGGCGGGACTTTCATTTTTCCCCATCTGCGGGATGGAGAGATGAGAAAAATCTAATTTAACAAGAGTCTGTAACTGTCCGTAACTTAGCCACTGCATAGATAGTTCCAATAAAAGGAGACCCTCTAAAAGGAACGCCCTCCTTGTCTGCACAGCCGTGTTAACTGCCTGCGTTTTCTGTGCTTCAGTCCAGGTCCTAACCCTGACTCCTGTTCTCCACCACAGGTCAACAAATATCTCCCAACAACCAACAAAAGGAAAAACCCTATGTTCCTCCTTCCTAGTGTAATCAAGATGAATACTGTAAATTCTTCCCGTCCCCTCTTTCAAGCTTGTCATGTCTGATTCTGAACCTGATTGTGTCAACTCAAAGGAAGTTATATCAGCTCTTCAGAATGCAGGTTCCTGTACTATTTAAATTAGCAATACATTGATATTTCAAAGTAATCACTTTGGGGATGACAGCAAAGGATCACACTGAAATGATCATGTTAATGCGCTCATGGGTTCCTTCAACTATGTGATCATGTGCTCTACCAATGCACCATCTTGCGATTTTATGAACCTAACACCCCGGACTTGTGAGTTCATAATACGAGTATCCTGGAAACCGGAATAATTGGCTTTCGTTTTCTATTCTCAGTAATAACTTTGCTCTGTGATGGTTTCATGGTTATGCCTAAGCATAAGGGTAGAAGAGCTGTACCAAGTGTTTTATTGCTTCACTGGTTTTATCCAATCATTTATGGAATGGGTTAGGACTGATCATGTACTCTTTGCTTTCTGATATATTCACATATAATTTGATTCCTCACTTGTCAAATAGCATCTACAAATTTAGGAGCCCCCACCAAAAAAAGATTGCTATGGTTAGAAAGACTTCCATATTTGTACCTCTTTCGAGTACATGCTTATGACCTAATAATCACATGCTTTGGAAGATTTAGCACTGCAGTCAGTGTTCCAACACCTGAAGAATACATATCGAATGCTTGCTGCACTATTCCCATCAAACCAGCAATTACCAGTGGCCCAGATACAAAAGTTCATTATGATAGACAGGTCATCATCCAAGACAAATACTTGTTTAATAGCTCCTCTTTCATTTAAAGTTTAGAAGTTACGTCTGCTTGGTTTCCCTTGACTCAAAAATGTGTGTGTGTTAATTAGCCTTTGCAGTTGGACGCTCACTGAATTGATTTTTTTTTCAGACCAAAGCCACCCATCATTGGAAACAATGACCCTTTTCATTGATTCCCCTTTTTTCCCTGTACTCCATTCATGTTTAGCCCCTCAAGTTCCTACAATTTCCCATGTTTTAAGAAACTGTAATTTCAATTTGGCACGGAGTACATTGTGCCCAGCCTCATGACAGCACCTATCACAATGCCTGGCTCAAAATGGCACTTTAATTCCAAATGACTTCACGTCTCTTTGCTTAGTTGATCTCCCTAAATCTTTTTGGAGTTCACTGAGTACAATTTCTCCCTGCTTATACAGAGAAACTTGAATTATTTCATTAGTCATTCACCCAAGCTCTCTGACTCTGGTCTCCTAATATCAGTTCAACCAACCCTTACTATCTTCCACTTTTTCTTTTTGCAATAGAATGCTATCTTTTTAAGGCCACCAATAAAGACATACCTTTGAGTAGTTGTTAAGTAAACTGTCATTTAAAATGGGTTTCTTGTCATTCTGACGCCCCCGCGAAACCATATTGTAAGCATTATCACCACCCACCCACCCATGAATGAGAATCTAGTAAGGACAAAAGGGGATTGCCAAAAGACTCTGAAAGAGAAGTCACATGGTGCAGCTAAGAAGGAAACTATTGGCTTCCATTGTATTCCTTGCCCTGTGTGTTTGAAGACCGGGTGTATACCTTCTCCAGTAAAGCGGTGTCTATCTTACCAGAAAAGCTAAGGAGTGAGAAAAAATTGTTTGTGTTGGCACTTTATAAGGGTATCATCTAAATAGTGTTTTCAAATGCTATTACTATTAAAATGAAAAGTCCCATTATTGCCAAGATATATGCCAAGTTGGTATATTTTAAATAGTGTTTGAATTCATCTTTATCTAATAAACCATAAGTCAGTTTGCAATAAACTTCGGAAACCCGTTCTCCAGCCCTGATACCCACACTGTCTTGTGTCAGTCATATCTTCTCTGAGTACTCAGGGAGCATGTAGTGTTGAGCGTGAACCCCTCTGCGTCATTCTCCCAGACCCTCAGTGACTAACTCAAAGACACCCGTGTTCACAGACTCTCACAGTCAGCAGCTGTGTGTTAGACCGCTTCTTTCCTCATAAAGGTTCCAATTCATGTTCGTTATCCAGCCGAGGATGGGCGTGCACTGATGTCAGGAACCCCGCGAGACCCGAGTGGGTGTTCTTTCTCCGTGCACATCCCGAGAATCAAACCCTTAGTTCTGGGGAAAATCACATCATCCTGCACCTTGAGTGTAGCCGCGGCAGAAATGTTGGCCTTCACACGCTGCTACTTCCTGTTGGGGTTTCACCAGCTCCTTTCACAAGCCCTGAAACTCATCCAGATGCGTAGCGGTACATCAGCCTTTTCTCTGATTCCTCTCTGAAAATATCTCTTTCAAAGTAACATGGCTTACATGCCTTTCTGAGGAGCTGATAAGAAACAGATTAGTCTCTGTTCACAAGTCTGGAAAAGCTTTATCCTCTGGCTCCTGAGAACCCGTGGTAGCTGTGCTCTCAAACTTGTATTGCTGTTGTTCTGTGTCCAGTGAATCGGAAAGATACAGAAATGCTTCGGTTTTAATGGCATTCATATACCTCCTGGAGGAGACCCAGTTGTTTGCAAATGCCGTGGTCTGAAAGGTTCTGCCTCACTTCTTGTAAACTTTGCAGTTTTAGCTGAATCCCACAATTGAGAGACTAAACCAAGATCCCACAAACCACAGCTTGTAGGGCGAGGCAGAAGATAACCCATTTATAAAGAAAGTTTTGTTGGCACACAGCCTGGCCCATCTGTCCTGTGTTGTCTGTGGCCGCTGTCTGCTGCGGTGCCACTGGTGAGCAGTTAAGGCAGTGATCAGCAACCCAGCATGATGTACTTGTTATCTGGTCCTCTAGGGAAGAATTTTGCCAATGCTTTGACTAAGCCATTAAGAATTTGACTTGGAATTAGAGAAAGAATTCAGAATTCAAGTAAGATAAAAATGGTTGGGGAAGTGACACCCTACATGCCTTTAGCCTTGCAGTGTTCCCTAAAGAGTTTTGTCTACCTTCAGCAGAAACATGTGTGGGTGTTATTCTTAACTCTGTGGCAGGAAAGGGGGAGAGATGCTCCCCAGGCCTTTAGTGATTTTTGTTAACAAGAAAATACAATGTATTTTGCAACACTCCCCATACAGAATTAATGATGTAAGTGTTCCCGTCTTCCATCCTTCCTGATCGTTTACCTTTGTGGCAGGTGCCCAACCTCAGATGTGTTACCACCCCCAGACCTCTCAGGACAACTCAGGTCAAACCTGGCGTAACTGTCCTGATTCTTCTTTCAAATTGAGAAGCTATCAGTTCGCACTTAATTCTCACACACTCTTGTGTCTTACGGGTCATCGTGTCCTGCATTGTTAGCCTTAAAATGAATTTAACCTTAAAATGAATTAACCTTAAAATGAATTGCCATGAAATAAATGAATGTTTAATATGAGTTGTTGGTAGCCCACACATTGTGTTGCAATAGTTGAGTTCTGTATTTGATAGTTATGAGGAGATGTTTGGGGTAGAACTCGCTGAGGTAGTTATTAAAACTCGTCCCAAAAGACTGAGAAACAAGTCCAAAGGAATAGTATTGACCGTGTTTCATTTGTTAGTGCCCGAGTAATAGTCTTTATGAGACGGTCCCAAATTTCTTAAAATTCTGAGCAGTTAAGAAGTACTTTCTTAATTAAGAGTTTTAGATTATCTTTTTAATTGAAGTATAAATTCAGTGGAAGATGGCTAATAAAATAGAATTTCTATTAACTGTAGCTTTACTGCCTAGCAGTGGGTATTAATCAAATAAGAAATATGTGTGACTGTTTATCAACATAACATCTAGGAAGGACTGATCACTCCTGTCTGGGTACAGTCTCTTACCCTACCACACCCGTTGAAGTCTACAGGCAAACTGGTTAAAGGAGCTGACCAGATGGCTCAGCAGGTAAAGAGGTGGGCATGTCAGCTGAATAACTTGAGTTGGAGTCCCCAGAACCCACATAAATATTTAAGGCAATGGTTTTCACCCTGTGGGTTGTGACCCCTGAAGGAGCGAATGACTCTTTCATGGGGATCGCCTAAGACCATTGGAAAACACAGATATTTACGTTATTATTCATAGCAGTAGCAAAATTACAGTTATGAAGTAACAACAAAAATAATTTTATGATTGGAGTTCACCACAACATGAGGAACTGTATTAAAGGGCCACAGCCTTAGAAAGATTGAGAACCACTGGTTTAAGGAGAGAGCAGACTCCACAAATTTGTTCTCTGGCCTTCACACACATGCCCAGGCACACATGCCGACACATTAACATCATACACACACACACACACACACACACACATGCATACACACACACACACAAATAATAATGATAATTTTCTTAACTGGTGTTAAGAATGTTAAACATCAAATAGTAAAATATTTTAAATGATTTCATTATTAAGCGTTTTAACCAATAACAAATAAACAAAACAAAGAGATAGTTACTTTCTGCAGGAATTAATGTGCTTCCATTAGTGGAGATGTTAGCTCACCAGATTTTCCTCATCTTTGGTAGAAACGGAAGGGTGTTTTGTATCTTGTCTGGCACTATATTCAAACCCCGTGAAAAAGCAAAGGACATTTTAAGTTGACATGAAGGTACCACTTGAACGTGTCCTACTCCATCCATTCTCGGGATGTGTGAGGCTCTGAAAATCTCTCTGTGTAGAAAGCCTTGAAATTACCACTGTTCCCGGAAACCCCATTACGTTCGGAGCACAATTTGCAAAGTCAGCACTTTACAGAAAGGGTCAGCACCCTTCCCTTTGCATTCAGCTTACAGTCACTCCCAGAAATAGGTGAAAGCTACTGGGAAAGGGAACAGAGAAAACAGGGCCCAGATGTCTAAGTAGTGAGTTTTCAATGACCTTTACCTCCTTTTCTCTCCCTGCCTATGCGACTGCATTTCTTTTCATTGAAATGAAGAGAAGTCCCATGCTGTCTCTGGCAGCCACGTGACACCTGCCTGAAGCAGTGTCCTAGTGGTATTTGATAGTCATTAGCTCTTTTTTTTCACCCCTTGACATTTAAGGATAAATTCCAGCAAGGCAGGAGCCCTGTCACCTTCTGCCTATGAGCCCAGTTCCATGCACAGTGCCTGGTGCTGATTTTTCTTGCCAAAGAGCTCTACCATTTACTCTGCACCTTGATTCGGGAATTATTGTGATAAAGGTTGTCTCCCCATTTCAACATGCTAGGCAGAAACATTCTGAAGGCAACAGAGATTCCCTTCTTTCTCCTCCTAAGGCTGTGCCTTCTCCCTAATCCTCCTACGGTGATTGGCCCTCCCCACACGCAGTCTCCCGATGACTTGTATTAAACTCTGTATTGTATCGGGTCTAGTGTGTAGGGGCCTGGAATGGGGGTTTCCTGTATCAGACAACCGACTTGTATCTGTGTTTCTTGTTTTGTTTTTTTTTTTAAACTTGCTTCCTACCCATACTTCAAAGGTTTGAACAAGGTAATGGAAGTTTGCCTAATTCTAAAAGTAGCTCCGCTCACAGCTAGGATCATTGTCTATTTTGTCTATGACCTACATTCCCCACAATGAATTAAAATAACGTGATCTGTTGTTGGTATTGTTTGTATGTGATACAGACAGATAGGTGCATGTAATACATGTGTACTTGATATATAGAGAGGTATCAAATACATGTCAGTCATATGATCAAACTGAAAGATTGAATACTTTAGGGGAAGCCAAGGCAAAACAACACAGTCACGATGTTGAAGCCATGTGTGTGTGTGATCATCACGTGTGAAAGGGGGGATCGGAAGAGGTATCAGATACCTTCTAGTTCCGAAGTTTCTGTATCCTACAGTTTGGCAATTAGAAGGGGTCATGAACTTCTAGTAAGAAATACTTATGACGTGATGGCTGCAAGGGATTTTGGGGAGTGGGGAGTACTTGGCAATTAAGGAGAGGTAGGAAACATGGCCTACTTGCTTTAAAAGTTGGGGGCCTATAGAAGCAAAGAAAAATGGTGACTGCAGTCAGGAAGGTCACACTTCGGCTCAACCACTGGGTGTGTTTTAGGTGTTGCAGCTGGAGGCTGCCAGCCACCTGTGTTCCCCACTGCCAAAAGGAAACTGTCAGAGGCGGGGGGGGGGGGGGTGGTCCCACTGACTTGTGTCTTTGGTATACCCTGTGCCACTTTAAAAGTGAATGACTTGATCATGAATGAAGCAGGCGTGTCACCTTGGTAGTGAGAGTCCGTCTGTCAATGTCTACGGGGTTAATCAGGGTGTATTTGAGAGCGCATTTGCTTAGGTTCCTTCTCCATACCCTTAAGTTTTCGCTCAGAGAAACCCAGTTGGTTCTGTTCCGAAAAGAAGTGATGGAAAGAACCCGTCCTCTGTCAAGCACTTTGGTATGAAAGTTGCTTAGCAGTAGGACAGAAATGAAAAAAAAAAAGCAATTAAGTTTATATTTAGTGATCTATCTATACACATCTGGAGCACATTTGGGGAAGAATTCAAAAGGACTGATTCATTTGCTGTCTCTTGCTACAGAATGTGGGAGTATGGGAGTCACGCTGCGATTCGCACAGCCGAAGACATTTACTGTTGACTTTAAAAAGTTCTCCCACTTACGTGTAATTACTATCCTAGCAAATGACACTGTAATTTCAGCTTCTTAAGCATAAGACAGAGCAGCCCTTTAAAAATAAAACAAAACTCAGGTCTTAGAAGATAAAAAAAATTG
Source organism: Myodes glareolus (assembly GCF_982192425.1). Taxonomy (NCBI): domain Eukaryota; kingdom Metazoa; phylum Chordata; class Mammalia; order Rodentia; family Cricetidae; genus Myodes; species Myodes glareolus. Next base: position 50,168,337 of record NC_142046.1, read on the forward strand.
AGCGCCAGTTACCCCCAAACCAAAGCATGTATGCTCATACTTTCTCCTGTGAACCGGTTCCTGCGTGTGTGGGTGCTATTGCTTGCCAAGACCAATATGTCTTCCATAAAAGTGTGGCATGTTGATTACACAGTCAGCGCTGGGCTCTGTGGCTCTGTTGGGCTTTTTCAAAGCTATCAATACTGGTGCAATTTAATGTCAGCTAATGCTTTTAACAAACATCTTTCCCATTCCCACCCCCCAAAAAGGTGTGTGTGTGTGTGTGTGTGTGTGTGTGTGCGTGCGTGTGTCTGTGTGTGTGTGTGTGTGTGTGTGTGTGTGTGTATAACTCAATCCGTTGATGGCATGGTCGATTTAGATATGTGCACTGTAGCAACCACCTTAGTCATTCCTACCTACTAGAAGTCTGTGTGGAAACAATTCTCCCTGGGTGGGAGGGGGTGGCTGACACCCTAATTCTGTTTCTTACAGTTAGCTTTGAAAAATATTTATAATCAAACCACTTCAGGCTCCAAGAGTGTGAGCATCAAACTGAAGCCATTTCTGGGTGCAGTGCGTCAAGTGCTGGTGAGATTTTATCACCCACCACTTGAGAAATATTTTCCTAGGCTGACAGCTCAGAAGGAAAGGAAAAAATGATGTAAGAAAGCAAAGTAGGCGATACCCACTGAGTTCAGTGCTCTGTAAAAACAGAGCAATTGAGTATCTTACAGATATATCGTTGAGCTGCATATGGTTGGTGGCTCATGCCTATAATTCCAGCACTAGGGAACCAGAGGCAGGAGGATCGCTGTGAGTTTAAGGCCAACCTGAGCTACATAGTGAGTTCCAAGCCAGCCTGGGCTACACAGTAAGTCCTGTCTCAAAAAACAGTAACAAGAAACCATGAATGTTGAATGAAATGTAGGTGCAATTATTCCCAAAGACTCAAGGGAAAGTCATAGACATTGGGACTTCTCTGCCTAGATTTCTTCAGAACACCCTAGTTTTCGCTCAGAGAAACCCAGTCAGCTTTGTAAAACTTGCAGTTTGAGAAGAGTACATTGCAAGGAAGACTGGCAGAAGGGAAAACCTTTGGCCCCACATCCAGACAACTAAGTAAGTCATAAATAACAGCAGCTGGCATGAAGGGCTAAAGGGGAGCTGCCGAAAGAAATTGGGGGGTGCAGGGTGATTGGGGGAAAGAGGACAAGAAGGGCAGCAGCAAAACCAAGCTCAGCTTGAGAGCGCTGTCATGGAACTGAGCAGGGTATGTGCTAATGCTAATTCTCAAAAAAATAAAAAAGAAGATACGTCTGTACATCTGTCTTAATTATTGCCCAGTTACTAAAACTATCACTGTCAGGTGATCAAATAGCAATGAAACAATGTGTGTGCATGTGTCTACATATATGGGAGTGTGTGTGTATGTATGTATGCATACATATGTATATGTGTGTGTATTCATATACATGTATGTGTAGTATATGAGTGTCTTTGCTGCTGGTTGCTAGGTTACAGCATTGAATGCATATTGGCCAAGGATATTTGAACACTACTTCACCATAGCTTAGGGGTGATTGATTTTCTTTGTTTTTAAGTATCTTCATTGAGATAGTGAGGAAATACTGTTAGGCTAGGAATTAAAAGTCCTCTCCAAGTTTTCATTTTAATACTAACTTATTCGGTGCACTGAACTTAGAACTCTCCCTACTTTTGTGACCTCTACCATAAGCAATAGATAGATAGATAGATAGATAGATAGATAGATAGATAGATAGATAGATAGATAGATAGATAAAGCAAGTCTTTCTCTCCAAAGGATTTTGAGTGTATTAATCAAGAATACACATCAAGAATACCTCGAGAGTCTTCCAGCACCACACAGCACTGTGCCTAATAACTTAGTGCAGACCCTATCAACACCTATAGACTTTAGATGCGGGATAGAGAGTGGAACTATTTGAATTCGATGGCAAACATTAAGAATAATTCAGCCGCAGCCTTCCGTTGAGAATGTCTCTTGATAGCTAGCATTTCCTCATGGGGTCTTAGACTGAAATGATAGCTATGTAAAGACACCAGGACGCAGCCAGCAGGGAGATGTCAGACACGCTGGTGACAGTGTCCCTGGTGCCTGCTCTCCCCCATCAGTCCCCATTACTCCAGTTCTTTTTGCCCTCAGAAACCTTAAGAGAAGTCTGTTATGCAGCCTGGCCTCTGGTCCTTGTCAGGGAGACATGTGGTTCTGGCTCTCGTGTTCAGCAATTTGTCTACAGTCTGGCTGCAGTTTAAAGACCTCTCAGAGTCTTTCTCCCCAGCACTTTTGTTCTGTTCCTTGTAAAGAGCCATTGCTTCGTGCGCCTGTCTGCCGTAACCTCCTCTTGACCCGAGAGCATGCAGCCTCTTCAGAGGGATGAACAATTGTCACAGAGACCAGACTGAGGAGTAGGATGTGCCAGCATCTTCCACGAGAGCCATGCGCACTGAGAATGTGTCTGCAATCCATAAGAGGGTCTGAGGAAAAACACAATGGAAACCTTTCAAGACTACTGATTCAATTAAGTGCCTCCTGAGAGCGTGGCTGAGCGCCAGCCATGGAAAATTCAATATCGGCTTACTGAAAGACACTTCATCTCCCCCAAGTACCTGTGCCCCCATCCCTGTTCTGTATGCAGGGAAATATTCTGCAGCAACCTTTGGAAAATTTGTCTCTTTTTTTGAAATAAAAATAGAGACCTCCCAAATTCATTAATGTCAACAGTCACAGGAAGCTTGTAAAGGGAAATGGAAGATTATAAATATGTCCTTACAGTGTCTACACCAATGAATTGTTCAGACATACAGTTAAAATTTTGCATGAAATTATCTGCACTTATGACCATTGACAGGGTTTAAAGCAATGAGCAGCTATAAAATAAGTGTGACGTGGTCACACAGAAATCTCATCTCTTTATCTCCTAGCAAATGAGGGGTTGTAATCTGCAGCCCCACCAACCAAATTCCATAGTAAGCAGCATTCGGGACAGGCTATGTTCCTTTGTCCTTAAAGTGGTATTGTGATTGCCGGTCAGCACAAACACACTCTGTTTATAAAGAGATGTTTGGTGAGTGCTGTCTTGGCAACACTATCCAAATGGAGCAACTGTGAGTGTGGGCTGCCGTTAGTGTCTTTAGGTGTGAGCAGCATTGGTCCAGAGGCGTCTGCAGTATTTCCAGTTTAAACACGGCAGTGCCAGGGGCTGCATCGCCATCTGTGTGACAGGATGCTCGGACTTTGAAAGGCAAGAGAGGGGAGAAGTAGGAAAGGCCAAAAGAACAGAAGACTCACGTTGCCCAGCTCAAAGGAGTTAGCAAAATGGGCAGATAGATTTTCCCCCCACCTTATTTTTATTTATGGTCATTTAGGCTGTTGTTAAATTTTATTCCCGCTAAGCATAAATGATCAAATTCTCCCTTAAATGTTACATAGTGCAAATGATGCCACTGTCCAGCATCATATGAAAAGGATGTTGAAGGAGGAACAGGTGTCAGAACCAAACTTTAGAGAGCTACGCCTTCAGCTCCAGGTCCAAGTCAGGGCTGAGTTTGAAAAGTTCAGTATGTCAGAAAAGGAGCAAGAGAAAATGAGTTCTGTCCTTTCCCAGAAGTTGGGTACAGAATGAGAGAACATTCCGTAGGTTTTCCATGACGTGCGTGTATTCAAAACTCTTCTCCCAGCCCTGGCTCTCAGCAGATAAAAGGAAACCTTAATCAAACAATACTTGAAGAAAACCCAGAGAGAAGCCTCTGCTGCTTTAGTGTTGTCCATAACCCTTGAAATTCTGCATTGTCTGCAGAATCAGGAAATATTAACAACGTTCTAATTACGGAAAAGTTTTTCTCATCCTAAAAATATTTGTAAGCTTACTGTCTTGAAAGGTGGTCATGCGCTGCTCTGCTGCAGCGTAGTGAGTTCTGTGAAGACCCATCCCTGCCCCTGGGAGCCATCCATGGAGCGTGTGCCAAGCCCCAGCCGCTGCTTGCCTGAGGAGTGTGCCTTCGAAGCTGCCATCTGAAGTCTAGGCCTGTTCACATACTGGGTACTGCAGGGTCTTCTTGGAGTTAGCAACAACTCTGAAATTGTTCATGGCCATAATCTCATTTTAAACGCATTGCGGATCATCTGAGCAGCCTTCTTGTGACAGCCGCAAGCTTTTGCTGCTCACGTTATCTGCTTGTTTCTGGTCACTGAGAACAGTGCCTCATCGGAGGCTGGGTGTGTATTACATACAGGGCCTACCTTGGTAGGAGTAGGTGGCTTAGGGCAAGCGATACTGGACAGTGCATGGACCAGTTTGGAAGGTTGATAGTGCAAGTTGTCATGGAAATGGAGAGGCCGTGGAAAAGAGACTGAGACATAAAGGGAGACCTGATAAGAAGTGAAGCCATTAACGAAGGTGACGGAGATGGTGATAGTAGCGTAGACTTTGAGTGAACCCTGTGTGCGTTTGAGCCCTGGCTCTGTCACCCCCTTTTACACTGGGATCGGCTCCTCCGTCTGGCCTCCCGTATTTATCTGCAGTGCCTGGGGACGACAGTACTGCATCTCGGCAGCTCCAGCGGTTACTGGTACAACTGGCAGGAGCAGGGATGGCGGAGCTGGGGATAGACCAGGACTAGGGATCTGCCTGTGGAGGTGCCTCGTAAATGCCCAGAAGGAATACCAAGTTGGCAGTTTATGTGTGGGTTCACAGCTTTAAGAACAGGGAACCTGGTGTGGAGAATCGTCAAGCAATCTTGACTGGGATTAAGTGGAGGTAACAAGGCAGTAGACCATCTGCAAATGACCGGAACGTTTCTTCTGCGCCACAGGCAGGCATCCTCAAGGCCGTGCCCTTCTGCGCTGCATCTGCAAAGCAGCAGTCGCATTCCGAGCAATGGCAGTCCTGCAAGGGGGCAGGTGACTAACCTGGAAGCTCGCACCCAGGGTGTGAAGCTGACCTCTGAAGACATCAACGTAGATTTCATTCCCGAGAGTGAGCGTATTTTGGCCGAGCTGTGGTTCTCGGGGCTCAACGTTAGTCGGAAAAAGACAAAGTGAGCTCTGATTTGATGTCATTTGTCTTTCTCTGCAGAGGCGCAGCCATGGTGGGTGATAGTAACTACGCACCGTGCGAGGATTTTTATTGGCATTGCGATTTGCTTTGCTGCCTGGTACACTGTTGGCTTTAAACAGCGTCACTTTGTGTTAGCCTCTATGTGAAATTCCATCTCCGTTATCACCTACCATTCTAATAACTATTTTCAGGATCCTAACTTTCTCATTCTTTTTTTTTTTTTTTTTTTTTTTTTGCTGTTGCATGTCTAATGCTCTCCCTAAAACTAATCTTGGTGGCAAACAGGCATAACACAGTTGTCAGGGCACAGTACACTGGAAAATCATGCCTGTGGTAGAAACACTGCAGAGACGCGTAAGGAGTGGCCCTGCTTAGCTCTATATTTAACCCTCTGAGTGTCCAGAAAGGATGCTCTGTGGGCCACTGAAAGAGTCTGTCTTCTCTGTCCATTTTCTTTTGTTGTTGTTGGTTTTTTTACTTTTTGTTTCTTTTTTATATAATTTATTTTATTTTTCTTTTTTAAAAAGAAAACAAACTTTTTTATTTTACATACCAATCCCAGTTCCCTCTCCCTCTCCTCCTCCCATCCCTTCCATCTTCCCCCCTCCCCACCTCCATCCATTCCTCAGAGAGGGTGAGACACATTGCTCTGGGGAAGGTTCAGTGCCCTCCCTACTATATCTAGGAGCAAGGTATCTATCCAAAGAGAATAGGATCCCAAAAAGCCAGCATATGCAGTAGAGATAAGTCCTGGTGCCACTGCCAGTGGCCCCGCAGTCTGCCCCAGCCATACAACCCACATTCAGAGGGATTAGTTGGTCCTGTGCTTGCTCCTTCCTCGTTGGACTGGAGTTGGTGAGCTACCATTAGCTCAGGTAGACTGTTTCAGTGGGTGTCCCCATCATGGTGTTGACCTCTTTGCTCATATTCTCACTCCTCCCACTCTTCAACAGGACTTTGGGAACTCAGCTCCCAAACTCCAGCCCTGTTATCAACTCTTGGTATTTTAAGAGCCTTGCTAGATCTCCCAGTACACACAGTCACTTCTGTCTTAGAGTTTATGCTTAGAGTCCATTGAGATCCTGGACCAATACCTAAAGTGAAAAAGACACCCATTAAAAGTCAGGTCACAGAGAGAATGCAGGCAGAAGAGCATTGAACCTGTCTGGGGATTGACTTAAAGTCCTAGTGCCCAGACTGTACCTGTGATTGTGAAATTGTACCTACCCCCGCCGACGGGACTGGCCTCGCCTATCCTTGCTGTGGAAGGAAGGTGGATGCCCAAGAAGAGGGATGCCGAGGTTGAGATGTAGGACAGCAACAGACTGGGGGCCTCTGTGGACCTTCGTGTAAAGTGTTGGAGGTTTATTTTAATTGTGGTTGTCAGTCACTAGCAAATTTAGTTCTGGTCATCATGATTGTCCTTGACACCTTGGTTAACATTCTTTGGGATGAACATATTTTAGATAATGAAGTTATAGTTTGGTGAAGAGTCTTACACTATGTACGGCCTGTTCTGACTTTCCCAGGGACTTAAGTTATAGTGTTCTGTGTTTTGTTATTTTATGCAAGAACCAAAAATAAACAGTGTTAGGAACCTTCTAAGAATTCTGTATATAAATCAGCATGAGTAGGGAATGGTAGCAAAAACCTGTATCCTCAGCAGTTGAGAGACTGAAGCCAGAGGATCCTGAGTTCAAGGCCAGCCTGGGCTACATACAAATCCTATCTCAAAAAGAAAGGGGGAAAAAAAACAACATTCCAATCTATTCTTACATAAACTTCTCTGGTATTTTGAAAATGATGAACCCAATGCCATAGCTTAGAAATCTTGATGGTATTGAGCAAATCTAAATGAAGAATCTATATAACTGGAAAACGTATATATTTTATGGATTATTTGTTACAGTGCCAACAACTGGCTGTTGAGTTAAATCGATCACCTTCCTTAAAGAGAAAAAGAATTGAGGATGTGGTTAGAATGTGCCTATTGGAGGGCATTTGCTGTCAGGCACTGGCAAATACTGTACACAGAACACTGATCTCACTTTACCAACTGGATGGTAAAGAGCCCAAGTCTTTAAAATATGCATTTTGAACTGGAAACACCCACTCATTAGGTATTTTAACACAGGCCAAGTTAGCTATTCAAAGCCCAAAGTGGACCAGGGATACCTTTACGCAAGGCCTTGTATCTGAGTGAAGATTGATTTTATTGCGTAAAAACAAAATCAAAATCTCACAGGGGCTGCCACATGCTGACTGGTGATTAGAAATCACTTCAGCTCTGCCTGTGGGCAGAGATAAGGACACCTCTGTCTGCCCTGCCTTGGGGCCTCTTGATCTGAGGCTTTCAAGGCTCTCCCCACCCCCCACTGACCGTGGCTTTACTTTTCTGATGAGTTTAAAGACTCCCGTTCCTGACCTTCTCATCAAAGGACAATTTCTTCAAGACCCCGGAAGTTTAAACAAGAGGAGGACAGGAAGAAACTGGGAAGGGTGGGTGACCGAGTGCTCACAGAGATCTGTAAGCGCGGGGTACTGCTGAGACAGTCAGGACACTACTGTCTTCAGAGTGCAGCAGGCTAGGAACAAACTTTAAGCAGAATCTGTCACACACACCAACATTAGAAGACCCTATCATCACCGTATCTGTGCTGAGAGAACAGGCGTAAATAGATAGAGAGTTATTCAGAACTGTTGTCCAAACTTTTCGGTTTTAAGGGCCAGAGAGCTGGCTCGGCAGGTAAAAGGCATTTGTCTGACGACCTCAGTTCAGTTCCTTTTGACGGAAAACGTCTCGTGTTGATTACACGTTTGGTTTGTGGTTGCTGTCGTTTTGTTTTGGTTTTTGGATCCTTTCATTGTCAGGTTTAAGCCCTCACATGGTGTCATGATCCACAGTTTGAGAAGCTGTGGTACATTATACAGACTTCAAAAATCTCACGTATATTTATCAACTAACCAAGACGTATTTCTTTTAGGAAAATAATTGTAGAGTATGCCTAAGTCCAGGCTCTTAATGTGGACATTGGAGGGCCCAGGGCAAGGACACAGTGGGAACATACACCACATGTCTCAATGCTTGTCTTATCATTCAGACTGTCAAATGCAACCTGTATTCTGAAGATCTTTTCTTTTTTCATGACCAATATGTTGGAAAATGATTATGACGTCAAAACTAATGCAACCATTGGCTCACCTCTTCGCCAGCACAGTGCTGCTACACACCTGAGAAGGACTTTAACATGGATTAAGACAGATTTGTGAGCAGCTCAGCAGGGACCCTCAAGCCTACAGTCGAAGCAGAAGGGCATCACTTTATGGAAGGCTTGACTTGTGGGAAGTTTGAACTCATAGGAGAAAACTAAACAAAAACAATCAGCATTGGCTTGGGAATGAGTGTGTAGATGGACTGAACTATGGCAGGTGTGCCCTGTGGTATCAATAGACTCCACGCCACAGCCTTGTACACCAGTTTCAATTTTGATATAATAACATCATAAAAATCTGTTGCAAATAGTTTCAGTTTTGTTAGACTGAGCAGCAATATGAGGAGAGGACTGTGAATGCTGACCGAGTTCTGAGGCTAAGTCATGCCTGGCCAGCCTTTTGCATTCCTGACTGCCTTGCTAATATGAAGGCTGGAGATCCCTGACAAGGGGCTCGGTGGAACCAGTAACTGCACCATGGTTAAGCTGAGTGTTAGGTAGGAATTCCTGTAGCTGTTGTGGTCTACTGAAGCATCCTGTTGTGGCCTGCAGAAAGCCACCCCGTGTCAGAGTGTGCTGGAGTCAGAGGTAGGAAAAACTTCTCTCCCATTAATAGAACATTTGCTCAAGTCCTTGAGTGTTTCATGAGTTTCTCCTAAAAACACATCTTTATACATGCGCTCTTTCTTTCTTACTTTTACTCACACAAAACAAAGCCTTTGCTTTCTTCTTGTCTCCCTTGGGCAGAATTCAAAGTACCTTAGGAGTCACCTAAGAATAATGCATTTGTCCATTTGGAGAATTTTTGCATGAGAAAACAGTCAGACCTGGGGAAATTTGGGGTACACCTGGAACCAGATGTCACAAACCTCTTTAATGTTACTTCTGAAGACATCTTTAGTAATCATATTGTCTTAGGCCTTTGCTTTACAGATGAGGAAACTCAAGTTTGAAAAAAAAAAAACTGTAGGGCGCCCTCTTGGCAAATGCAAGATCTGAGCCTAGAACACAGCGTTTTGACTTCTAGTTGAAACACAGTGTACACGAACTGTCAGCTCTTTCCTGAGGAAGCCCACATCTGCCCACATTCCCAAACACGCCTATTATACTCTACAGCAATTATCCCAATAGTTAACACCATTTTAGTGATTTTTTTTTCCAGAATACTGTCTTTGCTTGTCAATTGCCTTGTTATTATTCAGTGAAGATCTTCCTGTGTTATTTTTCTTTCAAAGTTGTAAACCCTATAAGGGCAATTTTTCACATCAAAATTTCTGTGTATTCTTCTAGAGTTTTGGGTTTGGTTTGTGTTTTCTGCTTGTTTGGGAGCATCTCACAGTTCAATTTTGTCAACTCTCACTTACTCGGAGGGGTTAAGTCTGGTTTTTTTTTATATCTTTCCAAGCACTGGATAATAAGGTACAGTTCAAGCTGGCAGGCCAGTGACATAATTGCTCACATAGCAGCACTTCCAAGATTTTCAGAGGCATTCCTCTAAGATAAAACATGAATGTAAGTCCTAGAAATCTTAAATAAAAATAGAGGAAATGTCACAGAGAAAGAGAAAGACTGACACAGAGAGAAGAGGATATCCGTATATCCCATATGTGTATGTATATAGGGGGGAGAGCCCTGCCTGCAAGAGTTTTTAAAGCCTAGGTGCCCAGATTAAAATCATTTGGCTCCCTCTTCCCTGCCCACACCACCTGCAGATGTAAGGAGGTAGCCTGATTTGGATGTGGTTTGGGGGAGTCAGACAGTGTCAGCATGGACACACTAGAACAAGCAAAGGATCATAAGGTAGGTCAGAGTTTTCTTGTGTGGGTGATGCCAAGTGAAACACTGGAGATGTGTGTGAAATATAGAGTCAGAAACTAGAAGGATCAAGGGTCAGGGTCTCACAGCCAAGAAGATGTGTTATACGAGGCAGGGAGGATCTAGGAACAGCGTATGATCTTTCTGTTACTATGCTCGCTGAGTCAACTTGGATTGCTTGCAGGGTCCTATGTTGTATACACTAGAGGAAATGGATGGTTGGATGGATGAAGAGAGAGAAAGAGAGAGAGAGACTACATTTATTATGTAATTCATGAGTGATATATGTTCATTTTTTTGGAATATTTAGTGATTTCACATCAGCCTCCTAATGGTTTAGTAGCCCTTATTCAAAATGTTAGTAACCAGATGTTCCAGATTTCTAAATTTGCATAAACTTCATGGCTGAACCTCTCTAACCTCAAAGTTTAGAATGCTCCAAAGCCTGAAACTTTTTGTATATAATGTTGGTCAGCAAAACGTTTTGATTTCTGAGCATTTTGGATTCCAGATACTCAAAATCAGGGGCTCAACATGTAAATACACTGACTGCTTCAGGATATCGTGTTCCTCCGTGAGAGGGAGGACCAGGACATCCCTCTCCATGAGGCCCATCTTAGGGCCAGAATGACACCTTCAGTACTCAATGTGAGAGTATTAAATTAGTATTTAAGGCAGTGATAGTTCTCATCAAGCATTAAAAATAATAATAATAATAATAATAATAATAATAATAATAAACTAGGTAGAATTTGATCCTTAAACAATTAGTACCGGAGACGACCCTACAGGAAAACTGGGAATGCTGGGACCACCCTGCAAGCCCAGCAGGCTGACACAGAAAGATCACCATCAATTGAAGACCTTCTTGGACTACACTGAAAAACCCTGCCTCCGAAAAAACATGCCCCTGAAGTCTCTTCTCTCCTAGCTTTCCCTGTGGCCATGAGAGTCAGCCTCATGTGCTGCTTTCCCCCTAAAGTCAAGGATATTGGAGAAATATGCATAGGCCCCGACCCTTCCAAAGAGAAAATCAAAGTAAGCAGCCGAGGGCTGACGTGCCTGTGTTCTGAGCTGAATTCGGAAAGAGGTCTTTGATTTTGACATCGTTAATATTTCATCTGTGTCAAGGTAGTAGTGAAAGGCCTTACTTGATTTTCGGCAGTAGAGGTAATTGCACTGGGATTTAAAGGTTAAATGAATGGGTCAAGGTGGGGGGATCAATTAAATTAGGCCCACTTTGGTCATTTAGGCAGGAAGAAATCAGAATATGACTGTTGGAAACCAGAGTATGAGACCCAGGGCTGTCTCTCCGGAAGCCAGAGTTGTAACAGGCAAAGGAGACAGTCTGCCCACATGCCAAGCAGCAGCCCCACAGGATGGCAATGGCTCTGAGCATAAACAAAGGGTAAGGAACTGAAAACAGAGGAGAGCTGGGGAACTGAGTGAGCCAAAGGGGCCTGGGGGCCGAGTCAGTACATGGGGCCGTTTAGATCTCAGCTCTCTCCATCTCCCAACGGGCATGTTATTTACATTCTCTGGACTCCAGTGTCCTGTCTGGAAAAACAGAGATAGCAGTACCCACAGTGAGCGGACGAGATGCTACCCTAAAACCTTTCGTGAGAATTAAACGATCCTGGTTTCTAATGTACGGTATTTTAATAAATATTGACTTTTGTACCAATGAGGATTAAAACTATATAGGGTTCTCATGGGGGTGTTGAAAGGGTAAAATCCAATAACGTACATAGCATGTATGACTACTTAGCAATGGTAATTAATCAATGGAGAACTCTTAATAAGGGAAGGGGCAAAAGTCTTCTTTACCAACGGGAAAGCAACAACCAACTGCCACAGGGGTGAAAAACAGGCCTGCGGCAGTCACGCTGAAAGACCCAGCATGGCTAGGAAGCCTCCGATTGGGAGGTAGGGAACACAGAAAGAAGAGTGGATTGAAAAAAACGCTCGCTGTAGCCAGAAGTCACCAGTCACAAACTTACGCAGCTGTGATAAGACACTAATTCTTCAGTCCAGACAGCGTCTGACTAAAGTAAGACTTATTTGAGTGAATGTCGAATCTCTAAAGATGTAGAGACAGAATCATTGCATCCATTTCTAAATGGAGAAAGAGAAGTGTTTGACCAAGGTTCAAGTTCAGATTCCTGGCAGGGATAAAGAAATCACATCCATGTTTGCCATAGACTGATAGGCAAGGAGAATGGTTGTTCGAGATGATCAGGCATCTATCTGACCCCCAAGTTTCCCTCCCAAGACAAAACCAGTGACATGGAGAAATCCAAACTGTGAGTGAGTGGAGTGAGGGAATAATTACACATGTGTGCAAACACACACACACACACACACATCTACCTTTCAGTCCTATTGAAGTCTTGAATTCCAACATTCAACCAAGTTATAGTTTAGGTCTGGAGTTATTATGGGTGGGAGGGGCTCACAGAGGAAGAGAGGAAGTGAGAGACAAAGAGACCGAGACAATTAAGTATTGGCCTTCAGATTTTCAGCCCCCATAGCCTCTGTTCAATATAATTTTAAATGTGTGCTAGTTAGCATGTGCTTTACATGGCATAACATGCTAGTTAGGACTGGCAAATTTTTGGTAGGCTCTGCTTCTCATTTAGATTTTTTTGGTTTTGGTTTTGGTTTTGGAGATCATATTCACATTTATGCCAGAGAAAAAACACAGCCAGCATAATATAAACTGAGTTTTTTCTGGAAATCTGGTGTCAACATCATGCAGAAGTGCTGAAGTAGAGAAACCTAATACTGACCATGGGAACGTTTCACCTTTCAGAGTATCTTCTCTGGCATGTGTCTTTCTTTGGAATGATGCTCTGACTTAGCTTCCTGGGGAAGGAATCTTGGCTCTCTTTGGATGGTCAGTGTGGGACTAATTATGGTTGGGGTTCTCAGTAGAGGTGGGAATAGAGAAGAGGTAGGGCAGAGGATGCTGTCCATAGCTAGGGACCACAGTTTCTCTCAAGGTGTCCCCCCCAGCACTGGGGACATAACTCAGCATTGGCGTGTCTGTTTGACGTGTTGAAAGTCTTTGGTCAGTCCCCAGCAGTGAAACACAAAGTATCATCAACCACCTGTAACATTTGTGCGGTAAGCCCTCCTGGGTTGTCTTTACTCTCTCAATTACTCTCTCAATTACCATTGCGTGTTCCTACCCTCCCTTCACTGGAGTCCCTGAACATGATGGATAGCTCTGGACATGTAAGCCTTTACCTATCTATATGTAATAAGAGAGAAAGCTTAAATTCACACTTGTGAGCCACTATCTGAATGAAATATATATACATTTCATTCCTATATTGGAGGTGGCTCTGCTAAAAGAGATGTCTGTGGCAATTTCTCTGAGTTCTCCAGAGTCAGGAAGGAAGGAAGGAAGGAAGGAAGGAAGGAAGGAAGGAAGGAAGGAAGGAAGGAAGGAAGGAAGGAAGGAAGGAAGGCAGGCAAGCAGGCTGCTTTAAGCTGTATTGGTATTCTAGATGCTAATGAAAACAGCTGTAAGTGTTTTGTTAAAATGAGATTGTTCTGTGGATTCTTTGATCAACAACAAAACATTATAAACTCTTCTCCAGGGATATATGCACTAAGCCACCACATTCTATATGTTTCTATCAAAGTCAAATTTAAGATAAAGCATCTATAAGAGGTAAAAATAGAGTAGAAATCACAATAGGGCAAAGAAAATGTGTTCTTATGATCCATTAACATCTGTTAAAGTAACACAACCCAGCCAATCTCTGTTCAACAATTTATCTGCTCACCTCAGGAATTACGTGTGCTCCCTGAAGGCATCTTCAGGCAGACCTATGTGGTAAGAAAGGGGCTTACACAGGAACCCCACCGTCCCATTTGATTGATGAGGTTTTCAGAAGGAAGGATGTCACCTAGGGATTAAGTGTTGTCTGTGCCGAGTTTGGCGGAATAATTCCATGTGAGCATGCTTTGAGTGCGCGTGATGTGCCATCTAGTGGTTAAGCAAGCATAATCTTAATGAAAAATAAAATGCAAAGCCCTGTGCCCGACCTTTGTTACCCCATATTCCTGCCCCTTGTTAGTTAGCAGCAGAGATTATTTGGCAAAAATCTATTATTTGGGAAAGGAAAACACTGTTTTCCCAGAATTTATACATTGAACAGAGACTTGGGGCAGGGAGGGCACACTGATACCACCACAATAGTTACATAAGCCAAAAATTGCAAGCTTATAATGTTCATATGTGTTTTGTTTGACACAGAGAACTCTCTCCCGTTCCACGTTTTAGGAATAGGATTCACATCTACAGCATAGTGCACAGACCTCCAGGACACAGCTTACCCCGTGTGCACATGCATACATTTTATGTATTGCTAACCCATGCGACCACTACCCAGATGAGGACGTGAATGTTTCCGGTACAGCATCAGCCTCCCTCTTCCCCTGCCCTGACCAGTCCACGCTGAGAGGAGAGGCGGCTGCTCTTCTGGAATCTGTCACCGTGGGTTTATAATGGCACCACACAGTACATCTTTCTGGGCCTAACCTTTCAGAAAAAATAAGGTCCTGTCATCGCCATTTTAATAGCTTGTCCAAAAGAGGGGCAGTTTGCTCAGGGCAGTCTAAGTTGGCTGTTTCTCAGGGTCCAGGTGTCAATGTTAGCTGTCTCCGGTGGCTTTCCTTACTAAGCTCCCGTGGAGCTGTCTGCCAGTTGTGTTCTCCCAAGTGCCTCTGCAAGCCGCCAAGCCAGCTTTCGAAGAAATCGCGTTTTTTTGGAGTGTCACCTCTGAAACATCAACGACTGTCGCGGCAAGGCTGGTGCATACTACAGTGGCTTTTCTGAAATGAATGTGAGGGCTATGTCACCAGCCGCTGCTCAAATTAAGTCATGTGCGGCCTTGGTGAGACAGGCTCCCAACCTGCGGCCAGTTAGATCCCACTTCATGCCGTGCAGGATGACACTGTTGATGTGGCTGCTGGTGCAGATCCTCTTTCTGTCCAAACTCAAGGAAACTTAGTGTGGGCGTGTCTGTACCCTATGCATACACTCTTGGTTTCAACAGCTCATTCAGGACTGCAGTGTGTCTCATGTTCTGTCTTCAGTCTCGCCATACTAATTATCTCCCCCAAACAATTTAGAGTAAACGTATATGCAAAGATCCTCAGAACAGTAGTATGAGATTGAATTTAATAACTCACTCTAAGTAGGATTATACTTTATGTATACTGATGTATTAATACTGGAATGGATATCAGGAAATCTATTAAAATAATGCATCACATCAATAGTTCAAGTAGGCATAAGCCTAATTATTTCCATGGCACCGAAGACATTTGATAATGTCCAATTCTCCATTGCTGGGTTTTAAAAATGAACTTATTATAATTTTAATGCTCTTCTATGAGCATTTTAATAAACAACAGCTACTTCCTTTAAAATGAGGAACACACTGTGGGAGTTCGCCTTAGCTTTATTTTTAGGAGTTCTGATCACTAACTATGTCAAGAAATGAAATATTTCTATTTCAGATATTTTTATGTACCAATCTATAAGTATTTTTAAAATAGCAAACAATGAAAATATCATCTGATGAAAAATAGCTAACAAATTATTTTTATCTCTATTTCAGAAATTATAAAGTAAATCAAAGAAGTGTGTTTCTATTTCTATTCTTTTTCTTTTTTTTTGTATTTAGGTCTCTCTCTCACACTTTGAGTGAGTAACCATGTAACTACGACTAAGTTACTTCCCTGGCGCTGTAACATATTTCAGGAATTTTTAATGATGGAAGAAAAAATAATCATGGGGGGCACAGGGAGGGAGAGAGAGAAGGGAAGGAGAATATTAAACCTCATAGGATGTCCTTTGGTGAATCACAAAATTTTATATTTTCTTTACATTCTTCTATTCTTCTGAAATTAGGATGAATACTTTTTAGAAATGCTAGTTAATTCTAAGGAAAGGTGCGTTGAAATAACATCTATATTGCTGCCGTGTTTGTGGTAAGTGGCCCTGGTCTCTTGAAAGGTGACTTTGCAGACGAGGGACCATTGGGTCTAAAGAAGACTCAGTGCCTCAGCCGTGGGGGAGGGATCCACACACCTCACATTTGCTATTTCCAGCTGTGTTCAGAACGCCTGGCAGTAACATGTTTGCCAGAGGTCTGCCTAGTGACTCTTGGGTTGGTTTATCTAGCAACCAAGTTAAACAAGCACGAGCGATGTCTGGGTAATACCAATACTTTGACTAGAAAGCTCGCTCTGCTTCTTGACATATATCCTATCCACCCCAGCGCTAGGTGTCGTTGAATTTGAACAGAAACTCAAGGTGGGGAGCACCCTTAGTGGGGAGCACCCTTGGTGGGGAGCAGCCTCGGTGGGGAGCAGCCTCGGTGGGGAGCATCCTCGGTGGGGAGCACCCTCGGTGGGGAGCACCCTCGGTGGGGAGCATCCTTGGGTCTATTTTGCATTGTTTTCCCTTGAACTCTTGTGCCACTTGTGACAGTAAATATCCTTTGTTAAAGGGTGTGTTTTAACCTCTCTGAAAACTCTTATTATGCTGTTTGTTTAAATTCCCTCTGTATTTTCCTTCTGACCTCATGTGAGTGGCTCCTACCTTACATCCAAGAGCAGTTCCCCCCCTTAGCTTCTTGGTACCTGCGCATACGGCCCCACCCCTACAGTCTGATTGGTCCCAAGCACAGTGCTGCAGTTGTGGTTGGACCGTGGAGCCAGGAGACAACTGAGGGGAGGAAAGTAGGAGTGATCCCAAAGTCACATGGGAAAGGGAGTGTCATGTGACTCTGTGACACAGCAGGGGTCCAGAAGGCAAGTCCTTCTCCAAGGACTAGAGAGCATCACAGAACAACCACAGCAGAGCCCTGTAACCAGGCTTCATGCATCTGTCCCTCGCGGTTGCCCCCTGCTGGGTCTTGTGGCAAATTATAGAACCAATTGCTCTTTTTTATCAAGTACGTACTCCAAGGCACTGTTAAAACTAAATACATTTATTATACACTCTTATTTTTTGTTAAAAACAAATCTGTCAAATACTCATATCAGGGTATCACTTCCAAATGATGTCTTTCAATTGTCATTTTTTTCCCAGGGGAAGAATTAGAAAATTAAGAGCCCTCTAATGGAGCCCCAAGCAGACGCAAGCCTGACTGGCTCTCATGCATATTCTAATTGCTGCTGTGTGCATCCGGAGCTCCGCACCGAGCTAACGTTTAAGAGTTCACCCTATTTCTTTCTTGCTATATAATATTGGGTGGTGTTTCTCACACTATAGAAAGAAAGAAAAAACAACTTGAAGACAATGTGGGCCTTTTAAATTAGTTGTTCGCGAGAGAAGTAAATCCAAATGATGAATGAAATTCATAGAGGAAACAATGCGTGAAAGGAAGGGAAGGAGAAGTCAAGGCTTTTGCTTCTATGTGTAGAGCCAAAAGGTCTGTGCTAGAACAGATACTTGTTTGAGCCCAAACTTTTATTTTAAGATTTCTTATACTACACACACACACACACACACACACACACACATATGCAAAGATGTTCTGCCTACATGTATGGCAACAGAGCAGAAGATGGCACCAGATCTCATTACAGATGGTTGTGAGTCACCATGTGGTTGCTGGGAATTGAACTCAGGACCTCTAGAAGAGCAGCCAGTGCTCTTAACCTCTGAGCCATTTCTCCAGCCCAGAGCCTTAACTCTTAGAAGCAATATTTATAATAGCCAAAGGATGGAAGCAAGCCAGGTGTCTGCTGATATAGAAACAAAGTATGGTATGTACATACACTTCACTAGGAAAGAAATCCTCATGCTTGTTGCAAAATGGATAAACCTTAGGGTTGGTAGAAGGAACCAATCACCCTTTCTTCATGATTCCACAAACAGTTCATAGAGGCAGAAAATAGAAGTTGCTTGGGACAGAGGGTAGAGAGCTACTCCATTTTTCAAGTGTTCTGGGAGTGGGCGGTGGTGGTTTACAGAGGTGTGTGGAATTGCACAACGCCAGTGGAGTGCAGACTTCACTGACAGAATCGCTGCAGTTCACACTCTCAGGGCACGGTTGCAAGGGGCGGCTCCTCAGTACCTGGTAACTCCCAAGCTGTCTGCACAGGAAGGGAGGGGGCCGCTGGGGGAGACTGTTGACCTGCGCTCCCTGGAAACTGCTAGGGCTCCTTTAGAACAGAGTGACATGCTGTGTTCAGTAATGGCCTTCTTCTCCTCCTCAGGGTGTTAAACACCACGTTGTTTGAAAGTTGGGAGATCGTCGGACCCTTCCCTTCCTGGTGGGTTTTTAACCTGCTGCTGTTGCTACTACAAGGGCTGAACTGCTTCTGGTCTTACTTGATTGTAAAAATAGCCTGCAAAGCTGTTTCTAAAGGCAAGGTAAGCTAAACTCACTCTCTCCGAGATGTCCCAGAAATGTCAGGGTATTTTTGGCTCCTTTGAAATCACGTATTTCTGATTTCACTGAAATCAGTGTTATTCCTTCCAAAAACCACCTTGAAACACAAACCAAATTATTTTCTTCCCATTTGGTTCATTTCTAAAGTTTCTCTGTTGCTTTGTGGTTGCTGAAACCCAGAATTTACAATTTTAGGTTTAATGACGACGTACTATCTGTTTTGCTTTTTTTCCCCCTCTCTCCACCTTGGACTTTCTCTGGTTATTTACCGTGAACAGAAATTTAATTTAATAATGTATTTGTTTTCGTGAAAGGATTGCTTAATGTCACGTGCACATTTTTAAGTAGACCTTTCTCTCCAGTGGAAGAATAAATACATTCATGACTTCTCCAACAAAATTGACTCGTCTCTGTTTTAAAATGGAACCATGGGGCTGACTTAAATAAGTCTTCCTGAGAGCCAGCCCCTTTGCCTAGAGCAGCAACGCTTCCAGATCGTTGTCCATGATGTTTTCTTATTTCATGTTTTGTTCTCTTCCTCCTGCCACCCTGGAAGGCTGGGAAGTGGAACCCTTTACATGTAAGTTTCTTGTCTTCTCTCTTACTGTCCTGGGTGACACTTGCCTGCTGGAGGGGTGCTTATGGGCTTCGTTCCATGCTTGTTCTTCCATCTAACCAGCTGGCACTCTTGGAAGCTTCGTGGCAGCCATAGTTTCCGCGAACTACAAAAGATACCGGGGGGAGTTCTGTCATTGCCCCTTTGTGTGAGCGTGTAAAATCCTGCTGGTCCCCACAGGAAGGGGGAGATTTTTTTCTACTGGTGCCTAACATGTTGGCTAAGAGACTAAAACAGTGTGAAGTGGGAGAAACAGAACCTGTGAAGTGGGAGAAACAGAACCAGCTTATCCATGTGGTACGGAAAGGAGACCTGAGCTACAGGTGTCCCGATCTTCAGAAAACAGAGTAGCATTTGACCCTCTGTCCTCAGTGAGGGAGGTCCACAGAATCGGCACCCTCCTTGGGAGACATCCGGGCAATTTGTCATGATCTAAACTATTTTGATCGGCTAAGTTCTTAGGAGAGAAAGTTCATTTTTTTTTCTTTCTCTTGTGGCTTATTCTTTAGAATGAACTCATGTTGCTTTTGAAATTTTTCTGGTCCTCATTTGGACACAAATTAAATCCCCGTGCATAGCACTGGGAATATGATAATAACTAAAGGTGACGGGTGCGCTAGATTAGATTATTTGTCTCCTTAGAGTATCGCCGTTCCCACCAGCCCCGCCCTCTCCCCTCTAGCTGCTAGTCCTTCATCTCCATGAAGAAATCATCACTAATTACGTTCCACAGCGTTGGCTTCAGGGTTTTCTCCCTGCCGTTCCTGCTCTCACCTAACGCAGTGAGACTGCCCCTGTCCGTGGGCTCTTCCTGTGGGTTATTTTTAGACATTCTAAATTGTCCTTTTTCTTCGACAGTATCATAACTGTGGATTTTTTCCAAATGGAATTTAAAATAACCTTACTAGGCAGGCAAATGAATCCTGTCTGCATCTAGAGCCCTCTATTCGCTCCTTGATCCGGTACTAATAGACTTGATATGGTGGCGCTTTGCTGCAGTACTGACTATGGTTCGTGCCTTTTAAGTTGAAATGTTCTCAGCCCCCCAGTCATTTGTGGCCTCAGTGCCTAAGTTTGTTGTTGTTCTGTTTCGGGGTGAGACTGTCTCTGTGAGCTCAGTCTCGCCTCAGAGGGCTCTGATCTGAGGATCATGTGTGTATGCTGTTCAGCCCACCCCTGGTTGGAGCGGAACGATAGTTCTCAGCTTTTGCTTTCTCCCGGCCTACCAGTGATGACGTCCTCACTCCCTCATGGCTTCCGGGTAGTAGACTCCACAGCTCTCGGGTTGACGGTGGTGAGGAGAGGATCCAATATGAAAGTCCCCCAGGAATTCTAAGACAACTTCCAGAGGCTCTGAGAGTCTGTCCATCCAGCCCCCCAGGGAGTCGCTGGAAACCAAGCTGGGAAGATTCCCATGAAGCCAGGCCAACAGGATCCTCTGGCCTTCCAGCTCAATCATGTGAAGGAAGCTGAGTGTGTGGGTGGATACCTAGAATCCCAGCACCCAGGAGGCTAAAGTAGAATTGCTACAAAGTCTGGGCTACACAATGAGGTGGGGTATTGAAATAAAAATTGACTAATTAAGTAAACGGTACACTTGCTTACAGATCTTAAG
This sequence comes from Myodes glareolus, assembly GCF_982192425.1. NCBI lineage: Eukaryota > Metazoa > Chordata > Mammalia > Rodentia > Cricetidae > Myodes > Myodes glareolus. Next base: position 50,189,096 of record NC_142046.1, read on the forward strand.
ACCCTCTAGGTTTCCATGCTGGCTAAAATGTAGACCTGCAGAGAAGGGGATTCCAATTATTTGTTTTAAAATCAATATAGTGTTTCCTTGCTACATAGTGATAATGGTGTCTATGCTACTAGAATGTTGCTTTAGGAATTGGATACAAATAAGTCTATTTATTCACTAATAACCATATTCCATACATAGTAGGAGTTTTTCACACGTCATGTTAACATATAGATATGTGTCTTATTTTCCTGTCCTCATTACTTAATAAAACTGAGTGGAAAATTGAAGAAACTGGCACATAATAAAGAATTTTTGAGGATCTGGCCAATAGATTTCTTCCTGGCAAAAGTTGAGACCCTATCTCGTCTAGAGAGTCTTTAGAATGTCATCTGGTGACATTTGTTATTATGTCACATCTGAAACAAATTTCAAAGTCATTTTAGCAAAGAAGAAAGGGAAATTAAATATAAAACAATGAATTACGGTGCCAGACAGCAATGATTTGCTTTTAATGATTTGAGCGATTGTGTGTATATCTCTGTTATCATGGTAATTGAGAGTTAACCTTAAGTAATTGTCAAGGAGAATATGGTTATCAGTGGATAAATTGACTCATTTGTACCCTGTTCCTAAAGTGACATTCTAGTAGTACAGATACCGCTATCACTATGGGTAAGAATGGGATTCATGGTCTAGACATTCTCTATGGTGGAGGATACAGACTGTGGTGTCTAAATCCACTTACATCCTTCACAACCTGCTGTGTCACACACATTAAATCCCTCCGGGGAAGAGTACACACTATCGTGGCAGAGTGCCCCCCTCTTTGTTGTTTGTAACATGTGATTAAGTTCATCCTCCTGGGAGGTTGCATGAGCTGTGGGGCATGCGCTACCCTGCCGGTCCTCGGTCCGTGGAGCTGGTTTCACTCCCGCTCTTGTGTTGCGCAGGTATCCAAGGATGACCGGAGTGATATTGAATCCAGCTCGGATGATGAGGACTCAGAGCGTCCAGGGAAGAAACCGCACACTTCGACAACCACCAACGGAACCAGTGGTACCAACGGATATCTCCTGACTGGTCCATGCTCCATGGATGATTAACTACCCAAAACTATACGTCCTCAACAAAGTGAACTGTTTGTTCCTGGAAGTATTTAATAAGTTGCAAATGCAGTTCCTTTCCTGATATCTCATCACCAGAGACAAAAAAAAAAATTAGGATTCTCAAAGCATTCTGAATAGTGTACTGCCATGTGTCCTGTCTGTGAATGAAGAAGAAATCCCATTCTATGTAGGCATGCTGTATGTAACTGACACAAGGGAACAATATTTGCATTTGTCTTAGAATGTTATTTATTTTTTTATTTGTTTGTAAACCTGTGGACAGTCGAGGACCCCCTCACCCCTTTTCCTCTGGGCTCGTGACGGGCCGTGAAGGAGATGCTCCATCCATTCTACCTGCTTCTCATGCTGTAGCCCCGCGTGCTGTGAGCATCAGCACAGCTTACTTCCTCGTTTAGAGCAAGTCAAACCCCATGCAAGGTCCCCACACAGCTCCCAGTAGGTTGGCTTTCCTTCTGTTCTGCACCCATTTTGTAATTGCCCATATATAGTCAGTGACTGTTGTCCCGTGGGAGTCTCCACAGGACGAACTCAGTGTTTTAGTTATCACTCCCTGTGGTCAATTAGCAGTTCAAATGAAAGAAGATAGCTCTTAGGGGACTTTGGAATTTTATATGAAATTGCTTTGGGATAGTTTGTCTCTTGCGTACCAATATGTGATTTCTTTAGTGTGGTAGATGGTCGGGAGTTGACCTTGTGGGTAACCAAGTTATTTTGCTCTCCAGTGAGGCCAGTGTTCTGATTCTGAGACAATGTCACTTGCTTCAGCTCACAGACACAAAGGGACCCACATACTGGGGACTTGCTCTGTGTTCTGGGAATCACATAAGGATAGCAACTGACTTCAACCAGGTCTTTTCCAGAATTCCTACTGTATTAGCCCAGTCTTCTGTCTTGCCCTGAAAAAAAAAAATAGAAGCCAAGAATGTTTTGAGGCAGAAAAAGAGAATGAGTCTTTTAAGAGTTGGCAAAGCTACCTTCTGTGCAAAGCGCCTTACCACCGCCAGCTCTCAAGAGAAAGCCCTCCCTAGTGTTAGACTTGTGGGAGAAAGACCTTTACCCTTTGCCTTCCTCCTTAAATGCATCCCACAATGACTTTCTTGTTGCTTAAAGCATCAGGCTTGCACTGCAAGGCTGTTTTATTTACCTCTTTGAAGACTCATGGGGGCTCCTAAGAATTTTTACTCAAGTGGAGCTATTTCCAGAAAAACGGCAAAAATTCTCCTAGACAATGGCAGTGACAGCCGTGAGGGAAGTTACCAAAGAGTAGTTCAGGCATGCTCCCCCTCCCCCCCCCCCCCGCCCAGGCCACTGTCATTGGCATGTGGCTTCGAAAACCCCATGGATGAGCCAAGGATTTTTATCTCATCTCGTCTTTAGTAAAAAGAGAGTCAAACGGTAATACAAATACTCCTAAGTCAAGCATCACCTAAAACAGGAGTCCAAAAAATAAGGGCACTGAGTAGCCAAAAGCAAAATGCTGCAGGGCCTGTCATTGTCCTGCCCAGAGCCACCCATAGTTCACTTGATGTTTTTTTATATTAAATCTTTATACCCTTACTCTGAAACCTGTGAGTGACTAGGTAAGAGAAAATTCCCGAAGAACTCTCACTGCAATGCTAGATCTTTCCCCCACTCAATTACAAAACAGTATTTTCTGGTATGGTCCAGATCATCATTTTAAAAGCTTGGGAAGCATGTTGCTGTAGAAGACAGTGCAACCGATTGTGCGTTTTGAGCCTGGCTGATTTATTCGCCAAAACAGGTATATGTCTGAGAGTGAAACTTGGAAGTGTTTGCGTTTATGAGATCAGTGATAAGACACCAAAGGTATTGTTAGTAATCAGAGCATTTGCTCCAATGCAAATGGGTGAAAAACATTAGCAGTGTTGAAGGGTGAGCCTTTCTCATCACCTTAGCTAGGGAGCATGCCCACCTTGCTTTAAGATCTGGGCACATCCTCCCAGGGCTGAGATGAGCTGGAGGGCCCCCGTGTATTTGAATTTGAACCAGGTGACCCTATTTTGCACAGAAGAATTTTAAGGTCAGTTTGTCAATTCAGAGGAGGTATGTACAATGAAGTTATTCTGCCCGTGTCAAAGGCAGTTCTAAACCTACTAGGCTGGGGACGTGTTTTCTGATCCCATTAGCTTGACTCGTTCTTCTGTGTGTCTACAAATTTTTGTTTCGTTTTCATTCTTGAGAAAATAATTCTGTTCGGTGAATCAAAGTGGAGTTTGTAGGCTTTTCCCGGAATAGAATATTATTTTCTCTGCTTCCTGTCCTCCCTTCATGACCAGATAAGACTGAGAACGGGCACTGTGTAAGGACTCTTGTCCACCTGTGCCAGGCCATAGCTTTCAGAAGTGTGATTTGTAAATCCAGCTATAGGTTAGTTCCGAGTGGTGTTCTTCTTAATTAGCTTAGCCTGTGGTGATGTCCCCTTCTGGTTGCATTCAGATTTCCCAGGGTACCAAGGTGTGTGTAGGAAGGACTCTAGAAAATGTGACTTTTGATCTCCAATGTTATAGCTTACCTAGATTTAGTGGGGGGAACATGGGAAATCAAGTAGAATTTGGCCTTGAGTCAATAAATGCTGTGTGTGGTTTATGTGTGTATATGTACGTTTCTCCAAAAACCAGTAAAACCAAGTTATTACTGATTCATCTTTACCCATATTCTTTTCATTAAAAAAAAATCCCTTCACATGTACTCTAGAAGCTTCCCTTCTCCTTTGTTTTGCTTCCCACCTGCTGAGAGTAGCAAAACCCTTTCAGCCTCTTGTCCACAGAGCTCCTCGAGACAGAACCCAGGTCCTACAGCACCTGCTGTCTCACAGACGCCAAGCCCAGCTCTCTGTCCCCAATCCAGTCCTGTGGATGTCGAGAGGAGAGGAGCAGCCACAAGTATCAGTATTGTGGGTCGGTCGTAAAAACACAGATCATTGCCATTTAACCCCAGGGTTCTAAAGCTGCTGAACTTCCAGACCAAGGATGTCCCCCATCCCCCTCTGATTGTGCTGCTGGCAACTAACAGAGATGAATAAGGTAGACGAGAGGCAGGGAGCAAGCAAAGCTAGGTCAGCTCTTCAGTCCCTATGATGGGTGAGTCTCACAGTGTCAACTTTCCATCTGAACACAGCCATGTACTCAGACACAGCACTGGGCTCAAGGATGGGCAGCATGTGCTACCATGGTCCCAAAAGATAAGACACTGAGAGGCCATGCTGTCTGCTTGTATGTAAGTACACTCAGTGACGTTCACAGAATGACAAAATCAGTTAAGGACACACTTCTCAGAACGTGTCCCTGTTAAGGGGCATGTGACTATACTTGGTAGAGTGTGAGTTTGAGCAAACTGATTGCCTTCCTGCATCTTAGAGAGAAGGGCTCTGAGTCTTCCATCTTGCATTTAAATCTCATTGTTATTTGGGATAAGTTAGCATGAGACTGTGCTGTAGTCTGCCTGTTAAAAATGACTTCATTGTAGTTTGCCTATGTCTTTGCTGACAAGTTCTGAGAAAATGGATGGCACCCTTGATTGTCTCCCACCCATTCATCTTGTATTAGTAATCATTTGGGTGGAAATTAATGACAAAGTTGCCCAGATAGTTGAGTATTTTTCTTAATTTGAAGTGTAAAAATTATACAGAATTACTCCAAAGGTATCGATAGGTCCATTGATCAGTCTGGGAGACGACGTCATATCCAGAGAGGTTTCAACACCTTTGGGAATAAAAAGCTAAGTGTTCACATTTTATGTGGCATCTATGGCCTTACGGCTGTCTCTCTCGCTTCCTTTCTTGTCTTTGACTTGTTCCTGCTTAGTAAATAAGGAACCATGGCCCTGAAATGTTTCTAGCATCCGAATGAGAAAAAGATGAAGTGAGGTAAAAGTCAGCCTGAAAGGAAAGTGATGGCGTGGCTCTTTGGGGTTCTTGTGCAGAAAGACATGAGGAGCACTCCACATGACCTCAAGTGTGTTGTCCCTGCCAGGAATGACCGCAGACTTCTAAGACATTCTCCTCACACTCTTCTTCCCAATATCAGCTTCCCTTGCTGAGTTGAAATTGTGCCGTTTCCCAAATGCTATAGGCTAATTAGCAGTATTCTACCAATCACATTTTAGCTCTACAAATCTAGGGGCCAAAGGAGAGCCCCGTGGTTTGCCTGTGCGAACATAGCACCAACCCGCCCCAAGGGGGCGCCAAGCAGATGCGAAGGAGCCCTGACTACAGCTGTTGAAACCCCTGTAACCAGTACTCAAAGGTCGCCAGTTTTCCTCAAGAAAATTGTAATGAAGTACATAAATCATCATAAGTAATGAAATCTGTAGGCACCGCAAGGAGGACCTTGGCCTCTTGCATGGTCTTGTGACTTGAATTTAACCAGAGCCTTTGAAATGAATGCATTGGCAGATGGGTACACTGAGGCCTCACCAACTCTAAGAAGTGAAAAAGGCCTCTGCCACCGGATGGCATATGGCATCTGTACGGGACTGGGTATTTTCAGGATTGCCGGGAAGTGATGAGAGGGCTCCATTAGCCTAGAGCTGGTCCCACTTTATCTCATTCACTTAACCGCCCTTTAGCCTTCTGCAGCTCTGGTAAGAGAAAGCCAAATGCTAGTGTGTTTCTGCTTTCAGCTTACCAGTGACCGTTAGAGCAGCTCTTCTCACCCCTGCTTCTGTGTCCGGGCCCATTTTCCTGGGAGGAAAAACATTCAAAGGTGTGCCCGTGTTTCCTTAGCACAGGTCTATGGATGCTTGCCTTCCTGTACTGTGAGCTGCCTGGGAACCGAGGTACGGCGTCGGTCTTCATGGTTTCTGTGTTCAGTGAAAAAGTTGATTTCATTCATATTCCCTACCCTTTTTACCTACAGGGAATGCCATAAACTGTCTGTAAAACTCCTTACTGTGAAGAATTTTTTTTTTTTTAATGTTAGCTACAAAGCTCTGGAATAGTTCTGTGATGATTCTGGAACTTCTGCTCAACGGTTAATTAACATAAATGCGGAAAACGCACGCCTGTTTGATTTCCCCTAAGCTCCCAGTCTTCCTCGTTCCTTTGCCCAATGTTCATTTACCTTCATGGCCGTCTGCTGTCATAGAAAAGGATGGTGGTTAATTTGGGAATGTGTTTCTCTTTTCTGACTTTCAGTGAGGACCAGGGTAGGTGCCGGAAGCTCTTTGTTTTCTGAAGACAGTTCAGTACGTGAGCTTCTGTCAGAAGTGAAATAGTGTACCCTTAGCCAGTTAGAATTATTCCGTGTACTGTTACCGTGTTTTACTGATTTTTATATGGAAATATAATTATTCATTCTTGATCTTTGGAAGTAATCGTTATTATGAGGATCATTTTACTTTGGAAACACTTTCATAATAAAGATAAGTATTAAGCATCCTGCAAAAGTGTCCTTTACTGTAAGCACTGGCCAGCTGAACTGGGAACACATCAAGCATTCCTGGGTTGGGTTATGTTGGGGCGCAGCCATTCAGCTGTTTCTTACAATTCTCCAAGCCATTGTGATCACTGAGACCTAGTGTTATAGCATCGTGTAATGTGCGAAACATCTCAAAATTTAGGGTGCAAAAATCTGTGTAAAATCTTACATAACTCTCCATTCTGGAATCCTCATTAAGAGAGAAAGCTATCTAAATAGATCAGACGATGCTGACTTTTTCCAGATTGTGAAGGCGACGTCGATAACTAATACCCAAAGCTGCCCATCTCTGTCCGTGTGCCTTGAAAATCTTGGCCAACACATCTTCTTGGGGTCTGGGCTCCCTATCACTGGACCTTTTTCCCCTCCTTTACCCCCACTGAGAGATTCTGCCTTTCCCACGCTGCTCTTCCATCTGTGCTTAAATCATCTTAAAAGGCACAAAGTGACACCAAAATGCATCTGGTCAACATCAAAATCAAAAATAGCCCCACTAAAAACAAAATATTAGAAATGTAGCGGTCATTTTGATCTGATCCATTAAGTTATTCTAGAGGCATCAATCACCAAAATTTCTCTGAAACACAAAAACAAACTATAAGAAAATACATCTATTGGGAGGTTATGAAGTCTTCCGGATCGAAAGAGGCTAATCCAATACTAGGAACATGTTCTCCGGTGACCAAAATGCAACTTAGTTTTCCCCAAACCCCTTCTTGCTAGGACAATCACATCAAACCTGGGCGTATATGTGATTTCTGCCTCCTGGATCTCTGTCTACCAGTCTTGCCCTTCCTTCAACCAGGAGAGTAGCAGTAATGTCAGCAACGCTCGAAGAAGGCACAGTGACAAAGGACCTGCTGGAATTCTGGAGCTCCTCAGAACCAGTCACTGTGCTGCTTGAAATCTTGGCATCTGCAGTTTTTGATTATCCCCAAAGACTGAAGCATGAAAACTTCAGAGTCATGGCTTGGGTATGAAATGCTCCTCTCAGGCTCGGTTGCTATGTAGTGCTTCCGTTTTGGTGGGTGCGATACAGATGAAGGAAGGGACTCTCTCTAAGAGCAAGCTTTTTAAGGTTACGCCTAGTGCCCAGTCTCCTCCTTCTTTGCTTCCTTTTTGCCACGAAGTAACAACCTCACAGATGTTTCTGCTGCCGTGATGTTCTTCCCAGGTTTACGGTGCCAGACAAGCACACTCTGAACCCTCCGAGACCATGAGTCAAAATAAAGTCCTCCTCCTTTAAGGGCTTGTACAATATTTTTGTCACAGTATTATTAAAGTAATTAATACGAACTATATGATTCCTACGCATTGAAACTTTAAAATTCCATAAAGCTTATATAAGAGAAAGCCATGAGTCATTGTAGGTGGATAAGTTGAAGAACCGAGGAAAAGATTATTTTTAGACGTGCAAGCTGATTTGCCAGATAAATTGAGGTAGATAAAGCACCTTACCTAACAAGTATGAAAAGACCTTTTCTCCCCTGGACTAGTAACAGAGTGAGGGAATAATATAGAGAGAGGAAAGGCCATGCTGTGAGAAGGGCGGATTCGGGTAAGAAGAATCGGAATCATTTAAAGGATTTTAGGAGTAGCAAGGTCTGGTTGGTTGTCACCTTTAATAATAAAACAAGGGCCAGCCAGGCAGTGGTGGCACACACCTTTAATCCCAGCACTAGGGAGGCAGAGGCAGGCGGATCTCTGTGAATTCAAGGCCAGCCTGGTCTACAGAGCTAGTTCCAGGACAGCCAGGGCTGTTACACAGAGAAACTCTGTCTCGTAAAACCAAAAACAATAAAATAAAACAAAACATGGGCTAACCATTCCCATCATAGCCATGATCAGAAAAGACCTCCAAAGCTCATGTAGCAGTGGTGTCTGCACACGTGTGGTGGACATCAGTGATGATAACATTCAGGGCGATGAGCACATAGCCACTGGCAGATATATATATAAAAAAAAAAAAGCGTTCCCAAAGATCCAAGAAAAAGAAATCTTCATGATAGGCGAACAGTCTGACTTTCTGGATACTGAGATCCAGGCAGGAAAAGCTCCAGCTTGTTAAGAAAAGCGGTTTGGAAAATGTGAGATATAGGCAAGCCAGCAGAGGAGGAGCACAGATACCCTGGGTGCGGGCAGAGGGGGAGCGCAGACATCCTGGGAGCGAGCTGTTCTTCTTCATTACTGTTCTTAGCACCTTCCTTTGTGTAGTTCAGAGGCACCTAGCGGACTGTGAACTGATGGATGAGAGCAATTTCCAAAGAGCCTCTCCGGAGAAGTCAGGGCGCCAAAGAGGACAACTCCTGCTGTTTGTGGATTCCCTGACAGCTGGCTGCATGCATGAGCCTCCTCTGGTCAGCATCACACATTGCCCAGGCAGGGGGGTGAAGGGACAATAAATCACTCAGCCCGTGTTTTGTTTTTTTCATTTTTTGTGCACTGTGTTTCAGATATTAGGTACCACTAGTTGTAAACTATCTCGAGTAAACCATCCTAAAAAAATTGAGTCTGGTTATTGATACTAGTTAGGCTCCATAAAGTTAGCACCCACACAGACTTAGAAAAACTAAACCATTGATCCTAGGAAACACACACATGCCGAGGCGGGGTCCCGTGAGACTTTATCAACCAGATAAACAAATGTAGTGTTAAAACATATAATATTAATGAATATTAAAATGTCTTTGGCTCATTAACATCCAACTCACAGACAGCAATACCTATAAAGGCAGACACTGTGCCTTGAAGTTAAGAAGCATCCCCATAACGAGCAAGCCAGAGCGACTGGATCCCAGAGCTGGGCGATTTCAGAGCACATTCATCTAGGCTCATCACACTGCTTTTAATGGCCGCAGCTGATTCTGAAGCCAGGGTTCCCAGTGCAGCTGAATTTGCCAGCAGCTTCTTCTCATACCCACTTCCTTCATTTTCCCTACAGAGCTTTGAGTCTCTCCCCTCCCCCCCCCCCGTACTTTTCATCTCTAATCCTCCTAGTCAGCAGTCGTTAGTGCGCTCAACTGCATCAGAAGCCCTTCTGGAGAACCTTCATGACGTCCAGTATCTCAGGATGTTGGTTTTTACTGCGATTTCCCAAACAGGTCAGGCTTATAGGGCACCTGAAGTTGGATGTTCTGGATCGTAGCTGCCGGGAGGGGGGTGAGACTGGTACCCAAGGGCTGTGAAGGGTGAAATGAGGCGTTAGCCACGCCACGCAGCAAATCAAGCCGTGGAGCTGGGATTACAGCTCAGGTCTCCTGCTTCCTCGGTTTGTTTACAAGCACCCACAGAACTACTAGTGACTCCTCAAAGCAGATAATCTGGAGGCCAGTTGTGACAAATTCAGTTCTAGAATGGATTATGGGGGTGGTCTCTGGCCTCCCTGGGCAGGCAGGTGAGTAGGGAATTGAAATATATTTTTTTTTAATGTGTAGAAAGACAACTGAAGAATACGTTGGGGGGAGGGGTGTCAACTAGAGTTAGATGCTACAATAAATAAAGCAAGGTGTTACAATAAATGCCCAGATGTGAAGGTAAGAAGACATGAAGAAATTGTTACAGTTGAATACATTTTTATGAAATGTTTCTCTGTTTGATTGGTTCCTTTGTAATACAAGTTATCTTGTTTTCATAGTAGTTGACTTTTCATTCACAGGTGAATAGGATGGATATTTAAAAGAACAACTTGAACTGTAAAGAGTAAAAGAAATCCCATATACAGAGGACTAAACTCAATTTTTTTTTTAACCCAAGGCATCATTCTAATCCCCAAAATATGCATCTGCTTCCTCAGCTTACCCCTGGAAGCCTACAGAGACTAATCATGCCAGCACACATCCCGGAAGGAGCCAGAGCAGTATTAAGCAAGGTCACATCGTTTTGGAGAGAAAGAAACCATATATGGGGGCTGGAAAGATGACTCCATGGTTCAGAGCTACTCTCAAAGATGACTCAGGTTGGATCCCCAGCATGGGGGCTTCCAACCAGGGCATCAAATGCCTTCTTCTGATCCCCTCATGAGCACTAAGACTATATTGGTTCACTTATATGCATAAAATAAAACAAACAAATCTCTAGAAAATTAGTTGCTACATGCATTGAACACCAGGTCTCTGTGAGATACCCTGGTGTGTTGAAGAGGTCCTCAATCTAACTGGAGACAGAGGCACAAACAGCAGTTATTTTAGCAGCCCAAGATAACACTGACAGAAGCATTGCCTATTCTACTTTGTAGATCAAATTAAACGATGAAAGTAAATAGCTTTTTTAAATAGCAGTTATTCCATGGATATAGCATTTGCCATCATTCTTATTATATCCCAGAGATTATAAGATAGAAATGGGTATAAAAGTTCAGGGGAGAGGTTGCTTTGGGATGAGATAAGGAAAAGCTTCAAGTGGAAAACCAGGAGGAATGGGTAGGGTTTGCATGCATCCAATGAATAGAGAAGGGTTTACCACAAAGGGAATGAGATGAGAAAGTAATCCCTCAGCATCTTCCTGATCCCTCAGGGGACAGTCACCTGACCTTCACCTGGACATCACTCTTCCCTCCCCATAGCCTCCTCCTACAAGTCAGTCAAGCCTACTGTCCCACAGTGAGCCACGGTCACATCTCCAGCCCTTTGATCTACCTGGAAGGCTTTTCCTGGCTGTTCCTTCCTATGGTTCTTACCTGCACCTCCAACCTCTTAAAACTTGGAAAGATGTGACTGCTTTATCTGCCACTTCCCCACCGGACTGTAAGCCTCCTAAAGGCAAAGGCTTCTCTATACTCCAAGATCCCCCTCATCCTGGGGATGATGTCCATTATATCACAGGGGATCGATGAATGCTTTAAGATGAGATGCAGTCCCAAACATGGGAGCTTTGAAAGTGTGACTTAGGGGAGAGAGGAAGTGAATTGATTTTTTACAGATTTAACTAAAGGTAATGACAATCTATTTGTGCATAACTAGCCATGAAATGGTGATAATATGGGAATGAAACTTATAGAAAGATAAGAGCCCTCTTATGCTCTACCTAAAAAGTGGTGATTGTATATAACTCCGTCCAAGTTCTGAGTCACCTCTGTGCTGCCTACTGGAGCAGAAGCTTCTAAAATGTCCCATGATATGAGGACACAGGAGGCTGTACAAAGCAGCCAAGAAAATTTAATAAGGAAGATAAAGGGACTGGAGGGATAGAATTTGCCTGGCATGATGTTCAGGGCCCTGAGGTCAATCTCTAGCAACACAAAGAAAGACTTTTAAGGAGGCTAGCCATAGTTATTACCTTCCCTTTCCTCTTCCTCTCTTCCACCCAATTCTATTTCTTCCTAAATTGTTCCGTCTGAAAACCTCAGAGCACAGAGCACTTTCTGTGTGTGACCAGTCATGGAGTCATGGTGGCCCAATGACGGGTACTGGGAGCCAAGTAAGACGTGATAGCAAGGAGAATCCGGCTATAAACTGAAGTGGTTGTCCATACAAGTGAGAGGGACACTCACAAGGTATGAAAGCCCAAGCCAGATAATGAGACTGTCCCTGCATAGCCTAGAACCAGAGGTCAGAGCTCGGCTGTCAGAATGGGGACAATGGAAGACTGGTTACATAGAGGAAAGCTGATCAAATGCAGAAGTGTATTAAAACTAATGGAGGTGAGGTTCTTACTTTTAGAAACAAAATTACACATGTAAGGGAGGGGTAAAGTAAATGAACTTAGTAAAGTTGAATTAAAAGTGTAGGTATCTGTCTATGGTTTTTAATATATAAATGTGATGTCAAAATAAACCTATCTGTATTCTGTATATGTGTGTGTGTATACATATATACATACTCTGTGTGTGTGTGTGTGTGTGTGTGTGTGTGTGTGTGTGTGTGTACCTTAGGCCCTGGAATCATTGAGTCTTCAGTAGCTCCTCCTGAATAAACCAACCACTCAGCAACATATTTATTCAACTTCTCAAATCTATTCTCCTCCAGAAAGAATCAACATTCCATCATCATCTTCATTACTCTAAACTTTATTATTTTAAAATAAACTTGCAAATGAAGTAAACATCACCCCCAAATTAAGCAGACCCGTAGTCTCTACGTTTCCACAAACATCTATGCAGTTAGAGCAGGCATTCTGCAAGGCTAGAGAGATGACTCAGCCGTTAGGAGCACTTGCTGCTCTTGCAGAGTTTGGATTCCCAGTTTGGATTCCCAGCATCCACACCAAGGTTCACAGCATCCATAACCCCAGTTCCAGAACATCTGATATCCTCTGCAGGCACTGAGCACATAGTGCATACACATCTGAGCAGGCAAAGCATTCACACATATAATGAACAATTAAATAGCAAAGACTAGCCATTCTGCAGCTGTGGTGCTTCACCTTGGATTTTACACTTTGAACATCACATGCATCCTTGCACACTTACCCAAGCCCCCCAAATGAAAAATTCATGCAGAATTAGGACTAGGGCAGCAAGTTTCTCTCATTCTTCATAACCCGTGTTCATTTCTTGCAGCATGTCCTTCCTCGTGCCCTAATATTTAGCCCCGAAGAGCTGAGTCAAGCTGGGCTATGACAGTGCTGGCTGGGTTTGTAATAACCTGTGAGTCAAAACTCAAACAGGTACTGAGGGAAGGCTCGGGTGCTATTAGCACGCGGAACCAACCTGAAGAGGCTCTCCTGAGCAAAACCGATAATGTTTTGTGAAACAAGATAGATTCATGATGCACTGACTGAAATAGAAAAGTATTGCTGTAAATAATAGAAATTAGTAAGCTAACTGAAAATTCGATGAAAAGCAAGGTATTTGCCTAATTTCAAGGCACACCTTACCAAAATATCCATTAACTGCAAAGATTAAGCCAGTGATTTAAGAGTGAAGAGGCCAGACTGGCACCGTTCGGATCCCGTAACCAGCACTGTAACACTGAGTCCTTCGAATGGCTGCAATGTCAGCAGAGTGCTGCTTCCCAGAGGTCTGCTTCTGTGGAGTTCCTGGCAAGCATGCAGAGCTGTCTCCTAACCAAGAGTAATCGTCAGATACACCCAGTTTGAAAGACATTTTATCAAGTAATTAACTAGTAATCTTCGCCTCACCCCCATCACCCTGTGTGTGTGTGTGTGTCTGTGTGTGTGTACACATACATATGTATGTATGTATGTGCATGTGTGTGCTCCCACATTTGCGAGTGTGTGTGTCTGTGTGTACACATGCATATTTGTGTACGTATGTGTGTGTGTGTACGTGTGTACGTGTGTGTGCTTAGTATCAAACTCAGGCCTAGCACATGATAAGCAAGTGTGCTTCCCCTGAGCTACACACAGTGACACCCCCAACTGGTAATCTTTAAATCAGTCAGAGGCACAAAAGCCACAGAAACTGGAAAAATCTACCAGAAAGAAAGAGATGATAGGAACAGGACTGCTGAATGCAAGGCTTGGTACCAAACAGGCCTCTGTTGCTATGGAGAACATTAGTACAAAAAAAAAAAAAGAAAAGAAAAAGAAAAACGTAATGTATCAATTTTAATTTTCCATTTGAGATGGCTGTTTGTGGTTGCCTCCGGAGCAACTTTACTCACAGCAAATACATACTAAAATAACAGAGCATTCCAGACATTTGATTAGCAATTTATTCCAGAAAAAAGAACCCATAACTGTACTGAACTTGCAATTTGCCTGTCATGCTATAATCATCGTAATCAATATGTAATAGAAGGGTTTTTTAATTCTATTAATGTTTTAAGTGGTGTTTACAGATATTTGGAGGCAGCAATTTCTATATTGTAATATGAGAATGTGGTCGTTTTGGGTTGTGGGTTTTTGTTCGCAGCTGTTGTTTTGAAGGTGTTTTCTTTGGTTCACGGTTCAGAGGTTTCCGTGCACGATGAGCTGGTCACATGTTTCTGGTCCGATGGCAGCAGCCTGCAGCGTGGAAGAAGGGCATGCAACCCACTTCTCAAAGGCCCCTTGAAAACTCTGTACCCTGTGGCTACCACGAGTTTTGGAGATCTTGTGGGTGTCATTCCACAGGATCAATCCCTTCACAGCTCCGGCAGGTCCTAGATGGGGTAGATGAAAGGGTGGGTCAACCCAAGGCCTGGCTGTGGGCCCGGATAGTAGCGAATCTGGTCAGACAGAGGTAAAGTCAGCTCCCCGACATGCATGTCCTCAGGGTTGGATCCCCTGGTCTGCAGTGAGAGGTGGGGGGTCATCTCTCCAGTGTTCAGGGGCCAGCTCTTGCCCAAGGAGAGGCAAGGTCAGCTTTACCAGGACTAGCGAAGACGTGGCCAGCTCAGCATGGTCCTCTAATTTCATCTCACAAGGTTTCTTGGGCATCCTGAGGTGACACAGGCCACAGACATCCACACAGACCCCAGTTGTAACTGGACCATGGACCCAGACGTGGTTCTTGGCAGCAGCTTGGGCCCAGTAGGCATCCTGGCTCTGGGTAGAAGGACTGGCAGAAACCAGAGGCCTTGAACCATACCAGTGGCTCCCTGCAATAGACATTTGCCAATAAAACTGATGGGAAAAAGAGGTATGCTATACGGCACACTGAAGCCTCCTTTGCCACCAGGACGAACGAAGAGGTGTTAGAGAAGCAGGAAAGAAGAAGCAAAGAGAGTTTTCTGTTGTGTTTTTTGTTTCTGCTTTTGTGGGTTTTTGTTTCTGTTTCTGTTTTGCTTTTGTTTGTTTGCTTGCTTTGATGTGTTTCCTCATTATGGGAGGCATGGCAGGGATGAGGGGAGGATTGGGGAGCCAGAAGATGAATGGAATTGGGGTGCATGATGTAAAAATCCCCAAGAGTCAATAAAGTTATTTTTTAAAAAGAAAAGAAAAAGAAAAACTGTGTACCCAAGGCATTCTCAATAGATTTGTAGTTTTCAAGAGATAACAAAACATGTTTTATTATGCAAACACTATTAGCGTGTGTTTTCCAAGCACCTGCACACCCATTGTCTCTTCTCTTCCCAGCAATCTGTCTTTCTCCTCTCCTTCCCTCTCCTTCGGTCTCTGGAAGTTGCAGCACATTCCTGGAAAGATCTCTCCTAGTATCTATTGCAAATTAATATACCCCCCTCCTTTCGACTGTGTTCTTTGAAATGGGGAGTTATAGTACCAGCATCTCGGTCTCCTTCATTAGGCCTGAGACAAACAAATGGGGCTTTGAGGTCCAGGAATGCGTGAATGAGCAAACCCATACCATTGAGGCATAGACCTTCAAAATGCTGCTGAGAAGCAAATTAAGGACCGTGAGAAATCCTTCTGTATACGTATTGCTTTTATTGGTTAATGAATAAAGCTGTTTTTGCCAGTGGCTTAGCAGAATAGAGCTAGATGAGAAAACTAAACTGAATGCTGGGAGAAAGAAGGCGGGGTTGAAGAGAAGGTGATTTCTTATGATGTGGTTAGAGACGGAAAACTTAGCTTGTACAATTTTTAAAATCACTGTGTGTTCTAGTTTTCTTCCTATTGGTATGACTAAAACGCTGATCCGAAGCAGTTTGGGAATGGAAATGGAAATGGTTATATCAGCCTACACTTTACAGTCCATCATAAAGGGAAGCCGCAGCCGGAACTCGAGGCAGGAGCTTGAAGCAATAACCATGGAGGAATGCTGCTTCCTAGTTTGTTTCTCCTGCTTGTGCACAGCCATCCTTCTTAGACAACCCAGGACTGGTGTGGAGGAATTGTCTATGTTCTATGAATTATATTTTAAATAAACGCCGACTGGCCAGTAGCCAGGCAGAAAGTATAGGTGGGACAACCAGACAGGAAGTAGAGGTGGGGCAATGAGGACAGGAGAATTCTGGGAAAGAGAAAGTCCATTCTTCCCCAGTCCTGTCCAGACACCAAAGAAGGAAGGTATGACCTGCCCCGCTGAAAAAGGTATCGAGCCATGTGGCTAACATATACTAGAATAATGGGCTAATATAAGTTATAAGAGTTAATAAGAAGCCTGAGCTAATGGGACAATCAGTTTATATAACTTATGTAGACCTCTGTGTGATTTTCTATGGGGCAAAATGACTGTGGGACCTGGTGAGACAGGCAGGACAGAAACCTCAGTCAACACAGGACCACCTGCCCAAACAGGGATGGCACCACTCAGAGGGAGCTAACCCCTCAGCCATCAAATATCGTTCAATGCAATGTCACACAGACATGCCCAGAGGCCAGTTTGTGATGGAGGCAGTTCTTTGATTGAGGTTTCCTTCTTCCAGATGTATAAAGTTGACAGCCAAGATTAGCTATCAGACAGTGGAAACAGAACAAAGAAACATTCAGTTGCCTTCTGTGTTATAAACAAGGCTGACTTCACAACAACCATACAATGCAAACCCAAGGCTTCTACTATGTCCTAAAGTCCTTGTTTGTGCTTCCTCATTGCATGGAAGGTTTTTCCTTTTTGTTTTTTGTTGTTATTATTATTGTTTTTCTCTCACAAGCTTGTAAGTGTTGGGCAAATATTCGGTCTGCTTTGTTCTTAATTTTTATTTGTTTTATAATGTATGCATTCAGGCAAGGCTTCAGAAATACTTCTCAGTTTTTGGAGAGATGTGGAAAATAAGTAGACTAATCACTTCCTCGTGTGGAGGCTAAAAATAAAAGGTAATTTAATCAGAATAAGATTGCTTCTACATGGCTCTATAAGGATGATGCGGGGAAGTGATGTCACGCTCAGAACACACTGTTCATGATTCTCACACATGCCTAATGGCTGCAGAGAATATCCTGCTCCTCTGGAAGCTCAACTAGGCCAAGAGCTGGTGTCACCCAGAATTTAGAAGGGTTATGTGGTCTTGGGAAGATGTCAAGGCATGCTACTATAGTGCCCTAGGTTCTCCTGGAAAGCACTTTGGGGAATGTTGTTCCACTCAAAGCCAGCTGGCCTGCCCAGTCCAACCACTGAGTCCTGGCAGCCTGGCCAGCTGCTCCTGCCCACTCACTCACTCATCAGTGACCACAGGCCAGCAGCCTTGATGAAGGCTCGCGGTCATTCCTGTACATTTGTCCTGCGATGAATATAGTAAACATTCTAATTGTTCTTGGCAAGGTTTCCAGGATGCAGCTCATCTTAGACCCTCCCCCCAAGTCTTCCCAAACGTCTTCCCAACATTAGGCCTTTCCTTGCTTCGTGCTTAGTCCTGAGACTCTTTCCCTCCTTTGTTTAGAACTTTTTAAGCCTAGAAAGAAAAGAAAAGCAAAACTCGCCAAGAAAGTTCTCTAAGTAATCCCTGGGGACTCTAGTCAGTGGAGCGTTTCTCAGTTTCCTGCTTGTCCAGTTGTCCAGGCCAATTTTAATCTGTGTCAGAATCTCCCAAGTGTATTTAGCCATTTCTCATTTTAGACTTCCTGTCTAGAAGGTCACACTTATCTTTCCTTTCAAGGTTTTGAACTCCTCAGTTTCCGGATAGCTAAGGATACAACCCTACTCACAAGTGACATCCCCTGCCTTGTCAGTGAAGAGGAACCAGCTATGGGGGTCACTTTCCCAGCACTGAATTCAATCGAATATGAGCGATTATTTCTAAGCATTTTCTTTGCTCCAGGTACTTGAATATAAAGATCTCATTTGCAGCATGGTGGGGAGACAATTAAACCGATAACCCAATGCAATGGGATAAATAAATCAAAGAAGGCATGTGCATCGGATACCAGTACCACAAAGTGTTGTCTGAAAAAAGTCACACACACTGGACTCTATAAGTAAAAGTCAACCAGGCCAACGTAAATAAAGAGGGGTCTTCAGGCAGAAGGAATAGCAGCTGCAAAATCCTGCAAGCGTGAAGCGATGGCCCACGAGGTCACAGTTTCTTCCCTTATTAAAAGCTGAAATGAGGGGTTGCGGAGCTGGCTCCGTAGCTAAGAGCATTTGCTGCTCTTGCAGAGGACCCAGGTTCAGATCTCAGTGCCCATACTGGCAGGTCACAGCTCCGTGGTGATACACAGATGAATAGAAATGGGTTAATTTAAGATGGAAGGGTTAGTTAATAAGAAGCCTGAGCTAATAGGCCAACCAGTGCTGTAATTAATATAGTTCGGTGTGATTATTCGGGTCTGAGTGTCCAGGAAACAAACAGTCTCCACTGACACATCAGGTAGCTTCCAACTCCCAATAACTCTCCTTCCAGTTCTCCTCTGGCCTCCATTCACACACGATACATACACACACACACACACACACACACACACACACACACACACACAAATAAACAAACCTTTAAAAGAGTGAACATTACTGTCATTCTTCCTAATAACTTTTTGCCTGCTTTGTTTGTTTCTAAAGCAACACATAGTTATTTCAAATATTTAAATTATACAGAAGTATTTGATCTAATGAGTTAAGAGTCTTTGAGTCCAATACCTTCAGAGATAAACTGTAATCTCTCTATGGATATTCACCTAGACCAATTTTCCTTATATAAAGATCAACCCAGAATCATGGAATCATACCACTTGTTTTTGTGTTCAAATCGGCACATTAAGTAGGTCATACTGTGCCCTCGTCTTTGGGATGCTTAGTATCTGTTGTGAGAGTAAGTGGTAGTGTGACATAGTGACTAAAACCTGTATGCACCGGAGCCAGAGAAAGTCTCTTCCTGTGTAACCTTGAGTGAGTCACTTGTCTGTCCCAGACCTCAGGTACCCTATGTACTGTAAGAATTAAAATAATACATATCTGCTTCCAATAATTGTTATAACTATGTTAAAAGTTAGTATTCTTTTCTTTGTGTATGTCTGTGTGTAAATGTGCACGCATAGTGCAGCACACACGTGTGTGGGATGTGTCCAGGTTGGGAGGCGTGAGCCTGTGAGTGCTGGAGGAGGCCAGAAGAAAAGTTCAGGTGACCTGCTCAAGCACAGTCTCTCACTGAGCCTGGTCCTGTGCTAACCACAGACAAGCCCCTCTCCCCAGTTCTCCTACCTCAGATACCTCTGCACTGGGGTTACAGGCACACACAGACACATTCAGCTTTTTATGGGTGTCCTGGGACACAGGGTAACCCCTCTAAACATAAATTCCTCTTACCATAAGGTGTTCAACTAGGGCTCTATTGATAATGTTCGGGTCACTCATCATGTATTACATGCTTTGGCTAGGAAGGAAAATCCAGGGCTGTTTTGAATTGCCTTTACCCTTCACTACATTTGGGCTCCTGTTTCGTTTTTGTTGTTTTTTTTTCCCCAGCTGAGTACTTACTAAATGTACAAAATGTAGCCAACTTCCCTTGAATGAGACACACGGTGTGGCAGACAGAGTCCTGTACAGTAGCTTACGCTATGTGTCCTTTGGTTTGGTTTCTGTAGACAAGGATGCTGAGCACAGCCTAGAAAGACAAAAGGAACACCAAGCTTGAGTCAAACTGAAGACCTGAACTGGGAAGAAGCCAGGAAATGAATCCAGGTCAAAGGCATCCAGGCAGAGACCAAAGTGAGCACAGCGTCACAATGATGCCGAGACATTAGATTCTCCAGAAAAAAGAGTGTGATCGGCCTTCTCCATGGAGTTGCCTCGCTATCTGTACAACTCTCATCAGCTGGGGCTACGAATGAATCATGTTCACATTTACTCCAAAGCCAGATGGCTCTCTGCCCATCTTGCTGACTCAGGGGTTCATGCTCCAACTCCCAATGTCTCCTAGTCATTCCTAGGAGGCAGAGTTTGTGGCTTCCTCCTAAGTCCCAGAACACACTTACTCAGGTTGACCTGGCCTCCTTGTCTAGGCTGACCAGCCAGTCTCCGGCTCAGCTGATAGGAAACCCCAGAGAACCCTTCGGTGCCACTGCCCTCCATTGCTCCCACCCCCACTCCCTCCCCCTCCCCCATCAGACTCTCCACAGCAGCCTGTGAAGTTCAGAGAGGAAAGTCCTCTCCCAAAGCCACAGGCAGCCCCCCTCAGGATGTGTTCCTCTTGTTTATCTACTGATGCGTGATCTGTGCTGTTGGCGGAAGCCTACCCCACTGAGTGCAGGAAGGGACGGAAGATAGAGTACAGCCATTCCCTCTTGTGTTTTCTTCCTTTATCTCTCAAGTCCCTGAGGAGCAAATATTGACCAGACATTGCGATAGACTGAATGACAAGGTGGTTCCAGTTCCCAACGCCCTCTGGGTCTATGTCCTTTCGCCAAGGGACTTTCAGTTCACCGCCCTTGAATCTGGGTGGGCTCCTTGGTGGCTTTGCTCAGGTAGGCGTGGCTAACGTGACTGGGCAGTCAGTTGCAAGGCTGCACCTCAGAAGCCCTGGAGCTCCCACTGACTTTCTATGCTCTTGTGATGTACCCCGGAACTGTTGGCTTGGGCTACTGGTTAATAAGATACAGTCTCAGGTAACAGCCAGCCCAGCACCCCAGGAAAGTTGCCGCACCAGGCACTGCCTAGCCCTGCAGAGATGCATCAAGGCCCTGCTCCTTGTGAGTGAGCCCAGGGAGAGCCTGGGGAAGGACAGCTTACGGGAGGGTTTGTCAATGAATCAATAGATTTTTTTTTTCTTACATAATGTGTTCTGATTATGATTTTCCCTCATTCTACTCTTCCCAACTCCTCACCACCTCCACCACCTACCCTGCAACCTGGAACCATTCCCATAGAAGCCCAGTGGTGACACAGGCCTTTAATCCCAGCTCCTTGAAGGCAGAGGCCTGCAGATCTCTGAGATTAAGACCAGCTGGTCCACAGAGTGAGTTCCAGGACAGCCATGGCTATACAGAGAAAACTTGCCTCAAAAATTTTAAAGAAAATAAAAAAGCAAAAAAAAGAAAAAAGAAGCAAGAAAGAGAAACAGACTTCTAAGGTATAGTAATAAAATATAATAAGATAAAGCAAAAACTAACACATTAAATAGAACAAAACAAAGGAACAGAAGGAAAAGCCAAGAAAAGGCACAAGAAACATAAACCCACTCGTTCACACACTCAGGAATTCCATAAAAACACAAAACTGAAGCCATAATATATACCCAAAGGACCTGCAGAATATACAGAAAAAACATAAATAAAATCAAGTCTTAACTATCAAGATAACTGCTTTTCTTTGGTTCTCTGTCTTATGTTGGTAATACTTTACCCTATTCCGGTTTTTAGTTTATTTTATTTTGTGATTATGTTTTTAGATGCCTGTTTGTTTTCTGCTGAGAGAGAGAAAGAAAGGGTGTGAATTTGGGTGAAAGGGGAGGTGGAGGGAATCTGAGAGGAGTTGAGGGAAGGGAGATTGTACTCAAA
This sequence comes from Myodes glareolus, assembly GCF_982192425.1. Classification (NCBI taxonomy): domain Eukaryota; kingdom Metazoa; phylum Chordata; class Mammalia; order Rodentia; family Cricetidae; genus Myodes; species Myodes glareolus. The sequence continues at coordinate 50,210,859 of NC_142046.1, forward strand.
ATATACTGTATAAAAAATCTATTTTCTATTAAAAAAAAATCAGGAAAATGAAGTAGGAATACAGAGGTGATAACAAGCTGCCCCAGAACCTGAAACTCTGGCTCATCAAGTTTATGAAAACTCTGAAACTAAAGAAAACATTAATGGGAATGTGAACTTCTTAATGCTGACCAGCTTCATCATGCTGAGATATTCCGTACAACTCCAGTATCCTGATGGCTACCTGGGCTGTGACCTCCAGTGGTGATGTCTGCCCAGGGCTGTGACCCCCAGTGATGATAGCCACCCAGGGCCGTAATCTCCAGTGATGATGGCCGCCCAGTGATGATGCCTGAACCGATGGAATTTCCATGGTATGTGAAGGTGGCTCCTGACTCAGACTTCACCTCTTGACTCCTGTAAACTCTCCTCTTTCACTGTCTCCCTTCTACACTGTTAACAGGGACCTTCTAGAGATTCTGGACCCAAGAGGCAGATGAATGGAGGTGTGGCAGCTGGGCGGACATAGACAAGCTGCCAGGAGACCTGAAGTGTTTGAGGGGACTTTGTGGGCAGAGCTACTACTGTCAAATGTGGCTCCATGCTTGCCTGCCTACAAGTCAGAGCAAAGCTACTCACACCTTGCAAATGACTATCACAAGTTCATAGGCAATTAGAGACCTAGGGACTGCTGACTAGAAAAGGTGTAGAAAAGCAGTGATAAAATAAGTCACTGATAAGAGATTTCTAGCTCTGCTCATCCTTTTGAGCAATGAAAAATGAGGCCAATCATAAGCTTAAATTGATAACCGAATGTTAGGAATATTTTCTAATAGATCCTCTCCGCCGGCGCAAAGGAATCCAATCAGACCAGATTAAGCCAAATTAAATGCCTGAATTTAATAGACAGTGACTCCCAGGTGGCCAGGGACCATGGCAGGGAGAAGACAGAGGGAAGGCACCCAGGCAAACCCAAAACCACGTCCTAAATACCCTGGGAGGGATCAGCACTTGGCAGGCTGGGAGTTGGAGTCCGGACCAACACCTAGCCTCTTGGTTCTGCTGGGCTGAGAATGGGGATCTGGGTTCAATTAGGCCTGGAAAGGTGACTCCTGAATGTCTTACTTCCTAAGAATCTCTTTTGGACACTTCAGTGTTAACAGTTCTATAAGGCTTGTTCTAGCTCTGAGTGGCTTGGGGCAGAAGAAATAGAGGTTTGGTACAGCATGTGTGTGGCAGGGAAGGGGGTCTGGGTCGTTAATTTACATATCAAAGGCAGGGCTCCTGGCAGATTTGTCATCACTGGGAATTAACCTCCTGTATTAGTGACTGTTCTCAATGCTGCAGCAAGATTCCTGACAAAGGCAGGGAGGAAGGATTTATCTGGGCCCTGTAGTTTGAAGCACTATCCAGTCCATCACAGCAGGGAAGGTGGGGCTGCGGGAGCTTGAGGGCGGTTGGTCCTATTGCATCTGCAGTCAGGTCGCGGAGAACTGATGCTAGTGTTCCACTCATTCTTATTCAAGGCTAGGACCCAGCTCATCGGAGGATGCTGCCCACATTTAGGGTGGGTCTTTTCACCTCAGTTAACTCAGTCTAGCAACTACCTCGCAGGTAGGCTCAGAGGTTAGTCTCTTAGATGATTCTAGATCCTGTCAAGTTGATAAAACCATTATACAGCCCTGTCTGGATCCCAGTAGGATGCTATATACTCACTCAAACCTTTCCCCATCATCTGGAGAATGAAAGGCAGCTACGGCTCTCCCTTCTCTCCTATCCAGCGTGTATAGTTCCCAAGGGTTAGAGCCGCATAAAACACAGAAACTATAAGCCATGACTGGCCCAGCAAGCTGGAAAAATGTGAGCTCCCACCAGCAGTTTGGACGTCCAGATCACAGGGGAAATACCACATAGCTTCTGGGCTTCTTCTCAAGACCACAGGGCCTCGGTCTCCTGCCCTGTGAGTGTTTGCTGAACTGGTTCTCACCATCTCCCAGAGGCTCTTTTGACCCCAAGCTGTGCTTTGCTTTTTCAGGAAACAAACTGGATGAAAGTCCAGGGCTGGAACTTCCTCCTTGGTGTGTTTGACAAGGACTGACGTTACTCTAAGCCCTTTGAATCCCGGAAGTCCAGAACGCACCCAATCTGATTGATTGCAGCGTCCAGAATGCTGTAAGCGTAGCTAAAAGACAAAGCAAAGGGCATTTCGACATGAGGGACCCACTGACGGATTGCTCGGTGAGTAGACCAGTGTGGGGTGTGTGTGTGTGTGTGTGTGTGTGTGTGTGTGTGTGTGTGTGTGTGTGTTTAACGGCAGAGAAATTTGAGACAATCAGAAACGAGGCACGTTTAGATGTTGGCTAAGGTACAAAAGTCTGTAGTTTTTCGTCGGTTAAGTTTAAAATAGAGCCTTCTGGGAAAAGCGACAGTCCCAGCTGTCTCTCATTCTCAAATTGATGGGGAAAGGTTTGGATGAGTGTACCGTATTTGAGTCTGATTCAAACAGGGCTGTTTGAGAAGTAGCATTTGGGCATACACCAACAGTGCCAACATCGCATATCGACTAGATCTGAGCGCACACAGACTATCTATAGTGCATTTTAGCTCAGAGATCAAATCAAGGAAGGAGGTATTGCCTCCCCATCCCTCACCCCAACCCACTTTTTAATCCAACAATTTAAGAGTTGCTATCCTAAGCCCTACAGGACACAGAACAGACGCCCATTCTGACAGCCTGGTGGACAGTTCGCCACCAGTGCGCAAGAGCTTCCTCCCAAATACAAAATTGATCAAAAGTCCAAAGACACAGCAAGGTCATCAGCAGTAGTGGCAGAGATTTGACCTAGGAGACAGGATGCAATAGGAATAACGGGAAGATAGATTTATCTCAAAACCAAAGTAATCGAGAAATTTCAATTGTCTTACCCCAGTAAGCATGGTTGGAAAGCTAAATTTGGTGAATTCAGAAGCCAGGAATTGTAGCCATTGTAGTCAATGTAGTCATTCAAATATTTTACTAAAAACAAGCCTGTGGACAGGCGAGGGAGGTCTGTTAAGAAGCCTTAAGTGCAGCCTCCTGCTTTCCTTTTGTTTAACTAAAGGGTGTTAACCAAAGGGTGAGGAGAGCAGGGCTTGGGAGAGAGAGAGAGAACCCCGTAGCTGCTATTATGCAAATTGAGTTCAAGAATCACATGACTGGTGAGGCCACTGCCTAAATGTCTAGTAGATTGTAGCTCCAGCCTCAGTGAGCGCGAGAAATGTGCATAAGGACGAAACATTCCAACACTGTGCTTGCATGAAGACACTGAGTGACCCGCCCCCCACTGGCACCCCATCCTCAGCCTCCTCTGCCTTGGTGGTTAAAGATAATTTTCTGGAGAAATCCATTCTTCTCTCTCTGAGTTTGCTCCCTATGACATTTTTAAATCTTCTCCTGTCTCACCATGGATGTCTGGTGATGTTTTCCCCTGGTATGGGGTGGTAAGGTGAGACAGGGATGGGATACATTGATGCAAAAACCTGGTACTACCCATTATTTAGAAAGAAAATCAATGTCAAGATAATATAATAGTTTAAAGGGAGAGAGAAGGAACAGCACTAAGTTTTTAAAAGGGGAAAGAAGGAAAGAAAGAAAGAAAGAAAGAAAGAGAGAGAGAGAGAGAGAGGGAGGGAGGGAGGGAGGGAGGGAGGGAGGGAGGGAGGGAGGAAGGAAGGAAGAAAGAAAGAAAGAAAGAAAAAGAAAGAAAGAGAGAGAGAGAAAGAGAGAAAGAAAGAAAGGGATTGAATGTCTACCACTTTTTTTGTAGGTAGCAAAACTATCTTCAAGTCAGCACTAGGGGCAAATGTTTTCTTTTAAGCACCCCCCCAAGGCAGCCTATCCCTCATCTCTGTGTCTGTTCCTACTTCCTGGGGTGCTAGGTGATGCCTTATCCTATTCTGAGCATCCCGAGGGATGTTTGTGCTTGCCCATGACTGAAGGCGATGTCTATGGGCCCATTGCCACCAAAGGTATCCGGGAATCAAGAGGAGGCGGATATCCCTTCAGCCTGAACTTCTAAACTCTCTAAAAGCCACAGAGTACTTATTTATTTATTTGCAATTGTTCCATCTTTATCAAATGTTCAAGTTGACTTCCTGGTACAAGCTTGGCTTGTACTTGGGGAAACAATGCTCTACAGTGGGGAACATGCTAAAATGAGGACATGGATTTCAGAGGAATGTTTTGGGAAAGAACACCTTTTATAGAGACCCCAAAACTCCCACTACCTGCCAAAATATCCATCCCAAAAGGCCCTAGCTTTGCACAAAGCACAATTAAGCCTCCTTTCCCCCCTCTTGGTTTTTCAAGACAGGCTTTCTCTGTGTAACTTCAGAACCTGTCCTGGAACTTGCTCTGTAGACCAGGCTGGTCTTGAACTCACAGGCATCTGTCTGCCTCTGCCCCCCAAGTGCTGGGATTAAAAGTCTGCACCACTACCTCCTGGTTTTAAGTTGTAATTCTTGGTCCACACCAATGGATTTGAGTATCAATCTCAGTTGGTCAAGAGCAAAGTCAAATAAACAAATAAATGGGCTGAAAATATATATTTATATGATTCTAACTAAAATGTAGAATTTTCTTCAACTTTGAGTATCCAATACTACTAACTGTATCTAGGACTGTGTAAACAATTAAAAACACAGATCTTTTTTATATAACAGTGTTATTGTAGATGTCAGAGTATTGCTTATTCTCAGCCTTGTTTAGATACTTTGGTAATTCTTAAGACTTGCTATTTAGCATGTTTATATAAACATCCACCTAATATCATAAACTTAAAAATATTTTTATAAATATACATATATATCAATGTAGTTCCGTTTCTTTGGAATCCTGTGGTATTTTCCTTTTTGCATTTAAAAATAATATTCTAAGTGAGATATGTTTTACTGAACTTTGAAAGCAAGTTTGGGACAAAAAAACCTTGAAACTCTTATTCGGGCCATGTTTCTGTGAGAAAATGAACCGCTACGTGGGACCCCTTGACCTCCAGCAGTCAGGTCAAGTCTGGTTGTTGAGTGATTGTCACTAAAGGAAGCTGGAGAGTGGCAGGCACTATGAAGGGCTTTTAAATAATCATGAGGGTGTTAGAGCTTATTTCTTAAGTATTTTTTTTAAGTTCTGATTTTGGAAAGAAGAGTTGGCTCCAAGCCTTGATGCCTGCGAGCATCTCACTGACACCTAAGACTGTGCCCCGAGAAATCTTCCTCAACTCCATGAGCAAGGAAGTTGAGAGCATCGAGTTCTTCCCAGAGGAAATGATTTGATCATGTATAAAATAAAATATAAAATAAAGGAAAGAAAAAAATGGCCACTTTCTCCCTTCCTCTTAGGAAGACTGTAGGAACCAAATGGAGCGAAGGTTACAGGCTGTCACCAAATGTTTGCATTTTAGATACTCCTAAAGAAGCCAGGTAGGAGCCTGTTAGAGCCTCTGGCTCCTACATCAGTCCATTCGCTTGTGCAGTCAGCTGCCAACATAAGACCAGGCTGCTCTTCATCCTGGTAACCTGGTTCACATGCCAACCTGAATGTCTTAGCTTGCTGGCTCAGCCTGGCTCACCAGCTGTGACTGGCACGGACTCCAAGGGCACCAATGCTGAGGTTCACGGCTCCTGGGAACCTCTCCCCCACTGAGAGACGGGAAAGGGCAGGTGGAGTTCGGTGTGGACAATGTGTAGGCCATAGAGCCTTCATGCATCCTACATCTCTTAGGCCTTTGTCTTATCAGCTGTCAAAGAAGATGAGGAGATGGTAGACTGTACTGTTTCCTTAGTACTGTTTCTTACAGTGTAAGAAATCCTACCATACCACATAGCTTCGAATACCAAACAGATCTCTAATAAATACAGGTCACGCTTTCATTTGAGGGGCAGTGTTTTGAGACAATCACCACCAGCGCGAGAGAACTCACATGACATCAGTTGCGCCGGCCTGGCACGGAACGAGCACCAAGAAACTTCTGCAGCTAAATTCAAGTCAGGTCTCACAACTTAGCTCCTAACCATCACACCATCATATGCCTTTTAAAAAGCCCATATGAGCATCCAGAGTAATAACAGTTTTTCCTAGAATGATTAAATTTAGTCTTTTGAAGCATTCGAACTGTGTAAAGTCAGAAAGAGCAACTGAGCCAAGTTCAACAGCAGCGTTTTATAATGTTTACAGTTCAACGGCCTAGTCATGCCACACGCTGATGGCCTAGACGACTATGTTTTGCTTTGCTGTTTGGTGGGCTGTTTGCTTGTTTGTTTTGTAATAGCAGCATTTAAATGACAGAATTTGCTTTCAAGTGTCCATCAGAGATATTGCCCTAGCGCTGGATAGGACATGCCTTTGTGTGGAACAATTGGAAATGGGAAGGGATTTTTTTTTTTTAGGTCTCAGAAATGTCCTAAATATCCTGGCTACAAGCAAACTAATTATAAAGGGAATTAAAAACATAATATGTTATCTTGTGAATTAATGGTTCAGGGGAGAGAGAGCATGTTCAAATAAATTTATGTGGCAATATAAAATCAGCATTGAGTTCTTCCCTGGGATGCAGATGTTGTAGGGCTGTGATCTATGAAAGTTCAATGGGTAAGAAAAGACAGTTCAAATTTACTTTCCACATATCTTTCACCAGAACCAATCCTTTTTTGCATCTTGATAATATTAGGAAGCCACCGATGCCTCTTGAACCAGCCTGTCAGCTCTCTGAGTAAGTTTAGTTTGATTATATTGATTAGCTATATGCAGACATTTGGTTTCAATGGATCGTCTAGCTGATTTAATTACCTGACATTTCTCATCACAAGTCTGTCCATAGTCTAATGAAGTCATCTTTAGCTCTTTGAGTCTTAACTCTAAGTAAGAGATTGGGCTTCTCTGCTTTCCATAATGTATCCCATGGGACCTCTTCAAAGTCTCCTCTGGTGAGTGGGAGTGGGTGGGAAGGGGGAGTAGGGCAGACGCAGAGGAGCCAAAGTCAAGGTGATGAGATTTCACTGCCTCCGAGCAGAAACAGTGAGGTTTTCTGATCTCACACTACACACACACACACACACACACACACACACACACACACACACAACTAGATAATCACAGGATCTTCTTTACATTTAGGTAAGTCTATATTAAAATTATTTTTGTGTTTGTGTTCAAGTTTGAATAAATGGTACACAATAAGAAGTCCAGGACCATTGGTTCTAAATAAGAAATTAAGCTGAGTAAATAGAAAACAGTCTTAGTATCTCTTTTATTTATAGACGTCACCTTTATCTTAGTCTGGATCAGGGATGTTGCGGAGTTCCAGCACATTGACCATAAGGTCAAAGATAAAGATTCTACCCCATGTTGTTATAAACAGAATATCCTTCTTTATCTGATCATTAAATTAAGAACAAATATAATGTATTGCCTGGACACAATGGAACTCAGGAAATGGTTTGCTTGAGGCGTGGAACCCTCCAGCCTATGATCTGACCAGAGTGGCTGAGGCAGCAGAACCATTGACCATTTCTCTGTCTGAAAGAACTTTGTCCATTTACCACTTGTTCCAATACAGATACTTTCTATGAAAAAATATGGTGTATTAACCATCTCCCAAGTCCTGCAGCTGATTACTCAAGGGCCAACAGAAGCCGTAGCTGTGCTTTACTTGAGAAACCTCCTCCCTTACAAGTTGAGTTGGGGACTAGAGAGATGGTTCAGAGGTAAAGGCACAGGCTGCTCTTCCAGAGGACCTGGGTTTAATCCCCATCACCTTCATGGTGGCTCACAATTGTCAAGAATAATAAAAACCCAGAGACTGATATAGGGATTAAAGCTGAAGATGAGAGAAGCAGACCAATAAGCCACTAGAGAGACCTTATTACCCCTACCGAAGCTCAGACTGAAGGGGAAATTCTCAGACTGCCTAGACTGCACTGTGTCTCCCCAAACCGCAGGCTCCATACTCCAGTGCTTGTCCCCTCCCCTTTATATTCCTCCCTCCGCCCAGCCATACTGCTTCTGTCTCTATCTAGTGTTAGGATTAAAGATGTGTGACTCCCAAACACTGGGATTAAAGGTGTGAGCCACCACCACCTGGATCTGTTTTTGGATCGATCTTATGTAGTCCAGCATAGCCTGAACTCACAGATATCCTTCTGTCTCTGTCTCCCGAGTCCTGGGATTAAAGGTGTGTGCCACCACTGCCTGGCCTCTAGTGGCTTAGCTTTGCACTATGATCTTCAGACAAGCGTCTTTATTAAGATACAAATAAAATATCACTACACACAACTGTCTGGAACTCCAGTTGCCCCTGCGCCGATGCCCTAGTCTGACCTCCATAGTCACCAGGTATGCACCATGTGGCAAAACACTCGTCCATTTAAAGTAACACACTAAATAAATCTAAGGAAAAAAGCTAAGTTGAGATGAAGTTTGTAAGGGACAAAGGTGACAGATCATCTGCTTTGCCACACAGCTCCAGAGCTGGACCTGAGGACAATGAGTTATTAACCCATAAGAATGTCCTGGCCTCCCAAAGCTTTTCCAAGAAGACAATGTAAAAGATGTCGTACAGGGTTTTGAAGGCCTAAGATATCAAAAACTGCAGTGACCCCAACAGACCAGGTTATAGAAACTTGTTTTGTGATTTTCTTATTCAGAGTAACCATGGGGAAGCCATTCTTCCTATGCTCCCACAGTCCCCTATTCTCATCACAAGGCTGCCTGGGAAGGCTGTCCTCAGGTGATATAATCTGATGTGTCCATTCCTTTCTTTGTCTTTATTCTTCCCTTATACAATCCATTCTCTTTACAACCTCCCTCCCTCCCTTCTTCCCAGTCACCCTCCCACCTCCTCCCCCAGATCTGCTGCTTCCCTTCCCCAGCTCCCTTCAGAAAAGAGTCGGTTTCCTAATTATATTAACTGAACATGGCATAACAAGATGCAGTAACGCTAGGCACAAACCCTCCCATCAAGGCTGGACGAGGCACCCGTAGGAGGAAAAGGGTTCTCCATGAGCAGGCAAGACTGCCAGAGACACCCCACTCCCAATGTTAGGAGTCCCACAAAAACCCCAAACTAAACAACCACAGCGTGTATGCAGAGGGCCTAGCGCAGATCCATTAGACCCCAAGACTGCTGCTTCAGTCTCTGCGAGCCCCTGTGAACCCTGCTTAGATGGTTTCATGGGCCATGTTCTCTTGGTGGACTTTACCCACTCTTGCTCCTACAATCCTTCCTCTCCCTCTTCTGTGTCTTCGGGGTACCCCAAGCTCCGCCTAGTGTTTGGCTGTGGGTCTCTGTGTCTGCTCTCATCAGCTGATGGGGGCAGCTGATGACTATTGGGCAACACGGCTCTCTATGAGAATAGCAGAATATCATTAAGAAGCATTTCATTGACTTCTTAGGGGGAGTCGGTACGGTTGGTTCTACCCTAGATGTCTGAGCCGACCAGTTTCCAATTCTTAGCCATCTGGGGAATATCAGGCATGGGGTCCCTTGCGTGGCTTGGGGCTCACATTAAACCAGTCATTGGTTGACCACTCCCATAAGCTCTGTGCCATCATGGTCCAAGAATATCTTGCAGGCAGGACAGACTGTGGGCCAAAGGTGCTGTGGCTGGGTTGGTGTCCCAGACCCACCACTGAGTACCTTGCCTGGTTACAGAAGCTGGTTGGTTCAGGCTCCATATTTTCCATTACTAGGAATCCACTCTAGGGTCACCCTAATAGGTTCCAAGAAATTTCCACTGCACTAGGTGCCCGCATCATCTTGGCACTCTTTGCTTCTACTCTCAGTTCTGCTGGTGGGAAGGGGCTCTTATCCTCACTCTCGCTCTGCAAAGTCAGGGCCCTCCAATCCTTCACCCTGCTGTGGCCTCTCAACTCTAGCCCCAGCCTTATCTTTGCTTGAGAGCAGAAAACCCCACTCAGCAAGGAGGCAGCCAAATCTAGCTTGCCCGAGGACCCTGGGTTCCTTGTGGAGCCTTTGTTTCTGCTTTGCTATTAGCAGACAGGAGAAATGATGAGAATATACAGCTTAATCCCAGGAGCTATTTCTAAATAAATCAAATAAAAGAGCTGCAGGTCTTATAGAGAACTTATTAAGTTTTATTGGCATGAACTAAGATTTAAACAGATGAAAAGATTTTCTCTGTGTTCTTGGATGGGAAATCTTTTAAAATGGAAAATTAACCATTTTAAAAGGTTAATTTCCTTTAATTCATATAAACACACATATAATACAGTTTTGATTAGGATTCTGACAGGGGTGTAAAAAAAAACCCAAAACCTCATAATTAGATAAATATTCACATGGAAGAACAAATGTACAAAAATAGCCAAAGAAATTATGAAAATGAGAAGACAGTTACTCAGAAAGAGCAGATTAGAAGTTTGATGTCTCTGTAATTTAGATGAGTATGTAGGTATGTGTCATTACTTCCTGTATGACTATGATCTTTGTGAAGCATAAAATGCTCCACGATTTACGGAAAGCTAAGAGTGCATTTGAGTTAGAACCACAGAAAAGCTACAAATTAGAAACCTTAAATAAAGCTGGGCAGTGGTGGCACACCCCTTAATCCCAGCACTTGGGAGGCAGAGGCAGGCACATCTCAGAGAGTTCCAGGCCAACCTGGTCTACAGTAAATTCCAGGACAGCCAGGGCTACAAAGAGAAATCCTGTCTCAAAAAAAAAAAAACCAAAAAAATGCAAAAACAAAAACAATAACACAAAAAAAGAAACCCTAAATAAAAATGTCTGAGCCAAATGGTTCAGAAAGCAAAGGTACTTGTCACACTTGTGTAAACCTGATAGCCTGAGTTCTCAAGAGTTGTCATCTGAACACCACACATATGTCTGGCTTCACAAACGTGCAACACACACACACAAACACACACTAATCATCGTCATAATGATAATCATACTAAATAAAGATCAGATTTTAAAAACAGTTGCGTTTCTCTCACACATACAATAAGTCTGAACATAGAGCACTGAAGGCTTGCATGTTGGCCTTGACACCAGCAGGACCCCGGGCTCTTCGTCTCTTTCACATCTAAGATCCCTGTTCATGGTGTCCCATGTCAAGACTAGGTCACAGCAGTGGCTTTCATTGAGTGGCATCCCCTGAAACCGGCTCATTGATTTCTGACCCATCTACTGCAGCATTCGGTCCCAAGTACGCACTTACGAGTAAGGACAGCCGAGACTACCTTCATTCAGCATGCACATGCTGTTGAATGTTGTGAGCTCTGCTCTGGCACTGAGGTGTTCTGTGGGATCCTCTAGCACTACAGGAAAGAAGGTCCAGGGCTCAGGGAAGAGCTTAGTGAAGATGTTCGGTATAAACAAGGACATTCACTATAGTTCTTTACTGTAGGGTTTCTCACAATGTTACATGTGACAAAACTTTCCCAGGATGCCTAGAGGGGGAGGAAAGGAAAAACCTTCATAGTCTCATGTCCAGAAAAGACAAGTTAGTTTTGCTGAAAATAAAACCCAGAAAGCTAGCTTCTTATGACTTTTAGCAGAGACATGGCAAGGGCTACAAACTGGAACACTAGCACTGAGCCTACGGGGCCATTCGCATTCAGACCACCACACTGTCCTAGGTCAAGTACAAATAATCCAGTAGAATCTGGTTTTTAATTTATGAATGGTTAGATACAATTTTTTCAACTCATATTTAAGATGCTTTTGTTTTGTTTTGTTTTTGACAAATTGGAAAGTCTGTCTACACTGGGCTGCATTTGCATGAGTATCTGTGGGCCAGGGCAGGGCAGGCAGCAGCTTCTCTAGGCTGTCTTCACCCTGCCCTCTATCTCTGTTCCCATGCACAGCCTTGCAGATGTCTGATCAGTACCCGCAGGCACAGGAGCCTGCAAAGAGACTTCAGTAGCCAATACATTGCTTACAAAGCTATAGCTGCTTGGTACTATAGGCTATGTATTTCTTACCCAAAATGATTAAGACCAGAAATGTTCTAGATTTGGGTGTCTTCTTCTTCTTCTTCTTCTTCTTCTTCTTCTTCTTCTTCTTCTTCTTCTTCTTCTTCTTCTTCTTCTTCTTCGAGTTTTCTGAAAGTGTAATAAGACATCTTAAGGATGGGACCCAATCTTAAACATGAAATTTATTTATATTCCCCATAACTTTATACACAAAGCCTGGAGATGATCTCATACAAGATTTTTATCAGGCCTGTGTTTTGACTGAGACTCATCATTTAAATCAAGTGTGAAAATTTCCGTTTATGGCATTAAATCAGAACTCAAAAAGTTTTGGCTCTTTAAGTGTTTTCAGTTTCAGTTTCAGATTCTTTTAGATAACTTGTCCTGTGGGCCTGTTGTGTGCATAGGTCGGTAGAACAACACTGTGGTGATGTGGTGTACTATAGAGCATGCTTTTAGCCGTCCCACACCAGAAAACCAAATTCCAAAACTAGATTCTGTTGGGTTGCTTGTATCTGACCTAGGACAGTGTGTGGTCTGAATGAGAATGGCCCCATAGGCTCCTGTATTTGAATGTTTGGTTCCCAGCTGGTGAAGTATTTAAGGGGTAGGAAGTGTGGCCCTGTTGGAGGAGTGTTACTGGGAGTAAGTTTTGAAGTTTCAAAATCCAAATCCAATATCAGGTTCTCTCTCTCTCTCTCTCTCTCTCTCTCTCTCTCTCTCTCTCTCTCTCTCTCTCTTTCCCTCCCTCCCTCCCTCCCTTCCTCTCTCCTGCTTGTGAACTTAAGCTTGGCTTCTGCTCCAGGACCATGCCTGCCTGACTTCTGCCATGCTTCCCACCATGATGGTCAGGGATTCACCCTCTGAAACTGTAAGCAAATTTCAAATTAAGTGATTTCTTCTCTAAGTAGTTTTGGGCATGGTATTTCTTCACAGCAATGGAAGAGTAACTGAGATAGACAGAAGCAAACAGGCCAGCTTCAGTTTTGGAAAAATTTGCCTGGATTTTTTCCATAGCCAGCCAGAGGAGACTTAGTGTTTAGCTAAGAAGTCATCCCAAACTGTGTGCCACCCCCCCGGCCACACAGTCCTTTACGGTGGCAGTCATCACGACAGCAGCGTTCTGAATTATGGGTATACTATCTATGGAGGTGCTCACAATTTTCCTCTCATTTTTTTCCAGTACAATAAAGTCTACAAGAGCCTGAAGGAGTTGGCTCAAAATGGAGAGAATTTCTGCAAGCAGATCACATCCGTCCTTCAGCAAAGGTACAAAACGTGCACTTGCGACAAGCAGTCCTTCCTCTGCGGTTGCAGCTAGCGACGTGTCTGGAGGGACGATTAGAAGCTGTGTCGCTTTCCAGAGCACAGTGTTAGATTTGGTGCTGGAGAAATTGGGTTGAATCATGAGCCTGCTCCGTCGCCCATTTATCACCTGGCACCGCAAAGATCAGGAAACCACACAGAGGAGCGCTGCCTAGGAAGACCCAGGCAAGCCTCTTATCCTCAGACTAAGTTTAACGCACTCCCAGGGGCCAACCCTGACATCTGATGTATACGCCCATTATTGTACTTTTTACACTGGCCTCCATTATTCATTTATGTTTTCTCTTGTGCTACAAAGACAGGGGCTGTGTCTCACCCATTGTATGATAAGAGCTTCTTAGAGCCAAGTCTTCGATCTCTTTGGTCATTTTCTAGAGAATGGATGGATGGGTGGATGGATGGATGGATGGGTGGGTGGGTGGATGGATGGATGGGTGGGTGGGTGGGTGGATGGATGGATGGATGGAAGGGTGGGTGGGTGGGTGGATGGATGGATGGATGGATGGATGGATGGATGGATGGATGGACAGACGGATGGGTGGATGAGAAGCCACCATTTTTAATGTTAGTATCTTCTCTAAATACCAAGTGTGACTGTAAGCTGCCCATGGCGCTAAAGTGAGCACAGTTAACTCAGGCGATAAAGGACAAGGAGTGTACTGCTTAAAATGAAAGAATCAGAGGAAAACGTTGGCTTATAAGGGGGCATTTAGGCTTTGACTCTACGGTAGCTATCTCTATAGTAAATATTCTAAAGCTACTTTTTCAAGAGAGGCTGTTCTGTTTTAAAGGGAAACAGCTTCAACTTTAAAATTCTGTGGAGCTGGCAATGGAGCTCTGTGATGGAGAGTTTGTGCAGCAGGTGTGAGACCACGGTTCAATCCCCGGAGCACCACGCACACACGCACACTTTCTATATGTGTCATACAGAAAACAGATCATGAGTTAAGAGCATCCCTCATTAGCAAATCAATACCAAAAGAGCCCATTAGTTTTATCAGAACAATGAATGACTGGGAGAGGTCTGAAGACATTTTTATGAAGAAAAACGTGAGTTTGTCAAATGGAATAAAAAAGAAAATAAAAGTTTAAGTGAGATATATTTCCATTCTAATAGCCAAGCTGCTTTGATTTTCCAAGAGAGAATGGGAGGCGGGGTGATCTAAGACAATGTTTCTTCTATGAGAAATGATTTTTATTAGTCTCAAAGGAAATCGTTTTTAAATAAGATCAGCTAACTATTCTATAAATCCAACTCTTTGCTTAGATAAAAGTCTCTTCTCCCTGAAAAGCAGGAAGAATTATATACTGGTTAACCATACAGATGACTGAGATAGCGGTCAACTGGTCTTAATTATTTAGTGTCCAAGAATTCAGAATTAGTGCCAGATAGACAGTCATGAAGCCGGGAGGCATAGGATGAAATGGGTCACAACTACAGGAGACTCCAGGGTGAACTCACAGGACTCGAGAAGCCTCCGCCTCACCACTCTCTTCTGTTCTAGATGTTCACCCACTGCTTCACTTTCTGCTGCAGTCAGAGCCCTGGCTTCCTCCTTGTGTTTCCCTCTGAGTCCCTTCCCAGGACCACCACCTGCCCTCTCAATGTGTGAAAACCGCTGTCTCCACATTCTCAAGGGGCAACCGTGGAACCCCTGGGCAGTAGGGATATCTCTCTTCATGGTTTTACTTCCTGATGGACCAGGTTTAGGATCTGAATATCTATTGGATGTTGTAGGCCAAAACTGCAACACCTGTCTGAGTCAAAAACTGCATAGCATAAATGCGAAGAATGGCTATAAATGCTTTAGTAAGATCCCGACCTCGAATCATGCTGAAAGGCCACGTGACAGACATTTTGTAAAGCTAACCTGGAACAGCCAAATTATTTCCCTCAACCAAGATGCCACTGCTGGGGTACTTGATATTGATTGGCTCCTGATAATTGTTCCTTTGAAGTGACCCCTCCTACTTAAGATGCCAGATCCATGGGTAGGCTCAACTGTCCAGTTATGCAGCTAGCCTGAGGGATACATATCCAGAGAACCATTTCTAGTGGACATACGTACTTTATTAATGTATGGATGTTTCCTCATGGTGTACTTTTAGTTCACATTCTTGAGTCAGTTAGCAAAGATAGATGCTGTATCATAGCCCTGGATGAGGCCAAGTGAAGTGATTTGGAGGTCACTACCTCTTTCTCCTGTTCTTGAACCGACTCCACAAAACTAGTCCACAAGGACCAGTGATTGCCATGCACCTGGCCCAGTTCAGTTTCACTTTCTGTGACTTCAGAAATTACTTCCCTAATCCTATAGAGCACAAAAGGCTGGCTCTTGTTTAAGGCAGTGGTGCTTGCCTATAATCCTAGCCCTTGGGAGACTGAGGCAGGAGGATTGCAAGGTCAAGGTCAGCCCAGGCAATATAGTGAGGTTGTAGCTCAAGAAAACAAAACAAAACAAAAATAAGAAACAAAAAACAAAAACAAAACCGGAGCTGGTCAGGTGACTGAGCAGGTAAAATGCTCACCACGAACCTAACTAGCTGAACTCCGTCTCCAGCACGCAGTCACAGTTGGAAGGAGAGAATTGATTTCTGAAAGTTGTCCTCTGACCTGCACACACACACTGTGGCACACTTAAGTAAACACACACACATATGCACAAACACACACACACACACACACACACACTTGGGGGCTGACGAAAGAAGCAACTATGAAAAGCAAAGAAAGGATATTTATTCAACGTGGTCGCTTTGAGGAGAGCGAACACAAATAAGGACATCCAATGACCCAGAAGGTCATCTCCAGGGTGACTGACGCGAGGTTGAGCTGGAAGTAGAAGGCAAGAGGCACGCATAACGAAGCATTCTTGTAAAGGCGTGGTCATGCCCACCACTGGCCCATCACTGCCTCAGCTCTAGTCAGTTCTGCACTGTGGACTAACAAACTGAATTGTCTGAACTAAAACTGTATTTCAAGGGGACAAGCACCCCTTCTGGTGGGTACTAGGGTTACAGCCTTTTCCTTTTTCCAGTCTAAGACTTTGGGAAGTTTCAATTCCTTGTGGTGCATTGTTTTAATAGTTTGATAACCAAAGAGAGGGAAGGATACAGTCATCTCTCCTTAAGTGTCTTCTCTCAGCTTCAAGGCCAGGGCCGTTTCCTCTTAAATGGGCGGGCGTATTTCACACAAATCAATGATACATTCCATTTGCATTAGATACAGGTGGGAAAGCCTCAAAAGACAAGTAAAGGCAATAAGAGCTGCAGCAGAGATGGGTGCTGACTCTACACACAGACTGGAAGGAAGTTTCAGACCAGAGACCTGAGTTAAAGATGGTCTTCCACAAGGAAGCACTGACCCGTGATGAGTAGATTTACCAGGGCCAGCCGCGGAAGGCGAGAATGTGCCCACCAGACAACACAACAGTCTGTGATAACGCAATGGCCCATTGGGTGGTGGGGACAATGTGGGGTGCTGGCACAAGGGGTGTAGTGAGAAGGAGAGGGTAAGGATCATAGGGGTGGGGAGAGAGAGGCAGTTCTTTACAAAATACTATAAAGTCTAAATTTTGTCCTGAAGGAGTCTCTGTAGGGTCTTCAACAGGATCAAAGTCACAGACGGACGGTGGTGGCACACACCTTTAATTCCAGCACTTGGGAAGCAGAGGCAGGTGGATCTCTGTGAGTTTGAGGCCAGCCTGGTCTACAGAGCGAGTTCCAGGACAGGCTCCAAAGCTACATGGGGAAACAAAAAAGACACCCCCCCAAAAAATAAAACAAAACAGCATCAAGGTCACAATAGAAAATACCTTGGAGATAACAAAGACCCAAAACCAAAATATAAAGGCAATCCCTATCCCTTCCTTTCCAACATACTCGAACCCCCTGCTCAGCCAACTGCCCTTGTGCACAGTGGAAATTATGGGGCTTCAGGACGAGACTAGGTCAATCAAACCCCTAGTGCATGGAGCCTGACCCAGTAACTTATGATGTCATGTTTAATTAGAGTCTAATTATTAAACCTTGGTGCCTCACTCTAAATGGCCAGTCTTGGGTGGGGCAAATGAGGGTATAAAATTTACTACCTAACAAGACAGCAGGCTGCCCATCTCCTGTCTACTCAAATACAATCCTACCCATATGACCCAGGAGACAAGGCTAGGTAATTGCTTTCAAATGTTGTAAAAGGTCCCTATTCTCCCCCATCCCCCACCCACAATTTGCCAGATATGTTTCTACTTTTAAAAAAAAATCAGTTATGGCCCAGTAAACACATTTATTCCCCATATCCTGGACTCTCTGTTCCAAGTTCATGGTATCACGGATGCATTAGAGATAGGGCCTCAGCCAGCAAGCTGAGAGATTTCTGCTTGGATTTGAACAGGAGTTCCTCTGGGAAGATGCAGCTTTGACCATCTTAATAAGAAGGATGTAAGTGGATTGTATTTCTGTCTCCATCCATTGCTACTCCCAGTCAGGTGCTCTTGTGAAACAGGAGAACTACGCAGTTGCAGGACAGTCACCCAAGGTATTTGGTGACCTTTAGGAAGTGGGTGGAGTTTATTTGAACTTGAATCTTGCTCTCTATAAAGCCCAGGCTGAACTGTAACTCACTATGTAGACTAGGTTGACCTTCACTCTTGATTCTCTCTTTTTTTTATTATTTATTTAACTTTATGTGCAATGGTATGAAGGTACCAGATCCCCAGGAACTGGACTTACAGACAGTTGTGAGTTGCCATGTGGGTTCTGGGAATTGAGCCTGGGTCCTCTGGAAGAACAGCCAATGCTCTTAACTGCTAAGCCATTTCTCCAGCCCCAATTCTTGGTTCTCTTTTACCAGCCCATAATACCAGTGCTGGGATTATGGGCATGCACCAGACACCCAGCCTCTGATAACTTTTACATACAACTTATTTGTAAAAAGAGCTGTAGCTACCTTTTAAAGGAAAAATAAGACGTAATGGGAAAACATCCATTTACACAGTCCCAACTGGAAGTTGGTTCTGGCTCAGACTGTGAGGTGGAAGAGAATATGGAAACAATCTATTGAGATTACTAAAATCCTTAATTCCTGCAGAGGAGGGTACAGTTGTCTGCTTCCCTCAGCATGAGAAGACCTTCATTCAGTTTTAACTAACTCTTCCTAGACACAGAAGAAACTAGAGGGCTTTAATCAATTATTTTATATAAGTTTATTACGGCAGGATCCTCTGAACTGAACACAGCCACCTGTTCTCACAGCTTACCCTGGGCTGCATTGAAAATACCAGATCTGAGAGCACGGATTTTACAGCCTTCGCCGTGCCAAAGGCGTGGTTTATTTTAAGATCTAGGTCAAACACTGGTTTTTGACTTATTTGGTTAGTTCTCATTACTAGCAATGAAAATATATTGACTTGCTTTGCAGGCTGAGGGGAAACTAAAGTATAAATGGGTTGAAAGTCAGAGTGTCGTTTCCCTGGCTCTGAATTAAAATTCACTGGAATATTTTGAGCTAAAGCTCAAATATACAAATATATAAATACGAGTTATATACCCACCAGATGGTATATACATGCACACTGTCAGTTTCACACATGAAGAAGCCATGGCCTAGACAAGCCCTCTTCATTCATGTTAGAAATTGTGACTGTAGAATGGAAGGAAACGATGGGAGAGGGTGAGAATATCGAGTTCGCTGTGCTTCCTGCCTTCTTCCTGGTTGTTTTACCCAAGAGAAAGACAATTCCAAGACCTGATTTGAGCTTAGCTCTGCCCCTCTGGATTCCTTTTGCACATGTATTGCTTTTTGACTGGGGAACGTGAAAAAGCAGCTCCCTTCAAAAGAGTGGATGCTGGTGCCAGGCTGTGGTTGTGCATGCCCAGCACTTGGGAGGCAATGGTAGGCAGATCTCTGAGTTCGAGGCTGGTCTGGTCTACAGAGAAGATGCACAGAGAAGCCCTATCCTGGGGGAAAAAGGAGGCGGGGAGGAGAGAGAGAGAAAGAGAGAGAGAGAGAGAGAGAGAGAGAGAGAGAGAGAGAGAGAGAGAATATGAAACCAGTCTCTGTGCTGCAACAAGAAAATGCCAACGTCCAGTCTATTTGGTAGGTAGCAAGAAAAGACTGAAGGATATCCTTTTTGGATGTCTGCATACACACACAGCACACCACACACACACACACACACACACACACACACACACACACAATGTGTACCACTTACACATACATCACAGAGCACCACATGGTAGTCTTTGCTTCCATTCACACACACACAATCATTCAGACTTACAAAAGTGACAGATATCATTCTATTTGTCTCTTAGAACATGACTTCCCACGAGAGTGACAAATCCAACCATTGGATAGGAAATAGGTCATTGGCTAGGAATTTAGTCATGGACATCTGTTAAGGTAAAAGCCACTGAGGGCCTGAAGGACAATATCCCATACCACATCCTCCTTCCCCTCCTCCCTGTTTGTCTCAGTTCCTTCGGGGTTGCCACAGGTGGGCACTAGAAATCAGAAGGCAAAAGTGGATGGGCACAGCCTGCTCTGTTCGGCTGATTCTAAAGTCCTCGGGGGTCATTAATAAGTTGCAAGCAGCGAGATAAAGAACAGAATTTGACTGGTCAGAGACACTGGGTCCAACTCAGCCTGGCCTCGACAAGCTAAGCTGATGGTGTTTGAGATCAGAGTCCCCCTCCATTGCCTCCTAGCCAAACCATCTTTCTCCCCACTCCCCACTCACCAACCGATTAACAATACATGAGA
This sequence comes from Myodes glareolus, assembly GCF_982192425.1. NCBI lineage: Eukaryota > Metazoa > Chordata > Mammalia > Rodentia > Cricetidae > Myodes > Myodes glareolus. Next base: position 50,230,895 of record NC_142046.1, read on the forward strand.
GCCTCGGGAAAGGCCCCGGGAGCAAAGAGTCTTAACGCGCTCTGGGATAGCTGGCAGTGGCCTTTCTAGTGGCCACACCGTGGGAGCTCCAGTGAGTCACAACACCGTAATTAACACTGGAGAGGCACTAGAAGTTTCAAAATGTGCTTTTGTCTGACTCCCCTAGTAACAGCCACAGCCATTCTCCACATTTGAGTCAGGGGAGGAGAGTGGTTAAGTGGCAAGTACTCTGGCTAGATGGCCCAGATTTAGAAGCTAGCTGTATCACCTCCTTCTCACGTGTCTTTGGCAGAGCAACCAACCAAACTCCAGGGCCGGTGCTCCCTCCTGAAAATGGTCAGACAGATCATGTCCACCTCACACAAGTCATTGTAGGTTCAACACAAATAAAAATGAACCAGAGAGACGACTCAGCGAGCAAAGGGCTGGCTGCCAAGTCTAACAACCTGTTTGCTTCTCAGACCCACACGGTGAAATAACAGAACCAAACCCATCAAGCTGTTCTCTGGCCTCCAAATCTGTGCTGCGGGGCCCCCTCCCCATGCTAAATAAAGGCAATAATTTTTTAGAGGAAAGAGCGACAATGCTTACAATAGTGTCTTGCATAGTATAAGGGCCCGATAAAGGGTGGGTGTTGCTGTTTGGTGAATAAACAGAGCGCAGGTCAAATGTCTGCGGAATCACAAAGTAGACACCCTTCACTGTACAGAGGGCATTGTTTGGATACATAATTGTCATGTGTGGGAGACAGCCTTTTAATCTGGAAACTCACAGATTTGCCCTGACACTGATACTAATGCAGAAATTCCGGCTTGGCTAATGGATCTCCTCAGGTGGGTCTCTACCTTCTTGATAGAAAGCTTGGGAGAGTTAGCTAATGTGGTACATGCCTATAATCCCAGCACCCAGGAGGTTGTGGCAAGAAAATTAGGAATTCAAGGTCACCTCAAGCTACACATCAAATTCAAGGTCAACCTGAGAACGTAAAGAGGAGGTGGGGAAAGAAGAAAGAGAATGCATAGAGGTGGGTGTTCAGGAGCAGAGACAGCCAGACTTAGAAACTGTCAATCATCTGAAAGCAAGCAAAGAGCCTCCTACCAACACCAAAACTCCACCTTCTTTCCCTGCGAATCTAATGACATTACTAATGCTAAGGAAAGGAGTATTTCCTTGTGATAGTTGCCTCTCTCATTTGGCCTCTGAGCCCCTTCGTAGAGCCAGTGAGAACATTCTGGAAGTGAAATTGAATTGTGAAGGAGAAGCTGTCCCTGTCAGCATCCCCCTCTTGGCCTGGAAGCCCTTATGGGGAGACAATGGCATAGAGGACTGCATTCTTCACTCTGGATACCTAAAGAACCTTTCAATCCATCATCATCATCTTCCTCAAATAATTAATATTTACTATTTGTGGTGTGCCTAGCACTGTGAGTCAAAAGCTATGCATTCATCAGATGTACTGCTCTGTAGGGGTGGCTCGGGGGATAAAGGCCCTCATCACCATCAAAGGACTTGGTGGTGACCTGAATCTGCGCAGTGGAGGAAGAGAACTGACTCCGGGTGGTCCCCTGAGCTCTGGGTGTATACTGTGGTGTGCTCACACTCATGGACAAACCAATAAATACTTTTTAAAAAGACTTAAAGTGTGCAGAAGTCATCTTTTAGAAAGAAAGAGCAGATGAGGGGGGGGGGAGAAGGAAAAGAGGGTGTGTGGGGAGGTGAGGTGAATAGGAACATAACCTCATTGTAGCTACAGATGGACCTCTAACGAGGAAGTGGTAAAATAATTTTAAGAAGAGATAATTTGATCTCTCCCAGAACCAATGATTTTCTGATATCTTTCCCTGCACAGAAAGTAACGGAGGAGCCCCTTAGGTTTCTACTATATGCCGCTTGAGCCGGGCACCTGCCTCCAATCAGCTCTGTGTTCAGTGCCCCCCTCCCTCCCCACCCTGTTTATAAGGACACATCAAATTTTCTTTGGGCCTCGTCTGAACTTGATCACCTTCACAGAACCTAGTTCCAAAGATGGCACATTCACATAGCCTGTGTGTGGTGGTTAATATTGCCAACCTGGCAGGACCTAAAATCACATAGGAGCTGTACCTCTGGGCATGTCTATGATGGTGTTGTCAGAGGGGTTTAACTGAGGTGAGGAGACCAACACATGTTGCACAATCTCACAGGCCAGGGTTCTGGACCAAGTAGACAGGAGAACACAAGCTGAGCACCCAGGTTCGTTCTATCTGCTTTGTGACTGCAGACACGTGTGATCAGCTGCAGTATGCCCCTACCACTGTGGACTGTATGCTCAAACTGTGGACCAAAATAAAGCCTTCTCTGTTGATATTTTATTGGTCAGATCACACAATAAAAAAGTAACTAAGATGCTGGGGTTCAGTATTTCTTGAGGGAGGCGTAATCCAACCCATAGCATTGGTGGAGAGTTTAGTAGAGTACTTTCTCCTTGGGGATCCTCTTTGATATTCTTAAGGGTTTGCCAAAAGACAAGAAAATCCTTATATCAATAGATATCTCTTCCTCATGAAGACACTGCATTTTCATCCTGACGTTTTATGTATCAGAGTGTGTGTATTTGTGTGTCTGAGTGTCTGTGTCTGAGTATATGTGTGTGAGAGAGTACACTTGTATCTATCTATCTATCTATCTATCTATCTATCTATCTATCTATCTATCTACCTATCTATATATCTCTACCTACCTCCCCCACTCCCTGTGTGTATCTTTGTTTATGTGTGCTCTTGCTAATTCTGATAAGTATCTCCTACTTAACAAGTCCTTTGCTCATAGGGCCAACCTGGAGATTAACTATGCCAAAGGACTTCAGAAACTGGCAGCCAAGCTGAGCAAAGCACTACAGAACACAAAGAAAAAGTAAGTATGATGACAAAGGTAAGGCAAAAATCCTTTGTAAAAAATTAAAAGTGAGGGGCTGGAGAGATGGCTGAGTGGTTAAGAGTACTGATTGCTCTTTCAGCTCCCAACAGCCACACGGTGGCTCACAGTCATCTATAATGAGATCTGGCAACCTCTTCTGGTATGTAGGTGCCCATGGAAGAAATGCCGTATACATAATAAATAAATCTAAAAAAATAAATAAATAAAAGTGAAAAAAATCTCACTCTCAGCTTTTTCCCATATGCACGGCAGGTACAATCCTACCAAGCATGGCTTCCAGATCTTGGGGATTTATTCTGGGCCAGGCACTGCCTCAAATGTTTAGAGGATATTCCTATTTAATCCTCACAACAATCCTTGAAAGTTCTTATGTTTATCCTCCTTACGGATGAGGACTTGAGACTGAACAGTTGAAATAAAACTCCTCAACCATGCAGTTAATGAGCTGTCCAATTAGACTCATCCTGGGGCTTTATGGCCCCTGAGCCCACCATTGGCTTGATAATGCCATCTAGGAAGGAGTGCTAAGCCAGAAGGTCTTAGAGGCAGGACGTGTAAATTCTGTATTATCTCTATTTTGTGACTTTTGACAAGGATCTTGGTCTCCCTGTGTCTCCATGCCTTCCTGTACAGGGGGCAGATGTGCTCAGCTGGGCATTTGAGTGTGTATGTGGGTTGTAGCCTGAAAGACAAATGAAGCAAACTGTGTGGAGGACTCGACATGTGAGGACAAGCACACAGTATGTTGCAACAATAAAATCGCCCGTTATTGAAAACTTGCGACGACGCAGCTTCTGTACTGCTGTGTGCAGATGAGACTCTGAACTCACAGTGTTCTTGCTGAGGGTCCTCGTGCTGATGATAAAAGAGGGAAAATTCAGGGGGACAATGGGTTTCTAGAACCAATTTCTCACTCCTGCCTGGGCACCATGGTGATGATAGCAAGCTGCTTTGAAACTGCTCCGGTTCTTGTTCCACTTTTATTTGGGGGTGATATCTTGGTCGGTTACAAACGAGTCCATGCAGTAGTGTGGTTGGATTTAGACCGACTTCTGCTTAGACAGCCCAGTTTAAGCTCTAGTTAAACTATTTTTCAGGGGAGTGGCCTGAACAACTCATCTTCTGTCTAAATGTCCTTTAAGATGCAAATGAAGCTGAAATGCCATGCTGCTGAAGGAAATCTGCTGAGGCAAGAGAATTGCCATGAGTTTGAGTCCAGCTTAGGCTACACAGAGAATTTCAGACCAGTGTGGCTGTAGTGTAAGACCCTTTTTGAAAGAAACATAAATAATGATAATAAATATGCTAACATAAAAACAGAACTAAAACCCATTCCCCACAGTTACTGGATTAAATGCAGTAATGCAAGCGTGCTTAACAGACCACGTGATGAGGAGGGGAACTCCATGAATGGCCTTTTGATTTTGATCCTAATACCTCAATTGCCTCCTAAATCCCACCATGGCAATCTTAGCTCCAAAATGGCAGACACGTTCACAATGGACAGTGAGCCAGCATTAGTGTGGTATTTAGTGATAAAATTTAGGTCAAAATCTATGTTAGACGCTTACACAGAGATCCCAATGTCTTATTTCATAAGATCAGTTAGATGAGGCTAAGAAAAGCCGAGTGAGTCTTCAAGGGTCACAAAGGAAATCAGGGACAGGGGATATCTGTTTTCAGACCTGTGCTCTGGGCTCTCTGAGGTCACATGATGCACTTCCTGTCATGCTGTCCAGTGGCTGTGCAATCACCTGAGAGGTTCGCTTTAGTGAATGCTCCTCATAGCCTTAATAAACACAATTATATTTGGGTTAATGTACGCAAAATAGGAAACACTCATTTGCTGTTGGAGTTAGTGTCGCCTGTGGCCCAAGCTGATCGCAAATTCTTTATGTCAGCTCAGATGACCTGATCCTCCTGCCTCCACATTCCAGTTGCTTGGGATTACGGGGATGAGCCACCTCATCCAGCAGCAGTTATTCTAAGTATAGGGTTTGGTCCATTCAGTTTAACAGATCTGTGTACTACCTAGCTAACCACCACCAAAGTCAGACATTTTCAGCAAACCCAAAGTCGCTTCTTCCTGTTTGTGTCCACGCCCTCACCACCTCCGCCAAACAACCACTGACCCCTATCATGTGAATGTAGACTAGTTTTCTCCTTCCTGTGCTTTTCTGCACGAGAAACACACAGTAGGCACTCTCTGGTGCTGGTTTAGATGGTAGAAACCCTGGCCTCTGGTCTGGTTTTCCCATTTTTCCCAGGGCAGGATGCGGACTCGGCCACTGGAGGCGCTCTTCTGCTCCGGTCTGATGCTGGCAGGGATGCCGCTTCCTCCCCTCCCCTCCATCAAAAGTGGCATGGGCTCTGTCCCTGCAGTTAACTAAGACTATTTGTCCTGACTTCCAAGGACGCCTGGCAGACAACTAAGAGCCGACCCCTGCTATGGAAGAAGAGAACATCAGGCTTCCTTGTCCTCTCTCTGCCTCTCTCTTTCCCAGGACTGGGAAAGATGTGAGGCTGTCTTAAAAGCTATCCCAGTGCAGGATTTAGACTCCAACCCCAAGATCAGCACACACAATGAGCCAGGGACTTGGGATCAAATCCTGTGTCACTTACATCCTCGAAGGCTTGGTTTATTCGTCTGTAAAGTGAGGGAGTTGAAAGGCTTTTCTGTGAGGGTCTTCTAAATTCCTCTCCCTCACCTGTTCCTTTCCTTGGCCACTTTATCTCCCTGATTTTCTGCATAGATAAAATAGAAGATGAAAATCTAAGTGGGAAAAAAAAAGAAGGCCTGGGAAAAAGCAGTGTGTATAATGTCTGTGGTACAAATAAATAGACTGGCTGATTTTAATCTCACGGAGAAATTGAAGCTCCAGCAAGAGAATGAATATGAGGGGAGGCAGTTTGTGGACTGTAATGTTTGATTTCTCAGCACTCACTAGCAATTGACCCCCCCTCCCCTTTGTGTCTCTAGCTGTCTCAGCACTGCCTGGGCCTGGGCCTCAGAGAGCATGAAATCGGCGGCCGACCTACATCAGTGAGTGCTTCCCATAATGCTGGTCCCCTACCCATTTTCACCGCCCCACTCCCACACCTTTGTCCCTACTCTGAAGGGGGAGGTGCCATTTAGAGTGGGCGGGGGCCAATATTCCACTTCAGACCTGCACGAAATAGATTAGCTATGACTTGCAACTCATCTCCCCCGAAATGCATTCGGGATAGAAACCCGGGACGCGACTGGGCACCCTTATGTTCTGTTTCCAGAAAACTTGGCAAAGCGATTGAGTCGGAAGCAATAAAGCCAACGCATCAGGTCCTGAGTATGCAAGAAAAGAAGAGAAAATCGGTGAGTCAGAGCTTCTTTTTCCTCTTGGAAGATTTCTAAGGCTGGGTATAAATCAGTGGCAAAAAACAAACAAACAAACAAACAAAAAAAAAACACTTGCTACTCAGGCTCAAGGCCCTCGGTTCAAACCCTGGCATAATAAAATGTTCCTAAAAGACAAGCGAAACACTCTGGTAAGGGAGAGGAAGGTGAATCTCTATGCCTTCTAGGCTAGCAAGTTCTACATATGATATTAAATGAAAATACAAAATGAAAGAAATCTAGTGAGTAATAGGAGCTCAGCTAGAAGATCCTTTCCAAAATGTTAACAAGAATTACTTTGAGATGGTAAAATTAGAGGTTATTTTCAATTTTTTTTGGTTCTTTTTAAATGGTCTAGTCTATTTTGTAAACTCTACCACTGAACTCCACCCAAGTCCCACAAGCATAATTTGTTCCAAAAGATACTTTTCTACTTACCTAAGTGAGACTACTTAAAGGTAACAATAGCTACAACTCTCAAATAGTCTCAAGACTAAAGCGAGGCCTTAGGCATGCCTCTCAAGAAAAGCTGACTGCCTTTAGCATGTCTTCTGCTCTGGGCATGCCCCTTTTTTCTAGGACAATTTCACTGTGTGTTCTCCCCCTCTCCTCCGTGTGTCACAGTGGTTGGCGCTTTAGACAACAACTAGCACAGCTGTTAACGCTGCTGTGCTCCCACGGGTGGGCTCAGGGTCAAGCTCAGGCCTGCCTGAGGCTTAGCAGGCCATCCTAGCAACAGGAAAAGACAGTCTTGGAGGTGGGGGGCGGGGTCAAGTATGTCTAAAGAACTAAAGGAACTGGGAAAACTCAGATGGAAGAGGAACAGAAATAAAAGAAATATAAACACATTAAGTAGAATCGATGTTTGTGTGTGTGTCCGTGTGTCCGTGTGTGTGTGTCTGTGTGTCTGTGTATGTCTGTGTGTCTGTGTATGCATGCGTTCCACCAGAATGGATGTCCTATCTAAGGTAGTAGATAGAAAGTGACAAAATTTACTTGAAATAAATACAATCATCTACTTTTGCCAGCAACTTTAGGAAAACTCAAAGCAAATCTGTATTTCATTAATTATAAAATATTTTACACAGGGCGGTGGTGGCACATGCCTTTAATCCCAGCACTCTGGAGGCAGAGGTAGGCGGATCTCTGTGAGTTCGAGGCCAGCCTGGTCTACAAGAGCTAGTTCCAGGACAGGCTCCAAAGCTACAGAGAAACCCTGTCTCGAAAAACAAACAAATAAAAATATTTTACATGTCATATAATGATATGATAACTACATTTAATACCATAAATTAATCTGCGCTATTACAATTCATTACAACACATTGGGTACTGACATCATGATCCTCCAGTCATGGGTCCCCATTATCTCTTGTTCAGAGGGAGGGAGCGAGAAAGAGAGAGACTAAGACCTAGCTTGGGCTTTTGAAATCTCAAAGTTCACTCCCAGTGACACTCCTCCAACAAGGTCACACCACCTAAGTCTACTCAAACATTCCAGCAACTAGGGACTCAGATCCATGCAAGGCTCCACTCTCAGGCTCCTCCCACTTCCCAGAGTCCCACCTCTAAATGCTATGATGCTGCAGGAATAGGTTTTGATCTCTGAGTTTAGTATTCATAGGTATTTAATTAATAACAGTGATTAAGCAAGAAAGCAATATTTTTTTCATTCTGTTTTTCTTTTCAATAGCTTGATAATGAAGTTGAAAAGACGGCAAATCTTGTTGTTAACAACTGGAATCAGCAAATCAAGGCAAGTATACATAAACAGCTTTTACATAAACGCAGTTCTTAGGATGGGACTTTTTTACTTTTGTGCACACGTACTGGTGTGTCCTAACGCTTTTCAATGCAACTATTGAAGAGAAAATAACTCACCTGAGTTATTATATAGATGCATCATTCAACTAATCCAAAGCAGAGGATGACTCGAAATATAGGTACCATTTATGGTTAATATTTATATGGCACTTCTTATGTGCCAAGAGCTGCCTGTTTGTGTGTTCAGTCATCATACCAACCAAGGTATCACGTGACTTTGGACTGTCAAGGTTATTTCCAAGGGTTTAAAACTGGTTAATGGTTAAACTACGAAGTCTTAGAAGTTCTCGGGCTCTGGAGTCATTGCTCTTTTCCCTCATATTACATTGGCTGCCTCTCTGTGGAGTTTGACATTTAGGCGAAGTAACAAACACTGCATTGGTTTTTCATTTGTATAGGGTGCTAGTGATCCCTACCTTGCTAGGAGAGGGCATGGTAAGGAGTGTGCTGATGTCAAAGGGAACACATGTGTTAATTCTACAAGAGCACACGGGCTACACGAAGGCTCGCTCCTCGTTTCCATTTACTTGAAAACTTAGTTGGCTAGATTACAAATGCAGGAAACAGCACACGAATCCTCTAGATAAGTTTTGATTCGATGTAAGAAGCTAGAGAACTCCATTGTTGGTTCTTAAGCTACAGAAACAGCAGATGAGGTCCATATGCACAGATTAGTCTAGAATAATCCTGTGTAGGAGTTGCTTTGAGTAAGGAGGATGAGAGACTGAGGAATCTGCTAAGAAAGCCCAATCATGCCCTTGAAGAAGATGTGCATTCCAAGAGTTGAACTCTTCCTTTACATCTCCTAATGTTAATGACCCCAAAGAACCTTCACAAGTAAACAGCCGCCTATACCAAATAACCAGATTTGCCCTCAGAAGCAGCTGACCTCAGGCTTGTTTCTGAAGCTTCTGCTGATATCGAAGACTCCAGAGACCAAGATGAGAACTGCTTTAGACAAACAAGTCCCTACCCTTGTGGTAGGTGTACAGACAAAGAGAGTCACATTGGGAACTGATCTCAAAGTCCAAAACAAGCATCCAAACACTTGTTTATTTTTTTAATTTTGCTCTTGATTTTCTGAGTTTTTTTTAAAAGGTTTGTTATGAGAAAACAATTATCTGTAAACACTGAGTTCTCAAGGAAACAATAGATCAAATACAATAGATCAAAGGCTAGAGACAATGTTCTATAACTGTTTGCTTCAAAGAACAACAACAAAAAACACCTCCTATTATTCCCCAGTTTCTGATAAGCTGCTTTTCTAAATAAAATTACTTTATTGATTTATGAAGAATGACAAAGTCATTAGATCACATGGATTTCTTGAGTTGTAATCATTTCCTCGCTCATTCCAATGCGAAAAGAGACTTCGCATGTCAGCCCTGATGTGCAGCCTGCTTCAGAGATAAAATTGCAAATTCTGAAGGACCAAGTACTCTCGACTCATACCCATTTATCATCAGGCACGTGACTGAGCTAAAAGAGGGGCTGTAAGCAGCCTGTTCCTTGAACTTCCTCGCTAGCATCTTCACAAGTTTCAAAGAAGGCGGTAGGCGTAGGCGTTACCGCTGATTCCCTCGACCTTCTTCCCACACACATTGTTTCAGTTCGTAGTCTGAACTCTCAGTCTGGGCTTGGTGGTGCAGGCCTGCAATTCCAACACTCGGGAGTCCAAGGCCCCAGAAGAGTGTGAGTTCAAGGTGAATTAGCAAATGTCCAACTCTCTTGGACATAGTACCCAATATCGTGACAAAATGCACAGTGGTTCCCTATCAAAATATTTGCTGCTGTAGTATTTTGGGCAGATATTGAGATGAAGGGTGGGAACAAAGAAGTCAAATCTCCCAGTCATTCACAAACTGGAAGAGCTTTTCTCTAAAGAGCCGTTTCTGCTTCTTTCTGCTTCGTTTCCTTCTCTTACTTGTATGTTTCTGCCTCTAGGCTAAGAAAAAATTAATGGTGAGTACCAAGAAGCATGAAGCACTTTTCCACCTTGTAGAAAGCTCCAAGCATTCCGTGACCCAGAAGGAGAAGCAAAAGGTGAGCCATCTTGGTAGCAGGTGCGTGCTGCTTAGAGACACAGCTTCCTGTCCTCCACGGGGATACAGAGAACTGGCTGGCTCCTCCCTCTGTAGGGATCTGTAGGTTGGTCAGGCGTGAAAAGCTTCAAAGTCACCTGTGGTTCACATAAGATTTTTGAAATATATCACGGACATGGCATATTAGACTTGTGATGGCCACAGTTTTGATAGAGACTCTTAGTTTTTAAAAAAAAATCTCAGCTCCCTCTCCAAATAAGTAAATAAATATCTTTATGTTTATGGGCTACTATATATAATACTTTGCATATTACACTAATATGCCGTGAGCACTATAAAATGAAAAGTAGAAGTGCTTATAAGATGAGAGAAAGATAAAAATGGCATTTTTAGATGGTTAGCTAATCATGGTATGTTCACATAACTAGGAAATAATCATCAAGTAAGTATGCAAATAAAAATACCCTCAGGGAGAAAGTACGGAATTAATCACAGTAAATATAAATTTACATTTCCACCATTCATCTTGGCAATTTGAACTTTTAAGAAAGTAAGTAATTACATTTTACATCAAGTTCTTGTCATATCTTCCTACATCACCCAGATTTTTCTTTTCCCTCTGAGCAATCATGTATTCATAACCATGAACAGAAGAGAACATCCACCCAGATGAGGTTGTTCCCTCTTCATGTTTTGCTTCTTAGTGGAAGCAATCAAGTACTCCTGGCAGAAATGTTTTAAAGACCTTGGTGCACACATCATTGTTAACTTAACTGAAGCCAGGTAATACATGTAGATCCACACAGCCCAGACATTTGCTAACGGGCCACAAGTTCCGTGATGCTGGAAAGAAAAGTCTTTGTGAGGCCCCACTGCAGCTCCCTCCTGTGGCAGGACCCCCTCCCCCCGCCGCCATTCTCCCAAGCCTCTTTAGAATCCATAACTGTCCATGTGTAGGTCACAGCACGGAGTCACAGGTTAAATAAGTGTAAACTTGACAACTCCATTCTTGGACAAAAAAATGAACACAAGTAATGTTAGGCTCTACCTCAAAAGATTATCTAGCCCAGCTCCTGTAGGATGTGCTCCGTATTGGAGCACACTTTCTCTAATGTGAAGTCCCCCCAAGGAAAGCGGCCGGCACCATTCCAGTCCTCAAAAGAGAAAAGGAAACTGTCATTGCCAGTGATGATCACTTCATCTGAAAAATTTGTCAGCTGCGTAACTTAAATGTACCGTTAGCAAGATTTGGAAGGTCCTTATCGCTTCACATGCCAGCCTTCACAGTTCAAAAACAATCAGAATAAGTGCTGGAAAACAAGAAGCCACGGAGGAAGCTAATTCATATATGTAAAGATCTCAGCACCAGGACATCTCCAGGCCTTCCTAGCCCTCACCAGAAGCTATCCTTTCTTGATGTCAAGTAACAGAAAAACTGGTACAACCGAGGGGTGCATTTCTTCTTCCTTCGGTAGCAGCTTTCCTGGGGGTGAAAGTCTGTGGTGCCCTCTCCCACCTTCCTACAGTGGGCCTGTGACCATGACCATGGCCTTTGCCTGTGATGACATCATAGATCCCCTCCCATAGTCACTGCTTAAATTAGATCTGGTTTTTTTTTATTGTTTGTTTGTTTTGTTTTTAAGTGAACATCAGGCCTGGCCTTCATTTCTCATGCACATGGAAGTGCTCTATCATCAGCACCACTGCTAGGCAGTTCTTCCTGTTTTCCTGCTTAGCAATCCCAGTTCTCCCCGGAAGCGGAAGTGAGCCTAGACCCCATCTTCTTCCTACTTCCGTCCTCCCCACCTACTCCCAGAGGACTTACATCACTACTCACTTTTAACTGCAAATGTGCAAGGCAGAGCCCAGTTCAACCTGTGTTCTGAGACTATGGCTCCCTGCCTCCCAGGCCCTCTGGTGATTGTCTGACTTGTCCCATCTTAGACAGCCCCCTCCTGCCCCACAGTGCTTCTTCCCATCAGTCTTCTGAATTCCCAGGTCTATCTTGGTCTGTGTGAGTGGCTATAAGAAGTTACCATAGCCTGGGCAGCTGGCACCACAGGGTACATTTCTCATAGCCTTTAAAACAGAAACCTAAGTAAAATGACTTTAACTAACCCACAAATAAAAATGTCACACACTTAGTTTAAGGAAGCCACTCAAACACTTGCCCAGTACGTACATCTTACTGAACTTATTTACAGTCAAAAATGGGATGGTTCTAGAGATCAGGAGCCAGCATGGTCAGATTCTGGTGAGGGCCAAGACTTCAGTCATCTCTTTATAGCCTCATACGGGAAGGAGAGAGCTCTGGGTTCCTCTCATAAGGTCGTTGATCTCATTCACAGAGCTCCACTCTTGGAATGCTTCCCAAAGACTCCAGTTTCTAATGCAATGATGTAGAGAAGTTAAAAGTCAACATTTCAATTTGGAGGCACTCGTCCACTTCCTCCAATGCACATCTGTAACATGAGTGGGGCCTGTTTGTTTGTGTTTTTGTGCCCTGCCCGGTACCCCCAGCTGTTTAGTCCCAGAGAAAAATCACACTGAGATTTCTATAAGTTATAAAGTTGATTGGCCCATTTTTCTGATTTTTAGCCATGTGGCTCAGTACCTTTATCAGTGGGGTAGCTCACATCCTGCTGCTTCGGTGATCTGGGTAGGAGTGGGAGAAATCAACTTCCTCCTCCCTAGAATTCTCCTGCTCTCCTTGCATCATTTCCACTTCCTGTCTGGTTTTCCCACCTACACCTCCTGCCTGGCCAATCAGCGTTTATTTAAAACATGATTGACAGAATACAGACAATTCTCCTGCACCACACATCCTGCCTTGGGAGAGCAGGAAGAGTCAGAGGGAAGTTTTCATGGCCCTACCCATTTCTCTCTCTCTCTCTCTCTCTCTCTCTCTCTCTCTCTCTCTCTCTCTCTCTCCTACAGTAAGTTTCATTTGAAGGGTTGTCTGTGCTCTGTCTCCACTTCCCTGTTCGTTCCTCAAGTTACCCCCACAAACTTCTTAGAAGCATTGTACATCATATATCTCCCCTTCTGCAGGCAGTCTCTTCTTTTAACTTTATCAGTATCCCATTCTTGGTCCCCTTAAATCTCTGGATATTTTATCTTTGCCTCCTTTATGGATGTCATTTTTTTTTCCACTTGGCCCTTATATATTGCTGTACCTGAGGATTTCTTCCTAGGTCCTGTCTGTTTAATTCATTGTTGTGTCTCCAGTGTCCAACAAAAGATTCTCAATATCAGGCACTCAATAAATAATAGATTTTCAACGTCTATACTCCCAAGGCTTCAACTCTCATTTCAACACGGACAATGCCTAAATTTATGTCTCTAGCCATATCTGTCTCTAAACTGTCTCCTGGCACCTCTAGAAATCATCTCTTTCTACCTAAGATAAGTCTTTTCCCCTGCATCTTCTGTGTCTCTATATACCTTTAGCTGGCGTACCATTCCAATTCTAGCCCTTAAACCAATTGCTTCTTGGATTTGCTGGCATACCCATCTCCCTGACAGCATTCACCATGGCACAGCCATCATTTGCCTGGATTACTGGAATTAACAAGTGGGCCCCTTTGCCTTTAGTGTTGGCTCTTACTGTCACTCACATGCATGGTGACTTTCCTGAAACTAAAGTCATCTACATCCATTCTCTTCTGAAAAGCCTTTGAAGGCTGTCTAGTGACTTTAGTACCCTCTGATAAGTGGCCCAGCAAGGCCTTCCCTGACTTGACCTTGGCTCCTGTTCGCCATTGTCCCTTACCGTTCTTTCTAGGTTCTCTGGGCTCATCAATTCTTTCCCACATCAGGGCACTATATTGTTATCAGGTTAAAATTCACAAGCTCGTGTTTCTGCAGAGAGATGTGGCTCATTACCCCTGAAATGCAAAGCTGAATGTGCCTGGTATAGGTCATACATCACAGAGCAGCAGTGTATTGACTGGAATGATAAAGAGAACAGGCTTAGTATTCAGCCTCTTGAATGGATGTTCTCTATTATGGTAACATTAGTCAAAATGTCCTTAAACATAAAGAGGGTCAGTCATAAAATAATAATAATAAAAAGCCTCTATCTCTGTCCTTGAAACTGCTAAACTGATAACACCAGGAAGGTTCTCTTAGTCCTTCAAGTGTAGCTGGAGGACCATGCATTAGAGCCACGTGAGGACCTGCTACAAGCCCGTTACACAGCTAGTTGATGACTGACTATCTCTACTGGGGGCCCTAGAAGTTGCTACTTTATTTATTTATTTATTTTTAAAGATTTATTTATTATGTATACAACATTCTTCCTCCATGTATGCCCGCACGCCAGAAGAGGGCGCCAGATCTCATTACAGATGGTTGTGAGCCACCATGTGGTTGCTAGGAATTGAACTCAGGACCTCTGGAAGAGCAGCCAGTGCTCTTAACCTCTGAGCCATCTCTCCAGCCCCAAAGTTGCTACTTTATAAATACCAGTTCATATCTAAGAACATGAAAGTTGTGAATCATTCGTGCAATCCAAATCCTCATTTCTTAGAAATGGAATTGCTTGTCTGGATATTTTCATTAGCTGTTTCAGCGATTGTGGTTCGAGGAGTTTGGCATTGCCTTGCTTTCCCAAAGACTTAGCAATCAGAAAGTAGTATATGTCTGCCTGTCTTTAATGAGAAGCTGACATGGGGACAAATCTCAGGCTTAGTGTTGTAATGGTGTCAGATGCATGGTGCACGATGTATCTCACATGTATTACCTTATCGAATCCTCCCAACCTCTCAGTGAAGCGGGTGCAGCCATCCCCATCAGAGAAGCAAAGCAGTCTCTGTAGCCCACGAAAGTGAAGTCGCTTCTCCTGTGACAGAAATGAGACTTCTGATCCATGGTGCCTCCTTCCAAAACTCTGCTTCTAGCGGCACAATGATGGTTTGGTTCCCCATCATGGAAATAGGTTTGAAATTTACATGAACCAACAAGTCTCTACTCGTACTGGGAAGGAAGGAGAAAACCATAGGATGTGCCAGTAGATTGCAGGTGGAGTTCTCGGACCTACTTTGTAAATTGTCAGATTCAGTCATTTGGTCTTAATGTGAGGGATGTGGACAGATCACTTCATATTTGGGAATTCAGTTAGAATTCAGTTTCTTCAAGCATAAAACTGGAGGTATATTGAGAGGACATTCCATGTCCTTTAACATTTTCAAAACAAAAAAAACAACTCAAAAAACCTAGATTTTGTCTTCTGCAGTAACTATCATTTATAGGGAGCTGAAACTGAGGAACTTTGGGCCATGTGTGGTTCATGGGATGCTAAGAGCTCTCTTGTAAATGTGTCGATGACTGTGTGACTCTGATATTTGACTTTAGCTCCTCAACAAACTGAAAAAATCCACTGAGAAGTTGGAAAAGGAAGATGAAAATTACTACCAAAAAAACCTGGCCGGCTATTCCACTAGACTGAAGTGGGAGAGTACGCTGGAGAGCTGCTACAAGGTACGTCCGGCATTCAGCTTTCCTCTTCCGATGTCGTTTGTGTAACCATGGGAGTGAAGATTGTCTCTGTATTCACAAGATCTGCTTTCTCTCCTAGCTCCGATACTCACTTGTAGTATGGTGTTAGACAGACCACCTTCTGTCTTGTTTCCGTCTCTCCATGAGCACAATCACCAGTGAAAGTTCATGTGCACCATTAGCCAGAGTTTCTGCTCCTAATTCTCAGTGGAATCTAAGCTAATATCAAAGAAGTTCTATCCAAGTAGAATATAAATTAAGACTTAGGTATTAGAGATTCAGAATGGAATTTCAGCAGACTCGGTGTTCATGTATGGAGTTTTCTGCTTTGGGCATTTGTTAGACAAGTAATATATAACAACGAATAAGATACTAACTCAGAACCTTAAAAGTGATTGTTCGTAACACAGAGACACACAGAGGAGGAATTCTGATTTCTGTGGGATGGAGCAGTTACTCTGTGGTTAAGAGCACTGTCTGCTCTTTCAGAGGCTCCTGGTTCAGTTCTCAGCACCTCCATGTCAGTTCACAGTCATCTGTGATTCCAGGCCCAGTGGGTCTGACACCCTCTTCTGGTCTCTGCAGTCACCGCATGTGTGTGGTTCATAATTTTTTTTTAAAAAAAATCTTTTTGTAAAAGAACGAATTGTGTCAAATTGACAGATAGGAAAAGATGTGAACACACAAACTGCACAGGGAAAAATCAAAATCACAGCTAAGCACGTGATAAGACAGTCATGTGTCAAAATTAGGGAGCGATAATATCTAGTATTAGCAAGGATGTTAGAGAATAAGAACTCATGAGGCTTTGTAATGAGATATTTAACAGTATCTGAGAAAAGAGAAAAGTGGCTTTGCCCATAATATAGAAGTTCCCTTGTAGGGGTCCATCCTGAAGAAAGGTTTAACGTGTTCTTCAATAGTGAGGTACAAGAATGTTTGATGTAAGATAGTTCATAATTAGATGGTGAGAAAACAGTGCACTCAGTCTTCATGCCCGTCCATAGAAAACTCTTACAATGTGCTCTAATTTATAAAGTAGGCCAGTTTCCAGCTATAAATAAGCCAAGCCTATATTTAAATATGAATTAACCTCAAAACGATGATATTACAGAAAAACAAATCATTTATACACCCACGTAGAGAGGTTTCAACTCACACCTAATGCATATCGAGTTGATACGTCTGTAAACAGTGCCCAGACCTGGGCTGAACCAGGGAGATGGAACTCCTGGTGGGAATACCGCAGGGCTGCAATATACAGCCACTCCGCTTGTGTGTGGCTCCTGAGAAACCAGTACAACCACTTCCCGTCCAAAACCTACTTCAGAAACATAAGAGCAGCTTTGCTGCACTCTACAAGTCAATACAAATGTTACCATTGTCCCAGCCAGGTTCCTATTACCATAATAAAACAGGATGGCCTAAAGCAACTTGAGGAGGAAAGGGTTTATTTGGCTCACAGGTTATAATTCATCATTGGAGGACACCCAGGCAGAAACCTGGAGTCAGGAACTCAGGCAGAGACCATGAAGGAACTCTGCTTGTGGTTTTTCTTTCTAGGGCTTGCTCAGATACCTTCATTATACAGACCAGAACTACATCCGCAAGGATGAAACCACCTACAGTGGGCTGGGTCTTCCCACTTTTATCAGTAATCAAGAAAATGCCCCCAAAGGTTTGCCTCTAGACCAATTGGATGGGGGCATTTTCTCAGTTAAGACTCCTTCTTCCAAGATGACCCTAGCTTATGGCAAGTTGACAAAACCAAACCAAACCCAAAAGTAGTCAGCATAATCATATGAAACAATTATCAACTCTGGTTGGTAAGAACTTGAATAATTTTGTTTCACTTTTGTCTATCTGTTCTGAGTTTTAAAAAAATGTTTAAAACAGTTACTATAATAGTCTTTAGAATGTATAGTGTGTGTGTGTGTATGTGTGCATGTGTGTGTACGTGTGTGTGCGTATGTGTGTGTGTCTATCTTTAAGATAGTGTCTCAAAGCACAAAGTGCCTGTTAAAATTAGCCCCTGGATGGTGCTAGAAAGTGTCCAGGTAACTTCTAGATATACTGTAGCTTGAAGTCGCTGCTATGGAAACAGTAGGATACATCTTCTGTTTGAAAGCAGATCAAATGAAAACGCAACCCCTCCAAGATCCCCTGTGAGTTCCCTGAGGCCAGAGCCGCAGAAGCTGGAGAGAATAATTGAAGAACGCGAACTATACGAGCCCCGACAGGCTTTCAATCTGCCCTCCCTTGGTAACTCTCTGACCACGCTTCCTTCACCCGTGCTACCAAACAGCTGGAGGCCCTCCAGAATGCCTTGTCTCTCCATCAACCATTTCTGTACAGAAAGAACAAGACGCCAGGAAGCAATAACTCATTAAATGAGATATGGATTTTCCCCCTTTGCACAGAGGAATTCATTTCTGCCTCTTCTCGTGAGCAAACACAAATCATTTTAATGATTTCCCTGAAATGTAATTAAAGCTGTTAAACATCCCCATCTCTACAAAAGGACCAGTTATTCTAATCTCAGATTGATGCGTGTGGCTCTGTGCTTATCGATGTAAAGAAACAGCGACTCCCCAGAGTGCCGTGTGTTCGAAGCCTGACTTTTATTCTCCACCCCGCATCCTTTGCCTGCATCGCTAGACTGCAACAACCGATTCCTAGGTTTTTAAAAGTAGGGTAAGGACTTAAGGCGATCCAAACCAATGAACTATATTTGTCTTACATGTTTGTTAGGAGAAATTTTAATTCTACCAATCTGTTTGATAGGGTATTCCTCTGTGTCTTTAATTCTTTATCGGGAAGGCAGAAGGACAATTGGTCACATTCAGTTTGCTGATGCCTGTGATTTTAGGGGAAGTCTCAGGAGAGACTGGCAATTGCAGAGGCACTGGGCTCTCTCGACTAACAAGAATGGTGTAGCCATAATCAGGTGGCTATGAGGGTGCATCCGCCGGCTTCTCATCAGAATGTCAGGGATGGGGGCATCTGTATTTGTGTTGGTACAGAGGTGTTTTGTTGTGGTTGACCGTTTGATTGCTTCCATTTGAAGACACATTAAAATGATCTTATACCAACAAACAAATCATAGCATACAATACACTGGATTATCATTCCCCCTTAAAGACACAGCTACAACATGCATGGACTTTAAAGCTACATTTGATGATTCTTCCTGCTTGAGACCTACATTGGTCAAGTTCATAGAGGGAGAAAGTAGAACGGTACCTGTCAGAGCCGGGAGGAGCAGGGATAGACAGTCAGTACTTCATGGGTATAGAGTTTCCTTTTCTACAAGACAAAAAGCGGAGTGGAGATGGTGCTGATGAGAGCTGCGGAGCAAAGCAAATGTTCTTCAGAGTAGCGAACTGTACCTTTAAAATGATGCTGCTTATAGTATGTAAAATTTATCTTAGCTAAAAATGTAAATTCAAATTTCAAGTGTTGGTGGCTATGTCCAGCAGATCAATAATAGCACCAGGATGTAGGAGGACACCAACTGATCAAGCCAGGGGTAACCTTTGACTTTGTGCTGCCCCGCCTGCTTACCAAAAGCCTTGATACCCAGTCATCCTTCTTCCTTGGGGCAACGGTACCTGCTGATTTTCCCAGAGCCTTGACCTTATCAAAACCACCTATGGAGAAGGTTGTCCTAGACACCTGACGTCTCTGTCAAAGCTCACAGTCCTCTGGGCATCTGTTCTGCAGCTTGCACTGTTCCAACATGGCCTATAAATCTCCCCTGATCACTTCAGCTAGCCCTGGTTGCTGAACTTCTCCATCCATCCTAAAAGCCACAAACCAGCAAGTGAGTGCCAAGGGTCCAGTAACTTACTTGCTCTAGAATGTTAATAGCCAGCGAAGCTATCCGCATAACCTTAACAAGGCTAACAAGCGTGCACTCCTCACTTCCTTATTCACCCTTGCTAGCTAAAAGTCATAAAAATCCAGCTGTGGAATTTTTATTATCCCGCATGAAACGAGGAGGCCGTGTTCTTACCTTTAGTCGATAGACTCTGATGCCCAAGGTCTAATAAAGGTTAGCATTGAGAACTCGTTGTAATTAGAGGTTCCACTCTTACAATAAGGTTTCTTGAAGATTAGAGAATGGGAACTGGAGAGGTGATTCAGTGGTTAATCACAGTGTGTCCTCTGGCACACATGTGACATAACACATATGTACAGACAAAACACTCATATGTAGAGTCCCGTGTTGGGGCGACACCTGTTGGGGGTCAGCCTCAACGGGTTTGTACGTTCTAGGGTAGGGGATACGTGGATTAGAAATGTGAGGCAGGAAAGAATAGAGACACAAAAGAAATACACAGAGACACAGAATAGAATTGGGAGGGCGACCCAGTGAATTCGAATCCACCAGTGTGTATTTTCCATATGCTTTATATACCCCAATCCAAAAAGGGGAGGGGGGAGAAGGCAAGACTTCTTTACCATGATACAAACAAGGAACAAACAAAGTAACTACTTCTTCAATACCCAAAACATCAAATTACTATATCCTGAGTTCAGCAGGGCTTCTGTTTGAAAGCAGATCAAATGAAAAGGCAACCCCTGCAAGATCCCCTGTGAGTTCCCTGAGGCCAGCGCAGCAGACACTGAAGACAGTGAATGAAGAACATTGCGTCTTGTGTGCCTTGCTTGTATTGTTATCAATTTTGGAAGTATTTGGTGTCTAGAAGCATTTCTAGGAGACGTTGATGGGTCTTCCTGGGAGTTAGTCTCTTCTAAAACATCAAAGGTGCATCTTGATGCCTTCATTTCTCTTTTTCTCCTTTTTGCCAGCAGCAGGTAACTTGTAGCATCTGGCTCCACGCTGTGTGCAGGCAGAGGAACACAGGGAAGTTTAGGCATTAAATCCATCTTCAGTGGCAGTATTAGGACAGACAGCAAGCCAGATCCCTGCCCTGGGATCTCCTTGCGCTGCAGTTTGGATGTACCGTAGTGAAAGACAAATCAGGACAGTTTGCTCAGGCTATCTCACGGTGTGGGAGGGGTGACGAGCTCTGTGGAGCAAATGCTTGATCTTTCCTCATTTCCTTTTCTTCTCTCCAGAGCATGCTGGAGCTAGAGAAGGAAAGGATTCAACTTTTATGTAATAATCTAAACCAGTACAGCCAACACATCTCTCTTTTTGGACAAACGCTGACCACGGTGAGTAGCAGAGATGGATCTA
This sequence comes from Myodes glareolus, assembly GCF_982192425.1. NCBI lineage: Eukaryota > Metazoa > Chordata > Mammalia > Rodentia > Cricetidae > Myodes > Myodes glareolus. The sequence goes on from NC_142046.1 coordinate 50,251,755, forward strand.
TTCCTGGTGTGTATGATGGAGCGGGGAAGGGTGGAGGGAAACGGTTCCTCAGTCTCCCCACGCCCCTCTGCTTGGTGTTACAGTGCCACACACAGATCCACTGCGCCATCAGCAAGGTTGACGTTGAGAAAGACATCCAGGCTCTAATGGAGGAAACTGCAATCCTGTCTACAGAGAACAAATCCGAGTTCCTACTGACTGACTACTTTGTAAGTACAGAGCGGCAGAAAGTGACCTTCACAGGTCACCTTAGCCATGTATTGAGAAGTCATGTGAAAACAGTGCTAAAGGAAATGTCTTCTTCCTCACCCCCAAACCTAGTCTCCTGTAGCCCAAAGCTGACCTTTGAACTCTTGATCACACTGCTTCATCCTCCCAAGGACTGGGATTACAAGCATGTGTCATCATGCCTGGATGAAACTATTTTTTTTTAAATAAAATGTTATTTTTCCATAGAGTTATAAATTATCATAAAAAATAATCTGTGGTTTACAACTGCAGCTATACTCCATCGAAAGGCTGGCTGAGTTTGAGAATCTTGTTGAGTCTTTGTCTTGGTCAGTTTGCATGCTGCCAGAACAGAATACAACAGACTTGGTAACTACCAGAGACTAGAAACTTAGGTGAATTATGATTCTGGAGGCTGGGACGTCCTGGGTGGCTCAGTCTGTTGAGGGTCTTCTTTGATGCATCATAACAGAACAGGAAAATGTCATCACATGGGTGAGAGAGCAAGGATTGAACTTGCTTCTAGAACAAACTCATTCCCATGACAATGACATTAGTCCATTCACGAGGAGAGTCCCTCATGTCTCATTGCTGAGAGTCAATCTTCTCAGTACCTCAGCATGAGGGACTCTTTCTTTCTTTCTTTTTTTTCTTTTTCTGTTTTTTTTATCTTTTTTATTCTTCTCTCATACAATACATCCCAACTGCAGCACATATATATACATATATAGTCACACACATATATACATACATGTTTAAACACATACACATATATATTTACACACACATATATATACATATACATATGTATAGATGCCACCATACTTTGCTCTTATTTTGTCCTTTACCCCATGGCCTTACCTTCTTCCTCCTTATCACGCTTGCTATTCTCCTACCTCCTCCAGAGAAGACTTCCCTACTGCTCTCAGGCCACAATGTCTTCCTCCGCTCTCTCTTTTCTCCCACTTCCTCCTCCCCCTCATCGTTCCCTTTCTGAATCTGTATGCATGCACGCGTGCACATGTGTGTGTGTATGCGTGCACATACACATTTAATTGTTTTGTTTTGTTTTGTTTTTCCAGATAGGGTTTCTCTATAGCTTTTGGAGTCTGTCCTGGAATTCACTCTGTAAACCAGGATGTCCTTGAACTCACAGAGATCCACCACCTGCCTCTGCCTCCCGAGTGCCGGGATTAAAAGCGTGCGCCACCACCACCCAGCACACATATTTAATTTTTGCAATGTGAATCTTCCGTCTCTCACCTGGCAACACATAGCAGCCTGCTTCCCTCTGGATGAGTGGCTCAAGATACCAAAGCCATAGCACTCATAGAGGAAGCGCAGTTCTGTGTGAACTGGTCCCAGCAGTGACTTCTCGTCGTGGTCTGTGTGTTAGAAGTCAGTAAGTGCAACTCTTACTCAAAGGAGAAGAGATGTAAGTCCGGAGCATGGGGAAAATTAGCATTTTTTTTACAGATCTCTACCCTTGAAAAATTAGGACCAAACTGCCTGAGACCTCTTCTTAGGCTGTGTGAGGGGTTCTGCTATAGGATGAAGTTTGTTGCTGAAAACGGCTCAGTTTCTCTCAGCAGAACCAACTCCCCCTGCTTCTGTTATTCGCCCTCAGTCTTTTGGGTGTTTGCATTGCAGGTGTGAGCTACACACTCAGCTTCTCAGAGTTAATTCTTTGACCTCCAGGAGCCAGCTGATCTAAAACAAGCAACAAAAAAGAGCAAAACCAAACTTCTCCTCCCCCCACCCCCCGCCAAGCCTCTCCTGGACTTAAGTGACCTTCATGCTTGGAACACCAGGCCCCAGGATTCCAAATTTTTCTTTTCTTTTTTGGCTGTCGAAGGAGTGGATAAGCCCAGGGCCCTCCCCGCACATGGCCGTCAAGCGTACAAGTCTGAGCTGCACACACCTTTTACCTACGCGCGTTGTCGACTTCTGCGCTTTCCTGTGCTATCTGCTGGGACTTATCCAGGTTTCTAGCTCCCTCCAGGCTCTTACCCGGCTCTGATCTGCTGAGTAGATGAGTAGATGATGATCTGATGAGTAGAATGAGCCAATCTACTCATTCCCTCCAGCTGGATTCAGCATACAGCCGGCCCAGAGCCAAGAACCAGTACCCCTGCTCAGAGTACAGGGACGGAGGGAGAGGTACAGAGCTCTGACTCCCGACAAGATTAACCTTTCCCCCATGCCCAAGAGTCACCCAAGCCGTTGGTTGTTTCTTTATTGAGCCTTTTCTTTCCTACCCCGGCAAAGGTGAAGGGTGCTGCTAGCAGCCGTGTCTGCTCAGCACAGAAAGGGAGGCGGCGGGAATGAAAGGGGAGGGCGCTCTTTCCTGCCAGCTTCGGTTAAGCAGGTATTTCTAGACACACCTGCGTTTTCTTCCAAAGAGCAATGAAAATGCCTCCATCACCTAACTTATCAATAACATAAAGGTATTCTGAGGGATTTGAGGATTCCGTTGCAGCATCAGGAGTTAGGACGGTTCCTCTCTAATGGGCATGCTCATGGGAATTTATGTTTTTTGAGAAACTTGAGTGCCCTAGAATTCAACCATGGTGGCTAAATCTGTCTCAGCTGACTGACGAAGATTACCACGATATCCTTAAAGCTAAGCCTTCCAGCGTCTGACCTCACGGTTATCGGCAGTATGAACTGGCTTTTATCCAGTGCTGTGACATTTACTCAGACAGGAGCAAACGAGACCAGAGAGTAATCTGAGCTCCTACCGTGGAAGGCCAGTGACCGGTGTGGAGCTGCTTGTCACCTCTGTAAAATCCCTGCCTGAAGGATTGCGGCTTTACACGCCTCTCTTGGTACTGCCCTTCTCCCCGTCAGTGTTTGGGGAAGAAGGACAGAATATGGAGACACACTGTGTCCCCGAGTTGGTTTGTTCAAAGCAGAAGGGAAGGGGAAGACGGGAATGAAAATGAGAGGTGCTTTTTCCTTCCTCCAACAGTGCGCGAACCCTCAGCTGGGCAAACAGACAGCAAAACTCACCTGCTGTGTGCTTGCCAGCTGTAGCCACAATGTCCCCACAGGGCTGGCAAGATAGCGGGCAGAGTGAAGGCACCGCTGCCCTGCCTGCAAGCTCCTTCCAAAGAGCCACGTGGTGGAAGGACAGAACCAAGTCCCCCAAGCCGTCCTATGACCTCCGCAAACATTTGCAAATACGTAAATGTAATAAAGTTTTAAAACAACACTGTCACCTTTGTCAATAAAATAAGGCTATTCTGGGACATTTGGCTAGGATTCTATGGAAGTGCCAGGAGGTGGCATTCCTGGTAATGCACGTTTAAATGCTCCATGTCTCCAGAAGGTCCGGTGCAGGAGCCACATTGTGATGGCATTCCTCCAATGAGAACTTAGGACTAGAGTGAGGTGTCCTTAGGGCTTAGACAAGTCTCACCTAACGGTACGACAGCAGCTGAGGCCTCTACTCCAGGCAGCTCCAAGAACTGGTAGTAGTGGAGAACCTGGGGCCAGAGGATTATTTTTGTGTTTAGGGGCTGAATACCTGCCAGCTTCAGCCTGAACCTTCTTTCACATCTCGGTGTCACAGGTACAATGAGGAAAACACAGCCAAGCTCATAGAGTAAGAGGTGGATGTAATAAAGACACAGGGAAACATCCATTGCATGATACAGACAGAAAATCTTTTAATCAACCTCTTACATGTTTATGGGGATGAAGCTCTCATTCTACATCCTGCGTGACCCCTGCTCCATGGAGGTTTATCTAAAGCCAGGTTCTCTACCAGCACCCACAGCTCCAGTTCTCTCCCCTCCCCCAGCAGCTCCCCGCTTCTGCTGTGGGTTGCTGTCCACTCGTGTTCAGCCACCTGACCCACCAGCTCGAGTTTCTTTTCACCCAACCTGGAAGTAATCCACGTGAGAACTTCTACACCGCCAGGTCTTGTGACTCAAGCCTGTAATCCCAGCACTTGAGAGGCTGAGGCAGGAGGATGGCCATAAGTTCAAACCCAACAGGCTGAACCAAATAGTGAGGTCCTGTCTCAAGATGAAACAAAGCAAAATGAAACCATGTAAACGTGGCAGCTTCAGCGCTAACCTCGTCTAACCAATGCGGGCCCCACTTTCTTCCACCATTCTTGCTCAAGCAAAATCTACTTTACTGCTCCTGATAGATTCTCCACAGAGCCCCCCTTTCCTTTCTTTGCGCCGTTTCTCCTGCAGAATGTCCTTGCTCCTCCTTTCACTTTACCATCTACAGCCTTGGTGCCTGCACACGTGTGGCCAACGTTGTGCTTGGAGAACCAACCAGGTAGAGCACCATCTGGGGCTGAGCATGCGTCCTAGCTCTAGTAATCCTGATAGCAAGCCAGCACAGCATCCAGCGAACGCTTGTTCCACTCCTGACGCAGTCCTAACCTGAGGCATGCAGAGTCCCGTGGTGGATGATTAAAAGACTTGAGTTTGAATCAATATCAATTATGTCATGAAGCATGAGGTATCCGGCAAATAATTTATTTATCCAGAAGCTGAAGCCACCATAGAAAATCTCTTCCGCCAAGAATCATTTGCTTTATTAACTAGAATGTTCTGCTGTGTTCTGATGAATTGTGAACGGGATGTGACCTTATCAATCAGGCCTAATACGTGGAACAATGTGTGTGAACCAAATATTACCTTCATTTTTAAATCACACCCTCTCTGGTGAGACTGAAAAACCATCAAACATGATGAATAAGAATAAAACCAGGAAATAAAATGTAAAAGTAAAAACCATCAAATATAATGAGAGTCTCAGAAAAAACTATAAGTAGTGACTCTCATTTGTTTCCCTTAAGTTATTAAATGTCATTTTTTCCCCTTCTAAAGGAAGAAGATCCAAAGAATACAATGGATAAAGAGAGACGGAAGTCGTTGATAAAACCAAAATTGCTGAGACTGCAAAGGGACATCGAAAAGGCCTCAAGGGACAAAGAAGGTGGGTGATTTTCATGCGCCAGTAGCTGGCCTGGAACTCACTCCATGGAGCAGACCAGGCTGGCCTCACACTTTTGTCCTGGCTCTGTCCCTCGTGCACTGGCACACAAGGTGGTGTCATGCCTGGCTTGTGACGATGTCGTTCCATGCAGGATAAAGAACAGCATCACATCACACTCGGGAGCTTTACTCAGCTAGGGTTCGTCTGCTTTTGTTGAGTCGGGCGTGGATCCTCTCTTTAAAGAACTGCATATTAAATCTAAGTTGTGTTGAATCAAAGGGAAAAAAATTTAAAGTCAGGTGCAGGACTGGTGGGATAGCCCAGTGGGTAAGAGCGCTTGCCCTGAAAACATGGCAGTGTGAGGGAATCCCTAGAACCCATGTGAAGGTGAAGGGGCAGAGCTCCACCAAGGTGCCCTCTGACCTCCACTATGCTCTGTGGCACATATGTTCACATGCCTTATACACACACATGCACACACACACACACATACATATGATTAATAAAAAAATTTAAAAAAACTTAGTGTAGCACAATTAATAAAAACCAAGAGACAGAAACTGGGTTTCAACATGAAGGTCAGAAAAGGAAAGCAGTCAGCCACTGGCTCCTACGTCGACCTCAGTAAGAAATGGCAATCCTGCCTCCTGAAATCTCAGAATGAGACTGTGTATTGAGAGCTGTCTCCTCCCGTCTTCTGTTCCTCTCTAGGGCTGGGATTAAAGGTGTGCATCACTATCGCCCGGTTTCTATGGCAAACTGGTGTGGCTACTGGGATTAAAGGTGTGTCACCACTGCCTGGTCTGTAAGGCTGATCAGTGTGGCTGTTTTACTCTCTGATCTTCAGGAAGACTTTATTTATTAAAATACAAATGAACTATCACTACAGTTTAGAGTCAGAGGTAGGAGTATACCCGTAAGGACTCAGGACGTTGAGACAGGAAGCCTGTTGTGGGCTGAAACGTAGGTTGGGCTCGATAGATCGTGACTTGAAGGCCAGTCTGGCATAGAGTGAGACCCCAATCTCCAAACACCAAAATAAAGAAGACAAAAAAGTATAAAAAGACACTTTGGTCAATTTATGAGAATTTTATAAGTAGGTCACTGCTATGCTTTAGAAATGTATAGTTTCATTGTTTCTCAAAGTGACCGTGATGAGAGACAATTTTGGGGATTGAGACATGGTTTGGGGGTTCACTTCTGTCTTTTTACTAACGTTTGAAATGTTATAACAGTTATTCACATTAAATCCTATACTCAGAGTCAGAGGTGAAATATCACGTGGAGTAATTTCAAGGCAGGACAGACAGCAAAACATCCTCACATTCACAATCCAGTTTCTTGGCATTGATTGCAAGATTTCTTTTGACGTGACTAGGAAACCCAAGATAGGAAAGGCTGCAGGCCTAAAAGAACGGAGGAAGAATTTAGCAGAATCGTGTAAACGTGAGGAATATTGGAATAGGCCAAAAGAAACTCAAAAATCTGATCCTAAAAAATACAGTCAGATCCTTTAAGCACCGGCATTTCTCAAATTTCATCCAAGAAGAGTAGCAATAAATGAGCTGTATGCTCACTAATCATCTCCATTGAGTGAAGTCCCGTGACAGCTACACCGAGAAGCCCTTCCCCCACTCCATCCACCCCCATTTAGGAAGTCCCAATGGAGCATGAATAATAAAAACCCAGAGACAGATATTGGGGTTCAGCCTGAAGACCAGAAAAGCAAAGCAGCCAAGCCGCTAGAGAGCTCTTACATCTATGAAATCTTCAGACTGAAAGGGAACAAGTTCCTGTCTCATCCTGCCTTCTAGTCCTCTCTAGTGCTGGGATTAGAGGCGTGTACCACCACTGCCCAGCCTCTGTGGCAGACTAGTGTGACGGCTGGGATTAAAGGTGTGTGCTACCTTGTCCTGTATGGCTGACTAGCATGCCTATTTTTGCATTCTGGTCTTCAGGCAAGCTTTATTTATTAAAATACAAATGAAGTAGCACCACAGCCCATGTGTATCACTTCTAGCCTTCAGGATCTCTTTAAAGGTGATGACTGTTCCCTGTTAGCACCCAACTAGGACTGGGTGAAAGGTGACCTAGCATGTGCTTTCATTTCCAGACCTGGAGCAGAAGCTTAAAACACTCTCCGGCAACTCTTCCTTTGCTGATGCCAAGAGCCAGAAGGATGCAGTGGCTTTAATGGACGAGGTAAACGTTTGCCCAGTGCACTTCCTGACGAAAGGGTTATTTTTAGACTATTTATTTTTCAGCCCACTTACCCTGCTTGCTGCTCCTTCCTGCTGAGTCAGAACAATTGAGTGGGAGAGCTGAGATAGCCTGCTCCTACATGGCTTGTTGGAGGGCTATGGAAGCTTCCTATCACCTAGAAATGCTTACTTTACTTTCCGTAAAAGAGAGACACAATTGTGTGCTGAATAGAAGTCTCCAAAAATAGAAGCATCCATTAGTGGGATCCTAGGCACTTTGACCCTGTCAGGTGCCCGTAATCACCAAATCGCCAGCTTGCCATTCACAGAAGCTGATTCTTGGATTTAGCTTTGCTGGCTGTAGAAACCTGGAATATTACTGTTCTCATCTGCAGAATGGGAATACGGATACTATACCATAGAGATTTTTTGAGGACGCATTGCTATCCAGATAATGCCACCGCAGTGCTCAGAGAAGGAGCTCAAAAACTGATCGGCAGCTTGTTCGACTTGATGATTATTTGCCTTTTATGGTGGTGGGATAGTATATGCACATAGCCGTTTTGTTTTTCATTTCCAGTATAATGTCCAATACATTATGAGGGACTGTCCTCTGTTATGAAATGGTCTTTGCACCGGGTTATTTTGCCCAATGTAAGCTAATGTAAGATTCTGAGCAGCCTAAGTGGGGGCGTTCAGCAGGTTGGATGCATTACATCAATTCTCAGCTAACGTTGAGCATATCGGGATGCAACCTCGTCATGAAGAGGTGCCGCTAAAGTTATGAATAAGATTCTACTTTCCATTTTTTTCCTTCAACTGACATCAGAATCCTCTAAAAACAAGAAAAAGATATGGTTATAATCAGGAAGAGGGCATGGGGGCGTGGCAAAGGAGAGCACAGGGGTTGTGGTATAGGAAGGCATAGGGGCGTGGCAAAGGAGGGCATGGGGCGTGGCAAAGGAGAGCACAGGGGTGTGGTATAGGAAGGCATAGGGGCGTGGCAAAGGAGGGCATGGGGGCGTGGCAAAAGACTTTGAGAAAGCCGGGAGGTACTTTAGAAGCAAACTTTTGGGGGACTTTGGGTGGGAGTGAGAAGGTTCTGGAAGAGGGCTTGTGCTGTGGTTTGCATGGTGAGACATGGGCTGCTGTTAATATAAGAAAAATTCAGGAAGAGTGGACATTTTTAGTATTGTCTTAAAGGATATAAGAATCCAGAGAACTTTTTTTTTTTACCTAACCGAGCTTTCCTGAGGAAGTAGATATCTAATAATTCTGACCAACTTGGGAGTTTGAGTAGTGGTTTGGTGAAAACCAACTATGATTTGTGGTACAACTATAATTTGTGTGTGTGTGTGTGTGTATTTTAAGTATAGATTTTCTTTAGTGGGAAGGCTGCTGCAGAAATGACTCTAATACTTTCTGTGAAAAGAAAGATCTCATTCTGTTTGCTTGGGAGCGGAGATCTGAAATACTACTGCAATGACCTGTGGGTATAGTTTGCAGAAAGTCCTAAAACACACTGTAGGACATTTTGTGTGACAGTCACACAAAATGTTCAATTAACTAATTCAATGCTCAGGATATCTACCAAAACAGAGTCATAAAAGGCATGGCCCTCGTCTCTTCGGTTGTCTTTGTGTTGAGTTTTGTTCTCATTGCCAGCATCAGACATGCGTTAGCAACATTTGCTCACAAACTAGCCTAGCTCACACAGAAGCAGAGAGACGAGTTAACCCCTGAGCTTGGGACTCCATCAGCAAGCATGAGCTCCAAGTGGGGGACGCCAAATCCCACAGAACACTTCACCTCAGGGGAGAGGGACACTGGCGGTATTTCATAGTATTTCGTAGGATCCGGGGTTCTTGGAGAGGAAGCTTGGCTTGTTGCAGTATCTCCTGGGCCTCGGCGTGCTGTATTTGACTCAAGAACCTTGGCTGAGAGGCATTCAGAGTAGCTATTTGCAGACGCTAGGAGGAGTGCTGTTCCTAAGAGAGCCTGGTGCCTTCTCTAACGCTTTCAAATGCCTCATAGCGGGAGCCTAACTCCAGAGGTGTAGGGAGTTTGGCTTTCATTCTTGGTGAACCTGTTCCTAGGTGAACTGTGCTTCGAGACCATTCCTTCAGAAAGTAACTTTCCAGCTGGACCACTAGGGTTGGGATACTATACCAGAGGAATAGGAAAGAGGGAGGAGGGGGTTGCAGAAGGCCCTTCCAGTGTTTATTCTATAATTTGATTGCTCCTGACTGAATACAGCTTAAAAAGAAGTAATTATGATGTTTTAGTTCATGGTCAAAGCCAAAACAAACAGGAGGAAACAAGGAACTCAAGAGTCACTCCTTATTTTTATACTCAGACACCCTGGGTTACTACTTGAATGTTGTTTCCGGTTTTGAGGAGCAGTGTTACTACAACTTTTCTGGGCAATATAAGACATGCCTCTTTAAATAAAAGCAAACACAATTCCCGTGAATTTTGGTGGGATGTACTCAGAGTCTGCCTCATGACTCTGAGGGGAATCCATATCTACCTTCTTTCTTGTTCCTCAGGAGTAAAAAGAAATTATCCAAAGTAGTTCATCATCTCAGACTACTAGGAACCAATCTAACTTGTTTTCTTTGCCCTAATTACAAGAGGGGAAGGCCTCAGTAAGACACACCAAGTCTTGCCCTCTACATGTGGTAAGGGTTTTATTCTTTCCATGTTTTTCACATGTATTCATATGTGAGCCAAGTGTGTGTGTTTCTAGACCTCTCTCCCTTTGGAAGGGATCCTGGGATTCCTTTATTCACCCGGCTGTGCTCCGTTCTCTTGACATTTCCTCCCATGCCCACACGATGTGTCTACAGAACAGTTTGAAACTAGACCTCTTGCAAGCGAACTCCTACAAACTGTCGTCAGTGTTAGCAGACCTGGAGCAGAGGCCGAAACCCAGCCACCCCTGCAGCGCCTGCATCTTCAAGTGGAAGGAAAAGGTAACGCGGAGATCACTGGAATGGCTTGGCTGGACTGGTCAGGTGGAAGGGCTTACCAGGAGGTCAAGGCAGAACACCCACCGTAACTGTCAAGCTGTACCTGTGCCCCAGTTCTTACTCCGGTGACTAAAATAAACTTACTTTGATCTCTCTTGAGGACGTTGACATTAAACCCAACTAAACACGTCCTTTGGAATGGGCTAAGTCACTCAAGCAAAGAACTCAGGATTTCTCCTCTCTCTTCAGACCTTACCTTTAGCTTTACAATGTGCTATTGTGGAACCTCCTACTAACTTGAAATGTTGGTAATCCGACAGACCTAGACTGTAATATTGCATGGCAAGCATCAGGTTCATCTTAGCACAGTGGAAATGTTTAACCGTATATATAGTGTGGCTACACTCCACACACACAGGTATCTATGCAGCGCCACACTCTAGAAATTGTTGCACAGACAGCTACTGCTTGTAGCTAGTTTCTTTACATTCTGAAGGGAAGTATAACCAAACACCAAGAGATAAAGGGACAGTATTGTTTCTGAGGAGAGTCATGAGTTCTCCTCAATCATTTTATTGGGGGCCCATTAAACTTGGGCCTCCAGAATTGCTGTGAACATTTTTATGAGGCCCAGACATATAGGTCCAAACTGGAAATGCAGACTCTAACATACAGGAATCATCTCACTCTGAAACTATTTTGCCTATGGAACAAGAAAGCTTAAACACAGGGGGTCTTAGAAATAGTTTGATTATTTATGCATCATCCCCATTTAAAAAGAAAAAAAAAACCAAACATAAGTCCCAAGGAACTGACACACAGAGAACAATGTTACATGGATATTTATAACATGGCTGTTTGAAATGACTTTCTTTTTATAAACTGTATTTTTCTCAGGAGCACTCTCACACTTATGTAAGAATATCCCGGCCGCTTTTGACAGCGAGATTAGAGAAGACTGTGAGCCAGGCACCTTCTGGCAGGCAGAGCAGCCGTAGTTCTTCACCTTCAGGTAATCCAGTGCCCCAAATAATCGTGAGCGTGTCCTCTGGGTAGAGTTCATCGCTATATTTAAATATGATTTCTCAGCTACATTCCCCCATATTTACTAGAAAGAAACTACCTCTCAGCCGAGAGTGATGAACTTGTTAGCATCTGTAGTTCCGTGCACAAATGTGGACAGAAACGTAGGAAGGCCTTACGATAACATGAGAAGCTATGTATGCACATGTGCACGTACATACATAACATGTGCACACATGTATACATACACACGGTCATTGTCCCTGGGCTACATACCGCAATCTCAGCTCTCCAGTTTATTTGTTTTATTAAAAATGGACCAAGAGAGTTTTAGTAAGGCCCAAGGCATCGAGGTCGCACAATCTACTCAAAAGCCACCAGTGAACTTTTTGAGAAACATCTCCCTAATCGACAAGGGCTAATGAGACACACACACTCAACTCTTCCCTTTCTCTACCTGGATGGCGAAGCTGGTATGTTTTGAAAAGAAAAAATGCAGCTACCACACACATTACCTAATGCTATCAACCATGTGCACACGAAAAGCGAATAATTTTAAATTGCCATTGTTATTGGTAAAATAACAGTCATTTTCCTCCAGAATTAACATTTCCTGTATAATCTGAGTCTTGACTATATGATATGCATAGTTCATATACATGTTGAGTATATTACAGATACGTATTGAACCAAGGAAGAAATATTAGATAAAATTGTAAAATTTTTGAGAAAATTTAAACTATGCACCATACTGTTAAACAAAGAGTTTCTGATTGTGTGCATTTTGCTACTGAGTCACCATGGTAACAGTTTCATCCCAAACTCCAGCCTCTGTGTCCCGAGTCGGCAACAGTCTTTGCAAGGCCTTGTACACTTTCCAAGCCAGGCAAGATGATGAGCTGAATTTGGAAAAAGGTAAGACTCATTCTCACATATTTTAATTGTTTTTTTTTTCATGTTGAGATGCTTCCTTTGAATAAGATCTGTCTTACTGGAACAGCATTAAGTTGTTCCTGGCTGAGGTTTTCAGTCATTCTTTGTCGAAGAGAGACAAAGTACATGAAAATAAGGCTTGTGTAATGACGGCTCAAGGTCATTTCATGTTTCTAAGTATGTGTCGGGCACTGTTGGGAGCATATTGTTCAATTATTATTCACAGAACCCTCTGAGTCAGACATTATTTCTTCCTGTTTTATAGCTGAGAAGAATGCCACAGAGAAAAGTCCCGTACTTAGAGTAAAATCACAAGCAGGAGCAGTGCAGGATTTGAGCTCAGAACTCAGTCACATCCTTAACCACACTGCTATACTGGGGCAGGATGCCACTCGTGGGGATTCACTGGAGACAGAACTCCACCTTTTTGTTTGGCAGATGGTAAAGTTGCAGAAAAGTGAAGTAATAGCTCCCTTAGTATGACAGAAAGTTCTAGAGTCTGAGTCCATTGGTACCCAGGTTAATGTTTGTTCCCCATTTCTCAGAAATGAACCTGGAGACCCTCTAAAGAATCAGGTCCTTTTGTGTCAGAATATTTCCCAGGGAAGTGTTTTCTAGTAGATTATATAAACTAACACTCCTAAATAAGTACAAATGTCCAGCCTCCACTTTCTGCATGTCTCTATGGTTGGATGTCCAAGCAAAGACAGACCTAGAAATGTGACCATGAAAAAGAATTATGCCATAAGAGAAGCTTATTATCCATGGCCATGGCTTCCAGCACAATAGAAAATCAAGATGGAGAGTCAGGCAGTGGTGGCACACGCCTTTAATCCCAGCACTCGGGAGGCAGAGGCAGGTGGATCTCTATGAGTTCAAGGCCAGCCTGGTCTACAAGAACTAGATCCAGGACAGGCTCCAAAACTAAGAGAAACCATGTCTCGAAAAACCAAAAAACCAAAAACCAAAAAACAGGAAAGAAAGAAAGAACGAAAGAAAAGAAAAGACGAAAAGAAAAATCAAGATGGATGTTGTAGCAAATGTAGACCAGGCTGGCCACAAACTCCCAGAGATCTACCTGCCTCTGCCTGTGCCTCCCGAGTGCTGGGATTAAAGGTGTACCAACACCGCCCGGCTAGAGGGAACTTTCTAGTTACCACAGGATAGTCAGGTTTCTCCTGGCTATCACTTCCTTTTTCTAAGAGTAAAGTAAAAAACACATTACTTAGAGATTACTCAAGAAATCAAAGGTCCCCGAGTTTATGTTTCAAAGTTTACATTAATTATCTTATTTATATCAGTTCCCTGTTGGTTGCAAAGCCACTTATGCTTTATAGTCTAAGTAGCTCCTTTCAATGAACATGGCACCAGATTTGTTTAAATTTCACCAAACAACCTACTGGTCCGAGGAAATTCTTTGGAGAGGGAGAACTCAAAATCAGAATGAGCTCCTGTGAGAAGAAAGAGAAAACCATGGTTGGGAAGACAGGATGGTACCGTCACCTGTCCCTCCAGACCAGGGGGAAGAGTGAAGGAGACCTTGGTGAGAACGGGGCTAAAGAAAAGCAATGCTGGACCCGGAAGTGGGTGTTTCCACCTTGACGTGTGGGAAGCAGCCCGTTAGCTTTTCAAAGCTGTGGCAAAATACCTGAGAAAAACAGCTGAGGAGATGAAACGACTAATTTGGCTCCTGACTTCCAGGGATTTGGTTTGTTTGGTTGTCTTTCAGGTCTGTGGGGAGGTCAAAAATTTGAGAGCTGAATGTTGTAACAAGGGAGGAAAGCTGCCCCATCCTTCATAGCCAGCAAGCCGGGGGTGGGGGTGGGATGGGGGAGAGGAGAAGGGAGGGGAAGGGATGACCTTGACCTTCTAATGCAAGCCCTTCAGTGACCTTCCTGCAAACAGATCCCTGAACTGGCCATTCAATATGAGCTCATTAATGAAGTCGGCAGCCTCAATATTCAATTCTCTCAACAGCACCACTGTTCGGGCACTAAGCCTTCAACGCACAGACCTTTAGGGGACGCTTCATAAGCAAACAATAATATGCCCAGAGAGAGAAAAAGAATTCTCTCAAGCCAGAGGCTTAACTAAAGTATGCTGGGCCATCCACCAAGTTTACAGTTACTAAGACCATGATTACTTTTTTAAAGGACAACCAAAAATTAGATAAGAACTCTGTTAGGAGTTCGGCTTTACTCATTTCCTTCAAATGATTATCTCCAAATTGACGCTTTATTGTTAAAGTTGTCTAAATGAATGAATACAGGCTAGATTTCTGCGTGAAACTGCAGAAAGACTGAGGCCAAATGTGACACACTTCCAGTGAAATATTCTCAACTCTCGGGGCCACAAGTATGTATAACCCACCCTTAAGGTATGGACAGCAAGTTTGCTGATCACCCGTTCACTGCACATAAAAGGAGAACCAGCTGTGCGATTCTACCATGATTCTGATTTTATGCAAATCCTTAACATCACTCGGTAGTTCATTATTTCGCTCTCTTTAACATTCTCGGCTGTTCCATGCACAGCAGTCAGCAAACTGTGCTTCATCCGAATCAAATGCAGAAAGCAATGCTACCAAGCAGTTTCTTGGGTACGGAACTGTTCTTACCAACTCTGTGTGGCATGCGCTCGGGCTGCCCAGAACCATTGGTCTAACTCAGTGTGTGTCCTTGCAGGAGACATTGTGACCTTACATGAGAAGAAGGAAGAAGGATGGTGGTTCGGCTCTTTGAATGGGAAGAAAGGCCATTTTCCTGCTGCCTATGTGGAGGAGCTGCCTTCAAAGGCTGGAAACGCAGCCACGCAGTCATAAAACAAGACTGGACACCTGGGGGGGGGGCTTACGTGTTCTGTAAACGGTGTGCTGCAAATAAAGAGGCACAGTTATCATCTTTGCAAATTTTCCTTATGCAGTGGGTGGTAGAGACCCGCCTGCAAGATTCTATAGTACTCAGTGCTCAGGGGTATTAGCTCAAGACAGAATTAAATAAAAGACAGTTGGATTGAATGAAGCACAGAAGTTTATTGGTTCCTAGAATTCCTAAAATCTAAGACCCTAGAGATGATCCACTCATGACAAAACAGAGATGGTTATCCAGAGTGACTTCAGCCACTTGCCCGAAGTGACATCATTATCTGGGAGCACGCAATAATTAAGATTTAGGTGCCTCTTTTCTTTAGCTTTGGGTGGTGACGAGAACCAGCAGGCCTACGAGGGGTCAAGCAAAGCCTGGGAAATAAGAAAGAACACAGACCAAAGCTAAAACTAGTCGTGACAGACAAGCAGGATACAATATGATAGACACGGGTTGGGAAGCAGAATAAAGGATCAGGAGCCAGGCTCCAAAGTCCACGGGGCTGGTGTAGCGCACCACACCCGTCTACGCTCTATGAGCTACCATACAGTTCGTGAACCAGGCAAGGGGCTGGAGATTGAAACACACAAAGACAGACAGACAGACAGACAGAGACACGGGTCATCCTTGAAACAAAAATGCCCCCTTTATTTCATACCAGAGCCGCTTATATAGGGTTCCTTAACTGATAGCCACGACCCAGCCAAACCCACCAGAAACCACTCTCCTGCCATCAGGAACTCCTGAGGGTCTCGTGCTCAGAGCAGCTGCAGGCTGTCTCAGAGCAGAGGAAAACAAGTTGTTTACAAGAAATTTAGGATCTGGGGGTTCACTGCTCCAAACAGGGTGTTGCGGGGGGGGGGGGGGGGAGTGAGACAAGAAGTCTAGACCCTCAGCAGAGGATCTCAGGGCAGAAGGAAGTTTCAGTCAGAGCCATGACCTTCTGAGTTAGCAACTTCCCAGCCCCTGCCCACCACCAACGCTCTTAGCCTCTTAGCCTGAGGTCAAATGCAAGCCAGAAATGGTTTGGGAACCGAGGAAAAGCAAACAGGAAGGGCAAGGAAGAAGGTGCTGTGTGGGATTTCACGCCTCCTTTCCTGTATCTGAACATCTTTTGCCAATTGGGAAACTGGGTCATAGTGGAAGCAATAAATACCCTACGCAATTCCTACTGAAAGGAACTCTAATGCCAATAAGAACTTAGCTGGAGCAGAAAGTGGAACCCAACATTCCCCATCAAAATAGAGCGTTTGTTGTGTGGTGTGTGTGTATGTGTGTATGTGTATATGTAGTGTGTGTGTGTGTGTTGAGACAGGATTCTACTACATAGCTCTGGTTTATTTGGAACTCACTGTGCAGACCACAGGCTGGCCTTGAACTTGTAGAGGTCTGCCTGCCTCTGACTCCACCTCCCACGTTCTGAGATTACAGGCCGAAGGGGGACATTTATGCAGCTTCCTCAAACACATTTAATAAGGAAGCTTGAGAATGAAAGCAAACTTCCCCAAGGGCTGCAGTACTTAAACGACTGTTACGGCGGCAGCTTTCAGAGAACGGAGATCACGTTTAGGGTGTTGATGGAGACACGCATCTCACTTCTCTACCAAAAAGAATATGCTTCCAAAGCATCCATGTTTGCACTCATTAAAATCCTCTCATCACTTTCCTGTGCCCTCCTTTTGTCGAGGCCTGGCCTCGACATAAATAATCTCTCAGATCAGCGGGAGGCGTGAGAATAAAGACACAACTCACATCATTTTATAGGGAAAGAGTTCTCAATGATCCCTCATGAAATCCTGAGTTCACATCATCAAAATTCACCCGTGTTTATTCTCCAAACAGCCTTTATACCAAAAACGTAAACCGAGGGGGAATTCATTAGCATCCCGTTTCCTAGGTAGCGGGATTTAGGTCACGTTCACAACTATGGCTGCTCTGTCATGTAGACTGAATTAACACCTCTTCCCCAGGCGATCTTCCATAATTACAAGAGCAGCATTAGCATATCTCGACTCTTGGTTTAGGGTGGTGTCCGTTTGTCTGGAAAGGCTAGGTGACCACCTTCTGTGTGGCCAGGTGCAAACTATGGCCTAAAAGTCTGGTCGCCATACAATGTAGAAATATGGGCCTGTATAATATGGCCCTACACCTTTTTCTTTAATTCACCATTTTTTAAAGGGAAATTTTCAACTCGGGGAACATCAATGGTTACTGTGTCACTACATCCCTAACTAGCACGTAACTAACACAATAATGTTCGGTACAGACAGCAAGCCTCACGGAATTCAAGAACAATTTACTATATGAAACATAACATAAAACCTAGGGAAACACTCCAAAGTTGTTCTTTGTTCGTTAGTTGTTTTTTTTTTAAAAATAAACCTTATTAATCCAAAAACCTTGCAAGTAAATAAAAACATAACCCAAAAATTAACCAGATGCGAAGTCTATACAACTCCACAGCTAGAACAGGCGTTCAGTATGGCGGCTCCGAAGCTTGCTGCTAAATTTTACACTTCCGCTGTCAAATATGCTTTATGGGGGGGGGGGGTGGGAGGGTTTTTGGAAGGGGAGAGGGTTAGAGAGAAGGGAGTAGGGGAGGAATGGGGAAAGCTCGGTTGACCGGGATGGGGGGGAGGGAGGAAGGATGAATATGGGATCAGGGAAGAATATAGTTCAACTAAGGGAGTCATTTTAGGGTTTACAGGAGACTTGATTATATATGGGATCCCAGGTCCAAGGAGAGATCCCCAGATTGTTCTCTGGACAGAGGAGAGGGTGCCTGAACCGGCCTTGGCCCATAACCATACTGATGAATATTTTGCTTATCACCATAGATCCTTCATCTGGCGATGGATGGCGATACAGACGGAGACCCACATTGGAACACCGGACTGAGCCCCCTAAGGTCCAAATGAGGAGCAGAAGGACGAAGAAAATGAAAAAGGAAATAAGGACTGCGAGGGATGCTATCACCCACTGATACAAGGGGACGGATCTAATGAGAGTTTACCAAGGCCAGTTGGACTGGGACTGAACGAGGAAGTGATCTAACCAGATTCTCTGAATGTGGCCGGATTCTCTGAATGTGGCTGGCCCGGAGTCTTTCTGAAAAGCCATTGACAATGACACTGGGACTTGTTTCCTCTGCATATACTGAATTTCTGGGATCCAGTCTGTTTGGATGCTCACCTTCCTGGACCTGGAGAGAAGGGGGAGGAACTTGAACTTTCCACAGGGCAGGAAACCCTGACTGCCCTTAGGGACGAAGAGGGAGGAGGAGAGGGAGTGAGGGGAGTGGGAGGGTGTTGGGAAGAGGGGCGTAAATGGAAACTTTTATAATTTAATAAAATTACTTTAAAAAAAATATGCTTTATGCACTTATCCATCACCCAAAACAAAAGCTCATGGCAGTTAGAACTAGAAAACTCCTGGCTTTCTGCCCTGTTTCTTGACTCAGGTCCATTCCGTGTTCAGCCCTTTCCCATCCCCTTGTATTGTGCACTTCCTGTAGTATATACTACAAAGAAAAGACGGCCAGACACCGTCCACACTTTTCATCCATAGGTGTGTTAGTGACGACTTCCAAGAGTTTGAATTTCTATTCCCTTTCGCATCCTGCTTTACTCTACTGAGCTTTGATGGACAAACCATAAACGTGCAGCAACCGACTGCAGCTCGGTTACTTCGCACATAGGAAGTCATGACAGTGGTGGCCCGGAGTGAAACTTTCAGAGGGACCTTTCTTCAGACACCTGTAGCGTTTCATGAGGATGCAAACGGTTTCCTTGTTTGGGAATGCTGCTGAAAAAATGTTATCGCAGCTGGGGTATATAATTTTTATGTCTCCCCTCTTAGTATGTTCCCCACCTTTCCTCTGACTTTTTCAAGAGTACCCTGCAGACAGCCTGAGGAAGGGTGGGTCCTGGACCCTGAGTGAGGAGACTTAGTCCCAAGCTCAGTTTCTTCAATTCACTGGACGGGTCCCATCTCCAGGCTCAGCTTTCTCATCAATGAGTAGCAGGAGAGGTAGATGCTCTGATCTAAAGTCACGGCTTCTCATTTTAAGTCCAGTGATCTGAGACTCATGTCATGGTTTTAGAACCTGACAGACAAAACCTATGTAAGTTTCAAGGAAACACGGCAAGGGGCATGTGCGAGAGTCCAGGCTCAGTCTGCTCCTTCCAAATACGCTAGCTAAAGTACAATACAAATAGAGTTTGCTATGGCAGACTTATTTCAATATGCTTTTAGCCAGGCAGGAATTTCCAGTCATACAAATTGAGTGGAACCTCTTAGATTTAGGATGAAGTTAAGAGGGTATTAGGTGAAAATTAATAATGCATACAAGTCTTTTGCATAGAATACAATATTTTTTAATAATAATGCTCTTGAACTATGAACTAGGCTTACACTAAGCAATAGAATATATGCACATATTTCATGTCAAAAGTTTTTAGTACTGCCAATAACCTGAAATATGGGTCACAGAGACCAAAGCCAGCTCTTTATTGATCATATAGATTTTACTCTATGTACTCTCCTGAAGCACGATCAACAAAAACTCAGACAGAGAAATTGGGGTTCAACATGAAGATCTAGCAAAGTAGCCAGCCACTGGCTTTTACCTCAACCTTAGTCTGAAAATAGTGATCCTGCCTCCAGGAATCTCAGAATGAGACTGTGTCTAAGAGCTGTCTCTTGTTTCACAATCCTCTTTAGTTCTGGGATTAAAGGCATGCATCACCTAGTTTCTATGGCAACTAGTGTGGCTACTGGGATCAAAGGTTTGTGCTACCACTGCATGGTCTGTAAGGCTGACCAGTGCAGCTGTTTTACTCTCTGAACTTCAGACATTTATTAAAATACAAATGAAATGCCACTACATTTTCCCTTTTTTGTCCAGAATAAAAAGGCTATGATTAATATATGAAAACTATATACAATAAGTACAATAATTATATACTATATATATACATATAAATATACATCAACAATGTCATTTGACAAATTTAGAGAAAATACTCCATATCTACCCTGTCTTGGTGAGTCCAAAGTTTTACACATAATTTCCTTTTTTTAGTTTTTTTTCGTGACCATTATCCATAACAACTTGTAACCAACAGACTAAACAAAGGCAAACAACTATATCCATTTTTGGGTAATGTGAGCATAGTTTTCTAGGCTACTTCTGGCTGGTTGGGGGCACTGATAATCGTATGGGAACCCGAAGAAAATTTAGAATTAAGGTCAAGTCCTGACTGGAGTATGCTGTAAGGCTGGGTCATCTCAGTCAGCAGTCTTGAAGCTGTTCTGGATGGTAGAACTCAGAGGAAACTGCAACAGAGCTGCTCTGAAATGCTGGATCATCTGGACCATCCACTCCTATTAGAGATTTTTCTTCCTTGATCAAACTTGATTTTTCTTAGTCCAGAATGAATCCACAGCTGATCAAACCTTATTTTCCTTAACCAAGAATGAATCCATAGCCTCTCATTTCCTGTGGAAACAAAAGCAAACCCTCTTCTCCAAAGTAACATATCTCTTGACTTAAATTTTAAAGTCAAGGCATTTTCAAAATATATAGGTTGGACTAATCCGGCAGCATTTATAATCAAATGTCTTTTAGCAGCTGTTGCTCCTTCCTCAGCCGTCAAACAATTCAAAGGCAACACAATCACATTCGGTAATCCAGAGCCTGTGTATTTTCCACCTTTACATGGAAGCTAAGCCAGGGAGGAAGGGAGCTGGGAGCTCGTTTTTCTCCCCAACTCAGGTGGCTAGGTTTGGGCTTCAATTCTTAGAGCTGGAATTCAAGTCTCAGCTCTAGCCTGGGCTGGTGGCTAAAAATCCTCAGGCAAATGGTTCTTTCATAAATTCATGCCCCAAAAGTTGGGTGTCAATTGAAGCACGATTAATAAAAACTCAAAGAAATCCAAAAGGCAAATCAGTCAGCCACTGGCTCTTACCTCGACCGCTATTCTCTCCTTACTAAAGATCAAAAACTGATGTGTCTATTATGTCACCAAACACAAAGATACACTAATTTGTTTCTTTCTCGCATTTTCCATGACACATAATTAATATTCATAATGGCAAAAGGAATTTTAATCACTTAAAGTGCTTTATAATCCGCCAAAAATGCTGTCATACTTGATTTGGAGTACATTTTATTGTACAGGATTATAAGTCTTTAATAACTGAAGGATAGCTTAGTTATATTCTTCCCCACTGTAAAATCACCCCTTCTCAGTCCCCTGATGATCTAGGGGGTAACAAGCTTGATGGGAACAATAGAAGAGACTGGAATCAAAATAACACACCCTTCACGTGGAAGGAATGTACAGGTTAGAGGAGGGGGAGAGAGGGGCGAGAAGGCAGGGCTCAGTCTTAGACCAGACTGTGTGGGAACACAGCAAGAAGCAGGGACCTTTTGCACATCACATCTGCATTCTGTTCTATGCAGAGCCCCGAGTGGATGCTCCATTGGATAGTCTGGAGACTACGCAGACACCCAGGTTCTGAAGCCAGCTGCTTTATGACTTTAGTACTATTTCCAGATAATCTAGACACAGTGCCGTATTCAACAGTTTACTCTGTTGTCGGTGTTTGGTTGGTTTTGGTTTTTCAAGACAGGGTTTCTCTGTGTAGCCCTGGCTTTCCTGAACTCGCTATGTATTCAGGCTGGCCTTGAGTTCACAGAGATCTGCCTGCCTCTGCCTCTGCCTCCCAACCACGGGGATTAAAGGTGTGCACCACCTCCACCCAGTGCTCTTCATCTTTTTTAACTGTTCCAAAGCTACAGAAATGCAAAAGCTCAATTGTAAGTGCAAATTTGCTTGAATCTGTTGACAACTTTGTGGTCACATAAACCCATGTGATGCAGTCAACCTGAAGCTTGGGATCCCCATTATATCATTAAGAGCTGTGTGACTTGAAGCTATATAAGTTTTACATTTGATTTTCCATCTGCAGAATAAGGCTATTAGTGATACATATTTCACAAGTTTGAGAGAACACTGCTGAGCAGACATACAGAAAGGGCTTAGAAATACTGGACTCATAGCAATTTCTATAAAAAGTATTCACTTACTTGCTTTGTAGCCAAAAGGAGCTTTGGTATTTTGTTATGCCAAATACCTAAGCTCTTTTTCTGTTCAGAGAACTATAATTTTCCCACCTGAGGTGGTTGGAATGAGAATGGTCCCCAAAGGCTCATATATTTGAACGTTTGGTTGCCAGTTGGTAGAGTGTTTAGGAAGGAGTAGGTTGTGTGACCTTGTTGTAAGTATAAAACTCAGGGTTGGCTCTGAGGTTTCATAAAGAACTCAAGAAACTAGACATCAACAAACCAAATAATACAATTTAAAAATGGAGTACAGATCTAAACAGAATTCTCAGCAGAAGAATCTCCAATGAAACACTTAAGAAGATGTTCAACATCCTCAGTCATTAGGGAAATGCAAATCAAAACGACTCTGAGGTACCATCTTACACCTGTCAGAATAGTTAAAATAAAAACACAAGCAACAGCTGATGATGGAGAGGAAGTGGAGCAAGGGGAGCGCTCCTCCATTGCTGGTGGGACTGCAAACTTGTACAACCACTTTGGAAGTCAGTGTGGGTTTCTCAGGAAACTGGGAATCAATCTACCACAAGACCAAGTTATACCACTCTTGGGCATATACACAAAGGATGCGCAGGCATACCACAAGGACACTTGCTCAACTATGCTTATAACAGTTTTATTTTGTAATAGCCAGAACCTGGAAACAACACAGACGTGTCTCAACCAAGGAATGGATGAAGAAAATGTGGTACATTAACACATTGTAGCATTACTCATCTTTAACTAGATGGAATAAAATCCATGTTTTAGCTTTTAAAGAGGGTGTTCCTCTTTCCTGTGTTTTCATATGGAACTATTCACTTTCAAAACATACTTTGGAGTGTGCCATCAGTGAGATTGTGAATCATCATTTTTGTGTTGGTTTAAGAATTTTATTTAAGCCGGGCCGCGGTGGCACATGCCTTTAATCCCAGCACTCGGGAAGCAGAGGCAGGCGGATCTCTGTGAGTTCAAGGCCAGCCTGATCTACAAAAGCTAGTTCCAGGACAGGCACCACAGCTACACAAAGAAATCCTGTCTCAAAAAACCAAAAAATGGGGGGGGGGACTAAAAAAAAGCCAAAAGTCAAGGTTAATACATTCAGGGACTTTCCCAGAACATAGTGTCAGTTGTGCTGAGGTTTGGGGGCCTAGTGTTACAGTAAAGGGAACTAGCTTAATCCCCTGCATGTACTTTATTCCTTTTACCAAGTTGGTTTAGGGACTGAAATGAGGCTGAAATTGTTGGACTCCCACTCTATGCCATCCAGTCTAGAAGAAACCGCTTACTAGATGCTTGAACTAGGTCCACAAATGTCAACACTGGATGGCAGAATCTTACACAGGCATCTAAATACAGGTAGACCAGTTAAAGCCAAATGTGCAGGTCTGCCCCAAACTAGAGTTTGCTCACTGTACAGTTAAAATAGTCTTATTGCGGTCTCACTTTCTGCAGTGTCGATCATCCATGGTCAACAACAGTCTAAAAACATTAAATGGAAAATTCTAGAAATAAAAAGTCCTACATTTTTAAACTGCATCCTGTTGCTTGGGGGTGCAGTGTGACAAAATGTGGCACCGCAGCGTGACATCAGGTGAAACCACTCTTCCTCAGCATATTCACACTGGACACACTGCCCACACTAATCGGTGGAGAGCTAGCTTAGGTATCATCAATATTGGAATATTTCAGTGTTGTGTTCGAGTAATTCTTAATAATGACTTGTCGCTATTACAATTGATCTATTTTGCTGATTATAGTTGACTCGTTTGACTGGCAACATGGATTCAGAGACACCTAAGGGGAGATGGTCCATTAGGCTAGGGCATTTCCCAAGAGGACGGCTTGCTCTGAATAGGGGCAGCTAGCACCATTGTAGGGGACCCAGACGGAACAAAGGTAGGAAAAGAGAAAGTCACACATGGTAAGTGCTGTGCCATCCTCCCTAAATCTAATGCTGCTGCTGTCACTGCCCACGGACACTAACCTCTCAATGGAGACTCACATCAGTTACTCTACAGTGTCCCAGCCTTCAGCCTGTAACAATGGCACTCTATCATGGGTCTCCCTTTTTCTGGGGCTTCAAGTCTCACGGCCTGAAGAGCTACTGATTTCTTAGCATCTCCTGTATGCACACCATCTCTAAGCATGCAAGCCAACCCAGTAAACCTCCTTCTGTAATTACGTAATGTATTGTTTTTGTTCTTCTAAAGGACCAAAATGTATTACTGTTGTTAACCTCTTACTATGTGCTTAACTTACAAAGATAAATGAATTCTAAGGATATATATTTCATTTAAAAAATATGCAAGCAGGCCCACATACCATGGCACGGGTGGAAGTAGAACAATTGTGGGGAGTCCGCTCCCTCCTAATATGTGGGTCATCAGGCCCAGACGCAGGTACTAGTGAGTTAGCTCATCAATTTTTGCTTCACTTTTAAAGTGCATATTTTACTTATCAATCTCCCTCTAAGATTTTAATGAAAATAATCACAGAAATACACCTGTGAGGGAGGAAACCATTTCCCTTCCGCCCTCATAAATTCATACTGAAGAGACAAAGACTGGTTCAGAGAGAAAACTATCACGTTTATTAACACACACATGCATACTGTACAGGAGACCACAAATAAAAGAACATCAAACAGGCTTCAGCCTCACATTTGTGCAGCATCTTCAACAGAGAACAGCGAGATTTTACAAACATGGCAAGTCGGACTTTTGGCTTCCAAAGTTTGGGGAATTGCGGAGAATAAATTTACAGGAATAAGTTAATGAAGCTAGCTTGTCCATTTCTCCCGTGACATGTCTGAAGAGGTAAGCGATCTCTTTTGCGGTTAACTTTCATCTTTCTTTGTGGGTATGCGGCTAGACACCTTATCATTTTAGGGCCCATGTTTAGGCAAATTCAGGGAGGGCACAGCAGTTTCTAACTCTGCTGCTGTCTAACTGGGTTTAGCCCACAAGTGTTATGTCAAAGGGCATGTTTTGGGATGATGTATTCTAGTTTCCTTCATACCACACAAAAACACTGAAGAACCAGAGGGGCAAAAGACAAAAATTCTTTTAGGATATATATACACTAACAAAGCAGAACAAACTGCAACCTACTATTTCCACATCAATTATGAACCGTAGCTATAAAAGCTTTCCGAACATTAGCAAGAAACGCTGAAAAATTGTTAGTCTTCCTGACTTTCTCCTGAAATTCTGCTAGGCACTCAAGAGGAGGTGAACAGTCGGACACTGGAAGAGAAAAAGGGAGAAGGCGGCATTTTAAATGAGGGGCTCTCTGGACCGTGGAGAAGGGCTTCTAACGTAGGCTCTAAGCTGGTCTCAACGACAATTACACTTTACTGAAATGCTGGGCAGAAACTAACACACTTGAGTTTCACAGTTATCTCTTAGTCCTTTCCTTTCTTAATCCCTAAGGACTCAACTGTGAGACTCGGTTCCACCTTTAGTCTGAGCATGGTACAGAGGACTCAGAGCTATGACACTGGGTGCTTTTCCCGCCATCTTTCACACACATTTTGTTTTAACTATTACAAATCATTTTCTGTGCAAACCTTCAGTTTGACTTCTAAGTTTCTTGCCACAATATGAAAAAAAAAGCACTTTTAATGTCAATTTTTTTTTGAGACAAGGTCTCTCTATATAGGTGTGGCTGGCCTGGAACTCTATGTAGATCCATCTGCTTCTGCCTCTTAAGTGCTGGAATTGAAGACAAGAGCCCACATACCTAGACTTAATGCCAATTCTCAATAATTTATGATTTTTGAAAGAATTATCCAAGATTTTCACATTGTTACTGTTCCAAGAGTGGCGTTTACAGAGTCCACTAACTAAATGAGGCAAAAGCCACAAGGTACAAAGAGCCTAGTGTCAGCTGCACACTGGCAGACCAGAGCAAATCTCCAGTGAGAGCTGCCAAAAGAACAATCCTGCTCTTTCTAACATCAACCATCTCCTTTGTTCGGGAGGAAGGACTTGGCCACATTAGCTTTCTGGCTTTGGTAGAGTGTGTTTGGACAGGACAACAGAGGAACAGCAGAGGAGCTGGTTCAAAATTCATTCTGGGAGCTTTAAATTAATACACTATCAAACACTGTGAGGGTCTTTAAGTTGTCTTTCCTGTTGCTATGATACTCTGATAAAACAGAGAAAGGCCTTATTCCAGCTCACAGTTCAAAGGTCAACCAACCATGGTGGGAGTGTCAGGGCAGTAGAAGCACGCAGCAGCTAGCCATCTGATCCCCACAATCAGGAAGTGCAGAGCGATGGGGCACTGATGCATGCATGCTCCTGTTCAGCTCCACACCATGCACCTAAGGTCTTCCTGCCTCAATTAACACAATCACAATAATGACTCACAGCATGCGGTCATGGTGACAACAGACTCTGTACCAATAATACACAATTTAGTGAAAACCGGAAACTAGGGAAGAGGTTTTGGGAGTTTGCTCTTTGATATCTAGTACTTGCTTGATTAAAAGACAACGATTAAAGAGAAAATCCTCAATTATTTTGTGGATGAAGAGTCTCAAAATCTGAATCCTATAGGATGACAGAGCCTCGGAGCCAAGCAGCAGGTGGGCATCTATCTGCCCGCTAAACAAGCTTAAAAATGATAGTGCAGGGGAGAATCATTTTTTATAAACACCAACAAATTCAAGGACTGGAATTAAGACGATACATACTTGTACCTGCTTAGTGTTCACGCTGTTAGCAATCACACATTCCCTATAAACTAAAGGCTCTCTGACCTGCTGCAGGACCAGTAACTAACCTGCGCTGGGGATGAAACAGTCTTTAAAGAAAATATTTTGAGCAAAATAAATGACTGCATTTTGATTATTTTACACAAAGAATGACTAAACTATTCATACTACCATCAATTATAGCTTTAAATTCTCTGCAATTGCGATCAAATTTACACATAAAATACAATGAGCTTTGGCCCCTAAATACGTTGACACAGCAAAACTACTCTAATATCCTTTTGAGGACCGGACCTCAAGAAGAAACACTAAAAAGGAGACAGCTTGTGCAAACAGTACTTTCCTTATCTTATATTATGAATCAAACGCAGTTGAGGGCAGTGAACTGAAACAAAAGCAAGAGACAGGAATACATACCTTCATAATCCCTGGCTTCATTTAGTCTCAGGGAAAACATATATGGGCGCTCAGGCTTCTTAGGGTCAATACCAGTGAATATAAACTGCAATTTATCACCTGAAGAGAGTAAACCATTTAATATGAGAATTCTTAGAATTCCAAGGCTCTCAGTGGAGATAAACTCTCTCTCTCTCTCTCTCTCTCTCTCTCTCTCTCTCTCTCTCTCACACACACACACACACACACACTCCTTTGATCAGTATGAACACTGTCGTGTAGCTATTTAACCAGTATCTCCAAACACAGAACTTACAAGTTAGTGTAAATGACATTAAAAGCAGACAAAGGAAGAACAGAAAAGGTGGACGTCACTGATATTAACCTCTTTTTTTCTCTTCAAAAGATATTATCAAGAAAATGAAACTCACACAATTAGGGAAAATATTTGTAAATCAAATACCCACTAAAGCTTGAATGCACAGAATACACTTTTAAAAATTCTTACAACTTGAAAACACAAAAGTAGAGATTTAAGCTTTTAAGACATTTAAGATCACTGTAACCAGAAGGGGAAACAATTCACTGTCAGCTCCCTCCCCTTGCAGGGGAACAGTTAAACACAACACTGTGTATGTGCACACTACACGCATGCGCACATACATACATACATACATACATTTCCCAGACATAAAAAGGAATGAACTTCTCATACATAACTACAGGATGGAAAAACAAAGCCAAGATGCAAAAGAACAAATATTGTACAATTCAACTACATAAAATAGCTACAACAGATAAGATAAATTCATGGAAACCAAAACATAAAGTCAAGGTTACTGAGAGCCTTTAAAAAATTTCTGCTTGGGTAGTAAAAAAGATACAGAAATCCACGGTGTTTAGTGATGGTCACACAACACTTTAGATATAATTAATGTATGAATTATACACTTTAAGTTGGTTAAAACAGCTTAGTTTTAGGTTGCATGTACTTTACTACAATAAAACCCATATTGTTAAATGAATTTATTTTGCATTTTTCTAGTTACTTTACTATCCAAAAATACCTTGATATGCTTCCAAAGAAGTAAATGCCTGGCTGCTACAACGTATAAATTCACACACATTTTAGTTTCTTCTATAGCATAAAAAATTAAGCAATCTTATTTAAAATTCTGAGTTATAAAAGGAAATCTTCAGAAACTTAGGGAAGGCTTATCTTACACCCAACTTCAAAACGAAGCCACTGTCAGCACACCAGATTTTAGAATGTTAATAGTTCTGGGAAGGATGTACATGCCAAAGAAAGATTTGGTGATATACTCAGCTAAACAAAATGAAGGGTTTAACCTGAGTTTTTTTCTTCCCGAGTGTATACACAAGGGCCTTCTCTCAGAGTCACCAATAGGCAAAGAGTACTTTTGTGCCCTTTTGTGGGTTGGTGCGCCCCCTGCAGGGCACCAAGCCACCTATCGGTTCTCTAGTGGACACCAGCTTGTCACCCTTTTATTTATTTCACTTCTGCTGCTCTCTTCTGAAAGACAGCAGGTTGTTATCAGGTTCTGGTTCAGTTGATCTGCTTAAGTCAGGTAAACACTTTACTTTTACCAGTTTATAGCAAAGGATGCTACTTGGTTTCAAACACACACTATGCCCTTCCCACCATTATAATCACACAGACAGTACATAAATAAATAAATAAAACACCTCAGGAGAAAGAGGCTGTTGAGAGACAGTTCATCAGGGAAGGGCACTTGCCACTAAGTCTGATGACCTAAATTTAATCCCCAGAACACACATGAGGAAGAACTCATTCTCCCAAGCTATTCGCCAACCTCTAAAGAGTGCAATGGCACATATATACACTCACAATAAATGACTTTAAAATGCAATAAATAAATAAAATATAAAATCTTACCTATGTTAAGTATTCACATCCAGGGGAAAGATACACAAGATTCACAACTAATTGGTTCAGGCATCTACTACATGTCTTTTTAATTTTTTTTTCAAGACAGGGTTTCATTGTTTAGCTCTGGCTGTCCTGGAACTCTCTTTGTAGACCAGGCTGGCCTTGAACTCAAAGACCCTCCTGCCTCTGCCTCCCAAGTGCTGGGAGTAAAGGCGTGTGTCACCACCATCCAGCCCATACATGTCTTAAAACATACTACCTATGAATTAAGGAAGGCCAGTACATAGACTGAGTACCCTCAGTGACTCACCAAGACTCACTGTGATCTTGGGAAGCCCCCAAATACTAACTTATAACCAATTAACATATATGCATAAAATATTCATGTGCTTCTAAATATAGTAATTCCACTCTGACAAAGGGAAATTTTGTGACAAAGTCTATGCACTATTTCTAAAGCTAGCAAACACGTACAATCCAACCATTCATAGCAATCCAGTTGATAAAAAATAGAATAAATCACACTACATTGATGAAAGGAGTAAATACACCAGCATTCTCAAATAGCCATTCTTAAGGCATCTGGAGATGAAATGAATGCCGGGGAAAACCATTAGCAAACATTTGCTTGCTTTCTGTTGTTTATTTTGACAATCATGTCAAACTACTTTCATTAGAAGCCTAGATAAAGAAAATACTCATATTTAGATGATTAAAGGCAGGCGCTGGCCTATTTCCTAAAAACCTAATGATGCGCTTACTAGTTTAGTTGAAAATATCTCTTAGATTCTTTTCTTCTTTAGATAACCCTTTTCTAATCTATAGACCGGTTACAATAAACTTACCATGAATCTTTCTAATTTCAAGTTCAAGGTGATCTCTGTACGTGTCCGCGGATGTCTGCAGCCGTTTCAACCTCTCTCCATTAGCTTTGTTAGCAGTGGAAATTGCTACAATTCAAAAAGTGCTCAAGAGTTCAGGTAATTCTCAATTTAAGGCTTATTGAATTAATTTTAAGAAACCTGAAAAGTACTAAAAACTTACACCAGGTATATCAATCTGATTATATTTATTTAGCTTCTAACTAACAAATAACAAGAGATGAAAGAAAAAGGATTGCTTGAGATATGGATAATCAGGCCAGGAACTTGTACAACTAGCCTAGAAAAATATTTCATTATTGTTGTTGTTGTTTACTGGTTAGACAAACAAATACTAATTGCTTCCAGGGAAAATACTTTATTCTTCTAGGCATAGCTGCTTCCCACGAGAATCCAGCTTCATTTCATGTTAGTTTGTAATTATCTTAAGTTAACAAATAAATCTAACTGGCAGATGAGAAGTACAAGTTCACAATCTAGTCTTGGATGAGAACTGTAAAAGAAAGCATTAACCCAGAGTTCTGGAGTTGTAGGCAGTACATTTCCCTTCTAAATAAAGCATTTATTTGAATATGAAAGATTTTACAGAAAGGGCCTTGTAGTATGAGTGTTCCTAAACCCAACAGAGATTAAGAATCTTTTTTTGGCCTTTCAGTTCTACACACACACACACACAGTCTCATCTTTCTCCTGCCAAAACCCCATAGGTGTCCTCTCCTAACCTTTCACATCTTGTGTTTGTGACTTGTTGAGGTTAACTGAGTTTTCTGCAGGAGTAAAGGTTGAGTTTATATTGGGGCAGGCGTAATTTGTTATTAGTAGCTAAACCACTGGAGACGGCGGTGACCCATTCATTCCCCACAGCCAACACTGTTAGTAGTTCTTTGAGGGTGGGGGTCTCATGGCCCTTCTTCCTATCTATGCTGACTGGCCCACTCACACAGTAACCACAGCTGCTGAGAGCTTGTAAGCGTACTGGCCACACACATCACGTCCAGAAGATGCTGTTTCATAGCACCCCTCCCCCAGCTCTGGGCCTTCCATTCTGTGATGCTCCTGAGCCTCAGCAGGAGAGGTGTGATACAGATGTCCCTTTTAGGGCCAGCCACAAATTCTATGTACTTCCACCAGTTTTGAGTCTGTGCATTAACTATCTGGCAGAGATTTTATGGACCATAAATGTCTGCTAAGTCCTTTTAAGTCCTTAAAAAGATTCTTCAGTGCAGGTACAGCATGGTGATGCATGCCTATAATCCCAGCACTCGGGAGGTAGAAGCAGGAGGACCTGAAGTTCAAAGGTATCCTTTGAGTTTGAGATTAGTCCGGGCTATATGAGACACTAAAAGGCTTTGTCCAATTTCAGTTACAACCAGAGTAACAACAGCATGGGGGTCCGGCTGTAACTGAAACTGGACAAAACTTCTTAAGCAAGACAATAATCACAAAAAGAAGACCAAGCCCGCTTGGTTGACTGAAGTGACACTGAGCAGAGGTGCTGGGTTGGCTCCGCCCTGAAGAGGCGTCCATCTACACAGACACCGAGCACGGCCAGAAAGATGCGCCTGACTGTGAACCATCCCTGCTTTGAAGTCAGCTGACTAGTTTAAATGTAACCACAAACTTACTTTCCTTCTTCCTACAATATTCTTCCTTAAGGTCCTGGATATTTGCTATCAGTCCTTCCAATTCTTGCTTCTTGTTTTTCACCTCATCGAGCATCTTTAGCAGGTTATCCTTCTTCTCCTGAATGACTTTATTCTGCTTACGGAGCTCTGTAACAAACACACAGCGTTTAGAATACACAGAGCCTACTCTCCAACACATGACTAAGAAAAACACAAAAATCACCGACTTTCCTAAGATTAATACATTCCTTTTGTACTTTGTTTTGAAGACAGAGCCTATGTAAACTTAGGCTGGCCTCAAACTGACCATGTAGCAAATGCTGGCCTCAGACTCATAATCCTTTGGCTTCGATCTCCCTAGTATAAAAAGTGTTTTGATGGATAAACATATTTAGTGACTCAAAAATCATAAATGTTAAAAGAGAATCTGCTTCATTAGTTGTCTTTAAAATAAAATTTAAAAATGCTTCTAAAACTGAGAAAACCGAATTAATTCACAAACCAGGAAATGAGAAGCTCATGACCCCGGCAGTTCTAAGTAAGTCTGTAAGAAGAGCCCACCACAGAAGATAGCCCAGCTCTATAAGACAGCTTTTCACAGTGCTTTGCAGGAAGAGCTAATTCTAATGCATTGCAAGCTTTTCTGGGATGCACTAAAGACAGGAGAAAATGGTGATAAGATTGGCAAACCTGACGGAGTTAGCATAACCCTGAGACTAAATCACAGTAGACACTACCGTGTCTCCACTCACTGCTAGCTTGATGTAAAAACACAGTCAGCACCAATGAGAGGACTCAGCAGGTACGGCACTCGCTGCCAGGCCTATTGAGGTGACTTCAGACCCACATGACGACAAAGGAGCTAATACCCATAAATTGACTGCTTACCTCTGACATGAACCATGGTACATACATTTGATCCCTAGCACCCCGTAAACTGGGTGTGGTGGTGCACACTTGCAATCCCAGCTTTCAAGAGTCAGAGGCAGGCGGGTCAGGTCACCCTTCACTACAGAGAAAGTGACACAGCCAAGAGTATTTGGACAGCACAAATTAGACTTGAAGGCTTGGTGAGTCTGAGAAGAGTTGTGGGGAGGGGAAGGATGAATATGACCAAAACACACACAAAACTCTCAAACAGAGAGAAATCCAGGGACTTAGACAGCTGGCTCAGTGATTAAGGGCACTTGTGCTTTTGCAGAAGACCTGGTTCAGTCTACAAGGAGGCCAACAACCATTTGTAACTCTTTTTCCAGCGGATTTGATGCCCTCTTCGGGCCTACAAGGGAACTGAATGAATGTATTATACATTTAATACATGCAGGAAATACCCACACACATAAAACAAGAACAAATACATATTTAAAAATATATATTAAAAATAATCCACTAAAAGCAAATATGGTTAGATATAATAAAATTAAAATATTAGGAAAATGTATCATATGAGCAGGCACTGGCAAAACATGTTATATAAATTAAGTACACTCTCTTTTTTATTTTTTATTGTACTGGGGATTAAACCCAGACCCTCAAAAACGTTAACCAATCACTCCATATCCCCACAAGCACTTTTAAAGTTTTTATCCTGAGACAGGGTCTTACTGAATTGCTGAAACTGGCCTTGAATTTTCAAAGCTCTTGTGACTGCCTCCAAAACTATAGGCAGCTGCCTCTGGGCCAACTCTGCCACTGCTGTTTGTTTGTTTGGTTTTGGTTTTTTGAGACAGGGTTTCTCTGTAGCTTTGGAACTAGCTCTTGTAGACCAGGCTGGTCTCGAACGCACAGAGATCAGCCTGCCTCTGCCTCCCAAATGCTGGGATTAAAGGTGTGCGCCACCATGCCCAGCTTTTTTTTTAAACAGTTATTCTTTTTTTATTATGATTTATTTATTTATTATGTATACAATGTTCCTCCTGCCTGTACACCTGCACACCAGAAGGCACCATATCTCATTCTAGACAGTTGTGAGTCACCATGTGCTTGCTGGGAACTGAACTCAGGACCTCTGGAAGAACAGACAGTGCTCTTAACCTCTGAGCCATCTCTCCAGCCCTATTTCTTAAACTAGATATATAGAGGGGCCTATATCTTTTAACATGACAAAAACAAAGTATCATCTACAACTAAACAATAATTCACCATCAAGAAAGTAGGCTCTGTAGGAAAAAAAAACCTACAACTTTGTGGGAGCCCATGTGTGACTCAGTTTCCATCTGGAGTCATTTCTGACTTAAAGAAGTCATTTGAGTTCAAGCTTGCTTGCCTGCTCTGTTTTTCCCAGTAACCGCGAGGGCTGTGAGAAAGTTCTGATTAAGCCCATGGGAAAGAGCATTCTTGCCCAGTTGAAAGAGCACATTTTTCTATTAAGATTTGGGCTGGTGTATGCCAGCCAGAGGCACTCCTCCTTAGAGATTAGAAGCAGCTAAGCTGAAGAAGATAACGCACCTGCCTGAGCTGCCTCCCAAGGACAGTGCAGGGGGATGGTCAGCTGACTGTGTTGCTTTCTGTTCTGCCTTTTACCTGCAGTACCTATGCTGCCTGAGAAATGAACTTGGGCCTGTTTGGTATTGACCTTCAGTCCTTCTAGTCCATCCTATGCTTCTGTCATTTCTCTTAATCTAACATTTCCTCAGCCTCAGCGCCCCCTCCCAGGGTACCCCCAGCTGATTTCTGCCGGAGCTGGGCTCCGACACAACTTGCCTCAAACAAATAGCTGAGTTGGATTCTAGGTGACACTGTGTTCTTCTAAATACTAAGGTATCAGTACTTCCCAGAGTCTAGCTAGACATTACTGCAGGCCCAGGGGGAGCAGGGGGCAGTCAAGTGACCATCTAACAAGAATAGCCAGTAAATCCATCTGACACCACACAGGTGAGACTCGGGAGCTGCTGTAGGATACAGTGCTCCCAGTGGATACAGGGCCCCAGAGAATGCCTGAAGAACCAATACACAACTCAGGGAAACAAGGACCGTGGAAGCAATTGCTGGTGTATTCAGGAAGTTAGTATGACAGGAAAAATATGAACACAGCATCAGAGGGGTAGAGTACTCTCTCTAAGCAGTGGTAGAATTCGAAACAAATCCTGAACTTACTAAATACTTAAAAGACAAAAATGAAATCTTATAAAATCATAAAAGCAGCATGTATAGGTACAAAATTACAAATTAACCAAGAGGGAGAAAGAACTGATTCAAAAACAAATCAAAGAGGAAGGCTACAAAATTCAACATACAGGTGAAATAATTCACATTTGATTCAAATGAAAATAAATCTACTGAATATTATGCTCCTTGCTAAACATCTCATAGTTATAGCATTTATTCAAGAGTATTATTACAGAAGTCTCCCCCCTCCTTTTTTTTAAAGGGTAAGGAAGAGTGTGGCGGTGCCTGTAATCCTCGGAAAGGTGAGGTTACAAGACTGAGAAGAAACACCAGCCTAAGAAAATGATGCCCCATCTCAACCAACCAAGCCAACCAAGCAAGATCTCACAGAAAACCAGGAAGATAAACCTATGTGTCCTAAAGTTGTGAGGACAGAGTCAAAATGTGGAAACCGCTTAGACTATGTGAGCTAAGGGTTAGTTATTAATTATTCTGTAACTCATTGGATCACACCCTCCAGGGCCTACACCCACATGGGAAGCATTCCATTATTACAGCAATTATTACACCATTAACTATAGTCTCCCTGTCTTCATCTCCACTAAATTCTAAGCGTATACCTCATGTAGTTTCTTTAATCCAGAGCAAGAGCAAACAAATATTCATTGAACTTAAATTTTTGTTCAACATGTGTGTGTGTGTGTGTGTGTGTGTGTGTGTGTGTGTACTTTCACTGTATGTTTACAAGGGTTTTCCAGTTTAAGTATTTATAACATAGTGCCCCTAACCCAAATATCTCTAGGGAAGTTTAACCCATGGCCCCAGGTTTATGGCTTATGGTGTGAGGATCCAATAAAAAGATATAAATCCAGTACTGAACTATCTGGAGAGCTTTAGAAATGAGAAGGGGAAAAGTGGTGGTAAAAATATGATTATTAGAATATTAACCAGACCCCAAAGTCCCAAGAAACTCCAGTTTCCTCAGCTGGGATTTTCAATGTGAAAACAATTTAAAAAAAAAAAAAAGAGCTGGCCTTTATATGCAAGCATGCAAATACATTACTTAATTAAAAAGAGATAGGATAACATTATAAAATGATGCCATTCATATAGCATCCAAATATAATACTGAAAAAATTCATAGTACTAGGTGTAAAGATATTCAACGTTAAGCTGGTGTCAGAAACAGAATTTTGATGGACATATGAACGATTGCACAATAAAGACATTCAATCTAAAAACGATCTACAGGTCTGCACATACGGTTTTGATATTCCAGAAACATCTCAACCATCTTTTCTTCTTCCTTCAGTTTCAAAGACAGCTTTTCTGAAAGACAAATAGCCATAGAGGTCTCAATTCCGCTGAAGTCTATCAGTAGGAAGAACAGCCAGGGGAGCAGGCTGGGAGGTAAGGGCGGTACCTGAAAGCGCTTTAAGGGAATCCTTGACGGCATCTCTGAGTCCCAGCATCTGGCTAGGATTCCCACTGAGGTCGTTTCTGAACTTATCTCCAAATTCATTTATGCTCTGATTCAAGAGGGTCAGTTCGTCTTCGAACATCGTGTCCGATGCTGCAAAACAGAGCACACATGTAACTGTAATGGACACCAAATGAGTCACGTATTCTAACCGAGTATACACCCGCAGTTTGGCCTTGCTATAGCATAATGGGGGGCAGGTGGATCAAGAGTTAAAGGTCATCCTCGGCAAAATCCACGACCAGCCTGAAATACCTGAGACCTTGTCTAAATACATTAAAAACAGCAGGGCATGGTAGTGTATCCCTTTTGCTCCGACCCAGCAATAAAGACGCAGAGGCAGGAGGATTATCTGTGAGTTCAAGGCTAGCCTGGTCAACAGAGACCTCCAGGCCAGACCCTGTCTTTAAAAAACAAAACAAAACATCAATAGTCCCAGTAGCTAGCAACAGGGTAGTTCCAGCCACGTGGACCGAACTGTGGTGAAAGCCGTTCTGAGAGCAGCTGCATGAAAAGAGGTGTGTGCGTGGGGGGAGGGAAAATATTATCCAAATATGTTGTATGAATCTTCCAAGTCATTTTTTTTTTAACAGAACCCAAGTCAACTTCTCCTCCTAAGGACCCGATCGCAGGCAAGGAGACCCTCAGAAGCAGGGGGACCGACGGTCTGGGTTTTCAGCACTAGACCCCGTCGGCCAGCAGGACCCCACTAACTCCCTGCCTGCGGAGGCGGGGGAGGGGGCGGGGCGGCCCGGTGACCGACGGGTGACGCAAGCCGAACCCCGGGGCTAACAGCCCAGACCCGAGTTCCAGACGCCGGCAGACCCAAAACGACCTTCCCTCACCGCGCGCGAGCGGTGAGCCCCGCAGCCCTTCAGCAAGCTCCCCGACCTGGGCGGCCAGAAACGCCACCGTCTTCAGCAGTCCGGACGTGTCGGGCAGGAACCAGCAAGCCGCTTCTCCACCGCGCAGACTTCCGATTTCAAACTCTGGACCGCCGCTAGCCGCCAGCCACTTTGCCTTCTGATTGGCTGGTGGAGAAGGCTCCCCGTGCAACGATTGGTTAAAATCGGCCTGAGGAATTCTCGCGGACAAACATGGAGCAGGGCATTCTGGGGTTCGTAGTTCTTGTCTTAAGAAAGGCTTGGAGTGAATCTGTGGTGAGCTAGCAAAAAGGACTTGCCTCGGGACGAAGAAAAATGTAAAAATTGAAATTTAACTGCATTCTTTTATAAAATATATACCCCTCTTTGTACTCTTTTTATTTTGGAAATGGCAAAATATTCCTGAACTGACTCCAGTTATGATTGATTAGGCAGCAACATCTTGAAAGTTACCAAGCTATTTACCAAAACTTACTGTTTGAATTTCCCAAACTTCTCTAACCTTGCTTTATCTTGAGTATTTTACTTATTTGATTTCTATGTTTGTATGTGTTTACAGAAAAGTGTATCGGATGCCCTGGAACAGTTGTGAGCCGTTGGGACAGCAGCAGGCATTCCCTTAAACCATCTCCCCCAGTTGATCAGATGTTGAGCTTTAAGACTACTGGTCACAAGAACAATGTGCTCCCAGATCTTACGGAACTTCAAACTGAATGGGACCAGAATACTACCAAAGTAACCCATGCTCCCTGAAGAGAGACACCAAGCTATTTTAAAGTACACACTTTAAAAGTAATAACGATAATAAAGATTTTAAACTAGGTGTGGTGGTTTGAATGCAATTGGCCCCCCCTAATCCCATAATCTCATAGGGAATGGCACTTATAGGAGGTATGACTTTGTTTGGAGTGGGTGTGACCTGGTTGGAGGAAACGTGTCCCTGGGGGTGGGCTTTGAGGTTTCATAGACTCGGAATACTGCCCAGTGAGTCAGTCGGCTTCCTGCTGTAAACTGGACAAGGTGTAATCAGCAACACCTCTGCATGCACCCTGCCATGCTCCGCACTAGTCCATGGCGGTGGTGGACCAATCAACCTGAAACTGTAAGCTCCCAATTAAATGATATAGGTGTTGCTGTGGTCATGGTGTCTCTTCACAGCAATAGTAAACCCTAACTAAGACACTAGGGTTTGTTGGAAGCAAGCATTCTGTGGGGAAGCAAACTTCACAGATGAAACAGGCCTGTTATTTGCCTCTCTCTTTGTAAAACTGAGAAACCCAGGGAACTGGGAATATGCCCTCCTGGAAAGGGAAGTAGAGGTGGTCAGTATTGAAAGACTGATTTTCGTTGCTTTCATCCTTGCTTATGATATTGTCCCTGAAAATAACCCCCGGCTTGAAGAGCAAAGATCTCCAGCACACTGCTGTTTCTTTTGATTGCCTCTAAGCACCCAAACACCAGCGACAAAAGTAAGGTACTTTAGGGATACCAGATTTGGGCCATATAATCCTCAAGACCTAAAAACCAAGACTTACGATGAATCATGGCAAGTTATCATCATTTAGCACATCACAGTGTGTCTGAAAGTCACTTTCTTGCCTGGGGCCTGTTATTAACAAATCTGACCACCTCTGTGAAGGACCTGGCTTGTGTTCCCAGCCTGCAAGTGTCTGCATCGACCATCGACACTCACACTCACGTGTACATACAGCTCCCCAGAAAGCACTATCTATCTATCTATCTATCTATCTATCTATCTATCTATCTATCTATCTATCTATTATTTAATGTGCGTAGGTGTTTTGCATGCGTGTATGTCTGTGCGTCACGTGAGTACGTACTGCCTTTGGAGGTCAGAAAAGAGCATCAGCTCCCTGGAACTGGAGTTACAGACAGTGAATCACTGTGTGGATGCTACGAATTGAACTCAGGTCCTCTGGAAATACAGCCGGTGTTCTTAACCACTGAACTACTTCTCTAACCCCACAAACATATTTTTAATTATAAAATATTTTCAACTTTTTAAAAATCGGACCTATAGCTCACTGTGAAAAGCCTTTAATTTTGAACGCTGATGCAGTAACCTTTGGATTCAGATGTCTGGTAGCGTTTACCTGACATTTTATGTCTTGGGTGTCTTAGGTCTTCAGCTAAATGTGATGATGCTTGCGCTAGGTTTTCTGCTGACAGCTGAGATTCAAGGCAGGGTGCTAACTGAAGCCTTGCTCCTGCTCACCTTTATGCTGCTCTTTATTCGGTCCTTGAGTGATGAGAGTCTAGATAGATGTCTGAGGACTATGGACTGAGAACGAGATTGCCTTAGCAATAGGGTCTCAGCGTGACCTGCTCTAGGATGACCATTGCTTTCTTTGTGGGAGTTGTTTCTTTATTTGATCTTCCCAGCTTTGAGAGCTCTCCCTTCCTTCCTCCCCACAACCGCTCACTCCCTTTATATTTTTGCCATACTCGGTTTTGGACCTGCAGCCTGGCATATTCCATGCAAGCACTCTCCTCCCTGTCTCTGGTCCTCTTTTTCATTTAGAGACAGCCTTACTATGTTGCTCAGGCTGATCGTGTAATCCTCCTGCCTCAGCCTCCTGAGTAGCCCAGGCTTCTGCCCTTGATCTCTGTTCTTTCTTTGCCAGCCTCCTAAGTACTTGAGATTTGTGTGTGTGTATATATCATCACACCTAGTCATAGCCACTGACATTTTGTCCAAGCTCCTTTTCAACTAAAGTATGAGAAAGAAATTGCTATCATTTGTCAGATTTTTCATATCTGAAAGACTGGAGAGAGAAAAATATCCCCACCCCCTACCTCCCATCACAGGAAAAAGCTTTCTGAGTCTTTGAAAGAAGAAAGCAGAACTCCTCGGTCACCATCCACAAACACTGTCATTATCTCCATCACTGTATTTAAATGCCGTTCATTTCAACGCAGACATGATTTATTGTGAATCTATTAAATTATGTGTTGAACTGAGTGCCATCTTCTCTGGAATATATGTATGGGCTGTGGCCCATGTTGGGTTTCTTTTTTTTTATTTATCTTATTTTTTATTTTTCTCAAAGTTTATTAAAATACAAAAGTCTCCATTTCCGCCCCTCCTCCCAACCCCCTCCCACTCCCCCCACTCCCTCCCCTCCTCCCTCTTCATCCCCAAGAGCAGTCAGGGTCTCCCAGCCTGTGGGTAGTTCAAGCTCCTCCCCCCTCCCTCCAGGTCCAGGAAGGTGAGCATCCAAACAGACTGGATCCCAGAAATCCAGTATATGCAGAGGAAACAAGTCCCAGTGTCATTGTCAATGGCTTTTCAGAAAGACTCCGGGCCAGCCACATTCAGAGAATCCGGCCTCATTCAGAGAATCTGGCTGGATCACGAGCTCGCTCAGTCCCACTCAACTGGCCTTGGTGAACTCTCATTAGATCAGGCCCCTTGTATCAGTGGGTGATCGCACCCCTCGCGGTCCTGATTTCCTTTTTCATGTTCTTCCTCCTTCTGCTCCTCATTTGGACCTTGGGGGACTCCGTCCGGTACTCCAATGTGGGTCTCTGTCTGTATCGCCATCCATCGTTGGATGAAGGTTCCCTCTGGTCTTGTCTTCCTTACTCACGTTCTCTTTCCTTCTGCTTCTCGTTTGGATCTAGGGAGTTAAGTCCAGTGTTCCAATGTGGGTCTCCGTCTCCATCTCCATCCATCGCCAGATGAAGGATCTATGGTGATAAGCAAAATATTCATCAGCATGGTTATGGGCCAAGGCCAGTTCAGGCACCCTCTCCTCTGTCCAGAGAACAATCTGGGGATCTCTCCTTGGACCTGGGATCCCATTTATAATCAAGTCTCTAGTAAACGCTAAACTGACTCCCTTAGTTGAGATATATTCTTCCCTGATCCCATATCTATCCTTCCTCCCCCGCCCCCCAGTCCCCCGAGCATTCTCCATTCCTCCCCTGCTCCCTTCTCTCTAACCCTCTCCCCTTCCAACAACCCTCCTACCCCCCCCCCCCCATGCACCCGAGGTTACCTGGGACTCTTGTCTATTTCCAATCTCCAGGAGGAAAACTACCTGAATTTTCTTCAGGTTCACCCACCTATCCAGCTTCTCTAGGATCACGAATAATAGGCTCAAAGACCTTTAATTATGGCTAGAATCCATTTATGAGTGAATACATACCATATTCCTCTTTTTGGGTCGGGCTTACCTGACTCAGTAAAGCGGTTTTTTTTTTTCTTTTTTTTATTATTTTTTTAATTTTTTTTAATTATTTTATTTTTTATTAAATTTTTACTGGGAACCCCTCCAGAATCAAGTCTCTTGCAAACCCTAAAATGACTCCCTTAGCTGAGATATAAACCTCCCTGCTCCCCCAACCATCCTTCCTCCCTCCCCCCTCCCATTCCCCCAAGCCTTCCCCAATCCTCCCCCTCTCCCCTCTCCCTGACCATCTTCCCTTACTTCCATCCCCCCACCCCCCCATGCACCCGAGTTTGCCTGGCAATCTTGCCTAGTTCCACTATCCAGGAGGATAACTATATGATTTTCTTCAGGTTCACCTTCTTATTTAGCTTCTCTAGGATCACAAATTATAGACTCAAAGACATTTAACTATGGCTAGAATCCACTTATGAGTGAGTTCATACCATATTCCTCTTTTTGGGTCTGGGTTACCTCACTCAGTAAAGCGTTTTCTATTTCCATCCATTTGCATGCAAAATTCAAGATGTCATTGTTTTTTACCGCTGAGTAAAACTCTAATGTATATATGTTCCACACCTTCTTTTACCATTATTCTATTGAGGGCCACCTAGGTTGTTTCCATGTTCTGGCTATTACAAATAGTGCAGCTATGAACATAGTTGAACAAATACTCTTGTAGTATCATAGGGCATCTCTTGGGTATATTCCCAAGAGTGGAATTGCTGGGTCCTGAGGGAGGTTGACTCCCAGTTTCCTGAGAAACCGCCACACTGATTTCCACAGTGGCTGCACAAGATTGCATTCCCACCAACAATGGATGAGTGTTCCCCTCACTCCACATCCTCTCCAGCATAGGCTATCGTTGGTGTTTTTGACTTTAGCTATTCTGACAGGTGTAAGATGGTATCTCAAAGTGGTTTTGATTTGCATTTCCCTGATCACTAAGGAGGTTGAGCATGACCTTAAGTGTCTTCTGGCCATTCGAAGTTCATCTGTTGTGAATTCTCTGTTCAGTTCAGTACCCCCATTTTTTAATTGGGTTAATTAGAGTTTTAGTGTCTAGTTTCTTGAGTTCTTTGTATATTTTGGAGATCAGACCTTTGTCTGATGAGGGGTTGGTGAAGATCTTCTCCCAGTCAGAAGGCAGCCTTTTTGTCTTACTGACAGTGTCCTTTGCTTTACAGAAGCTTCTCAGTTTCAGTAGGTTCCATTTATTCATTGTTTCTCTTATTGTCTGTGCTACTGGGGTCCTACTTAGGAAGTGGCCTCCTGTGCCTATATCTTGTAGACTACTTCCCACTTTCTCTTCTATCAGGTTCAAAGTGAACAGATTAATGTCGATGTCTTTAATCCATTTGGACTTGAGTTTTGTGCATGGTGATAGATATGGATCTACTTTCATTCTTCTACAGGTTGACATCCAGTTATGCCAGCACCATTTGTTGAAGATGCTTTCCTTCTTCCATTGTATACCTTTAGCCCCCTTGTCGAAAATTAGGTGTTCATAGGTTTGTGGGTTAGTATCCGGGTCTTCTATTCGATTCCATAGGTCGACTTCTCTGTTCTTATGCCAATACCAAGCTTTTTTCAATACTGTAGCTCTGTAATAGAGTTTGAAGTCAGGGATGGTAATTCCTCCAGAAGTTCCTTTATTGTATAGGATTGTTTTGGCTATCCTGGGTTTTTTCTTTTGCCATATAAACTTGATTATTGTTCTCTCAAGGTCTGTGAAGAAGTTTGATGGGATTTTGATGGGGATTGCATTGAATGTATAGATTGCTTTTGGTAGAATTGCCATTTTTACTATGTTGATCTCCCCAATCCAAGAGCAAGGGAGATCCTTCCATTTTCTGGTATCCTCTTCAATTTCTTTCTTCAAAGACTTAAAGTTCTTGTCAAATAGGTCTTTCACTTCCTTGGTTAGAGTAACCCCAAGATATTTTATGCTATTTGTGGC
The DNA here is from genome assembly GCF_982192425.1 of Myodes glareolus. Taxonomy (NCBI): domain Eukaryota; kingdom Metazoa; phylum Chordata; class Mammalia; order Rodentia; family Cricetidae; genus Myodes; species Myodes glareolus. The sequence goes on from NC_142046.1 coordinate 50,295,208, forward strand.
TATCGTGAAAGGTGATGTTTCTCTGATTTTCCTCTCTGCTTCTTTATCCTTTGTATATAGGAGGGCAACCGATTTTTTGGAGTTGATCTTGTATCCTGCCACATTACTAAAGGTGTTTATCAGCTGTAGGAGGTCTTTGGTAGAGTTTTTGGGGTCGCTTATGTACACTATCATATCGTCAGCAAATAACAAAAGTTTAATTTCATCCTTTCCAATTCGAATCCCCTTGATCTCCTTATGTTGTCGTATTGCTATTGCTAGAACTTCAAGCACTATATTAAAGAGGTATGGAGAGAGTGGACAGCCTTGTCGTGTTCCTGATTTTAGTGGAAAGGTTTTGAGTTTCTCTCCATTCAGTTTGATGTTAGCTGTCGGCTTGCTGTATATTGCTTTTATTATATTTAGGTATGATCCTTGTATCCCCAGTCTCTCCAACACCTTTATCATAAATGGGTGTTGAATTTTGTCAAATGCTTTGTCAGCATCCAATGAAATGATCATATGGTTTTTTTCTTTCAGTTTATTTATATGATGGATTACATTGATAGATTTGCGTATGTTGAACCAGCCCTGCATCTCTGGAATGAAGCCTACTTGATCATAATGGGTAATTTTTCTAATGTGTTCTTGGATTCAGTTTGCTAGTACTTTATTGAGAATTTTCGCGTCGATGTTCATGAGTGAGATTGGCCTGTAATTCTCTTTCTTGGTTGTGTCTTTGTGTGGTTTTGGTATCAGGGTAACTGTAGCTTCATAAAAGGAGTTTGGCAATGATTCTTCTGTTTCTAGATTGTGGAATACATTAAGGAGTAAATGTATTAGCTCTTCCTGGAAGTTCTGGTAGAATTCTGCATTGAAACCATCTTTTCAATGGTCCTGGGCTTTTTTGGTAGGGAGATTTTTGATAACAGCTTCTAATTCTTCACGACTAACAGGCCTATTTAGATTGTTCACCTGTTCTTGGTTCAACTTTGGTATATGGTACTTATCTAAAAAAATATCCATTTCTTTTACATTTTCCAACTTCGTGGCATATAAGCTTTCGTAGTAAGATCTGATGATTCTCTGAATTTCCTCTGTGTCTGTGGTTATGTCCCCCTTTTCATTTCTGATCTTATTAATTTGCATGTTCTCTCTCTGCCGTTTGATTAGTTTGGATAGGGGTTTGTCGATCTTGTTGATTTTCTCCAAGAACCAGCTTTTTGATTCATTGATTCTTTGGATTGTTTTCTGTGTTTCTATTTTGTTGATTTCAGCCATCAGTTTGATTATTTCCAGGCTTCCACTCCTCCTGCGTGAATCAGCTTCTTTTTTTTCCAGATCTTTCAAGTGTGCTGTTAAGTCTCCAGTGTGTGCTTTCTCCGTTTTCTTTAATTGGGCACTCAGTGCTATGAACTTTCCTCTTAGCACTGCTTTCATAGTGTCCCATAGGTTTAAGTATGTTGTGTCTTTATTTTCATTAAATTCAAGGAAGACTTTAATTTCTTTCTTTATTTCTTCCTTGACCCAGGGGTGATTTAATAGTTGACAGTTCAACTTCCATGAGTTTGTTGGCTTCCTGAGGGTAGCATTGTTGTTGAATTCTAACTTTAATCCATGATGATCTGACAAGACACAGGTGGTTACTAATATTTTTTTGTATCTGTGGAAGTTTGCTTTGTTACCAAGTATGTGGTCAATTTTTGAGAAGGTTCCAAGGGCAGCAGAGAAGAAGGTATATTCTTTCCTATTTGAGTGGAATGTTCTATAGATATCTGTTAAGTCCATTTGATTCAATACCTCCAATAATTCTCTTATTTCTCTGTTGGGTTTCTGTCTGATTGACCTGTCCATTGGTGAGAGAGGTGTGTTGAAGTCTCCTACTATTAGTGTGTGTGGTTTGATGACTGCCTTGAGTTCTAGAAGTGTTTCTTTTACATAAGTGGGTGCCTTTATATTAGGGGCATAGATATTCAGGATTGAGGCTTCCTTCTGATGAATTGTTCCTGTTATGAATATGAAATGTCCATCTCTATCTCTTCTAATAGATTTTAATTTGAAGTCAATTTTGTTAAATATTAGAATGGCCACACCTGTTTGTTTCTTAGGTCTATTTGCTTGGAAAACCTTTTCCCAGTGCTTTACTCTGAGTAGATGTCTGTCTTTGTGGTTGAGGTGTGTTTCTTGTAAACAGCAGAATGTTGGATCCTGTTTTCGTATCCTATCTCTAAGTCTGTGCCTCTTTATAGGTGAATTGAGTCCATTGATATTAAGTGATATTAATGACCAGTGGTTGTTGACTCCGGTCATATTTTTAGGAAGTAGAGTGTATGTTTTTCCCTTCTTTGAGTTCTGCTTGTGAAGGGTCGCTAGATGCCTGAGTTATTGTAGGCGGTGTTAGGAATGTTGGATTCCTTGGGTTGTGATTTGCCTTCTAATACTTTCTGTAAGGCTGGATTTGTAGCGACGCATTGTTTAAATTTGTTTTTATCCTGGAATATTTTGTTTTCTCCGTTGATAGTGAACGATAGCTTGGCTGGGTAAAGTAGTCTGGGTTTGCATCCATGGTCTCTTAGTTTCTGCAGTACCTCTATCCGGGACCTTCTGGCTTTCATGGTTTCCATAGAGAAGTCTTGTGTAAGTCTGATGGGTTTACCTTTATAAGTTACTTGATCTTTTTCCTTTGCAGCTCTTAATATTCTCTCTTTAATCTGAATGTTTTGTGTTTTGATTATTATATGGCGAGGAGATTTTTTTTTTTTTTTGATCCAGCCTATTCGGGGTTCTGTATGCTTCTTGAACCTTCATAGGGATATCGTTCTTTAGGTTGGGGAAGGATCCCTTTCGTGATCCCTGGATTCTGGAGATGTCATGATGCCTTTCAGGTTGTTGGAGGAATTCTTGCATTGGCGCCTGCCCATCTCCTCCTCTCTGGATGAAACTCCTCAGCACTCTCAGGATAGAACTTCTCAGCACTGCAGCAGGGCTAGCTGGTGTTTACAGGACACAGGAGACAAAAAGGCAGCAGCAGTGGGGACAGGGAGGGGTCCGATGGAACACCGAAGACCCTGCCACAGAAGCTGAGGGGGGAGGGGTTGTGCTCTCTTCTGGGACAGAGAGCCCAGGCGAGCACCCACTCACCTCTCTGGATAGAACTTCTCCCCATGTTGGGTTTCTTAAGGGTGGGGAGGTGAAAAGATACTACATCTTCCAGGCTGGAAATGTTTCTGTGGGGCAGTTTGAAGGAGTCTTGATCAGTGAGTTAGCCAGGGTTCTCCAGAGAAAAAGAACCAAGAGAATATAAATACAACCATGAAAGAGGATTAATCGCCAGGCAACAAGTCACATGTCTGTAATCTAGCACTTGGGAATCAGAGGCAAGGTGATCTCTGTGAGTTTAAGTTTAACCTGGTCTACATAATGAGTTCCAGGCCTGCCAGTGTTACATAGTGAGACCCTGTTACAGGGCACACACACACACACACACGCGCACAGGATCTCACTAGACTCTTTCATCTTCTATGTTAAAAGGTAAATGAAAGGAAGGGTTTCCTGAGCCATCCAGCATGGTAGTTTGATGAAGTCACTAAGAATTTTCCCCTACAAAAGAAACATTGAAATTTATAAAAATAGCAAACATTTCAGGGCCCTGGAAATTGAATGAAAGGCTCACAGCAAACTTTATGCATTGGGCAAGTGAACTTCTTAAAATACATTATGCTACACAAAGGAATCTAGATGCAAAGGAATATATAGTATGTGTTTGCACTTATATGACATTATCAGAAAATGACGACCCACACAGAAGACAGCTGGCTGGTCGTGGAGTCCAGGAACGGCAGCTACTTCCTGCCAATGGACACGCAGAAACGTTCTAGGTGACAGAAATGCTCTAAAACTAGGTTATGGTGATTGATTACAGCTCTATAAATTTACTAAAAGAAAAAAACCATTGAATTGTGTATTTAAAACAATTGCACTAATAAATTACTCAATTAAAAAGAAAGGATGAGGGCTGGAGAGATGGCTCAGAGGTTAAGAGCACTTGCTGCTCTTCCAGAGGTCCTGAGTTCAATTCCCAGCAACCACATGGTGGCTCACAACCATCCGAAATGAGATCTGGTGCCCTCTTCTGGCCTGCAGGCATACATGGAATGTTGTATACATAACAAATAAATAAATCTTTAAAAAAAATGAATGATATCAGGGCATCAGAGGAGGAAAAGACAGGACGTTGCTCAATACTCAGAAAATGTTCAATGCCAAATGAAAAATCCTCAGCTTTTGGAAAATGTGGTAAAATACACATGACGGATTATTTACAACCTCAACTCTTTTTACACGTCCTAGCGTTGGTGCTGTCCTAACACAGCTGCACCCACCACGGCTACTCACATCCCCGTGTCCACTGGGCACGAATTCTATTCTCCATCTCCTGGGCACTGGCCACCACTCCTTCACTTTCTCTCTCTAAGGAGCTGGTTGCTAGTCAGGCATGATGGTTTGCACCTGTTCCCAGTACTAGGGAGACTGAGGCAGGAGGATTGCTATGAATTGGAGGCCAGCGTGCCATCCTGTCTCCTGGAAGAGGAGGAAGAGAAGCGTTAATTAAGACTGTAATTCAGAGATGAGTGCCTAGCATGTGTGAGGTCATGGCTTCAATGGCCAGTAAAGATTTTAATTGTCTCTTCAATGTAAGAAGTGGTCATTTGAAGGCAGGCATGGTGGTTCTTATCTTTCACCTCAGTGTTCATGAGGCTGAGGAAAGAGGATTACCGTGAGTTTGAGACCAGCATGGGCTACATAGTGAGTTCCTGTCCAGTCTGAGCTATAACTTGAGACCCAGTTTCAAAATAAAGGAAGGGGAGGAGGAAAGGCAGGAGGGAAGGAGAGAAGGAAGGAGAAAGAGGAAAGAAGAAACCATGTTGGGGGCTGAAGAAATGACTCAGCAGTTAAGAGCACTGACTTCTCTTCCAAAAGAGCCAGGTTCAATTCCCAGCAGCCATATGGCAGCTCACAACTGTCTGTAAGTCCAGTTCCTGGGGATCTGATGCCTTCAAATCAATGTGCATAAAATAAAGTTAAATCTTTTAAAACCAGGTGGTTTCTTTTACAGCTTTTTTTTTCTTTTTCTTTTTGGTTTTCTGAGACAGGGTTTCTCTGCAGCTATGGAGTCTGTCCTGGAATTTGCTCTTACAGACCAGGCTGGTCCCGAACTCAGAGATTCGCCTACCTCTGCTTCCCGAGTGCTTGGATTAAAGGTGTGTGCCACCACCGCCTGGCTATTTTATGGCTTTTAAATGCAGTCTACTAATTAATTAATTAATGCAAACATGTTAGCACAATAGTCTTATCTCCACTATATTCTCAAATGCCATTTCCCTATGCAGAGCCCAGTCACGGGCTCCCTCTTCCACAAAACTTCCTAATCCCCTTTGCCCAGACGGAAACTTACCTCTACCCTTGTCTGTTCCTCGTTCTCTTCCTGTTCAAGTCTAAGGTCATAGCATGGATGTTTATGCAACTCTCTCATCCCCTCTACTAAACTACAAGATTCTTGCAGTATGATCTACCTCTGTCCTACCCAGAACAGGTGAAAAGCAAAACCTGTCAGTACGTCTCAAAACTAAGGTTCAGCACCCAATAACATCACCACCGTCTGGGTGTTCGGTCATGTAAACTCACAGGTCCCGCTTAATTACTACTACATCTAAGACTCTGGAAAGAGGTTCCTGGGATCTTGGTTTTAACAAGTCTAGGAGAGCAGGATGCAAACCAAACTTTGAGACTACTGAGTTGTAGAGTAAGTGCTCCCTCGGCCACCGAACATGAGCTCAGCTGCATAACACACCTTAGCTCCACCAAGAAGAAAAGAACGAAGAGCATTATTCCATGGACAATGCTGTTGGTTTCTCCTGTGATCCAAGCCTCGGCTTATGGATGTATAGGTCGTGATCAGCTCTAGAGAGTAGTTCCTAATGAGACTCATGGAAGGGGTACTTGAAAGCTGTGGCAAGACCATTTCTAATAGTGTCATGATGGAATGCCAGTATTCCTGGGATGCTCGCCAGAATGGAGGTAATTATTTTATAAAAGTCACCAGAGTCTCAACTCCAGAGTCTGAAATAAATCCACTTACTCTGCAAGGCGACGCTGGAGAGTTCTCAAATATGATTTACTGTAGAAGAGGCAGATGAGTTTGTTAGGAAGGGATAAAGGCCACGAAGGCATCGAAGGCCTGGTTTTATTTGCCACCAACACAGGAGCGGCGCTAGCCAAAGTCAAGCACGTCTGCACGGCGCTGAATTGCAGTCGTAACAATAACTGGAGACAAACAGTTCATTTTATGACAAGAATGTATCGTGTGCGTTTTTTTTTTTAATACTTGCTAGGGCAAAACATACTAAAAAAAAAAAGTCTGCACTGTGGCTTCCAGGTTGCAGTCTAAAACCAGCAGGGCTTACTTAAAACCCAGAGAGAGTTTAAATAAACCAGAATGAGGACATTCTGGAGAGTAATTGAAAGCAGTCAATTACTAGAACTATCTTAGAAACGGGGCAACAGTAGAGGGTTTCGAGACTGGCGACATTAGTGGAAGGAAACACACCCATGCAGTCATTAAAAGTAAGGAAATCATTAACACAAGCGAGTCATGCTGGGGAGGATGGCGTACTGAAGTCTCCGAGGAAACCAGAGAAGGAGGGATCCTGGGGATAGGCACACCGACAGAACAGGGACGCCAGTAAACTTCAAGTTGTACTTCATTTGTTTGGGTCGGGGCTTCTATTGAAAATCTGCAGAAAGATGTGACCTTCTTAGGAGAAATGTAAGGACAAACATTTTACCTGTGATTCTAGGAAGTTCAAGACTGGACCCAAACGATATACTAAGAAAAAATGTTCTTTTTCACACATACATACACACACACAATGCTTTTTTTGGGATAGCAGAATTCTAGTTGTTGGAAGCCTAGAGAAATCAACTGGAGAAGAATCCCACAGCAAGGCGAGGATGGACTGAAGGGAATGGTGCTTGACTGTGTACTTTTGAGTAGTAGCCTTTGCTTTGACTGGGAGTTTTCTGTTTATATGTATGTGGGTGGGTATGTATGCCCAGGCGAGCAGAGTCTCTTCTGTCTTTCTGTCATGTGTGTTCCTGACTTGAATTCAGGTTGTCAGGCTTAGCAGGGCAGCAAGTGTTCATAGCTGTTGAGCCGTCTCAATGGCCTTGGCTTGACCGGACATTTCATGTTTGTTGTGGCTGTTTTAGAGATGCCTTTGCTTTGTGGCTAAAAAGTGTAATGATAACAATCAATTCGAAGACTCAAATAATGCCAAATGTGGTAGAGTATACCTCTAGCCCCAGAACTGGAGATTCAAGGTCAACCTGGACCCCTTGTTTCAAACAACAATAATAGTGATGAGTCTAGGTAATTAAACCTCACAATTTGTGTGGAAAAGAAGGGGTGAGATGGAATGGTGAAAGACTAAGAAACACAGGGACTGGAGAGATGGCTCAGAGGTTAAGAGCATTGCCTGCTCTTCCAAAGGTCCTGAATTCAATTCCCAGCAACCACATGGTGGCTCACAACCATCTGTAATGAGGTCTGGTGCCCTCTTCTAGACTGCAGGCATACACACAGACAGAGTATTGTATACATAATAAAAGAAAGAAAGAAAGAAAGGAAGGAAGGAAGGAAGGAAGGAAGGAAGGAAGGAAGGAAGGAAGGAAAGGAAAGAAAGAGAGAAAGAGAGAAAGAGAGAAAGAGAGAAAGAGAGAAAGAGAGAAAGAGAGAAAGAAAGACAAAGACAGGGAAGTAAAGGAGAGACAAAAGTATGATGGAGGCAGGTACAGAGGAACACCATGTAAAGACACACGGAGATGGTGACAGCTATCCAAAGGCCAAGGAGGGGCCATGGAGCAAGCTCTAATAGTGTTGACCCCTTCCTCATGACTTCTACTTTCCATGCTTACGTGAAAATAAGTGTGTGTTTATTTTAGCCACCCAGTCCGATGCTCTCATGGCAACTTTAGCAGGGGAATATGATGCCCTGAAAAGAATGCCTGCTGAGAAAACACACTGAGCAAAGACATGAAAGACTTAGCAAGCTGTGATGGGATAGGAAGATTCAGCAGATTGTATTAAAGGGAAAAGGACATTGAGATGCTTTTGTTTCTGTTAATTATCCTATAATCTACAGAACGGGCGTTCTCTGGAGACACAGGGTCTGTCTAAATTAACTACCTGAGATGAAGAACAAATGTGCACTCAACTTCATCACAGACCATAGACTCTGAAATGTTGAATGAGCATGAAGTTTAATTTTTAATTGTAAGACAAAATGTATTTGATATCATTTATACCCTGATTTAAGGACATGACACTTCTGAAGAAAATGAATATCATGAATTATGTAGCTCAGATACTTCTTAGAAAAAGAATAAAGGGAAGTTATGTCCTTTCTCATGGCTCATTAAAGAAATTATGGAAATTAGAGAGCCTGAATATGCAAAACAAAAAAGCCTGAAGCGTAGTCGTTGGTTGGTCAAGGCAGATGCTGCATATGGCTTGTTTGAGCTCCATCATTCTAATTCCAGGTTCTACACCAGAATCACTCACTCGGAGTATTTTTATATGACCAATGCCCAGATCCCACCAGTAGAATTCAGTAGATATGGAATGAGAAAAGGTCATTGTCCATGATAGCTGAGGAGTTTAATTGCCAGTTAAGAATAATTCTACTAAGTCCATGTATGTTTCTCCCTTATCAGAAGAACTATGCTCACTGTAAAGCGCCCCCCCAACATTTTTAATGGCCAGTAAATTCATTTCTTCCAGGGGAGGCAACAGAGGTCAGCAAGGAACCCATAGGGACTGCATGCCCGTCACACTGATCCCATGGAATGACGGGATACCTGGAAGAGCCTCACAGAGTCAACACCAGCCAGTGAAGAGTTTCTGGTAAAGGAGGCTGTGACCCGCAAAGACAACTGTCTGAATGGAGGGATGAGTAGCCCATTACTGGCTGCACCTTCAGCACCTGCAAGGGTTGACTTTACCCCTCGCCAACCCTACTCGGTAGAAAGAGAACCTCACTCTGACAGTGACCCCTAGGTTTTCATGAGGCACTCTCTTCACCCCAGCTGGTTTTTGCTTCTCATTTACTTCTGACGAGCAATTCTCAACCATTCAAATGGCTGAAAATCCCTGATTGGTGGGAAGCCCTTGGGAGTCAGTTTCTGTCTTTGTCCCAAGTGCAGTTCTCCAAACCTCACAGCTGTATTCTGTAGTCAGTTAAAAGCAATATCGATCCAGAGAGATGGCTCGGTGGTAAGGGTGCTTGTTCCACAAGCCAGATGACCTGGGTTCAAGCCCTGGAACCCTCCATAAAAACAGAACTGATTCCTGAACTTTGTTCTCTGACTTCTACAGTTACACCATGCTATGTGTGCATCCATAGACACACAGACATAAATACATTGTAATAATGATAATGATAATAATAGTTTAGTCCTAACACATTTTGTTACCCAAGCAAGTCAAAGAAGTCTGTTTTTTTTGCGTTACACTCAAACATGTAAACAACACATATCCCTCTGAGTTCTTGTACTCGCTGTATCTTGTCTTTGCTGCATATATATCCTGCTATTCTTTGATACTGAAGATCTACCCGATCATGTATTTCTCTAAAGCTGTGATCAGAAATTAATCTGTCGAATCATAAGAAATTTCAAATAAAAAAAAAATCACTCTCTTGTTTCCCTGAAAGGCGCAGTAGAATAGTCAGAGACCCACAGTCTATCTGAAATTAAAATGCATGGCTTTGAGGCTTCTTTGACGAGGAATAATTATTTATGTCGTCTGCTAGCCAAGCACAGAGATTGCTAATGTCTGCCCTTGAGGGAAATGAACTGTGTGAACAGTTCCAAGCAAACACGGTCCAACTGTTCATGGAAAGGAGCAGGCAGAAGAAATCCACGGGGTTCTCTCTAGATTGCCCCCAAATTGCCCGGATCAGCACCTCTTTTCTCCCCAACTAAATTCATAAATGAATGAGGTTTTGAGGGGAGGAGGACCATCATCCTGTCTCCACAGATGTTCAGCATCATGTATCACAGTGATGACTCAACACTCAACACAACACCAGGGTGCCATATAAAGACGGCCGGGCTCAAAGCTCTGTGGTTCCACTTGCTTCAGGCGTCGAACTGTGCCTTTTTAAGATGGATTTCCTTCATTGGAGCGGAGTACTCATTATTCAACACCTACAGAGAGACTACAGGGCTTACTATGATTTTCTACATTTTATGTCCAATGTTAGAGACCCCCCGGAATACATTTTCTGTTTACTTTCCACTTTGGTTTCAACTGAATCAGGTTGTTGGAACCAAGATGATATGGGTAGCAGCTATAGGGGACTGGTTCAACCTTATATTCAAATGATAAGACTCCTGACTTGTTTTATGTTTTTCCTAAAATATTTGCTTACATTTGTGATTTTTGATTAATGATCAGGTTTCAGATGTATGTAGTTTGACTTGGAATATATTCCAAACAAATTGGTTACTTTGAGACACCAGATTCGTAAGTAGAACTTACAAAAAGTGTAGAAATACTTACTGTGACTGAATTATAGGTGACTGCAAGACCCACATATGCTATGATTAACCAAGAAGTTAGCGGGACAGTAGTGTGACTGATGAGTCTAAGGATCATTTTGATAGTCCCACTCTAAGTTCCCAAAGCACCCATAGGACTTCCCCGTTTATGGCAGACAAGGGTACCCAAACCCCAGACACTATCATCTTTTGTAAAGATGAGAATCCAAAACCCAAGTTATATCAGGGTGTTTCAATCATGACTCTTTACTTGAGTCAGTTTACAAGAATGACAAGTCTCCACTGAGTTAACGGTTGTATTTAAGTACAGGTGAAATTTGTATGCCTTTAATTGCAGGATATTATTTGGGCATCTTCCAAGAAACTCAGATTTACCCAAATCACTCAAGCCCACGCGTTGACCAGTTTCCTACTACATGTGAGACAGGTCCAGGCAACAATTAAAGCAACCTCACTTTACGGACGTCTTTATGCATGATTAGCATCCTATGATCACATGATAGCTAGGATCTCAAAGAAAGTGTCATGAGTGGGGAATGCTTGACATTTATTGTAACAATTGCTAATGAGGAAGGAAAGAATTTTATAGTAGTCGGATTCTGCATTATTATTTGTGAAAGATTATGTGCGGAGAATCTTTCTAGAATCGATTATACTTGGGTATTTACTTTTGGAAGTAATGGTTTGATATGAAACCAAATGGGAAAAAAAAACCAGTAAGCTAGAACAAAGTCCCAAAGAACTCCATTAAGAGTCTAGAAATGGCCGGACATGATAGCGCACTCCTTCAATCCCAGCACTCAGGAGGCAGAGGCAAGTGAATCTCTGTGAGTTCAAGGTCAGCCTGGTCTACAGAGCGAGTTCTAGGACAGCAAGGGTTTGGTATTTAACCTGAGAGGCTTTCTGCTGGGTGAAAAGTTACATCTGACATCTAAGTAAAGCAGTTAAAAGCAAAACTAGCAGTATAGGAAAGACATCCATTTTGGTGGTAAGGAAAGGCCGGTGACAGGAAACACCTGATGGCAGATGTTTTCTGTCCAAAGTCACACCCCGCTTTTAGTGTCTTTGTGGGTTGGATTCTCCATTGTTTCGCCAAGATTCTCGCTGCAATGGCCACAGTGTGCACATTGTGGTTTCTGCATGCACACAGCAGCTGTTTGAAAGTCAATTGGTGAACCACAAGCAGAACAACGGTAGCCTATTAGCTTAAGGAAAATAAATCGATTCAAGTTCCAGTAGAAGTACTTTAATTTTCTTGTCAATTGAAAACAACACATGAAGAATGAATAAGACTGTGTTAGCATTGTCTGAAACTGCCCCTGCTCTTAATTACACACAGATATATTGATTTGCAGAATTCAGTCAGCTTGAAAGTCTGGAGGGAGAGAGAGAGAGAGATACCTAAAGCATTCTCATTAAAGAAAGTTAATGTAGAATTACATAAAGTTATATCTGATTATATATGTTGTAAGTTCATGATATTCAGGACTTCATGGCCTATTCCATAATGTGGAATTGTCTGAGAAGTCACATTCCCTGTATTTGACACGGCAATTTTAACTCTATTATTATCCATATTACAAATGATCAAGAATGGGCTACTCCTCCAGGGACCAAGAGGAAAAATCAGATCTTTCTAGCAATTTTCTCTCTGCTCCTTTTTTTTTCTTTTAATATAATAGTGTTTTTGAAGTCGTGAGTTTAAGCCACAAATTGACTGCACTTTTATCTACTTCTATACAGCACATATCAACCTGTAACCAACGAGGCTTCTGTTTTATTTTAGTGTAATTTACATGGCAAATATAACATCCTATTATCTCATTTTTGATTCCGATAATTAACCACTGTCTGAACAAACAATGCTCGTTACAGGAAGTCCATCTGGTCACGCAATGGGCTCTTTGTGTGTCTGGTATGTCATGGTAACAGCTGCCCAAAGCCACACCGTCAGCCAGATGGACAAGTTCTCTGTCACTCTGCACGGGTCAACGTGCCCCAACTTCCGTAGCATTAACAAGACAGTGTTGAATACGTGAAGTCGTTTCTAAGTATTCATTTTAATACATGTTCAGTTGTTCAATGAAATGTGCTTATTCCATTCTTTCACAGCCCATGTAGCAGACTGAGGGGAAATGAATATTCTGCTTTAAGATAATGTCCTAATTAGCTCACAGCTATTACCACTTTTATAATTGAGTTGGAAATGTTTATCTGATTAATGACTTGCTAAATACGCCTTTGGGATTCTGAAATTCAATTATTATTTTGATACCTCATAAACAAGCCATCCAAAATTGCACAAGGAAACATTTTTCATGTACATTCTCTTGCCTCAAGATTAACTTAAAAATTTAAGAATCTTCGTTGCTCTTGAATGCGTTGATTTATCTAGTGAAATTATGCTTCCTACTCTGAACACCCAATGCTTTTAAGATCACTAAAATATATTCTAGCTGTTAAAATCTGTGCAGTCTTTTTAATTAAAACATTCTAGAGGCAAAATTAAATTCGTGTGTTAGATTTACTGCCAACAGATTTCTTAATGTCGTAGACCCTTGCAGAACTTTAAGATAACACACCATGTAGAAATTGGCCTTTTTCCTCTGTTCTTCCTTTGAAATTCTTTGTAATTAAAGCAGTCCTAGACATCACTTTAGTCATAGATTGTACAGCTTTGATTAGAAGCAGAAACATGCAAAAGAATCCTATCGAATATTAAAATTCAACTATTAAAAAAGATTGCATTGAGTGCCAGGAATCCTCAAATGTTATGTTGTTGACAAGCAGACCAAAATTTAGTTCTTGAAAAAAAAAACAAAACATGTCAACCTTTTAAAAAATCTAGCAAACAACCATTACCAATATAGAAAATTTCTTCTAAAATAAAAAATTGAAAACATTATTCTACTTCTTAAAGAGTAGTAGAGAATAACGTAAGCAAGAAGTCTATGTGGGTCATTCTTCCCTCAAATGAACAATTCTGGAAAAATATGTTTGTTCTAAAAAAAATATCCTTATTCCTTTTTGATATTTGTAATGGCAATATTTTCTTCATCTATCAAAATTTAGTGAGTGAGGCCTGAAGAGATGGCTCAGACATTAAAAAAGCATTTGCCTTATCTTGCATGGGACTCAGGTTCAGTTCCCAGAATCCAGATGATGACTCACGACCATCCATAAGAGCAGTTCCAGGGGGTCTGACAACCTCTTCTGGCCTCTAAGGTCACCAGGGACACACATACGGTGCTTTATACATACATGGAGGCAAAACACTCATACACATAAAATAAAAATAAATTGACTCTTCAAAAGAAAATGTATTGAGTGCCTGCACTTTACCAGACATTTCCAAATCCTTATTAATTATTCTTCCCTTTGGATAAACACTGGATACCTCTCCTTTGGGAGACTCTTCTCTTCTTTTTAATCTTTGAGCCTGCTGTAACTAAATCATTAGTCTAGTTGTTAACAATAAACCAGTTGAGGGTTCCTGGCACTAAATACAGCAATTTTTATTGTTTGGATTTTAATATTCTATACTGTTTTTTGTGTACATTTCTGCTTCTAATTGAACGTATACAGTACATCTTCTTGTGCTTCATTTTTCTGTATAACATACAGCAATCAGGGTCCCTGAGAGTCTATGAGATTACACACAGAGAGGTCCTGGGCTCAGTGGAGCATTCATGAGCTTTTTCATCTAAATGGACGCTGCCTCTCCAGTGTTTTCTTCAAACAAAGAAAAGCTGAGAGTGGAGGGCAGCGAGGAAGCACAAATGCCAGGGGACAAAGATCTGCATGGTTTATTCGCGATTTTTCTGGATACTGCTAATTCCTCCCCCCACACCTGGATCTTTCTTGCTCCCTCTTTCCTATTTCAAGGTCATCAAATGCTTTCCTCTTAAGAATGATATTAAAATATATTAAATATTAAAATATTTCTCGAAGAAAAATATCTTTGAGAATTTCATACAATGTATCTTGATATTAATTTCCTCTCATCCACCTTCTCCCAGATCCACCCTTACCTCCTTACAAATCCAATTTAGGGTCTCTGTCTCCATCACCCCACTCCCTCTCCCCACCACTCTATCCCTCCCTCTACCCCCCCCCCCCAAACTCATTAAGAGGAAACTGTGTTACTCAACTGCTCTTGAGTGTGGAGCCTTACTGGAGCATGGTGGGCCTAGCAGGTATCACACTCTTAAAAAAACAAATCTAACTCTTCCCCTCCCCATGGCTATCAAATGCCAGTAGCTCCTCTGTTGGAGTAGGATTTCATATCCACATCCCTCTTGCCCCCCTGACCCCATGCTTACATTTTTGACTACATACACTCCTTTTAAACATTCATTAAAGCCTTGGGAGATAGCATTGAGGAATGTGAAGTTCTGTGCAAAAGCTCTTGAATCCTATGAAAGCTGTGAAGGTGTGTGGAAAAGAGACTCTCAAATTGTGTTATGTCACATCTGGGAGATTCCCATAAGGACTATGAGGTGTCAACACCTAAGTGTAAGGAGTTACGATTTCTTTGCTAGTCACATCTGTGTCTACTCTTCCATCACAGACTGACCTGGTCCTTGCTTTGGAGTGCTTTCTGGTTGATTCAAGTTGGTGTCTGTATCTCCAGAGTGTTCATAGCAACACATTTCCCCATCAGGTCATTGTTGGAGTCATGGGTGGTAATATGGTCTCTTAGGATTAGTTGTGTGGTTTCACCGTTGCTTTGCTTGCTGCTCCGTGGTGTCAGGCGCTTCCTGGCCATCAGGTTTCCGGTGTCAGAGGTACTTCTAGCAAGCTACTAACACAAATGCTACCACGGGGGCTTAGGTGATGTACTGCTCTCCTGAGTGTCTGTGTTCATGCTGACACTGTCTCACTATGTAACTGGGTAACTGCACGGTGAGATGGGCTTTTCTGAGGTGTAACTAAAGTGAATCCATCTTCTAAACCATCATGTCATGTATTTGTGCTTTTGGGGGACTTTATAAAGACCCTGCAACTCACAGCCACACAGTCTGGGTTATCTAAATTCTGATTGCATGACTCAACTTCACTTAGTGGCTGCTTTGTACTGCTTAGTGCTCTGCCTGCAAAATGGGTTGTCATTCAACGCTCCTGACTCCTAACTGATCCTTCTTGGCCAGTGTAGGTAGTTGAAAGACTAGGGGATTATCCTGTTTTCGATGAATGTCTGAAAACACTTTAGGAAACCGTTAGAACCTGGATGTCTAAAGCCCTCCCCAGTGCAGAGGAGAGATTACTGAAGGGCTCAGGCTCACACACTTATGCCGGTATCTCTTTGTAATCCCTAGGGATGCTAGTAGCAGAGGCCTTTAACACACTCCAGGCATCCACATAGCCAGCTTGAATGTGTACCGGAAGTCCAACATCTTCCTCTTCCTGTTTGCACTTGGCTTTTACCTGCTTCTCAGACTGCTCAACATTGACCTGCCTTGGTCTCTGCCTATAGCCAAAAAGTGGTGTGCCAACCCAGACTGGATCCACATTGACAGCACGCTTTTTGCTGGACTTGTGAGAAACCTCGGGGTCCTTTTTGGCTTGGGTTTCGCCATCAACTCCAAAATGTTCCTATGAGCTGCCGGGGAGAAAATGGCCGCAAGCTGAGCTTCCAGTTGCTCCGTGCCATGACCTCGCTGATCACGTTGCAGCTTTATTGCTTCATCCAGATCCCAACTCACAGGGAACCCTGGTTTTACCTGTTGCCTTTCTGTAAAAGCACATCCATCCCACTGGCTGTGGTGGCTCTAATTCTCTACTGTGTCCATATGCTAATGAGACCCAGTTAGAAGAATATTAAGTAGAGCTGTGCCTGCCCTGATGCTCCTGGGTCCCAGGATCACCTACTTCCTGCATCCCTCAACAGAACCACACAATGGAGATACTGGAAGCATCTTTGCAGGGGTCACAACATGGTGGCCGCAGATCCTGCCCCACCACAGACATAGATTTAGTCTGATTTTCCAGGGGCACTTAAAATAACAGTAGTTAGTTGACCGGAAATAATCACATCTATATTTTCTTGACAAACCTGACACTATGGCAACATAGACTTGGCAGAAACGATTGTCTGGGACTGCATACTGGCTGCCCCCATCAGTATGGTGCCTCTCCTTTTCATCATACCCCACAACACTCAATGTACCCTTCGGTCTCCGGTACCTCTATCATTTTAAGGCCTAGTTGTTTCTGGCTTCTGTGGGGGATTTTAGAGGTGTCCATGGTCAAATCTTATCTCCTCATGTGTCAGATAAGGAAATGGAGGTCCATTCAGATCAAGCAATGTGTCTATAATGATGCCGCTTTAGAACCAGAATTAGAACCCAAGACTTCTGATACATATCCCTGTGACAGTGATTTGTTTTTCTTTTTAAGAGGTTAAAAAAATCAATAAGAGCAAATGCATGTATTTAGAGTCTATAATTGTCATATAAGACTCCATTTTTTTTTAAAAAAAATGGCATTGGAATGCCATATCTATTTGACTTACATCCCGAATACAAAGTCTTTTCTAGGCCAGCAATGGCTGAATATGTGACACCCAAGTTTATCCAGGGCAAATGAGCAGAGCCAGCTCCTGTCTGGACCAGAAACTGTCAACTGCTGATCTCTGTTCTACAGAAGTGCTTGGCAGTGTGTCGATAAACCCTGCTGAAGTCACCCCACTGGATTACTGTTTACCAGAAAATGTCTTCACTGTGGCATCCACATATTTTACTTTTAGGAGTCAAGTCTTTTAAAATCAGGAAAACCAAATTCTTCTACCTCCGAAAAACTATTAGAAACATGTGCATCACTCATCAGACCAATCTTTGTGCCTCACTTTAGAAAATTAATTATGGGCTGTACTATTGCCACCAACAACTTCTCGGCACGATTTATTTCTTCCTCATGGAATTCTAGACTTTCAGTGGATAGCCCTGTCTTTCTGATCAAGCTCAAAGATTGTGAGTCTGTCTTCGCTACGTGTTGCTAGCCTGTGGTCTCCCTCAATGCAGTCTGTAACTCTTCTCAGGAGCATTATACATGAATTGCTTTAGGTGATGATGTATTAAATAGGCCACAAATATGGATGAAAACATACCAGTTGATTGTAGTCATGGAAAATAGCATCTCTAACACCTAATCACTGGCTGCTCTCCAAGTGTGTTTTTAGAAAATGTACTGTTGGTTTTATAAGACACATTAACTAGTGTTCTTTTTTAAAAAGGCAATTGATTCCTTAGGGGGGAAAAAAGCTCAGAGCAAAAGAAGCTTCTACTTGAGAATAAATCCATCCCATGTTGATTGGGGAACTGCGGGGGAAAGAAGTAGGAGAGAATCGTTCTTGTGTTCTTGCGCATTTCTTCAGCTTTCCTTGTCACTGTCCCTGCACAAGGCTACCTTAGTCCCCAGCACACTGCGGGTTTTTTGTCTGCCCATCCCCCTCACATGCAAATTTAAGAGACCGGCTTCCCTCCGAGCCTTTTTTGGAAGTTTCCTGTAGAGTCAGTAATGTTCATCCTGAATCTTTCATCCAAGTATACTTTGAGCCTGCTTTCACCCAGGCCTGAGGGGACTGGGGCATCAATAGGCTGGGATTCTGCTGCTATGCCTGACTCTACCAGGCTTTCCCTGTAGGTTGCCATGGAGGAACTTTCTTCAGCTACCCTACATAGCTATTTGTAGATAACATGGGATCCTCATGGGGGAGGGAATGGGATGAGGTGCGGCTTATTTTCAATAATTAATCTCCAACAACTCTACCCCCATCTACCGTGAAGCCTCTGAGACCCTCATGCAGAGATTTTTCTTTCCATCTAGTTGAAATCTCCTGAAGGAATCCACTTGGAGGCAATTTGCTTTTGTGATTGAAATTGCTTAGGCAGCAAGAGGAACGGTTCTGTACAGCCTTGGAGAAAATGCCTGATTTTAATCATGATGTAGAAGACTTCGGCTTTCAATTTATTCACAAGAAATAAGCAAAATTGAGCTCATTTGACTCACTATATCCATCTATTCAGTGTCTACACATCTGCATATTCAAGAGAAAAATGTCAATATCCCAAGCTGTCAGGATGATAAAATCTAGACAAGAGGCTTAGAAACTATCCCAATCAAACATGCATTTGAAAAGAAATGTAAGGGAATTTATTATTGCTAAAACTAGCTACTAAGAAGAATGTTGAGTCACTTTCTTTTGATAACCTATTGATTGGGCTTCTCCCTTAGAAGGTTAAGTTGGTGCCATCTCTGTATGCATGTCCCTACAACAGAGAGCCTAAAAATGTCATAAGACATTCTTGAAATCCAAAAACAGAACTCTAAATTTTACAGGTCCAAAATTTTTTGAGACAAAATGGACCCACACACAAAATTCTTGGTTAAAAACACCAACCAGATTTTCTGAATGTGGCCGGATTCTCTGAATGTGGCTGGCCCGGAGCCTTTCTGAAAAGCCACTGACAATGACACTGGGACTTGTTTCCTCTGCATGTACTGGATTTTTGGGATCCAGTCTGTTTGGATACTCACCTTCCTGGACCTGGAGGGAGGGGGGAGGAACTTGAACTTCCCACAGGGCTGGAAGCCCTGACTGCTCTTAGGGATGGAGAGGGAGGAGGAGGGGGAGGAGGGGAGTGGGAGGGTGTTGGGAGGAGGGGCGGAAATGGAAACTTTCATAATTTAATAAACTTTGAAAACAAAACAAAACAAAACAAAAAAAATAGTTTTGATTCCCCCAGTCAGAAGGTAGCCTTTTTGTCTTAATGACAGTGTCCTTTGCTTTACAGAAGCTTCTTAGTTTCAGGAGGTCCCATTTATTCATTGTTTCTCTTATTGTCTGTGCTACTAGGGTTCTACCTAGGAAGTGGTCTCCTGTACCCATCCATGTCTTGTAGACTACTTCCCACTTTCTCTTCTATCAGATTCAGTGTGGTCAGATTAATATTGAGGTCTTTAATCCATTTGGACTTGAGTTTTGTGCATGGTGATAGATATGGATCTACTTTCATTCTTCTCCAGGTTGACATCCAGTTGTGCCAGCACCATTTGTTAAAGATGCTTTCTTTCTTCCATTGTATACTTTTAGCTCCCTTGTCGAAAATCAGGTGTTCATAGGTTTGTGGGTTAATATCCGGGTCTTCTATTCGATTCCATAGGTCGACTTTTCTGTTTTTATGCCAATACCAAGCTGTTTTCAATACTGTAGCTCTGTAATAGAGTTTGAAGTCAGGGATGGTAATGCTTCCAGAAGTTTCTTTATTGTATAAGATTGTTTTGACTATCCTGGGTTTTTTGTTTTTCCATATAAAGTTGATTATTGTTCTCTCAAGGTCCGTGAAGAATTTTGATAGGATTTTGATGGGGATTGCATTGAATCTATAGATTGCTTTTGGTAGAATTGCCATTTTTACTATGTTGATCTCCCCAAACCAAGAGCAAGGGAGATCCTTCCATTTTCTGGTATCCTCTTCAATTTCTTTCTTCAAAGACTTAAAGTTCTTGTCAAATAGGTCTTTCACTTCATTGGTTAGAGTTACCCCAAAATATTTTATGTTATTTGTGGCTATCGTGAAAGGTGATGCTTCTCTGATTTCCCTCTCTGCTTCTTTATCCTTTGTGTATAGGAGGGCAACTGATTTTTTAGAGTTGATCTTGCACAACCCTTCATCAGACAAAGGTCTAATCTCCAAAATATACAAAGAACTCAAGAAACTAGACACTAAAACTCTAATTAACCCAATTAAAAAATGGGGTACTGAACTGAACAGAGAATTCACAACAGATGAACTTCGAATGGCCAAAAGACACTTAAGGTCATGCTCAACCTCTTTAGCGATCAGGGAAATGCAAATCAAAACCACTTTGAGATACCATCTTACACCTGTCAGAATAGCTAAACTCAAAAACACCAATGATAGCCTATGCTGGAGAGGATGTGGAGTGAGGGGAACACTCATCCATTGTTGGTGGGAATGCAATCTTGTGCAGCCACTGTGGAAATCTGTGTGGCGGTTTCTCAGGAAACTGGGAGTCAACCTCCCTCAGGACCCAACAATTCCACTCTTGGGAATATACCCAAGAGATGCCCTATGATACTGCAAGAGTATTTGTTCAACTATGTTCATAGCTGCACTATTTGTAATAGCCAGAACCTGGAAACAACCTAGGTGCCCCTCAATAGAAGAATGGTTAAAGAAGGTGTGGAACATATACACATTAGAGTTTTACTCAGCGGTAAAAAACAATGACATCTTTAATTTTGCATGCAAATGGATGGAAATAGAAAACTCTTTACTGAGTGAGGTAACCCAGACCCAAAAAGAGGAATACGGTATGAACTCACTCATAAGTGGATTCTAGCCATAATTAAAGGATTTCGAGCCTATAATTCATGATCCTAGAGAAGCTAAATAAGAAGGTGAACCTGAAGAAAATCATATAGTTATCCTCCTGGATATTGGAAGTAGATAAGATTGCCAGGCAAAACTTGGGTGCATGGGGGAGTGGGGGGTGGATGTAAGGGGAGATGGGTAGAGAGAGGGGAGAAGGGGAGGAATGGGGAAAGCTTGGGGGAATGGGATGGGTGGGATGGAGGAAGGGTGGATATGGGAGCAGGGAAGTAAATATTTTAATTAAGGGAGCCATTTTAAGGTTTGCAAGAGACTTGATTCTAGAGGGGTTCCCAAGTCCAAGGAGAGGTCCCCAGATTGTTCCTTGGGCAGCAGAGGAGAGGAGAGGGTGCCTGAACTGGCCTTGTCCCATACCCACACTGATGAATATCTTGCATATCACCATAGAACCTTCATCTGGCGATGGATAGAGATAGAGATAGAGACCCACATTGGGACACTGGACTTAGCTCCCAAGGTCCAAATGAGGAGCAGAAGGAGGGAAAACATGAGCAAGGAAGTCAGGACCACGAGGGGTGCGTCCACCCACTGAGACTCTGGGACGGATCTAATGGGAGCTCACCTAGGCCAGCTGGACTGGGAGTGATGGAGCATGTGATCAGACTGGACACTCTGAATGTGGTTGGCAATGAAGGCTGACTGAGAAGCCAAGGACAATGGCACTGGGTTTCGATTCTACTGCATGGACTGACTTTGTGGGAACCTGGTTTGTTTAGATGCTTACCTTTATAGACCCAGATGGAGAGGGGAAGACCTTGGACTTCCCACAGGGCATGGAAACCTGACTGCTCTTAGAACTAGAGAGAGAGGGGAAGGGAGGGAGGGGGAGGGAAAAGGGAGGTTGGGAGGAGGTGGAAATTTTTAATAAATGAATAAATAAATTAAAAAAGAAGTTTTGATTCATTAGATATATCCAAACTACTTTCCCCAGAAGTTTTTAAATTGAACTTTTTAGGATGATAAAGATATTTGCTTCTGTATAATATTGTAGTTACTGGCTCATGTGACTACTAAGCTCTTAAAAATGTGCCTACTACAACTGAGGAAGGGTGTTGTCTTAGTTAGGGTTGCTGTTGCTGTAATGAAACACCATGACTAAAAGCAAGTTGGGGAGAAAAGGGTTTGTTTGACTTACATTTAATACAGCTGTGCATCATCAAAAGAAGTCAGGACAGAAACTCAAACATGGCAGGAACCTGGTGGCAGGAGCTAATGCAGAAGCCATGGAGGGGTGTTGCTTACTGGCTTGTTCCTCCTGGCTTATAGAACCCAGGACAGCCAGCCCAGGGTTGGTACCACCCACAGTGGGCTGGGCCCTCTCCCATCAATCACTAATTAGTAAAATGCATTACAACCAGATCTTATCTTATTCTCAATTGAGGCTCCCTCCTTTAAGATAACTCTAGTTTGTGTGTCAAGTTAACATAAGAATAACTAGCATGTGGGGCTGGAGAGATGGCTCAGTGGTTAAGAGCTTTGTCTGCTCTTTCAAAGGTCCTGAGTTCAATTCCCAAATTCCCAGCAACCACATGCGCTCACAACCATCTGTAATAAGATCTGGTGCCCTCTTCTGGCCTGCAGGGACCCATGCAGGCAGAACACTGAATACATAATAAATAAATAAATCTTTTTTTTAAAAGAATAACTAGCATAGGTATTATAAAATGTTATTTATTCTTAGTTAATTTAAATGTGTGTCTAGTAGCTACTGAATTGGGTACTACAAATCCAACTCCACCGTGCTTTTCCTTGAAAAGCAAAACAAAATTTATATTGTTTCCTATCCCTAGCTACATTAAGGTGAAGCGGGAAGGGGGCAGGGGTGGGAGGGGGCTCTGTAGCATGTCAGCATTGGGCTCGGTAGCATTTTCCAGAGGCACCTCTGCAGAGACCAGATCCCTTCCCCCTGGTTCCATCCTGTGAGCTCTGGCCACCTGGGTCTCCCTGAAGCTTTGTTGCTCCAAATTGAGGAGTCTGGGTTCATCCTCCCTGTACCATGTCCTGGGAACCCAAAGGCATCAAAACTGTTTTATCCATAATTCATAGCCATATTCTGATAACTGGATGACTTTACGAAGAAGTTTTCCAGGTTTAGGTTACATATATGTCTGATAGCAGTGCTTCAAAAAATAGTAACAAAAGCTTCCCAAGTATCAAGTTGCCCTGAAGACTTGGCCCTTGTCTTGGTCTCCCGGTAATTTGTAGGCAGCATTTTTGGATGACTACCTGAATCTAATGTTGCCAAGGAACTAAAGAGTCATTCCTAACTGTCCCCTTATCTTTAATGTCATCTGGTGACTCCCCCATGAAGGTCAGGTAATGCTACTTTGTTAGTGCTTTAAAGTCCTTATCCTGTTTCCATGAAAAGGACTTGAGTGGTAGAAAGATCCAGATGCAGTTCCCGTAACGACTCATGAGAAAGTTCTGAGAATAAAGGCTCCATTTGGGGCTCGGCAAGGGACAACTGGAGTTTATGTCAGATACGAGTGGTTTGTGAAAAGTACTAATTACTGTCTTTGCTGTCCTTGAATGGAGAGCGCTGTAATGATTTCAAAGGAACCACATTGCATTTCTTTAGGCAGCACAGAAGTGGTCGGGAGAAAACTCAAAAGTGGAGGTTATGAAGGTTAGCATGAAGCCAATTAATTCTGTTCTGTTGTGAATTTTTAATTTCTTGGGGTCTTTCCTATTCCACCAACATTTTGCCACATGATTTCTGAATATAATTCTGCCTTCAGTTCAAAGACTGTTGCTTCCCCCGCCCCCCCAGAGGCTGCTGGGAGATGAAAGAATATGGCAGCTGGGGTCCTGCTGGGTTAGGTTTGAGGCACAACCTAGGGGTTACATTGGCTCCCAATGCCCAGCATCTCATTTCCAGTACTGGGCTAGATGAGGGCTGAAGCCCTTCCCTTGGATCATCTGGGAACCATGTAGGCAAGAGAAGGTGACATGTGTACCTGAGAAAGAACCCACCCCGGATGAAGAAAATAGTCCCGCTCCCAGCTCTCATCTACTGGAGCACATTGTAGGCTCAGCCATACTACAACTCCCATTGTAAAATGGACTTTCCAAGCCCCAGGCTTTGCTTCCTAAACAGTGTTGACCACACACCATGCTTTTACTGAATGGTGTTTTACCCACCACTGCCTGTAACACACGTTGACATCTCCAAGTTTAGCAATTCTCCTTTAAAAGCATGTAGTCCTTGGACTGTTTTTTTCTTCACAATTATCCCTAGCTCTGCCGTTAGAACGTTTGGGGAGGCGGGTGAAGGAGTAGTGGAGCTGTCAATGTTTTTTTATCTAAGGACTGCCTGGACTTAGCAAAGGAGGAGCAAGTGTTTTGCCCGTCCTGAGGTGCTACTGTGCATCCTATTCTCTTAGCTTTGGTCTGGTCATGCTTTCCCCATCCCGGCCAATCAAGAGGCACAGTTGCAGCTCAATTTGTGTGTACCACACAGCATTAGAAGACAAGGGGTAGATGCCAGCAATTTCAAAGGCAGTAGAAATTGTACAAAGGACTTCACAGAGTTTTATCAGTCATCACCTTGGACAAGCATCATCAGTCTTGCCTTCCAGGTTAGCGCTAGACCGTCATTCTGAGGCCGTTTAAAAGGCGGTGTAAGTTTACTAACTATTTAGAAAACGCTCTTATTCTTTGAGAATTTCATGTCATGTATTACCATACTTCATAGTTACTTATTCTCTTACTTTGGATAGATGCTATGACCAAGGCAACTTATAAAAGAAAGCATGTAATGTGGCAGCTCATGGTTCCAGAGGGCAAGAGTTTGTGGCTGTCATGATGGGGAACATGGCAGCAGGCAGACAGACATGGTGCTGGAGCTGGAGCTGAGAACTTATATCTGATCCTGCAGGCACGAGATAGAGAGAGAGAGAGAGAGAGAGAGAGAGAGAGAGAGAGAGAGAGAGAGAGAGAGAATTAATACAATGACTGGAAATGGCGTTGGCTTTGGATACTTCAAAGCACACCTCCAGTAATATGCCTCCAACAAGGCCACACCTAATCCTCCCCAATCACATCAACTTCAGACCAAGTGTTCAAATTTGAGCTTATATTCGCTCCTACCCCAGAACCATCCCCACCTGCCTTCACCTTCTGCTCTGGCTTCCCCCAATGATGGGCTATAACCTGCAAGCCAAATGAAGCTGCCCTCCCCATCCCAAGTTGTTTTTGGTGAGCGGGTTATCACAGTGACAGTAAACCAACTAGGACACCCACTGAGTGAGTCTGGTAGGTGCTACTCCTATGCTCCTGTGTGTGCGGCCATCCACTGGAGCCTGGCCAACCTACCAGGGGCCGCAGCCTTAAAGAAAAGTGACTTGTCCTCACTTAGGAGGAATGAACTGTCCATAGATCCTCCGTTGTGGGTGGGGGACCGCAAACCACACCCCGTTCTCCTCCATGCTGGAAGACCGACGTCGTGTGCACAACCACACTTGCTGTGAGCTCATGACTACAGTCGTATTGTCATGTCCAGAAAACATCCATTTGCCCCAATTCCCCATCAGCCTCTGGCTCTTCCAACCTCTGCTTCCTCTATGGTCCCTGCGCTCTGGGGGAGGGGCAGTCTGCTATGGATGTCCCATTTGTGGCCGGGGAATCTACAGTCACTTATTCTCCGCCCAGTTGTACATTAGTCGCTAGCCACTGATCGAGAGTGAGAAGGACACTGATCTCTGGACAGAGAGCTATGAATTTAGAGGGTGATTTGATACCTCATTCATTAAGTGGAGTAATAGTTTCCTAAAGTCTTAACACAGTCTCAGCACAGACCAAGACTGGAAAGTTCGTTCCAGCTGTGACTCTGGTTCAGTCAATCAAATAGGTTATTCTCTGACTCCCTATGTTGTAGGGAGGCTGCTTGTTAGTTTCTCGGCTGCCCAGACTCCTGAAATTAAATCACTGCTTGGCCCATTCGCTCTAGCTTCTTATTGGCTAACTCTTATATATTAATTTAACCCATTTCTATTAATCTGTGTATTGCCACATGGCTGTGGCTTACTGGCTAAAGTTCTGGCATCTGCCTCCAGTGGGGCTACATGGCTTCTCTCTGACTCTGCCTCCTTCCTCCCAGCATTAAGTTTAGTTTTCTCCACCTAGCTCTGTTCCCCTATAGCTCTGCTATTGACCCAAAGCAGTTCCTTTATTAACCGATGATAGTCACAGCATATAGAGGGGAATCCCACATCATCCCTATATTAGTCACTTCTCATCACTGCCATCAAAAGTCCAACAAGAACCAACTTAAGGGAAGAAAGATTTACCTTGCTTCTTGGTTTGAGGGGACACAGTGTGTCTCAGTGGGGAAGGAGGCAGCAGGTGGATCCATGGTGGCAAGAGCTGGTGACAGCTGTTTGTCTACATTTCCATGAATCAAGAAGCAATGTGGTGATAGGAAATGATTGTCAGCTTAAAGGTTCACCTCTACCCACTTTCTCTATCCAGGGCCCATCTCCTAAAGGTTTTATAGACATACACATGCATACACACACACACACACACACACACACACACACACACACACACACCAAAAATTTACAAACTGAGCTTATGAGGGACATTTTAGATTCAAATTGTAACACTTCCTCAAATTCCTCTTTTGTTTGCTCTTGCGAAGCACTGTCTTTGTGGAAGACTTGTAGGGGTATTGTCATTTCTCTATAAAAAGAGCAAGAAAGATGAAATGAAAGGCTGTGTAAAATGTGTTTCATAGATCCTGTTTTCATTTTACTTAATGAGAAGAACAAGGCTATAAATTCTAAAAAGGGCTGTAATCCGATTTGAAATTTGCTCTTTTGTTAAAACAATTTTGGATCTATATAATACATTTTGGTCTTTCAAACATTCTATGCCAATTAAAATTCAAGTTTTATAGGTATGAAAGGAAATACTTGAAGATGTGAAATAATTCAACTGATATAATGAGGCAACACTATTAACATGGGTATATTCATAGACTTCGTGCCCACTGATTGTTCTTATAATTAAATTGCCAGTTCCATTCTTCCTTGACACCTTAAGATGGAAATTCTTGCTAGAGGAGATACTTAGCAGGTATGAAAAATACTGGGATGAGTGAAAGAGGGGACTTTTGTGGGGTTGGAGATGTTTGTTGTGTGAGGAAATTAACTCTGTTTAACTCGTGTTTTCAGAAGCTTACTGGATTGTGCATCAACTGACTGGTTATCCAATACCAAATGATCAGCCCTGGAAACGTGCATGCAATTAACAATATCCAGACTGAGCAGGGTGCACGTATATATTTAGGAATATGTACAAATATAAACATATGCACATAGCAGCATTGAGGAAAGAGACCAAAAATTTTAAAAAGATACGAGAGGGTTTGTATGGGGAAAAGAGGAGGGAAACGATGTAAGTAGATCTCAAAAAATTAAAAGAAATAAAGATAAGTCATATTTTAATTTTTCAAGCAGTTGAAATGTGTTTCTTGAATGTAACACAACTCTGTAAGTTAATTTTATGATACTAAGGTATTTGAGAATGACCATGTAAAAGAAATATTAGAAAACAGTTTCAAAAACTGTTCAAAGATCTTTTTAGGGTCAAATTGGGCTTTTCTTTTCTAACTTTTCAGCCATCCACTTGACATTCATCAAGTGCCTTTGGGTGCTCGAGGTGTAGGGATGGGGTCATACACAACTATCATAGAGTACCATAGCCTTTGCCCTGAGGAGTGTCCAGTTGGCTCCCAGCCACCTACTGGAGCTCTAATAGATCTTAGGGATACCTCTAGCTTGTGGGCTTTAGGGAACTGAGTTGAGACCATAACTGGCTATGAGGTGACTGGTGGCGTGACCTCGCATCTCTCTAGGCTATCCTTTAAATCTCCCCTCTCCTTCATTTACTTTCTTTCCAATGGTTTAATCACCTTTAGATGGAATCTAGAGGTTACCAATGTAAGCCCAATATACTTAGGGAGGGCTAGAGATTATGATGTATGGTTTCCACACATCATATGAAATGCCTAATTAACAGCTTCCTTTATTTAAAAGCAGGGGAGGTGAAATATTTTTGGAAGACAGCTAACATACGCTACAAGGACATCCACCATCCTTTCCACAACAGTAACTTGCAGGCAGATGAAGTGGTTCCTCCTTTAAATTAGTCACTTTGAGATCACTCTAAAAGCTAGACTTGATCACACATGCTAGACATGCCAGCACTTGGGGGCTAAGGCAGGAGAAACGTGAGCTCTAGGTAATTTGAGGTGAGTTCTAGGTAATTTGAGACATACAAACTACTCCAGACTAGACTTAGTCAAATAACTAGAACCTGCCTCCAGAAATGAAAAAATAAACATAAACCATTTTAGACTATCTCTCAATATAAAGGTCATATCTGAAGGTCATTTAAGCATAGTACAGTTTAGTTTCCCATATACTTATTCTTCAATATTCTTATGAATAAAAACTGGCCTTAAAGCTGTATTTATTCATAGTTAACAACCTATTTATTTATTCATAGTTAACAACAAGCTATTCCAGGGCCTTATACAATCAAAATGTGCCTTTTTCTCTTTTACCAAGGTGGGTGAGGTAAATAGCCAAGGCTGGTGAACCAGCTGGGGGATATACAGGAATAAGGCTTGGTCTTTTCCGCTCTGCTGTCATAGAGTACCATGTCCTTGTCTAAATCATTACAGTGTGGCTGCTTGCGTCTAGACAAGAAGGGAAACAGTTATTTTCCCTGTCCAGGCTTTGTTTAGGAAGGAAAAGTCCACAAAGAGTCCAGTGCCTATGTTTCGTAAGTCTTCCAGAATCACCTGACCTTCTCTAGCTGCAAGAGAGTCTGAAAAGGTAAATAAATTCTAGCCTTTGTAATAGGGAAAATAGTGTAGCCAATCAACAGCATCTGCCATGATGGCTTCATTTAGATATGAATGTAACTTTCATTGTGTCTGTCCTCTGCACACTAACATTGAAATTATTTTGATTTCACACTAACAGTGAAATTATAAAGGCAGGGTACTCTCTAAATTACAACATGTGTTACAGTCATATTGAAATAATTATCGGAATTTTCAACATGCACAAAAGCTTAAGACCTTGCTTATCTTTCCTCTTATTCTGTACTTACTCTAGCAGAATTTCATGCTCCCAGCTAATGAACACAAAGGGATGTTTTTGTGTGTATTCTTTCCTTTTCATATTCTCTTATGGCAATTATTGGAACTTCCTGTTTCATCTTGAGTGCACATTTTTATTTTCCTCTAGAGGTTTTGTTGTTCTTAGATTTATTTGTTTGTGTCTGAGAGTAGGGATTGCACCTTAATTACAGAAAGGAGAAAAATGTCAATTCACCAACTGGCTATGTACTCCTCTTTCCCATTTATAAGGTATATTTCACCCTAACTCTGATTTATTGGGTTGAGTAGCTACATCGCGGCAGCTACCCATGCCAATCACGTACACCCTGATTACTAATTATGAGCCTTAGGATACTCTACAACTCACTAATGAGCACATTTTAATGCTGGCCGGTGCTAATTAGATGATAATCATGTGCATTATTTTATTTACAGTCTATCCATTTAAATTAATTGGGCTTTTAATTGAACACAGTTTGAAAGAACTGCAATGGAGTTTTGTTGTTTATGGGAGTTCCTTTGGCTTGTCATCCTATGCAGGTGAGATTATTCACTGACGCCCGAGATTCAGAAAATACAAAGGAACATAATGCCTATTTTACCACAGTGCCTGTGTGCATGCAAATTGCTCTCTAAGCATGCTGGGAAACAGCAATGAAATCTACAGTTCCTTTAAAATTCTCTACTGACATCTTTCTGTGGCCCGATTACAGGGAGATTTGCATGCATTAAGAAATATATAATCAACCAAGCCCTTAGGAAAATGGATGAGATTAGATCCAAAGTCAGCTAGTCCTGTGAGAATGTTCTGATCACTTTTTTTTTTAAAAAAAAGGCAGATAGCTTTAAAAATTATGTTTTACTTTTTTAATTTGATGTGTGTGTCTGTCTCTCTCCTTCTGGGTGTGTGTGTGCACACACACATACACGTGTTGTGTGTCAAAGGACAAAACTTGTAGGAATCTATTATTGTTTTCTTCCACTATGTGGGACCTGAAGATCAAATTCAGGTCATCAGTTTGGCGGCAAGTGTCTTCACCCGCTGAGCCATCTCACAAATCCACCAATATTTCTTAAGATAGGAAACTTAAATTTAACGCTTGACTAAATTTAACGCTTGACTAATACATGACAAAAATACTCGTCATTGGGATCCCATACATTTTTCTCCACCAGGACACAATATTAGATATTCAGGCTCCCCACTTCTGAATGAGTACCCTGTTGCCGACACTTGCATGTTTGCATGCAGCTCTGAACTCATGGTCCTCCTTTCGCTGGGATGCTTTAGCCCATGTGCATGCAGAGCAGACGCAGAGCCATTGGAGTTGAAAGAGCTTTGGACGAAAGAATCAGGAGGTCAGTCATATCAGCTAGACTTCTATTGCTGAGATAAACAATATAGCCAGAAGCAACTTGTCTGGTCAGCCCTTTCTCTCCCGTCTATTACTTAGAACTGCTTTATTTAAAAGGATAACATTTATTCATTCCTCTTGCACGCATTCCACAGATGTCTTCCTAGGAAACAGGCGACCTCGCAGAACACAGCCCCTCCTCACCCTCTGCAAACCTAACCAAGTGACTTGTAGTCTTCCTGATTCAAGAGTTGAGGACAAACAAGTTTTACTACAGGCCTTAGTTCCTTTTTAGCAGTCATCTGTTCTGAAACTTACTTGCCCCTGTTCTTTTCCGTGGACTAGAGGCATTCCTCTGCCCTCTGTCCCCCACCCCAGCTTGGCACTTTCAGCAAGTCTGACCTTTCAGGTTAACCTGCTAGCCCACCTTGGCAGTTGTCTACCAGGCAACAGCAAATGACACATAACAATGGCAGCTATGACTGTCCATTTCGAAATATCACAGCTCAGTCTTTCTCTGTAAGCAGCTAGCCATTTGGTGGGCATGGGAAGAAGCTATAGACAGACAGTCATTTGACAGACATGGGAAGACAGTCTTGGGAGGAAGTTGGAAGAGGGGGAGGTGTTGCAATCACAGTATGGCCCATGGGCTGTTCTGTTATTTAATTTTTCATTGCTTTAATCATGAGCTATTTTCTGTATATTTAGTGTGTGTCTGCATAATGTATGCGTGTGTGTGTGTGTGTGTGTGTGTGTGTGTGTGTGTGTGTGAGAGAGAGAGAGAGAGAGAGAGAGAGAGAGAGAGAGATATGAGTGTGCCAGCATGCACATGTTTCTGTGTGGTCATTTTCATAGAGCCCTATTTTTATTTGGATAGCCGGAATTATGTTGTCTCTCTCAGTGTTTCCCTAATCTCTGCTTTGTCTGTTAGCTGTCATTTCCTATCTCCTGTTGTGGTTGCTTTACTTGTTAAAGTGCGTTCTACTAATCCCAGCTGGTCTGTTTCCTCCTGAGAGAGGCACCACACTCAGTGGATGCATGCTGGTGGACTTCATGGTAGGACTGTGTGTGGACAGGAAACTTTCCTAGCATCAGACCATAGACTTTCCGCTTTTATACTGACCAATTGCTCCAGCCAGAGAGTAATTCTTTGGTTCCCCTGCCAGACAGGGCAGTCGCAAGATTTTTCTGTTCATCTAGAATCTTATACCCAGGCCCTCATCTCTTGTATAGGACTCACCCCTTCAGTCATAGCTTATGTCCCTACACTCAAGCCTGCCTGTGGGCAAGGGAAGCAGTAGCTAGTGTCCTTCTGAAACTGAACCAGGGCTACCAGCCTGCTGCAAGAGTGAGCTGTGTACCCACAAGATTTACACTGGTTTTCAGCCCATTCTTCTAACTTTGGGCTCACTTGTCCCTCTGACTCCTCCTTCCACAAGGACCCCGAGACTTTTGTATCTTAGCCTTTCCAGGGTCTGTGGTAGGAAATGTGTCTACAAGCTCTTCCTGGTGAACAGATTGCCTGCCAGTTTCCTCTGGTCTTTGAAATCCATTGTCAGAAATTTAGCTCACACATTTTTCCCCCTGGCATCATTTTGAAATTTTCTTTATTCCTAAGGCTTCATGCCTCCTTTGATATGGTAAGAAGTGGCATTTAGTGGTATTCTGAAGAAAATGACAACCACGGGTGTTTTTCTACGATGTTTAACTAGATTATTATGAAACATCTTCGGAAGCTGCTGCATTCCCATTCTATGATCGGGATTTCACAGGAATAAGGGACATCAGGCAATACGGGGCAGGGAAGGAGTAGCAGAAGTCCTGGGAGAGAGTCCCCACTCCACACTGACATATTCGACTGTAGGGCGCGGCAACACCAACACCCGAGTCTTCAGTCTAAGTCAGTACACCTGACTGGTAACCTCTGCTATTCCTTAGCTCACCTTTGGCCTGCCCAAGCCTGAGACACTCCAGAATGTAAAAGGGCTCCTTTCACAGGATTAGAGGTAAATGGATCTGCTTCTGTACAGAAAACAAACTTCATCAAGAAATACCAGTAGCCTTTGTCCTTTGACCTTGACCTTGATCTAACTCCAACAACAACTGAGTGCGGATTACACTCCAGGCTTTCACAAGTGCAAGGAGCTTTCACAAGTGCAAGAGGCAGACTCCAGGCCCTCTCAGCAATCCCGCTTCAGCGATCCCGCCTCAGCCATCAGCTCCCACCCAGGGCAGCACTGGGTGGTAGGCAAGCAGCTGCCTAACCTTGGCTTTCCACTCACTCTGACCCTTGGTTCTCTCTTTTCTACGCAGACATTTCAAACTGAATTATTACACTGAAGGTCATTCAAAATTAGCGTAGGTCCCAGCGAATGACGATATCTGTAAAACGTTAACGATGCTCTGTATCGGTACAACAATCTGCAGCCTTCCTGGTCTCGCGCGTGAAGGTCTTGAGTAGGGTCAACTGAGGGGGGCTCCCGTGCTGACCAGCTTGTAGTATGCTCCCTTCTGGGCCATCAGTTCCTCGTGGGTCCCCTTTTCAATCACCACCCCTTGGGACATGACAGCAATGATATCTGAGTTCTGGATGGTAGACAAGCGGTGGGCAATGACAATACAGGTCCGACCTTCTCTGGCTTTGTCCAGGGCAATCTGCACGGTCTACAGAAAGAAGATGGAGGATCAATGGAAAGACACGGGATTGTTCCCAGCCTCACTCCTATGAGGGTCCACTTCAAACACCACCTGAGCAACTGTTGTTGCTCAGGGTGACCCCTGAGCACTAAAGGAGATTAAGCAAATAGCTAAACATACAACGCCTCTATGCTTTATTTAAATTGCAGCCCACATGCTAGAGAAAGTTCAGTGAAGCAAGAATGAGCTAAATACTATGTCACCGTGCAATTTCACAGTACTGAATTGTCCAATTTACAAGGATAAAACCAAAGAGCAGGGCTGGGGAGTAGTTAATGGTTTCTGATACTCCCTTCACTGAGGACATTTTAGCGTGCTCCAAAGTGGAATCTCGATTTTAAAGACGTAGATCATAGACTCCGAACTTCACAGTTGATCTTCTCTCGGCTACATGTTCTACTATGGAAACTGGCCATGGCTATCACCTCCTTTGAGGTGCTGTGTATTGGCTACTTACTCTGCCACATATTTTAAAAACTATAAAACATGTTAAGTTTCACAAATGACCTAAGTTGTTTTAATGTATGTAAGAAAACTCTTGGCCTTTGAAAAATGTCATTTAACCTAAAGTACCTATAAGAACAATTATTTCAAAGTGAATTCTTTTTAGTGGCAGTAGCCCTGTTAGATTGCTATTTGTAGATTACTATCTTTTGTGTCCAAAGAAAAATATTGTCAGTTTCTACTACAAACGAATAAGGTGACTGAAAATGTCATTTTATATGTACAAATCTTCCAGCAAAGACACCTCTAGTAACCTAAGAGCTTAGAAACTTAACATGTGAAGGGATTACATGAGCAAGGGGGGTCAAGCTCATGACAGGGAAACCCACAGAGACAGCTGACCTGAACTCGTGGGAGCTCACAAACTCCAGACCGACAGCTGAGGAGCCTGCATGGGCCCAACTAGGCTCTCTGCAACCTGGGCTACAGTTGTGTAGCTTGGTCTGTGTGAGGGGCCCCTGGCAGTGCAACCAGGATCCATTCCTGATGCATTAGCTGACTTTTTGGACCCCATTCCCTGTGGTGGGATGCCTTGCTCAGTCTTGATGCAGGGAGGAGGGGCTTTGTTGACTCCCCATGGGAGATGGATTGGGGGATGGGAAGAAGTAGGAGAAGGGGAAGGATGGGGAACTGTGGTTGGTATGTACAATGAATAAAAAAATTAAAATAAAAATATTTTTTTAAAAAGAAAACTAATATATACCTTCTCACTTTCTGTGTCTAGGGCAGATGTGGCTTCATCTAGTAGCAAGATTTTAGGATCTCGTACAATGGCCCGAGCAATAGCAATGCGTTGTTTCTCCCCTCGAGAGAGTTGAGAGCCTTGGCTTCCAACATTAGTTTCATATTTCTAGGAAAAAAAAATAGCAGGTTTGAAAACTAGAGAACACAGTCATGGCTCCTGTGCTGTTTGGAGCCTACAGCAATGGCTCTTCTGTGAATTTATGTTTTTTCCTTCTTGAACTTAGAAATAGTGATTAAAAGCAATAAAATATATCAACTCCAGTTAGAAATATTAATTATATGAAGCTTGGGCTGGAAAGTGAGGGCTATAATTCCAGTTTTCTGCATTTCTTTATTCTGCTTTTGTTCTCTTCCTATGTCCAGCTAAGATTCCACATAAGAGATCTTCCTTGGTCTGAGATTCTCTGGTTTCTAGACTTTCATGCAAAGAGCTCGGCAAGCTAGGCTAATCCCCAGGATAGAGATGCCTTTAAAGGGTTTCTGTTTGACTCCTTCCCTGGAGAGAATATTCTGGGACACAAGCCCTGGTTTGAAGTTATACTCTGTTGCTTACTAGCCTGGCGAACATCAACAACTTGTTTAAATGTCTTTGAGCCTGCAAAACTCACCTGCAAAATACAGTGTTAGTATCTAGCATGCATATTTGCTGTGCATTTTTTATGAAATTAGGAAAGAAAATGTCTAGCTAGATGCCCAGCAAGGCTAAGTTAAAAATAGTTAACACACATACAGGCATTCAGTTTGCTTTGGGGATTGTTGCTACTATAGCTCCTCCTCCTCCTCTTCCTCTTCCTCTTCCTCCTCCTCCTCCTCTTCCTCCTCCTCCTCCCCCTCCTCCTCCTCCTCCTCTTCTACATGGTGGCAAGCTCTCACTGTGTAATCCTGGCTATGAACTTTACCAGTAAGTCATTTCTCTGCCCTTTGACCTCTATGCCCTCATTTTCATATTTTGGGTGTTCTTTGCATTTTGCAGCTGAGATTGGATAGGTAGGCATCCCAAATTCACTCATTCAGATAGTATATGAGAAAGCTTGCCTTCAAACCTGTGTTAAACCTCTATATTTCTTTCTACAAGGCCACATTGCCTGCTTTGGGTATTGTTTTATATGCAACAAATTCTACAGCATGCATTTTGTTTGACAGTGTAATACTTCCTAAAGTGTGGTGATGGAGGCCATTTGCTTTGCTTAAAAGACGAAGACAATATAAGACACTGGGAAATAAGCTGTGTTGCCTTTGAACCTCGACTCGATCCACAGTCTTCTACTTCCTGGGTATCCTGCCTCCCCACAGCACTATGCTCCGTATGGAACAGACTTGGTGCCTACCTCCGGGAGAGACATGACGAAGTCATGCAGCTGAGCCTGCTTCGCGGCAGCTATGACTCTTTCCATGGAGATGTCTCTGGTGTTGTCCCCATACTTGATGTTCTCCAGGATGCTACAGTCGAACA
Organism: Myodes glareolus; assembly: GCF_982192425.1. Taxonomy (NCBI): domain Eukaryota; kingdom Metazoa; phylum Chordata; class Mammalia; order Rodentia; family Cricetidae; genus Myodes; species Myodes glareolus. The sequence continues at coordinate 50,331,112 of NC_142046.1, forward strand.
ACACTGGCTCCTGGGACACCATTCCAATGTTGGAACGGAGGAACTGGATGTTCACTTTTTTGCTGTCATGACCGTCTATCATCTGCAAAAAGAGATGACAATGAAGGTCAGGAAGTTTTAGTGTCCCTGGGACAACACATACTTAGTATTCATGCTAAGTTGAAAAGATCAAACATGGCGAAGTCAAGTTGCAGCAATTCACATCTACCTGGACAACAGACATGGCAGAGCTGACATTTTGGAAAACGGAACCCTTTCCCTTGTAGAGATCAGATCTCTAGGGCAACACACTTTCCAAGTTCATCAGCCACCAAATACTTGCACATAAATTAAAATCTTTATATCTAAAACCAATAGCAGCAAGGGTCATGAACCACAAGGAATCAATTCCTGCTCCTTATTTTCATCCCTCCTGGATTCTGCTACTATCTACTGGCTTCTTTGCTCTATGCAAGAGAACCTCACCTTTCGGTATTTCTCTTTAAATTGTTACCTGCTCCCATTGCTATGAAGATTACATTATTTAGGAAGATAAGAAGGAACATTTTTTGAAGTACTGGGGTATGTTGGAGAAAAGTAAAAAACAAAAAAAAAATCAACAGAGAGTCTAAGTTAGTTAAGTCATGTAAACAGAAATCGGAGCCTTTAGAGACACAGAAGCAATAATTACTAGGAGATCTCAAAACATGAAATGGTGAAGAAAGTTGTATTTGAGCAAACAAAGAGGAATGTGACTTTTTATTAAAAAATCTTTATTATTTGGTTGTAAAGTCTGGTGAATATATCACCTGAGCAGAAAGGGGGGAGGAAAAGAGAGAAAGAAAAACTCAGAATAAGGAATAAAGCAGCTCACCGATGTGTCAACTGTCTATGCCAGGGCTTTGTCAATGTGAGTTTATCTATAAGTTTGGCTTAAGCTCTTTGGACCAGGATTGTCTCAAGTTTTTCATGCTCGCTCCCTTGTCTCGCTTACTTATCACTGTGTCCCTTGTTACCCCATTTGTTCCCATCCCCAGCCTTTAGTTTCCTGTTTAGTCTGCCCTTTCTGCTCCATTTACAGGTAAATAGAGGCCTCTCAAACATGCTCATCTCTAGTTTTGCAGTGTGTTCCATTTTCTTTCCTATCGGGTCGGCAGACCATCTGGAACTGGGAAGAATATGCTGTTAGAAGCTACGGAGCAGAATCAGGTCAACCAGCAAACGAAGGAAATGGAAACATCCACAGGGCTAAGGGGAAAGACAAACTAATCTGGCAAGACGCAGCCTCGGAGACCACCTGGGGGCAGATCTTATTGAGAAGGCAAAATTGTTAGGAGCATTGGTACCACTTACCACCTTCCCCTGATCAGGGTCATAGAACCGTTCCAATAGCTGAATGCTGGTGCTTTTGCCACAACCGCTGCTTCCAACAAAAGCCAGTGTCTGCCCTGGATTCACAGACACCGAGAGACCATTCAGAACTTGGGTATCTGGTCGAGAAGGATATGTAAATTTGCAGTCAATAAAATCAATCTTCCCTTGGAAGTTGTCCTGTGAACGAGAGGACCGGAATTACACGTGCTCCTGCTGGAGCCGAGAACACAGAGGATGTACCTAAATGTACACAATGGTATGAAATTGTGCATTATGAAACAGCAACTCAGTAGGTGACATTCTAGTCTGGATGGTGGTACATAGCAGCAATCCCAGAACTCAGGAAGTTGAAGCAGGAAGATAGTGAATTCACTGGAGGCCAGCCTGGGCTACATAGGGGAGTTCTGCTTCAAAACAAGCAAGCAGGTGAATACCACTACAAAATGACATTTTCTTCCCAATGCTGGCAGGTTTAGCATAAAGAGAGACCAGGAAATTAAAGACACTTGACCTCTTAACCTCATTCTGAAGTAAGAGCAGTTCCTTATCACCTATTCCTTTAGAGGAAAAAAATGGAAGAGAATAGCAAAGTTCATCAAGGAAGCCAGCGAGTCTTTGAATTGTTATGACCCTGTTCTTTCAAATAATGTATTAAAAACAAAGTTGTTTGGAGTCTGGACGACAAAGATGAATATTTCAAGGTGTTTCAAAATTATCTGGTGGACAGTTAAGATGGTTCCAATTCCTGGCTGTTGTGACTAGTCTCACGATTAACATGGATGTGAAAGCGTCACCCTAGTATGTTGACTTCAAATATATACTCTGGAACGGTATAGCTGAGTCATATGGTAGGTCTATTGTGGCAGAATATTCCTTTCCACTGTGTGAAGATGTGTCACCGTGATTTGTTTTAAACAGAGCTGAATGACTAATAGCTAGGCAGGAAGAGGTTAGGCAGGACTTCTGCAGACAGAGATGTCTCAGAGAAGGAGAAAGGTGGAGTCTCCAGCCTGACACAGAGAAAGCAGGGCATGCAGAAGGCGATGTAAAAACCACAAGCCACATGGCAACACATAGATGAACAGAAATGGGTTAATTTAAGTTATAAGAACTAGTTAGAAACAAGCCTAAGATATAGGCTGAGCTTTCATAATTAGTAGTAAGTCTCTGTGTCTTGACTTGGGGCTGGTGGTCCAAAAAAGTCTGCTACAGTCTATTTTCATTTTTTAAAAAAGGAAACTTGCCAGGTGATGATGGAACACGCCTTTAATCACAGTACTTGGGAGGCAGAGGCAGATGGATCTCTGTGAGTTCGAGACCAGCCTGGTTTACAAGAGCTAGTTCCGGGATAGGCTCCAAAGCTACAAAGAAACACTGTCTCGAAAAACCGAAAATAACAACAACAACAACACCAACAAAGGAAACTCCAGGCTGATTTCACCAGTGGATGCACAAATCCACATTCTTATCAGCAGTGAATTAGGGTTGCTCTTACCCTACAGCCTCAGCAGCGTTTGTTGTCTTGGTGATGGCCATTCTGACTGGGGTTATATAGTCTCTCAATGCAACTTTGGTTTGTATTTCTCTGATGGCTAGGGATGCCAAATATTTCTTCAAGTGTGTTTTGCCATTCGTATTTCTTCTTTTGGGGACTGTTGACTCAATTCTTTGGCCCATTTATTGCTTAGATAATTTGGTAGTTCAATTTTTACAGTTCCTTTCAGATCCTAAGTATTAATCCTTTATCTGATGAATATTTGGGAATTTTTCTTTTCTGCCCACTCTATAGTTCCTTCATTCTGGAATTGTTTCTTTTCATGCAAAAGGTTTTTAATTTCATGCAATTCTATTTTTCAGTTCTTGGATTACTTTGCCAACCTAGATATCCATCAACAAATAACTTCATAAAAAATATATACATTAAAATAAACAATATATATTTTAGATAGCCCTAAAAATGAAATCATGACATTCTCAGGAAATTGGAGGGAACTATAAATCATTACATTGAACAAAATAAGTCTGATTCAGAGAGGTAAACACTATGTTTTTTTCTTGTATGCAAAACTTAAATTTATGGGGGCTGGAGAGATGGTTCAGAGTATAAGAACATGAAATACTCTTCCAGAAGACCTGAATTTGATTTCAGCACTCACGTTGGGTACCTCACTGCTTGTAATTCCTGCTCCAGGAGTTCCAATGCCCTCTTCTGGCCTCTGTAGGTACTGCACTCACATGCACAAACCCACTCACATATATACATACTTATAAAATAAAATAAAATCATAACTGGGTAGTGGTGGCACACGCCTTTAATCCCAGCACTCAGAAGGCAGAGGCAGGTGGAGCTCTGTGAGTTTGAGGTCAGCCTGGTCTACAGAGCAAGTTCCAGGATAGTCAGGGCTGTTAGCCAGAGAAACATTGTCTCAAAAAACCAAAAATCAAATCTAATAAAATCACAAGAGTATATATACATAGGTATGAACTTATATGCATCTGTGTGTAGCTCATGAAACTACAAAGGAGAAGTGAGGAAGAGATCTGAAGGTAGATAACAGGAGGAGAGCAAGACCATTCATGTACTCAGAAAGCAGAGGGGGCAGTTAGGTAGAGGAAGGGAACAACTAGAGGAGGGTTCTGGAAGCAGGGAGGGGTGAGAGAGGGTAACAAATGATCATAAAGTATAATGATGTACATGTATATAAATTCCATGAAAAACCCTATTACATAAGATAATAGATACTTAAGATAATAGATACATAAGATAATAGATAAAAGTATAATGATGTACATGTATGTAAATTCCATGAAAAACCCTATTACATAAGATAATAGATACTTAATAGATAATAGATACATAAGATAATAGATAAAAGTATAATGATGTACATGTATGTAAATTCCATGAAAAACTCTATTACATAAGATAATAGATACTTAAGATAATAGATAATAGATACATAAGATAATAGATAGAAGTATAATGATGTACATGTATGTAAATTCCATGAAAAACCCTATTACATAAGATAATAGATACTGTTTTATACCATAAAATATTAATTTAAAACACTGAATTATGAACTCTAAAATGGGTAAATATTTACAGAGAATAATCCTATCAAGCTGAAGGAGAAACAGGTCACTTGACCAAAAATTTCATAATTTACCTTAGCTTTACTGGTGTTTTGCTCTCTTGAACATATAGAGATTTTTTTAATGGGCAGGGAAAGTTAAAAGCCTCCTGATATTAAATAAATTAAAAGCAAAGAATATTTTGCTGAATATCAACTGATTTTCTCTAAGTCACATGAACTAAAGCTTGAACTGAGATACACATGAATCAAACCAGTTTTATTGGACAAAAAGACCTAAACCTTTCTATTTCGTACCAAAATATCAATGGAAAGCATGTCCAGACAAGTCTGAGAAGACATGTGTCTTCATTCATTCTGTAACTTGTGTTTCATAATTATAAAAAATTCATCATCCACCAAGGCTATGGTTTATGTGGGGCATATGTGGACCCTGGTGTGGTGATGTTTAGAAGTATAGAACATTTAAGAGGAGAGAGGCGAAGCTTAGAATACAGTGTCTTGGGAGAGTTGGATAGTTCCTGCAAGGAGGTGAGATGCCGGAGTAGCCACAGAAGCCAGAAGAGAAGAGAAAGACCATTGAGGGGGTGAGAAGGAGCTCTAGAGAAGAGAATACCGGGCCCTAGAGAGGATAAGAGCAGGACATAGTTCTGTATATAGAAAGGGGAAACTTGGAAGTAGCTATTAAACTGGAGATGGATGAGAGAGGGTGATAGAGAGTGGGGTAGGAGATAAATAACACCAAGGAAATTTGGGAAGCTCTAGAGAAGCCTATTATTTTATAAGCTTACTTTAAAATACATATAGTATATGTTTATATTTATAGTTTTAATGTAGTTACCCCATACAGTAGGATAATGTTTCCTCTAGAAGTCACAGACTATCTATCTATCTCTCTATTTATCTCTCTCTCTCTATCTCTCTATCTCTCTATCTATCTATCTATCTATCTATCTATCTATCTATCTATCTATCCATCCATCCATCCATCCATCCATCCATCCATCCACCCACCCACCCAACTATCTATCTATCTATCTATCTATCTATCTATCTATCTATCTATCTATCTATCTATTTATCTATCTATCTATCAAACACAAACCCCTAGAACTAGGCAGAGGATACCTCCCTATGACTTGCTGGGTAGGGGGTTAGAAGAGACCCCCTAGACAATACAGGCTATTGCACCCACTCTTGGTTACTGTGGGAACACAAAGACAAAACTCTATTGCTGAAGATACCATACACTTCAGTTGCAAGACTAGGGGAAATCAAGTCAGTACTGACCTGGAAGCCTCCTTTCTGAAGGCTAACTCTCATACTGTTGGAAGAAACTATTCAAGTTACCAAGAAAGAAGGTATCAATAGCCCTACCCAGGTGTAAAGTCTGAGAAGCACAACAGTGTCAGAACCAGCAAGATTTCCCACTAGGTGCACTTGTGTCTTGAGGGAAACCCACAGCGATCTAACTGTACCTAAAGCCTGCTCAACAGGAAGGAAATCATACCTGATATTGTAAACCTAGCAAAAAGAAAATCCCGTGTTCAAGATCCCATGAACTCTCAGGGAGGGCCTGTTGACCATATTGCTAAAGTACTGTAGTTTTCCACCTGCTTTCTAACTATTCATCTCTGTGTCCATAGACGAGTGCAGCTCTCACACTTCATCAAAACCATAAAAAATCATTTATCCTTTTGCAGCAGATAGAGACCAATAGAAAGGCCCACAACTGGTCAAAATGCAGAAATTAAGTGACCATGAGATGTCCAGCCCCAACTGTGACGTCTGTAACGTAACTCCTACACCTAAGACTCAGGAAACATCTTGAAAGAGGGGCTGGAACGATAGTGAGAGTCTGAGGACCAGGACGACTGTTTTGTGACAGCTTGTTATGGACAGCATGGGAATGTTGCTTCCAGGCGTCCTTAGCCACACTGCTGTCTGCACAAAACCAGCAAAGACCACACCAGATGACGAACCAGTTCACATGGAAGAAAAATCCCTCACGGCCTCACCCATCGATGAAGACTTACAGGGAGTCCATGGTTAGGAACCAGCACACCTTGCGTTCCTAAACACTGCTAGTAAGGACAATACTACTTGGACTTTGTAGGTGGTGGTGGTGGTGGTGGTGGTGGTGGTGGTGTGTGTGTGTGTGTGTGTGTGACTAATACAGAAGAAATCATGAGTTCCAGTGTGTGGTGTATGTGTGTGTGTGTGTGTGTGTGTGAGAGAGAGAGAGAGAGAGAGAGAGAGAGAGAGAGAGAGAGAGAGAGACTAATACAAAGAAGAGATCATGAGTTCAAGAGGGAATGGTTGGGGGAACATGGGGCAGTTGGAGAGGACATAGAAAAGATGCAAATACAATGTGCTCATGTATAGAACTCTCAAATCAAAACAAGAGGGTGGTCATAGAAATGAGACTGTTTCCCTCTGTCCCCATGCTCTGGCTTCTGCCTCACCAAGTGATCTTTTCCTCCTAATGCCTTTCTGTCAGGATACCACTCACTAGGATACATTGTAGTCTGGGGTTATGAAAAGATTAAATGATGGAACCACCAGATCGTGTACTTTCAGCCTCCGAGGTGTGCACTAAATAAACCTCTTTTCTGCTCGGAAGGCCAGGTTGGCTTCAAACTTGTAATCATTGCGCCTTAGCCTCCTGGCTCAGGGGTGTACCAGCATGCCCAACACACTCTGTACAAATTACACAATCCTTGAGTTGTGGTGATGGAAACCGACTGATATAATTACACATTGTTGTCTTATTCAAATGTCAATGTAACACCTGATTTTTCATGTCAATCATTTCCTTTCTTTACATTCATAAGTCCCTTGTTTGTCCATTCTGGGTGCATATGGATGAGCACAGGCTGCTAAAATTTAGAATCTAAAATGGCCTCATCTGACCATCTTCAATGGCTTTTTCTGTATACAAACCCATGCACACTCATGAACATACATGTACATACATGAACATGCATGTACATACATGTACACACACATGTACCTCTCCCAGTCCCGTACTTACCCACTTTTCACCCGCTCCGCTGTAGACATTAATTGGAGGTTTTCGGTCTAGCAGCTGAAAAAAGCGTGCGGCCGATATTTTAGCTTTGGCAAAACTTGGGGTGTAAGAGAAGGTTCTGCCAACAGCTGTTGCGCTCATCATCACCGAAGAGGCTGTCCTGCAACCAAACACCCAGGAACTGAGACGTGGGCTGCGGGTAGTATGAAGGCCTCAGAGGCAAAAGTTTTGGGTGCTAGTCCCAAATGGCTTAAGCAAGTCACTTTAGACATGTCTGATCTTGTGGGAGTTAGAAAGATTCGTAGTTTTCAAACTGTGCTCTCTGTAAAAGGGTCCGGGGTTAGGCTGAATGGGGTTAGACCTCCAAATCCTAGATCCACCACATTAAAACATTTTTGGTGGTGGGGGTAGTGGAGGAGACTTTTGAAAAATATTGTTTTAGAGAGAAATTTGATGATCAGATTAAGTTGGCTTTTCTTCCCACTGTAACATTCCAGGAATGTAAAAGACAGAGGCAGTGCGGGCAATGGGAGCCCTATTCCATGCTGAGCACCCATGGAAGCCATGCTTCACACGGGATAAGGAAAATGCAGTTGTCTGTATCCTTCTGTTTGTCCCAGCTGCTGCTAACTCTATCAACACAGACTTCAGGAATGAATGAGCATATGTCTAAATTAGTTCTGAGAGACAACCATGCTGCTGCCTGACCCTTAATGTGCATAGCAACCCATAAGGTTGCCCATCAGTGCCATCTTTCAGAGGGTGGAAACGGGGTGGAACGAGAGGTAGAGCGTGTACAAGCGTGTATCTTACTGCTCGGCTTGTAACCAGTGATTGTTTCAACAGGGTTGGAAACCCATATTCTCTAGGAGCCCAGGAGAAGGCTGAAGAGGATGGAAGCTTTGGGGATACGCTAGGAAATGCTTAAGGATGTCTGTCTAGTTCTTAAAGCAAAGCCAGCAGCTGGAAGTTTTCTCTCGGCTCTTGATTCTCACATACTGGCCAAGAATTTGTCCCATACCTCGGATGCACTGGCAGAAAGAACTCAAGGATTGCTGTTTCCTGGTCTGGGTTAACAGCATTAAATATGCAAGGGCTTAGAGAAGAGATGTTCCTGTTGATGTGGGTATAGTGGGCTAGCAGGAAAGTTCTGGAAGGAAGGGATCAGGTGAGAGGATCATATCCTCCAAACCTAAGATTGCCTCTGCTCTCACTACCTCCCACTACCATCCTCATGTAAGGATGAGGCCTCATTCTTAGGCCCTCCCCTTTGGAAGACAGCAGACTCTGCCTCGAAGAACAGAAGTCCCCTCCTCTGGCCTACCCTGTCTCTTTTCAGAGGAAGTGGCTAGAAACCTGTTGTCTTTGCAAGCGAGGAACAGAGTTCAACTACAATCGTCCTTGGGCCTGTCTTGTTCCAGGCTTTGAGGACCTCAGCTTTAATGAGCGTAAATTTAATTACAATGATTCATCTGGTATTTCATCTGTCTGTGATCATCTTCTCTTTTGCACTCCTCAGTGCAAACATGGGCTTTGTGTCTCAAATCCTTAAGCCTAGGCTTCATTGTGTGCATTTCCTTTGCCAAAGAGCCCTCGGTAAACGAAATATGAAGAGGCTTGACCCTGCTTACAACGTAGGACATGCTGCTTCTGTTGAATATGGGCCCCTAAAATAATTCATGAAGGAAGCAAGCACAGCTGCTACCAAGGCCTTCTGGAGACAAACACACACAGAGAAGTCTGTGAGGCAATCAAGTCCAGAGAAAGTGTCTCACACACTGTAGAACTTTGAAAAAGAACAAACCCAGCTGCTTTTAGAGGAAATGGTTTGCTGGGCAGCAAGGAAGTTAAGGGACAAATCCAGGCATTCTCCCTGGAGTGTCCATCTCGTGTGGTCATTTTGGAGATGGCTCACCTGAAGACATAGCTGAAGTGCAGCCCTTCCTCAGCAATCAGGTAACCTCCATATCTGTAGGCAGAAGAACTGGCAAAATACGACACGGCCTGGGAAAAGGCGAAGCAGAGCCCGTAGACATTCGCCTTCTTCACAGCTGTTCTGTATGACGTTTCCAGCTCAACTTCAAACGCTTTAATAAATCTCTTCTCCACGCCCATCCCTGCAACGGTGCGGATGTTGCCAAGGGCTTCACTGGTGATCTGAAAAGGGAAGAGTCTGAGGAATCAAAAAGAAGGACTCTCTCTTTCCATGACATTTCAGCCGTTTCACAGATTAGATTGCTCACAAATGGCAGAAAGTAACACAGAGGAGTTGCTGGGGTCAACTCAACTGGACCATGGGGCCATCTGTTACTTAGACTCAGACTCTGCCTGGCTCTAGCAGGGTTTCACTACCTCTACTCGGTGAGGGGCGGGGGGCGGCAGTATGAGACAAGGTCTCCCATGCTTGTCCTAAATGTGCTTTAACATTTCTCTGCTAATTCATTTGAAATGTCTAAAACACTGTCTTCGGATGTCTTCTGGAACAAAACAGGCACTTGATAAAATTTAAGTTACTAGAGACTATTTTCTAAAAAGTTGCTGTCCAGCAAACCATTCTCTCTAAGAACAGCTCACTGAACATTGTTAAAGTTAAATATAAGTTAATCTTCAGTCTACATGGTGAGCATGTGCGTAAATACAGAGTTTAAGGTCCACTCTGCATGAACTGGGATACACTTTATTAGAGATGCTATTTTCTACACTGGCCATCTAAAGTGTCTTGTCTACTTGGACAGCATCATATTCTCTGTCTCAACCAGAACATAGTCATGTGTGAGTTTATGAAGCATGAGTGTGTGACTCAGGCCTGGTAGTAAAAGCCCAGAATGCTAATGGTTGGGAGGCTAAGGTAGAAAGATCCTATGTTCAAGATCTGCTTGGTCTCCAATGTGAATTCAAGGCCATCTGGGCTACCTGGTTAGATAGACAGACAGACAGACAGATAGATAGATAGATAGATAGACAGACAGACAGACAGATGATAGATATAAAAATAAAAAATTAAAAAGACAGTAACTAAAATAAAGAATTGGGGTATGCCTCAGTTCTAACGCGCTTACTTTGCATAGTAAGCTCTAGTCCCTATGTTCAGGCTCTAGAATCAAAAAAAAAAAAAAATAAGAAAAGAAAAACAAAAGAAATGCGTGTTATATGTGATTGATTGATCTCTTGGTCCCTATTTCCTTCCCTTCTTCACTTCCAGTGTGTTATTGTTGTTTGAGACAGCATCTAGTACCCAGGTTGAACCCTAACTTACTATGTAGCTGAGGATAGCCTTGAACTTCCGATCCTTTGATCTCCATCCCCAGTTCTGGGATCCCTGCTGGGTATGTCACCAGGCCATGGTGTTTATTTTTCAATTGACAAATGTCTATGCCATCATCCTCTCACTTATTCTTAGGTTCAGATATTAATTAGACTATAAAAATTAGAATACCTAAAGCCTGAAGGTACTTGAACTCTATTCTGTACTTCTTGATTGTATTTGAGAAAGACATTTGCCGCTAGTCCAGCAAATGCTAAAGTGTGAAAGTTGAAAGCATGTTTTCTGTGTAGATAACAAAACCTTGGGTAATCCGCCAATGTAAGGGAACAGCAGTAGCAACTTTAATAGAACTTCTCACCTCTGCAAGTGAGAACATAGAAAATGTAGGATGAATAACTGAGGAAACCAAACATATAAGCCTCTATGTTTACCACACTTTCTCCTTGCCTGATCAGGTGTATGCACCGAAGCCTTACTGTCGTAGCCTTCAGGCAGAGGCACGTGTGTCTCTCGGTACTTATCATTTTAAATGGTTTACTTGGCAACCACTCAACTCAGCCACAAGTAGGAAAAATAGGTCTGTAAGATTACCTGGCCAGCCTTCTCCAGAGCCTGCTTGTCTTGAGATGCGAATCCTGTCAGCATTTTTGTTTGGAGGGCTCCCGAAAAAGCCAAGAAGGGGAAGAAGCACAGCACAAGCAGACTGAGCTTCCAGCTGAAGATGAAGGCAATGAGTATGGCCGTTGCAATGTTGGTGAAGGAGTTGACCATCGTCCCAACTTGAGAGCCAGCAGCCTGCAAATCAAAGGCAACCAGGTCGTCTCAGACATTGTCTCTTTCACTAGACACTGTTATGTGAAAAGCTATTTTATATCAAAAGGTAAATTCTTTTTATTGTGATAAATATATATGAAGATATTTAGTTTTTGAGACATTCATACATGCATAATGCAGAGACATGAAGATGAAACGAGCAAACAACTCTCCAACAAAAACAAACGAAAACCCTCACAGTGGTGTGTGGCCATCACATCCACACTCAGTCTTTCCATCCTCTCCTCTTTACCTATCGAGTGACCACTTCACCTTCCTCCCCTGAGCCACTGTTAATTGTGATTCTACTCTCTGTATGAATTGTCTGTTTTTAGGTACCTCTTCTAATGGGGTTATATAATATTTATCCAAAACTCATCTACATTGTGGTACATATTACAATTTCATTCCCATTGAAAATATAAACATTCAGTTGCATGTACAGACAACATTTTGTTTATCTATTCATCCACTAAATAATAATTTTGAAAAATTATCACCAAAAATTCTGAAAGTGAGGCACCAACAAGTTATATTAGAATGTAATTGGAAATTTACTAACAGACTACACCAAAGAGAAGAAAGAATACCAAAGATTGAGCAAAGGTTCCCTTAAAATATCATTGTTCAAACAAAAATAAGAAAAGAAAAGAAATGGAGAGAGACTACAAGATCTTTGGGATGCCATTCAAAGATCAAATGTCAAGCTGGGTGGTGGTGGCACACACCTTTAATCCCAGCACTTCGGAGGCAGAGGCAGACAGATCTCTGTGAGTTTGAGGCCAGTATGGTCTACAGAGTAAGTTCCAGGACAGGCTCCAAAGCTACACAGAATATACAGAGAAGCCCTATTGTGGAAAAAAAAATTAATGTCTGCATTATTGATTGATATGAAATTTTTTTAAAAAAGGTTAAAGATATAAAAATGTATTCAATAAAACAAAAACAAAAAACTTCCTTAACCTTGGGGAAGGCATGAGCATCCCACAGTAGAATGCCTATAGAGGTCCAGAGAAACACAACCAGAAAAGAGTCTCACCCCAACATAGACTGGCAGAAAAAAAAAGTCAGGACAAGATAGAATTTTAAACTCTCCAAAAGGAAATCACCAGATCCTAGTTAAAGACAATGATATTAGACTCACAGCAGAAACTCTATAGGCTACAAGGGCGTGGGATGGCGTATTTTCAGTCCTGGAAGAAGGTTGCTGCCAATAGGGATTACCACACCCAAGAAGGCAATCATGGGCAAAATAAAGACCTTCTCCTTTAGTCAAGAACTAAGGGTATTCTGGGATGGCAAGATGGCTCAGCTGGTAAAAGTGCTTGCTGCCATGCTTGTCAATTTGAGTTCAATCCCCAGGACTAACATGGTGGAAGGGAGAGAACCAATTCCTGAAAGTTGTTCTTTGACTCCCACATATGCATACACAGATGCATAAACACATGCATAAATAAAGAAAAATATTTGTGAATAAAAGGAAAAAAACCAACAACAAAGGGACTTTATGGATACCAGACCAGTTAAACAAAAGATGCTTAATGGAGTTTTATATCCAGAAGTGGAGGAAAGAAAATTAGCAAGATGGCATGGAAAAGTATAAGTCCTGTTTGAACAAAAGTATCTCTTTAATCTCAGCATTTGGGAGGCAGAGACAAGCAGATTTCTATGTGTTCAAGACCAGCCTGGTCTACATGGTGAGTTCTAAGACAACCAGAACTACATATTGAAAACACACACACACACACACACACACACACGAAAGAATGAAAAGATCTATTATGGAAACAACTATTCAGGAAATAATTATGGAAAACAGCTGGAAGTTCCTTTAAAAAAAAAAAACTAAAAATGGCAGTCTCATAAGATCCAGTCATCTCACCCTTGGATATCTATGTCTATTGTAGAGTTATTCACAAGAGTTAAAATGTGGGATTAGATTACTCATCAGTAGACTTCCAGATAAATAAAATATGGTATGTAATTGAAATAGAATATCATTCACACATAAAGAAGAACATAATCCTGTCATCTGCATCAAAGCGGATGGAGCTAGAGCGTAAGTGAAATAAGTCACATGTACTTGCATGTTCTTTCTCATATGTGGAAGCTAAGGTGTATCTGTGTGTATGTGTGTGTGTGTGTGTATGCACGCATGCATGGGTGTGTGAGTGTCACACACACAATTTGCATTGCAAAGGAGTGGGGAAACCGTTGAGGGTTGTGGGTCATGGGAGATGAAAGGTGGAGGGTCATAATCAATGCAGGACACAAGCCTAAGAATCCCACCAATTTGTACAGTTAATTTGAGTTCAAAATAATAAAGGTGATAATTCATTAAAATTATGTACTACATTGCTTTAAAATTCCCTTGTAGAAGAATATGTAACAATGAAAATATGCTCCCATTACAATTTTTTGGAGGGGAATAAAGGCAGAAATGACCTATCTAGAGTGCTTCTAAGTCTATGGAAAACATGTCTGTATATTAAAGAAAAGAGAATCAAAGTGATTTGTTTCTAGGGACCTTCCTTTAACATAATCCCAAGGTTGATGAAACACGTAACATTTTGTATTTTGGTTGAACTGGCTAGGAGTTGAGGCATACCACATACAACACTCCTAATACGAAGAGGGTTGTTTCTCTTTCTTTTCTTTTCTTTCTTTTCCTTTCCTTTCCTTTCCTTTCCTTTCCTTTCCTTTTCTTTTCTTTTTTCCCCAAGCTTCACCAATCATGCTTGCTTTCTTCTCACTTAGAAAGTTGGTAGAGATTTGGGAGGTAAATTTGGCTCTCATCACTTTAGTCCCAACCCCTGGCTTTGTCAAGAACCAGGCTGATCACCCCCAGGTGTGTTATATCTCTTAACAAGGTTGTGGGATCTAGAAACTATAGCTTTGTCTCCGTGGGTCCCTGGGTCAGAAATATCGTTCTTTGAAGTCTTTGAGAGAGTCTCGACAGCAACCACCTCTTCTTTCCCCCACTTCCCAAGGGGGATTGTTCACAGCCTGTTCAGGACATCACTCTGGATAGCAGGTGAAGACATTGCTGAGTACCTGTTCCTCCCTCTTCCACCTCTAGGGGGCGCACTTGAGTCTGGTGAAAGTCAAGCCTCGGGTCTTAGAAACATCTGAGAAAACATCTGTTGCTAGACTCAGAAGATGAAATCCCAAATCCTAGCATACCGATGTGTGTCACAACACTGGTTCTAGGCACTGCCTACAGGACACTGTACAGTAGCTGCTGTCGCACGTCTCTGGCTCATCCCAGCCCTGCCAGGTTCATCCCAGGGGAAACATGGGTAATTCTCAGAACATTCTTTGGAAATAACATCTCTGTAGTGCATACAGCCTTATTGTTCTACAGCTGAATGTGTTTCCCTAAAATTCATGTTGAAATCTAATTCCCACTGGAGGGTGTTACTGTCGGAACCTTTGGGCACGATAGGATTGAAAAATCTGTCTTCCCATACAGGTTCAACAAAACAAGAATAAGAGAAAGTGATGACAGAATTCCAGCCCCTCTAACCTTCTACCACAGGAAGATGGAGCAAGAAGATGCCATCTTCAAATGAGAGAGAATATACCCTTATCAAATGTAACCTGCCCTGCCTTGGTCTTAAACTTCCCAACCTACAGAACTATGATGAAAACGTGTCTATAATTTGCAAATTGCCTCATCTAAGATATTTTTTTATAACATCCAAAATGGACAGACACTCCCAAGACTTACCCCTTGAACTTGGGAGGCATCCGTAGCAAGCCTAGTTGTCAGTACTCCAGGGTTATTTCTGAGGTCATCAAACCAGCCAATGTCTTGTCCTAACATTGCTTTGAAACCAAATTTACGCAGCCTCTTTGTAAGGAGCTCCCCAGATTTGGCAAAAGTGTAACCCTAAAACATAAATAAAGAGTCTTTGATGAGATTTTTATATGAGGGAAAAAAGGGGGGAGAAGTAGGGAAATCCCTTGATGAAAAATAAAATTACCTGCAGAAACTGTGTGAAAATGGATACACAGCCCAGGACGACAAAAAACAGGCACATGTTGTAAATCTCTGACCTTTGTTCTTCTTTATCAGTGACTGAGAAAATCTTTGGAAGATAATAGGTAGGGAAGAAAGTTTGTTATTATAAACAATAACATAATAAATACGTTTTGTATGTTCAAGTAAGTCTTCATATTTGTCCAATCCCGTAGACCGTCCAGCAAGAGTGAACTTCACTCTCAGTCTGTACTAGAGATGAGAGGGTCTTGTCATGGTGCACAGCACAGCTGTACCGAATGGCCACTGTGGCCTAGGAGGAGGGTGACAGAAGAAGGCAAGGGGTATAAGGGAAATCTCTGGAACGTCCTCTTCATTTTGCTGCGAAACTTTTAAAATATGGCTTCACTTTGAACACACTAGTTTTTAAACCAAAGTTAGTAATAAACATTATGGGTGTCTTATTTTTGATCCCCTGTGTGACAGGGCTCCTGAAAAATTTAAACCAATGGCAGCAATTACAGAAGTCCTCCCCAGCCCCCCGCTGTGCTGATTTAAGCACTGCCAGTTTTTTTCCCTGATATTGATGAAAAAAAAGAAAAGGAAAGATAGCCAGATAAGAGTATTCTTTAAGAAATAAGGGAGAAAAAGAGGAAAGAAGGGAAAGAGGAGGAAAAGAAGAAAAGGGAAACAGAAGGACATTATTGAGAATTTGAGAGTGTCAGTCTGTGGGGAAATATGGTTATTCTTTCACCGATTATTTTTCATGAATAATGAACATAAGAAAGATGATTTTTAGACCCCGGTATCCTTTATTTTACTGCTCTTACACATCTAAACTAGTTTATAAGTATAAAAATATATGTTATACATAAGTATAATATTATACTGTATTATTATATAATTACACATTGTATACTTATATAATTATATACCTATATATAATTATTATTTAATTATATGCACAAGTATAGAATATATATAAAGCAGCCAGCTGTTACACAACTGACTGTTAGCCTAGGAAAGGAAAGAAAGTGAAATCTGAGCCTGATATTGTTGTCCTACAGGAAACCGGAACTATTCTCTCCACAAAGGCCAAGGAAATTGTGACTAGCGTCTTTTTTGTTTATTTTTCAAGACAAGGTTTCTCTGTGTAACCCTATCTGTCCTGGAACTAGCTCTTGTAGACCAGGCTGGCCTTGAATTCACAGAGATTCGCCTGCCTCTGCCTGAGTACTGGGATTAAAGGTGTGCACCACCCCCGCCCAGAGTGATAGGGTCTTTAAGGTCTATTTTGATCAGTAAATGATATTCTTAAATCTTTGATGAATTTGCTGATAGTTACTTAAACACCAAGCTGAGAACTAAGCTGTTGCCAGAACTAAACAGTGTCTTGTGGTGGGAAAGTTCTCGGGAAGAAGCATTTTAGTCACAGCAAATCTTTGCAATTCAGACTAAAAGAAGTAAATGGGAGACGCCAGGAAAAGTGTGGACTGGAGAACATATAAGTCCTTATTCTCTCTCTCTCTCTCTCTCTCTCTCTCTCTCTCTCTCTCTCTCTCTCTCTCTTCTCATCCTCCTACTCCTTTCCCTCTCCCCTTTCTCTCTCCAGGCTCTCTCACTGACCTGGAACTAATCAATTCAGACAGTGAGTCCCAGAGAGGATCCTCTGGCCTCCCCACTGCTGGGATTACATGTTTGTTACCATGTCTAGCTTTCTGTGTGGATTCTGGGAATTGAACTCAGGTCCTCATGTTTGCAGGGCAAGTTGTTTATTGACTCCAGTCCAACAGTTCTGAAATAGTGTGAGTACCTAGAACAATGCCAGTTCTCTCGAAGGAAACAATTTCTCCAGCACACGTTTACTGAGTACTTACTGTGGACCACACAAATCTTCTCAAAAACAGTATGTACAAAATCTTTTCTGCGAAGCAAAAATAATCTGCTTCCCTTTTGTGTTTGTGTGTCTGGTCTCTGACTCAAGTGATACAGAGAAACAGAAAATACAGGTTTCAGGACAATACTGCATTAATGGATTGATACCAGGACCAGATGTACTGAAAACAGGAAGCAAACCCATCTCCCTTTGTCCATCATCAAAGCAAGGTTCCCAAGTCTGACGCATTCTCCTTTTATTTTGCGTCAACACGCGTCTTATTTTAAAACCTATAGTGCTTTGGCAGTAATGGTTCAGTAGAGGTCATTATTTCGACCTGGTGTTTGTGTGCTCAAAGAGTTGGATTTCTGTTTGTTTGCTTTGTTTTAATCCCAGGTTTTACAGAGCAGCTAAGGCAACTATAATGACATTTTAAAAAATATATTGTAAATGAGAAAAGGTAAAAAAAAATGGGGAAAAAAGGAATGCTGTTTCAGGATTGAACACAAACTACAAAGGAGAGAGAGAGAGAGAGAGAGAGAGAGAGAGAGAGAGAGAGAGAGAGAGAGATTACTAGATCTAGGACAGTTGATAGGTTCTGCAGCCTTTACTTCTAGAAAACGGGTTCTAAGACACCACATTTGTTCCTGCCAGACTTGTGTAACTAACCAGTTCAAAGAATTTACAATTTGAGTTATTTTTTTAAAAAAAAATAGCTATACAGATATTCTTGGAACCTCAAACTGCTATGTGCCAATGACTTCTCTCCACGAAAATCACATACTGTCCCTGTGGATTACAGATGAACCTACTTAACTCATAGACAGCTAGGGCCACCAAGATCAAGACATCGGCCTGGGTCCATTCATCTGGGAGTTGTTCATAAATAAGGAAAAGTCCCAGTTACCAGCTTCAGGTACAGTGACTTTCTCCTGGGTGTGCCTTGGTTTATGCTGTTGTCTGTATTTTCAGGGTTCAGACAGAGTAGCTGTGTTAAATTCCACATGACTGTTTAGCTTGGTATTAAGCCTCCCATCTTGCCCATAGTCATTCTGCCACCAAATCCTGTTCCGTGGGTTCTTTGTACATTCTTAGTTTTGAAATGCAGCTTGACAGGGCTATGCACCACTAGAACCCTCTGTCTTTAGACTGGCTGTGGTTCAGAAACACATCTTTCTATTTTTGTCATGGCGACATTTGTTTAAGGAGAAAAGGAGTCATTAACTTCTTTCTATGTGTCAGATGTCAAAAGCATGGCTTACCCAATCTTAAATTAGAATTTCTTTAGATCCTAATTTAATTTAGGTTTCTCACAGCAACCCAGGAGGTAGGCTTCTTGTTTCATATTAATGAAGTACACACGAATAACACAGAGACTGTGTTATCCAGGACTGGCTGATTCTTGTGTCTATGTGTTACCAGCGTACTACACCCGGCTTGCAGTGGCTTCAACACTTGGCACAGCTTCCATTCCAGACCCAGGGAAAGTGAAACACATATTATAGTTTAGCTGTCTATGGAGGCCTTAGGTAGGTTAGCAACAGGTTTCTATTTGTGCACAATCATTTAATGGATCCACGTCTCTCGGGGTGGTCTAATAAGCCATGGATATGATGTTCTTGAAGTATGTCGAGATAAAAACAGGCGGACTAGAAACAGACTCAAGACCTCTGAGTGTAATGGGGAGTGTGTAGTAATTGTGCTAGGACGAGTTAGAAATTATCTACAGCAGAGAGGAGGGTGTGGTTGGTTCAACCTCGCTCTCTTAGTGAATGTTAACCCCAGCTCTGCCCCCAGGAACATGAATAACAAGCCAGCCCTGGGTCCAACAACTAGATCCCGCTTTTCTAGTTGTAGAACCTTTCCTTCAAAGTCTGATTGCCCAGTCTAAAGTCATCCCAGGACTTCCGGTGCTGACTGGAAGAATCATGGGAAATGAAGTCTTTATCAGCGTTAGAGGGAGCACTCAAGGCGGGTAGCACTCAACTGGCTGAATCGTTTCTTTTCCTGATTTGACGAATTCACAGTTACTAGAGCTAGAACAGGTCTTCAAGGCCATCTTTGTCAATCTCCATTTTGTAATGAAACTGAGCCCCAGAGAAGCTGGATGTGACTTCGGGCTGCCGAGGACATGGTCACAGTAGGTAGCAGAGCCAATTTTAGGAGAAAGGTCTCTTGGAACTCAAGAATCTCTCTAGTCGCTAAAATGGTCTGAGTGAAATTGAATGGCTATCTCCTTGATCCCACTTTTGTTAAGGTTTGCACCTTAAGCAGCCGGGACACAGTGCTGTCGGCATAGACTCAAAGGACCCCGCTTCCTGTTGTGGGAACACTTGTGCATCCGTGCCCGCCGCAGCTCGGAAATAGAATCAGCCTAGATGTCTACGGACTGACGCCTGGAAAATGGAGACGCGGTCTGCGGACACAATGGGCTTTTGTTCAGTTACGTCACCAACCCCCGCCTACCCCACACACATGAAGCTCAGAGAACATCAGAGAAGAGGTAACAGAAAGAAGCTAGGAGCTGGAGGATCCGCAGGGGTGCTGCGAACAGCGGTCTCCGGAAGGGACGCTGCCTTGGTGGTCATGGACTCACAGCAGCTCTGTTGACCTGAGCAGATCAAGCTTGCCAACATTCCAGCATGGACTAGGGAGAGGTTCCTGAACTCTAACTTCTAGTTGGTGAACTATTGGAGTTAATGGCGGCTGGGACGTAGGGGGTCATTTCTCTTGGTGTCACAGCTTCTGGTAAAAGTAAACAGCCCCTCCCCACTCCTGCTCTTGCAAGCAACCCTGATTAAATTCAGTGGATCTTTTAACAAACCATGGAGGGAGGAGGGGTACTGTTGTGAAGGAGTCCGAAGTACATGGGGGAAGGGGATGGAGAGGACATGACCAAAGTATACTATGGTGTGTATGAAATTCTCAAAAAAATATTCAGATAACAACAAATTGTCTAAATATTTTTAGAAAGAGAAAAATCAGTAAAGAAGTTAATATTCTGACTTTTCTTTATACAAGCCAACATCAAGCTGTCGGATTCTGGATTTCAGACTGATGCACACTTTCTACTAACATACGCTCCTCTCGCTCAGTGAGGTCCACCCAGAGCCGCTCCCTTCTGGAATGGTAGCCGGAGAGGCTAGGCAAGGCCTCCTCTTGTCCTCTGGCCCAGGCCAAAGCCAGCAACAGT
The DNA here is from genome assembly GCF_982192425.1 of Myodes glareolus. Lineage (NCBI taxonomy): Eukaryota > Metazoa > Chordata > Mammalia > Rodentia > Cricetidae > Myodes > Myodes glareolus. The sequence continues at coordinate 50,351,720 of NC_142046.1, forward strand.
GGCCAGTAACAAGCCAGGGGTAAATATTGGTTGGATGGTGTGTGTTCTTTATTTTCCTTTCTGTTTAATGATTGCCTTCCTCATTGCCTGGAAATTCCAATCATAAATTTCTCAAGTTGCTAGCATGATGCCTAAGGGAGACCATCCACAAATGCTTCTTGAGTGAATAAAAGAACATGTGCTTATATTTGGATACTCTACCTACCATTAAATTAAGAAATATACATCAATTATTTTAAAAAAAATTTCAGCCTGAAAGATTGTGGCACCATGTAGCCAGAAACTCAATTAACTCCAGCTGTGCTTCCAACTGCCTGACTTCCTGAAAGTAATGTGATCGAAAATGGCCAGGGACATTTCTGCCCAGACGATTCTGTTAGTGGATTATTGAGGTCTTTTTATACACGTCACACCCATTTATTTTTTTGTGGTCCTAATTTCTGTCAGAGAGGGATGTAGAAAAGGGAACAAAAATGAGAGTTTTTCAAAGTATTACTCTGACAACGCGGTGTGCCGGCAAGTCCTTGAGAAAGCTGACAGTGTTCTTAAGGGTGTGGTTTTCCTTTTTTGAACTCTCTGTCTCTCCCTCTGTGTGTGTGCATGTGTGTGTGTGTGTGTGTGTGTGTGAGAGAGAGAGAGAGAGAGAGAGAGAGAGAGAACTAGAAAATATGTCAGCCTTTTAATGAGTAATTTTGTGGTACCAAGGAGTAAACAGAGCCTGGCTCTACATCACCCTGGCTGGATGTGAACCCCAATTCCACCATGTGCTCCATCCCCTAAATTCTCTGAGCTTCAGTTTGCTTCTCCTCTATAAAATAGCAATAAGAAGCATCAGGGCATCCAGTGGTTATTAGGAAACACGATGAACACAAAGCGTTTGGATGATGCCTAATAAGAGTTCGTCACTGTTGCTATAGCAATAGTCAAATGGAGAACAGCAAAACTCCAAGGAAGTGAAAATTTAAAATAAGCTTATTCTTTCTCCCTGCTGTAGCTTTACTTCTTTGTTGGCCTCCCCTCCCCCACTTCCTCCCACGTTCCCCATTTTAATGCAATCAGTCGCAGAGCAGAGACTCGCATAGGACACACTGTGACTTGATCTTTAAGTCAAGCTTTGAACCTCATTGGGCAGCAAGATTAAAAACTGCCCGAGAATCCCATTGTATTCTTATTCAACAAACACGTTTTTCATACAGGAAAGCTGCCCACTTTCAAGTCTCAATCTGTAGCTATATTTATTTATTTTCTCATAGGTTTAATGGCTGAGAGCCCTTGCTGGCCCAAACCAAATGAGAATGTCACCTTCAGATCTTCCGTATGGTGGCAACTATAAATATTTATTTATTTATTTACTTATTTATTTATTTATTTATTTATATTTTTCCGAGATAGTGTCACCTATCACAAAGATTTCTTTGTGTCGCCTTGGCTGTCCTGGAACTAGCTCTGTAAACCAGGCTGGCCTCAAACTCACAGAGATCCACCTGCCTCTGCCTCCTGTGTGCTGGGATTAAAAGTATGTGCTACCACCACCCAGCGAGACTATGAACTTTTCATCCTTTAGAGCTGGGGATGGGCAGGAGAGCTAGCAAAAAATAAAAAAATAAAAGAGCTAAGTGTGTTAAAGCAAAGAGGTATTGGGTCAGATACGGCATTAGCCAGTGATTTGAAAACAGAAGATCTGAAGAGAATCAAGTGAGCCCAGGGGCTTGCTTACCCCAAGGATCTGGCTGAATATAAGGCAGTAGATGGGTGTGACCGCCCCGTTCACAGACGCGCTCAGGGCTCCCACCAGCATGTAGTGCCATTCTGGAGCATTGAATTTCAGAATCCTTCTCACTGGGGCAGGTTCAACTTCTTCGTCCTTGTCCTTAGGGAAAGAGAGGGTTACATCAGCTACCCAAACACATTCATACCCTTTGGCGCCCACAGGGTTAAGAGTAGCAGGCTGACTCACTATGAGTGACTCCAGAGACCCGTGAGATGTGGTGACTTGCCCCTGGTGTTGGTTGGGACTGTGGCCTGGCTGGGGTGGGGCAGGTCACTAGGTAGTGCGTTGCTAGCGCTCGCAATCGCACGCCAGCTAACTCTCAAGCGGGAAGGAGTGTGTTGTATCTCTGAAAGCAACTCCTCATTTTGAAAACAACTTTGCTAAGTGTGCTTTACACGTTAAGAACTTTGGGAAGCTTTGAGTTTATTTCCCACGCATATCAAGCAGGGTTCTTTAAGCTAGTAGCTGGGCCGTAGCTCTGGTACAGAACAGCGTATCTGAGTCAAGATGCGTTTGGTCCACAGCGACCATGCACTCGCGTTCATGACGTTTTCCTTAACGAGCGCACACAAGGCAGCACTCCTGGGGCTGGGCTTCTGAAATGCACATCTCCCTCCCCCCCCCCGCCCCCGAGAGAATATTAATCAGGATTTCCCCACTCTAGTCCTTTCCAGTTGGTATTAGAATATCACAGCTAGTAACTTGCATCCTCGTGTGGGCAAGAATTACGTATAGAACCTTGTTTTATTTTTATCTTTTTGTTTGCTTATTCAACGATTTGTTGACCTGAAGATCTACTCCGAGAAAGGATTCTAGGTGACTCACACAGCTTTCTATTGATTATTAAACTTTTTCTGTTAAAATATAGTAAAAATATCTACACAAAATTGGCTACAAAAATAATTCCACAAAATAATTAGTGAATGTCCTTCTTTGCTAGTGTAAGTTAATATAGCTAAATATCGGGAACAGAAAATGGTACAAAGCTTCGGGAAAATTCCCCTTTTCTTCAAAGCCAAGGGCCACGTGACCAGTTCAGCTTAAATGAAGGGCTGAAGCGACGGCCGTTTCATTACCGCTGCAGCTGGAGCTGGTAATGAATTTGTCATCGTCTCCCTGTTGAGTTCTCTCTTGGCTGCCTTCAACATTCGCTCCTTGTCCCTGCTGCTCGCTCCTGCAGCAGATCCTCCTGCTTGGCTGTCTCATCTCACTCAGGCCATCAGTGCAGCCGAGAAGGGTGCCTGAGAAAGGACCCCTGCAGCAGCCAGAGGAAGAGTGGAGTTCTTGGGAGAACCCTGTCTGGTCACCCACAGAATGTACAGCCAAGCACTCAACTCTCTGGGCCTTGAATATCTCATTAAAATGAGGGAGTCGGATATATCATATTTCTGCCCAAGACAATAATTAACCTTTGTCCAGACAGCTTTTTAAGGATATTTGACTGGCCAACTACCTTGGAAGACAGAGCTATTCCCTTTACCCCAAGCATTCAGTGCATCTGCCCACTAGAGAGAAGACATGCTCCCAAGCCCGTAAGTTCTCTCCTCTAAAAATTTACTTTAAGGTGGTATCGCCTGGACCCCTTTGCGTCTCCTTTTGGGAACTAGGAGTTGATCTGGGGAGCCAGTGCAGAAATGCCAAGCTGCAGAGACTTTATTGCTCTGAGTAGTTCCGTATTCACTCTGACTGTAGTGGATCCTGCCTGCACCCTTGGGATCATGTCGGACTAACTGGATGACTTTCAATATAGCAAAAGTGACCTTTTCAGGTTTTGATAGTCCAGATCTGGATGCTTGCAGACTCGTAAATGTCATGTTAACATTCTCTGAATTCTACCTGTTCCCTAATGACAGGGTGGTTACGCCATTTCCAGCCTAAGAAAATGGAACTGTTCCTGGTTTTCTTGCAGCAAAGTATCCCAAGTCTTAAGCAATGAGATATTTGACGACAAAATAAAATATTTTTGCCCTGTAGTTTTTATTTCAACATAAACTAGCAAACCAAACTAGTTAACTTGAATAATTTTTGTTACTTGCTACAAAAAAAATTAATCTTAAAAAAAGTTATATCTCCAGGGTGCCACCTTTAAACCCCTTTAAGCCCAGTACTGGGGATGCAGAGGGAAGTGGATCTCTGTAAGTTCAAGACCATCTGGTCTATACACACACACACACACACACACACACAGAGAGAGAGAGAGAGAGAGAGAGAGAGAGAGAGAGAGAGAAATCCAGGAAAGCCAGGACTACACAGAGAAACCCTGTCTCAAAAGAGCAAAACAAAATAAAAAATAACCCCTCCAAAAAAAGAAAAGAAAAAGAAAGTTATATCCTACTATACTAAAGCAATGTGAGCAGTAGAGAAACTGGAAAGCCAGTCCCCAGACAATGGCTTACTTTATTGAATTTTATTTGTTATGTCTAAATGAACAACAGAAGAATAAAAAGTAATATAAAATCTTTTATACTTTATAAATAATAGCTGAAGTCTTTCCAGAAGATACAGTGGTCTCCTACCTGCTGTATAGATAGTTCCATGCTCAACGGGATTTTCCTAGTTTTCTTTCTTAGCTTTCTTGTGTGGACCACAGTAAAATAAAACTTCCTACTGGAATATAATGTCCTTCTTTCTATACTTATTTACACTGATTTCTGTATTCTAACAATAGGAGTCTCCTACCTGAATAATGACTGTCAGATTTAATGCTAAAATGGTGGCCAAAATTTTTGAGACAAGGTTTCTCTGTAGCTTTGGTGCTTGTCCTGGAACTAGCTCTTGTAGACCAGGCTGGCCTCGAACTCACAGAGATCCACCTGTCTCTGCCTCCCAAGTGCTGGGATTAAAGGCGTGGGCCACCACCACCCAGCAGCACAGACAGCCATTTTTATGAGTCCTGTCTCTGTCCTATGTTTTAAGCTAGGACTAAACCCAGTAAGTCAGCAATGATGAAGCTATAAGCATCTAATAAACTCATCCTGACTTCATTCATATATATTTCACTTTTCTCATGTATGTATGTATGTATGCATGCATGTCAATTTTACTGAAAAAGATTCATAAATATTAGAGACTGGAAAAACCTCTGATCTGTAGACGTTCCCTAATCCTAAATTTAACCTGATCAGGATATCTACCATCTGATACCATTTATGGGAGCTAAAGATACTGCTTGGAAAAGGAGACCCAGCTTAGCTCAGTCACTAGCTGACTCTTTGGATGAGTTACCCACTTTGGCTTTATGTCAACTTAAACCTTAGCCCTTCTCCGTGTTCTGTAAATACCCCGAGAAACCACAAGGTGGAGGTAATTGCTTTGTGGACGTGGAACCTTTAGCAATACATCAGACCGTTTTCCACTTCACAGAAGGTGAAGCCCGCCTTCTCTAGCAGAATGGGGAAGAACAAGCATCCTGCTTGGCCTTGTAGACTTTAGTTAAGAGTTACAATACTTTGAAATATTAAAACAAAGCCACATCTTCTCATACAGCGACTCTTTAGGATTAAAAATTGATTAGTTAAAAAACAAATAAATGGAAATTCCATTGGTTAAATTATGTTATAGTCTTTGCTTCAAGTCGAAGGACTCTGATACAATTACTCTATACACAAGAAGTATCAGGGAGACAACAGATCATTTCCTTTTGGAGTTTGAACATCATAATATTAGCTTCTCAACATCTTTTTCCCTGTATTTGTTTTCATCTCCTTGACAAGAGAAAACATCAAATATCATCTTTTCAAAGTTGTACTAGCACCATCCAAATGATTTCAGTTGTTTTACTCCTAGCGCCATGAACATAAATGAAATAATTAATTCTGGCACCAAAAGAGGAGCTTCACCTTTACGGTCAGAAATTACCATTACACATGTGGGCTCCCTCGCCGTGACTCATCCTGCCAACCCCTGAGAAAGAAGTTTCTATGGAATTTATTCAACATTGAAATCTCCATTCAATGTTAGTAGGTGTTGTGGGAGTAACTTCCGCTGCCTCAACCAATAGTCGCTGAAATACGAGCCCACAGTGCAGCGGGGAGCGACTTCCGCTCCGTCAGCCAATAGCTGCTGAAATACCAGCCCACTGGGGCGTGGTATATTTCTCTTTTAAAAAGAGAAGCATATCCAGAATAGGCTCTCTTGGTTCCGGCTCTTGGTTCCTTGGTTTCTTGGTTTTCTTGGTTTTCTTGGTTCTTGGTTTCTTGGTTCGGTGCTTGCTCCTGGCTCCTGCTCCCGGCTCCTGCGACTAGGCTCCCTTCCTGACGGTTTATGGTGTATGTAAGTTTTACCCCCCAAAATAAATAACCCCTTAAAACATAACTGGTGTGGGATTGATTTGCCGATAAGTAGAGCAAGGCAGGAGAGAACCTGAATAACCCATCTTTCATAAGATCTTAAAGGGTATCATTCAAAAAAAGTTGTCCCACATTTCTCCTCTGTGAGCCAGTGTTTGTAATAATGTCTTAATAGGTTCACAAGCTGGGATTTTATTGAGGGCATTTTGAGATTACATCATGCATAATGGGTGTAATTATAATTAAAATATTCCCTGGCTTATTTGATTTGATACATAGAAAAGTTTGGGCTTCATTTTTGTCATAGAAACTCAGTTTTTCATTCCAATCAAAAACAAAAACAAAAAACAAATAAACAAACGAAAACCTTGCTACAAGGCTCTGGGTACAGTGCCTGTAGAGATTCCACACAGATGCAACGGGTCAGGAGGTCTAAGGTCTAAGATTTAGTGAGAGAAAAGAGAATGGCTTCAAAAAGGAAGAGTTCCATGATGAGGTTCTAATGAAGGGCATATAGGGGACCAAGAGTGAGTATGCACAAGGTGGGAAAGACTTGGGACTTAGCACATGGTCCCTTATAAGCAGGACAATGTCTGCAACAGCACAATACTTACATTCTCATGAGCGTGCCTTTGTATTTAACAATTTGTGACAATTTGTATTAGGTCTAGTTTTATCAAATACCTTCACCAATTAAGAGAAAATTTTAAATTTTAAGAAATAAAATGATTCGAGGTATTATTTAAAACTTTAAAAAGCTACCTCCATAAAAACAAATAATTTGCTATAAATGGTTAAGAAACATATTTTCTGTGTTTTTTATAATTATTCATCTAAAAATTGGCAGCAATCCCTTAACCATTCAGTCTAACTTAATATATGTTCTTCAAAGAAATTAGTGAATCTCTGTTCTTTGCGTGGTGTGTGTGTGTGTGTGTGTGTGTGTAAAATACTGAGTTTTGACTAGGTCCTGATAACCTCCTATTTGATCTGACTTAGTGAGTCATTACTTTACACCCAGGAAGCACATTTACTTAAAGATAGATTGGGCACCTGGGAAAGACTCCTCCTACGCCCCAATCCCCTCCCCAGACAATGGGTGTCTGACCTTGCTGTCTTCATAAGTAGATTTATGATCAGCAACAGCCAACGGAGGGTCGTGGGTCAGATGAGAAAGTTGAGACTTGGAACGTTGCCGGATGGAAGCTCTGGGAAAAAAAAAAAAAAAAACCAAAAACCAAAATAAAACCCAAACCAAAAAAACGGTAAGACAAGATAGGCTATAGATGGCAAACAGGTTGTAACTGGACTCAACTGGTGTTCCAGTTTACATCACACATCGCACCAACAGGCCAAAGAGCTTCCAAGTTAGGTTTGAAGTGTATTTCGACTGCCCATGGAAAGGAATCAACAAAAACTTATTGAAATATAACTTAGCTTAGTGCATTTGTTCATTCACCTGCAATCCACTGGGTCCCTACAGCGTGGAAAAATCCAAGGGAACACAAAGACTAGCCAAACCACAGACATCGTTCTCAAGGAGTTTAAGTCCCAGAGAATAACGCACGCAATCAAGGCTCACGGAAGGAAAGAATCGGTGGGCGCTGTGCAGAAATTTTGGGTAGTTAAATTTGTGTTTTGAAGACTTAATTTGAAGTAATACAGTGTAAGAAGAGAGATGATCGAGGAGAGGGGACCATGCCTCTTGTTCCGACTCTAGATGGAATAATTTACATGTCCTCTATTATTTGTATTCAGGGGAAACTAGACTAAAACAAATGCCAAGATGGTACCAGCCACTATCTGCTTATCCAGGCTTCCCAAGAAATCGGTAACATGCCAGCTTCATTACGCTAATCTCTTCCCACCCTGTGTGAATGGCCTCCCTCTTAGTCACCCAGGTTCAACACTATCTCCTCTTCTTTAATCCTGCACATTCAAACTCTGGCCAAGCCTCATTATGACCAAGCAGAAAATCACTCCCGAAACCTGATTCACTGTCCCCAACCTAATCTCTGGAATGTTGAACTGACTCTGACTCGGAGTGATAAGGAGAGGACGCATACAGAGTTATTTCCCTGGGTTAGGTAACTCATGCTGGGACTTCTCCAGACTATGAAGAAGGCTGTGTCTCCTGGAGATCACAGGGTGAGCATAAAGGCATCACGGGATGTATGATATGAGTGAAACTCAAAGCCATGGGTCTAGTCAAACTCACAACAGTTGACAATGTCAATATTTAATTGAGTGTTTAATACCCAGTTGCAGATGTAGGAAGACTCGCCTGTGAGTTCTTAAATCTCCCTCTCTCCTATTCCTCAAACCCTTCCACCTCTCCAGCAGAGACTATGATGAGACCATGAGCAGAAAGTGCAGGGCAAGGGCTCTGCCTGCCAGCTGGTGCCCCATGTGCTTTATCAGAAACACGGCGGTCAGATTCCACCAAGCCCCTTTTCAGAAATTGTGCAACCCTCCTCCTTAAGAAACCCCCACTTTGTCACAAGTTGTAGGCCACTTTTCACTGCAAATAAAAACAGCTAATGTTGGTGGAGAGAAATGCTCTTTCTCTCTTTCTCAACATTGTTATTTAGGAAATTATTTTCTGTTGCCAATTAACTTGTTTTTGAAGCTAAAATATATTGTTGAAGAAAGGCTCAGCTCTCAGACAGACCGGAGCCCAAGAAACAAGATAGAAATTAACATTTCATCCAGCCATCTTCTAGAAGAAAATCTTGGCACCCCTTACAATGAGATATTTTTAATAGAACTCCTTATTCAAAGTTATAAATCTTTCTCTGCAGGAGGTTAATAGCTACTTTTTGTATGTAGTTTGTCTTTCTGGGTTTTTTAGTCCTAGTCATTAAAATGCAGAATTTGTGGGCGAAGTAGCAAAATAAGAGACACTTATGTGAAAATGGTTATCTGTTTTTCATCATAAACTTCTTCGAATGGACAGAATTTTGTGCTTAAAAATAAATAAAACATTGACTCTCCTGTTGACAGGACCACAAGATACATGTCTTCTTAACCCAATGATTGAGAGAGGAGCCCAGTCATTGTTTCTGGTCAAGAAAGCAGTTGCTCCTTTAAAGTTGTGATTCTTGTATTTCACTCGTGATTAAACATACTGGCATGATCAAACATAGTGCCACATGTCTATAAGATGTGCCTGACAATTCTGGTAGTATCTACATCTTCTACTATATAGAATTCAAAGATAATGCTTTGTTTTCCAGCTCAATAAAGCTAACACTTCTTTAAAATTTTTTCTTTTTCCTCAGTAGATTTGTTCTAAAGAAGAAGAAGAAAAAAAAAGTCTGAGAATTTAGATCTATAAAGAAAAGATACATTAGTATAAAAAATCTATCCATATTTGAAAGAGGTACAAATACTTTTTTAGTAAATTATTCTTTCAAAACTAACAATAAATAAAATTATTTTTAACTACATGAAGCTCTTATCAGAATGTTCTATTTTTAAACAGCTTTAACTCCTTCTCAGTAAACAAGTAGCCATCTTGAATGAATAAGCCCTATACTGAGTCTGAGCACAGTCTTTCATTTTATGTCTTGGAAATGGCGAGGCCAATGGCAGTGAGAAGCATCAGCCATAACTTACTGCAGTTTTTTGACTAAAGGGGAAAATGTTTTAACAGTATTTTCACGAACACAGATAAATATTGCTAGATAGAATTCTTAATACATTTTATGGAGACAGGGTTTCTCCGTAGCTTTGGAGCCTGTCCTGGAACTAGCTCTTGTAGACCAGGTTGGCCTCGAACTCACAGAGATCCACCTGCCCTCTGCCCCCGAGTGCAGGTACTAAAGGCATGCGCCAACGCCACCCGGCTTAAATAAAATTCTTAAACCAACATAAAAATGATATTCACAGTCTCACTGACAGCACACTCCAAAATATGTTTTGAAAGTGAATAGTTCCATATGAAAACACAGAAAGAGGGACACCCTCTTTAAAAGCTAAAACATGGATTTTTATTCCATCCAGTTAAAGAATGATTTGAACCCAAATGCCTTACTCTGGGAGCAGAAGTGTTAGTAATCCAATTGCTTCTCACTCAGGATAAAGAACAGAGTTAAATGGGTGAAGATCGCCTTCATATAAGAGTGTTTTAAACAGTGGTTAAGCTTGGTGGGGAAAGATGAGGTATCTGGTAGTTTATTTGTTTGTAACTGTTTATATGTTTTCTCCTGAGATAAGGTCTTACAATGTGGTCCAAGCTAGCCTTGAACTTGTGATCTTCCTGTCTCAGCTTCCCACGTATATGGATATCAGTACCAAGTTACCCTTGTTGTTTTAAAAAATCCCTATTCTAGGGGTCAGAGAGAGTGCTCAATGAGTAAGAGCACTCACTGCTCTCCAGGTTTCAATTCCCAGTATCCACATGATTGGTGGTTTACCATCATCTCTAACTCCAGACTCAGGGAGTCCAATTCCCCCTCCTGACCTCTGTAGGCATCAGGCACATACATGGTGGACAAAAATACAAACAGGCAAAACACTCATACACATAAAATTAACATTAAAACAAATAAAATGTCTATTCTAAGCACAATAAACATTTTAATCAAAGAGTCCTCTATCATGACCCTCCTCTCAACAGATGAAATGACAAAGTTAAACAAACTGACATACTCTTACATCACAAGACCTGGAGTCTGCAAAGGGTTTCCTTCTTAAACCTGAGATATTGCCGAAGGACCACAACTGTAAAAAGCTCCTAAAAATATCAGAAAACTTCAAAATCCCATGGCTGGAGCTTACCTTAAGCTCTCCCGATAGCTCCCTCTGATGAAAGTCCTCCCGAGTGTACCACCTTCAGTTGCATCTTTTTCTGTTTAACACAACACGAGCCATTCCTTAGCGCACATGAAAAGCAGGACTGTATTTACATAGATTACTCTACTTTGCCTAGAAGGTAATTACTGCATGGAATATCCAAACATCCTATTAGCCAATTACAATAAATAAATCTTGAAACTTGTTCAACCCCACAAAAAAATTCAAAGTACTCAGTAAAATTGACTTGTGTGAAATGTGGACTGGCTGGTTGTTCTCTCTATAGACGTGAGTATCTTTTAAAACGAATTTTTTAAAAATTAGTGGAAACTCACTAAAGTTGGAAAAACAAACAAACAAAACCATTGATACAATCAGCAAACATTCAAAGCTTACAGATTTCATGGATGTTAAATATGTGTAATAGTTATGCCTAATGTTATTCATGAGCCCACATGGGAGACAGTAGAGAAAGTCAAGAGTGGTTGATTAATTAGCTCAGGATAACCATTAGGTCTGAAAGTTCCAGACTGAGGAAGAGAAGGCATGGTAGGGACTGGAGTGTCTATCTCCATTTGAAAATAAGTGTAAAATATTTGGTCATTGTTTAAGTCATACAATAATAACGAGAAACCTCCATATGCCTGACACTTCCAGGAAGCCTATCCTACTGGAAAAATGGTAGAGTTGAAAAGTGAGGACCATGAGTTCATCCCTGTGTCTTGATCAGATAACTTAACCTTCTGTGTTTTATTTACCTCCCCTCTCAACTGCGTAATGACTGCTGGGCTTTGGGAGAATACGCAGCACGTATTCACAAGTGTATAAATTCATTCAGCACCATAGATGTTACTTGTTTAGTAGAAGGCCAAAGGAATAGTACTTACCCTTTACATTCTTTTCTTTGTGGGGTTCATCTCCTTGGCTTTGCAGGGTCACAAGCATGAAGTAGACACCTTTCCTTTCTAACAGTTCTTCATGGGTGCCTCTTTCCACAGCTGCTCCATGTTCCATACCAATGATCACGTCTGCAGCTCTGACTGTTGATAGGCGATGGGCAACTGAGACTATTGTGTGTTCATGTTGGATCTGTACAGAAGACACGGTGTATCCTTAAACAGGACAGAACCAACACCAAGCTTCACACCACCCCTGAGACCACAAGGAAGTCAGCTGTGGATCCTAGGAACATCCTAAACAGGTTGTGCGTATGTCAGAAACAGCCAACTGTTTTTTATAGCCATAAGTCTCATCACAGATTCTTCTGATAGCAATTAATCAATAGCTTATTGGGGGCAGTGGTTAAATCTTCATTTGAGTTTTTAATTTTATATTGCAACTTTGGGGAATAAATTACAAGTATGTTCTGTTCAACTCTAAGTAGATAGCACCTGACCACTATTTTATAAAATTTCAGACTGGATGTACTGACCTGTTGGTATCATCCCCTCCTTGAGGGGCCTGAGAAATGAACTGACCCTCCACAAACCTTATTCAATGCTCCTTGTACTCTGGCTTCACTCTCATTGTCCAGTGCTGAGGTGGCCATGTCCAAAAGCAGGATCTTGGGATTCCGTATGAGAGCCCGAGCGATGGCCACCCTTTGTTTCTGGCCACCGCTCATGTGGCCTCCTCCTTCTCCAACAAGGGTGTCAAATTGCTAGGAATCATGAGGGAGAAGAGTTGATGGCTCCTGACAGTGATCCAGTACCCCTTCTAACTTTTTCCTCACGTGTGAATTTTTACGGGTTCAACTTTTACTGAAAGAAATATCCTTTCCAAAATGAATTAACCAAGCAATATTTGCATGTGAGGTAGTTAACACGTTGAACTGTGTGCATGCTCCTTTTTAGTTCATGTTCAAATAAAAATTTTCAACCAAAATAAAAATTAATCAGCCTTTGAAATCCATCACAGGGGGCTAAGTCACATTATCACGATCTTGGCACCTTTCTTACTGTTGAACAACACAGCAAAACACAATGCTAAAGCTGTCTTTATATTGTGAATGTAAGATCAAACTAGTTTTACACTTCTTGCTGAGGTAGTAAGTCCTGACCGAGTATCCTACAGGACTAAGTCCACACTAAAATTTAGCAGTGGAGTGTTAGACATCAGAATCTTGACTTTCTTGGTGTTGATCCATAAGAGTTGAGTTCCCTACCACAGACAAAGCACGATGCTGAAATTCTACAGATACTGTCTGTTGTAGTCCTCACAAAACCCCAGGAGGCAAGTACTGCTATTTGTCTTACTGGTTGAACAAAGAAATTCTGAGCACAAGGGGTTAAGTAACTTGGCAAGAAGCTCACAAAGCTTGAAGGTGGAGAATTTGAGGCAGTGGAATTCTAAAGCTTTGCTCCCATTAGCTATTAGACCATAGCATTCGCTTAGCAACAATGAAAAAAAAGGTGATTTAGAAGGTGCGGTAGTTTGAATGAAAATGGCCCCTTAGGCTCATAGGGAGTGGCATTATTTTTTGCTGAGGGAGTACCTTCCGCTGCTTCAGCCAATAGTTGCTGAAGCACAAGCCCACAGTGCTGCGGGAGTGCCTTCCACTCCGTCAGCCAATAGCCGCTGAAATACTAGCCCACTGGGGCGTGGTATATTTCTCTTTAAAAGAAGAGCTGCAAGCCTCAGCTTGGCCTCTTGGTTCCGTTGCTTGGTTCCGGCTCCTGCTCCCTGCTCCTGCTCCAGCGACTAGGCTCCCTTCCTGACGGTTTATGGTGTATGTAAGTTTTATCCTCCCAAATAAATACCCCTTTAAAACATAACTGGTGTGGGATTGATTCGCCATTAATTTTTTCAAATAATTTTGAGATGTGTGGCCTTAATGGAGTAGGTATGGCCTTTTTGAAGGAAGTATGTTATTGGGGGGGGGGGTGGGTTCTGAGGTTTCAGGAGCTCAAGTCAGGTCCAGAGGCTCTTTTTCTTCCTTCTACCTGTGGATCCATATAGAGAGCTCTCAACTACCTCTTCAGTATTATGTCTGCCTGTATGTCACCATGCTTCTGCCATGTCTATAATGTACTAAACCTCTGAACTATAAGCCAGCCCCAATTAAAGTTTTTCTTTATATGAGTTTCTGTAGCCACAATGTCTCTTCACAGCAATAATGCCCTAGCTAACTCAGAGGGTGATGGTGATGTATTCAAGGTCAGTGACTCTGGAGCTGGACCGCCTGCTGTGACTTCCATGCTTACAGATTATATAATTCGGGGCAGTTACGGACCTCACTGAACATCGTTATTCATTTGCAGATGGACGTAATAGTAGTTGCTACACGGCAAGGAGGTTGTAAGGGTTAAGAGTTAGTAGATGTGAAGTGTTAGAGCAAAGCTTGCAACATCTTCAAAACCATGCGTATACTATCAGTAATTGTCCTGTGACTTAGCAGATCATCAAGGTAAATACAATAGATATAATATAGAGCCAGTTTTTGTAGACATGGTGATTGCACAGAATGGAGACGTAACGCTGAACTCTTGAGTTTGTGAGATTCAGGTTTAAGAGCACAATAGGTAAGCTGTGTAAGTACAAGAAAACGGAAGCATAAGGGCAGTGGTGGTTATGATTTATATCAATGTTTCTGCAATGTCCCTTGGCAACTCGATGGGATTTGAAACCACCTAGGAGGCACACCTCTGGGTAGATTTCGAGGGCATTTCTAAAAATGGTAATCAGCAAAGAGGAGACCCAGCCTGAATACAGATGACCACTCTCCCATGAACTGGAATTGAAAAAGCAAATAGAAAGCTGGCTCAGCTCCAGCATCCCCCTCTCTCAGCTCCCTGCCCACAAACATGTGTGACCAACTGGGTCATGCTCATGCCGCCACACCGTCCCCGCCATGTTAGACCGTGTCCTCAAACTGTTAGAAAAATCCTTCCTTTCTGAAGCTGCTTCTTATCAAGTAGTTGGATCCACCTTGTGGCATTATTGGGAGCCAGTAGAACCTTTTAGAGGTGACTGTGGTAGGAAGTTGTTTCACTGAGCAGGAGGGATGTCAGGACTCTAGCCTCTCTCTCTCTCTCTCTCTCTCTCTCTCTCTCTCTCTCTCTCTCCCTCTCCCCCCACCCCCACCCTTGGCTTCCTGGCTTCTGAGAGGTGAGCTGTGTTACACACTCCCCATAGTTATGCTCTATCTTGCCACAAGCAAAGGAAACGGCTGACCTTTGACTGAAACCATATGCCCAAATAGATCTTCTTCCTTATAACTGGCTTACCTTGGGTATTTTGTCACAGTAACTGGAAGGTGACTAACAAGTAAGAAAACATTTCTCAAGCATTGCTTCATGACAAATATTGCAATATTTCCAATACATGCTTAATAGGTAGACAAAGAACTTCTATCTACATCAAAGGGGTGTTTTTGAAAGAGAGATCTCCAGTTTGGAAGATGGCAACTATATAAATGATATATTTTTTACATGAAAGGGAAAGCATGGTACATTCCCAGACATAAATCTAGAGCCTGCTATTAAGAATTTAAGGACTGAGGATTCAAATGAAAAAGACATATTCTTCCTTGCATGACATCTGCGTCCCCCTGGACTATAAGGAGGGTACCTGTGGCAGGGCCATAATGAAGTTGTAGGCGTTGGCCTCCTTGGCAGCTTGGACTATGTCTTCCATTGTTGCTTCCTCTCTGCCATAACGGATATTTTCTGCGATAGTGGTAGAGAACAGAACCGGCTCCTGTTCCACCACCCCAATCTGATCCCTCAGCCACCGGGTGTTCAGAGAGCGAATGTCATGGCCATCCAGAGTCACCTAGAGAGCAGAAGAGTGTCTCACAGTTTGGAGCCCCTCAAGCTTCTGAATCATAATGTTAGGTGGTACTCAGCCACTGGGGAGAATAACCGGAGAATAACAAGACGGTAATGCAAACAATTCCCATGGAAACGTGGCTATTTATATAAGAATATAATTGAAATAAAAAAATTCATTGTCAAAACATGGGTGGTGTAAAATCCACTTAATTTCTCTTTGGTAGCCTCAGAATGGGCACAATTTTAATTTCTCTGAAGAGTAGCCACTTGCTCACCATACTCTGAGTACATTTATTGTCTTTTGGCTTGTGACCAAAAAGGGACTCCAAAGATACAACAAAAGTAAGCAATAGCTCCTATCTTGTAGGTGTGTGCTTTATAGGAAATCTTGCTGCCGAATCTGATTCATCAAAAAATACTTTGCTGCCCAAAGAAGTTGAAACTGCAAATGTGAAAGACAAAAGAAGCACTATAGGTCAATGTAAAATGATGTTAAATCCAAAGGATCCATTTGACAACGTCACTATTTGCATTCGCTTGCTCTGACATGTTGAGAAGTTTCTGGAAGATACACACCATGCCTTCGCAGGGGTCGTAGAACCTCTGAATGAGTTGTAGGGCTGTGCTCTTCCCGGACCCGCTGGATCCCACCAGAGCTGTCATTTCCCCCGGTTTGATAACCATGTTGAGGTTATTTAAAATCTAGAGAAGAAAGAACATTTTTAAGTTCATAATGTCACTGGGTACTTAAGTAAGCAGTTAGACCATACATAGGATGCTTTGTATATTGTATCCATACTCCCTGCATGTGTGTCAATGTGTGTGGGTGTGTCTGTGATTACTTATGTACCACGGTACTATCCATGCATACCCATCAACCAACAACAAAAGAAGACCATCTGGAAAAAAAGGTTTATCATTAGCACATTGCTTAATAACTGTGGCCAACAATAAAATGATAATGTATTAATGGTAAATAAGCAAGGGTCACCTTTAAAACTAGGCCTCGAAATCTAATCTAAAATACATCTGACATACCAAGATACCTCAAGTCAATCTCAATTAGTTACATAAGAAGCTCCTGTAATTCACAAGCGTAATGATAATTCATAGACCAAGGATCAATTTGCAGATGATATACTTGATCGGTCTGAGTATATTACTTGAATAACTTTGCCTAATAAATGTGCATGCTGTGTTTCTAGGTCTAAACCTCTGTGAAGGACAAGGACAAAAGGTGGGAATTAGGATTCGGTTCTGTGAGTATAACAGAAATGCTATTGATAAAAGGAAACCAGAGATGCCATGTTCGGAATGAAAACAAAGCATCATTTCAAAGCCAGTTCATTCAAGAGGGCAGATGGTTGCTAACATCTAAGAGGGTGGGGTTCCCTCTAACAATCTTGCTCTGGAGGTTCTGGAAAACAGTCTCATTCCTTCACTATGTGCCCTGGATAATCACTAAGCACAAGAGCAACAGCACCAGGTGACCTTCCTCTAAGGACTAATGCAGCCAGAGGCCTGGAGAACCTATAGACGGGTAAAGCTACTTCCAGCCACACTTCCTTCATTAGGCTCCACCTCCCGTGATCTCCAAGGAGGTGGTGACTGGAAAATGTACAACCTGAATGACAGGATCTGCCACTCTTTTCAGCAGAAGATCACACGGCTGACTTAGTCTGAGTCTTGGGCTAGACCATGTTCCAACCAGAAGGATTTGCACAATGCAGTCATCACTTAGAGATGCAGTGTGTCCCTAAGCTGGCACAATACACAGGGACACTTCCAGAGAAACACGTCTCTGCCCTCTGATCCTGGAAACTGAGTCAACCCTAAGAAAGCAGTGTGTGGCTCTGGCAATGAATTATAATAATAATAATAATAATATAATAAACATCAGGAAAATGGAAACACTCACCTTCACATCTGGTCTAGAAGGATACCGGAAGGTCACGTTATGGAATTCAATTTCCCCCTTGATTCGATCCAACTTGTATCCGTCTTCTGACATGCAGTCAATGACGGGTTGCTGGAGTGCAGTACAAAGATACAGTGATAATGCATACCGCATCTATTTTGTGTCTGTCTTAGTAAATTCGTGAACTCACAAAGTAACACTGGGACTGGAGACACGGCTCAGGGCTTGAGAGCTCTTGTAGGCCAAGGGCCCTGACTCAATTGCCAGCACTCTCAGAGTAGGTAGCTCACAATGACCTAGAACTCCTTTTCCAGAGGATCTGATGTTCTCTTTGGATTTCCACAGGCACCAAGCATGCATGTGCTGTACATACATACATGCAGGCCAAATACACAGAAAAATAAGATGAATAAATCTAATGTTTTTTTTAAAAAAAGTGGAATTTTATTTGGGCAAAATATTGCAGAGATATGTTAAAGATAAGTTACTTCCATATTTCATATTTACAAAAGTGATGATACTCATCGCTGTTGAGATGTTGGCTTATTATATTACTATATATTATTGTTGTATGTGACATTGATAGAATGGTAGAGTTTTATTTATTTATTATTACTTGTTGAATTAGTACTTTAAGATTATATATTAATATTATATAATATGATAATAAATTGTTTATTGATATAAACATATAGTTATATAGTTAGCATTTAATGTAATGTATTATATTACACACATTTATATTACTGAGATGATAGGAGGCAAGGCACAAGGTGTTTTAATATATCTTTTGCATTTACATTGTTATGTCCTTGTTAGACAGGGAGGAACCTCTGAGAGTATTTCTTGCCCAGGGAAATATAACTAGTCAGCTAGGCTGGGGCTAGTAGCACTCTGCATTTGGTAACCAAGGCAGAAAATGAGTAAAATTAAGTGCCCACAAAATGTTCTCAAATATCACCAACTTCCGACTGTACCCTGAATTCACTCTTCTGATACCAGTGAGACCAATTTAAAACAACCATTCTGGCTAACCAGAGAAGGAAGAGGGCCATCTCTTCCTCTTGGAAGACTCCAGGTTCAATTATTTCTATCTTCCACACTAGTAATAAGAATTTATGACCAAAGCCGTATTCTATTTTCTTTTTCTTAAGCGTCTAATAAGGATAATAAAATAAATTCTAAATGCCTTAATTCTCAGCTGTTTTCATAGGGACCCTCGACAGTCATTACTCCATTTGAAACTATGGCAGCTCTAAGAAGTTAGCATCAGACAAGGTCAAAGGTCTGGAGAGATGGCTCAATGGTTACAAGGCACGATGCTCATCTGAGTCCATAAGTTCAGGACCCCACTTCTGCAGAGCGAGGCTCACAGCCACTTTTAATTCCGTCTTTAAAGAGTCTAACACCTCTGATCTTCACAGGCAGCTGCCTTCACCCCCACATGCAGGCAGACAGATAAACACAGACACAGACACTATTAAAAATAACAAAATAAATCTTTCCTCCTGTTCTTGGTCTGTGGCTATTTGACATGATTTTCAGTCTACTTCCTTAATCAGCAAAGTCCGCCCAGGGCTACCAAAGTCCTTTAAAAACTTGAAGAGATTCCCTGCCAGCAGAAAACCCAGGCTCACAAACCTGATCTTCAGGCCTTTCCCCCCTATCCCTCCCGCCTTTGCCCTGGATTGCTTTGTTCACACACACACACACACACACACACACACACACACACACACACACACGTACGCTTGACTTTCTTAACTCCTTCAGCTCAACAATCTCTTCCTAACCTGGACGTTTCTCAACCAGGAATCCTTTCCTTGCTCTCACTTCCCAAGAACCCCATTTAAAGATCCCTCCCACTAGCCAGCCAAAACACTTAGTCCTGTTTTATCTCTGTTATTAGGTCTAGCACTCTCTGATGTTATCTTTAAATGGTTATTTCTTGCCAGTGAGGTGGCTAACACCTTTAATCTCAGCACACACAAGCCTGAGGCCTGTGGATGTTAGGGCTGGGTGTACTGGAGCGAGCCCCAGGCCACAGCCAGGACGACGTGGGAAGACCCTGTCTCAAACAAACGTGATTTCTTTGCAGGTGTCTTCCAGTGTGAGCGTGAGAGCAGGAACGCAATTTGTTCTACCTCGCAGCTGTTAGAACCTGCGCAGCCCACACCCCACTCCCCATTTCTTTTTTCTTTTACGCACCCTGTCTATTGTTTGGAAGATACTGGAAGCTGCTGACCGCCCAGTGGCAAAGACTTCCAAGGAAGAGGATGCATGGCCAAAGTTCATAGCTGCTACTATGACACAGAGGAAAATCTGAAATGGAAAGAAAAGCATAGTTTTCATATGTTTTTGCCAGTTTATAAACAAATTGAGCATCCCTTTCCTGCAGAGTAGAAAAGCTGAGGGGATTGTCCAAACAGGCTGATAAGGATAGTTTTTATCTAAACTGTTTTAAGACCACCCTCTCCAGAAACCTTCCACCTCAGCAAAGGAAGCCCTTCTTGCATCCTAGATCCAGGACCGGCAAAGACATTCTATAAAAGTCCCCTAGTAAATAGCTCAGGTTCTTCAAGCCATACGGGTCTAGAACCATGTATGCCCATGCCATAGAGCACAAAAGCAAGTTTAGCAATGCGTAAATAAATGGCCATGGACATATCCCAATAGAGTGCGTTTATAAAAAATGGATAGGGATTGTACTTGGCGCAATGACTATTTTACAGAGTCATTGGGGTCTTCAATTGAAGACTAGAGGACAAACCCGTGCTTAGCCTGACATTATAAGCTGTTGCCTCAAACAATTTTTTTCATGGAGGTTCTCAGAGAAGCCTATGAGTAAGAGAAGACAGACGCATGCCCAATAAGATTGTAGAGAGCACACATTCCAGGCAGAAGTTTTCATTAGAAACATCATAGCTTTAGCCGTGTGTATAGGAAGGTAAGAAGAGAGATTATAGGGAGCAGGCAATGCGTGGGGCACCCTTTAGGGAACTGGGCTCCGTGTCCCTTACAACATAGATATGGAGGAAGGAAAACTGGCTACAGGGTCAGGCCTGTAGTCATTGAGACCAGAGCAAAAGTCATATTCTTTGTCACTTGGCACATATTCTTAACCTCACGGTCACCTTTCATTTCTATAGTGGTAGAATCATAATACCAATCACAGAATAAAGTTGTGCGTATGATTTATGACAATTGCATCAAACTCCTCATTCAGTGCCTGTTGCCTTTTATAACACTGAGTGAATATTATTTTCTATTACTACTATTATTCTTTATTATTGAACCCTGAAACCTAAAAACAAAAACCCTTCATTTAGTTCTTCACCTTTCCCTAATAGACCAGAGAGCATGTTTTTGTCTGTACACAAGTAATACTAATTACAGTAATCTATGGGAGCTGCTTCTCATTTACACCCAAGGAAGCCATAATAGTTTTATGCACCACAAAATGTGCTAAATTAATCTGATTGTTAATTGGTTTAGTGGGTTAAAACCTTTCACTCAACTTGAGAGTACTCAACTTTTGTTTTGCTGTGAAAAAGTATAGCCAAGAATTAACTCTTTCTGTCTTTTTCTCTCTCTCTCTGCCCCCCCATACACACACACACACACACACACACACACACACACACACACACACAATTTTAAAACATTCTACTGCTTCATTATTGCTCAGAATGACTGGCATTGTACGTTCATGCCCATGTCCGATGCAAACGTTTCTCAGTTTCCCCTAGGGATGTTTGTAATAAACAGTAGGTTTTGAATGATAAATTTTCATGGAGTGAGCTCCTGGTACTTTTCATTGTTCAACTGGGACCTGTTCCATCCAGAATCCGCAGCCAAAACACTCTATTTAAAGATCTTCCGTGGGGCTATTTCCACCACCACAGCAATGCAAGCCCCCTCCACCCCACCCCCCGCCCCCCATGGACCTCCTAGACCTTACTTACTGTCTGAGGACAGAAAGGGGTAAAGATAAATGCAGACAGATGCATAAGCTTCCCAAGACACAAGTGCCCCGAAGGAGGAGAACAGAGGCTGTAAAGAGAACTCAAGAATAAATGAGTGTGCAAGCCTAGATGCATGTGCAAAGCCTGGCTGGGAAAGTACAGGCTGTCACCTTCAGAGGTGATAAAATAAAGAAGAAAGGCATTGTCAGGGGCAACCAGGACATTTTTTTTCTGTCCTGGATATATTAGTTGACCCTCTATGCCCCTGTTAGCCATCACACGCTTACACGATTGGTTAATTACTCCTTATCTTTCCCAATGGGACACAAAGAACCGTATATTTTTGCTGTCCACTGTGCCTCGGATGAGTTGGGACACAGCAGATGCCTGGTAAAAGCTCGTGGAGTGACTAGCTGAGAGGACACTGTGAATGAACGCAGCTGGAGCATTCATGACGGCACGACATCCCACAATCGAGTTATGCAATACGCCTGTATAACTTACTCAGTTGAAGACGTTTCTGACGTGATGTGTTAACCACAAACTAATATTTAGGCACATATCTTGTACTATTACTAACGTCAGTTTTATGACCTGTTCATTTATAGCTGAGAGGCCAATGATTTTCCATTTCCTCGATATATAGTCTTTGGGGATCAGCTGGAGGGCCACTGCTGCACAGCAGCCAAATCTCTAGTTATGGAAATCATGAGATTGCTCTTCATCACCGCACGTGTTCAGCTTTCTTCACTAAAGTGTCTTAATACTGCTAGTCCTGCAGATGGCCTTTGGCAAACCCCTGAGGCTTTCCTGACTTGGACATTAAAGCAATAATCCTTATGGCTATTGTAACGACTTTTCCAATAAACTAGCAGGAAATAACATATATAGGAAACAAGACCAAAGTACCTGGATCAGTGTCCCAGGTGTATACTCTTCTTCATCCAGGACTAGCGAGGAGCCGTACCAGAAGGCCAGTGCATAGCAAAGGAAAATAAGGCACCACATGTACCCGGTAAAGAATCCCATCACCATTCCTTTCCTAATTCCCCAGCGCTGGGCGTACACGAGATTTTTCTCATACCTGTAAACAGAAAAGGTTTGAGTCAATGCTGGCTGGAGCAGCTCAGGGTATAACATTTAAGGTAGGTCATGATACAGAATTTTATAAAGTGATTACAGTCACCCCCAAACAAAGCTACTTAAGTCAGCCACAGCGTGGATGAGGCACAGTGGGGTAGACTTGACCCCAAGAGAAAACAATGTTTTAATAAATATCTTTGCTTGGGATCTATTACTATTTATATTTAAAGTACTTTCTTGGAATATATATCAGGTTTATATCAGAAAATAGGCAATTATCTCCAAATCAACAGTCTAGTCACATGATGAGTTCCAGACCAACCAGGACTATATAGGGACACTGTCTCAAAAAGCAAACAAACAAATTTAAAAGCTCAAAATATATTAGCTAAAGTACAAGAATAAATAAAATCTTTTTTTTCCCAAAACAGGGTTTCACGGTATAGCGCTGGCTGCCCTGGAACTTGCTATGTAGACCAGGATGGCCTCAAACTCAGAGACCTATGTGCCTCTGTCGGCTGAGAGTCGGGAATAAAGGTGTGTGCCACCACCACCCAGCTATACAATCATATTTTTGACATCTGCATCTATTTTTGCAAATTAAGTTTTACTCTCATTAAAAATTAGTCTCTGGAATGATTTGTCATAATTCATCAGGGCTAATTTTTGTTTGGTTAAATACAAAATTATAGAAGTTATTAAATGCGTTTAACAGCACAGTAGCTTCACAAAACATGTTCAGTTAAAAAGAAAGGTTATGAGTCTGTCCAGATGACTCCAACCCAAGGACCCGCGATTGATCCCAGGACCCACACAGTGGACGGGGCGGTCTGACTGCTGTAAGTTGTGCTCGGCCCTTCACCCACCTGCCCTGAGCCCACACACCGCCCTCTTCCCCGTCAGATAAATAAAATATCTTAAGAAAATGAAAGATGTGGAGCTTCAGTTTGGATCATGCTGTCATTTCCTTCTCCCTCTCCTTTCTTTCTCCCCTCCCCCGAGAGATGAACAACTGATTTTAACAAATGTAAACATCTTCCTGCCTGAGCTTTCTTTGTTTTTGGGATGGAAGGCATGAGTCATTGCACCAGGCTCCCGTGGTCTTTGAAAATGTCAATTAAGTTATATTCTTGACTAATACATGAAAACTCATGGGTAGTGATGGGATGAAATGCGATGCTTTGATGGGTGTACACATAATGTAATGTTTAAATTAGAGCGCATATATCTCAATCACTGATCAACTAGGAATGGCGGCAAACTAGTTTTTCTAGGACAAAAGAGTCAGAGGTGGGAAGAGTCCAAAGCAAGTCAAAGTTGACCTGGGCTACATATTGAAAATCCAAACACAAACCTCAAAGACAAACTTTCAGGATCCTTCTTTGCTTTTGGACTGTGCAGCACCTTGCTATTCCATAGTTGTGGATTAGCTTATCAGAACTTCCTCCCAGCTTCAAATCCTTCCATCGCCCATTCTCCACCCATCTCTCCCTGTTGCTCTGCCCAGCCTCTGGCAGCCATCCTTCTACTCTAACTTGGTGTGGGAGAATTGTCTGTATTCTGTCAATCATGTATTTTAATAAAACGCTGATTGGCCAGGCAGGCAGTATAGGCGGGAAAACCAGACAGGAAGTAGAAGTGATGCAATGAGAACAGGAGAATTCTGGGAAGCAGAGAGGTTCCTCTGCCACTCCTGCGCAGACCACCGAAGAGGCAGCATGTAACTTGCCCAGCTGAGAAAGGTACGGAGCCATTATGGCTAACATAGATGAGAATAATGGGTTAATATAAGTTATAAGAGTTAACAAGAAGCCTGACCTAATGGGCCAATCAGTTTATAACCTGATGGAGTCCTGTGCGTGATTTTCTTTGGGGCCTGCCTGCTGTGGGGTACTGGGCGGGACAGATACCCCAACAAGCCGGCCCTCATGTAACACTAACTTCTATGCTATCAAGGCTTTTAGACTCCACAGATACAAGAGCAATTGCGTTAATCTTTCGCTTGACTTTGCCCATTGTTAGAAATAACAAAATTTTAATTTTTTAATGACCAAATTCTCTCACTATATGTATGCACTGTACTTTCTTTATCTATCGATCAATGAATAGTCACCAAGGCTGTTTCTATTCCTTAGCTCTTACGAACACCACTGCACTAAATATGCTAGGCAGACACGTTACACATACTGACTTCATTTCCTTTGGATATGTCCCAGGCAGCGGGATTGCTGAGTCACATAGTTCTCAGTTCAAGGGACTGAGGAACTTCCTTGCTGTTTTTGTAAGAGATCTACTAGTTTGTATTTTTACCAACAGTGTGCAAGGGTTCCTTTTGCTCCATATCCTTATTGTTATATTTAGCCTTTTTGCCAACCGTTATTCTGTCTAGGGTGAGATAGTATTTTGGGCTGGTTTTGAGTTGTGTTTCCCTGATGGCTCCTCAGGATGATGACACCGTTTTCACAGAACTGACGGCCTGTGTGTCTTCTCGCAAACTGTCCACTTAACTCTGTTGCTCGTTTTCAAGTTGGATTGATCATTAGCTTACTAGTGAGGTTTTTACAGTTCCTTACACACCAGTCTCTCTATACCAAGTTCTCTACATCAATCCCTTGTCAGACGCGAAGTTTGTTTTACACACAGCTTCTCCCTTTCTGATGGCTGTCTTTTCTGTGAGCGGTTTCCATCGTTCCCGGGAGCTTTTCAGTGTGTCGGGTTTTGTTTTGTTTTCTGAGTTTTCCTTATCCTTTGCATTTCTGCGCTATGTAGGCTTTTCTTTAAAGACAGAAAATGCTGCCGAAGGCTGTCATGAAGTATAATGCGTACACTTCTATATCACCAGAGTTCGAAACAAGTTGCTTGCCTTTCTCAGCTCTTTAAAATCCATCCCCCAAAGTATACTGCACTGGGTGTGGTAGCATGCACCTTTCATTCTGGTACTTAGGTGACCAAAGCAGGAGACCACGAGCTCAAGACCACCCTGGTCTATATAGCAAGATCCACAGGGGAAAATGAGAACCCGAAACATTACTCTAGACTTTTTAATGCACTCTGGGTGAACCACCTTGAACAAACACCCCCTCCTGTTGCTCCCCATGTTGCTCTAAATGCCAGTGGATCTGCCACTTTGTATAAGACGAAGAAAAATCAGGGAACTGTATCGATTTATGAAATTTAGGAAAGCAGCAGACGTTCAAAATGACCTACCTTTCAATCTCTTTATTCTCACCACCGAAAGCAGCCACCGTTCGCATCGATGAAATGACCTCCTCAGCAACAGATCCTGCTTTGGCATAAGCCTTCAACTCAAACTCTGTGAATTTGGCAACACTCTAAAATTCATCAGGGGGAAAACATGAAGAGAACCTGTCAGTCAGTGGTTCAGTTAGCAAAACGAACAGGTGGTATGGTTTAACAAAACCAGCAAAAACTGGATTTTTGCTGTAACAAATGAAAAAAGCCAATCCAAGATTAGCTTGTGTTAAACGTCAACCCGGGTGTTTGGAGTTTGATATATCAAAATGATATTAAAAGTCTGTCTCAATGAAAATGTTCTCAGAGTTAAAGTGCCCTCAAGTCTGGGAAGACTGGTGTTTCAGTTGCTCTGCTAATGAGGTTCCTAGGTCAAACTATGACATATTCTGCTGCTATTGGAAAGAAGTCATTGCAGAATCTACAAACATCAGAGGCGAAGCCTTAAGGTCTCTGTAGGCACATGTCCAGAGTAGAGAAGGACAGAACCACACTACACAGGGACACGGCATTGCTGCAGCAATTCCAAAGGAGAAAGCACCAAGTAAATATTTTGACTCAAATATAAAGGGTTTACTGAATTTTTAATTCTGACAAATGTAAAAGACACTGTGTTTGGTAGTTCTCAAAAAGTCACTTTCTAAAATTGGATTTGGACCAAGTCCTAGGGAAAAACAGCTGGGCATGGAGGCATACGTCTGTAATTGCAGAATCTGCAAAGTGGAAGCCAGAGAATCAGGGGTTCAAGGTCAGCCCCACCCACATAGTGAGTTCAAAGTCAGTCTGAGATACATGAGACCCTGTCAGAAGCAAAACCAAGCAGACAACAGTAAGAAACAAGGGGGAAGTTAATGGGAACTCACCTAACTCAGAAATCTAAAATATATATACTATGTAGATGACCGAAGTGTGTATTCTAACAGGGTTTCCCCCTTAGGCTTTTTTAGGAGAACTGTTACTAGCAAAATATTAGACGGGGTTCTAAAATACAAGATAAATAAAAACAACTTTACCAATATCTTTAGTATTTCCTCCGTCCACATTTTATAAAATCTGCAAATTGAAAACTAGCGCGGTGGATGATGGTTTTACGACTTTAGCCCCACCTTTATCTAATGTATTCCTGAAACATACACATTTTCGCACAGTAGTTAGAACATTAAAAATTATGAGTGATATCAGAGTTTTTCTAAAGCCACATTACTTAAGAATAGGACATATTGGGAGTTTAAGAAGCATATATTTTGTAATATCTGACAATTGCTTATGTTTCTCATCCTAAAGAGAAGGGTTTGATGAAGACGTACAAAACCCACAATCAGCATTAGTGTGTCATTGCCCACCGTGTGTGTGCGTGTGTGTGTGTGTGTGTGTATCCTGTCTTTGACTTACATGCCACCAAATTGCAGTCATCATTTTACAGGGACAACCAGGCATAGACATGAATGCAAAGGGAGATAGGCACAGAACTGGAACATTCCAGAACAAGAAGCTAGAAATTTTTTTTGTTATTGTTTTTTTGGGTTTTTTTTTTTTTTTTTGAGACAGGGTTTCTCTGTGTAACAACCCTAGCTGTCCTGGAACTAGCTCAGGTAGACCAGGCTGGCCTCAAACTCACAGAAATCTGCCTGCCTCTGCCTCCCAGGTGCTGGGATTAAAGGCGTGCGCCACCACCGCCCGGCTGAGAAGCTAGAATTTTAGGCACTTAGGTGACACTGGAAACTGTCCTGTGAAGTCTGGTTCAAAGCAAGTTCATTGAGCAATCACTCCATCTCTGGGGTGTGAAAACACAGTGTGTGGGCCATGAGAATACAGATATTAATTTATCATATGCTGGGAGAAAATATTAAACAAGTACAGAAAGAAAAATAAAAGCCGATTGAAAATTTTTCAGAGCCCAGCAGGGTCTTCAGTGGAATTTGAGGTTCTCTGGAGCAAGGCAAGAAGGAGGTTTGCAGCAAAACCCACTGTAAAGTTTGCAAGGTCATTGTGGGTTTTTAAAAATAATAAAATATCTCTTTGACAATAGGCTTTTGTGCCAGACACTGTGCTTAATGTATAACACGGGTGGTACCCCGAGCTATTGCGCGATTTAGGCTGTATCGAAGACGATGGAACTGAGACTTGGAAGAGTTAATGCGTTCACTCTTCAGCCATACAGGCTAGTGAGAGGCCAGGTCACATGACTTCACAAAGCCAGCTCTTCACTGCTGACACTTCCAGCCTGGGAAGTGTCCTGGGTGGCGTGTGAACACTCTACTAGACACTATCACCGCGGCGATTAGCTGCTGCTGTTCAATGACGTCTAAGTATTGCTCCTACGTTCCCTTTGAATTCTACTGATAGCAAAACCCCAGCATGCCTCATACCATGATCTGAGATGTAAACATTTTAAAATATGTTCTATTGATAAAAAAATAACAATTTCTGAAACAAGGGAGGACATTCAACTGCAGGGACCCCAAACTCCTAATCCTGCACTTGGGTCTGGATAACTGAAGTGAGGGACAGACCCTATACCAGAGAAGACACTCAGAATGAATCCACAGAGCCTGACCCTTAAACGGTTTAGAATGCCTGAAGGCACAGCTGAGAAGCCAGACATCTCATTGGAACACTTATTGCTGATCTGCGTGTACTTGTGCCTTTTTGAGCATCTGAGCATGGGGAGCAACCGGACTGCTGGAGACCGGGTGGGATTTGATATCAGGCTCCCTTGCATATCGAGCTGTGAAGTCCTAAATAGCTCCATGTATTGACTCCTAACTGGTATTAACAGTTTCCTTCTGAGTAAGCATTAGAGATAGTGGGTGTGAAATCCCTTAAAAAGTACCCGACAGAACAGAAGATGCTTTATGAGCGCAGTAGACTGCTGTTAGTCAAATAAAAACCTTACTAAAACATTGGTAATTCATATTCTGTGAAGCATCATTTAATTCTGAGGAATAATCAAACATCAGAAATCAACGTAATGACAATCACATTGACCATACATGGAGAAGGGATCTAAGCGTTGCGTTTTGGCCTTTCGTGACTGTAAATGTATATCTTCCCATGAAGCGAAAAATAATAAAAATTAAACAAACATTCTTACCAGCCCTATGATGGCTGCTCCGATCCCAATGAGAGGACTGACAGAAATAATAACCAAAGTCAGTTTCCAGCCTCTGTAGAACCCTATCACGAACCCAGAGAGGGCTGTTGTCATGCGCTGGATGAAAAGGGACATCTGGTCAGCGATGGCTTCGTTGATTTTATTAATATCACTAGAAACAAGAGAAAGGCAGATCAATACAACTGGATTCCATCCGCTCAAGCGTTTGTTGAAACAGTTCACTCTCTCTTTCCCTTATATCTCTGCCCTCTGTTGCTCTCTAATGAGAAGTGAGGACTACTTCTCAAACCTTTGAAGACTTCTCCCACCTTGGAACGTTGCTACTGCTCTCCTTGTGGCCCAGCTGTGTGTGTGTCTTAACTCAGCTTTCAAGCTGATGCAGATTCAGAAACTCGGGATCACCCCCAGGAAAAGTTCATACTGTCTCCCTGTGTTTCCATAGCAAAATAATTAATCTGTATACGTCTGGATGTCTATATATCTGTCTTTCTCTGTATCTCTCTGATTATATAAGTATATGTGTATCTGTCTGTCTGTCTGTCTATCTATAACTGTGTCTATGTTTATTACATTCTATCTGTAGGCAGTAGAGACTGGTGGCTAAGAACACAAATTCTGCAACCACAATCTGAATTTGAATACAAGCACTTCTTGGGAAAAATTATTCAATTTTCTGTGCATTAGTTTTCTCATCTATAAAAAAGATGATATTAGCAGAACCCACCTTAGTGTCCAGTTATGAAAATCAGACTAAATAGTATGTGCAAGTATATAGAGCAATATTCAGTATAATGAGCACCCAATATGTATTACTTTGGATTACTTCTTTGCTTGCTCATCTTATGCCTCCTATCAGGAGTGTAGTTATTCCAGAACTTTGGAGCAAGGATGTAAAGTATTCCAGAACATTGGTAGACTATAACTGCATTAAACTCACAAGTTTAAACATATTCCCTTTATCTCTTGTCTAGATGGAGCAAATAGGGGTTGCTACTTAATAGAGGAACCCAAGACATTACCCAGAGGTGGACCATTGTATTTTAGTGATGGTTAAGCAGCTGTTGATGGTCACAGAGAGTGAAAAGTAGGTTCTGGAGTCTGGACACTGGAAACTGCACTCTCTCTCATCTTTGTTACTGGCAGATGGGTCTGAACCAGCTGTTTCCAGGTTCTTAGCCTCTTATCCAGAGAACTGAAAACAAGGGCTCGCTGACATTGGCTAGAGAAGCCAGATAGCTTTATTCAGACTTAAGTGGTAGTAGAGAGTACAGAGAATACACCGTCAAGGTCGCCCCCAGGTCACACAGTTGAGAGTACTCAGAGGCTCCGTGCCATGTAACCTGAGATCTGTTTTTATGGCATATAAAGAAAAGAGGGACTGCTTGCTAAGGGACATAGTTTGGATCAGACCATCATTATTTTTCCTACTATGCATATCTCTTCCTATAATGCGTCTGACTTTAATCATATGCGGCCCAATTATGCATAGGCATAGGACGGGAAATAAGGATCTTCTCTGAAGTTTATCCAAGGACAGTTTTGCTTTGCTGAGCGGGTTCTCAAAAGCACTTCAGGTCCTTCTGGTCTTCACACCCAGAAATACTTTCAGTGGAAACCGCCCGAGTTTGATGGTTGTTAGGGGAGAAGAAATTTACCCCATTGTTCAGAGAGATCTGCACATTTAGTTGATACAGGTGGGGGGTCCAGGGTTCTAGGTGCATTGTTCAAAGGTGTGTGTGTGTGTGTGTGTGTGTGTGTGTGTAAGCATACGCACACACACACACACACACAGGAGCTCGGCTGCCACGTACATTACTGTGAGCAGGAGGGTATGTATAACTCAGAGTCCCAAGTTACCAGCATCCCTCAGGCTTGCCTGCCTCATCTGCACAGTATATTTAACTGACTTTTGCAGGGCTTCAGAGTTCAGTTCCTCAGGGTCCCACTACTGTAAGCTGTTTCGGGGTCTGTTGTTTGTTTACTTTTTGTGTTTTGCTTTGTTATTGTTACTGCTTTTTAACTTTCTTCAGCTCCTTTTAGAATTTATTTCTGGGTTTGTTTCTGTGCCTTCGTAGACATAGCAAAACAATTACTTGCAAATGTATGTTTTCCATGTGTGTGTAGGGTCTCATGGCTGGCTCTCAGTTTCACCTTATGACAAACAATGTCACATATCTAAACTCGCTCCTGTAATAATTCATGTCTAATATTTTGACCAATGATCTACAAACAAATTTGTAATAACCTGTCTTTTTTTACTAACTGTATTATAAGCTATTATCTATAAAAATGTCATACCTATGAAAGTTTAATTTATTTTTATTTATTTATTTGATATTTTTTTAAACCAAGATGTCATACAGCCCAGGCTGGCCTTGAATACCCTTGAACTTCTGATCATTCTGTTTCCAGCTTTCACCTGCTTGACTAATAAGAACTTAACTTATAACCGTGTTTTTTTTTAAAAATCAAAACAATACATTATAGCATAGTTGTACCAGCTACTTACTCAGAGAATCTTGAATTCAGCTCTCCCACTGAAGTGCAGTCAAACCATCCAATTTCCATTCTCATTATTCTCTGAAAGTAAATTTCCCTCATTTTCCTTGTTTGACGAGCCCCAGCGATGACCCAGAATTTTATCTGGAAGTGGACAAAGGCGTGTTTAACACTGCAGCGCTGAGCACATTCGTTTGTTCTCTTCTCCTATTCCTGACAGCTCGCACTTCCCATGGTTACGGTTGGGAGTCGCGGAAAAGAAGAGGGAAGTCACTCACAAAGTGCTTCTCCTTGGACACTAAGGTATGAGCTCTGACACTCCCTGTTGATGGGGAGGTGAGCTCAACGTTTGCAGGGGTGCCCAGAGATCTGGCTTTGACTCCGGTTCTGGCAGGCGGACAGGCCACTGTCTTTGAATTTTGCCAGTTGGGTTTCACTATCTACACCAAAGGAAACAGGCTACAGCATCCACAGTAAGACACGGATGCTCCAGATTCGCTCTTTTTGCACATCACTTCCCCGTTTTCTCCTTGGTATAAACCTCTAGGCATCCATGTAATCCATGTACAGTGTTCAAAAAATGATTTGGGGACAATATAAGACAAAAGTCATGCTCAAAGTAGGGAATCTGATTTGCTAATAGATTCCCCCCCCCAAAAAAAAAGAGAAAGAAAAAAGAAAAAAGTGTCATGTGAAGACACAGTAAGAAATGGATCAGTTTCTCTTTACAATTAATGTTACCTGGAATCCTTCAATAAGAGAAGTGGAGAATTCATTACCTTTGTTTCTACAGAAGGTGACAGAACATGAAATATCTTTCTTCTTTAATAAAGCTTAAGTCACCTGGACTTAATAAAGTCCTGGACTTTATTTTTTCTTTAATAAAGCTTAATCAGACTGGAAAATCTGATTCAGAATTACAGAATTGGGCATGGAATGCCACTCGGTTAGACCTCCGCAAAGAAGGAGAAAAGAAAAGAATATACTCTTGGCTCCCTTAATCTCTCAATGCCCGGCTTTCTCCATGCTGCTCAGCTTCAGCCTACAGATATACCGCAGTTTTTCATGCCTGGGCTGAGAAGAGCAGAACAGACAGGGATGGTCAGGGGTAGGGAGGCCTGCTCTGTTTCCCTGAGCAATGGCTTGCACTGACTGGTTCAACCGTCGGCTGAACTGTCCAGGTCTCTCACGTCTTCCTTAAGTAGACCCTGCGGTTCTTAGGGTTCCTGAACAGCTTAACAGCTAAAAGCAGCATTTCCAATTTCGTTGTGGTGTCTACAAGGCCAGATGTTGGTCTGTAAAGAAAACAGAGGTTCAACTAACTTGAATGTATGCTAGGAGAAGAACAATCGCGCCAATTCCTGCGTAGATGCCCGAGTAGGTCATTATTTCATCTTCGATGTCCAGCAACCTTAAAAAGAGGGAAAAGCGCTGAGATTTACAAGTAGGATTCAGTTATCAGAGCTTACATTGGT
The DNA here is from genome assembly GCF_982192425.1 of Myodes glareolus. Lineage (NCBI taxonomy): Eukaryota > Metazoa > Chordata > Mammalia > Rodentia > Cricetidae > Myodes > Myodes glareolus. The sequence goes on from NC_142046.1 coordinate 50,384,656, forward strand.
AGGCTTAGAGGGCTTTAACGTAAACTTACTACGTATTTCTCTTAAATAGGGAAGGCATTATGTTTCATTAGTGTAGTGTTATAACTGATCCAGTCAAATCCCTAAATAAAGTTTACAGCAGCAGTTACACCGCAAATATGCTCACCCTCTTCATTTTCTTACACAAAGATGCTACAACTGTGTGACAACACATGGCAGTTTCTAGAAAGGAGTGGACCCAGAGGGATCCAGCTTGACCCCTTTTGCTCATTCACATACAGAGAAAGATTTTTAAACAGTCAGTTGGACTGCCTGCAAAGACAATTCTAGAAAGACATGAGCTGTCAATCGAGAGCTTACTGTTCACCCCTCTAGGGAATCAGCCAGCTTGTCACCTTCTCCACCTCAAAGGAACATTTTAAAATGTGTTTGTCATATTCCTACGGGAGGGGGGGAGACAGATCCTCCCATCAGCCATAGCTTTCCACTGACTATAGCCCACAAGCGTCTCTCACTAGGGTTAGTTCATAAGTTGAAGAAGAAGTCACAGCACAGAACCCTAAGCAGCTCTCTCCACTACTGCAGAGATGTCACGCTGTGACACAGGACCTGGGTGAACAGAACCGGGAAAGCGAGGAACCAAGACTCTGACGCTGTTTCCAGGAAAGAAGGGGCTTCTGCAATGTGAGAATTAGCATATTTGTTGAAAACGATACTGGTCTTTAGGAACTAAAGTTTAATGGCACGGATCCTGTTTATTTAGGAAAAGAAAAGACGGAGGACGTTCTTCAGTGCCCACATCCCCAGCCTGCAGGTTTCAGCTGTCACCATTCCCTAGTAACCTGAGTTTGGCTCTAATAGAAAAAAAAAAAAAAACATTTTCTCTTTTAATGTGCTCTGCTTCAGATTTCAAGTCTAAAAATCTCATTGCCTAGCCTAGAATATGAAAGTAATCTCAAATACAGCTATTAAAAAAAAAGATAGTTTAAAAATATTTAAGTCCATGAGTCTCCTGAGTCCACCTTCTTACCGTTTTTACTTCTATTTACTTTATTAGTGTGTGTGTTGTAGGGGGAGGTTAAGATGGAATCTTGGTTGGCCTGGTACTCCTGTGAAGATTGAATGGCCTTGAACTCATAGCAATCCTCCAACCTCAGCCTCCCTGGGTTGAGGCATATGTCACCAGGCCTAGCCTAGACCCTTAATTTAGTTATCCCTGCTTAGACACTTTTTCCATATAAGATAGCAATCATAGGTTACAGGGATTAGGACCAGACATCAGAGGGAGTCATTAGACCTATTATAACCACTTTCAAAATAAAGATAATAATTAACAATTGTTAGTGAAGGTGTAGAAAAATTCTAACCTCATACACCATTAGAGAGAATGCAAATGGTTCAGACACTTGGAAAATAGTCTGATAGTTCCTCGATGCATCACATGTGAGTGACCTAGCAACTCTGTTCTGAGCCATGTAACTGCAAGAAATGAAGTCATACATCCACACAGAAGACTGTGTACCAACGCCAAAAACAGCATTATTTACAATAGCAAAAAAAGCAGAAAAAAATACCACCAACAGATCAACAAAATGAAATAAAACATTATAACCACATAGCAAAATATTCACAAATAAAAAAGAAATAAAATACAGATTCGTGCTACAACATAGAAAAACCTTAAAAACATTATGCTAAGTGTTTTAAAAGCCAGTCTTAAAAAGGTCACATGTTGCATGAGTCCATTTCTATGATATCTCAAGAATATGCTAATATATGGACACAGAAAATCAATTACTGTTGTGGAGACATAACAGATGGGAAGCAGGGGAGCAATAGGTAGGGTACAGATTTTCTGTTTTTCCCTCTTGTTGTAAATGAAAATGTTCTGATGTTCAGACACTGGTTGAAGTGGTGGATAAAAGAACCTCTGAGAATATACGTTAAAAAACAAAACAAACAAACAAACAAAACCTGCCTGCATGGCACTTTTTAAGTGGATGGATCTGTGGTATAGTAACTATTTCAAGATAAAGCTGTTTTGAAGAAATGTATGGCCTTAAACATCAAACCTGAAAGTTGTTCTTATATGCGTACATTAAGTGAACATAATCAAGAAAACAGCCTGAAATTTGACTGAAAATAGAGCCTGAGACTGCTGGGAAATTTTATTTTAAGCTGTGTTGCTTTTGTTTATGCTGCATTTGTTTAACTCTGTGAAGCTGTGATTCTTTGCCTGTCTAAAACACCTGACGGTCTAATAAAGAGCTGAATGGCCAATAGCGAGACAGGAACAAGGATAGGCGGGGCCGGCAGGCAGAGAGTAAACAGAAGGAGAACCAAGGGAGAAAAGGAGCAAGAGAACCCGGAGAGAAAACATTAGGGGTCAGCCATCCTGATACACAGCAAGCCATGGAGAAAGAAGCAAAGAGAAGTACACAGAAATAGAGAAAGATAAAAGCTCAGAGGCGAAAGGTAGTCGGGATAATTTAAGAGCTGGCAAGAAACAAGCCAAGCTAAAGCCGGGCATTCATACCTAAGGATAAGACTCTGTGTGATTTATTTGGGAGTTGAGTGGTGCCCCACTCCACCAAGCCAAAAGAGTTAAGCATCACACAACATGAGACTTCCACCCGTGTGTGTGTGTGTGTGTGTGTGTGTGTGTGTGTGTATAGTGCTTCCCAAACTATACCAGGGTCTATATGGCCAAAAGAGCACCAGAAGTTACAGAAGATCTCTGCTATGATTAAGTTAAAAAATTGTTTTTTTTTAGACTCTAATGTGAAAAAAGAAAGAGAAAATGACACTATGATATTTTCTCACTCAGATTTCTTTCACCGTTTGGTTTTACTATTCTGAGCAGAAATTCCGGTCACTGGGTGAATTCTGGTCTCTAACCCTTATCAGTGTTGCTGACTAAGAACTCTTAGAAAGAGTTTAGTTTTACCATTCCACCCAACAAAGAAGAATGCACAATTCAGGATAACAAAAGTACAAACCCAGCTCCTGCCGCGGCCTGCACACAAACTCCGCTGAAGTTATTGTTTTGCCTTACAGATCCCTGACCAGCACATCAATTGTGTATCCTTAACAATGAGTTCTTTCAAGAAAGGCTCTTGAAAGAATTAGGTAACTTGAGAGGCATTTTAACCCTGACACATGAGAAAACATTGTCTCCCTTATCCTGGGATACACCCAACTCCATTTTCAAATCATTTCCAAAACATTCTCACCCCACAACAATAAAAAAATGGTCCTCATAATGGCGGTGGCAATAACTGCAGTAGAAGATTTACCTTGTCCAAGAGGTCCCGGTAAATGAATAATCTAAGAAAAGTAAGCCTGAAGCTATTCTAGCTTACCTATATGGTTATTTTGAAAGAGAAAGACAAAGGACCATTTTTAATGCTTCATCTTTTTTTATACTTTATCAAATGATCAATTAAACACTTGTATCATGGGAATTCAGCTGAGGCCAATGTTCTTCCAAAAGTTCCAGTCTGCAACAGTTGTTCAATTCCAGGTAAAAGGCCTTGTAAGATGAACCAAGGAGTGCTGGTAGCTACAGGAAATCCCTTGCTTATCAGTGGTGCAAACATCAAAGCTAGATTCGTTCTTCAGTTCGTGTGCGCTGGAAGTGCCCCCCATTTTGACCTAACATTTGTTTTTATGATTTAATGGCCCAGTGATTATCAATGGCTGTGGTGATACCACTCTCAAAAACAAAAAACAAAATAAGCAAACAAACAAAAATTAGCTCATTTCTGCCCTCCAAAGGAAATGCAGAACTTTAGAGACCCCACTGAAATCAGTCTCTTCGTAGAAACTGCTGAGCCTCTCAGAAGAAAATATCCTTGCAAGTTTAGGGAAACGCACAAATTCAGATGCCAGCAAATTTATTTCCAATGAGTTGACTTGCTATTTTTTAAACTTGCCTTTTCAAATGTGTATTGCAGCATATGCAAGTATATGTGTCCATATGTGCATGTATGGGAGGGACCCCCACACACATTTTCACCTTATTTTTGAGACAGGGTCTCTCACCGCTCCTGGAGCTCACTGATTGCTAGGCTGACTGGACAGCAAGCTCTGGGAACCTTTTGTCTCTTCCTGCCCTTTTTCCTCAGCTCCGGACTTACAGATGCAGACATCACTTTTTAAAATATTTTTATTATTATTAATTAAATTTATTCATTTATTTGTCATCCCAACTGCAGTTTCCCCTCCTCCCTATCCTCCCATCCCCTCCCCATACCTCACTTCACACAACACAGTACCACACTCCACACCCTGCTATCCCAACCCACTTCTCTGTTTCTGCGCAGAAAGGGCCAGGTCTCCCTCTACTTGTGGGACTCCTAGTGGCAGAAGCAGAGCCTGTCCCTAAAGCTCTGGCTGGCTTTCAGGAACCCATTCCTCATACTGGGTTGCCTTGCCCAGCCTTAACACAAGAGGAGAAGCGTAATCCTACCTCAACTTGATATGTCATTCCTGGTTTTTCTGTGGGTGCCAGGGATCTGAACACAGGTCTTCTTGTTTACATAGAGATCACTACACACACTAAGCGATCTCCCCAGTCTCTGCTTATTAATTTTAAAAGGATAATTCTCTTGTGCTTTGCATCATCTTTCACCTTTAGTCTATAACTAATGTTTTGTGAATGATCATTGAATGAATGGCCATCTGGTTGATTTGCAGACCAAACCTCTGCAATCATAAAGATATGGCCCACAGGGTAGTGGGTCCCTGAGGCCTCCACAAGTTCATGTTACTTAATTGACATCTCAAAGTATTTTTGATTGAAGGAATGAAAGACCCTCAAAGTAGATGACATTATGGAATAATTTCAATGACTTAGAAAGACCTATAATTTAAATTCAGCCTGTCAACATTTTCAAAATTTAATATGAGAAACAAAAACATATTTGAGGCAGCCATCCTAAGCGTCTTTCAAGGAAGAATATGCCCTTCCTTGGGCTCACGAGCTTGAGCATATGGAATCATACGTGCCAGTGAACTTGTTCTGCATCGGAGGCCACACAAGACAGTGTAAGGTCCATGCCACCACCACGTGAGTCAGCACATGCGTACTGCAGACTCACTGATTACAAAGTGATCTGTTGGGTGTATCTCAGACTGAGGCAGTCTGAGTTCTGGCTATTTCTTCAGGGCCACAGGCCCACAGTAACTTAGTTACTGGCTTTAACTATGGAGTCTTATCCCTCTAATGTAGCATGTGCATGAAACACACGGAGAGAGGACAAAGCCAAGGAGTCGAAAGGGGCTAGAAGGGAAGGAGCTTTTGTCTAGGAGACTCAAGTGAAATTCAGTAATCTCCTTAGTGGCAATACGTATTGACAGTGTTTGCTCGGGTTTATAGTAAACCAAGTCATTAATTGTTGCCGTGGTGCTTGATAAACAATGTCTGTTGATGTTTTGAGACCTGAAAGGGCAGAAATAACTGCAAGGTTAACAAATTTCTATCAACATGGGTAAATTTGTTTCTCTGTTCTTTTTTATATGGTGCCATTCCAACTCAGTCAACATTTCCTTTGGATGTTTTGAATTCTAATTTAAGATACAACAAAAAGAAAAATAGCCTACCCACATGGTGTTCCATTTGTCACGTTCTGGTCGAAGGAGTTGTTGATCCATACGATGGTGTTATTTATACACGCTTTTCCTGGGATTGCGAGTTCTTGTCTTTCAATGTCATACTCAATAAAAATATCTATCATTATACCATAAATGATAAGGATGCCTGGCTGGGCCATTCCATGGAGGACTGCGCACAGAGTTCCCACAAACATCAGCCAATTGTCAGTTGATGAAGAAAATCGAAACTTGAAAAACAAAGGGTTCAGAGGTTACAGATGAAAAGCAGGGCAGGTAGAAGGCCTATTTCATTTCACTTAGATTCTGATAAACAGCCTTCAACACCAGGTGCTTGCGGGAGTCATGTCTGAGCAGTGGTCTTCACACTAATTAGCCATCAATTGTCTAAGACTTTAGACTCTTACATTACATCCGAATCTTTGAATCTAGTCTCCTCAGGCCAGTAGCTGACTTCACTGCCTTGCAAACCATCCTCATGGGAGCCATTACCAGGTAGATATACTGTGGGAGCATTCAACAGTGCAGTAAGCTGCCTCTCAGCTTGGAGAACCCATCTGGACAACGAGCAGATCTTTCCTTTGAAATACCTCCAACTTACACAAATCTAGGGTAAATCCCGAAACTATGGAATTTCCAAAGACTTCTCATAAGAATGAGAAGCCATTGATAATGGCACTGAGACTTGTTTCTTCTGCATGTATTGGTTCTTTGGGATCCTAGTCTGTTTGGATGCTCACCTTCCTAGACCTAGAGGGAGGGGGGAGGAGCTTGGACTTCGCACAGGGCAGGAAACCCTGACTGCTCTTAGGACTGGAGAGGGAGGAGGAGAGGGAGTGGGGGGAGTGGGAGGGTATTGGGAGGAGGGGAGGAAGTGGAAATTTTTATAAATAAATAAATAAATGAAGAAAAAAAAGAATGGTCATATATGATCTATTGTTTTGGGAGTTATTGTGATAGGGATTTTCCTTATTAAAATTATAATTGTGAGTCCACTGATTCTATTCCAAATGGTTTTGATGATATTGAAGATGATTTGTGAGTTTACAGAGCACTGAATTTCTAATCAGTATTCAGCGTGTTACTACACAGGTAAAGAGCATGACTGTATGGTTGGTCATGGGCTAAATTCTGCCAATATGACTAAAGAATTGGCACTTTCTCCAGTATGTGAGTCATTCGCAGTTGCAAAATCAACCAAATAAGTCAGCATGGTTTTATTACCAGTTCAAAGAAGCCAACTCGAAATTCTTCACCTTTCTTTTTCTCTTGTGACCTGAGGAGAAAAACAGGCATTTCAAGGTCTTTTCCCCCCAAAACTGATGAGAATTTCTCCCTACTCATTACTCCCTGAATCATTCTTTAGTAAGAAAGAATGTTCCCTCTGGCTGGGAAATTCTGACCAAACCCAGTATTTTAATGTATTTTGCACACATGAGCTCTCAACATCTGTGAGTGCCTGGACAAGACCTACACAGGGTCACACTAGTCAACATGACAGCACGGATGGGGGAAAGGCTCACAAGGCCCCATGCTGTGGGACAATTGTTTTACCCTGTAAACATTTGTTTCTTGTTCTTGTTTAATAAAATGCTGTTGGCCAGTAGCCAGGAAGAAAGTATAGGCAGGGCGACCAGGCAGGAAGAGGATTCTACAATCTGCAGTCTTGATTCAGACACAGAGCAAGCAAGATGAGAATGCCTTGCTGAAAAAGGTACCGAGCCACGTGGTTGACATAGACAAGAATAATAGATTAATATAAGTTACAAGAGTTAATAAGAAGCCTGAGCTACAGGGGCAATCAGTTTATAATTAATATAGACCTCTGTGTGATTTCTTTGGGATTTAACGACTGCGTGAACCAGGCTGAACGATGGCTGGGTGGGACAGAAGTCTCAGTCAACAGCCCCACACCTAGATGATGAGTCACAGGCAGTCAGTGGCATCTGAAGGTGTATATAGGGGGGTCCATTTTCTTCAAGAATGAGACCCTTAGTGGATTGCCCATACTCCAGAGGTCAGCCATAGACTCATGTATATATAGGTAATAGTAAGTGGAATCAGCAGGAGATATAAAATAAACATAGTCTAGTTCTTCTTAAGCCAGGTATTTGGCCTTTGCCAAATGTGCTCCCTCCCAAAATGTCTTCCTCCCAAAAAGTTCTTCCTTAGACACCCACAAAGTTAGACAGTTATTCTAACTTTGGACTTTCACTCTGAGTCTCCTCAATCTCCTCAGCAGGGATGGTTAAGATTTTAATAACATCCGCCCTGCCACACACATCTTAAACCTTCACTTCCAATTCTTGCTTCTTATCAGAGAAAAAAAGTTACGCATTCTCAGTAGCTATCATGCAAAGTTTTCTAAATTTATATTGTTTATTCTATCTCTTCGGAGCACTCCGTCCGATATGGGATGTCTTCATCAAGGCTCAGAGATCTACGCAGAAGTGAAGGCAGAGAGACTCTAAGAGCCAGAGGTGATGGAGGACACAAAGTCCTGTTGTAACAGGACTGATGCACACGTGAACTCACACACAGGACCTGCACAGCTTCAAGCCAGGCAGGGTCCCAGAACTGAGAGGAAAAAGAAGACACGGGATCTCACCCTGAACAGAGAAGCTTTTGCTATCGATACCTGTTAGCAAAGGGAAAATTCATTTTCTCCAGTTGTGTGTCGGGTATATATAGTCGATGGGTGTATAGTTTGGGGCGTATAGTTTGCCCAGGAGTAGCTGACACAAAATAAATTCCCTAATAACTTGTGTCTGTTGTGGACTTTTTAAATTCATTTTATTTATTTATTTTTGACATTCTTTGCCTTATTGGGGTTTTTTTGTTTGTTTTGATTTTCATTTTTGTGAGGTTTTTTTTTTTTGAGAGAGAGAGAGAGAGAGAGAGAGATCTCATCCTAGGGAGATGGGGAGGATGTGGTAAGAATTGGAGAAGAAAAATATGATCAAAATATGTTGTATGAAAAAAATTTGTGAACAAAATAAAATCACCTCCTCTGGGTAACGGAGCAACTCTGTTTCTTCTCTGCCCTCCAGTGGGACTTCCTGAGGACTGTGGCCACGTGATCCCTCCTAGACCAGTGTTAATCTTACCACACCTCCTTCTGTCATGAAGTCCTTCACACTTCTCAAACCAACCTTCTGCCATCCTCCACGTGAGGAGCTCACGTGATGCAGCCTTTCCGAGGCAGAGCCAGCTAATCCTGCCCCGTACACATGTTTACCTGTCAGCTCAAGCTGGCGTGCTGAAGAGAAAGCTCTAGGAATTCAATCTGAGGTGTGTATAGTTGCCTCAGGGGGAAAGAAATGAAGTTGGAAGAGCTCCTCACACTCGTGAAACCACACTTACAGTCCCACGCTTTCCTACTTGTTTGGGCTGGCAGTGGACTGGGATGCGCGGGCAGAAGCCTGGACTAACCAGGAAGGGATATCCCGTGAGGCTTTAAAGAGAAGGAAGCGCTGTGCCCACGCGTGGGAAGTGATGGGTATGAAAATGCTCTGCTCTGCGTTTGCAGAAATGAATGAAATGAAATGTATGCCCTGGCAATGCTGAAGCACGCATGGGCAGCCCGTATATGGAGGCTCTGTTGAACTTGTTCATATTGGGATTCGTGGTCTAAGCTGATGAGGACGACTGACCAGGTCTCTTCCTCAAGACACCAGATCTCATGACAGATGGTTGTGAGCCACCATGTGATTGCTGGGAATTGAACTCAGGACCTTTGGAAGATCAGACAGCGCTCTTAACCGCTGAGCCATTACTGTATTTTTAGGAATACTCTGAAATCCTTCCAGAGAAGATGCTGTGTTGTTGAAAGGGCCACTCACCTTGGTTTCTTGTCATTGTTATCTGTCAGGATGAAAACAATGTATAGAGAGGTTAAAAAAAATCATGTCCAAATGCAACACAATCGTAGTCGTTAGCCAATCAAAACATTTCTATGCAGTACTTTTACTCACAAAATATTATAAAATAATTGTTACCTCTCTCCATCTTTTTTCCTATCCCCCCTCCCCCTTTCTCTTTCTCTCTCTCCCTCTATCCCTCCCTCCTACTGCTTTGACGATATATTTGGATTTTTTTTTTCTTCAGATCACAAAATATTTGTATTTTCTAAATATCAAAAGGTAGTTTGTTTGTTTTTCCTCTTTGAAACAGGGTCTCTCGCTCTGTCATGCAAGCTGGGCTGGGAGCTATGTAGCCCAGAGTGGCCTCAAACTCAGACTCCTGGCAATTCTCCTGCTTCAGTCTCCCAAGGGCTGGAATTACAGATGTGAGTCACCGTGCCTGATGGAAGTTCCCAATTCTAAATTGGCTGAAGTGAATATGGTTATTTAAAATTATCTATGGAAATGGGAATTAATTTATTGTTTGGTTCCTTAGAAACATCAAAATCTCTGTATTTAGCAGATCACAAATTGACTGTAAGATGTCTTTTATACTGGTGTTGAATATGTATTATTTTTATGTATTATTTTTATCAGCATGCATACAGCAAATGTCGGTAAGAAAAGGAACTGGGTCTATCGGGGCATAAAAGAACCACAGAGAAAAGAGCCCTAAGGAGTATTTGTTATCATGGCCATCATTTATTGGTTCCACCGGCATTTTTAACACAATCGCAGTAAGACTAAAGAGCTATTACAATGTAGACACAGGGCTTGAGAATCGGAAAACTGGACTAGAATCATGATTCCGTGAGTCATCACTCTTGTGATTTTACCAACTTTTAAGAAGCTAGCAGTGTCTTGGTTTCTCTGTCTGGAAAATATAGAAGCATACGACTTAATCAACGAATGACAGCTTAGAGTCGGTGCTCACAACATGCCAGGGACTAATGCTGCAGGGCGCCTCCCACACAGTCTCATTCCTGCCAGGAGCAGAAGCCCTTAACAATTACTGTTGCCACGGTGATCATTAATGATACCGGGATAAAGTTACCATAATGGCCAGTGCTGAACAACTCTACTCTATCTAGGAAGGAGGTTCTCATGGGAGATGCTGCCCCTCGGTCACAGGCTGTGCATACCAACACGGAGCTTCCAGATGTGGCATGACATTGATTCTGGATGCTGTATGTCAGACATGTACCCAACAATAGCTCCACATGTTGTAGCTGACTTCTCTCTTCATCTTAAAACCTCGATGGGTTAGTCTCAATTTGTCTTTATTTTTCTTTGCATAAGACTCAAGGAAATTCAAAGGCCACTTACACGTTCCGTCTGATTCAAAAGCATGATTCTCCTCTCCAAATTTCTTCACACTGCGAAGAATTACTGAGTCAGACATGGTGTTTGCAGTCTGCACTCAACAGCCCTGTAAAATAAAACAATTGCTGCAATTATTATATATTTTCTCTTCAACAAAAGTAGTCAAATCAGCAAGCTTCTGTAGACAATCTGAAACAAAAGCAAATCTTTTATCCAATAACATCTCAGTGAAATAGACTAAATATTAGGAAAGATGAACTAAAAACTGGAATAAAGTCATGATTTCATTGTTACTCAAATGACTTTTGCCAACTTTTCAAAAAGTTAGCCCAATTGAAAATAGTTTTCTTGCTTTTCGACTTTTGGCTCAGAGGAGGCCATGGTACAACTTTCCTCAGTCATCCCGAATCCAGGTTCATCCATCACCGGCCGCCTCCACCAGGCCTCCCACGGTCAAACCCCAGGAGATCAAAGTTGTGTACTTGAGGGTTGCCAGAGGTGAGGTGGGCACCACATCTGCCTTGGCCCCAGAGATCAGTTGCCTGGGTCTGTCTCCAAAAAAGGTTGGTGATGACATTGCCATCGCCCCTGGTAACTGGAAAGGTCTGAGAATTACAGTGAAGCTGACCACCCAGAACAGACAGGTCCAGATAAGGTGGTGCCCTCTGCCTGGTCATCAGAGCCCTCAAAGAGCCACCAAGAGACAGAAACAGATGAAGATGAAGCACAGTGGAAATACCATTTTTGATGAGATTGTTAACATTGCCCAGCAGATGCAGCACTTGTCTTTAGCCAGAGAACTTTCTGGAAATATTAAGGAGATCCTGGACCCTCATGACATCAGCACTGATGCAGTGGAATGCTCAGCTTGTTAAAAAGCCATGAAAGAAAAATATTTCAATAAAAGACTATCTGATAAGCAAGAAAACTAGAAAGCAAGCAAGCAAGGAAAGAAGAAAAGAAAGAAGAAAAGAAGGAAGGAAGAAAGGAAGGAAAAAAGAAGAAAGGTTTTATTTAGTTGGTGGGTAGATGATTGGTTTATTAAATTAATTTGTTCTTTCTGTTTATCTGTGCTTTGTTTTTTTAACAGAATCTCATCAAAGCACTAAGAAAACAACCAACAGCATTCTTAAGTGTAGCTGGTACAATGACACCCAAGTTCTTTCAAGTCATGTCAGTGGTCTTTGTAAGCAGAGCCCCAAGGGGAGGTGAGTCCAACCAGAGCCGAGGAAGCAGAGAAGGCACTGAATAGAAAGGCAAGTTAAGAGTTTTGATCACAGCTCTCTTTACGATTTTTCTCTGCTTCAGATACATAGCAACGGCGGGCAATATTATAAAAATTACAATCAGGCCCAAGACAATAAAAATAAATACCTCAAGGCACCGTAAGTGGAAGGAGGGTACAATGGCTGGTATTTTCACTATAGGCTCCAGACACAGACACGGGTGTGAGAGTTAAAATCCGGAGAGGACTGCAAGCTTCCCACACCAAACAGGGCAGTAAAGAGGCTCTCTCCATGTGGAGACACAGGGTATTATGGATCTGCCGCACTGCCAGGAAGCCCCTGAAAACTCGCTGCCAATCATTGTCTATGGAGTTATATCTCACAATGAAATGCAGATCTAGGAAGGTTATATAAGGAAATAATGATATATATTATACACATATACGTTATATATGTATGTGTATATATATATGTGTGTGTGTGTGTGTGTGTGTGTGTGTGTGTATGTGTGTGTGTGTGTGCATATCATACAGATAAAAGAGTTGCAGGTGGGTTTGTGGAAAGCTCCCACCTTCATCCAGTTGGAATCACCGAGAATGGAAATGACAGATAGGAGAATTAAAGCAATAAGAGCTAGCGGTTTTCTAAGAGCAGCGAAATGATTAACAGTAGACTTGATGTCTTGCGTGCCTTGAAAACCTGGTCCCCAGTGCAAGCACTGTTCAGAGATGGGGCTGTGAGGGAAATCATTAGATAATAAAGATTCTATCTTCATAAATGTGTCAATCCATTTCCAAACCCAGAGTTTGAATACAGCATTGGAAGATGGCGGAACCGTGAAGGTGAGTCACTGGGAGCACGGCCTAGCTCCATCCTGTCTCTTTCTTTGTTTCTTGGTCACAACAAGGCGAGAGCTCTTCCTTCACCCACTTCTGCCACCATGATTTCAACCTCGCCTCTGGCCTCAAGTGATAGAGCTTAGCCAAATCCACGAGCCCAAGTTAGCCTTTCTTCTTTTTCAGCTGTTTGTGGAAGGTGTTTTGTTACAGCAGCGACAGCTGGAAACACTCCCAAAAGCTGATCAGCATAAACAAAACTCAGTCAAGAGATGATTTATTTCAAGAGTGTATAGCATGAAGAATAGCTACAACCTGTCCTCAAATCTATTACTCAGTGGAAATGGACTGACAGACACTTTCTTATCCATAACCAATATTGGAAAACATCTTCAAAGTGCAAGGAAAAATAACTTTTAACCTGATGATTTATCCTGGACAACAAACAAACAAACAAACAAAAACCCTGACTTTGAAAATCAAGGGAGTTTCCATTCACAAACCCAAGCACCTAGTACAGGATGTACCTTATCAAAAAAGAGTTTCCAGAAAGTACCATGAAAAAGAACCAGGTGTGAGTATAAGAACTAACAAAATACTTTGGTGCAGTCTGTCAAGCTATGGTATGGAGTTGAACCTGTCATATTTCAAAGGCACAAAAAGTAAAACTGTGTAAGGTGTTCAATGAGTGGATGAAATGTGTTAAGCTAATTCTCAGAAGTATCTATGGCCGCTGTTTTAAAAACGTTATTAAATTCAGCCCAGGTTCCCTAGCCCTGGCCCGACACAGTTCTGTGCCATGCCATGTGGCTGGCAGGAGGTGAGGTGGAGGTGGAGGACAGGAGCCGCCGTCTGGTAACTCTAACCCCGGATGCAACAGAGCAGGAGCAGGAGCAACAGCACCGCATTGTGCCCTGAAGCTGGCCTGAGCGGGTCTCAACCAAGTACCGCCCGGCACCCATGGCACCAGATTGTCAGACACCATTGTGGTAAGCAGATACAGGATGGGGAGGGAGGTGGAAGAGATAAAGAGGTAGAGACGTTCATGGGCTGGGGAAAGAGCCAGATCTGAGGAGAAAAGGGTGGCGAGGAATAGGCTAATGTGAAGGGCCTGCTAGCCACCTGAGTCCAAGTGCATTTCCGGGCCTGTGCTTCTGCCAAGGGCCAATCTTGGGCCAAGGCCCTGGAGCGCTGAGAGGGAATGAGATGACGCCTGTGGCTTCTGCCGCCACTTAGGGGTCACTGAGGGCCCTGTGGAGGCTTGTGGTCTGACTGCTACCTGGAGCCAGGTTGACAACCGAGGGCCATGCTACTGAGGGGGCCGAGAGGATCTGAGCGGCATGTACAGCCACCTGGGGCCAAGGTGACATCCGGGTCCAGGCTGCTGCCGAAGACCATGTCTGGGTCCGTGGTCCTACCACAGCTGGGGTCTGTGTTGATGCCTGGTGGCCCATGGTGCCCCCAGGAGCCACATGGAGGCTCAGGATCTAGGCTGCAACTGTGACCATGTTGATGTCTGAGGGCGGTGCCACAGCCAGGACCATGAAACAGTGCCACCCACATTTAGTATGGGTTTTCCCATCTTGACTAACCTAATCAAAAAAATCTTTCATAGGCAGAGGCAAAGGATATTGAATCTAGATGATTCCTTCCTCACAGATAGACTCAAAGGTGTTTCCGTATCTTGTCAAGTTAATAGGCAATCACACTAGACACGATGTGTGGTTTAGTGCGACACTGGCGTGCCTATTATGGGGACAGCCAACATCTCTCTGGTTGAACTGAAGATTCCCTTCACAGGAGAGAGTCTGTGCTTCCTAGTCAAGACCCCATGGCTGAGGAGGTCGTGGAAAACTATTATTATTATTTTTGCTAAATTGTCATGTTGTCGAACTATCTTCTAAATACTTCAAGTTTATACCCACAGATAAGGGCTATGCCCAGCCTTAATCAGAGAAGCTTCTAGACAGTAGTTAACACAGAAGCCCACAACTGGCCAAAGGTTCAAGAATGTTTAGACGGTGGAACGTTTAGCACTAAATGGGAAACCTCTATCATTCCCTCCAAGGCCCAAGGAACATCATGGAAGAAGGAGCAGAAAGAACGTAAGAACCAAACGATGGGGAATGTGTGGCCAAAAAAAAGGTGTCTTCCGGGCATGACACCGTCATTGCACGCATGAACTCACTGAAACTGTGAGTTCTCTACTGCCAGACCTGCACAAGGCTGGACTTCCCAATGTCTTGTCATGGATAGAGTGGGACCCATGAGGCCCCACCCTTCCCTGAGACACTATAAGCAATTAACGACTGTCCAGAGAAGGGGAGCCATTTTCTTCCGTCAACTGTCCTTGCTCCAGTAAGTAACCTTCTACCTATGCTCTGGCAAGCAACTCCAGTCAAGCAGGATGAGCCACACAGAAAAGAAAGATATACAAGTAAGATGGGGAAAGTGAGAAGAAGAATTTCAGCAAGAGAGGAAAATAGGTAGGATGAAAGTTGACTGAAATTTATTATATACGTGTAGGGGGTTATCAAATAATTAAAAAGACAAATAAAAAATTAATTTGACTACTAATAAAAGAACAAAATTTTCCTATGTAGCTATATTTTGCATTTTTATTTAAAATTTTGCATATGAAATATATTTTGATCATAGTCTTCCCTTCCCCGGTAATAAACATTTCTATATATAACTTTTAGCATCCATTCTGATATCAATGTAACTGAGTAAGAAATAAAAGATTAAACGTTGTTGATCTATACACACTGTGTGTATTATGACTTTAGAATGTATGAATGCTAAAGATGAACTCAGAATGAAAATTAGAAAAAACTTGGAACCTGATAATACAGACAGAAAAGCCGTGGATTCCACTAAAAGGACACTCAAAGGTTTGGTTAACACAAATGCACTTAATTCATTAAAAGATTAATGAATGAATGCCATTCTCCTTAAGAATCTTTGAAAAACAAGACTAAGGGCCTGGGGAGGACACCCTGTGGCAGGGCACTGGCCTAATGCTAGACGCCCTGGGTTCAAAACCCAGCCTAACAAAGGGATAAAGGACGATTTCAAAATTAATAAGATTTACTTAAAAAAAGAAAAGGAAAAAATAGAGAAGCCAGGGCAATTTAGAAACCATTCTTTTCAGATTGTCAAAGTCCAGGCAAAACTCAAGAAAACATACCAAGAAATTATATGTAAGTCGCAAATAAACAACAGAAAACGAATAGGCAGGAGATTAAGCAGAAAAAGTTAAAATCATAATCAAATGCTGTGAGAAACTTTATGTAATAAAGTAAAAACTTGAAAACCAGGATAAGAGTGATTTTCTAGAAAAGGTATGGATTATCACATTTTGCTTAGAAGAAAAATTTAAAATGTAAAAACTAATCATTATTAAGGACATTTATTCGATATTCAGAAACATCCCCAACCCCCCCTAAAAATAGATTTAGATTAATGACATAGATAAGTTTTATAAAACTTCAAAGACTGAATGATTCTAATATTGCACATAAATTAGATTTTAGTTTATAGGTTTTTGGAAGAACCTTTCTGTCTTAGTTAACTTGTGCATTATATGAAACAAAAATACAAGAAGCAAAGAACAAAATCATCAAAAGTATGAAATGCTTCACAAATTTGCATGCCATTCTTGCTCAGGGCCATTCTAATGTCTCTGTACAGTTCCTGCTTTAGTATAGGTGCTGTTGAAGGGAACACTATCAATTGCTTTGTTAAATAGTGAAGTAGGACAGCTCCTCAACTCATTTCCTAAGGATTCTTTAATCTTACATCAGATAGAGAATGCTATAAGGGGAAAAAACAGACTTACCAGAAAATTGACTTTCAAAAATTAAGCAAAATACACTATATGTTATTCAGTAGCTTACAAAATACAATGAAATGGGGTTGATTTAGAGCATATATGGTTAGTTAATAAGACAAATGATCATTTTAATAGACTCAAAAACTATTTGATATCATTAATATCCATTCCTGGTTTTAGAAGACCTAAAAGGTTGGGAAAAAATAAAGTTTTGCAAGAGAAGCAAAGAAATGGATCACGGTTAGGAATAGGTACTAAAGTCATTGGACAAAATCCAGGCATGGACTGAGCTCCAAGTGTGAAGTGCTGAGAGGACAGAGGGAGAGTTCTCTTTCGTCCAGGTAATAAAAACATAAGATGATCGAATAACTTTTGGAGAGCAAATTGGAAATACAAACAAGACTAAATATATTAACAACAGGTTATAGAATATCCTAGTTTATTATTTTCACTGATAATTGTCTTAAAAAACAATTAAAACTGAAATGGCATTTAGAATATGCCAGGAATGTTCTTTACATATGTCCTGACTTTAAATCATTTAGTAGGGGCTGGTGAAATGGCTCAGCAGCTAAAGGTGTTTGCCACCTAACCTGCATGCCCTAGTTTAATTCCCAGAACCTAAATGCCCAAATTGTAGAATGGTAGAATGAATCCCACAAATTGTCCTGTGACTTCTATATATGCGCGCGTGCTAGCGCACACAGACACACACACACAGGCATGCGCAGGGTAAAAACAAACAAAAAACTAATCATTAAATCCTTGTCTCCTGAGATGGAAACTTGCTCTTTCCACATTTTCCAGACACTGGCTCTAAGACATGAAGGGATTAAGTAAGCTACGTGCTCACGAGCACATTAGTAACTGGTTAGTAACTGGTGGAGCCTAGATTCAAATTCACATTATATGAGATCCAAGCTGAGACATGTATTAGCGTGTTTACTACAGCATGTCTTAGGAATCCAAAGCTTAAGAAAATATAAAATAACAAGAAAATGAGTTCACAGTGTACTGAACTTTTGTAATTCAGACTAGATGATGTAACAAGGAGATTCCAAGAAAAGTATGGTTCAGAGAGATAAATAATAAGTCCTTATTTATTCTCTGTCTCTCTCTGTCTCTCTGTCTCTCTCTCTCTCTCTCTGTGTGTCCCCTCTTATTTCCTTCCCATTCTTATTAACCCCTGCTTTCCCTTTTCCAGATTCATAGTTTTGTGTTGCACTATGTGACCTATTTAGTTCAACCAGAGCCACTTGTGTGACCCCTGTCCTGGAACTATCCACTGGAGACTGGGGGGGGGGGGAGGCTGGGTCACAGTAGACACCAAAGGCAAAGATTCGCCCTCTCCTTGAAGCATCATAGCAGCAAACAGTGAGGGGTGGGGTCCCTGAATTCCAACAAGACCTATTCTTCTTTATTCAATCACCAATTCTTTTTCCTAACTTACTTCTTCATTTGAGAAGTTTCTACTCACCGCTGTGCAGAAGTAAGAGACTAAAGTACAGCGTCTTCCCTCGGATTCTGGATTCTCACAGGTCGTGCTGTTGTTTTTGCGGCTGCATGGTGTTTTTGGACTGAGGGCACAATGGGAGTTGACACAAGATCTTACTACATAGCTCTCTGGCCAGAAACTCACTATGTACACCGAGGTTGGTCTTTAACTTGCCTCTCTGATTATAAGTAAGCACCACTAAGCCAGTCATGGTTTTTAAGATATCTCTGAGTCCTGACTAATCCATCTTCAGCTCTACAAGCTGATCCTGGTGAAACCCACAAAGGAAGAGAACGCAAGTTTCTTTTGCCCTTTATGCTTCTACACCTAATCCCCTCGCTACTTCCCCAACTCTGCCTTCCAGGATCCTTTGCAGTCAACCCACTAGCATGGCTTCATCCTCTTACCCTAGCCTCTCAGCAATCCCACATACAAGGTTTCCTACAGTTTGGGTCTTTCTGGGCATCCTTATAATTCATTTTTGTGGTCTTTATTTTATTCTGAAAAATGAAACATTCTCAAAGACAAAGCTTTATTCCAAGTGTGGATTTTGAAGCACATAAGATCATCAGTGTCCTTCAGCAAAGACCAGCATGAACGCACTCTGAGTCAATCAACAGGTTGAGTGACAGAGGAGGGAACATTGGTGGTCATGAAGTACCTCAGTAGAGAGTGTCAGAAAGGCCCAGCTATGGGACTTGGGATTCCGTCAGGTCCGTTGAGGAAGGGCATGAGGAAGGGAGTGTTGGCTCTAAACAGACACTTTCAAAAGGTTGGGAAGCTTTAAGATGGAAAAAGAAATAGTCCTCACTTGTCCTCTGCATTTTTGGCAGACCTGTTGCCTGTTCTTGCTGTTCCATCTTATTATGTATGTTCTCAGAGCAATGTCTGAGGTTAATGCTGTGTGTGTGACTGATGTCTGATAGGAGAATTAGCCGAGCTTAACTGAAGTGGCCGACCAGCTACTGGACGTCAGGGGCTGCTTTTCCACTCTGGTTTTCTTCATTACTCTGAACTACAGTCCTAGTCTCTTTTCGACATATTTCACAAGATATCTGTCTGCAGGGCCAAAGACATTCTTCAGTTTTTCTGTGAGAATTAGATAGAAGGTGCCACCATGATCTCTGGGTACCTCAGTCAGGGCAGGGATGACATGTGAAAGCCTTTGTGCTGAAATTTTAATGAGTTCAGGTCACAAAGATACTGAAGATCTTTTTAAACACTAAGTGCGGGGAAAGTGCCTGGGAAATTAGGAAGATTGACTGAAGGCGTTTGTGACTCTTCCGCAGAATGGATTGTCTCCTACCGTTACAATGTAGAATGAATTGTCTCATATTGTTACAGTGTAGAATGGATTGTCTCATACCGTTACAATGTACAATGAATTGTCTCATACTGTTACAATGTAGAATGGATTGTCTCATACCGTTACAATGCAGAATGCAACCCATCTGTTACAAGAGCATGTTTTCACCCACTGACTGATTTAGGAAAGATCTCAGAAAAGGCTTGCAGTGGTCCTGGGGGACATCTCTCCTAGACTGAAACCCTAGCAATGCAAAAATCCAGTTTGCAATGATAAACATACTTGTTTGGCAGGATCTTGAGGATGGGTTTCCTCCTTTGGAAATTTATTTTGTTTTCTGTTTTGTTTTTTCCCTTACCAACAGAAGCAGTCACAATGCCACCGAATACTACTTTCTCAGCTAATACCTTATAATGCTTAATTAGCACCCAAACCACGCTATCTGTTGCTGAAAGTTATAATCAGAATTTCTTAACAATTTGCAATAATAATGTTTTGACAGGCATAAGAGAATTCAGAGCTGAAAACAAAATTTCATGCTATTTTCTTTTTACTTAAATTTTAAGATATTGAATTATTTTATCTCCTCCAAATCTTTCAGGAAAAGATTGAGAATTTTCAAGGTCTTTTGGAAAAATCAGTTTTTGGAAACATCAGAGAATCAAGCAGTTTAAGGCAGAAATTAAATTTTCTATGCAGTGGTTGGCTGACATGGCTACCTAGGTAGGAAATCCTCAAGAAGACTTGACTGACCACATCCCACGGTCCTTCGCTGTTCAAAGACATGTGATATTTAACCTGCCTATTATATAAGCTTCTGCTCAACTTCTGCTGATAACAGAGGGAATCTTATCAACTCAGAAACAAACACTCAAGGTCAGTCTCCTGATCGTAACTTAGAGCGTGGACAGCAACCTGTGGAATACCACTGCTGAGTAGAAGGGGCAGAGACCAGAAACTGCGTGGTTGCCCGGGAGACACTGGCCTGGCAGACACTCCAGATGAAGGAGACAGACACAGGGTCCTCAGAGCCATGCAGGTGCAGGGCAGAGATCCTGGGAACACAAAATGTTAATGTCCACCGGTTTCTTGTGTTGCCTCATGGTGGCCAAGATGCACCGCGGCTTGATGGAAATTCCAGATTAGAGCAGCTGATGGAAGGATTGATCTTCCCGAAGGGCACGGTCCACACTAACAACTGACTCTGTTACAGAAGGGAAGAAAGGAGGGAGGGAATGGGGGAGGAAGGGAGGGAAAGAAGGAAGGAAGGAAGGAAGGCAGGAAGAAGGGAAGGAAAGAAGGAAGAAAGGAAAGAGGAAAGGAGCTTTAACTGATCTTTTAAAGGAAAGAAGGAAGGAAGGAGAAATAGATGCTCGGAAACTGGTTTCAGAGTAAAGAATTTTGTATTCCTATTGCAATAAGGGCAACCAGATGACTGCCTGCTCTCTCTCTCTCTCTCTCTCTCTCTCTCTCTCTGTCTCTGTCTCTGTCTCTCTCTCTCTCTCTCTCTCTGAATCATGATTTTATTGGAATATAGTTACTACATTCACCCTTTTTTATTGTCTTGGGTCGCATCCCTGAGTATCTCCAACATAAACCGAAAGTCCTTCGCTGTATTTACTTCCTGGCTCTTTACAGAAAGTCTTCCCACTCCACTACCACGAAGTCAGTTCAGAAGAGTGAGAAAATTCTCAAAAACGTGAGTCTTTTTTAACTAAACTATTGCCTAGAGCATCAACCTTCTAATTCGCTTCACCCTTATGGAGCTTCTGGAGTGTACAAAAGATGGATGATAGACTCCTAGAAAAATTGCAGATTTGATGACCGTAGATGAAGGAGATGCATGAGCACTAGCTTGGGAATCTCTGGAATGAACACATTCACCATGGATTTGCCCTGGAGAGAAACTCAAAGTAGACAGAGAAAGAAAGGAAGGAAGAAAGGAAAGAGCATAGGGAAGACCCAGAACCCAGAGTCAGAACAGGAGCAAGGACTGAAGAATAACAACGGGTCTTGGGGTGGGGGTGGTAGTGCAAGCTACCTCTGGAGCTGCTGTTGATCCTTGGTTCTTTAACGCTGGGGTCTTGGGGCTTTATCCCATCAACAATGGAAGTTAATGAAAGGTTTTAGGCAAGAAGAGAATAACTGATCTTTTAAAGTCTCGGATAAGCCTTGAGATTTTTGTGATTATTAGTTCAAGCAGGGTCTTGTTTTTATAAATGCCAAGGTTAAAAAGCATCTCTCTGGCATTTTTACTTTGGATGATACTTTTTCTTCTATCTATTCACCTACTTTTTTAACACACACACACATTTTCAAGACAACTGATGTACAAATAGCACTGCTAAGACAGTCACCAGGCCTCCCTCGTTGATTATACCAAGAACGCATCCCTGCATCTTCACACATCTACCCAAGGGCTATAGCCCTAGTATACGACAACACTGGGCTTTTGGTAAATCTGAAACACCAGCCCCATAAACTGAGATTTAAAAAGAAGAAAAAAAAGAACAGACTTGGAAAGCAGAGACTTAAAATGCTACAGGCAAATGCAAGTCGCTTACCTGCAGATGTGAATTTGAAGAAGCCAGAAACTCGACTGTGGAAAGTCAGGGTTGGACAGCCATTCCCAAGATCAGTTTTCATCGTAATAAAGCATTGAACAGAAATCAGGCTTTTTCCAGAACACGGACTATTTGCTTACAAGTCAATGTCCTAGCGTGCAGATCTAGCACAGGTCAGTGACAGGAGAGGAAAGGTCAACCGTACTCAAAGCAGTAACCCCAACCCAGAGTGCACTAGGAACCTTCAGAGGGTATCAACAAGCTTTCGAAACAACTGATTTGCCTTAGAATGTGGCCCAACAGTACAGGGCCTGGTGAGAGGCTTGGCTCTTCCTTCCTAAGCCCTTTATTTTAAAAAGTTACTTAAAAAAAAATCTAACAAGACAAAAATACTTCTAGTCTTCTCCCCTCAAGTTGAGGTGGCCCTTGTGACATCCCGGGGTTGCAGGCCCTCCATGATCTGGAACCAGCCCCAGAGTTTTGTGGAGGATTGATAACATGCAATTGCCTTCTGCTCAGAGCTCTGAGCATACAGATGACCCTTGACCCTGGTCTGATAAGTCAGTAACCTCAAGTTCTGCCCACCAGCAGCAGTAGAAATGCATGACTTTTAAAACACATTCCTGTTTTAAAACACATTTAAGACTCAAGGCAAAATGCTTAGAGCTACCAGGCCTCTTCTTCTGCCTCCTTACTGTTAGTCTAAAAAAGGTGATTCTTTTTACTACTTTTCTTCTTTATTAATTTGAATTGCATTGCTTTTGAAAGTAACATAATCATATGACTCAAAATGCTACTTATTTTTTATTTTTCTCCTTGAAAAGGGATGGTTGTAGGATTATTACTGAACATGGGGTCATGACTTGTGCCCCAAGTCAGGATTGGCCACCTGTCATTCATAAGCCAATAAAAATAGGCAAGTTAATAACGGAAAGCAGAGACGGGAGATTTATTCAGTGGTCCTCAGAGACAGAGATCCAGTGAGCACCCAGTCTCTGGGCTCCTGAAATGAGATCAAAGTTTATTAAACAGAGTGTTGGGGACCAGCTTTGGCAAAATTCATACGTTCCAGGGTAGGAGCGTGAGGATTAGAATTAGTAAGCAAAAGGAACAGAGATATGAGAGAAATAAGAGACAGAGACACAGGACAGCATCAGGAGGGTCATTCAGTGAATACTGAATCCTGCATTTTTCCCCACATGCTTATATACTTTACCCCAAAAGGGGAGGGAGGAAGCAACAGACTTCATTAACATGACATAAAGAATAGACTTGAATTCTCTGACCTTTGGTCCAGGTGGAGCAGATCACCTCTATACCCAAAATACTAACTAACTCTAGATCAGGATCGCTTGTTCGTAGCCATGCCTGTTGTCAACAACTTTGTAAGAGCAAAACTAAGCTCAAACCCTCTGCCCTTTAGTCAAGGTGGAACAGGTGCACATTGGTGTGTGCCCTCACAGTAGAGCACCAAAGAAATGCACCTAGAGGTTCCTGCCAAGGTGTGGTCCTGCCCACCACGGACCATGCTTCATTCTTGCTCCTGTAAGGTGGTCTAAGAAGTTGTTAGAACTGTGTGAAACCTCAAGAGACAAGTCCCACACCCTCCCCTCCCCCGTCATGGGTATCTCTTCCTCTCCCAGCGTGAGATTCTCAAGGAAATTGCCATTTCATTTTCTTTGGGGTGCACTCTTTCAGTAGTCTGATGGTCAGATTGAGAGGTGTATGTCTTCATTTCTTCCAGGTCAGCCAGAGGACCCTAAAGAAGACCGATGGTGCTTGGCAAGTCCTTCTTAAAGCATGCCCACCGTGCCCACAGATGGCTATTGAGCAAAAAGGCTGGATGTTGCAATCCAGTGGCATGATGTTTACCTAAGGTAGTGAAGACAGGCCAAGAAAGACTTTCAGAGGCAGAGAGAAGGGTTGCAGTCTGAGGCTGTTAACCCAGTGGCACAGAATAGCAGGGACTGGCCAGCCATGAGCTCTTTGGCTTCATTATTATCATTCCACGGTTCCAAATGAATTGTAGACACTCAGCCCTAGTCATCTAACCCAATACATACAATTGGCTGTACTTGGGTAGTGCCGGGAGCAACAGAAAGAAAAACAGCTAACGTCGTTTCCTTGGGTACCCGTGTTTTTCAAGCAAGTAACATAGAAGGAGGTAATTTCTGTAGTTTCACTTATTACAGAGGGAGGCAAAACCAAATGGCCTCGTATTTAGGTTCTACTGTTTTCTGGACACTTGATTTAGCTAAGGTCATGACTTGGCTAGCTTCATCTCCCCCATATGAACTCCACCGGGCTTTGCGTGAGATGAAGTCGATAGTGGAGGAAAGTTCTTATTCATCCAAGGACCTAGGACGACAAAGCTTCTATCGTCCTTTAGATGCAGCTCTCGGGGTTTCCTTGACACAGGGAAGGATGAGATGGGGTGTTTTACATGAACGGTTTCTATGGGCCAAACCTGGGCGTGGCATTCATTATTTCTGGCCACATTCCATTCGCAAGGATTCTGTCATATGGCCACCCCTTATTGAAAGAGAAACTAGGAGATTAGGTCTAACTATGTACCTACAAAACCCTGTTAAAAGCTAGACAATCTCAAGAGATGGGGTTTGAAATCACAAAGACTGTGGTTTAGGTAGTGCTACTTATATGACCAAAGTCAGTGTCTCTGTCCCTTTCTCCACCTGTGAAAAGGGAGTGGGAATACCAGACTCCTGCTGGGACCTCCTTGTGCTGTGCATTCTGGGTAGAGAGTTTGCAGGTGTGAAGTTTGGATGTGGGGCAGAGCAGATTCTCACCTGACTGGCAGCCTCCCTGGGAGGTCTCCCAGCGAGCATGCTCCAAGGTTAGCAAGCACAGGGTTTGAGTCAGGAATTCACAAAGAAACAGAAGGGCAATTCAGTACAAAGAAACCCCATTCAGCTCCCTGAATGGGGAAGGACAGCAGAAATCTCACCCAAAAGCTAAGCCAGGAGGCCAGGTCCAAAAGAGATCGGCAAACCTATTCACAGTGTTACAAAGCTCCAAGTCCAGTTGCAGATTTTGATGAATCAGTGACTCTTGCAGCCAGACAGGCCAGTGAATGGAGAGGAAGCTCCTTTCGCCGCTTTCCGTGACTCACAGGTCTATGGCTAGGTGCAATTGGAGAGAGAACTTGCTGCTTTAAACTGGGATCCTTTGAGAGCCTTGTAACGAGGCATAATCAAACCAGAGAGTCCAGCTCCCACTCCAAGGTGGGAGATAGACCGTGGAGGCGAGCGCTGAAGGCTGGGCCTCTACGTGCCTAAAAGTGAAGGCCGGAAGAGGCGCAGAGCAGGCCGTGGAGTGTGCCGAGAAAAAGAACCCCACCCTTTGCGGCTAAGAGGGAAATAATTGAGAGTAAATCTGAAGTTTGAGAGCCCTGAGCCTGAGGAGAGGAGGTAGACGGCCCGCTGGAGCCAGCTATGTGCTGTGTGGGTCACTGCTGTACCGACAGAGAACTCTGAAGCCCTAGCAGACTGCTTAACCTCCACAGCCTCGGTTCTCCAGCGGGAGGATTCAAGCTTAGTGGGTGTGGAAAGCAGAGATAAAATATGTTTACACAGCTCTCGGGGCTGTATTTGCCTGCTACCCGCGCTTCTTTACAGATTCAGTGCAATGCAGTCCCCATTCAAGTTCCTACCACATCCCATACGGAACTAAAACAAATAAATAATAAATAAATTTCATATGGAAGTCATAGGTGGCCAAATAAGAAGGCCAGTGCTGGGTGTGGGATACCTCCCTTCAAATTATTGTTCAGGGATGTCTCTCAAACAGCCAGAAAAATACAAACTGTTGCCGTTATTCTTGGTTGCCCACAAGAACTCGATGGTAATATCCCGTTGCTGAGGGACCACACAGCAGTCACAGGATATAGAGAAATCACGTTAGAGCAGACCAGGACGCTGGGGAACTCACAGATCCAAGAGTTAAACCAGCTACTACTGCCGCTACAGGGGCTTCACATCTAACTGCCTTCTAAATTCTCATCTCTTTGCCCATGGATTCCCGAAGCTCTCAGGCCTCAACAGAGAAGTTTCTTTGTGCAGCGCATGGTGGCCAGCACAGAGACTCACAACTGGTCAGAGAGCAGAGAACACGTGACTGCAGAATGCTCGGCCGCACGTGGGAATGCTCCCCGCAGGCCTAGGGACCGTCAGGAGAAGAGGGATGGAAGAGCTGTAAGAACCAGAGGTTACGAAAGACCAGTGAGAAGCAGTGTCTTCCGGAAATGCAAGACTCGGGTAGCTGTGGTTGCCTGCACAGGTCTTGTACAAGGTCAACCGGTCAATGCTCTCACCTGAAGGAGACAGACTGCAGAACTATAACTAAAACTATAACTATAACTAACTATAACTATAACACCTAACTGAGGAGCTATAATCAGTTGATGACTTTCTGGAAAAGTCAGAGTTTCTTCTTAAGGGCTGACCCTGGTAGATCAACCTTGCTTCTCTGGCTGCCCCCCCACACACACACCCATGAGCATTTAAGCAACACAAATTGGACTTGAAGGCTTATTAAAAATAACAACAACAACAAAAGAAAGATGAGAACATGAATTTGGGCGTGGGGTGGGAAGACAGGCTAGGTCTTGAGGGAGTTCGAGAGGAAGAGTGGCAAACGAATGTGTTCAAAACACACATTCTCAAAAGGTCTCAAAGAATTAATGAAAATGTCATTGCTTTTAACTAAAAAAAATTAATATGGAAACATAATAACTCCAAATAGCCAAAGCCATACTAAGGACAAAGAACCATTAGAGATATCACCGTGATTGATTTCAAATTATACTACAAGCTAGAGTAACGAGGCCAAATGATACTGGCACAAAAGTGGACAGTATCAAAGGACTACAATAGAGGACCCACGCAGCTGTGACCACTTACCTTCTCACAAAAATGAGGAAAACACGGGTCAGAGAAAAGACAGTCTCTTCAACAAGTGTGCTGGAAAAGTAGATATTCGCCTGGATCAGAGCGAAGCCAGACCTGTATGTCTTGTCCTAAACAAAGATCTACTGAACACTGCATCAGCCACCTTAACGTGAGCCACCTTAACCCTGAGACGGTTAGAGGAAAGCAGGGGAAATACTTCAACATGGAATACAAGTTAGCACTTTCTGAAACACGGCCCAGCAGCACAAGAAATTCTCCCAAAAACTGATGGGTGGGGTTGCCCGAAGTTAAAGGGCAGCACAGCAGAGGGAATGGCCCCAGGGTGAAGAGACAGGCTGCAGAAAGAGAGAAAATCTTGGAGAGCATCTACAAAGAACTTCAAAATTAAAACAGCAAAAGATCAATTCTCCAGCCAATAAATGTACAAATACATGAAACAAACAGTTCACAAAGAAGAAATACCAACGGTCAAAGTATATTTGAAAAGTTATTCAGCATCCTTAGCCATTAGGGAAATGGAAGATAAAACTGTATTGGGATTCTGTCTTACCCTGGTCCTAGTCAGAATGTCTCCTGAACACCTCCCCCACCAACAAAACTAAACCCAGCACAAGGATAGCATTCAGTTATACACTCAGAGATTATACTTAGACTAATTAAAACATCACATACTTATCTACCTGTGTATTCCTATTTATTGGCAAACTGTTCACATTGCTCATGCTGTGGAAGAAGTCCAGGTGCCCTCCAACAGATGAATAGATAAAAACATTGTGATAGATACAGGTATAGGGAGATATAGAGGGATGTGGTGTGTGTGTGTGTGTGTGTGTGTGTGTGTGTGTGTGTGATGAATTTTATTCAACCATAAAGAATGAAATTATGGCATTGCAGGAAAATGGGTAGAACTGGATATCATCATATTAAATAAAATATGCCAGATCCAGAATGCGTGTGTCTGCACATGCACACACACACACACACACAACTGATGTGGAAGTAAAAAGGGGGACTATGAGGGAAAAGAAGGCTCTAAAAGAGAGAATAACAGGGGAAGACAAAATAGGTTTTTCTCATTTGTGGAATCTGTTTAATTGTCTGTGCATCTGTATTTGTGGCATGAAAGAAAAAGGAGGACTGTTTGGGAGAAAGGAGACCAGTAATGTGGCAAAACAAAGGAAGACCAGAGATGTATAAATATGCAAATGTCACCAGGAAACCAGTGACTTTTGAATCCCTACTAAAAACGTAATGAACAGGCACATGGTGCCCAGACTTATCTGCAGGCAAGACACCCTACATAGAAAACACTAAAATAAGAATCCAAACTTGTTTAAACAGGTTAGAAATTTGATTATAAATGGGATTCCAGGTCCAAGGAGAGATCCCCAGACTGTTCTCTAGACAGAGGAGAGGGTGCCTGAACCAGCCTTGGCCTATAACCATACTGATGAAGATTTTGTTTATCACCATAGATCCTTCATCCGACGATGGATGGCGATACAGATGGAGACCCACATTGGAGCACCGGACTGAGCCCCCTATGGTCCAAATGAGGGGCAGAAGGAGGAAGAACATGAAAAAAAAACTCAGGACCGCGAGGGGTGTGATCACCCACTGATTCAAGGGGACTGATCTGTAACATGACGGCCGGCTTGTTGGGGTTTCTGTCCTGCCCAGTACCCCACAACTGGCAAGCCCAAAGAAAATCACGCACAAGACTCCATAAGATTATAAACTGATTGGTCCATTAGGTCAGGCTTCTTATTAGTCCTTGTAACTTACATTAATCCATTATCATTATCTATGTTAGCACATGGCTCCATACCTTTCTCAGCTGGGCAAGTTACATGCTGCCTCTTCGGTGGTCTGCGCAGGAGTGGCGAGAGAGCTTCCTGCGTCCCAGAATACTCCTGTTCTCATTGCATCACCTCTACTTCCTGTCTGGTTTTCCCACCTATACTGCCTGCCTGGCCAATCAGCGTTTTATTAAAATATGATTGACAGAATACAGACAATTCTCCTGCATCATTTCCCTCTTTTTTTTTTTAAACAAAGGAAAATACCCATAGTCCATTTGTTGGGAATGTGGGCGTAGTATTTCAGGCTACTTCCTGCTGGTTGGGGGCGCTGATAATCTTATGGGGACCTAAAGAAAATTTAGAGTTATAATCAAGTCCTGTCTGGAGTATCCTTTGAGTCTCAATCATCTCAGGCAGCAGTCCTGAATCTGTTCTGGATGTAGAACTCAGCCATCTGGCCATTTATTCCTGTCGGAGATTTTTCAGGTGGCCTCCCTTGTTCAAACTGGATTTTTCTTAACTCTGAATAAATCCAGAGCCTCTCATTTTCTGTGGAAACAATAGCAAAATCTCTTCTCCAAAGTAGCATACCTTTTGACTTCAATTTTGAAGCAAAGGTATTTTCAAAATATCTATCTTGGATTAATTCAGCAGCATTTATAAACAAAAGTATTTTAGCAACTGTTGCTCTTTCCTCAGCATTCAAATAATTCAAAGAGAGCATAATAACACATAGTATCAAGATTCTCTGCGTATTTTCCATCTTTATGTGGCTTTATTTTAACCTCTATTTCTTTTATTTTTACTTTTACTTTTTGAGACTGGTTCTCTGCATATCTTTGTCCTGGAATAACACTGTAGACCAGGCTGTCCTTGAACTCACAGAGATCCCATTGTCTCTGCCTCCGCAGAACTGGGCTCAAAGGTGTTTGCTACCACACCTTGAACTCACAGAGATCCACGTGTCTCTGCTTCCCCAGTGCTAGGATTAAAGGTGTGTAGCACCACACCCTATTTCTCCCTTTCTTTCTTTTTTATTTTTAATGACTTTAACCTTTAGCCTGCATATATTTTTAATACGCTGTAAACTCTTTAGAGGTTTTCTTCATCTTTGAACCTCTCTTTACTGTATCTCTCTTTCTTTTTTGACTACATGAGTCTTTAAGGAGAAGATTAATCCTCTCCTTTAAAGTCGTGGCTTTGACGGCTAGATCCAGTCCATTCCTTAGCTTTCAGCCTCCTGGCTGAGATACCAGCCAGAGCTGTGTTCACTGCCACAACTCTATGGCGTTTCAAGGTCCTTGCTAGCAAGCAAGCTGCAGCATTCTGCTCACAGACCACACTCAGTCGTACTGCCTGCCTGAAAGAGTCAGAGACTGCCCTGGCAGGACAGCCCAGAAAGCCAGCGTTTTAAAACGGCACAACTTTTTTCCTGCTACGGCTGAAAGCCGAAAAGCATGCGTTCAGCTTTTCACCAACACCGTTTACGTGTTTTGTGGTAGGACCTTTTAAAAGAGCTGCAAGGTTTTGCAGCTGAAGCTGAGTCAGGAAGCCTCCCTTAGATGAGAGTGCTTGCTTGCCTCTAGCAAGCAGAGCAGACCCGAGAAATTGCTGCTACCAAGAAAATGTGCTTTACTCTATTCTTTCCCAAGCTTTCTCAGGCTTTTTGTGGATTCACTTATCCACGTCTGGGCGCCATATGTAACATGACGGCCGGCTTGTTGGGGTTTCTGTCCTGCCCAGTACCCCACAACTGGCAAGCCCAAAGAAAATCACGCACAAGACTCCATAAGATTATAAACTGATTGGCCCATTAGGTCAGGCTTCTTATTAGTCCTTGTAACTTACATTAATCCATTATCATTATCTATGTTAGCACATGGCTCCATACCTTTCTCAGCTGGGCAAGTTACATGTTGCCTCTTCAGTGGTCTGCGCAGGAGTGGCAGAGGAACCTCCCTGCTTCCCAGAATTCTCCTGTTCTCATTGCATCACCTCTACTTCCTGTCTGGTTTTCCCGCCTATACTGCCTGCCTGGCCAATCAGCGTTTTATTAAAATATGATTGACAGAATACAGACAATTCTCCTGCATCACTGATCTAATGAGAGTTCACCAAGGCCAGTTGGACTGGGACTGAACGAGGAGGTGATCCAGCCAGATTCTCTGAATGTGGCCGGATTCTCTGAATGTGGCTGGCCCGGAGTCTTTCTGAAAAGCCACTGACTATGATACTGGGACCTGTTTCCTCTGCATATACTGGATTTTTGGGATCCAGTCTGTTTGGATACTCACCTTCCTGGACCTGGAGGGAGGGGGGAGGAACTTGAACTTCCCACAGGGCTGGAAGCCCTGACTGCTCTTAGGGATGGAGAGGGAGGAGGAGGGGGAGGGGGGGAGTGGGAGGGTGTTGGGAGGAGGGGCGGAAATGGAAACTAATAATTTAATAAACTTTGGGGAAAAAAAGAAGAAAATGAAAAAAAAGAAATTTATGAAATACGTAAATAGATGAAATGTGGGTTTCTCCAGCTGCTTGTCTTCTTCAGCACACCGCTCTCGGACAGAACTTCTGTTTTTATTTCCCTTTTCCCTCTCTAATGGAGGAAAAAGCACTAGAATATAGACTTGATTCTATCGGGGGATATTTGATCGCACGGCGAACTGTGTTTGTGTTCATTAAATAAAATTAGCCTTGGGTCAGGAGGCTGAGTCAGCAACTAGTCAACAGAAAGCAGTCACAGAGCATCAAGGGGCATCCAGAAGAGTTAAATAGATGGACAGGGAGTCACTGGGAGGGATTTGGAACACCAGGGCTTTTTATGCTTTAGGGGAGCAGAAGGACACTCTCCTTCAGAGACACCAGCAAAGAGAGAAGATTAGCTAGTTGTGACCCAGCTTCTCTGAGCTCTCAGGTTTTCTCCCTAGTCTTTGAACCTTGAGTCTTGTTTAGAAATAGAACGGTAGAGATTTAGGTAAAGTTATCTTTAGCAGTCTGGCAGTGGTTGGACATGCCTTTAATCCCAGCACTTGGGAAGCAGAGGCAGACGGACCTGTGAGTTCAAGGCCATTCTGGTCTACAAGAACTAGTTCCAGGACAGCTTTAAAAAAAACAAACAAAAAACAAACAAACAAACAAAAACTATCTTTAGTGGCAGTGACAGAGCTGGTGTCTGTGAAAACAGAATTCCCTCCAAGGTGCAGCCTGAGTGACCATACCGCTACCGGAGAAGCTGGTAACTGCGGAGTCCCAATTGCTGACTGGAATAGTAGTAGATTGGAGTGCAGCCACAGTGCTGAAGTCAAAAAGACATGATTAATTGGCTAATCTTTTCTCCTGGACAGATATGGTGGCACACACCCATGATCCCGGGACTTAGAAGGTCGAGGCAGGAATATATTATAAGTTGAGGCTAGCCTAAACTACATACTGAGACCCTGTCAAACAAACAACATATATCTATACTATCTCTATATCTTTATATATAGATACACACACACACACACACACACACACACACATATACCTTGACTATAATTGTTCTTGGTTTTTTTTTTCTCTTTCCCTGAAGCACCATTATAGATGATGTCAGGTAACATCAGAAATTTTACAACAGAGAGGAATAAGTAAAATAAATGAGAAAATCAGGGAGAAATCTGCTGTAGACTGAAAGAAGTCACTAGTAAGTACTGCACCCATGGTGTTCAGTCATTACTACTGTTACGTGGATTCTTTTGTCCCTGGAGGGAAACCAGCCTACCTAAGGCCTTGGCTGATGGGTTTCATGTCTAAGTTTTATCCAGAACACCTCCCTCCTGGTGATGCATCCGTCTTGGAAATGATTCTTCACTGGTGCCTGTTTACAGGCAAGCCTGGGTCACGGAGGTGTGTGCCAAGTAATTATAACTTTGGTGTGGGTGGTGTCTACTACTCCCTAGCTCAGAGCAAGGTGGTTCATGCTTCACACCATGTAGACTGGGAACTGGGAACAGTTTTGCCAAGCTAGTCCTACGCGTCTCGAAAAACAACCAAATACACTCCTGAACTCTGCATCTATCTTTCGTTAAACTTTCAACCACATGTAGAGTGAAAATGAGACCGGCACGTTGTTTTTATTATTGAGTTTCAAATGGCTGCATAGAGTCTCTCGACCCTTATTTATTAATGCTGGGTGACACCTTAAGAGCCAGAGACGTTGGCCTGTGAAATGCCACCGCAACGGTACTAATCAGGGTTCTCTTATGGACCCAAACTGGTAGAATGAATATATAATAATAAAAGGGGATTTACTAGGCCGGCTTAAGGATGTGGTCCAGGTAGTCGCACAAGGTCTGGTTCCTAATGGAAAGGCCAAGAATCTGGTACTTGTTCAGTTCCTGAGGCTAATGTCTCTGCAGTACTGATGCTGGAGCCCAGAAAGTTGCTGGTCCTCTGTGTTTCCTAATCTACATATCCTCAAAAAAAATCAGATGCCTTCACAAATTATTGTCATACTGAGGACTTGAAAGATGGGGTTCAGCCACATGGTGGTGGCGGCACACACCTTTAACCCAGCACTCGGGAGGCAAAAGAAGGCAGATCCCGTGAGTTCAAGGCCAGTCTGGTCTACAGAGCTAGTTCAGGACAATCAGAGCTACACAAAGAAAAAAAAAGATGGGGTTCCCCTGCATATCCCTTTAACACTCCTAACTGACCTGTGCAGAAGACAAATGGACCATTGAGAATGACAGTTGGTTATCACAAACTTAGTCAAATAGTGACCCCAATTGCAAATTGCAATTGCTGTACCAGATGTGTCCTTTCTTGCACAGATTAACACACCTCCTGGTCCATGGAATGCAGGTACCGATCTAGCAAATGTATTTTTCCTCAGCACTTGTCCATAGGGACCACTGAGGTTATTTGTTTCAGCTGGCAAAGCCAGCAGTGTGTGTTTACAGTTTTACCTCCAGCTTACAGTAACTCCCTTGCTCAGTTTTATGTCCTTGTTTGAAGGGATCCTGATCATTTGTCTCTTCCACACAATGTCACACTGGTGTGCTATATTGGCAACATCATGCTCCTTGGACTAAGAGGGCAGGAGGTAGCAAACACTTTGGATTTGTTGGCAGCACATGTGCACGTCAGAGGATAGGAACTATATCTGACCAAAATTCAGAGACCTTCTACCTTAGTGGGGCATACAAAAGTGTCCCTTCAAAGACAAAGGATGCACCTGGGCACTCCCACCACTAAGAAATATTTAGGCTTCTTTGGATTCTGGAAGCGGTACCTTTCTCGCTTGGGTGTGTTATTTTGGCCAATATATCAAGTAATTCAGGAAACTGCTGGCTTTGAGTGGGAACAGGAGCAGGAGGCTTTCTACCAAGTCCAGGCTGCTGTGCATCTGGACCATATGATCCAGCAGACCTGATGGTACTGATGGCGGCAGTGGTAGATCGGGGTGCTAGCTGGAGCCTGTGCCGGGCCTCTTAGCTTTGCTTCCTATTGTTCTGATAAAGACCATGGTCATAGGGAATTTGAGAAAGGAAAGGGTTTGTTTCATCACATTACTCCCGGGTCACAGTTGTCACTGTGGGAAGTCAGAGCAGGAACTCAAACAAGGCAGGAACCTGGAGGCAGAAGCTGATGCAGAGGCCATGGAGGGGTGCTGCTTACTGACATGCTCGGCCTGCATTCCACCAGTCCAGAGGTGGCATTGCTCACAGTGAGCCGTGTCCTCCCACATCTGTCCCACAGGCTTGCCTGGGATCCTTTAGGATGGAGGCAATTCCTCGTTGAGAGTCCCTCATTCCAGATAAGTCTTAGAAAAAAAATTGTCAAGTTAAAAAAGAAAGTCAGACAAACAGTGAGTTACCTAGACCCAATTCACTAATTCACTGCTAACCCTAACCCTTTGAAGCCACATAATTGAAGAGTCATAGTTGAAATAATCACGGAAAGTCCTTAACCAACACAGGTGTGGTGGTACCCTTCTGTAATCCCAACACCCCGGAAGGAGAAGCGTGAGGAACTTCTGTTAAAGACCCTGTCCTGAAACCAAAACAAACTCAAAGGGAGCTGGCTATGCAGACCCTGTCTTAAACACCAACCTTCAAACTAAGACAGGGAAAAAAAAAAAGAAAAAGAAAAAAGATCGGAAGCCAAATCCAACTTGCATCCACTGTGGGAGAGCTGGCGAGGTGACTGTTACAACAGCAGAACCTCTCTGGAGTCCCACAGACCCCACACCAGAGTTCACATAGCCTCAAATGATGCGCTATTGGATATGGAAGAACCACTTCCTGCACTCTCAGGAGTTCATTTTAGCATCATCTATGCTTACTTAAGGATATATGCTAAAGGCAGTTTACTATACCCTTCTCCCTGTGCTGTCGCCCTCCCGCTCTCCCTCTCCCTTCCACCCTCTCCATTCTTCATCACTGCTGTATGCATAGAAACAAACACATGTGTCAAGCAGAAACAAAACTCAAGACGCATTATGGTCTATGACATTTCACACCCTACCCTCGAAGTCAAGTTGCTCCTTAGAGAGTTTTACCATTGCTTTACTGTGGACCTTGCCCGAAAGTCACTGTTTTATGTTACGAGTTTCCACTAAAAGTCTTCCAAGTTTATAGAAGTTGAAGGCAAAGACGCATTCAAGGAAAGTTGGCTCCAGGACAAGACCCAGGCCCAGCCAAACTAGACATGGTTATTATATCCCTCATCTGCTTTCAGTGAGAGAGTCAGATATGTGACCCAGTTTTGTTCAGTGCAAAAGATCTTTACTGCTTGCCTTTAGGAGTTTTAACAGGAGAAATTATTTTGTACTTACATTTTTTTTTCCTGTTTCAACATCTATCAAGGGCTACAGTAACCACCTGGTGACCATGACATGATACACAAATGATGAAGATTTACGTGCTGAGGATGCCGGGGAGGGGGCTGGGAACAGAAACAGCTTGGACATGATGGTAGCATTAACCCATTGAACCAACCCTGAGCCCAAATATGGTGAGGTTTCATGGCATATAAAACAATCACCTCTATGACTTAAGCCATTATCATTGGAATATCCCTTCTGCATATACACTAACTTCCAATGCCTATATACCCAGAAAGCTTCAGACATTACATTTTATACTTTGTAGAAAGAGGTACAGGGAGATTCCTCACACATTGATTTTCTCAGAGATAACACATTCTACCTTGAAAGGAAGCTTGCTGAGCTCAGGAAGTAAACAACTTGAAAGCTTCAGAAAGTCCCTGAAACTGACCAGATTCACTAAACTCCTCCCTCCCCGAGCTTACATAAGCAGCAAAAACTGCTGAGAGACACTCTCAGACAAGGAGAGCTGCCTGAGAGAGGCAGAGACCAGCTGAACGACCTGCAAATGGCAGTCCCTGACCTGTTGAGTTGCCTGCAAACTATTCACTGAGCTCCAGGTCTCCAGCATTTGTGTTTCCAGCTTTTCCACACCAGGGTGGGCTTTGGATGATGTAGCCATCTTTGACTTCTTCCTGCTCCTGTAAGTAGCCTCTCACTCATTCTCCTGTAAGGAATCGCAATAAAACTCATTATTGCACTAAGTCGAACTTCAGCTGTATCCTTCCTTTGGTCTGTAGCTAGCTCCATATCTGGGATAAATAGGCAGGTTTTTTTTCATGTCTCTTCAAGAATAGTGTCATACAGCACACACACACACACACACACACACACACACACACGCATGCAATTATATATATTCTGTAGATTTTAACATAACATAGGGAATTTAGAAGGTGATACAAGAAAGCAAGAAAAGGAAGAACAAGACAGTTCACCTCTCAGATCCCTAGGCCCATGACCCATGACCTCAGTGACCTTTGACTTCCTTCATCTCCCTTACGTGAGTTCCTGATGTGTCACTCGTTCATAACGACTATTAAAGCGGTGAGCATCTCGGCCTCCTCACTCCGTTTCCTGAATCTCTTTCTTATTGCTTGGCTCAATCATACTGGCTCAGCCAGCCGTTCGGGCTGTCCGTGTGCTAAAGTCATGACATGGTCGACTCATAGCTTCACTGAAAAGACTATGATGGTTATGATGAGCTTAAGTCTAGGCTAAAAGTCGGAGCTAAACCTCTGGCAATGCCTCCAAGGTAAAGTCATCTTGTCCAGTCCCTGGGGGACCACTACACCTACCTCAAGCCCGGAAAGAGAAAATTCTGGTCAACCTGGTGGCTCCCAAGAGTTGACAGTGAAAGAAGCTGTGTTGAATGCAGGGCTGCAGTTTGGCTTTTTATCTGCGGGACCATCAGCAAAAGTATGCCGCTTTGAAGACTAGTCTCCAACACTGACTATTTGAGTTTAGTATTTGCGTGTTTAGTTTAATACTAAACTAGCATAATAGTTTAGTATTTAGTTTAGTAATTTAGTATTGAACCATGTGTGATCAGACTGATGTCTACATAAAATAGGATCATGTGGGGGGGGTGTCTATATCATATATATATTATATATATATATATACACATGTATATATGTATATATGGTAAGTTTGTACAACTACCTTATTTCCAATGCTCTTTCTCAATTCTTACCTTTAAGTATTTAAGCCCCTAAATTCCTTATAACTTCCACCTCTGAGGAAATGCACCCCCCTTTCTTCACACTCTCACTGAATTTACTTTAAAAATGTCCCCCTTTCAAACAAATACGGAGACCCACAACCAGACACGCAGAAAGACCTTGGAACACTCGGCTGTAAGTGGGAGGTCTCCATCACATCCCTCCCCTCAGAGCTCAGGCAATCCCATAGAAGAGGAGGCAGAAGGACTCTAAGAACCAGAGGGAATGGAGGACACAGGAGAACAAGGCCCACTAAAGCAACTGAGCAAAGCTCACACCACCTCACAGAGACTGAAGCAGCAAGTCCAGGGCCGGCATGGGTCTGTACCAGGTCCTCTGTGTCTGTATCATGGCTTCCAGATTAGTGTTTTTATGTGATTCCTGAGTGTGTGGATGGCGGGTCTCTGATTCTTGCGCCTTCTCTTGGCGCTCCTTTCATTGTTAGTTTGTCTTGTCCAAATTTGATGGGATTGCTTATGGGTTTTTTTGTTTTGTTTGCTTTTGGTTGTTTTTTCATATTCTATCTTATTATATCTTTTGTTATGTTTGGTTGTTATCTCATAGAAGCCTAATAGTTTCTTTTCTGTTGTTTTTGTCATAATATTTATCTTGAAATTCCAAATAATACTAAAAAGGGTATAAACTTTAATATATATATATATTAAAAAGAGTGTAAGTAAAACCTCGAGAAACACTGTCCCAGCTCTGGTAGAACATGACACCGACTTTCGCCACTGCACCGCTGTGACTCAGGATCAGATGCGGATGGCACAGCTTTTACACAGCTTTAACACTTTGATTTATAAATTGCTTTCAAAAGTCATTTATTTGGACTTTCCATTAATGAACTGTAAATATATTAACAGAAAAGACTTCCCCCCAAAAGACTATTCAATTTCTGAAATAAGTCAGGAAAAGCACAAATGAGACACAAAAGTACATTATTTCAATGCAAACAGAACACACACATCACACCCACACCTGCACTCCCAAAGAAAATGGGCGGTCCGTTATCTGTTTCAGCAAAGATCTATACCGCACCCTGGCTAATCAGAGACTTGTTTCAAAGTTGGATTTTTGTTGTTGTTGTTGTTGTTGCTTGTTTGTTTTTCCAAAGAGGGTGTTTTAATAGACTAAACACTGGCCACCACTGGGATTTTGTTTAAGGTACAACAGCAGTATGGTTCAAGTGTTATTTGCAGTTCTTGGATAAAATAAAAAAAAAATAAGTAACGAAATACAGAAAGAGTTAAGAGGTCATCTTTCGTCGTTTTGAGTACCATCTATTCTCCTGAAAAAAAATCTTCTAACCTTCTAAAATCCCGGTGTGATAACCACTTCCGCAGGAAAAGGAAATCCAATGCTCTAATATACTCTGGGCAAGAGTGTGCATTTATATGTGTGTACGTATGTGTAGGTGTGAAGAAACGACAGCGAAATACTTAGTATTCTTAGTTCCCTTCAACACACAACATCTGGCTTACCAAAGTGTGTTTCTAGTGGTTTGATCCCTATTCTTTGAAAAGAGAAGAAGAAAAATAAGATAAAACAATCCAGAAAAAGGCATGGTGGCTGGCTAGAGAGACAGTCGCAGACACTTTGGCGGCCTTCCATGGTTCCTCACACCTGCTTTTAACATTTCAGGGTCAACGCCTTATTGCCACCCAGAAGCCTAGTATTTATTTTCTAATGAGAGACAGGAGAGTATACAGATAGGAGCGGATGTAAGGAGGAAGTGGGAGAAGTGGGGGGGGGGCATGTAATCAAGATATGTTGTACAAGAAAAGAATCTATTTTCAAAAAAATAGAAATATGCAAAAATAAAAATCTTTAGAAATAAAAGTTTCCCCCTTTCCAGGGCCTGCAGCTGAGCCTTTGTCCAAGCTGTCGGAGTGCATCTTAGTCCTGTGTCCCTTGTTCTCACTTTCATCTGAGGCACAGTAGCCTAACATTTCTGATGAATTTCTCTTATTAATCTATGGCCTTAAAAGGTCGCTAAGCAGCCCACGGCGTTCAGTTTCTCTTCTCCATTACTGGAAATTCCTGATTCATCTTAAGCCTGAGAAAGACCTCTCCTTCTCCTTGACTGACCTCAGTCTTCAATTCCTCCATCTCAGAGCCTAGATGCTGGGAGGCCACCCACATTCACGGCACACATGACAGATGATCTAACTGCTAGCATGCATGGTCATATCTTAGCCTAGATGCTGGGAGGCCACCCACATTCACGACCCACATGACGGATGATCTAACCATATGCATGGTCATATCTTAGAAATAGTCGCAGCTCATTGCTTCCTAAGAAGACCATACTAGGATAGTAATTCCCTCTAACCTGGCTTCCTTTCATTTATTCACTCAGAGAACACCTTTTTAACACAAGACTATCAGCCAACAAAGAAAAGCCTG
Organism: Myodes glareolus; assembly: GCF_982192425.1. Taxonomy (NCBI): domain Eukaryota; kingdom Metazoa; phylum Chordata; class Mammalia; order Rodentia; family Cricetidae; genus Myodes; species Myodes glareolus. The sequence continues at coordinate 50,424,463 of NC_142046.1, forward strand.
AAGTTTGGGTAGACACTGCAGACAGGGATAATACGCAAAGCAGGTGTAGTCTCATGAAGCTCACCGTCCAGAGGAAAACCAATAATAAATAATAAACGATCATGGAAACTGCCGCTTGAGTGACAAAAATCTGAGAAGACCTATTCATAAATGTTCCAGAGACAGAGCGGAGCAGTGGGCCCTGACATCTTGAGGACTTAGACAACACTAGTCTGAGGAAGGTGTGCCAAAGGCCTTGGCCAAGAGAAGGAAAGAAGGAAAAGGAGAAAGCAGCCTGTATGGCCTGCCCAAGGCGGGGAAAGCTGTCGGAAAAATCAAATAGAAGAAGGCTGCTGTGGCGGGGAAGAGTGAGAAAGGCAAATGATACTGTGATCCATGGGTAGAGAGGTGGGCAATGCTAGGTCCAAAAGAAACCCCAGGACGAATGTCTGTGATGCCTATTAGCATATCAAATCACATGCAGGCCTCTTGGCTCCCCCAGAAAGTACCTGTAATAGAGTCCCTGGCTGGTATCCTGGCTTCCCTGATTCTCTGAGCTCTTCTCACCCTACCCCCTCCCTAAACTTCTCCAGCCCCTGAGCTTTGCTTCCCTCCCCCAGCTTCTGACTTCCTACATAACCTCGCCATTTTGGCCCTGTGCTCTCTTGGCGCCGTTTGCTTTCTCCTCTCTTGGTCTACTTGCCTCTCTCTTCTTCCTCTCCCCCCCCTCCTCTCATGACCTGGTTCAGTCTGACAACCATGCCTAGTCTACTGCTTTCTCTCCCTACTCTGGACTCTTCCAGAAGCCTCTGGCTATGCTCTCTCCCTCCCTCATATCTACAATAAAAGCCTTCTCCTCAACCATACCTTAGAGAGGCTATGCCCTCATTTTCGTTCCGGCAGAAGGCTGATCATGCAGACCTCGTGAGTCATGTTATGATTTTGATGCACATGAAGAGCGTGCTGTCTGGCTTGCATTCACCCTGAGTGCAGGGAGTTTGGGTTGGGCAATCTCGGAAGCAGAGAAGTACGTGGATTGCTTGAGTGATCCAAGAAAATGTGACCTGCCAGCTTTGTCTTGTTTTCCCTATAGTGGACTTGGCAAGAAATGGACACTTTACAGGGGCATGTATCAGGTTGTCGTTTATTAATTATTGAAGGCAAGGGGGATTACACCTTTCTCTGCCAATCCCATACAACATTCCACTTCTCCAACACACACACACACACACAGGCACGCACACACACACACACTCGCACACACACAGACACACACACACACACGCACAGACACACACACACGCACAGACACACACACACCAGACACACATACACACGCACAGACACACACACACAGACACACACACACAGACACACACAGACACACAGACACAGACACACACACAGATACACACAGACACACACAGACACACACACACACACGCACAGACACACACACACACACACACACACACACACACACACAGTCTCTTGCTCTAGAAGACTTTCTCTGCTTCTACTAAATCTAACCCTACTGATGACTCCCTTCCTCCTGGCTTCATCCCAAGGCCACCTCAGCCTTTTCCTTCTGTTCTTTCCTGGCTCCTCTTTCCAGTCCGGATGACCTCCTTCCTCTCACAGCTGTGGTAGAAAGAGCACCCCCCCGCCAAGTCCCTGCCCCTGCTCACTCCTTCTTCCTGGTCTCAGTGCCCAGGGGCCTTGAAGATGAACCAGCTGGATGAAGAACCAGGGCAACTTTTTTTTTTCCTGCAGAGATGACAGGAAGGCCACCTGCCCGCCGGGTGTAATGTTCTTTCCTGGACTGATCTCCAGCTATGACCAGACATCAGTTCCCGCTTCTGAATGGCTTTGCTCAGGCTCTTTCTTCGTCTCCTCTGACCCAGCTCTGATGCACCGGTCCAGACCACAACTCCTTGCTCCACTACAAGCTAGGGAGTTCCCTTCAGCGACTTCCTTTTGAGAGCTTTGCTGTAAAATGCCCCTGTTTCTCTCTTCTCCCATTCCATTCCCCCAAGTCTGGTGCTGATGCCAGTCATTCCCCCATCTTCTTCTGTGTGTGCTCTGTATGGCTAAGAAGAAAGGAAAACATTAATAAACTTCTGTTGCTTTCCCCAAAGATCCACGCCACTAGTCACTGTTTCTTGCAGCAGAGAAATGCCATCATGTCTCCACCTTCAATTTCCCTTGATAGACAGACTTATTTTTTAATATACATTTTCAGATTACAACACTATTACACCATTTCCCCCTTTCCTTCTCTCCCTCCAGCCCTTTCCAAGTACCCCTATCTTGCTTTCACTCAAGTTTGTGATCTCTTTTTCTTTAATTTTGTTATATATATATATATGTGTGTGTGTGTGTGTGTGTGTGTTATCTGTATATGTGTAACATATGTGTGTATTAGAAATATATAAATATACCCTGCTCATTGTGTATATTCATAAATATACAAATACAGTTGGTTCAGTCCATATGCTGTTTGCATGCATGTTTTCAGGACTTATTTAGTATTGGAAAATGAACTGTTGTGTTCTTCTCCAGGAAAGACAATTGCTCCTGTTCTCAGCATTCCTTCGTTGCCTGTCGTTCTTTGTCTAGGGCTGAGGCCTTGTAAGCCTGTCCCCTTCGCATGTCTATTGGTGGTGTCCCTGTTAAGCTCGGGTTTAGGCAGCCATTTTGGTGAGGCTTCTTGGTCTCTTGTGTTTCTAGGACAAACTGTCTCACAAGTGTCCTGTTCCTCTGGCTCTTACAATCTTCCCACTTTCTCCTCCACAATGAGCCCTGCCCCTTAGGTGCAGGAATTGTGTTGTGGGTGAATCAGTTGGGACTGGATTTCACAATTCTACCCTTTGATAAGTTGCAGTTTTCTGTAATGGCCTCCGTCTTACTGCATGAAGAGTGAGAACTATACTTATCTATCGGAATAAGGATACATGTTTAAAATGTAATTAGGGATTTTTGCTGATTTACTGAAGTGTTGGTTGTATGCCCACCTCCAAGATCTATGACTTTACTAGCCCCAGGGAATTGACTAGGTTTCCAGTACCAGATAGGATTTCTCTCTTGTTGAATAGGTCTTTTTAAAAAATATTTATTTATTTTATGTATGAGTGCTCTATCTGCATATTTCCCTTTCTGCCAGAAGAAGGTATCAAATCCCTCAGAGGTGTTTGTGAGTCACCATACTGTTGCTTGGAATTGAACTCAGGACCTCTGGAAGAGCAGCCAGTGCTCTCAACCTCTGAGCCATCTCTCCATCCCGTTAACCAGGTCTTCAGTCCAATTGGGAAGATATTGTTTACTGCCTAGGCATGTATGCCCGTATGGCATCCTTATGGTTATCTTGCCATTCTGGTCATTGTGGTTCATAAGCTTCATAGATTAGTAGAGGATTGGCTGTTTCCCTCCTCTGGAAGCCCATACAGTACCTCTGACCCTGTAAAAGCTAGTCCTCAGAAAGGAAGCTTTCAGGTCAGATCTAACTCAAGTCTTATAGGTCCTGTGTCTGACATGCAATGTCTGCAGCAATAGGGACTTACCTTCCACCCATGGAGTAGAGGGGGTGGTGTCAACCAAGGGCAATAGCATTTCATCTACAAGTTTGGGAGTGTCTTGGACAACCCTGAACAACAATTCAAAAGAGGGCATCTCATGTCTGGTGTTGGGGGCTTTTGTAAGATTTTCTATAGTATAGCTCTTGGGGGTAGCATTGCCAGCCCAGATGTGGGCCCCTTTTGCTTTCCTGCTTTCTGAGGTTATCCCAGATTGTGTACTCACATCAAAGACTTGGGTCTGTCAATGTCAGGTGAGAGACAGGCTTCATTTGCCGTTCTGGACCTGGGTCATCTCAGTCAGTTTGATCTTTTCTAGTTCCATCTGTTTACATGATACATCAATTTCAATCCCATGTGTTCTCACTTCTTGAGGCTTGCTTGCTTGCTTGCTTCATTCCTTTCCTTTATTTATTTATTCATTCATTTATTTAATTTTTTAATATACCAATTCTAGCTCCCCCTCCCTCCTCTCCTCAGATTCCTCCCCACTTACTCCCACCCCATCCCCCATGCCTTCTTCAGAGAGGTTAAGGCCTTCCCTGGGAAGTCAACTAATTCTGTCCCACTACCTCATTGAGGCAGGACCAAGGCCCTCCCCTACTCATCCCCTTGCCTAGGCTGAACAAGGTATCTCTACATAGAGAAAGGGCTCCACAAAGTCAGTGCATGCATTAGAGTTAGATCCTGGTCCCATTGCCAGTGGCCCCATATACTACCCAAGCCCCACCACCATCACTTGTATTCGGGGTCCCAGTTCGGTCCTATGGTGGCTCCCCAGTTGTCAGTTCAAAGTCGATGATCTTCAACTAGTTCAGGTCTGTTGATTCTGTGGGTTTCCCCATCATGATCTTGACCCCTTTGTTCATATTGTTGCTAGTCCCTTTCCTCACCTGGAGCTTGGCCCTGTGGTTAGTTGTAGATCTCTGCTTCTTTATGTAGGCGTTTAGTGCTATGAACTTTTCTCTTAGCACTGCTTTCATTGTGTCCCATAAATTTGAGTATGTCGTGTGGTCATTTTCATTGCATTTTAGGGAGTCTTTAATTTTTCCCTTTATTTCTTCCTTGACCCATTGATGATTCAGGTGAGCATTGTTTAATTTCCATGTGTTTGTGGGTTTTCTGGAATTAGTATTGTTGTTGACTTCTAGTTTTAAATCATGGTGACCTGATAAGTTACATTGTGTTATTGTATATTTTTTGTATTTGTTGAGGTTTGTTTTGTTACTGAGTATGTGGTCAATTTTTGAGAAGGGTCCATGAGATGCTGAGCAGAAGATATATTCTTTTATGTTTGAGTGGAATGTCCTAAAGATGTCTGCTAAGCCCATTTGAGTTATGACATCTGTTAGTGCCTTTATTTCTGTTAAGTTTCTGTTTGGTAGACCTCTCCAGTGGGGAGAGTGGGGTGTTGAAGTCTCCCACCATTAGTGTGTGGGCGCTTTATGTGTGATGTAAGCTTTAGTGATGTTTCTTTTACAAATGTGGATGCCCTTTTACTTGGGCATAGATGTTCAAAACTGAGATTTCCTTTTGATGAATTTTTCTTGTGACAAATATGAAATGTCCTCTTTATCTCTTTTGATTGAGTTTAGTTAGAAGTCTATTTTGTTAAGTATTAGGATAGTTATACCAGCTTGTTTCGTAGGTCCATTTGACTGAAAAACTTTTCCTAACCCCTTACTCTGAGATGATATCTGTCTTTGAGGTTGAGGTGTGTTTCTTGTATGCAGCAGAAGAATGGATTCTTTGGAGTTTCCAATATTGCAGGTCCAAAGACTAGTTACCATTTATCTTGAACTATAAAATCCCCCTTAGCAGCCATTCTTTGCCTAGCTCTATCTCTGATCCCATGGCCTGTGACTCACAAGCAAACTTTTTAAATTGCATTAATTTAACAGATCTTTAGCTTCCACCAACCAAAAGACTAAGGGTTGTCAGGTAGCCCCTGAGTCCCACAGCAGTGATTTCCCCTCTTCACCCCACCTACCTAAACTTTCCAGGATGTGTTTGACTCTTTGTTCTGTTATGACAAAAATTTCATCAAACCGTTACCACATTGGAACATGGAATTTGGAGTAATCGAAATCAGTGTTGCGGGGTAGAGACCCAAAGACCACTCAACATGACCAAAGTTCGAATTGAAAGTCTGTATTGAGCCACCAGAGACGGCCTGGACAGAAACTCTTCCCACAAAACAGCTACAAATGCACATTGCAGGGAGTTTTTAAGGACAGTGAACTCAGAAAAACTGTATCCTTCCTGGTTGGCAGTTACAGGGGGAAGCAAGCAAGCAGTTCAGCAAGAGCCAAGAATATGCAGTTGGCTGGGACATTTTGACCCGAGTTTCTAGAATGGGATTGGGTGTTTTCCCGTGGGACTTTTCAGGGCAGGGGATAGAAACCAAAGAAGGCTTCGACTGAGACAAGATGGAGAGCCCTTACCCTGTTAGATCTGTAGTCCCAGTGCATGGTCAGTGGTATTTGCTCACAAATGTACTGTTTCTTACCTCTTTGGAGGAGGGAGTTGTCTTTCCACCCTGACAGTTCAGATTGCTAGCACCCAGGTAAAAAAGCTAGTACTGAGAGTAAGCCTGTAACCCCGCACCAGGGAGGCAGACATGGGAGGCTCCCTCATCCTTGCTGGTCAGCCAGTGTGGTTGAGTTTGTAAGCTCCAGGTTCAGTGAGAGACCCAGTCTCAAGAATTAGGGGGATAGTGATTACAGAGGAAAACTTTACCTTTTGGCTTTCATATGTATATGTACCTGCAAAAACACACACATACATATATACACAAAGACATGTATACATATGCACACACAGACATGTATACATATACACATGTACGCGCACACACGGACATGTATACATACACACAGACATGTACATACACACATGCACACACATGCACACACACATACACACTCGGACATATACATACACACTCAGCACCAAGGGAAAAGCAAATGATTGCCTGCAAGATTAACAGCTGGCTTCTCAGTAGATGTCATGAAAGTCAGAATGAACCGAGATGGCATTAAAAGCGCGAATGGATTTTTAAAAGAAGTAAGCAAATCAAAAGAAAAAGGTTAAGAAACAATATATAATCAATAAAAGATGTTTAAAAGGGGAAGAACGCAGGAACAGAATGGAAACGTGTGTCTGAAAGGTATCTGAAGCCTCTGGGCATGAAATCACCAACTCAGTCACTTCCTGGTTATTCCTGCAGCCTGAGGTCACCAGGAAGTTCACATTCCAGATAGCAGCTTCCATCCTGCAGGTCTGGAAGGACCTTCTGAGTCCATTTTGAAGTTTTTCACCACGACTTTGCCTTTTATTTTCGCAACCACGTAAAACAAAACTGAAAATGAAAGGGGAAAACAGACCCCGAGACCAAGCGAACAGTGTGGTTCTGTTATCTGTTCAGTATGATGAACAGGTTTCTTTTTAAAATTTATTTTTTGATTTTATGTGTAAGTGTATGTGACTGAGTGTATGTGTTGAATGTACACATACACTTACACATAAAATCAAAAAAACCACAGATTAAGTGAAGCAAACATTAAAGACTTACAGAGAGGAAGCAACTGGAGTCTCTCTGGGCACTACACACACAGGGTGCGCAGACATCCACACAGGCAAAATTCCCTTACACATAAAATAAAACCTAAAAAGAACATTAACAGCAATACAGTGGGAAGGGCCTATCAGTTATGGAGAGATTTCTAAAGATGTGCAGTTTTGACCAGACACAGAAGCCCAGGTCCTGGAATATCACAGCCAAAGGGAACCCTGCGCTTGCCCCACTGAGGAACTTTGGATCCCACTATGACACTGACTACGCTATTAGCTCTGGGTGCCATGCAAAGGTTGCCCATAAGTGCCATGCGGGAAGACAAAGAATGTTTGGATACGCTAGACAAACTGGTTCATTTTTGCTTCCCAGAGGACATCTTCAATACAGATGAAACTCTGCATTCTGGACGCGGATGCCTGGAAGAACTTTCAGCCACAAAGTGTCCTGGTTAATGTCCAGGTTCAAAGCCATGACAACCACCTTGCTGGGGACAAAGTATGATACTGAGACCTGACAGGGAGAATCCAGCAACTCCATCGTGGCTCACAACCATCTGTGATGAGATCTGATTCCGTCTTCTGGTCTGCCTGAGGACAGGTCGCTCATATATATAAAATAAATAAAATCTCCTGCTTTTATTGATAACATTAGTATTCCAGGATTAATGACCTTTCTTTGCACATAGCTAGAATTATGACTGATGTCCCGATTTTTTTTTAAAGAAGGCTAATGTAGGTTTTATGTGGCATGGAAGCTTTCAGAATGGTAGACCCTCAAGTAAGCAGGGAACCTTGTGTGTTTTTTACGCTGGGTTAGGTGAGAAGTGGTAGCTGGACAGTACTATAATTGGGCAAAGACTACTCTAAGCCAATAAAACCAGGACAGCTTGATAAAGCTGGTATATCCCCGTGTTCCCTAAGATGAAGCCACTCCTTCCTTCTCGAGGTAGGATGGACCCCTGCGGGTTTTCTTCGGGTCAGTGGATGATAGGGATGCTTCTGGGATGTTCTCTTATTGCCATGCTGACACTGGAAGGAGAGCCCTCCCTCTCCCTCTTAAGGGTCACATTTTTCTTATCAAGCCTCTGTTCTTGTTTCTCACAAGTCTCCCTATCACCAGGAAGCCCTACTCTCTCTGATTACTCGTTACCTCCACCGCTACCTTTCTTTGCCCTGGACAATGGTTGTCCTATGTAACCGTCCTCGCCCCACTCGTTCAAGCCAGACCTCTTGTGTGTAGCTAAACACATGTGTGGTCTGCAAAAACAATCAGTAAATTCTTGGAAGATAGATTTTTCAACAGCTGCAATGATAGGGGAGAACTAATCTTCACCAGGGATGAGACCTTGGTTATTGACTACCAAGTGGTCAGCCCTAAAAACTATACAGACATGCCACACTAAACAAACGTAGCAGATTTTACATACACACAATACACTAATATAATATTATATATATTAATAATATGTACATTTATATAATAGAGAGCATTAACTTGATAAAGAGTGCTTGGGAGGGAATGGTGACAGAGGTAGTGATCTAAAGGTACACATATATGACACTTTAAACATTAACAACCTAACTGATACAGTAAATCTTGGTAAAAAGTGAGAGACATTAAACAAAAATATCCAGGACTACCTATATATCAAAATTCTGAAAGTAATAAAGGTGAACTTATCCAAAGGGGAAAAAAAAGAAAAAAAAGAAAAAAAAGAAAAAAAAATCCATGCAGGGGAACAAAGAATTGGCCCAGCTTCCTTTTACAACCGGGAGTGTCCGGGAAATAATAAAGATGAAACAAAGCTCCTAGTTTGGGTCCAGCCTTGTCACTCAGGTTCCTCATAAACCAAGGTACTGTTGGTGGATAAAGGGGGACCAAAGGATAGGCACCCTTTGTGGAGAAAATACGAGAACCCTCTGTTGACAAAGGGAGGAGGAAGGAAATACAAGGTCTGTTCTTGCGTGCTGGAAGTCATAAAGTCATTCAGAGCTAGTCAGAGAGCTGAGGGTGGCCTTGCCTTACACAGAGCGCTGCCTGACCCCACCAGGAAGGAGGAGGGCAGCATGCATGTCACCAGCTGGTGTTGCCCTGTAGCCAGCTTAGTGAGCAGTGACCAGGCATACTCAGAACTGGGAACACCACAGACTCCTGCGGGGGTAGGGGGGAACCATCACAGCCTTCTGTGGGGTTCGGGGGAGCGCTTTTTACCACAGGACGATTCTCTCTGGTCAGACCAGAGATTCCCTCATGCCAGCACAGGTCCGAGAAGTCTGACAGATGTTGGTTGGGAAAGCTGGGGACCCAGGTCGTCTCCTCGTGTTTTGGAGAAGGGCAGTTGGAGGCACTCTTGGGCAGCTATGTGGAGGACATACAGATCAGGAGAAAAGGAGGAGCCGGGTGTTCAGTGTGCTGTCTATACGGCATCTAAGTTCACTCCTTACAGCTACAGCCCTACAACCCAAGCAGCCACATAAAATTTACATTTGAATAAGTTCCACACTCTAACCTTTTAAACCAAGGAAATCGAAGTAAAATCAAATGTCATTTTGGTGGGATACATGTATGTCATCTTTGATGACCAGAAAGAAGTCTGATGCAGGGAGAATTCTGAACAAAGCAGTACTTTCAAAGGTTGGGTTCTTTTACTTTGGAAAATAAAAGTTTATTCATTTATTTAGTGTGCGGGGGTACAGGTATGTCCCCAAGTGCACACAGCCATAGTTCACATGTGGCCAGAGGACAACGTTCAGGACACAATTCCCGTCTTCCATGTGGGCCTTCAGGTTGTCGTGTGTGATGCGTCTTTTACCCTCCGAGCCATCTTCCTGGACCTCACACGTTACAGTCTAACGTAACGGGATGAAAATGAAGCAGAACTCAGCACGTGGCTTTGAATGTGGCTGTGATTTCAGTCTGGAGACAATGCAGCCAACAAATGTTTCCACTGACAGATACCTTTATCCACCAGGCAAGGCTGGGGGCTGTTCTGACCCTACCCCCACCCCAGGGCACTGACACCGAACTTCTCAATATAATCCATCAGTACTGAGAGCCATGCCAAGCGGAAGGCAAGAATTCCCGACCACGGTATGCAAATTGATTCTGACATTTAATTTTTCCTTTTAAGCCTATTTGGGGAATTTTTAAAAACAGAGCTGCACTGAGCAAGATTATTGAGTAAAACTTACCATGGTGTAACCTTTCCTTTGCCCTTTCTCTCCAGTCCTCCAGGGCTACCCAGGTGCTCGAGGGCTCTCCACCTTTCAGCTGTAATAGCCTGCTTATAAGGAGGATTAATGATCACAGCTTTCTTCATATGGATTTAAGTCGAGGACGTTTTTCTCTGAGGCTGTATGTTCGTGTCTTTATTCTGTCTTGTGCTATTATTAAAGAGGAAGAAGTGTATTTGGCATATGTTGGGCACCCCCAAATATTTATCTGGATAAATTTTTGTTGTTGTGGATGAAATAGGAACCCCACTCATTTAATGCCAAAGGCAAAGTCGTGTCTAGACTCCATTAGAGGGATGGCTCTTTCGTTCGCTAGCTCCAAGTAAACAGAGAGCAAAGGAAGGCGAAGGAACGCAGCATGAAATTAGCAGAAAAACTTCAGGGCGCCTTTGCCTGCCTGTACAAAAGCATGCAGGGAGGTTTGGCAAGCTGGCCGGAAGGTGGGCGGCATCTCATCCTCCACCCCTTACAGCCCCAGCTGGCACCAAGGAGTGCCAGGCCTGCTGGCAGAAGCATTTGAAAAGGCCAGCTTGGGGTGGGAGGGGCAAGTCTTTCCCACTTTCACTTCCAGAAACCCTATCAAGATATCTTGTCATACCTTAAAACACAAATTAGAAACCACAAATTATTCCCAAACCATGCTCCCTTGACATTCGTTATGTTGATCTTCTTGCTGATAAATGTTTAAAAAAGGAGTGAGGGGTTGATCCATTTGATGCACCTAGTCACTTATAAGGTGCTTCTTTATTTACGGTTTCAGGTGCCTCTTTTGATCAAGAGAGTGTAAGTCATTTCTCTAGCTAGTTACATCTTGTTTATAAAAGACCCTGACGATTCCTTTGGAAACCTGTGACCCGCCGCCTCTCCGCCCTCATCCACTGAGGAGAGACTTAGTCATCACTCGGTGTTGCAATGGGTGTGACTCACAGAGAAATAGAGAAGACTTCACACATGCAGGCCTCAGAGCTCCGGCAGAAGCCCAGGCACCTTGAGAGGATCAGCTTGCTCAGGGCGGCACTTCCTTCTCCTGGGCACGGCAGGAAGGTGGCAATCAGCTGAGTGAGCCTCCAGCAGCTTCTGCACCCCCAGTCATCTCCGGCGAGGTAACTGGTGACTGTTTGGTCATTTGTCTCTTCGCTTAACCATCTCAACCTGAACTGGCTTTAATGTTCCCCACTTTTACAGGATGAAACAAGTCGTCTTTCAGTTGTGGTCAACTGTTTTGTTTGTTGGCTTGTTTGTTTGCTTTAATTAGTGTGAGATTGATGGGTACAGAGTCCATCACCTAAAGAAATGATCTCAGTGTGACCCAGGAGCCTGACTGAAATTCTTCCAGGACTCGGGACTCTGTGACTATTCTGTAGCATCCTGTAGTCGCAACTACATACTCTGTCTGTCTCTCTCCCTCTCTCCCTTCCTTCTTATTGGACACCTTCTGTGACTCTTGGGAACCCTGAGATATTGAAGAGGGCAGAGATCCAAGAGTTGTGTGAGCATCTTAACAGAGGGCCTCAGGGGTGGCACAATTTCTTGCCAACCACGGCCTGCTATGTTTCTCTCCCTGCTTTCCCATGGACTGTCAGTGTTATTGGTTCCCATGAGCACATGTAGACGAACACCAAACTGGAAGAGAAAAAATATTGGGAATGAAGAAAGGATGTTTCTAAGGTGCTTGCAAACTGTAATCCTGGGGGTGGGGGGGACCTCTGCTCAGACAGCCGCTCCACATTTTGTGATAAAATGACTTAGTATTTCAAATGCTCCCTCCCCGCCACGCACAATTAATTTTTGGCAGGTGGGGCCAATAACTCTGCAAAGCCCCATGATACTCTCCGCCCAGAGCTGGGGTTGGCCTTTGCTTATTTTCCTGTCACTTGGCACATATTAGACACTCTGAAATATGCTTGGCCAGATGGGGATGACATGAGAAAGGAAAGCTCCTTCGTGGCCGTTGTACTGCAAACTTTCACATGTGAAAACGGTGCCCAATCTTTAGAATAAATCTCAGGGTTTAACTACAAGGAATATTTGTTGCTTCCTACATTTCAAGAGGTGAGACCCTAATCACAGATGTCACTTTCTCAAGAGACAGAATTTTAAGCCACTAACATTGTCACAGTTAGTAGCGCTAGCTGTGCCTGAAGGAAGTACCCTGAGGATTTGGAAGGGCTCGCTGTGTTGATCCACACATCCGCTCTCTTCTCAACTCTCATTGAAATTTTGTGACCAGAAATTATAATAACATACAGTGTACAATCCCTTCCAGCTAGCAGTTACTATCTTGTGGTCATAACTTAAAAAAAAACTATAGATTCATCAATGATTCGTAATGCTCTATTCCTGTAAGGAGGCACACAGACAAAAGAGTCAATGCAGGAGGGCCTGGGGTGACCAGTATTCATTAGCAAAGGTGCATAGGAAATTGCTTTAATTTAAGATGTTTTCCCAAGACCTGAGTCTGTACATCTGGGGAGGCAGGACAGCCTCTGTGTGAAGCTGCTGAGGACGCATGCGTGGCCTGCTCCCACCACACACTGGGTGTGGAGCTGCACCCTCCACCCTCCCACAGGGTTTCTAGTGGAGGAAGCTTTGCTTTCTCCCATTACGGGATGGAGCTCGCCAGTCCAGGATGCCGAGCACCACCTCATCTTGGCTGTGTCATCCTCGTGGTCAGTATGGTTTTCACCAGATTCCCAACAGAACAAGTGCATGTAGGGGCCATTGGCTTTATTTTTAAATTCGTTTCAGATTTTCAGGTGCCTGACTTTTATCCTCTTCCTGTATCATCAGTCTCTTGAGTTCCTTTTCCTTGGAGAAAAGCACATTAGATGTCCCTGGGGTTAAAGAAGAAGAATTTTTACTTCACTAAAAATGGCACAGAATAGAAATGAGTCCTGAGTAATGAGCCATGTATGCAATATCTAAATATGAGAAGCATGCGTGTTCCACGGTAGTCATTATTAAGCACGCCGCATAAGAAAACTCATAAAATCCTTCAGACAGCCATCTAGATCGATGCTTTCTATTTGATGCATTTTGGCACAGTAGCTCAGCTGCTGGTCCAGAGACTGCAACAAAATTAACATAAATGAAGATTTAATAAACTCCCAGTGCTTTCTGAAAGAAAATCTTCTGTGGAATTATGTGGGCATAAAATGAACTGGTCTGGGAGACACCCTCTAGAAAGAGTTTTCCTGTCTAAGCAGGACTTCGAACGCTAGTGTCGTTTTTTTCATCTTGCCACCCACTTCCTATCAGCAGAGGAAGGCAACTATTAGAAGTCAAATCAAAGGAGTTTATTTTAAGAATAAACTTACTTACTTCTTACTGAGAAACCCAGGAAGAGAAGCCAGAAAGCAGAAGTGGGAACCGCCGTGGAGCAGAGCGCTTCCTGACAGCTGCTGCCACGTGGTTCCTACGTTAACGCTCTACACGGCCAATGAAGACGGTAATCAATCTCCTCCCATGGCTCCCTCTGAATCTCTGCTGTATGACAGAGACTTTCTGACAGACATTTTCATTCTTCCTAGCGACTGACAATGTGTTCGTTCCCCGTCCCCACAGCTCTTCCCTCTCCTCTTACACAGTTTAAGATCCCAAGGAGAAAGGTATCTTTTAGCAAACATTCTAATTTGTGATATTCAGCCTAACTCCAAAATAGCATGAGGGTTAAATGAAATACATATGTTGAGATTTATGAGCTACGATCCTTAACCTTTTCATGTCTGAATTGGAAATGGGGACATTGCACGATCGCGCACAATCGCCCTGTCATTCTCTTCCTTTGTCCGGAGGTCACCAGTCTCAGAAGTCAGTCTAAGCACTATCAGCCAGGAGGCAGAGCGGATCACTTCCGTCTCTTCCTTCTGTTCTTCCTCTTGCTCCTCTGCCTAAGGTCATGCAGTGCACACAGCACAGAGGTGGGAAAGAGGGTACACAGTCTAGATGCCAGAGCCCAGCGGGAATGAATGCAGCCCAGGAGGGACCAGAGGGGTCTGTCCCAGCATCACCCCAGAATCGTGGCTTGCGCCTTGAACCAATTAGCCTGCATATCTGAATTCACCTCTTTTCTATAGAGATTTCTTTATTTAGCTTGAGGTTTTCTGAGCAGGCTCTCATTTATGTTGCCCAGTCTGGCCTCTCCCTCCTATCTTTACCCTCCAAATGCTGAGATTATAAACATGAGGTACCACATCTAGGACAAAAGGAAGTTTAAGATAAATATTTATAGGTATAGGCAACTGCCTAGAACAGGATATCTTAAACTTTCACCAATGTTGGCCCCTTTGTATCCAAGAAATATACATCTATATAATCTGAGATATATAGATCTGTAAAATGGGCATACAAATACATACTGACAGATCATAAAGAAATTTACTTTGAAACAATTCTCTTGGGTACACATAATTTTACCAATTATTGAAAATGAAAACAAATTTACATACTAATATAGACATGCTTGGTTGTTTAAAAAATAAAAAAATTAAGTCTTAACTAAATATTTGATACTTCAGGACTTAGCATCTTCAATGTTTTTCAGAGTTGACTAATATTTTGATTTTTGATTGTGAATGCAGAGACTGTCATTGGCATAAATATGTAGTGCAATAGTAGAAACTTGTTTAAGGCCATTTTAGAATTCTTGAAAATTCTGTCCTAATCCCAAGCCCAAATTCATTTAATATTTTTTTAATGAAATCAAGTCAGCAACTCAAACTCTTAAAAGGATTTTCTTATTTTATTTTTATGTATACAAATGTGTTCCTGAGTGTACACATGAATACCTGGTACTTTTGGAAGCCAAAAGAAGGTGCCAGATCATCTGGAAGCTGTGTAACACTATGTAGGTGCTGAGGCCAAACCTTCATCCTCTACGAGAGCAGCAAGTGCTCCTATTCACTGAGCCACGTCTCTGTCCCTCCAAATAGCAATTTTCATAGCCAAATAGTCTACTACAATACAATCCAAAGACATATAAATGAGATGTTTACACGAGGAAAATTGACTGTAAAAAAAAATATTAAGTTCGTACTTTAAAGAACAAAAAAAAAAAACCTACATAGACTGAAAATTCTGCACATCTTTACATTCAATCGTCTTGAATCCGAGCCGAGGTGTTTTAGGCAGCATTGGCTGGCATTACACACACCAGACAAAGTGTATGAGCTGTGTGTTTAGGTCCACCGCTGCAGTAAAGACATTCAGTGCAGCAGGGACAAGCGCTGCCCGAACAACCTTGGATCCATTGTGCTTGGTTTTGAAATACTTTTTAGCCATTGTACATTCAAAACCTTTTTATTGTTGTTAATTTTTTTTATCCCACATTTAGTTACATGGCCTACATCGGTTCTCTACCCACGGTTCAAAAAACCGCGGCATTCAGTCACCCATGGCTGTTCCTCACACTTGCTCCTGACTTTATGAGCCAGAAATCTGAGGACCATGGACTTCCTAGGAGCGTTTGTCAAACTGTATCTAGAGGATCAGTTTGCTGCCCAGAGCAAGCTGTCAGGGCCCCAACCTGAAAGGCGCAGTCAGAATCCAGGCCTTCCGAATGTGAGTGCTAGTGTGGTCACTTCTACATCTACACATAGTATTCTATATAATTTGCTTTTTGGTGCCTTCTATCCTTGTATTAAGAAAAGTAGATATTTTTTAAATCGCAAAGTTAGTGCTTGCCAAAGCAGGAGATGAGCAATTTTGTAAGCAACTAAACCTCTCTGTTGAAGTCACAAAATTATAAACACTCATCACGGAAACCTCAGTGGCCGGATTTCTAGAGAAGCCGTCCTGGGTCCAGTGACACTCAGAACCTCTATGTCAGCAGTTCTCAAGTATGAGCAACTTTGTCCCCTAAGGGACATCTCTTTATCACAAGTGTTACTGACAGTTAGTGGGTAGAAGCCAAGGATGTTGCTAAACATGCTAAAATATGCTAGCCAGACTTTACATTGTTAATTATGGAGTCCAAAATCTATAAAAAAGGACAGCAATTGGAGAGCCCGAGCAACAGACAGAGAGGCCCTTACAGGCAGGAAAGGTGGCTGGTTCTTCCCGTGTAACAGACTTTAAACTAGGTTAGTTCACCAGGTACTCTTGGACAAAAGTAGCCTATCTCTGCTCTACCCCCGGGAAAGACCCAGGGAGGATAAGTGAGTTGCTCCAAGTCCTCCGAGGTCTGAACTCCTGAACACTGCTCTAATGCTAGGGGCCAGGGGACCTGCACTCTTAGCAAACAGTTTGGCACCGGGGAACAGCAGAGAAATGAGCAGAGGGGCCGAGGCGGTCCTGTCAGCTGTGGTTACTCATTTACTTCTCGGGTGAACTGATTGGCTGACTGTCAGTCCCTCTCTCTACACAGGTCATGGTCCTGAAAGCCCTGACCTGGGACTCTTGTTCACAGATAGTTTCTTGGCTAAAGCGCTACTCGGGGTCAAAGATACGTACTGGGTTGTTACTGACCTGGTCCAATGACCTAGAAGAATGCAAAATGCAGAGACGAAAGAAGAACTAACATTTTTAGACAATAGTAACGACAGGCTGCACAAATCAACGTCTCTCGAGCAGTGTTAGGTGTCCCGAGGATTCAGGTTACTGACTGGAACACCAGCCTCCGTGATGACCATCGGCCTAGAGGGCGCACAATGACGGTCCGTTTTCATAGCGCGCATCCTTAATGACTAAAAAGCTCCCCTCTGCTTCTTGTCACCAAGGGAAACTGTGTTTGTTTAGGGAGGAGGTTAAGTGGGAGGTGGAGAGGATGAGGCCGAGAAAGACTGACTTAGGTTTGAGCTTTTCTTTTCCCCCAGCAACAGTGAAAACAGGCTTTCCAAAGGACAGAAGGCAGGCGACCTAGTATCCCAGGTCTCTCCAAAGTCCTGGCATTTTGATTTGTACCTAGAACCCCAAAGCAGTTCAATGAAGCCTTTAGGGGAGAGGGGCTTCATCTTTCTTTACCAGACTTTGACTGTTTTGTTTCAAAGTGCTGTCGTTCATGGTCATTCCTATAGGGGAGCTTGCCGCCAGGGTTCACTCACCCGTGGGCATCCAAATCTGGCTTCTCTAATCTCTTGTTGTTGGCATAGGAGCTGCACCCCTGTCTGTACACTTCACATCACCTAGAGACTGTTTGCAGTACCTAGTGTGAACGCTGTGTAAATAGTTACACTGTTGTTCAGGGGAGGAGACTAATGCAAAAGTCTATGTGTTCAGCAGAGATCCAGCCTATAAAACGACTCAGATCTGCCGTTGGTTGTGTCGTGGGTGTAATTTCACACTTACAGAAAAGCTAAAAGGGGATGGTACAATCTAGAGTCTCTAAACATTAGCATTTTACCATGTTTTTATTCTCACTGTCATATATACATATGAGGTTTTGTTCATTTATACTTACTATTCTCTGAACTGTGTGGGTTTTTATTGTGTTTTGTTGGTTCATTTTGTTTTTGAGACAAGGTCTTCCTATATAGCTCTGGCTGGCTTGGACCTCACCATGTCTATTAGGCTGGTCTTAAACTCATAGAAGACCATTCTGTGTTCACCCAGGCTGAACTTTTTGAAAGCAAGTTGAAGACATCCTGCCCTGTAATTTTTGGATAGTATTTTGATAATATAAATTATCAAAAAAGCGGGACATTTTCTACAATGTAATTTTCGAAGTAACATTTATCAACTTTACAGATTCTTTTTTCAAGTGTTCCTAGCTGGTGTAGTAAGGCCCTTTCTGAGAAAGGGAGAATGCTCACCAGTCTGCTGTCCCATGTGGCCTTTAACTGTCTTGTCTCTTTGGCAGCATTAGTCCCTTTCCCCCTTCGTGACTGGTGTTCTGAAAAGCATGGGGCACACATTCTTCAGAAAGATGCTTTTCCATGTATGATTTGCTGAACTGTGCAGAGAGCTCTGCTTCTCCTTTCTAGTGTCAACCAGGGGCAATGATGTTGGTTTGCTCCATGACAAAGAATATCCACTTATATCACTTTGCTAATGTGATCTCTCAGATTTCTTCGTTGTGAAATTGCTGCTGTTCTTTTTTACTTAGTAATTGTCTTTAGGGGACATCCTTTTAGATTTTATACTGTCATTCTAACAACCATTGAGAAGTCTTGCCTACAACAATTATTACTCTGTCAATAGCTAGTATTGACTTTCTAACTGCATCCTTTCTTTGACACTTCTCAGTTGGCATGACATCCTTGTCCTTATACAGTTGGTTATTGATGTTCATTAAAATGGTTAAGTTCATGTTATAGTCAATGACTTATGATCCATTATGACCATCATTTGCTTTGATGCCCAATTGTGTCACACTTAGCGAGTAAAGACCCTCCCAGTTGGCTCTTCTGTGTTCTTTGATATGTGCCCAAAACACTCTCTCTCTCTCTCTCTCTCTCTCTCTCTCTCTCTCTCTCTCTCTCTCTCTCCCTCTCCCTCTCCCTCTCCCTCTCCCTCTCCCTCTCCCTCTCTCTCTGGTGTAAGATACCCCAGGATCATTTTATAGTTTCCTAGACTAATTTAATCCTCATATCAGCCTTTCCAAAGATTATAATAGTGAGAATATAGGAACCCCAAGGTGCTTTCATTGATCTCCAAATCCTTCATCCTTCCTAATTGAAGCCTCTTGTGTCTGGCCACTCATTATCACAGTAATAGCCCCTACCTTCTGGTGCAGGAGAATTATCTGTATTCTGTCAATCATATTTTAATAAAACGCTGATTGGCCAGGCAGGCAGTATAGGTGGGAAAACCAGACAGGAAGTAGAGGTGATGCAATGAGAACAGGAGAATTCTGGGAAGCAGAGAGGTTCCTCTGCCTCTCCTGCGCAGATCACTGAAGAGGCAGCATGTAACTTGCCCAGCTGAGAAAGGTACGGAGCCATGTGCTAAAGTAGATAAGGATAATGGGGTAATATGTGTCATAAGAGCTAATAAGTAGCCTGACCTAATGAGCCAATCAGTTTATAATCTTACGGAGTCCTGTGTGTGATTTTTCTTTGTTGCTTGCCGGCTGTTGGGGTACTGGGAGGGACAGAAACCCCAACAAGCCAGCCCTCATACTACATATGGCGCCAACGTGTGGACAACTGTATCCACATAAAGCCTGAGACAGCTTGGGAAGTAATTCTAGAACAAAATAACAGCATTATTCATGGTTTCTTGGTAGCAGCAATTTCTCGGGTCTGCTCTGCTTGCTAGAGGCAAGCAAATGCTCTCATCTAAGAGAGGCTTCCTGACTCAGCTTTAGCTGCAAAACCTTGCAGCTCTTTTAAGAGGTCCTGCCACGAAGCACTTAAACGGTGTTGATGAAAAGCTGAATGCATGCTTTTTGGTTTTCAGCCGTAGCAGGAAAAAAGCTGCGCTGTTTTAAAATGCCGGCTTTCTGGGCTGTCCTGCCAGGACAAACTCGGACTCTTGCAGGCAGGCAGTCCGACTGAGTGTGGTCTGTGAGCAGAATGATGCAGCTTGCTTGCTAGCAAGGACCTTGAAACACGACAAGTTGTGGCAGTGAACACAGCTGTGGCTGGTATCTCAGCTATGAGTCTGGAAAGCTAAGGAATGAGCTGGATCTAGCTGTCAAAGCCACGGCTTCCCATATTGCTTTGTAAATTAAAGGCTCATGTGGTCAGAAAAAGAGAGATAAACAGTAAAGAGAGATTCAAAGAGGAAGAAAACCTCTAAATGGTTTACAGTGTGTATATGCAGGCTAAAAGTTAAAGTTCTTAAAGTTAAAAGGAAAGAAAGAGAGTAGTTGGGTGTGGTGGTACACACCTTTAATCCCAATGCCTGGGAGGCAGAGGCATATTGACCTCTGTGACTTCAAGGGGTAGAGGTAGATTGACCTCTGTGACCTCAAGGTGTGGTAGTACACGCCTTTAATCCCAATGCCTGGGAGGCAGAGACAGATCTCTGTGAGTTCAAGGTGTGGTAGCATACACCTTTAATCCCAGCACTGGGGAGGCAGAGACAGGAGGATCTCTGAGTTCAAAGACAGCCTGGTCTACAGTGTTA
Organism: Myodes glareolus; assembly: GCF_982192425.1. NCBI lineage: Eukaryota > Metazoa > Chordata > Mammalia > Rodentia > Cricetidae > Myodes > Myodes glareolus. Next base: position 50,444,832 of record NC_142046.1, read on the forward strand.
TTCCAGGACAAAGATATACAAAGATCCTGTCTCAAAAAGTAAAAGTAAAAATAAAAGAAATAGAGGTTAAAATAAAGCCACATAAAGATGGAAAATGCACAGAGAATCTTCATACTGTATGCTTTTATGCTCTCTTTAAATTGTTTGATTGCTGAGGAAGGAGCAACAACTGCTAAAAGACTTTTGTTTATAAATGCTGCTGAACTAACCCAAGATAGGAATTTTGAAAATACCTTGGCTTCAAAACTGAAGTCAAAAGGTATGCTACTTTGGAGAAGAGATTTTGCTTTTGTTTCCACAGAAAACGAGAGACTCTGGATTTATTCAGAGTTAAGAATAATCACCTTTGACCAAGGGAGGCCACCTGAAAAATCTCCGATAGGAACAGATGGCCCAGATGTCTAAATTCTACATCCAAAACAGATTCAAGACTGTCTCCTGAGATGATCGAGACTCACAGGATACTCCAGTCAGGACTTGAATTATAACTCTAAATTTTCTTTAGGTCCCCATAAGATCATCAGCGCCCCCAACCAGCAGGAAGTAGCCTGAAATACTACGCCCACATTCCCAACAAATGGACTATGGGTATTTTTCTTTGTTTAAAAAAAAAAAGAGGGAAATGGTGCAGGAGAATTATCTGTATTCTGTCAATCATATTTTAATAAAACGCTGATTGGCCAGGCAGGCAGTATAGGTGGGAAAACCAGACAGGAAGTAGAGGTGATGCAATGAGAACAGGAGAATTCTGGGAAGCAGAGAGGTTCCTCTGCCTCTCCTGCGCAGATCACTGAAGAGGCAGCATGTAACTTGCCCAGCTGAGAAAGGTACGGAGCCATGTGCTAAAGTAGATAAGGATAATGGGGTAATATGTGTCATAAGAGCTAATAAGTAGCCTGACCTAATGAGCCAATCAGTTTATAATCTTACGGAGTCCTGTGTGTGATTTTTCTTTGTTGCTTGCCGGCTGTTGGGGTACTGGGAGGGACAGAAACCCCAACAAGCCAGCCCTCATACTACAACCTTCCTCATGGCCTCCGGGGCTCATGGTCCCCCCTGGGAACTCACCAGTCATTATATGTGAACAGAGGAGGGCACGAGGGGAGACAATGAAAGGTGCCGCACACCACGCCCCCATGTCTGCACTCTGTGCACTAGAACCCAGTTCGTGAGCTTCGGGCAAGGGAACTGGAGGTTGAAATACACACGCAGAGACAAACCGACATACGCAGAGACAGAACAACACACGGACCTCCAAACGCTAGTTCAGAAAGCCCCCTTTATTAACACCATGTAGGCTTAAATACACTGCAGTCAATGGCCAACAGGTGATAATCCATCCTCTGATCCTCTAAACTAGGCACAGTTTCTAGTAACTTTAATTAGAAGGTTCTAGGAGGGAAAAGCAGCTGAAGTCCCAACAGAAAGGAACACTACTTCGTGTGTCAGAGGTTGTTCTGGCCCAAGGACGTTTAGCCTAGCGTCTTAGCACCCATGCCGAGGTGCCTGTGTTGACTCTATCAGCTCAGCTTGGACACCGCTCAACCCCAGCTACCAGAGAATCCAGGGTTTCCTGTTCTCTCAAATGGGAAGGCATGGTGCTCCAGGCTGCAATAGCTTTTGCAAACACCTTGGATCTGTGAGCCTGTTTTATCTTCTATAAGTGAGCCAAATAATATGTTTTCCACGAGACTGGAGAGAAAACCAGCTGAGACTGTGTGCAACTCTCCAGCGGAGAGGCCTTTGCCAAGGTGGGGGCCAGTCTCACTTTTTACTCCTCTCTATCTGCCCCTGGCAAAGTCGACAGCAGAAGTCACATCCTCTATTAGAGGGACATTAAAACTCACAATTGTTTTGCTTTCTTCAAATAATTTCTCTGGCAATTTGATTTACAGTGAAATTAGACATTTCACTATTCAGTGACTATCAAGGGCAGGCTTAAACAAAACACTATAACTAATTGGATTTACGAATATGAAATGTCATTAAAATCTCTAAATATGTCATTTCATGAGTGCTTTCTGCTTCTCCCCATAATTATACATTTTAAATTATTATGTATTTGAGAAGCAAAAGCCCTGCTGCATGGACATTGGTATGCAACAAATCAGTTCCTACACAAAGGGGAAACTAAACCAGATTATGAAGTAATTTAAAAACCTGTTTTTAAACATCTGTAACTGTACCATGAGACAGCTACATCCCCATGGTTTCTGTATTTTGATATTTCTCATTGGTTTAATATCAGTCAGTAGATTTTTTTTATTTCTTTCTTTATAAGTCTTTTAGGGGGAAAAAAATGAAACCAGCTCATTTTTTTTCCTTAAGAAGTAAAGAAGATACACTGAATTAATTTTTATCTTAAATATGCTATTGCTTATACAGTGGTAGAAATTAAGTACATGTATTTGAAATCCTATCTATGCATTTTTTATAGACACATTTATTTATCAAAATACTGAGTCACATGTAATGACCATTACTTTAAAGGGGACATTAAAGAGAAAAAGAAAAGAAGAAATTTCTTAATATCCAAAAGAAGGCCTAATTCTGGAAGTGTCCACACAGTCTGCACTTCAGTCCGTGTCTATTGGTTTTCTTCTGTGAAATATTCCAGGCCCATGTGAGCCTAAGGAGAGAGAATCAAGGACAGAGACAGCCAGTTTGGGGCTGGAGAGATGGCTCAGCAGTTAAGAGCCTATACTGATCTGGCAGAGGGCCCAGGCTCTGTTTTCAGCACCCACATTAGGCTGCTGGCAACCACCTGTTACAACAGCTTCAGGGGATTCCATTATCTCTTCTGGCCTCTTCAGGCAACTGCACTCAGTGCACGTATCAGACAGACAGACAGACAGACAGACACACACACACACACACACACACACACGTGCGCGCGTGCGTGTGCACATGTACATAATTTAAAACAAAAATCTAGACGAATAAAACTAAACATACTGTGTTGACCTGGCAGGGAACTTTCCAGGCCTGCAGGCTATGGGGAAAGAGAGGGCTCTTTCCCAAGGTGATGTTCTCTCTGGCCGGCTGCCCTACCCTGACTTAGGAACTAACACAGTGTTCCTATGTGGAGAGGGAGCTGACCTTTTGCCCTGTTTCCCCTTGCCAGAAGTTAGAAGGGCAGGGTGTCCATGACTTCAGACCTGAAGCAGCCAGACTCTGACTCTTGCTAGCTTCCTTCTACTGGGTGGAGTCCCACTCCACAGGTCCATGGTAAGCATAGCGTACTGAGGGGAAGCAGAGGTACAAGTCCCTGCAGAAGGGTACAGGAAACCCATCTCTTGCTTGCACAGCAAAACTGATATTCCTGTTGGCTCTGTGCTATATAGTTTGGTCAGTTTCACAGGAAAAAAAGCTGTTTCATTTTGTCCTGTTTATACATGCCTTTATTTTTCTACAAGAACTTAGTGTTAAAGAGAGAATTTAAAGATTTGAGATACCAGGCCTTCATCTCCCACCCTGCTCTTACTTGCTGGAATCCCACGCTTCGGTCTCCCCTGGTAGAGTAGCAATATTCTCTGAGCCAGATGGGAGGCGGACTCGAACTTACTCACAACAGGAAAATAGAAACCACACCGGGAATGTTTTCTTAGTGACAGTTGCACTAATGCTCTCCTCTCCAGGATTCTGAAATTATCTGGGAGTCTGGCAGGACAAGAAGACCGAGCTAAAGTACAATGCTTCTCACTCTGTGGGTCACGACCCTTTTTCGGGGGCTTAAGTGGCCTTGTCACAGGGGTCACCTAAAGCCACCGGGAACACGGATCTTTACATTATGATTCATAACAGTAGCAAAATTACAGTTATGAAGTAACAGTGAAAGTAATCGTCGGGGGCCACCACAGTGTGAGGAGCTGTATTAAAGAGCCTCAGCCTGAGGAAGGCCAAGAACTGCTCCTTCAGGGGCCGTTGATCCTGGTTTGCTCTCCAGTGTCACTGAGTGATGAGAGCTAAGGTTTTACTGTGAGACTCTGTCTCTCAGACGGATGAGTTCACGTGGGAGATTAATGTCCCTCCTCTGTGCAACTCTGCTGGTTGCTTCTGCCCCGTGACTGTGCCGGCTTTGCTTCCACTCCATTCCTTTCCGTCTGGATTTTTCTAAATTCTGCCTGGTTGGCTTTGGCACGATCTTTAAAAAGCCGTATGTGACGCAAACGACTTGTCTTTTTCAGCAAGCCACCGGATAATCTTTGTAGTATCTATTTGTCTATTCAAGTTCTCGGAAATAGCTCACGTTCATCGACATGCGAGTATTCTGATTTGCATTTTTCTTTCTAATTTTGAACATCCAGGACGCCATCCTTTATTGCTCATGAGAGAAGGGTCCCGTCGCATATAGGAGAAAGAAAATGTTGATGCTGTTTTGGGTGTTGGCCCTCCTTGCCCTCTGCGCTTTTCTGTGGAATTGCAAAGGACAACTGAAGATAGCAGACATCGCTGACAAGTACATTTTCATCACTGGTTGTGACACAGGCTTTGGGAACTTAGCAGCCAGGACTTTTGATAAAAAGGGGTTCCGTGTCATTGCTGCCTGCCTGACTGAGTCAGGAGCGACTGCTTTGAAGGCAAAAACCTCAGATAGACTTCACACGGTGCTCCTGGATGTCACCAACCCTGAGAATGTCAAGAAGACCGCCCAGTGGGTGAAGAGCCATGTAGGGGAAAAAGGTAAGAGAAGAAATCTGTGGGATGGGGTGGTTGGGAGATGGGGAAGTAACTAAAGCTAAACAAAATGAGTCCGTGTCTTAAATGGCTTTTCAAGAAAATGTCCATGAAGGCCCTGCAGCAATTTCTTCGTCTCCACAGAGCTCCTAAGTAATCCCCTTGTGTGTGAGATGTGTCCCCAACAGACTGCCTAGATAGAGTCCCAGCAGGTGAATCTAGAACAGAAGTGAACGCCCTAACTGTTCCTGACCTTCTCCAGCAACATCTCAGCAAAGGGTGTTGAGGCTCAAGTCTTTAGGAGAATATGGAATCAGCCTCCAGATCACCACTTGGATTACCTGGGACCCACACCTCCACAGATGGGTTCCGGGGTGCAGACATCTTTAGTGGTTGGGAGAACAGGACCTAGGGCTGTGAGGACAAGGGTCTTAAGGAGTTCAGCTGACCCAATCAGCTGTAGACACTCCCTCTGCTTCAGATTCCGTTAGAAAACTGCACTCTGAGCTGGGAGAGTTTTGTCAGCTTTCAATAATAAAATATTCTCATAGATGAAGATATCAGGGCTCATAATAGAGAAAAGCAAATGTGTGTGCTTCAATAACCTCTTTAGCTCTAAGCCTCTGAACCTTAAATGCAATGATTTAGCAAAGCCTCCAGACAAGTTCCGGTGCCTGAATTCCAACACCTTTAGCAATACTGCATATTTCCAATCAAGAAACAGTCAAGTGGATGACTTATTTTTCTAGCAAATTTCAGCATAAAGTGGGTTCATATCACTTCTCTATCCACACAGAATATTTTATAAATATGCACTGACTGCACCATCTTGCTAGGCAGGGAAACAGACTAATTTTCTCTACGTCTGAGATGAGAAATCAGAAAGTCTGCCTCAAAAAGCATAAACAATATGACACTTGGAACCAGAAATAGAATAGTGAGACTGAATTCCAGTAGCTAAGCATGAACAATTTCAACTTAGTCTCTCACTCTGTCAGCTACCACTTCCCCGAAACACAAAAACATTTCAAAGCAGGAATGACTCCGAAAAGCAAATAACACCATTGTGTAAAGAAAGAACCGTATTTCCATCAGAGATGCCCATACAAACGACATCTTCCCACGGTGTCTCCTTCCCTCCCTCTCTGCTTCAGGTCTGTGGGGTCTGATTAATAACGCTGGTGTCCTGGGCGTGCTGGCTCCCACTGACTGGTTGACGGTGAACGACTATAGAGAACCCATTGAAGTTAACCTGTTCGGACTCATCGACGTGACGCTGAATATGCTTCCGCTGCTCAAAAAGGCGCGCGGGCGCGTTATCAACGTCTCCAGCGTCGGAGGCCGGCTTGCGTTTGGTGGCGGGGGCTACACTCCATCCAAATACGCGGTGGAAGGTTTCAATGACAGCTTGAGGTAAGGTGAATTAAATGATTTATACGATAATTGCTGCTAACGTATACCGGATATTTAGTATATATGAGGTATCCTTTTTTAACACTTTAAATATTTCCTCTTGTCCAGGGTTACACAGCTGGTAAGTGGTAGAACTGAGATTTGAACCCCGGTCTGCATTGACTCTCACTGCTTTCACTTCGTGTATTAGTGCATGATGCCCCCAGTGGGGTGCATTTACAGTCAACAGGTCAGTTTGTCTAGTAGAGAATTGTTTTTGGGTTGCTCGCTCCATTGTTATTTCTGGAAGGTGCTAACGGGACAGTACCAGCTTCCTTATGTCTTTGGCAGAAAAGCATTAGTTCTCAAAGGCTTCCCAATACACTCTACTTGGGTTCTGCAGCTGTATCCTGGGGGAGAGGCAGGGAGGGCATGCTTGATTCGTCTTACCTGAAACCAGAATTCGCGACTATCAGTTCAAAGTCCGTAAGCGCTTTTTCAGTCAAGGGTCTTAAAAGCAATGACCGCACTTTGAAATTGTGTTAAGAGAGCTCATTTACTGAAAGAACAATTTTCAGACATGTGGGAGATGTGGAGAGAAATCCCAAAGGATAGGAATGAGGGCTAAGACCAAAGAGCATTACTATCCAAGGACTAAGGGATGAAGAGACACGGAAGCCTCTAGAACCTGGAGACACAGAGACTGACCGCTCCAGCTAAAGATGAAATAACCAGTGTCCACACCACGTGAGGAATTATTAGTCCCACATCTTGTACTGGCACTCCTGATTTTGATAGTCTATGTGCATCAGATACTGGGGTACACTAATGCAGGTGAGCCTTCTAGGATATAGTACAAGCAAAAGAGACTGGAGAAGCAGATGGAAGTCGGTTGAGTCATGCTGAAACAAGCAAGAGAAAAGACAAAATTGCTTTTGGCTCGTCTTTAATTCCCCCATTTGCTTATTCAATTGGTATTTACTGAGGGCATATGTTAGAGTTACGCTGCATACCTCAGATCTAGGAGTAGCTGAGTAAGAAAGAGGATAGATGACCCCACTGAGGTTAATAGAGGCCGATAGTTCCATTCTTCCCCATGATCTAGTTGCCAAGTCAGGGTCTCCTAAGAAACAAACACAATACCATTTATTCAGAAAATTAATGTGGCGTAGTATAGCCTGGAGAACGTGTTAAAGATGCTTAAGGGTGGGTATGGGATGTGACCAGGGAGTTTTTCTACAGCGTTACCAGGTGTGGTCGTCGGCTCGGAGATCATCACACTTCGAGTAACACTGTCTGTCATGGCAACCTCGCTCAGCCTCATTGCATTCTACAAAATGCAGTATCATAATAAAATGCTAGTATTTAAAAAGATACTTCGACTAGAGTGTTTGTAGATTCTGTTGTGCAGCTATACAGTGTCTGAAAGTAACCAACAGGAAGTGTCTATGTCGTTATGAACCACAGAATTGGTATTTAACACGGAATGGCACATGCAGACTGATCCAGGGTGTCTGCATACATAGAGAAGGGCTGACGGACAACAAAGAGAGGCCTGGGACTCTGAAGCTGTATTTGCTCAGCAAGCGTGTTGGTTTCATGTTGTCATAGCAACATGTAGGTCTCTTTTTCTTAGCAGAGTGGCCTGTCTCCTGTCCGCATCATTTTCACAAGCACATAGGAAAGAGTCTTCTCAAACACCTCCTTGGAGCTGCCATCTCCCAGATTTCTCTTGCTTGTTTCAGCATTGCAGATGAATAAAATATAAATAGGTTGAAAAATAACCTTTAAGAATTTAATGTAATATACCTTTTAAAACCACTCAGGATTGAACTGATTTCTATCGTCAGTAAAATATATTTCAAATTGTGCAATAGTTTTGATGCTAAAATGCACAATCTGGAAAGAATTGAATTACATTTTAAGATTACAACTAGAGCTTACAAAAATGCCTTATGGTGAGGGATGGAGATGCAGCTGAGTGGCAGAGCTCTCACCTAACAATACAAGGTTCTGGGTTCAAGCGTCAGCATGGGTAAGATGTCTATAAAATGAGTAATTGCCTCTTTATACATTCCTAGTGGAAATATGCATTAAAATTAAGAAACAATTATTCATGCACTACATTGTTTGGCTGACAGGAAGGAGGCACCAACAGCATCTCTAAACTGTGACTCAGTAAATATGTAGACTTGAGGCTGTCTATAGTGTTGTGAAGGGACAGCTTGCTCAGCAGCCAGGGATCAAGGCAGCATGCCAGTCATCGTGATACTAGATCCTTCAGCATTTTCAGTCATGTTGCAGTCCACATTCCAAAACCCCAGGGAAACCTGTCCCTCCAAGCCAGTCCCTGGTTCATTTCCCCATCAGATACTTTGAGCATGGAGAAGAGATCATCCCAACCCAAATGCTTATCAGTTTAACCAGAACTGGATTAGTGTGGGGTTATTCAGAGGATTGTCCACCCACGTCCATTTCCTGTTCCGTCATTCAGTGTCACCTGACCGCCTTGAACTCCAGTTTCTTCAACTTCGAAGTGACAGGGTAGAAGAAGATGTTTGTTGCCAACACAGTCCTTGTTAATTCTGTACAAAGATTTATGAGAAATTAGTTAACAGGTAGTAAACATTCTCCCAACAAATTTGAATGAAACAGCAAGAACAACAAATGCCTAGGATGTGACTACACAATGCTTGCCTAGCCTGGGTGAAGCCCCTAGACTGGATCACAGCTCAATGAAAACATGTTTTTATAATCACTAATATTTTATATAACAATTATATTTTACATAGTAATTATGATCATTAATATTGGGAACACTACTTCACATAGCCTAAAATTAAGTGGCAGATGTGTGTGCAGGTCATTGTAGAAATTGTTAGAAACTCTATCTCAATCATGGGCCAAAATTTATTAAGATGGTTTTAGGAAATTCAAGTCAGATATTCAAAAATCAGTTATTGAAATCAAACTTCCTATCGTAATACAATAGGAAGATATACTAACATGACAATTACATGCTGAGTAATGACAATAGCAAATACCAAAAATTTTGGTTTTCAGTAATAAAAACATCATATTTCTTTAAGAACAGAAAACCTTGTTTGTACATAAAAACATCAGCATTGATAGCATACTGTACTCTCAAATCCTCTCTGAGGTGTTTCAAGCAGCTTGCATCGATTTTGCCTGGGATAACGGCCGGGGCAGAGCAAAGATCACAGGTTCTTGTTCAGAAATCAAAGGCACAGCGAGATTGATTGTCCCATGTAACGTGGGCACGCACTGCAAGGAACACCTCAGATTCATGACTCAAAGAATTTTGAACCCATTTTTCATTATGAAGCATTCAACAGTCTGTTACTGTTGCCAAATTCTTTACAACCCCGGCACTCAGTTACAGGATGCCATTTGGGTCCTGACCCATGGTTTGAGAAACTGAGCTGCTAGGTGAGGCGCAGGGAGTTTATTCACCTTCCTCCAGATCATGTATCAGTGCGTCCAGTGATAGACAGGAATGCCAAGTTCTTGCTTTGGAATGGGGTTTCCAAAAAAACATTTTTTTAATTAAAAAAGTTCTCTGATTGTTCTCACAGGCGGGACATGAAAGCTTTCGGTGTGCATGTCTCATGCATTGAACCAGGACTGTTCAAAACGGAGCTGGCAGATCCCAAGAAGACAACTGAAAAAAAGCTAGCCATTTGGGAACAGCTGTCTCCAGACATCAAACAGCAATATGGAGAAGACTACATCGAAAAAAGTGAGTTTGGGGGTGAATTCGGTGTCTTCTGGGATTCAGTGTCCTGGCCATCATGAAGAGTCATAGACACAATGATGGAAATATTTAATATGGGTTTTAAGCCACCTCTTGCTCATTTGAGTGATTATAAATGATTACTGAGAAACTAACATATGCCAGGCTTTTGCAAGGCATTTCTGAATTATGCCATTTATGCCTCAAAAGAAGTATTGGAGTAGTGAACAAAGGTTTTACAAGGTAAAGATTCCTTTCCAGGGGATTCAGTATCAGCTCAGTTCAGATATGAAGCCAGGCCATCTGGCTCTCAGAGTCTCATTTCTTTACCTATTTTATCTTGTTACTAAACACAAACCACTCATTCAGCATTGTTCAAGATTCTGTGGCAGTGACAATGATAGATAAGACTCAGACTATGGTCCTTACAGTCCCCTAGAGCAGACTGCAAAGAGTAACCAAGGAAACACTAGACTATACGGCAACAAGAAAACAGACTTTCTTTAGGGAGATCCAGAGAGTCAAAAGTGAAGCGGATGAGGCAGTCTCTAGTTGCCCTGGAATATGAGCTAAGAAAGGGCCCCAGCTGATGGAGAAGCCTTAGCAGGACAGGACAGGTTTGAATAAGGCTTTGGAATCCAGGAAAGAGTTACTCGGGTGGAGGAAGCTCTCGGGGGTCAGGTGCATATGAAAGGGGAAGAGGAAGAAGAGGTAAAGTGAGACAAAAGACTGAGTCACGGGGAGAGAATCATAATCGAGATTACACAATGATGATTTATGCTGTGAACATTTACAAAGCACTCGTCATTGCTCGAAGTGCCCCACACGCCCTCTTTCATTCATTCACAACGGCAGGCTCTATGGAGTAGATGCTACTATGTCCTTCATTGTATAGGAATGACATGCAAATGTCATAGACATAGAAATGGCATGCCTGAAACTGCACAGCTGAATGTGAACCCAGCGTAATTGTGCCGTGCATTCTTGGGCACCCGAATTAATACAAAGAAAGCAATAGAGTGAAGACTTCAGCCAAAGTTCCTCTTAGGCCCTTCCTCCCACCCTAGTTTCCTGAACCTGCAATGTTTGCTTGTTCTTCCTCAAACATTGAGCTCTTGCCTTCAGTGGAACAAGGCCCTGCCTTTCCTCCATGTCACACCATGCCTCCAAAATGTGACTCTGCCTCACCACTGGCCATGTAACACAATCAACTATAGTGAGGTTCAAGATCAGTTGAATGGAAACCCAAGACTAAAATCAGAAACACATACGGAAGTTTTCAAGATGCTAGGCATTCCCAGCCATCACCATCTCAACGTAATACACTCACACACACAAGAAAAAGCCTCCTGAGGATTCCAACTAAAATGCCTGATTGACAAACTTGCCCAAGAATGTCTCTCTGTAAGCTTAAAGCCATCACCATTAGAAGCTGTATTTCTTACATTCTGACTCTAAAGGTTTTATGTAGGTCAAAGGTAAGAGGTTGAATTTAATCCTGATAGACTTAATACTTCAGAGACAAAATCCTTTGTTTAAAAGAGTTTTCCATGTTAGCGTGACAGTGATAATTAGCTATGACTATATCACAAAATTCCTTCCAAAAATTTTCTGGCATATAACAGTTGTACGTATTTATGAGGCATAATGTGATGTGGATATCAATGTTAAAAACAGATCAAAGAGGTTGGTATATTGATTTTTTGAAACATTTATCATTTCTTTGAGTTGAAAACATTCACAATTTTCTTTACTAAGAAATATAAAAAAGCACTGAGCTCAATTTTATATTAATTTGTCATATTAATTATTTCTGAGTCAGAATTTAGAGGTGAGCCAGACTTATAGTTCCAACGCAGACCAGAAATTTAAGGTCAGCTTTCTTTACTTCCCAAGCTGATCAGCAAGGTAAACTAGTCATTAACACTTACTTCCTTCTTTGAACAACTTGTGACCACTTAACAAATGCCACTGTCACTTACTAGGTTCTTTGAACGATGGAGGGCCTGAGACCTAACATGGTAGGTTTTCTCCCTAAGAAGACATGGTCCGGGCATGCTTGAAAACACATGATTATCAAATGGTAGTTCAACTTTGAAGTTTTTTGTTTTGTTTTGCTTTGCTTTGTTTTTGAGAAAGCCCATACCGTGTTCCATAATTGCTGTTCTAGCTTACATTCTCAGCGACCACACACACAGGATCTCCTTCCTCCACACCCAGGTCAAACTTCTCTTTTGTCTCACTGCCACTCTGATGGTCCAATACGATGTCTTGCTGTGGGCTGAATTTGAGCACTAGAGCAATTCGTGTGCTGTGAACAACACATTCACACACACACACACACACACACATACACACATACACACACACACACACATACACACACACACATACACACACATACACACACACATACACACATACACACACACACATACACACACACACATACACACACACATACACACACACATACACACACACATACACACACACACATACACACACACATACACACACACATACACACACACACATACACACACACATACACACACACACATACACACACACATACACACACACACATACACACACACATACACACACACACATACACACACACATACACACACACATACACACACACACACACACACACACACACACACACACACACACCCTCACTGGCCCTGTTTATGGCCTCTTGAGAAATGTCCAATTGGATTCTTTCTGTGTTTTGAAAACCAGATTGGTTTTTTTTTTTCTATTGAGTTGTTGGAGGTCTCTTTGTATTTCTTCTTGGATATCCACCCTTTATCACTCTATGGTTTGCAAAGACTTTTTCCTGTTCCATGAGTTGTCTCTTTGTTCTTTTAGCTGCTTCCTTTGATGCACCAGAGATGGTTAGTCTGATACAGTCCTGTCCATTCGCCTTGGATTTTGTGGTCTGTGCTATAGGATCGTCTTCAAAACTTATTGCTTAGTCCATTTTCTAAAAGCTTTTTCTCTGTGCTTTATAGTTTTGGGTTCTACTTTAAAGTCCTTGATCATCCTGAATTGACTTTTACATTTGATATGAGATAAGGTTCCAATTTCATTCCCTTGCCTGTGAGAAGTTGTTTGTCCAATACTTTTTTTTTTTTAAATTATGAATCGAGGGCTTCAAATCATCCCCAATCCCTTGTAAATGTATTTGCCTTGGTGGGATCTTAGGTCATGACTCAAACACCTCATTTGCCCGACGGCTGGGATAATTTTCCCTTCTGATTCAGGACAACACTGTGGAAATGTTCAGTGGTGTGGGTACCCTCTCTGTCTTCCTATGCACCCTCATACACAAGAATGTGTACAGAATCATATATAACACAGTACTCTCCAGAAAGGATTAGGATTCAAAATTATGGCTTCCTAGGGACAAGGCACTCATGGACTCTGTACAGTATCCTTCCCTACTGCCTCTAAAGAAGCAGTCTTCAAGGTCCTCAGATCATCAGCATTACCTGAAAACTAGTAGAAAACGCAAATGCTAAGACTTCAGGTGTACTGGCTTAGGGATTCTGTATGTAGAAACCAGAAAGCTGGATTTTAAAAAGCCCTCTAGGAGATTCTATTGCCCACTCAAGTTTGAGATGAGACCAGCTGGCCTAAAAGAAGACCTTGCAGCATCCTTTTCTGGAGAATGGAAACTCATTCCAGTGAGCCTCAATTATCAATGGCAAATTCACAATAAAAGTCCCTGTCCTGTGTCTTCCTGTTTGCACCCTAGCCTCCCACTATGCTTCTCCTTTTCTGCCCAAGAGTAAGCATATTGTTATCTCTTCTTCCAGGTCTACACAAGCTGAAAAGCAATACGTCCTCTGTGAACTTGGACCTCTCTCTAGTGGTAGAGTGCATGGACCACGCTCTAACGAGTACCTTCCCCAAGACTCGCTATACCGCTGGAAAAGATGCCAAGACATTTTGGATACCTCTATCTCACATGCCATCAGTTTTACAAGACTTTTTATTGCTGAAACAGAAAGTAGAGCTGGCAAATCCCAAAGCGGTGTGACTCAATCGACCACAACTGCCTGCCCCAAGCTTTGAGGCCGGCTGAATTCAAAGACTAATCATTCCAATCTCGGTCTTCACCAAACCCAACTTGGACTCATTTAGAGCACGTTTCTGTCTATAAAAGAGGGAGTTCCAGGGTCCCTTAAGTCTCCTTTGAAAATAAGGACAGAGAAGGCTTATCACGTAGTCACTCTTGCCTGATACTGAAGCCTTGCCTGATTGGTAGGATGAAAGGGAACCGAAAAGACTTCTATCCAAAATATGTGTGCTGCTACCTGCCCCTTGCTGGCTCAGTAATCCCGAATGTTAAGCACCGTGTTTTATCAAAATGTTCAGAGATAAGAAGCCTTTCCTAAGTGAACCTGATGGCTCTGGTATCTCCCTGAGGAGGAGCCGCAGGCTGGAACTCACTAAGTTCTGATAAGCTTTGAGAGGAACAAGGAAGTGGTCAAGGTGCTGTTGTACAGAGCAGTCACTGGTACGAACTGAGAGGCCCTGAGAAACACAGGGAAGAAATGCAAACCGAAAGACAGAAAGAGACAGGGAAGGAAAGAAAAGGCAGGGAGACTCCAACCCAAGCTCCACACTCCAGAGGGACACAGAAGATGCACTACCACGGCTGCTGGGACGTCATCCCGTCTGGTCCCTGTCCCAGAGGCCCTTCACATCTGGCTTCACTGTTTCAGTCAACTCCATCACCGCTGGCCGCGGCCACTTCGTGTTTCCATGGTCAGGTTCTTGGCTCCATTTTGCAGCTTCAGACTCTGTGGCTTGCTGCCCTCCGACTGTCCAGATGTCCCAAGGCTGCCAAGATTGGCAGAATCCGAAGGAAGCTCCTTTGCTGACCTTCCCACCGTATTAGTCCGATTGTTCTATCTTCTGATTCTGTATTTGTTTTGCCTTTTTCTGAGACAGGTTTTTTTTTTATTCCTTTAAGTAGCTACAATTTGCTGTTTCTTCCAATCAAAAACTAAGTAACATGCAGCCTACTATTAAGACCAAGCCTGTCAACTGTGTTACCCATGTTAATGTGCCAGCTGCATTTTGTTACACCTTTGTAGCTCACTCATCAGCTTCCCCTCAGAGAAGATTCAGTGGACCACAGTGGTTACACTTCACCTCTTGGGTCATAGATACTGTAAAGGAGCCTGTGGCCATAATAAGATGTCTGAGCCCGGGGTCACCAAATAAGCTGAGTGTTCAGAACAAGTCACTAATTTCTGCAGCTGAAAGCAGGGCATGTCTAAACCATCCAGACTAAAAAGAATCTCCTCCATTTAATTCACTTTTTTTTTTGAGACAGGGTTTCTCTGTAGCTTTGAAGCCTGTCCTGGAACTAGCTCTTGTAGACCAGGCTGGCTTTTTAAAAAATTTATTTATTAATATCTTCAAAAACCCTGAAACATCTGTGGGGAGCTCAGCCTAGTATATAATAAGGAAAATCCCCAGGAAGTTTCTAAGAAAAATGCTCAAATGTTATCCTTCTGCACAGTATCAGTCCTAATAGTTCTTGGTAGAATAAAATATCTAGACTCATTTACTGATGTGGAGGAAGTAGCCACACATCCCCAAAATGAAAAAAAAAACCCTCTGGTATCTACAAGTGATTTATATCAATTTTAATATAAGTGATCACCTCCTGAATTCTTGCATGCCAAAAAAGACAATTATGCTTTGTTTCGTTTTTAACTTATTTATTTTTATTTACGTGCATTGTCATTTTTCTATGGGTGTTGGGTTCCCTGGAGTCAGAGTTACAGACAGTGGTCAGTTGCCATGTGGGGGCTGGGAATTGAATCCAGGTCCTCTGGAAGAGCAGCTGGTGCTCTTAACCACTGAGCCATCTCTCCAGTCTGACAATTCTGATAGTTTTTCATTAACTCTGTGGTGATTTTTGCCTTTCTTTTAGTTGCTGGGACTCAAATACTCAGGATCTCACGCAAGAACCCATGCTATACCACTGAGCTACACCACACCCCAGCCTGTGATTTATTTTTAAAAAGGAAAATGTTTATAGTTTCCGTCATAGTTTATGAAGCATTGTGCCAGCCAGAGCACTGTCTCCATCTGTCTAACAATTTCCAAGCTCTCTTGTTGGGCAACCTGCCAGAGAAAGATCCAGATTCACAGCCCTCCTTGATGCCTAGAAACAGGATATAACCTGAAATAGGTCAGGTCAAGACAACCCAACCCAGCTGTCTGTCATTTTCTGTAGTCAGTACCTGCCCTAACATGACCCACTTCACATCCGATAGAGAAACTGGAAACAGAAAGGACTCACTATGGATCTGTAGCCTACATGGTAGACAACAGTCATTGTGTCATCCATAGGCAAAAGATTACTCTTCATCCATAGGCAAAAGTTTACTCTCAGCCTTTGGTCTTGGCTTCCTCCTCCATGGCAGCTATAACTTGAGTATATATGAGCCAAAATGGCGGAATCTGGGTTACGAAACAGATAATGCAAGAAAGAGCCTTCCCATTAGTAGAATAATAGGAAACTTATCCATCTGGTGAATGAGTGGATGGTCTGTGTCTGCCAGAGTCTTAGTACGGCCGTTCTGTGTTCCAGGAATTGTTTCCTCTAAACCTCGCCACGTCTCAGTCAGCTGTGTGCTTTAGAGATGGAGAAATCAAATCACAGCCAAGTGGGTAATTTTTTGTACGTTAGAGCGCTGGTCATCTTGGGCCAGAACTCACCTAGGCAGTCTTATTCCAAAGGTCATGTGGTGTGGTATATGATAAAGAATCCAAGACTTGCAGAGTCTTCCTAAACAATGATTCTGATTGTACAAAAACAAAACCATCATTAGGTAGGCCAACATCAATCTTGCCTACTCATTAATGGTCATAGGTAAAAGTGGTATATAATCCTGAGAAACACAAAGATACACTCATTTCTGTTTTTATAAATTCTACTTTTATCTCTTCTACAATAAAATAATGTGGATATTTATACACAATGTCTCAGATCTCAGCTTTTAAACTATATTTCTGAATTTTTTGCTGTTTCTCTTTTGAACCCTTCTTTTTCCTCTGTTATTGTTGATTCTGTTCACTTGTGCCCTGCTCGGGGAATTCATTTGTGATTCCTTTTCATTAATCTCAATAATGGTCTCCGGCCACCTCTCCTCACCTCCTCAAAGGTCTTTTAGCTCTCAAAATAAGACAAAAAGAAAAACACTAAGATTAGCATATTAGCAAAAAAATAGAAACAGAAATACAAAGTTTATTGTTGCTGTTTTGTTTGGGTTTTGCTTTTGCCTTGAATAAAAATCTTGGCCAACTGTCCTGTGGCCAGGGATAACCTAGAAACTCTAAGGCTATGTCCAGGATGAGTTCGGAAGCCCCAGCACTACCACCCTGCAATCTAAGAACATGCTGGTCTGTTTCTGAACTTTATACCTTGACAAGAAGAGATCAAGTAACCAGTGTCTGTCCCAGGAGCGCTTTCTGGAGAGCATCCAACCTCGGTGTTGCACACTGGAGCCCCAACACTGCTGAAGAAGGTTACCGCTTGCTGATGCCTTGCCAACCAGCTCCAGTAACTATAACACTTTTTATTATTTTTGAGTCGAGTCTTTTGGGGGAGAGGGAAGAAAGGGCACCCACTCCTCCTTCCATCATTGACATAAGGGTTCTCATCCATTGAACTTTCCAGACCAAACCAAACTCCAGACCGGAGTGCCATCCATGTATTTTCTATGAAGTCTTTATACATTTTAATGCTCTCTTTTACAAATAAGAAACCTAATATCCAAAGTCTTCCATCTATAACCATCTGAGATTTCTAAATGCTCCATCCTTAAAGTGCTGTCTAAGAAAAAAGACAGGGGAGGGGGCAGAGAAGGAAAGAAAAGATATATATCACACCATGAATTTTAAACTCACAGTGCTTTCTTTGAATTCTTTTTGGCACACTAGAGCCACCATAGATTCTCAATTTGCTGACTCTGAGTACTGAAAATTATATAAGATAAGCCACTTGGCTAGAGACTCCAAATAGTTTCTCCATCCCTTGGAATTCTCCTTTTTTTTTTCATTTTGTGTGTGCCTGTATGCGTGTGTGTGTGTGTGTGTGTATGTGTGTGTGTGTGTGTGTGTGTGTGTGTGAAGAGGGGATTGAGTGTATCACAACACACATGTGGAGACCAGAAGACAACTTGTGGGAGTCAGTTTTTGCCTTTAACTACGTGAGTCCAAGAGTTCCACAGTGTGAAACTCAAGGAATGAGGCTTACCAGCCATCGCCACTACCCGCAGAGTCATCGGGCAGGCCCCAGGCCCTGGGACTCTAAGAGGATGGCATAGAAAAGCAAGCAAATGCTTCTCTTATTTTCTGCTCTCCAACCCCTACTGCAAACCTCCGGGAAAGAGCTTCTCTTCAAGCACCAATACAAACTGACATTCTCATGTTTCACAACAAAATAAGGAACAGTTTTCTGCTCAGATCCCTAACTGCCAAGCTCTCAATCCCTCCCCCTTCTCCCTCCAGGCACCTCTTTCGCCTCCAAACTGGGAAGGTCTGAGAGAGGTGTTCCACCCACAGCCTCCCTAGAGACCCAGAAACGGGTGTGTAGACACAGGAAGGAACAGGTGGAGACAGGACCTGGGTAAGAATACTTATGTGAGTTCAAACCGAGGAGGAACATGACAAAGGCCCAGGTTTGTCTGTGCTTCCAAGATTCAATTATAGGGCTTGGAGCTGCACTGCAGACACACTAAGGTACTTCGTACAAGAGGCAGCTCAAGATGAGTCAACAGAGTGATCTTACCATATAGTGTAACTATCCCTCTACTTCCGAAAGGAAGAAACATAAACAATGCCCTGATCTTGGGCTAGCTTTGCTTACAATTCCATCTTTATATAATTATTGTATGTGCTACTATTTGTAGAATAGCATTTTTATACAAGTATGTATTATACATTGAGCATAACCCCCTGTACCCTCTGCTCTGTCTTTCTTGTCCCCGCCCTGCCCACTCCTGTTGGTCCCCATTGTTTCCCTAGACAGTTTCAAGACCACTTTTCTGTCATTTATGCAGATATGATTTTAGGTACTTGTATAAAATTCAGGACTCAAATGAGGAAAACAATGAGATTTGTCTTTTTGAAACTGACTTAATTAGGTAAGTATAATTATCCTGCTTGCATTAACTTTTTTGAGAATAACATTCTTCTTCATGGCCGAAAAGCAATTCCTTTGTACAGTATTTTCTTTATCCACTCATCTCCATTGCCGGACATCTAGGTCGGTTCTGTAACGTAGCTACTGTGACTGGTGACCCAGGAAACAGTAGTATGCATGAATCTCTATGACATGTAGGCTTGAAGTTCTTTGTTAAAACACCCAGCAGTCACATAGTAGGGTCACATGGCAAATCTGTTTTCAATTTTTTAATCAAGATGACTGGCTACATCCCCACCAGCAGTGTCCATGACATGATTGCTTTGGTCCATGTTCTTGCCAACATTTGTTGTGTCCTTAATGACTGCCTGGCCTAGAATTCAAATAAACAATATACAGAAGGGGGCTGGTGATGGCTGTGGCTACTCTCACCTGCTCAGGGCACTATTGGGAGCCCCACTCATAAGTAACTGTATGTATTCTATGCAGGAGAGCAAGGGTAGCTGAAGTCTGGATTCGCAGCCGAGGAGATGAAGCAGCTGGGACAGCTACCTTGGGAGGAAAAACCAGGGGTGACAGAACAGCCCACTTGAAGGAGGACAGACACTAGAGCAAGGGCCATGCGTGGAAGTTCCATGGGGGTCAAGTACAAATCCTCTTGTATAAATCTGACAGAGGTCAGCTACTGTGGGTGGGCCAAAGGTTACCCTGAGCGACCACTCGGTGGCACAAGGATGCCGAAGAAGGAACTCAAGAAACGTGGGGTGGCGCTTGCTGTCTCAATTGAAATTACTGATTCTTAACCCCTCTGATGCCACAACTGAGGAAGGGGCTTTCCTCAGATGGCACATACCTGTACATAATGAGCCAGAATTTCTGTATTCTAAAGCTTGAGGAAACAACCGTCCAAATGTCTCTTATCCCATCTGTGACTAGATATGAAATTGTATTCCTCCAAGCCCTGAAAGCTTGCGTTAGTCCTCAGCAGGAGAAAAACAGGTAGTGTTTGTTAAAAGGGGAGAGAACATAAGCCTAGACAAGGCTAAGCTAATTTCTGACCTTGTTTAGAGGAAGCCTCACAGTACAAGAGAAGGACGCTGGATGTATTCTTGGAGCAGCTCACAACCTGAGGGGCATAGTAGTTTAGCTGTGTGTGCCTGTCCACGGTGGCTCCCTCTTTTATCCACAGGTTCTGCAGCAATGGGTTCAATCACCCATAGGCTGAGAATCACTTCTGGGAAACACACCTGTATTATATATGCACAGACTCTTCCTTCTTATTGCTAGTGGAATTATCCATCCATGAACCACAGGGAAGTTATACCTCTACGGGAATCCAAATAATTTTAGGCAGTCATTTAGAAAATGCCATGTTGCCCTGAAGGGCTATCTAGTTCCCAAAGTGATTCACTGAGAGACAGGCCCGTGATATAAGCAGTCATGGCTTCAAAATGTTAGACACTGGAGCTAGGGAGATGACTGATCGCGTGAATTTGACCACCAAGCCTGATCGCAGGAGTCTGTCACCAGAACTCACCGGTAGAAGGGGAGAACTGATTCTTAAGAGCTGTTCTCTGACCTGTGGACCTCCCTCCAAAAAACATAGGTGTTGGACATTTACTGACATTCACCTTGTATTTTGTCTTTAAACCTGTTGTTTCTGTCTTGTATACTGATTGGCAGAGATTAACTCACATGACTATTGGTTAAAAGTCCTAACAACAAAGTTGTTCTATTTGATTCTAAAGGCTCAACTTTTTAGCCTTTAGCCAACATCTTTAGCCAGATGTTGTAGCACACACACCTTTAGTCCTGGAACTCAGGAAGCAGAGGCTGGTGGATCTCTGAGTTGGAGGGCAGCCTGGTCTACAGAATGAGTTATAGGACAGCTAGGGCTACGGCGGAGTTTGGGGAAGCTCAACTTTTTATTCTTGATAGTTCTTGTTAACAAACCACTTCCCTGCTGTGACGAAATGGAGCCATCATGATGATTATTGCCTGGAAATGATGGGTGGAAGCTATCTAAACCCCTTGTATCTCAGAAGCTGACAGAGTCTTTGCAGAGATAGCCAAGTGAAAATGAAGGCTTAGAGCTGATCTTGGCAGTGCACAGCTTTAATCTCAGCAATGGGGAGGCAGAGGAAGACAGATCTCTGTGAGTATCTGGCCAAACTGGCCTACAGAGTGAGTCCCAGGACAACCAAGGCCATGTGGAGACCCTATCAAAACAAAACAAAAATCAAGGCTTAGAGTGGACTTTAATCCAATAGGATTGGTGTACTCAGAAGAAAGAGACATTTAGACATAAAGCGTAAAGATAGACATGCTTGGAGGGAGGAGGAGGACAATAAGCCAACAGACACAGGGTAAGGTGGTTATTACAGCACATGGAGAGAGGCCTGAGCAGGCCTTTCCACATAGCCTTTAAGGAGCCAACCTGACCACCATCTTGATTTCTGACTTTTAGTCTCCAGAAGTACGAAAGTAAATTTCTGTTGTTTAAGTCACTAGTGCAGTAAAAGCATCCTTGTCGCCTCACCTCTGAGCACCTTTCTCAAAAGTGTCTCTTCAAATCCTTGTGAGGGTCTGGAGAGACGGCACGGTGGTTAAAGCACACGCTACCCCCCTCAGTTCTTGCGCATACTGGGCCGCTCACAACCACCTATAACTCCAGTTCCCGGAAATCCAATGCCCTTTTCTAGCCCCCATGGGTGCCTACACATATGTGCACATACATGTACATACAACATAAACATAATAAAAACATTTTTTATTCTTCATGAGGAATCTGTGTGGGAGCCCTTCTCATCGAATCTTGAAGAAAGACTTGTGGGTGAAACCCCCTTAGCAAGAAACCAGCGCTGCCATTCCCATTTGCTTGAACACTATCTGACGAGTAGAGGCAAGGAAAACAGCTTGCTCAGTCTTAAAAACTGAGCAGCAGCATTTGTCAAATCTTAGCATACTGCCAAGGAACGCCAGGCTTTCTTCTTGCTGTAGGCACATTGTAAAACAAACTTAGGTTCGTGGCAGAACACATCTCAATCTGCTACTTGACCTGGCTGGCCAAAGACAAGAACAAGAGGTGCATTGCGACTTTTGTTCTTCTCAGTTTTGTACGTTTGACAGGAAGGGCCCGCAGAATGGTGAAAAGAAATGTCAAGGTGTGTGGGCTAAAACATTCCCAGTTTTCTGAATCTCTCCTGCAAAGTCCTGACTGTGAGACTGAGGATGGGGAAGGAGGATTAGAGGCTTGAGGACGGGCCTCAGAGGATGCTATGGCAGGGCTGCAGAGCCACAAGGCCCGTGAATCTCTCACTCACCTCGTAATTTCAAAGGAAAGAGAATAATGCACAGGCAAAGTGGGGACTGGAAACACGTTCTTTGCCAGATTCAGGACAGAGTCGGACTTGGGCAGAAAGAGATGTGTTTCTTATATCTGGGTGATGACAGAAGGGCTCTATTGCATAGTAAGAGAAGTGACCTCAAAGAGTGACAAGAACAGAGAAGTAAGCCCAGTGCCTCCTCCCGAAACACTTGAAGAGACAAGATGATGGTAGTGGCGATAGTGATGATGGCTGATACACAGTGTTGAACAACTGCTATGTAACAAAGCACTGTGCAGTATAATTGCTAATTATTAATTAAGTTGTGCTAATTGCATGCATAGTTGTCTAATTTCATCATTGTACAACAGCCTTGCAAAATTCCTACGAAGAAAAGCAGAGCCTGGGTGGTTTCCCAATTTGCCCTACATCCTAAAACCCGGGCGGCAGCTGGGACTACTGGTCTCTACTGTCAGCATTCTCCTAGCAGCAGTGCTAGTATTTCTTACAGGATTAAATGTTTTCATTGGTTAGGAGAGCATTTCCTAAATATTAACCTGGTAGCACAAACACTGAAAGCAACAATTAATAAATGGGACTTTCTGAAACTGAGAAGTCTCTGTAAAGCAAAGGACACAGTCAACAAGACAAATGACAACCTACAGAATGGGAAAAGATCTTCACCAACCCCACATCAGACAGAGGTCTGATCTCCAAAATATTCAAAGAACTCAAGAAACTTGACATCAACAGAACAAATAATTCAATTTAAAAAAAAATGGGGTACAGACCTAAACAGAGAACTCTCAACAGACCAATCTCAAATGACTGAAAGACACTTAAGGAAATGCTCAACATCCTTAGCAATCAGAGAAATGCAAATCAAAACAACTCTGAAATTCCATCTTACACCTATTGGAATGACCAAGATCAAAAACACTGGTGATAGCTTATGCTGGAGAAGATATGAGGTAAAGGGAACACTTCTGCATTGCTGGTGGGAGTGCAAACTTGTACAGTTGCTTTGGAAAACAGTATCGAGAGTTCTCTGGAAATTAGGAAACAACCTACCTCAAGACTCAGCAATACCACTTTTGGGTATATACCCAAAGGATGTTCAATCATACCACAAGGACATGTGCTCAACTATGTACATAGCAGCATTGTTTGTCATAGCCAGAACCTGGAAACAACCCAAATGCCCCTCAACTGAAGAATGGATAAAGAATGGTATATTTACACAATGGAGTACTACACAGTGATAAAAAAATATTATGATACTTTGAAATTTGCATGCAAATTGATGGATCTAGACAAAAACATATTGAGTGAGGTAATAACCCAGACCCAGAACGATGAATATAATATGTACTCACTTATAAATGGCTTCTAGACACAAAGCAAAGAAGATACCGAACTTTAGTCCACAACCCCAGACAACCTACACATCAAAGAGAACCCTAAGAGAGATGGACAAAGGGAACAGAAAAAGATAAGATCTCCTGAGTAAACTGGGAGCACGGGGGCTCATGGTAGAGGGTAAAAGGAGGGGAAGGGAAAGGAGCAGAGAAAAATATATAGCTCAATAAAAACAATAAAATGAGATGAGACAATTCATCTTCTACCATTGAAGTCAACCCATGTAGGGTTTGAACTCTAAATACTATCGTCATCAAAGACAATGGCCACATTCATCTCGTTGAAGGTTCTCATACAGTCTTCATTGGCTTTCTGTCTGATTGCCACTGTAGTCCTGTGAACCATGTCGCTTTCCCGGATAATGATACAGCAAAATTGTCCCCTTGACTTTGCTAACTTCATGTAATGAAAGTGGACACCACAGGAAACACTGTGGGCAGAGTAGCGGTTTTGAGTTCTGTTTTGTTTACTTTTTCTTTTCTTTTTATTTTTATACAAAGTTTTATTCCGTAGCCTAAGCCAGCCTCAAATTTCTAACAAGGCTTCTATCTTAGCCTCCTGATTGCTGGGGTCATAAATGTGCACCATCATGTCCAGCTGATGGACTTGAGCTTGAATTTCCTCACCGCCCCTCACCTGAACATTGTGACAAAGGCCCCATGATTTTTTTAAAAGAGGGAACAAACTAGGGAGACCCCATTTCTTCTTTAGGCAACAAAGTAGCCGAGTGACCGCAAGAGCACCTTCATGAAAATGGGCAAGTCCGATCTGGTAGCTCACACATACAATCTCAAGATTTGGGAAGCTGAAACAGGAGGGTAGCTGTAAGTGCAAGGTTGTAGTGCGTTCCAGAGCAGCTTGGGCTGCAGAGTGAAGCCCTGTCCCCCAAAATAGGGATGAGGGATAGAGAGATGGCCAGTGGGCAAGAGAGTTTGTTCCTTCTACAGAGAATACAGGATCAATTCCCAGCACCCTCCTCAGGCAGCTGACTGTTGCCCATAACTCCAGCTCCGGGGGGATGTGAAGCCTCTGACCTCCACAGACACAGGCCCACATGTGCACATGCTCCCCTACACACACACACACACACACACACACACACACACACACACACACACACAATTTAAAATAAAATAAATCTTTAAAACAGTTAGAGGGTGAAAGGAAGGAAAGACAAGCAGGAAAGCAAAAACGGCGGCAGACCCTGACTCAGGACTTTGGGTTGCAGCCGTCTCCATAGAAACCCAGATGAGGAGCAAGCAGAGATGACTCCTTTGCAGAACCAAGTAAGATCCCTGCAGCTCAGCCCCAGCTGGCTGAAGCCGCAGCTGCATATCTATTTCAGCAGGAAGTGAAGTAAGATTATCTGTACTTCTGAAAAATGTCCAGGAAACTTGCACAAGCAGCCGTATGAACCCAAAGTAAGTCAAAGTGTGCACAGGTGATAGAGAAAAGAGACCTTCATTAGATACTTTTTATGCCGATATGAGTGGTACACACGACCCGATACCCTCTCAATAATTTTATGAATTAAGTGACACCTTGAGGCCTCATTTTACTGGTAAGAAAACTAGATCTGGAGAAGACTGAGCGTTGTGCCGCAGGACACAAATAATTAATTAATAAAAATCATTTAAGCTTCAAAGTATGGTGGTGCATTTCTATCATCCTAGCATTTGGAGGGGTGAGGCAGGAGGATCCTAAGTTCAAAACCACGTGGGCTATGTACTAAGATGCTGTCCCAGACAGTAAAATCAAAAATTAATTAGAACAGAAAGCAACTGAAAGAAGTCTTTACTATATTTAGTGGATAGAAATAGCTTATTCATAAACACGATCCGCAGAGGGCATTTCACACTTGGAAGAGGAAAAGCAAGAGCCATAGGCGATCGCAACTGAGCAGAATGTTTCACGCGTCTCTCGTTCTCAAATACACTTACTCCAGTCACCGTTTTGAACACTGCCCTCAGAAAGATTAAATGTCTCTGCCTAGGAAACACAGTGTGTGCTGAACTCTGGTTTCTGATCGCAAATCTAACTTCATTTTGCTGTTGGGCCTGGTTGGTCTCCTGACAACCCATAAGGAAGTCCTGACTCTTGACTCTAGGGCATTGTGGTCTGAGTGCAAGACTGTAGTTCCCAAGACCCTGGCCAAGCCACTTGTGCCCCAGACCCTCCTTTGTCCCACAACTTCTCCCAAGTGCCTTTTCTCCCATGTCTTGATCAGACAGCACTATCAAGTGAACACTACAGGCAGTGCCTGATACTCATTTAAAAAAAGATTCCCAGCCAGAGCCCTTCAGCTTCTGCCTGAGCTTAAATGCTGGGAAGTAGCAGCTCCCTCCTCTTCCCCTACAAGAATCACCCATAAACACACGTGTCTGTGTGTGTGTGTGTGTGTGTGTGTGTCTGTGTGTGTCTGTGTGTGTGTGTGCGTGTCATGTTGTTCTGTTGTTTTGTTTTTATCAAGACAGGGTTTTTCGGTAGCTTTGGAACCTGTGCTGGAACTCACTCTGTAGAACAGGCTGGCCTCAAACTCACAGAGATCCACTGGCCTCTGCCTCCCAAGTGTTGGGATTAAAGGCGTGCGCCCCCACCGTCCGGCTAAGAAATTATAATTTTTAAATAAGGAGATTGACCTTTTCAGGGAAGGAACTTCAGGCTAACACTGGAGTCCTAGACTTCCCTCTGCCAGCCTGTGGCCTGCAGTTACCTGCTGATTGAAAGGGATGTGTGATTGCTTGTTAGCCTTGGTCTTCCTTCTCTTGGCCTTCCTCTCTGGCAGGTCGGTTAAGCCGCCCTGGTGCTCTCTCTGAGCCAGGGACACAAAGCTGCCATCTTCCGACAATTCTCCTGAACCAAGCGAAGGAGTCGGTTTCAGGGTTACCTCCTGTTCTCTTTTGTGCAATATTTTTCTCTCTGTTTTGCTAGTGGAGACAAATGAGACCAATGACTCTGAGAGAGGGAAGGAGGGAGGGAGAAGAGGGAGACTGAGAAAAGGACTGTGATAGCCTAGACAGACTACATTCCTTGGGGGTCAGAAGTTCTAGGTTTGGATAACCCCCCACACCTCTCCCTTCACCCCACGAGTCACTAATCATCTTCCTTCCTTTCTCTCCCCCCCCCAACATGTCTTTCTTTTTTTTTTCTGTCTTTCTTTTTCCTCCAGCCCTTTGACAATAACTCCCAGCATTCTCTCTGGAGGCAGGGAGAGGGGAGGGAGGCAATAGAGCGATGCTTTTAAACCTGTAGCAAACAAAGGGGAACAAGGAGCTCCCTAGAAACAGTTGTATTTTATGTAATCTGTTGGACAAGCCAGGAAGGTTACCTTCTGATAGAGTGGGCAGACCACTGTCCTATTGCCAGTGACAAGGTTGTGACCCCCAGCTGTCTGCCTCAGTCCCTCAACTCCTCCCCTGGTGACCAGGCCAGTTATTTAAGGGTAATCTGGGAATTTTTATGGCTCTCTGGGCCTGGCTTAACTGATCACTGTTCCCTGAGAGGTGAGAAGAGACCTCCCACCAGTATGGTAAATCTCTAATGTGCTTCTTGCTGTGATCTGGGTATGGTTTAATGATTCCTTCCCAAAGGCCACAGAGGCTTGGTCTCCATGGTGACACTGTTGGGAGGCAGGGGACGTTTTGAAAGGCAGTAGGGCCTATGGGAAGGTGTTTGAATCATTGGAGGGAGTGACCGGGTCTTCCCCATTACCCTTGCTAAAGTGGCTGCTCTTTGTAGGTTAGGCTCGAACTCCCAAGCCTCTGGACTAAATAAACCTTTTCCTTCGTCAGTAGCCTATATTAAGGATTTCATTATAGTAGCAAAATGTTCACTAGTACAAGCACATAAAAACGAATCCCTTGGGTTCCTCAATTTAAAATGAAACTACCATTTGATCTAGTTGTACCACTCCTGGGTAGACACACACGCAAAACAATCTAAGTCAGCACACAACAAAGATACTGGCACATCTGTGTTTATTGAGGTATTATTCACAGTAGCCAGATTAGAGGATTAGCCTAGATGTCCATCAAGAGATGAACGGATAGAGACAGAGAAGGATAGATACAGAGCAGTGTTCGTCAGGAGCCTCTGGCTGCCCCTGCGTGCTACTGCAAACCCCCATTCCATCTCTCTCTGTGTCTCTCTCTGTCGCTGTCTGTCTCTCTCTCTCTCCAAACCCCGCCCACTCAGAGAGTCTCCGAACAAACAAAAGGTGCCAAAAAGCCCAACTCCAAATTCTTGGTGGCTGTTGGAGTTTACCCCAAAGTTGCCAGCTGCCTAAGTCCCCGCCTAAACGCTCAGCTTTTGACCACACTGGGGCACAAGCCTGGCTTGTGGCAGATGCATCGTCGCTCCTCACCTACAACCTATAAAACTCCCCTGCCCTGGATCAGGTGTGAGTCTTCTCTGGCCCCAGAGCGGCTTTGCTCAACACACCTGTTGCTATTCTTTTTCACTTCAGCTTGATCTAGTTTACTGAGTCAATAGAGAAACTTATTGGGAGGGGCAGAAAAAAAATATATTAAGAGGAGTATTATTCAGCCATGAATAAGAATGAAATGCTTGGGGAGAAATAGAGAGGACTGGAAATGGTTATATAATATGTAATAAGCTGAATCCAGAAAAACATGCCATGTTTTCTCTCATACTTATAATATAGATTTTAAAAAATAAAGAGTTAATACAATCAAAGATGCCTATGAGTATGTCAGAATGAAACCCATTGTTTTATGTAATTAATATATGTTAAAATGATAAAGAAAAAAATTTTTCAAGATGGAGTTTCCTCTAGGTAGCTCTAGCTGTCCTGAAACTCACTCTGTAAACCAGGTTAAGCCTTTTAACTCAGTGATCCACCTGCCTTTGCCCACTGAGTGCTGGGATCAAAGGCCTGCGCCACCTTGCCTAGCTAACAAGGGAAATGCTTTTAAGAGTCCTTCCCTTCCTGGTGACTGTGTGTTCTTTTCCTCAGTTTCCTTTCCCCAGGAGGACTGTGGGGATGCAGCAGGGACAGCATTTAGGGCGCTATTTTCATGACATCTGCCGCTGAACTCAGCTAACTTCTGGAATGGGCTCTGGCCATTGGGAAAAGAAGAGGGATGAGGAAAGGAAGGGAAGGTGCAGTCCTCTTCCTGGACCAGAATCCTAGTGCTGAGCAGGGTACACATATAGCTGTGCTCCACATGGGAGCTGACGAGCAGTCTTCTGCGAATTCAGAATTTACCATGGAACTAGGGAGTGCTAGGATTTTTCAGATGCACAGGGCATTTCTATGACATCAGACATCGGTAGAGGAAGAGGTCGTATTCCTGCTTCTCTCTGAGCTCTTGAGTCTTTTAGGATCTCAAGACTTAGGCTTCTAGTGGAGTGTGAGAGGTGATGAGGAATGGGTCAAAACGTTCACTGGGATGAAGGTAAACAGGAAGTTACAACACTTAATACCTAAAGCTGACCGCGAACGCTGTCCAGAACAGAGCTGGTGAAAACCACATTTCAGACCAGGGCAGCTAGGAACCGAAGGGTCCAGCTGCTGGTATCTCTCTGAAACTTACCATATGCTACTCTGCCTCCACACAAAGGTCTCATTCACAAGGAGAAACAGAAACGATGTGGGGTAGGAACTAAAAGCAGAGTTCTCCCTAGGATATGACATTGTACCGGGCATGTCATGTTGTAATCTAAGGTCAACAAAGCTTCCTTCCGTGTGTTCTCTTAGTTCCCTGGTCTGTAATAAGATTAAAATAATACTTCCTTTGTTGAGTTTCCAGGGGATTAAATGTGAAGTTTTACCTGAGGTTCAGAGAACACAACCTCTTGCTGTTGGTTAGCTATTTACTCAGTATTAGAGACTGAGTAAACGCTCTTCTCCTGAGAGCCGTGGAGTGCGGTGTGTTTGTCTGTTTTGTGTGTGTGTGTGTGTGTGTGTGTGTGTGTGTGTTTCAGGTAGTGATGTGCTGTTGCTGCTAGGGACAGAACTCAGGACCTCACACGGAGTCTACTGTTCAGAAACATCTCCAACCTATCTCTATATTCTTTCTTTCTTTCTTTCGTCCTTCCTTTCCTTTTTCTTTTTTTGAGACTTTTTTTTTCTTTTTTTAACAGTTAGCTGAAAATCAGAAAAGTCCAGTAGCTTAACCAAAGTCAGTCAGTATGAGAGTCATGGTCTCTGACCTCTCACCTGGCCAATCCTGGGCTTGGCAGCCCCTCCTTTACTCACAAATATAGGTGATTTACACTCTGACCACTGTAGCCAAAGCCCATTCTAAGATGTAACTCACAGGATATCGTAGCTGACTTATGACTTTCTGCTGGGCCAGGCTAGGCTGAGTTTTCTTCCTGGCACCCTTTCATGAGCTCTAACTCAGTCTGAACTTTAGAATATCATGCCTCAGAGAAACCTTTATAGGCAACCTCCCAAAACCATCCTGAAAAACAAGAAAAATTGATATGGCTAAGGATTCAATTTTGGCTTGGCGATCTTAATCAGAACCATGAGTTTGAGGCTAGCCTGGGCTATGCGGCAGAGCCTCAAAAACAGATAAAAACAAGAAGCAGGGTTGGAAAGATAGCTCAGCAATAAATATGTTTGCTGTGTGAACCAGACAACCTGAGTTCTATGGCTGGGTTCGATGAAGGAAGGAGAGAACAGACTCCAACATTGCTCTCTGGCCCCCACATACACACCATGGCACATGAACATACCTCATACACAGAGATATACAAAACAGTTTAAATGTAAAATTCCATGGCATGAATTTTCCCATTACTAAAAGTTAAAAACAAAAATTTAACTCCTCAAAAATAAAACTGATTTTCCTTCTAAGCTTCTTTGTTCTTTACTCTGGAGCCCATTTGACAACTTTTCATCCCATCAGAAGCCATGAGGATGCCATTGGTTCTTCCAAACTTGCTCCCTATGTAGGGCCAACTTTGTACCCTAGAAACCTCAACCTGGGACCATGGACCCACATCATTTCCTTGAGGCTTTGGTTCCCCAAAGACATTTGCAGAGTTTCTTTGCAAAGAGTGCCAAATACTTAATGAAAAAGAATGTTTTCCCCTCAAGTACAGTATGTTGACAGCTCACCCAGAGAGAGACGACATTTGAAGAGAAAGTCAGGATATGAACTTTGTTTGAAGTTCTTGTAGCGAGCTTGGTGCTAACTGAAACAGCCTCGGTGAATCTAAGTGAACTAAATTCCCAATGAAGACCGGAGTAAAGATAAAGCATGGAGCCATTGGGAGAATTTAAAGAGAACACAGCCAACCCTCCCATCTCCCTGCTAAGCGGCAGGTCTGGGAGACTTTAGTCGCATGTACTGTTCAGTTGGCAAGAATTCACCAGCTCCAGGAAAGGAGACTGCCTCTATCACATTAAACAAAGGAGTCATGAATTTCCCTGCAGCTACCACCGCCATCAACACAACTGTGAGTAGTGTGCGTGCGTGCGTGCGTGCGTGCGTGCGTGCGTGCGTGCGGGGAGGGGGATGCGCATTTGCGTAGATGCATTTACAAATGAAGCCTCGTTGCCCTTAAGTCTGAATTCAGATCCCTTGAAATGTGTTTAAAGTGGTGAGACACTGTGCCAAGAGCAGCTCAAGACTCCTTGTCTCCCAAAATTGAGACGTCCCTTCCAAGGAAGTTTTCACAAGTTGACAAAGAAACAACCAAAAAATTTATTTTAGAAGCGATTAACCCAGTTGCTCTTAGAGACAAACAGTTCTGTTTTCTTTGTAGCAAATCCCTCCACATTGTCAGGGAATGGCACTTCCCATTGTCCTCCGTTAAATTCTTCCAGAAAAGTGATACAGGTGTAACGGGTTCCAGAGGGACTAAAAAGCCAACTAAGAGGCTCTGTGCCCCTATGTCTAGAAACTGGAAATAGAATAATTTCACATATCAATTCATTCTGGTGCTAGTTACTGGGAATTATGCAAGGGGGTGGGGCTCCCCATCTTTGACTGAAACAATGTTCTTAGAAGCATCTAGAGAAGGTGAAATTCACCTGTAGCTCTCCACATTATGACACCAAGACAATAAAACATAGCCAAACCCCTTTCTCATCTCCATTCCAGCTTCAGATGACATGAAGTCATCCTTTCAAGGGTTCAGCTAAAACCTGAAATCTGGGTCATCTCCATTCAAAAATGCATTGAGGGCTGGAAGAAGTGGCAAGGAATGGGTGTGACGGAGAGCAACCCACACAACTCAAAGTGATTCATCACCAAGGCTCGAGAAGGAAGGACGCAGAGACACAAAAGACCTCTGATAAAATACACATTTATTAGAAATTTTCAGCAGCATCATTTCCAGTTGCTTTTTTTTTCTAATCAAAGTAATTACAATCAGTACTCAAAATATGAGCAACGAAATATTTCGAGAACTGGAGAATAAAATAATCAGTAGTATGCTTCATTCATTCATTCATCCTGTCATCCTTCCATTCATTCATTGTTTAACACATGTGCAATATTAGCACAGAGAACCAGGGATGCTACTTGCTATGGGGGAAAAAATGTATATTCATGCCATGGTCCCTGTCGTAAAGAATATACCAACTACTCAAAAGAAGAGCTGGAATGGACAGTACATCCTGACACAAATGTACAGATTTAGGTAAAGCCCTGAAAAAGACTCAAGAAGAATGTTTTCCCTTTCTCGTCGTTGTCAACCGAGGAAATAAATAGTCTATAACAATATTTTGCACACAGAGGCATACACCCAGCTTAACAGATATCTGTTTGGCACACCCACTTAATGGAGACACGGGTTTGGTTTGGGTACGTCAGCTACCAAACTCGGTGACAAAGGTGGATGACCTGAGATGCCAGGCAAGGGCATCCATCAAGCAGAGGACTGAAATACAAACTCAGTGTGTGATGTAGGGTGACAGACACAAACGTCACCTTGGCAACTAGGGACAGCACATTCAAAGCATAGCTGGGGTTAGAAGCCAGAGTCACACAGAAGGGCCCAACCGAATCACTTTTTGTACCTTCCGTGTTGTCTGAAGCATCTACAGTCTATGTAGCCAACACTAGCCTCTCTCAGTACACCTACTAAACAAGTGGACATGGAACGCTGAACACCGATTATTAATCTAAGTGCTGATGTGTAAAAACGGATGCACAAATGAAGCTTGGACGCCTTTCCTAGATTGTTCTAAAGGAAGTTGTATCTCTTCTTTGACATAATCGAGGCCCTAAACCAACTCCTTTCCTGGCTAGATCATTTATTCTTCAGCTCGCCAACCCCCTCAATAGGTACTTTCATCAGCAAATGCAAAGACGTGATAACCCTTCTAAAACTTACAGCAGTACAACATAGTGACAGCATCACCCATGACAACATCACCCTCGGGACAACATCAGTGCAAGGTATACACAGTAGCTCGTGATGATGGCAAAAATATGAAATGGCTTGAGTAAAAAAGACACGCAACACACTGTCAACTATAGGCAAACAGAGAAAAATATATCTTTTAATAAAGTACTGAATGTTAACTTTTTCTTCATTTGTCTGTAAAAAATATATGTGCAAAAAGTGAGTGTCTACGGATTCCCTAGAGGGCTGGCGTGGCTATACATCAGAATCCTCTTTAACAAGGTTTGCGGTATCCTTGAAGGTGTCTTCTGTTGCACTGTAGCCTGGAGCTGAATGCCTTTTTGAAGCTTTAGCAGGGAGAGAAGGAGATGGAGGGGGGGCCACAGCCACACCTTCCTGCTGCTCGCTGTCCATCTACAACCACAACAAGACATGAATTAGTTACTTACATCCCCAGCATGACCAGAACCTTTGCCAGATTGCACCCCCCCCCCCCCGTAATCTCAGTGTATGGCAAACCAATGAGTGGCTGGGCTTAGAACGGGGATTAAAGTTACCTCTGCGTAGATTGGATTTTCAAAATTCGTGGTCTGTTTGGGTTTTCGTTTGAAGATGTTCCATTTTGCGCCCTAAATGAAAAGTGGAGATGGAAGGAGATGAAGTTTTCTATTTTGTCTTCTTTGTGCGTGTCTTTTCCTAGGTTTTTAATTTTTTTTTTTTTTGAAAAACAAAGCAACTTAGGGACGTGGCTTAAGTAGCATATTGTTCAATTTCTCTTCTGGTTCCTGGGCAGTAGACTCTCTCAGCTATTTTAATGTAGCAGTTTCAAAATCTTACTGTGAATGTGTGGTGTGTGAATCTGGACCCATGTCATCTAGAAGATTTGCTATGCCACTAGTCGGGTCCAGAGCATAGACACACAGGGTTCTAGAGTGGCCAAGAAGCTCAAGAAAAAGCTCTCTTATTCCAAAGCTGTCTTGGCCAGAATACCCACTCTCACTTCATCACCTCCATCATCATCGTTGTTGTCAGCACAACTGACAAACCGGCGCTTCCTGAGTGAAAAATCCCTTGATGCAGGTTTTTCTGTTCCTCCTGTATGACACACATTAAGTCACAGCAGCAGAGAGGTCTATGTACTGAATGACCCCAAAGACACCTACACACACACACACACCCCAGTGGGTTGCCCCCACCCTACTGAAAAGGTGGCTGTAGTGCCGGCCACCTCTTTGGCAGGCCCCCGCTAAGGCAGCTCAGTAGCCCCTGTGTTTTACACAATGACTGTGAAATGCAGAGCCCGTAGCCCATGACTATGGAAGAAAGGCAAGACCGTTCACCCAGCCCACACAACTATTCTGTATGTCACCAACAAGGAAAGATGGAGACATACACAGAGGTCAGAGCCCTTTGTTTATTTGATAAAGAAAAATTCATCAAGCGGTGGTCTCCCTCCACCCCCTGGCCCTTTTAGTCTCCAGCACTAAATAGTTTGCCTGGCACACTAAAGGCAATAATGTTTGTGGGTGATGTTTGTGGCTATACAATTAGGTGCATCTATCTAGACTTAGAGGAGGGGGAATAAGTAGTGCCACCTGGTGGTAGACATTGGTAATAGTAAGACTGGATGTGCAAGGGCTGTGTAAATGTCTCAGATTTGATGTCCTTTTTTCTGAAGATAAACTAGACCTGGATTCTGTTTTCCATTCTTTGTACATGGTCTCCCACGGATTAACATCAACCCATAAGTTTCAAAGTTCTTTGCAAACTTCTCTTCACATTACCTGACTTTCATCAGCACCCGGGGAGGCTGGCTTCGGCTCCGGAACTATCTCCGAAGGATCTATGGGACTTCCATAATTCTGGTTTTCCACATTTTCTGATACAGTCACCTGTGGGCATACTGATGGCCCCTGAGCAGTTTTGAAAGAACAAATGAATAAATTACTCTTAAATTCTGTTTGCCGCCTTGTTCTTCACACACACACACACACACACACACACACACACACACACACACACAGATGAGTGACCCTGGCAGCTGTAAATACCACTGCCACTTGCCCCAGATAAGAACAATAGCCATTAAGTCACCGGAAGTATCAACCCTGGCAGGCAAGTACAGTCCTCACTATCACGGTCTCTCATTTAAGGTAATTCCTGCTGAATTCTTAGGCCCTTCGTTCCCACTGTTGACTACAAAAGACACCGGCCACCAAGTGCTCGGTAACAGCATGGCCAGTTACGCAAACTCGGTGAGCCATATGGGCTGGTAGAGAAGCACGCACCATTAATCCCAGCAGAGACAGAGGCGGGCAAATCTCAGTGGGTCTGAGGCCAGCCAGGGCTACACGGAGACTATGTCTCAAGAGATGAATAGATAAAGAAATCAAATAAAAAACGGAGTAACCTGGGGGCTGCCTAAAAGAGGATGGATTTTAAAAGATAGGCAAATGGGTATAATACTTGATGCTATTTTATTTTTTAATTTCCACATAATTTTCTTTCTTAACCCCAAATCACCCTGACAATATATTACAGGGAAGATAATATACTCGTTTTCTTGCATTTTACATCTCCCATTTTAAACTGATGTGTGTTTGTATATACTCATTTTATTTCATATGAGAATACCAGATTAAATGTCTTCTCTATTCCGCAATGCGCTATCGAAGGGCAGGTAAAATTCTTTCAAGATTCAAAGCCATATTTGACCAGGCCATGGCTGCGCATGCCCAGTACTGGGAAAGCAGAGGCAGGCAGATCTGAGTTCGAGGCCAGCCTCATTCCAAGACATCCACACCCTGTCTTGCCAAACCACCCCCCCCAAAAAAAAGCTATTCCTGAAAGAAACATTTCCTTCACCCACATTAAAATATACCATATGCAGAATCTGAAAGAAATCTGGTCACTGCAAACACTGCAGGCTATTTCCCGTAGCTACTTAAACCAAAGAGGCATGGGCCTAAAGCTGGCAGACCTAATGGTGGCACTGGGCCGGTAGTCCAGACTAAACACCTGTCTCTTCTCAAGTTCAGAGTAATAGTACAGAGTAATGACAAGCCTTCACCAAGTAAAAAATTTCAGACCTCTGTACTCTTCAGAACAGGAGGCCCTCCCACTTCAGCCTCCTCAGATAGGGTCCCCCTAACACCCATCTCCTACTTGTTCGTTTCTGACATACTTCCCTGTTTCTGTCATACGGCCCTGTGCCTCTAAAAGACTCATACTCCTTGCTCAGACTGAGCACAGTGAACACCACCCCACCCATTCCGCCAAGGCCGTGAAGCCTCAGTCTCTACCCCCGGGCTCTGGCTATTTGCAGAGCTGAAAACGGGGGCAGCTTCGGGGGCAGTTTCATGACCGTGGACAGGGAAGCTGAGATGCAGGTCCCTGTGCCTCCACCCATTAGCAGGGCAGGTTAGAGGCCCTGAGCAACATTCTACAACACAAGATTCAGCGGCAATGATGGCTGAGATCATGTGACATCTCACCTGAGCTGCTGAGACCACTTTGGAAGTGTTGTCCTTGGCTGCGTATGTTGGGTTTTCAAATACCACAGGCTGCTTCCCCACCTCCATGATGAAGTTTTCATTCTGGTGGGAAGAAGAGGGAGAGACGTCACACCCACCGATCTGCCTTCAGACAGAAAGGTGTCTCCCTCATACCGCCACACTCTCACAAGGCCACCCAGCATATGAGGTCTTAGAGAGAGTGGGGGTGGGGGAGAGAACACAGCAGCGAGACCCACGGTTTCTAGGTAGCAAACTGTTATTCCAACTAAGAAAAATGAACTAAGCCATCTGCCCCAGAAAGCGCAAATGCTCTTTCCATGGCTGAATTCTCTATGGCCCTTTAATGTATGCAACTCACTGTGGTTGGGACAGTGGAGAAAGGGGTGGGTGGTATTGTTCTTTCCGGCCAGGGTGGGGATAGAAGATTGAGGTGGAGGCAGAGCACTAGACCAGGAAAGCCCCTGCTGGGCTAAGGCTGTGCTAGGTTCATCACTGAGAGTGCCACCTGCTCCTCACTATTCTACACGCAGGGTCAGTAAGACTAGAAAAGGCCAACCCTTGCCTACAAATGAATTCTTAGAAGATGATGGAGCCACCGTTTCCACCAACTCTATGGCCTACAAAGGACAGACTGTGTTCTTCATTTTAATATCCCCAGGATTAGTTTTCCTTACAAGAAGGGTCTCTTCCATCAGTTAATGTAAAAGGAAACCTCAGATAATCCCGCGAGAGCCCCCACTCACCATTGCCATGGATCTATCAATAACTGTCTCCGGGCCAAAAGGAGACACACCGATGTCCATGTTAACATCAGTGCCCGATCTGAAGGTCACCCCGTTGCCATTTTCAGAGGGTTTGGCGAGGCTGCTTAAGCTGCAGTGTATGCAAACAATGTGTTGCATTGTTATGATTAACTTTTAATCTTTGTAATGATGACCTCCCTTCCATAGTACTGAATCTTAATTGTGCAGTTCTCTCCCCGGGGGCACATGTCAAACACAGTAGCAAGCCCCCACCCCTCCATCTACATGAACACCTGAAAGCATGTTCCCAAATCTAAGATCAGAGTAGGAACTAACAGGGGTCCCTTGTAGAAACACAGAAACTGACCTTGGCAGCTTGGGCAGAGTGGGTAAAAGAGAACCAGTTTTCCTGTAGTGTAAAAATCCAACAAGTACCAGCGCTCCAACGATGACGACCATCAGGAATGTCAACAGCAAAGCCATTGCTGCATGGGGGGCAGAAACAGAGAGTCAAGGAAGGGTTAGAGAAGCTAGGGCCTTTGAGCCTGGGTCAAAAGAAAGCTGGGGCGACTGCAGATCACTCGCATTCCTGACACTTACTTGTCCCGGGAGGGATGCCTCTTGAGAGCCCAACTTCACAGTGTTCCCCATTGTAGCCACTAGAACACCTGCAAGCCAACAAAAGGAGAGTCGGTTGCCTTCTTAGGTTTGGCTGCCTGCACAGAGGCAGAGAGGGCTCTGATCCAGTGAAGTGCATGGGGGACAGGCAAGGCAGCCTGTGCCACATCTGCTTCTCCTGCCAACCTAAGAGTACTGGCGTGTCTGATTCCAGAAATTCACTTATGGCGGAGCAGCACCTATCAGGGTGATGAGCCTCGTGAAATGAGCCTGTGGGCTTCTACTCTGCTCCACAGAGACAAAGGATGGACAGGCGGCAGCGTTCTGTCCTCCAGCAGCTGTGACGAAGGTTTCCAACAGGCTTCTTCACTCCACTCTGCTTGGCATAATCCTTGTATCAAGATTATGTATCTATCCTATCAGATGCTCTCACGCACTCCTAAGCCATCATCCCGGGTGATGGTGGGAGGCGGCGTGGGAGATGCGCTGCGACCCTTTAACTCCTCACTCTTGCATATGACTGTGCCACTCCCAAGAGGTGCCCACAATGCAGCATCCCTGAGAAATGCACATAGGCATTGGAGCCAGATCCTCAGCTGAGAGGGTTCGAGCCAGATATGGCTTGGGAAGTGCTACAGACTCCCCCAAAGGAAAACAAGCTGGTTAGACATGGAAAATGGTGAATTGGGCAGGCATCTTGCATCTGGTTTTCCAGCTACACAAAGAGCTTGGGTTCCCTACAGGAGCCAGGGCCTACAGCTGGGACCTCAAGAGTCAGACTTACTTGCATTTGGGGAGGTCATTCTCATCAAAATAGCAACTTCCTCCGTGCATGCACCTGCATGGGGGAGGCATGTTGATGGGAAGTTCGCTGGCTGCAGAAAGGAAAAGCCATGCATGGGTTAGTCAGCCACAGGCAGCAGAGCACTGCACCATGCAGAACCTGTCCAGGATGGAGGCAGGAGTGAGGGGGGGGGGGGTGGAGTCAGGCCAACCAAGTCTCCCAAAACCAGGCTATCGCCTGCTCCCTACATCAAAGGAAACTTCCTAAACAGTGATGAGCCCCTGGGGAGTGAAAGGAACTTCAGAGTACTTTCCTAGCTCTAAGCAGTGAGAGATGTTAAATCCAGAGCTTGTGTTTGTCGCCTGAAATCCCCCAGATTCTCTTCTGGGAACCATTAACACCAAGAGTTTATTAGACATCACTGGAAACTGCAGCCTAGGACTCCAGAGCGGCGGCAGAGAAACAAGGAGGCAGACGCACAGACACAGATGCACAAGCACCCGAGGGACAGCTTTCGTGGGATCTCTATAAGGACCCTGCCACTGGATCCTCCGCGCCCCCCCAAGCATGCTCCTATTTGAGGGGTTTGTCTACTCTCTGGGTTCTGAGGGTCTCTTCTCAAAGTCCCCTTATCAGAGAGGTCAGCCACGCCAATCCTGCCACCCCAGCGCTCCTACTGTCCCCGCCCACTTTTCCATTGTACTCTAACCACCTGTCCTTCTACATAGGTTTCCTGCTTTTTTGTTTTTGTTGTTTGTTTTGTTTGTCCTAAGAGTATGTAAGCTCGATAGGAGATGGAATTTGTCTGTTTTACTCACTTCTATTATCTCTGGTACTTTCAGTCATACCTAGTAGTGGGTAGGCATTCAGTAAATACCACGGAACTAACTGATACATTCATTAACAATATACCTGCATATTATAACCAGGCCCTGCATATTATCGTTAAAAGGCTTACTTTGGATAAAGTTCTTTTAAATGGGAATCTTACAGAGTGTTTGTGTGTGCCAGCATGTATATCTGTGTGCCACATGGTTGTGGTACCCTCGGAGGCCAGAAGAAATGATCAGATCCCCTGGGACAGTTGTCACAGGCCGTTGTGAGTCATCATGTGGGTGCTGGGAATTGAACTTGGATCCTCTGAACAAGCAGCCAGTACTCTTAACCACTAAGCCCTCTCTCCAGCCTCAAAATAGCAGGATCTTATATCCCAAGTCCCCCAGGGCACACTGGGCAGGAGAACAAAAGGACCTTTCCTCCCTGAGCGCTTTCTCCAAATGAGAACGGAGTGCTTGCGCCCCCTAGTGGTAGAAACTTTTTATGCCTCTTCATTTTCCCACCAGCTTCATCCAGGAAGTGCCAACTCCCCCAACTCCCACCCTGGGATGTTAGCCACAAAATAGGCTGCAGGGTCAACTCCCTGACTGCTTAGGACACAGAGGACCTTGGTTAGAGACGGTAGTCGTCACCATTACTTATTAACTATTTAGATGAGCCACTGAAAAATGGGTCCTGCCAAGAAAGC
The DNA here is from genome assembly GCF_982192425.1 of Myodes glareolus. Taxonomy (NCBI): domain Eukaryota; kingdom Metazoa; phylum Chordata; class Mammalia; order Rodentia; family Cricetidae; genus Myodes; species Myodes glareolus. The sequence goes on from NC_142046.1 coordinate 50,485,096, forward strand.
GATCGACGACCCTGAGAACCAAACCATCCCTGCCTTATTCTGGACTTCGTTCCTCAGTAACACAGCCGGCTTTCAAAACACGGTCCTTGGATAGTTAAAATTCTCAAATGGGCACATGAGAAAGGCAGGAGGATCCTCCCAACCCCCCCCCAATACCCTCCCCACCCTGCTCCATGCTAGCTCCTTCCCCCTCAGGAAATGGTTCTCTACCTTGAGCAAATTCTGGGACAAAGGGAGAAGGAAGAAAGAGCCCTGCCAGACAACCACTCTTCAAAATGTCTTTCTAACGTAAATGGTCATATGGTTGCCCACCCCACCCCCACACAGCGTCACACCCAGCACTTCTTCTGTCTCCCTTATCCCCTTTCCCAGCTACTCCTATTTGAAACTGCCAAGGTAGCAAACCTAGGATCCTCTGGGCTACTGAAGGCCCCAAGGTTTCCCAGGCAGCGAGTATCCTCACCTGCATCACAAGCCACAGCGCTGCCACTTAAGAAGCCAGAGCCTTGGGGGCAGGCGCAGGTGTACCCTCCTGGTCTCAGCAGGCACAGGTGGCTACAGACCTGCTTACAAGGGTTGGGCACTGGAAAATAGATGAGAACATAGTTAGGTCCTGACGGGAGACAGAGTACCCCAACATTGTATGCCTGGTGTGGCTCTGTCTGGCACTGGCAGAGCCCAAACACCATCCCGATTATTTAAAATTTAAAATTTAATTTAAATTAAATTAATTCAAATTTTAAATGGCTCAAAAGACCAATGGGTTCCAAGTCTTATAGCAAGATTTGTCGTTACTCAAAGGCCACCCTGGATAAGCTTTCTACAAAACTTGCCCCGTTTAAAAAACAAAGGGAACAAAGCTGTTTTGATAGAATGAGCTGGGAGCCACTCAAAATGTTGGGATGGGGCCCAACTAGTACCATTTCAAAACTCTATCTATTATAGAATTATCGGAAATATACTTCTAGATGAAATTTAAAGGATCCAAGGGTTAAATTAGATCCATGCTTCCTGGATCTGTTCTCAGACTAACATTCTCCTCATTCTCCACCATCCAAAATACAATCACAGTCGAGAATAACTATAAAATACATAAGACGTTTTACAAAAGATTCATTCAAAAATCTTCCTCATTCACTATTTTGCCAGTTTTCTGCAGTATCAAATTGTAATGTGATACAAAATATGTGTAAATTCAGATCCTACTTCAAAAGTGGGGTGTGGGGACTCTAGGCATCCCATTGCTAATGAATCCCATCTGATGTCACCAGTCTACACTGAGTTGCAGGAAAGGACTGGGGAGCTGGTTTCACATTTCCCTAAACCACCAAAACCCATAAGACTGAGAATACCCACACATGGGGTACAGTGAGCCACGTAAACAGACAGTTAATCAGTCTGAAACATGCGGAAATTTGAAGGCTCTTGGTCCAGAGCGAATGCCAATATAGCACATTTGGGATGGAGTAGAAATCCCAAGCCTTCATCAAGCCAACATTTCCCCAACTGGGACCCAGAGTTACAGCTGACTGAAAGACAGCGCCCAGACTTTTATTTTTCTTTGAGCCAGGTCACCAGGTCTCTTAAGACACAGATTATTATACTGAGCGTTCAGGTGACAAGCTGAGAAAAACCCCAACAAGGACTGACTGAAACATTTCTAACGGGTTTTCTCTGTTCGTGGTTTATATAATCTTATTCAACCTACGATGTTCTCTCTCTGCATTCGAAATGTTTGACGTGCCCACGCATACCCACTCTCCCATCAGCACCACCAGCGTGCACAATGCTACAGCCATCCTTCCAAGACTGGATGTCCAGTTCATTGCATCCCAAGACTGTGTATTACCTGACTGATTGTATCTCAGTTGATGGAAGACTCGAACTTGCGTGAGCCACGGGTTCACCACCAGCACCTTCGCTTTGTTTCCTTTCCCAAATTTATTCTGTCTCCACACTTCACCCTTCTCCTTGGCTACCCAGTATAGCTGGTCCTCAAAGATGTCCAGGCTGAACGGCCTCATTGCTGCTCATCAATAGTGAAAACAATTATATATTAGTGAATGAAACCAATCCCCAGCACAGCTGTGACTGTTGTCCTTTGGCTTGAAGTAATAGCTCGCTAGCTGGACAGACTCTCTGGAAGGGTTACATGGAGCTCAAGATAAACTGATTATAAATGGTCTCACTTTAAAGCTGTTGAGTTTATTCCATTTTTTAAAATGGGAGGAATTGAGGCCCTTCCTGCTTACCAGATAAGACAATTCTGGCCAGTTAGGGGAAATGTGTTATGCACTGGATTGCTACAGCTCTGTTTTAGATTTTCAACAATAAAACAAAATACTCCTTTCCTTCTTCATGTTTCTAGTTGGACACAAGAACAGGCTAGCACATGGAAAACGAATGTGTCTAGAAGCAGTTTGGTGGAGATTAGGAAGGACACACATTTAGCATATGGAAGACACAATCTCAGGGGGACCTAACAGAAATCTTATCCGATACTGGTACTTAAAATTACAAAAAGGATTGTTGTTATGAATTCATTTGCATTTAATATAGCAATTGGGAATTGATGGGAACAAATCTGAGGAATCACATCAACCACATCCTAAGACACACTGAAAATATGTTAGACAATTATTAATATGTAAACGGTGACTCATTCCCTACCTTCATTTATGATGACTCTCCTGTCGGTCCCGTCATATTTTATTGTTTCAATCACGTCTTCTTTGGAGTCGCTCCAATAGATCCGGTCGTCGTTCAGATAATCTATGGAAAGGCCATTTGGCCAGCCAAGGTCCTGAGAAACCAGAACAGTGCGATGCTCCCCATTCATCCAGGCAGACTCGATTTTAGGCTGTTTTCCCTGGTCGGTCCAGAACATGAGCCTGTAACAGAAAATCCCAGGTTGCAGCACTTTGTCTAGTGGTGCTTCCCTAGTAGTGTGGCACAGGGGACGTCAACGGTGCAACCAACAGTTTCCCTGAGGGTGCGTACATTATCTCTACAAAGATAGATGACTCTTGCCTTCCAACACATGTTATACTTAAGAAGCAAAGTTCGGTGCTGAGGTCAAGTCCACATTAGGAGTTAGAACTTCTCGGGGAAACATATCACTGCTGAATGTCTAGGGGTCATGATTTCACACGTGGAAAGGGAATAAAAGTAATAACTACTCATATGTTTCATATACAGGCATAGGACACACTGGTCCTGTCCAAATAGAAAAAGTATCTACTCAAAATAAGGAAGAATTTAGGTGCCACTACACAAATGCTAAATGTCTACTTAAATGTCAAAAATCAAGAAGAGAAGACCAAACTAGTTCTCGTTTTGTGATCAATTGCCATTTGAAGTATTTCAATGCATATGTGTGAACGTGTCTTCTGTGTATTTTCATATACAAAATTTTTATGGCCAATGTAATATAACCAAATTGTTATCTGAATTTCAATCAGCAAGATACCTTTTAATGCATCCAAATGAAAGGGAGTCATATAAGCAGACAGCTTCTCACATATATCCCAAAGTGGAATTTCACCATTAGAAACTGTATGTGGGCTAAAGCATCCCTTCAAACGCTTACCCTAGCCTAGGATTCACAACAATGGCAGCTGGCTGATCCAGATCGGTAGTAATCAGCCACTTCCGGTACCTTCCATCAAGCATGGCCACCTCAATCCGCTGGCTCTTGGCATCTGTCCAGTAGATATGCCTGGATGTAGAGAGACAGAGTTAAACAATAGAAAAGCCTGGACCAATCACTGAAAAGAAATGTGGACACGAGAAAATTGAGTTTATAAGCTCTGGCCAGTGCATAAAAACTCAGATGCCTGGAAGTTACTCAGATAATATATCTGTGCCTGTAGTGGATACAGCAGATCACATGCCTCCATGGGCAGATTAAGGAGTGTGATTTAATTCTTACTGCCCATGAGTCTGTGTCCCTTTGGCAAAGAGCCCAACTGTAATCAAGAAGAATTGAGCACCAGCCCCAAAGAGGAATGGAAAGAACATTTCAAAATAACGAACTCGGTAAAGCTAGCCTGCTCTCTTTCCATGTCTAAGGCTGCAAGCTTTCCCTAATAAGCAAGGAGAAGGCCTGTAGCTTAATTTCCTCATTCTCTGAGGCTCTATAGTTTTGGTACCAGTTGGTACCAGCTAGCTTAGATATTAAAAACTGTGCCTTGTTTCTTTTTCCAAATAATTACCAGTGGGAGATATCTTTAAATAAGATACTCTTGGAGAATTCTACCACTGAATTAGTCAGTGCTGCCAAACTCAAACTTAGTCTTGAAACACAGAATTTTGACCTGGGCGCTTTTCCCAAACCCTTCTGAGGCCCACACTGAATATAGAAAAGGGCAATGTTTGTATTGCACGCAGAGGTAAGCAGGGGTGATTGCTATGGCCAGAGCAGGCCCAGGCACAGTTGCGCTGTGCTTGTTACTGAGTTCATGCACCTTGGTGCACTGAAACCAGCACTCCCCCGTGAAAACGAAACAGAGAGATGAGGGACATATTTACCTTCCAACCCAGTCCACAGCTAATCCATCTGGCTGCATTAAGTATTTCAGGCCCAGGTCAACTTCACGAACGGGATTATTGCTACCAGATTCAAAGTCAGGAATGTAGGCTCGTTTGATGGCGCCAAATTCCGAGCCCTGCCCCAGCACAGTGTAATAGACAACACCTAGAGAAGAAGCACAGCAAGCGAGGGTCTTGGAGTGGAGTCGTTTACTGATCTCTCTGCCTCGTTTCCATCCTTAATTCCCTTACATCAAACCGCAATAAACACATTATACCTACACTACTAACAAGAAAGGCTCAGCTTCTCTCTTGGCAATATTTTCTTAATAATCTCTATTGGAAGATAACTCATTAAGATAATTTAGCTAAGGGGCTAGTTTTCAAAACAGATTATATAGAAATCGCACTCCTTTCACATAGGTGAAAGCCCTGTATGACAGGATACAAAAAGTGTTTCATACTCGGTCTTAACCAAAAGGCTGAGAAGTTATTTAACAGATATTTATATGACCTGTTTATACGACAGGATACTGCTATGGATTGGTTGCTATGACTTGTAATTCTCCTGCCACCCACCTTTAAGCACTGAGGTTAATCTAATTATACACAGATTAAGCCTGAATCCTAGAGCATATTGGCTTATACCTCTTCTCTATCACTCTTGAAATAAACATATTCGGAAAGAAAAAAAAATATTACATTGCACAAACAAATGTGAAAACACAGAAAATACGGTTCAGTCTTCAAAGGGCACACAATTAGAAGGTAAGAGAAAATCATGCAGACAATTAGCTGCAAAAGGCATCATCTAAAAAACCAGAAATTCGACGCGACGTGTGCAGGTCTTATACTCACTGACGCCCACGCCCTCGGGGTCCCAGTCATAGTCGATGGTTTGGATATGTTCCTCCTCTTCCAAATACTCGGAGAACTTCTCAGATGAGACATTGTACTTCCGGATTCGAACATTCTCGGGCAGGAGCAGCAGAGGAGGGTTACCTGTAATAAGCAAAAAAGGGCTGCTTTGTCTAACCGATTCCACTTGAAGTCAAGGAGGTATTAACACACTGTAGATATTTCTTTGGGGGGCAGGGAGGAAAGGGAGGAAAAGAGGAAGTAGAGGGAAAAGTTTTAGAGAAATATGACCATCAAAGCTGACTACTCTGCAAGTCTAAATCCTCAGGCACCAACTCTTTCCTTTCTTTACTATTTATTTATTTATTGTTTTATTTATTTATTTATTTATTTTTTGCCACCAGAGGCAGTTTAGACAAGATCGAGACCCCTACAAAGCGTTCTCATTTTTTACTTCAAGTTCTTTCCCTCATCCACTGGCAACACTGTAGACATCCAATCTCACAGAATAAATACGGAATTCACAACCCTCACTCTTGACTGACAGGTTTTGTGATTGTCTTAACAGGTAATCATCCCCATAGCCCAATTTAACTGCCAGCTAATGAGAAACAAGCCAGCTTGTTCTGGAATTTGCAGGGTTTTTCCTAAAGCCTAAAGTAGCTTTTTCAACGGTGACTCGTCCCAAAATACTTCTCTAGAATTTTAAAATTTTAATTTACTTGCAAAATGTCAATCAAATGTGATTTAAGTGACTTTTAAAAGTTCACTTTATACATTTCCTCAGACTTGACATTATGTTTCATATGAATATTCTAATTTAGTTCAGCTATCCCTTTAGTTAAAAGATTTCAAAATTTTTTAAATTTTTGCTACTTAATTGCGGGACCGGCCAGCTGTTTCTTCACTCTAGGTTCTATTCATTCTCACACTGGAGGACAGAATACTGATCAAATGTACACCTCGAGCACTCGCCTTACACCATGTATTAGTATAGAGGTTGGGGCCACTTGTTATTTTGCTCACTGTAGGTTTCTTAAATTCTGAATGTTCCTGCCTTTCTCTTTGTGACCAGCAGTTCATGAACAACAAAGAAATATGTCAGTGTCCCAGACTGGTTCACCTCAGGTTTTGTGGCTTCAAATCTTCAGTCACACTGGACTGGGAACTACCATTTCATCAATTTGTTATATTTTGCTACAATCTGTTATTTGTGTCTCCTATTTTAGAAATTTTTATTCAGGTATAGAAGAGGCTAAATTCAGAATAATAGCTAAAATCTGTCTTTTAATTAATTGTACACTTTGTTAGGGGGCAATAGTTTAGAGTCTAAAGCTAACAGAAGAAGAGAGAGAGAAGACGTGGGTATTAAAAAGTAGCGGAGACTATTAAAAGTGGAAGTTCATTTCCTGCTACATCACAGTCTTCAGGATTTATGTCCCTCGGAAGTGAGCCCATCATACCGTCAGCTGCACACCGCTCTCCATAATGGCTGCTCATAGACTTGAAGCCATCCAAACAGAAACATTCATAACTTCCTTTGCTATTTCGGCAGCTCTGGGGGCAGATGCCAAATTCCTCACATTCATTGATGTCTGCAGCAAAGAGAAAGAAAGTATGCAACACCTTTTCCGACCCATTCAGAACTGGAGTTCACAAGCAAAGTGGACTAAGAGTGCATGCAAAAACAAGCAATGAAACCAAAATATGTGGATGACATGGTTCACAATAAAAAAAAAATCCACAGCAGACTACTATTGACCCTAAAGTCCCTATGCTGCTCAACAATGGACAGAGGATTATTTTAACTAACACAGCATAACTTCATACAATGGTAAGGCAAATGTTTCCTTGCCAAAAACACCTATGTGGCTGGTATTTGATATTGCTTCTGTTCTGATAACTAAACGGCTACAGGAAGACTCGTTTATTTGGTATAACAACTGAGCTGCTTTAGTAACCAAAAGAATTCTTTAAATCACCACTGAAGGGCTGTAGCTATATCTTTGTGGCAGCTTGCTTATCCAGTACACATGATGCCCTAGGTTCAATCTCTAGTTTGAATGAAGCACAGTAGTATACATGACAAAAGATCCCTAAAATCATATTCGCTGACAACCTTGATGAGCTACCTACTGAGCCCATGTCACAGAACTCATTGATACCTAAGTAGGTATGTGACAACGACGTGGGTTGTGACTTGGGGTGAAATGCTGTGATTTCTGGTGCTTTTACTTCATGGACTGGTATAACGGACAGCCGTCACCGTCAAGACCTCATTAAGGAACTTATGCAGTGGTTTAGAATAAGGCAATAAACGGAGACCGTAAAAATGTAAAGTTCTCTAAATAACAACAGAAGGAAAATATTCTACCTTGGCAGGAATTTCTGTCCAGAGTACTAGATTTGAACCCGGGACTACAGGAGCAGATAAATCCTCCGTTGCTTAACTGGGTACAGTTCTGTTCACAGATGTTTTCAGCACACGTTCTGTTTGCTCCTAGATCTGAAAACAGAATCCTAAGTCAGATCAGCCACAAACACGCAGACATACAGCCAACTATACACGAACTGCAGATGACCCTTTTCCAGAAGCAGAATGGATCTAGGTTATGTAAATGGTCTGGATGCCATCTACACAAATGTGTAATCATCCTTAAGGCCATTTCCCCTCACAGCTGTAGTACCACCAGGCTCGGCCTCAGAACATCCAACCAACTCCGGGGATTCCACAACTACCATCAAATGTAAACAGGTAGATAGGGGTTAAGTAGATTGCGCATGCACACACACACGCATGTACACACATGCACACAGATACAGGCTAGAAAATAATTACTCCAATTATTGACTGGTTAATTGGAAGAATATTTATCAGGATGTGCTATAATACACAGTCGTGTCACACAATTTTCATACACAAAACGCTTATGATAACGACTGAATCTAAGCTTTTGACAACCATATCCAGGTTTCCTTTTCTATTTTTTTTTAAATGTGCTGGAAACTTGCTTAGTTCATATGTAGAGCCTTAAACAGCATAAGAGAAATTTATAAAAGAAATTTTATTATTATTTTATTATTATTATTATAAATTTCTCTTATATAAATGATAATAAAATAATAATTTTATAATATATGTGGATCTTAAACTACTTTAACAATATTCCTGTTTGACTGCCATTATAGCTGAGCTTTTACCTAGCAGGCACAAACTCTGGACTTTATTACCAGCAACACAGAAAAATAAATATATTCATATGTAAAACAATATTGACCATAATTAACTTTTCAACACTTAGGAAGAGATAAGATGCACTGTATTGTACATAAAGTTACCACTGTTATGGAAAATAATAGCTTGTAGTGTAGTGTGTTATAATTTGTAAGATATAGTTCATTTTGAGACATTAAAATGTAAAGAAACCAAGTTATATGATGGGTTGTTAAGATTCAAGGCTTCAGATGATACTTTGTCATGGGAAATATCTAAACTTAAAGTGAAGAAAAGATTGTAACATTGTTTAAAATATTTTACTAAATGTATAAATTAATTAATTAAAGGCTAACCTTTCTTGGTTATGATATTCAGATCATTTCTTTGCTTCTGAAGCTGAGGATTGAACCTGGAGCCTCAAACCTGGGACCCTTGCACATGGTAAATATGCAAAAAAGACAGAGCTACATCCCAGTTCTACTTATTAGCATGTCCCTGAATTTTATAATTTCATAAATAAGCAAAAGAGACCAATAATCTGTTTGTGCTGGGTCTGCTAAATGGCTATTTTTATCCCCAATTTTCCAGGGTCTCCAGGTTTCACAACTTGAATTCTGTTCAAATACTTCTCTGCAAGTCACCTGGCTTTCAGTCATTGGCTTTTGATCACTCTTGTCAGTGTGCTCCTTTTAGGCTCCACCTACTCCCACACCAAGTGGGAGTGGTGAGCAGCATTCATCTCCATAAAGGAGTCATGCCTCATCTTCTGTTTCAGCTCAAAGTAGATTCATTTCTGTCTTCCTAACCACATCTTGGGGTCTCTTACAGCCTAGTAAGGTATTCATTTGTATACTTTGGATGGATTAAAAACATTGAGTTTCAAGAGTAGAAGAATGCCCTTTCGCTGCTAATAACTACATATTCCTAAACAAATAAACCTTCCCAGGCTTCCTTTCTAGCTTTTCAGAGTTTTGAGTGGGTCTATGAATTGTCTATTTGGCACACATTGGTAAGATCGTCGTAATTTTCTCATCTTCCCAGTGCCATAGTCTCTCTGAAGTGAGATAGTCTCACGATTGTGTCAGTGGGCTTTGTGGCCCTCTCTCAGCTCCAAAGCCCAGCTCTAAGGTCAAGAACGCAGAAAGTTCTCCCCTGGCTGAATCATATTCTTCCAAAGCAAGCGACCTTAACGGGAGCATCGCAGCATTTGGAGTGGAAGATTTTCATCTTTCATTTGAAGACCAGAAACATCAAAAGGAACATCTAGCCATCACCCTAATCCATGGAACAGTGGCATTAGGGCTGGGTATCCAGCTCAGTGCCAGCAGTTGCCTAGCAACCAGCCTCTACGAACAGAAGCATATGGCTATCTGTTTATATGATGGTCTGTCTCACCGGTTTCCAATTTGTGAAAAGGGAGTAAGAGAGCAAGTCACTCTACCTTTATGATCACAGAAATTCAGCTTATTTCCTTTCTAATTGGATGGCACTAGGAAAATGTCCATGTCTTTCTGTGCCTGGAAATGTAGTGACTGGGTAAAGCTTGGGTACTCTAAGCACACTCAACACGTAAGTGAGACATGTTTCATTCTAAGTAAAACTTCAATGAAAATCCACTTGAAAAAAGTACACAATAGATACACACAGACAGGCACAGGCAACAGGAGAAAGCCAGAAATCAAACTCGGAAATTGGCTAGCCTCCTGAAGCTGTTTCTATATTGGTCTCTCCATGTCAAAACCCAAATATGCCACCCAGATTCACAAATTCTATCAAAAGTTTAATCAGGTCACTTCATCTTCCCAAGCCCTCCATGTCCCACTGAGGGAGTATGAGATATGTGGTAAACCAACACAGTGTAGCGTGGTCATTTAGTAATTGTCAAAAAGTCTTCTGCAGGCCTCGGGATGGGGGTGGTGTATGGAGGGGAGACCATATCATGAATCTGAAACCAAGAAGCTGAAAGCACTTGGAGCTAACATGGCCAATCTCAGATTGTCACTATTTAAGAACTCCTTCAGGGACCACTGTGGTGGCCCAGAGGGTAAAATCTTGCTATGCAAGACTGGAGGCCTGAACTCCATCCCTGGAATCTAGAGGAGAAAAGAACCAATCACCCCAAAATTGTACTCTGACCTAAACACAGAGGAGAGAAAAGGAGACAGAGAGAGAGAGATAGACAGACAGAAATGGACTATGGCATGCATGGGTACACAAGAGCTAATTAACTGATTAATTAGTTAAAGACATCAAGGCTTAAATTAAAGATCAGACTGTGACAGAGGGAAACAGAGGCCACGCCCCTTGCAATACATCTGAAACATATAGAAAGAGATCATATATAGAGAACAAGCATATACAGAGAGAACACATATAGAGACAGAATATGTAGAAGGTATAGAGAGGGTATGTATATTAGATAATATATTATTACATATTATATATGGAATATAAACTATGGAGGGAAATCAAAGATATGGATTAATAATATGTCCTCAACAGTGTCAAATAAACCCAATCTTTTCCTTGATTATGTTATCTCTTCCAGCCCAAAGTCTACTTTAAAATAAAAGGAACCACTCTATAATCTTAGCACTTGGAGGCAGAGAATCAGGATTTGTAGGTGATCCTCGACTACACCATGTGAGACCCGGGGTCGAGCCATTTCAGAGTGTATCTGGTTAATTTACTACAATGAAACACAAAGCTAAGTGTTTACTTACTGCAACCATTTTCGTCAGAAAGGTCACCACAGTCATCGACATTGTCGCACACATAGTGCTGCGAAATGCAGTTTCCGTTGCTGCACTTATATTCGGTTTGAGTGCAAGGTCTCTGGGTTGGTTTTCTACCTGCAATTAAAGAACAAACTTCACTGAAACAAACTGCTTCACTTCCCCCACTCACAAAGACACGCGTGCTTCCCTTCTTTCGCCAGGCTCCCTTGCAGCTAGACTGAGATCAAATGACTCGTTCTATCCAATGGTCTGTGAATTGGAGGTGGCCTATGTCACCCTTGGACTGGAGCCGTTAAAAGCCCCAGGAGCCTTCACCCTGTCTCATATGCTGGGGCTGTAACCTTGGCAGTCAGGTAAGTCAGGTGATGAGCTCCAAGCTGGAGGATGCTATGCAAGCCTTGCTGCCCTTTATACAAAGGAGAAAGAAACCTTTGTTGTATTAAGACTTGGAGATTTGCTGGTTGCAGCAGCACCAATTACTCCGAGTAACACAGAGTGATGAGAGAAGTAGACTCTCCCAGATCAGAAACTGAAGCACTTGTCATTAGTTTAACCATCAGGAAGTCCAGGTTAGACAACTGGGAAGACAGAACACGTGCTTATGGGGAAGAGGTTCGAAAGAAAGAAGGTCAGTGAGAAACTGGTTGGTGCCTTACTCACCATGGTCTTTTCAGCGGGGCATGGGAAGGAATATACACTCACGCACCAGATTAGCAATTAGCAACGACTATCAGGGGTAGAGTAACCAAGCCTCATCTTGAACGGTGACTCAACCAGTATTATAGTCTTCTCTCCTTGGAAGTAGCTTATTAAATGTTTAAACAAAGGCTGACTTTTAAGGGGCATGTGAACATCTCACTCAGGTGAGATAGGAAGGAGGTGGCAGGAGCCACATATGTGTTCGTGTTCTCTGAGATACACTACCACAGACACAAGGCAAGCCTCCTCGGCAGGACAGAAGGAGACCCCAGAAGAGCATCTAAAAACACCTAAAGACCCTGGTTTCTGCCTCCTCCTTTTCCCATTTTGCTTACAGTGTTCTTCTTTCTCGTCGGTCCCGTCTCCGCAGTCATCCACACCGTTGCACAGCTGGTGACCATAAATACAGCGACCGTTGTCACACCGGAAGCGATGCGGCGACTCACATGGAACATTGACTAAAACATGAAGAAACAAAAGTAGACAGACAGAAATGGACTATGGCATGCATGGGTACACATACTCACAAGAGCTAATTAACTGATTAATTAGTTAAAGACTGTGACAGAGGGAACCAGAGGCCACTCCCCTTGCAATATATCTGAGATATGTAGAGAGAGATCACATACAGAGAACAGCATATATAGAGAGAACACATATAGAGGCTATCCCGGCACCGGGCCCACTTCATCCATCCATCCACTTGCTTATCTGATTAATCTCAGATACGCAACACTGCTGCAGGTGCTAGGTATATTCTAGCTATAGAGAGGAGTAAGAGAGACTTTATTCTCAAGGCACTTCATTCAAGCAGGAATAGACTTTACATACAGGAGGGGCAATTACACAAGGAACCCCCTCCTAGGGAACATGTATATGAAATATAGCACAGGGAGGCGGGTCAGAAAAGAACCCAAAAGGGAAGAAGATGAACCAGGAAAGAACATGGTAGGCTTGAAATCTGTATAAAGATCTCTATGGCCAGGGCACAAATGAGGGGGACAGGTGTGGGTCATGGAGCTGGTACTCTTAGTGGAATGACTACTTGTGTTATTTGCTGTGGGTGGCTGGTAGAACATTAGAAAAGAATGCTAACATTTGCTTGAATCTCTGCCACTCTTTGTGTGTGTCCGTCTGTTTATGTGTGTGTGAGCGTGTGTGTGTGTGAGTGTGAGCGTGTGTGTGTGTGTGAGTGCACGTGTGAGCGCGCGTGTGTGTGAGCCCATGTGTGAGAGCGCACGTGTGAGAGAGTGCGTGTGTGAGCACACTCTTGTGCACATGTATCCTCACCTCTCCAAGACTATGTCAATTTTGCCTTACAAAGAGAAGTATCTCCCTAAGGGCTTCTCTAAAATGTCAAGCCATGAAGATAAAAAAAAAAGAAAAGAAAAGAAAAGAAAAAGACCACAGAACTGATTAGTTAAGACAACATCGGGCAGTGCTGGAAGGCTACTGTGAAAATACAGTCGTTGGATGTTCTCTAGGAAAGAAGAAAACAGATCCTGGGAATCAAATCTTGGACCTAGCCAAGCCCATAAATGTGCATTTCTCACATTTTCCCAGGCAATGCCACCATTCCCAGTAGGAGAAGACACTGTGAGAATTATTGCACTAGCTTTGCACTAGTGGCCCCGGACAAGAGCAATTTCACGCAATCTGTAACTCCATTCCCAGGGGCTCTGACACCCTCTTCTGGCCTCAGGTAATGTGTTGCACAGACATACACGTACCTATGCACATTTGATCTGAAAAAAGGTCCCCATTCTTACAGATTCTGCCTCAGTAAAATGAAGCCAGAACATGCGGTTTGATTTTGGCCTGTCCACTCATTAAAATACAAATAAATATATTTAAGATGGTCTTGAATTATTATGTAGATAGAAGTGGTTAGCAGGATCGGGTCATGGGATGGTCTATAAATGCTCCAGAGGATAAGGAGAAGGTGCGCGTCAAGGAGGGAGCAGAGGAGACCACAACCTCTGTTAGTACGTGTGCGCTTCTGGCTTCCACCCTTGCCACAGTCTTAACACTCAAAATCCTGAACTTGGAGAACGAAAGCCAGAAGACTAAGCAAAATCACCAATACTGCTTGTGCATCCATCAGACCTCAAAATGGTACAACTGCCAGTTCACACACTTGAGGAACACCAAGAAGGTTGCCTAACAGGGCGGTGCCCGCTCCACCCACCCTCTCCCTCTTACAGCACAGGTGGAGTTCCTCATCAGAGCCATCGACACAGTCATTTTCTCCGTCGCAGACCCAAAAGGACTGGATGCACACGTGGTTTTTACACTCAAACATGGCAGCTGGGCAGTAGGTGCCGTTGGGAAAGCGAGTGGCTGTTGGGGAGGAAGGGAGCCACGTGATGCATGAGATGAACATACCCTACCCATTAGGTCTCCCTCCACTCTTGCGGTTGTGGTTCCCTGCTTTCATTACCCTGTGTCTCTGCTCTATTTGGATACTGAAAGGGGTGTGTCTTGGCTGAACACGGTAGCACACGCCTTCAATCCCAGCACTCGGGAGGCAGAGGTGGGTGGATCTGCTCTGGTTCAGGCCGTCCTAGTTCCAGGGCAGCCCCCGTCTCTGAGCCCAGTTTTCAGTGACACAAATAATCCCATAGGCACTAGCTGCCTGCATTGGAACTGTCTTTTCCCCATCAATTTTTAATGTGTCTTTGAGCATTAGAAGGTGGCAAATCCATCTGTTAAATATTTATTTAGTGATTCAAAATACTAAGATGTGAGGGATTTTATTTGTTTTGCATTTTTAAAATGGTCTTTAAACATTATCGTGCGAACCTGATAATACTGTAATGCTGTAGGCTCTCATTCATGGCTATTGCTTTCCTCGTCTGAAATGCTTTTGTCCAGTTAGTGATTTGTATAATAGCCAATAATACAACTTGTTAGCACATTCTACTTAAAATGTTGCTAATAATTTGCATTTGAATGGCCCCTGCAAACATCTGGGATCCTAAAGGCTGAATAGAACACACTTATGCTTCTAAGCTAAGAGGTGAATTGTGTCTAAATTGCCATTCCCGTGCCCTCGGACACACAGAAGCTCGAGCAAGCGGGCACTTACGACAGCTGGATTCATCGGACGCGTCCAGACAGTCTGCTCTCCCATCACACGCCAATGCACTGGGCACACAGTGTCCGCTCGCACACTGAAAATGTTCGGGATGGCAGGTCTTCATCTCTGAGGAGGAAAGATGGTCTCATGGTAGGAGAGTGTGAGGAGGCCCCTCATTGCCTCCCGCCCACACCCTGTGGTTGACTCACAGCTCCCTCAAGGACCAGTAAAACAGATCAATTCTCTATTCAGCATATGGAGATGGGCACACCTATCACCTGTTAGCAGATCTCACCGCAAAAAAATAATAACAATTCCCTAGGTTTCAAGGTTATATCATTTTCCCCAAAGCCAGCATAAAATTTATTCAGATTTTCGTCCCAATTCTCTGGCCGCTTACGTCATGGTCACGTGACCTTCTGTGTGTGTGTGTGTGTGTGTGTGTGTGTGTGTGTGTGTGTGTGTGTGTTTGGAAGCACAATGGAAATGAATGTCTGCTTCTGGGTTACATCTAAATTAAAATGAGGTACTCTTTCTGGCCAGGCAGGGATGGCATGTGCCTTTAATCCCAGGACTCGGGAGGCAGAGGCAGGAGGATATCTGTGAGCTTGAGTGTATAGAGTGAGTTACAGGACAGCCAGGGCTACACAGAGAAACTCTGTTTCAACAGGAAAAAGAAAGATATCCCTTACTATTTTCCCATCAATAAGATCAGAATACTGTAAGTTAAAGTACAGAAAATGCAGACTAGAGTCCCTACACTGTCATAGTGTAAGATTCTGTAAGCCCCTGATAGTTACCACAATCCCGTTCATCTGAGTTGTCTCCACAGTCATTTTCTTGGTCACAGACCCATCGAGAAGGAATGCATTGCTCATCTGCACATCGAAACTCACTCTCTGTGCACTCCCGAGGAACTGGAAAGAAAAGCCACCTGGCCATGAGTGTGCACTGGGAATCGCACTGAGGAGAGATGTTGGGGAGAGAGCCTAGGCCCACGGGTACCCAATTTTGTCCTGTGATCCGTTCCCATTCTAAAACCTTTTCTTCTGACTCACTGGGAATGGTAACACAGCTTTTAATCCCAGCACTTGGGAGACAGGGGCCAGCCTGGTCTACATACTGAGTCCCAGGACACCCAGAGCTGTATAGTGAGGCCCTGTCTTTAAAAGCAAATCCTTTCCTCTAAGTGTGCTTTAACTGCAAAACTTTTGCTGACCAATTACAGTATTTAGTATGAACTTTCTCAATTACCTTTCTGTTCACAGAATAGTGGAAACAGAACCTAGGGTATCATCTCTGGCTCATGCCCATATTTTCACAGTCTCCCTAGGTTTCCCAAGTTGTCCTTGATTTCACACTTTGACCCAAGCATAGTGGGGTTTCTTACTTCAGACTCTCACATGACTGGGACTACCCTTTCATATTAACAAGTATCAGCAGGTTGATACTTGCCAGTGTGATCAATACCCTAATTCTCCCGATTGCCTCTGGTCATGAGCCAGTGTGATATGTGCTCAGATGGAGCTTATTTTCCAGACACAGACTGGATGCTTAGTGTATGGCGATCTAGACATACAGCTTCCTTCCTCCAGGCTCATATCCCATCCCTAGGAATTATTAGACCTTCTACTAAAAGGGTTCCTATTCCAGGCATTGATAACCAGAAACACTCCTTCCCCTGCTATTAGGTCCACGTTGGGGAAAAAGCTTTCGGTTCAGGTCCAATGCTTTTCCTTACTTTGGTTCTTTTTTCCTTGTCATTGGTCAGAAATCATCTCATTTGTGTGAGGAAAAAACAAGTTGAGGAAATAAAGGCAAAAGACAAAAAGTAGACTTGATCAAATAACCCCCTTCACAAATACTCACAAATCTCCCAAAGCTTAATGCATTAGCGTTTTAGAAGCCAAAAGAACGGACTGGCATCGCAGCCCTGGTGGCTCCTAGGATTGCGAAGTCCCCAGCACTCACCGCAGCTCTCCTCATCCGAGTTATCACCGCAGTCATCGTAGGCATCACACTGCCAGCGGAGAGGGATGCACTGGTGGTTTCTACATCGGAAATCCCCGGGACCGCATGGCACAGACTCTGCAGAGCACACGCAATTAAGACTGCATAAGCCAAGGTCCCGGCTTCCCTAGGATACAGTCTGAGAATTATGTTTCCATCTGCTTGAAGCTCCCCGATGTAGGGACACAGAGATGGCCACTGTCTACAATTCTACACTGGGGAGAAATTAAAGATGTCCCTAACATTTTAATGCTATCGTCTTCAAATTACTGCAAGCTTTTGGGCCAGATGTCATTTAAGATGACATGAATTAAGTTTCTTTTCAGAGGTATAAAGACACCCTTAGGAGAGAGCAGCAATGACACTGACGGTCTCTTGCCCCTCCCCCACGCCTGGAGCCCCTCCTACCACAGCCTTGCTCGTCGCTGTTGTCTCTGCAGTCATCGGCGCCATTGCACACGGCCCACTTTGGGATGCAGCGGTAGTTAGTCTTGCAGCTGAATTCCGTGTGGTTGTCACAGTTATAAGCAGCTGTCACTGAAAAGGAAGAAAGCAAGAAACGAGACTGCGAGTGGGTGCCAGTCCTGCTGTCTCCTCACGTGGTGCCGGCGTCAGCAGCTACCATGTAACCGAACAAACTCCGGGCATCTCTGTAGGTGTTGTCTGTTCAAGATGAGCGTGATGACATCTTGCTATCTCATTCCCGTTCATTAGTGTGGTGATGTAGTTTGGAGTGGAAAGGGGGTGTGGTGGTTTGAATGAAATGGCCCCCCACAGGACCTGAACTAGAAGCACAATTAGTAGGTGTGTCCTTGTTGAAGTAGGTGTGGTCTTGTCAGAGGAAATACATCATTGGGATGGGCTCTGAAGTTTTCAAAAGTCAAGCCAGGCCCAGTATCTATCCCTCTGCCTGCTGCCTGAGGATCCAGATATAGAGCTCTAAGCTACTTCTCCAGCACCACGTCTGTCTGCATGCTGTTGTGCTTTTCTCCATGGTGATAAGGAACTAAACCTCTGAACTAGAAGCCAGCCCCAATTGAATGTCCTCCTTTATAAGAACTGCTGTGGTCATAGCATCTCTTCACAGCAATAAAACCACAACTAATACAGAGCAGGTACTTGGTTTGAATAAATTCCCTGAGCTGAAATGCTGGTTCTGTGGTCACGGCCATTCACTAAAGTGAGCCTCACTTTATTCACTTATAAAATGATGAAGCCTCAGGTTTCTGACCTGTGTGTTTCTCCGATGAGAAAGTGCTCTCGCATACCTTGCTACTATTGTGTTCCGCATGACACTTAGTGCCGTGCTGGGGATGTATGGGCCAGGGTCTGGTTACAAATAAAAACCACTCTAGTACGCTTTCTTGCAGAAGACAAGCAAGGGTATCCCCTTCCCCCCGGGCTGAGGTGGAGGCCCGCCCCGGGGAACTCACTGCATTCGTGGATAGGCTCGTCGGAATAGTCTCCACAGTCATTGTCCACATCGCACTTCCAGCTTTGAGGGATGCAGCGGCCGTTGTTACACCTGAACTGGCCGGGCTTGCAGGTCCTGCTGCCACAGTGCGAACTCTCCTCATCCGAGTTGTCCTGGCAATCGTTCACCGAGTCACACTGCCAGGCCTCGGGGATGCAGCGCTTGTTGGCACACTGCCACTCGTTGGCTTCACACCGGTGATGCTCTGTAAGCCGGGCATTCAGTTACCAGGTGAGAAGCTGTCAATTCACGCCGGTGGGATCTAGAGAATCCTACCTTAACTTCCTTTCTCTGGTGTTTGCATGCTAGGCTCTTATTAGACTCTGACACTGGGATTGTTGCTACTCTCTTCTTTCTTTGTTGTTGTTGTTGTTTGAGACAGGGTTTCTCTGTGTAGCCCTGGCTGACCTGGAGCTCACTCTACTCTATAGACCAGACTGGCCTCAGATTCACAAAGATCCTCCTGCCTCTGTCTCCCAGGTGCTGGGATTAAAGATCTGTGCCTGGCATATTGCTACTCTTGATGCGTTGCGTTACCTTTTCAGTAAAAATACAGTCCTTGCTCATTTTAAATGGACAGGGATTTATCTTTCTCAATGTCAGCTCAAGGAGGAGTCTATCCTAGCACCACCCCATCTACGACTATTGACCCTAGAAGTTCAAAACCTCTATTACATACAGGATGGGCCCTAGCTTTTCTCCAAAAATTTTTTTGAGCCGGGTTTTGGGTTGATGCTACGGAATCAAGTAAAGGGATGGGCAAAGAGGGCCAAAACGTACCACAGAGAGCACGATCTTCATCAGAGCCATCGGCACAATCCTGCTGAGCATTACACAAGGCCTGGGGGCTTGTACAGTTACCATCCTGGCATTGGAACTGGCCCAGACGGCAGAAGCGGTGTGGGCACGTGTCTGGTTCGTCGGAACCGTCGGCGCAGTCTTTCTGTCCATCACATTTCCACCATATGGGGATGCACCTGCACAAAGGGAGAAAGCCTGTAGAAACTCACCGAGGTCCATTGACGTAGGCAATGTCCACAGGGAGAAATGAATTGGACCCTAGTCCCAAGTAGTGGGGGGAAGGAAAGGGATAGAGTTTGGAGCGATGCTTTTAGAAGCTAGTAGTTAAAAATTGTCTACCTAAATGAAAAAAGACATTTGAGTATTTGGGGGGGGGGGATCTCTAATTGGTCACATCATGGAGCACAAACAAAGCTTTAGTAAACAGGGAAAAACTGTTTATCTCTCCAGATAGTCCAAGGACTTGGGGGCGGGGGGTCGTCAAAAATCTGCTCTAAAACAGATTTTGGGCTAATACACAGAATTTACAATGAACTGCAATGAACCCAAAAAGCAAAATGACCATCAACACGTGGCCTAAAGAAATGAACAGACGGTTCTCTAAAGAAAATAACACAACCAGCTAATAAGCAACATCTCTGGGATTTGCATATGCAAATGCAAATTAAAACTACTTTGAGATACCACCAAACCTAAGTCAGACTATAAATATCGGCAAGTATTTGGAAGAGAAGAGCCCTAATTTACTACTTATGGGACTGTAATCTAGTATAGTAAGGATGGTCGTTTCTGAAATTAAAAATAGAATTCAGCTAGACCACTGCTCTCCTATACCCAAAGATCTCCATATCCAATCAAACCTGTATTTATTACTTCTCTATTCATTTACAATGCCAAGGAAAAGGAACCAGTTATGAAGAACTAACTATGACACAGGCACAAACAGGATCAGGGTTTGTCCAGTTATAAAGAAAAACAAAATTTGTAGGAAACAGATGCATCTAAAAGCTTTACCCCTGCCTGACACAAATGGACAACAAACGGAACCCCTGGCAATGGTAGCCCTCTGACCTCAAACCTCAGGACAGTTTATTAGAAATCAGAAACAGTACTCAGAAGGCTGAAACAGGAGGATTGCTGTGGGTTTCAGGCCTGCCTGGACTAGGCCAAGGGGCTACAAGCAAAAATTCATCTCAAAGAATATCAGGAAAGTCCCTGCCAGTAGCCTCACGGGTCAGTGTTCGCCCAGGGGGAGGCAAGCTATGTGCCAGGGGAACGGGAGCCTCACTTTTCATTGTTTCCGCACAGGAACTGTGTGCTGGAGCACATGGGCATACAGAGCGTTCGGCCTCGCAGCTGAACAGTCTGGAAGTCGTCTGGACACTCGCAGGTGAAGCCTCTCCCTCCGGCTTTGATGAGGCACAGATGAGAACAGCCACCGTTGTTGGTACCACAGGGGTTACTCACTTGAAAGGGAAGACAAGCATGCGTACACGGTCATATAAGATGGTGGTTCTGCATTCATATACCAGATTTTAAATGTGAGTTGTAATTCTCGGCAGACACTATCAATTCCCGCCTCGTCCTAACGATTTAGACAAAAGAAGCTTGGACACCAGAGGCATGCAGACAGCCTGTGCAGTGTCTTAACTTTCTCAGTCATTGCTTCAAGACAAAGATTAACTTAACTTCCACAAAGCCCGTATGAAAATTAACATCAGAAAGAAATACTGAATATCATTACAGATAATTCATCCCTTCCAAGATGTCATGCTCAGAAAGCAGGCCCAAAAAAAGCCTACTAACTAAACAGTCTACTAAAATTGTTTTCCAAATCTCTTCATCTTTAAGGATGAAATTATTTAACTCACCTTCAAATACAGCAGTCCTCCCACCAAAGCACTAACTATGGGAATGCCTAGAATTAGGAGGCATGATCTGATGAACTGTCATGTCAGTTCAAGGCCAGTCTGAGCTACATAACCTAGTCTAAAAAAGGGCCAAGAGCTGAGCTATAGCTCAATGGTAGCAACTACCCCCAAGCCCATTATCAATGACTCACCAATCGGCTGCCTGTACGGATGGTACACGTGGATGTCGAAGGGCCTGTGCGTGGTGTTCGCCAGCACTGCCCGATTTGACCCATCGTACTTGTTCCCCTTTTCGATTGTCCTCGTGTTCCAGTCTGTCCAGAAAATGGTATCTTCAAAGATGGTGAGAGCGAAGGGGTGAGGCAGAGTTCCATCATACACTGTGTGTCGGTGGTGGCCGTCCAAATCAGAGAACCTGGTGGCAGGAAGAGCAAGGATGTAAGGAACCCTCTGGTCATCCAGGACCAGTGAGAGAACAGGATTCCCCCTGGAGATGGAGATACAGGGGGATTGTGAGCTGGTAGGCAGTGTGAATACAGCTCAAATGGTAGAAGTTCAAAATCATCCTAGCTGCATAGAAAACTCGGGCAACCTGGTATACGTGGCTCTGAGTGTGAATACACAGTTGTTGAATCCCCAGAAAGCACTGCCGTGCTATTTTATAATTACTTAGCTTTTCCTCAAGATACATACTCAATGTAGCCCAGGTGAGCATCTGCCCAGTATAAGAGATCGTTGGTGTAGTCGATGGTGATGGCATTGGGCCATGTTATCTTGGTAGAGATAATCACGGATTTATTGTTCCCATCCATGCCAGATCTCGCGATGTATGCTCGAGTACCCCAGTCAGCCCAGTAGACATGCCTGTGGGAGCAAACACAGAGGTACAAAAGCTGAAGCCAAAAGTTGTTCTCCATTTAGAGAAATGAAGTTCCCAACCATCCCACAGAATCTGTCAGGAAGGAAAGAGATCTGGCAAAAAGTATCCACACTGGTGAACAGGTGGTCCTCAAAAATGGACGACTGTGGATTTCAATGGCTTTACTATAGGGAGTCCACAATTTTCTATGCATGCAACTCAAAATATGAACAGTTGCGTCATTGCAAAGACAAGAGTTCAGCTGATGAACATCATTTGAATGAGCCACACTACTCAATGCAATAACCCATTCAAGCTGGAAAAACAGAATAAGATCCCAGCAAGATATTGGCTCATAAGAAGCTACATCAACAGGTGGTACAGATGGCAGAAGATGGCAGAGGGGCGATACCCATTTTGAGGATGAAGGACAATTCCCCTGGGATTTTCAAAGCAGAAGGTGTTGTTGGCATCCACACAGTGCTGGACTAGCAGTCTGCGGTGTCGGCCTTCAAGGTCGGAGACAAACAGGCAATCCAGGGCGGCATCCAACCAATAGAGTTTTCTGCAGTGGAAAGACAGACCTTACCATGAGAGTATCTCTATTTATACACAACCAGTTCCTATCTGAACTCCCTGAGGTTCACCCATACAGTGGTTACAAGGCACTTTTCACCAACAAAAGAGGGCACAGGGAAACAGGAAAGGTTATTACATGCTTCTACATACCCCAGTTGAAAGGACCAATTAACATTTTGACAAATTGCACGGTTGGAGAGATGGCTCGTTGGGTAAGGAGGACCTGAATGCTCAGAACCCACAGCAGTATGCTGTCCCTACATGGACAGCCAGCCTGGCATGTGCAGTGTTCTAGAGGTTCTTACCTGCTGACCCAATCTACAGCCAGACTTTCAGCGCGTAGTAATCTGTGGCTTATGATCGTCTCCCGGTTCGTCTTATTCAAAAACATCCGCTCAATAATTTTCTTCTCAGCATCAATCCAGTACAGCCTCTTTTCTACTCTATCAAAATCCAGGGCCACCACGTTGCCCAGGCCTTGCAAAATCAGGGAGTAAAATGCACCGTCTGTAGTTAAGTTTCTCAGATAGTAACGGTTGCTGAAGATGAGATAGGGCTCGATGTTACTATTCTGCCGACAGGTCCTCCCATCTGGCTCGCGGATGTAGCCCGGGGCGCACTTGCAGATGTAGGATCCTACTACATTCTCACACTTCTGGCTGCAGAGTTGGGGCGACTCCTTGCATTCATCGATATCCACACAAGTGCGTTTGTCGGGCATGAGCTTGTACCCAGGGAGACAGGAACAGTAGAAACTGGTTATGGTGTCTGTACAGTTGTGGTCACAGCGACTGATTGACGAATCCTGGCACTCATTAATGCCTGCAGGCAAAAGACAGTTACTAGAGATCCATAGGCCCACAGCTACACTCCTGCTAGGCAGTACACCCGCTAGATAGTGCCAATTCTTAGCAAATCATAATGAAAGAAAAGAAGAGGCAGCCCAGTGCGCTCACTGTGATATTCACACTCTGATGAATCACAAGATTCAACTACGATGTGTACATTGCCTTAGAAATAGGTACCTATCACAGGTGGTCTAGCCCACCCTATAACCCTAAGAAATTCATTTTCGTAGTCATATGCTAGTTTAATTGTTTGGAGAAAGAATAATGTATACACAATTAGAAGGAATACTGCTGGATGTTTAGTGGGCTTTTAAGAGCTCATTTCCTTTTCAAACCGAACATTTAAAATTGAGATGTTTGGATCCTACTGAGAACTGTGTATGGCAGCGCAAGCCTATAATCCCAGCACATTGAAGACTAGGAAGAGGATTGCCTGAGCTACATAACAGAGCCAGTCTCAAATAGACAGGCATGCTGATGCCTCTCTCAAATCCCACAGCACTAGGACAGCCTGGTCTATGCAGTGAGTTCCAGGCCAGGCAAGGCTGCAAAGGGAGGCCATGTCTCAAAATACAAGTCATCCAAATAAAACATTTCTCAAGTTTTAACCAATAAAATAATGAGAACTCGACAAGGAAATGGAAGGTGGAAGACAGTAGATTCTCAAGCTTTTAAAATGTCACGGGAACACACCACCATGCAAGACCAACCAGGAATAAACTCCACAGAGAGGATGAACCAGTGGTGGTATGAAGTTCAAGCAGGCAGAATTCATGATAAACTTTTAGCTGACTTCCTTACATTTGGTTGTGAGTATGAAGGGAAGACTGAAATGTTCCAGTCTCCTAAGAATTAAAATGAAGAGCCTTCTGGATGTCTTATTGAGCAAGCCTCTTCTTAAAGAACACCTTGAATATTGTTCTATGCTGTATACCAAGTATGGAAGCCACAGTAAGCTGTTTTGAAAATTTTCTACATAGAAAACATACTGGAAAGTCCTAAGCAACCCGAAAGGGTGGAGAATATACACAGTTCCATCCCCCGCCCTGGACTCACCGCATCCTTTCTCGTCACTGTTGTCCGAGCAGTCGTCCAGGTGGTTACAGACCTTCACCATGTCGATGCAGTTCCCGTTGTCACAGCGGAACTGATGAGGGGGGCACGTGGGTTCTGGGGTGTGGCACAGGTGCTCCTGCTCGTCCGACCCGTCTCCACAGTCGTTGTCCTCGTCACAGACAAAGAACTTTGAGATGCATCGCCCGTTCTGGCAGGTGAACTGATTGTCGTGGCAGGGCGGGTAGGAGCAGCCCCTCTCGTCGCTGTAGTCGCCACAGTCATTACGCCGATCGCACCTGGGTGAGGAGAGGCAGGACCGTGTAAGAGCATCTTTAACCAGATCACAGCACCCTCTACCCCACCAATCTCCAGTCCGAGAACAATCCATGATTTGGCATTCGACACAACCTTCCCTGATGCCAAAAACTGCAAAAGAAATATGACTACAGCTTTGTTCACTCACTATTTCTTATTAACATGATTCAGACTTTGTAGCTCATGAGATGAGCTAAGGACACTGGGACTTTCTCAGAGAGATGCGTTGTATAGAAGTCCTTAGCATAAAATCTGTGCCCTATAAAATTGTTCTTGGATGTGTCTTTTCAGAACATCTATCTTCCCACTTGGGTAATGTTTGCATTGGCAGATCCCTTCATGGATAGTTCTACCGGCATCTGATATGACATGTGAGTTAGATCTGGTAATGGGGAGGAGATTAAAGCCCGGAGTTTAACAAGAGTGGATGTAGTTGTCCTGATTCTGATACCTAACATCCCCAGGTTGCTAAGGGTGACACTGACTCCTCAGATGCCATGAGCCACACAGGTCTGTGTTCTCTAGATTATTCTAAGAGTCCACATAAAAAGTCATGCTTACTGAACCATGTCATGGTGACAGTTGGTCAACAAATTTAGGATAGACAATGCTAATAAGGATGACAATTCAAACCATAGAATGAGGGCAAGGGTTAGTGGCAGGGTGTCACGAGATATTAAGGCACCACTGAACCTAGGCCCTGTGACAATTGTGCCTAATGTGTGAGTCAGCCCTGCCCCGATGGACATTTGGGGTATAGAGGGAAATGCTTAAATTCCAATTCACCTGAACGATTGCCTGATACAGCGCCCATTTGCACAGGTGAATTCTGTTCCAGAGCAGCTTCTCCTGCTGCAGTTCTGCAGCTCGTCAAGGGCGTCGCCGCAGTCTGCATCGCCGTCGCAGACCCAGGACTGCGGGATGCACCTCCTCCTCGGAGGCCTGTCGTTTCTGCAGGTAAACTGGAAAGCGGAGCAGTTCCTGAGCGCTGAAACCAAAGCAGACAAGACTCTCTCAGCTTCTCGTCACCCTTTTTCACCCTCTGAAGGATGAAGAGAAATGAGAATGAAGGGGATAGATATCATAAGAATCTGCATTTTTCAGAAGCAAAACATCTACATTAAAAACTTAGTTCTCCATAAGATCAGAAATCACTCCTATTTTGAAAATTTGAACAAATAAAATAATTAATATAATTCATTAAATGTTTCATATTCCATTAGTGGTTTGGTGCCAATCTGCTGGGTGAGAAGATGGTTTATTGGACATCTCAAAGTCAGACAAAAACCAGAAAGAGGGGTCAGACTTGCAGTGTGGCACAAGGAGCTGAGCAAGAGATAAGATACTCAGAACCACTCGTGCCTTATCCAATCCCACGACAAACAAGACATAAAAACAAGAGAAATGGTTCCAGTAAGGCAGTGATGGGGGGGGGAGGGGAATGTAAAGCTGTGACCACAGGTTGGTTCTCAAAGGTCAAGCCTCAGAAAACTCTGTCCTTGCTGCTAAATTCCCTCAGGCAGCATAGCATTGATGCCAGCAAATAAAAATGCTGGGCAGTGGTGGCACACACTTATAATCTCAGCACATGGCAGGCAGAGGCAGGAGCATATTTTCATCCAGTATATCTAATTTCCCCTCCCCCAACTGTTCTTAGATCCCTGCCCACACCCCTACTCACAATGTTCTCTTTCTCTCAAACAGAACAAAAGACATGAAAAAGCAAGAGTCAAAACACCAAAAAAGACCAAAAAAAAATTCCAACAAAGGAAAATGAAACAAAAAAAAGTTCATTTGTATTAGCCAACTACTACCACTGGGCATGGAGCCCATATGGAGTGTTGATATACCTACTCACACTCCATTATCCGTTGCGATAGTATCTCACTTAAGAGTAGTAGAAACTGGGAAGATCTGGAGGAATTGGAGGGGAAAGAATAGGATCTAAATCTATTATTTGAAAGAAACAATGGTACTAAGTGGCCAACAAAAGACAGAATTTCCCTAGCCCGGTGTGGGTGAAAGTGAGCACCAAGTCATTTTGCACATGTGAGCGATGATGTCAAACAGCAGAAAATAGCGTGCAGTTGGATGCTCCAGCCACGAAAATCAAGCCTGACTTTTCTGGGACTGCGAGACTTTCCTGGGACCGCGAGACTTTCCTGGGACCGCGAGACTTTCCTGGGACCGCGAAGGAGCCTGCCTTCACTTACCACACTGATGCCGCTGGTCCTCATCGCTCATGTCCCCACAGTCGTTGTCATCATCGCAGATCCAGCTACTTGAGATGCACCTGCCATTGTCACACTGGAACTGGTTAGCCGAGCAGGTGTTCACAGTCCGAACTGAAAGGAGAGACGCTCAGTGAAGAGACTGGCATGTCTGCTTGGAGTCTCTATGTGAAGGACATTCAAATCTGGTTTATGGCATGGAGGAGCTTGCTCACAATATACGTCAGGAATACACACAAAGTGTCACAGCTGCCAGACCTTTGAATTGATTTTACGTTTGTTTTTACAATGTTGTGGGAAGACCCAGGAGTGGCTGATAGCGCAGCCATGTAAGGTGGAGTAAGGCTGCCAGTGAGCTGCATACCACAACTGAGAGACTCGGGGAAAGAATAATGCACAGTATAAGATGTATGGATACCATTACTGTGAAGATGCGCAGTACATAACTTCCAGACTTAGCTTAAATAAGAAGCATGCTCACCTAACAGTTGTATTATTATTATTATTTCTTTTCCCTCCATATACTTCATGAAAGTCAATGAAAACTAAGATGGATTTAACTCTAAAATTATGCTAATGTCACCCCAGAAAAATGTATATAGTGTAACAATAAGGAAAAAATAAATCTAAATGCTTCTACTCTGAGGAATACTATATGTCGTTATACTATACATGAGGAAAAGGGGACTTTTTCCAACTCAGTGGTGGCTTCAGGACTCCATGGTCTGCCACGCCTACTTGGTACTGTCATTACAGCACAAGCAAGTAACCATGGAAGAGATGCGGCAACATTCACCTATAAAGACAAATCCCTGGTTCACAGTCATACATCCCTAAATCCTACACCCAAAATATGATTAACAATGCTTATAATTACTTATAGTAAATATGCATAGAATGTGCAATAGAATATTTAGCAAGAATATTTGAATACAAATAACATACAACTGCCCCGAGATGAGGGCCAGGGCACCTCACTCCACAAAAAGGTGTAGTGTGCCTGCTAAGTGCCCTTCGCAGTGTATGTGAAAAATCCTACAATTTTACAAGGCCCAGACAAAAATTCAAACCGTGGGTCAGCTGAAGTTGAATTCTGCAAGCCAGACAGAGTTACTGGATGCCTCACGGCCCCACTGGACGCCTCAGGGCCCCAATCATCAGCGAACACCTTCCATGGTCTCATTGGCTCCCCGTAGACCCTGCACTAGCCGCTCTTTGATGAACACCCACAGAATGGTTTTAGAATCCCTTCTGGGAATAGGAGACGGGAGAGTGAGCCCCTAGCCGTGTGGTTCCAGCATTTGAAGTGAAGAGCCCCGGTTGCTCTAACTGCACCCTTTGCTTCGCGTGGTTGCTGACTCTTACCACAAGTGTCGGGTTCATCGGAGCTGTCGGGACAGTCGGCTTCACCATCACAGTGCCAAAAGTTTGGAATACAGCGATGAGTGGATACGCACCGGAACTCGCTGCTGCTGCATGTTTGCGCGGCTGGAGGATGGGCACAGATTAGAACACAAGTGGGCGCCTCTCTGTTGACCATCTGTATCTTTAAACTACTCAACTGCGGCCAGAAAAGGTTGGGGTTTGGGAAATGGCCTTTTTTCTAAGCTTCTATGTGAATGAAGGAATTTATTGTTTATTTATTTATTATTTAGGTTTTGGTTGCTTTGTGTAGCCCTACCTGTCCTGGCCTTGAACTCAGAGATCCTCCTACCTCTATCTCTCATGTCCTGTGTATAAGGGTTATGTGCCAACATGTACAGCTTGCATATGTTATATTATATTTTATTATATTATATTAATAAAATAATATAATAGGTGATAAAATAATAAAATAGGTGAATTATATAAAATGATAAAAGTAATAATACCAAATCTGTCCCTCACCACAACCTTTTAATCATAATTAGTTAGCAGAATTCTCGCCTATTCATTGGAACTCGGAATTGTTAGGGTGGAGCCTTACACAGCCATGGTCACATTATCTTCTAATGCGTGGGTACAATATTAGAATGAATATTTGTCACATATGAAGTTCGGACCTTCTGCTCTACAAGGCTCCCCCTGCCTGGTCAATAATAGCTGACAGCTTTGCCCATGAGCACTCACTGGGAAGGCGGACACTGAATTCTGGTTATTTGTGCGGCTACTACTGTTGTACCAGATTACTTCTCTGGCAGATGCTTTTATAGTCCTTGGACACTGTACCAGGTTTCCAAGAATATACGAAGCATGAGACTTTCCAGATTCCTCCACTCATGTCTTAAAGCAACTTCCAAACTCAGTTTCTACGGTTATTAGCACATTCTGGGAATGTATGGCCACGCCTCTGGTTCTGATCCTACTCACCGCAGTAAATGGGGTTTTCATCACTCATATCTCTACAGTCATTGTCTCCGTCACACAGGAATGCCCGGGAAACGCAAATATTTGTAGTTGCGCACTTTGTGTGTGTGGGCGGGCAAGTACGGGGAGCTTAGGGAAAAAAAAAAAAAACACAAGCAGACATATCACAAATATATATCACAGACAGTGTCCACATTACCAGACCCAGGCAATGGTTCAAACCCCAGGACGGCACAGCTCATGTGAGTCCCAAGCTGGCTCTGGAGTGGCAGAGATGATACTTACGGAAATAAGATGTACTTACGGCAGTTTTTCTCGTCTGTGGTGCCATTGTCGAAGCAGTTGTCGATGCCGTTGCACACGAGGCTGAGAGGGATGCACCGTCCATTGCCGCAGGTGAACTCGGTGGTGCTGTTGCAGTTCCTGAACAGGCACCCGGCCTCGTCGCTATTGTCCCCACAATCGTCATAGTAATCACAGCGATAGCTGTACGGGACGCAGCGCCCATTGCCGCAAGTGAAGGCTGTTGATCGGCACGTGTGAAAGGCTTGGGGAAGGAAAGACATTGAAAGGAGATGTCGATTGATCTAATCCATCTAGTGACTCTACGCATGTGCACACAGAGGTGGCCACACAGGAACACGTCCTATATCATTATAGTCAAGGTTTGGCATCCCGTACACGGCAGAATTTCACGCCAAACAGTTGCACCATGACTGAGTCCAGCTTACCACAGACGGTTTCCACCTCGTCACTGCCGTCACCGCAGTCATTGTCATTATCACATTTCCAATCCGGTGGGATGCAGCGCCCGTTGAGGCAGGTGAACTGGGATTGGCTACACCGGGTGCCTGTGTCCGCGATGCAGTGTTTACCATCGTTGGCCAGATACCAGCTGCCTTCATGTGGGCACTGACATTCGGCTCCGTTTGGTCCTGGGGCAGAGAGAAGTGAAGCATAAGTCTAGTAATCGGTCTTAGTCTTTTCCAGAACAGCATTTACAACATCTTAGAAATGAAACACCATCTACCTTTCAGCTATATTCTGCGTTGTTCTTTAAAAATAGCTACTGCCCCACACACAGTGGCTCTTATTTTTGCAAAAACACAATATCAGAAAGTACATCTCCTATGAAACTGTTCTCATATTCAAGACAAAAATATTTCCTAACGGGATAATTTGCATTATAGAATTCCTATTGAAATTAGGAAGTCAAAACCTTCTCCTTACTCTTTCCCTCATGGCTTCCACTTAAACCGCCTTTATAGAACCAATTCATGTAGAACAGAACAAAACCCTGTAACATAACCCTCTCAAAATATAACCCTTGATCCGTTTGATAAATAACCTGCAATTAAGAATTTCCACGTTTTCTGCTTAGAACTAGTATCCAAGGGTCAGTGTCATTGTTGTTGCTATACCGTGTTCCTGCCCAACCCTTTACCTGGTGCACAGATATGGCTGCATCCTCCATTAAACTGGTCGCAAGGATTGCTACACTGCTGCGGTTGGGTTTTGATAGCTCTGGCAATCCCCCTGGGCTGCACGGGCAAAGGAGTGGTCATCGCAATCAATGCTGACCCATCATATTTGTTCGCCCGGTAGATCTTCTTGGTGGAGATGTCTGTCCAGTAAACGTGCTGGCCGTAGACAGTCAAGCCAAAGGCGAGGAAGGTGGTGCTGACGATGACTTCGCGGTTGGTGCCCCTCAGAGTACTGCGCTCTATCTTCTGCCTGGAACAAAGAGAAAGAAAAGCAACTGCTGAGATGGAGAGAGATGGTTAGGCGCCTGGCAATTGCTTATGCTGCCTCCAATGACTGTGCAAATGGGGTGGACATATATGGTGCCTGACGTGTTTCCTCCTTGGTGTTAAGAGTCCTGTCTGCTTATCACACTCCGGCATTCATATGTTTGTTTAGGACAAGCCAGGCTAGCCTTAGAAGCAGGAGCAGCCTGTGAACGGATTCCCATAATGCGTGGGGCCTGGCGTGAAATGATATTATTTCGGAAATTTACTTAGAACGACACAAAACATCCCTGCTGTGATTCAAATGAGAGAATCAAGAAAAAATGAGAATATTTCATCACAGGACCAAAATATTCAAGAGAAGAAGTAACTGTAACGAGCAAAATCATTTCATCCCTTAGACTCTTCCATGGGGATGACGGCTATGTGGTTACTTGGAAAAGGGATTGATTTGAAAAGAGATCCCAAACCAACAGATATGTTATTCAAATCTGATGCCTACAGTCAGAAATTGAGTACTGCAATTATATTTATAGGTACACTTAGTGATGCAGGTATAAATCATAGTTTTTCAAATTTTAACATATTAAGCAAGTCCCTCTATGTCTGAACCTCCACACAATAAAGAGACACCTACAGACTAGCATCTGCCCAGTAAAGTAGGTCAGTCTCAAGGTCCAAAGTGAGTCCATTGGGCCAAACCAGGCTGGTGTTCACAATGGGGACGCGGAAGTTTCCTCCCAGTGTGGCTCTCTCGATCTTGGCATTAGTGCCCCAGTCAGTCCAATACATGTACCTAGTCAAACAGAAGACAAGATTAATTCACAAAAAGGAATCTTTTAAAGACCTTTCCAAATTCATTCATTGTAAATATCCATCAACTTGTAAGGGACTAAAGAGTATGCCATTCCTTTCCACACATTAAAAAAATGCATGTCCTGAGTCAGGCAAATGTGAAAGAAAGAAAGAAAGAAAGAAAGAAAGAAAGAAAGAAAGAAAGGAAGGAAGGAAGGAAGGAAGGAAGGAAGGAAGGAAGGAAGGAAGGAAGGAAGGAAGGAAGGAAGAAAGAAAGAGAGAAAGAAAGAAAGAAAATCACTGAGCTCTCTGTTTGTGTGCAAGTTCAAAGATACTATTACTTCTGTGCATAAAGTAACTTCTGGTACCCACTCCCCCTCAATCAAACAGATAAATGAAGAAGACCACATCATACCCTCGGCAAGGATCTAATACGATCGCTCTCGGTTTGGAAACACGGGCTATCACCGCACGCTTAGATCCATCTTCAGCCACGGAATTGATAGTCTGATTTGTATAGTCACTGTAATAAATTCTTCTGTTTATCCAGTCAAAAGCAATCCCATCAGAAATACCTATATCTGTACACAGACAAGTAGAGATACATGTATATAATCACATAAAGATGCTAGACTCTCAAAGAACATTAAAATACTCAGTATACTGACCTCCTTATATCTACTGCCAAGGTAAACTCCACCTTGTGTGCACTTACCTGAAAGTAGGACCATTGGAGAGCTGGTCCCTGAATACAGGCTGACATAGGAAATCTGGCCACGGACAGAGCTTAGCTTTTGTGTGAAGAAGATTCTATTATTTCTGTGGTCATAGTCCAGAGCAATGGCGGTTCTTCCCACATTTATTTCTTGGAAAGGTGGGCTATGGTCTTCGGGGTCAAAGTGTAAGCTCCTCAGGGAATTGTTCAAGGTGTAGATGAGGAAATCTTCTCTTGAGGTGGCACAGCTCCTGCCATCATCTCCTAAAGCACCAAAGGCACACCCACATTTGGGGGTGGACAACTCGGGTAGGGCGAAGCAGAAGTGGGAACAGCCGCCATTACTCTGCAAGCAAGGGTTGTTGTTAAGATCTGCTGGTGCCAGGGGCTGGGCACGCCCATCAAAGACGGTCACGTCCCGTAGCAGGTTGATGTTATCTCTTATCACGACAGGTGGATCTGTATTCCCTGGCTCCTTGCTAGCTTGGAAGACTTTTTTCAAATTTCTATCAACCCATATGATATAGTCTCCAAAAACGGTGATGCCATACGGCGTTGGGTAACGGCTGCCGTAACGAATCACCTGAGATTCTCCTCCGTCAAGATGGATCCTGGCAACTATGTCTAAGGAATCATCAACCCAATAAATATAGCCAGTGCTGTGGTCCATTGCCAAGCCCCGAGGGGTGACGATGCCTTCAGAAACAAGGACAGTTCGATTGGTACAGTCAAGAAAGGCACGCTCAATCTTCGGTTTCTGCCCATAGTCAGCCCAGAAGAGATATCTACTCTTGGGGTCAACAACAATATGCCTAGGCATGTCCACTGAGACCTTGAGGAGAACACGGCGGTAGGTGGTATTGATCCGCAACACTTCTATAAGGGTTTCATATACAAAGGCGTTGGTGAAGTAAAGATTTCCTACGGGAAAAATTAAAAAAGATGTTGACAAATGGAAAATCAAGAAGAAAAAAATTAGGGTGAACCATTCTGAATAAAATAATGTAAGGTTGAGGTTTGATCAGTAAAAATTTCACTTGTAAACTACAAAAATAAACATTTATTCTTGAATTAAAAATCTTCAGCTTCCTTCTAACTGAAAGGAGTTCACTATGTAACTGAGGATGAACTCAGCGCTTGATGGTTTATAAGCATGTTCAACTCTGCCATTGTGCATTGACAACAGCCACTGACCACACCAAATGAATGAGCCAAAACTGGGCTACATCTGTCCTGTTGCCCACACTGTGCTGACACTACTCGCTCCCACCACCAGAAACAACAGGGATAGTAATTGGACTTATCTAATTAAGCTACTATATTTGCTATTACAAGGCAACTTTATGTTTGAGCCATATCTACTCATCAAGATCAACAATATATAATAGTCTCTGTAATATAAACAACATAACTAAATTGATATAATACTGTGAGTTGGGCACACCAACAACTAAGAGAAATACCTGTAATGATTATTTTATACATTATCAAGGAAGCAATTAAGAGTCTGCAACTCCCCTCAGCAGCTCTGGAAAGTGAGCCCTGTTCCTCACAGGGGCAGCTGACCCTGTTAAGTGGGAATCCAGCCATGGGTGTGTGAACAGGAATTTAGTCCTCTCCGCACCCACCCCTTGCCATCTGGCCTCAGAGGCATGAAAGCAGGAGAGTTAGTCCAGCCCCTCACACTCAAAGGAAGGGTCCCACACCTCACTGGGGTTAAATGGTAGAACTGGCACTGGTGGTGGGTGTGTCGAGTAGGAGAACTGCCACCACCCGCTACCACCTCCCCCGTTACTACCTGTATCAGAAGACTTGAACCCAACCAACTCATTACAAATGAAGATAACATACTTTTGTTTGTTTCCTTGTTTGTTTTTATTTATTTTTTTTCTTTTCCCCTTTCTTTTGTGGGGAAGGTTGCAAGCGCAGAGGGCAGAGGGCAGAAACAAAAAGACAGGGATATGAATGGGATCCAGTGTATATATAAGCAAGGATATGCAGGCAATTATGACAAAAGAGGTCATGCATTTGAAGGAGAGTAGCGAGGTAGGAGGAGAAGGGGAAATTATGTAATTATAATGTCAAAAAATAAACACAACAAGTGAATATGCAGCTAAAGCTTCTTGACTTTAAAGTAAGCAAATGCCTTTCCTCTTCATAATTCTAGATAATTCTATTCTCAATTTAATATTTTCCTGCTCAATTGCATAAAATAGAACAAAAATGAAAAGATTCATCCCCAATTAATCTGTCAACTAAAATACCTTATCCTTCATTTAGTCTTAATGATCTTATGCCTGACCTAGAAAAACCAATTCCGACGCAGAGATGAAAACGAAAGCTGTAGATCACGTACCTGCTACCCAGTCCACAGCAATGCCCCGGATTCCATTTGAGCCTATGCCGTAGGTAACGATGTTGGTAAAATTGGATCCGTCGGGTTTGATTCTACGGATTCCATTAGAGGCTCTCACAGAGCTGCTAAAATCACACCAGTAAATAAAGCCAGAGGCAACATGCACATCCACATGGAGAACGTTTCGCCCTACAACATTTAAGACAAATCAGCAAACTGAACCGGCACTTTTCAAATTCCCCCCCTCCTTTATTAGCATTTGTGTGCTATACGAACTACTGTGTTTTATTAAAGCCTTTTAGCATGTCCTGCTGCCCGCTACTGCTCCCTCTCCTCTACTTCTTAACCTCGTCTACTTTCATGTATTCTTTTTCTTTATTATTTTCCTTATTATTATTACATGTATTCTACAAACTGCACTAACAACTTTTTTGTTTGAATGAAACCGACTGAGGGGGGAGTGCATCCCTGGGAAAGACTCGCTCTCCTCTCAGCAAGTCTTCATCTAGAAGGGGCCTTGTGAGACCACTGTTCACTCTGATGTGCCAACTCCTGCTGCTATTGTCTTGTCAAGACTGCAGAATTGTTAGTGGGTGCAGAAGTTTCTTCTGAGTGTGTTTCCTTCCTGTTGTTGGTTTGACTTGGTTTTTGCAATGCTGGGGAGCAAGTCCACGACCCTTCATTTTAGCGGTGAGCAAGCAAGTTTCATCACCACCCCTTGGTGTTCTGAAATAGATATCCTGGCAAGAATATTCTCACATGTTTCTTCTGGTGCTAGAAAACTCTGCTACATACTTTGGCTTATATCCAAGAGGCAAGTTATTGCTTACATATTCACAAATATGATTATTAAGTCAGGCAGGGTGGCACGTGCCTTTAATCCCAGCAATCAGGAGGCATAAACAGGTGGATCTCTGGTCTATATAAAGTGGGTTTCAGGTAAACAGGAATACATAGACTTTCTCAAAAAATAAATTAATTGATTAAATAAATAAGAAAGAAAGAAAAATATAATTAAATTATTGGGGACTAATACATCACTTCACCAAATATATACTAATAAATTTGTGTACACCTCATTAACAGAGAAGGAAGGAAGGAATTCAGTGATACCTCCCGAAAATCCATGCTATTCTTTACAACCCTCTAAGCCTGTGAATCTCATGAAACAGTAAACTCTGGCCCCATTAGATTCTCCACCACAATCCAGAGAACAGGACTTGGCTCAGCTCTGGGTTTGACAGCCCTTCCGCCTCCAGAAGATTCTGTTTATAAACCACATTGGGGCTGGCACCCGCTGGAAGCAAGCGTGACTTTATTAGGAGTGCCCTTACCTTGGCCAGCCACTGGCACCATGGCCTCTGCATGATCCGATAACTCCAGGCTAAAGCCTCTAATTGCAGACAACTTGGAAACAACAATGAAAGAGTTATATGGGGAACAGGAGCGCTGATCAGGACCGAGCTTAAACCCACTGGCGCAGGCGCAGGAGAACATTCCACCTGGTGTGGGCAGGCAGATCTGCTGGCAAGCATTTGGGTTGTTGCTACAGCCATTGGAAGAGTCAGCAGCACCTAATAAAAGAATTCAAAAATCAGTCTGTAACCTTTGGACTTGGCAGTCCAAGTATAAAAATAAACACATAATAACTAGATTAGCAGATTAATATCAATACTGAAAGACAGGAATTTGTTTTTTGCCTCCTTGCATTTCAATCTATGAGATAAGAATATTTAAAAGAAATTTTAATCACACACAATAAAAATTGCATATATGATGCAGAATAGTTGGTACTCTTGGTGGTTAAAGTGAAAAAGAAACTCATTATAAATCTAATATAAAAGCTTGGTAGTCAGAGGCAGATATTACTTTCATGGTAAGATCCTATCTTGGTAAAATAAAAGGAATAAAGTTAATTTGTTGTTGGGGGGGTACTTTAGTTAAGGCTAAAAATTCTGTCCCGAAATTTACATTGAGCAGTAAACAAGAGAGAGAGAGAGAGAGAGAGAGAGAGAGAGAGAGAGAGAGAGAAAATATGGCTGCCCTTCATGGAGGTCCTATTACAAAAGGAAACATGCAGAAGAAAAAAGTAGCAAGCTAATTCTGGCCTTCGAGATGTCAGATAAGTCACTAACACTTAGCTGTCAAATATTCACCAGTAATTTTGCTTACATGTGTATACACCAGGAAGTATAATACATGTGGACAGGGTGTGAGTGAAAGGATGTCGTGTACTCACTGCGTCGGTGATAAACCTGAAGGCCTCTCAAATTCGGAACATTATCTCTCAGGACTACTTTGTTGCTCCCAGAGGACTTGTCGACTCTTTCAATAACCTCATACTGCTCGTCAGAGTAGTAAAGGAAGGGGCCATGGACCGCAAGACCCCACGGGTGGGCCAGGTGGTGCACCAGGATCATCCGCTCTGTGCCGTCCACGTTCCCTCTTTCAATCTAAAGGATCAGAAGTCTTGTTACTCACTGATTCATATTGAATCATATTGAATGATCATGTTCAAGTTCCCATTCTCTTGCATCTCTATGGTGCTCTGTCCTTTCTACCTATATGGAATTGGTCCAAGACAAATATGCAGAACAGGCAAACATCCTCATCTTTGAGTGACTCACAGCATGCTTAAGAAGAAATGTCTGAGCATGCACCATTATGCATGCAGCTGATAGACATTGGCTGTGACATCTCCAGAGACATGTTCCCCAGAACTTCAGGCCAGTCCTACTGCGTGGGAGCCAAGCGTGGTGCTATGGTGTGGATAAACAGTTTTTGTCCGCAGAGAAAGAATCAAGTAGACGGCTTCTAGGAAGTGTGGGGGAGTAACACTGCCTTAACTTGGGTTCAAAAGCCTGTACTGAGTTATCTGAGTTATTCGCTACTTTACAGACAGGAGAAACCAGAGGTTATGTGCCAGAAATGACAGAAATCCTGAAAGCCTAGAGGCAAGGAATCACGGAGCCATCTCACTGTAAATAAGTATTGGGACAGCAGAGGCTGTATATTGATGAAAGACCGAGTACGTGGTAGGCAAGTGTCCTAGGTTCAATACCCAGAATTGTAGTTGGTGATACAAATAACAATGCCATCCCAGAAACGATGGCTGGTATCTGGGGAACAGAAAAGGGAAAGAGCAAGGACTACACTTCATGGCATCGTGGCTAACATCAGTGTCATTGATCTCAAATTACTACTGTCCAGAATATATCCGAACATACAATCTGATTCATCAATCATTACTGAGCACTTCCTTTGTCAAGCTCAGCTACACAAGAGCAGCAAGGGTCAAGTGTCAATGGAATCTCGCCGAGCATGAGGGGCTCCATCTTGGAGTTTAAAACTATCAGAGGAAATTCCACATGTGTACTAACCGGGTCTTTAGCTGCTAAGCTGAGAAACTTGCTTAGTCTCTGGTGTGTGTGTGTGTGTGTGTGTGTGTGTGTGTGTGTGTGTGTGTCTACTCTGCAATGAGGGAACCTAGAGTCTTTCCAGTGAGAAGACTGACATCACTTAACATGTTAAATCGATGTCTCCAAAGGCCAAGTAGTGATTACTTATCCTGAATGAAAGGGGGATAAATAATAACCATCGTTCTGGAGAGAATGTTGCCATGCACTGAAGCAAGCCGAGCACTGTCGAGAGAACGTGCAGGAATACCCTGATCTTAGGTTGCCAAGTAACCCAGCATATTTGGAATCACAGTGGTGTAAGCAGGCAGTGAAAGGCGGCTCATACCACGCCTCTGCTGGAGACCGCCCAATAGAGCTTCTGCTCCTGGATGTCCAGGGTCACAACCTCCAGGTGACTCAGGTCCCCAGTGAAGAGAATTTTTAAAGCTGTCCCGTCCATGTTAGCACTTGCAATCTTGGCAGGAACCCCACTGTTCGTCCCCTGGTCTGACCAATACAGTTTCCTAAAACCAAAAAAAGCATGAGGCTTTCATGAAACTGAAAATAAAAAGGAGTGATCCAATGTAGAGGGGCACTTAACCAGCGTCCCCATCAGCATCTCTAGAGGTCTGTTACATGACGTCATTTTGAATAGTACTGAAGACTGGATGGTGGAATTTTCCATCTGCTCAGCCTTCAAGGTCTGTTAAGTCAGAATGTATTGTCCAGGCTTGTATCATATTTAGTTCCTAAAATTCCTGCAAATGGAGCACCTAATATTCACTTGAATTTAAAGGAAGAAACATCCACCTTCATATTCAACATAATTCCGAGTTACTGCTCTTCCTCACTGGGGTTTACATTATTAAAACGTCACATACCCTACAGTTTAAATGTCAACAGGACACTTCATCAGACCGGGGCATGGATGAGGAACATACGGGCCACTTGGTACCACTCACCCACGGGCTGGGTCAACTGTTATGCCAACTGGGAGGCCAACGCCAAGAGAGGTGCCATCGTTGGTAATCAGCGTTTTTCCGTACCTTGTGTCTCCCTGGAGTGTCACCACCTACAGTCCAAATTCGTGTGTTAGAACTGAATTTCTTTCACGGAAACAAAGATGGATGGGATGTAAAGCTAAAAGCTAAAGCATAACCAGTAATGGCTAAAGATGCCATTGTGTTTCCCTCAGTCCCCACCACCTCTTTCCTCTCCGGGGCTGGGAAGAATAATCTCAGCACAAAGTACAATCAGGGCTGGAGAGGTGGCTCAGAGAGGCTTGGACTATGCTCCCAACATCCACATTTTGGCTCACTGGAGTGCCTATAACTCCAGTTCCAGGGGATCCAGCATATTCTTAAGGTCCCCATGGGCACTGACATATATGGAGACAAACACTTCCCAGCGATGATGCTATACAGAAGGTTTTCCGTAAAATCGCTACTGGATGCAAATACACTTATCTGTGTTAGCATCCCCCCACCACCGCCACCTCTCTCCCTTCCTCTCTCAACCACACGCACGCACGCATACATGCACGCTACCTTTTCCCCCCCTCAATCTATGCCTTGTCTGGCATTTCTAATTACTGCTTGAACTACAATAATTTTTCTGATTTCAGATTGCCCCTTTCTATTACAATCTCCTACGTTGTCTGAGTCTTAGAATCTTCTTGGGTCACATTAAATCCCTTCTAGTCTACCTCAAGCTTTCTCATCAGCCACCTGCAGGCTTCATTTATAAACTGCACCTGTTTTCAAGGAACAGGCTCACAGCGACCCCTAGTGGACAGCAGGTTCCTCAGCACCACCTCTCCTATCTTCAACATGGAATGTTCCCTTCTGGAACAGTATAGACCAGGAAGAACATACAAACCGTTGGATGATTCATCTCCTATGTTGAATACATGGGATAATTTGTGCCCTGTTTGATAAGATAACTCAGTACCATGAAGACATCTGTCCAAGGTCAAAAGTTCATGGGTTCAGGGTTTTTATCTCTCTGCCTTTTCCATACTTTTTTCTAGAAGCAGGTGCTGGTCATCCTCCGAGGCTCAGTAAAAAAAAAAAAAAAAAAAAACCACTGACAAGATTTCTACCACCCCTCCCCTACATAGCTTTGCCTCACGGGAGCTTGTGTTCAAGGAGAAAAAAATGCCTTGCTATCTTTGAATATAAGATAATTTGTAGGAAACAAATGAAAAGCCTTACCCCAATGGATCGACTTGCAGAAGTGGTATAATAAAGGTTTCTCGATACCCAATCTAAGGCCAGGCTATAGGAGAACCCGGCCAGAGATAGAGGAGCAAACACTGCCCTCTGGCTGCCGTCAGTCTTCACTCTGTGAATTTCACCCTGGGAAGAAAGACAAGGGAGGTGAGCTGACCTGAGGCAGGGGCATGGCCCCTACACAGAAGCCCCCTTCTCAGTACAGCTATTGCCGGTACCACCAGTGCTTCCTTGCTGCTCCTCACTTGTTGGAAAAAGCAAAACAAAGTTGAGCACCTGAACTTTCAGAAGGAAAGAAAACTCCCCAAAAATTGAAAGTACATTTCAAAGTGGCAACCATCAACCACAGAGATCTCTTCAGCCCCCTTTTTCCTCATTGGCTCTTTCCCCATTCTGGCAGATGAAATGAAGCTTCCATGAAGGAAACATTTGCCCCATGAAACCCAAGGCCCCCAAAAGCCGCATCAAATGTCTTCCTGGAGATCCCTGAGGGAACTTTGTCCTAAAATAATGGCCATATACATGGAGCGCATACAACTTACCGGGTTCTCGGCCCAGTAGATGAACTGCTCTGTGTCATCAAACTCAACATTATAACCATTCTGTATCCCTGCTATGGGGACCATAGCGTCGTTGCCCTTCACCGCGGGGTCAAGGGAGATTCCAAATATTATATCATTTCTTACAGACATCAAGAAAGGTTGATCACCTGTGGAAACGGCAAGCAGTACATCAGGCATTGCAGCACTAACGTAGAAGTGTCGTGACGAACCATAGTCCTCCCACAGAAGCCCTCCAGCCCCGCAGGAGACACGGCCTGAGGATGGACTGCGACATGGTCCTCGTTATCTCCTTACTCAGACAATCTATCAGGATTTGGTCAGAAAGTTCTCCCTTGTCAATAAAGGATGCAGGGAAGGTGGGGAAGTGGAACCAACTTAGTAAAGAGTAACTTGTCTCGTGCCTCTCAGGTACCGTTTTGAGGCACAATTACTATTGTGTGTAATTTTCTCACTATTGTATATTTAGACCTTGATTGAAAATCTGAGGGCTGTAGCTAAATTAGAGATTACTTGCCTTGCTTTCAGGAGACCATGGATTCTGTGTGTGTGTGTGTGTGTGTGTGTGTGTGTCTTTGTGCCTTTTTTCCATGTGTCTATGTGTGTATGTGTCTGCGTGTGTCTATTTGTTCAAGTGTGTGTGTGTGTGTGTGTGTGTGTGTGTGTGTGTGTGTGTATCTGTCGGGGGGTGTTGGGGTGTGGTCAATAATAACTGCATAACTGAAATGGGTAGAATTCACACGAGGAAATATATAATCTAGTGATTATATATGGAAACGCCCAGGTTGCGTTTTCCATTCCGACCCTGAGTCAGAAACCTATTTGGATGGACAGCTAGAGTTTGTCTACCTGCTTTGGTCATTATGGGAAGTGTATTTCCTAAATAAGTGTAAGAAAGTCCTCATCCTCTAATTTGACACTATAAAAAAGGAAAAGTGAGTCAAATGAGATGGCTCAGTGGACAAAGCATTTGTCACACAAGCTGGAACCCACAGGGGAAGCTAACAGTGGGCAATGGTCCTTTGATATCCACACACACACACAGACATACTCCCGTGTGCACAGGCACACAAGCCACCTATAGTAATGTAAAACGAGATAAAAATGAAGAAAGAAGAAAACAACCAGGCAACCCTATCCACCATTAACCACTATTGGTTTACTGATGCTTACTTAGTTTGGTTTTTGGTTTTGCAGGACTGAGATTAAAACCCACACAGGCAAACACCACCCCCACCATGCAACCCTAGCCCATCTTCAGAAACCAACAGGAGACACTAGCGACCACTTCCAAAGCCAAACCACGGGAAAACCACAAGTGAAATTATTTGTGAAATGACAAGTGTCACCATTAGATGTCCCTACAATGAGGAGCTGTCTGGTGAAGGAATGCTCTGTGTCTAAAATATTTATGTCCAGATTAATCTTCTCTGAAAGATTCAAGGACACACTAAATTTCACCAAGGATTAGTAATGTAATAAATCTCAGAGAAAAGTAGCAAATGCCAGTCAGTCCCAGATCATTAAAACCTTTCATCAGGAGAGTATCAGTGCATGGTGCCACAGAACCGGATGGGGCACCACCCTCAGGACCTCAGCTGTAAGCACTGTAACCTGAAAACTCTATAAATGCCCTAAAACCCATCGCGTATTTATTTTCCATTTCAAAGCCCGGTTTCCCTAAGGATTTGGAAACATGTTGCAACTAACTATTTTGTTTCAGCTTCTCTAGCAATTTCTATCAGTTTCAAAATACTTCCACTCCTCGGTGAGGGGTGAACAGATTAAGAGTAACTTTTTAAAGGTCTGAGCAATAGAGGATGATTTTCATGAGTTCTATGCATATACACCCTTGAAGAAATCGTTTCTTTCCTTTTGTACTCTCCAGACCACTTGACACAACACTCCACACACCCTTCAATCAACCCACTAATATAACTAAGATTAAATGGCTCAAATGGCCACTTGTAATATTTCTTACAGAGACAGCACTTATTTCTGGGGTATCAGATAATAACATTAACGATTGTGAAGTTGAAGACCCAGGACGGATCACTCACCATTGAATATTTGGTATAAGAATAAATGAAACAAAGGACTTGGAAATGTGAGGGCTGAGCACAAACATCAAAAAAAAATCTACTTTAAATGCAGAATTTGAAAACTCCCTTATCAGAAAAGTTAGGTGTTAAGAAAACATGAAGTTAAAGGTTAAAGGTTGACCTATATGCACAAGTACACAGAACCTGTATAGCAATAGAGATG
The DNA here is from genome assembly GCF_982192425.1 of Myodes glareolus. Classification (NCBI taxonomy): domain Eukaryota; kingdom Metazoa; phylum Chordata; class Mammalia; order Rodentia; family Cricetidae; genus Myodes; species Myodes glareolus. The sequence goes on from NC_142046.1 coordinate 50,528,675, forward strand.
CGTAACCCTATCGTCCCACTGAACGGAACTGGGTGCAGTCTAGCCGCAACTATGACAGGCTTCATCATCAGAGCACACTTACCTCTCACGCAGTTGACAGAATCGTCAGAGAGGTTCCATCCTGAAGGACAAGCACAAGAATAAGATCTAGGGTCCTGGGCAGAAAGCAGGCAAAGGTGACTGCAGGGAGCCAAGGCACATGGGTTGTGAGCTGTGGAAGAAAAGAGGAGAATGCACGTGTGTGCATGCGTGAATGGAAACCACATGCACCGCAGTCCAGTACGGGGTCACAAGAATGGCTTTCACAAGGTCCTAGCTTCAGGATATAACTGGTCACTGAACTACAAAGAACCTATAATATAAATACAATGTCGACTTGCCAGACCTAAAAGCTACCTTGCCGTATGAAGAATGAAGATGAAGGCTGCTACTATGTCTGCTTTGCATGAGTCCTGTTTCTTCTACATATAACATGCTAGATAATCTATTCTTTTCTCCACCAAAATACTAGGCATCTGTAGATTCCCAAACACAGTTTATCTAAACATGGAGTGGGCATTCTAGAAAGGAAACAGAGCAGGTAACTCATGTTGTGGGTGGTAATTTCAGAATGGGAGGATAAGATGTCAGAGCACTGTGAGAGGTGGCTAAGAAAAGCTTCTCCCATAGATGATGCAAGGCAGCAATGTTGAGAGAGACAGATGTTCAAGATATAACAGAAAAGTATAAAGGATCAAAGCTGAGATTTGCCTGCTGTGCCACTAGACCATGATATAGTCTAACATGGTGAAAGCAAACCACAGAAGAAACACACCACTGGCGAGATTTGAGAAAAGAAGATTATGGAAAGATTTGTCCCTCCCAATCATATATGCACCCACACCCTATGCATGAAGGTGACATGTGATGGCCACAGCAGAACACCTACAGAAAGACGGTATCATAATGAATCCCAACGAATAGCAGCTTAAGTAGGTCACCGAGGTAGTAGCTAATTGCTACATTACGCATACAGTATATACAGTACATACATATACCGTATACATAATGTCACCTACAAAGTCAGCTACCAAGGACTGTTCTTCCAGTAGTAAATAAAAGCAAGAATGACGCAGAAGCCCAGGCAAAGCACGGAGTTACTGCGGGGAGTGGGAAGAAAGTGCTATTCCCAGGCAGGCTGCCATCACTTACAAGACGGTTGCCTTGCGGGATGAATGGCGACGATCCCAAGAGGCTGCTGAACGCTGTACATTTCAACAGACTGGTTGCCCCCGTGCCACTTGTTGGCTTTCATCACCTGCCGAGTCCCGCGGTTGGTCCAGTACACAGAGTCCTCGAACAGAGTCAGAGCGTGAGGGTGGCGGAGAACCTGGAAGAGAAGCGGACAGTGAGACCTCACGCAGAAATGGGAAGGAATGTCTGGCGCTTAAATACTGAAGATGCTAGTTCCTAGAGTAGGCAACTAGGAATGATACTGGGCATTCATTTTTGAAATGGAAATTGTTCCAGGGCTATTTCTGTTATATTGTAGGTATATATCACCCAATATGCACGAAGGCTCGCTCCTCGTGGCATTGACCAACTTGTCAAACTTAAACAGAATTCATTGAATAAAAAAATTAAACACATAACATGCTCTGTCTTCATTGAGAAATATAAATCTAGTTACATCATTTTTAAAGATATATAAGCACAACACTAGCATCCATTGACTATTAATCATTTCCTGGACATGGTACAAGCTATGGCTAAAATAAATGTATTTTCTTGCTAGGAACAGAAGGTTGGTTAACCACTGTTACTCCCTAGTCTGGTTTTCTTTTGTTTATTCTCATTGTGCGCATCTGTTCTCAGTTCTCTTTTACTGATTTCTACTGGGGTTTGAACTTATCGAAAACTCACCAAATCGCCTGCAATGACCTGCTTCCGATTGCGCCCATCATAATCGCAATAGTCGATGTAATCGAGATAGGCGTCCATGAAATAGATGAGTCGGTTGGGGTAGTCAATGGTTAAGCCGCAGGGCCAGTAGATCTTTTCCTGGACAATGACCGTGCGCATGGTGCCGTCCATGCTGGCTCGCTCAATCCGTGGGTGACGGCCCCAGTCAGACCAGAACATTAGACGGTTACTGTGAAAAGAGGAAACATGTGTGAGTCATGCCTCTGGGGTCACAAGACAACCGCAGACCATCTAGCTATTTTTTTTAATAATGTGCATAAAATATGCAGTGCCTTATGACAAGGGAATGGTCTGATGGCAACAAATAGTTTTTTGGTTTTACCTTATCTTCAGAGATTCATTAAACTTCACTAATGTGGAATAACGTACACTATCTGGGAAGTAAGCATCACATTAAGCATAAACTCTGACTCAGCATCCTGTAGAAATGGTCTAATTTCATAAAACCTAGGAAATATTTCTTTCTTTCGTTTCCAATCAAGGCAATGTCTCTTCCTTAACCAGCTTAAAAGGCCTCTCAAGAAAATCACATGAACACGAAGCAGAAACAGCCCTATTGCTGTTTCCAAATCTCAGCCAAGAGACCCATCAGCAGGCCATTACTGCAAGCCTGAGAAACCTAACATCCATTCGATAAAGACTTGCAGGGCTAAATCAGTGTCTTTCTTACCCCATTCTGGGATCTAACGCTAGTCCCCTGGGGTTTGAGACATTTGTGTTAATCAGTACAGTCCTATGGCTTCCATCAATTTTAGAGACTTCAATCGTTTCCAGAGCATAGTCTGTCCAGTAAAGATTGCGACCTATCCAATCAACTGCAACCGTTTCTGTCACAGAGGTGCCGCTGTCGTGGACCTACAGACAAAAGAAGAAGAGGTGAATATTAGAATAAATGGAGGCAACAACAGAAATTATGTGAATGTCAAGCCGGGCGGTAGTGGTGCACTCCTTCAATCCCAGTATTCAGGCAGCTAGATCCACAGAACAAGTTTCAGGACAGACTCCAAACCTATAGAGAAACTCTGTATCAAAGAATAAGGAAAAGGAGGAGGAGGAGAGAAGGAGGAGGAAGAGGAGGAGGAGAAAAGAAATTGTATGGAAATCTAGAATAAGGAATATTATGTAGCTAGCCAGTAAGCCAATAGTATTTTCAGGGATAAGTATAAGACATTCGTAGCCTTAAATAATTCAAGACAGATGTATTAGTGAGTGGTCTCATTTTGATTTTAAAAGCTTCTGTATTTGCTAAGATCTCTACCAATGTGTAAAGACATACAGTGTTCACTAAAGAAATTGTGACTGTCAGGGGTCAAGAAACAAACTCAAAGATAAATGGTTCAATCACTAAATCTTACAGAGGACTTTAGTTTTGTTCCCAACACCCACAAGAACGCTCACAACTAGGGATCAGTCATCTGATCCTGTCCTCTTTTGGCAACCACACACATGACTCAGATAAACTCAGAAAAAAAAATTAACCAATCACACTGAGGGAGATGGGTTAAAAAGTTTATGCTCTTGTGTTTCCTCCACTCATAGGAAAGATTCGCGAAGAATCTGCATCACATGGTAGAGAAATCAAAATGGCGGCGAGGCCTGGAGAGCAGCCCCGCAGCACTGAAGTTAGGAACATCCAGACCTCTTGCATAGAATGTGTTGCTCAGGATAAGGAAGGGTAGGACCTTCTCTTGGTGAGGAACAGTCAACACTTACTACTCTCTGGTCCGTTCCGTTTTGAAAGGCACTCCAGGTTTTGCCCTGCTGTAGGTCGGACCAGAAGACACGGCCTGTGACTGAATCAAAATCAATAGCAACCACGAAAGAGACATTCTGGACCAGTGAGTAGATGTTGTGCGTGTGGGCCGTGATGTTGTCCACAATGATTTTGTCACGACTTGCCACAACTAACAACAGACTTTCAGGAGCTGTTCGGGGGAAAAGAAAAAACAAACTGTTAATGAACTAAAGGGAAAAAACAACTAAATCAAAGGGTCTCTTCAGCATCCGATGGGCGATACCAAACTAAAGAAATGGGAGAGTAAGACACTCATTCTTAACCTATAAGCTGTCTGCAGCTGTCATACAGCCATACATGCCATCCTAGAAACTTAATTGTTCGTTGGTATTCATTAGTATGTAACATAGTAGTATTCCGAAATAGCTTGCTTTCTTGAATTATAGCAGGGGGTATCTGAATATCAGGCTAGTGTAAGCTGTACTTATGGTTCTCCTTGTTCTTTGCTATCTACCCTAGCACACGGAGGGATTGATTCTTGGCAGGAATCATGTATTGAGCATTTTTTTATTTGATTTTCCCCAAAGCGTTTAGTCTACTAATATTCCTTGTATTTTTAGTAATACATCATACCACATTAGGTTGGCCTAAGGCTATTCAAGGTCTAGAAGGCCACCATAGCTGCAGTAACCAAATGACCAACAGCACCATGACTTAAAGGAAGATTTTTTCCTAGTCTGCTTTCGAAGGATCATGAATGGTAACTTCATGATGTTAAGAGTCAGTCTGTCCCTTGGACCCCTCTCATCCAGCCTACTTTAAAAGATTCCCTCCTTTTTCACATTGGTATTGTTGAAGCAGAGCCTCATGTAGTTCAGGTTGGCCTTAAACTCACTATGAAGCCCAGGCTGACCTGATCCTACCTCCCAAGGGCTGGGATAACAGACATGCCACTGTGACTGGCAATAAAGGAACTTTTAAATCCTCCTCTGCTGAATCACTTTGAAAGCAGTTGGATCGATAATTTAATGCCTAGAATATTCACTTTCACATTGGTCACAAGGCATTAAATAAACTGACTAGGAGACTAGTCAGGCTGACTGCTAGTCAACCTTGACAAATATGTATACTCAGAGAGGCTCTGAAACTTCCTGGAGGTGGTTCACCTGTAGGCTTCATGATTACCTGTGACTTTGCAAGTCCGCCCATCACTTTCCAGTGTATATTCTGCATCACACGAGCACCGGAAGGAACCTCGCATGTTGACACAGTGCTGGCTGCAAAAGCCTAGACTATCACATTCATTCACGTCTTCACAGGTCTTAGAATCGTTGGCAAGTTGGTATCCTGATGGACATATGCATGTGGCTCCGAAGGGCCCTTGCATACACTGATGAGTGCAGCCACCATTGGAGTGTATGCAGCTGTCTTGATCTAGAATAAAGAGTCACGGGAAAGAGGGGGGGTCAAACATTCTTACTTTTTTGACTCACTCTGAGGCAGTCTCATGCCAGATTCTCTTGGATAATCTGTACAGTGTCTCCTCTTAACTGTCTGAGGATCTATTATCCATTGGAACTAAACTCTACGACCACCCTCCGGTATTTAGTGCTATGAGAAAATACAGCTGACATCAAGAAACCCAATCGTCCTTGATGAAGCATACACAGAAATCTAAAACGCGTTTCTGGGGTTCGCCAACCTAACTAGAAATGGAAAAATAGGTCTTAAAGGTGTCACAGAAAAAGTGGAGAAGACATAAACCATCATCCTTACTCCCAGGGCCAACATGACAACGGTTGAGCCTGCCCAAAGCCAGGTCATATGCCTGGGTATAAGCAACACACCGGACAGGTAGAATCATAACACAGGACATGCACTAGCAGGGAGAGGCACAGTAATTAGTTACACGGCACATGTCTGAAGTGTTTCAGTCATACCTGCTGTGGTTCATCTGAGAGTGAGCGTTAATCAAAGAGGAAAGAGAAGGGACAGTAATTAAAATCACATGCCAAACAGAACATTTTAATCACATAAACACAATCCGACCCCCTCCCTCCCGCAGATTTTGGTTGTTATATGATTAAAATTAGACAATCATCAAGTTAGAGAAGTTCATGAGCACATTACTAAGAGAGTTAATTTGATGTGATGTCCTCATTTAGTTAAACAATGACATAGAAAGGGGGGAGAACCACAGACACAAGAGCAAAGGACTTAATGAGAAATACGATGCAGTCGTGGATTTATTGGAACTAAATCATCAGGGATATAAGATCACAGAGGAACTAAAATCTCTTCCCAAACTGCTACGTGGGGACTACGACAGTGCTGGGTTACAGCAGACTGCTGTTCAGAATTCATTTCCGGCAGTCAACTGTGGTCAGGAAACTTACTACAAAGTGGGGACTCGTCGGTCCCATTCGGGCAGTCCGAGACACCGTTACAGAGGAGATTCAGGTTGACACAGGTATTGTGGCCCGGGCACTGCCATTGCCAAAAGGGACAGCGGAAAGCCTCGGGAGGGCAGTCCTTCTCGTCGCTCATATCCCTGCAGTCATTGTCCCCGTCACAGGTCCAGGGTCGGAAGATGCAGTTTCCGTTGTCGCAGAGGAAATGAGTTGGGGGGCAGGTCTTTGGGACACAGCCATTGTGCTCATCAGAGCCGTCGACGCAGTCGGGATGTTTATCACACTCCCAGGTGTTGGGGATGCAGGTGCCGTCGCCTTGGCACTGAAACTCGTCTGGGTGGCACATACCGGGAGGCCTGGTTGCTAGGAGAAGCAAAGGCATACAGATGATGCACTTGGATTTGCAATTTATGATCCCTTTTGTCATATAGATACAGAAGAAATTACTCTGGACAAATGGGGACTTTATAATAATGATTAAGACAGAACCAATATTAAGGCTGAAATGATATCAAATGATTTTTCTTGCACGTTATGATACATAAAAATATTTATGTGTGGACTTCTTTTCCTTCTATCACTAAGTTTACATACGTGCTTCTGATTTTTTGGGATTGTCTAAATACCACAGGGCAAATGTTCCAAGACCTCTGTGCTCTGGGGGTTGCTTTTTTTGGTTTTTGTTTTGGTTTTGAGACAGGGTTTCTCTGTGTTACCTTAACTAGAATGTTTTACAAATAAAATCTATTTCATATCTGTGAAAATAGAAAGAACAGGGTCCACCAGGTGGTGGTGGTGCACACTCTTAATCCCAGCACTCAGGAGGAGGAGCGGGTGAATCCCTCAAGGGCAGCCTGGTCTACAGAGTGAGTTCCAGGAAGACCAGGGCTGTTACACAGAGAAATCCTACCAGTTGTGGTAGCACATGACTTTAGTCCCAAAGCTCTGATCAACAGCGCCCATCAGACTTGCTTCTATGCTGGGATTGGAAGGACTTTGCTTTTGAACCCTCCATAGAAGGGTGACTGAGTCATTATTAAGGCTATCTGCCTGGCTTTAATTACCTTGAGTTAATTCCACAATTCCATACCATTTATATTTCATAATTTGCCTTTCCAATTGAGATTTGAACGAAGCTGCATTCAGATGGGGCTGGCAAAACAGCTAAGATCTAAGGACTTTACATGGTGGAAAACGAGAACTCTCTTCCACCTGTGTATCATGGCATGTACAGCCATGTACACACAAACAAATAAACATTTTTTAAAACCACATTGGTAAATATCCTAGGATTGTAAAGAATGTAAAAAATCTAAGGAATTAATAAAATTCAGTATACATTTGTATAACATTGACTGCCTACCTACAAATCATTATAGGGTACTATTACCCCATTGACTCGTGAACACTTTTGTGTTTTGTGTTCCCCCAGCTTGTCAGAATGAAAAAGAACTAAACAGCAATATCCAATACTAAATAAAATAAAGCATTTCCTTGTATAAGCACACCGTGCGGGTGGTACTTACGACAGCCTGCCTCGTCAGAGTTGTCCTTGCAATCAACAACCCCATCACACCGAAATCGGCTGCCAATGCACGCGCTCCCGTCAGCACATCTGAATTGCGAGCTCGTGCAGTTTAACACTAGAAAGGAGAGAGGAAAAGTTGTTTGAAAGTAGTAACTCCAAGGTAAAGTGAGCACACGCTAAGGAAAGACTGAAGTCATCCACTCACCACAGCCCGCCTCATCCGAGCCGTCAACACAGTCCTTATCTCCATCACAGACGTACGTCGGGCTGATGCATCGATGGTCAGGGCAGCGGAACTGTGTAGGCTGGCACGTCGCTGAAGCATCTAATGACATACAAAAGCAAAGCCAAGTTCTGTTAACTTCTCAGTTCTCTGTGCTCAGCTCCCTCATGTCAGCCATAATGTCAAAGCCAGCACAATAAACTCAAAATGAGGATGTGGAATAAGAAGACCAATCTTGGGAAACAGAAGACGCTGATCACGGAAGCACCAGGTGTCTAGCCGTATCTCATGTGTCTGTGAATCTACCAAATCTGAGCAGCCTGATCCATCCACCACATGCTAAGCATGCAACAATGCTGGCGACAGGTGTGCAGGCTGCCCAACCCACTGCACAAAATGCATGAAAATCACGGGTTCCTAGAGGGCAAGATTTCAAAGGGCCAAGCTCCTCCAAGAGGAAAGTGAATCACCTACAATCCTGCAACTAATTCAAGAATTTAGTTGAAGAACTCTGCTCCATCTTGAACTTGAAATGAAAAGGGTGACTATGTCTATATTCTGTATTAAATGTGATGTGTGTGTGTATGTATGTATGTATGTATGTATGTATGTATGTATGTGCAATCATATAGACATGCATATATAATCGTATATGCATGTTAGACAGTACATGATAGCCAAAGGTTGATGTCATCTTCTGTGGAGCGAAATCCTTCTCTCTCTACCCTTTATACATGGCACCATTTCTCTTGCCTCCCCCATAGTCTACAGATGTAGACCACCACATCTGGTTCAGGCTTGTTTGTGTATCTGGATGTCAGACATATGTGTTATGCTTTGATAAGATCCAGTACCTATCGAAGAAGCATCCAGCCTGTATCAGATACAGATAGGGTCTTAGAGGAAACAATGCAAAGCCTGTAGGTTATTCCAACCATTCGAGGCTCAGCGACCCAGAGAATACAGTTCAAAACTCACCACAGTTCTTTTCGTCGGAGCCGTCAGAGCAGTCGTTGTCCGTATCACAGACCCAGTCTCTGGGGATACACATGTGATTGTCACAGGTGAAGGAGGTGGATGGGCAGGTAGATGTGGGCCTCGTAGGGCAGTTCTGCTCATCACTGCCATCTAAACAGTCGTTGTGTTGGTCACAGCGCCACTGGCTAGGAATGCACTGTCCACCACGGGCGCAGGTGAAGGCCAAAGGGGAACAAGAATTATCTGCAAACAGCCACAAAGGGGTCAAGGGTCAAGACAACGTTGGGTTTGACACATTTGTGAGACCAATTTTGTTCCTGCAGAAACCAAGCCCTCATCTTTACACAAAGTAAGAAGAAATAGGCAAAAGGTTCTGGTTTGTTGAGTACCAAGCATAGAATATCATGATGTAAATAGAGTTATCTTAAATTAGACTTTGAGTTGGTATAATCTTGTGTTTGCCTTCTGCAACAAGCTCAGGAAAATGCACAGCTTTTCAAAGAACCCTTCTTTGCCCCTAAAAGATCTCACTCAGTTGCCTTCTTGGGTGTTTGTGGAACAATACTTTCGAAGAAGTGTCACTCTGATTGCTTTTATAAAAAAGCTGAATGGCCAATAGCTAGGCACAGAGGATGCTGGGAAGAGGACAGAGAGGAGCAGGGACCCTGGGAGGAAGAGATGAGAAAGAAGCAGGAAAGCAGGCTACATAGATGAGGTAAATGGGTTGACTTAAGCTATCCTGAGAGCTAGCTAATGACAAGCCTAATAATTAACAATTGATAATTAATCATTAGTTAGTTATTATTTGGTTAATTAATTTATAATTAATTCGTAATTAGTACTAAGTACCCATTATTTGGGGTCTTGTTGTTGGGGACGTCTGCAACGATATTAGGACTGAAACATCATGGACTAGAATACAACCAAGAGACTCATTCTACTCCAATTCATTTCACTCCAAAAAGGGGGATAAAATACACGGGACATAATGTTTTCTAAGGCTACAGTTCCAAGTATCTATGATACTGTGATACTATTCTCTCCAGTACCGGTGAGCAAACCCGAGGCCCTGTTTGTGCTTAAAGAAAAAATTTCACTACATTTGAGCCCTATCCTCAGCTCTGATTTGACTTTGAAGAACTAACTACATTGGTCCAAAGAACTAACGTTAATGGACAATAATCTAATCCGCCTGTAACATTACCTATAAACCATGCATATTCTAAAATGCCACCGTGGTATTTTCCCATGAACACCACAGCCCACGTTTTATTATTGCTTATACGACCGCGCCCCTGCCCTATCCCAGCATGCCGCTACTTACTAAAGGCAGCACACTGATGCTCATCGCTGCCGTCGTGGCAGTCATCCACGCCGTCACAGCGGAAGAAATCGGGCACACACTTGCCATTGTCGCAGGCAAAAGAGAAGCTGCCACACTGCTCTGTGGGTGGCTCACCAATGGGATCGCCTTCACATGTCCTTTGATCGCTCTGAAGCTTCATCCCATAGGGGCAGCCGCACACCCTCTGGAAGTTGGGTGCTGGGTAGCAGAAGTGGCTGCAGTCCCCGTTGGGATGGGTGGGCTGGTTGCAGTGGTTAGACCCTGAAAATACAAAACCACTATAGATTTGTCCAGGCAAAGCCATTCCAGACCCCACAGGACAAAGTTGGAAATCGGCCTGCCAGAGACAGCGTTTCATTTAAATACTGGGATGTGCATTTCCAAGAAACTAAACTATGTGGCTGACGGGAATACAACACTATGTTGACAAAATAAAGGAGCATCGAGTCAGATAACTGGGCCCGCGTTGGAGTCAGATAACAGTGCCCTCACCAGTCTGCAGGTCCGCATCATATGCTTTCACTTGCATCAAGCTGCTGATGCCACTTCGAATAACTGCCATATCGCCACCATCCGATTTCCTGACTCGGATAATAGCACCCAGTCTCCAGTCTGTTAAATACAAATTATCTGAGAAAGAGAAAAAGAATGATTAGGGCAGGTGTAGTTTGAGGAAGAAGCGGTGTGCTTATAAGAATGCAGTGGTCCAAGAACCCATCGGTCGTCCTTTGTTCTTGATGTCATTGCTCAGATTGAGGTAGATGCATAATGGCATTGGTAGTAATTAATATTAAACCTTCATAGATAAAAATGAACATAAAAGAGAATCTTAAGAGTGAGTATATATATTCGACTGTGGAAAGAAAGCAGAGCACAGCATCTCCTGTAGCCCGAGTCTGCAGAATAGAGTACAGATCTCATCCCCCAAAGGGGTGTGTGCTTGAGTAAAATATCACCTGTGCAAATGCCTACACGATCCTAATAGTTTAGATGGGAGCGATGCATCCCATGTAGTACAATGTCACCCCTATTAAATCAAGCTTCTTTATCTGTGAGCCACACTAGTGGGTCATTGAAGCCACCAAATCTTATCTCCCTTTATTGCAAACTTCAGTCCTGCCATTCAGCAAAGTATCTCATTGTATTTAAAAAGATAAGTTCTGTGTGGTGTACCGCTAGTCTTTCACTAAAAGATTAATGATCTGCATAGTGTTGTGAAATAAAAGAACTTTCTGTACCAAATTCCTATTGACACTTGGCGTGGTGACATTCATGTATTTCTGAGACTGAGGGAAAAAGATCAAGGGTTTTTGGAGTAGGTCTGGGCTATATAGAAAGACCGTATCTTCCAAGAAAATGGAAAAATAACATGTTAAAATGTTCCTATGTACTAGCCAATACCATGTGTCTGATGATACGTGAAAGTCAGAGTCAATAATTTCAGAGCATTTTTTAAATGCCACACACTGCACAGACAGACAGCAGGACAGAACAATAAGTATGACTAGCCCTAGTCGGATGCTAAGTATTTGAGTAGGAGTCTCCACAGGGACACAAGTGGCTCACACACAGTAGCTCTGTACCAAATGTCACCTCTCAACCTCGACAACTGACAGTTGGTCATGTACAGTCAGGACAGATTTCAATCTCTTCTTCTCTTGGTCTAGGACTTTGGGTCCTTGGTTCGTACAGGGTCTCACTGTTCAGTTGATGTTGGTTTTAAACTTGTTCTGTACCAAGCTGACCTCATGATTCCCCTGCCTCCACAAGGTCGGTGCTAGCATTTGTGCTCAATGCACACGTACACAGATCCTGTGTTGCAGGAATAAACAGGCATGGTCTTGCTATGAAGGCTAGCGATGGTTTAAATATGTGGCTTCAGCCTACCAAGCAACCAAGCCTGGCTCACCAGATTAAATTCTTATTCCTAGCAACTCCAGCCACAGAAGGATGTCTCCACTGAGACATGCATGGTGGCTATTGTTTCCCCCAATTCCATGCCTCTTTACAAGCAAAGTGATAACTGTAATTGAATGAAAAACAAGCATGTCTTTGTATTATTCATGAGTCATATTTTGACAATGGGATAGAGTTTTCTGGCAAACATAATCCTGGCATGCATAAGAGATCCATAGAGCCGTGTGAGGGAAAAAGCTGTGGTCTATTGTTTTTGTGAAAGAAAGAAGACACTAACCTAACTTCCAGACAGAAGCTTCCAACACATTCAATGAATATATATAATCATCCTTCTGCAAAGATCTGGATGAGGGTATTGCCAGAACACTGTGAAGTTCCACGGTGATTAATATTTTGCAAGAAATGAAAATTTCTAACAAACCAAATGTTTTTGTTCTACATTTAGTAGCCTAATTTTAAATTCCAAGTAAAAGCATGGCGTACCTTTCATTGTTTCAAAACATACCTTTAAAAACAGTGAGTCCAAATGGATATGTCATCTGAGCTACAGAGTCCAGTCTTTTTCTGTCTAAACCATCGAAATTACTGTGCTCGATTTTATCAAAAAAGGCGTCTACCCAATACAGTCTTGAAGCACTAAAAGAAGAAAAATGTTATCTAATACAGAGACATGAGCAGAGTGCCCTGAATACCGAGGACATTGGCAGTTAACTTTCAAATATGTCTCCTAAAAGATTAAGTTGTCTGCTTCCCACAAATACAGTAAACTTGAAATCTGTCTTATTCCTTGAGAACCCCCAAAGCGTGTGTAAGCAAATAGGTACTAGTTGATTAACAGTATTCGTTAATTCCCTTGTTGATTAACTCCTATCCTTAAGGTGTCTCTACAAGAAGTTAAACACAAGCTAGCTACATTTCATCAGCTCTAATACAGTTTGGAGATTAATCCATCTTCAATCTATCCTGCTGTTTGTAGAAATTTCAGAATATTTATCCCAGCAGCAGCTAACCAATTGCGTTTGGAGTCTGCATCATTCAGCCTCCATCACCGATTAGTATCAGGCATTCAGGGCGCATATCCTTGTGTGCCTACTGGAACTGTTGTCCATGTTATCCTCTATGCTCTTCAGTGATGAAAATTCCTATTGTCATTTTCACTATTCAAACTCACCTCCAATCGATGGCCAAACCATTGGGCAACCCCAGAGTAGTGTTGACGATAGGCATTAGACGAGATCCATCACTCCACGCTCTCATGATTTTGGCAGGACGTTGCCAAGTACTAATGAATATAAACCTAGAAAGTGGGAACAAACCCAGGAGGCCACCATTGGAGTTACAATTGATTTTACTCTCCATTCTTGCTGTCAGATTTCGCATACTTGTAAATATGTAGTTGTAAATACATAGTCACAGTCACAATGATAAATGATATTAAAATGGGCGTAAAATTTCTGTCACCCAAGAGTTTGTTGGTTTGTGCCAAGCATGATGCAACATGGAAGGCACCCTGGTCTACATAGTGAGTTCCAAGAGAGGGACCCTATCTCAAAAAACAAAATACCATTTGTAGGGTATTTTAAACCATCTACATAACCTCGATGGTATCAAACTTGTGCTCCTCTTGCCCCTTCCACTACCACCACACCATCAATAGATGCCATTTTTCTTATGGAACCCCTGCTTCAGGATACAGAGTAAACGCTACATGAATAAGAAAACAAATTTTATTTTATCTGGAATTAAACAACCAGAACCCGCCTGATCATTCAATGTTAATTCTTCTATAGAGAATTTATAGTTACCAAAAAAATATTAATTCAAAGTTAGAGAAATGGTTTAGGGATTAAGAGCCCTGGAGTTCAGATCCCAGACAGCCTCTTTCGGCCTCTAGACCATTAAGAAGCTTCTCACCTGCGCAGACACATACAATATAAACAGAAACCAACTTTTTTTCAAAGCAGGGTTTCTCTGTAGACCTGTTATCTTGAAACCCTTTGTAGACCAGACTGGCCTCGAACTCAGAGATCTGCCTGCCTCTACATCTTAAGTGCTGGGGTTGAAGGTGTGTGCCGCTATTCCCAACTTCTCTTTAATACAACTCCTAGAAATCGAAACCAAATGTAGCTTCCTAAAATGTCTTGGCTTTATATCATTTTAAAGAAAAATGAAATGATGTAGGCGCTATACAGTAGTTGTACCCATCTGTGGAACATGTAAGTAAGAAAAGAACAGAGAAAGAACACTGTTCTGTTGCCTCCTGTCTGACTCAGGGCTAACAGTACCACACAAAACAGGGATTTGAAAGTTCTTCAACTATAAGTTCTTATACTAAAAACTACCAAGATGATTAGCCTGCAAAGCTTTGTGATCAATACATTAATTGGATCCTTTCAGGATAATTTTGCCACATATTTTCCTGCCTACTTTAGAGAAACCAAACTTCAGAGACTGGTATGTTTTTGACATCCCACATTTTTGAAGGAGATAAGGTGATCACTTAAATGTATGCCAAAGGGATGAAGTTGAAGGTGAGGTATGCGGTCTGATCCCCAGGGCAGCACACTGTGAAAGCATCTAGCAATCCCGAGCTCTCACGTACCCAGCAGTAGGATGCACCACAATGGACCTCGGGGTGTTTAAATCGCTGATGATCTGTCGTCGGGACTTATCAGCCAGCCTCATGACGCTGACACTCTTTAGCCCTCCATCTGTCCAGTAGAGATTCCTTGAAATCCAGTCAAAGGACAAACACTCAACATTTCCCAACCTGTTTGCTGTGAGCACTTCTTTTCCTAGGAGTAGGAATACAGTCGTGTTAATTAAGACAAACTTCCCCCAACTGCTGCACACTTCAATGACAGATGAAAGGGCATAGTTTAAAAACACGTGTGGAATTCTTTACAGGAAAAAAAAAATCTGCAAATTGCTGAGCAACAATGAGATAAACCTAGACTCTACCCCTTGCCCACGGTTTGGATCTCAGAGAGGAGATAGGGTAGTGATAAACAGACCTGGGTCTGGATTCACTCCCTTGTTCAACCTTCCAGAACTTGTGAGAAAGAGATACCTGAACTCACCTATTACCACTCAGAGACGGCTCTGGGCTGATACTGCCAGGTACAGTCAGGGGGTAGCCCACAGGCACTGCCGTCCAACCCTCCCGAGACTCTCAGCAGGCTTACACGGCCACAGGTGGTCATGGGAGCCAAGGAACCAGAAGACCCGGTTACATGAGAAAAAGATCCCTCTTTCTCTTTGAAAACCTTATGAAACTCATTCAGAATAAGCATTACATTTCTCTGTTTTTTCAGATAATGAAAAGGAAAGGCCCTGGTTCTTTACCCATAGATCAGAATACTAGGTCTTCTGTGTTAACAATGCAAAAGCATGTTACTTGAGTACTTACTGGGAGCCAGGTACTTGGCAGGGATTCCTTCATCCTCATGGGCACTATATCGAGTGGTGATTACAATCGTGTGTGTTGTAATTCTAATTTTTATTAATGATATTTATTCTATATGGTTTTGTATTAGGCTTAGAACTCTTATTTAAACGAAAGGCTATGTGAACTCCTTCAGCCAGTAGCTTTAAAATACCAGCCCACTTGGGCATGGCCTTTTATACTATAAGCATAAAGCATGCACACTCTCTCACTCCCAGCTTCTGGACTTGGTCGCTGTTCCCCACTCATGCAGAGGACTGTGATCTGTGAGTCTACCAAATAAACAGCCCTTTATTGGACTCAATTCTGAGCGAGTGTGGGATTATTTTTTAGCATCCAGCATCCCTGCTTGATGGTGCATGGCAAACTAGAGATTCCCAATGGAAGCAGAGAGAAGGAGTGAATTCTGCTTGCTATTGCAGTTCAGCTGGGGGCTTGTGTGTTAGTGACTGAAGGATGGAGAAGTCAAAGGACCACCAGGTGTCTCAGTCTAAGTTTGGGTGGTAGCATGAGCCCATAATTCCAGCACTTGTGAAGTTGAGGCAGGAGGATGGCTGTGAGTTCTGGGTCAACCTAGGTTAATAGCATGGATCAAGGCTTGCAAATAAATATAATAATCTCATTTATAATTTGTTTTGAAAATAGAGATATCAGGGTTGTTCATACCCATCAGCGCAGAACTGAAGGAGGCTGAAGCAGGGGGATTCCTGCAAGTTCCAAGCCAGCATGGGCTACACAGCAAACAGAATGAATGGTAGTATGGGGGGGGGGGAAGAAATCAATTATGTCAACACACACATACACCCTCCTCACCTGTGCCGTCGATTTTTTGTTTATAAATGATGTCTTTTGCTAAATCAGAGTAAAAGATGGTGTTGTACTGGGCATCAAAATCAATTCCAACAAAGAAGGAAGGACTCCCAGTGATGGGAACCATAACGTCTTCCTGAGTGGAGAGGGTAAATGGGATCCCTCGCACAGCCGTTTGCGATGAGAAGAGCAGGAAGTTCCTAACCGCTGTAGGAAGAGAAAGAAAACAGCCGCGTCAGCAGCCATGCAGCCCAGGCCTGCGCCAGAGACAGAGCTTTTTCTGCTCATCATATAACGGGGAACCATGGTCTAGAAGAAGAGATTGCTGTGGTAACGCCTTCAGCCAATAGCCTTTAAGATACCGCCCACTGGGCGTGGTCTTATACTATAAATGCAGCCATTCAGCTTGTGCATCCTCTCCACCAGGTGCTGGATTCAGTTCCTGTCTCCTGTTCGTTCGTGGTCTGTGAGTCTACCCCTAAATACCCCTCATTTCTTGAGCCAATGTGGAATTACTTTATAGTGTCCATCTTTAAGAGATGAGCAAATATAATGGTCATGTATTGTAGTCTTCCCGTTTCGTTGTTGCACATTTATGCACAAATATGTATGTTCTCACTCCTGCTACCCTTTCTGTGTTTGAGGTGGGGTGGGCATACTACTGAGAAATCAAAAGTCAGAAGAGGGTGCTCTAACCCCGCTTCACGAGACTGTGTCTCTCGCTGAACCTGGAGGTCACCATTGTTAGGTAGGCTGGCAGCTGGCACCCTGTCCCTGACCCTCTCACACTCTCAGTACTGGATTGCAGTATTAAAGGCGACTGGAGTTTTCATGTGGCTGCTGCAGGAAAAAAACTCAGATCTCTCTCATCTACTAAGCCATCACCCCAGTCCCCTCATCATAATCTCATTTCCTTTTATATTTATATATATATATTTTATATTTCTCCTTAGGACAGTGCAGACACCAAGAAAAGCAGCAGCCTCCAAGACAGCCAGGAGGAAGAAAGGAATAAAAGAAACAAAAACTTTGAATGAAGGTACAAGGCCAGGTGATCCGGAAATTATTCCCAAGAATGGGCCAGTTTTGCACCGAGTCAATATCAAGGCTAAGTGGGAAGATGGTGGGCAGCGCACAAATGCTGGGGTTCCAAACACAGCACTGGGGGGAAATGTGGGAGAACCAAAAATGGGGGTACACACCAGTGATCCTAACACTTGGGGTACTGGGGCAGAAAGACCATGAGTGCCAGCCTAGCCGGAACTACATGGGAAAAACTGCCTAAAAAGGAAAGAAGTAGAAATAGAAATATAACTCAAATCTAGTCATATAGAATCTAAAGGCCATAGCTAATAACTCGTGAGAATAAAGGGGGACAGAAATTTCAGGGAAAAGATCAAGAAAGTCATGAACGAGGAACCAAAGGAAAATATCAATCTTACTTTGAATGGTTCTCTACACAGAGAACGTTGCAGTTCTTGGGGAGTTGGCCAAGAGCCTATCTGGGTAGAAGCATGCACACACAATCCGTGGGATGCCTACAGTCCAGGCAGATTTCTTACCAACACAGTGGCGCTCATCAGCATGCAGTTCAAAGCCGAATTCACACTTGCAGCGGAAGCCCAGCCCGCCGTTGTCTGTCCTGTGACTCAGAACACAGACCTGCTCACAGCCCCCGTTGTTACTCCCACACGGATTGCTGGCTGGGGGGAGCACACGTATTACGACACTTGAAGTGACACAAGACATACACAACCATCTGGGGCACCCATGGTGGCTACAATTTCAGAGTCATGACTCTGATCTCCATAGCCCTCCACTCTTAAACGAGGAGTGGCCAAGCTGACTCCTGCAGCGTCTATGCGATAATTATGAGATAATTATGTTAGTGTGGCGGCCACCAGTATATAACTGCTACGTCTCCAATTTCAGAATATCTATTACTTAGTGAGTATATATTTTGCAAGTAAGTCAGTGTGCCCATCATAACTCTGAAATATTTATCCCAGCTGGGGATAAATATTAAGTTAAAATTGAGTGCTTGGCTAAAGCCCAGATCAGGTTCCAAATCCTGCATGTCACACAAACTCGGTTTTGCCTTCTGATAGCTCATTGTAGCCTATGCAGAGATGCCAACAGTAAACTACTTTATCTGCTTTATAAATGATTTTGTTTATTTTATGTGTATGAGTGTTTGCCTGCATTTATGTCTGTGCACCATGTGTGTGCAGTGTCCAAGCACCAGAACGGGGTTCCAGATCCCCTAGACCTTGAATCGTAGACAATGAGTCTTCTTTCTGAACCTTATAAAACTTTCCCGCTCAGTTGTGTTGATTTGAGGAAATAGTCAGACAAATAACAAAAACAGTATGGAAGGCTGAACAGATTATGGAAGCTTTGAACCCAGAGATTCCCAGAATGTTTTCAGACCAAGTGTACATTTTATTTAAATTTACTGTATTAATTGCTATCCTTCTAAATATATCTAGTGTGTGATATTTTGTTCTCATCTGGTTTTCTGTCTTTAATATTGAATTACTTTATAGTTTTTCTTCATTCTAAACAGATTCCTCCCTTAGTTAACATGGCAGTCAAAATTCTAAAACAACTTTTTCTTTTTGTAATTTATCAAGTCTTTCTGCAGTATCACATTGGTTTCACATACAACGGAGAGAGGCATGCCAAAGCTCAATTTCAAATCCCAGACAACACAAACCCTGCTCTAAAATAACAGTATCTGAATCCAAAGATTCCCTTGTGCATGTACCCTTCCGCTTGTTACTATGGCTCTATGAGACCTATGTATCCATAGGCTCTGGACTAGACTACACAATCCAAAACATCAGTTTTCAGGACTATCCTTCATCTGTGATTGTAAGTCTAAAATTGATGTTATTGATTTCTTGAAATATGCATGAGCTTTAGAGAGTTTAGTTAGCAGCACCCAGACCTCATGAGGGGTCTCGTCATTAGTTTCCATGACCACAGAAACCCTCTCATGGGAGAGACTTACCATTGGGCTGCCTGAGGGCGTGGTAAACAGTCACCCCATAAGGCCTCAGGGAAGACTGATAGTACACTTGAGGGCTGGTCTCGGTGAACTTGTTTGCCTTCATCACAGCCAGCTTTGTCCAATCGGTAAAGAAAATGTGTCCCTCAAACAAGCTTATTCCAAACGGATGAGGGACGACGGAGCCGCCACGAGCTACTGTCTTCCTGTTAGAAAAAGATGCACGTGTGTATACCATTGTTGCCTGCTTTTATTTTAGTGAAGGGGTGATTTGTTCAGCTGAGTGTCTAAAAACCTAAATTGATTGTTACGATTTAGAACGTGACGAAAAATATTTTAGGGTGCTTTTGAATCCTCCATACAGGCTGGGGTTACAGTTCAGAGGTTGGAATGCTTTCTGTCATGTTAAGGTCCACAACCAAGCAAAGGAAAGGAGGAGGGAGAGGGTGACGAGGGGAAAGGAGTGGTGGTGGGGGTTATCCTCCAGCTTGTTCCCTCAGCAGTAATTTCCCACTGCACCGGGGACCATTCCTCAGCAACTCGAAGACAAGACAGTGGAATGCAGAGGTGGATGCCTGGCAAACACCCAGGGCTACCTCTCTCAGCTGCTGGGTGAAACTGTCCACAGGTCATAATTACGGCAGGAGCACAACTGACGTTTGATTAAGTACAGGAAAGAAGTGAGGTATCGGGGCTGGAGAGATGGCTCAGCAGTTAAGAACACTGACTGCTCTTCCAGGGGACCTGGGTTCAATTCTCAGCACCCACATGGCAGCTTACAACTGTGTAAAAATGCAGTTCTACAAGATCTGACACCTTCACACCAATGCACATAAAATAAAGTTAAATAAATCACTAATTTTTTTTTTAATAAAAGAAGTGAGGTATAGAGTGGTTCTGAAGGAAAAAACTATTATCTGAAAGAAAAATGTTATCAGGCCCTGAAAAACAGTACAATGGGGCTCTGGAAAATAAACACAATAATGATAATAATTGCAATAATAAATGTAATTTTTTTTAAAGAGCAGGTCACTGCAGGCACAAGTCAACATACAAAAAAAAAAAAATGAAGCTCTTATTTTAATTCTGCTCCTTCAGATTTATACTGTTTCCCCCAAAGTTTATAAAGCTTTTTTTTTTTTTAAAGGCTCACCTTTGAACGCCGTCGTAGGTCACAGTTTCAATGTAGTCGTACCGAGAGTCCACCCAGTAAATTCTCTTGGACACCAGATCCAGAGTGATCCCAGCAGGCCACCCCACTTTTGTTTTCACCAGATCCTTCCGGTTGCTGCCGTCCATGAAGGCTCTTTCCAACTTGGGTTGCCCAGAAAGGCTTGCCCAATCTGAGAAAAATAAGTAGCTACAAGAGAGGAGCAGAAGATGAAAAGTCTGCTTTGTAAGTTCACCTTAGCCTCGTAAAACTCAACTATGGGGGTCTAGAGCCTAAAGGGAAACCTAAGGGGAAGGAGCCAGGATCGGTGTGTGGTGTGGGTTCGCACTGCTGATCAGCATGAGACAGTGCCCAGAGATCGAGGACAAACCAGAATACTGACAACGGCCTTCCCCCTTTAAAACCCTGTCCGCGAGTTCACACTTGAGGCATCCCCTTAATATGGTATGGGTGAGCATACTCACATTGTATTGTAATAATCAGACTGAACCAGAACCTACAGCTAGGAAGACAGTTCACACCACATCAAGTATCAAGGACACCAGAAGGTGTGCTTGGATTACATATCCTCATATGGACTCTAAAGTATCTATGCCTAGGAAACTTGAGTTCTAGAGAACTGAGCCCAAAAGAACTCAGAATTGACCCCCAACCAATCAAATGGGGGTTAGATGTTTAGGCCAAGGAATCGGTACACTCTGACATCACTTACCCCACAGTGGGGTCTAGGGCGATTCCTCTAGGACGCCCCAAGTTCTCGGTTATGAGGGTAATGCGCTGACTTCCGTCTAAGTTGACCACATCAATGCGGTTAACATTTGTCTCTACCAGATAAAGTTTATTGTTAATCCAGTCCACGGCTAGGTTCTCGGGAGTGTCAACGGAAACATTAAGAATTTCTTGGGTATCTAAGCCATTTATGTCAGTGGAAAAAACCTGGAAGAAAAAGCCACAATCAATATACTTAGTATATGATATATTGTATGACTCAGATACTTCAATCTTACAAACAGCTAGCTATTATATTTTTACATTTTGGGTTATCAGGATAAAATGGATTTTGTTCAGAGTGCATGTAGGGTAAATACATGGTTGAATTCTGTAGAATTCATTGTGTTTTGTTTTAAGCCTGCTTTTTTTCATCCTTGTTGTAAAGATTTGTTTTTGTTGTCATTGTTGTTTTGTGGAAATGGTGGCCTGCTTTCAGTTTTATTCAAATCAGAATTGCTAATAATCAATATTCAACATTGTGTTATCCCTTAATTAGAACCATAAGCATATTTCCTATTAGGCATGGTTTCCTATTAAAAGAAATATAACAAGAACAAATATAATTCCATGATTCTTTATGTTTTAAGAATCAGAATTTTGAATATAATAGATTCAAAAAATCAATCCTATATTTTAAGTAAAACAATGAAATGAAGAATTGACCATCATGTAAAGAGTTCCAGTATTTTTTGCCCAACCCTCAGTTGTACAGTTATATACAAGCTGAAGGTTAAAAAAATCTGATTTTTATCATGCAAGTAAGCAAGAGCTCTATGATTGAGTTTCAAAAATGACTACTAAATATCTATCTAGCATAGGAAGGTCTATGATTTCTTTTAATTATGCTTTTGGACTCCTTTATGAATAAAATTAAAAGTTGCTCAAGGCTGATCCAAATAAGAGCTGCCTTTGTCTCGCCGGTTATGTGTAATAGTATAGCATGGAGAGGGTGCTGATTAACATAAAATATCTCAAGGGCCTTTTTGTCAGAAAACAAAAGAGCTTCCCCTCCGCTCCCCCCAAATGAAAAGCTATCAACACTTTGTGCTTTAGGTTCCATTCGGCTCGCAAGCTATGCCCTTGAATTTTCTCCTTACCTTATCCTGCCTGGGGTCTGTCCAAAAGACTCTCTGCTTTTGATAGTGAAAATCCACGCCCGTAGCCTGTCCACGGTTTTTAGACTCTACCAGAATCCGAAAGTTTCTTCCATGTAGATCTCCAATCAGCAAATCCCGACCATTGGAGAAGATGATGGAGGCTGCGCTGACTGCAAGGGAAGCCAATGAAGGACAACTGTTGTCAGCGTCTACGCAGACAGCAGGTGAGTTAGAGCAGTATCCTCATCACTGGTCCAACGCGGTTAACAATACAAAAAGTTCCCTGATAAACATTGGGACACTTTATACTTAGGGAATGTATGGCTCTGGTGAATCCAAATCTGTATTACATACTCCAGAGTATACAAAATAACACTAAGAAGCCATATTGGTAACTTAAAATAAGGTTGGCTGCAAGACTGGAGGGATAGCTCGGTGGGTAGAAGAAGCAAGACCTGGGTTTGATTTCCAGCACCTGCATGGCAGCTCAGAACCTTCTGTAATTGCACTTCCTGGTTTTCTGACTCCCTCTTCTCAGTTCCTCAGGTACCAGACATGCACCCATACACAGAAAAGTGTGCATTCAAAGCTGGCATACTATCCATAATGAAAAGAAACAGATGCATGGAGTGGTGGTGCATGCCTGCCATTGCTGCTGAGGCAGGACTGTCCAGAGCTAGAAGCCAGCATACCCTACACAGTGAGGCCTGGGCCAGCATGAGCTACACTGTGAGGCTCTGGCTTATGAGTAAAAATAATAAATAAACAATGATGATAAAACAAAGAGTTAAGACGGGCATTACTGACATTATCAAAAGCAGAACTGCATGCATAGTTTACTAGTACAGGTTAAAGTGGTATTAAATATCTGTAATTGTACTTTTTTGCCTTTTTAAAAAATTTTCTAAAATTGAAATGAGACAGTTTCCTTTGTGGGAAAGGAAATATACTTGGAAGAAAGAATTAAGGATGGGAGGTTATATTTATATATATTTATATTATGTATTAAACATGAATATGCTTTTTTAACATGAATATATTTTTATTTTGCTGTCTGAAGACATCATCCCGGGTTGGGTTAGGCTAAAGAACTCCCACCTCCCAACTGCTAGGATCACAGGTGTGGCAACACACCAGACTTTTGTGCACACTACCTATTCAAACGGTAACAGATGGAGTTGTTAAAATTATCAGTATCTAAAGTGATGTGTAAAAAAGAAGAAGAAAAAAAAAGGTCATTCACATGGGTCACATGCACAGTAGAATTTCAGAATTTAAATGCCAAGTGCGACGTGATAATTGAGACCCAAAAGGGACTAAGGACTCACAGCCTTAGTGACAACAGACTGATTTCCACAAAATAGGTAAAATTCAACATGTTGAGATTTTCTACTATTTCTAGAGATTTTAGCACATTTGTGATAGGTAAGTTAAAGATTAGATACCTGTGTCCGTCAAATGCAGCCATAACTGTTATTCTACCCTCTAAATGGACAGTACAATGGCCTGGGTCAATAAAGAAGCCATGAAAATGGCTGGGCTGGGGTGGTGCACTTGGGGTAGAAGCAGACAGATAGTTCATGGTCAGGCTGGTCTACAGAGTGAGTTCCAGGATAGCCATGGCTATAGGCATAGAGCTTGTGAAAGAAAGAAAGAAAGAAAGAAAGAAAGAAAGAAAGAAAGAAAGAAAGAAAGAAAGAGAGAGAGAGAAAGAAAGAGAAAAAAAAGAAAAAAAAAGCAACCCCCCCCCAAAATAAAGATGGAAACTTAAAAATGGAATTAGATTCGATACTTAGTACTGAAAAGGGGTAGGGGGAGAAGAATAAGAATGTTAGAAACATCCACCATTAACACACAAGTTGAACCTTAGTACTAATATACAATTAAGGCGTATCTTTTCTTCCAGGCTGCAAGGCCACCTCCACTCTGGGAAGATAAAGCCTTGCTGCTGACAGAGATTCTGTTATTTCTCCTGCCAGCAGCTAAGGAAAGGGAGCGCCAGAAGGTGACTGTAAGATTCAAGTACTCACAGGAGCTATTGGCTTTGCAGTGCTGACCACGCTCCAAGACGTACCCTTCTTCACAGAGACACTGATGACGGCCTTGCCGATTTTCACACTTCTGGTCACAAGTTCCCCATATCTGGCAGTCATCAAAATCTGTCACGTGGTGAGAAAAACATTCATAATCATGTTCATCGGAATTTCTTGGGGACTCCCAGAAAGAAATAATGAATGCTATATCCTTGTCCGGGGAAGTATACAAAAAAAAAAGAAAAATAGGAAACCTAAGACATGCATTTTCACCAGAGAAAAATCAAAAAACGTTATAGAAGACTGTACCCACACACTCTTTTCACTATATCTCATTATTAATACTAATTAATTTGGCTTACAGGATTCATGTATTTTGCCGAAAATGCTCCCCCTTGAAAACCTATACTTTTCCAATAATAAATATTTTTCCCCCAGTTTCTCGGTCTTGTCTGTTACACAAAGTCTTCACTGGCTACATATGATTTACAAAAAAAGTGAAGATACAGGAATACAAATGTGTGAGAGACCCCTCATGAAGATGGTCTGTGGTCTTGGGGATTTTTGTTCATTCAAGTGTCTTGGCTTTGACCTCAAAGTCATAAGCAACACTGAAATTATCTTCTATTGATTCCTTAATCAATCATGCAAAAGTATTTGTTGAATGTTCCTTACATAAAAGGGATGCGAAGTCACACACAAAGCCATCTCAGTTCTATTGACAAAGAATTTTAATATGAAAGACATATATAACAATATTGTAAGAAAGTTTCTTCAAATTGAGAGGTGCACAATTTGAGAGATGCACAAATTGTCCTATCGTTGGTAGGCCGGTACATTTAAATACCCTTCCTATCCGTGATCCCTCCCCTACCTAACAATGAACTGCCTCCTCGTGCCCCCTGGCATTAGGAAAGCATAATGATAATTATTTATTTTGTTTTGGTTTTGCTTTGTTGCGACAAAGTCGCTCTGCTGGCATTAAAGGGTATCACTGTACCCAGCTACCAATTTCATGTGTATGAGTGTGTGTGCTTGCGTGCTTGTGTGAGCATGTGTGTGTATGTGAGTGTATGTGTGTGAGCATGTGCATTCCACAGTATGTGTGTGAAAGACATTGGGACTGAACTCAGGTTGTCTGTCTTAGAGACAATCACCTTTACCCACCATTTCACAGGCACACTGTCTAATTTTGATTATAAAACTGAGCTCAGACAGAAGCAGGAGGAGTATAAATGGGAAACAGGAGACTAGAGCTAGGCATCTGACGCACAAATGCCCTTTCCATCCGTTCCCCTTGCTTTGAATGCATTTCACATTTGGCTATCTGTGTGACCATTTCCAATAACTGTCCCTGAGACAGTCAAGACAGGACTACATACATAGTAAGACCGTCGTGACAGCCAAAAAGATTGGACTGTTTAGATCCCTACTGCGGAGAATGAAGGCTAATTAAACGTCTATCAGCAGCTGAATAAGATAAGAAAATGAAAGTAGAATGGGGAACTTTTATGAAACTAGGAACGATGTAGACACGACCTGAAGCACAGTCTATGCCCAGACCCATTCACATTTATCTGTTTCTCTTCCTTTCGTAGTCTTTGCCCCCCACTCCTACAGACAAGCCCTGCTTTGACAAAATTCAAAAACCTTTTTGGCTTACGATGCCTGAGTGAAACCCTGCTTGCTGAATGACCTCCATGCCCCGACCCTGCGGCACAATGTCATTCTGTCAACAAACAGCATGTCCCGTCAGTCAGGAACAATGAGCCCAGTAAACTGCTCCCGCATGCGCACGCCACAGAAACTCCACTGCCAGGTCGAGACTACCAGAGGCCAGTGAATGTTGGAAAGACACCAGATTTCATGTCAAGATTACTCCTTTTTATTCTTGATTACCACCGAGGCATTCCATGGAGAGACAGGTCAAAGAAGGCACCCAACACCTGAAGTCTCTGTAATGAGGCAGCCATGCAGAGAGCAAAAACCACGCATGCTTGAGAGAACAAACTAAAACAATTCCCCTGAAATCTCAACCCAGCTTAAACAAATGTATATCTGGTTTCATAATGTCCTGTATTTAGACAAGAGTTCACAAAGAGAAAAACAGTCATCTTTGAAACCAATATGAAAGAGTTTAGCCAGTCTTAGAACTCAGGGGTAAATCATGCATTCTTGAATCGTTGACAGGGAAGAGGTCACAGAAAAGGCCTCTGCAGGTGGCAGGGGGCCTTCCAGTCACAAAGGCCCTCCAATGTAGACTTTTGAGCTTATCTCTAAATGAGGTTGTCTGTAAGAATGTTCCAAAAAGAGACTGGGGGGGGGGGGGGGACACTGAAGGATGTCCGCTGGAATTTAAAGCGAGTCCCTCACTGTTCGACCCTGCCACTTCTATTGTGCCTCAGACTGAATGTGTTTGGTAAACCCTAAACACAAATGCCAGCACAATGAGGACGGTTCTCTGCATCACGTCATTAGCTGGCTATGCTTAAAACTGAATAACTCAAAAAAAAAAAAAAAGAAAAAGAAAAAACCACCTTGCGATGACAGTTTTCACTTCTCAACACACAATAAAAATGGAAGCGAGCTGAGCCTCTGACATTTAAGAAGTAGATATAGCCTCAATTCAGTTACATATTGAAAAGATAGGAAATATGCCACACGGAAAAGCCAAGGATAGGTTGTGGGCGGCACGGGACAGGGCACACTGTTTCCACAGCAAGAGAGCTGACACCCAACCCCCAGCCCACCCCCTTACACCCCACTTCCTACCCCCATTCTCCCCCACTCCTCCCTCCCCTCACCCCATCTCATCCACTGGCTTTGGGAATTGTGAAAGGAGCAATGGAGAGATGACGTCATCCTGAGAATGTGGCTTCTGGTATTTCTCTTTGAATTCCTCTTCTACTGAGAGAAAAGGGAAAGCCTGGAAATGGGCTTGGCAGCATGCTGGCAGCCAAGGGAGCAGAGCCGCCTGCCACTTGCCAAAGGAAAGGGGCGGTCTCAGCCCACTAATGAGCTCCGCCCTAGGAAGTGGAACGCCACTCAGAGGAATGCCAGGGCGAGCTGATGGAGAAGTCTACCTGCCAGATGAGGGTGGGCCTGCGTGCGCAGTTTAATCCTGACCGAATCCCAGGGCCATGAGAATATACGTAAGAAACCATCTTAGTTTCAGAAATTATTAGAAACCTGGATGGACTTCTCAGTCTCAGGATGACAGGCACGAACCACAGGTTCCCCATGTAGCTCAGGCTGGCCTCAAACTCAAGGAACCTTCATCTCCTGATCTTTCTGCTTCAATTTCCCAAGTGCTAGGATAACAAGTCTGAGATATGGCACCAGGAGACCCACATTTATGCTTAAGACTATATATAATTAAGGGGAACAGTTAGGTCATAGGCATACCTTGGGATTATATAGTCCTGATACTTAAAAACCTGAAGTTGGCCCATGCCAATAATCTCAGAACTCAGTAGGCAGAGGCAAGAGGATAAATAAAGAAATAATGATTTCACAGATCCACGACATTACTTCAGCTATCACAGGGATAATTTCCTAGGCTTACTCAGCTGAATATTAAAAACGTAGCATTTGACAACGTGTAAACCCTACTATTATAGTTCTCACTGACACTAAGTAACTTTCTCAAGAATTCCAAATTAGGGGGCTGGAGAGATGGCTCAGTGGTTAAGAGCATTGCCTGCTCTTCCAAATGTCCTGAGTTCAATTCCCGGCAACCACATGGTGGCTCACAACTATCTGTAATGAGGTGCCTTCTTCTGGCATTCAGAATATTGTATACACAATAATAAAATAAATATTTAAAAAAAAACGAATTCCAAATTAGTGCAAGCAAGACGATTAAAGCAAGATGATTTTGCTTTCATACTGTCTTCTCTTGAAATCATTTAATTAAAAAATTGAATTTGCAAATGTACCCAAATGACCATCTGACTATGGATAGTTACTAAGATCAACTATATTCAATAATTGCATATATGTTCTAGCCCAATGAGGATAGTAAAAACTGAATGGAACTTCATTTGGCTTGTCCAAATTCAACAGTTTTTTTAATACATTGGAATAAAACTTTTAGAAATTTTTCTGAAAAAAATATTTTTTCTCAAGCAAAGTCTATTTATTCCCGCACTGATGAACCACTGAAACTTTAAAAGGTTTCCCTGTGTTTGTTTGCAGTGTTTGAAAGCCAGCGCAGCTCTTTGCCCTTGCTTATGTTCACATGCATGTACAGGAATAGATTTGGAAGGTCATGTAACGGAGACCATGAGTGGGGGAGGGGGTATGTGGAATGGTAAAGAAGGGTGCAGAATACAATAAGCGGTCGGGAAGATGTGTGGAAAGAGAAGGAGAAGGAGAATCATGAAGGACAAACTTTGTCTGAAAACAACCCCCATAGTCTTCACACGAACTTAAAAATAAAAATCAGGTGGTGAGCCGGTACATGTCACTAGTCACGCTGAACTTGTCGCCTCAGGACTGAAACTGCCCAGGTCTCAGAGTTTGTAGTCCCACTGGTACACTCTGAGGGAACACTTGGAGCTCCTCGCTGCCACTTACCGGTGCAGGTACGGCTGTCATTGATGTTGATGATGTGACTCGGGGGACAAAAACATTCTCCTCCGAATGGCGTCTGGTGGCACTGGTACTCACAGTTTAAGAACGAGCAGAGACTCGTGCCTAATCAGAGAAGGAAAGAACTGGCTAAGACTGTACAAAACGAAGTTTTCCTAATAGCCTTCATGCCATAGAGCAAGGAAACCAGACACCTTACTACAATGTGATACAGCAAAACCTTCATTTGTGTTGGCTACATACATACATAAAAAAAAAATCAGGTCATGAGCTTTGGTATAGTGCTTCAAATAGCAGGGTTTCAGAAGATTTGGGTTTTTTCCTCTGTTATTTTCTAAACTTTGAACAATAATTGTACAACATTTATTTAGTCTTGAGCTTTTATAAAAAAGCTTCCAAATTAAATGGAGGAACATTTAGGTATGACAGCCGTAGGGGGATAGGAGATCCTTGGGATTGGAATTTTACATGTGTTCATCTCTGAAACCATCAATTGATTTAGCGTCCAAACTATATTCTCCTTTTAAGATGTGAGATGCTCTCAGACATGATGGGCTAATTGGAATAAGGAGATGAACAGGGTGTGATTGTGCACTGCTTAGCCAGTTCAGTTTTACCACTGGAAAACTATCCTAAGAACCAATGGAAGACAACTGAATATACACAACCTAGGAAGCAGAAGCTTCTCTTTTTCTTAGTAGATCTTAATATAAGGCAAAATATCACATGTATGAAACAGGACAGAGAGCAGAGATCGGTGGGTAGGGCATTTGCATTACACTTATGAGTCATACGGGTCACACAAAACAGGAATCTCCTATGTTAAAGTCATAATTGTTTTTCCATGATTTTCCATGCTGGCATGCACGTTCATTTCATTTCTAGCTTCCGCCAAACAGCACGCTAGGGTCAATACATTAGCGGGCACAACACTTGCAGAGACTTTAAAATGTTTAAATGCTAGGGCCTACTCTGCCCACCATCGTCAACCCAAGTGTGGGCTTGTATAGGCAAGAACCACTGTGGGAAATAGTAAACGTTTGTCCCTGTGCAAATGCCACCCGGTATCGCCTGAAATAGAAAGCAGCCCTCGTAGGTCCCCGCACTCACCACACTGCCTTCCGCTTGTGGTGTTGTTTTCGTCTTCTCCGTCTGGGCAGTCGGGAACTCCATCGCAAACTTTATCGATCGAGATGCACCGTCCAGACCCTGGGCAGGACCATTCTCTCGGGTAACATGAGTGATGACGCTGGTTGCTTTCTGGAAGGGAAGAGAAGAGTGCTGGACCACCCTCGAGACTGTGTCACTCTGCGGGACCCGTATGGGCAGGCGAGAAACAAAAGTCCAGGCAACCCTATCTGTCGCGGGGAGGGTCTATCACCAGCCTTTTACTGAGATCCTGTGTCATCAAGTGGAATCATTTAAGTTCCACATAACTTTTTCTGAAAGAGGCAGCAAACAGTGGTAATCCAAGGGAAATGCCAGCTAAAAAAATGGGAAGCCGCCTTCCGGACCACTAGAACATAAAATCGAGAGATGCTTCAGATTAAGATTGACTCTTCTTTCTGAAACTTCAACATTGAAAGGAACCTGCTGTATGGAATGACATTCAAAAACAGACCTGGGGGAGGAACCGCTGGTGGCAGTAGCACAGTGGATACCAAGGGCAATTTCCTTCTCAAATGACAGCGTGCAGGATGTTCCCTGTACCTGCCCATCCTAAATTCCCTTCCGATGTTCCGGAGATTCAAAGTTCTCAGGTTACTACAGGCCTAAGGTGTTTTTAAAGGCTCTAAAGCCTAAGACAAATCACGTTCTCCCTCCTCCCCTGCCTTATTACTTGAAGGGTCTTGAAGGGGAAAAAAGTGGAGCGATGGATGGCTCTTGAAGGGGAAAAAAGTGGAGCGATGGATGGCTCAGTGGTTAAGAGCGCTCACTGGTTGCTCTTCCAGAGGTCCTCAGTTCAATTGCCAGAATGCCCTCATATGCATAAATAGAAATAAGAAAGGCATAAAGAAGGGCAAGAAACTGTCCTGCCTGCTCTTTAAGATGGGAAGGGGGGGATTAATTAATTGATGTTGCGTCTGAGATCTAGGGGGGTCACCCCGATGGTGGGAACCTTGGCTGGTCCTTACCACACTCGTCTTCGTCACCGGAATCTTGGCAGTCGTCATCTCCGTCGCAGACCCAGTTCTGATTGATGCACTGGCCATTGGAGCAAGTGAACTGATGGCCTCCGCAGGTGTTATAGGCTGGAAGAGAGCAACATTGGAGTGCTGGAAAGGAGCGGTCACTGGGGGAGATGGCTACCTGTGTTCAGCTCCTAGACACTCATCAGTTTGAGCCTTTGGAGCTTAACAAGGAAAAGAAGGAAAGGAGGAAGGGAGGGAGGAAGGAAGGGAGGGAAGGAAAGAGGGAGGAAGGAACAAAGGAATGAAGGAAGGAGAAAAAACAGCAACTTTGACTCGAGGGGATGAGCAGAGATATGCAATGATCAAGAGGCTAGATGTCAACACTCAGTAATCGTGGACTTTACTATAAGCATTGTAACTGTCACCTACACCAAAACATTGAGTCACCCACTCTCACAGGGCCTCGTTCTCTCAGAAATAAGGCCCAAGTTCCAAAAAGGAAATCGTGCCTAACTCCCGGAAAAACAGGAAGATGGGGCACCAGCCAATCAAAGCAGGTGAGAGATCATTGTAGTTGGGAAATGACCCCAGGAAACTGGTGACTTGTGGGAGCTGGTAAAACAATTATCATAATGTCTTCTAACTTTATAATATTCCAAGAAAGGAATACACTGAAGACATGGAAATATTGATCAAGTCAGGAGGAAAGACACAGAGACAGTGAGAGTCATCTACACCAACCTTAGAAACTTCCCTGGCCTTCTAACTACAAGGCAGTAGAGCTTTTAGGATTGGCGTTCGAGGCATTGTTAGCTGGACACTCCCTTCCCTTCCCTCTCAAGATCAGAGTTGTGTGACATACTGTGACTGGCAACTCTGTCTCAAAGAATGTAGGAAAGAATGTACGCTATCGGCAACTCTTCGCCTCTGCTATGATCTCTATAAGATCAAGGGACCCAGGGCAAGCAATACTAATAAAGTGGGAGCAATGGCCCTTCCATTATCTTTTGGCCTCTTCTGCCATCAGAGACTCCTTTGAGGGAAGAGGGTTAGCCTTTGGGGGAAGAAGAAGCACCCCTTATCACATGACCCAGCGTAAGGAAGTCACCGTACTGCAATTGTGTTCATCGCTGTTGTCTTCACAGTCATTGTCATGGTCACAGACGTAGGTGCGGAGGATGCACTCCCCACTGCCACATTCAAATTCCTTGTGTGAACACTGTGCAGCTGGGACACGAGGTTAAAAAGAGGAAGAAGAGAGGTCATTTCACATTAACCGTCACCACCTGATCTCTTTGGGAAGATTCTACCTCTATTTTAGAAGTAACTTATGAAGAGGTGGGCCCAGTCCTTGGGGAATAGAACGGGCCCAGTTTGTGGCTTCTGCCAAAATTGCTGTGTAAATACTCCCACTGGCGGATGATTTCAAACAACTAATGGATGTGGATGGATCCAATGGACCCAGGCTTGGGAAGAACGGTATTTGTCCCTCCAGTCAGTGTACACTGGCTTCAATTCACCGCACCGCTACACCGCTAAGGCGCATGACTTACTGCAGTTAGCCTCGTCGGAGGAGTCTCGACAGTCCACCTTCTGATCACACCTCTGGCTCGTGTTGTAACAGGCCCCGTTGGCACACGTAAGCTGATCACATGTTGGATAGCCTGTTACAGGAAAAACGAAGCTTCATTGAAGGGATCCTGAGTGACTCCGCTGTGCAAGGACTGAATTTAGGTGGTCCCTGACCTCCTGAAACAGACAAGTCTGGGAAAGGAACATCAATCAAACATAGACACACACAGCAAACGATATGCAAATGAGGAAGCCAAGAGATATCTAAAGAAGTGTAACTTGAGATGGAGAATTGGTAAATATAAAATGATTTAAAATGGAGCCTCCTCCTACATAATATGAATTACATCCCAGGGAACTCATGTACTGCTATACTTGTTCTGGGAAGTGATGGACCATTTCTCTCATGGAAGGGGAAGAGAGAGAAAGCCTAGAAACTAGGAGACCTTGACCAAGGGCAGAGAAAATAAATAAATAGCAGTGGCTATTTAATCAACTTACTCTGTCAACATAAATAAATAACTACCACACAGGGTAGATGGTCCTAAGAAACCAATGTCTAGTAAACAGCTTTAAAAAGCATGATTGCTCACTGGGCGGTGGTGGCTCACGCCTATAATCCCACCACTTGGGAGGCAGAGGCAGATGGATCTGTGAGTTTTAGGCCAGCCTAGTCTACACGAGCTACTTCCAGGACAGTTACCAAAGCTACAGAGAAACCCTATCTCCAAAAACAAAAAAGCATGATTGCTCCCCAAGCACACATTACTATTATACTCCAGTATCCATGGAAACTGGCTCCTGGACCACATTGTGGGTATCAAAACCCAGAGTCCTGAGTACCTCATATAAAATAGTACACATTTGTGCACATCCTGTACCCATCCTCCTGTATACCACATTTATCTTTAAATAGCTTATCATTCCTCATCTACTCCAAATGCTTGCCCACTGTAGTATTTAGAGTATTAACAGCAGGAAAGTCTGTCTTAGTACAGATGTCTTAGACCTTCAAACTGACTGAAAACACAAATGTGACTGTTGAGTTGCTAAAATACACAGACACACAGAGATACATACATAAACCTTATCTACACAATCACATCAATATTAACTAGATGCTTAAAATCAATGTCCAATACAGGATTGGCATGCCATCTGCCAAGAGAATGAGAGGCAGTGGGGTTAGGTTGTCAGCGGGCAGCATCTGTTTCCTCTCTGTGGCCTTCTACTTCTGAAAACTAAACTCCTAAGATCCAACATCAAAAACAAAACAGGCAGTTTTGTATCTCACTAGAATCTTACATTTGTTCTGAACTTTACGACAGCCCCAAACTGAATTCATACCTACACTGCTGCTTAACTTTCATTATAGAGATGCTTCGGTTCGTGAAACGGCTTTTAATGGGCCACACAACTCTGTTTATTAATTCTGCCTCCCAGAGATGCAAATGGTCAGGTGAGGGCCTCACTCAAATCCCTCCCCCTCTACCCCCCACTGCTGTGTGCCAGATAGTTCCAGGAGTCAACCCGTTATCTAGCCTTTCCAAGAGCAGCATCAAGCCGAAAACCAGCCCTCTGCCAGCCTTCTGGCCAGATAAGCCTCCTGTCAGGGGGAAAATTTATTTGGGTTTGGCCTGTGGCTACCACATTTAAGGTGATTGTTATGGCTAGGAAGGGTCTGGGATCAATGTGCTGGGCAGAGCTCTTGTTTTCTCCAACCATAAAACTGGAAGGAGATTTAAATCAGTGTCCCCTGACAAGGCTCTTTCCCTACAGCTCCCAGAGCCAGCTTGATGTCATCAGGGTGGTATCAGAATGGCTGGAGGTCAGCGCTCTGAATGAATAGCAAACAGCTATTTATCTCCATCCAAGATGATAGGGAATCTCTCGAACAATGGAGGACAACTCCCAACTGTAAACCCTGTACACCTCTGGTCTTTTCTGTGTACATAACTTGAGGTGTATATATCCCCATTTGGATAGTTACCCTTAGGAAACAGGTCCTAATTCTCCTTGCTAAAATTGACAAGGAGTTTCAAGCTAAGCCATGGAACAAGAAGTTATAATTAGATGAGTTTCCCACTGGGCAATCCCTAACACCCTTCTTTTCTGAGTTTATACATTTGGCAAGCCTGCACCTAACCTAACACTTTTTTTAACCACAGTCAAAGCCATCCAGTGACCACAGCGTCTCCTCAAGCAGAGAAAGTGCAAAGCAAGGAAACAGCACCTAAGAGCTCCGGCTTCTTTTTGAGCCTTGAAGGGAAAGACTTGAAGGCCGCTTGGCCGAGACGAAAATGTCACACTTCCTCACCCCACACCCTGCTCCTTTCTCTTCTTCCCTCACAGATTGACATCTGCCACAAAATCTGCATACGACATTGTTCTTCCCTTAAATGATTTAGTTTTGTGCAAGAAGCTTCCATGCTATAGCTACATAATCAAGGAGGTCCAGGCACAATGGCGCCCGGAGGGATAGGCAGATCTTGATCTACTTAGTGAGATGCAGGACAACCAGGCTCAAATGAAACCAGAACCAAGGAGAAAGTCTTGGTGGAGGATCTGTACCTCTAAGATTGGAATTATTTGCCCCAGAAGACACAGCTCGAAGGTACTTTTGAATACTGTAAGAACATAGACAAGAAGGCATAGGTAGTTGGGGGAAGGCAAAGATCGAGACCCTGTGGAAAAGAAAGGAAGGAAGGAAGGAAGGAAGGAAGGAAGGAAGGAAGGAAGGAAGGAAGGAAGGAAGGAAAGGAGAAAGGAAGGAAGGAAACTTCAAGCTCAGAAATCAAGTTGTCTCTGATCTCCAAGAACAACCAATACCCAGACACTTTCAAGATCCTGGAGTCTCCAAGAGGCTAAACCAGAAAGAGATCTGGCCAGAAAAAAGTTCACTAGTTTGACCAACACTCGAACAGGAAAGTAAAGTAAGCATATACCAACAACAACATAGGCCCCAGAAACATGCCAAGTATTCAATACACATGAATTTTTCCATCCGCAAGATGAACACTAATTATTTTCCATTTTATAGATGAGAAGCCTGAAGCACCCAAGGACTGTCAGCTGGAGAATCAGAATTCAGATTCAAGCAATCAGGCTCCACAACAGTCAGGGCTTCAGATTAATTAACAGGGGGGAAATTACAGAATGATCATGAACGGAAAAGCAATAGAAAAAACGTCAAGCCCCAGTATTCAGCAGGCTGCAAATCTGAGGCCAGAAATAGTGAAGAAATGAAATGAATTCCAGACTAATTCATTCTACAGAGTGAGACAGGCAAATGGAAAGAAAGGAAAGGATGGACATACAAGTGGAAAGAAAGAAGAAGGAAGTGGGGAGATACTGGGAGAAAGGAGAAGATGGAAAGAGAGTGAAGTGGGTTTCTTTCTCTACTTTCTTTCCAATCTACTTTAGAAAGCCTGGTAAGTTGAGAGCAATTCCACATTCTTTAACCTCTCCAAAGGTGCCAATTTGATATGCTAAGCAGAATTAGCCCTCAGGTCCCTTCTAGTGTGCAGTGTCCTGGGATTAGACGCGTGGACCTGAGTGACTCCAGCTCTCCTCCCACCCCCCCCCACACACACACACACTTGCGACCTAAGCTGGAAGACAAGAGTAAACGGTACAAAGACTGGGAAAGTACAAAATGCCCACATGGTACACACATTTATAGCATACACCGCACTCTGCCAATATAGAAGGAGGTGTGGAGCTACATATTGTCAGAGTCAAACACCTTGGTCCCATCCCTATCTCATTCTCAGACTTATTCCCAGAGGTCGTGAAAAGAATGAGCTCCAGCTGCTAGGAGCCCAAGTCAGTATGCAGACCAGGCACCCGGCAAAGCGCTGCCTTCTGTCGGGATTGTATTCTATGTCTTTCCGTTCCATCTATTCTATGCTATCCTATTCAGCATCTGAATAATGAAATCTGCCTTCTCGTCTAAGATTAGACAGAAAATTTCACAAATGCAGGGGCAGAAGGACCTTGAGCTGAAGTTAGAGGACAGCGTAGACGACATTGCGAGGCCCTGCTGAGAGAGGGAGAGAGGGGATGAGAATGGTAAGCTAAATCAAAACTCTTACAGCCTTTAAATTGCTTCAGTCTGTCTTGGACGATTACTATATATAATGTCTTAAGAGAGCTGCCCATGGTGGCACACATCCATAACCCCAGCACTCTGGAATCTATACGACGTGTTCTAAGCTAGCTTGGGCTACACAGAAAACTGATGCCTCAAAAATAGAAATGATCATTATTATTCCATATCCCAAATACCAAGGCTATGCAGTAAAATCCCATCTCTTGTGGAACTCTCATTCTGTTTGAGGGGGTGCAATAACCCATCAGCATAAAGGCTATCCAGAATACTACAAAATTAAGCAATGTATACACAAAAAGTAGAACAGGGTAAATGACTCAAGAACTGTTCTATGTCAACAAAAATGTTGGTGACTGGGGACCTGAACAAGAATGCTTCTGGAAATTGGATCGGTTGCAGGCCAGTAGATCTACATGGAGTGATAGTATATCTCAAGAGACAGAGAGAGAGAAAGCAAATGGATTCCTCTAAGGCCAGGGCTGAGTGGCTTTCCTGTGACTGGGATAGAGGAACTGGGCGACAGCTAACTGTGATCTTAAAATTGTTATAAAGTTCTTGTTTGATGGACACCAAACGGAAAAGATTTGTATCCCTCTTTTTCCTCAAATTTCAGGGCCCGGAATCCTGGCTCAGTGTGAGAATGCTAAGCAGAGCCAACTGTACTGTGATGTGTGCCCGGGTCACTTGAACAAGGCTCACTGGGCAGCCTGAAGAACTGGGTGTTCTTCGCGAGAGCCTGTCACAACCCAGAGTGACTTTAACGGTCTTCATTACTCCCTTCCAACTGCGGCCCCAGCTGGCGTTTCCGCAGTTAGACATAGAAAGAAAATGTTTAAATTCTGAAGTCAATAGAAAAAGAGCCACTGGGGACAAAGCAGTCCCGGTCGCAGGCAGACCAAATACCTCCGCTTACCAGCAAGAAAGCCTCCATTGTAACAGGGATTTTACCCTTTCTTTAGCATTCCTAAGTAACAAAAGAGAGGGCTGCAAATTCACGATAATTAGCGATAGTTTTACTTGCACCAAAATCGCTCCTATCTGGTGCTCAATAAAACGAAATAATCTTTTTTACTTCTCTGAAAATGGCTACTATTTTTGAGCAACCGAAAGTCACTTCGGTATATTAAATGAATGACCCATAATTGGTGCATTGTTCTGA
Source organism: Myodes glareolus (assembly GCF_982192425.1). Classification (NCBI taxonomy): domain Eukaryota; kingdom Metazoa; phylum Chordata; class Mammalia; order Rodentia; family Cricetidae; genus Myodes; species Myodes glareolus. The sequence continues at coordinate 50,566,678 of NC_142046.1, forward strand.
TGTTTATCTAAGACTCCGCATGAGTGGTTTTCCTTGATGCTAATCCCATTACGAGTAAAATGGACTGCAGTTTTGAATCTTTCTGTTCCTTTAAGGAAAAAAAAAATGGACAAGTTGTTTAATATCGGGTGCCATTTTACAGATGACCAGATTGAGTAGTAAAATAACTGGAGGGGGGGGGTGAGCTCATACCTGTTTCAAAGCTTTTAATATAGGCAGAAATATTCCTCAAGGTGTAGAATAACCAACAGTACCTAATGCATATGAAAACATAGCAGGCAAAAGGCCAGAAGCATTAAGCATCTCTTGTGTCATAGAAAATTTATGTTGGGCGGGCAGAAGGCCTGGCCTCAAATTCAAAGTCCACCTGCCTCCCTCAGCCTCCCTAGTGGTGGGATCAAACGCCAATGCCTATCTCATATTGAGGTCACGGACGATCATTTATTGGGACCTTAATCCTTTTGCCTTTCTCCAACCATTCCCTACCTTCCCCCCTCTCCACCTCCCTAAGAAGACTCCAGCACATCATTCTTTGTCCTGGAAAGGAATTCCTGGAATGGACACAAGGTGTTCTGCCTTGGAGGGCAATGCCTTGGCTTTAGAAACTTGAAAGAGTAGGGATCATAACAGTGAGGTCTGGTCTCACTGGCAGAGCTACAAATAACAGAGCTAAGCTTCTTGGTCTTCAAATATTGGGAAAACAAATTATCTGGAGTTTCTGCATCCATTATTTTCTGCGAATTATTTATAAGCATTTATACGGATCTGACAGATCAAGATCCATTTCTGACATAACCTTATTTCTAAGAAAAGGAAAAGAAAAGTCATCATAATCATAAGCTTGTTTTGGGTTTGTCCACAGCAATGACTCCCAGGCAGAATAATTGCAAAAGAAAATATGCCTGGCTGCTGGTTAAGTCTTATTTACCACTTGATCACATAGGAACACTAAAGCAGCTATAGCTGCTACATGTCCAAGCTGATGTCTAAAACAGCTAAGCATCAGCGATTAGCACTAGCCACTGACATCACAACCATAAAGACAGCTAGGCACGGCACACTATACAGAGGATTGCTGCTTTTGATGGAGCAGCCCCTTCTCGGAGGTCCGTGCATCTGTTTGTTCTGCCTATTAGTCATTTTCAACCGAAGCAGCAAGGCTCCAGAAGACATTTGGCAATGTTTGAAGGCATTTCGGACTATCACAATGAGAACATGCTATAGACATATCCTGAAATACACAGAACATCACAGAATTCCCAGAAGTAAAAGTCTGTTTAGATCCAACTAATTTCCAGAAGATCCAGGAGGGGCGGATGAAAAACAACAAACAAAATCCAGACTCAAATATTCTAGGACAACTGATATGACTTTTTCCTTCTCACCCCTCCTTTCTCCCCTACTCCCCTGCCACACATACACACAAACACACACACACACAAACACACACACACACACACTTTCTAAATATTTATGTCTGTGAGCATTTGCCTGGACTTTCAAAGAAGTCATCCACAGGAAAAGCCATAAAAAACAACTATTTAGAACACAAGCTTTCAACTAGGTGTGGTGGCCTTTAATCCCAGTACTCAGGAGGCAGAGGCAGGTGGATCTCTCTGACTTCAGAACAGCCAAGCTGTACAGTCAGTACAGTAATGGTAGCTGGTGAAAAACAATTCAATCTCAATTGAAAAACAATTGAGAGCCAAACAATGCTGTGGTTCCCATACACACACAACACATACTGGCATTTTTTTTTTTTTGGTCTTTTGGGTTTTTTTTTTCCTTTTAAGATCTTTTTTCTCTTTCTTTTTTTTTTTTTGTTTTGTTTTGTTTTGTTTTTCGAGATGGTATTTGTCTATGTAACAGCCTGCTCTGTCCTGAAACTCACTCTGTAGACCAAGCTCAGTCCCTTACCTCTCTCACCATGGTGATATCCCATCCAGTTTTCCCCAAAAAATCCAAAGCAGCTGTACTAGCAACATGACCCTTGGCCAGAGGGTCCTCATTAGAATCGCTCCAAAAGACTGGCTTTTACACCCTCAAAGTAACATTCCTTTAGCCCCAGTATATTTGGAGTAAAGCTTCATTTTTACACATTTGTAAATAAGGGATAGACACATAAACACAGCCTGTGGGCTGGTGGCATAGTTCCTGGGGCCCCTGAAGGATGTTCCTTGCTCCTTAGTGAGCCCTAGCATGGTAGTCTTTATTTGCAAGAGGGTATGATGCCTACCCTGCTGTCCTAATAACCGGGATTTATAATGCCCCGAATTCACAAAGCGCCGTAATATACCATCTATCACCATTATGTGGTGAGGGACCTCGTGTTTGTTTCACAAAACAGCAAGTCCTTGATTCATGTTGTGGCATTCCAGGCAGGCAGGCGTGAACTTGTGCGCACACGCACACGTGTGTACACACAAATGCACACACACAAACACACACACATACACACACACACTCATCCTCTCAACTCTTAAATTGCCAGTGGTCAGTCAGTTATCACCACAATATCCAAAATGAAAGGAAACAGAATGGCGTTCCTGGTCCTCCTGCCTCCAGGATAGCATCACAGGGGTGTACCACCACACCTGGTTTATGCAGGGGTGGGGATCCAATCCAGGTCATGATCCTTGCCAGGCAAACATGCAACCATCCCCGGCCCAAATTTCCATGTTGTTATCCAGACTCTCACTGTGTAACCCTGGCCAGCCTAGAACTTGCAATAACGACTTCGTGGCTGGCCTGGAATCCCTAAACGCATGCTTGCCTCTACCCCCCATCTCACCCAGCACTGGAGAGTTTTATATAAACCTCAAAGGAAACAGATTCCTCTTTGCTTATTTCATAGTATACAATATAACAGTTTTCTATTTTGATTGCTACTACTTATCCATTATGCGGAGAATACTGTGATTTATATGTCTTACTTTGTGGCAATCAGTTACAAACCAATTTAGTTAGCAACTTCAAAACCTAACAAAATAGTCAACAAAAGGAGAAAAACGAAGAAATTTTACCTAGGAACTTAACCAAAGCAATGTAATAAAACTATAGATTTTGGTGCAAAATGGATTTTGTACTCATTATTCAGTGATCTTTGGGAATTCTGCTGATGTCTGATGTTTAAAGTTTCTTATTTCAAAACTTGATGTGCTAAGTAAGGCCAGACAAACAGAACGTCTTAAAAATAGACTGCTATCGGACCATCACCCCTAATCCACAAAAGAATCTGCCAAGAGATTTCAACAACAAGAGGCGTATTGTAGGCATTTCTGTCCATCAACAAATCTAACAAGTTGATTAAAATGCCAAAGGCGAAACTGAAGACGGTGCAAAGACCGAGGCGACTCACGGCAGTTCCTCTCATCAGATCCGTCGGGGCAGTCGTTGACGTGGTCACACCTGTACTCGCTGGGAATACACTGACCGTTGGAGCACGTCATCTGCTGACTTGAACACGTGGTCCCAGCTGCGAAGAAGAATTATTTATTTTATTTCTGTGTATAGTGTTTTTGCCTGTATGCCAGAAAAGGGCACCAGATTTCATTATAGAGGGTTTGTGAGCCACCCTGTGGTTGCTGGGAATTGAGCTCAGGACCTCTGGAAGTTGTCATTGCTCTTAACCTCTGAGCCTTCTCTCCGGACTCTATAAATACACATTTAAAAGTCGAGCTATGGCACCTTCAATCCCAGCACCTGGAGATCGAGGCCAACCTGGTCTACAGAGTGAGTTCCAGGACAGGCACCAAAGTTACACAGAGAGAAACTCGTCTCGAAAACAAAAAAGGATAAAAAGAAAACAACAAACACACACGCATATTTAAAAGGTATATGACAGAGGGTGACTAGGATATGGGCAAAGACTGGTAAGTACGGGGTAGAAGGATGATTCAGTGGTTGAGAGCACTTGCTGCTTTTGTGGAAGACCCAGGGACCAATTCTCAGCACCCACATGGTGGCTCACAACCATTCATGACACCTGTTCCGCAAGATCCATCACCCTCTTCTTTAGCTTCTCCATGCACATGGCACACATAGATTCATTCAGGTAAACACACATACATGTTAAACTCACGAATAAATAAATAAATCTTTAAAAAAGAAAATGACAGGAATGGCTCGCAGACACACAGAAATTGCAGCATTAGTGTCCCAGGAAGGAGTGATGGCACACGCCTACACTGCCAGGACTAGGGAAGGCAAGGTAGAGGTGAGAAGAGCAGCGCTCCTGGGCAGTCTCAGTCACTTTCCAGGGAGAGGGAGACAGCTGGGGGTGGTGGTCCACAGATCAAAGAATGGCAGGGGCTTGCTTGCTGCTCCTATTTTAATTTCGACTCTACTTCAAATTAAAGCTTGGCATAACAACCAACCACACTTGGTATGACCTAGCCCCGCCCAGCGCTAATGAAGAATCTACTCACTGTGTGTCGCCTCTAATCGGCTAGACTTCAGGTGTCAAAGAGCCAGAAGAAAATCCCGCTCTCAACACTTACGGCAATTTTGTTGCTCATCGGCGCCGTCTGAACAGTCCTGGTCCTGGTCACACACCCAGGAGAAGGGGATGCAGGTCCCCTCGGCAGGACACCGGAAATAGCCTGATCCGCAGGAACGGGGAGCTGAAACAAAGGAAAGAAGGCTTATGCTGGCGGACACCTGCCCTGTAGCAGCAGCAGCACTTGGAGAGCACCTGTGCTAGCTCTTGCCCGACACAGCTGACAGTAATTAGTCACCTCATCAATGACATCCAAACAGGTGATCCCAAATAATATATAAACAGAGAAGAAAGCAGACATAGGCACACACAAACCTAAGGCAAACTATCAAACATACATACACACAAATCTAAGGCAAAGTTATCAAAATCCAATTTATATAAAAAGTTAACATGTTTTTGCGACATTTCTAACATCCAATCGTGAAAGTGTCACGTGACGCGTTACCAAGAATGAAGTTAGTTCTGCATTTACTTGTTTTAGAAATGTTGGTGTGTTCTGAGCCTTAATATATGCGTGTTAAAAGTGAAGTAAATACTGTGTGTGTGTGAAAGAGCCATGTAATGCTAGCTGGTCATTATCACAGGGTCCCGAAATGTCTGCAGACCTGAAGACTATCCATGGATGCTTACATCCTAGAATAACTGTTCATGCATTCGGCCTGTTACTTAAAAACAGGCAGAGCCCGGAGGTCAAAGCGTATTATTCCAGATCATGTGAGCCTGTTCCACAACCCCAGCTCTGCTCCTTCAAGGGATGACTCAGAAAATAAAAGCATCAACTAGGGACTAATAAGAATGCAAAAATATCAGGGTCTACCCACAACGCGGAATCAAAACTTGCAGCGTTATAAGCTCCCAGGTGACCTATTTGTGCACGAAAGCGTGAGAGGCCCCAGACGCTTGCTCTTCTTTTCTTCTGTTCTCAAATGCACCGCTGGAGCCTGGCTGCTCAGCTGTGCCATGGAGTGGCCAATTCAAAACAACACTAACGCCATCACCTGCCTTCCTGCCTAGGGTTGATAACTCCTGTCTGTGGTTCTGTCAGAAGAGGGACTTCGAAACCCAGGGGCTCATCGCCTATGACAGGTCAGGGAGAGCAAAGGACTCGAAGGGCAGGTGACACTTGTGGCACCTGTTCTAAGTGGCTCAGCTCATCCAAAATCTACTCAGAATAGTGTTGAGTGATACATTCATAAAGCTATATGAAGGAATGTGTCAAAATGGTTTAAATAACTAAAATAAATTTCAGATTTAAAATATTATGGTGCTTCACTTAGATTTTTTTTTAATAACATAAAACCAGCAATAACATTAACACCAGTTTTAATAACATAAAAACTAGCAACTACTGTAGGTTCTTTGTAATAACTCACAAGTTTCTGTGCACACACAAACACACACACACACACACACACACACACACACACATAAAGTTCTCCCTGAATTACGAACCACAGTAATTCACATAGCATCGTTTGATTTACAGAATTGCCCAGGTGAATAACCAACAAACTATAATTTTCAAGCTTCAAAAAACCAAGTATAAATTCACTCTGAGTAAATGTCGAAGTCACAGGCTCACAGCAAGGACCCGATGTAAACTCAGACCCTCCCTCCAACGCGGAGGCTAATAGCTGCTCACACGCCTTAACCCAGACCTGGGTCTACCACCTAAACACACCCGCAGTATGTCACTCAAAACAGAGCCAGGTCTGGCTCCTCCTCACTTACGACAGCCAATTTCGTCTGTGTCATCCAAACAGTCTTTGGTCCCGTCACACCTCCAGGCTTCAGGGATACAGTATCCGTTGTCACAGCGGAAATTCCCACTGCCACATCCTGCAACAGCCAAGAAACAGACATTGTTTTAAGACTTAAGATGTTGAGAGACCATGTCTCAAACAATAACAACAACAACCTTTATGATATTTCTTGATGGGAGGCGAGGTAGGGAGGAACTAAGAGGAACAGAGGGAGGGGGAGGGGAACCTGTAATCAGAATGTGAGAAAAAATATTTTCAATAAAAGAAAAATTAAGATGTTCGTGAAAGAAATACAAGTTAGAGATGAAATGAAAAATATTCAACTATTTAGTAGCAAAAGAATGCAAATTATGTGTCAAGTTAGGAAAGCAATTTCACACTGATAACATGAAAGACATTTGTTTGGATGTCTGCAAGAAGGATATTTTCAGGCACAGTTGGTTAGCATACACCTTGACATGACCTGTCCAGGAAGCTGTTTGACAGGGTGCACCTCGCTGTTTAAAATGTTTACTCTGCCAGGCAGACTGTACATGCTTTAACCAACTCTCTTGGAATTTCCACATCTACATCTCCTTTTCCCAAGGAATTGATCAAATAACAAAATACTTATCGAGATTCTAAATATTTTCATCACGACATAAACACTCCTATCCAATAAGAAGGTCAAACCTTCTTATGCCTATGTCTTGGTATATTAGGAATCTGTGAAAATGGTTAGGAAGCATTTATCTAAGAAACGGAGCAAATGTTAACCAGATGGTTAGCACGGCCATATCATGGTTTATTTAGCTATGGTGTTTTAATCCCCTTCCTATTAACTGGATTTTCATTGCTAAACTATATATAGGGAGTTTAAATTCAGATCAACTGACTACTTTTTTTTCCAAAACTAATGTCAATGTTGTCAAGTCTACAAAGCAAATTTTCTGCAACCAAAGTGCACAAACCTCGCCCTGAAGTGGTAGTGAAGTGAAAAGGGGTGACAAGCTCATTGTGCTTAGCAAATATATTTTTCATGGCTCTTGGGGACTAAGCTAAGAATTGGAAATAGTGCAAGCTATCCCAAATATCTGGCCAATGATCTTCCCAAGAATCTTGTGCCAAACAGAAAATTTTCTTCAAAGAGGGCAACCAACACAAGCCCAATTTGGAGACTATTCAAGTTTATTTCACAAACCCAAAGTTGGAAAAATACTTGTATTTTCTTTCTGTATTTAAAAGCAATCATGCTAAATGAGAAAAATTCAGGTTCCTGGCTATAATTAACCCCACCTTAGCTAAATATACAGATCAATTACCTACTCCTAGAATAAATAAACAGGATGTTCTCCTGACTCGTGGAAAGGCAGGCATATCAACAGTGAGACATAAACAGAGCTAAGTGATCTATTCCTAGGGAATATGGGCTACTTTGTTCACGGAATGTTCAAATCTGATTGTCTGCTAGTGACACCCTGATTTATAATGTATGCCGCAAATGGTCAGAAACTTCCCTTGGCTAGATGGTGGTACCGCGTGGTACAGGAGTACGTACACCCAAATACCTTCTATAGACTAATGCATGGCGGTGGTTGGCGGTGCGGGCCTGGGGTTGGTGGGGCAGGTCTCTTATCAACTACCTTTAAAACACAACAACCTCCCTTGCGAAAATGCCCCTAAGGAATGTACAAATTCACTCTGGAATCCCAGAACTTCTCATTGGATTTTGTTCTACAGAGCAATATTTCCCTGGGAGATTAGGGGCTTTGGAGGTTCAGCTGTTAACACAGCATATATTAAATCACTTTTATCAATCAGGTCTATTGTTAGTAATCCAACATAATATATTTATGAGCTTAATGTGTTTGTGTCTCTTAATAACAAATCACTCCTGATTGAAAACATCATAGCCACTGTAAAGACAACCTGGTCAGGCTTTTATATTGTTGCAGAAAGGTTAGGATAGTGCCTGTTTTGAAAATACACATAATTGATATTTCTTAAGTAATTTTTAATGACAAGTCAATAGAAGTTTGTTTTTGTTTATTTTAATCTTGTTAAAATGCCAAGGTAAAATACCATAAATTACAAAATAGACATAAAAATTTGAAACATTTCAAAGCCAATTATTTAAAATTAAAAATCTAAACTGATAGGAAATGTTGCATTTAAACTATAGGCCATGATTTCCAGTTAGTCTTCCAATTGCTAAATTTATCTAAAGTACAGCCCAATTTGCTCACTCTATCAGTATTTCCATGATAATTCATTTGTCAAATTCATCTTTTCAATCGGAACTTCATGCCTGCTGGAACTCTCAAATGACCATTGTTTGAAAATATCTGCCCAGAAAAAAAAGACACTCATAGCTGTGTGGTCTCAGAAGCCAGCCAAAATCCTGATTTTTGTCAGTGTGTCCTTCATTCTACCACAAAGAGAATGTGTGCTGTTTAAAAACCAACTGTTCATGGAAAGGTCTAGTGGTGGGTGTCCCCAATTTCAATTGGTTCAGAAGTACTTCTATGTGCCCTGTGTTAATGAAGCAGCCTTAACTCGCAAGCCCTGCAAAGGTGTCTGTCAATCCTTATAGCGACTGGGCGATCCACACCTCGTTGCAGAATGCTGCATTAATGAGCTTTGCTGTCATTCAGCAGCAAACAAACTTGAACGACTTGAACCGTGCGATCCCACACCAGTAAACAAGCCCTGCTGACCGCTGTTCTATGTTCCCTTTCATGCACGCCAAATAGCCCATACTCAAAAATGAACGTGGGCTTTTCACTTCTTTTTAACGTGCTGTCATTGAGTTCACGAACCACAGAACTCATGTGTTGTTGGGAAGGAAGTGTACTAAGGTTTGGGAATTTTGCAACACTCAGAAACAAAGGGAAATTCAAAAGGAAGGGTGATACAGTCTGGAAGCTTTAATCAAACATGGAGATGGATTTCACCACACTAGAGCCCAAAGGCATTGGTGTAAGAAACGACACGTTTTCTTAAGAAGTAGTTGACTCCAAAGCTTCAAGACCAAAGTGTTGGGCTAAGAAAATGTTAAGATAAGAACTGGCCTAGCAGATAGTGTCCAGGAGGTAAGAAGTTCGTTGTTTTCAGGGCAAAGGACAGCCACTAGATTGAGAAAGTATTCGTCTATCATTTACAGTCTCCAGTGGGGCTCTGAGCACTGGATAACAGATGTACACATGTCAGGAAATCAGTAACAGAACAAACTAGGAATGAGAAACCATGATCTTGAATTTAGAAAAACGAAGCCAGATATGGTGTCCCATGCCTGCAATCCCAGCACTCACGAGGCTGAGGCAAGGGAGGGTTCTTGGGTGAAAAAGCAAAACCACGACTCCTGAAATATGTCCTATGCTTTCAAGGCTGACCTTGGCCTGGTCACTTAGCAAAACTCCAAAGAAAGAGAAAAGAAGAAAATGAATGAATCAACTTGAAATAAAGACCACAAAGAAGCTGAGTTTTTTTTATTCCAAGATTATTTACATGTATGTATTTTCTTACATGAAATTATGTACAGCATGTGCGTGTAGGAATATGCAAATATGTAGGTTTCCAGAGTTGGAGTAACAGGTAATTGTGAGCCACCTTATGTTGCTGATGGGAACCACAGTCCCGTGCAAGCGCGGTGTGTATACTACTAAACCATGGCTTCCGCCCCATGAAGAAGTCTTTAAAGAAGAAACAACGCATCATGATAACCTTTTCTCTTTTTTCTAATTTTGTGGTGTGTGTGTATACGTGTGCACGCGTAGGCGAGAGACATTGGCCAGGTGGTTACATGATGCTCATCACAGGTGTCAAGAAGCAAAACACAGCTGCGTCACCTGTCCAAGACCTAATCCTAATAATTTAGGTTGCATTAAAATTACTCTTGCACGTGATAATGCATTAACTGGTTTTGTGGACTTCATTCCTAAGTATTTGACATCTACAAATAGGATGTCCAATAGTTTATGACCTAGATTAAGGGCACAAGAAACCTTCAGGTCCCGTTTAGGGTTCTGTTATGAAAACCAAGCAACTAAAATGCTCCATGGAAAGCAAGAGTGTGGTCTTGCTCCACTTACAGTGAGTGCATTGGCTGTCCAGTCACCATCAAGCTGGGCAGGATCACCCATATGATTTGTTACCTCAGCTGTCATTGAAATAGCCCTCAATCTCCAGGAGACTGACCTTTTATGTAGGTCAGAGGTGGAAATTATCCTGAGCCATTACTCATTAGAAAGATCAGAGTGAAGTCAAGGGATTTGAGATGCAGGACAGAGAACATAGGTGAATTAAAGTATTGCTCTGCATTTGTTTTGAGTTCCAGCAAAGTAAGAACAGTCACCATGATTTCCTTGGTTGCCACACTTTGAGAACAGACCCACGAACTTTCTTCCCCAGGGGGACCCAGAGTTTCGGAGGAAAAGCATGCGTGAAGATTTGGGTGGGAGCGGGGGTGTTTTAGGACAGAAACGACAGTGTTGGACTTCAGACAATGTTCCTCTGACTGCCATTTGCCTCTTTTCTAAGAAAATGTGTGAAAGGGTTAAGAATAGGGGCAGGGCTGGGGGTTGTGATGAGATGATTGATAGTTCAGGCGGATAAAAGAATCTGACCTAAATCCGATCCCCAGAACCCGTGGCAGGAGAAAACAGATTCCAGGAAGTTGTCTTCTGACTTTTACACCTACACTATGCACTTGGACACCTACACACACACACACAAAAACACACACATACACACATGCACACATGCACGCACACACACACATGCGGTGGAAATTCATACATAAAGGTAAATAAATCTTAACAAAATTTTAGACCAAATAGTGTAATTTCAAAATTACTAAAGCCACAAAAATAGACTCGCTGATTCCTATGTGCAAACATTATTTTAGTGTTTATGGAAGAAATCAAAGAACAGGACTTATCTATAGAGCTCAAACCATTGGGAACGTGTTATCCAATACTACTATTTATTGGATACATAGACATATCAATTGGATCCTCTGGCTGCATGAGTCACAACGGGAAAAATGTCTGTCCTGTTCAGACTCTCGGCCTGTATTCACTTCGTCACCTCATTGCCCACAACACAAAGTCACCAAAACGTGCCTGCAGTATTTCTTCTGATTGCCAGTGAGAGCTTCCTGACCAGCACAACCCTGTGGGAGAGTATTAATAGCCCTATTTCATAGATGAGTTACTCAGCCCTTACATTCACACCGAAGCAGGCTGACTCCAAGATTAGAATGTAGTAGTAGATAATTTAAGTCTCAATAAATAGATAATAAAATGACAACCAAAAGCTGGATGTGATGGTGCACACTTGTAATCTATTTCTTATACTGGATTGCCATGCCCAGCTCAAATACAAAGGCCACCCGCTATGGCCACCAACTCCCAGAATCTCTCAGCAGTTTGAACACTCAAAGTTCAAAATGTCTTAACATGAAGGATCACCTAAGAAAGCCCCTAGAATAAATTCTTCCCTTTGAGAAGATAATAAAATTTCTTAAACAGCCAATTGCACTCCTTCTCACCCATCAATGAGATCTGAGATTGGGAAATAATCACACTGCAGCTGCTGGTACCAGTAACGTGAAATGAACTCCCCTGGGAGTGTGATAAAGAATCTTAAGTTGCAGGGAGGCCTGTTTCATCCTGGAATGTTCCAGAGCATCCACGGGCTCCCCCGTTCTAGGGGAGGGAGAGGTCAGGCCAGGCCAGATATCAAAAATCCTAAAGGACTTCTTCAGTAACATAAAGGATCATTGCTGCGAAAGCCAGGGCCGTAAGCACACATTCCTCAGGGTCTTCAGAATCAGATAATTTCCTCACTCTCAACCAGATACAGTCGCAAAAATATATCTGAGCTGGAAATCCATTATGGCTATAAAATATTACTCGCAGCCATAACCAAAGAAGTGGAACTGGGTCTCCTGGTTTTTCTGTTAGTTTGAATTTTCTGCAATGCTTCCCCTAAGCTGCTAAGTCACAGGGTTTATAAAGAGAGGGACTTCCCCTTACATTGAACAGCTAGCCCCAACCTTCCTTTCCCCTGTAGGAGAAGGACCCTCATAGGATGTTGAAAAGAACACTCTAAAAGAGGAAAATTTAAGATGGTCTGCTGGCCCCCATAAATAAGGACCCAATGAATCAAACTGCTTCAGAAAAGGGCAAGATGCCCTTCAACACTTAGTGATTTAAAATACCTTGCAAAAGAAAATACTATAAATCACCCCCTCACATAGACTCAATCTCTTTCCTAACCCGGATCAGTCAATGGATATCTATCAGCTTCCTAAAAAATGTCAATATTAGAAAATAGTTGAATAAGCTCAAACAGTAAAAGCAAAAGTTACTCATGAGAAACCAAAAGCACCCATCTCTAGGCAGGCACTTTCCTGGTTTTAAATGGTACAACAGAGAAGCCCAACACAACACAGTGTCAAACCAGGTATTCTGGTTCATGGTGCCAAGTATTGAATCGAAGAAAATGATGTGTATTAAAGTTGCTGGTGAGATTTTGGTCATCCTAACAGGCAGGTAAAAATCAGGAGGCCTTGACCATCAAAAAAGAAATGGTTTGATGTTACCCTCAATTGCAACAATAAGAAAAGCTTATGCACTGTTGGAACTGGGGAGCTGGCTCGATGGATAAAGGGGCTAACCATGCAAGCCTGAAGGAGGTCGGCCTCCAGAACCCACACAAAAAGCCAGCGCTGTGACACACGTCTGCAGAGCCAGGCTTGGTAAGGCATGATGGGAAGTGGACACAGGAGAACTCGATGGAAGCTGAGGGCTCGCAGAAAGGAGAAAGACTCTACCCTGGCACGTGTGCCTGCACACAGACATACAAATACTCACACTAAAGAAACTGTTGTATTTCTTCCTCCTGCCTCCATCTTAACTCTTCACAATTACAATATTACAATACTCTAAAGAGAATGAAAAGGAAGAGGAAATACGAAAAAAGGAGAAGAAAGAGTTCAAAAAGGAGGACTATCACTCCTAGACACAGAATTCAATGACACTGGGCCTCCCAAGCACTTAGCCTCTGTTTAAGTTACATCTGGTACCATGTACCTTCTTCCAGCAGGTACAAATAGCAATTCAACCTTATTATGGCCCAAATCCATGTTTCACCAACATGTCATTGCTATGTGCCTTTATAAGTCACAAATTACATGGGAGGAACTCAGAATGTATTTTCAGAAAATACATATCAGGTTAAAAAAAAAAAAAACTTTAGGTTTTTCTGTTGCAGTCCAGAGTCATTTAGCCCCGGCTTGCTATGCCTGGGTTCATTCAAAAAGCAATAAAAGCCTACGAATCACTTTCAGGCAGTATAAATGTCATCACATCATGTTATGTGATCATGATGACACATACAAAGGCTTGTTGACACAAAGTCACAGCGTTGTGTTTCACCAGCTGATAATCAAGCTACTCCGATAAAAATGCTACTCCGGTTTGTGCCCGTATATAGGGATCTCTGCGGTCACAACACTATTAACGAAGTTAAGCTTACCTGGCCTGGCTGCCAGAAACAGCAAGAAGAAAAACTACATAGCATTTACAAGTCGTAATATTTGACCTAATGTGTTTTAAGTATCATTAGTAGTTAATGAATGGACTGCCATTATTACAAATAAAACTTGCAAATTTTTGTTAGTATGTCTGTCTATTCCCAAGAGGGGAGAAGCACACCTATGCCATACTGTGCTTGTAGGAGTCAGCTCTCCTTCCACCGTGTGGATATTCAGTATCAAATTCAGGTATCAGGGTGAGCAGCAGCACGGAGCCCACACACACATACACACACTCAAGTTTTTAAAAGTCACTAATTAGATACATGAGTTGCGTTATCAGAGTCCTCAACCTTATGTGGCAGAGAAACACAAAATATTCTAACTTAACGAATGTTCACTGCTGTCTTTTCAATGAAGCAGACTGGAGAGAAACAGGCTATCTGAGAAGGCTGGGCGGTGGTGGCACAGGCCTTTAATCTCTGTACTCGGGAGGCAGAGTTTGATGCTAACCTGGTCTACAGAGCAAGTTCCAGGACAGGCTCCAAAGCTACAGAGAGAAATTGTCTCCAAAAAAAAAAAAAAAAAAAAAAAAAGTACGTGGTGTCTGCACTGTAACAAAGCTTTTGCCGAAGCCAAAATTTCATCAGGTTTAGCGTTTTTAGCACAAAGGACCTCCCGGGGTGTAATAAATCTTGGATTAAACTTAACTAAAAGAAAAGGCTATGGGGAAGATCGCACAGACCACAGAAGCAAACAAATAGATGGCGTTTATAGAAACACTGATTCGGAAACCTTGCTGCACTGGTTCTGAGTCAAGTAACCCCTTTCAAGGGCAACACAGGATTCATTTGACTCAAGTATACATGCGCGCATCCACACACAGCAGCCCCACCGGCACAGGCTTCCAAACTGAGGGAGGGACTCACACTGTTCTCAGCACAGGGTGAATTCAGTATGTGTAGGTGATTGTAGGTGATTTCAGCTCCCTATTGGTCCACCTATTGCTGCATATGGAATCATTATTCCTTCACAATGGGAGTTCACATTTTCCTTCTTCCACCCAGCCTCTCACATACATAAGCCACTGACAGAAGGTTCAGATGCTTAGTGTGAGCTGCCAGATGGCTGCACACTACTGATAAAGTCCTGCAGAATTATAGTAGGGTGAGGAAGCGGCAGAGAGGACTACTGGGCAACCAAGAACTGCCCAGGGTTAAGTCCCTGACACCATACACCCCAGACTCAGACCCCAGCCCCACCCCTCACTCATGTTACTGTCAGCATCTGGTTCTTCTCAGAGGATAGTGATACTAAAAGTTCTTGTCTAGACCCAAGCAGTGGGGGCGCACTCTTTTAATCCCAGCTATTTGAAGGCAGAGGCAGGTGGGAGTCTTTGAATTCGAGGTCAGTCTAGTCTACATAGTAAGTTCTAGGACAACCAGGATTATATAGTGAGACTGTCTTGAAAACCCAAATCACCGCAACAAAAATCCAGTTTATTAATGGTATCACCGCCCTAGCCACTCCTGAGCTGGGGCGTCTAATATTTCAAAACCAGAGAACGAACCATTTTTTAAAAGACAATGTAGATATTGATAAAATAATGGAGAAATGGCCAAGTTGCTGAAGTCCTTGCCACTCAATCCCCTGCACCTACATAAAAAGGTCGAGCACAGAGGCAGGAGCCTAAAATTCCAGAGCAGGAGAGATGGGAAAAGAGGATCTTGGGAGCTCGTCGACCAATCAGTCCAACTCAACCAGTAAACCCCAGGTTCAACAAGAGACCCTGCTTTCAGAGATAAGATGGACATCAATTGAGGAAGACACTGACATCACATTAGCCTTCATATGTGCGTGCACACACGTGCACACACACACACACACACACACACAAGCAACAAATAAAATCTGATCACTATACTTCCCAGTTGACATTTCTTCAAGCCCCCCACAACCACCCAGCTGGTCGGAAGAAACCTTGCCCAGTGTGGCTTTGCCAGCTCCATCCCCTGGGACACCCTCCTCTGAGACTCTGTTCAAATAGTCAACATGTGGGGTCTTCCTTGCCACCTCACGCGGACTGAGTTACATCATCCCCTTGCTGTGCTCCCAGACCTCTAGAACAGTACAACATGGTCTCCACATCAGACCATCTGTGTTCAACTGGTCCCTGACACAACATGCAAATTCTTGCGTAATAAGCACGCCAGTGGTCATTCTAATGTGAATGATGAGCCAGATGTACCCTCCACTCACAACTTCTCCGGATATAACCCATGCTGGTCGCAAAGTCACAATCCTCCTGCCTCAGCTTCCCAAATCCTGGAATGACAGACTTGGGTCAGCATGTGGTTGCATGAGCAAACCTTACATATGGGAACAAGTGCTGATGGAAGGCTGTGATTGATGTGTCCTGCCTGGAGGCCCCTCAAAGTGAGTCTAATCCTTTCAGCAAATCCTTGACCAGAGGGCAGAACAACCTGTTCCAACGAGTCCCGTCCTCAGGGTTAGAGAGGCACAATAAACTACCGACAAGCCAAATGGACGGGTGCACGTCCTGAACACACAAGATATTTGAACCTTTTCATAATTTGACATTGAGCTTTCACCTTTAAAAATCAGAATTTGAAGGACCAAAATGTTCTTGGAGGGTGGGGGTGGACAGGCAGGTAACAAGGCCTTCTGCTAATGTGGCTTTGTCTGGCGGTCTCACTCCTTTAAGAAGCTGCACTTTTTCCCCTCATTGGTTTCTCTGGACAAGGAATTTGACAGGTGGCTTCTGCATTTCAAAAGCCCACAGAATGGCAGCTCCTCAGCAGCACTGACCCAACCAGGAACTGGTCAAATGTGAATAATTTGGCACCAGGTTCCCTGTGGGGCCACATGTTCACCCAACACTCACCAAGCCCTAGTACCTGGCAAGTTCACAATGACCTGTAAATATTCCCGAGGGGCAGAAATTAAAAATCGACATTGTAGAGTTGAGAAACCCGGGGTTCAGAGCTAAAGTGGCTCACAAGAATGCCTCTGGAAAACAACTAAACCTCCAAGTCACGGCCTATGTCCCAACATGAGAAATAGTTTGGCCCCATGTTCACTCAGTCCATAGTAACCTCTGAGACTAGGAACCTTTGAACAGCCGGGGGCGCTGGGAGTAGCATGGCCAGGGAGCTTCTAAAATCATAGAAAAGCCAAAAGTTTGGCTTGGTAGCAAGAACTTTAAAATTAGATCACAAGCTTCCATCCACTCCCACAAGGCAGGCCATGTATGTACGTACATCATATGTACAGACTCCAGTTTGTGATGGACATCCTGTCTCTGTCTCAGTGACTGAGTTGTGTCCCCAAACCCAAGGCAATCTACCAAAAAAGGTGATTCTCTTTTTATAAATGAAAGTGGTTTTAGCATAGAATTGCTACAAATGTACAAATATTTACAACTCAAATATTTCTTCCTGGCATGGCCCTAAACTATTCATATCAGTTGTCCTAAGAAGCAAATCACCCACATGATCAAGTCAAATCTTTCAGAAAATGCAATGATATTCTCAAAAACACAGGATATACTTTTCTCATTTTCTGGCTCACAGCTAATTGAAGACTAGAATGTTTGTCTGGCTCGGTGGTATATCCCCAGATCCCCAGTGATGAGGTGGTATATCCTCATCACTGTTGGGGCTAAAACAAGAATTTAGTTGTGTTGTTCCTATGATCTTTTCTAAACATCATCGAATTTTACAAATGAATGTGGTCAATATAGACCAGTTGGCAGAGGGTGTCCTTTCAGTGGTAAGGCAACTTGCCTAGCAATCTGCTGGCAGTTGACAATGGAAACAGAACTTTAAAAGACTGGGCAACAGAAGTTCTTCTTTACGACATTTGCTGCCTGGCGTCTCCCTAGTGTCCCCCCAGAGGAGGAGCCTTAAGTTCCTGATAAGTCAGTCTTCTGCAACGTGCTAAGATGACAGAGCAAGGTCCCTCAAGCCTGACTTCTTAAAACCACATAGTAAGTTACCCAGGTGTGTCCTTCTCAAAGTAAAACCGGCTGGAGCATTCACGTTATCAATGTAAGGCTAGCAGAGAGTGGATGAGACAAGGAAGGGACCATCTCTAATCTGCCATCAATAAGATAACTCAGGAGAGCCTTTCATCTTTGATGTGCAGCGTACTGATTCGGTAACTTATTTACGAAATTTATGGAAATTGTTAACAGGGAGTTAATTGATATAAGTCACCTGATGACCACAGTTAATTAACCACACTAGCTTAATCTTCTTTGCAAATATCAACTAATCATTTCCCAGGTGTCAGGGAATAACTCCTTGACTAAAAATTACCCCTCTCTCCTCTTCAAGGGAGATCCTTGAGTGGTTTCTCTTCAGATCCCAACCAAACAACAAGCAAGATTTTTTTTTTAAATGGCTATATTGAAAGGGCTTCCATCTTTCTCTGGCTTCCCTCCCCCCACCCTCCTTTATAATAAAGGAAATCCAGCCGTGCGACTTTACCGACCATGTCATTTTGAATTACTTCAAAAACCAACAGAGAACACTTCTTGAATAAAAATGAACAAATGAAAGGCAATCGAGACTTTCGTCTAGGAAAGTGAATTTCAAGAAAAAAAAAAAGACTTTATTTGCTGGGACTGGTTATAAAGCGACAGCTCAAGGAATAGGGCAAGGGTTGAACTCTCCTCATCCTGACTGTGGCTGTTACATTAATATATATACACAGATTAATATTTATAGAAATAGGAGTTGGGGTGTAGCTCAATGGTAGAGTGCAAGCTTAGCATGAAAGGCTCTGTATAGCATATTCAACAGGTTACAGTAATGTACACACAACTACTTAGTCTGTTAAAATAAGATACAACAGCTCACAAACATTCAAATCCTGTTGCTATAAAAACCTGTAAAAAATGTATTAATTTTTACATATATAAAAACTAAGGTTAGTGGCGTGTGATGGTGCCCAGCTTTAAGTCTACCACAGAGGCAGGGGGATCTCTGTGAGTCTAAGGCCAGCCTGGTTGCCATAGTGAGCTCCAGCCATGGCTACACGGTGAGACCCTGTCTCAAATGAACAACAGCAACATCTCACCCCTGCCACAGGAAGTGGCGAGCTAAGGAAGCAAGCAATGTTACTGAGGTGGTCAGAAATGGCCTAGGCAGTCAGTTCCCCCATCTCTTCAGTTCACAATTAGTGTCTTTATCATTTTTCTTCTGAATAAAGGGAGTCAACTGTCTTTGATCTACCCATGCAGGGAACCTCTGGAGGAGGTCAGCATAGTGCGTCACACTTAGATTCCCTGAAGAGTACAGAAGGAAACGCCATCTCTCTTTACTTCTCTTTCTCGTTCCTTCAACCACATCAAAATGTCTGAAAAATCATTGTAAAATAAGAGGATTTTATTACAACTGTGAGCATCCCTTTGCTTTGGGTTCCCTTGCAGGGAAATGGCGGACGCTCTGCACTCTTAACAGCACAAGTCCCTCACAGTGGGCCGCACTCTCTTGTCCGCACTGTTGGGTTTAATCATTTACAGTGGGAAGCATCAAACCTTCAATTTTTAAGCCACCCGTTTTGTTTTTCCCAGAACCTCAGCTTCCATTGATTGCTTAGCAAATTCCTTCTACACTTCACTGCACCAAATATTAGGGGAGAAGTAAATTTTTATGTCAGAAGTACACTTAGAAAAAAAGAATTCTGGTACATAAAAATCAACTTTAGCAACTACCTTAGAGCCAGGTTTAGTAGCACACAATGTTCAGGAGGCTGAAACAGGAATTCATGGCCAGCTTGTGTAGTAAGACCATACCAAAATCAACATAAATACAGCAACCAACTAGGCAAGAGTGTATACTAACTTGCAGTGTTTTTTTTATTATAAGCTAACTTAAAAGAAAAAGGTTTCTTTTATTTTATTGCATTTATTGAGTGGGCGGGTGGGTAGGGGTGCCAGTGTGACATAGTAGGCACAGAGGTCAAGGACATCTTAGTCTGTCCCATTACTATGTCTATAGGTCCCTAGGGATCAAACTCAAGGGGTCAAGCTTACAAGTTGTCTTTACTCTGTGAGCAGTCTTGCCTGACCAGATGAATAGTTTATTAGCAGTAATTATTATGGCCTACATTCCTAACTCAAGAACCTCTTCTCAAACTGACCACTCCTCATGGGTCTTAACAATTGCATTGTTCTGTTGGTTTGACAGGTAGGTTTTGTCTTTCTTTTTTTAGCTTTCTTTCTGAAACCCAAGCAGAGTTGAGACTCACAATGTAGCCCAGAGAGTCCTCAAACTCACAGCAGATCAACGACATCTAGCTACAACCTTTTCTAGAATCCTTTTCCAGGTGAGTTTAGTACGAGCTGTGCTTAACTTTTCAAAGAGGAAATCCCTTTAATGGGATCTTAAGAACAAGTAATCACACATACCACACACACACCACACATACACCACACACACACCACACACACCACACACACACACCACACACACACATACCACACACACACACAGAGTTGGCTTCCTTGTGAGACTCCCTCTCACTGTCTGGGACCTTCTACCCTTCTTTATCTCTATAAAAACATGCCAACTTGGGACTCTTAGTCCACAGGGAAACACCGTCCCACTCCGAAGAACTGACATTTTCAGACATAGCAAAAAATGCTTCGGGACACAGATCATAGGATGTATCTCCCCCACCTCACCAGAGCAGCCTCTTCCTTTATTTAGAGGGACCCAACCCTCATTCGCTCATCCTCTCTTCTAGAACTTCAAATAACAGAATTTGAAGATTCCCCATCAGTATTTTGTCGTCCCTCCATCCCTAACATGAAGTTGGAACAGAGCTCCCTACGCTAAAGCACTTAGAATTGAGAAGCATATAGTGATGGGGGAAACAGCTCTCCTAGGTAACAAAATGGGAGCTAGAAGAAGTTCAGTGGACAGAAAGACAGCATAGCATGGGAGGAGGCGGGTAAGAGAAGAAATATTTTTCAACACCAAGGATATGTCAAGGGAATCGAAGTATTACAGCTCCTGGTTTCATCGCCCCTGAGTAAGATGAACATCGATACATGGAATATGCATGAGGGAACTGCCAAAAGCAGAACAAACAGATCCAAAGGTCTAGCCGCTCTGTAGTGAGGTCACCTAATCACAATACAAGGGAGGGTTTGTTTGACGACGCACGGGGGAATTGTCTTCTACTTTCTTCTACTTTCTCTGACTTATCCGCGGTGTGAGCATGTGAGAGAGTCGGCATTCTGGGCTCCGATTTTAGTTCCGCCACTTAATACCAGACAAGCCCACCTGTCTTGCCTTAGTCCTTTACTCATAACATTTCAGGCTGGGTGGTGGTGGTGCACACCTTAATCCCAGCACTCTGAAGTCAGAGGCAGGTGGATCTCAAGGAGTTCGAGGGCAACCTGGCCTATACTGGGAATTCCAGGGCAGCCAGGGCTACACAGAGAAGCCCTACCTCATAAAAACAAATGAAGGAATTTTGTTACTAATAAAGCAGGTGAACTTAAATCTGAAAAATAGTTAGGAACAAATACTTAAAAATTTAGTCACTTGAGAAAAACCTGTCTCAGAAATAAAATTCAGTCATGATTACTGAGCTCATTTTCCCAGCTTTTTACCTATGTTACTCAGTCATTCCTTGTCTCCAACCTAATTTGGGGCGGGGGGGGGGGGGGTGAGCCTTGACTTTAATGGCTGAACCATTTCTCTAGCTTTCCAGTCTATTTTTATGTAGAGGAGGTCAGAAGTCCACCTGGGGAGCTATTCACCCATTTAAAAAAAAAAAAAAAAAAAAAAAAGGCCTGGGGCGAGACCCACTAATCTAGGTTTGCAGGTCTCCCTGTTTCTCCCGTGCTGAAATAACAAGCCCACCTTTTTCCGTGGGTGTGGGAGACTGAACTTATGCTTGCAAGACAAACACTTTTACCAACTGAACCATTTTCAATGCTGCCAAGAAGAAAGTCTGTGGCCACAGGGCAAGTAGCTTTGGCCTTTATCGGCAGCCTGGGCCCCTTTCTTCAGGCCTATTTTTCCTTCATCCATCAGAAACAGGGCTCTGCCTGGGCACCCGGGGCTCGTCCCGCCTCAGTCAGCTGCCCCCTAGAGTGGGGAAGCCACTCCCCTCTTCAGCCAGAGCCTTTTGTCTAGTAGCTGTTTTCACTGTACCAGGGTCCCAGGCAGCTTTCTTTTGTGCTCTGTTTAAATACAGAATGACAGTCCGCTAACAGGACGAGGAAAAACTTGGGCTTATCTTTTTGTAAGCGCTACTGTATCAAATGTGGAGCAAAAATGGCAGAATGACCCATTGTGTGTGTCCAGGGGAATTCTCACAGGATAACCAGGGATCTGGAGGGAAGCTTCAGAAGGAATGAAGACGCAGCGACTCTCAAAGGCACTGGGGGGTCACCCGTGGGGTGGAGTGGGTGTGGGGGTTCACATGGAGAGAAAGTGTTGCTAAGCCACTTGTTTTGATAGGGACAACAATTTTCTTTTTCCTCCCTCAGAATCTAAAAGGGGCCTCTCTAAGATATTAAGGGGTGGAAAATTCAGGGTAGGAGGCTCTGCCCCTTTTCAGTACTGGGGGTTGAATTCAAAGTTTTTGTATATGTGCTCTTCCACTGAGCACATTTTTAAAAGTCCTAGCTTTGTACAGTGTGTTTGCTCATGTAAGTACAGAGATAGACAGGCAGACAGACTGACAGATAGATAATAGAATAGATAGATGATAGACAGACAGACAGACAGACAGACAGATAGATAGATACCCACAAGGATGACCTTGAATGTCTGACTTTTCTGCATCTAGCAAGTTCTTGAATTACAGGAGTACCACCACATAGTTTGTGGTGCTGGGGGTGCCTGCCAGGAAAGCACCCTAAAAACTAAGTTATACCAACAACCCTACTTTTTCAAACTTTTAAACAGAATCTCACTATAGTATATAGAGTGGCCTGGAACAGGCCAATTCTTCCTGCCTCAGGCTCCCAAATGCTGTGGTTACAGGCATGAGTTATGCCTGGTTAAAATGATTGAGAAAAGTTCATTCTAGATTGCCCAGGCTGACTTCAAATTTGCAATCCTCCTGCCTCAGACGCCAGTGTAACTGGGATCACTGATATAATAACACTCAGCTGTTGAGGATTCCAACTCTTAATGTTCACGGGACGTCAGTGCACACATCCATTGGACTTGCCTGTTGTGGAGCCCTATGGATAAAACAATGATTAAAAGAAATGAAAATCCCTGCCTCGAGAATTTACCTCTTAGAGAAGACAAAAAGTGAACAAGTATAAGTTCTGTTATATACCTCAGATGGTGAGTGATGTAATGGAGAACGTGAAGTGAACCAATCAGAAAAGACTCAGCGGACATTCAGTGAGCTGACTGTCATCTCAGGATACAGGTGGCCTGCACGCACGTGCACACACACACACACACACACACACACACAATCTTGTACTTGTAACCTTGAGGTTCATGTCTTTAGTTTAACACTGTGCATGCTATTCTCCTGCAAATTTAGACAGAGATGCAACTGTGAAGAACTGGTTTTCACCGTGATCAGGGCTTTGCAGAGCGAGGTGCAGGAGGCCCAGCTGCTGAGCGTGTAAGGAGGAAGTGACTTGAACAACGATTCTGAAATACCTGCTGAGGATGTGAATGAGAGGCCTGAAGGACCAGGAGGAGGCGGTGCGATCCAAATTCTAAGGCTACAAATGGGCTGCCATGGCAACCGCAGAGCAGAAAGTTGTCCTGGAAGCCAATGGGCTGCACTAGGGATGCAAGTTCATCTCTAAGTCTCAGTTTGCAAAATTAAAAAATAAGAGAGACTCCCAATAATGTTGTTCTTAAACTGTCTGGGCCCAGTTCTACCTGGAAACTCTTCAAAATACAGATTCCATGTCTCTGATTTAGCGGCTCCGCCCTATGAGTTTATTAAAGGCTTTATTAAGCTTCTCGGTAGATTTGACTATGTGAGGCTTGGAGAGCTGGCTGACATCTACCAGAAGTCTTTAGAAATTATAGCATTCTAAGTTATTGAAGTTAGTAAAGTAGTTAGACTTTTAGGAAGATATCTGACGCCTGACATGGTGGCTCACGTCTACTACTCCAGACTTGGGAGGAAGAGGCAGAAATGCCAGCAGTGCCAGGCCATCCCAGGGCAAATGAAGGCCTAACTGAAGTCAAACATTGGCGGTTCACAGTTGTGAAGCTGGCCACACCGAGGATCAAGTAAGTGGCCCAAGACCAGCCTGGGATACACGGCAAGAGCTAAGAGCAAAGAGAAGAACGAGCAGGGTAGAGACAGGGTAGGTAGGGAAGAAGCCTTCCAGGTTTCATTTCCCCAGACAAGCCCGAGAATACATGTAAGCCATTTGTTCTGGCATTACAACCGTAGGAAAGCTGACTGAAGACAAACCTGACACCTGAGAGGAAGAGAGGGTAGAAAAACACAAATGAAAAGAAAGGAAGGCTTGCTGAACCTCACCTAAACTCTACTTCAGCTCGGGACTTTTCATATCCAGGAGCCAGGAAATACTCTATTGTTTTATCCAGTGTGGGCTGGGTTTTCTACTTGTTTCTTTCAACAAAAAGTATTCTCCACACCCTGCCCCACATCAGAATTAAAAGAATGCCAAAGCCCATGCCAGCTACTTTTCTTCTTCCCTTTAGTAAGGTTAAATAAAATATAGCCACTGTTGGCATATCCCAGATCAAATATACCCAGTCTTAAATTCAATGCATCATCAGGCCCTGTAATTTCTGTACCCACGACACGGGAGGTTAAGAGTGCCCGAGAGTTCAAGGCTAGCCTGAGTTAGCTACATAATGGTTCCAGGCTAGCCTGGGCTACAAGACAAAACCTCAAAAAGACCAAAAACGTAGTTGTGTATGGTAGTAACACCTACCATTCCAGCACTTGGCAGGTAAGTGCCGGAGGATCGGGAGTTCAAGGTTAGCCTGGGTTAACAAGAATTAAGCTGTCAGCCAGGCTGTGGTGCACGCCTTTAGTCCCAGCACTTTAATCCCAGAGGCAGAGGCAGGTGGATCTCTGTGAGCTCGTGGCCAGCCTGGTCTACAAGAGCTAGTTCCAGGGCAGGCTCCAAAGCTACAGAAAAACCTTGTCTCGAAAAAAAAAAAAAATTAAGCTGTCAATCATGGTGGTACATGCCCTGAACCTCAGAAGGCAGAGGCAAACACTAGCCTAGTCTAAATAGAAAGACCCTGTCTCAAAATTTTTTTAATAACTTATTTAGATTTACTTTATGTGCATTGGAGTGAAGGTGACAGATGGTGTCAGATCCCCTGGAACTGGAGTTACAATTTTCAGCTGCCATGTGGGTACTGGGAATTAAACCCGGGTCCACTGGAAAGAGCAGCCAGTGTTCTTAACCACTGAGTCATCTCTCCATACTGTCAGCTGTATTTAAGGACATGAAAATTTTTTCAGCTTTATCAGAAAACTGTCCTTGTTAAAAAAAAAAAAGTCACAGAATTGCTCCCAAATTACATGCACATGTTTGCTACTTAATAGACAATTATCCTTATGAGGATTCAAGAAATTCTAGCCTAACAGAATAGTAGGCACATCTTTTTCAGGTTTCAGCATCCTTTGGACCCTCAGAAGTATTCGCATTGCCACATCGTGGGCCTCAGCATTAGGTGATAAATAAAGTCTCATTTTCAAAGTTAGGAGGAATCCCTGGCTGTCCATACATCCACTTGAAAGAGCCCTTTGGTTATTGCTTACAAACTGGGATCCCAAGATCCACAGACAAGTCATTGTATCCATAGTAACAGTGGCTTAACTTTTCAATGCAACAGACTGCATTGAAGACCTTTTCTTCTTACATTCATTTCTTACTGTTTCTTATAATCTTGGGGTCCAGCCTGATCTGAGGGCTATTGGTGAGACACATTGAGATTTCAGAGTTTAAAAAAAACTGCATACTGTCAGCTGGGCAGTGGTGGTGCACACCTTTAATCCCAGCAGAGGCCAGCAGATCTCTTGAGTTCAAGGCCAGCCTGGTCTGCAGAGTGAGCTCCAGGACACCTAGATTACTGTCATTTTCTGGGAGAGACGTTTTTTATTGCTGTCCTCGTAAATCACAGGCGACCGCTGCACTTTAGGAAAGAGAATGTCTCCATTTTCTTAGCATCTATCACAGATTTTGATTAAGGACTGACAAAGTAACAAATCAACAAAGTAAATTTATCTGGCAAGAAAAATATTTTCTACCATTTACAGAACAAGCCTCTGACTTTGCTAGGAACTATAGGTATCAAGATGTATTCTGTCTCCACAGATCTTAACCCATCTCCAGATGCTTCTGTTTCCTTCTAGCTCATCCCCCATAGTACTGATCAAGAGCTTGGAACAAGGACTAAGTCCAGAAACCAAACAAATAAATGATAAACTAGAAACGAAACCACAGCAAGTGAAGCTGTACAATGGACTGAAGAATTCCACGCTCTGACCTTGCCACTCATTTTCCCAAACTTTCCTTTTCTCTTCGCGTTCTCCAAATGGGACCCGACGCTAGCGATACATGCCCTTAATCCCAGCACTCAAGAGATGGAGAGGCAGGTAGATCTGTGATGTGAATTCAAGGCCAGCCTGGTCTACAGAGCAAGTTCTAGGACAGCAAGACTACAGAGAAATTTTGTCTCCTGAAACCAAAAGAGAAGAGAAAAACTTTAGTTGGCAAATAAACTCTCTAGCAGCTCTTCTAAACTTGAAATGCGGGGTTGGTTGGAGTTGTGGCTCTATGGTAGAGGAACTGCCTGGCACGCAGGAACCTATAGAATTAATCTTTAGTATGGCCACAGCAGTAGTAAAGTTGCGACACGGTTCCAGGAACACAGAATGTCCTGTCTTTTACTTTACTGTTCCTAATACTTTCCTCCTCCTTTCAACTCATGTTAGCTTGGGAGTGCCAGCTCTAGGAAAAATTCCACACGCCTCTCAGGTCTGCCTGCACATTCAAAATGAAAATAGCGTCATTAACCAATTTCATCGAATAAGGTTTTGTATCTGATCTACAGTTCGGCCTGTGTTCACTGTTCTCTTCCCAACCTTACCCTATTTTCTTCCTGAGGTCCACACTTTGTCTGCAAGGTCACAACCAATAGGAACACCTCATCCCCTGAGTAAGGTGATCAATTGTCCAATAAACTTACAATTAAGAAAAGCCATTGAAATGTAATCAAATGAATGATACTAGACACTGTCTATTAGCTATTTCCCGAATTTACTCTGTGCAACCACTCTGTGAAATGGATGTGAAGCCCATTTTATAGACAAGAGTTCCTCAAGCAGAACACTGATTTTCTTGGGTAATAAGGAAAAAAAAAATAAGTAGGATTCAAACCAAGAGTTTCAATCCAAAATTCCAAGCACCGCCCACTTCTTCATGAACCTCTACAGAACACTAAAGCAAACTTGGCATTTCAAAACAAACCACTACTAATCATTTTCAAATAGAAACCCAAAGCTGACACAGAGGCATGTCAAATCTTCCTTAAACCAGCGAGGTCCTGGGAGGGCTAATCCGAAACCAGAGAATGACGATGTCAGAGCCTTACAGTGGAGTTTAATTATGAAATTTTAATTATGAAATCCCAACTCCTTCCCTGGCTACCAGCTCACCTACACACTATGGATTTGCAAGGCATAGCACAGTAGTGGCGATTCCTTTTATCTCTTCAGATTTAAAGTTACTATGAAAACCATTCCAGTTGTGCCAGTCAACGAGTGCTTCTTCCATCTCGTTTTCTCCATTCTAGAGCAGAGGTGAACAACTGGTGTGTTTGTAGGTGTTCCACACTCACACTCAGAATCCGTGTGTGTGAGTGTGTGTGTGTGTGTGTGTGTGTGTGTGTGTGTGTGTGTAGAGTAAGAATGTACAGTTGGAGGAGAGGTCTCAAGTAGCCCAGGCTGACTTGGAATTTCCCATTTAACTGAAGCTAGGCATGAGCTTCTGATCCTACTGCCTCTACCTCCCCTAATTCTAGAATTAAAACACATGCTCCAACATCTGCCTTCAAACACAGCCCAGAGGTAGGTGTGCATGCCAGGCCAGCCAAGACTGCATACATTGTCTCAAAAAATAACAAGGGCGGAAAGTGGTGGTGATTGCCTTTAACCCAGCCCTCAGGAAGCAGAGGCAGGATATCTGAGTTCGGGGTCAGCCTAGTCTACAGAGTCAGTTCCAGGACAGTCAGGATTGTTACATAGAGAAACCCTGTCTTGAAAGTTTTTTTTAAAAAAGGGGGGGGACACCCTACCACACCTGACTCCCTTGGCTCCCTTGTTTTGGATTCAGTTATTTGTGGCCTGGGGGCTCTTGTAGCCAGAGGCAAGGCAATGCTTAGCATGCCCAAGCCCCAGCCTTTGATCCCTAGGGTCAGAATGAAGAAATGAGCGTTTCCTAAGTACCCTATAATTGCTTCTTACCCTGTTTTAGCTGATAAGACTTAATAGCCAAAGTCAATGACAATGTTTTTAAAATACTGTAAAGTAGGTTCTAGATGTCAGTATTTTTAAATATAATAAAATTGCATTCAAAATTTTTTAAAGGAGCATTTGTTGTTGTTGTTTGTTTTTCTTGTTTTTTGGTTTTACTACTTAGCTCTGCTGGGATTAAAGATGTGTGCAACCACCAGGCCAGTGTTTGTTTGTTTTTGTTTTTTTAAGAGACAGGGTTTTTCTGTGTAGCTTTGGAGCCTGTCCTGGAACTAGCTCTTGTAGACAGGATTGTCCCGAACTAAAGATTCAACTAAAGGCACGTGCCACTACCACCCAGCTAGGCCAGTGTTCTCAAAGGGCTTGTCTAGAGCCAGTGATTAACCAGGGCCTAATAATTCCCCAGACTTCAGTTCTGCAGCACTGATGCCCCAATTATTTACAAAAAGGATCTGAAGATGTTGGGGCACTGATGTGGCGTAAGTTCTAGACCAAGCTGGAAGCTGAGGTCCTGAGCCTACCTTAACCTATAAATGGATTCCTCTTTGGCCTGGTGGACCTCCTGCTCAGGCCTCTTTGGCACAGTCAGTCTCATTAAAGACTGCCAAGGTCATCTACTTGTCTTTCTCTGCTCCATCTGATAAGCGTGGTTCACCAGAAAGGAATCTAAAAGTCTCAACCAAGGAGGGTGGGGACATCTAAAAAAACGGAGATAAACAAAGAGAAACTGACTCCATCTGGGCTCTATCACAGATCACATTGCCCTTAGGCCAGGAACTTAACCCCATTCTTTCCACTCTTTCCTCGCTCCTCCCTGCTGGGTTAACCACCCATCAGCAGAAAACAACACACAGACTTAGATCCCTAAGATTCCCTCCAGCTACAGATGCTTCCATTCCAAGAAGATTGAAGAGTTGGGGCAGAAGCCTATAATAACCTAAAAGCAATGCAAGCAGAAGTAGAAACCACCCACAGCAAATAAGGTGAGGCAGGTGAGGGACCAAAAATATGCAGCCTTAATTATTACAGGGCCCACTAAATGGGTAATTTAAGCCAATTAGCAAACTGTATCAGATTAAAGAATATCAATTTAAGATGGATAGCAGATTCTTAAAAAATAAAAGGGGAAGGAAGGAATCATTTCAAAATACATCCTAAGGTCTAGGGAATCCTGAAAAAACTGAGAATGAGAATGCTCAAGATCGAGAGCAGCAGGTAAAGGTGCTCACCACCACGCCTGGCCACTTGAGTTGGATCTCGGGATCCACATTACCTTCCACAGGCATGGACATTCCCACATACATGAATACATGTTTTTTTTAAAAAAAAAAAATCCTTTTCTGTGTCTTTGAAAACATGCTGACAAATAAAAGACAAGCCACTAGTTTATTTTCATCGTCTAGTTTCTTTTCACTGGGCTAAGTATTTTACATAATTTACCTCCCCATGGTCATCCATACCAAGACATTCTCACTCTGTCAATGGAGTAGAATCTGAGCGTCTGCCAGGTATGGCAGCGTCCTCTTTAAACCTGATTCAAGAAGCTGAGACAGGAGGATCACAGCCAGCAGTGACTGCAGATCAATCTGGACTACACAGAGACACACTGGTTTATAAAAAAAAAACATTAAAATAACCAAATACCAAGATGAAGAATGATGAGACTTGGGTTCTAAGTCTTCTTCAAAGCCTGAGGAACTCCCGGCATTGCACACCTAATCCCAGCGCTCAGGACGCAGAGGCAGGCCGAACTGAGTTCCAAGCCAATATGATCTACAAAGTTCGAGGTCAGTCAGGGCTTTCTGTGTGGGGAGTGGGGGAAGCCTGAAGAACTTAACCGTGTTAGGTGAACATTACACTACCATATCTGCTTAAAGACCTGCAGAATCCTTCCCAGATTTTTGGATATTACACTTTGGATAGAAACTTTCCAGACAGAGACAAAAAAGTACACTAAACACTGCGGCTATATTTAGTGCATGATATATAACCCTAAACACTTGTGAACTCTCCCTACCTCCCCCACACACAATAACAGTAAATCCCTTTTCCATGTTTCCAATACTTCAGAAAGATGACCAAAGCAAGAATTGTTAGTCCTCTTCTCCTGCCACCCACCCCTCCCTTTCGAAAGATTTTTGCAAGCCTGGCGCTTCCAAACTTCCCAGGAAGTCTGAGATGGGTGCTGCTCAGAGTTGCTGTATAATTACTTGATTCCCTCTAAGGAGCTTATGCTAAGAATTGAGGGGGAAAAAAAGCAGATTAACCATTTGAATACATGCCACGGCCCATCCACAAGCCCTCCCCTCTCTCCTCTATAAATGGGGGCTTCCACAGTCCTCACCCATCAACCCCCAATATGTGATCTAGGGAAATCAATTTATTGCTTTGACTAATCCTGCAACAATAGGGGTTTCATTTTTATTGTGGGGCAATTAAGTTGTCGGTTGGGGGAAGAAGAGGGAGGGGAAAGGGGGGGACTGGCCCATCCCCACAGACAGATTAGTCCCTGCGGTGGCAGCAGCGTCCACTCTGTCTGTCTGGTGGTCGGTCACACGCAGCTCCAGGCTGCTACCTAGCAACGAAAGCCAGGGAAAGAACTCGAGGGTTTCTCTCTCTCTCTCTCTCTCTCTCTCTCTCTCTCTCTCTCTCTCTCTCTTCATTCGCTCTCCTGTCCTCTTCATTTCTTTTCTTTTAGCTTGTCTTTCATTTTCTTCTCTTATACTTTCCTATTCTGAACTCACCCCTCCTTCTCTTTCTCTTTACTCTGTTTCACTGGGGGCTCTAACTCCCGGACAACTTGAAAAAGTTTGTAGGCACCTTAGAAACTCTCCGCATTCCAGCCCCAAAACTCGGCGCAGCAAACCAGCTCCATTCATCAACACAAAAGCACCCGCTCCGGGTAGGAAAGGGAAAGCCTTCAAGAAAGTACTTAAGTGTATCAGTCGCTCTCTCCCTCTCTGCCAATCCCACCTCGCGGCCTTATCTGGCTTCGTAAGTGATCGGTATCAAAAGCTGCGGTCTCAAGGGGGTCACCGCGGGACGGAGTTTCGTCACTGATGGAAGGAGTCTCTGGCCAACAGCCCCGGGCGCGCAACGGGATCGGATCTCCCGCGCCGGTCGGAAGCTGCAGGTGGAAAATTGCGCTGGGAGCTGCGTGTCGGACTGGCCCCGTCCCAGCTAGAAGATAGCTGCAGACCCCACGCGGGAGACCCTCATTCTCCAAGTTCCAGCCTGAAAAGCGTTGAGGGCCAGGACTAATTCCCGTGGGAACAAAGGCGCAATCGCCGCGGGGAAAGCTGTCACAGAAGTCTATGAGAACGCGTTCCCCAGTCAGCAGAGGAACCGCGCTGCGTTTATCACGCCTAGGGTCACCCGAGCGCTCAGCCCGGCGGATCTCGCCACCGCTCAACCTCGCCCCGCTCCCCTCTGAAAAGCCTAGGGTGGACCGCGCAGCACGCCTGGCTCCTGCAGGTGGCCGCTTACCTTGGCCACTGACTGGCGCCAGGTAGGCAACTATCGCCAGCAGCAGCATCCACGCTGTCGCCGCGGCCGGGCGCTCCATTTCGGAGAGCGCCCCTGACCTCGCCGTTCCTTCCCCGGGAGGTGGGCGCGCGTCGCAGGAGGTACCGGAGGAAGCAACTCCGCAGCGGATCGCGGGTCTCGCTCAGCAACTCCGCTGGCTGCGAGAGGCAGAAAGCCAGCCCGGATCCCTGAGGCATCCAGTTTTCTACCCGCGCCAGTCCCCACCCTCCAGACAGTGCATAAAGCGCTTTAGGCCAGACCGCCCCGGAACTAGCATGCGGGAATCCAATGGGCCAGGCCCCCTGCCGCCCGGCCCGCCCCCTGCACTTTGCGACTCGGGGAGGAGTGGGCACTCGAACACTTGCGCGATAGCACATGCACACTCCACACGCGCGCACCCTTGAGCACGTTCTCATCCAGGAGCTCACGCACCGGGCACACACACACACACACACACACACACACACACACTGCCTCACAAGTTAGGGAGCTCGTACCCCTCAGTCGCGCACGCATGCACATTCCACAGTCATACTCAATCACTGACAATCACCGCTACTCACACACGAGTAAGCGCTGCCCTCGCCATTCAGAGAGATTTGCTCAGGGACGCAGGCAGGCTAGACGGCCAATGAAGAAATTTGCCACCGACACAAACTCTAGAACTTTTAACTAGAGTTGGAGAACGGAGATAGAAAGGAAATTGGGGGGGGGGGGTGAGTCAAGAGAAGCGACAAAAAGAAAAGAAAAGATGAAAAAGGAAAGAAAAGCAATGAAAAGGGAAGGGAATAGAAAAAAAAGCTGGGAGTGTGGTGGGGCATGCTTTTCATCCCAGCCCTAGTTAGATGCACCTAGGCGGGTGTATCTCTGTGAGATCAAGGCTAGCCTGGTCTGCAGAGAACTCCAGGACAGCCGGGGCAAAGTAAAGAGAACCTTTCTGGAGAAGGAGGACGAGGAGGAAGAGGACGAGAAAGGAGGGAGGGAGGCAGGGAGGGAGGGGGAGACAGAAAGAGGAGAGGAGAGGAGAGGAGAGGAGAGGAGAGGAGAGGAGAGGAGAGGAGAGGAGAGGAGAGGAGAGGAGAGGAGAGGAGAGGAGAGGAGAGGAGAGGAGAGGAGAGGAGAGGAGAGGAGAGGAGAGGAGAAAAAAAAAAAGAAGAGAGCGACCCAGGGAAAGGCACAGAAGAGCTGGAGATTCCCATGAATTTCAAACCCTGGCCTGAACTCGCTAAGCTCTTTCGGGCCCCTGCTTTCCCCTGACATGATGCAGGCTGCTTTCATGGTTTTGCTTGTGTTGTGTTGGGGCGGGGGGGTGAATTCTGTCGTTGCTGTGGAGGCGATATCTATGTAGCCTCTTGAGCGCTACATCTACAGGTGTCACAGCCAGATAGCTTCTCACAGTTCCGTTCATCTTGAACAAAACTTGGGAGGAGGGGCTGTCTTCTCCGTGATGCCAGTAGTGAAACATCAGGGGTTTGGGGATCCCGCGGTTCCCTGGGGGCCACACTGAACCTGTTTGTTAACTGAGGGTGGACCTTAATCGAGCCCTTCAGGCCATGGTCCCCAGCTGTGCGAGACGCAACGGCGCTGAAACTAGCCAGCTGGTGCAATTGATTGAGATGGCTGGGAGTCCCGCGGGAGTATGGACTGTTTCCCGGGCTCAGACCATTCCGAAATCTTTTGCCCCGGCAGCTACAGCGGGTCGGTAGAGCCCTGATCCAAGGAGTCATTTCCTTCAGGCAAAGGGCTGTGACGTAGGGAGGCGGCTATCCACGTGGTGCCCGAGTAGGGTCTTCCCCCCCTCCCCCCCCCCCCCCCCCCCCCGCCTCCCCTCCCTGGAGTGACAGCCTGTCAGTCACTGCGGGCTTCTTCTGCCCTTGCATGCATAGTCTGGGCCTCTGCTGACCACAGCAGCGTGGCTTGAGTTGGCGAAGTTTGGAGATGGGAGACAAATTGTTACTTTGGGAAGGTAAATCCAGACACACACACACACACAAAACAAAAACAAAAACAAAAAAACAAAAACACTTAATACTTAAAACAAACAGCATTGTGATAATAGTGATGTCCCGGACTGGGAAATGTAAGTTTGATGCCTTGGTCAAAGTCTCCTGCTGTGCGGCGCTCAAGAGGAGGGAGAATTGAAGATCCTAGAGGAGAGTAGACTTGCAAAGGGGACAAAGGGTGGGGACTGGTGAGGGGGCACGGTGCTGCACTCCAGTCTCAGCGGATAATTTATGCCTGATCCAGAGCGATGGTACAAGACCGCGCTGGGCTTATGCAGGCTCGAAGCCTTCCAGAGGCTGCATGATCATCCAGAGTCCTTCCGTCCTTGCCCCTCAACCGGTTGCAGGGAGCCTCAGCCCGGCCCCGGGAGGCGAATGATGTGTGTGTGTGTGTGTGTGTGTGTGTGTGTGTGTGTGTGTGGTGTGCCCCCTTTCACTGTGGCGGTCCAGGGATCCAAACATTCCTTTCTGCGCTGAAGGGTTTTCCTCATTGTTGCTGCCTTTGTGCATTAGTGTTGCCAATTTACCGGAATTCCAGACGTGGTTGCACAGCGGGGCTCAGACTGACCGTACCAGCCCGGCCGCGTTTGTGTAGGGGACCACGCAGCGTTAATCCCAGAATAACGCAGAATGAGGAGGGGGGACATAAAAACGGTGGGGATGGGGGGGGTGAGTAAGACAGCGTGATCCATCCTCCCTCACACTTTTCCAGTAGAGAAAAAAAAAAAAAAAAAAACAACATTGTCTCAAGGCAGTTCCAGATCTACAGCCCTAGACTCAGGTCTGCACCGCACAGTGTCTATCTTGGGTATTTGTTTATACCTAAGATGCTTGTGGCTAGATTTGGAGAATTAAGCCTGTGAACCAGTTCTTTGGGAAGGCCCAAAGTGATTTGGGTTGTAAGCCAGCATCGCATCACTTCTATCTGGTTCAAAAGTATGATTTGTTTCACATTTCTCTCTCCATATGTTTTCATGGGCTCCACAGACACTCGCTGGAAGGGGACGGGGAAAGCACTCAAAGAGAACTTTACTGAGTAAGTACATTTATGCCAAGTAGCT
The DNA here is from genome assembly GCF_982192425.1 of Myodes glareolus. Lineage (NCBI taxonomy): Eukaryota > Metazoa > Chordata > Mammalia > Rodentia > Cricetidae > Myodes > Myodes glareolus. The sequence continues at coordinate 50,601,546 of NC_142046.1, forward strand.
TCCTTGATAGACATTTTTGTTATCTATATTAACCTACTCCCCTCATCTCAATATCAAATTATTAGAAATATATCCAGGTATTTGCTTCTATCGTGAGCCAATTTCATGCCCCCTCCCCGCTCTGATCATGAGGTTATACCATCCCCTTGAGTAAAATCAAGTTTCCATTAATAATAATCTGACCCTGGATTTCCTCCCGAGTACCACTGCCCCAGCTGCCAACTGGACAGCTCCAATATAAACATTACAGGATTCGGCCTGAGTCGTAAGCTCCAGGACTTGAGGAAGTAACATCGCCATCCACTCGCACCTCAGATGTTCTTGATCCTCCTGCTTCTTACATCCAAATGCAGCGGATCATGAATTCCGCAAAAATCCAGTTCCGTTCACTTCCTTAATATCATTGTCATAGTCACCAGCCTCTCTCATCTGCATCACAGCAAGAACCTTATCAATGGTTCCTTGCTCTTGACGCTGCTCTTCCCACCTGTTTTCCGTCCAGGAAAGAACTACTTGTTTTAACAACAACAAATGTCCTTATATGTATTCATTTTTTATTGGGGGAGGGATGCTGGCACGTGTCCCAGGCCACGTGTGTAAGTCAGAGCACAATTTCTGTAGTGGGGTTCTCTCCTTCCACCATGTGGGTTCTGTGGACCAAATTCGGGTTGTCAAGCTTTGTGGCAGGCACCTTTACCTATGGATCCATCTGTCTAGTCCTTATTTTTTTTTTAATTACTTCGTTTTGTTTTTAAGACAATGCCTCAAGTAGCCATGCTGTCCTGTGTAACACATAACAGTCAGGCCATAGGGACTCTGAGAGAGGAGGTGGGAAGATTGGGAGAGTCAGAGGACCAGGAGGAAATCTGCTGTGAAATCTTGTCTTCTAGAAATGACAGGGAAAGGACACCCACGACTTCTCAACAATGTGCAGGCCTGAGCAGGAGCTGAAGGGTGGCAATACCAATAAAGATGCCATCACGGAAGGGAGCAGTGTCACGGGCCCCCACCCCTAGACTGCAGGCAACTGAAGACTTCTGAAAGAGGAAGAATTAGTCATCCCCGAGAAGGAGCCTCCCCAACTGGTTATCCAATTCCAAATTGTCAGCCCTGAAATTACATTTGTAATAGCAACATTAAAGAAACTCAGCAGGTTGTATTTATGCAGTTATGCATTGACAGATATATGTAATGAGACTGTGCAAAGAAAAAGAAGCCATGAATTTGAAAGGGAACCAGGGAGGGATATATGGGAGGGGTTGGAAGTAGGAAATGGAAGGGAGAAATTATTATATTTTAATTTTTAAATGTAAATATATGTGTTTTTGAAAGCACTACCTGAGTTCCTAAGCATGGAGGCAAAAGTAAGAAATCTTGCACAGAGCCAAAGGTTTTCAGAGTTCACTAACTTCCTGGCAGGTCTCCTGATTGTAGTTCCTAACCTGGTATCCCCTTACAACAGAGTGAGAAGCTGAGACGCTCCTGCAAAACAAAGCCAGATAAACCTCATCAAAAGTGACAATAGGGATGGAAATGTGGCTCACTCATTGGTAAGCAGAACACTCAGCAGACCCAAAGCCCTGGGTTCCATCCCTAACACCAGAATATGTGTGTGTGTGTGTGTGTGTGTGTGTGTGTGTGTGTGTGTAGTACCAAAAGATATCAGAGAAGATCAAATATGGTCCAATAGGCCTGTGATCCCAACTCTTGGGAAAGAGATAAAAAAAGCTAACTGGAAGTGTGAGCCGAGCCTAGTCTACATACTAAGTGCTAGGTCAGCATTGCATGTCAAGCTCTTGTCTTAAAAAATAGAAGAAGAAGAAGAAGAAGAGGAGGAGGAGGAGGAGGAGGAGGAGGAGGAGGAGGAGGAGGAAGAAGAGGAGGAGGAGGAGGAGAAGGAGGAAGAAGAAGAAGAAAAGAAGGAGAATCAGAGATATTTTACCACTGAGGCCCAGAAATTTATGGCACTTTTGTTTTTAGAAGTTTGGAGATTTTGTTTTGTTTTGTTTTCCTAATAACTTCAGACTTGTCACGTCTAAGCTATAAGTTAGTTAGTTGCCCACTGGGAAGTGGGTAGTCAGGGTCGATGAACCCCCAGCAAGACCTTATGGACAATCTGCACAGGAGTCATATTTTCTGTACCAAAACCACAACAACCTTAGGTATAATATAACAAACAGCAGGGTCCTTGATTTCAGAACAAAGTCATGTAGAAATCTGTGCATGGTAGTGCACACCTTTACTCCCAACACCGAGGAAGTAGAGGTAGGCGGGATCTCTGAGTTGGAGGCTAGCCTGGTCTACAGAGCGAGTTCTAGGACAGCCAGGGTTACACAGAGAAAAGAAACCCTGTCTCAAACACACAAGAGCAAAGCAACAATAACAATTAAAAAAAAAAAAAAGTCTTGGCAAAGATGAAGAAAATCAGCGCTTTGCTGGGGAAACGGCTCAGAGGTGAAGAGCCCAGGCTGTTCCTCCAGGGGTCCTACATTCAATTCCCAGCAACTTTCTAGGATGAGATCTGGTGTCCTCTTCTGGATTGTAGGCATACACGCAGGCAGAACACTCTATACATAATAAATAAATAAATCTTGAAAGAAAGAGAGGGAAGAAGGGAGGGAGAGAGAGAGAGAGAGAGAGAGAGAGAATATCAGTGCTCTAACAAGTCTCAGTGACGGGGAAAAAGTTAAGTAAAATTAGAAAGCTCCCAAAAGTACAATTTAATATTTAATAAGGTCACAGGAACTCCTGGGAGTCTCCAGGGCCGAGGCAAGAAAATACACTCTGACCCAGCCAGAGGCACAAGCACCTGTTAAGGAAGATTTCACAATGCAGAGTGATGGAAAGAAACACAGCAGCAGGGTCAGAACGTTCAACGTCCTAGCTTTCAAATTCCTCTCTGGGGAGCAACCTGCAGGTAAAAGTCAGTGAAAAGCTAGTTAAAGAGTCCTGAGGGACTGAAGGCCAACAAGATTCTAGTCGTCCAGTCTTTCTTGTATCTCAGAAACTGTGGTTATATCAAGCTCTGTAATAAAGACTATCTAGACAAAGAAAAAAAACCTACATAGGGACAACTACCTCATAGTCACAGTCACACGCAAATGTAGCCTTCCGTGTTCAAAGATCTCAGGCATGCAACAGAATTCAGCCAAGACCTTCAAAAAAAAAGCTTGTCTCTCTTCTTCACTTCTTCACCATCAGGCCCCAGAACTTAGTATAAGACTTGATACATAGCAGTCCTTCAGTAAGTACTGGGAGACTAAATGAATGAAATTAAGCAGGAAATACTCTTCATTTGGCTTCTGGCATTTCACCCAAGTCAGAGCCTAAATACTGAGCTTGCTGGCTACCCCTTATGCTGAGATGATCTTGAGATCTTGAGTACCGGAAGTGCCAGACATCATCCGAGTGTTGCAGAGTGCAACCTCTTCAGGCCCGCAGTTAACTTCTCAGTGTGCACTAAAGCTCAATTGTTTTTCTCCACTGTCCCTGGGGACAATTGGTAGAGACAGTTTTGGTTGTCACTGCCGTCTAGATGCCAAGGGTTCTGATAAACATTTGCAATAGACAGGACAGTGTATCACAGTCAGTTAATAATCATGCAAGACCAAGAAACTCCGAAATAGAAGATCAACCCTTTAAGAACCTGAAAACATGGGAGTTTTGACCTGCTCCGTTTCCGACCTGGGCCGGTTCACCCCTCCTTAGGCAACCTGGTGGTCCCCTGCTCCCGGGAGGTCACCATATTGATGCCGAACTTAGTGCCGGACACCCGATCGGCATAGTGCACTACAGCCCAGAGCTCCTGGACCCAAGTGATGCTCCTGTCTCAGCCTCCGGAGTAGCTGGGACTACAGGCGTGCGCTACCACTTCCAGACACTAAGAGTAACTTACATAGATCTCCTGAGTAAATTGGGAGCATGAGGACCTTGGGGGAGGACTGAAGCGGGGGAGGGGAAAGGCAGGGAGGGGAGCAGAGAAAAATGTAGAGCTCAATAAATATCAATTAAAAAAAAAGAACTTGACAACAGGTTAGAACTGATTTGCAGGCCTATAATCCCAGCGCCTTAGGGGTTAAGGGGGAAGAATTGCTATGAGTTTGGAGTGAGCTTGGGCAACACAGTGAGACTTAAAAACAAACAAAGTCTTTGATAGCAAAACAATTGAGCTGCATTTCAGATATCAAGAATAAAACCACAGGGGCCAGAGAGGTGGCTATGCAGTCAAGAGACTGGCTGCTCTCCCAGAGGACCAAGGTTTGATCTCCAGCACCCATGTGGCAGCTCACATGTAACAGTGGATCGAGATGATAGGAACCCCTTTTCTGACCCAGTGGATCCCTGGCCTGTATGTGATGCACAGACCAACATTCAAGCAAAATACTCACTTTTTTAATTTATTTTTTGTTTGTTTATTTTGTTTTGTTTTGTTTTTCAAGACAGGGTTTCTCTGTGTAGCTTTGCAGCCTGTCATGGAACTTCCTCTGTAGACCAGGCTGACCCAAACTCACAAAAGTCCACCTGCCTCACCCTCCTGAGTGCAGGAATTAAAGGTGTGCACCACATAAAACAGTCAAGTATGGTCCAGGAAAGAAGGTGGAGGGGAAAGGAATAAAATAACAGGTTTGAGGTTTTGGGGGTTCTTTTTCTTTCTTTCTTTCTTTCTTTCTTTCTTTCTTTCTTTCTTTTTTTCAAGACAAGGTTTCTCTGTAGCTTTTGGAACCTGTCTTGGAATTAGCTCTTGTAGACCAGACTGGCCTTGAACTCACAGAGATCCGCCAGTCTCTGCCTCCCAAGGACTGGGATTAAAGGCGTGCACCACCACTGCCGGGCTAAAATAACAGTTTTGAGTTCAGTGAGAGACCCTCACTTAGGGAAACAAACAGGATACTTGACATTCTTCTCTGGTCCAGTTGGGAAATTAAAGAATTACACACACACACACACACACACACAATTTTTAAAAAAAACACTCAAAACACACACTCACACATTTGATAGAGCATGCAAACACACACACAAAAAAAGCAAAAATGTAGCAAAAGAAAATTATCAAAATCATAGACTGCATTTTAAGACCCTTTCTGCTACCACCCTTGCATGTTGTTTTCCTTTTTAACAGGGCTGACTTTGAACCTAGGGTCTCCCCCATACTAGACAAGCACTATATTGCTGAGTCAGCCTAGCGTTCGTCCTTCTAATAACTAGAAAAATCACTGGGCAAAGGACTGTAATTCAGTAGGCCAAAGACAAGTTAGTCATGGCGTCATGTGCATGTAACCCCAGCACTTACCGCGGCTAAGGCAGTACCATCGTTACTAATGGACCAGCTTGGGCTAGACAGTGAGATCCAGAAGTAAAGCAAAACAAACACAACCCTGAAAAAAAAAATCAAAATCCACACAAAAGAAACAGATAAGCCAGGCTTGATGGCATGACTTCTAGTCCCCACGGCTGAAGAGTCTAATGTTTCCAAGAACTCATGAGTTCCAGACCAGCAAGACAGGCAGAATCATGGAGTAATGCAAGATGGCTACTTTGGCGTTTGTTGATGAGGTCAAGGAAGAACCAGGCACCCAAGTGGATAGGTTGGAGCTGGGGCTTACTGTCAAACGGGGAAACAGATTTCAATAGCACCATGAGTAGGCAAACGGTTCAAGAATCTATCGGCCTTACCCAAAACAGGTAGGAGGCTTAGGCAATGGTCAACAGAGCGACAGGACATCGCCTACCAAGAAATGAAAAAGTTCTTTCCCTTCAATCCACTTAATTTGAGAGTTTGGCCTGAAGAGCACTGATTGCACACACCCCTCCCCTCGAACGAAGTGCTTCTCAAGTGCTTCTGCAATGCCCCAGAGAAGACTTGAGAGGCTGTTACACTTGCCCCGCTCTACCTAGGAAGAAACCACTTGCTCCATGGGAATCAGATTTGCTGCCGTCTCCTGTCTCCTTCCAGCATTCTCTAGACTGGTGTGGTGACACGGGCCTGGGTCAACTCAGCACAAGGAAATCAACAACAACAACCACAGTGGATGGGCCATGCCGAAAAGAGTTTCAGAATGGAGACAACCAATCTGACCTCACACATTAGTATTATTTAGACAAAAGCTAAACAAGAAAACACTTCTCTCTCTTCTCCTCCCCAGGCAGCTAGCTGCTGTTTGTCCCCCTCAAACCCCAGGGGAAATGTTTCCTTCATAGTCATGGGAACTCCGTCTGTTCTCGGACAGTCTCTTCTCTACGCCCTACCACAACAAACACCACCAGGATTCTCCTTCACAACAGACATCCTTTGGATATAAACAGTATGCTCCTCGGGTCTTTATTCACTTAAGATAGGGTCTTGGACAGCCCAGAGGGGCATTGAACTCCTTCTATAACCAAAGACAACTGAGCTTCTAGTCTTCTTTCTCCACATCGCAGGGGCTGGAATCACAAGTGTGCACCATTATATGGCTTGTTTTATTTTTTTGATCTTTTGTTGTTTTTGTTGTTTTGTGAGGGGGTGTTTGTTTTTTTGTTTGTTTTTTGTTTGTTTTTTTTGTTTGTTTTTCGAGACAGGGTTTCTCTGTAGCTTTGGAGACTGTCCTGGACTTCCCTTTGTAGACCAGGCTGGTCTCGAACTCACAGAGATCTGCCTGCCTCTGCCACCCGAGTACTATGATTGAAGGCATATGCCACCGCCACCCAGCTTCCATTATGTGGGTTAACTAAACTTTTAAAATACGGAATCGATTTATTACAAACCAAATGCAGACAACATCCTTGTATCTTACAGCTAGTTTAGCCCAGTATTGATATCTTATATGACTATGGTTCATTCATCAAAATTAATATTAAGGGTTTTTTTTTTTTTTTGGTTTTTTGAGACAAGGTTTCTCTGTAGCTTTTGGAGCCTGTCCTGCAACTGGTTCTATAGGCCTTGAACCCTCCTGTCTCTGCCCCCGGAGTGCTGGACTTAAAGGCATGCACCACGACCACCAGGTTAATATTAAGTATTATTAACTACAGTCCACCCTCTGAGCAACTTTGCTTGTTTCTTTTTTCGTTTCCAAAACCCCACCAAGAAGAGGCCACAACATGTCTAGTCACGTTTGCTTAAGTTCTGTTTGTTTTAACAGTTTCTCAGACACTGTTTTTGATGACCGGGGCAGTTTTGAGGTGGACAGGTCAAGTGTTTTGTATGATGTCCCTGAAGTGGGATTAGGTTGTTTTTCTCATGACTACCCGGGGGTCCTGTGGAGGGCAAGGCCCCCAGGTAAAATGCGTTTCTTTTCCCGTTGAATCAAGAATATACTGCATCAGCATGACCTATGATCAGCCAAGCTACTGCTGACCTTGGTCACTTGGCCAAAGCAAAGTTTGTCTGGCTTCTCGGCAAAACTTAATCCTTCCCCTCCCTTTACATTTTCCACATTTTTTTTGTTTGGTTGGTTTTGGTTTGGTTTGTTTCTTCTTTCCTTACTTTTTCTGAAATAGGGTTTCCCTGTGTAGCCCTGGCTGTCCTGGAACTCTACAGTCCAAGCTGGCCTGTAACTCAGAGGTCCATTTGCCTCTGCTTCTCTGCGCTGGGATTAAAGGCGTGTGCCACCATGCCAGGCTTTGTTTTTTGAGACAGTTTTACTTGACCTAGGCTGGCCTCAAACCTGCTACTAAGGCAAAGACAAGCTTGAACTCCCAACCCTCCATTTCTTCACTTGCCAAGTGCTAGAATTACAGGGATGTGCCACCATGCCCAATACATTCTACACTCTTTAGAAAGAAGTTCGAATGCAGACCAAGATGCGCCATATCCTTAAAAGAGAGAGCCATTAGTTCGTTCCTATTTGTTTATTTATTCAATCATTTATTTATTTTAAACTAGGTTCTTGGCTGTTTAGTTTGTATTATGGTCTATAATCGATTATGACTTTTTTATTTTATTCTTTTTTTCTTTTGTCTTTATTTTTTTCTTTTTCTTTTTTTTTAATTTTCTTTTTTTTAATACATTTCTTATTACTCTAAACGTTCTAGGTTTAGGGCTCATTTGGAAGGATCCGAGTTGAGTTCCCAGAGCCCACATTTAAAAAGCCAGTCATGGTAGTACACATTTACATTCCCAGTACCAGGGAAAATGCTCCCCAGGCCTTAATGCTGACAGATCAGAGAGACCAGTGAAAAGTCTTGCCTCAAAAAGACAAAATGGTCAGCACCAGATAAATGACACCTCAGGTCAGCTTCTAGCCTTCCCAGACACATGCACACAGATGCACATGCATAGATACACACCACACACACACACACACACACACACACACACACACACCTGTTTGGTCATTGAGAACTTGCTGAGTTGACTCTTTGGTCTCTTTAACACACTCCATCCTCGTGGGATTTGGGGTAGGTTGTGTTTGTTTTATGTTGTTCTTTAGTTTAAGTTTTGAGTCCTTCCTTACTTGCCGTCACTATGAGATGGTCTGAGGGCTGGAGATAAAAAGATGTTTCAAGTACATCTTCTATATTCGCTCACTTAGCATAACATCAATCAAGGTCTTGATCTGTCTTTTTGCAAGGTTAAGGACTGACCCAAAGTTCCAAATATGCTAGACAAGCATTCTACCAGCCTTCCACCAAGTTATACCCTAAATCTTCTCTCTCTCTTTCTCTCTCTCTCTCTCTCTCTCTCTCTCTCTCTCTCTCTCTCTCTCTCCGTGTGTGTGTGTGTGTGTGTGTGTGTGTGTGTGTGTGTGTGTGTGTGTAAATGCCATGGTTCATATGCACTTGTGGAGGTCAGAGAACAGCTTTCATGAGTTGGTTCTCTCCCTCCATCTTGTGAGTTCCATGGGTCAAATTCCAGTCCCGACAGTTGACAGCAAATGCTTAGCCACCCTACCGTCCTTAATTTTTTTTTTTCAAGACAGGGTCGACGTCAGTTGTCCAGGTTTGCTCTGAACTCACTCAGTAGTCCAATCAAGCCTTGGAACCGGGGCTGCCTTTTTCTGGACTTGCTGAGAGCCTAGAATTACAGACCTGCACCACCAGGCCCAACTTCACACCTTCTTGTTCTTCATTTCGAAGCTGAACATTTGCTGAACATGCACTATGGTGCCAGGTATAAACTAAAACATTTTCTTTTTAAATGTCATGTATCATCATCATGTGTGTGAATCATGTCAGGAGGCTTGAGGTCCATCCAGGGAACACAGGCCATGCCGTGTGTACTGTGGAGCTGGCTCTCCCCTTTCATCTTTACATGGGTTCCACAGAGCTAATTCAAGCCTCCAGGCTTATGTTACCAGATGAGCCATCTCACTATCCCTGAGCTAAAACTTTTAGAAGACATCACTCAAAATTTCAGCTAACCAGTGTTCAATCAATAATCTTGTTGGTAACATATTGCCCAAGGGAACACTTTATGATCTTAAACTAAGAGAGCCTGCCCGGTGAAAGTATGAGCTTCTCATTATATAAAAACTCAGTTGGGAAGTGTGGCCGTAGCATTTGGGAGGTAGAGGCAGAAGAATCAAAAATTCAAGGTCATCCTGGCTACAAAAACAATTTCAAAGACACTCCAGATTGTATGAGACCCTTTCTAAATTCGAAGACAAAGAAAAAGGAGGAGGAGGAGGAGGAAGAAGCAGCAGCAGTCAGATGTTAACAATGCGCAAACATAGCTCCAACTGCTTTAAAAACAAGATACGAAGCTCACTTGAGCCTAGGGGTTTGAGGCCAGCCTGGACAACACAGCAAAGCTTCATCTTAAAATAAAACAGAACCAACAAAAACTATAAGGTGATTAATAACACTAAGTGATAAGACTAGAAAATACTTGTAAATACACCTGACATAAAAAGGCTAATACGTACTCTTTTTTTTTCCCCATTGGTACTAGATGTGGGAGGATGACCCCGTGACCCCAGCACTTGAAAGACGGCGGTGGTGGCACAGCCAGAAAGTGGTGGCACACACCTTTAAACCCAGTGCTCTGGAGAGGCAGAGGCGGGTGGATCCTTGAGTTGGTAGCCAGTTTGTTCTACATGGCCAATTCCAAGACAGCCAGGGTGACACAGAGAAATCCTGTTTTGAAAAAAAAGATAAAGATTATGCATAAAGATAAGGACTTTAGAGTTATCCTCACCCACACAGCAAATCTGAGGCCATCCTGGAACACATAAGATAAGATGCTTTTACTTGGAAGGAAGGGAGGGAGGGAAAAAGAGAAAGAAAGGAAGGAAGGAAAGAAGGGAGGGAAGGAGGGAGGGAAGGAGGGAGGGAAGGAAAGAAAGGAAGGAAGGAAGAAAGAGCGAGCCTGCAAACACAGCGCTAGCTCCCATTTACGGAGGGCCTACCACTAGGCACAGCAGTATACCAACCTTATAGGTATCATGATTACTCCTATTTTACAGATAAGGAAACTAAGCTCAGAGAGTTTAGGTGATTTTCTCCAAGATTACGCATTTAGATCATTGCATACCTGGAATTTAAGCCCACTAAGCACAGTTACAGAGTATAAGCTCAGCCTTTCTCTGAAAACAGATCTGTGATCAAAAGACAGGGGTATGTAATTAATAACAAGAATAATTCCCAGGTTTGAGAGGTAAGATCAAGGAGATAGGAAGGGGAAGGCAGCCCCCCTCATTCTAAGGGAGACGGAGAATGCCTTAAGATTTATCCATCCACAAGCACTTACCCAAATGTTCCCATCCTGGATTAGCTGAGAGCTATTCCCAGGGCATTAGCTTGGTGTAAGCCGCTGTCTAGATTCGTGCTTGCTGAACTCACCCTGTCTTCAGCCATGGAGATGCTCTAGTGTAGAGGGTCCTGTGGGCTCAATGCTTTCAGTAAGGGAAATGGAAGATCCTATAAGAAACCAAACAAGCAGGCAAGCTCCCCTACCCCAGTGTTACTCAGTTCTTTAAAATGTTAATATATTTCATAATAGGATTTTTTAAAAGTGTTTTTCATTTTATGTGCATTGGTGTTTTGCCTGCATGTATGTCTATAAGCATTAGATCTTGGAATTACAGACCGTTGTGAACTGCCATGTGGGTGCTAGTAATCGAATCCAAGTCCTCTAAAAGAGCAATCAGTGTTCTTAGCCACTGAGCCATCTCTCCAGCCCCAGATAATCATCAAAATAAACATTTCAGTATTATGTGGTTGTCAGAAAACAAGTGGCAGGTACGAGTTTTTTGAAATCTTAATTTTTCCACTGAAAACATAAAATCTCCACCTACTATTTATAATGTACCCTATTACTATTGAAAATCTTTAGTAACACATACATCTTTACATGCTCTACTGTGTCTGACTGTATTGCAAGACATTTATATGGCAGATCATAAAAGGTATAAGATTTTGCTTATAGTCTTTGGAAATTATATCTCCTATGAACATGAAACTAGCACTACAAATTAACATTTAACCCTAAAAATAGTTCATTTCCAAAGGTAAGTTTGTCTAAACAGGAAAGTTCTTTTTCAATTACTGTAAAATTAAAATATCCTGCACTATTAGCACTAAAAACGATCCAGGCATGATGGTACACACTCGTAATCCCAACATCAAGTTGGCTGAGACAGGAGGATTGCCATGAGTTTGAGGTCACTTTGGGTAACATTGCAGGTACACCCAAAGATCCAGAATTACATAGTGAGACCCTATCTCTCTTCTCTTTTTGTTTGTTTGTTTTTTCAAGACAGGGGTTCTCTGTGTAGCCTTAGAGCCTGTCCTGGAACTCACTCTGTAGACCAGGCTGGCTTCAAACTCACAGAGATCTACCTGCCTCTGCCTCCTGAGTGCTGGGATTAAAGGCATGCACCACTACCACTTGGTAATAGTATCCTATCACAAAGAAAGTGCTTGGGAAGCTGGGTAGCAGAGAAACAGGGGCCTGCCACTAGACCTCACCTGAAGAGAAGATGGCAAATACAAAATGACAGAAAACTTTCTCATTTAACTAAGTAGTTTTAGAAATGCTTTGTTACAACTATACTTAGGATAGACTGACTATAACGCTCAGCAGAGTGCTTGCCGTGCATGCGTGAGCTACTGAGCTTGGTTGCTATCACCAGTATATAAATGAATACATAAATATATGCTCCTTTTTAGCTTACATAACCGTAGTCAACGTCCTTATAGTTTTTCAGATGGGAAAGCGGAGGGGGCTTTCGGACACAGGCTGGAGAAACAAGCCGGGCAAATTCTTTGCCTCCAGCAAGTCCCTTTGAGAAGGGAGATAAAGACAAGCTAACTTCCCACCTACATGCCTTTCCCTCTCTGCCTGAGAGCTGGCTGGTTTTCGTCTGCACTCTCTCTTCCATCCCTGCACGAAAGCTTGCTTTCTGTCGGCCTTTCTTGCTCATATCATTCTTTTAATTAGTAGCCAGACCACTGCCCCCGATACCGAAGAGATGAAAGGGTGCTAAAACAAAGACATTGCAAACTCAACTTCAAAACTAGTACCTATTTGCATTGTTAATTAGTATGCAAAGTAGTAGGTGTCCTGGTAGTCTTCTCCGATGTCTCAATTTTGATTGTCACTACCACCACTGCTCATTCGTTCTTTTTCTTAAAGTTTTTACTACATTTATTTGTTTGTATGTGCGGGTGGGGAGAGCATGGGCCATGGCATCCATGTGGATGGAGGTCAGAGGACAACCTGTGGGGGGTGGGTTCTTTCCCTCCACCATGTGAGTTCTAGGAATCAAACTCAGCTCATCATTCTTGGTGTCCTTACCCACTAAACCATCTCACCAGCCCTCTTCCTCCTCTTTTCTCTTCTTCCTCCTTGTCCTTCCTTTCTCTTTTTAGAACAGGGTCATACTAAATAGCTCAGCTTTCTCTTGGAACTAACACCTAAGTCATTTTGAAACAACCTGGTTTGGTCGTGTGTGTGTGTGTGTGTGTGTGTGTATTGGCAAGAGAAAGGTGCATGAAATCAAAGCCTGGCCAGGCTCCATTCTCAAGGAATGCTCCTTGAAGCAGTTAAGAGTTTCGCTAGAGCCGGGCGGTGGTGGCGCACGCCTTTAATCCCAGCACTCCGGAGGCAGAGGCAGGCGGATCTCTGTGAGTTCGAGGCCAGCCTGGTCTACAAGAGCTAGTTCCAGGACAGGCTCCAAAGCCACAGAGAAACCCTGCCTCAAAAAACCAAAAACCAAAAAACCAACCCCCCCCCCAAAAAAAAAGAGTTTAGCTATAAATTGAGGCTAGGAATGCAGGTTAATGGTAGGAGGCTTTGTGCACAAGGTCCTGGGTTCAATATCCAGCACTTAAACAGCAGCAGTAGATAGTCTCACATTGACTAATAGCAACAGATTGGTGCTAACTTCAGAGACAGAAGCATTGTCATCAATTAAAAACTTTTTTAAAAGGTCAAAATTAAATCAAAAGAACAGGCAAGATGACTCAGCAGGTAAAGGCACTTGACACCTTAGCCTGATATCCTGGGTTCAATCCTCAGAACCAACATAAAGGTAGAAGGGGAGAATCAACTCTACAAAATTATCCTCTAACCTCTACCTGCGTTCCCCAACAAGCATCCTGATCACACACACACTGATGATAATAAGTTGAAGGCTAACCTAGACTACAGAGCAAGTCCCAGGACACCCAGGACTGATGGACAGAGAAACCCTGTCTCGAAAAACCAATTTAAAAATAATAAATAAATAGCCTTATACCTGCAGAAAAGTGTGGTCCTCGTCCTTGAAGAAAAAAAAAAACAGACAAACAAGAAACATCTTTTCGTAATAAATGGAAATTATTAAACAAAATCACAACCAGTCAAAATGCAGAGTTGTGAAGCCCGGTCCCAAGGGACACAGCAACAAAACAATTCCCTAGCCTAAGGCTCAGGGACCTTAGAAAAGAGGGGGCTGAAAGGAACACTGCAAGAGTCAGAGGATAGGGTGTTTGCTCTGAGACCGTGTGTCTCTGAGTAACGTCAGAAGCGACACCCGTAAAATCTCGCCCATATGACTGTCCACACATGAGCTGAACAAGGGCAACAATGGACACTCTGTGAGGGACAGCCTATGAGAACTCAGCCCTACACAAGGAATTACAGAAAGCAAAGGGACGCCGAGAGTAGGAGAAATAGTCTTCTCCAGGGAAAAGCATAGCAACTGATTATTCAGTATCCAGTGGGCAGCCCTGAAAATGTATATACAAGGAACATTGTGCGGACTGAGCAGGCTATATTTAGGAATACACATTGTGTATATATGTATGTAACTGTATCTATACATGCACGTAGAAACAATCAATGAAAACAGAGGCCATGCATTTGAAAGATAACAAGGGCGTGTGGGAGAGTTTGGAGGGAGGAATGGGAAGAAGAAAATGAGGCAATTATATTACACTCTGAATTTTTTAAAATAATTCTTGTAAAAAGCTGGGCAAGGTGGCTCACTTCTATAATCCCAACACCCAGGAGTATGCGAGAGGTGGATTGCCACATGTTCAAAGCTAGCATGGGCTGTAAGTTCCAATGATAGTCTCTCTCACAACCAAATCAAAACAAAACAATTAAAAAAAACAAACCTTACAGGACATATAAACAATGATTCACGGAATACACAAATCCTGAAGGGCTTTGTAGATGGTTGACGTCATTAGACTCTGCATTTAGCCTCTCTAGGCCCACTGAATATCAGGTGCCCTCTCTCCCTCCTTTCGTGTGTACAGAGCGGGGCGGGGGTGGGGTATAGCCTACTAAAGCCTTATAGGTTGATAAATCTTACACTCACGGTGTTCACACCAATTGCTCTAGAAGCGTCAAGAAGAAACATAATATCCTTTAGGGGGAAAAATCTTGGAGACGAATGTTGTCAGTTGAATATAAGTAATTCATATGGCTGTCAAGAGAGGGGTATAATAATCATTTATGTAGTATATTTAGCTCTTAATAGCCTGTGTAACGAAGTGTTTTGAGGAAGTGGGAATGGTTTGGTTGTTTTTTTGAGACAGTCTCAGGTAGCTTAGGTTGTCCTCCAACTCTCGGTGTAGATGAGGAGACCCTGAATTCCTAAAACTTCCATTTCTGTGGCCCCAGCGCGGGACTGCAGACGCGCACAATCACACCCAGCTGGAACAGGTATTTTTTTATCTACTCAGAATCTCCTAGTCACGCGTTATCCATACCCAAGTTCTTATCTTGAAGATGTTTTTGAAAACTACTGTCATAAAATGCCTCAAAAATATTTCATTGATAAAACTACTTCAGACACAGCTGGGAGTGGTGTTACATTCCTATAATTCCACCACCCTAGAGGCTGAAGCAGGAGGATTAAAAGTTTGAGGCCATTCAGGCATTGGGGTTCCGGATGTTAAGCAGGGCGATGAAGGAAGGGACGATCAGGCGGTCCCTCAACGGAGCAGCGAAAGTTTTAATGAGTGATGATTCAGCAGAGATGCTGAGCCAAGGGGAAAGTCTGCACAGGAAAGGAAGTGTAAGCCAGAGAGGCTGTTAGACACAAGATACCCCTCCACCACAGTTAAAAGGAATTATTGAGCCAACCTAGGTACATAGCTCCTGCTGGGCTGGGCTAATCAGAGCTATTTAGCAAGATCTTGGCTGAAAATGAAGAAGAAAAACAAAAG
Source organism: Myodes glareolus (assembly GCF_982192425.1). Taxonomy (NCBI): domain Eukaryota; kingdom Metazoa; phylum Chordata; class Mammalia; order Rodentia; family Cricetidae; genus Myodes; species Myodes glareolus. Next base: position 50,617,128 of record NC_142046.1, read on the forward strand.
AATCACTAGGGAGCTAGGGTTGGAGGTAAAAATACCCAAGACCCTGGACTTGGTGCCCACCACTATCACCACCAAAAAAGGAATCACTGGGAGCAAAGATGTGAATGCCCTACTTTTTGTCTCTCTTTGGTATAAGCTACAAATCACGAATATCGTAGACACTGCATTTTAATAGTAACACGTTCTCATTCAACACCATCTCCTGCAATTTGGCGAGTTCTATGAACCAGTAAACCAAAGTACATTAAAAGTTATACATTCAACCGGGTGGTGGATGTGCACGCTTTTAATCCCAGCACTTGGGAGGCAGAGGCAGGCTGATTTTTGTGAGTTCGAAGCCAGCCTGGTCTACAAGAGCTAATTCCAGGATGGGCTCCAAAGCTACAGAGAAACCCTGTCTCAAAAAACCAAAAAAAAAAAAAAAAAGTTATACATTCTAGCCAGGCATGGTGACACAAGCCTACAATCTCAGCTAGTTGGGAAAGTCACAAATACAAGGCCTGTCACAGTTACAGAGTGAGTTTAAAGCCAGCCAGGACAACTCGGTGAGACTCTATCTCAGAATGAAAAGTACAACAATGGCTGAGGACATGAGTCAGTAGTAGGACCCTGGCCGACAAGGCCTTGGGTCCAAATCCCAGTACTCTCTTCCCTTCTCCCTACCCCAAGAGAAAGAGAGAGAAAGAAATGGACTCGGGTATGACTCAGAGATAGAGCACATGTTATATGTAAGGCCTTGGTTTACTACTCAGAACCCCAAGAACAAAATGGCCAAAACTTCAGCAGGGCATGGTGGCATACGCCTACAATCTGAACTCTTGGACAGCCAAGAAGAACTACCGAGCTGGAAGCCAGCCTGGGCTACAGAGTGAGACTCTGTACTGAAAAGAAAACACAATTTTTCAAGAGGATATATCTGAGTTGGACTGATCGATAGTCACACTATTGGTGGTTTAAATAAAATGCTTAGAAATGTCTATAGTTGCCAGGCAGAGGTGGCGCACATCTTTAATCCCAGCACTCGGAAGGCAGAGACAGGTGTATTTCAGTGAGTTCGAGGCCAGCCTGGTCTACAAGAGCTAGTTCCAGGACAGTCAGGGCTACACAGAGAAACCCTGTCTTGAAAACCAAAGAAAAGAAAGAAAGAAAGAAAGGTTCCAGTCTCTGAACTTCCTGTATTTGTTCCATATGCCAGCAAATCACACACACAAAAAAGAAAAAAACCTCTATAGTTTTACTAAGACATGCCTCTCTACCCACCTCTAACCTACTTTATGACTAAATTTTAGTATTTTCTGATAATAAGAATGTGCTGGTCCCCAGAAGTCCTATATGACAGCCAAAGTAGGTGACCTGTGTCTGTGGTCCAAAGGTTGTGAGCCTCCCAGTCTGATGGTCACTGAATAGTCAATTTTTTACCCCTTTGCCAAGGTGTTTTCTTAGAAATCTTTCCAGAAAACCATCTCTTGAAAAGGAGTAAAGCCTCAACCCTTGGACCCTGAGATGATTAAGGTAACTGTTTTACTCGGTGATAAACCATGGAGGAAGTTAGAGAAGGAAATGTTTAGCTCCTAGAGCTGCCTTTGTACACATTGCAAGTTTGAAGGGCTGTGAGATTTGGTGGACAACCATGGCTGCAGGGCTCCACTGTCAAGCTGGGCAGCACTCACGAGGGGGCCTTGTAAAGATGATAATCTCCAACCAGTGCCTCAGGACCTTCCCACTATTAGAACCAAAGCAATCTTGTCAAGCAACTCTCTCTCTCTCTGTCTCTGTGTCTCTGTCTCTCTCTCTCCCTCCCTCCCTCTCTCCCCCTCTTCCTCCCTCTCTCTCTCTCTGGAAAGCTCAGCACAGCCAAAAAACAATTTATGCAAAGGCTTCTATTCTTCCAATGAAAGGATTCACCTAGAATTGCAGACATCAGGGAGGACCATGGTGAGGGACACCTCTGTCATCTACCTGGAGCTAAACAATGAAGACCCGTGTGTGACCGGGGCACGTGTGTGCACACAGACACATGCAGGCAAATCCATTACATACATAAAATAAAAAATAAATATTTTTAGAGAAATGTCTGTGGATATATCTCAATGGGAGAGCACTGGCCTAGCATGTGTGTAAAGGGCCTGGGTTCCGCTCTCAGCAGCAAGTTAAAGACCAGAAAACAGAAACTCAAACAACACCCGGGCTCTGCATGAGACCAGTTCAGTCACGATCTCTGAACGTGGGGCAGAGAACACAGGTGGTTCTACTGGGCAGCCAGATGGAGAAGCTGAGACTGGAGAAGACATAGTAATAACTCCATAGGACCACACGGACCAGATGACTAAAGGAAGGGTTTGGAGCCGGTTGTATCTGTAGCCGATTAGTATAAGCTTCCTGGCGGCTTTAGTAACAGCTTCACTCGTAAAATGTGCTCTCCTAGGTCAAGTCGATTTCCCTATGACTGAAAAATTGGTTTCACTCTGTTCTTGCCCACACATTTATAAAAAGGTATTCTTAATTTTCCCGTGTGGTTTAGTTTGGGCTTGATTTTTTGAAAATATTTTTTTTTATTGCTTTAAGCCTAGATGCAGTGAAGACAGAAATATATTCAAGCGTCAGAAGAAGCTTCATTTGGCCAGAAAGCCATCACTACAACTCTCTCAGAAGAACTCTATTGAGGAAGAAATGATTTGAAGTTCAAAAGAACTAAGAACATAGCTTACTGGTAAAGCACCAGTCTGAGGGGTGCACAGCTAGGGACTAAGAGAACAATCTTTTTTTTTTTTCAAGACAGAGTTTCTCTCTGTAGCTTTGGAGACTGACCCGGAACTCGCTCTGTAGACCAAACTGGCCTCAAACTCATGGAGATCCACCTGCCTCTGCCTCCCCAGTGTAGGGGTTAAAGGCATGCGCCACCACCGGTCAGGCGAATAATCTCGAGCTACTTAGTTGATTATAGCAGTTGATAATAATAGCTAACATCCTAGAATTTCAGTAACTGCCCCACGAACAATTTACTAAAAGCAGCTCGGGTGCAATGGAATAGCTAGGGGATTTCTTAACCAGAGAAACTTCATTTTGAAGCCAATCCCTCTGTTACTCACCTCGTCACCCCCAAGGGAACCCAGAGTAGCCTCATTACCCAAGAGGAAGGAGCTCAAGGCCATTTACGCAATGCCCCCTACACTCTGAGACAGGGCAAATGGCAAAACAAGGATTGCAGCCAGACCTGGGTGATCCAAAGTCTAGGTTCCTCCCCATGAAGGTCGAGGGTCATTCCTACCTCTGAAAACCAAACATCTTGGCTGCCTTCACAGTTCTACCTCACTCAACCAAATCTCATCCCCAGACAGGACTCTCCAACGCTAAAGCCGCAGTTGGCAGCATGAATTAGTTAGCATGGGGCATGCTTAAGAAAGAACATTGCTCCTCTGTAAGATTTAGCTACTACTCAGCGGCAGCCCGTCTTTGTCCAGGAAACAGTAACCCCAAAGTTACCAATTCCTCTAATGGCTTTTGACTTTGCTCCTTTGGAGGGGATGTTTGTCCACTTTGGAGACGATCTTCACGTAGTCCAGGCTAATCTAAAACTATGTAACTGAGCTGGGGAAATAGCTCAGAAAGAAGAGCGCTGGCCGCTCTTCCAGAGGATCCGGGTTCAATTCCCAGCACCCACATGGCAGCTCACAACCATCTAGTTTGGGTGGCTCTGACACCCTCACACACGCATCCACGCAGGCAAAACACCAATGCACAAAAATATTTTTAACCAAGGCCAGCTGGACAGGGACTGACGGAGCATGAGATCAAACCGGACACTCTGAACGTGGCTGACAATGAGGGCTGACTGAGAAGCCAAGGACAGTGGCACTGGGTTTTGATTCTACTGCATGGACTGGCTTTGTCGGAGCCTAGTCTGTTTGGATGCTCACCTTCCTAGACCTGGATGGAGCGGGGAAGGACCTTGGACTTCCCACAGGGCAGGGAACCCTGACTGCTCTTTGGACTGGGGAGGGAAGGGGAAGGGGGTGGGGGGAGGGGAAGGAAAATGGGAGGAGGTGGAAATTTTTAAAAATAAAATAAAATAAAATTATGTAACTGAGATGACATTTAACCCCTGAGTCTCCTGCATTTACTTCCTAAGCATTGATTGGGATTACAGTCGTGCACTCCCCACACAATAGGTTTCTGTTCTGAGATCTAACCAGGGCTTCCTGTGTGCTAGACACGCACTTAACCAACTGTTTAACACCCTGGCTATGGTTTCCTAGCTGTGTATAAAAAGAAAGAAATCTTTATCTTGGACAGAAACGACCACATTTTCAAATGTTGATGATAAGTTTACTTGTCTTTAAGACCATTACATGAGACAACATTGAGCAGCTAAACTATATCATGTATGTGTTAGAAGAGAAGGGGTGGCCTTGCAATATTCTTATCTTTTGGTTTCTGATAGACATCATTTGGCTTAGGTCTGGGTAAATGAACTTCTAGATAACACCGGAGGGAAGGACAATGGCCACCAAGTCCCCGATAGAAAAGGAGTCAGTCATTTATTACTCAGTATCATTTCAAATACCGCGAAAGACAGCCTTTAATACGCTAAGATGTTATAGACACGAGAAACTTACACATCTCTCTCCTCTAACAACACATCGATCATCACCTTAAAAATAAATAGAAAATCCCAACAGAATAAGGCAGAAAGATCAAGAGTTTGAAACCATCCTGGCCCTCAAACCCAGGCTGACTCTGAACAAAAAGCAATTAGAAATAACAAGAGAAAAAAGAAAAACAGCCCTGTAATGGTAGCACACGCCTTTAATCACAGCCAGCGCTCAGGAGGCAGAGGCAGGTGGATCTCTGAGTTTGAGGCCAGCTTGGTCTACAGAGTGAGTTCCAGGACAGCCAGGGACACGCAGAGAAACCCTGTCTCAGAAACAAACACATTATCAAAAGCAAAGTTAAACTGAAACCAACTTATTGCTGCCATTGGGGTAGCTCAGCTGATAACGGCGCCTGCCACCCAGGCTGAGGACCTAGGTTTGATTCCTCCAATCCACAAGGAAGAAGGGAAGTGACTCCTTCTGATTGTCCTCTAACCTAATAAATGGTTTCTTTTTCTCTTCTTTTTTTTCCTTTTATTTTCTTTTCCTTTTTTTAGAAAAGGTCTCACTGTGTAATCCTGACTGGCCTTAAACTCACAGAGATCCACCTGCCACTGTTTCCAAGATGTTAGGATTAAAAGCGTGCCTGGTTCAAAAATTTTACTAAAATAAATATTTTTTTTTAAAAAAAAATCAACTCAGGGACTGAACAGTGGTGGCACATGCCTTTAATCCCAGCACTTGGGAGGCAGAGGCAGGTGGATAGGCCGATCTCTGTGAGTTCGGGACCAGCCTGTTCTACAGAGCAAGTTCCAGGACAGGCTCCAAAACTACAGAGAAACCCTGTCTCAAAAAACAAAACAAAAAAAAAAAAAATCAACTTGGCCACGTGGTGGTAATGCACACCTTTAATCCCAGCATTTAGGAGGAAGAGGCACGCAGGTCTCTGTGAGTTCAAGGCCAGAGTGAGTTCCAGGACAGGCACCAAAGAACGGGGAGAAAACCCTCCCCCGATTAAAAATAAATAAATAAATAAATAAATAAATAAATAAATCAACACGATGCTTTAAGGCAAATTTCTCTTATCTATAGCAAACCGAGGAAGTACCATCAGGATTGAAGAAAGCTTTCTGTTTGCTCCCCCCAAAATGACAATTTAAACAAAAAGCCCTCAGGTTGAATTACACCAAAAAGAAACAAATTCCTGTTTTCTAAGCTTCTCCCTTAGCTCTGGCTCTCAGAAGTCTGCCTTGGAGATAGGGTTGGAATGTGGTTACAGGCTAGGAATCAACTCAGTGGCTGTGCAGCTAAATTCAGGTTTGGTCAAAGAGCCCCCAAGGTCAGTTAGTGGAAACGGTTTTGTCAGTTACCCTCTGGGCCTCAGTCAGTCCTGAACAGCCTCGTGTCTTGGTTTGATGGGCAGCATCTAATTCCCCTTAGAAACTACAGCATTCCCCATAGAATTGTCTGCTTTCTCCTCCCAGCTCTATATTGCTTTGTGAAGTGTTGCACCTTAAACATTTGGAGGTGCCTCATCGGATCTGCAAAGACGCGGGTCTCAAATCCGTGCCCTGAAAGACCAAACTAGTAAAAAACAAAGAAAAAAAACATTTGAGATGTCAGTTTCTCGTTGAATTGATGTTTAAGACAGTAACTTCTCAGCCGAAGGGAGAACCACGCTCCGCCTGGGGCCGCTTTATGAGTCATTATTCTGTGTACGGCCTACGTTGAAGCCAGATCTGCTGTGAACAGGTCACTGACTGAAAGGGGCTGAGCTACACATAAGGCAAAGATCCTGTAAAACCTGTCTTTAAACAGAGTTAAGTCCAAATGTGTATTCTCTAAGCAACTGTCCGGTTTCAGGTCTCCTAAGTGGCCGGTCTGTCTTGAGACGCAAAGACGGGAGACCTCAGAGTCTTTCCATGCCTTGCACAAGGGAGCAAAGGACAGAAACTGATCGATCACACGCACCAAATCTTGATGGCCAGAAATTCCAAACTCAGTGCGGACTCCTGCTCTCGCTCCGGTTTCTTATTACGTCCTTTTCCTTCACACAGCCATGGAAGCCATATATGAGGGTGTGATGGGCACCACGTCAGTCGTATGCCTGGGATGGAGAGGCATATGGACATCTCATGAGTGGGTCAACTGGATTCCCGGATTCCCGGCTCGGCTCCCACGCCCCAGCCAGGTTTCTGCTATCCATCTTACCCCCCCCCCCCCCCCCCGCAAACCAGAAGTTGAATGGCGCCCCTCCCTGGGCCCTGCTCCGACCACACAGGAGTGAGCTCTGCTCACTTTCTCTTGAGCTCACACCTATGGACCTGCTCTAAATTATTTTTAAAAGAACTCATCCTCTCTGGGGCCTGAGAAATCATTCTTGCAGTTCACCAGATAAGAATTGAGAGCCACCAACTGAGTGGAAGTTTCCTGTGGGTGTGGGCTCTGGTGCCTCAGCGCTTGAGCTAAACCTGTCTAACCTAGAACAGTCCCCATCATATCAAGGACTTCACTTTCCCCTGTTTCAGTATTTTCTGGGAGTCCCAAAAAAATTAGACTGAAATTTCACAGTAAAAACTTCTTAACTTCGTCTGAAACCCTGTCAAGGTCAGAGGACAACTTTCAGGAGTTAGGCCTCTCCTTCCGCCACGTGGGTTCTGAACAGGGCGCTCAGGTTGTCAGGCCCAACAACAGCACTTTTAGCTGCCAAGCCGTCTGGTCAGATCACTGTAAAAGGCACTTAACAGAAAGTCTATTTTCAGACTTGCTTTGGTGTGCTTCCCTGAGCGCACCCCTTCTGTCTGTGTGTGTGTGTGTGTGTGTGTGTGTGTGTGTGTGTGTGTGTGTTTATACAGACATCTGTGAGAGACCAGAGGTCAATGTTTAGCATGCTCGTATTCAGGCATCTGTACTGGCCGCCCTTGGGGTCCTCACAGGATCCTCAGCTGTAGCAACTAAGAGCACTTTCTGGCCACGTTCGATGTTCCCTTTTAAAAGGTAGCCCTTGTCCACCCCCTTCTCTCCCCCCCCCCCCTTGTCCCCAGGGACTGGTCTCTGCCCCGCCCCCGTGCCCCCTTCTCTGGCCCTTCTCTCTCCTCTTCCACTAAACCTCCCACGTGGGCCTTGTTGCGAGGCGTGACGTCTCTGCGCACTATTTTTAAATAAATCACAACGGAAAATCCTTTTCTAATGTTCTCCACTCTATTTCGTTGTTGTTGCTGCTGTTGGCATTCTGTCTTTCACTGAACCTAAAGTTCATCAATTTATCTAGACTGGCTGGCCAGCGAGCTCAGGGGATCCGTCCAACTCTGGTCCTCCCAGCTCTGAAGCTAAAGATGTGCGTGCCACTGTACGAGGCTTCCACGTGGGTGTCAGGGACCCGAACTCAGGGCCTCACGCTTGTGCAGCGGACACTTTACTGCTGAGGTACTTCCCCAGGCCCCCAACCCTGTTTCATACTGACTCATCCTGAGGTTCTTTTCCGAGTTGAAGCCAAAGATCTAACTTTATCTGGGGGAGAACTCCTTGGGCTACTGTAAGCAACAGCATGGAGCTGCGCTTTTGGCCCTGCCGCACGCACGGAAACCTATGAGCCCAATACATGCTTCCTCGGTACGCTGTTTTCTTTTTTACAGGGATATTGTTGCTGTTTAATGCACTTATTTTACTTTTAATTATATGTATGTGTGTAAGCCGGGTGGTGGTGGCTCACGCCTTTAACCCCAGCACTTGGGAGGCAGGGGCAGGTGGATCTCTGTGAGTTCAAGGCCAGACTGGTCTACAGAGCAAGTTCCAGACCAGCCAGGGCTGTTACAATAAGAAACTCTGTCTCAAAAACAAAACAAAAAGTGTATGTGTGTGTGTATGTGTGTGTGTGTGTGTGTGTGTGTGTGTGTGGAGACAGTGTATGTGTGACAAAACTTTATATAATAATTTATCATGTTTCATAAAAGTGTATATACATGCATTTTAAATATATCCACGTATAATATATAAAATGTATTATACATGTATTTGCATGTGAGTACCTATGCTCATGGAGTCTACAAGAAGGCATCAGATCCCCTGGAGCTGGAGTTACAGGCAGTTATGAGCCACCTCCTATGGATGCTGGGATCAAAGTTTGGGTTCTCTGCAAGAGCAGCACCATGCTCTTACCCAATGAGCATCTCTCCAGTCCTGTTACTTTGAGGCAGGGTCTCACAGATATCCTTCTGACCTTTGGAACAACACGCTGTAGGGATAAAGACAACTCTGAGTTTTTTTCTTTTGTGTTTAGTAATTCTAGTGTGTGTGTGTGTGTGTGTGTGTGTGTGTGTGTGTGTGTGTGTGTAGAGGAGAAAGAGAGAGAACACTTTATATAATAACTTGTCATGTTTTATAAAAATAATTCATCAGGGTTTGTGTGGTTGTTGTTATTTTGTTTTGGATTATTTTTCTTTTGGTTCCTGCATGCAGGTGCTACACATAAACGCATGCAGGCACACACATGTGCATATCAGTAGGTAAGTAATTTAAAAAAAAAAAACAGGAAAAGGAAGAAGAAAAAGAAAAGAGGGAGGGGTGGAGGAAGGCAAGGGCCAGTAACAGGAGCGTCAATCTCTGAGTCATCTCAAAGGATATTTCTAGAAAGTTATAATGTTTTGTTATTCTAATTTTTAAATCGCATTGTATGTGCATGCGTGTGCGTGGGTACCAGTTTGGAGGTCAGGACAACTTGAGGGAGTCAGATCTCTCTTCCATCACATGGTTTCCCAGGGTCCCTCTCCAGTCACCAGGTTTGGTAGCAAACACCTTTTCCCACCGAGCCTTCTCGCCAGCCCCACAGCTATTTAAAATGTAAAATAAGTCAGATTTTCTACAGTTAATTTAGATTTTATAAAATCTACTTGCCTTTAAGGAAGGCGTATTTCCCATGTCATTCATAGGTTTAATCAAAATTTTAAAAGGTGGAGATCGTGGCAGAAGATCAAAGAAGGAGAAATAGGTGGTAAGCTGTGGTCAGTTTTACATCAATAGCATGCAGCCGCCAACTCCTCCTATTTCTTGATAAAAACCCATTAATTCCAACTCCCTCCTGTGCTAACATCCACTTCAAGAAAAATATGCTTGGACCTGCCTCGCGCCTGCATGCCTTTCACACTGCGAGGAGCAGAGGTGCAGAAACAGGCTGAGGGGCTGCAACCTTTCTGCTGAGTTCAGCGCGTCTCTGGCACCTCTGCCCCTCCTCCACCCACCTATGCAGTCCTCTCAAGGCCCCTCCACCGCCTGGGGTGGAAGAGAGATCAGATAAGGGCACAGAAAAGGTTGCACGGTGACCAAACAGAGTACACGCATCTACTGTGGGATGGGTGGCAAGAAACAGAACCCCGTGAGCCTGTTTTTCCACACGTCCTGAGAGGAGTCCAGAAGGTTACGTTTTTATCTGTTTTGTATCTTAAGTAAATTCACTAATTTAGAGAACCTGGACTTCCAAGCTGAGTGCAAAGACGGAGCTGCAGGATTCGTGCGGCCGTTCCAAACTGTGAGCCTCTGTCGCACCGCTGCTCCTTCCGTCCTTCCTTCAGTAGGGGTAAAACCGGCTTTACATACAGCCTTTCTCAACAGCCCAGGTAACTGAACCCAGACACTTCTGCATGCTAGACAAGAAGCATTCCACCACTGAGTTCCATCCTCGGCCCTCCAATTTATGTGCTCTTTTGTGGAGACTGGGGGGCTCAAGAAGGTTTCTCTGTGTAACCCTGGAACTTGTTTTGTAGAACAGACTGGCCTCGAACTCAGAGATCTTCCTGCCTCAGCCTTCAGAGTGCTGGGATTGAAGGTGTGCACATACCTTTTATTTTATTTTTTTGAAACAGGGTCTCACTCTAGTTCAACTAACCTTTTGCCTCAGTTTCCCCAGTGCTGGGACTGCAAATGTGAGCCACCACACCCAGACAGACAATAGACATAATTTTAAGCAAACAAAGCAAAGGTTTGTTCCTATTTTGTGTGTATGAGTGTTCTGCTTTCTTGTATGTACGTGCGCTATATGTGTGTTTAGTGCCCTTGGAAGCCGAAGAGGGTATCAGATCCCCTGGAGCGGGAGGTATATATGGTTATGAACAGCCATTCTGAACACCAGGAACCAAATTCAGGGCCTCTACAAGAGCAGTCAGTGCTCTTAACCGCTGAGCCATCTGTCCAGCTCAGCAAACATTTAAGCAAACTTTTTTGTTGTTTTATTTTGTTTTGCTTTTTGTTTTGTTTTGTTGTTGTTGTTGTTTTTCAATTTTTTGAGACAGGGTTTCTCTGTGTAGCTTTGGAGCTGGTCCTCCAACTCGCTCTGTAGTCCAGACTGGCCTCGAACTCACAGAGATCTCTGCCTACTTCTGCCTCCTGAGTGCTGGGATTAAAGGCATGCGCCACCACCACACGGCACAAACTTTTTTGTAGTCTAAGGAAAAAAATATAGTCGATCATAATAAGTAAAGGTGATCGATCACATATCTGATTTCTTTGTCAGTAGGAGTACTCTCTAAAATAATGGCAAAGCATAGCGCACTAAATACACAAACCAATAGCATCCTCACTGATTCTCACTACCAAGTATCAAGAGCTATGCTGTAGCTGTGTGGACCATTCTTTTCATTGATTGATTGATTGATTGATTGATTGATTGCAAATGGAGTCTCACTAAATAGCCCTAAATGGCCTAGAATTTGTTGGGAACACCAGACTGGTCTCAAATTCACAGAGATCCGCCTACCTCTGCTAGGATTAAAGGCACCACACCTGGCCTTCTTTCTGCCTTCTAGGACATTGTCTTAAGGAGCCCAAACTGGCTATGGAACCAAGCAGTATCTTGAACCTCTGACCATTCCTACCTCCTGAGTGCCAGGATTGCAAACGTACAGCACCACACCGTCTAGATGGTGAAGAGGACGGAATCCAGGACTTCAAACGCTCTCCCTAAGGAGCCGCAGCTACAGCCCCTAAGCAGACACTTAATCAAAGCATCATTAAGAGCTCTCCCCTGCAAGCTCTCCTGTGTAAACTGGGAGGGTTGAAGGGGCAGGGAGAGGCAGGGAGGGGAGCAGAGAAAAATGTAGAGATCAATAAAAAAAAGCTTTGTCCCGCTTCTGCCCCCTATAGTGTCCAACTTATTCTATCTGATTTAAGCAAAGAATTAATGACAGTCAGGTTCCAAAACCTGCAGCAGTTCAGGTCTTCCAAGGCTCTCCTCAACTCCCTTTCTTTGTGGAAACGTGGCCTCAGGGGTGGGCTTTCTCTGATAGTATCACCAAGGTATTTAGTGACTTGAAGGTGCTCAAGTCCTTAAATTCCCAGAGGAAATGAAGGACACAAAAAGGCAGTGTTCTGCCTGAGGACAAGGAGAGGCCATGCTGGAGGAGAGCATGGAGATCCCAGGAGGTGATACAGGGCAAACTGTGGTTGACCAGACACTCACTGCCTTTGTCAAGATGCTACCAGACAAGGACTGTCTCTGTGCTCTCTAGGATGCAACCTACAAGATCAAGGAGAACAAAGAGGACCTGATGTTCCTCTTCTGGACCCCTGAGAGTGCATCCCTTCAAGGTAAAATGACCTATGCCAGCTCCAAGAATGCCATCAGAAACTAACAGGCATCGGGCATGAATTATGAACAACTTGCTAAGAGGAGGTCAAGGATCGCTGCATCCTGGGAGAAAAATTATGCAGCAGGCAGCACCATCATCTCCGTGGGGGGCAGGCCTGTGAGCGGCCTCTAAACCCTTCCCGAGAGCACCTAGCAGCCTTAGATCTGCTCTTGGGTGCTGCAGGCTGCCCCTTTCCTGTGATACCCCAGCAGGCAGAGGACAATGCTTTCACCCCAATTGCCAAACATCTCCCCTGGACCACCCTTCCCCATCCACCCCTGATGGTTCTGGCCCTCACAAACAACTTTTGTGAATCCTGTTGGGTTGAAATAGGCCAAGTTCCCCCTTCAGGCACCCAGTTTTGGGGAGCCTGTATTTCTTAAAGATGGCTTCTGCTCCTCATTCCATGCTGCTTTCTAACTGCAATAGTGATGTTGCGCTTGCCTGCTCAGTTCTATGTGTAAATGGAAGGTTATAGAAATGATCCTCTGCACCAACTTTTCCCCTGACCTTGGCCACTCAAGGAAGCAAGACAACAAGGGACCTTCCTTCCGTACATCATGTTAAGGCTAGCAAAGAAACAATAATGAACTAACAGTGGGGTGGGAGACTAAATAGGTATGGGTCATTAGAATTACAAAACCAACATGGCAGTGCACACCTTTAATCCCAGCACTGGGGAGCCAGAAGCAGGCAGATCTCTGCATTTGCATTCAGCCTGGTCTACAGAGAGTGTTCCAGGACAGCCTGGGCTACACAAAGAACCCTTGCTTTAAAACCCAAAGAGGTCCAAGGAAATATTGGCATTCGCTGATCCCTGCCTTAACACAGCAACCTGCCTGGGCAGAAAGACCAAAGTAAAGAAAGTTTGTCCCAGTTCTTCACAAACTCACTGGGACCTTATCGTGCCCAAATCAAAATCTGTTACTAAGTATGCCCATTCTCATTAATATGCAAAAGGCCACGAAGCCCAAATGTTCTGGAAATGCTTGCACTTGCCAGGACATTTTGGTTTGATGGGGTCAATCTCCAGGTACAGGATGTCACATATGAGAGTCAGGACAGCGGATCCTCTAGATCCTCTTCTAGACAAGGAGCAATAGAATCCATCCCATCAGGGAACCGTGACGCCACCGCTCTCTCACACTATATGTGGCTCCATTTGCTGAGCACTTACTACAGGCCAAGGTCATGCCAAGCCCTGCAGAAACATCTCATCTTCATTTCACAGCAGAAAAGATGGCATCCAACCTCCACTGTGGCCTTCTGACTAGCCAGCCTCATCGTGGCCATCATAGAAGTTCCTAGTCAGAACCGGAGTCCATGGCACCCCAGAGCAACCCCACTATTATCCAAGAGGATCCATTATTCTGCATCACCAGTAGGAGCGGTCTAGAGACAAGGCCACCCACCTCCATCCCTCCTCTCCTCTACTGGACCCTGCCAGATGCCACGCTAGTATTCTCAAGACCTGGGGAAGTTCAACAACAGCCAGCTCAAAATGCAATGAAAGAAAACTCCGGAAGTTCTACAGACTGGCCCACGGTCACTCCTGACTGTGATGTTACTGAAGTTTCCGAGGCCAAGGATAACCTCAAAACGTGCCATCCAGACGGGCTGGAGAGATGGCTCAGAGGTTAAGAGCATTGCCTGCTCCTCCAAAGGTCCTGGATTCAATTCCCAGCAACCACATGGTGGCTCACAACCATCTGTAATGAGGTCTGGTACCCTCTTCTGGCCTGCAGGCATACACACAGACAGAATATTGTATACATGATAAATAAAATATTTTTTTAAAAAGTGCCATCCAGTATAAGGTACAATATTGTCCTCACAGGCAAAGTTCCAAAATCAGTGTTTCAGCTGCTCAACAAAGAGATGTTTATATCATGGTGTGTGTGTGTGTGTGTGTGTGTGTGTGTGTGTGTGTGTGTGTTCGCGCATGCACGGACATGGTCAACTTGGAATCCACTATTCAGTCAGGCTAGCCTCAAACTTACAGGGATCCTCCTGCCTCTTCTCCGAAGTGCTGGAATTACAGGATTACAGGCATGCACATTCACACATTTCTAGATTCTGAAACTGGTCAAAACCAAATGAATTCTGAACCGAGGTATCACCTCCTATAGTGCTTGAGTCAGGAGAGACTGTTTAAAGGCCACAGAATGGATGCTGCAGAGATGGCTCACTGGTTAAGAGCATTTGCTGCTCTTGCAGAGGTCCTGGGTTCGATTGCAACAGAGTGACTTGCAACAGCCTGTACCTCCAGCTTCAGGGCATTCAATACCCTCTTTTGACTTCTGAGGACATTGTATGCATGACACACGTGTACTCATACACATAAATAAAATAACAAATATTTGCTGGGTGATGGAGCACACCTTTAATCCCAGCACTCAGGAGGCAGCGGCAGGCAGATCTCTGTGAGTTCTAGGCCAGTCTGGTCTGTGGAGCTAGTTCTAGGCCAGCCAGGGATACACAAAGAAACCCTATCTCCACCCTCCAAAAAAAAGGGGGGGGGATCTTTTATGAGAGGGAGGAAGGGAAGGAAGGCTACAGCAAACCAGACACAGTAATGCACAGCTATAATTCCAGCACTCCAGACGCTGAGGCAGGAGGATTGCTGGGAGTTCAAGGCCAATCTGGGCTATATAGTGACATGCCAGGCAATGTTACACAGCAGACCTTATCTCAAAACACATAGGCCTATCGACCAAGAACTCCGGAGGCAGATAGAGAAAAGAAGAAAGAAGTCTAGGAAAACAGCTCAGTAACCCCACAAACTGGGACTCCTCAGCTGCCTGTTGAAGTTGCATCTCAGCACATGGTGATCACACGGGCTTTGGAAAGATTACTGACATTCTGTCTAGAACAGTTTCCATATCAGTCAACTTCGTGGAAGGGTGAAATGGGGACCATGGCAACCATGGTGGATATATAGCCTTTCACTTAAGGTCTCTCTGTGAGAGGAGAGGTACCTTTTCAGATTTGCCCGGAACATCCAGCCTTATCTAATTTTGCGGGCTATTTCCTTCTGGGCCTGTAACAATTCCACAGTGTGTCTCAGGAGGCACAGTGTAACCGTGGCCTGGCGTGAGACTTATCAGCACGTTTTAGATAAACAGAAGTCAGAAGCCTATCCAGATTTGGGGTGGGGTGGTGTGGAAAGAGGAGAAGAGCATCTAAGATTCACAGAGTGCCAGAGGTGGGGGGCACCGAACTCCGCTGACTTCCCTCTCCTCTGATCTGGATGGGCATATCTGGCCACATTCCTGCCTCTGGTGCCGCTTCGAAAATCCTGAGAGATGAGCACATCCCACATTCAAGCGCTGTTTGATCTCTTCTGAAAGAAATGGTCTCCATTCATACCGAGGCAGATCTGTACTACAGACAGAAAGGAGTGCCCAAGCCAGGGCTGATGGCGCAACGGCAAATACCTAGTGTGCACAATACTTACTTAGTGTGTGTGCATGTGCGTGTGTGTACAGAGGGGGACCAGATACAGATAAAGCGGTACACCCCTGCAATCCCAGCACTCAGAACCTGAGGCCGTGTGAGGATTGTAAAATGGGGACTTAACCTAAACTATACAGCCAGACCTTGTCTCTAAAAGAGAGAGAAAGAGACAGGGGGAGTGAACCTATATTCTCAACTACAATGGAGACTGAGGCAGGAGAATTTCTTGAGTCAGTAGTTTGGAAAGCTGCCTTGGCAACATAGACCTCCACGCCTAAACAAGAGACACCAATGGGCAAAGCCCCAAGCTAGAGACTGCCGGTTTACACATCAACACTGGTGCCCGCAGGAGTTTGTTTACAAGCTAGAGGGGAATGCTCAGAAGAAACAATGATGAGGAACTAAGAGACTCTGAAGCCCCCTGTGTTACATTACACAGCATTTTATGGTTTTATCTTTTCTCCCAGGTTGAAAGGGTAATCAGAAACTACAAGGCACCATAGCACTCCAAGAGCTAAACTTTCAACGCTAACATCTGACCTATGGGACTTTGAAATGTTATATAGCAGAATGACCACACACAGGGAAAGTGATCCGCTGGTATCTTACATGGTTGACAGAGCTTCATCCAGGAAGATTTTTGTTTTTGAGACAGGATCTCATTTTGTAGCCTAGGTTAACCCCCAAAACACACCATGTACACTGCTCTCAAACTTACAACAACACTCCTGCCTCATCCTCCGAAGCCTGCGATTATAGACGTGAGCCACCATGTCTGGATTCTGCCTAGGGAGAAATGATTTGATTTGATTTTTGAGATGGGGTTTCAGGCGACACAGGCTAGCCTTGAACTCACTATGTAGGGGGAAATGACCGTGAATTTCTGATCCTACCATTTCCACTTCTAAGTGCTAGGATTACAGGTGTGCACTACCCGACTGTTTGGTGCTGGAGAGGGAGCCCAGGGCTCTGCTCACTTTGTCAACTGAGTCACATTCCCAGTCCTGTTTGGTTTTGTATTGCTGTTGATATTTTGTGTCTTTTTTTTTTTTCTATTACAATCTTACGTAGCCCATACTGGTTTCAAACTCATTATGCAGCTGGGGATGACTTTAAATTCACAGTCTCCAGCTCCCAGGTGGTGAGACGACAGGATCCTAGCACCAGGCCTAGCTTCCTCCTCCTAATTCTGATGAGTAAAATTTCCACAGCGGCAAAAGAAAAATGGCAAAGACTGTGAAAGAGAAGGGCCTATTCACGATTAGTAAACCCCTCCCCAAGCCTCTAGAGTGACGGTTAGGGGGAGAGCCAGAAAGCGGCCCCTAAGCACCGGGACTGTAGATCAAGATTGACACCCAGTGGCCGAGTTCAGTCTTTTTCATTGAAATTTCTTTTCTGTGTAATATGTCTTTTGATTTCTTTCCCCCTTTGAGTTTTCGAGACACGATCTCAGTCAGTAGCCCAGGCTGGTCTAGAACTCACCCCGTAGCCAAGGCTAGTTTCAGATTTTCCATCTACTTGGCTCTACCTCCATCCTAACTTCTGGAATTACAGGCATGAGCCGCCACACCCATATAATTATCCATTCTTTAGCATATACTTAAATCTGTTCTTGCTTTTGTTCTCATTTTTTTAAACGAAGTATTTATTTTTAGCCAAGTGTAGTGGCACATGCCTTTAGTCCCAGTACTCAGGAAGCAGAGGCAACTCGATCTCTGGGAGTTTGAGGCCAGCCTGGTCTACACATAGTGAGTTCTAGGATAGCCTGAGCTACTTAATGAGACCCTGTCTCAGGGGAGGGGAATATTTATTCATTTTTAAGTGTATAGCTGTTTTGGCTGTATGTATACCTGTGCATCATTTTTGTGTGCCTAGTACCCAGAAGAGGGTGTCGGATCCCCTGGAACTCTAACTACAGACAATTGTGAGTCTCCATGTGGGTGCTGAGAATGAGCTCAGTGTCCCCCAACAACAGTGAACACACACACACACTTGAGAAGTCGCTTTCCTCCCGGCACAAAAAGACCTGACTCCTGCGGAGAAGAGACAAAAGACCTCTTTTCTTAGCCACCAGGTAATGTCAACAACTTGACATTTTCCATCTTCTCTGACCCTAACAGGGACTGGCCCTAGGCCTGGTCACAGAACTATTCCTTATCAGCAGCCCCGGGGCTCCTGGCCTGCACCAGGGTGGAAGGGCTGCTTAAAACAGCCCTGGAATTCCAGGTAGCCAGTCACAACACCTCCTATTCACCCCTCCCTGAGGGAGTCACATTAGTCCTTAAGGAAGCCACCACGCCGAGCTGAAAATAAACCTAAGCACAGAAAAAGAAAACAAAAGTAAAAATAGATTTGGGAGTATTCTTTAAAATAGATAACTGGGTGCGGCGGTGTGCACCAGCACCCTAGCGCTAGGGAAGCTTAGACAGAACCTCTGAATGTTCAAGGCCAGCCTGAGTTACAACATTTAGACCCTTCTCCAAAGGAAGTGGGGCTGAGGAGGTGGCTTACTCGGCAAAGTAGTAAAATGTGTACCATGCAAGCATGAATATCTGGATTCAGATGCCCAGTGCCCACAATGACCATGTGTGGTCATTGGCCACACATGCCAATGACCCAGTGCTCTGGAAGGGTGAAAGCAATGACCCAGTGCTCGCTGGCCAGGCAGTCTAGCTGAATCAGTGAGCTTGATTCAGTAAGAGACTATATCAAAAATAAGGTAGAGAAGCAACCGAGGAACAACACGCACAAACAGAAGCACGCACATACAGAAGCACGTACACACACCCTGAAGGAGGGCAGGGGAAGGGAAGATAGGAGGGATGAGAGGGGGAGGGGACAAGAGTCCAATTTGGCCCAACTATTTGGGGCTCTGGTCCTTTACATGTAGGGACTCGTCATCCCTAAGAACAGAGCCCGTGCAATGGGCTATTGCTGTATTAGGTGTCCTATTAGGATGTTTCCCTACTCCCTACCACAGTGACTGTCATTCAGCTTTCCAGGAGTGGAGACTGAAAGTCAGTGACTCCGAAACACAGACTCTTTCCAAAGCCTTTGCCTCCTGATTCTTTACCTTGTTCCTGCCTAACCTCCCTAAGGGTCGGGGATCGGCGGTCGACTAGGCATCTGTCACCCTCTCCCATTTCCATGTGTCCCTACTAAACCTGCTGACCCACGGTTGTCTTGGAGACAAGCTCCCGCTGTTTCAGGCTTTAGGTCTGGGCATCATGTGACATGGCCTCCCTGCCTGCACACATTCTCTCCATTTGATCCCAGCCTTTCCTGCGTCTGGCTTGCCATTGCGCCAGGGTCCAACACACTTCATATTTGAGCTGGCCTCAGTTCCCTTACATAGCATCGTAAGCCCCCTTAGCGCAGGAACTTAATGAACTGTCAGATTGGTTGCTGCTTTGGAGAATGCTGTATTTCATTAGGACAGGTGACTGGGATTCACCATTAAGAAAGAGAAAGAAGATTTGTCCTTTTTTTGGTCCTTCTTAGGGGCTGAGAATACAGTTCAGCAACAGAGCTATTACCTAGCATGCGTGAGGCCCTAGATTTAACCCCCAGCACCTGAGGTTGTGGGGCAACACAACCTTTAAAAAACTAAATTAGGCCATGTAGTGGTGGTGCATGCCTTTAATCCCAGCACTTGGGAGGCAGACGCAGGCAGATCGCTGTGAGTTCAAGGCCAGCCTGGTCTACAGAGTGAGTTTCAGGACAGCCAGGGCTTGTTACACAAAGAAGCCATGTCTCAGAAAACCAAAGAATATCTAATTAAGTGAATGAGTAAGTAATCTAGCAAAACACAGACCAATGCCAGGAGATAGACACAGGCCTTAGCAAAGTGGCTTCAGCAACGAGACTGAAAGCTGAATGTGACCATGTCTTATAACACAAGTGTGAATAGTTAGGGACTCCATTCCCAGCATCATGAGAATGTGCAGGCTGGGAGTGCAGCTCAGCATGGCTGGGAAGCAAAGGACATTGTGATACCAAGTATACTCTACGCAAGGAACAACAGCCAAGTCCCCTGGCTGCTGTGGGCAGCAGACAAACTGCTAAGGAAATCTTCAATGGTGGAGACCCGGACGAAGTGTGTAGGGAAACATCTGACTAAGATCACTCAGAACCTCAGACTAAAGAGCACAAGGTTGCTTCCCTCACCAATGAGTTCCCATTAACGGGATCACAGCCATCTTGATCCTCCTGCCTCCTGCCTCAGCCTCCTAAGGAGTTAGGCTCGCAGGCTTGGCCAGAGGCCCAGCTTGAATTATTTCTTGGATGATCAATTTTGCTTTCATTTAATCTCGCTCCCCTTCCTGGAACTCACTCACCACATGTCCCATACCCAGAATTAATCTTCATATTTTCTCATATTTTCCTTTCCAGCCTCCCCCACTCATTCCCCTCTCCCCTTTCTGGGAAGACCCTGTGACCCTTGCCCTTCTATTTAACCTTTTTAAACAGTACACCTTGATCTTGTTTATTTGTTTTCGTGTTTATGTTTTGAGAATCTGAATCTTGGTAAGTCTGGTATGTCACCCAGGCTGGGATCAACTCCTAGACTCATCACACACACACACACACACACACACACACACACACCTCACCTCACCTCAGCTTCCTGAGTGCGACTGTGTGTACCTGTGGCACCTCACCTGGCTGGAAGCACAGATTCTAATTTTCTTGCTCATAGAATATCGGTTCCAAGGCACCTATTCTTTCTGTCTGGTTCTTCTCTTTCTTGCCCTTCAACATTTCTCCAGATCCCTCCTTCCCTTATTTCTTTTCCTAATGTTTGGTGGCTGGGCTCTGTCTCGCCGCATTTTTGTAATCTGGAAGCACCTGATAAATCTTGAGATTGAGGACCAGGGACGAGTTGGCTCAGTGGGTGGTGGTGCTTGCTGCCCACACCTGGAAACCTGAGTTCCACCCCCAGAGGCCCTGTAAAGGTGGATGGAGAGACCCAACCTCATAAACATATCCTCTGATCTCCATGTGTGTTCCGTGACAAATAAACCCGCACTCACACACAATACAAAACCCTAAGGTCCGTTTCTGTTTAAGGATGCAATCCTAGACAAACAACTGGTTTTAAGTCTGTGTGTAGCCACTACTGGGGGAATCTTTCAAACTGTCTTTAGACTATGGACCATAGCCTTTAATTTAACTAATGAATTTTGCTTTATTTTATTTTTAAATTGAAAATAGACTGTTTTCTCATACAGTATATCCTGATTATAGTTTCCCCTATATTCCTCCCAGGTCCTGCCCACCTCCCCTCCCATTGAACCCACCCCCTTTCTGTCTCTCCTTAGAAAAGAACAGGCTTCTGAGAGATAACAACAAAACGTAACAAAATAAAATATAATAAATGCAGAAAAAACCATCATGCCGAAGTTAGACATGGCAACCCAAAAGGAGGAAAAGAGTCCTAAGTGCTGGAACAAGAGTCGGAGACCCACTGGCTCTCATAGTCAAGAGTGCCCTAAAAATTCCAAGCTAGCAGCTATAAAATATCTACGGAGGACCTAGTGCAGACCCACGTAGGACCTGTGCCTGCTGCTTCCGTCTCTGAGTTCATATGCACCCTGCGAAGAAAAATAAATTATTTTATTTTATGGATATGAGTGTTTTGCTTGCATGTATGACTGCATACATGCATGCCTGGTACCTGTGGAGGTCAGAAGAGTGTCAGATGCCCTGGAAATGAAGTTACAGGCATCCGTGAGCTGCCCTCATTGGGTGCTAGGAATTGAACCAAGGTCCTGTGGAAGAGCAGCGAGTGCTTTTAAACACTGAACCATCTCTCCAGTCCCCCTCCGAAAATTATTTATGTTTCCATGTATAAGGGCTCTGTCTGAATGTACACCAAAGGAGGGCATCTGATCCAATTACAGATGGTGGTGAGCCACCATGAGCTTGCTGGGAATTGCATTCAGGACCTCTGGAAGAGCAGCCAGTGCTCTTAACGGCTGAGCCATCTCACCAGCCTCTGCTTAATTGTTTTTGAGACAGGGTTTTACTAGATAACCCTGGCTGGCCTCAGATTTCCCATATAGACCAAGCTGACCTCAAACTCAGAGACCTACTTGCTTCTGATTCTCAGATTTTGAGATTAAAGGTGTATTTATGACTTTATGACATGAATATGGCATATTTATGACTGGCACTATTTTTTGTTTTTTTGTGGGCTTTTGAGACAGTTCTCATGTAGCTCGGGATGCCCTGAACTCCTGAATTTCCACACTCCACCTTAACAACCCTGGAGCGGTCTAGGATCTTTCTTCTCCCTACCAGCCAGCACCACACAAGTTCTTGTTAATTAGAAGCATGGTTGAAATTCCTGCTCTATCCTTGCAAGATCTGCTAAAAACACACAGAATAACAAATAAACACTTTGTTGTGTTTACTAAATAAGAGCTAGAAATGTCTTCTTTGGCCTTTCTCCTTGGCTCTGTGGGCAGGTCACTTACTCCAGGGTGTCCATGTCCTTCCCCTGTGACCAAAAGAGAAGACTCTGCACTTGCTTGTAACTCCAGTACTCTAGAGGCAGAGGACTGGGTTCAAGGCCGGCCTGAGTTGCTTAGTAAATCCCTTGTTAGCCAGAGTTACTTGGGACCCTGGAGAGTCTATGAAGTGTGGTGGTACACGCCTATCACCCTCCCCCCCGCCAAATATGGGAGGTTGTACAAGTAGGATTGGGAGTTTGAAGCCAGCCCAGACTACATGGGAAGAGCCTATCTGAGGAAGAGACAAAAGAAAAAGGAGAGAGAGGAGGAAGGAAGGAGAGAGAGAGGAGCGAGAGAGGAATCTTGGCCTTCTCTTTTGACCTCAGCTGGCTTCTTAGTCAATCTGCAATAAAAAGTAGCAGCAGAAGCATTGCTGCTGGCTTCTGAATCTAAGTCAGGAAGGGGATGCAGCTGCCCTGTGTGCTCCTGTGCTGTGAGGAAACCCCAGCCACAGAAGGGGCCGTGGTTAGATTCTCAGTCCCAGCTAAGGTCTTGGCTGGCAGCAAGCGGCACCAGTGAGCACAGAGTGAAGACGCCTCCTGGGGATTCAGCTGCCTTCCAGCTATTGTGGCTCCCATCAGAGGCCTCAGATGTTGGCAGTGGGGGGGGGGGGAGTGCAGTGCAGAGACAAGTCTGTCTTACTATGGATGCTGACATTCACACATCCATAAACACAATAAAATGGTTTTTTGAAATTACTGTGTTTTGGATTGATTTGCTACATGTCAGTGGTAACTAAAAATAGAAGAAATTGCGGGAGGAGATGCATCAGGTTCCCAGGGAGAGAATGTTAACCTGGAAGAGTAACTATGTGGAGTAGAAATAAAGTTTCCAAGTCTTCAAGCAGAACAGAAGCAAACTTCAGTGTGACTATCCTGAAGTGCCCTGAGGCTCCCCTGAACATTCCTCTCATGGGTATTGCTCTAACAAACCACCAAAAAAGACTAAGAATATATATATATATATATATATATATATATTCATATAATATGAATAATGTATATATATATACATATATATGTGTGTGTGTATATATATATATATATGGGTTTTTTGGGTTTTGTGGGGGTTTTTTGGGGTTTGGTTTTTTTTTGTTTGTTTGTTTTTTGGGTTTTTTTTCTGTTTTTTGTTTTTGTTTTTGTCTTTTTGAGACAGGATTTCTCTATAGCTTTGGGGCCTGTCCTAGAAGCTAGCTCTTGTAGACCAGGCTGGCCTCGGACGAGCAAAGCAAAAGAACATCTTGCAGCTGTTCATGAGTCCCTCCACTCCTGGTGGCATCACATGGAGTCGGTAAAACTAACATACACCTGTGATGGAAAGGTTAATAGGCAGAACCATAGCACACAGTCCCCAGTAAGCTTCATGCAGGACTTGTATGTTCTAAACTGTGCCGCCTGCTTAGCTTGTCCAGGAGCACCTGGTCCAGTGTGTCTCCCGAGATGCCAGCAAGTAGCACATCTGCTAAGTCAGAATTTTATTTCGGGTTCATTATTTCTCCTAATAATGTTCCTTCCCTCCTTCCTTCTTTTCTTTCTTTTTGTGAAATTTT
Organism: Myodes glareolus; assembly: GCF_982192425.1. Taxonomy (NCBI): domain Eukaryota; kingdom Metazoa; phylum Chordata; class Mammalia; order Rodentia; family Cricetidae; genus Myodes; species Myodes glareolus. The sequence goes on from NC_142046.1 coordinate 50,640,859, forward strand.
TATTTTATGTGTATGAGTGTATCTGTGCAGTTGCTGGGAATTGAACCAGGTCCTCTAGTGAGTGCTCTTAACCACTGAGCCATCTTGCCAATTCTCACCACCCTTTGTCTATTGCCGCAAATAAGTCTGCCTCTTACTTTCACTGAAAAGCAACCTACCAGTGGCCATCAAATGACCAGATTACTCTCTGTCCATCTTAGATGGCAGACATACAGCTACACAGTTTCTGATGTTGACCAAGGAAAGGAAGGACCTCCCTTGCCTTTTATTTGTTTTATTTATTTTGTTTATTTGTTTGTTTGTTTTTTGAGACAGGAAAGAATTTCTCTGTGTAGCCCTGATTGTCCTGAAACTCACTCTGTAGACCAGGCTGACCTCGAACTCACAGAGATCTGCCTGCCTCTGGGTCCCGAGTGCTGGGATTAGAGGTGTGCACCACCACATCTGACTAAGAACAGACTTGACTTTTGATTCTGTGAACGGGAGTCCAAATTGTGGCGGGGGCTCACTAATACTCTACTACACTGAGGAGGAGCTCTCTTTCCTTCTCCCAACTTGATTTCAGAGGTGTAACCAGCATATGGCTAGCCAGACAGCGAGGTAGAAGAGACTGGAGAGCCTGTAGGTGTGGCAACGAGAGAAGCACATTCCCTTCTTCGGTTATTCTTGTGCAAACACCCCTGCAGAAACACAGAAGCTGTCATAGCAGAGTCCACACTATTTATCTGTTAACTTACTGAGACAGACTCTGAAGCTGTCCAAATTGGCTGGAAATTCACGATGCAGCCACAAATGACTTTGCGTTGATCCTCCTGCCTTCATCTCTGGAGTACTGAGGTTACAGACATACATCAGCCACGACACCCAATGTATGTGGTCTATGCGGTGCTGGGAACCAAATCCACGGTTTCATGCGTGCTATGCAAGCACACTACCAATTGAGCATAAACACACACATACAGCCATGCACTTACATGAACTCACACAGCACCTCATGTGTCATTTGTTGTTGTTGTTGGTTGTTGTTTGTTTGTTTTTGTTTTTTGAGACAGAGTTTCTCTGTAGCTTTAGAGCCTGTCCTGGAACTAGCTTTTGTAGACCAGTCTGGCCTCGAACTCACAGAGATCGGCCTGCCTCTGTCTCCCGAGTGCTGGGATTAAAGGCCTGAACCACCACCACCGGTTTTTTGTTTTTGTTTTTGTTTTTGTTTTTTAAGACAGGGTCTCCTGCATAGTTCTGGTTCTCCTGCAACTCACTATGGAAATGAGGCTGGCCTCAAACTCACCTGCCTCTGCCTCCCGAGTGCTGGTATTAAAGGCATGCACCGCTATGCCTGGCCCTTCAAGATGTCTCTTTTCATTAAGGAATGTCTATATTACACCCCCTCCCAGAACTCATAATGAGTTGAGGTGACAATTTAAAAAAAAAAAAAATCCATGTGCCCATGTGGGAAAGACAGTGGGAAAATACAGGCTTAGAGCTGACCGTTCTGGCTTCTGCTTTGACGTGATCTCCAGTAGCCTATTCTGAGGCAACACATGACCATGGGTTTCCATTGTCGGGGTAAACACGACCTTTCTTCTGCCAGGGGATTGTGGTTTTGATCCATTGAAAGCCCTCCATGGACAGCAAGGGATCAGCATACAGGGTGAGGGGTGAAGCTGTAAATACGCCAGCGCCTGAGCACCAGCCGGCTCACAAGAAAAGCACCGAAGCCAAGCGGACATGGGGCTTCACAAAAGCAGCTAACGTGCCCTGTGTTCTAGAGATGGATTTATGGCTAATTAACCGTCCAGGACCATTCTAACTCCTGTACCTAGGAAAACACGAGCTGAGACAAAAGCGTGATTGATTTTAGTGGGAAAGTCCGGCATTGTGAAACGAGAGAAGGGAGGTTGGCCCGGGCAATCGCTCGAACGTTCGACGCTTGCGCAGCTTTGCCGTGGAATCGGGGGTTTTGCAAGACTGGCTTTGGTTACTGCGGCTATTGTTCTGATGGCTATTATTTGTGTTGTTTCAAACTATTTTGGAGTAAGGTGATAGTTAAATCTGTCGTGGGAGGATAGCCGGACCACAAGATTTACTGGAAGCTTTTGAAGTTGCTATCACTGGAATCCAGAGGGAGAAGATATCAATCAGTTCTCATTGTGTAGAAGGAGATTATCATCACACCGTTACTAGGAGATGTGGGGGGGGGGCGCTTTGCCCTGTAACTGTAATTACCTGTTCTGCACACCCAGCCTTTGCACGATTTCAAGACTGAAAGGAGTCCACGAGAGGATAGTTAAAAAATCTAATTCCCCTTCGATTTTTTTTTCTGTCCTAAAATAAATCAGCTCTACCAGTACCTGCAAACGCGTCCACTTTCATTGATTTGAAACCCAGGAACAGCTGCAAACAAACACTTGAGAGGCTGTCGCAGACGTACTGGAGTCAAGCTTCAGTCTGCCTGGTGGATACGGTGAGATGCAGACCAGCCAGGGTTACATAGCAAGAGCCTATCTCCAAAATAGAACAAAACAATGGCTTAGGAGCTAAGAGTGCAGGTTGCTCGTAGAGAACCTGGATACAGTTCCTACCACCCACATAGTGTGAAATTCCAATTCCAGAGGATCTGCGTCCTTCTGGCCTCTGTCAGCAAGCACTACATGTATGTGTTCCACATCCTTGCGCGCAGGCAAAACACCCACACACATAAAAATGAGATAACCAAAATCTTTTTTGTTTGTTTATTTGTTTTTCGAGACAGGGTTTCTCTGTGTAACAGTCCTACCTGTCCTGGGACAAGTTCTTGTCGACCAGGCTGGCCTTGAACTCACAGAGATCCACCTGCCTCTGCCTCCCAAGTGCTGGGATTAAAGGCACGTACCAACACTGCCTGGCTGATAAAATAAATCTTAAAAAAAGAAAGAAACACGATCAAACCAAGAACTTGCTAGACATGGCAGCACGTAAGTACAATCCAGTCCTGTGGAGGTAGAGGCAAGAGGATCAGAAGTTCAAGGCCAGTCTGATACACACACACACACACACACACACACACACAGAGAGAGAGAGAGAGAGAGAGAGAGACAGAGAGAGAGAAGGATTCTCCCTCTTCCCTATTTCTTCTTTTATTTTGTTTATCTTTTCTTGTCTTTCTCTACTCTTTCTCTGCCTCTCTCTATTCTCTCTTAAGGTCAATTGCTATAACTGCGGGTAACACTGCCTCCCTCTAGAGCAGTGGTTCTCAACCTGTGGGACGAGATCCTTTGGGGGGGGGGGGTCGAATATCAGATATTCTGCATATCAGATATTTCCACCATGATTCAAAACAGTAGCAGAATTACAGTTACAAAGTAACAACAAAAACAATTTTATGGTTGGGGCCACCACAGCAGGAGGGGCTGCACTGAAGGGTGGCGGCATCGGGGAGGTTGAGAACCACTGAGCTAGAGGTTCTCTGCAGAGGGGTGAAGGAGAAGGCAACTCAAGGAAAGGGAAGGCTCAAGTCTAAGAAACCGTGAGGATCAGGGCAATAGAAGAGAGAGGCTCTGTGAACAGGTGAAACCGGTTGGATGGAGTTTAAGTTGGTAGTGAGGAAAGATTAACAGGTAAGCAAACAGCTTGAGTTTCTGGAAGTGGAAAAACTGGATTCTAGATTCTGTCAACTAGTGGACGCTAAGCCCCGAAACCACGGAGACCACCGGCACAGACGTGGTGGCTCATACCCACGATTCCAGCACTGGGGAAGCAGAGACAGAAGGATTTCCAAAAGTTCGAGGCCTGCCTGGTCTACATTGAGAGTTCCAGGCCACCCAGGATCACACCTATGGCAGTTTGAGTAAGAATGACCCCCATAGACTCAAATGTTTGATTACCTGGTCCTCAGTTGGTAGAAATGTTTGGGACAGATTAGAGGGTGTGGCCTTGTTGGAGGAGGTGTGTCACTGGTGGCAGGATTTGAGGTTTCAAAAGACTTGTGCCATTCCTAGGGTCCTCTCTGCCTGCTTGGAGATCAAGACGTAAGCGCTCAGCTGTTCCTGCCACCATGGACTCTCACCCTCTGAAATTGTAAGCCAGATTAAAATCTTTCGTTTATAAGTTGCTTTAGTCATGGTGTTTTGTCACAGTGATAAAAACATAACTGAAAGAAAGAAAGAAAGAAAGAAAGAAAGAAAGAGAGAGAGAGAGAGAAAGAGAGAAAGAGAGAAAGAAAGAAAGAAAGACAAAAGAAAGAAAACAAAAAATCCTATCTCAAAACTATAAACTTCTTTGAATAGTTCATAAATTTTGTGGGTTTGGTTTGCTTTTTTTCTTTAAGATTAATTTATTTTCATTCTGTGTATATGGATGTTTTGCAAGTACATATGTTTTGGCATATAGTACCCTTGGAGGCCAGAAAAGGGCTTTGGAACCCCTAGAACTGTAGGTACAGATAGCTGTGAGCTGCCATGTGGGTGCTGAACCCAGGTCCTCTGGAAGAGTAGCCAGTGCTCTTAACCACTGAGCCATCTCTAAAAGTTGATGTATTTGTATATTACAAGTCATTGGTGTTCAGGGTTAGAAAACCATGTGTCAAACTCTTTCATGATACCCTGGTCAGCAAACGGAGCCATGTGGACTGTAACAGCACTGGCAAAGTCACGAGGACAGATCGTACCCAATGTGCTCATTGAGACAGTTGATGTATATCGTGGTTAGAGTAAAGTTACATGAGCAGATGATGCCTGAAGAGCAAGGCCCAAGCACATTATGGTTTCGTTTCCTGAGATCGAGCTTTGTTATGTAACCCAGGCTGACCTCAGGCTCACAGGAGTCTTCTTCCCCCATTCCCCAAGTAGCCACATTATTTTCCCGGTCTGTGGCAGGAGATTTGACTTCACTTACACTCAGATCTCCATGGCATACTAGACATTTAATAAAACTTAATGAGTGAAGAAATGGAATAGGTCTTGTACAACAATCGGGAGTGGGGTGGGGTTCAAGACAGGGTTTCTCCATGTAGCCCTGGCTGTCCTGGAACTCACTGTATAGACTAGGCTGGCCTCGAACTCAGAGATTCTCTTGCCTCTGCCTCTTGAGTGCTGGGATTAAAGTCATGTGCCACCACCACCCAGCTTACATATGTATCTCAATATTCTTATGATTGTACATTTAAAAACGTCAGTTAACTGGCTATGATGGTACATGTCCTTAGTTCCCGCACTCTAGAAGTGGAGAAAGAAAGTTCTAGTTGCAAGTTCTAGGCCAACATGAGCTATATATGTGAGCCTGATTTACATTGTGAGATCCTACCTCAATATAAAAAAGATAGTCATATTTACTGTATGTCAATTCTTAAAAGATGAATACATGAAAGGCCGGGTGGGGGTGGTGCACGCCTTTAATCTCAGCACTCAGGAGACAGAGGCAGGCAGATTTCTGTGAGTTTGAGGTCAGCCTGGTCTACAGAGTGAGTTTCAGGACAGGCTCCATAGCTACTGAGAAACCCGTCTCGAAAAAAACAAAACAAAACAAAGATGAATACATGGAAGAAGAGCTATGACTTGAACAGCATTAATTGGAATCTAAAATCTACGCAAAGTTACAAGTTCTCCATACTCTACAGTAATGAGATGGTATCAAGGGCAGAGGATAGAGCTCAGCTGGGAGAATATGCTTGCCCAGCTTCCATAAAACCCTGACTTGTACATGCACCACAGATGTAGGACATTGGACCCAGCACTTGGTTGGTGGGGGAGGAATGATCCGAATTTCAAGGTGCTCTTCAGCGCAGGAGACTAGATCAAGAAAAGCCACAATGGAAGCCATGACAAAGACTTCATCTGTACTTGTTGTTGCTGTTTCTCACTCTTTTGCTTTTTTTGGGTCTTTGCGGGGGCACCACCAGCTCCCCCATCACACACTGAGGCTTTTTCTTACTTATGAAGGCCCTGGCCTTAGCTTGGCTTGTTGCTAGCCAGCTTTTCTTAAATTATCCTACCTACCTTTAGCCTCTGGGTTTTTTCCTTTTCTTACTTCTGTAATCTTATTTCATTCTTTCTCCATGGCTGACTGTGTAGATGGGTGGCTGCCGCCCTCCCTGTCCTCCTCTCCTTCTCTTGCTCCTTGATCTTGTTCCAGATTTCTCCTTCTATTTATTCTCTCCGCCTGTCAGTCCCACCTATCCTTTCTCCTATCTTGCTATTGGCTCTTCAGCTCTTTATTAGACCAATCAGGTGGTTTAGACAGGCAAAGTATCACAGCTTCACACAGTTAAACAAATGCAACATAAAAGAATGCAACACATCTTCACATCATTAAATAAATGTTCCACAGCATAAACAAATGTAGCACATCTTAAAATAATAATCCACAGCAGGGTGGTGGTAGTGCACTCCTTTAATCCCAGTACTCTGGAGGCAGAGGCAGGTGGATCTCTGTGAGTTTGAGGCCAGCCTGGTTTACAAAGTGAGTTCCAGTACAGACTCCAAAGCTACAAATAAATCCTCCCCCTCTCTCTATATATAGATATAGATAGATAGATAGATAGATAGATAGATAGATAGATATAGGTATATAGTTATATATATAGCTATGAAATTATATATATATATATATATATATATATATATATATATATATATATATATATATATATATATATATATATTTCACAACATTTGTCCATCCTATTTGTTCTATTGGGGACACTGATAGTATGAGAAGTATCTAAGAAGGTGACCAAAATGGTTACGGTGATGCCAAAAAACACTGAGTATGTTTAGCCTGGAGTGGAAGAGAAATTCACTTAGTAACCCATCTACTAAATAAGAAAAGTTACCCAGTGGTTTACTGAGGCAACCTGAGTAGAACTCCTAGCTACAAGAAGACAGACCCCAAATCACTAAAGAAAGACTTTGAAACAATTCGTGCTGGGAATGATATGCCCAGAGAATCAGGGATCTTTTCTCTCTGGGAACCCCTGAGAATGTTCTAGTAGATGTTAAATAGCCACATGTCCAGATTACTGTTGGTGGAATTATGTCCCTCTACTTAGCCTCGAGGGTCTCTTCCAACTGGATTCCTGTATCCTGAGCTGTAAACGGTGATGTGAAGCGCCCTTGCCCTGCGTATCTCCAGCTCCCTGCAGCTTTATAGACTGAGCACTCCCCAAACCCCCATGGACTTCAAACACAATCCCCAAAATGCACTCAGGGCCACTTTACGATTTCTAAGCAGCCCCAGGGGAGAAGACATGCCGGACGGTGGAAAGGTTTACAGAGAAGGGTGTTGTACAGAGAAGGGTGGAACAGTGACTTGGCTCAGAGAGGAAAGGCAATTGCTGAGCAAATCTGCCAACGTGAGTCCAATCCCTGGAATGAAGGCAGAAGGAGAAGACCAGCTCCACAAAGCTGCCCTTGACTCCGACACATGTGCTGTGGTACACTTGCACACTTGACCACACACATGTCATGCACACAGCCACAACAACAAAAAACTCATTAAAACTTCCGACAGATGAATAGAATATTTTACCCTGGTTCGGTGCTTGTTTTTCTTTTTTGTTTGTCTGTTTGTTGCTTGTTTTGAGATAGGTCTCACGTAGCCCAGGCTAGCTTCAAACTACCTGTGCATCTGAGGATGACGTTTAATTTCTGATTCTCCTGTTTCCATTTGTTGGGCACTGGGATTATTCTTCTTGCTCCCGTTTTCTTTATCTCCCCTGTTCCTTTTATAAAGACAGCCTTGAACTCAGGATTCTCCCGTTTCCACTTCCCAGTGCTGGGATGATTACGGGGGTACACACTGTGCTTCAAAGCCACTGCTGTCTTTTAAAGTTATTATTTTAATTGGGTGAATAAGCTTTACTAGAAGAAATGGCAACTACCAAGGGGGGGGGATGGCTGAAGCTATCACAGCATCTGTCCCTGTGGTATCGTCAGAGTGCGCTGTCAGAGACGGCATCCAGGACCTTGGGAACTCCAGAACGGATGGGGACTGTGTTATGAAAGCTGGAGGTCCGTCCAGTCGGTCATGTCTGTAATCTTAGTACTTGGGAGGATGAGGCAGGAGGATTAAAAATGGGCTACGAAATGAATTCCAAGGCATCGTGGGCTAGAGTGAGAGCCCATCTGTGAAAGAAGGAGTGACGGAGTGAATGAATGATAGCCCATCTAAGGAGTGAATGAATGATAGCCCATCTAAGGAGTGAATGAATGATAGCCCATCTAAAGAGTGGATGAGTGAGCTAGTGAATGAATGAGCCCATGGATGGATGAATGGATGGATGGATGGATGGATGGATGGATGGATGGATGGATGGGTGGATGGATGCATGGGTGGATGCATGGATGGATGCATGGATGCCTATGGAAGTGCCAATTTCCCCAGAATACACTGACACACAGTTGCGTACAACGGCAGGGTTTTACAAAACAAACACAGCGGAACTGGTTCAGTCCCTATTCATCTGAGGAGAATACAGAACAATGCAATAAAAAACATCTGTGAAAGAAATGGCATAGTCCCCACGCCTGGCAGGTCTCCATAAACTCCCTGAATTCAATTCAGTCTGACTGATGTAGTTAACAGTGATTTTTGCATTCAAGAGGGACAATCAACACCCGCTTGACTTCGTAGCCGCTGTTCTAGGAAGTGGTCACACGGGGGCACTATTGTCCTAGGAAAAAGACAAACAGGACGCGTCCCTGCCTCCATTCCCCTTCGTAGTCTTTTTGATGTTGCTGTTTTTGTTTTCTTTTAAATTAGTATTTGTGGGGGCAGGGGAAGGGGAGAGACTAGCGAGGTGACTTATAGCAGTGGTTCTCAACCTGTGGGTCATGATCTCAACCTGTGGGTCATGATCCCTTTGAAAGTCACGTCAGTTATCCTGAATATCAGATATTTACATTATAATTCATAACAGTAGCAAAATTACAGTTGGGAAGCAGCAACAAAAACGATTTTATGGTTGAGGGTCACCACAACATAAGGAACTATATTAAAGGGTCACAGCATTAGGGAGGTTGAGAACTACTTTCTTAGAGTTAAGAGCACTTATTGCTATTGCAGAGGATCTAGGTTCGATTCCCAGCACACACACAATGGCTCACAATCATCCATAACTTCACACATGTGTTACATATACACACATGCTGGAAAAAATCTCATGTATATAGAAATTGTGTGTGTGTGCGTGGTGTGTGTGTGTGCGTGGTGTGTATGTGTACGTGGTGTGTGTGTGTGTGTGTGTGCGTGTGTGTGCGTGTGTGTGTGTGTTGCCCTGTGCCCCAGCATGACAACATAGAGGACAGCTCTGTGGAGTTGGCACCTTTTTGTGAGTCCTTCTAACTAACTTCAGATGGTCATTCTTCCAGGCGAGCACATTTAATTCACTTAGCTATTTCATCAAAATAGTGGAATAATCCTCTTGTACCCTGAATATTTGTCACTCGAATTGGTTTAATAAAATACTGATTGGCCAGTAGCCAGGCAGGAAATATAGGTGGGGCTACCAAACTAAGGATGATGGGAAGGGAAAGGACAGAGTCAGAGAGTCACCAGCCAGATGCAGAGGGCGCAGGAGGTGAACATGCCATGCTAAAAAAAGGTACTGCCATGTTGCGGAGTGTAAATAAGGAACATGGGTTAGCGTAAAATGTAAGAGCTGGTTAGTAATAAGCCTGAGTTATTGACTGAGCATATATAATTAAAATAAGTCTCTGTGTGGTAATTTGGGAAGTGACTGCTGGGAGTTTGGAAACAGGAGGTTGAGACAGGTTTACACAACAACCCCCAAAGTCCTTTTTAAAAGACTAAGTAATGCCCATGAGGTATAAAGGGGGGTGTCAGAGTGTTTCCTTAATTTTTAAATAATTAATTTATTTTTATTTTATGTGCGTTGGTATTATGCTTGCATGTATGGCTGTGCACCACGTGCATGCATGTAATGCCTGAAGAGGCCAGAAGAGGGCACCGGTTCCTCTAAAACTGGAGTTACAGACAGTTGTTAGGCACCATGTAGGTGCTTGTTATCAAACTCTGATCATCTGGAAGAACAGCTAGTACTCCACAACGGAGCCATCTACCCAGCAAGCCCCTCTCCCCCTTTTCTCACATGCGGAGGTCAGGGGATGATTTTCAGTGGTCGACTCTCTCCTACCATGGGGTATCCATATCAAACTTATCATCAACCTTGGCAGCAAGTGCATTTCGCGATAAGCCTTTCCATCAGTCAAAGAGCACTACATTTTATCCTAGGAGTTGTGTGGGTTTTTTAATAGACACAATATTGACATAATTCATAGGCAAGGCATGGGAACCTGCATACCACATAGGAACTAGATAGAGCGAGGATGATCCACTGAGCTGAGTCCTCAAGGCTAAGCCTGGGAAAAACACTGACACCTGTCTCGAAAAACAAGCAAACAGGGCTGGAAAACGGCTCAGAGCAGGTAAGTGTTTGCTACTCAAGTCTGATGGCTGAGGACCCCACAGAGAACCCGCTCCCACCCAAGAGCGTGTGGTTATTCAGTGTGGAAAATGTCATAATAACCCCGTGTCTGTAGTACTGGTAAGGGTAATGTCCGTCTACCACCGTCAAGGTTAGTAGCCACAGCCATGTTCGAATCCTCCACCTGATTCTTCCTCCTGGACACTGCCAAGTGCAAGCAAAAACCCAGAAACATTCACGAAAACAGTTTTGGGTTTTTTGTTTGTTTGTTTGTTTTTGTTGTTTTTTCTTTGTTTTGTTTTTGTCTTTGTTTTTTTGGGGGGGGTTCTTTTAGTTTTGGTTTTTCGAGACAGGGTTTCTCTGTGTAGCTTTGAGGCCTGCCCTGGAACTCATTTTTGCAGCTCAGGCTGGCCTCGAACTCACAGAGATCCGCCTGCCTCTGCCTCCTGAGTGCTGGGATTAAAGGTGTGCACCACCACTGCCTGGCTTATTTGGGTTTTTATGTATAACTCTCATACCATGAAATAATTATTATTCTCATTCTTTTTTTTTAAACTTTATTTTATTTGTCTGAGTATTTGCCTACATCAATGTGTACCACATGAATGTCTGGTGCCCTTAAAGGCCAGAAGAGGGCATCGGATCCCCTGGAACTAGACTTATGTTTGGCTAGAAGCCGCTGTGTGGGTACTAGGAATCAAGCCCAGGTCCTTTGGAAGAGCAGCCAGTGCTCTTAAACACCGAGCCGTCTCTCCAGCCCCCTTATTTTTCTTATTCTCATTTTGTTGATTTTATTTTAATGTGTAGCCCAAGCTGGCCTCGAACTCATGATCCTCCTGCCTCTGCCTCCTTCAGCAAATCCTACCAGCGTGCGCCACCCACAACCGGCTCTGCTGTTGTTTTTAAAGATAGGGTGTCACTGCAGCTCAGACGGACCTGACTCTGGTTCAGGATATCTTCAAACTCAACAGCAATTCTCCTGCCTCAGCCTCCCATGTGCTGAGACTACAGCGTGATCATCACGTCTTGCTTTCTCTTTTTGCTGTTGTTTTTCTTTCTTGTGCTGCGAGTCACGGTCAGTCCCTTCTCTGTGCTACAGGGTTTCTCTGTGTACCTTTGAGGCCTGTCCTGGAACTTGCTTTGTAGCCCAGCCCTCAGGCCCACCCTGACCCTAACAGTGTCTTGAGAAACAGCTGTTTCCTCCTACCTACCAGAGCAAACACGTCAAGCTTGCTCACTTCTATCAGTTTAGTAGATTAAAAACTGGCAAGCAGGGCTGGAGCAATGACTCAGCAGTTGAGAGTGTGCATTACTCTTCTAGAGGATTGAATTCAACTCCCAGAACCCACACTGTGAGTTCACAATTGTCTGTAACTCCAGCTGGCCTCTGAGGGTGACCGTACACATGGTATACACTTATATAGACACACATACACACATATGTATGTGTGTATATACGTGTGTGCGTGTGTAGTGATATTTCATTTGTATTTTAATAAATAAAGCTTGCCTGAAGTTCAGAAAGTAAAACAACTTCACTGATCATCCTTACAGGCCAGGCAGTGGCAGTGGTGACACACACTTTTTTTGTTTGTTTGTTTTTCAAGACAGGATTTCTCTGTGTAACAGCCCTGACTGTCCTGGAACTAACTCTCTTGTAGACCAGGCTGGCCTCAGACACACAGAGATCTGCCTGTCTCTGCCTCCCAAGTGCTGGGATTAAAGGCGAGCGCCACCACTGACCAGTTTGGTGACACATCTTTAATCCCAGTAACCACACTAGTTTGCCACAGAAACTGAGTGGTAGTGGTGCACGCCTTTAATCCTAGCTCTACAGAGTAATATAAAATGGGAGGAAACAACTCTCAGAGTCTTATTCTGAGATTCCTGAAATCAGGATAACCATTTCGAACTGAGGTAAAGGTAAGAAGGTAAGAGCCAGTGGCTGGCTGTTTTCCTTTTCTGACCTTCAGGTTGAGCCCCAATTTCTGTCTCTGGATTTTTATTAGACGTGATGTGTGTGTGTGTGTGTGCGTGTGTGTGTGTACATACGTATATATATATATATACATATACTATATAAAAATTAAACGTGGCAATCAAATTGTGTCGTTTGTCCCTCTGGTAGCTTTCTCTTTTCCTTTTTTTTTTTTTTTTTTTTTTTTTTTTTTTGGTTTTTTTGAGACAGGGTTTCTCTGTAGCTTTTGGAGCCTGTCCTAGAACTAACTCTTGTAGACCAGGTTGGCCTTGAACTCACAGAGATTCGCCTGCCTCCGCCTCCAAAGTGCTGGGATTAAAGGTGTGCGCCACCACCGCCCGGCTCTCTTTTCCCTTTCTTCATATCACTCCTTTATTATACTGATCTAGAAATATCAATGCGCTGCAGGTGGGTGCTGGACCATGTGGCACAGTGAAAAAACTGGAACATGGTTCTGAAACCAGACATGGTAGAAGACACACTTGGGCCTGATCAAGAGGCAGTTTGCGGCCACAAGCCATGGAGGAGGAAAGACTCTACACGCACAGCCCACTGCCGGCCTCTTAAAAGACTGTCTCTTAGAAGACAGAGAGTTTATCTCATATTGGTGTGAGGAATGGCTTGTTTTATGGTGACCACATATGGGACTCTTCAGCTGCCACTAGAAACCCTGAGCAGGTTTCATTTAGTATTATACATACTGTGTGAAAGGGGTGGGCCAGCTCCATCACAAGTGGTGGGACATCACTAAGAGCATCTCACCGGGCTGGTCCTCACAGTTCCTTTTCTGAGCATGATTAGACACCCCGCCCCGACAATGCAGTTCACAAGCTCACAAGCCTCCACCTCCCCTTCACGCATCCTCAGCTGCATCCGCACAACAGCATCCAACACTTCCAGGGTATCCTGACAACTCCCTACCCCGTCCCCGCCCTCATCCCCTGTCCTCAACTCCATCTGCACAGCTGCATCCACCACTGTCCAGAGCATCCAATTGTTGAGTTTTCCTTCCTTCCTTCCTTCCTTCCTTCCTTCCTTCCTTCCTTCCTTCCTTCCTTCCTTCCTTCCTTCCTTCCTTCCTTCTTTTCCTGCACCAAAGTGAAGCAGGTCACGTTCACAAGTAGCATCTCACAGCTTTCACCACAGAGTACTTCCCCTCATGGTGACCAGGCTCAGGTCAGTGCTGTGTCAGCCTCTCCGGTGTCTGGGTTTTCTAGACGCTCTCACTCAGCCAGATCAACAAGAGCTTATAGAGTCAATGCAGCCGTGACACAAAAATTGTGTTTCGATTATATTTATTTCATGGGCATCTAATACTGATTGGTATTGATATATCTTCCCAAAAGCTCACCCTTTAAAGTACACGGTGTGGTGGTGAGGTCTTTGAGTCATAAATCGTCATTATATCTAACATCAACACCATTTATTACCCATTCACACCAGCCCTGAGACCCACTCCCACCCTCTCGAGGTCCCAGGAACCACCTACCCACTGCCAGCCTCTACATTTGCTTCTCGGAGACTTAGAAATGAAACCAGAGAAGAGGAGCTGTTTCAAAAGGCCAAGAACGCGCCCGTCTGGACTGCTGCAGCTGCCATCGCTTCTGTGGACCGGTCTGTGCTCCCGGGAAAGGGCTTCCCCAGTGGTACAAACACAGCCTCAGCCAGCCATGAACTCCCCATTGGGAATGTCTGGACTTGGTAGACAGTGCAGCTAACCTCACGTTCCTCTCGCTCAGGAGAAAACCCACCACCCAAAGTCATGATCCACTGCAACAGTTACCTTTGAAGTGCGATCTGCCAGACCGTGGAGTCTGTTTGGAGACAAGAGAGTTAGACCACAGGATCCCGCGTCTACCTTCATTAATCACTGAATAAGCAACACGGGTTCTTTATCCAGGTGCACAAGGGAGACAGCGCTAATTTCCAGCCCGGAGGAGAAATAGTGCCAACCAATGAGCCGGACACTTGCACCCCACCAGCCTTGCAAGAGAATTGCTATTAGGACATGAGGAGACTCAGTGGGTTTCCACAGTTCAGCCAAGAGCAGCTTTAGCCTTTGAACATAGAAATACTAAGTAATGGTTAAAGGTGCACCAGAGAAGCCCGGTTTTCTGTGCTCAGAACTTAATTTGGTGGGGAGGAGCCCTACGTTTATTAAGCTGGTGGACATTGGATTGATTCCTCTTTAATTGATTCCTAATTAACAGTTTAATTAGGCTGTTATTAAGCTGTGCTGCTGTGAACTTTCTTCTTTCCAAACAATTTTATTACTGTGCAATAATATAAAATAAAACTTTATATTCTTTTATAATATTTATAAAATTTTATATTATTAGTGTGGAGGTCCGGGGGTGGCTGTGTGTGCCACGGGACATGTGTGGCACTCAGATGACAGTTTTATGGAGCGTATGGATTCCGGGGACTGTAGTTTTATCACCAGCCAAACCCAGCTCGGCTCACAGTCCATCATTAAGGCAAGTCAGGGCAGGAGCTAAAGGCAGGAACCTGGAGGCAGGAGCTGAAGCAGAGGCCGTGGTAGATGCTGTTTACTGTCGTGCTTCTCAGCCTGGAATGGCACTGACCACAATGAATTGAAGCTGTGTGCATCTATTAGCAATTAAGAAAATGCCCCACATGGATATTAATAATGGACAGGCCAACCTGCTAGAGACAATTCTTCAACTGCAGTTTACTCTTCCAAGGTAGCTCTAGTTTGTGTACAGTTGATAAATTAAAAAAAAAAAAACACAAAAACTGCCAGGTGGTGGTGGCACACGCCTTTAATCCCCGCACTGGGGAGGCAGAGGCCGGCGGATCTCGGTGAGTTCGAGACCAGCCTGCTCTACTCTATCTATAGTTCCAAGACAGGCACCAAAGGCCACAGAGAAACCCTGTCTCGAAAAACCAAAAAAAAACACACCTAGCAACAAAATGGAAAAGCAACCAGCACACTCTCTTTGGCAACTGCATGCATGTAAGTAATGTATTTTTATCATATTCACCTCCAGTAACCTCTTTCATGCCCCTCCCATTCCCTCTGAATCCCTTAATCCTAAATCCTCCCCCTACTACCTCATGTCTGTTTAAAAAAAAAATGACCTACTGAGTTTAATTAGGTTTGCTTGCATGCGTAAGGGCATGGGGTTATTGACTGGACAACTTGTCAGTGGCTCCACCACTGCCGACAAGAAATGACTCCTCTTCCAGCAGTCACCAACTATCAATAGCTCCTCGACAAGCAGTGGGGTCTTTGGAGGCCCTCCCCGTCGTGATGGACTGGTAACTGGTTCCGCCAAAGATCTCATGCAGGCAGTCCTGACTGCGATGAGTTCATAGTGTAACAACCAAGTCATCATGGCGAGAAGACAGGGTTTCACTGCCCTCCTCCCCATCCTCCCAGTCTTATCTCACAGTCTTACTGCTCCTTCTGTGATGTCCCTGAGCCACGCAGGGGTGAGACAGACGCCCCATTTAGGGCTGAGCATTCACCATTCTGCCCAGTGAAGAGCCTCTGCAGTAACTAAAGCTTGAAAGAATAACACTACCAGGGTGACTTAGTTTTGTTCTGGAACCTAGGCTGCCTTCCAACTCACTATGTAGCCAAGTATGATTCTGAACTATGCATCTCCCGAGAGCTGAGATCGCAGGCATGTGCACAACCATACCCCATTTATATAGTGCTGTGGGTGGAACCCAAGACCTCATGAGTCAGACAAGCACTAAACCAACTCATCTACAGCTCAGTCCCTCTCTGTGTGACTTTAGACGCATTCTTCAACAACACTGTATGAAGACTAATTATATAAGGAAGGATGCTGATAATGCCCACCTTACAAAGCGGTTGGTAAGGTTCTGATAAGTAAACATCTAAAGTTTGGAACGGTGGCTGTCGTATCAACAGAGAGGGTGAAGAAAATGTGCTATTCAGGAAGAAATGGATAGGTAAGTAACGTACCTGCCGTGTAAACATCCCAGTGCACACAATGAAAAAAATTTCAAGGACAAAGTATGGTGGTGTGCATCTGTGTGCACACAAAGAGGACAGAGACAGGAAGTTCCCCAGAGCTCACTCAACAGCGTAGCCCATTCATCAACTTTGACGCAGCGAGATACCCAGGCTTAAGAAATAAGGTAGAGGGCAGGTGCTACCTTTAATCCCAGCACTCGGGAGGCAGAGGCAGGCGGGTCTCTGTGAGTTCAAGGCCAGCCTGGTCTACAGAGTGAGTTCTAGGACAGGCTCCATAGCTGCTGAGAAACTAGTTCCTGAAGGGATGCTGGAGAGATGGCTCGGTGGTTAAGAGCATTGCCTTCTCTTCCAAAAGTCCTGAACTCAATTCCCAGCAACCACATGGTGGCTCACAATCATCTGTAATGAGGCCTGGTGTCCTCTTCTGGCCTGCAGACAGAATACTGTATACATAATAAACAAACAAATAAATAAAAAAAAGAGTGTTTTCTGTCTAATCATGAGGACTGGAGTTTGGATCTCGGCACCCACATAACACATAACAAGTTGGGCATCTTACAGATGTCTGTAACTCCAGGTCTGAAGAGTCCAGTGCCTGCTGCTGGCCTCCATGTGTGCACAGGTGCATACACACATATGCTCATGCAGACACACACACAAGTCTTTAATAGAAGGCATAGTGTCTGGCACGGGGCAAACACTGGTAGTGCTACCTAATCCAGACACCAAGCCATGTCCATTGCAGACCATTTCCCTATCCCCTATGTACAGACGCATGTGTGCCAAGCATGACGAGCTCCCACTGCCTTGAAGGATACTCGGGACCATTTTCCTTCCTGCAACTGCTCTGGTCCATTCCCGCAGAGATGGAGTAATGAAGTGAAATAGGCTAAGGAAGTAATAAGCAGAACTAGCGAGCAGGCGGGTGTGCGCCTGCTGTGTCCAAGCTCTCGGGCAATCAGGCCGATTGATGGGTGGATGAGGACGCTGCCATTCTTACACTGCTCAGACCGGGCTTGGTCAGCCCTGGCTTGAAGAGTGCTGGTACCATTCGGTCCCACAAGCCTGCCTAAGTTTCTTGGAGGAATCACTCCAGGGGAGAAAAGGAAAATTCGCTCTCCCAAACAAAGGGCAAACAACTTTTAAGTGTTCTTGGTACAAGTCTAAGTACTCGACATTTGTGTAATTTCCTGCTTGCCTCCCTGGAATTGTTTTGGAGGAGAACTGACAGTCAGGGAATAAACAGATCCCTGCTGCCTGTGCCCTTGGGGGTACTGGGGGTACTGGTAGTGATCCCACTAGCAGAAGCTCATCTGCAACCCCAATACCCACTTTGCAGTACCTAACACCATGACCAAGCTCTGTCCTTCTCCTAGAAATTCTCAACTCTGGCTTTGCATTAGAACCACTTGGGGAGCTTTAAAAACCACTGGCTCAGCCCGGGCAGTGGTGATGCACACCTTTAATTCCAGCACTTGGGAGGCAGGGGTAGGCAGATCTCTGTGAGTTCGAGACCAGCCTGGACTACAGCATGAGTTCTAGGACAGCCAGGAATACACAGAAACCATGTCTCGAAAAGCCAACAAAAAGAACAAAACACTGTCTCCCAGTCTATGCCCCAGAGAGCCCCATGCCTTTGGTCAACATAGCAAGTTCAAAACAAAACAAAAACCTGTCGCTCAGCAGTCTGTTCCATTCAAATGAGTTTCTACTTCATCATCTCTCGAGGCCATTTGGCTCACCTTTACCTCGGCCTTCTCTCCCCCTCTTCACAGTACAAGTATCCTTGAAAAACTTCTAGAAAGCAATTTTCCTTAGTGTTCGGTACAGATGCTATCGGCGTTTATAAAAATGGATTTTGTAGACTTGCCGGCTATGTTATAATCCGGAGGTAACAAATTCTAAAGAAGACAACTTGCTCTCCTTTCTGCAGCCACCTTAATTATAAAACTTGTCCTGGTCGATGTGCTGTAAACAGCTCCGTCATCATCAGCTTGTTTCCGTGTTCTGAATTTGCATGAAAATATACTAGCAATCAAACTCATTCTGTTCGCGGTGTTTAAGCTTAATACTGTGAGGAGCTGGGCTTTTATCAGCCCATTGATCACTGAGAGTCAATGAGTGCACAAATCATGATGTTAGACAAAATAATATCCTTTGAAGTCTGTTATTAGGAGCTATGAGTTTAAAGTTATCAAAATAACTAGGCGCTATCGTAGTGCATCTCTCCTTGAAATGTGAGTTGAAAATGTTTGTAAAATGTTCTATAAAAATGACTAAGAATGGGCAACAAATAATTACAGGTATTTCCTTCGTCCTTTTTTTTTTAAAAAAAAGATTTATTTATTTTCATGTGCATTAGTGTTTCGCATGCATGTATGTCTGTGTGAGGGTGCCAGATTCCCTGACACTGGAGTTACAGGCAGTTGTGAGCTACCATGTGCATGCTGGGAATTAAACCCAGGTCCTCTGGAAAAGCAGTCAGCGCTCTTAACTGAGCCATCTCTCCAGACCCTCCTTGACTTTTTTTTTTTAAACAGAGATTACACAGGAGCAGTCATGAAGATTGGCTTACACTAAGGCCACTCCCTACCTAACACCATGGTACCATAATCAATGACTGTTCTAAGTTTGGGTCGGGTGGCTGCCCCAGGAATGCCCATCACTTTGCCAGTGAAGGTGAACATAGAATGGCCTGCCTGTTTTCTAAATGGCAGTTAGCATAACATTATAAGTATGAATTTAGGAATATACGTAACTTGGGCATCTGATAGGTTTAGATGAGAAGCGATGTATCCAGAAAGAGAAGAGCGAAAAGCAGAGGCTTGGGGCATGCGCTGAGGGCTGGGTTAAAAGTGTGTGGCTACTGATGAACAGGAAGATGTCAAGCTGGAATTCTGGGATAATCTGGCTTGACAAGGGCAAGGATAAAGATAGATACAGGGAAGTCTGCCTTTTAAAGGCGAAGGAAAGGAGGTAGCACGCAACTTTAATCTCAGCACTGGGAGGGCAAAGGCAGGTAGATCTCTATGAATTCTAGGCCAGCCTGGACTACACAGTGAGCTCCAAGCCAGCCAAGGCTGCAAGGAGAGACCTGTCTCAAAATGAATGAATGAATGAATGAATGAATGATGGCTAAGGTAGAAGCACAATTCCAGAAGTTTGGGATCCTGGGGCAGATGAGCAGTTTGACCATCTGAGCTACCTAATGAGTTCTGTGCCAACCTCACAAAGCAAGAATTCATAAATAAATAAAAAGCAGGCAAGCAGGCAAGCAAGCAAGCTAGGGAGGAGACCTGAAGTATGAGAAACAGAATTAGACTCACTGCTTGTTTCTGGTTGGGTCAAACTGGAAGTCCACAGAGCTCCTGCCATTAGGTAGAGCAGAGGCTTGATTCCTCTCACAACCAGTTCCCGGCAGAGCAGAACCACCACAGCCACCATCAGACATCACGAGAGGACAGTGTGAGGGGAGGAGTCCACAGCCTTCCTCAGTGTCTACCTTATCCCTCACTGTTCCCAGCAAACCTGGGCTCTGACTCTACAGCCACCACCCACCCTTAGCATCAGCTCAGTTCACCCAGGCAAGAGCATAGTCATAAACATGATCTCACCCTCCAATTAACAACGTATAGCAAAAGCAATTGCCGACGACCTTAGTCAGAGACAGAGAATTCGTCTGTTTAATTCAGCATTTATTTATTTAGCTTTAAATTTTATTATTATTATTTATTGTGTATGAATGTTTTGCCTGGATGTAAAAGGAAGCGAGCTGCGTTCCGGCAGCCCGGCCGCTGGCTAGTTTACACCCAAAATAATTACACGGAAACTGTATTCATTTAAACACTGCCTGGCCCATTATATCTAGCCTCTTATTGGCTAACTCTCACATGTTAGTTTAACCCATCTCCATTAATGTGTATAGCCACTTGACTGTGGCTTACCGACTTGAGTCTAACCAGAGTCTGTCTTGGAGAAGAGAACCATGGCATCTGCCTGACTCTGCTTTCTTTCTCCCAGCATTCTGTTCAGTCTACTCCACCTATCTAAATTCTGCCCTATCCAAAAGCCAAGGTAGTTTCTTTATTTGACCAATGAAAGCAGCACATAGAAAGAAGACCCCCCTATACCATCTATGTACCACTTGTGTGCCAGGTGCTATTGGAGACCAGAAGAGGGTATCAGATCCCCTAGAAGTAAGGCACCATGTGGGTTCCGAGAATTGAACTCATGTCTTCTGGAAGAGCAGCCAGAGCTCTTAACTGCTGAGCCATCTCTCCACATTTCTCCAGCTCCAGCATATTCCTTTTTTTGTATGTGTGAAATAAGAAGTCCTCATTTGCTAGGTGTGGTGGTACTCACCTTTAATCCCAGGAGGCCAGGGCAGGTGGATCTCTGTGAGTTTCAAGTAAACCAACCAACAAACCAACAAGAAGTCAGCGTTTCTTAATCCTGCCTCCATGATATGCAGGAACATACCCCACAGAACTTTTACATATAAACTATAATGTTTCATTTCATCTTTGCCTAAACTTGAAGCTTTTAAATGGGTACCACTGTGTGTATGCACGCACCAGTATGATGCTATAGAAATGTTCTGCCAGTGAGCTACGCCTCTAACCTTCTATATTTTAAAGCAATTTTCACTAAGGCGTTATTAGGGTATCCGTGATGTGTATTTATTCGTTGTTTTCACATAGATGCTAATGAATATATTGTGGTTATATCAAAGACATCTAACAGCCTAAGTGTGTTCCAGAGAGCTGCTAGGCAACACGCCACCAAAAGGATATTGTGCACCTCAAACATTGTTGAAGGCATGGATCAGGAGCATGGCACAATGGTAGAACGCTTGCCAAGCAGGTCTAAAGCCCTGGGCTCAAGGCCAACAAGACAAAAGCTTATTATTGTTGAGTGCAGTTCATACACAGTGATCTTACCATCAAACAGACAAAACCCACAAAGAGAAACAGAGAAATATTTGGAGATAATGGATTTTTCTATCATCTTGATTGTGGTGATGATAACACACAGGTGTACATATGTTCCAACTCACCAAATTATATGCACTAATTATCCTCAATTTCTTATATGCCATTTATACTTCGATAAAACTAGAAAAAAATATTTCAATCAATATTGACTCACATTATTAAACAGACCAAAAAAAAGTTTTTTTTGAGATAGAGTTTTACTACTAACTAGTACTATTTACTGCCTGGCCTAGAACTCAACTGTGCAGACCAGGTTAGCTTTGTGAATTCACAAGGATCTGCTTCACAAATGCTAGTATTAAAGGTGTGTGCCACCACTCCCAGCAACATACATAACTTTTTGTTTGTTTGTTGGGGTTTTTTGTTGTTGTTGTTGTTTTGTTTTGTTTTTCGAGACAGGGTTTCTCTATAGCCTTGGAGCCTGTCCTGGAACTAACTCTTGTAGACCAGGCTGGCCCGGAACTCACAGAGATCCGCCTGTCTCTGCCTCCCGCCTCCTGAGTGCTGGGATTAAAGGAGTGCACCACCACCGCCCAGCTATAACTTTTTAAATAATTATACTCTTCAAATTTTATGGGACTAACATTGATCTACATTCTTGCAAAACTTTAAAATTTTGTGCTTATTTTATTTTGAGTATGAGTGTTTTGCTTGCATGGATGTCTGTGTACCATGGGTGTGCCTGGTGCCTGTAGTGTTCATAAGAGGACATCAGATCCCTTGGAACTGGGGCTACAGGCAGTTGTGAGCCACCACATGGGTGCTGGGAACCAAACCCTGTGTCTCTGGAAGAGCTGCTGATGCTCTCTCTTAACCCTGAGCCATGTAACCAGCCCCTCTTACAAAACTGTTTCAAGTCTCGCTTAGTAACAGGCTGCTGCAGCCAGCGTGATAGCACAAGGCTGTAACTCCAGGACGCTGAAGTCAGAACCATGAGGACCACAAAGACTGCGTGGACTGTAAAGCTATAGATCCTCCCACCCTCTCTCTCTCTTTTAACTTTGAAAAGGTGAGCAAGGTGGTTCACACCATAATCCAAGTATTCAGGAGGCTGAGGCAGAGACATGAACAATGTGAATAGGATTTGAATGATAATAGATCCGAAAGCCAAAATGCCCTAGCCCATTAAACAAACAGGTAGAATGGCTCCCATGTCTTATAACAGCATTCTGAAGTTAAAGTGGGAGGGTTGATGTGACTTCACAGCCACTCTGGTCGCCATAGTAAGTTCCAGGACAATCAATGTGGCATACACCGTGAAACGCTGTCTGGAAGAAAACAAACAGCAACTGGAGTCTTCTACCTGTGTCCATCCGCAATTACACACATGTGCATCCATGACCCCACCAGAATTTAAAAGGCAAATGTTTTCACATTATTATATGTATGTGACCATGAAAAATCTTGAGTATAGCAGGAAACCCTAGACCACTCTCTGTGAGTATGTAATTTATTTAATATTTTATTTGTTTACTAAGAATTTTCACGTGCTGAAAGAAAGCACTTTGATTCATTTTTTAAAAAGTATTTCTAAACTGGGCAAGATGCATGTTTGTAATTCCCAACTAGAGAAGCTAGTTGTTCTATTTCCAGGCCCGCATGGGCCACAAAGGGAAACTTTGTCTCATAAAAAAGGAAGAAAAGAAGGAAGGGAGGGAGGGAGGGAAGGAGGGAAAGAAAAAAGAAAGAGAAAGAGAGAGAGAAAGAAAGAAAAAAAGAGAGAGAAAGAGAAAAAGAAAGAGAGAGAAAGAGAAAGAGAAGAAAAAGAGAAAGAAAGAGAAAAAGGGAAAGAGAAAGAAAGAGAAAGAGAAAGAAAAAAAGAGAAAGAGAAAGAAGAGAAAAGGCAAGCAGAAGTGTTTATCCCATGCTCGCTCTGTACAGCGAGTTGTTTAAAGCGCTCGATCTTTTGTTTGCTCACAATAGAGGGACCCCAGAGTTGACTTGTAAAATAAGACTTAAGGGCTGGTGGTGCACACATCTGGAGAAGACCAGAGTAGGACCTCAGCAGGTTCTGAGCCTTGGGCTGGAATAGGTAGCCAAGAGTCAGGACCTCCAGGGTCTTCGAGGTGGGCAGGGTCAGAGCCCCACCACATCAGGAACGTAATTTGAAGAAGTTAAGATTTCTGGATGGTGTAGAAAAATAGCGGGAAGGTTGAAATGGCTAAAAATATGCAAGGAGACCAGAGAGGTGGTTCAGAAGTCAAGTACCCTCTCAGACTCCCGCCTCAAACCGATCCAGTGACGCAAAACAGAAGGGGGAAAAGCGTGCACTACCTGGTGGAAGCTTGGGCCTCGGCGCCCGCCGTAGAGGCGTTGATGAGGTCCGCGCGTTGCCCTGGAACCCGCAAGACGCCGCAGAACCTCCGCAGTGGACAGCGTCGGCGGGGAACCTCGGTCGCCATGTCTGTGCTGGACGTGTTGTGGGAGGACCGCGACGTGCGCTTCGACGTGTCCTCGCAGTGAGTCTCCGCGACGCGCTGGGACTCCGCTGGGACCCCGCCTTTGCGGTCCCCCGCGGCCCTCGGCCTTGCCTTGGCCCGCTGCCCATCCCGAGTGGGAGCCATCAAGGCTGCGACCCTCCGCGTCCGGCGGTGGAGGAGACTTGGACAGGGATTTCCGAAAGCGGGGTTCTAGGACAAAATCTGGAATAACTTTGCCTCTGAACGCCTAGTGTGACAGTGAAAATGAGGGCGGTGGGAGTGAGAAGTCTCCAAAACTTCCGACCACACAAACCTTGTGTCCGGGCTGAGCTTTCATCTAAATCTTTTCGTTCCTGTTAAACAGAAGCCCTGTTCGTGGGGAGTATGCTTTAAAGAGAAGATGGTTAAAAACCTTCCTGCTCAGATGTCGGGGGGTGGGGGGCGTTGAGATAATAAATGTTGGAAAACATGAAAGCTGACGTTCTCGGATCAATAGATACGTGGCGCCTCAGCAACTTCCTAATGGTGCTTTATCGTGAACAGTACCTCCTTGAATGGAAAAATGAAATATTGGTACATTTCTCAGTTTTTTGTGTCAATGGATGCCTAACATGGTATTAGTTCCTTTATGAAGTCAAGGGAAGGGATATTTGTAAAATTACAACCCACAGTAACTCGTTAGAGAGTCTTTACGGCTTTTCTATAGTTCCGGGGGTGGGTGGGGGTGTGTCTCTTAATCCAAACAAATCTCCAGTTTTCATAAACACTTCCAGTTTAGCAGACAGTCATCACATGCTGGGTACTTTGCTGATAGAGACAAATATATATATTTGAGAGAGTACTAACCACACACCCTTTCTCATTCTGGATGCAGAAGATGGGCTGCAGTATAAAGACAAATGAGCGAAAGGGCCGGTGGAGACAGCTCAGTAGGAGTCCTTTCTGTGTGCTCCATGCAGGCATGTTGGTCAGAAGTTAACCTGCAGAAGTCAGTTCTCTCCTTTGTTAGGGTCCCAGGGAGCAAACTCAGGTCACTGGTCTTGGTGGCAGCCACCTTTACTTGCTGAGCCACATCGCTTGCCCCTGAGGGTGCTTCTCCTACAACTCCTTTTAAAATCGTTCCTTCCATAACTGCCTGGTGTCCTTCCTCTACCTAGAAACCTCTTGGGAGTTGTCTGTTGTCCACAGACAACATCCTATCATATCATCCTATCGTCGTGGAGTCCCCGATTCTTCGATAGCTTGTCTCCTCAGTCACCCAACTCTGATGGAGATAATCCTGTCTAGCAAGGCTTACAGAACCACTGACTCTGGAACCTGTTGCGTTGCCTGTATCTGTAATTCCTCTCATGTGCCACTTCGTTTCTTCCCTAAGAACAGCTTTGGGTGTTTTCCCACTGCTTGTGTGTTTATCTTGTGAAGACATTACATCGACTGGGCACACATATATCTGTGAGTGGTCAGGAAGATGACTTTTCATTTATCTGTATAATTTTGATATATAGGAAATATACTAGGACATGCTTTATAACTAGATCCATTGTCCCAGGAGGGCTGTAGACACTTAAGAGCCTGATTGTTCCTTTGACTCAGACTAACTGCACACAATTAGCACATTTTTACCTCAGCACAAGTTCAAACTAGACTAAAGGCTCTTTGTAAACAGACCATCCATTTAAAACTTTACAACTCTGCACAAGGTCAGAGTCACAGATGTCTAACCAAGGTTGCTACACAAAGCACCCTAAGGAAAGCATGCCAATTCTTCACTTTCCAAGACTGCCGCCAATAGACCTGTCTCAAAGTTTGTCACTGGGCATTGTGTCCCACCCCTGGTCTGGTCACAGTCTTACTCCTGAAACCTTGGAGCCTTGTGTTGTCACGGTACATGGCTTGGCTCCTTATCGTTTACCCTACGAATGTGCTTTTGACTAATGAGAGGTAACTCTTGTGATTTTTCTCATTGCTTCAAGGCCCAAGTGAGAGAGAGAGAGAGAGAGAGTTCCTAGGATAGAGAAGAAGCTAGCATTAGAATTAGGACATGAGAATTAGAATAGAAGCAGAAGAATAAAGAGACTTGTTTGGAACAACACAGTGTGAGAGAATTCATTCGCCCTCAGATACAGAAAGTTTCTTTCATTTCCTGTAGCATCTCATCTGGACCCAGAAGAGGACCCTGGGGCTGGACCCCAAAGGCCCTCGATACCTCAGGGTCTGGAAGTTATTTTCAACTGCATGAGCACTCAGTGTTGCATTTATTATACTATTGTCTGTCCTACGCCTCTCTTCCCTGAGTAGAGTAGTAACAGATAGAGGTGAAGTTATAACCGGTACCGTTTTATGTTTATTTTAGACAGATGAAAACAAGACCCGGAGAAGTCCTGATTGACTGTTTAGATTCGATTGAAGACACAAAAGGAAATAATGGGGATAGAGGTGAGTAGATTTGAGTTTTATTTATTTGTAGTTTAATTTATGTGTGTTGATTCACGTTAGCTGGAGAAAAAGCATCATATGTAAATGTAATTGTGAGAAGAAAACAGTGAGGTCCACAGATTTTCTCCAACAGAGGAAAAGGTAGGTATTAATCCTACAGATAGAAAACACCGATTCTCCCTCAGTGTTAGCCCATCCTTAATGAGTCTGGATTCTCATGACATGAGATTTTTTAGGATAATGGTTAAAGCTCCAGGAACCTTGTTTGTAAGCATCACAGACTAGTTCCTGCCCTTGGATCTACCTTCCGCAAACAGAATGCAGAGTGATGACCATTAAATATCCTCGGCTGTAGTATCTGTAGCCTCACTTCACCTTAATCCTGCACAGCCCCCTCAGATTGAAGACAGAGCCAACGTGTAAGGAGAACATTAGTGCTACACTGAGAAGTCTGTCTGTCAGTCAAGTAGCAGAAAGTCCTGTGGGAATTCCCCCCACTTAGGACCACTGAGAAACAGCTGTGGCTGGACTATAGCATCCTTCCCAAATCAAATTGCCTGAAGCTAAGAACAAAACAACCAGTGGTCAGTGTGCAACCAACTGGACATAAAAGCTCATTACTGTTCCTCAGAGGGCAGAGTGCAGAGGGGAGCTTGGCATAACCTAAAAGGTTCTCTGGAGGAGAGTTTCAGGAGGAATCAGAGATGCAGAACCCATCATTCAGATAAAGGGATCAGTGACCTAGGGAAGGGCTAGCAAACTTTCGGCAGAACAGGCTTATTGTGGCTTTTGGGTGATTGCATGCTCTTCAGGACTTTCTTCTGAACTGCCCTACTAAGCCCCTATTTTTTGTGAGGAAGCTGTCGTTACCACTAGCCACAAGCAGATCCTGTCAGTGTCTAGGGCCTATCCTTAAAGGCATGCTGACATTTTTCAATGATCCTGGTGTCATTTGGGCCATGGGGAGGGTAAAGCCTGAACACCTAACAGCAAAAAAATGTCTTGATTTGTGCTGTGTAGAACAGAGTAATAATTTTGCTATCATAATGGCTGTAGGCAGAGGCTGCTCGTTTGTTTCCCAACCTCCCAGACCCAATATAATCACACAGAAACTATATTAATTACAACACTGCTTGGCCTGTTAGCTCAGATTTCTTGTTAACTAATCCTTACATCTTAAATTAACCCATTTCTATTATTTTGTATTTTACCATGAGGCTCGTGGCCTACAAATAAGGTTCTAGCTGGCAGCTCATGTCTTTCTCCTTCCACAGCTACATGGCATCTCTCTGACTCCGCCTACTTTCTCCCAGCATTCTGTTTAGTTTTCCTGCCTACCTCTATTGTGCCCTGCCATAGGCTCAAGCAGCTTCTTTATTCATTAACCAATAAAAGCAATATATATATATATATATATATATATATATATATATATGTTTGTATGTATGTATACATACATACATACAGAAGGACTTCCCACATCAAATGGCTAAATCTTTTTTGTTGTTTTTTTTTTTGTTTTGTTTTGTTTTTCAAGACAGGGTTCCTCTGTAGCTTTGGAGCCTGTCCTGGCACTCGCTCTGTAGACCAGGCTGGCCTCAAACTCACAGAGGTCCACTCACCTCTGCCTCCCAAGTGCTGGGATTAAAGATGTGCACCACCAACACCTGGCTGTGGCTAAATCTTAGTGAAAAATGAGTCACCTTGAGGAAGTCAAGAGAAACTTTAGTTGTTCATATACCAGTTGATAAGAGGGTTTTTCTGTCGGTCCATCCTCTGTAACAAATAGAGAACATAGATAATAAAACTTCTTTTTTGATTCATGAGGTATTCATTGAGTGCAGAATCAGTGTCAGTTCCCCTGTGTATAGAGAGTATCCTAGTCAGCTTTTATTGTCAGCTTGGCACAGCCCAGAGTGGTCTAAAAGGAGAAACCTCAATTGAGGAATTGCCTAGATTAGCCAGTGGGCATGTCTGTGAGGGTTTGTCTATTAGTTGATATAGGAGGGCCCGGACCACTTTGGGCCCCACCATCCCTAGGCAAGTGGTCCTGGGCTATATGGGAAAGCTAAGCTAACTGTGAGCCTGTGAATTAGGAAACCAGTAAACAGTGTTGGTCCATGGTTTCTGCTTTAGGATTCTTCCCTGATTTCCCTCAATGATGGCTTGTGACCTGGAAGTATAAGCCAAATAATCCCTTCCCTTTCAGATCGCTTTTGGTTAAAGCAAGAGGAGCCAAACTGCAGCAGAGAGCAGAGGCTCTGGGGTTGGGGAGCACAGTTCATTGGCGGAATGCTTTCCTAGTGT
This sequence comes from Myodes glareolus, assembly GCF_982192425.1. Taxonomy (NCBI): domain Eukaryota; kingdom Metazoa; phylum Chordata; class Mammalia; order Rodentia; family Cricetidae; genus Myodes; species Myodes glareolus. The sequence goes on from NC_142046.1 coordinate 50,669,381, forward strand.
GCTCAAAGCCCTGGGTTCAATCCTCAGCACATGCCTCAGGAAGTAGATATAGGAAGATCAGAAGTTTAAAGTCGTCCAGCGTTTTTCTTTTGCTCAAAACAAGGCACTGGGTATAGTAGGAAGCTGCTTGTTAATTTCCCGGCTGCCCAGACTCCTGAAATAATCACACAGAAACTATATTAATTAAATCACTGCTTGGCCTATTAACTCTAGCTTCCTATTGGTTAGCTCTTACATATTAATTTAACCCATTTCTATTAATCTGTGTATCACCATGTGACTGTTGCTTACTGGCAAGGTTCCGTCCAGCATCTGTCTCTGGCGGGGCTACATGGTGTCTTTTTGACTCTGCCTTCTTTCTCCCAACATTCAGTTAAGTTTTCCCCACCTACATCTATTCTGCCATGCGCAGGCCCAAGACAGGACAGTCCTTTATTAACCAATAGTATTCGCAGCATACAGAGGGGAACCCCACGTCAGGCTGGGGGAAGCCTGACTACAAACAAAATCCCTTTACAGTACCTGAGTTTTATTAGAACTCAAGAAGCTTTGTTTCAGTGAAGGAATGTGCAGAGTGTGTGTTTTGTATGGAGGTGGAGATGGGAGAAGGATCTTTTGTTCCTTTCAAGTAGTTTCCAAGTGACCAACTTAAGGCTATGCCCTATTCAGGAGCCCCTGTTTTAAAGCTGTGAGTACCTCCAGAAGATTAGCACATTTAATCTACTTCTAAGTACTCTGCCATGAAATTGTCAGATTAGTGTTGGGCCCTGAAGCCGTGGAGTGTGAGATGGGGCCAGGAGATTTTATATTTGAGGAATTAGAAGAAACAAAGACAAAGAAAAAAGTCCAGGCCTGGAACAATGAGCATGGAGCTGCAGGGAGCGGTCCTTCAGGAGAAAAGAGGCAGCACCAGACTCCTGTACCTTGTAGGAGATGAACAAAGAACAGAAAATGGTGAAGAGATTCGGCTGAAAGTTCTATAAGGCAAACTCTTATCACTCCGTAACTTTCTTCTGGATATGCTAATAGAAAAGTATAAAAGACACAATAGGTGGAATGATTGGAGGAAATCCGTGTCCCTATGATTTTTAAGTCATAAAAACTTGTTTGTGAAGCATTAAAATATTAAGCCAGGCACACAGAATGAGACGCTAAGAGACGCTCGTGTGGCACTTGTGTATCGCATTTCTCGTTTCTGTGGCAATGCACGGGACAAAAGAAACTTAGGGAAGGAAGGGTTTATTCTGTCTCTCAGTTCCAGAGTAGAGTTCATCCTAACAGGCAAGTCATGGCAACAGGTGCTACCTTGCCCAACCTATACTCATTTTTTTTTTTTAAGTCATCTAAACCAGACTGACCTCAGACTTGGTATGCAGCTAGTATTGGCCTTGAACTTCAGTCCCTGAGCATCTGGATCACAGGATGCAGCTAAAACAAGTGTTGGGCATCGACCCATCAGGCTGTTGAGCCTCAGCTCCCATTTCCCCTCACTCTGCACTTTGAAAAGGGCCTTCAGCTAATCTCTTCTTCCTTGCTTTGCCTTTAGGTAGACTCTTAGTAACAAACTTAAGAATCATCTGGCATTCCTTGGCATTACCCAGAGTCAATCTTTGTAAGTATTCTTCTTAAATAAGATGCTAAAGGAAAAAAAATTACTTTTTCAGGAGTGTTGAATGGTGGATTTTGTATTTAAAACAGACAAAACACAAAAATCTGAAGTGCTGAGGACAAAGCTCAGTGGTAAGCTTCATTTCTGCTGAGAGCTCTCTGTCCACTGAGCTACATCCCTAACCTCAGTTTGAACCTCTCTCATAAAAACTTTAAAAGTTGTACTTTTGCTCATGTTTAATTTTCAAAGCTTTTAAGTTTTAGGTTTATTTTTTTTACTGTATTATGTTTTTCCATTTACTATATCATACTCTTTATATTCTTTGTCTTTTTTTCAATTTTAGCTATTGGTTACAACTGCATATTGAATATTACAACAAGAACTACTAACTCCGTAAGTCTGAAAAGTCCTAGTGAAGTAGATGTATGGTGGAAAACATTAGATATTTAAAGTTAAGGCTTGCTTCCACCTTAAATGGAAACTTGCGCTTTAACTCTGAACTTTATAATAAATTTGTCCTTACAGAAACTACGAGGCCAAACTGAAGCTCTTTATATGCTGACAAAATGTAACGCCACCCGATTTGAGTTTATTTTCACAAATCTGGTTCCTGGAAGCCCTAGACTTTTTACCTCTGTGATCGCTGTGCACAGGTACAGAAGCCCTTCACAGATTTTTGAATATGTCAAATTATTTTGATGTAATGGTATAAAGGATGAAATTTAGATGTACAACAATATCTTCTAGTTGCAAATATCTCAGGTATTTAGAATAATATGCTTTATTATCTTATATCCCAGGTATTTAGAATAATACACTTTATTATCTTATATCTCAGATATTTAGAATAATACACCTCGTTATCATATATCCCAGGTAATTAGGATAATACACTTCAATATCACTTGTCGAGCACCTTAAAAGAATATTGTGTAAGGTCCCAGGCGTGGTGGTGCACACTTGTACTCCCAGCGCTCTAGAGGGTAAAGCAGGAGGGTTGGGGTCTGGGTCATCCTGGACTATGTATTGCTACTCTTTGTAAAATGGAAGACTATTGGAAAGATTTTACTAAATTATTTACGAAGGAAAAAAATTTCATGTAATGAGTTTAAAAGGTTTTCAGAAATACAAATAGACATTCAGGTGTTTTCCCTAAGTAATTTTTCTTTATACTTACTCAGATTATTAGTCATGCTTCTCTGACCGTCTATGTACAAGGTTTATCTCAGGATATGTGAGGTACAGCCTGATGGCTGAGCACCTGCCTAGCATAATCAAGGTCTTGGGTGCCATCCCCAGCACTATAGCCAACAACGTATAGTTTTCAATTTTTATAGTCAAACACTTAAATCATAGCTCTTTGTTTGTCTTAATAAGTACTGTGATCAAGACTAGAATACATAGTAAGTTCAAAGCCAACATCTAATTTTTAAGAATACGACAAAATGAAAAGCTTGAAGTGGTTTATTAAGGGAGCATAGGAGCTGCTTTCTATTAATAATATAAAAATATTGTGTTCTGAGCCTGCAAGGTGGCTCAGCAGGTAAACGTGCCTCCTGCCAAGCCTGATGACCAAGTTCTGTCTCCAGAACCGGCATGGCAAGAGAAAACCTACTGTCACAGTTGTTTCTGGTCTCTACACATGTACTGTGGTATGCACACACGCGCACACATACACACACACAAGTGTGAAAAATAAAACAAAAACACTTTGTTGCTTCCTAAATGAATAGTGTAAGCAGTTCCGTTCTCCAACTGGTTATTTCTTGATGATAATGAACTAAATGAAATTAAGATTTATAGACAGGATGCTCAAACTCTACTGCTTAACAACGGAACAGAATCCTAACTAAAGGAAAATCAGATTTTGTTTGGCTTTTTTTTTCTCCCTCTACCTCTCCGCCCTAGATACTCTTTAGCATTGACATAGAGTTTTCTCTGCATGGATAGATACAAACATAATATTTTCAAGTCATAGTGAAAAAACTAACTGGACTTTTGCCTGTGTCCAGAGAGTACTGATAACTTTGAGTAACACTGGGAAATGAAGGGGTGGGCACTGCAGTAACTGTGCCGGTGTCCTGCCCCCGGATGGGAAGCTAGAGCTACTCATCCTCACTGAAAGGGAAACGATTTTTTTTCCTTTGGGTTTTTTTTTTTTTTTTTTTTGAAATGGTCTCTATAGCCCAGGCTGGACTAGAACTCAGTAGGTTGTGCAGGATGGCCTCAAACTGTCAACAAGCAGTTCTCCTGCCTCAGCCTCCCAGGTGACGAGCTGACAGGCCTGTGCTACAACAGCCAACTGGAGGCTGTTTGAATTCCGCATAACGACGAGTATCCTCACAGCACCGCACTTTGTTTGGAGTCACGGGTCTTTGTTCTCGCCTTTTCTGTAGAGCATATGAGACATCTAAAATGTACCGTGACTTTAAGCTGAGAAGCGCAGTCATTCAGAACAAGCAGCTGAGGTTGTTACCGCAAGAGCACGTGTACGATAAGATCAACGGCGTTTGGAATTTATCCAGCGACCAGGTACCGCATAAAGGGGTGACTTCTGAGACTGTCTCAGCAGCCATTCCCACTCATCGTTGGGTGGGTGTCATTGTTAAGGTAGCATTCGAGGTGTGGATAAATTACAGCTTTACGTTATATCCTGACTTCTGTGCTCTTATGCCCTTTACATGACTTCTGTAGAGAACCAAAAAGGGCAATGGGCCTCAGACATGATCTTGTTCAGGCTGCTCCCTCCTTGGGTGGGAAACACGGAGTCACACGTGCCCATGCACCAATTCATCACTATGACACACTGGCAGAAGCGAGCCCTGGTGTGGACAGACAGAAGTACCCCTGGCACTCACCATGTAAAGCAGACTGGCCAGGAATTTGTGGAGAACCTGCCTAGTTCTGTTCTCTGAGTCTCAGGGCTTATTAGCATGCACCCAGTTCCACTGAGACCTTCTTTATTTTTATTTATTTATTTTTTTTGTTTTTTTCAAGACAGGGTTTCTCTGTGTAGCTTTGTAGTCTGTCCTGGAACTAGCTCTGTAGACCAGGCTGGCTTTGAACTCACAGAGATCCACCTGTCTCTGCCTCCTGAGTGCTGAGAATAAAGGTGTGAGCCACATCACCGTCTGGCTCCACAGAGACCTTTTATCCTGTGTGTGTGCTTAGCTTTGAGACAGGGTCTTATTATATAATCCAATCTGCTCTAGAACCCGGCTTCTTCAGCTGAGTACTGGGCTTCAGACCCACTACCTCACAGCCACTAGCTCCTGGGAGGTCAGTGCCTCTGGCCCCCATGGACACTAACGCTCACATGTGCATATCCACACACGCGCGCACATGCACACACACACACAGACACACACACAGGTATATAGGTTGGTGCCACAGCTTACCTCCAACACTCAAGAGGCAGAGGCAGGCAGTTAGTTCTCCATCGGTTTAAAGCCAACCTTGTCTACATAGTGAATTCCAGACCAGCCAGAACTACAAAGTGAGACTCTGCCTCAATATAAACAAATATAATTTAAAATATATTTCATTGTTCCTGTTGGTGGTGGCGTTTTGTTTTATTTTATGTGTATAGATATCTCACCTGTGTGTACACCTGTGGACCATATGTGTGCCTTGTGCCTATAGAGGCTGGAAGATAGAGGTCATTGGCTGCCTTGGAACTGTATTACAGATGGTTTGACCTGCCTTGTGGATACTGGGGATTGAACCTGGCTCCACTGAAAGAGCAACTAGTGCTCTTAGCTACTAAGCCATCTCTCTAGCCCCAAGATTTGTTTTTGGAGACAAAGTCTCACTGTGTAGCCCACGTTGGCCCTGGACTCATGGTCTTCCTGCCTTAGCCTCCCGAGTCCTGAGACTATGGGGTGAATTACCACATCTGGCTGTAGTTTTGATGTAGTCAGTATTAAAGAGTCATCATATATCCTGATAGGTCGATGGGGGTTATACCGTAGTTTTATTCTCAGTTGACATAACTCCTTTGCTCAGACATAGCTCAAGTTTGAGTAAGTATAGAAAGATGTAATTTTTAAAAAATGCTGTGTGTCAGGTACTATATTGAAGGCCTTTTTGTGGGGGGGTTGCTTTTTTGTTTACTTGTTTAATTGATATTTTTCAAGGCAGAGTTTCTCTATGTAGCCCTGGCTGTCCTGGAATTTACTCTGTAGACTAGGCTATTCTCAGACTCCCAAAGGTAGATGCCTACCACTGCCTCCTGAGTGCTGAGATTAAAGGCATGGGCCACCACCACCTGACTAAGGTGCGTTAAAAAAAAAAAAACAGCAAAAATATGGGTTATTTATTCAAATTTCCAACCTACATTTGACGAAATATACCACATGGAATTTTTTTGGTCATTGAAATGACTCAGTGGATAGAGATGCTTGCGTACAGCCTTGACAGCCTGAGTTTGATTCCCGGATCCCATAAGGTGACCAGAAAAACCTCACTCTAGAGAGTTGTCCTGTGAACTCCACACATATGCACACACACAATAAATTTTTAAAAATTTAAAAAGAACTTTGTTCTCAGACAGATATACTAACTTTGATGTTTTAATATTGGTGTCCTATTGCTTAATGATACCAGGGTCCGGGCATTCAGTCATCCTATTGGGCCAGCCTGCAAATAGTAGAGTCACTGTATAGTATATAGTGTATAATATATAGTCCATAATACTAACTTCTTTATTAATCTACTGCTGGGATAATCAGAATTATTCTGGGTCTTAGAAAACAGACTGGGAATACAAACAATCAATCACTGATGTACCTCTCTCTCTCTTCTGCAGGGAAATTTAGGAACTTTTTTTATTACCAATGTGAGGATTGTGTGGCATGCAAACATGAACGACAGTTTTAATGTCAGCATACCATATCTGCAAATTGTAAGTTCATGCATTTTGGTTACAGCCTTTCAATTTAGTGTATTAGTATAGTTAATAACTGGATGTTTGGGGTTATATGAGTTCTGGGTTTTTTCCTTTTGATATGCTATTAATTATAAAAGCATGCTTTTGGGGCCACTAAGATGGCACAGGTTAAGGTGCTTGCCACCACACCCGAGTTCAGTCCCGATGACCCACACGGTGGAAGGACAGCCACCTCTACTCTGACCTCTGTGCTCATACACGTGTCCCTCCCCAGATAAATAAAAAGTAAATAAATATAATTTTAAAGTATAGTTAAAAATAAGTAAATAAAAGCAAGTTTTCAAAATGTTGATTTTGTTATTTTAACAGAGAAAAGGCTTAAGGTATTTATAAATCAGGCAGAGCAGATCCTTTTAGTTCCAACACTGGAGCAACAAAGGTAGAAGGATTTCCCCAAGTTCAGGCTCAGTACACATAGCAAGTTCCAGACCAACCAAGGTGACGTAGTGAGACCATGTTTCAAAAACAGAAAAGGAAGGGAAAAGGACTGAAGGACTGGGGGTGTAACTCACTGCTAGTGCCTGGCTAGTATGTTCAAAACACTGGGTTCAGTCCCCAGCACTGAAAGAAAGAAAACAACTGTAGGCAGACTTCTCTGTCCCAGCAGTTCCAAATGAGCACTCAGAGACTAATTAATTATAAACGCTCAGCTGATGGCTTAGGCTTGTCTCCAGCCAGTCTTACAACTTAAAGGAGCCCATTATCTCGTTTTCTACACATCTCGTTCCCTCTGCGTCTAGCTCAAAACTCCTCAGACTCTGCCCTTCTTCTTCCCAGCATTCTCTTTGCGCCCCAAATCCTGCCTTGCTATCAGGCAGTCAGCTTTTTAATTAACAATGAGAGCAACACATTTTCCCAGTGTACAGAGGGATTGTTCCACTGCAAATGGCTTCCCAAGAGACAGGAGCGACAGCTCAGTGTTAAGAGTGCCTGCTGCTCTTTCTGAGGACCCCAGTTCAGTTCCTAGTCCTGATAGCAGTTAGCTCACAATTGCCTGTTACTCCATTTCCAGGGGGTCCAACGCCCTCCAAAGGCACATACATGGCATACACACAGATAGATGATCATACGCATAAGTAAAGATTAGGAAAAAAGGAGTTAGCCACAAAGCAACAGTCCTCCTTGGCCTGTGCTTCAGTCCTGTCTCCAGCTCCTGCCCTGACTTCCCTTCGTGATGGACTACGATTAGGACACAGGAACTGAAATAACCCCTTTCCTCCCGAGGTTGCTTTTGGTCTGGTGTTTATCACAGCAGAAGCCCTCACTAAAACAGTGTCACTTTGTGCTCCATGATCAACAGTCAAGACCGTGAGCCAGCGCACAGCCCTGCTGTTGAGGAGCATCATTCTGGCAGAGGAAGCAGCACATTAAATGGATAGTCATAGAGTTTGATAGGAAGGAAATCTAAAGAAATATGACCATCTGTTTTGTTTGTGGTACTGGAGATCAAACCCAGGGCCTTGTACAAAATAGACAAGTACTCCACCACTGAGCTGTGTCTCCAGACAGAAATAGTCAGGTGTCAAGGCTGGGTGTCAGCACGCGGGTGCTTGATAAGTTGATATCTATATTGTTTATTGCTTGGTTTTGTTTAGTTTGAGATGTTTTTTGAGGCAGAGATTCTATAGTCCTGACTGATGGAACTCACCGTGCCATCCAGGAAGGGCCTCAGATTCACAGCACTCCTTGTGCCACCCCTACCCAGGGGCCCACCCCCACCCAAGGGCCCACCCCCACCCAGGGGCCCACACCCATGCATTGTTTGCCGCTGCTCTGTGCTCCTTTATGTGGCTGCAGCTTACCTAGCCTCACCCCTGCTGTGCTGAGTATGTCCTGAGTAGTAAACAGCCTTGTGCTTTCTGGTCTTCAGATGGAATTCTGTTGTTGTTTAAGAATAGAGTTGCCAAATGCGACTTCTGGAATGAATTCAGCCTGACCCAAACAGCTTGCAATACGATACATCACAGCTTGTCACTTAGGAGTCATACCCCAGCTTCAGCTCCAGCCTCAGCCACGGCTCCACAGCCCCAGCGCTGTGTGTGTGTGTGTGTGTTTGTGTGCGCGCGCGCGTGCACCCTGTCTGACCAGCCTGTGTCACCTGTTTAGATAGACAGGTCTAGATTAACGTTTGTCTTAGTTTTCTGTCGCTGTGATGAAACACCATGACCAAAAGCAACTTGGGGAGCAAAGGGTTTGTGTCCACATCACTTCACTTACTCCCAGAGAAAACAGTCCGTTACACTTTGAGCACTTAGTGGCTTTTCTAGCCCAAAGTTCAAATGCCGCCACAGTCCTCCCAAAGACACCTGGTCAGATATATCACAGCAGCGCCCCGTGAGCTGGCACAGATTCCGACTTAGGGATTCTGTTGCTGTTAAATCAACTTCGGGAGGAAGAGGTTTGTTTTAGCTTATGGTTCTACAGCACAGTCCATCCCTGAGGGAAGTGAGGGCAGGAACTCAAACAAGACGGACCTGGAGGCCGAAACTGATACGAAGGCCATGGGGGAATGTGGCTTACGGGCTAGAACCCTCATAGCTTGCTCAGCCTGGTTTCTTGTAGAATCCAGGACAGCCTGCCCTCGTAGCACCATCCACAATGAGCAGGGCCCTCTCATACCAATCATGAATTATGGGAACGCCATACAGGTCAGTCTGACCTCTCAGTTCAGGTGCTCTCTTCCCAGGTGACCCAAACTTTTGTCGGTTTGGCAAAAAACTAACCAGAGCCAGGTGGTGGTGGCGCACACCTTTAATCCCAGCACTTGGGAGGCAGGCAGAGACAGGTGGATCTCTGTGAGTTTGAGGCCAGCCTGGTCTACAAAATTAGTTCCAGGACAGGCCCCATTGCTACAGAAAAACCCTGTCTTGGGGAAAAAAAAAAAAAGAGCAAGGTGTAAGAAATAGAATGGTACATATAACTTTAATCTAGTTTTAGGAGCCAAGAAAGTCACTGACTCCTAATAACTAAAAATCACTGGCCTTTTGTGTAAAATATTCAGACAACCTATTGACTATAGCTGTCAGGAATATCGGAATCGGGTGGCTCTACATGGTTGTCTTCTGTACATGGTTTTGTCTACTGGCCATCTGTCTTCAGTAGGAGTCTCATTGTTTTCTGACCCCTGTGGTAAGAGGGTAGAGGGGCTTCTGTCTTTTAGACGATAAAGAGTAATTCTTTGGCAAAAGTAGATGTGCTAGCTCACACTAAGGTAAGTTAAGGTAGGAGGATTTCCCAGAGTTCCAGGCCAACCTGAGGTATAAGACCCTTTTTCAGAAGCCAGGGCTACAGCGCAATACATAACTAAAATAGATGTGTATTAAAGAGTCACTGCTATTAGATAATAAAAATGTGTGTTTTTTTCTTTTTCATTTCATATAGCGTTCAATAAAGATTAGAGATTCAAAATTTGGCTTAGCTCTTGTCATAGAAAGCTCTCAACAGGTAAGATATTTTACATTTTTATTAAACTGATACATTTTAACTGTGTGGCTAGGGTTTTAGTTGTTATTCTATCGTAACCAGTTTACTTGCAAGAAGATCAGCTATAACATGGAGATCTATAAAGTGTTTGAAATCTTATAGTAATTGTCTCCAACGAAAAAATTCTTCCTGTGTGTTTGCGACCACAACCTCAGGAACCTCAGCCTCAGCCTCCTAAGGGCTAGGATTGTAGGTGTGGGCACCGTTTTACTCTCTGCCAGTTTGCTCTTTAGATGGATATAATCATTATCATCATTATATTAATGAAATTATGAGGGAAATCACTGTGCTAGGTCAACATATTTCATACATTCTCTCAATCTAATAACTCCATGAAATGGCTATTTTCCCTTCTTACCATCCAGGATCCAGAGGTCCGCAGTCAAGCTGGTAGGGATGGAGCTTTATTTTCATCCTGGGTTTGTTTGATCCACACTTGCTTTGAGAAACAGGGACGTGCAGAGAAGCATATATACGCCGAGATTTTATATTCTCACAGACTGAACAGTATCTGACTATGAACTGCTGTCTACCCCTTATGTGATGTTTTTGCAAAAGCACATTTGAAACTTTTAAAATACTTTACTTATGGCCTTGAATTCTGTGTAGACTAGGCTGATCTTGAGCTTGTGATTCTCCTGCCTCTGCCTCCTGAGTCTGAGATAACAGGGCGTGTTGAACCATGCCCCCAAATACATTGTTTAAGTGAGCTCTTAGAGGGCTGTTCTAGCTACTGCCCAGCCCTCTGCTCCTTCACAGTGTCCTCAACAACTGTTCTTCCTTTTCAGCACAAGGGGCAAAGTTATAAAATCAATTCTAAATTTAAAAGTGAATGTCTATTCTTTTTTTCCCGTGGCCTATTACTGTCATTTACTAAGTACTATATCCCAAGAAGTGTACCAACAGGATATACTTACTCTGTTTAATACAACCATTTGATAACCATTCCATGTTTTTTTCTTTTAAATCAGGCTTAGAAAGAAGAAAAGAATATTGTCTAATATTAGTTGTTGAACCAGAATTGAACCCAAAAGTGTGTGCTTTTAGCACAAAATATGCTCTTATCTCTTATAGTATGATACTTTAAAACAAACAAAATACTCTTTCTACCAACCTGTGGTCAATCATAGTCAAGGTGGTTTGCAAACCCTTCAAGGAAATAACTTCAAATGAAGCATTGTTTTTTTTAATTTTTATGATTTATTTATCTTTTATTTTATGTGCATTGGTGTGAAGGTGTCAGGTCCCCTGGAACTGGATTTTCAGACGGTTGTGAGCTGCCATGTGGGTACTGGGAATTGAACCTGGGTCCTCTGGAAGAGTAGTCAGTGCTCTTAACCGCTGAGCCATTTCTCCAGCCCAAATGGAGCCTTCTTTAATGGATAGTCTGTTCCTTCTCAAGACCTAGCAAAACTTAGTTCCTTTTGGCCATCATATTCCACTGTGCATATTTTTCACCTGGGAAGATGGGCTTGTGTTTAAAGATGATCTGGACATACTACAGAATATGAGGGAGGCAGGCGTTTAGGAAGAGAAGTCGGAAGATGAGCTGCTCCTGTGTTGCTGCCATTGGCAGCCCTTCCACGATGCCCTGGAGACTTGCTGTGCTCTTGTGTTTGCCTTTTTCAGAGCACAGAGTTCAATTTCTTTGGAGCCGCTTAGCTGTGATGCTCCAGAACAAAGACAGATAGCCTTCTCTCATTGCATTCTGTAGCTATTGCTCCTCAGACTTGGTTTTTGTTTTTTCGTTGTTTTTTTCTCATAGAGTGGAGGATATGTTCTTGGCTTTAAAATAGACCCTCTGGAAAAACTACATGAATCAGTTAAGGAGATCAACTCACTTCACAAAGTCTATTCTGCCAGCCCGATATTTGGAGTGAATTATGAAATGGAAGAAAAGGTAATGTGTTCAATATTGTGGATATAGAGTTTGCTGATCTGATTTCATACTACCTATGAAATTCAAAAATAAACTCACTGTGTACCAACTTAACCATCTATGTAGACCATGGTCAAGTGAGCATGGCCTCAGACTGGCCATCTCTAACTGGTGATGTATTGTCTTCTGGTTGATTGCCATCATTCATTCCTCTTGCCCAGCCTAGGTAAGCAGCCTGTTCAGGACAATGTCTGTGTTCGTGGCTCCTCTAATATACACAGAGTTTGTCAGAGTTTGAGTTCCTCACCATATCAGCTTTAGTTTTAGCCTCCCACAGCTGCAATAGCTTGAACAAACCTTAAAGGCCTCATAGACACCATCCTGTTCCCGATGGTCCCACAATGTAGCAAATCCAGCATTGGCTCCATCAATGTGACCCATCTCCAGTCCTGTTGCCCAGTGCTTCTGGCATGCTAGTTTGGAGATATGTTATGGGTTTCTGTTTGTTTGCTCTCTGGCCATTTACTTGGTTTTGAGCCATAGTTTTTTAGCCAGACTGGTCCTCCATCTACCTGCTGTAGACTCAGCATCTATACTCCTGGTACCTCAGACGCATACAACTGTGCCCAGCTAGTTTTGAGATGTTTTGAGTGTCATGCCTTCCTCAGCTGTTCTGGTTGCAGTACCAATTCCTATTCTCCAGGTGCATCAGCTTTCTCCTGGTCTGATCCTCTGTCCAGCTGCAGCCCTCATCATCTGATCTGTCACTAGCATCTGCACTGTCTACACGGGTACCCTTGCCCCAGGCTCTACCTCTGGTGCTCTCCCAATTTTAGCCCCATCACTGACCACTCCATCACAGGTTCCCTTGCTTTCTGCTCCTTTCTGGGGCCCCAGTGTATACTCTAATGTAGAGTCCTAGTCATCTACTTTCATCAGGACCCTTGCTGGTATTCCGGCTGCTGGACCATACCACAACCACGGCCTCTTCCCTCTCCTCTCTCAGACTGCAGTGTGTAGCCAGAGAGAACCAGGAAGCAGGCTGGGCTCTCTGACTTCTCTGAGGCATCTGCCTTCGACTCTCCCTTCTCTGCATATTCTTCCAACATCATCTTTTGTTCTTATTTGTTTTGTGAATGTGTGCAGTGGCACGTGTGTGGAGGTCAGAGGACAGCTCTCAGGGGTCCGTCTTCTCCTATCCTGAGGGTGCAGGGAGAGTTCATCATGCCTTTCCCCGCTGAGCAACCATGGCTCCAGCTCCTCCATTTTCTTTAGCTTAGATGTTTCTGGAAGCCTTGTACATCTCTCTGGTCCTGACACTGTCATTTTACCTTATGTCTAAATACTCTTGAATATTGTCTCATAGATAAGCATCCCAAATAATAGAAATATCAATTTTTATTAGAAAATTTTTGCATTATTTGTGTGAGCGCATGTAGGTATATGTGTGTGGAAGTCAGAGGATGACTTTTGGGCGCTGGTTTTCCTACAGATGCTCTGGGGATCTGGGATCAAACTCCAATCAGCAGCCTGGCAACAAGCCATAGAGAGATTGCGAGCCTGATATTGAATTTCTTTTCATTTTTAAAAATTATTTTATTATATGCAGGGAGTATACCTTTAACCCCAGCACTCAGGAGGCTGAGACAGGTGGGTCTCTGTGTATCAGAGGCCAGCCTGGCTTACATAGCAACTTTCAGGGCAGTCTGATCTACGTAGGGCAACCATGACTCCAAATAAATTATGGTTTATGTGTGAGTATGTGCTTGTGTAGGCAGGTGGCCTCAGAGCCCAAAAGAGAGTGTGGATCCCTGGAGCTGGAGTTATAGGTAGTTGGGTCCCCTGGAGCTGGAGTTATAGGTAGTTGTGCGCAACTGAAGTGAGCACGGAACCCAGGCTTCTATAAGAGCAGCAATTGTTCTTAACCACTAAGCCATCTCTCCAGCCCTAGAACAGAATTCTTTTTTTTTTTTTCTGGTGGGGAGGGGTTTCAAGACAGGGTTTCTCTGTGTTGCTTTGGAGCCTTTCTTGGCACTCTCTCTCTAGATGAGGCTGGCCTCAAACTCACAAAGATCCACCTGCCTCTGCCTCCCAGTGTTGGGATTAAAGGCATGCGCCACCACCGTCCGGCTAGAGCTAAGTTCTTTATTTCATAATTTATCTTCATAATTGCATTATCCAAGTCAGTAAGATATATTAGACCTCAAACATGACATTGCTAAATAAGAGTAGCCATGGCATTCCTTCTCAGATGTAGTGTTCTACTGACTTAGGATTGTTACTTTCTGTTGCTAAAGGTAAGAGTGCTTGAAATCTTGGGGATTTCCTTCATTTTCTCCATTATCTTATCTTGCATATTAATTTAATCCTACCAGTTTTCTCTGTGTCTGTCCCTCCTTTTCCTTTAAGACTGTGATTGCTGCTTCTGTGTGAGGAATGATGGAAAGTCAGAGTCTAGAACCTGACTGTAGTCCTAAATTCACTGGATCCTAGGCACCTGGCTTCACTTTTATCTGGTTCCATGGACAGAACCTTTTCACGGTTACATGTACAAATCCTCTCACAGTTACATGTACAGATCCTCTCACGGCTACATGGACAGAATTTTCTCATGGCTACATGGACAGATCCTTCTCACGGCTACATAAACAGAACCTTCTCACAGTTACATGTCCATACTGCAGGGTGCACAGGAAATGTCTCTTGGGATTCCACGTCTTCTCTTCTATGGCTTTCATTTCTTCTTTCCTCCCTCCTTTGACCCCAACTCTCTCCCATAACTAACCATGGTCACCCACTCTCTGACTTCTCAGAACCTTCTAACCTTCACGGTGGCCTCCTCTGACTAGGCCTTTTATGTCTGAAAGAAAAGTAATTAAGAGTTTTTTAAAGAATTTCTCAGCCAGGCAGTGGTGGCACAACCTTTAATCCCAGCACTTGGGAGGCTGAGACAAGAGGATCTCTGTGAGTTTGAGGCCAACTTGGTCTACAAAGTGGGTTCTAGGACAACCAGGGCTGTTACACTGAGGAAACCCTGTCTCAAAGAGAAAAAAAAATCTCTAAATACACTATATATGTACACATTTCCAGTTTTAATTGTTTTGATGATGTTGAATTCAGGTTTAAAACTTTTTGCTTCACTTTTACAACTCACATTAGTTTTCCTATAAGAATATGAACTATGGACTGACCTGAGCGGTCTTCACGGTCACCTTTACAAATATCTGCAGCTCTCACAGTGCGTTTTTCTAAAAGAACTTGTTTCATACTGACTCCGACATCTTAATTTTTAGCCACAGCCACTTGAAGCTCTGACAGTTGAACAGATTCCAGATGATGTGGAAATAGACTCTGATGATCACACGGATGCTTTTGTGGTGAGCACCAGAAAGAATTAGTAGATTTCTTGTGATGTTTACCTGAGTCATGTCTAATGAATAATGTCTAATGAATAATGGTGTAACTGTGTACAGTGTTGTAAAACGTGAGACTTTTGACATGAGTTTGAGGGAATTTTTTAAGTAAGAGAATTTCTTTTGTGAGAAGACTTTTAAATTCCCAACTTAGGGAGGAGGCAGAGGCAGGCAGATCTGTAAGTTCAAGGCCTGCCTGGTCTACAGAGTGAGTTTCAGGACAGCCAAGACTACACAGAGAAACCCTGTCTTGAAAAACCAAACAAACAAACAAGCAAAAAAAAAAAAAAAAAAAAACCCAAACTAAAAGCAAAAAAAATTCCCAAGCAACCTAGGAAATAGTTTGTGAACAGTTAGTGGATTTGATTTATGATAATTAATTTAAAGTCTTTACAGAATTCATCTTTATAAAATGACTTTTAATTTACATTATTTTGGAAGGATATGTATTTGAAAAATATACTTTCCTGTTTCCAAATATGTATTATTTAATTAGCCAACATACTAATGTTGAACTGGGTATATGTTGTGCGAGAGGGCCTGCTTTTTGTCCCAGCTGCCCAGCTAGCTTACACTCGAAATAATTACACAGAAACTGTATTAATTAAATTACTGCCTGGCCCATTATTTCTAGCCTCTTATTGGTTAACTCTCACATCTTGATTTAAATTTAACACCATTTCTAATAATCTGTGTTCACCACGAGGTTGTGGCTTACCAGGAAAGATTCAGCATGTCTTATCTGGTGGCTGGCTCCATGGTGGCTCTCTGACCCTGCTTTCTTCCTCCCAGAATTTAGTTCTGTCTACCCTGCCTACCTATGTTCTGACCTATCAGGCCAAGCAGTTTTCTTAATTAATTAACCAATGAAAGCAACACATAGATAGAAGAACCTCCTACACCAGGTGTGTTAATACAAGCCTTCAATCCCAGAACTCAGGAGGTGGAGGCAGGTGGATCTCTGTGAGCTCAAGGCCACTTAGTGAGAGACTCTGTCTCAGAAAATAAAGTGATGCTTTCTAGTGTTTCCATACCTACAGGCTTATGAATCTGACCATAGCACATACCTTCCCTCCAGCAACAGAGCTTCAAATAAAGATGTGAAATTGGCACAAACCACCCTCAAACTGTATACTGACACATACAATTGAAGTGCTATTTTGATTTGCTTCTGGGTTTATTTGTTCGTTGAATCTTTTTGTTTTGTTATGGTGGTTTGTTTTACATTTAATTATGTCTGTGTATGAGTGTGTGCACATAAGTGCAGGGGCTCTTGGAGGCAGAGGCCACAGATCTACTGGAGCTGGGGTTAGAGATTGTGAGCTGGCTGGTATGGTTTGGGAATTAAAGTAGATGCTCTGAGCCATTTTCCCAGCACTAGCCTAGAAGACCTCTTGACCCTGCCTCCAAATCCATGTGCTGGTATTGCAGCCACCATACTTTTTTGGTTGGTTGGTTAATTTTGTTGCTATTTTTGTGTGTTTTTTAGTTTATGAGACAGGGTTTCTCTGTGTAGCCCTGGCTGTCCTGGAACTGACTTTGTAGTCCCGGCTGACCTTGAACTCAGATCCGGCTGCCTCACCTCTGCTTCCAGAGTGATTAAAGGATTAAAGGCATACACCACCATGCCCAGCTCTGAGTGACTACCTTTCTTAATGATGTATTTATTGGTATTCTGTCTGCACGTTTGTCTGTATGAAGGTGTCAGATCTCTTGGGGATGGATTACAACTGCTATGTGGGTGCTGGGAATTGCTTTTGGGTTACGTTTGTTTGTTTGTTTGTTTGTTTTTATGTGCATTGCTGTTTTGCCATGGATTTTGGGTCCCCTGGAACAGTAGTTACAGATAGTTGTGAGCTGCCATGTGGGTTCTGGGAATTGAACCCAGGTCCTCTGGAAGAGCAACCAGTGCTCTTAACCACTGAGCCATCTCTGTAGTCTCTCTGCCATCATCTTCTGAAGCAGAAGTAGAGAAGTCAAGCTCCAAAAACGTTTCCCTTCTGGCTAACAGTGCTGTAAATCAATTAGAAAACCTGTTTGCTTAGAGCATAGAGTGCAACTTGTACAGACATTAATACTGGCATAGGAAATTTTAAAATGTTTGTTACTTTGTTTTTAAGATGAGGTCTCACAGTGTAGCCCTTGCGGGGGAACTCGCTGTGTAGACAAATCTGCCTTCACACTTGGGAAGTTCTAACTGGCCTCTGCCTCTTCCGGTGCTGGGATTAAGGGCCTGTACCACCACGAGAAATGAGTGGCAACATTATAGGTGAAGAAGCTATCAACTGCACAGTAACCAAATGTGAAATATACTTAGTTATTAACTCTTTCTGAAAATTAACTGCCTGCTCTTTAGACCCCTGATTTATTTTGTATGAAGCATGTAAAATATCATTTTTTTTCTCTTATAGGCTTATTTTGCTGATGGAAATAAGG
This sequence comes from Myodes glareolus, assembly GCF_982192425.1. Lineage (NCBI taxonomy): Eukaryota > Metazoa > Chordata > Mammalia > Rodentia > Cricetidae > Myodes > Myodes glareolus. The sequence continues at coordinate 50,687,149 of NC_142046.1, forward strand.
TAAGGACATTTTACCTTTAGTTTTCTGTTGTTTTATTTTATTTTTTTGAGTCTCAATATTACAGCATTTAGCATTCACTAACTTAGTGAAACACTTTTTGTTTTTCCTCTTCCTTGCCCGCCTTCCATTCCCACCTCATCTTCTTACCTTCCCCCAAAGCAACAAGACCGTGAACCTGTATTTTCAGAAGAACTGGGGCTTGCAATAGAGAAACTGAAGGATGGATTCACACTGCAGGGACTTTGGGAAGTAATGAGTTGAGCTTGAGTTGAACTGGATTTCTATTTAAATATGTCTCAAGATTAAAAGATACCACTCGCCTGCTCTAGGCATGGAATAGTTTCTATATTTATAGCTTTTATATTTTATGAAAAGTTTTTAATAATTAAGGAAAAATTCCTGGATTTTAGAAAACTGCCAGTTTTCTAAAAATTATATTCAAGATTGTAATTGAAGTGTACCTGGTTTGTAAATGTTTTTATTGTACCTAATGCTTGTAAAATAGCAATTTACAGATATTAAGTGACTATATCATGTTGGATTTAATAAAGTTTTTTATTTAGCACCACTTAATGTTTTGAAAGTATTATTTAAAAAAAAGATCATTCTTAAGTAATAAGCAAATACTTCTTGACTACAAATCATGTTTAAATATATTATCACAGGGCTCTTATACAAATACAATTCTGTTGTTTGTTTGTTTTTGAGACAGGGCCTTACTATACAGCTCTGGCTGTTCCAGAACTCACAAAGATCTGCCTGAAGCCTCCTAAATTACAGTTCTTAAACACATCATTTTTAGGGGCTCATTTTTGTAAAAACTAATAATTTTAACTATTGTGTATATTACTAAAGAATGCTAATTTGTAAATAATGGTATGATGGTTTCAACAAGAAGTTACTTGCTTTATAAGGAAATTGTTCATTCATAAATTGTTTTGTTCATTCATTGGCCATCTCCTTGTTTGTATTCAATGAGACACCTTTGAACATTTCTCTTAACTGCTGAGCTACCTCTCCAGCCCCACCTTTGAACGTTTCTCAGATAACATTTTTGGGACCTCACTGACATCATTCAGTTGTTTTGGATACAGTGGCAGTCTAAAGAAAATTTATGGAATCTTTCAACAAATAATTGTACTTAGCCAATAGCAGCCTTTCTCACTAGTGAGAAAGAAATGAGCACATAAATAGATTTAAGATAAGATGCAATAATATATAATCATAGACAAACATACATTACAGCCTAGTGCTTCCCCGATTCATTAAAAATTGGTGAAAATGCTACATATGTGTTTGTTCCTTCGAAATGGAAAATGATTTCTACATACTTAAAGGACCAAACAGAGTCATAATATCCAGTATTTAGAGATCACATATAAAAAGCTTCCATAAACATCATTCACTACTGTTCATGCAAACGGGACTCAAAATGGTTCACAAGCAAGGAATCAATCACCTCAAACGTCATACCCTGGTGCTTACACCTGACTCACTAATCTTTTCAAATGTTAGGTGTTACGTGTGGAGAGAAATGAATCATTTCTTGTTTAAAGACGAGGAGCAGCTGTCAACTTTGTCCAGCGCGGTAAAACCTTTAATGACATCTATAAATGGAAAGCGAGCCATTGAGCTCTCCCTGCAGCTGTCATCCTAGCAGCTGGCAGGACCGCCAACTCACTGTGATAGAAAATAAAATAAAATGCTCTTTATGGAGAGACAACTTAAGCTTGAAACTACGTAATTCCCTGATGTTGGAGTGTTTGCCCCTTTAGCGGATACTCGAGGGCCATCCGTGAGGCCTAGGGATGTATAGACTGAACACAGGCCTGCAGCACAGAAGCCGGGTCTTCACTGAGCTTACGTGGGGGGCACATGTAAGAACTCCAGACATTGAAACTTTAGCTTCTCTGTGGCTTTACTGAGTTTAGAACGTGATCATGATTGTATAATAAAGGACTTCATGAAGAAATTTATAATATCATCTCGATAGAAACGAAGGAACACTTGGGAGAAGTGACGGGGTCTCATACAGCCCAGGCTGGCCTTGAACTCGCTATGTAGTTGGTAATTTTCCTACCTCCATCTCACAGATGCTGGGATCACAGGTTTGTGCCACTAGGCCCGGCTGGGCTCTTTAAATCAGATCTCCGTTCCATATGGTGTTCCACTCTCATCAGCACCATAAAGTATGACTCCGGTATCGTGTTTTCTTAAACAAGACCTGCTTTCTAAGTGACATGGATGGTGCAGTAGCTCATGCTGATTTTGTGTCTCTAGGGACAGCGTTTTTCTCATAGGGTTGCAGCTGTTCTATTTTTTTAAACTTTTTATTTCATGGAGGGTTCTTTTTAGCACTTAAAGTTACAAAATATTCTTATGTGTGTGGGTCTTTTCTTTCCCAAAGGCTTAACTATTTTTCTCTGGTCTTGATTCCTTTTAAGCTTGTTTTTATCTTATTTTTTTGTATTATTGTTTGTCACTTTATTTCCCCTGTATGGCAAGACAGAGTGTGAATGGATTTGGTAATTCAGTAGTAATTACAGTTTTCCTACCTAAAAAAAAATAAAGATAATTTAGAATATTTTAGTAAATTGGATTTCTCTGCATTTGTTATTTCAGTCATGATGGAGGTGCCATTTAAAAGGTTATATAAAACTATTAAGTACATAAACAACTTACGTTTCCTACTTGAAAAAGAAAATCCTATCTGCTTTGGGTAGAAACTACCAGTTTGCGTTTTAACATTTTAAACCACTGAACTCATAGCTTATGAGAATTGAAATGAACTCACCTCATAGTCTTGACCTTGGCATCACTAATTCAAGCCAAGTGGCTTGCCACTAGGCCATTTTTAGAGAAGTGACTCATTTTTATGATCCGTTTTTCTGTTAGTTCAGTAAGCATTTTCTTGCTGATGCCCTTTAACTTACGTTCCAAGGCTTTCTACATTTGAAAGTTTTCCACCTCACCTGAATGTCTTGTTTCTTAGCGGTTTCCTTAGTGACCAGAAGTTCCACTTGTTACTTTCAATCTCAGACAGCTGAACAACTCTCCGTTCCAAGCCAGCTCTCTAAAATTCTCGTCGGTAGAGCTGGTGTCTATATTTAGCCGGTGGGATTAAATTGCACAGGCTCCAGGCTGCGCCGAGCAGACTGATCCGCCTTTTTACAGCTAGACCCGTGTGCAGCCAGGAGCGAAGACCCTCAGTGTCCCCTTCCTTACCCAGGTTCCTCACAGAATGGATTCCCAGCGGGAGCTTGCAGAGGAACTACGGCTTTACCAGTCCACCCTTCTTCAGGATGGTCTAAAAGATCTCCTGGAAGAGAAAAAATTCATCGATTGCACCCTCAAAGCAGGTGACAGAAGTCTTCCTTGCCACAGACTGATATTGTCGGCCTGCAGTCCTTACTTCCGGGAGTATTTCTTATCTGAAATTGAGGAGGAGAAAAAAAAGGAGGTCGCGCTAGATAACGTGGACCCTGCTATCCTTGATTTGATCATCAAATACCTGTACTCGGCCAGTATCGATCTCAATGACACAAACGTGCAAGACATCTTCGCCCTGTCCAGCCGCTTCCAGATCCCCTCAGTCTTCACCGTCTGTGTGTCTTACCTTCAGAAACGACTCGCTCCCGGTAACTGTCTGGCCATCCTAAGATTGGGTCTGCTCCTTGACTGCCCGAGACTCGCCATTTCTGCCCGGGATTTTGTCTCAGATCGCTTTGTGCAGATTTGTAAGGAAGAAGACTTCATGCAGCTGTCTCCGCAGGAGCTGATCTCGGTCATTTCAAATGACGGGCTCAACGTAGAAAAGGAGGAAGCGGTGTTTGAGGCCGTGATGAAATGGGTGCGGACAGACAAAGAAAACAGGGCGAAAAGTCTTAGCGAAGTGTTTGATTGTATTCGTTTCCGCCTCATGGCAGAAAAATACTTCAAAGATCACGTCGAGAAAGATGACATAATTAAAAGCAACCCCGAAGTCCAGAAGAAAATCAAAGTTCTAAAAGATGCCTTTGCAGGCAAGCTCCCGGAACCTAGCAAAAACGCAGAGAAGGCAGGGACCAGCGAGGTGAACGGGGATGTTGGGGACGAAGACTTACTTCCTGGTTACCTCAATGATATTCCCAGACATGGAATGTTCGTTAAAGATCTCATCCTCCTGGTCAATGACACAGCTGCAGTGGCTTACGACCCCATGGAAAACGAGTGTTACCTTACCGCCTTAGCAGAGCAGATCCCCAGAAATCATTCCAGTATCGTTACCCAACAAAATCAGATCTACGTGGTCGGAGGGCTGTACGTGGATGAAGAAAATAAGGATCAACCCCTACAGTCGTACTTCTTCCAGGTACGGAAACCAAGGCTGTTATTCACCATGTATTAGCCAGTTAGTGGATTTAGGGGCGGCTTACATATTGCTCAAATTGCTCTCCTCCTGTGCCCTCATACACTTTGATACTTACAGAGTTCTGGCAGAAATACTCAATTTGACTTAATATTTAGTAAAAAGTACAGGGAAGGAAGTCCTTATATGTAACTCACAACTCGGGATTTTCTTTCCATTCTTTGATTCCAAATGCTGTACAACCGCTGACAATTGTAATTCTTCAAAGCTCTGTATTTTAGTAAAAACTAAAATCATCATATTTAACACTATTGCCTAATAAATAGGTCAGGATTTTCTCCAAACAAAGTTATTTGTCTTTACCAACGTGCCTGACTCACTGCAAGAAGTGGGGATTGGTCTGCTTTTGTACTTTTCCCCTTTAATAGGATGTTTGGGGAAGCAACATTCACATCTTACTTATTGTTACTGTATAAAATATTCTAATGAGAAAGGACTCTTGTCCATATTCTGTACACTTTGAACTGTATGAGGAAAAAATAACCTGCCTCCACAAGTATCTCTATTCAAATTGCATTTAGAAGGTATTGTTCATGATACTACCTTTATTTGATCAAAATTAGAGGTAGGTATTATTATAACTTAATCATGCGTTTAGTGTAACCATAAAACTTCCAGGAAAGCAAATCTTCCTCATCTAACTGACCCTCTCTAGTTTATTTGGGGACAATTTGTTTTATAACAACAGTAGGCTGTCCCTAGCAGCTTCTGACTCACTCAGTGACTTCACGTGCACCTCCAGTATTGCCAATATCAATACTTCATAGCTTGTGGTTACCTCAGTAAGAATCTGTTTAGGTCATAGCTAATCGTGGCCTGGGGTTTACGGGCGCTTACACTAGAAAGGCCAGAGATAAGCAAGTGCGGAATTTCAAACCACAGTCACTGTGTGCTCTCAAAATACATGACATACTATGCTTTCACAAATCCCTGCCTTTTGCCAATTCATCTAATCTCAACAAAATGGAGTAATAATGTATATTAATCATGTTTCTTAATTGTCTAAGTTTCAGTGAAAGACACCAGCAAACGTATTTGAATGAATCGGTAGGCAGACAGACCGGTATATAATTATATATAGATATGTCTATATATAGATTCAAGGGACAATTACAGCAGAGAATAATCCTCCAACACTCCTGCAGGCTTTGTTCCACTTCATAATACTATATTGATTATAAGACTAAGGACCTGGGAGGGAGTGGGGGGGGGGAGAGGGAGTGGGGAGAATGGGAGGGTATGGGGAGGAGGGGAGGAAGTGGAAATTTTTATAAACAAATAAATTAATTAATAAAAAAATAAATTAGAAGAAAGAAAAAAAAAGACTAAGGACTTAGCTCATTGTTAGAGTTTGAGCATGCACACACACATCTTTTGAAAATATATCCAGAGCCCACACTCTCCTGATTTTCGAGTACTTATTCCAACCTTCATTCTCTCCATACTATTACTTCCTTTTATTTTATTATGCTTCTGTTTTCAAATGAGGTTACCCATCCAGCACAAGCCACTGAAACAGTTGTACAGAGTTGGAAGGGTGATCCCCTTGTCATTTCTATAAAGCCGCAAACCTAGAACAAGATGCCTGAATTAAAGCCATATGCAAGCCTTGTATGAGAATCTCAGGTTTCATGTTTTTCTGCTTGGCTTCCCGTGTGAGGTGTGCTAAGTTCAGAGTGAATTGTTATTTGGTATATGCTGCAAATAGACTGTGGAATTTGGGGCCTTATTAAGGTTTGTTTCCCCCTCCATGGAATTAACAGATTCACCAAGTCCTAGACTGCACTAAGCTTTGAGATATTCTAGTTATAAACCCTAATTTTAACAATGAGGAAAGTGGGATACGGAAGGGTTAAAGAGCTTGGGAGCTCATCCACTGAAGGGGCTGGCAACCTGCCCATCATCTGCCAGAGAAAGTGCTTCCAGGAGAAGAGACGAAGGTGGGTACTGCAGAGTCTGTATGGGAACTGGGCTCTTGGGTTTGGAACTGTGATAGCTGTTGATCCATTAAAAAAAAATAGTACACAAGTTTGATAATGACACCCAGTCTCAAGCAGACAACAAAACAACTATATATTTAGACAACGTGATATTAAAAACCACCTGGAAAGCCATGTGAAGTTGGGCAAGTGATTTAATCTCTCTGTGGCTATTTCCTCTCACCTGTAATACAGACGAGAAAAATGCCTGGAAGACCAAATGAGATTTTTGTTGTTGCTGTTGGTTTTGGTTTTTGTTTTTTGGGTTTTTTTTTTTTTTTGTTTTGGTTTTTTTGGTTTTTTGAGACAGGGTTTCTCTGTAGCTTTGGAACCTGTCCTGGAACTAGCTCTGTAGACCAGGCTGACCTCGAACTCACAGAGATCCGCCTGCCTCTGCCTCCCGAGTGCTGGGATTAAAGGTGTGCGCCACCACCGCCAGGCCGCAAATGAGATTTCTGTCTGAGCACTGTGTACAGTACTCTTCACAGGGGCTGGAGAGATGGCTCAGCAGTTAAGAGCACTGCCTGCTCTTCCAAAGGTCCTGAGTTCAATTCCCAGCAACCACATGGTGGCTCACAACCATCTGTAATGAGGCCTGGTGCCCTCTTCTGGCCTGCAGACAGAATACTGTATACATAATAAACAAATAAATAAATATATATATATATAAAAAAAAACTCTTCACAGGCAGACTCCCATAAACTCTTGTGATTTCCACTCTATGCCATAGTACTTTCCCCACCCCATCCACAGCTGTGCTAGAAATCAAACCCAGGCCTTTGCACATGGAATCTCCACCCCGCTGAGTGATGTACTCTGAGCCCGATATTTTTTTGACCAGACGTTTTTTTTCAAGCACTTAAACGTGATATAGTCACAATCTAGATGCTGCAGTGAGTGACTGCGAAGCCAACACAGTGCACATGGGGATTAAACCCACGTCATGGCATGTCATTTGGTCTCAGCACGTTGTTTGACTGGCACTACTAGACCAGAAACAAAAAGGCTTCCACAGATGCCACGTCACCGCCATCGCTACCACAGTCTTTCCCATTCCTGGCTACATGAAGTTTGCAGTGAATCTGTTGGATGCCTTTCTCTTCTGTTACCTGGAAGTGCCACACGGAGCGCAGCTGCACCCCTCGGAAGGAGTTTCCTTGTTGGTGTTGCCCTAAAACGCAAAAGGGAGTCTGTTCGGAGTTTGAAGATAAATACCAAAATGAAAGCCAGCCAGACCAGAATCACCAGAACGTGGCACTAATGGGACCATCGCAGGGCTGGTGACAAGCCAGGTTACTTCTTAGCATAAACCAGAAACAGGCTATTTAAGATGGCTCCACCCAAAATGGCGGTATTGAAATGAGTATTTTCTTGTATCAAAAATAACAAAACAGGGAACCTAGCCATGTTTAAAAGATAGAAAAGACACTGCCCAGATTCTCAGTTGTCTGCAGACTGAGCGACAAGTCCAGCTGTCGCGGGTACTGGCTGTGGGAGTGTGTTAAATATAGCATCGGGGTCATCTGCATCCTGTGACCCCTGCCACAGACACGTCTTTCCCAGTGTCCCCAAAGGATTAAGATTCCTTTTTTCACACCTGAACAGGGCAACTTCAGAAGAAAATTTAACAAGAGACTCAGATTTCTAGCTAACCTAGGCATTCTGTTGTATTGTCTTTCCTTTCTTGAGGTCTTGTTTTTTTTATTGGGGGGGCAGTATTTTTTCATAGGCCATAATAGATCTTCTCATTTTTTTTTAGTAATTCTAAGGTAAAATATGATACTTTGGGATTGTAGTTTTACAAGACCTTAGACTGTCTCTGTAAATTTTCAGCACTCCATGAAATACTGTGTACTTTTTAGTTGCCAATCTCCATAACTCATTTTTTTTCCAGCTTGATAGCATAACATCTGAGTGGGTCGGACTTCCTCCTCTACCATCAGCCAGGTGTCTCTTTGGTTTGGGCGAGGTGGACGACAAAATCTACGTGGTTGCTGGCAAAGACCTCCAAACAGAAGCTTCGCTAGACACTGTCTTATGCTATGATCCTGCGTAAGTTGACATAATACTCATAGCCTATTCCTGTTCCCTAAGCATGCTGACAACAAATTCATATTTTCACAAGTTGGAGCATGAATTGTATTGTCATCTGATTTTAGGGCTGCAAAATGGAGTGAAGTGAAAAATCTTCCTATTAAAGTTTATGGCCACAATGTGATTTCCCATAACGGGATGATCTACTGTCTAGGCGGAAAGACAGAGGACAAGTAAGTGCCCACGGTTTCCTTCTGATTGACATGCGAGTGAGTGCTGAAAGAGCACCTCCTTTGTGTGTGCTCGTTTTGAGACTACATACTCAAGTGGGACTTGGCTCTCAGGTCATATTTTGCAGGTAAAAATTGCAAATATAGTTTTGATGTTATTAGAGGAAAATGTAATTATTTTGGGGGAAAAATGATGTTTTTTAAAGTCACTAGACCAAATAGATAGGAATGTTGCATGCTGCCAGATGGGCACAATACCTCCACCATAAGCATCCTAATAGGAGAAAAACAGCATCCGGGAGCACAGTCAATCCTTTATTTAGCCGCTATCCGGGAGCACAGTCAGTCCTTTATTTAGCCGCTATCCGGGAGCACAGTCAGTCCTTTATTTAGCTGCTTTAGAACTATTGTACTACATTAAGACCAATAGGCTCTCTTATTCAATAAAGCATAAGTAGAAAACATTAATTTTTTATTTTGTTATTATTAGTGCTATTATTAGTGTTATTATTATTTGTTATTATTACTGTATCTGTAGAATGCGGAGGGTACTCTTCCCACAGCACACATGTGGAGGTCAGAAGGCAACTTTGATGCGCTGGTTTTCCTTCCACCAGGTGGGATCTGGGGATTGAACATCAAGCTGAAAAGGCAGGTGCCTTTACCTGCTGAGTCATCTCTCCAGCCCCAACTGATAAAAAATATCCAATGTATTCTTCTAGGATTTCTCTGGGTAGTCCTGGCTCTCCTGGAACTAGCTCTGTAGACCAGGCTGGCCTCGAACTCACAGATCCACCTGCCTCTGCCTCCTGGGTGCAGGGATTAGAGGCGTGCATCACCACCACCCAACTTCAACATATTCTTTAGCATGGTGTTGAAGTCTATCCATTAGCAAAATAGTCCACAGTGGTGCACATAGATTTGTACTTTATGTGCGGAGGAGAGGATTTCTGTCAGTCTGAAACTGGAGAGCACAGCCATCGAAAAGAGTGCGGTTTATTTCTCCAGCAACGTGTTGGTGACTTCCTCCTTCTCCGGTCCCCCACTCACTACTTCTGTCTAGTCCCTTATGAGAAGACCAGGCTACAGTTCAGGTATTAACTCATCTTGGCGTCTAGGCGGCCTTTGGTTAGGAAAGAGGTCTTATACCTCAGAGTGCTCCCAAGGTCAGTTGAGCCAGTAACCCACCTAGTAAAACGTTCACTTTCAGCTTGCAGTGATATCTCCCATCCCATAAAATGCTGCCTTCCTTGGCTTATCATTTATCTAGGCTAATTATTAATAGACCTGAAAAGCTAGCCCAAACTATGAACTGTAAGGGTGCAGTGAGGCCAGTGGCATGCACATGTATGGAGCTCCAGACTGAGGTCAGAGAATCACATGAGCCCGGGATTCCCAGACCATCTAGTGACATAGCAAGACCCCTTCTCAAAACAAACAAACGAGAACAAAAAACAGAAGATAAACAGGCATAACAGGAAGGACAGTCAAATATGATCTTCTGGGTCAAGTAAAGAACTCTGTGTTCTATGATTAGTTTTATTTAATTAAAATAATAAAATACAACACAGAAAATGTGACCTAACATGCAATGATTTTTTATTCTATCTATATTCACAGACAGTATATCCTGAAATTAAATCTCTTAATGTTGCTATTTCCATCAAATGAATAATTAAGGATGCATATAGTAAATGCACTCTTAATTTGGACTTTTTCTCTGACTAAAGGAATGAACAATCTCTATTAAGTGTGTTATGACTGTGGAAACATTGGGATTCTGCCAAAGTGATTTAAATTGTTTCCCTCAGATAATATTAGTAACCAGAAAATCAATATGTCAATAAGAAGCATTCATATCTGTCACTAATAAGGTATTAATCTCAAGAATCTGATTACCTAGACACCATTGCTTAGCAAATATCAGAGTAGAACTTTGAAATGAAGAATCATTAGCTGGAAGTAGGGGCTGAGGCTGGGGGTGTGGCTCAATAGCGCTTTCTTAGCACATGGACAGCCTTGGGGCCAAGCCCAAGTATGGTTGAGAGAGCACTGAATGGCCCTGGTGAATACGATTTCCCATTCTGACCTTACCAAGACCTTGCCACAGTCAAGTCATTTTTTAAAATATTTCTTTATGTGTGGGGGTGTTTTATGTCATGTATGTCTGTGTACCATGTATGTGTCTGGTTCCCTTGGAGGCCAGAAGGGCATTAGGTTCCCCCAGAACTAGAGTTACAGATGGTTGTGATCCACCATGTGGGTGTTGCGATTGAACCTGGGTCCTCTGCAGGGGCAGCAGTGATCCTCCCCCGAGCCATCCAACTCTCCAGCCACACCATAGTCAAGTCAAGCATTCTTAGATAAAGAAAATATTATTCTCACAAAACAATTTTTGTTTAGTTCTTGGCATTACCAAACTGGTTATTAGTGGGAGTCCAGAATGAACTATTGATCAGTTATGAACAACTTTAAGAAACCTTATTGTACAAGCCAGGTGTGGTGGTGAAGGCCCTTAATTCCAGCACTCGGGAGGCAGAGGCAGGTGGATCTCTAGTTTGAGGCCAGCCTGGTCTACAGAGTGGGTTCCAGGACAGCCAGGAATACACAGAGAAACCCTGACTCAAAGCAATAACAACAAACAAAAAAGAAAGAAAAAAGAAACCCTAAGATCAATCCTAAGAATAATTTGGATGAGTTCAACATAAAGCTGTTTCCATAGTTAATTGCCCTACATGATAATTATGTAATCTACAGTCACAATAACTTTTTAATTCTGGATCTTATGTAGACAAGACTGGACTCAGTGGAAATAAACTTTTCCAGGGTTTGAACTCAGGGCCTCACACAATCTTCATTAGCGCTCTGCCACTAAACTACATTCCTTACCCCAACAGTCCCAGAATTCTTTAAATGGAATACCATGTACTCCATCAGAAACAAAATCAAATTATTAAAGTTGCTTTCACAAAAAAGAGATTCTAAGAGGAACATTTGTTGTCTTTTTCTGTTCGCAGAAAGTGTACAAACAGAATGTTTATCTACAACCCCAAAAAGGGAGACTGGAAAGATCTGGCTCCGATGAAGACCCCTCGTTCCATGTTTGGAGTGGCAATCCATAAAGGCAAAATTGTAATCGCAGGGGGTGTCACCGAGGACGGTCTCTCTGCTTCAGTTGAAGCTTTCGACCTCAAGACCAATAAGTAAGCTGCTCTGTGGTAGCAAATGAGTCCTGTCCACTTAGTTGTTGCATTTGGGGGACAGTTACGTCTTCTAAGGCATGGGGGTGGGGAGCCAAGAACCTTAGGTTAAAAGAAAGTATTTCCAACTCCCACACTATGTGTTTGTCATTTGAAATGTAGGAGTCATGAGTTAATGTTGACACAATGTTTGCCTGACTCTGGGCTAACTTTACACAGTCAGTCATTTCGCAAAGGCATTATTTATCTCTGAAAAGTTGTATGAACAAAGATGGGTACACATGTCTTAAAAGAATTAATGGGGAACATGTAGTTTAAAGATTAAAGGTTATTGCAGGACAGTGGTGGTGCATGCCTTTAATCCCAGCACTCAGGAGGCAGAGACAGGCAGATCTTGGTAACTTCGAGGCCAGCCTGGTCTACAGAGTAAGTTTCAGGACAGGCTCCAAAGCTACAGAGAAACCCTGTCTCAAAAAAGAAAAGAAAAAGATGAAAAAGTATTTTTGGTGGTAGTCTTTAACCCCAGTATTTGGGAGGCAGAGGCAGGCATATCTCTGAGATAGAGAGGCCTGCCTGGTCTACAGAATGAGTTTCAGGACAGCAGGGATTACACAGAGAAACCCGGTTTTGAAAAATCAAACAAAAAGTTTAAAATATTTTCTATTGTTGAAAACTAACATTCATAAAGTATGAGTGCCTTATAAGTTTCTTAATTTTACTTTTAAGTTTTTATTGAATTAATGTGAAAAATACTTGAGTGATTGGGGGGTATTTATTTATTTTTTTATTTTGGTTTTTTTAAGACAGGGTTTCTCTGTGCAGCCCTAACTGTCCTGGAACTCACTCTGTAGACCAGGCTGGCCTCAAACTCACAGAGATTTGCCTGCCTCTGCCTTCTGAGTGCTAGGATTAAAGGCATGTACCATGTACCACCACCAATGACTTGACTGCTATTTTTATATAAAAATAATCTTCCTAAATTTTTGAGCTTACACAAACTAGGTGAGTACATATGTTGAAATTCCTACAATAGTGTTGAAAAGATTAGAGCAGCGTTATTACTTTTTTGAGAAAGCAAATATATGTAATTAAAAAATAATTTTGATATCTGAAAATCACAAAGAATTTTCATGGAGTTAGATTTAAATGATAATTTAAAATGATGTTCTTGAAGATTGGAGAATAGAGGTAAATGCTCCAATACAAAACGCTTAATGCTACTGGACGCTGTGGGCCACACCTTTGATTGACAGTGCTTGAGAGGCGGGGCAGTCAGATCTCTTGAATTCCAGTCCAGAGCTACATAGTGAAACCCTGTCTAAATAAAAAAAAGTGTAAACCTGCACACAAAACTATAAACCCTCTGTGGTTTTAGATTTAGACCTATTTATGGATGTGTGTATACACACACGTACATGTGTGAGAACACACACATACACACATTCTTTAAAAAGAACAAAATTACACCAAAATGGTGTATTTACGTACATTTTATGTTGACTGCATTTTCAATAAAATACCTAGATGGGAAGTGATGACAGAATTTCCCCAAGAAAGAAGCTCCATCAGTCTGGTCGGCCTGGCCGGATCCCTGTACGCCATTGGTGGTTTTGCAATGATTCAACTGGAATCGAAAGAGTTTGCACCCACTGAAGTCAATGACATATGGAAGTAAGTTTTCCTCAGTCTAATTCTTTGACTCAAGTATTAACCAGTTAACTGGGAAGTCAGTTTACAGTAAATAAGCCAGATTTTCCCATCATGCCACTTCCCAGGGGTAAACTCTACACTTCAAGCCTAAATGAACTTTTGAATATGCCACTTATTGATCAAGTACTATTTGTGATTGGTTAGCTGTGAGATTAAGGAAAGAACTCATCCAGAATACCTTTTTGGTTGGTTTTGTTGTTGTTATTTTATATATATGGTGTTTTGCATATGTGTATGTCTGATGTGTTTGGAGGTCACAAGAGGGAACTGGATGTCCTGGAGCTAGAGTTACTATCAACTGTGAACCACCATGTGGATGTTGGGAATCAAGCCTGGGTCCCCTGGAAGAACATCCAGTGCTCTTAACTGCTAAGCTATCTTTCCAGTCCTAGGTTGGTTCCTGCAGCCAACCCAGGTACTGTGCTTGACATTTGAGGACAGGAGGGGGCTTTTGGGTGCCTACAGAGATCCTAAGTGAGTCCAGGTTGCATATGTCCTGACTCGCAATTCAGGCTAAGTCCTGCCTCTCTGAGTTCTCCCTCGTAAGAGTCCACATCCTGACTCTTCCCCAGCAATCTTCTTTAGTCCCACGGTGGGTGATCTGTCCATTACTTTTTCTGGACGGTCCGATTCCAGTACAATGGCCATGGTGCAGATATATGCTCACTCACAGGTACATACATTGAAAGGAATTCCACAGGTACATACATTGAAAGGAATTCAACTGGTACCAGGCAAGGAACTTTGTCTTGGCAGGAGGCAGTGGGGTTTTTCCCCACGAGACCCCATTTTTATACTGAGTACAAAGAAACTTACAAATGCTCTCATTAAAGGCTGCTCATTGTTTTTTGTTTGTTTGTTTGTTTGTTTTTTCTTCCATCAGGTATGAAGATGATAAAAAAGAATGGGCTGGGATGTTGAAGGAAATACGTTATGCTTCGGGAGCTAGTTGCCTAGCAACACGCTTAAATCTGTTCAAACTGTCTAAACTATAAACAAGGTGACAAAAATAATCGTTTGAGAAGTGGCTGGTTGGGACAAGAGGCCTATAATTTATTGTCTTTCTTTAAGCCTGTGCAATGATTCATGTAGAGTCTCTGAGGTTGACAGTGTAGCCGAATCTCAGTCACTGCTTTGTTCCAACGCCGAGTATTAAACCATTTACTAGGAGCTTTAGTGAACAATGTACTTTTGTTAAACTTTACTCAGACGTGGGCTTTCTAAATCTGAGCTGTTTACTAAGTCTTTGTATTCTTAAGGTACATTTACGCTCGTTTTCTATTGTCAATGAAATGCATATGTCTACATTCTAAAGAAATGTTTGAGTAACAGAACCCTTTCCTCACGTTGTGAGCTATGATGGGGATCTTGTGCATTATAACAAAGATGACTGGAAATGCTGTTTAAGAAAAACAATAAATGAGTCTCATCTGAAGGGCAAAGTGTCTATTCAAATCCAAATGGCCTCCTCCCGTGCCTTTTAAATTTTTATTTTTATGTGTATGAGTGTTTTACCTGAGTGTATGTCTGTACACCACCACATGCCTGCCGGGTGCCCACAGAGACCAGTAGGCATCAGATCCCTGGTGACTGGAGTTAGAGATGGTTGTGTGCTGCCATGTGGGCGCTGGGAACCAATCCCCGGTCCTCTGGAAGAACAGCAAGTGCTCTCGACTGCTGAGCCAACTCTCTAGTCCCTTTCTCCTTCTGTAACACTGGCATATTAGCTATTCTCAAATCAAGATGTAGTATTTTGTGTGTATCTGTATACCATGTATGCGTGCTTGCATGTACCACCGTGCGTGTGTGGAGGTCAGAGGGCAAGCTCAAGTGTCTTCCCACCTTTCAGAGTCACAGTCTCCTTGCCGCTTCTCCACTGTGGACCGTAGGCTAGCAGGTCTGCAAGCTCCTGTGAACACTCCTGCCTGCATCCCGTCTTCCTGGAGTAGCGCTCATGCTACATGCCAGTCTTTTTCTGTGGGTTCTAGGATCTGAACTCTGGTCCTCAGCTTTTGAGGCGAGCATGCTTACCAGCTGACCCATCTCTCCAGCCCCAAATATAAAATGCCTAAGTAAAAAAACCCAGTAAATCATAGCCTTCACAATATCAACCACAGCAGCTATAACGGGGAGCAATCTTTAGACTTCCGAGGCAGATGACAATATGAAGGAGGGTTGACAGTCACTGGTTTGATTTATAGCCTTATATTCCATTAAAGGGCTGCTTCTTTGGCATATTTCCAACAGCAAGAGAGATGACTGAGCCAGGTTTGGTGGCACACATCTGAAACCCTGGCTTCTTCAGAGGCTGACTGTTGGGACACATAAGTGTGAGCCCAGCTTGGGAGACAGAGAGAGACTCCATGAGGAGGGCTGGGAGGCTCTACACCTACTGTTTTTTGTTTGTTGTTGTTGTTGTTTTTGGTGTCTAGAAAGACTCCTCAGTCTACCATAATCAGATTCGGCCATGTAAGTCATGAACTGGCCATCACCTGGACCCCACCACACATCTGTTTATGGATGGATACC
Source organism: Myodes glareolus (assembly GCF_982192425.1). Classification (NCBI taxonomy): domain Eukaryota; kingdom Metazoa; phylum Chordata; class Mammalia; order Rodentia; family Cricetidae; genus Myodes; species Myodes glareolus. Next base: position 50,703,239 of record NC_142046.1, read on the forward strand.
GGGGACCTGAGTGCCAGCCTCAGCGACTCCCCAGGGTTCAGAAGACTCACAGCAAGCACAGGACTTAGATCTCAGGGCGAAAAGAAACTCGCCCTAAGTACTTTTCTGCATCTGTTTCTTTATTCTTCTCCCGCTGTCCTCCTCCTGTTCTGTAAAGTTTATATACACAAGCAAAACAAAGGCAATTCTCTGAGCCTGGACATCCCTTTATCTGTGAAGGGCCCTAATACAATCTGTATGAAAGACTCCTTTCCTGACTGCATGCCCTGCCTAATGGAAGAGAGTTGCAGGGAGATGGCTTCTAATGTACCTCAGGGAAGGAAGCGGAGATTAGATTGTGGGAATCAAGGTTACTGACTGCGTGACTAAACTTGCCACTGGAGTTCCACAGAGTGGGGTGTGTGTGTGACCCAATATACCAGTACATGGGAAAGAATTGGGTTCAATGATCCATACTCTGCTCAATCTTGCACCAAGGGAAAAGGCTGATGGCTTCATAGAGATCTACTGTAAGAAGCCGATATACAAAAGGCTACCACCGAGCACCTTGCGAACTGGGTTTGCCTCCATCAGCACGCATTCGTTCTGGTGGGTCAGCCTCCTGCTCTGTCAGCTGAGATCGCACTGCAGGATCCCTGCGGATGATGGGTCATCATGGGCCTCCTTTGCTGGCTCTTCTTTCTGGTCTCTTCATGCTAGAGTGCCCGAGGGGACAGTCACACATCTCTCCTCCATCCCCACTCTTCTCCAACAGCATCTTAAAGTGATTTCATGGAGTCATGTGGTATTAAATACCAGTGATAACTTCCACATTTCTTTCTGGAGCCTACACCTCTCTGTGACCTCCAAACTCCCCGAGTGGACTTCTCCATTTAGATGTTGGAAGAAGACCATAAATTCAACATGTCTGAACAGATTTAGGATTTGTCTCAACAGCAGTCCACTCCCACCTAACTCTTCCCATGGACCCCCATCTTGGTGAGAGGAATGGATCTGTGTCTCACCCTCTCACCTAAGACTCAGGATGTCCCGGATGTGGTGGCGGGAAGACTGTAAGAGTTACATAGTGTCTTCTGGAGTAACAGGCACTTGTAACCATGAATTCTCAGCAGCTAGAGTTGCCTACTCAAGGCCTGCACGAGATCAAGCTGGTCAACATTCAGACACAGATGTGGGGGCTCACACATAGCAGCTGCCGAGGAGCAGGTTGTCTTTCATCTGGACCAGGCCAGGCTACAGAGGACAACCCTCCACCCACGCACCTTACTAAATGAATTCACTAGGTTATACATACAAACAGGAAGGCAGAACAGGGATCAGGGAGAGGGACACAGAAGGAGCTGGGGAGGGGAGGGAGAGGTAGACTTGGATTTGATCTAAATAAAACACATTCATGCATGAAGAAAAAAATAGAAACATTTAAAATTGTGCCTTATGATTTTTTTGGGGGGAGGGGGTTCTGGGGTGGATATTTTGAGACAGTGTCTCACACTATGGCCTAGGCTGGCCTGGAACTCACTATGTACCACAAGCTGGCCTCGATCCTACAGCAGCTTTCCTACCTCCCCGCAGAGTATTGGGATTAGCTCACCTATTAAAAGAGTTCTTAGCTGGACATGACGGCACATAACTATAATCCCAGCACTCAAGAAGCAGAGGCAGGAGGACTGCTGCAAGGTTACAGCCAGGACTACTTAAGATACTTTAAAAATACGAACTGTGTACATTCTTAGCATTCCTTGCTTAAAACTTTGCAGTGGCTTTTCGTCTCACCCGGGGTAGCCATGAGGTCGTACGTGGCTGACTGTTTCCTCTGACTTTTTACTCTCCTCCCAACCACTTCCCACCTGATCTGCTCTAACCATAGCTGAGCTCTTGTTAATCCCAAACACATCAGGTGTGTTCCCAACTCAGAATATTTGCACTTGGCATTGTTTAATTGAGTCAGACCACCTAAGTTAAGGAAATACAGACGTCGTATGCCATGGTCGTCTTAAGTGGAAACTCAATCATGATTTGCCTGCTCCAAATATATGTTCTCTCAGGTAGTCCATCCTTGCATCCTGTGTTGACAGTGCCATAGAGTTCCAGTCAAAGTAAGGGACCTGCAAAGCAAGCCGTTCGTTTGAATACAAGTTGGAAAGCAACCACGAGTGTTTTTAATTTGATTTCCCCACCGTTAGGTAGATCTCCCTATTGGTCTAGTGAGGGGATATATTAGCTTTCTAATGATAGCTCCAGAGATTTAGAAAATGTTGTAAATGCAGGAATTATTTTTATAATCTAATTTTTTATTGATTCTTTGGGAATTTCACATCATGAACCCAAACCGGCTCACCTCCTAGTCCCTCCATATCTGCCCCTCACCCTGCAGCATCCTCCACAAAAGAAACACCCCTCCTCATTAATTAAAAGAAAACAAAACAAAATGAACAAAAACTACCTCACTCCTCCAATTTTCCTGCCTCTCCAACACCTCTTCATTTGTCCTGGTGGCATTGGGAGCTGTGGTGTGTCACAAAAGTCTCCCCTTTTGTCCAATCAGCCCTACCCACAAATCTTCATTGCAATGAGTCCTTGGGCTGGTTCAAGGCCTCTGGCCTCTGGTAAACCGTCATCACTGGACCCTCACCAAAACTCAGATATCTTGCTGTTGCCCCAGCTATGGAAATTCTGTGGCTATCATTTTTTTAAAATAAAGATTTACTTATTATGTATACAGTATTTTCAGTATTTTGTCTGCATGTCTGCCTGCAAGCCTTTGTGAGCCACCATGTGGTTGCTGGGAATTGAACTCAGGACCTTTGGAAGAGCAAGCAGTGCTCTTAACTGCTGAGTCACCTCTCCAGCCCTATGGCTATCATTTTGCAGGACCGGTCCCTTCATGTACTCCAGGTCCTGGGTGGTAGCTGAACTGGTCAGTTGGGGGCACTGGAGCCACCATCCTTAGGCAAGGGGTGGAGCCAGCTTTCCTACACCCATGCCACTGCCATTAGGGCCAGCTCTCCCACAGCAGTGGTGAGGGGTGGGACCATCTCATCTCTCCTTTGTATGGGGTAGGGAAAGAGCTCTCCCATGAGGGGTGGAGCCAACTCCTTTTAATAAGGGGATATATAAGGTTTCTAATGATAGCTTCAGAGATTTATCAAATTTTATCAAATACAGAAATTATTTTATTGGTCTCTAAGGTTATGAGCTAAGAGTGTGTACATGATTTGTCACCCAGTATTTGTTGTTGCTGATTATTCTGTGCTAAAAAATGAAGAAAGGTGGGCACAGAGCCGACACCACCTAGATACAGAAACAGGCTCCGTAGATGCCACAGCTGACAGGCCCTAGGCCTGGGACTTCTCAGGCTCCAGAAATGTTATAAATAAAAGCCTGCTATTGACTAGCTCCCCAACCCCCACCCCTCAAATAGGAAAGAAACCATGCATGGTGGCTCCCAGTTGGAATACCAGCACTCCAGAAGCTGAGCCAGGAGGAGCGCCACACGTTCAAGACCAGACTGGGCAAAACCATACTGAGTTCCAGACCAGCATGGCTAGAGCACGTGACCATGTCTCAATCCCACTATGACTCTCCCACTTAAAAAAAAGAAAAAAAGAAAAAAGAAAGAAAGAAAAGAAAATAGGAAAGCCTGGGGACAGAGAGATGGTTCAGTGGTTAAAATCACTGGCTGCTCCTCCAGAGGAGCTGGGTTTGATTCCCTGCACCCACACAGTGGCTCACAACTGTAACTCCAGCTCCAGGGGACTCAGTGCCCTCTTCAGGCCTCTGAAAGCATCAGACGGGCATGTGTGTACAGACATACATATAGGCAAAACATCCATCTACCTAAAACATTTAAAACAAAACAAATGACAAAATCTGAGAAGCCAGCCTGAATGACCGGCTGAACCTCACTGCTAATTATAAACAGTACTTCATCCTGCCGCCCCAACCCCAAGTATGCATGTGGTGCACAGACATATAAACACACAAGCCAAACACCTATATACATAAAAAATAAAAATACATTTTTAAAAATTAAAATAAATTTAAAAGGGGAAGAGACCATAGCTCTCATCAGACCCCTTGGCTGGCAGTGGGCTTTGGGCATGTCTGTCGGGCTCTGATTAGCTCACACTGTGCACATTTGCAAGCATGCATGCATGGGGGGCAATAAGAGATATAAGCATGGAATAAACATGCTTCTGCCATTCTTAGGTTGTCACGCTTTCATGCTTAAGATGGCCTGTTTGCACAGAGGTGTGAGTCCCTCCCCAAACAGTAATGAAACTATTTATGCCATCTTATAATAAAGGCTGAAAAATTGCTGTTTCAATTCACTTAAAAATGCTTTTCTTCGGATCTTAGTGAGTTCAAGACCAGCCTGGTCTACCAAGCGAGTTCCAGGACAGCCAGGACACTTACACAGAGGAACCCTATCTTGGAAAAACAAACAAACAACCAAGTAAACAAAACCCCAAAACTTTTCTACATACCCTTGCTAACAGACTTTGAAGAAATTATATAAGGTGATCAAGGATTTAGATGGTACAATAATGTAAAAAAATTAGCTTAAAAACATTTATTTTTATATTGAATGTTTATTTGAAATCAAATGAGATTTTTACATAATGTTCAATTATATATACATGGGCTAGAGAGATAGCTCAGCAGTTAAGAGCACATACTGCCCGTGCAGAGACTCCAAGCCATGCCAGGAGGCTCACCAGCACCTGGAACTCCAGCTCCTGAGGAAGTCAACTGCTCCAGCCTCCAGAGGCCCTGCATTCACCTACACAGACTCACACTCACACACACACACAGAATTCACTTTAAAAAATCAGTCTTCAAAAATAAATAAAGCAGCTAAAGAAAGAGCAGGGCAGACTTCGGAGCTTTACCAGAGAGGCTGCAGGAGCCTACGGAGGCGGTGACTGAAGCACAGCCTCTGAATCTGAGAAACTACGTGGAGGAGCTTTCCTCCTGCCACTGCCCAGAAAACATGTTCTGCCTCCCAGCTCCCTTCGTCCCCACTCCTACAACGTCAGTCTACATAGGACACATTAGCCTTTTCCTTCTAAATCCTGCCCATAATGTCTGATATGCATGTGCTAGGATGTGCATGAGCCGCTATGGACAGTTCTTCATTTGTTTGAGACAAGGTCCCACTATGTAATCGAGTCTAGCCTTGAACTTGCTATGTGGGACAGGATAACCCCAAACTTGAGATCCTTCTGCCTCAGACTTATGGTACTGGGATTACAGGCCTGCACACCATGCCTTAAACACTCTGTGTGTGTGTGTGTGTGTGTGTGTGTGTGTGTGTGTTACGCACATGCATGCAGATACACATATTCATGTGTGCTGGGAGACGAGTGTCCTACTCTATCTATACCTTATTCCCTTGAGACAAGGTCTCTTATAGGACCTGCAGCTAGACTGGTAGAGCCTCCAGCTGACCACCCATCTCTGGGACCATAGACATGCCTGGCCCTACCCACTCCACCATGCCTGTTTAGAGGCTGAATTACACGACTGTTTCCTACCTGAATAACACGATAGCCCAAAATTTCCAGATGTCGTTTTTTCATAGCAGATTTTCCTTTTAAGTGAGGAATGTTTGAACAAAAGGCTCTTACATCCAGAAATTCTAAAGCAATCCTACAAAATATAAAAAATGCTTACTTCCAAACTCAAAATGGGAATTTAAGTAACCAGAAACCACAAGCCTGTCAGGAAAAATGCATTCATATAAACTAACAAAGGCTCAATGACTATAAATAATCAAAAGGTATTTTTTATCTTGCTCATTTTCTGAGACAGAGTATTACCACCAATGTGGTGGTTTGAATGACTGTCCCCAGTCTCTCAAACTTGAATATTTAGTCCCCATTTGATGGCTGTATTTGGAGAGGCTTGGGGAGGCGTAGCCTTGCTGGAGAAAAGTATGTCACTAAGGGTGGACTCTGAGGTTTCAAGAGTCACATGCCATTCCCAGCTTGCTCCCCCTGTCTCTGCCTGTGGTTCAGGATGTAAGCTACCTGCTCCGGTGGCCACGCCCGCCTGCTGCCATGCTTCCCCGCCTCAATGGTGATAGACTCTTCTCCCTCTGGAACCATAAGCCCCAAATAAATTCTTCCTTGTCTAAGAAGCCTTGCACATGGTGTTTATCACAGCAATGGAAAAGTGACGAATACAGGCTAGCCTTGAACTACCTCTTACTTCTACCACCCAAGTGCTGGGATGACAGGCACATGCCACACCCAGCCCCAAATTGTTTTTCTACTTAAGAAATTAGTGACTGAAGTCAAACTTTTTCATTTCAAGAAACTACAAAACAAAACATCTCGTAACACTCATAAGTTTCTTTGTCCAACAGGCACCTATGAGGTGAAGACTTCCATAAAGAATTCACCCATAAAGTCAAGCAGCTAAGTGCTCCCCCAAGTGGAGAAGTATGGGGTGCTAAGAAGAAAACAATGCACACCTGGCTGAGGATGACCAGGTCACTGCTTGGTTACACAGACTGCTGAAGGAAAGTCACTGGCAGAAGGCACAGGGCAGGCAAAAGCATGGAGACAAATGCTATGGGATGTTTGAGTAGCAGGTGCTAAAGCTAACCCCTAATACAGGAGGCTATGACATAATACCAAATACAACCATTCAAAAAATATCCCAAAACTAACATATAAATTACCTCTCAGATTCTGGTGGAAGCCTTGACTCAACTCTTGAAGTATTTGACTCCCAGTATATTCCTGGTGATTTCCCTGGAGTTAGGCTGTGGCTTCCATAAGGAAGAGGTTTTTTCCATTTATCCAAAATACATTCAAAATCTTATTTTAAAAATAAAAAGAATCAATAGTATAAATTAGGTAAATTCTAGCAGTCAAAAGTTTAAGTATATTTTAAACATATTTACATAGGCATGTATATTCACACATGTATTTAAAAGAGCAAAAAGAACAACATAGCTCCCTGACTATCCAACTCATTTTGTAAGGTAGCGTCCAGTTGATACTTTTCTTTGAAAATCAATAAATACCAAGCAAGTATTAATGAACTACAGCACATAGCTGGCTACACTTAGCACTGATCTAAGTCTAATCATATGTGAGAGTTTTGCTTTAAGCCAGGCATAGTGATGCATGCCTGGAATCTCAGCAACTGGGAGGCTAAGGCAGAAGGAGAATAAGTTAGGGTCAGCTAAGCTACATAGCCAGACTGTCTCAAAAAAAAAAAAAAGGTTTATTTTACTATCTTTAAGTTTCTCGGTCCCCTTTGGAGGGTGCTAAGACAACAGATCTATACAAGGACAAGCCTTCCTATATGAACCGCATGCACAGGAGCTAAGCCGACACAGAAACGTTTTTCAGAGACACATCGGAGCCATCAATGTAGAAGGAACGGTGCGTGCAGAAGGCTGCTATTCTGGCCTCCCTTACAGATGCTGGATTTAGGTAAGGAGCGATGGGCAATGGCTGCTAAAGTCAGCAGGGCAAACGCTCACAAGGGAACTGTCTCACAGGTGAGTCAGCCTGGAGAGCGTCACAGACCCACTGATGAGTGATGAGTTTTGATACGATGCAATAATAGTCACCTGTGAGACAGTCTGGCTAAAGGCAAATTAAAGCTAGAGTCCAGTTAAATAAGCATCGACCTCTAACTGCTGGTTTACCAGAAAGGTGAGAGCAACATGAGCAAGTGAAATGATGCCAAAGGGGTTCGATCAGAGGAGTCTAGAGGATAAAATGTTCTCCAATAAATTATAATAAGGGGGGGGGAGAGAAACTGAAGAAAAAAAAGACAAATTAACCAAATGCAATGTTTGTATCCAAATTTGAACAAGTAAATCAAATATATATATATATATATATATATATATATATATATATATGAAACAACCATGAAGGCTATATGATATTAAATTTAGTTATTCTATCTTTTCTGAGACAGGCTCTTGCTATGTTGCTTAGCTTGCAAAAAAATCCCAATGCTCAAGTCATCCTCCTGCCTCAGTTTCTTCCATAAGTGGACTACCAGCATATGCCACAGCACCCAGCTTTACTCTACATAGCAGTTGAACGAATGTTCCCCATCATCTCAGGATTTGAACACATGGTCCCTCCTACTTGAGGAGGCTTAGGAGGTGTGGACCTGCTGGATGGAGTGCATCACTGGACACAGAGTTTGCGGTTTCAAAGCCTCCTACCACCCTCCATGGACTCTGCCTCAGTTCCTGCCTCCACGTTTCTGCCCTACCTTCCCTGGATGACGGGCAACAAGCTGTAAGATGAAATCAACCTTTCTCTCCCCATGTTGCTTTTGGTCATGGTGTTTCTTACAGCAATAGAAAGCAAATTAGGACAGATGGTCTCACCTGAAATTTACACAATGGGATTAACCATCAATATGACGGTATCAGGAGGTGACTGTTTCATGCGGGCAGAGCCCTCATTACCTTTTAAGGTGCAGCACCCTTTCCAAACAGGAAAACCAGGGGTGCAGCTGGAGAGGAGCAACAAAGGCCTACATTTTCTCCAAAGCCCTGCTGTGCGCTTTGCTTTTCTTTCTTAGTTTGTTTTTGGGGCAGATTCTTGCTCTCCACCAAAACCGACTGAGAAACTGGGATTATAGGCATGTGCCACCATGTCCAGGGAGGATAGGATCTTGTTGGGGTTTTGGTGGGTTTCTTTGTTTGGTTTGGTTTGGTTTGGTTTGTCTTTGTTTTTGTTTTTCAAAATAGAGTTTCTCTGTGTAGCCCTGGCTGTCCTAGAACTTGCTTTGTAAACCTCCTGAGCACTGGGATTAAAGATGTGCGCCACCACCACCCAGCAAGGACAGAATGTTTTGAAGATCCAGAAATGTTTAGTGAACCTGAATCTGGATTTTACTTAGCACTGGTGAAGATCAACTTTAATTTTTTTTCTGAAAATGACACTATTGATGGTTATCAAAGTTGGACCATGGGAATGAACTTGAGAATTCATTATGATATTTTTTGTCTACTTTTGAAAATTTTCATAATAAAAATTTGAAAAGAAGGGGGCTGGAGAGATGGCTCAGAGGTTAAGAGCACATTGGTTGCTCTTCCAGAGGTCCTGAGTTTAATTCCCAGCAACCACAACCATCTGGAATGGCATGCAGGTAAACATGCAGACAGAACATTATATACATAATAAATAAATCTTTAAAAACAGAGCAAAATTTGAAAAGAAATTATAAACCCGGGGTTTGAGAGGGGGCTCAGGGATGAAGAGCTCTGAAGGCCACTGCCGAGGACCCGGGCTGGGTTTCCAGCACCAGCAGGGCACTCCTCACTGTCACTAAGTGCAGTTTCACAGGTATGGCGCCCTCTTCTGGCCTATTTAAGTATTAAGGCTACACTTAGTGCGCTTATACAACTGTGGGTAAATGCTTACACATGGAAAATAAAAGCAAACTTTTACAAACAACTGGAAACCTTTCTAAAGTTCCAGCTAATCAGAAGATGATCCGAGTGAGTCTTGTCCGAAAGGAGCCGGCCGTGTCCGGCGACTTACCCACTGTGTGGTAGTACGGTGAAAGGGTCGAAGCCTTTACGCATCTGTGCCCTCCGAGGATTTCTGCTAGCATCTTATAGATCTGCTGTTGTGCTCCATTCATAACACCAGCATCTTTAGGAAGGTTAAGAAAATGAAAAGCCATCCTTAGTCCACAAATTGAAGTCAGCAGTTGTGTAAAAGGCTCGCTTCCCAAACCTAAGAAGCTGAGTTTGATCCCCAGAGCCCAGGGAAAGGTGGGAGGAGAGAGCTGACTGTAGAAAGCTCTCCTCTGACCTATACACGCCTGGGTGCGCAACCACAGGCACACACGAGAAGCAAATAGATACAGTAAGAGCCTAATGCGATCCATGTGAGGTAACACTAACTTCAGCAGGAGAGAAGTACCTGCTCTCAGGTGGTCAGGGTCCTAGTTAAGATATTTCTGTAATATCAAACCCACTTACAAAACTATTTAACAAGCCATAGGCCCTTCTGGAAACTCTCGCCACATTTAGATTTAATGGTGATAATAACAATGTATTACCTAGTAATCTGTTCTGGAATTAACTAGACTCTCTTACCAAAAGAAAACAAACCTTTGTTATACTGTCCCTGACAAAAGCGATCGTGAAACCACGGGGTCTGAAACTCGGGGCATTCCAGGCAGACGGCTCTATTTAACTCCATAAGGCGGAACTGGACCCTTGCACTTAGAGTTGAAGGTAAAACTGAAATTAAAAACAAATTACTGATGTATTTGCATAGCCTAGACCTAGCAGAAACTTCATTTCTTCACACCATGACCCCCACTGTTGGTTGATACTTGAACCCTTACATGAGAAAGTCACTTCATTTGTGAATGCTTCAGATCTTTCAATTGATACATTTGGTAACATAATTAAGACTGATTTCTGCCAGGCAGTGGTGGTGCATGCCTTTAGTCCCAGCACTCGGGAAGCAGAGGCAGACAGATCTCTGAGTTCAAGGCCAACCTGGTCCACAAATTGAGTTCCAGGGCAGCTAGAGCTGTAACACAGAGAAATGCTGTCTCAAACAACAACAACAACAAGAAGACCAGTTTCTGCATGTTGCAAATTTTAAAGCTATATTACTACATTTTTAAAAAATGTCACCAAGAATTTTCACTGACTTCCTTCCAATTTTAGAATTTATCCTAAGAAACCAATGCATGGTCATGTGTGACATTTATTAGTTGTAATGAATTGGAAACAACCTGCAAAATGAGAAATGAGTTCCAGGATAGAACTAAAGAGCATGCCTGCAGCGCATGCACGAGGCCCTGGAGTTGATCCACAGCGCTGCCCTTTCTCCAGGATAGAACTATAGTGCATGCCTGCCTGCAGCGCATGTACGAGGCCCTGGAGTTGATCCACAGCGCTGCCCTTTCTGAAAAAGGGGGTTCCTGGGTTTAAATGACAGAAGTTTCACTATAATTATATAATGGTATGCCATGAATCCAGTAAAAATATGACATCAAAAATATTTTATGACACAGAAAGTTGTTCAGAATATAATTCAATGAAAACAGTAGCTTAAAAACCAATTTAAGATCCACATCCATTTAAAAACATACTTTGATATATAAGTATTTATATGGGACCAAAAGGAAGACACAAAAGAAACATTTTAAGCACTCGGGGTACAGCCTAATGGTAGAGTGTGTGGTTAGCATGCAAGACGCCCTGGGTTCAATCCTCTCCAAACAAAAGAAGAAGAAAAAAGCACCGCCCCATTAAAGTTGGTTCCACTTGGTGGAAGAATCTAACTCTGATGCTTTATGTGCTTACCAAAGTTTCCATTATATTCATATTTTTTTTTAAGATAGGATCTTAATACAAGGCCCTAGGTGGCTTGGTCGGCTTCAAACTTTCAATCATTCTCTTCCCTCAGCCTCCCAAATGCTGAAACCATGGGTATAATGAGTGTGTGTGTGTGTGTGTGTGTGTGTGTGTACCTATTGTATATTATATATATTTACAAGTATATATGTATATATGTATACACACATCTCCACCTTCCCAGTCCTGGAGATAAAACCCAGGGCTTAACAAATGCTAAGCAAGCATTCTACCATTAAACTGTCCCCCAGCTAATCATAAAATGTTTTTATTAACAGGAAATATCATTAGCCTTTAAATGCTTCAGTATAGACACAAATGACATTTGCATGCAAGGTACATCTAATAAATTTTAAAAGTAAAATGCAGATACATACTTTCAAGTTGGGAATCTAATCTGGCTAAGAACTCGATGGTAAACATTTTCTTTAGCAGATCTTCTGGAAAATATTCAAGCGTGGCCAAATAAAAACCAACAAACACGAATGTAACAGGATCCAATTTACCTAAAAAAATGAGTTTAAAATTATAACATACAGCTGTTTCACATACACACATAGATAAACAGTTCAGATAAAGCTAAGGTAACACAGCACAGCATGCTTTAAAACAAATGGGGTTAGGGAGCAAGCAAGAGATAAAGCAAGCACCTCAAAACAACAGTAGCATTATCCAGTCCACACCATGGCTATATTGGTGTTCCTTGCTCAATTCTTACATAAGTCTCACATTTTCCTACTAAAAAAGGTTTCAGAGAAGTGGATACTTCTCTTGAGACCAGTTCTTTCAATACACAACAGGTAGGGAGGTAGATGGATAGATGGATGGATGGATGGACAGGCAGACAGAAGTCCATCCCAGGCAGCCTTGAACTCCCCTCCATAGCCCAGGCTGGTCTCAAACAAGCAACCTTCCTGCCTCACCAAAGGGCTGATATATACCACCACAGCCAGCTTTAAACATCTGCAGCACAGAGTTTCTAGCTATTATGAATACCCAATTACTGAAGGCCATTGTAACAGCTCTTCGGACATATGTATAAGAACTTGCTCATTCATTATACTGCCAAACATTTTACCTACCTTCATAAGCATTAAGGCGCTGGACACACGCTCCGAAAAACTCATCCCTTTGAGGTGGATCATAGTTCAAAACGCTGAATGGAAGAATAATAGCAAGGATGGAAAAGGGATGGATCTGTATAAACAAACAAAAATTTAGCCTGGGCTTCAGTGAAACTAATTTTAATCTACCATTTTAGACGAAGTCTTTCTAACATGCCTATAATGAAATTACAAATGTATCACTCATTAACTTTTGCATTCTGCGATGATCTATTTAAATCTGTAACTATTAGCAACTGTGAAAATGTTAGTAGAGAACAGCAAAGCAGCCAGCCTAAAACTTAATTCTGCCAGGTGAAAACCCTGTTGTGGGATCCGCCCCTCACTGGAAATGAACAGGAAGAAGCCCCAATTACTTCCACGTTATCAGTGCATTGAACAGAATAACATCCTTCTACAGACAAGGAAGTCCCTTAATTTATAGCCACCAGCATCTTTCTTCCACACACTTTTGTCCTTTGGAATTTTTGAGACAGGGTCTCACTCTACAGCCCACACTGGCCTCAAGCTCAAGGTCAGTTGCTGAGATTACAGGAGTGAGCTATGTTGCCTGGCAGTACTGAGGGCTGGACCAAAGGCCAAGCAAGCGATCCCTGATCTACAGCCACTTCGTTGTTCCCTGTTTACACACTCACTCATCTAAGCACCTGTCGGGCACAAAGCTAAGCAAGTTAGACATTTTTTATGTTCATTGTGAAAAGCACTAGCTTCTGAATAAAGACCTCATCCTGACATACAGACAACAATGATTTTGTAAGAAAGGGTCTTCTCATCCGATTCATAAGGCAGCTTAGCCAATGTAATTTCAGAAATAAATATACACTGACAACTTAGGAAGGCAAGTGTCAGCAAATACCTTTTTTTCTCAGTCTTCACGCTTCCTTCGATTTCGTGTGTGTGTGTGATGCACGAGTGTATGTGTAAGTCAGAGGACAGCTTTGTATAGTTGGCTCTCCCTTCCATGTTTATCACAAGGATTTTGAGCAGCAAACTCGGGTCCATCAGACCCGCATTGATGGGAGGCAAGTGCTTTTGTTTGCTAAGCCATCTTGCCAGCCTGCAATTGTTTAGTAGTGATACCCAGGATTACAGAGGAAAAAAAGGAAAATTAAAAATCAGTTATTGGCTACCATGAAAATATGCCTAATATTTTAAATATTGCCTTCCAATTAAAAACTTCTGACTTCTGATCTTAGCTGGGCATAGTGGAGCATGCTTATCGCAGCAATTGGGAGGCAGAGGTAGGAAAATTTCTGGGAGTTCCAGACTGTGAGCCACATATTGAGACCCTGTCTCACAAAAAATGAAACAAAGCCAAAGCCCCTCTGGTTTCTGATCTTAAGAGCTGAAGGAATCAAAGGATGACCACAGTTCTCTCCAAATCCATGGCGAGGGGAACAAGGCAGCTGCTTCCTTTTGTCTGAGACAAGGTCTGTGTATCCACTTGGACCTTAAACTCTTGGCAATCCTCTTGCCTCAGCCTCCCAAACACTGAAATCTCAAGTGTGCCATCACACCCTGCTCAAAAGTGGTTTTAAAGTGATGAACCAGAAGCCAGAGCTGAATTTTTGGACTTCACACTCATCTAAGTTTAGAAAGTACTTAAGTATTTATAATTTATGTATCCATGTATGTATGTAGGTAAGCGCTTTCTGGAAGCTGAACAGTGTAAAAGTCATGTCTAACATTTAAATCTCACCTTTTCAATCTGCTGGACAACCACCGAAGCTATCCTATCAAGTATTACGGTGCTGAGATAGTTAGTTTTGGAAAGAAAAGACGCGATCTTTGCAACGTTGGTGCCATCAATTTCATCCACAAAGTGCTCCAAAGCAGCAACTGATTCTTCAACCAACGACTCATGAAGCCATTCCCCTTTCAAAGATTTAAGCTCCTCCCACAGGAGATCCAAGCTGGTGCTTTGCTGTAACCGACGATGGCCCCAGTGATCTAATTTCTGAAGGAGATTCAGTTGTTGTCTAGCAGTGCTAGCCGAGCATGTGTGATCATTCTGGATCCACCTCAGGAGAGATACTACAATATCGCTCAGCTCCTTGAAGTCACACTGAGGTAAAACGGCTTCGATGCGGGACAGCGCTGTCTGGTCGAGGCGAGAGGAAGGAAGCATGGATAGAGCAGAGACCAGAATACAAATCTCACTCGGCATGACGCTAGCTTCCAAATGACTGTTACGTAAAGGAAAAGGGGGAAAAAACAGAAAAAATATAACTAACACCCCAGCAACAACAAAAAAAACACACAAAATATGTGAATTAAAATATTGTTATATAATTGTTAAAAAGGTAAGGTGGTCTTAGAAAGACAGGTTCATTTAAAATTAATTCACAGGGGACAGATCATTAGGAGTCACTAAAGAAAGGCAAAGGTGACAACCATGCTCCACACTTCATGCAGTAAGAAAACCACCATCAATGGGGAAAAGGTCAGCATCAGAAGAGAGCCTGCTACTGCGACCGCCACTGCTGCTGCTACTGCTGCTACTGCTGCTGCAAGAAACTGAGCTCAGTGTCTGCATGGCCACCAGGACTGCTGTGACGGTGAACAGGCCCTGGTACAGGGCGATCCTCAATAATACCAATTCCCTTCTTAGTTATGAATACCAGAAATACAGTCTTAAAACACTGGCAGGCAGACACATGCTCACAAGCAGACAGACAGACACCTGACCTCACTTTCTTCTCCCCGTTTTCTAAATCTGTGCAGTAACTACCCCCACCATGAGGACAGTAATTCTTAAACAACAAATCAAGGACTGGCTATTTTAAGACACCTTTAGGTTGAGAAGTGTGGGAGAAACGATTTAATCTACATTAAATACAAAACTGAGTTGCTGTGATTTTATTATTTGTTGTTTTTGGAGTTCTGAGTTCCTATATAAAAAAAGAACAAAGAACAAACACACACACAAACCCCACTGATTGCTTGGGAAATAAAATAATCTTACTATTCCATGCCAGTCACAGTGCACTGGTCATTCACCATTAGTAAACTTAAAGTAAAATTAGCAATACTTCATTTTAGCTCAACCAAATCAATGGAAAACTGAGAACGCATGTTAAATAGCCAGAGAAAATACAGTAATTTTCAGTAATTAATGTAAAGGGAAAACTGTGTAAATGTTTGCCTAGCTGTTTAGTGGTACTGGAATCACACAAGGGCCACACGGTAGTACGGCACGGTAGAAACAGCCCAGGTCTCAGAACGACAATAATAAGCCATTCAGGTTTGTCTAGAAAATTCTAGCTATTTTATACACTGTAAAGCAAACAAGGATAGATTTCTAAATGAAACACTAATTAAATGTTTTATTCTTTAAACACTTAAATCTTACCTGAGAATTAATTCTCGAAGTTTCATAAAAAGCTCCTTATTTTGGAAATGGAGACAACTCAAGGCTTGTGTTATCTTCAGGAGCTCTATCGATTTATAGTTATCCAAATGTTTAGACAGCACCGAAGCAATCCTAGAAAGAACATTATTGTAGCCCGGTCATTCACTTGTTTATTGAACAATCACTAGACAGACTTCAGGCCACAGACACTGCTTTGTGGAGGATCCGTAAAAATGCCTCCTTTTCTGTTCTGACAGAACTGTCTCCAGATGCTGACAGAAACATAACTAAACGGGCAATCGTGAAGTGTGAATTTAAAAGTGGGAGAAGAGCATGGCTTCAGGGGCTGGAAAGGTCCCTCAGCAGTTAGGAGCACTGGCTGCTCTTCCAGAGGACTCGGGTTGAGGGCCCAGCACCCACATGGTGGTTCACAATGATCTGTAGCTCCAGTTCCAGGGAACCCAACAACCTCTTCTGGAGTCTGCAGGCACCAGGTGGGCACATGGTACAAATATATATATGCAGGGCAAATACTCAGAAATACATTCTTTACAGAATATTTTTCTAAGGAAGGGCATAGCTTTACTTCCCAAATTACAAAACAGAAAAACAGAAAGAAAGCTCACGGAGCAGATATCAAATTCCACATCCTGCTGCCAAGAATAGTTTTTATCATAAATTACTAGCAATTAGCAAAACTAATCCCATTTTCTCCCATAACCTCCTGGCCCTCAGGGGGATAAGCTAAAAGCAATTGAAAGAAAAGAAGAAAGAGGGAAACATATGAGAAATGAGACAGTGGAACCTTAACTAAAGGAACATACAATAAAGAAAATTAAGCATGTGCAATTTGAATGGCTTTTTTCTTCCTTCTTAAATCTCACACTGCCAATAAGTTAGGGGATGGCATTAGAGGCAACAGTGAGACAAGTCATTATGGAAGCCAAGTGTTCTGGAAAGCACAGCATGCACTACAATGCATGCACTATGATGCATGCGCTATGATGCACACACTACGATGCATGCACTACAATGCATGCACTATGGTGCATACACTACAATGCACACACTACGATGCATGCACTATAATGCATGCACTACGATGAAAACCTCTGTAAAGAACCCCATCTCTGTCCTGAAGTCACAAACATTTGGGAACATAAACAATGTTCATTCTTTATTACTTCAAAGCTATTAGACACAAGTATTTGTCAGAAAAAAAAAGCAGATACTTATGAGTGACAACTAAACTTAGCGCCATGAACTTCAGGAAAGACTACTTTTTAATCAAGTGTGCATTTCTGCTCTCCATATCTTCCATGGCTGTCAACACTGTCAGCACTTGCTGGCTGGTCAGCTCTTCTGACATCAACAGCATAGTTGATTTAAGCCTAGAAACAAAAGTATGGGTTTTTTAATGTTGGAAAACTGGCTTTCAATTTGTTTTAATGAACAGTTTCTGGGTAACAGAAAACTACAGATCTCTCTACTATGGAGGACTTGGAAACCCTGCTTAAAGAAATCTCTTCACCACACATCTACAGATCACTATTAATTCCTGGGCTGAAGAAATGTCTCAGCAGGTAAGAATGTGTACTACTCTTGCGGAAGACCTGAGTTTGGTTTCCAGCATCCATTTCAGGTGATTTACAACCACCTGAAACTCCAGTACCAAGGACTCCAGCACTCTACAGGACTCCAAGTGCACCTGCACTCATACGTAAACTCATACGCACGCACACACACATGCAAATAATTTAAAATAATCTTTTAAAAAGACTACTATAGCCGGGTGGTGGTCGTGCATGCCTTTAATCCCAGCAGGAGGCTGAGGCAGGAGGATTTTTGTGAGTTTGAGGCCAGCTTGGTCTACAAGAGCTAGTTCCAGGACAGGCTCCAAAGTTACAGAGAAAACCTGTCTCGAAAAACAAAAACAAAAAAACAAAAAAAAAAAGACTACTATAATTCTGAATATTCCATAAAGCTATGCTGATTAGGGATTAGAGTTACTATTGCATAACTCTAGCCTCATAGTCTAGAAAGAGATAACCAAATGATATTTGTGTATTAATTTAATATTTACATATCTCCTAGCAATATCTAAATATTTTAAGCGAAGCAAGATCTAACCAAAACACCATGAATATTCCTATATATATCATATCTAACCAAATGCCAGGTGCTGACCCATAATTCAGCAGTTTGAGGGGCTGATACAGAATTACAAATGTTCAAGACTTACCTGAGAAACTGAGTGAGATTGTCTCCAAATAAAAAATAAATAGATAAGAGTGCTTGTCTAATATATGAAAGACCCTTTCTGTGTTCAACTCACAACAAAATAACAAAAAAAAATCCAACTATATCAATAGTCTATGAAATCCGAACTTCTTAAAAAAGATGAGCCAGAGCAAACTCACTCAAGCTGTAGGTGCACCTGCCCCTGTGCATCTGAGTGTTCTGAGGGGAGGAGTCGCAGTTCGGGCTAGGCTGGGACTCCCTGTAACCCAGAGTGGCCTCAAACTCACTATACTCCCTCCAAGGACTGGGATCACAGCCAGGCACCATTGTACCCATCGAAGAGTGTGCTTTCTTATTTTTTTCTAATTACTGCCAATCTGTGTGTGTGTGTGTAAAATCATTTTTAATAACAGAACTATTTGTTCTGGAATTGGAATAAATATTTGTAACACATAATTATTATTAACATTGTCTTAGTGAGGTTTTTTATTTTGGTGATAAAACACCATGACCAGAAGCAACCTGGGAATTTTGACGTCACGTGAGTGTGAGGAAGATAACGGGATAGAGAGCCCACTGTTTAGACTACCGCAACCTAAACAGCGCACACTCTTAGGCTGGGGCAGGAGTCTCATGCAAACCCAGGAAGGGCTAATGGAAATACTTAGGTAGGACCCCTCATCTTCTGTCTTGTCCACTGAGGAGGATACCAGTCATCTGAAAGAACAGACTGTAACAGATTATTCCCCTTCCATAGCCAAGTGGGGCGATTCTGATGAACTTCCGAGCTCCAAGGAGAGCTAAGCATGAAGAATTCAACATGAAAATAGAACATTTTTAAAGTAAACTTACTGTTTCCTTATTTCAGGCCCTGCCACCGGTCCCAACGTGGCAAACAATCTGACAAAACTTGCGGGATGACCAGATGACCAGGGGATCATCTCGACCAGCCTCCTTCGAGCCACTTCAATAAATTCAAAACTGTGGAACTGCAGAGACTGGTACAGGCTGAAGATTCTACAGATGGCCTCCAGGTCAAGATGGCTCAGGCTGCTTAAAAACACTCTGTTACACCGCTCCAAGAGAGGGTAATAACTGCGCTTGACGTTGCGGAGGAACAGTAATATCCGTCTAGCACTGTTGACCTTGGAAGAGTCGACACTGTCAAAAAGCAGTTCTGTTTTGTTCACGAGTCTTTCTTGGAAACACTGGGATATTATAGAAGAAATGCTGACCATCAAGACAGACAAGGCCCTGAAGGAGAAGAGAAGAGACACAGATTTTTATACACCTAGCAAAAGTGACCAATTCTAAATTAAATGACTAGCCGTGGAAAGAAGTTGGCAAGCACACCGCTTCATGCCATAAACTGTTTCATTGATTTCACTTTTTTCTGGCATCGTGAGAAACGGTCCTCTGGCTCTGACCTGGCAATCCCACGTTTTCTACTGCCACACGTGGAAACGTGACAGACGTCTGGGGGCAGGGCAGGCAAACTCGGTAAATCTTAGATCCCTCAGAGATCTCAACAGGACCAAGCAGCTCTTGCCGTCGCTGTTGTGTGGAGGAGGATGACGACCTCACAAGAGATGCGGTTATAGTGATGGCTGACACATCTCTATCTGGACCCAAAGCCCAGCATCCGCACACCCCCACAAGCCCCAAATAAATGTACCTTAAGTCCTGTATGTCTTCCAAGTTCCTATTTACAATATCAGCTATTTTTCCCATTAACGGACTGAAATACAAATGCTGATCGGCCAGGCAAGTAGAAAATATTGAGAGCACATTAGTATCAAACCTGTTAAAAGAAATTAAAATTGGATCATTATTATCAATTAGAACACATGATATAGTTATAAAATAAGATGAAGGTTTTTCAAGGGCTGGGCAGTAAGTCAGCGGTTGGTTGCTTGCCCAGTACATGCCAGGCCCTGGTTCTGGGTTTGCTCTTCAACACTAAAAACAAAACTAAACAAAATAAAAAAAAAACAAAAACAAGTAATTTCAAGCCAGGTGCACACCTTTAATCCCAACATGTGGGAGGCAGAGGCAGTCAGAGCTCCTTGAGTTCTAGGCCAGCCTGGTCTACAGAGCAAGGTCCTGGACAGCCAGGGCTACATACAGAAACCCTGTCTCAAAACGCACAAAAGAACAAAACCCATCAAATTTTCCAAGGTGAGCTGATTATTTATTATTACAAAAGTACCAAATGATCAGACTTTTAAAGTCCAGTACTGCCGAAAGATTTACAAGAGAATCACTCAAAATTATTGGAGTTTCACTTACTTACTTTTTGAGGTAACACGGAACGTTGATTCATTTGCATATTAGCAAATGAGTAAAAATCTCTAGATAGGGAAAACGATTCAATTTCTTCAAGTGACTGGCAAGACAAAAGTGCACCGCTACACAGTTCAATGCTTTCCTTTCCCTTTCTTCTCTTTTTTGTTAGTTCTGGAGATCAAACAGAGCTTGAATATACTATCCTTGCACTGAGCTACCTCCCCAGTCACTTGATTTTAATTTGTTACTATTGTTTGTTTTCTTTATTAAAAGCATCAGGGTTGGGGCTAGAGAGACAGCTCAGTGATTAAGAGTGTATACTGTTCTTCCAGAGAAACCCAGTAGGCTGCCTAGCACTTCCATCAGGCGGCTTGCAACTAGGAATAGCACCAGCATCCAGCGCCCCTTCTGGACTCTGCAGGCACCTGCACACGAGTATACACATCCCCTCACTGGACACATACATATACACATAATTTAAAAAAATAAAACAAAAACCAAAAAAATCTATTTTAAGCATAAGGAAGTTCATAGCAGCACAACTCATAAGAGCCAAAATTTTCAGTATTATGGATAAATCCCACATAGCCACTGAACAACATAACAGCAATAAAAAGAAGAAACCACTGAGCTGGGTGGTGGCAGCAAATACCTTTAACCCCGGCAATCAGGAGGCAACTCAGTAGGCAGATTTCTATGAGTTCAAGGTCATCCTGGTCTACAAAGTAAATTCCAGGACAGCCAGGTTTCTCTTATTACACAGAGAAACCCTGTCTCAAAAAATTAAAAGCCCAAAAGTAAATAAATAAAGAACCACTGAATCATATATTATGGAAGACTCCTCAAAACACAATGAGAACTAGAAACATGGATATGTACTATAAAAATTCATTTCTATAAAAAACAAACAACAACAACAATAACCAAAAAACCCTAATTTAGCCAGGTGGTGGTGGCGCACACCTTTAATCCCAGCACTTGGGAGTCAGAGGCAGGCGGATCTCTGTGAATTTGAGGTCAGCCTGGTCTACAGGATGGTCCAGGCCAGGCTCCAAAGCTACAGGCAGGCTCCAAAGCTACAGAGAAACCCTGTCTTGAAAAACAAAAAAAACAAAAACAAAAACAAACAAACAAACAAACAAAAAACCCTAACTTTTGGCAAGGATGAAAATCCTTTTGCAGGACCACAAGATGTCTCAGTGACTAGATTCAATAACCTCGATCCCATACAACTGCTGTCAGTTGTTCTAATACATGCATGTCCCTACAAAATGAATAAATAAACACAGTGGAAAAAACAAATAAGAAGTCAGCATTCTTTGGGGATAACAAAGTGGAGCTGGAGATTCTAAGGAGAATTTGGGCGAAGCAGTGATATTGCCTGTGGTGTTTGTTTTTGAGACAAGGTCTTCCTCTGCAGTCCTGGATAGCCTGGAATTCACTATGTAGCTCAGGCTGGCCTAGAACACATAAAAATCCTCTTGCCTCAGACCTTCCCAGTGCAGGGATTCTAAGCATGAACTGCCTAGCATGATACTGTTTCTCAGATTAATTTTTTTTATTTATTATGTATAGTGTTCTGCCTGCATGTCTGCCTGCAGGCCAGAAGAGGGCACCAGATCTCATTACAGATGGTTGTGAGCCACCATGTGGTTGCTGGGAATTGAACTCAGGACCTTTGCAAGAGTAGGCAATGCTCTTAACCGTTGAGTTATCTCTCCAGCCCTGCAGAAGACTTCTTAAACTGGTTCTGTTACTGCCTTGCCTCTCATACACGGAGGACTTCCCACACATACTTGCAGAGTGTGCCGTATATTCACAAGAAAATCCTGAACAGAGTTCACATTCCTCTTGATGGCGATCAGTTACGGCCACATGAAAACACAGCTGTCCAGCTTGGACAGTGTGTTGGCGACAACACCGTCAACAGCGGTGGACCTGAAACTTACTTTCTTTTCTATCCTTCTTTTGGGTGAAGTCAAAATTGATTGACAGCAACACGAAGCAAGCTAAGACTGAAAGGTGCCATCTAACAAAAGCAGTTACTGGTATAAAGTTTGCTCTTCCAGAAGGTTTGAAGCCGACTGTACCCTGCGGTCCCTGCCGTCTCACAGAAACGGAGTAGCAGGAAAGCCAGAGATGCTCAAGAGTCACACAGCCCTCCCAGTCCACCAAACTCGTGTCTTCCTTGCAATCTAGGAATTGCAATTGTTGTTGTTGTTGTTGCTGCTTTTATTTAATGTGTATGGGTGTTGCATCTGAGTGTATGTCTGCACGTACCACATGTTGCCCCTGCAGCTGTGGAGGCCAGAGGGGACTCTCTGGAACTGAAGTGACAGATGACTATGAACTGCCAGATGGGTGCTAGGGATCCACTGCCAGGCCATCTCCCAAGCCCCGAAATTTAAGGGTTTTTTTGTCTGTTTGTTTTGTTTTCTGGAGTCAGTCAAAATCTTGTTTGTAAAGCAGAACTCTTCAAGAGTGCAAGCTACTAGTTGACTACCTGGACTACCTGTGACTCTGGGGCACTTATGGTCTGATTAATACGTCTATGGAAAAGCATACGGAAACCTGCTCTGAGTTAAACAGGGAACAGATGAAATAGTTCCCTTTCTTTATTAAAGAAAGAATGTTTTTTATACAATTAAAAATCCTCAAATGAATTGAATTTCAAACTTTTTTTCTTTTCTTTTGAGACAGGGTTTCATGTAGCCCAGGCTGGCCTCTGTGAAGCCAAGGATGATTTTGAATTTCTGGTCCTCAGCCTTGTGGTGGTATGAAAGAAAATGGCATTTATAGTCGTATATTACTTAGTGTTTTAATAAATAAGGCTTGCCCGAAGATCAGAGTGCAAAGCAGCCACACTAGTCAGCCATACAGGTCAGGCAGTGACTGCACACACCTTTATTCCAAGCAGCCATAGAGGCTGGGCGGTGGTGGTGCACGCCTTTAATCCTAGCACTAGAGAAGGGGAGATAAAGGCCAGGGGAGATAGGTCTCATACTCAGTTTCAGCCTGAGGATTCATGGAGGTAGGATCGCCCACTTCAGTCTGAGGTAGAGGTAAGAGCCAGTGGCTGACCACTTTGCTTTTCTGATCTTCACCTTGAATCCTAATATCTGTCTCTGGGTTTCTATTATTTGTGCTACAGGCCCCTATGGAGAGTGGCACTATTAGGAGATGTGGCTATGTTGGAGTAGGTGTGACCTTATTGGAGGAAGTGTGTCACTGTGGGTGTGGGTCTCCTATGATAATAATGGACTACACCTTTGAAAGTGTATGTCACCCCCAATTAAATGTCTCCCTTTGTAAGAGTTACCAGGGTCACCGTGTCTCTTCAGAGCAACGGGAGCCCTAACTAAGACAAGCCTCCACCTCTACAGTCCCTAACACGGCTGGTTTGCTGTGGCGCTGGGGATGGCGTCCTCAACCTCGGGTATGTGCGCACGCATTCTATCAAGTCAGCTACATCCCCAGGCCCAGTGCATTCTTCCCCTATGAAACTTCATTCTTTCCCTCTGCTTCGTTTTGATAACCATCCCCATAACCCTGCTCTTGTAGGATAAGCCCAGAGTACTTGCCTTTCCAGCCTTCTCCATGCTTCTATAACCAGTGCTTCAACCAGAGGGTGATGGGATTCAACACCAAACCTCAATAAAAACAAGGCAAAGAAATTTTTAATCATGAAAGCCAAGAGACTGCAAATGGATCAATAAAAAATAGAACCTCAGTAACGGCTGGCTTGTTAGCAGACATTAATCTGACTTAACCTGCTTAACCTATTATATCCTCATGTTAGCCAACCAAATTTCTCCGCTAGTCCACGATCAACCAGTCTCACATATGGAAAGCCAGCATTTGGACTTTCCCGGCTTTCTAAACTATATCACTAAGTGGTATCAAAAAATATTCTTCAAATATCCTGAAGATACTACAGTATAAGAAAAACTGTCTTCTGGAAGAATCCATTTAAAAGAGATTCTTAGGAAATTAAGATATGAACTAGAATTGCTTTCATCAATTGCAAAGCAACTTACTGTTTTATGCTGTATAGCACATTCACCAGGGTGTCATCACCCATTGCTTGGATGTGGTTCGCCGTGGCATTGCAAAGAGTAAGAAACTGGGGATGGTTTCTAACAAACTCAATGTTTTTTTCCAAGTTAGTCTTCTGCTTCTGAAACTGCCAGAGCATATTAAACGCACAACCCACTTGCGGCTCTGAAAGCGTGGCCGGACTTCTTTCGATAAGATCAAATACTTGTTCTTCATCTGTACAGTTCTGCATTTGAATAATTAATGGCTCACAACTGAAGGGGCGGAACTGAACCGCTCTCCGAGAGAGTAGAGAGAGGCCTCTGAGACAGAACATATTTATAACGGATGGGTCTCCAAAATACAGGTTTCTGTTCCTTTGTTAGCACAGGTTTTCTTTGGTCCATCTGCAGCTAGAAGCTGGGTATTATGTGATGGTATAAAAACTGGCATTCATTAATGTGTTTTATTTCCATCCTGATGGCTCTAAATCCATTCCAATAGAATCTGCAAAACAACTGGTTTACCTTGGTTACTCATTTCATTAATATCAAATTACCACCCCACCACCCCCAACATCAAACTTCAGGCAACAAGAATTTTCCTTTTTTGTTTGAACTACAGACTTTGTTCTTGGTCTGAACCAGCTAGATTTGATCCAAAATGAAACATCCAGTAAAAAGGGGTTTCTTCCTGCTCCCAATTTTTAAAAGTTTCAATTCTGATCACAAACGCGGCAGAAGAAAAAAAAAATCAAAATTGTTTTTTGTGTGTTTGTTTTAGGGTGTTTGCTTGCTTGTTTGTGGAGATAGGGTCTCACCATGTAGCCAATCCACGATTACAAAAAGGTGACCTTGAGGAAACCATTTAACTGTGGGGAGAGCCTGGGGAGTGTGACGGGTTGGCTCTGCGGTGAGCAGGCGGGCGTGAGCGGCACACGGTTCACAGGTGACAGGTAACCCGTTCACCCGGCCCGCAGGAGAGCTGACCCTGAGCCTAGGTGGCCAGCACCAGACGGCAATGGGCTCGACCTGCCCCGATCTCCTGCGGAGACCCAAACCAGCAAGGAGACTGCTCAACTAAACCGCGCGTCCCGACGGAACTACGCCGGGTACAGAAGGGTACGGAAGGCAGAGCCGCTGACAAACCCGCGAGTCCTTCCCCACGCCCGGCACGGACCCGACAGGGCTGCTCCCGAGGGCTCAGAAAGCAGGTATCATACAAGGCTCCGACAGCAGCAGGAGGAGGCTGGCGTCTCTGGCTCACCAGTCGCGTCCTGGGGTGTTTAGCCTTCCCTGGTGAGACATCTTTCTCTAACAGTGTCCCAGAGCGGAAGAAACGCAGCCCCAAGGCGGCATGCACCACAGAAGTTTAAACTACATGTCCCAAAGGGCACCGCGAGAGGTACAGGCGGATCTACGTGCACAGAGAATTCTGGGCTTGGTAGTTTCATTCTCACTGACTGAGCCGTTCTTAGTGATTGGAGGAAACACGGGTCCCTTAAGGCATCTCTACGAGGAAGATGTTTCCCAGTTTCTGAAGCACTGACATATTTGTAATATACACAACAAAAATTTTTTTTGATGATTCTAGAGGGCCTAAGAGGTAAATGCGCTTGCTACCAAGCCTGATGGTGTGAGTTCCCTACCAGGGACCTACATGTAAGAAGGGAGCCAACTCTTTCAGTTTGTCGTTTGACCCCATGTACACACATATACAGATGTATATACATAGTTTTACATGTTCATCAAACATTTCCTTTATGTGCAAAATACATATTTTACCTTTTTAAATTCTTAAAAAACAATAACTACTTTGATTATCTGTACCAGGCAAATTTATTTATTTATCTATCTATCTATTTATTTATTTATTTTATGATTTTTCGAGACAGGGTTTCTCAGTAGCTTTGAAGCCTGTTCTAGAACTAGCTCTTGTAGACCAAGCTGGTCTCGAACTCACAGAAATCCGCCTGCCTCTGCCTCCCGAGTGCTGGGATTAAAGGCATATGCCACCTCCGCCCAGCAAATTTAATACTGGTAATTTCACAAAAAGCATTCCTTGGCCAACATACGTATATATTTTTGAAAGAATGAAACAGAATTACATACTGTGAAATGTTGTATAAATCTGTTTGCTTTATTTTTTTTTTAAGACTGTTATGGGGGCTGGAGAGAAGGTTCAGCAGTTAAGATCATGAGCTGTTCTTCCAGAGGATCAGGGCTCAATTCCCAGCACTCACATGGCCCCTTAAAACCACTTGTCACTTTGGTTCCAGGGAATCCGATGCCCTCTTCTGACCTGTACAGGCACCTGGTGGGTCTTCAGTCCAATTAGAGAGCTGTTAGACACCACCAAGATAAGCATGCCACTACCACACCAACTTCTTGTGGCTAATAGGCATCATAGGTGGGTAGGATGTGTTTGTTTCCTTCCTGCCTTTGGAAGCTGGCATGGAGCCTTTTGGTACCATGAAAGCTAGCCCCCAGAGAAGAAGTTTTCAGGTCAGGGGCTTTCTGAGTCCTTTGTCTGAAGCGAAGGTAAGTCCTTACCTTCCACCTCTTGGGGGTAGCCAAGTAGAGCAGCAATAGCCTACAACGTTTGGGATCTCTTGGACAACCCCCACAGTCTTGGTTATCTTCCTACTACTTAGAAGCACTGAATTGGGCTTCTTGTCACTTCTTTCCCCTAGGAACTCCAGCTAAAACCAATCCTGCCACATTTGCTTTTGAGTGATTCAGACAGTCCCAAACTGCTTTCCACCGCCCCACCCCCCCTTTCCCTCATTCTCTCCTGAAAGCTTTAGCACTTCATGAACCCAACATATATACTAGTCTAATTCATTCAGATCTGCCACAGGCTCGCTTCTTGTTCCATGCAAATTCCTTGGATTCTTTGTGTGTGTGTGTGTGTGTGTGTGTGTGTGTGTGTGTGTGTGTGTGTGGTTTTTCAAGACAGGGTTTCTCTATGTAGTTTTGGAGCCTATCCTGGAACTGTAGACCAGGCTGGCCTTGAAGTCACAGGGATCCACCAGCCTCTGCCTCCCAAGTGCTGAGATTAAAGGCATGTGCCACTGTCATCTGGCATGTGTGGCCTAGTCTGGCTTTGAACTCGTGATCCTCCTGCCTCCTCCTCCTTCAGCAAATCCTACCGGCATGCACCACCACAACTGGCTAGGGCTCTTGTTCCATTATTTTTCAACTCTTCTGTGAACACATACCAATCTGATCTGGTGAGCTGCACACCAAACACTTCTCTCAATGTTTAACTCCCTTACAATGTCTATCCTTCCTCTGCTGCCTTTCAGTTCCTTATGTCCATAGTAACTACTTCCAAGGACAACCAATTGTCTCTAATGATTCATCTGAGCCAGTCTATCAAGGACTGAGTTCCCTCGTGTGGCTTCAGATTAAAATAGCTTTTGCCTCAAGGAGGGATGAAGAGTTGTATTTCTGTTCCTCCCTTTCACAGGACTCAGACTGATCCCACCAACCCCGATGTCACACATCCTCACAGCCGGGTTGTAAAGGACTCGTTCATTTCTTCTTTGGAAGTCTTTCTCAATTCAAAAACTTCAAAGACAGAGTGCACTCTGATACTCTTAGTTTACTCTGCTCAGCCATTATTTAAATTTAATTAATTTTGCTTCCTTGAGACAGGGTTTCTCTGTGTTACAGTCCTGCCTGTCCTGGAAATCTCTGTAGAACAAGCTGGTCTCAAACTCAGAGATCCTTCTATCTCTGTCTCCTGAGTGCAGGGATTAAAGGTGCATACCATCACTGCCCAGCTCTATTGGGCCATTAAAGCTGCAGTCTACATGATGAATCTTGGATTTCCCCTCCTTCTGTATTAAAGGTCAGCCTTCCGACTTCAGGTCTTTTCTGCCTTTCTCCTTCCTGTCTGATCCATCCATGGACTCCAGGCTGGGTGGTCAGAAGGGCTGTTGGTGCAGATTTAGTTTATACTGTCTTTTCCTTTGACCTGTCGGCTGTAAGAACTGCACGCCAGCGTCCCCATCTCAGTCTCCTCTTTTCTTGCCCAATCAGGTGGTGCTCACGTGTCTTTTTCCTGCTGTCATTCCTCCTTCAGATGTGCAAGTTCTTTCTGGCTAACCAGCTCAGCCTCAGCTGCATGTCATCTCGCCCCCACGAGAAGCTACGCCGTGGTCCACAGACTTACTATCATGTTCTGTATGTGTTACTATCCAAGGCTGCAGTATAGTCTTAAGTCTCTCAGCTGTTTGGGGGAACATCCCTGTGTTCATTAGAATGTCTATTGATGTGATAAACACCATAACCAAAACCACCTCAGGAAGGAAGGGGTCTGTTTCATCTTATAGCCCAGCAAGGGAAGTCAGAGCAGGAAGCTGGAGGAAGGAGCTGAAGCAGAGCTCATAGAGAAATGCTGCTTACTGGCTCTCATACAACCTAGAACCACCTTCCCAAGAGTGGTACCACCCACAGTGAGCTAGGCCCTTCTTTAGCTATTATTAGCCAAGAAAATGACTTACAGACTTATCTATCGGCAGTCTGACAGAGGCATTTTCTCAACTGCAGTTCCGCTTCCAAGATGACTTTAGATTTATGTCTAGTTGACAAAAAAAAAAAAAAAAAAAACAGCACAATTCACATACGCTGTGGTAACCCCATTCATCAGTGAGGTTTGCCACCCTATACCACATAAGAAAGCCATTATGAAAGTGAAAGTACCCCCCCCCCAAGAATGCACCACCCTCAGACGGCTCAGCCTCAGTTGTTCATCTTATCATCCATAACAGGGAGCATGCAACCGCTCCTCTCGAACACATCCTTGGTTCTTTCAGACTCCGTCTAGGCTCCTAGAGTGTTGTGTTCCTTTCCTGGCGAGACGTGAAGAGATGTCTATTCATCTCCACGAAGACATTGATGGCAGAGCAAAGGAACAATTCCACTCAAGTCTACCTTAGTGAACCCATGAGTTTGTTGGGGTTACATAAAAGATAACGCGTGACTGAGGGGCAGCTGCATCACCAAGCAACTCCCTCAGCCTAGGTGACGACTTGCAAAAGCTGCTTTGGGGCAGCTCAGCGGTCTCCTCTCTCCCAGCAGCTGTTTAGCTCCTCTAACCTCAGAGAGGGGTCGTGTAAGCTTCATAGCTCTCTTATCAATCTTTGCAATTTTTAAAAGATGCATTTGAAGTCGAGCGGTGGTGGCTCACGCCCTTTAATCCCAGCACTGGGGAGGCAGAGGCAGGCGGATCTCTGTGTGTTCGAGGACAGCCTGGTCTACAAAGTGAGTTCTAGGACAGCCAGGGCTGTTACACAGAGAAACCCTATCTCGGAAAAAAGGAAGAAAGATGGGGCTGGAGAGATGGCTCAGAGGTTAAGAGCATTGACTGTTCTTCCAGAGGTCCTGAGTTCAATTCTCAGCAACCACATGGTGGCTCACAACCATCTGTAATGAGATCTGGCATGAAAGGAATGCTGTACACATAATAAATAAATAAGTTAAAAAAACTAAATAGACTCTTTTTTTAAAAAAAAGGAAGAAAGAAATTGTTTGTGTGTGCCTATGTTTATGTGTGTAAGTTTGTACACATGTGTGTTCAAATGCATGTACAGAGACCAGAAGAGGGCACTGAATGTTCTCTTCTCTCATTCTCCATCTATTTATTTTGGGGACAAGTTTTCTTCTTGAATCAGGAGCTTGTATTTTCTCAGTGAGTCCCAGCAACTTTCTTATCCCTACCCCCTACTCAGAGCTGGGCTTACAGGCTTACCCGGGAAGCCTCTCTCTTGTTATGTGAGTGCCAGGATCTGAATTCTGGAGCTCAGGGCTGCCCAGCAGCAGCTCCACTTTGCTGAGCTGTCTCTCCAGCCCCCAAGTTCTTAAACTGCTTGTGAGTTTTGCGAGTCTAGCCCTCATTTCCCTCCAGGAAGGAATGGTTTTTCCATCCAGATGAAATAACTATACAACACTCTCCCTTACTTCAGTCTTCTAAGTTCTATATAGGTCTGTGTAGCCACCAAAGTTAAAAACCTATTTTAGTGGTGGCACTCACAGCAATTTAGACCTTAGAATAAGTGGGATTGGAAGGGATTAGAAAGTTGTTAGATTTTATTTTTCTTTTTTGTGGATTTGAATAGATTTTTTTATTGAATTTATCAAGCTATAAATTTTTCTCTGCTCTTCTTTCTTCTTCTCCCCTCACTTTCAACCCTCTCCCGTGGTCCCCATGCTCCCAATCTACTCAAGAGATCTTGTCTTTTTCTACTTCCCATGTAGATTAGATCCATGTATGTCTCTCTTGGGGTTCTCATTGTTGTCTAGGTTCTCTGGGATTATGATTTGTAGGCTGGTTTTTTCAAGGTTGTTAGACTTTAAACATCTACGGAGTGCTGGGGATGTAGTCCAATGCTAGAGCATTTGTCTAACACATATGAAGCCTTGGGCTCAATTCTTAAAGCTGTAACCAAAACGACAAAACCTTTAAGGGACCAGGTGTACTGGTGTATGCCTGTGATTCCAGAATTTGGGGGGTACAAGAGGAGAATCAGGCATTTGAATGTATCCTTGGCTATATAGTGATTAAGGCCAGTCTGGGTTATATGAGACCCTACCTCAAAAAACAAAAATCCTGTATGGAATGTTCAAACTTTTACAATTAGTTAGGTATTGTTAGCCACAGCTGCTTGTTTCTGAGGCATGAGGATCTCTTGAGCCCATGAACTTGAGACCATCTTGGGAAATTGTATGCTCCAAGCTCCAACGACAGGAAAGAGGAGAGGTGGGGGTGGGCCAAGAGTCAAAGAGACTGTGAGGACTTGTGAGCAGATGAGACATACAGAACCATAAGCCAAAATAAAGTCCTTTTCTTTAATACTTACTCAACTCACAGTAGTATGTTACCAATAATATAAAACACACTAAAAATTAAAAACTGCCTGAAGATAATGCTCAGTGGTAGATGACCTGCCTAGCAAGAACAAGATCCTGAATCACTGTCCAGCACCATAAACACGCACACATGCCCACATAGGTACACATGACTTACTATGCACACATAGTAAGGTCATGGAGTAAGTCAATGTTACACCCGATCCATTGTGCGCTGCAAGGAAGGACAGAGACAGCACATATGGGTTCCAAAGACTTTAATAACTCACCACATAAGCAGAGTCGCTGATCGACCAGGGCTGCAGGACAAGCTCCGAGCTGGGACAGAAGCAGGGCAACAGTTTCCTCCAAGATTTAAACATCCCATCCTAAACAGAAAGTTCCTTAACAGGAGAGGAACTAACTCAAAATAGCTTCAGGAAGTTCCTGAAACCGATCAGATTCACTAAGCCCCCTTGCTGCCAGAGTCAGCAATACAAGAGAAGATTGCCTCAAACAGGAAGGGAAGCCAAGCTGCAAAGACGACTTGAGGACTTTCAGCCAATTCACTCTGTGACCTGACCAGCTGCCTGCTTTTGAAGATGCAGAGAACAGTCAGGTTTAGATCAACTGAGGCACCTGGAAAGGACTCTCTCCCAACTGTTGAGCTGCCTGCAGGCTGTGCAGTGGTGCTTCACATTCCCAGCTTTGGGAGCTGTCACTCATTTTGGGTTGGGTTTTGGTGATATGGCTGTCTTTGAGTAATTTCTGCTCCTGTAAACAACCCCAATAACATTCACTGGTTCACCAAGTTGGACTCAAGTGGTCACCAGACTTTGGTCTGTTGTGGACTCCCTATCTGGGGTGAGTAGATGTGTGTGTTGCATCTCCCCGGGAAAAGTTCTGTCACACAACAGGGGGTGCGGTGGTGGAATTAGTAGCAAAGGATATGGAATAAGCTTCAGGGATCCTGACATGCTCTCGCTCTCAATCTAGTAGAGAACACATCTTTTTTGTTTGTTTTTTTCAAGAGAGGGTTTCTCTGTGTAACAGCTTGGCAGTCCTAGAACTCACTCAGTAGACCTCTGCCTCCCAAATGCTGGAATTAAAGACATGTACCACCATTTCCCAGCTTCCTAGACTTAATTTTTTCCATTGGAATTTCTTTCTTCTTTTTTGTCCTAGTACTATGGTATATTTAGTACTATGGAATATATACTAAGGATATATTTCTGTTACTAAGTAAGATTTTAGGTGAATGGGTCTGTTGAAAGGCAAGTCTTTTAATTCGTCAGGAATCTGAATTCCTTCCATCATGTTATTCTAACGTCTGCCAGGTCCATGTCGTTGGATGATTAGAATATGATGCACTGGATTACAGATGGCAGATGAAAATGAAAGGTAATGTGTTTGTTTGTTTTGTTTTTCGAGATAGGATTTCGCTGTAGTTTTAGAGCCTGTTCTGGAACTAGCGTTTGTAGACCAGGCTGGCCTCGAACTCGCAGAGATTCACCTGCCTCTCGAGTGCTGGGATTAATGGTGTGTGCCACCACCGCCCGGCAAGAGGTAATGTTTTAAGGCCTGAACCAGCATGCCACTTTGATTCTTAATTCCATCGTCGAGAACCAAATCAAATGGTCAAGGACTGGCAAGATGGCTTAGTCATTAAGAACACTTGTGGCTCTTGGAGGAGCACCATATTGGGTAGCTCATAAGCACTTTTAATTCCATTTCCAGGGTTATTTGATACCCTCTTCTGACCTCTCTGCAGGCAGCTACACACACAGTGCATATACAGACAGGCACACACACACACAAAAAAAGGACCTGGCGTGGTGGCGTACATCTATAATCCCAGAATCTGGAATTAGAGGCAGAGACAGGCAAATCTCCGTGAGTTTGAAGTCAGTTTGATCTACATAGAGTTCCAGGCTAGCCAAGGCTCTATAGTAAGACTCTGTCTCAGAAAATACAATTCCCCGAGAGTGGGATTAAAGGCAAGGTAGCTTTTTTTTTTTTTATTACTGGCTTTTGAGCATTTGCTGAAAGTGAAAATCGGAAGCTCCTGGAAGGCAGACCGTCTTTCTAAATATCCTGAGAGCACATGTCACTGTTTATAAAGAGAAGTGCTTCATTTCGAGAGCGCTCTGACAGTCTGACGGAGACACACTTACCCAATCAACTCGCAGAACACATTATGCTACCTGTCAGGGATGTGTTTAAAAAGGCAAAAAGAGCCTACACTCTCAAGGAGAAGATGGTGACGTAAAGCAGGGAACGCCGGGAGACGCCTTCACCCCAGCCCTGACGCACTTCCGGCGCGACGCTTTCCCTCCACGCCTGGACTGGGCCGTGGGGGAGGGAGGCGGTTAGTGGGCTTTAGCGCCTTTCCTGACGGCGGTAGATTTGAAGCGCTTTACGGAGCCGGGCCGGGAGACGAGACTCCGGTGGCGGTGCAGGTGAGAGGCGCGAAGGCGTCCGTCGGCGTGGCGTCACTCGCGGCGGTTCCCGGGTACGAGAGCGGGAAGGGCCCAGGGCGAGGGGCGGAGCCGCGCCGGGCGGGCGGGCGGCCGAGCCGAGGTAACCGTCTTTCCGCCGAGGTCTCCGGGCTGTTGGGGCGCCGAGGGGTGGCCCCGGGGACTGCGGCGCGGCCTGCGGTCCCGTGGCGACCGGGACGACTGGCAGTCGAGCCCCGGGGCGCAGAAAAGCGCTCTTCCTCTCCAGCCCCCGCCCTCCCCGCTCGGCGCACACCTCCTCCCTGACGCATTTTGCCGCACAGGCTGTAATATGGCGGCAGCGACGGCGGCCTCGGCTCCCGGGAGCTAGGTGCGTTTTGGATGCTGCTTCCCCACCGGGAGACCGAGCGCTGCTGCGCTACGGTAGGTGGGACATGTGCGTGGGGGACTGGGAGGCGCCGCGCGAGGGCCTGTCAGGTTAGGGTTAGGGAGGGACGGGCGCAGAGCCAGAGTTCCCCGGGAATAAAATCGACAGCGAGCTGCCGTCCTCCGACCTTCTCCTCCAGTAGGGACAGCGGCGGTCGTGCGTGCCTAAGTGACACAGGCCTCTGATGTTAAGGATTCTCCTAAAACTTAAGCGCGGATTCTTAGCCTTCGCTCTCTAGAAGTTTTCCCACGTTCCCGAGCAGCTGGCGGCGGCCGGGCCTTTGGGGAGGAGCGTTCCGTTTAGAAGATGGTTTCTGAGCCGCTTCGCCTTTCAGAGTAACGTCCTGCTTTGGGCCCTGCTGTTTTTTACTCTGATGTCGAAGAGAGTCAACGTTAGCCGCCTGCCGTGTCTAATCGTTTTGGGAAACCTGACAAAAGCCCGACCTTGCGCACGCCGCTTGCTTTCCCCCTTAGCACGAGCGCATTCGGTGCAATGCGAGGGTCTTTTTGTTTGTTTGTTTTTGGTCACCGTACGTTTAAAAAATATTAGACTGTTTTGGAAATACGGAAGTTCCATATTAACTTTCAGAAGCTAAGACCGGAAAGGATAAAATACATGCTTGGGTTTGTGTCACCCGCATTGTGTAAAGAATGCTGACGAGTAATTGCTCTTTTGTAAGAGGTACTGGAAGAGTAAACGTCTTACAAGTTTTAAAAGACTGCCATCAAATCCAGAAATTGCACAGATACTTAGAATGGCTGCTGCTTCTATAGGTTTTTTTTTCTCTTAAACAAACCTAAAAGTTTAACTTCTGATATAGTGTCAAAACGCTCATATTTCCACCCTCAAGAAGAAAGGGGTCATCGTTCAAGGCCAGCCTGAACAACTTGATGAGACTCTTATCTCAAACAAACAAATCATTTTCTTAGGGACTGACGGACCCCACTCTTTAATTTTAATACATGGGTTGTAATTATTTCTATAAGAGTTTACGTTCCTGTTTAATGGCTTAACAGTTGCTTTAATGCTTATTTGAATTGATTGGATTGTCGGGCTTGCTCCCTAGGTGGATTGGAGTGAATGTGGCTTCTGCAAAAACTGTTTTTTCTTTCTATAAGCCAAAATTTGGACCTTGAGATTTCCAGGCAGTATTTTGTACTTAAATATTAAGAGAAAGCTACTTTAATTGGAACGTGGTGTTTTACTGATAGGGAAAATTTCATGCTTTGTTTTGGATTGGTGGCATTGTTGGCAAGTACTCTACCACACTGAGCTGTATTCCTAGCCCATGTCCTTGTATTTGTGTGTATGGATTCAATACCAACTGTGAGACAAGTGCTGGATCACTGGCCACACACTAAGCCCCCAGTTTCCAGAATGCCTGTTTAAGTGTTGTGTTTCAGCTGCCAGTGGTTTGAGTACATCAAAGACATTAAAGAGAACAGTACTATTTGGAAGAACATAGGTGTCTTTCCTGATAAGTTGTTGACTTGTTTTACTTAATTCATCAGCAGTGCATACATTCATAAGTGTATGCAAATGTTTTGAGTTAATTTTCATTTATTATTTGATCCATGTGAATACTTTTAAGAGGGAGCTAAAGATGCCTGTATGAATGATAGAGTAATTAATTCCCTTGCAGGTATCTTTTTTAAGAAAGAGATATGTTTTTACCCAGTTGTGGAGGTTTCAGTCCATGGCTGACTGATTGCTTTTGGGCTTGTGACAAGGCATTACATGGTGGGGAATACACAGTAAAGCAAAATGTCTTCCTCTTGGAGTCCAGGAAGCAGAAGGTGGAGGGGCTGTCCCAAAACTACCTTCAGGAACTCCCTCCAGTTACCCAACTTTATTTCGTTAGTCCCAATCTCCTAAAAGATCCACCATCTCCCAGTAATCCTAAAGACTGGCAACCAAACCTTTAACATTTGATCTTTGGAGGACAGTATTTAAACTTCAAGATAGTGTCTTCTAGACCTGATAGGAAAGATTAATGTAAGAAACAACAACAAGAAATCTCCAGTATTACTGTCTAAGTAAGATCTGCATGATAGCAGCCCCAACTGACATGCCAGTATGGATGGGGAAATTTCAGAAGACTAACCCTAGATGAAGAATTACTAGCAATTGATGGCTGCTGAGAGAGGGAGAGTAAGTTGTCCTCAGAGATGAGCCCCAAATAGTCCTGAAACATATGCACATATAAGCGACGCTGAACGCAGTCAGTGGGGTATGTGTATAACAATAATACAGAAGTTATGGTTTGAGAGAAATTTTGGGAGGACATGGAGAGGGAAAGATAGAAACTTTTAAATGCAATACTTTGTATAGAATTCTCAAAATTTAATTAAATTTTTTAAAAATATCAAAACTGTACCAAAGGTTCTCTTCTCTTTGTATTCAAAACTTAGTCCTCCTTGGAAGTAATCATAGAAGTAATTTAGAAGACTGAAAATGATTCAGCAGGTAAAAACCTCCAAGTCTAAGGACCTGAGTTCTATCCCTGGGACCTACATAGTAGAAGGAGAAAAACCTAAGTTGTCCTCTGATCTACACACATGTGCATTGCATGTGCCCTCCCCCTACTAAATAAATAAATGTAATAAAAATGTCAAAGTAATGTGGAAAACACAAAATAATGGTACTCATTACTAGATGTTAATGTTTCTGAAAACTTGTTTACAATGTGGCACTAATCAGCAGTTAGAGTATTGGCTTTATGTTTATATGCACATAATTTTCTTTTTTTAGAATTCTTATGTGCATTGAGTGTTTTGCCTGCATGTATATATGCATGCCACATGTGTGCCTGGTGCCCCAGAAGAGTATGTTAGATTACCTGGCACTCCAGATCCCCTGGATCAACCACCATGTGGGTGCTGGGAATTGAACCTAGTCCTCTGTAAGAGTAACAAGTGCCCATAATAGCTTAATCAACTCACCAGTCCCTATAGACAGAAGTTTCTATTCCACCCGGTCCTGCAGCCGTTCAGTTCCAACTAAACACACAAATACTTAACATTAATTATAAACTGTTTGGCCTATTGCTCAGACTTATTACTAGCTAACTCTTATACTCTTATGACTTAAATTCACCCATAATGCTTGTCTATGTTTAGCCATGTGGCTTGGTACTTTTTCTCAGTAAAGCATTCTCCTCTTGTATCCTCTGCATCTGTGTGGTGTCTGTCTCTAACTTTCCTCTTCCCAGAATTCTTAGTCTGGTTGCTCTGCCTATACTCCCTGCCTGGCTACTGGACAATCAACGTTTTATTAAACCAATACGAGTGACAAATCTTTGCAGTGTACAAGACTATATTATCCCACAAGAAGTCCCTGTACATATTTTTCACCAATACCATAATTTATACACTATAGATTAAACAAGATAAAGTTTTTTAAATGTGCTACATTTAAAAAGTTGTTCAGTTTTTTTAGTGAGTTATTTAAGTTATTTTAAATTTTACTTTAAAAATATTAAAAATTTCTAGGTCATTACATTGATATCCAGAATTTTTCTGTGAATGGCATTTCATTTTTATGTATCCCACCCACCACATTTAACATATTTCTCTTTTAGAATGTCAAAAAAAGGAGATAGTAGTTTTAAGTGTACTGCTTGTAAATGCAATGTTTTATGCCATTAAGGTCTTACAGAACATGGTAACAAAGAGTAGTTGCCCTTCCACAATTGTCATTGTAAATGAAATAGTGTGTTGTTTTTCTTTTTGGTTTATAAAGTGCCATGATTTTTAAAAAGTGCATATATAAAAGACACAGTCTTAAAGATCTGGAATAGTTTTAATTAATTTAACTTACCTGAGTCCTATAAGAAAGTTGTTACTTGTCAACAAACGTAGCAGATGCAGGATGTGGTGTTGCACACCTTTAATCTCAACAGAGGCATGTGGATCTCTAAGTTCTAGGTCAACTCAAGTTCCAGAATAGTCAGAGCTGCATAAAGAGACCCTGTCTCAAAACAACAAGAAATAATAAATTTTAAAAAATAAGCCTAGCTGATAAGAACATATTATTTTTCTTGTTATCAGGTTTTGAGCTGAAGAAGTGAGAAAGGAAAGAAATGGTAAAACAACAACAAAGCACTTTAACAGAGAGCATCCCAATACAAAGATGCAGGGAGCAGACTCAATTTCATTAGCGGTACAGACTGATAGGATTATTACTGGTGGACCCTGGGAGAGTCAGTAATAGCAGTACCTTCTGTGAGAAGCACACATATATAAGGAGAGAGCAGTGCAGGCTATAGAAAACACAGACTCTGTTTGGGGTTTTGGTACACACTTGTCACTCCAGCATTTAGGAGGTGGAGGCAGGAGGATCAAGAGTTTAATGTCATTCTCAAGCTACATAGTAAATTAGATGCCAGCCCAGGTTACATAAAACGATCTTTAAAAAAAAACAAAAGCTGGAGAGATGGCTCAGTGGTTAAGAGCACTGGCTGTCTTTCCAGAGGACCCAGGTTCAAACATTCCCAGCACCCATATGGCTCACACCTGTCTGTAATTCAGTTCCAGAGAATCTGATACCTTCACACTAATGCACATAAAATTAAATAAATTATTTTTAAAAAATGAAAACAAAAAAATAAAAGCTAACAACAGAACACAAGCGCTTTTAGGCATATTTGCATTAACTAACATTCTTTCTATTTGATGATGAAGTTCCTGGCCCAGGCATTGTGCTTTGTGTAGAAGACAAAGTTTTAGTAGGGACTTGTAGCACAAGCCTATAATTTCAAGTACTTGAAAAACTGAGTCAGGAGTATTCTAAGTTTGTGGCTTGGGTAGGCAAAAGAGTATATTCCAGGCCATCTTTGACAACTGTGGGAGATTGTGTCTCAAAATTTTTAAGAAAAAAATTTTGTGAAACCAGTCCAAAAAAAAAAAGAAAGATTTTAATTTAGTGGAATTTATAGACGAGTTTATAATTTTCACTGAGGAAGGACCATTCATCTTGTAGAGTGAGTTCCCAGAGTACTGTGGCTGAACTGATTTTTTTTTTTTTATTGTGCATTGGTGTTTTGCTTGCATGTATGTTTGTGTGAGGATACCAGATCTCCTGGAACTAGAGTTACAGTTGTTAGCTGCCTTGTGGGTGTTGGGGATTGAACCCAGGTCTGGAAAAGCAGCTGGTGCTCTTAGCTACTGAGCCATCTCTCCAGCCCCGCCAAATTGAATCTTAAGGAACACATAACCAGAAGAATAGAAGGTGCAGAGAAAGACTTGGTTGACATCTTAATCATTTTAAAAAATGATTTTAAATCCACTGTCTGTTCCTTTAAGAGTGAGACTCAATGTAATTCTGACTCTGAAACTTTAGATAACTCTTTGAATGTGATAAAGTCACTACATTACTTATTACCTAATTAAAATACTGGTTAATAATTGATTGCCTATATACTTTCAGCTTAAAGACCCATTAGGGTGAATATGGAAATCTGTTTTGTGACCACTCACTGATGTTTCTAAATATATTTGAGGAAGTTTAACATTTTGTTTTGTAAATATTATTTATTGGTGACATGCAAAATGATTAATAAACACTTAATAAAATGTAATACAAATGGTAACAGTTATAGTTAGGATTTTGCATGTATTTGTATAACTAGGTTTTGTGTGTATGTGAGCTTACTGATTTTATTTCTTATTTTAAAAGTATTTCCATGCCAGGTCTCATGGTGCACTCTTGTAATCACAGTACTCAGGAGGTGAAAGCAGGAGGATTGAAAGTTGAAGTTTAGCCTGAGCTTCATTGGGAGACCCTGCCTTAAAAAAAAAATCTCTAATAAGAAAATAAATAAGTAAATTCAGTGTCACTCAAGTTTCTGTGGAAGTCAGGTAGGCGAAGTGAGTTTATAACATCAAGTAGATGATATGTGGTTATAGTTCATAAGCAATGATGGAAATGAGGTGAAACTAGAACATGCATTTCATCTAATGGGAGCAGTATATGCTGACTGCTGTACATAAATGGGACACTGTGCCTGGTGTGGTAATTATTTTTCAGAAAAATTCAAATATGGGTTTATGATATTAGCTGTAATTCATTCAGGCTAAGCAAATTTTTGGCAAATATATATTCACAAAAGATTTGATCATATTCTGAGACAGTTGGTGATTAATTTTTTCCTCCTGAAATGGATCTTGTTATTTGTTTTAAACAGAAGACCCTCTGGAGTGCTGAGAGCACAGAAATGAATGACCAATTTTTTGAAATTTTTATGGAATCAATTTTTCTTTAATTCCTAATTTAATTTAAAATTTCTATCTTAGTCATCTTTTTCTCGAAAAAATGAGATTGGTTAAGTATTTGTCTTACTGTTTCAGACTTTAGGTTTTATTAAGTAATATTTGAGTAAATATAGAGGAAACATACCCTATTTATAACTAGCAATTGTTAAGTCTTCAGTGATGATTAGTAATAGCGTCTTAGTAATTTTATTTTAAACATTTTATATGTGTGGGTGTTTTGCCTGCATATATGTGTGTTCGCCATGTGTGTGCAGTGTCCGTAGAGGTCACAGAGGGCTTTAGGTCCCCTTGAACTGGAGTTAACAGGTGGTCATGAGCCACCATACGAATTCTGGAATTCAAACGTCAGTTCTCTTGAAAAGCAGCTAAGTACTCCTAACCACTCTACTATCTCTCAACTCCATTTAATAACTTTAGAGGCATAGTATATAAGCCATCTTTTGTGTCACCATTGTTAAAAATTAAATGTTTTTGTTTTATTTTGAGACAGGGTCTCATTATGTAGCTTTGGGTGTTTTGCAAAACCATGTAGACTAGGCTAGTCCTAAACTCACAGAGATCCACGTGCCTTTTCCTCCTGAGTGGTGGAATTAAAGGGTAGTAGCTCTTTTTTTTTTTTTTTTTTTAAGACAATCACTATGTTAAGACAGGCTATCACTATATTATCCTGACTTTAGTCCCCCAGTGTTTGGAATAAAGGGTTGTGCCACCATGCATGCCCATCCTTCAGTTATTTTCTGTAACAGATGTGATCTACTATTGTCTCAATAAAAATTTCTGCCAAGGTATGCAGAGGTATAACTCAGTGGTAGATTCAAGTACTATGTGTGAGGCCTGGGTTGCATGTACCCAGCACAAAAAAAAAAAAAAAGACAAAAGGAACAATATTTTCAGGGTTCTGCTTACTATGAATTGCCATAGATTGTTTGCTGAGGCACCTTAGAAATCTTGTTGTGATAATTTAAATAAAAGCAAATGTGTTTTAGTCTTTTTTGAGCAGATGAAATGATCGTTTTGTGGTCTGTTAGTTTGGCTGTTATTCAGTACTTGCTGGCTTTGTTTCATCTGCTCTTCACCTTACTGTGTCATTCCCCACCAAATATTATATATAATTGGACATTTTAAGTCCTTAAAAATCAATGGTTTACAAGAAGAATGTCAAGTAAAAGGTACTTGCTGTGTAGGTAAAGCTGTCTACATGGTATTTCACACATTAGTATGTGCCTGTCATAGGCTGTTTGTTCCTCTTGATCACAAGTTGCCTCATGTAAAATTTAATGTACTTTTGGTCAGAATTCTATCTACCATATATTAGTATCATTGAAATACTACCCTTCCAGATCAGGTGTAGTGGTACACACCTGTCATCCCAGCACTGGGGAGACTGAGGCAGGTGGATTGCCTCAAATTTGAGGCCAGCCTGCGCTACATAGTGAGTACCAAGTTAGCCAGAGCTATAGAGTAAGATTTTGCCTCAGAAACAAAAACCTCTTACTTTTCTTCGTAGATGATTTATTTTGGTTTTGTTGGGAAATTTGAATATTTTTCCATACTATCTCACATTTTAATTAGAGCTCTTATTTTTTGTTTCCTAGGAGCAAAAGGATTGGCTCGGTTGTCCTTGGTGGGTTTTGTTTTTTATTGTTTCCCCCCAGCCTAAAAACAATGTTCATATTCTGTTCACTAGTTATACATACTCAGTACAGTTTTCTCTATGGGTGTCACTCTGTCTTTGGTTGGTAAAATAGAGATTTATTATATTAGAATGATGACTGGAGGTGCTGGCGCACGCCTTTAATCCCAGCACTCAGGAGGCTGAGGCAGGTGGATATCTGTGAGTTTGAGGCCAGCCTGGTCTACAGAGTTACAGGACAGGCTCCAAAGTTACAGAGAAACCCTGTCTCGAAAAACCAAAAAAGAAATTTATTATATTATAATGATTATGCTCTCTTCAGGAGCACATTTACTAAAATTGGAATAATAGAGATTAGCACGACTCCTGCCAGTAATTACTGGGCCTTAATCTTTTAAAGTCTTTTTTATTTTCCTCAAAGTACAGTCTAATCTCTAAAAGTCATGAGTTACCCAATGGAAACAAATGGAAAATAAATTCAAATAGCATTTGTTAACTTACGTGCAGTAGAATTGACTTTTATATGTTAATGGAAAATCTTTGCTATTTTAGTCTGCTTGCCTGAAACTGTATCATATACACTTACAGACTGAAGTGTTGGAACCATGGGAATAAA
This sequence comes from Myodes glareolus, assembly GCF_982192425.1. Taxonomy (NCBI): domain Eukaryota; kingdom Metazoa; phylum Chordata; class Mammalia; order Rodentia; family Cricetidae; genus Myodes; species Myodes glareolus. The sequence goes on from NC_142046.1 coordinate 50,745,909, forward strand.
GGTCCAGCGTCCTCGATGTTTTTTTGACATTGCAATTAATAATCAACCTGGTAAGAATATTAATGTTTTAATTAACATTTTCATACTAGTCTTTAAAATTGTAATCAAGAAATTTAAACCAATTACCTTTTTTTTCAGCTGGAAGAGTTGTCTTTGAATTATTTTCTGATGTATGTCCCAAAACGTGTGAGAATTTTCGTTGTCTTTGTACAGGTTTGTTTTCATTTTCAATTGTCCTAATAATTCTTAGAAATGAGCTGTGAGACCTGCATGTGGATGAATACATAAAATGCCAGAACCCAGGCTGAGTCAAGAGCATGTATTCAAGGCCAGTCTGGGCCATATGCAAGGTGTGATTTGTACTTCTTTAGACCCAGCCCTTGGGAAGCTGAGATGAGTGTTGTGAGTGTAATGCCAGCTTGAGTTACATACTGAGACCTGGGTTCAAAAATTCAAGTTAACTAACCAACTAAATAAATATTAGCTGTAATGGGATTTATTTGTGATTGATTTCTGTGTTCTCCAGAAAAAATATAGGCTTTTGTAGTACTTCGGTCTTTTCTTCTCATTGACCTATGAATGTTTCTTTCTCCAGGTGAAAAGGGGACAGGGAAATCAACTCAGAAGCCATTACATTACAAGAGCTGTCTCTTTCACAGAGTTGTCAAGGATTTCATGGTTCAGGGTGGTGACTTCAGTGAAGGTGAGACTTTGAGTCCCACAGAAGAAAAGACATATTTATGTTTTGGTTAACATAAAGGTTTTGGTGTTTTTTGTTGTGCATGTTGAACAGGACATGGAAACCAGAAAACAATTTATATTAAGAGTCAGTCTTCTCTACTATTTGGGTTCTAAGGATTGAACTCAGGTTGTCGTACTTGGAAGTGTGAGTGCCCTTTTTCCAATAAGCAGTCTTGCAGCCCATAAAGGATTTTTATTTTTATGACTTCTTTATTAGTTTTTAACTATGTTTGTACAGGTGGCATGTGCACCTGAGTGCAAGTGCCTGAAGAGACCAAAGGTGTCAGATCCTCTAGAGTTGAAGTTATAGACTGTTGTGAGCTGCCTGACGAGGGAACCGGGAACCGAACTCAGGGATCCTATGAGAACAGTATGCTTTTAACTGCCAAGCCATTTTTTTCAGCTCCATATGGAAGTTTTAGTTTGGTTTTCTTACTCCATTGAAGTCTGGTGAAGTACATAGCAATACTCACAGAAATATAGAAAAGATGAAAACAGAGAAGGGAATTTCACCTTTTACTCCAGTGCTAGGGAATAAGTCCAGACTTGTCCGTGCAAGTTAGATGCCGCTCAGCTGTGCCTCAGGACCAGTTGTATCTCTGCATGAATTAATTTCACGGGTTTGCTTCTGAACACAAAACAAACATTATAGTCTCTAAATCTGTCATATGGATTTGACTTTTGCACAGCTTGATGTACTCTCTTGTTTTTTGTTTGTTTGTTTGTTTTTGTTGTTGTTGTTGTTGTTGTTGTTTTCCAATTTTATCTATGTTTCTCTGTAGCTTTGGAGCCTGTCCTGAAACTAGCTCTGTAGACCAGGCTGGCCTTGAACTCATGGAGATCTGCCTACCTCTGCCTCCTGTGTGCTGGTGTGCACCACCATCACCTGGAAAAACAATATTTTTAAGGACATTTTGAAAAAATGTCATTTTATTAAGAGACTTGTATACTCACTTGACAGATCTTTTCCCCATAGATTTTTTTTTTTAACATTTGTTTATTGTGGGTGCTGGTGTGCTATGGTATGTGGAGTTAGAAAACAGTTTGCAGGGTAAAGTTTCTCCTTCCACCATGTGGGTCCCACAGACTGTCAGATTGATGACAGGCACCTTTACCATCTCACTGGTCTTTCCATGAATCTTAGGCTTGTCAGTTTTGGTTAGTTTTAAAGAACATACTAATTGTTCTTTAATTTTTATTTATGTGCATTGTTGTTTTTTCCTGCATGTCTTTGTGAGGGTGTCAGATCCCCTGGAACTGGTGTTAGAAAGGCAGTTGTAAACTGCCATGTGGGTGCTGGGGATTGAACCCGGTGCTCTTAACCACTGGAGCTCTCTCTTCAGCAACCCCTCCCCCTTTCTTTCCCCTCAGTTTTCGAGACAGGGTTTCTTTGTAGCTTTGGAGCTTGTCCTGGAAGCTAGCTCTTGTAGACCAGGCTGGCCTCCGAATTCACAGAGATTCTCCTTCCTCTGCCTCCTGAGTGCTGGAATTAAAGGCATGCACTACCACTACCTGGCTTTTGGAGGGGGCAGGGTTTCTCTGTAGTGGTCCTGGAACTCAGTGAAGGTGTTAACCACCACAGCTTGGCGACTTGTCACATTCTTTCTGTAGTATCATAGGAGAAAGGCAGTTTCCAATCTTGTTATTGGCATTGTATTGATGTCTTATAATTTGTTATGGTCCTTTGGGTGTTATTGATTCAGAATTGATGAGAAGTGTTTGACTGAATTTAATATCCTGAGATCTAAGAGTGATTTTTTTTTTTCATTTCTAGGGAATGGAAGAGGAGGAGAATCTATTTATGGAGGATTCTTTGAAGGTAAAATTTTTACATCTAAATTATTTTTTTCTTTTTTATTTAACTTTTATTTTATGTGATTTGGTGTGAAGTTGTCAGATCCCCTGTAACAGACAGTTGTGAGCTGCCATATGGGTGCTGGGAATTGAACCTGGGTCCTCCGGAAGAGCACTAAATTACTTTTAGTATTTTTCACTCATTATGGGTTACAGTAGGTCTGGACCTTGAAAAAAAAAAAAGCAGAAAAATAGAAATAACTTAATGGTTTTTATGTTTCACCTTTGGTATTCAGGAGAATATTGTCTCAAATTTCGCTTACTTTTTTGCATTCTCTAATCAAGGATTGGAAGACAAGTTCTTTCCATTGAAGTAAATACTGCTATGGTGAAGTTGAAGTTAATGAGTCTAGATTGATGTTTATCCATGCTCACAATGAAATGGATAAATTGTAAAGGACTCCTTTCTGTACTCTCTTACTGTATTGCTGTTTATTTTTAGTACAGTGCTGGGATCAGATCCCAGGCCTTGTACATGATAGGCAAGCAAGGCATAGAAATTTTAAGTACTTTAGACTCAGTGATAGTGTGCTTGATTAGCATGCATGAGACACTGAGTTCAGTCCTTTATGCCAGGTAGGAAAAATTAGTATTAAATCTAAAAATATACAGAGGAAAAAATTAGGTTCATAATTGGTTCTTTCTTCCTTCGTGACCTTTGTTGTTTGTGTTTTGTTTGACAGTAATGAACACTTCCAGCTAGGCATGGTAGCAGTGGTTGTAATGCCAGCATTGGGGAGGCTGAGGAAGGATTTGGAGACCAATTTGGCTTAAATAATAAGACCTTTTTTCAAATAAACAAACAGGAACATTTCTGTTGTGAACAGGAGTGAAAAATGATTTTTGAGTGTGATGAATGTGTACAAGTGTAGCAAATAGGAACATTTGCACATGTGTACAGAATAGAGGAAGACATCAGGTCCTCTGTCATTCTACCTCACTCCTTTAGACGGGGTCTGTCACGTAGCCTTAAGCTAAACTACCAGCCAGCAAGCCCCAGCAGTTCTATTACTGCCTCCCACAGCACTGGGGTTACAGGTGTGCAATAGTCAATTTGGTTTTCTACATAGTTGGGTCCTCATGTTTGTACAACAAATCTCTTAACCACCGAGCCATCTCGCCAACCTCTAAAATAAGTGTTTTGGAGCTTATGCTTCTAACATAACTGAAAATTTTTCTTTTCTTTAGATGAAAGTTTTGCTGTTAAACACAACAAAGAATTTCTCTTATCAATGGCCAACAGAGGGAAGGATACAAATGGCTCACAGTTCTTCATGTAAGTATTTAAGGTCTAAAATATCTCTTCTAGACTTCCTCATTGCCCTTATAAGAGAAAGATTGTAAGAGAGGTGAAACAAAGCATTACTAAGGGGGATAGTAGAACCTGTTACTAAAGATCTCAGATGGGTAGAGCTCGCCAAGAAAGTAGGAGAGGTGGCTTAATGGCATTTCTCCTGTCAGAGGACAAACTTGGGTATTCTTCTAACTTGGGCACCATCCACCACTGAACCTGGCATTCTTTTGTTTTGTTTTGTTTTGTTGTTTTGGGATTTTTTGTTTTGTTTTGTTTTTTAAGACAGGGTTTCTCTGTGTAGCACTGCTGTCCTGGAACTTGCTCTGTAGACCAGCCTGGCCTCAAACTCACAGAGTTCAGCCTCTCTCTGCCCCCGGCTGCTAGAACTAAAGGTGTGTGCCACTACCACCCAGCTATACCCAGCTATACCCAGCTTTTTGTGTGGGTGCTAGAGATCAAGCTCATACTGTACAACAAGGACTTCTCTAGTTGTGAGAGATTTTGTGCCTCTGGTATATAACTACGTACCAGGCTTCTAAATACATCATTTTAAGTTTGACTTTGGGAATAAAAAGGAGGTGAGGGCAGTGCTTGCAAAATTTTCATTGAACAAAAAATGCTTTAGGTTTAGGTGAGGTTGGTTTGAAAGAATCTCATGCTCAAGGCTCTTTGAACTTCTGGGTTCAAGTTATCCTCCATCTTAGCTTCCCCCAGTATATGTACCATTATGTTCTTATTTGGATTTGACCTGTTTTAACACTACTTTTCTTCAACACAGAATTTTGCTTTATATCACAGATTGCCTGGTAATCCATAAGTAAACAGTTTCATAAGTAAACTTGTTTGAACATGGACTCTAAGCAGGAACACTGAACACTAGTCACATACTCTGTGTGCTAGGTACCATGATTTTTAGATACTCCGAGAGGTCTGGAACTCAGATGTTCATGCAAAAGAATCCACAGTTAAATATTGGCAGTTAATTTTTAAATGTATGAGACTTAAGACTGTTTGTTTCTATACCAGTTCAACAAATACATTTCAGGGCCACAAACAGTGACTGTTCCCACCTTAATTCCTCTAATATCCTCCACTGTAACTGTTTAAATGTTAGGGTGAAAAGCACTGTTGTTAAGCCCGTAAGCTAGTAGAATGATCTGATAAATTTTGGTAATATCACTACAATAGAACATCATACAACCAGGAATATTTAAGAAACCCAGTTATATTTATGAAATACAGGTGGATAGAAATAATACCAAATGTTAACTACATGCAGGTCAATAATAAGTAGTCACTGCTTTTATATTCAGAACAAGTGTTTTTTTTAATTGTGTGGAAAATCCTTTGCACTCATGAGGTTCTGCTGTGTAATTTCTTGTTTCCATGCACTGTTTTTCTTTTTAGAGATACTAACTTTGTCTCTTTGTTTTTTATTCTTATATCTGATGACTTCCGAAAGAACAACGAAACCAACTCCTCATTTAGATGGGTAAAGTTTTTTTTTTAATATTTTACAACATATTTTAATATTTCACAACTTTGTTGCTATTAAAGTAAGAAGTTTTTAATTAGACATCCTAACACTCTAGGCATCATGTTGTTTTTGGGCAAGTAATCTCTGGTCAAGAAGTTGTGAGAGAGATTGAAAACCAGAAGACAGATGCTGCTAGCAAACCTTTTGCTGAGGTGCGGATACTCAGTTGTGGAGAGCTGATCCCGAAATCCAAAGGTAAGAACAGGACCATATTTTAGGGAATTCTTGTTCAAATAAGCAGAAAGATTCTAAATCTTTGGCATAAAATTTTTAATGAAGTGTATATAAAGCATGAAGTTTTTGTGGGATTAGTTACATTTTGTGCTGTTATTTTTCTAATTTGTATGCGTGTATTCCTGCACATATGTGTCTATGTCAGCACAACTTCAGTTATGGTTTCTCAGAAGCCAATATACAAGGTACCATAACTACAATATACAGTAAGTAAATTATACTTGGAAAGAATTTTGCACAATGTTTATCATTTTGTAGGTTCTCTGCAGATAATTATTCTCTACTACTTTCTTCAACCTCTTTGGGCGAGGGGTGAGGTTAGATCTCTTTGTGTAGCCCTGGCTGGCCTGTTATTCACAGAGATTTACACACACAGGTGATGGGTTTAAGGATAAGAAGCATCAACACGCCCTGTTCAACCTCTGTTTCACATTCTAATATAGGTCACATCTGCTAGAATGCTTGTTTTGAAAATGTGCATTTGTTCTAGTGCACATGATATTTTAGGAAATTTTGCTTATGCATAATCTTGTCTACTTACTAAGTGACCCTTACTTGACTGAATAACTTTATAGGCACATACAAAAAGTATAAGCTATACTACTTCTGATAATTTCATCAGTGTTTTTGATCTTTGCCTTTCTTACAGGTGTAAGATGGAATTTCAGAGTTGTTTTGATTTGCATTTCTCTGCTGACTAAGATTGTTGAACATTTCCTTAAGTGTCTTTCAGCCATTTTAGATTCCTCTGTTGCGGTTCTCTGTTTAGGTCTACACTCCATTTTTTTTTATTAGATTATTTGTTCTTTTGATGACCAGTTCCTTGAGTTCTTTGTATATTTTGGATATCAGACCTCTGTCTGATGTGGGGTTAGTGAAGATCTTCTCCCTTTCTGTAGGCTTTTGTTTTGTCTCATTGACTGTGTCCTTAGCTTTACAGAAGCTTTTCAATTTAGGAGGTCCCATTTATTAATTGTTTCTCTCAGTATCTGTGCTGCTGGGGTTATATTTAGAAACTGGTCTCCTGTGCCAGTGTGTTCAAGTGTACTTCCCACTTTCTCTTCTATGAGGTTTAGTGTGGCTGGCTTTATGTTGAGGTCTTTGATCCATTTGGACTTGAATTTTGTGCATGGTGATAGATATAGGTCTATTTTCATTCTTCTACATGCTGATATCCAGTTACGCCAGCACCACTTGTTAAATATGCTTTCTTTTTCCCATCTGATATTTTTTGCTTCTTTCTCAAAGATCAGGTGTTCGAAGATGTGTGGATTGATATCTGGATGTTTGATTTGGTTCCATTGGTCCTCCTGTCTGTTCTTATGCCAATACCAGGCTGTTTTCAGTACTGTAGCTCTGTAGTAGAGTTTGAGGTCAGGGATTGTGATACCTTCAGAAGTTCTTTTATTGTACAGGATTGTTTTGGCTATCCTGGTTTTTTTTTTCTTTTCCATATGAAGTTGAGTATTGTTCTTTCGAGGTTTGTAAAGAATTTTGCTTGGATTTTGATGGGCATTGCATTGAATCTGTAGATTGCTTTTGGTAAGATTGCCATTTTTACTATGTTAATTCTGCCTACCCAAGAGCATGGGAGGTCTTTCCACTTTCTGGTGTCTTCAGTTTCTTTCTTTAGCAATTTAAAGTTCTTGTCATACAAATCTTCCACTTGCTTGGTTAGAGTTACTCGAGATATTTTATGCTATTTGTGGCTATTGTGAAGGATAATGTTTCTCTGATTTCGTTCCCAGCCCTTTTATTATCTGTGTACAGTAGGGCTACTGATTTTTTTTTTGAGTTAATCTTGTATCCTGCTACATTACTGAAAATGTTTATAGTTGTAGTTCCTTGGTAGAATTTTTGTGATCGCTTATGTAAACTATCATATCATCAGCAAATAGTGAGAGTTTGACTTTTTCTTCTCTGATTTGTGTCCCCCTTGATCTCCTTCTGTTGTCTTACTGCTCTAGCTAGGACCTCAAGAACTATATTGAATAGATATGGAGAGAGTGGACAACCTTGTTCTTGGTTTCAGTGGGATCTCTGTGAGTTTCTCTCCATTTAGTTTGATGTTGGCTGTTGGCTTGCTATGTATTGCCTTTATTATGTTTAGGTGTGTTCCTTGTATCCCTGCTCTCTCCAAGACCTTTATCATGAAGGGATGACCAACCTGTAATTTTAAGGCAGGATTTGGCTGTATTGCCAGGCTAGACTCAAACTCATAGATATGTATGAGTCATTACTCTCAACTGTTTTCCTATTTGAAGCAAATTCCAGATGTACATTTTATCAACAGACAATTTTGCTTTTTCTCCTAAGAAGTGACTCTTTATAAAGATTGCTTGTGCCATAATTTTACACACATATTCCTATTTATCTAAAACTTGGCAATGTTCATTCAGATCTGTTGGATCAATAATAATTTTGTTGTTGTTTTTTTTAATCTGGACTCAAATAAGGTTTAACATTGAGATTGGTTGTAAAGGCTGGATTTTTTTTTTTTTTGTTAGTTTGTGGCAGGCATAATTAGTCCCAGTTACTTGGGAAGTTGAGGTGTAGGCTCATTTGAGGACAGGAGCTCTCAATTTTTCATGTAATATTTCTTATAACTGTACTTTACATAGTTTTGTGCTTATGTGTCAACCTAGAAAACTGATTAGATTCAGCTTTGTTTTGTGTCATGCCCCGTCACCCCCAGGTGTTTTGTTTTGTTTTGTTTTGTTTTGTGTTTTGTTTTTTTATGAGACTAGAAGTCACATAGGGTTGATTTCTCTCTGCTCTGCAATTGGTGTTCATTCAGTGCCTCATTAGGAATTGCCAAAAGATATTCTTACAATAGTTCCTTTGTCACTTACTCCTGGAACTGTTCTGATAAAGAACAGCATCCTTTTGTTAATTGATAGAAATCATATTGGAAAGGCTGAATGATTTATTTATATTTTAATTTATCAATACCACAGTGTACTAATGGATTTAAGTATTTATTTAATGTTTGCTAATTTACTGAAATTCCCCATTAAGTGTATTTGTTTGACCCATTTCTGGCCTGAGTACGTATTTTCAAATCCATCCTTATACCAGGGTTTTTGTTTTAGGTCACCAACCAGATCATGATACAAAAAAAGAGATTCCCTAATCAAATTAAAATTTCAACTTGAGACTTTTTTGTAGAGACTTAAAACATTTATTATTGATAAATTATTTCTGATTATGAGATTGTGCTTCAGTTAAAGTTGTGTTTCTATTTATTTTTTTTTAATTATTTATTTATTATGTATACAATATTCTGTCTGGCATGTATGCCTGCAGGTCAGAAGAGGGCACCAGACCTCATTACAGATGGTTGTGAGCCACCATGTGGTTGCTGGGAATTGAACTCAGGACCTTTGGAAGAGCAGGCAATGCTCTTAACCTCTGAACCATCTCTCCAGCCCCCTGTGTTTCTATTTATTTGAGGAATTTTCAGTCATGGATGTTTAAGCTTAATGCCAGTGAAACATCCCTTCCTATGTTGACACAGTGATGTTTTTCTGGTACTACCTCCAGTCTCAGAAATAGAAGTGGAAAACGATAGCATTAGAAACTGGAGAATCTTAGGTGTTACTCTGCTTAAAAATTTTCTATTCAAGTGTTTCTTAAAATCAACTTGGTTTTGATTTTGGAGCTTGTTTATTTTCAGAAGTACTTTGGCTTAATAGAATTTTGGCTCATGAATCTGAAAATCTGGATTCAAACACTGAGTTCTGACTGAGTTGAGAAGACTGGATGAACAAAATAACCTAATACTGACCTTAATAAAAATCTGTAGAAAATCTTTTTTTAGTAAGTTTGCCTAAAAATTACTCATTGGAATCTTTTTGTTTTTAAAGTTAAGAAAGAAGAAAAGAAAAGGCATAAGTCCTCATCGTCGTCATCGTCCAGTGATTCAGAGAGCTCAAGTGATTCTCAGTCCTCATCAGAGTCTTCGGATTCTGAAAGCGCTTCTGAAGAAAAATCCCGAAAAAGAAAAAAGAAACATAGGAAAAATTCCCGGAAACATAAGAAGGAAAAGAAGAAGCGAAAGAAAAGCAAGAAGAGGTCTTTACAATCCTAATATTGTCTATAAAGATTTTTTTAAGTTATTTTATATAAAAACATTAAAGTAGGTTTTATACCAGTGTCATGAGATCATGCAACAATAACTCTCAGTTCATTTTATGTTCTCCCAGTGGAATGAAGCTTTTGGTTTTTTGTTACAGGGCTTTTATTTTTTATTTTAGTCTGGTTTCAAATTCATAGTCCTTTTACCCTCTCCATTGTTGTGTGAAAGAACTTTCCCTAGGGAGATACAACACACACGCCTGCACATACCTTTAATCACCCCAGATAGGGAGCCCACAACAGACCAGAGTCTGGAGACCACCAGAGTCCAACTTGGTGAACTAGTGAGTGGTATTGAGGTTACATACAGAAGCAGAAATTACTCAAAGACAGCCATATCACCAAAACCCACCCCAGCATAGGTGACAGCTCCCAAAGCTGGGAATGTGAAGCACACTGCACAGCCTGCAGGCAGCTCAGCAGTTCGGAGAGAGTCTTTTGCCTCAGTTCATCTAAACCTCTTCCAGGCCTCTCGGCCAGTTTTTGCAGCTTCTGGTAGCTGGTATGGTCTGAGAATCTTTTTGCAGCTTGTCTTTTCTCAGAGTCTTCTTTGCAGCAAGGCTCTGCTTACTCATGCAGGGAGGGCCCAGTCAATCTTGTCAGTTTCAGAGACTTACTGAAGCTATTTTGAGTTGGTGGTTACTTTCCTGCTTAAGGAGCTTCCTGCAGGATGGAATGTTTGAATCTCAGAGGAAACTGTTAGACTACATCCTCCCAACTAGCAATGGTTGCAGGTGCACAACATCATTCTGGATTTGGATTTTTTATTTTGAAGAAATTTGTGAGATAGTTTTGAATTACAGTAAACCCGCAGTTATGTCCCTTACTTTGTAGCAGTACATAGACAGGTCCTTTTTTATATCTCTGCCCTGATAGCAGTGTATATAGATTGAGAGCAGATGATTCAGTTACTACTTTATTTTCTGTTTTGTTTGAAATGTGTTTAAACTTAATTATACCTGTTATCTCTAAAGTGACAGATTTCTTTAGCCTGTATTATTTTATATAAATAATGTTGTTAATTGTATGTCTATAGGTGTTTGCATGCTGTGCCCATGAATGTCAGAAGAGGGGCTCAGATCCCCTGGAACTAGAGTTACAGATGGTTATGAGCTGCCATGTGGGTACTGCCTGTTTAACCTGTGCCCTCTGGAAGAGCAGCCAGTGCTTTTCACCACTGAACCACATTGCCAGCCCCTACCCTGTATTTTAAATTTATCAGAATATATTGCCTACAGGGTCCCATAGTTTATTTAGATCTTTCTTTTAGAAAGATAGAATTTGATAGCAAATGGATTTTTGTTTAGTTGAGTTGGCTGGTTGATTTGTTGGGGAATGAGGAAGAATTTTATTTATTTATTCATTCATTTATTTATTTTTGCCACATGATCACATCTTTAAAAGGGGCAGATATACGTCTTTTGATATTAAAGAACTGCTGGACTGATGAGATGGCTCAGCATGTAAAGGCATTTGCCACCAAGCCTATTGACCTGAATTTATCCTGGACTCAGAGTGAAAGGGAGGACTGACTCCTGCAGGTTGTTTTCAACTCCACGTGGGCACCATAGCATGCATACTTATACACACACTAACTGAAAGTGTAATTTAAAAAGAGAACAATGCTAACAACTGGAAATTTTAGGTAGGTTCATAATAGCCAAATGTAACTTACTTTGACTTTACCTGTTAAGCCCATCTAGTGAAAGTGAAGCGGAAAACCTTGATGCACAGCCCCAGTCTACCGTCCGTCCTGAAGAGATCCCTCCTATACCAGAAAATAGATTCCTAATGAGAAAAAGTCCTCCTAAAGCTGATGACAAGGAAAGAAAAAACAGAGAGAGAGAAAGAGAAAGAGAGTGGTATGTGAATGTGTCTATTTTATAATATTGTTATATAGTACCATACAAGTTTTCTTTTTTGACAGTATTGAAATGGTGGCCTTATCCCAGTGAAATCCTTTTTTAATTAGGAAAAAAGATGCTATCAAATTTATTTTTTGCTCAATACATACATAAATTTCTTTAAAAAAAAAAAAGACTCTGGTTACCAGTAGATTTTGAGGAAATACGTTCTACAAGTAAAGACTTTCCTGAAGCTGTTGTCAAGGAAAAGGAAGCAGAGAGAAGGAGAGCAATTGTGTGTTTTCCCTTGGGCCTTTCTGATCTAAGGGGAGAATTGACTCCTGCAAGTCGTACAAGCACGAGAACCTTAGTGCCATCACTGACACCTCTGCAAAAAAGCTGGTTACAGAAGCATGCTTGTGATCCCAGTTCTGGGGAGGTAAAGGTGGATGAACCCTTGAGTTTTGCTTACCAATCAGCCTAGCATAGGAGCTAAACTACTGGTCAATTAGAGACCCTGTTTCAAAAACAAGCTGAATGTCTCCTAGGGAATGACCCAAGGTTGACCTCGGACCTACCCACACAAATGGGTGCAACTGAATTTACATGCACATGTATTGACAAACAAACACACTGAAAAAGAAAAATTAACCTTGTTTTATATATTTGTCTAGAGGGAAAAGGCTTGTTTTTCTAACCTGACTTTATACTGTAATTTATACTGACTTTATACTTTTGTTGGGAAGTTCAACTATTTTGAATATTTTTCTACATAAATCTATCTTATTATTACCAATTCTATTGGTTTTTATGAGTCATTTAAGTAATTGCATGTAAAAATTAAAAAGAAATTGAAATCTTTCTTAATCATGATGAGTAATACAATTTTAAAATAACAAAATTCCAAGTATGGTACAAAAATATGCCATGCTTTTCATAGTTTATACAAAAATAAAAGTTTGGAAGCTGAGATAATTTTGATTCATTGAGTTATTTTTTACTAGTTAGGAAGAGAATTTTTGTTTGTTTTGGTTTTTCAAGACAGGGTTTCTCTACATAACAGTCCTGGCTGTCCTGGAACTTACTCTGTATAGCAGGCTGGCCTTGAACTCTTGCCTGCCTCTGCCTCCTGAGTGCTGAGTGATTTTAAGGAAACAAATATTAAAGAAAAGCTATTTGAATGACTAAAGTTCAATCTTCCAAGTATCACTTACATGGGTATTATTAATGAGCTAATTGTATATATAATTTAAAATCAGTTCAGTTTCACAGAACTGTAATATTTGGCCAATTCAGACCAACTTGTCTCGGCCTAATTTACGTTGTTTAATTTCTCCAAAGTTATCTTACTAATGCACAATTGCTCATAGGAGATTTTAAAGCATTTTGCAATAAGATAGTCTTAATTTCTCTCTCTCTCTTTTGGAACCCCTCTGGGATATTATGTATTAGTTTCCTTAGCATTATCAAATTAGTTTCACTTTACTAATAATTGTTTCTTTCCAAGAACGTTAACATTCAGGGTGGTAATGCTTAATGGGATCTGATAGCATTTTTAGTTATAAATTAAATGTATTCATTTAGATCAGTAAAGCTATATTTTCAGGATTTCCTCTTTATAAAAGTAATGTTTCCCTTTGCTTGCTTCTAGTAATCCACCTAACTCCCAGCCGACTTCATACCAGCGACGATTCTTAGTTACTAGGTCTGGCAGGAAAATTAAAGGAAGAGGACCAAGGGTAGGTGATTCTTTGTCAAAAATGTTAATAATACTGCATTTACCTTTCTTTGAATTTAGAGTGCTCAGTGCTGGAGTGCTTGCAGAACATGTTTACAGTGCTGAGTTTCAGATCTCTAGCACGACAAGGGCAAAGGAATTGAATGTTTTAAAAATATAGTTAAGTGCCATTTTACTATTTAAGTTATTAAAACTATAGAAGACATGCATGTTTTGAATTATATCTCTTTCTTACAGTAACTTTTATATCTTGATACTTCTAAGTTGAAAAGAGATTATAAATTTACATATTTTAAAATGGGATTGAGATGGATGTGGTGGCTTATACCTTAGAAAACTAAGGCAGGAAGACTACTATGTGTTTGAGGCCAGCCTGCTCTGCATAGTGAATTCCAGGCCAACGTGGGATGCAGCATGAGACCATGTCTCAGAAATGCATAACATTAAAATGAAATCAGAGCATTAAGGGTCTTTTTGACTTTTGGTAATTCTTACCTATCATATGTCTATTCTTGCCAAAGACTAAAAATTGATTGTTGCATTTCTTTCTTCCTTTCTCCTTCCTTCCTCCCTTCCTTTTTCCCTCCCTCCCTCCCTCCCTCCTTCCTTCCTCTCTCTCACAAGTAAAAATTGATTGTTGTATTTTTCTTTGTTTCCTTTTTTCTTTCTCTCTCTCACTAAATAAAAATTGACTGTTGCATTTCTTTTCTCTTTTTTTTTAAACTATGAATTTTCCCGTTGGAATTTAAATAACTTCTTTCAAAACTTTTTTTAGAAGCTTGGCTATACTTTATATCTTATATCTTTGATTCTTACCCAGTCTCTCCCCTGCCCCCCCGCTTTTATAGTCTGTTGAAAACAGCACCTCTTGTCTGGTTGGTTCAATTTAAAAAGTCCATTGAATCTTTTCAGTTATTACTTAATCTCACCTTCTAATAGTCTCTCCATAATGTTTTAATCTTTTCCTCTCTCTCAAGCCAATCTGTCTTAAATTCAGACTGCTATTTTGCATCATGTCCATGACCTTTATAAATTAGTGTCAAGGCTCTAGCTCATTTTAAAATGCGTACTTCTTAGACAGGCTCTTTAGTCTCATGGGTGGCAGATAATTCATAGTTCCATCTGTTCTTGGCACCAGAGGTCTATTTGGCTAAGGAGCACCTCACACTTACCATCAAGAAATCTCAGCGTAAGCAATTACTCTTCAGATCTTGTGTCTCTTGAGGCTGTTGTTCACAGTGACTAGGACCACCACCTGTTCATCTGTTTCACCCTAAAGCCCAAAATCATTGTCATTTTCCTTCCTTTTGTATTTTATGTAACTTTTTATGCCAGCACCTGTCATTTCTTTCCCTAACTACTCTTGCATGCATGTGCTTCTATAAAACTTTACTCATAATGCTGTCTCAAATATAAATGGCTTCCAAATTTGTATTTGGTAGGTTTGGTTTTGTTTTTGTTTTATTCATCAGTACTGGTTTAAACTTAAACCTTAAATGATTGCAGATCCTAAAGTACTTTTGTTCATGTGAGTTATATTCATCAATATTAGTCCTTTTAGAAATTAAAACTATAAAATATTCATCACAAGTATAAAAGTAGTTAAATCAGCCAAGCCGTGGTGGCGCCCTCCTTTAATCCAGCAGAGGCAGGCAGATCTCTGTGAGTGCAAGGCCAGCCTGGTCTACAAGAGCTAGTTCCAGGACAGGCTCCAAAGCTATAGAGAAACCCTGTCTTGGAAAAAAGAAAGAAAGTAGTTCAATCAAAAAGCATGTTTTTTTTTTGGTTTCTGAGTGTTCCTACCGGATGATCATGAAGAGAGGCGGAAGTGGAAAAGGCATATGGTGTATTTAATCAGGTCAGGGTAGTCAGAAAGTGCACATCTGGGCTGTGGTTTAGCTCCAGTGGTAGCGTATTTGCCTAGTATGCAGAAGGCCTTAAGTTTAATCTCTTCTAGCCCTTTAAGCATTGGGCATGTCTGTTACTGATGTACTATTGACTTTACGATAAATAAAAACTAATCAACCACAGACTGAGTCCTCACAGAATCAACCATTGTTTACTTTATCAGTATCATCTAGTTTTATTTTCTCTTGGAATTGTTCGCTTTAGCCTGTCTTGTGATCGTTTCTAAAATAATGCTGTTTGCTTCTGCCCCAGAACTTTTAGTATAGAGGTTTTTTTTATAATCTTCCATGTTTTGTTTCATCTTCATACTAGGTAACTTAGCAAAAACATTCCTTCATTTTCAGGTTTTATTATTTTACATGATCACATTCCTACATTCCTATAACTGTGTCAGATCTCTCTTCGATTATTTAAGCACCATTTCTCCTTCTATAATCATTTTGTTGTAGTTTAATGTATATGATTATGTATCCATTACTTTGTTCCTGTTACTCTATAAGTTCCCAGAGGTCAAAATCTGCTATATCTTGGCTCACTGTTATTTCTTTGGTAATGTGGTTAGCCATTGAAAGAACTGAGTAAATGTTGGTTGTAAAGGGGGACTTTTGTGTTTATTCTACTTCTCATGATATTTGCCTTGGAAAGTAACATTCGAATAGGAACTTGGGAATTTGTAGTAGTTATTATACCAAGTATTCTAGCACTAGATGAGCGGACTGTTCCTAGCAAGATGTGGTAATATGTCTAACTTAGAATTTATGGTAAGATGATTTCCGGGTTCTCTGCCTGTTTTCTGCCTGAAAGCTGAGACAGTTGATTATGCTCAGGATTGATTGTAGAGTCTGATGTATACTAAGCACACATTCTTACACATTCTTAATTTTTTTTGTTTGTTTTATTTTATTTTTCAAGACAGGGTTTCTCTGTGAAACAGTTCTGATTTGTCCTAAAACTCAATCTGTAAACCAGGCTGACCTCAAACTCACAGAGATCTGTTTGCCTCCCAAGTGCTCGGATTAAAGGCGTGGGCCACCACTGCCCAGCCCTCATTCGTAATTTTAACAATTTCAGAAAGCAGAGAAACCTCATTCATTTTATTTCAACCTAGAAATAAGTATGTATCTTAGCTATGGTATCGCTTAAATTTTTATATGGTCTTTTTCCCCCTTTTATTTTCTTAAGCGTTATCGAACTCCTTCCAGATCCAGATCAAGGGATCGTTTCAGACGAAGTGAGACTCCTCCACATTGGAGACAAGAAATGCAGAGAGCTCAAAGAATGAGGGTGTCAAGTGGTGAAAGATGGATCAAAGGGGATAAGTAAGATTGAAATGTTGTTTCAAATGAGTGATTTTTTTTCTGTACAAATACTTTATTAGGAGCACTTTTATTTCTGTACACCGAACAGAAAGCACAGTAGCATTGTAGCGTATAATTATGCTGTTCTTTTCCTAATATTTCCAAATATCTTTTCTTCCATTACTTTTTAGGAGCGAGTTAAATGAAGTAAAAGAAAATCAGAGGAGCCCAGTTAGAGTAAAAGAGAAAAAAGTAACCGATCACAACAGACACATGTCTGAGAGTCCAAACAGAAAAATAGAAAAGGAAAAGAAAGTTAAAGACCATAAATCTGAAAGCAAAGAGAGAGAGATCAGAAGAAATTCAGAAAAAGATGATAAATATAATAAAAACAAAGTGAAGAAAAGAGGCAAATCCAAAAGCAGGAGTAAGAGCAAAGAGAGATCCAAGAGTAAGGAAAGAGAATCAAAGCATAACAGACATGAAGACAAGAGGATGAGGTCAAGAAGTAAAGACAGGGATCATGAGACTATTAAAGAAAAAGAAAAACAGTTGGATTCTAAAGGGAAAGATCAGGAAAGGAGTAGAAGCAAGGAGAATTCTAAACAGGTAGAATCAAAAAGCAATGAGCATGATCATAGTAAAAGTAAAGAAAAGGATAGACGTGCACAGTCTAGGAGTAGAGAACGCGACCTAACTAAAAGTAAACACAGTTACAACAGTAGAACGAGGGAGCGAAGCAGAAGCAGGGACAGGAGCAGAAGAGTGCGCTCTAGAAGCCATGACAGAGATCGCAGCAGAAGCAAGGAGTACCACAGGTACAGAGAACAGGAGTATAGGAGAAGAGGAAGGTCGCGGAGCCGGGATCGAAGAACTCCAGGACGATCGAGAAGTAAAGACAGGAGGAGGAGAAGGAGGGATTCCCGGAGCTCAGAAAGAGAAGAAAGTCAAAGCCGAAACAAAGAAAAATACAGAGGCCAAGAAAGTAAAAGTTCACACAGAAAAGAAAATTCTGAGGGTGAAAAAAGAATGTACTCTAAAAACCGTGATCATAATAGCTCAAGTAATAACAGGGAAAAAAAGGCGGATAGAGATCAAAGTCCAGTAGTGTCAAAACCAAAACAGAGCAGTCAGGACAATGAGTTGAAAAGTCAGGAGGAAGAGAAGACCAGATCTCCAGTGGAAAAAGAAAACCAAAAATCAAAGGGTCAAGAAAATGACCATGTACATGACAAAAATAAAAAGTGTGATCATGAGTCAAGCCCCGGAACAGATGAAGACAAAAGTGGATGAGTGAGTTGTGTACACTTATTTCCTCCTTATCTCAAATTTTAAGTTTTCGAGACTTAACTGTTATATCTCTTTTTTTGTTGTTGTTGTTCTCATTGTTTTGGGGTTGTTTTTATGTTTGTCTCCCCCTCCCCTTTTTTTTAAATGTGGACTTCATTGAGTTGATGATCTTTTGATAATCTGCTACCTGGATAATTTGTACTGCAAAGTTTTAATAAACTTGAAATGAAAACAAACCATTTTGGTGTAATATTGTGTGCTATGTTAAACTATTTTATGTATTCATTTTTGTGTTGCAACAATTAGTCAATAGCAGCCTACTTTGCTTAATCAGCCATTTGGAAACAAGCTTATCTGTTGGTTGCAGTACTTTGTTAGACAAGTTTGCTTTTTAATAAAAATCCCTTGAGAAACCACTAGAAGTTTTGTTTCGCATTTATAATAAATAGGCTTACAGCAATTTCTTTCAATTACACAGAAGCAGGATCTTTATGGGATTGTAAATCATCTCTTGATTTTACAGTTATTTGTATTTTACTTACTTTCCTTGTGCTTTATACTTACACTTTGCAATTCCAGCTGTAGCGTGTTTCTCAGTACTGTCCGTGTCTCTGAGCTGTCACAATGAGATGAATGCTGTTTTCAGTTTAGGTTGAGCTTGAGTTGCTGTTATACAGCATTTGACAGAAATGATACCTTGGAAGATCAGACTTATGTTTTCAATTCTTTGTTGCTTTTGGTGTGAAGAACTGAAATTGTTGCTTTTTAAGAACATGTTATTACCTTTTTCTAACAATTTAAAAAATACATTTCTCAGTAAAACATACTACTTGTGTAGGTACTTAAGCTAGACCGATTCTAAAAAGCGTTAGTATTGGAAATAAGATTTCACTATTTTGGCTATTAGCCTATATCACATTGAGTGTTAATTCTGCATGGTTTGGGTTTTTTTAAACTTGAACTAACTTCTCTAGTTCTCATAGCTGTGACTATGAAATGTCAAGAAGATGCATCTTCTGTGTATGTACCACGATAGGCTGCAGCATGTTTGTGACTCTGGTTTCTTTCTGTTCAGATGGCTTTAGACCACTTTACTATTAACATAATTTTAACTTGGCATGTATAACATTGCCATATAGAGTAGAGTAGAAAGTTGCAAAATATGATACCTTGCAGAGTTAAACACTAAACATATCCAAAGTCCATTCAGAATTTTGTGTGTTGTATTTTGCTATTTTTGTGATATGTGGCCTTTTATTCTGTAATATCCTTCTAAATAAAACATTGAACATCCGGCAAACACAAAACCTGCCTCATTTGAAAAGTATTTCAAAACTCCAATTAATAGTAGCCTTTAGAAAGTTTCGTACTTTAATATTTGTTAGTATAGTATCAACCCTTACCAAGGTAGCTTCTTGGTAAACCCAGTAGCTACTCAATGCTATTTGTACTGAATAAAGCAATGATGCCATTGTTATTCCAGTAAGAAAGATATTGGCAGTGTAGCTGGTATAGAGTGAAGGGTGCGGTGATTTTGAAGCTCTTTGGAATACTCTGAAACAAATACCCGTGGTGGCATCTTTACAAATTGTTTCTCCTGATGGGAAGAATTTATATATATATGTATGTTACATGTCCGAAAATGAGTTGATTATGTCTTAAATCCAGTCAGTTGTGTTTTAAAATACATCCCAAACTATCTGATCTTTAAGAAGAGAATTTCTCCTACCATTTTAAAATTCAAACTAAGTAAAAATACTTTTTTTTTCTGGTTCTAGAGCTTTTATCTGTTAGCATATATATATATACAAGGACTTTCCAGTTCTTTAAGTAAAAAAAAAAAAAGACATGGGAGATAATTAGTAATGTCTGTAACATGCTGTTTAGGTTATCAAAAGAATGGCTCCGAAGGAATGAGAGAGATCAAGGAGCAAAAAAGAAAAAAAAAAAAAAAGAATGGCTCCATGTGGAGCATTTATGGGCTCCCCCACCCCTGCTTTGTTAGTTTTTAGTAGAATAGATATGAGTTGAGAAGACAATCATCTAGACTTTATTTTCAGAATATAAAGAGAGTTTAGAAAACTATAATTGTACCTCAAGATTCACAGTTAATCTCATTGCACAAAGTGCAAAGCCTTGTTTTAGTAGTTGTGCTAGTAGATTTTTAGTTTTTACTTACACATTGTTTTCCCAAAACTATTTACTATTTTGTTTTCCAATCAAATTGGCTTTATAGAAATATTTGAATTTACAGTTAATTTGTAATTTTGTCTTTATACCTTTTAAAAGTAGTTTAACTTGTTTTTATTGCTTGATTCCAAAGCTGAGGAAATTGTTTCACTATGTAAGACTTAAATGATTATTGTTTGAATTATTCTTCTGGGTAAACTGTCTACTACAGAAATTAACACTACAAAGAGATTGTTAGTGAAAGTAAAGATAGTTTTTGCATCATAGCTGGTACTGAATGGGTAGTGCCAATGGACGAGACGGATCAGAATGTCTCAGAACAGATACCCACAATAGATTTGTTTCAGGAAGGAAGCTACTGGTTGTTTTAAAACATTGACTTATAACAGAACTAGTTTCTTTTAAAATCATTTATTTGGAACCTTTAGAATTTGTCAAGAATTAATCTGTCAGCTCTTTGCCCCAGTGTGGTCCAGATGCTCACTGGTTCTGCCAGGTGGCCTTTGCTTCTTGTTTCCTAGTGGAAGGTGTTAAGCCAAACATGAAAGACTGCTTTATGTTCTGGATAGGCACGTGCTGGGTTTCTGGCATTTGGGGTAATAGTATTAACTGATGAGTCTCATTAACTGTCTAGTGTGATCGTGATTGGTCGTATTTGTTCCACGTGGTGGTAGTTTTAATCACAGAACTTTTTACAACAGGTCTCTGTAGAAATGGGTTGGGTTTCTCTTCTTTCCCCAGAAAGGACTTAGACTTAATTGATATAAAGAACTAAATGAGCATTTTTATGTCTTTTGTTTCTATTCACTGTAAGTATTCCTGTATCATTTATGCATTTATAGTTGGCAAACTGTTGTAGTTTGATAAACTTACATTGTTAAAATTTTTTAAAACTAATTCTTGTTTTACAAAATAAAGTATATGGCAAGTGCTGATTGCCATCACTGCCTGCAGTGGGGTTCTCAGCTGCCTTGAATGGATTCACCTGCTATGTGACAAACAACAACAAATCACACTAAAAACAAGAAGGCTGTCCAGGCCACAGAGGGAAGTGTTAAGGGCTCTGTTCACTTCCTTTTTCCCCCCAGTGCCAGAGGGTGTAAGGGTATTGGTTTGTTTCTGTTTGCTTTTATTTCTCTTTTTAGAAAATTCCATGTTACTAAAAGCACATGCTCTGTATTCTATGATTCCCCCCCTCCCCGGCCCTGTGTGTTTAATAGTATTTTTGAAAGATTGATAAATAAATTGGGTATTTCTATGGGATCGTAAGTCGTGGCTGTTCTCTGTGGAAGGGGAAAGCATAATTAAGTTAATGCACTTCTTTTCCTAGCTCCAAAGTCACTGTGATGTATATTTTTTTAATGGAATTTAGAAAACTTGTTTCCTCAATTGTAAAATTAGTTTACAAATGCTGCTTCTCTTAGCATTAGTCTAGTAAATGTTGGACTATTTCCTGCAAACTGCATTTTACAAAATTTAAACTTCAAAACTGTATTAACTTTTATAGTTAACATTGTATTAAATAAAGTATACTATAATAAACAATTCAGAATTGTATTTTTAATTTTTTTATTAGTCTCATTAAAAATGAAATGACAGTCAGCCTATGAAATATTGTATAATAGAAATGCAAAGTCATTTGTATTTTGAGGAAAACGGGTAATTGGCAAAATGGATCTTTAAGAATGTATTGGACATAGTATAGTGGCTCATACTTTTAAGTCCAGCACTTGGGAGGCAGAAGCAAGTGGATGTCTGAATTTGAGGCTGGCAGGGCTGAATACTGAGACCCTGAGAATTACAGGGCTTTAAGATGGTGCAGTGAGTAAAGATGATTGCTGCCATACCTGGTGATGTGAGCTGAATTCCTGGGATCCACATGGTGCAAGGAGAGAACTGATCCCTGCAGGTGTCTTAGGTGCACAAGTACTTTACCAAAACGTAAACAAAATAGGATTTAGTGAGCAGTGGTGATTTCCACGTCTAAGTAAATTCTAGGTCAGATGTTTAAGCATAATGGTTCAGTTTAGTAACTTAGCAAGTTTTAATACAAATTTTGGATTTGTATTACTATCAAAATTATACCGTTTGCTTTTTAAAGATTTATTTATTTATTATGTACATTGTTTTGCCTACATGAATGCCTATGAGGATGACAGCTTCCCTGGAATTGGAGTTACAGACAGTTATAAGATGCCATTTGGGTGCTGGGAATTGAACCTGGGTCCTTTTAAAAGAGCAATCGGTACTTTTAATCACTGAACCATCTCTCCAGCCCCTACCATTTGTTTTTTAATTACAAATTTCCCAGTGTAAGAAACCATGCTGTTTTTCCTGTGTCTGTTTTTTGTTGTTTGTGTCATGGTGGGTTTTGTGTTTTGTTTTTATTCCAGACTGGCCTCAGAGTCAGTATGTAGCCAACAAATTTAAAATGAACCTGTCACACTCAGTTTCTGTGCTGCTGGGGATTGAGCCCAGGTTTTCATACATGGTTGGTAAACACTCCCATCTGCCTGCCCCCACCCACCTGTCAGTGATAGCATGGGTTATAAAACTATTTTTAGTTGTTTTTTTTTTTGAAACAGTGTCCCACCACGTAGTTATGGCTGACCTTGAACCTACAAGAGATCCACTTTCTTCTGCCTTCCAAGTGCTGGGATGAAAAGTGTGTATGCACTGCGCCCATGTGCACAACCCTAAAGCTATATTTTTAAGATTTCTAAGACATTTAGATTTTTTTTTGTTTGTGGTATAAATTTAGATGTTTGGGGAAAATGTCCACAGTTAGGAGTTAATCATTGAAAATGGGTGTATTTTTTAATATATAGAGAAAAACATTGTTCTGTGGCTTGTATTATGTAATGGGCATATATTACCTTGCCTTTGAATTTCAGTAATTATACCATAAACCAAAAGAAATACCTAGCAGCTATGCTTCTACAGTAGTTTATAGAGCTAAAGTATCTTAAGACTGTTTTGAGGTTTTATTAATTGGTTTTTGCTCTGTAGCCCAGGCTGGCCTCCACTTGGTGGAGTCTGCATGCATGTATGCCATGTGGACCTGAGATTAGAGATTGGAGTTAGTTGTCTTCCTCAGCCATGTGGATCCTGGAGTCCAACTTCAGGTTGTCAGGCATGGTGAGAAGCACCTTTACCTACTGAGTCATCTTGTCAGCCTCGTCAGTATTAGGCTTGCAGGTATGACCTGCCACAACTGACTCTTCATTCTTAACCATGATTCATTACTGAGAGTTATTTTTTGCAATGATTGGTTATTGAACAATTTCTCAAGCCTTGGAATCAGACTAGACACACCTACCTCTTACTGATTTACATTTGTGTGTGTGCCTTGAGTTTCACTCTAATAAAGTGGCTTTACAACAATAGTCATCAAAGGAATATTTCATTCAACATAAACTACCGTAAGGTAGTAGTAATCTGTGGAATCTTGAAGATATACTGTGTGTTTCCTACAAGCTTTTAAAGATCTCTTTTGGGCTGGGCAGTGGTGGTGCACGCCTTTAATCCCTGCACTCAGGAGGACAGAGGCAGGTGGATTTCTCTGGTCTACAAAATGAGAGACAGAAACACTGTCTCAAAAAAAAAAAAAACCATTTGTCTCTTTGAGTTCATTATGGTCTCAGGATGCTTTGACACACAGTTTAGGAATTTGTTACCGTGTTCTTTTTAAATAATTCCTGCTTTGTTTTTTTAAAGGCATTTTAATTTTTATTTAGTGGCATAATCCGTTCTCTCAAATAGCTCTGGTGTCCTGGGACTCACTATGTAGACCAGACGACTTTAAACTCCCAAAGAACCCTCTGCTTCTGTCTCCCAAGTGCTCCCAAGGTTTCTGCCACCATGCCTAGCCGAGTTTGGGATAAACTAGCACAAATAATAAAAACCCAGAGACAGATATTGGGGTTCAAGCCAAAACACAGAAAAGCAAAGCAGCCAAGCCACTAGAGAAGGCTTACCTCTACCAAGGCTGAGCAACTGCAGACTAAGCAGATTAAACCTCTCCTCTCATTTATATTTCCTCTAGTGCTGGAATTAATGGTGTAGGCTACCACCACTGGGAATTGTTTCTGCTTTGATCTTGTGTAGCCCATGATGGACCTCGCCTCTTGTCTCCCAAATCCTAGGATTAAAGGTGTGTCACCAATGCCTGACCTCTACTGGCTTGGCTTTGCCCTTCTGATCTTTAGGCAAGCTTAATTAAAACATAAATATCACTATAATAAACATCAGTGATTCTAGGTGAATCTAATCATACATTTTTCACAGTATAGGTGGCTATTGTCATCCACATACACAGAACTGGAGTCTTTAGTATGGGAGTTACTGTATTGTGCAGTCTGGATGTTATGAAGTCCTGATACATGTAGATTTTCTTACTTTGCTTTACTGGTGAAGGAGATGTGTAATCCCCACCCCCCTGCTACCACCCAGAGGATTGTGACATATTTTGCTGCAGAGTCTGGAGAGATGGCTCAGGAGTTAAGAGCACTGGCTGCTGTGTTTGGTTGATATCCATGGGAGGCCTGCCTTTTTTGAAAGAAATGGAGGAAGAGAAGTGTTAGGGGCAGGGCACAGAGATGGATGGGGGGAACTGGTCAGGATGAAAAAAAAGAATCGTGAAGGTTATTTGTTTTGTTATTAAAACAAAACAAAACACTGGTTACTATTCCAGAGGATGTGAGCATAGTTCTCAGCACCAACATGTCAGCTCACAACTGTAACTCCAATCCCAAGAGTCAGAACATCTTGCCTCCAAAGACATCAGGCACACAGGTGGTACACAGACATACATACACACAAAACTGTCATATACACTAATTTTTGCTATAAATTTCTATCTCTGATGTATAACTTAGATCTTTACTCAATTTTCCCCTTTGTAGGAATTAGTCTCTTGGCAAAAACATGAAACATTCACAAAGCTATGGCAGAGATTTGTAATAGAAACCACCCAAATATGCCTTTGCCAGTTGTTGAATGAATTAGGTGCACACTCATACAACTGACTCTGCCAAGGAACAGTGATACACCTTTGATTTTTAAAAATAAACAGGTGCTGGAGAAATAGCTCAGTCTGTAAGGTACCTTCTTGTGCAAGCATAAAGACCTGCATTGGGTCCCTAGCACCCATTTAAAAAGCTGAGCATGGTGGCATGCATGCGTTTGTAATCCCAGCACCAGGAGAAGGAGGAATGAAGAGAGAAGGGCCAGGTCCCAGTGAGACAATGTCTCAAAAAAAAAAAAAAAATCGGAGTCTCTTGAGGAACATCTAAGGTTCGCCTTTGGCACACACATAAAAAAATATGAAAGGGTCATCCATCAAATATAATCCTCATGGTTGAGAGGCTGATGAGATTGGGTGGAGGGGCTATAGGCTTGAGACCAGCCTGAGCCACATAAGGAAATCACACTTGCACACATGCAATAACAACCACCAAGGTTGCAAGGCCCTGGGCTAAATTCCAGCACATACTAGTCATAAACACACAACCTCACAGTCAGAATGTTGTTTAAAAAAATAGTAAGAACCTTTAATGGGAATACAAAATGGTTCTACCATTTCAGAAAGCAAGGCAGCCAGAAAGGCTAAGCTACACTTGTAATCCATAAGAGAAGAGGTAGGAGAGCTTAGAGCCCAAGAACAGACGGCTGTACAGTCACTGTCTCAAGAGGAATAGGGAAAAATTAAAGACACGCTGAACTGGAAACATGGTTCGGTGGTTTAAAGCATTTTCTGCTCTTGCAGAGGACCCAGGTTTGGTTCCTAACACCCAACAGTAGTTTGCAACTATCTGTAACTCCAGTTCCAGGGAATCCAACACCATTTTCTAGCCTTTGTGGGCAGAACTCAGGCACTATACATATACATACATGCAGGCAAAACATACACTGTTAGAGCCTGCTCCAACAAATCAGCTAGGATACCTGGGAGGGAGCGTGAGGATTGGGAAAATGGATTTTAGACATAAAGCAAAGAAAACCAGCCTACAATTCACAATCCCAGAGAACCTAGACAATAATGAGGACCCTAAGAGAGACATATATGGATCTAATTTACATGGGAAGTAGAAAAAGACAAGATCTCCTGAGTAAACTGGAAGCATGGGGGTCATGGGAGACGGTAGAAGGGGAGGGGAGAGGAAGGGAGGAGAGTTGAGAAAAATGTATAGCTCAATAAAATCAATTTTAAAAATTTAAAAAAAAACAGGATAGATTTGGGAGGGCTGCCAGCTCATAATACACAGTCCAAAGTTTATTTCAGACTTGGTTTTATATAAAGGCAAAAGGCACAGCAAAGGGCAGTACACTGTCCTTGGGAGAAAGCAGGCTCATCATCTATCATGTGAGTCCTGCTAGCAGCAATCTGTTTCTTTTTCTATCTGGATGTGCCCTCGGCTGGCATTCACCACCCTGTGAATGTCCTAAGGGACATGTGTTCTTTCTCATGGACAAAATGCTCTTTCTCATGGGCATAATCAGAAGATACTCAAAGATACTGGAGCAGGTAGAGCAGGAAAGCTTGAACTCAAATGATGTTTAAATCAGAGTGGACTCCAGATGGAAATTGAGTCACTTTTTAAAAGCACATACTGTAGGATTCTACTTAGAGGAGGTATATTAGGTATTTAGCCAGGTTCATAGGAGCAAACAACCATTGTTCACAGAGTTGAGGGAAGGAGGGATGGAGCACACTTTACATGGGTATGGAGTTTCAGTTGTAAAGAATGAAAAAAGTTCAGAAATTGAATAGCAATATAAATATACTTAACACTTTTTTGTTGTTCTTTTTTTCAAGGCAGGGTTTCTCTGTATAGCTCTGGATGTCCAAGAACTCACTCTGTAGGCCAGACTAACCTCTAACTCACAGAGGTCTTCCTGAGTGCTGGGATTAATGGCATGCACCACCACTGCCCAGGGCATAAATATATTTAACACTATTAAGTCATACTTAGAAGTGGCTAAAATGGTAGCTCATGTTCTATTTTTTTTAACCACAATTCCTAAAAATTCCAATGAACTTGTGTTTCAAGTCGACAAAACTACATATAGGATTATTTTAAATAATTTCATGTCTAGGAACTATACACAATAAACCACAGAGAAATCAAAACCCTATAGTAATCATATTAGTAACAATGAAATTTTGAAGGACTTTAAGAACTGAATGATATTGAATAAGCACATGAATTTCTGTTGAGGAAAGAGCTATCTCTGACTGAGTCATAAGGACAGAGTACTGACAATATGGTAGACAGCACAGAAGTCCACTGCAGTCCACAGCGGGACTGTATTCTTACGGAAGAACTAGGACAGACAGACAAGCAGAGGCTGTGTACAGGAGACTCGGGGAGGTACTGCTCGGTGGGTACAAGGTCACAGTTTACAATCCTGCAGATGCACTTTACACTTGGCTGTAGGCAGAGTTTTCATTCCTAATGAACATGTTCTAAATGAGGTTGACATTGTGTGGCTGAGGTAGCTCACTCAATACGATGAATCCTGACTCTGATTCCTAGAGCACACATTAAAGAATACTCCAGTGTGATGGCGCACACTTGTAAGCCCAGTGCTGAGGAGGTGGACATGGGACTAACTGAGCCTGCTTGTTGAGTTTCAGGTCAGTGAGAGATGCAGACTTCTAAAAACATTGGATGCAATGAAAAAAACAACACGGAAGGTTGTCCCTGGAATCTGCACACACACATACACACATGCTGGACCTTATATGTGTTCTTAGTGGAAATATTGCAAAGAATCAAATCAGGCAACACATTTTGTAGAGATGAGTGGCTTTATTATCAGAAATTCCATTATATTTGTAGCTTATACTTGCTACAATAAATTTTATCAATCATAAAAATAAACTTCTTTACCATGTAAAACCCAGCCTCCTCTTTGATTTCTGAAAATCATTATACTTTGATCCTTGAGAGTTATAAAAAGGGAGCTGGACACCAGTGGCATCTTTTGACTGATAGCTAGGTCGTATCCCACCCCTGCCTACGAAGGGTGGTCCACGTCCACCTCCCACGCCTTCCTGTACAGCTCTTACCAGAGGGTAAGTGTATTTCTTTGTTGATTCAGATTCAGATTCAATTACTTCTTTGGCATACTTCTGAAATTCTTTCTCCTTCTCAGCTGCAAGGGCTTCAGTAAGTCTCCAGTATTCTAATTCTTCTTCTTTTGATTGTTTTGCATTGAATTTATTTATGGCCTATTGAGTAGAAAAATACATTTTAATATTGATCAAAACATCAGTTTTCCAAAAATCCATATAATTTTAAGATGTAGTTGTAATTTTATAAACTCAGTATTTTACAACTAAGTTATAACTCATTAATTCTTCTATGCTAAGAATATACTCAAAATATGGATCAATCAAACATGTTTAAACTCATACAGTCAAAAAACAAAGCAAAATCATTACAAGCATAAAATTTAGATAAAAATCAGGCAACTAAATTTACATATGTGATATTCAGTAGGTTAAAAGGCATAAAAATAATTATTGTTCCTGTCAGTCAACATAAAACTAAGCCAGCAAGGAATAATACCTAAGTTTTATGCAACTGATTACATTCTGTCTCCCAGGAATGTGGAGTTTGAACAATGAGTGACATTAATCTATGAAAATTTATTCAGAACTGAGGAAGTATACAGGCAGTCTCCCAAATACTTTACTTTAGAAAGTCTTTGTCTTACAATGTTACAATAACTTATATTGGAAGAGGCGTTTTTAATGAATTTTCTGTGTTTTGATTGACATATTTATAGTTGTAACATTTAATAAATGCTGAATTTCTAAATATAAGTTGTTTTTCTACATATGTTTTTATATTTCATATCCATAAAAGTATCTTGATGATCTATAACTTCAACATAAAACCTAATCATTTCTACTAGTTGAAATTATGAGAGAAGTCGGGCAATGGTGGCGCATGCCTTTAATCCCAGCACTCAGGAAGCAGAAACAGGTAGATCTCTGTGAGTTCGAGGCCAGCCTAGTCTACAAGAGCTAGTTCCAGGACAGGCACCAAAGCTACAGAGAAACCCTGTCTCAAAAAACCAAAAAAAAAAAAAAAAAAAAAAAAGAAGTTATGAGGGAAAGGCACATGATTACTGGGTTCTAAAAGTAAAGTTTAAATTCTGTTTGTTGAATTGATGATAAAAAATATCTAGTCTTAAAAAATAGTATTCAGTAAGACTGGAAGTCAGAAGTTAAAACAATCTCACCAAAGGTATTAAGCTAATATGAGATATCCTTGTTTGGTAATAGTTTCCAGAAAGACACTGAGGGACCAGGGAGAATAAAGTGAAAATTAAGAAAATGACAACAGGAAAGAGGAGTAGCTATAAAGGGTCATGTGGTAAGTGCTGCAAATTTGATATGCATTAAGCATAAGTACAAATGTAATTTCAGCTGAGCGTGGTGGTATTCCTAGCCTGTGGCCCAAGTTACAAGACACATCAAGCCGCTCCATCAGAGCAGTTAACATTCCAAGATGCCAATGCCAAGGCCTGGCAACACAGAGACTTGTGCTCACCAGGTGGCTGGCAGGGATGAAAAAGAGGACTACCTATTTGGAAAAGATCTCTAATGTCTAAGAGATGATTAGACATTAGAATCGCTAATATTCCCTTGTATCAAAATTGAATGTTGCAAGATCCCAATCAACATGGCCTCTGGAATATTGCTGCAAAGATGGGGAAAGTCGTGTTTGGAAATCTAGCTAGAGGCAGACTGCTCTGGAATATGCCGTGAGCAAAGGTGAGAGGGAAATGAACAATGATGAGCGTTACGGCCTATCCTACGAATCTTCATTTTTTTTTTTTTTTAGTATTTAATAAACACAATCGGCATTAAAGATGGCTATAAAATATGTACAAAAATCGTAGAATGAGACCTGTGGGGAGTGGATTAAGTCCGGAGTGAATGTTTATTGCTGACATGAGCACAGACAAGTCAAGGACTAAAATACCTCACGGAGCAGCCAAGCCTTCCCCTGGTCCAAGTGCACATGTTGACAGCATGTTCAGAAAATGTCCACCACAGCTTCCACCTCCTGGGTGTTTACAGCCTGAGACTGCTTCCCTAAAGAGACCTCCTACTGAGATGAACTAAGCCTGACTCTATTCGGCTGTACATAATAACCCTGCCTCCTGGTTCAGCTGTATGAAATAAACTTGCTGAGTTTCCAGGCTGTTGCTGGTGTATCTTCATCAGAGGTCATGCCCACCCGATCCTTGCTATTCTGTGTGTATGTCTGTTTCTTCATTCCTATTGCCCCAGTTAGATCGATCCATAAAAAGGACTACAGAGCGGAGATTCTAAAACTAACTTCACATTTTTAATATAGCTTTATTGTGACACCACATGATCATTTGTTCCTCTCCAATAAAAGGAAACCACTTAAAAGAAAGGAAACCAAAGTGAAGTCTCTATTACATATTTACTTTTTAAATTCCTGTAAAAGTGGGAATAGTTACCATTTGCTGAACATGAGCATCTTGAATTTCTCGTTTCTTTTTGCTGATTTTGAGCTTTTTCTCCTTTTCAAGATCCTGGAAAATCTTATCTGCCTTCAAGACAGCCAGCAACTGTTCTTTAGACTCTATTTGTCTTTGCCTTTCTTCTTCCTCTTTATTTTTCATCTAGATGTTTAATGACAAAGGAAAAAAAATGTAAGCAGTTTTAGCCAACAGTTCTCATTGAAAAGAAATGAATCCAGAATGCTTCAAGCAAAGAGCCAGGAGCAACGTGAGGCCAGGAAACTGTGTGTGGCTGGTTGCTTTGTTTTATTCTCTTGAATATGAGAGATATACTTAATGAAAATGTAAGGAGAGTCATATAGACCAATCTCTTTGATTAAAGACAACAATCACATTGCATATGGTAGGGCATGCCTATAACCTCAGCAGTACAATAGGGACACTGAGGCAGGAAGATGATGAATTCAAGAGGAGCCTGGGCTCAATAGTGAAACTCTGCGTTGAAGGAGGACGGAAAGAGCAGGAGAAAAAGAAGGAACAAGAAAAGCAAGATCTCAGAGTACAGAAATCCTGATATGTTAATTGCTACAATGTTTGAGCCAGGTAATTTGAATGTTAGGATGACATATAGGGAATAATGTGGGGATCCATTTCTAAGATTAAGAAATACAGAGATGCAATCAGGTAATTTATATGGCTTCTCTTAAAACATCTAAATAAGTATAAAAGACAATTCTGCCATTTAAGATGGTTCTAAAGAAGAACTCTGCATCCTTACATAGCTTGTAGGGTAGGGGACACTGGAGAGACGGCTCAGCAGTTAAGAGCAGTGCTGCTCTTCCAGAGGACCTGGGTTTGTTTCCCAGTACCCATATGGTGGCTCATAGCTATCCCATAATCCATCCAGTTCCTGGGGATCCAATGCCCTATTTCTGGTGCACAGATGTACATACAGGTAAAAGCCCATACATGTAAACTAAATAAATAAATAGCCTTAAGAAACACCTTGTGTGTAACTGATGGTCTTACTATCTTCTAAAAATAAGTATTGGTTTTCTGCAACCAGAGTGCACTGGTCAACTAGGCCTCCAGTATCAGCAGACCAGAGAGTATCCTGTAACTATTAATCAAAGAAGTCAGCTCCAATATGCCTAGGGTCCCTTGAGAGACTGGAGTCTTGGTTCTATGAGTCTCTGAGGTCATTATGGTTGCAGAATTCTGATTTTCCAAGGTTCCAGTGGTACTGGATTCCACTGCAGAACCTGGAATCTATATTGATGTGGTCCCAGAGGTTACTTTGGGCCTGTGACTATAACCACATCTCAATATAGGAAGGAGACAAGCTTCACCAGGTCTGATTTGGTACCTTGCCTTCAGCATGTTCACAGAATCCAAGGGACAACCAAAGTTTTGATTCCAGCTGATCACTGTGCTGCTTAATACACAGCCCTACCCTTGGTCCTGCTGTCACGTAGCCAAGACAGGAAGGGTCACTTCAGCAGCTCAGTTGATATTCCACAAGTTTCACCAGTTCCCCTAGCTGAGCTTTGTGAGATATGACTCAGAAAACAGAATACCTTATAGGCTCAGAAGAGAAGGAGTCAAAACAAATCCATGTCAACCAATGTATGAAAACAACACACACACATACATAATCGACAGTGGGATATGCCACACATACCCCATTACCTACCAACTGATAAGGTGATGTGGGATGTACTTCTGTATATGTGTTGCTTTTGCCAGATAATGAATAAAGCTGTTTTGGCCAATGACTTGGCAGAGTAAAGCCAGGCAGGAAATCTGGACAGAAACAGAGAGAATAGGCAGAGTCAGGAGACACCATGTAGTTGCTAAAGGAGAAAAATGCCAGTCAGAACCTTACTCAGTAAGCACAGCCTCGTGGCAATACACAGATTAATAGAAATGGGTTGGGTTAATTCAGGATGTAAGAGCTGGCTAGAAACATGCTTGAGTCATTGGCCAAACAGTGTTGAAATTAATATAGTTTCTGTGTAGTTGGGTCTGGGTGGCCGGGAAATGAATGAACAGCTTCCAATAAGGGAATCAAAAATTACAGAAAGAGCTGAAATGTTTGAGAAAAAAATTTAGTCTTACTGTTCAAAAAAATTAATGACCATACAAAAAGTCAAAAAGTTATATGACTTAAGGAAATCTATTCAATACTTTGACAAGACAGTCTCCAACGTCAGCATAACTATATTAGAGACAAACATTCAACATGTAGAAGAAAAATTTGGCAAGGAGATTGAAACATTAAAAAAAAACAATCAAGTAGAAATACTTAAGATGAAAGATGGCCAATTAAATAAATACAACAACAGATGCCATCATTAACAGATAAGAATATGCACATGCAGAAAAACTAATTTCAAGGTTAGAGGACAAAGCTGAGACAATAATCCAAACATTAATATATTCAGAAAAAAAAATAATGAGCATAAACTATTTTCAAGATGTCTGGGATACATTCAAGAGGCCACACTTGAGAGTACATGGTGTAGAAGAAGGAGCAGAGGTTAAAAACCAAATGGAATAGATGGATTAATTAATAAAATCATAGCAGAAAACTTTCCAGACTTACAGAAAGAAGGAGACATTCAAACAAAAGGCATATGGCACTCCACTTACACATGGCCAGAGAAGAAACTCCATGATGTATTATAGTCAGGATGTCAAAAATACAAAGTATAGAAATATCTAGAGTTTACAAATGGCAGAAATTAGACATCGGGAAAACACAACTGCCAATCAACAAAAGCAAATGAACTGAAGAGCCACTATAAATGAAAAACATGCATGGCCATTAGTGTTTGAAAGTGTGTACAGCCAGGCGGTGGTGGCACACGCCTTTAATCCCAGCACTCGGGAGGCAGAGGCAGGAGGATTTCTGTGAGTTCGAGGCCAGCCTGGCCTACAAGAGCTAGTTACAGGACAGGCTCCAAAGCTACAGAAAAACCCACTCTTGAAAAACCAAAAAAAAAAAAAGAAAGAAAAAGAAAAGAAAAGAAAGAATGAATGAAAGAAAGTAAGAAAGGGTATACAATATCACTAACTATCAGGAAAATGCAAATTAAAATGGCTTCAAGATACTACTTCACCCAGTCAAAATGACCATCATCAATAAATGCTGGAGAGGATGTGGAAAGAAAGGAGCCCTTCTTCGTTGTTGGCAAGGGTGCAAATGAATAGTCACTGTGGGAATCTGTTTGGAAATTTGTCAAAAATGTAAAAATAAAACTACAATATGACCCAGCTATTTCACTTATGGGCAAATATCTAGAAAACTCCATACCATACCACAGAAATATTAAACCCTGATGTTTAGAGCTGTTTTATTCACTATAACAAAAAATTAGAGGGCTGGAAAGATGACTCAGCAGTTCAGAGCACTGGCTGCTCTTCCAGAGGTACTAAATTCAATTCCCAGCAACCACATGGTGGCTCCCAACCATCTGAGTGAGATCTGGTGCCCTCTTCTGGCCTGCAGACATACATGTAGACACTGTACACATAATAAATAAATCTTTAAAAAATTTGGACTCAACCTAATTTTCATCAACAGATGAGTGGATGATGAAAATATGCCTTATATATTCTAAGACAACTATACTGAATATTTGAAAGAAATAGGAGGTACTTAGAATGTAGAACTTCAGGTGAGGCTACATAATCTCCGAAGAAATAAACCTTCACATTTTCCCTTATATGCGAACACAGCAGAGAATATTTGTATATGTATAAATAAATGTACATGTGTGTCATATAGGAAAGAGAACAAGAAAAGCTAAACAGGAGACGAGGAAGGACTGGGTGCAATTAATGAGTCATGAAGAAAATACAAAGCCAACTGTTCAGTCAGTGCTAACTCTGCCATGGAGTTTCACTTTCGGTGGAGGACAAGAGCGTACAAATCAATTCAGTACCAAAGTGTAAACTTCAATATAAAGCTACGTATCTTCTCCTAATGGTCATGACAAATGTATAGAAATTCATCAGGATGTATGGACTTTGCATCTAGTTAACTTCAGTGTAGGATCTGTTTATTTGCAAGATTTTTAAAATAAAGCTTATAAACAAAAAAATGTTTCAAGAACATAGGAATACAATTTGCATACTGTCTCTCAAATCTCTGCTTGTTTTGAGAGAGGCAAAGAGATAGTAGCCACAGCAGGAAAGTCTCAGCACTATGCACTGGAACCGAATTGTTTACCACAGAGGTTCTATGATCTGCAATTTCTTTCAGCTCTGCTTGATTTTTTTCATATTTTTCTTTTTCTCTTCTCTCCAGTTCAGCCTCAGCTTCAGCAATATCTCTAGCAATAATCAAATCTTCAGTATCAAGTTTCTCTTTCATTAGTTCACTTAGGAAGTTATTTATTCTTTCTCTCCGCTCTTCCATCAGCCTATAACAGAAGAACCACATTTGCCAGTTCATCCAGGACAGCTCTGGAATGGAGCTAAAACACTCTCAGTGGGGAATCTGAGGTGTTATATAGTCATCTACAAAACTAAAAAGAAGTCTGTAGCTCTATATAGATGTGTGTGTGTGGAAATTAATTTGTCATACATTTTAAAGTTTTAATATTGAGCTAAATAAGGAAATTAATCTCATAACTACAAAGTAGCATATATTCTAAAATTTTCCAAGTGATCAATGTGTACAATATAATCACATATGTGTGTGCATGTATACTTGAGTAAGAAAAAGGTGTTAAGATTCTCCATAACACAGGAAAATATTGTTCTTGTGTGCATGTGTGGTGCATGCATGCCTGTGGTCATGAGTGTATGGGTGGGTACAGTGGAGACCAGAGGATGAAGTTTGCAGTGTCTTCCCTGTAGCTCTCAGCACTTTTATTTTTTTAAAGATTTATTTATTTTATGTATATGAGTGCTCTGTCCCCATGTACACCTTTATGGCAGAAGAGGGCACGAGATCCCACTAGAGATGATTGTGAACTACCATGTGGGTGCTGGGAATTGAACTCAGGACTCCTGGAAGAGCAGCCAGTGCTTTTAACTGCTGAGCCATCTCTCCAGCCCCAGCATTTTTATTTTTTGAGACAAGGTTTCACTCTGCAGCCCTGGCTAGCCTGGAACTGCTGTGGACTAGACTGGCTTCAAATTTACAGAGACTTTCTCACCTGTTTCCCAAGAGCTGGGATGAAAGGTGTGCATTGCCATGCCTAGCTTTTTGGGGGGTGGGGGGCGGGGAATAGATCTCTTTTCTGAACTTAAACTCAACATTTTGCCTAGACCGCCTGGGTAGCGATCCTTCAGAATCTACTAATTTCCCTCCACAGCACTGGTTAGCTGCACCACCAAAAGCAATATGTATATCAAGGATCTGCTTGTGAGGCCCAGAGCAGATTTTGGAATACTTTGTTGGAATAGTCTGCTTGCTCTAGCACTGGGATCTACACTCTAAAACCCCTTTCCTTAAATAAAACCTTGGAAATAACTAACATGTTAGCAAAGTACTAAACAACTTTACACACTACTAAACACACTACCACTACATCCCACCCAGAACCAAGTCATAGACATGCTGATTTCATCTGTTTATATGTCCCTGGCCCTGTGAAGTTTCTGAGGTCAGGGCTAGATAATTCTCTTTCTAGTCCAGGGCCAAGTTTGTGTCTGGTACATCACATACAGTAAGTGCATTTAATTAAAGGACTGAGGGAAGGAGACTTAAACAGAAATATTTTAATTAGTTATGACAAGTTCACTAATTTATTGAGAGGCTGTGAAGCTTTGTATGACAAATTATGAAGAAGATACTGTGAATAGGTGAAAGAAAGTAGAGTCTGAAGTGGAAAAGAGACATGTGTGCAAACACATGTGGAAGATGGCAGTCCAGGCCCTGAGAACGAGTCTTCTCCCTGCTATAACAGAGGCACCAGCTCACGAAGAAAAAAATGGCAGCCAGAAAGAAGTATAGGGAAAGAGCAGGGATGTGTGAAAAGACAGCTCAGTCGCTGAGTGCTTCTTGCTCTTCCAGAAGCCCCACATGGTGGCTCATGACCATCCCTGACCTCTGCGGGAACCAAGTACATATGTGGTATGTAGGCATATATGCAGGCAAAGCACTCACACATAAAATAAAATGAATAACCTAATTTTAAGAATTAAAAAACAGAAAAAGGAAGGGTTAGCAAAAGCTGTAGCACACTTTTTCCATTACCCTCCACCTTCGTCAGCACATCTCAAAAACGGTACCAGTTTCCTGACTACCAGGAGGAGGTCAGCTCTCCCTGGCACGCACTGATTGCCGGGAGGTGGTCAGCTCTCCCCGGCATGCACTGCCTTCCTGGTGTACTGCTGTGCCGTAGTTTCAAAAGCAATAAGGCCAACCGCCTGTGAACAGAAGCCTCCACCTCTGGGGTCCAAATAAAACTTCCCTCTCTTTGTGCTGCAGCAGCAGGAGTGTCTACTAACTCCTGCTGACTAACAGGAGAGCTGACTAACAAAGTGTGCAGTTTTTCTTTATTTCCACTTTGTATTTTTGGGTTTTATTCTAGAAGACACAATTTTTAATTGAGGTGATCTTGAAAATTCTCAATGGAAATGTGATACTTACTAAAGATCACAGAGTTCTGGGCTATGGTGGCCCACGCCTTTAATCTCAGCACTTGGTAGGCAGAGGCAGGAAGATCTCTGTGAGTTAGCGGCCAGCCTGGTCTACAAAGTAGAATCCAGGACAGTTGGGGCTATGTAAAGAGATCCTGTCTCAAAAAAATAAAAAAATTAAAAAAAAAACAAGAAAAGGAAGAACAGGGAGGAAGAGAGAGCGGGAGGGAAGAAAAGAAGAAGGAAGGAAGACAGACAGACAGAACACTGGTGAGGCACATATTTGGGCTCATCTGTACGTCATTTCCAGATGGGATTGAGAGAGGAAGGCCCACATGGGCTGGGGTACTGGACTGGATAAAGAGAGGAAGAGAAAATGAACTGAGCCATCCACCAGCATTCATCTCTCTCTGCTTTCTGGTCCATGTAGATGTGAACAAACAGCCTCATCCTTCTGCCTCCAAGCCATGAGCAGATCTGGCCACCATGACTTTCTGCCATAATGGGCTATTTATATCCTAAACTGTGAGTCAAC
Source organism: Myodes glareolus (assembly GCF_982192425.1). Taxonomy (NCBI): domain Eukaryota; kingdom Metazoa; phylum Chordata; class Mammalia; order Rodentia; family Cricetidae; genus Myodes; species Myodes glareolus. The sequence goes on from NC_142046.1 coordinate 50,783,618, forward strand.
ACGAACTCTTCCTCTATTCAGCTGGCTTTTGTCAGGTGCTCAGCTACCAATGAGGAAAGGAAATGTATATCCCGACATCTCCTAGAGCCTCCTCCACCTCAGCATTTCTTCTAGAGATACCAGTGTTTTCAACAGTCTACCACAGAGAGTTCTGGAACATTCCATGGTACAGCTCAACTCTCATGCCCCAAACAGAAACTATCATGTCACTAAACACCCTATTCATCTATGAGACTTCAATTCCCAAAGAAAAACAATCTCAGATAGCACTTTAGTAATTACGTTATGTTAAAATCCTAGATATGGGACTGGGCAGACAGCTCAGTTAAGAACACGTATTGCTCTTGAAGAGGACCTGGGTTACATTCCTAACACCTATATGATGGCTCACCACAGGCCACAACCTCAGTTCCAAGGAACACAACAGGCACACACATGGATGTAGCGTGCAGGCAAAACATTCATATTCATAAGGTAAAGAAATCCAAAAAAAAAAGTGTTTTTAAATCCTACCTGTTGGTTTCAGCTTCCTTGTCCTGCCTCATCTGTATGAGGCGTTTCTTGGCTTTGATGAACCTTCTGATCTTCTCCTCCTCCTCCTCCTCCTGTTGCCGCTCTACAGCACGGATGATGTTTTTGTCATGCATATGATCCTGGAGGAAAGAAACATGGCTTGTCACAGCATGCCTCCCAACACATTCACTGAGAGCCTATCAAATGGTCACGACTTCTCACCCATTCGTTTCTCTCCTGAAAATTTATTCCCATAGCCAGAAATTTGGATAGATGTTTATGTTCACACACTTTATATCAAGTTTATTTACATTAATAACACAAAAGTATTGGAAACAATCAATAAATAAGTAGTCAATAATGCAGAAATGGTTAAGTAAATTGTCATCTCAGTGAAGTAAAACTTTAGAACTTAGCTAAATAACTAAAAGGCCACTGACTTCCCCAGCACCCTTCTTTAGGAAGATGTTCCAGGATAGTCTTCAGCAAGAGAGAGAGTAAACAGGAAACAGAAGACATCAGAGTCGGGAGTAAGACCTGTGCCCACAGAGTGGCCAGGAAAGCTCAGGACAGCTAGGCAGTAGGCAGGCCCAGGGAACAAGCAGCCCTAAAGGAGAGGAGATGGAGGGGTCTCTGTGGATAAGATCTAAGAAAAACAACACAAGTGACTGTTTATTCTTTAGTCAAATATTAAAAATTAGCATCAGTAAACATTTGGCAAAATTTATTGGTTATATAGAAAAAAAGTCATCAAAATAAAATTTTAAAAAGGTCAAAAATGTAGTCCCTAAACAGATGAAAATCAAGGCAGAAAAGTAACCATTTGTAATAGTAGGCATAGTGATGCATACCTGTAATCTGTGTGATAGAGGGAAGGGACTAAGGCAGAAGAATCATGAATTTGAGGCCAATCAGGGTTGCATAGGGGACCCTGTCTTAAAACAAAATGAAAATGAAAATTCATGTAATGAAAAAACTAGAGCCATTGTGGTATATGATGTGGAAGGATCTTCTATCTATTGTTATTTTCACTGGTTAATAAAGAGACTGCCTTGGCCCTCTGATAGGACAGAAAATTAGGTAGGTGGAGCAAACAGAACAGAATGCTGGGAAGAGGAAAATGAGGCAGATGCCATGGAGCCAGCCACCAAGTCAGACATGTTCAATCTTTTCCGGTAAGCCACCACCTCGTGGTGCTACACAGATTATTAGAAACGGGTTAATCAAGATGTGAGAGTTAGTCAGTAACTAACTCTCTAGAGATAATGGGCCGGACAGTGTTTAAATGAATACAATTTGTGTGTTGTTATTTCCGGGGCTAAGCTAGCAGTGTGGGAGCCGGGCGGGATGAAAAGCAGGCCTGCCCGCAGCTCCTCACTACAGGTATATAGCTTGGATCTGCAGAGGCAAATAATTACACAATCCTGATAATGACGTAAGTGTGATAACTACTGAGGAGGAGATGGAAATGCATTACAAAGGACGAGAGCCAAATGCTCCACAACCAGGACAAGGGGCAGAGAACGGCTGATGCTAACAAATCAGACTGACACCATTTAGAACCTAATATAAAAATTAAATATAGGGACTGGCAAGATGGCTCAAGAAGGCAGGGGACCTGAGCCTTACAGTCTGAGTCCTGAGGACTCATATGGTAGGAGAGAACTGACTCCCAAAAGTCACCCCTGTGCTGTGCCCATGCACCATAAACACACATACAGACAAATACACACATATAAGTGAATGTAATACAAATAATGACAAAATAAAATAATACATAATACCTTTGAGCAACAAAAAGAAAAAGTTAAACAAATCTGATAACATTTGCCTCTAGGAGTTTAATGTTTTAACTTTGTATATGCATTACTTAAAAATTAAAAAAACATTGGGGCTGGCGAGATGGCTCAGTGGTTAAAAGCAGTAGCTGCTCTTGCAGAGGACCCTGGTGGGTCCAGCACCCACACGGAGGCTCACAACCATCTGTATCTCCAGTTCCAGTGAACCCAACGCCCTCTTCTGACCTCTGCAGGCACAACACACATGTGGTACACAGACATACATGCAGGCAAAACACCCACACACAGAAAACTATTTTAAAATGCTAAAGAAAAGTAAAGAAACGTGAAATCAAATAAATTACATCCATAAGAATCACAACAGAAATCAAACATACATCACCCCCATTCGTTCCTCACAGCTTTTGTTTTAAGGAGACTCATTTTAAATACGTCTTATTTTCTTTCCTGCACGAAATCACATCCGCACAGAACTGTACTGAACACGATCACTCCTAGCATGGGGTCTCTCAGGAACACAGCTCGCTGGAGACTTGTTTCCTAAGTCAGGCGTCTGACTGTATAACTGCTCCACTGTGGTGTCTTCAACTTACAAGGAACAGTTTCCTGCTTTCATTGATCTCTTCCTGTTTCTTGCTTAGTTTCTTTTTCATTTCTATTTCATACAGCAAATTCTGCCGCTTTATCTCCTCAGCATCTTTTTCTTCATTTTTTTTTCTTTTTTCTTCTTCCTCTTCATGTTGCTTTATTCTACAGCAAAAAAACATGTAAGTGTAAGTAAGAGCAGACAGACAAGTGGGTCACATTTCAGAGAGAAGAATCAGGTTCGAAGCTGGGCATGAGAGGACATCGAATTCTCTTCTGGAAAAGAACATGAAACGGCAGTGGCAAAGATAATCTGAGCAACCCAGGACTGCCCGTACTGTCTGGCTCCAAACCCAACTGCTTGGAAGAAAAAAAATCCAGACAGCAGACCCAAGAGCTCTTTGTCTTTAGACAGGACAGGTAGCTGAGTAAGAGGATTGGGAAAGTTCGTGGGCTCCAGTGCAGAAATTGTGGAGACACAAATTCCCAAATAGAGACTTTAACCAAGAAATTAAACATGCTAGTAAAAGATACACTCTCAAGTTGGCCCTAGCGGCACAGATTAGCCTGCCTAGGCCTGGTGTTCCCTGCTAGTTGGCTACTGATGCCTTCTGAGTGGTGAGCTCCAAATGCTTGCTGACTCACAGGGCTCATGGATGAGTTCTTCAGGGATATGTGAAGGTCGGCATAACAGCACAGCCTGATCTTGGAAGGTTTCTCCCTAACACCACCTCTTCAGTTCACTTCCCAAACCCCATCACTATCATTACCAGGAGTTCCCATCAGCCTGGATCCCTGGGATCCCTCACCTGGTGGGCACCCGAGCATACAGCAAGACTGTTCACGTCCCACAGATCTGCCGTGGAAAGCCTATGCATTATTAGTCTGACTGTTTTCATTCTAAACAGATAGCTCAGGGTAAGTCAACAATCTGAACAGACAGCTGAAGAATAAGCTGCATTTCCCTATACACATGATCAGGCATCTGGAGTCTTTTGCAACAGCTGAGGAAAACTCCCTTCTACTAGGCCATAGATGACTACCAGAGAAGTAGGCCAAGAAATTTGGCACAGACACAACAGAAAGTCATTTTGTGGTCAGGGCATTCTCTTTAGAAGGAACTAAAGAAACTAAGGGCGGTGCTACCCTTGTCACACCAGGTTAATGATGGTCCTAAATAAATTATGTTTTCAAAATTATGCTGGCTGATTTTGTTATATTATATGTTTACTAATCACATTGAAGATGCAGATTCACAAGTAGACAACAAAGATCTAAAGAATATTAGAAAAAATATCCAATTTTGCAAAAAAAATTGTTTAATTTATTTTTTAAGTTTAGAACAAAGCAAAAAAAATACCAAAAGTTGCAGCTTTTGGACTGGAGAGATCAGCCTATTGGTTAAGAGCACATCCTGTGTCAGGCTCACAACCCCCTGTAATTACACAGAACTATGGCTTCTGATGCCCTCTTCTGGCCTTTGTAGGAACATACTGTGTGGTTTATACACACAGACATGCATACATATACATAAATATGTTTTTTTAAAAAATCTAAGCAAATTGAGAGTCAAGATTTACCATCACCAATACCAAAAAATTCTTATGATGCTGTCAGTTCTAGTTAATTAGTAAAAGCTGCCCAGTGTATTGGGTTGAAGAGAACCAAGACTCAGCAGGAGGGAGGTGGTGTGGGTGACTGAAGTCTGCTCTAAATCTGAGAGTTGAAAAAAAGATAGAAATGTTTCTATTTCTTTGATGAACCAGAGGACCTGAAATTTCTATCAACATTCTAAATTTTCAGTAAGTCAAATTACCCAAACAGGGTAAAAACCTTTACCCACAGATAATTAAAAACAGAATCACTATAAAGAATGTCAATGGGTGACAGCTTCTCTCCTTTCCCTGGACAGCAGCTGTTTCCCTCACACTCCAAGAATGAATCATGCAGCGAATGCAGAGACACATCTGACTTCCAGGTTGGCTAGTGCATTGGAATGCAGCTCTGCCTTGCTCCACACAGGCCACTATGATGGACAGATGGACGGCTGAGACAGCCCAGCAGCATTAAAAAAGATCACATTCTCACTGTCCCATACAGTGCTTATTGAGATCTAGTTTCTCTCAAGCTTATCCAGATGTTGAATAGTGCTATAAAAGCAGGATGGAGACCGGGCGTGGTGACTCAGTAAACTCTCCCAGAGGCAGAGGTTAGTTTTAATCTTTTTCTTTGTATTTTTTTTATCCATATGTTTCAGCACACATTATTTCAAAATCAGGAGAAAAGCTATACCCATTATGAGAAAGACATGTAAAAGGTCACGTATACACACTGCTTCAGATGGTCTTCAGCAAGGGCACATCTTTCTCGGCGCTGTTTTTCTTCTTTCTCTTGCTCTTCTTTAACAGCTTTTTCCACATTGAGTCTCACTTGTTCCTCCCATTTCTCATCTGATTTGACCGAATTCTTTTTGAACTGAATCTGGGCATCGCGCTCCTTCATAACTCTACTGAGAAGAAGTCCTGACTACAAAAAAAATTGCACTATTTTAAAAAAATTGTATATAAGTAATTAGAGAAAAGTGTTAACTATGCATGCTAAATATACATATTTATAAATAGGAGAGAAGCTGGATAGTACATGAAAGCTTTTCACTCTTTCTGTCTGGAAAAACTGATACTGCTTTGCTTTTTCAATGGCCTTTTTCCGTTCTCCTTGTTTGTATATTTCTTCCTCCAAATCAAGAATTTGTCTTTCAGCCTCAATCTCTTCGTCACGCTTTTGCTTGGCTTTAAGTTTCTGTTCTTTCATTCCCTGTGGAAAGACAAAATAAACAATTTCTCTCTCTCTCTTTTTTAAATTGTGTTGGAGATCAAACCCAGGCTTTGTGGTTACCATAACCCAAAAGCAGTATTTTGCTTTTATGTATCAATTTAATTGACCCAAAAGTTATTATCAAGATAAGATCACTTGAATTTCATTATGAATTTTTGTGTTGGCATAATTCATTAGTAACATGAACTTATATTTTGAATTTATTTATTTGTTTTGTGTACATGGGTGTTTTGCCTGAATGTATATCTGTGCATCCGTCACATGCTTGCCTGGTACCCGTGGAGGTCAGAAGAAATGGTTGGATGCTCTGGGACTATAGTTATGGAACACTGTGAACTACTGTGTGTGTGGGGACTCAAACCCAGGTGCTCTAGAAGAGAAGTCAATATTCTTAACTATTTAGTCATCTCTCTACCCCTGAATTAATTTTTAATTTAGGTTTTTAGGTGAGCAGCACATTTACATGATTTGAAATCCAAAACCATTAATGGGATTTATAATGAAGCTCTCCAATCCTAAGACTTCATGAAGATTAAAAACTTTTCTATTAGCCAATCATGGTGGTGCATGCTTATAACTCCAGCTACTCTGGAGACAGAAGCCTGGTAGGAGGATATTTGAGGTCAACCTGGATAATATAAAGAAACCTCAAAAAGCAAAAGAATCTTCTGCCTTTTAAAAGATAAGGTAAGTAAATGATAATTCAAGATATATACTGAAAGGAACTATTTTCAAATATATACATTTTCTTTGAGATGGTGTCACGGAGTCCAGGCTAGCCTAAAGCTCACTGCATAGTCAAAGATGACCTTGAACTTTTCATTCTCTTTTACCTCGCCCAAGTGCTGGGATAATAGGCATGAATCCAGGGTTTTGTGCATGCTAAACAAGCTCTCTACCAGTACACTACATTCCCAGCCCTGTTTTTTTGTTTTTTGTTTTTAAATATTTATTTATGTATTATGTATACAATGTTTGTTGGTGCCCGGGTGCTATGCAGGGCTGTTTTTCTCCTAGTTTCCTGCCTTCGCTGCTGCCGCCGGCTTGGGGGATTAGCTTAGAGAGAGCTTGGCCCTCTTTTGATATGGTAATTCCACCTGCAAGCAAGGTGGCACCTAATACGAAATCGCAGCTGCTCTCTAGCCGGTGGCGACAGGCGCCTGGCACCCTCTTTCCCTTTTCCGGATGGAAAGGGGCTCTCGTCCTTCTGCCCCCAAGTATATATACCCGACTTGTGCTTAATAAAGCTGCCATTTACTCTTTGGGTGAATGAGCCTGGTCTTTCTGTGTGTGTCTGTTCAACTCCTAGGATATTGATCCATTCTCATGGTTCGGTTCGGGAAGAGCGCACCCGCATCAAAGAGTGGGTTTCGCAGATTGGGCGGGACATCTGTTTTGTCTGTGTGTATGACTGCAGGCCAGAAGAGGGTACCAGACCTCATTACAGATGGTTGTGAGCCACCATGTGGTTGCCGGGAATTGAACTCAGGACCTCTGGAAGAGCAGGCATTGGTTTTAACCACTGAGCAATCTCTCCAGCTCCTCCTCAGCCCCCCCCCCCCCCCCCCCCGCTGTTTTTGCTATTGCTTATTTGTTTTGAGACAGGGTCTTATTATGCTGACCAGGCTAGCCTTGAACTCACGAGGTAGTCCAGGTTGACCTTGCCACCTTAGTTTCCTGAATATTTTAATTACAAGGATGCACCACCATATTTGCTTTCAGAATATATTTTTAAAGTTCTCTAAAATCAATAAGAAAACAAATCTAATCATAAAAACTTAAAGAGGTAGAAACAAGTTCATCAAAAGATTTTTGGCCACTGGGTAGTAGTGGGGCATACCTTTAATCCTAGCACTCAGGAGGCAGAGGCAGGAGGATCTCTATGAGTTCACAGTCAGCCTGATCTACAGAGTGAGTTCCAGGACAGCCAGGGCTACAGGCAAAACCCTGTCTCAAAACAAAACAAAAAGATGTTTGGTAAATGTTCCTTTCTATTGCTGTGATAAAACACTCTTGCCAAAAGCAATTTAGGTGATGTCTTTAGGGTTTCTATTGCTGTGAAAAGCCACCATGACCATGGCAACTCTTATCAAGGCAAACATTGGGGTGGTGGCTAACAGTTTCACAGGTTTAGTTCATTACCAGATGAGCATGGCAGCACGCAGGCAGAGCAGGCAGAAGTGGTTTCTTCTCCATCAGAAGGCAACAGGAAGTAGATGGTGACACTGAGCGAAGCTTAAACAAAAGAGACTCGAAGCCCATCCCCCACAATGACACACTTCCTTCAACAAAGCCAGGCCTACTTCAACAAGGCCACCCTCCTAATAGTGTCACTCCCTATAAGCTTATTGGGGCCAATTATATTCAAACTACCACAGCTGAGGAAATGATTTATATGGTTTATACTTCCAGGTCATAATCCACCATCGAGGAAAGTTATGACAGGAACTGAAAAGTAGGAAAAGTTATGGAAGCAAAAGTTATGCAGGGCCACTGCTTGCTGGCTCACCCTCTGGCTTGCTCAGGCATTCAGGAAGCATGCTTCCTTCTACAGTCCTGGCCCACCTGCTTAGTGATGGCGCCATATATGGTAGGCTAGGACCTCCCACACCAATTATCAGTCAAAGACAACTCCTCACAGACATGCCCACAGACAGATCTGATGAAAACAATTACTCAAATGAGACTTGTTTCAGGTGACTGGAGGCTGAGTCATTGACAATTAATGCTAACTAGGACAGCTGGTGAGACGGTTCAAGTAAAGGCCAACGTGAGCTAAATTCTGAGAGCCCACATGGTGGACAGAGAGAAATGACTCGGATAAGTTGTCCTCTGACTTCACATGTGCATGATGCATGCATGCACGATGAATATTCTTAAAACATATTTAACATTTGTTATTATGGAAATTCAAATTTGGGCTATATGGAAATTTTCACACCCACTAGAATGTCTTTAATGATAAGTAAATAAAATCTAAAAATTAAAAAAAAAGAATGTCTACAATAAAAAAAGATTGACCATACCAACTATTGATGTGAACATAGAAGCAACAGGACTCTCATCCTGCTGGTGGGGATATAAAAATCACAATTATTGTGAAACACTTAAGAACTTTCTTGTAAAGTTAATTTTTTAAGATTTATATTTGTGTGTGTGTATGTGTGTGTAAGTGTGTGTGTACATGTGTACAGTTTCCCAAGAGGCCAGAAGACAATGTCAGATCCCCTGGAGTTGGTGTTACAAGTGATTGAGAGCAGCCCAAGGTGAGTCCTGAAAACTGAACACAAGTCCTCAGAACTGTACGCACTCTTTACTGCTGAGCCATCTCTCCAGGTGCCCTACATCCCCCTCACAAAGTTACACATACAAAGCTGGGTGCTGGGGCTGTATTCCTTTAATTCCAGTCCTTGGGAGGCAGAAGCAGGTGCATCTCTGTGAATTCAAGGCCAGCCTGATCTATAGAGCAAGTTCCATAATACCCAGAGCTACATGTATTGAAAAACAAAGCAGAACAAAAGAAAGCTACAAAGTTACATATTCAGTGATCATATGATTTCTCTATAGACATCTATATCAAGAAATTTACTCAAGAGAAGTTGGAGCATATGTCCATAAATAGACTTGTATGAATGTTCACAGCGACTTTAACAGTCAAAAGATGGAGACACCAGATGTCAACATTTTGTTGATTCCATACCATCAAGTGACCAGATAAATAAATTTACTGTATCAATCGCTAGATTACTACTCAGCAATACAAAGTGTATATTTAACAGCATAACGAACTCTCAGATTCTGTTGAATAAAATACATAATAATAGGGGGCTGGAGAGATGGCTCAGAGGTTAAGAGCACTGGCTGCTCTTCCAGAGGTCCTGAGTTCAATTCCCAGCAACCAAATGGTGGCTCACAACCATCTATGAGATCTGGTGCCCTCTTCTGGCATGCAGGCATAAGTGCAGACAGAACATTGTATACGTAATAAATAAATTAATATATATATATATAAAATAAATAGTAGATGAGTGGTAACCCATAATTTATGAGGAGTGACAAGGATTTAAACAGGATGTGGAAATGAATTTAGGCAATGAATATGTTCATTATGCTAACTGTAATGATGGTTTCAGAGGCATAAATGTGTCAAATTTTAACAAAACGTTTACCTTAATTGTGTCATTTACAGTATGTTACTTAAAGATCTTGAAACCGTGTGCCGTTGTATTTATGACAGTTTGAACATCAAATGATTCATAAAAGATACAAGACACTTCTAAGAAGCCGCAGGTAGTGTTCAAAGCATGCGTCTTCTAGGGGGCTGACACTTACTGCGTATGTGTTGGTCCAGTGTTTTACCAGTTCCTGGGACTGGATATGCATCTTCTTCTTTGCTGTTCTTTCTGCACGAAGGGCCGCCGCTTCTCTCGTCAGCCTGCCGAGGCTATCCCGAATCCTTTCCCACTCGGCATGTGGGATTATGGTAACCTGCTGGAGATCTACCTTGCTAGGTAGGAGAGGTGGATAGAGAATTTCTTCTTTTTCAGAGTTCTTCATTCCTGTCGCATTAAACAGTAGGTTAAACCTTTGTCCAGGAAGAGTTTGCGGGCTTTTTTTCTCAGATATGTCTGTAGTGGAGTGGTGTCTGGAAACGGCCTCACATGTGTGACTTAAGAATGGCTGAGGGGAAAAACACAAGGCTTTATGAAATCAGAGGAAATTGATGGATTCTTTGGTGATTTCCTTCATGTGTAAACTTGGGCAAGATATGTAATGTTCTCACTGGACAGGTAGTCACTCAGGTTCTCTGGAGTGGAGGTGGGGCCATTGCTACAGAGCTCAGGCAAAACATGAAAAAGGTTCAAATTTCCAAGAATCTACCATAACAGTTACCATGACAACAATTAAACTGTTGTGGCTGGACTTAATAAAAGGTTTTTTTGTTTTTTTTTTTTTAAAAAAGAATCCTACTTGCTCACATCTATGACAAAATCAAATCTTATGTCACCTTACTTTACGTACCATATTTTTTACACTACCAAAGCATTTGACTTGGGGTGGGTTTTAACTTTAGAGTGGAAAGAGTTAATTCCTTGAGCTACTCTGCAGGTCTGCAACAGAATGGCGACTTAATAGGACAATAACATTTCCAAACGGCATTCCAAAATTTACTCAACGAATAACAAAGCTTAAGAACCCCAGACTCCTGTATCGGACCTGCCGGGCAGTTTTGGGGTTGGGAGGGCGTCTAACTTTCTGCTTTTTCTGCCCCCATTCCTGTGAATATTCTACTATGCACGTCTCAGTCCTCATTCCATTCATTCATCCGAAGGTCAAACCTCACTAACTTCCAAGGATACTTGTTGGGAATGCTTTCCGCTTGGCAAAGCCCATTTCAAAAGGCAACCGAAGCCCTCACTTGTCACCCTAGATTGGGGTTCGAGAAATAATCCCAACTCCGGAAGGGGCCACGGCAGCTCACCTGTGCTCCCCTTCGTCCGTCCGGAGCGCCGCCCAAAGCGCACCTGCATCTCTAACTAGCTGAGCTCCGCGAGGGCAGACCGGGATGGGGAGACTATCGCTACACCAACTTCAGCACAGGAACTGTTGCCAAACGGTTTGGTTGTTTGGCAACCACGCCGGAAGTGACGTTATTGTCATCACGGAACCAGGAAGGCGCCCAGTCCGCGGCCGGGAGAATCCAAGCGTGGGAAGTGCGCCTGCGCGTTGCAGAGCGGCGGATCAAGCGCGGCGCCTGCGCTGTGCAGAGCGGCGGGACTGCATCGGCGCTCGCGGTCCCGCGTTTCCGTCAGGCTCGAGGACCAACCGGCCGATGCTGGAACGGATGTTGGCTGCCGGCTGCGACCCGGGCCTGGGTCAGTGAGGAGCCTTCGGTTCCGCCAGGCCGGTGTCCCCTTCCGCACCCGCTGCGCTGGTGGGGAGCGGGCCGGTGTGCGAGTCGAGGCCAAGGTTCGGTGCGAGCTTCCGCACTGCTCCTGGCGGGCTGAGGTGAAGGACAGAACCCGCTTGACCACAGAACCCCCGGGGATTAAGGGACATGAAAACTGTTTTTACATTATTTGGTTTGTGCGGCCTGACCAGGACTAGATGAGACCCTCTCTATTGCTATTACGTAGGACTATTAAAGCGTGAATGTTGTCCCCAGGACATTCATGTTAAGACCTTTAATATATATTAAACTGCTTGGTAAATTATAATTAGTGTGCCTGGGAACCAGTCCCTCATGACACCAAAATAAGATCAAGTAGGCTGGCAATGAATCTCTAAAGAGGCTTTTCTGACCCACCGATGTACAAATGAGTTTATTACTAAGTAGTTGGACTATCAGTTAAGCAACATTTGCTGTCCCTCACAATGAAAACAAGTAAGATTTTCAATAATGAAAGTTCTAACACACAGTTGTGCTGTCTCGCTTCAGGTTTTCTGTCAGATATTCCACTGTAATAATGCTGGTAAGTACGGAAGGATTAATAGAACTTTGTGTGCATACGAGTGATTTGGAAGCATAGCTTAAAGCGTGACGAGATTTCCAATGGTCGGGGCTTTTACTGTAACACAGGCAAGCAACAGCTTGCAAAGTTGTGCATGAGACCCGCGACGCCTAGTGAGGGATCAATGAATTACAGCGGTAGCTGCATCATCAGCAAATTGTGCCTTAATTTTTCTGAGCCCTGTCCCCATAGGGTGATGCAGAGTTGGCAAGAGGTCACGTGAATGTGATGTGTGTTGCGTTATAGGACAGGATGAGTGACAACATGCATGCCTTTTAATGTTGTTCCCTGTCCGGGCATCCTTGAAGCAGTGGGGCATGGAGTATATTACATTAGAAGACAGAAGCAGTATAGACCATGTCTGTTGATGAAAACCCTCAGTACTTTAACTAAATTAGCTGCAATTGCTGGACTTCATAAAGTGCCAGTAATTTTATAATTTGAAAAGGTCTGATATTTGACTTTAAACTCCTTTTGCTCCTCCAGCCTACAGTCTTTACATACAAGCTGATCTAGAGTTGGTTACTTGGTTTCCGCCTCATTGCCCTGAGTTTTGTTGTAAATTGAAGAAGGTAGCAATTGTATCCTAATTGGAAGCAGAATTTAAATTGATATGTAGACATTTTTAAAACAAGATCACAAGAAAAACTAACCATCAAACCACTTGTTAAGATCCTGCCGTTCTCACATAAGCTATGTTTATTATAGTTAATTATGTGTGTGTTTGTACGTGTGTATGTGTGAGGGTGTGTGCACCCAGACATGGGTCCTGAGAGCTGAACTTGGGTGCTCTGCCAGAGCAGTATACACTCTAACCAGTGATATGTCCAGTCCTGAGAGTAGGGTGGTTGGTTGATTTGGTTTTGTTTTGGTTTTTTTGAAACAGGGTTTCTCTGTAACAACCCTGGCTGTCCCAGAACTTGTTTTGTAGACCAGGCTGGCCTTGTACTCACAGAGATTCGCCTGTCTCTGCCTCCTGAGTGCGGGATTAAAGGTGTGCATCACACTGCCCAGCTTTGTTTTTTTTTTTTTCAACAAAACTTTATGTGCATGTGCCAAGTGAGCACAGCAGTACTGTGGTCAGGACAACCGTTAGGAATCCTCTCTGCCCACTGTGGGTTTGTCTCCTTCAAGAGTGGATTGCAGGGGTCACACATGGCTTGTCAGGCTTGTCAGCAAGTGTTTCACTACCTGCGTCATCTCTCTGGCCTCTTCACATTGTCACTTAAACTGGGCTCCAGCATGCAACCTAATACCTGCTCCAGCTCCTGAACACTGGGATTACTGGTATGAGCAACTATGCCTGGTCTGTGTTTCAGATATTAATAAAAGAGTTTCCACTAAATTCACATTGTTAAAAGTCAGTCTGTGCACTTCCCTAATTTTTGTAGATTTTTATTTTCAGTATGTTACTAGTATCTCTATATTTATTGATAATAAAGTATGTGTTTCCCTTTTGACAAGAAAACCTGAAATGATGAAATTCAATTGACTTAACACTTGTGATTTTATTAACTAGATCAAATATTTCCTTATGATAGTCTCTTTTTTGTATTTATTTCAAATTTATGTGTATGATCAAATTTTGTTTCTTTCATTGCCAGTACATGTTTTTTTGATATGAGGAAAAGGGAGTCAATTAGGAAGTGTAAAATTTAAGCTTTTAAAATACTTTATTAATTTTAGGAGTTAAGAAGTCTCCATTCCTTCACTGTACATCAGAGCAATTTCTCTGCATACAGAAATGGAGTAATGTGCAAAGACAGCTGTCAAATTAAAGATTTTAATGACCTAAGCTCTGTGCTGAAATAAGATTAATTGGACTGAAAGTGCCATCGTAGGTAAGTCATTTTAATAAAAAATATATTAAAAAGATGGGAAATCCTAAAATTGAGAAAAAAAATGCTCTTAGATCAGCCTTGAATGTGCGTTTATTTACTCTTGTGCTCTTTCCAGAGGCAGAAGCAGGGGTGGTGCCCGGCACTCCAGAGGCAGAGGCAGGGGTGGTGCCCGGCACTCCAGAGGCAGAGGCAGGGGTGGTGCCCGGCACTCCAGAGGCAGAGGCAGGGGTGGTGCCCGGCACTCCAGAGGCAGAGGCAGGGGTGGTGCCCAGCACTCCAGAGGCAGAGGCAGGCGGAGTTCAAGGCCAACCTGCTCTACCAAGACAGCCAGGGATACACAAAACAAACACAAATTACCTACTTGGTGTTTATTTTAAAGCGATGAATAGATGTGGTGGCACATTTCCCAGTACCTAAGAGGCAAGTGAATCGCTGTTAGTTCCAAGCCACACTTCTACATGGAGAGTTCTCGGCAAGTCAAGGCTACTTGGTGAGACCCTGTCTCAATGAAATAAATTAATAAATAGTTTCAATATCTTATTTCTTAGGCATTAAACTGTTGCATTTAATTAATTGTGTTTGGTTTTGTGTTTTTGGGGTCCTGAAACTGACTATGTGAACCAGGCTAGCCTCGAACTTACAAAGACACTCCTGCCTCTGCCTGCCAAGACTAAAGGCATTGCCACCAACCAGACCTAGAATACTGTACTCAAAAACCTAAAACTGGAACCAAGCTGACCTGAGACCACAATTCCGCCTCTTCAGTAATTGCTTTCTATATCTTTAAGATGAGAGTGACCATTCTGTGTAGTAGGTGCTGAGATCAGATGAGACGCCTGACTGATCGTTCAGAAATACATGGTCTCCTTTTTGTTTGTTTCCATGTACCAATTTTATCTTTTTCTTGGAATTCTCTATGATTGCTATTTTTTTAGTGTGATAATTTTCACTCATAATAACTGTTATTATGAAACTTAGCATTTCCATTTCTTTTGGAGATTTATAAGTTAATCATTTCCATTCCAATGAAAACAAAGACATCTGTCCTGTCATATGTGGTGTGTTTACTCAAGTTAACATTTGGTACCTCAAAACTAAATGATTTAGAGAAAATGCAAATAAGTGTATCAAAACCTTTAACAGAAGTCATCCTAATTTTGGAGAATTGAGTTGACTTCCATGTCTCAGATAACTGTTTTAGAATTTCAGGTGTGGCATTAACCAATCATTTAGTCATACTCTGACATTGAGTTCAATCTGAAAACCATTTAAAAATTATTTTCTACTTTATAAAGTTACATGAACTTAAACTTGTTCAGAATTTTTGTTAGTATATAGAATATTCATAACATATTATGGCCTGTTACTTGATATGAAGATTATTACAACTATTATAAGCTAATAAAGTAAGTGTGGCACTTATCTTAGGAAAAATAAATGATAGTCTGAAAAAAAATTCTTAATCC
This sequence comes from Myodes glareolus, assembly GCF_982192425.1. NCBI lineage: Eukaryota > Metazoa > Chordata > Mammalia > Rodentia > Cricetidae > Myodes > Myodes glareolus. Next base: position 50,799,169 of record NC_142046.1, read on the forward strand.
CCTGGGGAGATGCTTATTTTTTAAGAGTACTTACTGGTCTTCCAGAGGACCCAGGTTCAATTCCCAGAACCACATGGCAGCTCACTGCCAGTAACCCTAGTTCTAGGGGATCCAGTGATCTCTCCTGACCTCCTTGGGTACCAGATATAATGTGATACATAATACATAAGAAAAATAATCATATGCAGAAAAATTCTAAATTTTTCTTTATTGCTGAGTATAACAGTTGAGTATGGTGGCACATTTCTTTAACTCCAGCATTCGGGAGGCAGAAGCAAGTGGATTATTCTGAGTTCCAGAACAGCCTTGCCTACATAACAAGTTCCAAACCAGAAAGGTGTCAATAATGAGACCTCATCTCAAAAATATAAATAAATAAAGTCCTTACTCACTGATTTATACTCCTTGTTTTAGCATGTTAACTAGTTTGTTTATTCTTTTTTTTTTTTAGGAAGCTCCATGTTTTTAGAAAGTTTTAGGTCAGCCATCAACCTCTTTCTCCTTCTTCCCTAGCCTCCTAAGTGCTGAGATAACAGCGTGTACTACCACACCTAGCTCTTAGCAGGTTAACGTTTACTTCTGATCCTAAATAAGTATAATGGATATGTAAACACAGTATGGTTAGGGATAATATTTCTTCTTTTGCAGGGTAACCCAAATCTGTTACTGGAACCATGAAAGTTTTGCTGGTGTTTGACTTCGACAATACAATCATAGATGACAATAGTGACACCCGGATTGTACAATGTGCTCCAGACAAAAAGCTTCCCATGGCACTGCAAGATTCTTACCAGAAGGGGTTCTGGACAGAATTTATGGGCAGAGTCTTTAAGTATTTGGGAGATGAAGGGGTGAAAGAAGATGAAATGAGAAGAACAGTGATATCCATGCCTTTCACTTTGGGGATGGTGGAGCTTTTCAGCTTTCTAAGGATGAATAAGGATAAATTTGATTGCATCATTATTTCAGATTCAAACTCAGTCTTCATAGATTGGGTTTTAGAAGCTGCTGATTTTCATGATGTCTTTGATAACGTGTTTACTAATCCAGCAGCTTTTGATAACAGTGGTTGCCTCACAGTGAGAAATTACCATGCTCATTCTTGCAATAGGTGTCCGAAGAACCTTTGCAAAAATGCAGTTTTGGTAGAATTCATAGAGAAACAGTTAGAGAAGGGAGTGAGATATGCACGGATCGTTTATATAGGAGATGGTGGAAATGATGTCTGTCCGGTTACCTTTTTAAGGAAAAATGATGTTGCCATGCCACGGAAAGGGTACACTCTCCATAGGACTCTTGCCAGAATGTCTCAAAATCTTGAACCTATAGAATCTTCTGTTGTTGTTTGGTCTTCAGGTGTTGAAATAATTTCTCATTTACAATTTCTAATAAAAGAGTAATGTGCCAACCATTGAAATGTGTATTAGTTAAGATTGGACTCACTAACATAAAACTAAACCCCCAATATTAGTACCTGTAGAAATGAGAGAGGTTTTCCTTTTTAAGGAATTCTGGTGATATTTAAGGACACTTTGTTGCTTAACCAACCTCAGCTTTTGACTCCAGTCAATTTCCTCACAGCAAACACTCTGGCCAGTGAGAACCAGGGCAGTGGGGTTGTAACCTTTTGTTTAAGGATAGTTTCCATTTATACCAAACAGTTCTGTTTAAATACCATTAGCCAAAAACTAGATAGTGCCTTCCCTAACTGCCAAATACAGCATTCATTCCAGGTGGCTGTGTGCCCAGGAAAAGGTGGAAAAAAAAATACATAACTGAGGTAGATGTAACTCGTGGTCTATACTAAGGATGGTTAATGAGTCGTATTTTTTTTTTTAACTTATTCCTGGAAAAGGTGGCCTTATTTTGCTCATTTATTTAAAAAATATACCCAGTAGTTAGAAATGTTGAACACAGCCTGATTCACTCGTCCTCTGCTGAGCAAGTCATGGAGATGTGTGTATTCAAGGTTGAGCTTCATCCATAACCCACTGCTGAGGAAGGCATTGGTGCTGGAGGTGTGGGGGGTGCTAACACTGCCTTGCAAGAGGACTGGTCTCATTTGATGGGGAACCTCCTTCAGCCAATAACCTTTAAGGGCGTGACCTTTTAGGTACCCAGAGAACACCCCCCCCACCCCGCCTGCCCAGGGTGCTCGCTCGCTCACACCCCCCCCCCCCCCCCCCCGCATTACACATCTGAGGTTAGACTTTTCTGTTCCGTGAGTTTGCCCCTTATAATAAAAAATATAATTAAAATCTTTTGGAATTAGCTTGAGATTTTTTGACTCACGTCCTCACCCCCCATTCCAGTAACACTCATCCAAGGTGGGAATTACACAGAGCTGCCAAGGCCTTAGGCTCGTGCATGCTTGAACCCAGTTGTGATGAGCCAATGTGTGTCCAGTCGGTGGAGGAGCTTTGTGCTGAGCATGAAGATCAACCAAATTAAGATTGATGGCAATCTAGGAGTATTTTTAGGTGTCTCTGAAAGCAGGAGAGGGAACCACAAAAACTGGTTGCCGTGTGTTAAAGATGCCATTGAAGAGTCCTTGAAATGCAAGAAATAATATCAGCTTATTTTCTCTCCATCCCCCACCCCTGCCAAGAAAAGCTGGATACTTTATTCACATAAGAATAAAAGGCTTTGGGGCTGGAGAGATGGCTCAGTGGTTAAGAGCATTGCCTGCTCTTCCAAAGGTCCCGAGTTCAATTCCCAGCAACCACATGGTGGCTCACAACCATCTGTAATGGGGTCTGGCGCCCTCTTCTGGCCTGCAGGCATACACATAGACAGAATATTGTATACTAAATAAATAAATTAAAAAAAAAAAGAATAAAAGGCTTTCGGGAGCTGGAGAGGTGGCTCAGTGGTTAAGAGCACTGGCTGCTCTTCCTAAGGTCCTGAGTTCAATTCCCAACAACCACATGATGGCTCACAACCATCTGTAATGAGATGTGGCGCCTTCTGGCCTACTGGCATATAAGCAGGCAGAACACTGTATATATAATAAATAAATATTAAGAGAACCGTCTGTAAAAACTATTCGAGCTCCCACCAAAGGCCTAGGTTTTACTATTCGTGGAAAGTACTATTAGTAGTTGAACAGTCAGATACCACAGCCAATGAGAACGCTAAAGCCTATCAATACATCAGTAAGCCAGCCCAGGAAGTGACGTCAAGAGAACTGTGGCGCCTGTTGGAATAAATTCCGAGGGAACCGAAGAACACTGCTCTTTCGCTTGCTCGACGAACCGGAAGCGAATATGTCGGAACGGAAAGTTTTAAACAAATACTACCCACCTGACTTCGACCCGTCAAAGATCCCGAAACTCAAGCTACCCAAGGACCGGCAGTACGTGGTTCGACTGATGGCCCCCTTCAACATGAGGTGTAAGACATGTGGAGAATACATCTACAAGGGGAAGAAGTTCAATGCACGCAAGGAAACTGTCCAGAACGAGGCCTACCTGGGCCTGCCTATCTTCCGCTTCTATATCAAGTGCACGCGCTGCTTGGCCGAGATCACCTTCAAGACAGACCCTGAGAACACGGACTACACCATGGAGCATGGAGCCACACGCAACTTCCAGGCCGAGAAGCTCCTGGAGGAGGAGGAAAAGCGTGTGCAGAAGGAGCGCGAGGATGAGGAGCTGAACAACCCCATGAAGGTCCTAGAGAACCGCACGAAAGACTCGAAGCTGGAGATGGAGGTGCTGGAAAACCTGCAGGAGCTGAAGGACCTGAACCAGCGGCAGGCACACGTGGACTTTGAGGCCATGCTGCTGCAGCACCGCCTGTCGCAGGAACAGTGGCGACGGCAGCAGCAGGAGGAAGATGAATGTGAGACTGCGGCCTTGCTGGAGAAGGCCCGCCACCGCAGACTTCTGGAGGATTCCGACTCCGAAGATGAAGCTCCGCCTTCCCGACCATGCTCAGCAGCAAAACCCAACCCCACAGCCATCCTGGACAAGGCACCGAAGGCCAAGAGGAAGGCAGAGGCAGTGGGCAGCAGGACACAGCTGGCCGGATTGGTGGTGCCAAAGAAGGTGAAGGCGGAAGCCAACAGGGGCGCAGAGCAGCTCCAGATGCCTGCCGTGGGTGCCCCAGAGAGCAGGAAGACAGCCAACCTTGCACCCCAGACACCCGTGACCTCCTCCCTGAGCCAGCTGGGTGCATATGGGGACAGCGAGGACAGTGACAGCTGAGCCCCTACAGCGACATCACAGACCCAAGAAACCAGAGGAGATGGGCTCAAGGAAGGCACCCTCAGCAAGTTCCTCTTGACCGTGTCTGCCGCGGTGAGACCTCCAATTGCCACGCACGCTCCCCCACCCCACCCCGTCTGCGCTCTTAACCCATTAAAAAAACAAAAAACAAAAAACTAACTATGCCTTTTAAGGCCATTTGTATTGCAAGTTATAATTATACCTCTGGTGTACTTTTCCCAATACTATTTCTGTTCCACCCACGTATTCATTATTTTTACAGTATGTAAATTTTTATCTCCTTGTTGAAAGCATCTCTCAGGGATAGAGATTTCCCTTTAACATCTCATACAGTGTTTCAGGAGACATCTATTAAGAGCAGAAGGCTACCTGCAGGGAGCCATTAGATGGGTACAGCATTTTCTGTTAATGGTGTGAGTAGGTCTGGAGTTGAGAGTGACTTCCCTGGCTAGACAGACTGTCTTCCGGAGCACGGGAGAAGGGGTCCTTCGTGTAGCTACTAAGACGAGAGGACATACAGCTGCAGAGGGATGAGCCGAGCAAACTCTCCTACCCATATTTAATCTGTCCTCACGACTGTGCTAGCTCCACTGTGGGCAATTTCAGATGTGTTTTGTGAGGGTTTATGGGATAATTTATTCGGAGCCAAAAGCTAAATCTATTCTTGTTTATGTTATGCAGTGTGATGTCTGTGTGATGGTGGTTCATATGGAAACAAATCATGTTTTCCTAACAGAAATTCTTGGAGACTCTCATTGTTTATGGAAAATGTTACTTAGAAAAAAACCGTTAGTTTCTCTTTTACTTTTAAGTGACAGGTTTTCAATTGTATATGTAAGCAGCTGTCAAAAAATATTTATAAAGCTAAATACTGGTTGCTACATAGGGTTTTATAATCAATGCAGAAAGAAAACCTTGCTTGTTCACTTTTTCTTCCTTCCTTTCTTTCTTTTTTCTTTCTTTTTTTTTTTTTTTTTATTTAGACAGGGTTTCTCTGTGTAGCCCTGGTTGTCCTGGAACCCCCTCTGTAGACCAAGCTGCTCGAACTCACAGAGATCCACCTGCCTCTGCCTCCTGAGAGCTGGGATTAAAGGCACGTGCTGCCGCTACCACCTGGTGGTTTTCGTCACCTGACTTTCATTCACCTTTTCCTAATACTCTACAGTCATATTCTGGCACTTTTAAACATTTATAGTTATTTATATATTAGTGTGTGTTCATGTCACAGTGTGTGGGGGGAGGGGGTCAGAGAATGGCTTGAGTGAGTTGGTTGTCCCCTTCGGCACTGTGAGTCCTGGGGCTTTACCAGGCCGTCAGGAATGGTGGCAAGGGCCTCTGATGGCTGAGGCATCTTGATGGCTCATATTCTGGGTTTTGTTACAATATGAAAGTCACTTTTTTTCTCAACCAGTTTCAAACAACATTTTATCCTAAATTAAATATGAACATACACTGGGGGGTTGTGTATGTGTGGTGCACATCCATGAATATGTGGGGCACACATGAACCCATGCAGAACTCAGAACACGGTATGCGTCTTCTGCTTCACCATAGTCTGCCTTGGCGCCTTGAGACAGTCCCTCAATGAACTGAAAGCTTGCTGTTTGAGCTAGGCTGGCCGGCCAATGAGCTGTTGGGATGTGCCTGCCTTCCCAGCCCTATGTTGGCATGATAGGAGCCTGCAGCCTTGCCTAACTTTACGTGGGTGCTGGGGATTTGAACTCAGGCACTCAGGCCTGCAGTAGGTAAGATGGCTTATCTACCGAGCCGTCTCCCCAACCCTATACATGTTTAAAAATTTTGAAGCAGGATCTTAGTTTGTCCTCCAGGCTGACCTGGAACTCAAGATTCTCCTGCCCTCAGTGTTGGGATTACAAGCAAATTCAATACAAGAGTAAGTATATTCCCCGAGAAAACTATTGACGGTTTCTTGCATGTTTAAATCCAGAAGATATCCTTATTGTACAGCTCTGGGTGTCATTTACCAAATACTTCCGGGATACCTACCAAACAATACCAGAGTCTGAGTGTCGGATATCTCATGAAGATGAATGCCTTGCAGAGGATTTTTTAAAAAAGTTTATTTTAGTTCTTTTGTGTATGAGTGTTTTTGCCTACATGTATGTAAGTGTACTATGTGTACGCTGGTACCCAGAGAGTTCAGAAATGGGCATGATATTCCCTGGAAATGGAGTGATGAATGATTGTGAACCACCATGCAGGTTTTGGGAACTGAACCCAAGTCTTTTGGAAGAGCAGCCAGTGCTGCTGAGTCATCTTTCCAACTCCCTTTAGAGAATTTTAAGTTTGACTGAAGAGGACTGATGTACATATGTGTCCTGTATAATACTAAGTAGTGCTTCATCATGTTATTCATTGAAATAAAAATAATTACACAGAACTAGACATAGTGACGCACGCCTTTAATCCCAGCACTCAGGAGGCTGAGACAGACAGATCTCTGTGAGTTCCAGGCCAACCTGATCTAGTGAGACCCTATCTCAAACATTCAAAAGCAAACATGATTAAAAAGTAAAAAACCTCCCTTCCCATGTGATTCTAGGCTTTGGAGAGTTGACAACCAAGACAAAACACCACACCTTCTGACTTGCAAAAAAATTTGTCATTAGAATGTCTTTTGTCTGTGGGGGTCATTGCAGGTGTGCAGGAATGTGTGCACCTGACTGCCTATGTGTGCAGACTGAAGGCTGATGTCAGGTGTTTCCGTAATTGCTCTCCGCCCTATTTTTGAAACCAGGTGTCCATGGACCTAGAGTTCCCCAATTTGGCTAGGCTATCTTTGCCTCTCCAGTGCTGGCCTTGTGCTGTTGTTTTATTTTTGTTTGTTTTGTTTTTATGAGACAGGATCTCTCTACAGAGCCCTGCTCTTCTTGCACTTGCTATGAAGATCAGGTGGCCTTCAACTCACTGAGATCCTCTTGCCATCCCCCACCTTTGCCCACTGCTGGCATTAAAGGTGTGCGCCACCGTGCCTGGCTGTGCCTGGTTCTTCATGCTGAGAATCTGAACTCAGGACATGATGCTTGTGCCACGAACATTGTACTCGGCCATCTTTTCAACCCCATAATGTTCACTTTTTAATTTTATTTTGGTTACTCAAGACAGGGTTTCTCTGTGTAGACTTGGTTGTCCTACAACTCACTATGTAGACCAGGCTGACCTCCGATCAAGAGATTCACTTGCCTCTGCCTCCCGAATGCTAGGATTAAAGCAGTGCGCGCCACCCCTGGCTCACTTCCTTATTTTATAGGAAGAATTCCTGTAGTACGAATAATAAAAACCCAGAGGCAGACATTGGAGTTCAACCTGAAGGTCAGAAAAGCAAAGCAGCCAAGCTACTAGAGAGCTCTTACTTCTATGAAATCTTCAGACTGAAAGACTGTCTCATCCCGCCCTATATTCCTCTCTAGTGCTGGGATTAAAGGCATGCATCATCATCATCGCCCTGCCTCTATGGCTAACTGGTGTGGCTGCTGGGATTAAAGGTGTGTGCACCCACTGTCTGACCTGTGTGGCTGACTGGTGTGGCCACTTTGCACTGACCTTCAGGCAAGCTTTATTTAATTAAAATGCAAATGAAATATCACTACAACTTCCAGAGAACTTGCTGAGACGTGTCAGCTCCCGGGGACAGCCAGATAGATACATCTCTGCGGACTGTACAAAGCATGCACTTTGAACTTTCCTTGGGTAGTTTGAGCTGGAAGTAGTGTACAATTTATATATCTGTATTCATCAGCCTTATAAAATTATACCTACCATTTTTTATCAGTAATGACTGATCTGTCAATAGAGTATATAAAAATTTCCCTTTGCCTACCACCTACTCAAGCTGATAAGGATACCACAATTAGTATATCTAGCCTTTAATGGGAGGGCTTTACTTAATAATGTTTTAATGAAGTCAAAATAATGATGTTTAGAAGCCAGGAGCTCTTTGGAAGGTGAAATATGATGTGGACTCGTTGTCGGCTCTATGCCAACCTCTGTATCTGCTGAGAAACCTTTAGTCTCATCTCTGGCTGGGCCCATATTTCATTACGACTTGGAATCCTGGGTAGCCTGTTTCCTGACATTGTTTTCTTTAAAAATGCTACACACAGGTCTGGAATGTATCAGATCTACTCCCCTTTGCAGGGGTCTCTTTGGTTTTTGTTTGGCGTGGTCTTTCCCTGCTGGGAAACGAACCTGTAGTCTCCTTGATAAAGCATCAGGTGAAGAATAACTGCTCTCGCAATATGCCCCAGGGTCTGTGTGCTTCTCTTGGCAAGGTGAGGCTCATTAACACGTGATGTGTGTGCGTAGATGGCAGAGATCAACCCCTGGCGTTGTTAGGAAATACCTACTTTGATTTTTGAGACTGTGTCTCCCACTGGGGCCTGCAGCTCCTGGCTTAGGTTGCACTGGCTTGTCCGTGAGCCCTAGGAGTCCATCCCTTTCTACATTCTGAGTACTGGAATTACAAGCACAGGCCTTTGTGCCCAGCTTTTTAAGAGGGTTGTGAGAGTTGAACTCAAGGGTTCGTGTTTGTGCAGCAAGCACCTTAGCCATCGGGCTTTATCCCTAGCCTCAGGCAACATTTTAAGCAATAATTCAGAACTAGGGAGCATTAGACACAGTAAGCAAAAGTTTTGTTTTGTTTTGAGACAGGGTCTTTTTGTTTTCTGTAGGGTGGCCTCAAACTCAGAATCCTCTCACCTACTCTGCTCGGATGAGAGGAGTGTGGTATCGCCGATAGCTTAGAAGCAAAAGTTCTAATTTAACAATCTGCAAAATTTTTGCACAAATAGCAGTATAGTGACGCTCTCTACTCTAGAGTTATCTATCGTATACTGTTATGATTCTACTAGTTAGGTATATAACCTATAATATGCATTTTCTTATGATTTATTTCTGTGGGATGCTGGAGAGATGGTTCGTGGGTTAGAGGACTTCTTGCAATTGCAGAGGGCCAGGGTTTGGTTTTCAGTTTTCTCATGGCAGCTCATGGTCATTGTAACTCTGGTTTTAGGGGACCCAACAATGTCTCTCTTCTGGTTTCTGTAGGTTCTGCACACACGTGACGCACACATGTGATGCACACACACATATAAATAAAATTTTAAAAATTATTTCTCAGGCAGGTGGTGGTGGCACATACCTTTAGTCCCAGCACTTGGGAGGCAGAGGCAGGTGGATCTCTGTGAGTTCGAGGCCAGCCTGGTCTACAGAGCGAGTTCCAGGACAGCCAAGGCTGTCTGTTACATAGAGAAACATGGACCCTGGGGCATATCGCAAGAGTAGTTAGTTACTCTTCACTTGGTGCTTTTTCAAAGAGACTGCGGGTTCATTTCCCAGCAGGGCAAAACCACAGACAAAAACCAGAGAGACCACAAAGGTGAGTAGATAAAAAAAAGACAAACAAAAGAAAAAAAAACACGCATGCACGTGTTTGTGGTTTAGTAGCTTGCTCGAGGCTGTGTTAGGTAAGTGACAGAGTGAACTTTAGGCCCCCCAATCAAAGCCTCCTTTGCTTTCTTACTGTGGTATTAAATCGTTGGCCAGACTCTGACCAATTTATTTTTTCTAAATATCACGTGGTGCTCTTCAACAGAATGAAGATTTCCGAAATCTGGAGTGGAGGTTGTGAGGTCCTACACAACCACTACATCAACACTAGGAGGTGGAATTAAACTAAAACCACTCAAAGGAGAACAAGCATGCATTTGTTCAGAGTTTGCTTGGCAAGAGGGCCAATCATCATCACTTGTCCCTCCCAGAGGCTCCAAGCAGGCAGGGACATGAGAAGGGTGTATAAAAATAGAAGAAAAAGGAGAGGAAGAAGCAAGGAGGCGGGGCAAGAGCTGCCTCCACCTCTGCCACCCTAGAAAGCTGATTGGAGGGAGTTGGCTGGGAAAGCCGGGGGTGGGCTACAAACGCCTGTGATCCGTTTTGACATATTTATATTTCCCGGGTTGGTCCAGAAGTGGAAGTGGGGGTAGAAACAGAAGTTGGCTTCCTGGTTGTTCTGGTGCAGTTTCAGCAGAGGTTGTGGCTCGGTTTTCTGCGCTTGGGTGTTCAGAGTTCTCCCATCATGTAAGGTACGGCCACTATGTGTCTGTAGACTCTTTCATTCTTGCAATACTCTAAGAACCACCTTAGTTCTCGCGTTCTCTCAGTTCTTAGTTTACCCTGACCTTTCAGGGTGACAGCCATGGACCATCTTTCAAACCCGATTACCAGTTCCCAGCCTTATGAGGTGCTCCTAAATTCTCCAAAATCTTGCTGATAAAAGCATGTGATTCTTAGCTTTTGTTGCAATAAGAAAGTGGACTTTCACGTGCAGCACAATGGACATCACCAGAAGGCTGGCGGTTGCCCCTTAGAGCCGCTTGAATCTTAGTGCCTGGACTCAAGCCTTGACCCAGGCTACCCCCACTTCTCCTGGAAGCTTCCAGGTTAACTCCTGGTGTGCTAAGCAGCCCCAAGGCTCCTTCCTGCGCGCTCTGTTGGAGGCAGCATGGAGTTTATGAGAAAGCGGCTACTTGTGGCATCTGAAGGCAGCCCTAATCCCAGACCTTAGTTTCGCCGCCTTCTCTGGGCGCTCTCTTCTCCGCACCCCTCGGGCCTGAGCTGGCAGGAGGTCTCCAGGGAGAGAGAAGGTACCCGTGCCCACTCCCCGCCGGCGTCAACTGGGGACTCGGGGTTTATCCCGGAGCGGGCGGTGCGACAGGCGTGAGCGCGCGAGCCGAGTGGGGCTGACCCGAGGACGCGGCCCACCTGCTGCGGGAGCCGGCGCGGGGGGCTGCGGGGGGCTGCGGGCGGAGGCGGGGAGCCGCGGGCCACCGAAGCGGGAGCGCCTTGTGGGCTGGAGCAGCACTAGCAGGCGGCCTCCGCCGCGCCCCGCCGCGCGTTTCCAAAGATGGTCAGAGGGTCGGGAGGCGCCCCCACCCACGCCGGCCGCTAGCCCCGGTCCGCGTCTCCCCAGCCGCCGGCGAGGTAGGTCGGTCGGAGCCGAGCAGCCCGGGAGGGGCCGGCGGAGGGGCGAGCGGGCCGCGCGGGAGACCAGGCCGCCCCCGAGCCCGCGCGCAGCGGAGCGCAGACAATGGCCGTGCGGGGCCGGGTGGGAGGGCGGGCGCGTGGGTCCCGGGGGTGGGGAGGTCGTCCACACCTGCGCTCCCGGCCTGGCTGAGGCCGCGGGCAGCGGCCAACGGTGACGCGCGACACCCCGGAGTCGAACCTTCGCGCGGGGCCCCGGGGCGGGGCGTTCTCCCGGCGGGAACGCGGCCCGGGCCCAGGCGCTAGCGCGGGCTGGAGAGTCAAGCTCGGGGCCGAGCGGCTCTTCTGCTGTCAGCCAGCGGCGGGGCTCAGGGATCCCTTTTCTGAGAGTCTCTCCATCTTGGTGACATCTCGGTGTGCTTTGAAACCGAGAGAGAAGCGCTGGGTTGGGGCCGAGCTGCGGCGGGTTGACCCCCTCGGACACTTGGCCTGCGGAGTGTGAACTCTGAGGAACTGCCAGATTGGGACAGATTGCAGATGATGGGTGATTGGGGGCAGTAAGGATCTTTTAGCAAATGGACAACTGAAAAAATCCAGGGGCCTCATTTAGGGCTCCGAGCTATCCTGAATTTAAATAGACCATCGTATAAATAGTTCAGCACGTTTTGCATATGGTGTTTGGGTGACTGGATTCAGTTTGGTTTTGGAATACGCCTGATGTCATCAACGTCTGATGATTGGAATATTTAACGTTAATAATTAGCGGTCCCACACAAGACTGAAAACGTTTTTGTTTATGTCTATTGCAGCCATGGCTCTGAAAGGACAAGAAGATTACATTTATCTTTTCAAGGATTCAGCGCATCCAGTCGATTTTCTGGATGCATTCAGAACATTTTATTTGGATGGATTATTTACTGATATTACCCTTCAGTGCCCTTCGGGTATAATCTTCCATTGTCACCGAGTCGTTTTAGCTGCCTGCAGCAATTATTTTAAGGCCATGTTCACAGCGGACATGAAAGAAAAATTTAAAAGTAAAATCAAACTGTTTGGCATCCACCATGACATCTTGGAAGGCCTTGTAAATTATGCATATACTTCCCAAATTGAGATAACTAAAAGAAATGTACAAAGCCTTCTCGAAGCAGCCGATCTGCTGCAGTTCCTTTCGGTCAAGAAGGCTTGCGAGCAGTTCTTGGTTAGGCACCTGGATATTGATAACTGTATCGGGATGCACTCCTTTGCAGAATTTCACGTGTGTTCAGAACTAGAGAAGGAATCCCGAAGAATCCTGTGCTCACGGTTTAAGGAAGTGTGGCAGCAAGAAGAATTTCTCGAAATCAGCCTTGAAAAGTTTCTCTTTATCTTGTCCAGAAAGAATCTCAACGTCTGGAAGGAAGAAGCTGTCATAGAGCCGGTCATTAAGTGGACTGCGCATGATGTAGAGAATCGAATCGAATGCCTGTGTAATCTGCTAAGCTATATCAACATAGATGTAGACCCAGTGTACTTAAAGACAGCTTTAGGCCTTCAGAGAAGCTGCCTGCTAACTGAAAATAAGATACGTTCCCTCATCTACAATGCCTTGAACCCCATGCATAGAGAGATTTCCCAGAGGTCCACAGCCACCATGTATATCATTGGAGGCTATTACTGGCATCCTTTATCAGAGGTTCACATATGGGATCCTCTGACAAATGTTTGGATTCAGGGAGCAGAAATACCAGATTATACCAGGGAGAGTTACGGTGTTACATGCTTAGGACCCAACATTTATGTAACTGGAGGGTACAGGACAGACAACATAGACGCTCTTGACACAGTGTGGATCTATAACAGCGAGAGTGACGAGTGGACCGAAGGCTTGCCCATGCTCAACGCCAGGTATTACCACTGCGCAGTCACCCTGGGGGGCTGCGTCTATGCTCTAGGTGGTTATAGGAAAGGGGCTCCCGCAGAAGAAGCTGAGTTCTATGATCCGCTGAAAGAGAAGTGGCTTCCCATCGCAAACATGATTAAAGGTAAGTGTAGCTTTGACTGGTCCCGTGGTTCTACACGCTCAAGGTCAGGCCGCAGTCTACTCTCCAGGAGAAGCAATCTTAGGAAGACCGCAGCACACTGAGAGATTCCGGAGGAACTACAGCAGGAGATTACACAAGCAATTTGGCCCAGCATTGTCTGGGTAAAAACAGTCCCCAGCTTGTCTGGACTTAAAGAAAGCTGCCCAAAAAAACTGTCCGTAGAGTGCCTACCTTCCACACGCTAAGCCTGGGTTTCATCCCCAGCTCCATTTAAACTGGCCTGGTGGCTCACGCCTATGGTCCCAGCACTCAGGAAGGAGAGACAAGACAATCAGAAGTCCTGGTTCATTATCAGCTATGTAGTGAGTTCAAGGCCAGCATGGCCTACATAAGACTCCATCTTTAAAATTTTTTAATGAAGTGGCGTAAAGTGTTTTAATGTGAGTAAGGAAATAGTATAATTCATGCTCCTCCTTACATCATCCTTCTAGATCCTACTTCTGGTCTTAATTTGTATCCAGTTCAGACTGACCTGACTACCTTTGTTAATTCATGGTTTTGCTTTTTATTTGCTCTTAAAATGTTTTTTTTTTTCAATTCTGCTTTGTTTTTACTTTATTTTATCTTATTTTTTGAGACAAAGTCTCACTATGTAGCCATGGCTGGCCTGGAACTTGCTATATACACCAAGCTGGCCTCAAATTCAGCGATCCTACCTCTGCATCCCAAGTGCTGGGTTTAAAGGTGTGCACCGCCACATCTGGTATCAATCCACTTTTCAATAGCCAGCTTTTCCCCCTTAGAATATACTGATCATCTCTATGAGGTCTCTTACTAAAACTTTGTAAGGCTAATAATCCCTTCAGGATGTAACATTGTACGTTCTCCTGAGAACCAGAGACACACAACCCGTGCTTTTGGGATGCAGGCTTCTTGCCAAATAAAGAAAGGACAGAGACGAAGTTGTCTTACTTCCTGTGGCCACAGAGCCAAGCACACTGAATCCCAGAGTCTGCCTGATAAACACTGTATTTTTGAGATTAGTTAGCCTAGCTCTTCTTTCCCTCAGGGCTGGGGGAAGAGGTCTTAAAAAGAAACAAAACAAACAAACAAACAAACAAAAAAACCAGCTGGTAGATTCTTAACAAGCTGGTGTCATTTTGTCCTGAATTTTTCTTCCCAGGCCTTTCTGTTGCTTTTTTAACACTGGTGAGGGTGTGGGAATGTGACCCGAACCAGAAATTGACCTGATGTGATTCTTGGATGACAAGCCGGAAGCTTAGAGGCAGATGGTCTTGTGATCACACACTGCCTCTGAAGTCAAAGTGCCTGGTTCCCAGCTCTGACTTTCTGTGCTGAACTTGGGCGAGTGATTTGGTCCCTCTGCCCAGGTTTTCCATCTGTCTGACAGGGAGAGCAGCATCACCTAGCTGGGGTTCTTGAGAAAGCTGAAGGACCTTGTGCATATAGCCCACTGGGAGTAGAGGGCTGCACTCGGAAAGCCTTGGTACTGGGCCTGCTTTTCACAGGCAGTTGCATGTGTGTGGGGGACGGGGAGAAGAGAGCAGAGAGCCTGCTACTGTCTAGGGTTTTTTTGGCTTTACCTGAATGTACCTAGGGTTTGCTGATTGAGAGGCCGATCCTGACCATTCAGACTCCTCTGCCACTGAAGAAACAAGCCAGGTTCAAGTACATTAGCAGCAGTTGTAAACCTGCAGGTTTATTGTTTTTATTTCTCAATGATAACAACTCACAGATTTTATAGATAATATATCTTTGAGGATGGAAATGTGTCACTCTGTTGAAAATCTGATGAGGAGTTATATTTGAAACTGCTTTCTGGGGGTGGGGTGGAGTACTAGCCATGTGTAGCTATTGGGAAAGAAAGCCCTATGCTTTTACCTGAGCCTTGGCGGAATGGGAAATCTCTGTACTCTGCCATTTTTATCCAAATGCCAGCTGGCGTTTGAAATCACAGAGATTCATTCTCTTGTTTTTTGAGACAGTGTCTTGCTATGTAGCCCAGGCTGTCCTCAAACCCACCGTCTTCTGGCCTCAGTCTCGTAGATGTTGGGATCACTAGTGTGAATCACAGACAGGAGCAGACGTGTATTGACTTTCATTTGAAAACGTGATTTCTGCCTAGGCGACCCAGGAGAGGGTAGCACGCAGATCCAGCTCCTGCAACTTTGTTTGTCCTATTCTGATGAGTGAGCTTATGCCAAAAATTTACTTTCCCATTTTCCAGTAGAAAGAATAATGTTATGTTTTCTCAGTTGGTTTTCAGTACATTCTGAAGTTAAGTAACACCTTTTCTGGTTAGGTAAACTGGATTTGAGTAGAGTCAAATTTCGGTTTCATTTCCTTTGGGGGAGGGCATTTAGGAATATGATATACAGAGGAGAAATTGGCTTCTTTGGGACCCCCAGGTCTTTCTTTTTCATTATAACTACCTTGCTTGTAAACCCACTTTTCCTCTGAAGTAGAGATCAACAAGGAGATGCACCTGCGCAGGACGCGTTAACAGTGCTAGTCAGAGTTGGCTGAAAGGCTGAAAACTGTGTGTTGTCAAGGAAAATGAGCCGCCCTTCTTGCCTGGCCCAACCTGTTTCACCTCCTCATTTTTCTGTGGCTTCAAAGTCTCCCAGTTTTCCCAGTTCAGGACTCAGAATCGCCTGGTTTGTCTTGTCATTGAAGCCTGTCTGCTTGACCCATCTCTCACCCCTGCCCTTCCCTTCACACCCAAAGCACCGGCTAGTCCTTATGTGAGTTGGTACCTGCATCTTTCTGAGTCCTCTCCTTCCTTTCCAGTCTCTTCCTGCCTCTGTTTATAAACCTGAAATGTCCTGCCGAATGTAGCCCAGATGTAGCGTCAACTTACGTTCCGTCCTAAATTCTCGTGTGACGACTCCCGTTGTGCTCGCCTCCTCGGCATTGCCTAATGTGCCTCTGTGGGGCTTTGCTCTGCGCACAGCAGCTTCACCTTCCTCTGCTGGCCGGAGACCTAACCACCAGGCCCAGGGCAAATCATGTCCCCTGTGCTGTGAGTTCTCCAGTCTGAAGCCATGCCTCTCTGATCTGACAGATAATGTTAGCATCTCTCTCTCTATGGTATTTCCCCCCTCCTCTAACTATGCGCTAATGGTTTGTACTCCTAAAAGAGCCCAAGAAGCCTCCCTTTTTCTCTCTTACCCCTCAGCACCTCACACGGTGCTTTTGCATTCATCTTCCCTGATAACAAAGACAACAAAAAAGCATGAACAATCTAAGATGTGGTTTTAATTGGCATACAGGTGTGGGAAATGCTACTGCCTGTGTCCTGCATGAAGTCATCTATGTCATTGGCGGCCACTGTGGCTACCGAGGAAGCTGCACCTATGACAAGGTGCAGAGCTACAATTCAGACATCAACGAATGGAGCCTCATTACCGCTAGCCCACACCCAGGTAATAAGAATCCTTTTTCAAGTATATAACTCTCATCTTTAGGATTGTCGGGACAATGCGTAGAGATTACAGTTGGGCAAGTGTTTCTTCTCTTTTAGAAGCATGCTCGTTCTGCATTCCGGGACTGTCAAACACCTGTTCCTAGATATGCAGAGCCCTGTCTATGTGCTTTCTTAACAGTCATGTAGGAAAGTATTGTCTATCAAAGGAGATGCCTTGTTTCTGTGACGTGAGTGTGTGTGTGTGTGTGTGTGTGTACGTGTGCGTGTAGGCTAGAAGAGGGCCTCAGTTGCCTCACCTTATCTTTTGAGACAGAGTTGCTCTCTGAACCTGGAGCTTACCTACTTGGCTGGACTGGCTGTCTGGCAAGTCCCTATGGTTGTCCTGTCACCACGTTCCCTTGCTGGGATTTTAGGCATGCTTGTTAAGCCCAGCATTTGACATGAGCGCTGGAGGTCTGAACTCGAGGCCTCACACTTGGATGTCAAGCGCTTTATCCACTGAGCTAGGTCCTTGGCTCCTTTTTGCTGTCTTTTATTCTTAACCTATTTCAGAGTGTTGGGAGTAGAGTCCGGGGATTAAAAACTTGCGGTTAGCATGGGTTAGGCCCTGGTTCAGCTCCACTGGGGAGAAGGGAATATGCAGACTGTTACAGTTATGCCATGTGTTTAAGAGTTTGCATTTGGATGAACTCTCATCACTTCACCTTACTATTTTGAACCACTTTTTTTCTACAGGCTTTCCAGGGGTCACTGTAGAGGGAAATTAAAATCTGAAAGCTTGAGATATCTGTCAGTAGCTACCAACACTGAGTGCACACTGTGTAGGTTAGGAATTGTCTAAGTCCTTCACATGCATCACTATCTTCCATTCTGAAATTGTGTGCATAGGGGTTGTTTGTCATTGATTCTCGTATTTGGAAATGAGGGGAAGGAGTCAGTAACTTAGAAAACTTTTCCACAATCACATTTGGAAAGCGGTGGCCCAGGACCCACGCTCTGCCCGTCTTGATTCCATCATCTGCGATGTGATTGCTGAGTACCCAGCTTCAGCTTTCTGGAGCAGCCGTTCTTGCTGCCTTCCCATGTAGCTGCTCCCGCATCTCTCCTGAGTCTGGTGCTGCTTCTGTGGATGCTGACATCTTCACATGAGAGAAGACTTCGGCTGCAGGCTCCCTGGCTCTGACATTGGTCTTAGTAGTCCAGACATGTTGTCTAGTCTAGATAATACTCCATCACTTTCTGTTGCGAACAATGAAATCATAATGGAAAGTAATAATAGTAGTACTTTCTGACCAATGGCTAATATTTACTCGGATTGACCAGGCACGCTATTTCAATAATTTCCCATGTATTAATCTGTTTATGTTTGTCAACTTTACAATATTGCAATGAAATGCCTGAGGCAGCGAACTTAGTTAGAAAAGGTTTGTTTAGTTCACAGTGTGAGGTTCTTTTCCAAGACTGGGTGCCACTTTGGTCTGGTCTCTGATGAGAGCGTGTCCGTTGGGGGACACTACCCATATTCAAACCATAGCACTATATATTTATTTATTTGTTGTGTGTGGTGTGGTGTACATGCTCGTGTGTGGGGTATGTGTGTGGTGTACATGCTCATGTGTGGGGTATGTGTGTCCACACTGTGTGTGGTGTACATGCTCGTGTGTGGGGTATGTGTGTCCACACTGTGTGGTGTACATGCTCATGTGTGGGGTATGTGTGTCCACACTGTGTGTGGTGTACATGCTCGTGTGTGGGGTATGTGTGTGTCCACACTATGTATGGTGTACATGTATTTCACCTGCCAAGCCATCTTCCCAACGCCCTGCCATGTTTGAACCTTTTAGGAATCCTGTGAGTTAGGATGGTACTGTTGCTAACTGGTTTGCTCAAAGTCAGCTATCTAATGTTTGTTAGAAATGAGGTTTAGCCCAAGTAGCCTGCCTAGGGCCCATGCTCTCCGTCGTTACCCCCGTTTTAAACACCATGTTAAATCCTGAGTCCCATATTAATCTGTTTATTTTGTGGTCAGACTTATCTTTCCAAAACTCAATACTTGAAAAATCAGATTTACAATTTAGAAAGAAGACAGCCAGGCAGCAGTGGTGCAAGCCTTTAATCCCAGCACTCAGAGAGTTAAAGCTGGTGAATCTCTGAGTTTGAGGCTAGCCTGGTCAACAGAGAGAGTTCAGAAACAGTCAAGAACTACAAAAAGAAACCCTGTCTTGAAAAGAACAAAATAAAATGAACCCCCCCAGTTTAGAAAAAAATAGAATGAACAACAACAAAACAATTAGAAAGCAGTTGTTTTCACTAATATATTTAATGTGCATGATGCAGGGGGTTTGTAAAGGTTTTCTTAAGATAAGCCTCTCCACTGACACAAATAGTTCCAATCACACCAAATTAAACCAAATAAAAGATGCCCATGTTTAATGCACTGCTCCCAGGTGGCCCCGGGAAAGCATGGAGAGGGAAGAAGAGGGGCGGGGAAGACCATGCAAAGCCCAGAGACCACGTGGTCATTCTCTGGGGGCAGTTTAAGTAGCCTGTGGAAGAGGTCTTGACCTTCCCTGGGGAGTGGTTACCGGTTGGGCTTTCTCGGAGTTGGAGTTTGGACTAAGGCAACTCCCAGGGGAGTGGGGCTTGAAATGGAGTTGGGGTGAAGCCCCCAGGCAAACAATCCAGACTTTTTGTGTAAAGGGGTGTTAGGGAGCTGGGGGTGATGCTTCCGACCAAACAGGGGTCACTTTTAAAATAAGTGTCCTAGGACTGGAGAGCTGGCCCAGAGGGTAAGAGCGCTTGCAGAGGACTCTGTGGGCTCCAGCCACGCACAAGTTCCACATATGTACATAGATGCAGACACACATAGACACAAAGTAAAAATTAATTTTAAAAAATAAAAAAATAAGTGTTCCATAAAGTCAGTGAGTTGCATACGGCTTATTAGATACTTGAAAAAGAGTCTAAAAGGCAATATTACTTAAGTCTAGTGTTAGAAGGCACATGAAATTGAAATTCAGCCCCCCCCAATATAGTATAAGTCAATAGAAATGTACAGTTGTAGTTGTGAAGTTTTTATTTATATTAAACTTTTCCTGATGAGATAATTTTTAAAGATACTAATTAGCACCTTGCACAGAATGATGTTTTTGGCTGCCACAGTGCTTAAACTAGTTTTGACTGGCTTGTTACCAAAATTTAAAATTCAGAAGATTCCAAACAAAAATCGTGGTTCGGGGCCTTTAAAAAAAAAAAAAGTGGTAAGTTCTGGCAACGTGACAGTATTCCCTCCTGGCAGCAGAGATGGAAGCCAGGGAGTAGCTGCCCTGGTTAGCTGAGGCTTATGTTTTCCTCACCACGGTGCTTCCAATTCTGCTCACATCCCAGACTGAAGCACTTGTGTGTTGTTTTCCCTGCCCCTGGCCTGCCTCATATCATGATACTTAGAAGAGCCAGCAGACGGAGAGAAACGAAATGAAAACTCTCTGATGGTCTAGGTGAGGTGGGTCCCACAGGGCCCTGATCCCCACAGCAACCTTCTGCTGGGGGACGTCTTCCGTGATGGCCGAGTGTGGTAGCCTTGAACCCTAGCGCTTGGATGTCTGCTTTTCTCACCTGTGCCCCCGGCTAGACTGCAGTGTGCGGGAAGCGAGCCAGACCATCCTCGGAAGCAAGTGGTAGCTGACACTTCAGGCAGTCAGTCCTTGGTCTCAGGGTTGTGGAGACCTTGGGAAACCTCCACCAGTTCCTTAGTATCATGTCCTGTCAGGAGGACTCTGCTGCTGTCATCTAGAACGCTGACAGCTGTCAAGAGTGACAATGGATGTCAACAAAGAGCTCCACATGCTGGGCAATTCCCAGAAAGACGGTGGTGTGAGGGGTGGGCTTCTTGTCGTCCTGCAGAGCCCTCTTAGGAGTCAGCATCAATGGTGATTATCCCCTGGGGGCTAATGGCCCAGCAGTGGGAACAGAAAACTGAGTCGGTTGTCAGGGATTGAATTTTAAGCCCCAGTGTACAACAGAGGGTGACAGAATCTAAATGTCACCATGTCTCTATTTTTGTGTTCTGAATTGCAGAGTTATTATACCCAATGTATGATAGCCTTTTTGTTATCAGAATTAAAATTTTGCTCTTTTCTTTTTTTTTTTTTCCATCCAAAAAGAATATGGATTGTGCTCAGTTCCGTTTGAAAACAAGCTCTATTTAGTTGGTGGACAGACTACCATTACAGAGTGCTATGACCCAGAACAAAACGAGTGGAGAGAGACGGCGGCCATGATGGAGAGGAGGATGGAGTGCGGGGCTGTCATCATGAACGGATGCATCTATGTCACCGGCGGGTACTCCTACTCGAAGGGGACGTATCTCCAGAGCATTGAAAAGTATGACCCAGATCTTAATAAGTGGGAAATAGTGGGCAATCTCCCCAGTGCTATGCGGTCTCATGGGTGTGTTTGTGTGTATAATGTCTGATTGCGTCCGCCGACCTAACCAGATCATCACTTGGGGCACAGTAAAAGGAGTGCAGAGTTTGGCGTGCCTTGTTACTATGATTTGGCACATGCTAGGGCATTGGAAATTTTTAATTCTAACTCTGCACGATTCCCAGACCCAGTGATGTGTGGGAATAACATAAGATAAATGTTACATATGCGTGTATGCCATTTAATTAAGAGAGCTAACCCCTCCTAGAATCTCTGGAGTGTCTGACACTCGGTAAAGGTGGGACACCTTTGTACTGAATCTTCTCTTCCTGGTAGCATCAACACTGGGTATAAGTCAGAATCATTTGTGCCGTGTTAGGAATGTCTGTTAAGAACCTACCGTATAGCTGGTACGGTGGCGCATGCCTTTAGTCCCAGCACTTGGGAGGCAGGGACAGACGGATCTCTAAGTTCAAGGACATCAGGGCCAGCCTGGTCTAACTGGCAAGTTCGAGATCAGCCAAGGCCGCAGTAAGAACCTGTCTTTCAAAGCCTATGAGGTACCTGTGTATAGTACAGGTCTCCAGCTGGCAGGAATTTGAAATGTAAAGAGGGAACCTTCTCTACCTCTACAAAACTAACACTCTAAAATGCTCCCCTTTAGAATTCCTCAGAGTGCGGATTTACTTACCGTCTTTCCCCTTTGCGGTGTACATAATTTATTGCTAGTATTCTTTAGTTACTATCAGAGCTGTACTAAACACTGTACAAAAGATTGTTCAAAGAGTTTACAACGCAATTTAAAAGAGTTGTAAACTGAGAGAAAATAGTCAAATATTTGCTGATGCTAAGGGCTGTGTTTAGTTTTCAGCTTAGGTATAAATTGCTAGTTTAGGCGTCTGGCTTAAGCATGCTGGAAAACCCTCTTTATAGTTAAATGTCTGCATATAAAGTTGGATCCACAGCCAGAGAGCATGTAGAACAGTGGGGATGCAGTAGAAAATGCATCGACGAGAAGATTTCGCATTCACTCTCCAGCACTGCCGCTGACCAGACTTTGTGACTTTACTCTCTGAACCCGTCCGTGACTAGAGCTTCCTGGCCTAGTCATATATATACATATACACTGGCACTTTCAGACACAGATCTGTCTAGATCAAAAGCCCCTCAACACCTGAAATCAGATGAGCCCTGTGTGACCTATGGACCAGATATTCCCCTTTCCAGCTTCCTCTGTGTGCCTGTGGGCACCTCCACATGTGCCCTAACTTAGGGGAGGGGAGCACTACTTCACCCAAACCTGAGTGGGCTGTGGGATCATCTGCCCCACACAGGTTGGGTTTATTGTTTTGTTTTTTAAGAGATAATACTTATTTTTTATTTTAAATAAAACTACTTGTGATTTAAAAAAAAAAACTTTTAAGAAGACTATTTAATACTTATGTCAGATAGCATTTTAAATAGATACAACCCTTTGGAGTTGCTATATGGTACTTTTTTTTTTTTTATAAAGAGTCATAAAAGTGACCATACTGGGCTAGTGAGATGACTCAGTGGGTCAGAGTGCTCACTCTGCGGGCCTGAGACCTGCATCTAATTCTCAGAACCCACTGTGGAAGGAGAGCACGGACTCCGGAAAGCTGCCCTCTGCCTTCCACATGTGTGCTGTGTGCCACATGTATGCACACACACACACACACACACACACACACACACAATGGAAGTGAATTTTAAAATTTTTAAAGGACTGTGTTCTCTGCCCTGTGAGCTCCCATTATTTTTAAACTAGAGAATGATGAAAATATAAATGCATGAGAATGTTTATGTCTGCATTATAACGAGTAGCAACAATGTGAAGAATTCTATGTTAAAGAAAGTGTGCTAATGAAATGGTGGCGTATATAGCCATGAGCATCACTATGTGGAAGACGGTAGAAGTGTGACGTGTCTGTGCTCAGTCAGAGAAGCACGGTGCAAACTGGGATTCACACGAGGATTGCCTCTGTAAAGCCTTTATGCATGCGGAAGGTGACGTGCTCAATAAACTCAAGGTGTTAGTGTAAGGAGATGCGGACTGGTTTGAAATTTATTGAATTTTTTTCTTTGTATTTTCAATAAAAATAAATAAGTCACTGTATTTGTGGTGAAGACTGTTTAAGTTTGAGCCAACTGGGTTGAAGCAGTCTGACTCAATGAAACAAATTACAGAACATTAAGATCTGTAATTTTAATTGTAGGCTATTTTACTGTTTCCTCAAGGACATTTAACAGTTAACGCTGGAAAAATAATGCGTTTCCCAGTAGTGTTTTACAGTGTGCTTTGTGGAGCCACTGAGGACAAATCAGTCACTTTCCCCACCTTTGCCCGCTCATCTGCATTCAGTGGGTGCTTAGCTCCGCCTTCACAGGGAATTCCTTCCTTATACACAAGATGTCTTTTGTGACAGCAAGTCTCCTGCTGGGCCTAAGAGCAGGCCCTAGTCTTGTTTTCAGTACTGTCAATGGCCAGTCACTGCACACATGTGCAGTGTACAGTGTACAGTAGTCACTGCAGTACTGCACACGTGTACAGTGTACAGTAGTCACTGCAGTACTGCACACGTGTACAGTGTACAGTAGTCACTGCAGTACTGCACACGTGTACAGTGTACAGTAGTCACTGCAGTACTGCACATGTGTATGGTGTACAGTAGTCACTGCAGTACTGCACACGTGTATGGTGTACAGTAGAGTCATTGTAGCACTGTACACGTGTATGGTGTACCGTAGTCACTGCAGTACTGCACACGTGTACAGTGTACCGTAGTCACTGCAGTACTGCACACGTGTACAGTGTACCGTAGTCACTGCAGTACTGCACACGTGTACGGTGTACAGTAGTCACTGCAGTACTGCACACGTGTATGGTGTACAGTAGTCACTGCAGTACTGCACACGTGTATGGTTTACAGTAGAGTCATTGTAGCACTGTACACATGTATAGTGTACAATAGTCATTGCAGTACTGTACATGTGTACAGTGTACAATAGTATCGTTTTCACAGACAGTGCTTTCTGCAGGTTTTTGACAGATCTTAAAATGGTGTGTGATGGGGACCTTTCATTTACAGCTTCTTTAGTAATCCTTTCGGCTACAATGATTTGCATGTGAAGGAAGGGTTGAGAAAGTACACACATTTCTGTCAGCTGCCCCAACTTTCAAGTCACTGCATTATAAATCAAAATATGTATTTGACATTAATTAATATTTAATGCTTACATTTAATGTGTTTGATTATTTTTGTTGTTATTTATTTTTCGAGACAGGGTTTCACTATGCAGCTCTAGCGGCCCTGGAACTCACTGTGTAGACCCTGCTGACCTCGAACTCAGAGATCCACCTGTCCCTGCCTCCAGGTGCTGGGATTAAAGGTGTGTGCCACTGTGGCCTGGTTCAGTATGTTTGAATTTAAAAGCCATTATTGAGTGCTGGAGAGATGGCTCGGCGGTTAAGAACACTGGCTGCTCTTCCAGAGGTCCTGTGTTCATTTCTCAGCAACCACATGGTGGCTCACAACCATCATATAGTGGTATCTGATGCCCTCTTCTGGCATACAGGCGTGCATGCAGATATAGTACTCATGATGAAATAAATACATTTTATAAACATTTTTTAAAAACGTTATTACTTTGGGAAGGCAAGCACCATTTACACTTGCAGAAATGATTTTACCCATGACTTATATAAGATGTCTTTATTCAATTTTTTAATGTTGCCATTTCTCACAGGTTTTATTCTTGATCGTTTAGCTGAAACAGGAGACTAAACATCTAGGGCACTTGCTGTTTAAAGACATAGTAGCCTTTGTTTTCAAATTCATGTCAATATGTCCCATCATGTCCCTGACTGTTTGTGTTTTCCCAACATTCATATATTGATGCTGTAGCCCTCAATATATTTGAAACGGGTTAAATAGTCTAGAAGTAATTAAAGTAATATGATACCCTGAATATAGGCCTTTGTCCAGTAGGAAAGTGTCTTTACGAATCACCAGACACCTGTACCCCCACCCCCATGCCTCACTGTTTACCTGGACGCGGTGGCCATTTCTTCCAGCCTCCCGTTCTTTGGAAAGTACTTCAATTGTTTAGTCCTTGGTGTGTTGCTATGGCAACCTGACCTGACTGATGCAGCTTACAAAGGAGAGGGCTTTTTATATGATGGAGTCGAAGTGCAAATCAGCAAGAGGGAGACAACTCTCTCACCCTGTCACACATGCAAAACCACCACCGTCTGTTAGATTGCCTGAAACTCTCTGGGTGATGGCGGCACAGTCCTTTAATCCCAGCACTCAGGAGGCAGAGGCAGAGGCTGGCAGATCTCGGAGTTTGAGGACAGCCAGGTCAGAAAGAAAATGTCTGAAACTCGTGGAAGACCAGCGTGGTTTCTTAGGTCACAGAAGCACAGCATAGTTCTTACCTTTTCAAAGACCAAATCTGCTGATCTCTAGCTCTTTCCCCCTGTGACATACATAGCATTCCATTGCTGACCAGTGGTCTGGCCAGGTTCTCTGGATTTAAGTTCTAGGCTAGCCAGCAACATAGAGTGAGACCCTGTCTCAAAACAAAACAGAAACAATAAAAATATTAATGACTCACTGTGTCAATGTTAGCAACCTTTAAAAAAATTATTTAAGGCTGGGTGGTGGTGGCGTCACACCTTTAATCCCAGCACTCAGGAGTCAGAGACAGGCAGATCTCTGTGAGTTTGAGGTCAGTCTGGTCTACAGAGTGAGTTCCAGGACAGGCTCCAAAGCTACACAGAGAAACCTGTCTCAAAAAATAAAAAAAAAAATATTTTATTCCAGGCAGTGGTGTGGTGGTGCACATTAATCTCAGCACTCAGGAGGCAGAGGCTGGTGGATCTCCATGAGTTCAAAGCCAGCCTGGTCTATAGAGTGAGGTCCAGTACAGTGAGGGCTACACAGAGAAACCCTGTTTCAAAAAACAAAAGCAAAACACACAAAAAATTATTTGACATAGAGATCTTATTATGAAGCCCAGACTAGCCTCAAGCCCAAGATCTTTTTATCTCTGCTTCCCAAGGAGAATTACAGATATGAGCCATCATACCTGACTGCAGTCTGAACTGGCTTGCCACCTAACCTAATACATTCAGTTTCCAGGCATTAATTAGGAGTTGGGCATTTTTAGGGAGCATTAGATAAAATACTGCCTTCCCCTGACTTTAGCATTCCAGGTGGTTGAATTTGTCTTAAGCTTTCTGAAGAGATTCTGAATGAAAGAGGGGGAAAAGAAAAGGCAAAACAAAACAAGGAGCCGGGCACCGGCAAGAAGAGGCTCACAGCATGAATGTCATGTACAACACAGCAGCGGACACAAACATTCCAGTGAAAACATTCTCATCAGCCAGGGGGTTGTCATTATCGAAATGATGGCTCCGAAGGACGGTTGTCATTCAGAGAGCGAGTCAGGAACTGCTAACTCCTACTCCGGCGCTGTGAGTCAGAACATAATGTTCTCTTTGGAGCTTTCCTGGGATGAGAGCATGCTGTCTAACACCCTGGTGAATAGTGTGGGCTCTAAGTGGCCACATCCGGAGAGCATTTTGTGCCGTTCACAAAGTCATACCCTGTTATATCCAGGACACTACCAGTGTTTTTGGCTTTTGTCTCAGATTCAAACCAAACCACAAAAGATGGTAGACCTACAAGTACCTGCAAAGGTTGTTGTTGGGCGATCTGAAATACCAGGGCTGTATCAAGCAGGCTTAATGGGGCACAGCCAGTAATTATCCTGCCCCCAATCGTCACTCATCAGCATTTATAGGGCCAGCTGGGCGCATGTTACCTGTAAGCACTCAGGAAAACCCGTCAGGAGCTAACTACAGCTTTTGTTAGGAAGCCCACAGAGAGTTTCTCTTTCTAATTCTTTTCTGGACAGATCGGCCAGAAATGTGTTATTTGTAGCTTCCTGAATGTGCCTTGGGTTATTTGTGGCCTTTTTTGTTTTTGAGACAGGGTCTCCTGTATCCTAGGTTGACCTCAAATTCTCTATGTAACCAAAGATGACCTTGAATTTCTGGCCACCCCCCCCAATCACGTGCCACTGCACCCGGTTTTATGGAGTGCTTAGGACTGAATCCAAGGTCTTAAGTGTGTGAGGCAGCCGCTACATCCTCAGCCCTGCGATGTCCCTCTTCTTCCAACTTCTCATCCTCAGACCTTTCTCATCATGGACACAAGACACACTGCCTTCCCAGTCAAGAGAGATGAGGCCCTTAAGCTTGGGCAGCCATTTGAGACCATTTGGTTATTTTTTAAACTTTATTGTAAAATATAACAGAAATACAGACATCTGTATTAGTTATTTTTCTTGTAGGTTGGCAGAACACCTGATGACAGAGGAGAAAGAACTTCTGTTATTCCACGGATGAGAGGATCTAAGTAAGCTACCATGATGGGAGAGGCAGGGGGCAGGAGCTTGAGGCAGCTGCTTGTGACATGACCACTGAGCCAGGCCGCCAGGCCGCATCTCAGACCCACCCTCAGTGGCCCCCTTCCATCAGGCAGGCCCCACAGTCTCCCAGAACAGCACCCGCCACAAGCTGAAGCTGAGTGTTCAAACATGAGTCCATGGGGGTCATTTGTTGTTCTTGCTGAGGACCAGGGATGGATTCCCAGCACTCATGGGTGGTTGTGAGGAATGGGTACTGACTCGGTGCCTCTGTAAGAGCAGTCTTGTACTTTTTTTTTAAGTTTATTATTTCTTTTTTTAAAGATTTATTTATTTGTTTGTTTTTGTTATGTATACAACATTCTGCCTCCATGTCTGCCCTTGCACCAGAAGAGGGCCCAGATCTCACTTCAGATGGTTGTGAGCCACCATGTGGTGGCTGGGAATTGAACTTAGGACCTCTGGAAGAGCAGCCTGTGCTCTTAACCACTGAGCCATCTTTCCAGCCCTGAGCAGTTTTGTTCTTCAGCAGTGAACCATCTCTCCAGGCCTTGTAGCAGTAGGACCAAGAGAAAGACACTCTCAGAAAAGACAACACACTAGGAGGGTGGGCACAGGCCTCTTAAAAGAGAGTCACTGTTTCCCTCTTCTCTATCTTAGTTTACAACGTGAGTCTAGAGTTAATGGAGACTCAGCTGAGAAATCATAGGAAGACTCTACAATAGTCACAGAAGAAAAATGCAATTATTTTCTAGAATCTTGGAATAAATGTATAAATGCAAAGTTGCCAAGACCGTACGTGTATACCTGTAATCTCAGTACCATAAAGCTGAGCTTTGAGGACCTCAGGTTTGCTCACTTGGGCTTCACAGTGGATTCCAGGCCAGCCTGGACTAAGTGGTGAGACCTTGTCTCAAACAAGCTAAAAAAAACGACAATAAAGTTGTACTGTTGAGAAGGTCAGCAGGGAAAGAAACATGCCGCCAGCCTTAGTTCAGTCCCAGAGCCTATGTGACGAAAGAGGAGAACTGAGTCCTGAGAGCGGTTTTCTGGCTGATGTATGCATGCATACACACACACACACACACACACACACACACACACACACACACAAAACACACATGATCACACACACCCAACACACATGCTCTCACACACAACACACACACACTGCTCATACACAACACACACATACAAACACACACAACACACATGTTCACACACAACACATACACACAGAGACAAAGCTATTGGTCTTAAAACTTCTGCTTGTTATTTAATTTTTAATATGGGACTCACAATAGTCCCAGACTGGTTTTGAACTCCGGGCTCAAGGAATTCTCCCACATCAGCCTCCAAAGGTCCTGGGACGCTGGTGTGATTGCTTTCCCCAACTTACGGAAATAAGCCTTATTTTGTGGCATTAGAGAGAAGGTAGTCTGGAGACAAAGCTCATTTGGTAGCATGCTTGCCTAGCCTGCATGATACATTGGCTCCCCCCCCCCCCACATCCCCCATGTGCATAACAGCACATCCAGGAAGTAGAAGCTGGGATCAGAAGTTCAAAGTCATCCTTGACTACATAGTGAGTTTGAGGCCAGCCTGGGTTACATAAGAAAATGTTAAAGAAAAGAAAAAATTAGGAAGAAAAAGAGATGAGTCACCACTGTATCTCAGCAAAAAGAAGGCTCTTCGAGGCTTGGAGCAGGGATGGCACAGGGTTTAGAAGCACTACAAATGCAAACCTCACCTCAGCATCACCAAAATCAGTGCACAGCCGGCTTAGGGAAGGCTTAGGCAGTTTAAATCAAAGGTGTGCCCAGTAAGAATTACCAGTCATCTCCTGACCAGACAGAGCTTCAGTTTTTGTGGTTTTGTATTCCTTGTGTGAGATTTTTCATCCTGCACACCTCTAGGAGCTTGAGGAGTCCTAACTGCGCATCTTCCCATAATGGCATCTGCCTTGTGCGAACCCCTGTTTTTACTCTGCCACCTATAAATAAAGATGTTCTTGGCCATCGCAGTGGGTGAACTGAAACTCTGCTATTTTTTCAGTGAGGAAGCTCAAAGGTCAAGAAGAAAACAACTGTAAGCACTTGGCAAAACATCTGTGGAGGTAGCGCTTCAGCCTGGCTCATGATTCAGGGTCAGAGACGCCAGTTGTCCTTCCTCCTTCTCTGTTTGTAAAACTCAAACACCAGGAAGAATTGAGATAGAAAGGAGAGGAGCATCGTCCTCCCAATTCCCAGCACCCTCACCCCCCTGGAAGACCCACTGGTCAGACTCCCAGTCCCAGCACCCTCACCCCCCTGGAAGACCCACTGGTCAGACACCCAGTCCCAGCACCCTCACCCCCCTGGAAGACCCACTGGTCAGACTCCCAGTTCCCAGCACCCTCACCCCCCTGGAAGACCCACTGGTCAGACTCCTAGTTCCCAGCACCCTCATCCCGTTAGTGCTCATAGCGCTACTGTAAGAGAAACAGACGAGGGTGACTGAACATCAAAGGCTATTCAACAACCCAGAATGAATAGTAATATGCTTTTTAAAAAAAAAAAAAAATAAACCAGTTTATCTTGTTTGTTCCCTAGCCACCTTCTATGAAGGAATGCTCGTTAGAGAAGAGGCAGGATGGACCTAAGTAAGCCAAGGGCTAGCCTGAGGCACAGGGCAGAAGAACCTACTCTTGCTTTAACCCTTTGATCTCCAAAGCCCACCCAGCACGTAGTGGCAGGAAACAGGGGCCGGGCCTGCCTGTGGATGCCACAAGCAAGTCAGACTTCAGACTCTGCACAGAATGACTCAGTTAATGTCAGAACGGTCACTTTCTATGGTGACAGGGCTTCTGAGCAGCAGAGTCTGGCGTCATCTGCTTCTTTGACTTGGGGGGTAGCCCACAGAACTGGCAAGACACAGGGCTTGGCGGCTACTCTAGGAAATACAAGGGAGTTAGTTGATGGGAGCCCTGCTGTTCCTCCCTCCCTGTCCTGCCCTCCTCCGTCCCCCCACCCTGCTTCTTTGTTCATCCAGAACTAAGTACAAACAACTTGAATGAAGTCCAAGACTTCTCTTCCCCAAACTCAGAGCAGACTCTCGGTTTCAGCTTATGTTATGCTGCCCTGCTCTGCTTGATAGTAAACATATAATACAAGATGACAATCTGGGCACAGCGAGGGCTATTTTAAGAACGGATAAGAATGTGCCCTGCCCCCAACAGGTGGAAATTAGCCTATTCAACTTTTTCTGTGTGTGTGTGTGTGTGTGTGTGTGTGTATGAATGGGGTGAGTTTATTTGGCAGATGAATCTCCAAGACAATGTGGGCCGTGGTAAGCAACCATATCAACTCCCCCACTCCCAAGAAGGTGTAACTGAAGTGGAAAAGCAACCCTGAAGGGTGACTAGGGTCACTATAAAGCTAACGCTAGGCAACGAGCATGGGTTCACCTGTGCATCCTGTCTCGTCTTAATGTCCTCGAAAGCAGAGCACACTGTAATTACAGAAGGTTCAGGGAGGTGAAAGTGCCGGCTATAGAGGAGGGCAAGCACCATGGGTAAGGAACACAGGTGGCCTTTGGAGGCTCAGCAGCCAGGCAATCATTCTCTAGAGTCTCCATGCAGTCCCACCGACGCCTTAATTCTAGCGCAGAGAAACTCGTTTTCAATGTCCGACCTACATACCTTTAAGATCATCTCTGCTACTTCAGTCACAAGCTCTGTGTTTTCTTATGTCAGCAACCGAAAAGTACACAGCAATGGTGGCTAAGGACGGAATGGTGTCTGCGGGGAAGCAAGCTTTTCTGTTCCTGATGAATCTGCCCGCATCACTCAAGGCGTGCCTGGACAAGGGAAACACTAACATCTTGCTGGCAAGTTTTGCTCCAGCCACTCAGACTGAGTTCACACGCTGAAGAACAACACATTCTGTGTTGCACACCTACAAATGATTCTAGTGTACCAGATCCCTGTTAAAATGCTGGATGAAAATGAAAGTGATCAAGGCAGGCCTGGGCGGGACTGCAATGTCTTGACTTGAAAGTTCTGTTTATCCCATCTTCTCAAGAGCGGTTGACCTTTACAGATACTAAAATTTAGTTGTAATTTTATAAAATTACAAGGGCAAAATATACTCTGTGATACTAACATAGTTCAAACGACATATAAAAATTAACAATATGCAAAGTCTTAATTACTTTATGATCAAACAATTTCAAACTCGGAGCAGACACTGGTATATATTACAGAAAAGGTATCCTTACTGGTTACTGGTCATTGCTGCATTAAAAAACTTGAGTGCAAATTTTACCAAACGCATTTTCCAAAAGAGGTTCTTTCCACTTCATCTGAAAACATTATTCCATTAACACTGAGTAATTGTTATGTAAGAAATTGTTGACCTAGATGTTTACAGCTATCAACCAATATAAGCCTGACCTGCAACTAAAAATTCAAACATTCAAAAATTCAAAGATCTGGGGCTGGAGAGATGGCTCAGTGGTTAAGAGCATTGCCTGCTCTTCCAAAGGTCCTGAATTCAATTCCCAGCAACCACATGGTGGCTCACAACCATCTGTAATGAGGCCTGGTGCCCTCTTTAGGCATGCATGTAGACAGAATACTGTATACATAATAAATAAATAAATATTTTAAAAAAAGAAAAAAAATTCAAAGATCTATCCATGGTTTAAATTTATCTAGACAAATACTGGAAGGCAGATCAACAGCAAAAACAGGATTTATCTGAATAATAAAAATAATTTGGTTGTTTTTATGCTGGAAGTATTTTTACCAATATGCACAACATTACCTATTCCTACATGGGTTGGAACAATACTATTTTAGCTGTTGGAGTATCACAGTATTAAGAATATCTGCTTCTTGTAGTGTCTGACTTTCATCTGTTAGCTCTTTACTCGGAAACGAAGTCACAAGAATAAAGTCTGTTGTTGCAAACTCAGGACGTGACTGTATGATGAAGTCTTGGACATCCAGGACCCGGTGGGTGCTGTTGAATCTCTGGATCAGACGACTTCCATCTGCCAACCTAATCTGAACTTTTGTGGTGGGCACAGAATCATCAATAAGAACAGTGGCATTAAGTATTGATTTGTCCTCTTCTTCTGGAGAAGAAGGAGTACTGACAATTTCAGGTGTAAGGCTTCAAAGTTTTTGTCTTTCTCCACTAAAAGCCTTGAATCGCAATCTGGGTTTTATGTACTCTTGGTCTTGGTGATCCTCCATATCCAGATTCACTTGGCTGCCATGGACCAGTCTCTGAAGCTCCAGGGGCATCTCTCCTCTCTTAACAGATTCCAAAAACTGACCATTTGTTGGGTCACTGTAAGGTCTCAATTCTCCATCATCTAAACTGAAACCAGTGCTCCACAGCTTCAGTAAAATTTGAACATCTTGCAGCTGATTTTCTCCATAGATATACTCTGACCGCTTACAGAAGGAACTGCCCAATCTGTATCCTCCGCCTGTAAACGACTTAGCTTTGTCGTCACTGGAAGATCTTGTGGCTTCACTTAGAGGGACGGCCCCATGCTCCCTTGCCTCTCTGAAGAGGTCATTCACAATGTTCCCAGGTAGAGGCTGAGCTATATGTACATTCCTGTTCACCTGAATAAGCCACTGCGGCAGTGTTCGTGGGCTCTTCAAGACGGGAGCTGCAGATCTGGCAGGCCTGGAAGACTTGCATTTCACTTTCTCTTCGTACAGTCCTGCCAAGGCCAACTGTAAATCCTGCGCACTCGGGGGCCGGGGCCTCGAGGACCCCCTCTCCAGCTCCTCCGGCTCCACGCATCCTCCCTCCGCCATCTTCCACCCGCTCTCTCAACTTGTTTTTTTTTTTTTTTTCAATACAGGGTTTCTCTGTGTAGCCTTGGCTGTCCTGGAGCTTTCTCTGTAGACCAGGCTATCCTTGAACTCAAATGATATGTTTATAGAATTGTACTTGCTTTCACAATTGTGTTTGTATTTTGTGTGTCTGCTCTGTATGTCTATGTGTTGGGGGGAGAGATTCCTGGGTCACATGTACTCCTGTAACAATCAGAGGACAGCTTACCGGAATGGCTTCTTTCAACCACGTGGGTCCTGGGGATTAAAATCACACTGTCATGCTTGCCAGCAGATCCTCTTACCCACTAAGGCATCTTGCTGATCCTAGAATTTTAAAATACAGCAAAAGAGTATTCAATATGGAATTATTTCATCTATTTAAGTGAGAAGTTTTGTGGTTGTTTTGGAAATAGGTCCCATGCAGCTCGGACTGGCCCAGAACTCACTATATTGTTGAGAAGACACTGAACTTTTGATCTTCCGATCTCTACCTCCCAAGTACTGGGATTACAGGTGTGCATTGCCCTACCTGGCCAAGACTATCTTTATTAGCACAGCATCAGCCCGCACACGTGGTTTTCCGACGTTGGGGTGAGAATACACAGTAACTCATTCTCTTAGTAGTGTCTGTGATGGCTGGTTGGTTGCCATGTAGATGTGGATGTTTTGTTTCCCTGGCAGCTGCCTAAGCTGTGTCTGGGACTTGCATATGTGGTCCTGAGTCTTTAGCCAAGGCTCTTAGCCTCTCAAGCTTGGGAAGTGAAGGGTGAGTGTGCACCCTTGCATCAGGAGCAAGTGTCGTGGAGCTACCAAAGCTTGGCCTTCATGCTGGGGAAGCCCAGTCTGGCCTCTTCTGAGGTGGTGACCCTGAACAGATGTCAGAGAGTCTGTGAGCAGATTCCAATAATACGAAGTGGCAAGAGGAGGACTGAGTGTTAATACTTCTACCAAACAGTAAGGACTGCTATAGCTGGGGAACAGGGGACCCCGGGGGCCGTAGAAGATAGCAGCTTTCTCAAGGAACAATGTCTGATGGCAGATGTGAGAACAGCAGGCTTGATCTGTTTCTCCAGCCTTTTAGAAACTCTGCAGCCTCAGCCCCTCTCTCCTCAGCCCCTCTCTCTTCAGCCCCTCTCTCCTCTGCCCTCCTCTCCTCAGCCCCTCTCTCCTCAGCCCCCAGGAGCTCAGGTCTCCTTTGTTGCCTTCATTCTCACTCTATTCAGTTCCAGGTCCTCCAAACCTGCTCTATGTCCTCCCAGAGCCTGGGGTTCCGGGTATGTAATAAGCATTTTCCCTTGCCCTTGCCTTCCATGTCCAAGTGTTTCCCTTACTCCTAGATATCACGGTGTGTGGCTGGCACTGTCATGAGGACACCGGCCCCCTGTGGCCCCAAGGGGAGCAGTTTTTCCCCATGTAACCTGCATTCTTCAGGGCCAGAGTGTCACCTGCTGATTTTTCCTCCTGATGCACTGTCACTTTCAAACTCTTCCTCTTCCTTCAAACGCCTCTGCTGTTTCTACAGATCGCTGAGCCTCTCACCCTTCCTTCCCACGGCTGTTCATCTGAAGACTCGCCAGAGACTCAGTCTTCCTTTAATCCCGACTCTTGTCACGTTATCGTTAATGCTTCTTGTCTAACACCCTAGGGTCTCCAGTCCACCGACTTCACTGCTTTTAGAAGACAGTTTTTCGGGGCTGGAAAAATGACTCAGCGGTTAAGAAAGCTTGCTGCTCTTCCAGAGGAACCAAGTCCCTAGTACCCACATTAGGCAGATTGAAGGCATGCACTGCCACCATCTGGCTGGACTTGTCAACCTTCCATCTTTTGGTCCCATTCTCCTGCACTTGCCACGGGGGAGAAAGAAAACAAGCTATAAGCAACTGAGCAGAGACCCTGTTCTAGCCACCAGGTCCTCCTGCATCTGCACCTCCCACCGTCTCGATGAAGACAGAGAGCAACATTCTAGGTTATGAAGCCAACCCTTGCTTTCTCAGGGATGTAGCCTGGCAATTTCCTGCTCTCATTGGTCACTAGTTTATAGTCAGACTTTTTCACCAGGACTGGTGGCTCCTCAAAAATGACACAGAAGTTTCTTACTAATTATGAAAACTCTGCTGATAGTTTATGCTTCTTTCTAAATAGTGTTGTTTGTTTGTTTGTTTTTGTTTGTTTGCTTGCTTTTGGTTTTTTGAGACAGGATTTCTCTGTGTAACTTTGGAACATGTTCTGGAACTCACTCTGTAGATCAGGCTGGGCTTGAACTCAGAGATCCACCTGCCTCTGCCTCACGGGTGCTGGGATTAAAGGCGAGCGTCACCACTGCCTGACCTAACTAGTTCTTATAACGTAACCCATTTCTATTAATCTATATGCTGCCATGTGGCTCGTGGCTGTAACTGCTCCTCCTGCATGTCTTACATGTTCTCTGTCTCTCAGCATCTCTGCCTCCTCCTCCTCCTCCTCCTCCTCCTTCTCTTTCTGCTCTGAAAATCCTGCCTAGCTATTGGCCATTCAGATTTTTATTAAACCAGTCAGTGACACGGTGTACAAAAAGATCATTCCACAACACTAATTTCTCCTTTTATTATATGAACTTTACCTTGTTTACATTAGCATCATAGAAATGCCGTGATTAAAAACCAAAAACAAACAAATGAAAAAGACAAAAAAACCCACTCAGTTGATCTTAGACCCCCTTTTAGAACCATTGTTTTTGTTTGTTTGTTTGTTTGTTTGTTTTCGAGACAGGGTTTCTCTGTAGCTTTGGAGCCTGTCCTGGAACTAGCTATTGTAGACTAGGCTGGCCTCGAACTCACAGAGATCCACCTTCCTCTGCCTCCCAAGTGCTGGGATTAAAGGCAGGCATCATCACTGCCTGGCTCAGCATTCTGTTTCTTTATTCCCTTTTGTAGAAAAAAGTTCTCAAGGAAATCACCAGTCTTCCTCTGGTTCCAATTCTTCACCCTTTGTTCATTGTTTACTCTACTCTGGGGCTTCCATCTGCACCACATCATAGAAATAATTACTATCAAATCACCTGTGACTTTTTTCCTTCTTTGAAATAGGAACTCACAATGTAGCCCAAGCTAGCTTGGAACTCATGGTCCTCTTGCTTCGGCTTCCCGAGGGCTGGGGTCACAGGTGTGCACCACCATATCCAGCTTCAACTACGACTTTCATATTACCAGATGAAAGGCGACACTGCTCTCATTTTATATGAAGTCTTGTGAAAGCAGATCTAAGGCAAGGTTTCAATTATTAGACGCCTTCTGTAGCTGTTAGTCGCCTTGTAAAGACGCAGGTATGTGTCTCTTCTGACTCTGAACTGTGTTCTTTGTGAAGGTTATTCTTGTAAGTGGAGTTTCTCTGTGTCTTAGCAGCTGCTCCCAAATAACCACAAAGAGGCTTAGCATTGATTATAAATGCTTGACTGGCCGGGCGGTGGTGGCACACGTCTTTAATCCCAGCACTTGGGAGGCAGAGGCAGGCGGATCTCTGTGAGTTCGAGGCCAGCCTGGTCTACAAGAGCTAGTTCCAGGACAGGCACCAAAGCCACAGAGAAACCCTGTCTCGAAAAACCAAAAAAAAAAAATGCTTGACTGATAACTCAGGCTTATTACTAAGTAGCTGCTACAACTTAAGTTAACCCATTGATATTAACCTACATTCTGCCACATGGTGTTACCTCTCTTTCATTTTGCACCTCCTGTTTCCTCTCAGTATCTCCTGGCAACTCTTCTGACTCCTCCTTTCTTCCCAGTGCCCTTAGTCTGATTCTCCCGTTTAACCTTATCCTGTCTGGCTATTGGCCAGTCAGCTTCTTTACTAAACCAATCACAGCATAATTTACACACTACACAGAAAGATCGTAGCATAATACATTCTAGCAAGCTACTACTCTCTTCTCCTACTCTCTTCTCCTATCACTGAAACTTGAGCCTTTTTCTTCCGATTTACAGTTTCCCAGCACTTGTGAGGCTAAGACAGGCAGATCTCTGAGTTCAAAGCCAGTCTGGTCTACAGAGTGAGTTCCAGAACAGCCAGGGCCACATAGCGAAACCCCATCTCACAAAAACAAACACAAACACGAAATAAAACAAAAAATTAATTAATTTTTAAAAAGTTTCATCCCAGATATGTGAGTTCTGGCTATTCATTATGAGATTATGTTCCCTGGCATCTGAAATTCCTTCGGTGCCCCCCTTATTTCTTACTAAAGGTGCG
Organism: Myodes glareolus; assembly: GCF_982192425.1. Lineage (NCBI taxonomy): Eukaryota > Metazoa > Chordata > Mammalia > Rodentia > Cricetidae > Myodes > Myodes glareolus. Next base: position 50,836,813 of record NC_142046.1, read on the forward strand.
GTACACAACTAAAACCCTGGATTTCTACCTCGTGGGCTCTCATTTCCAGGTTTGGGATTTATTATCTGTATATAATGATAGATTGTGACACTTTTTCAAGATTGACCACATTTTGAGGGGCTGGAGAAGTGGCTCAGCCCCTGCTGCAAGGCCAAACTCCTGAGTTCTACTCTCAGGACCTACAAGGTGGAGGGAGAGAACGAACTTCTGAAATTCGAATAAAGAAGTGAAAATGTACTAATAACTCGAAAGACCAGTCCCCATGGGAAAAGACTGCTGGGGTGTGTGAGAGATCGGCCGCTGCCCTGCCTTGCCAGGGAGAAACCCACTGACACAATCGGGCGTTTCTGTTCAGGAGGCTCAGGGGGCAGCCACCTCAAATGGTGCCAGGCTCGTGGTTGTTAGACTTGTAGTCAAATTAATTAGTCGCTGTAGCAGAAGAATAAGAAGCTCGTTCTAAAAATTGGTGTGGGGGGGGAGCAAACATCTGTCTTCTGTATCTACACATCAAGGAAAACAATTCAAGAAAGTGGCCCACTTCTTTTGGTGTGTGGAGGAATTCCAGCTAATGAATGCGGTAGGAATGACAGACTGACTACCTCCATTGTGCCACCTTCATGAGAGACGATTGTACGTTTCCAAAAAGAGACACCGTGTGCCTTCTAATGCAGCAAGGCCTATTCTTGCCAAAATACTCAGGCTAAATGGTGTCAAGCCTCCAGACTTGACTTTAAACAACACCTCATGATACAGTCAGCCAAATCCTTTGATTTTTAAATAACACCTCATGATACAACCAGCCAAATCCAGGGTGCAAAAAATTCTATAGGAACAGGACCTGAGTCCGTTAACAAGTAAATGAAGGAAAGGGGGAAGATCCTATGCATTACAGAAAGTATAGGAGGAATAGTAAGCAGGTCAGGTGATGCAGGCTTATAGTTGCGGCTACCTGGAGGCAGAGGTAGGAGGAACAAAAGTGCACAGTGCCCTGAGCTACAGTGTGAGCTCAAGACCAGCCTGTGCAACCTAGTGAGCCCATTTAAAATAAAAATGGAGCAGATATTGTTGGCATATACCTTTAATCCTAGTGCTCCGGAGGGAGACAGGAGATCAGTGACTTTGAGGCCAGCCTGGTCTATATAGTGACTTTCAGGCCAGTCGGGGCTACAGAGCTACTGTGAGAACCTGTCTCTAAATAAATAAACATAAAGCTTTAAAGAAGGAGTATAGAGGGGCTGGAGAGATGGCTCAGAGGTTAAGAGCACTGACTGCTCTTCTGGAGGTCCTGAGTTCAATTCCCAGCAACCACATGTTGGCTCACAACCATCTGTAATGAGATCTGGTGCCCTCTTCTGACCTGCAGGCATACACGGAGGCGGAACACTCTGTACATAATAACTAACTAAATAAATAAATCTTTTAAAAAAAAGGAGTATAGATATCTTTGGTAGAGTGATGACAGCCTAGTGTGCTTGATGCTCAAGGTTCAATTCTGAGTTCAAAAGACAAAGGCAACATGCCGAAAAACATTGGGATCTAGCTTTGAATCAAACAACTGAAAAGATATTTACAAGAAAATGAGAATTTGAAAACTGACAAAAATTTGATTCACTCAAATTCAAATGTCATTATTTTGAGTGAAGTTCTTGCTACATACCCCAAGCTGCTCAAAATTGCTGTTTTCCTGCCTCGACCTTCCAGGAGCTGGGATCACAGGTAAACATGGTGACTTAAACAGGGATCCTTATTCTTAAGTGTATGGTTATAAAATTTTGTGGAATATATCAGGATGTGTGCCTAGTGAGGGCTCTGGGGAGTGGAAAACATATAGATAGGACAAGATGTAGTCGTTGGCTAATGACGGGCAAGCTGGGTTATAGACATTCAGGGCCTTATGCTATTTATACATTACACTTTGGAAAAATGCTTGGAAATCTTCACAATAAAAATAAAAGGGCCAGGAAGATGGGTTAGTTGGTTAAGTGCTTTGCAGTAGAAGCATGAGGGCTTACGTTAAGGTAAAAAAAGGAGGGTGGCGGCATGATCTTGTAATCCAGAACTGGGGAGGCAGAGACAGGAGGACCACGGGGTCTCCCTAGCCATCTAGTCTATCCTAATTGACAACTTGGCCCAGTGAGAGAGCCTGTTGAGGTTTCTTGCACAAGGTGGATGCCGCCCTCAGGAGGAGTGAATGATACCAAGGCTGTCTTCTAGTCTTCACACATGCGCACATTCACTGACGTCAACAGGGACAAGACACACATTTAAAAAATAATAATAATAAAGAAAAGAAAAAAGAAAGTTAAAAACAGTTTGCAGCTCCAAGTTCTCTCTGAGAATTCTTTCTTTCTTTCTTTCTTTTTTTAAATATTTATTTATTTATTATGTATACAGTATTCTTGTCTGTGCGTCTGCCTGCAGGCCAGAAGAGGGCATCAGATCTCATTTCAGATGGTTGTGAGACACCATGTGGTTGCTGGGAATTGAACTCAGGACCTTTGGAAGAGCAGGCAATGCTCTTAACCGCTGAGCCATCTCTCCAGCCCCCTGAGAATTCTTTCTAAAGTGTACAAATGGTTTATTATTGTAATACTCCATCTGGTTTTGTTCTTTGAGGGACCCCTGAAATTTTCTCAAAATTTACTATGTCCCCTTCAAGTTCATCTATTGCTTCAGTCTTATGTTTGAGCCATACAGTAGATTTGGTTGCATTCTCAACATAGTAAGCCAGGATTAAAGCTATTTTCCCGTAGGAGGCGCTGTCCTCAAAGCGAGGTTCCAACCTGTGGGCTGAGACCCCCGGACCAGGGTACTTTCACTACACACCTGTTCTCTGCAGTGCCATTCTGGGAAATGTCTGCATCCTGGTGGATTTCCTAAAGTAAATTAGCTTCTAGAATAATTTCCCACCTCTTGGCTGATAAAGTATGGGTCAGAATTTCCTCCATATTTTAAGAACCCCTCTTGTTCCTTGTTTGTTTTTTGTTTTTGAGACGGGGTTTCCCTGTAGCTTTGAAGCCTGTCCTGGAACTAGCTCTTGTAGTCCAGGCTGGTCTCGAACTCACAAAGATCCTCCTGCCTCTGTCTCCCGAGTGCTGGGATTAAAGGCGTGCGCCACCATCGCCCGGCAAAAAACCCTCTTGTTCTTAAATTCTTCAATACATACATGCTACCCTTCCACTTTAGGAAGGATGTTTCATTTTCCAATTTCATTGCCTTTTTATTGTTCAGGTTTAACTGTGTCTGTTAATTTAATGCAGACTTGAACATATAATATTAGAAGTTATGGAGCATAGGGCAAACTACAATTTTGAAGGCTTTCTGAGAAAAACAATCCCAAATTATGGATATAAAATTAAGAGGAAAGATGAACACTTGCTTAAAATAAGTAGGTAAATAGCAACCAAGATAAATACTACAAAGGCACAAAATCCAGGGGAATAATAAATTAAAGTTACCACTAATCCACATCCCCAGTCCACCAAACCACTTTTAACTATTTAATTACTGAAACATCTTTATAATAACTTTCCCCAACATTTTAAGCTACGTAGATTTGTTTTTCCTACAAATGGTTTTGTAATATATTCTACATTGAGTCTAAAGGTATTTCCAGACACTCCTCTAAAACAGAATTCTTCCAGGGAGATTTAAAATTATTTTTATTGGTTTCTTGGGAAATATTTCCCTTTGAGATGGTATGCATATAGATTTTTTTCTCCCCCCTTTATCTTTACACATCTGTAGACAGTTTCATTAAGCTGTAGGCGTGCTTCAGTGGTTGGATAGTACTATTGTAGTGTAGTACTATTGTACTATTAAAGTGTAGAGATCTTGACACGCCATCGAAGGTTAAAAATATTTTGCTGTATTTTAAAATATAGTTTTTATATTGCAAGAAAAGATTATGTCATAGGAGATGACATCGCTAAAAACTTAAAATTGTTTTGCAGAAATTGTACCACGAGGGAAGGGATCCAGCAAAAACAAAGGCTTCTGTACTAGATGACCTTACTTTATCTTGAGGGACAGAGAAATTGAATAATTTGCCAAGGACACAGTTCGCAGCAAGCGGATGAATACAGGCACGATTCAAGCGTGAAATCTCTTGAACCATTCTAAATGGTTCCACTGGTTTTTTTGTTTTGTTTTGTTTTAATTCCTGGCTTCCATAAAACTATTTTTAAAAGTTGTTTTGTTTGTACTAGGGTGGCAGGAGGCAGAAGCATAGTTTAGGATCAGCCTGGGTTACTCACTGAGGCTCTGACTCAAACCCAAATTAAACCCAGCAGCAGCAGGAGGAACAAGAACCAGGTGACAGCTGTGGTCTCAGCACCTTGCACTAAAGCGGGATTTTATATTACAGGCCGGTTTGTGCTTCTGAGAGAGAGACCCTGTCAGAAACCAAGCAACTCTATGTTTTTTTCAGAACAACACGATGCAACTTAAATATATAAAAATTACTGAAAAGAGCCAGCGTGGAGGCACACGCTTTTGATCCCAGTACTTGGGTGGAGGCGGAGGCCGGTGGATCTGAGTTCGAGACCAGCCTGGTCTACAAGAGCACAGTCCAGGACAGCCAGGTTACACAGGGAAACCCTGTCTCGCAAAAACAACAACCAAAAAAAAATTGAAAAAGAAAAGTCAAACACTACACAAAGTCTCGAACACAACGTTCAGAAACACTAAACACAAAGAGCTCCACGAACAGACTTCCTACTATTCCCCCGCCCTAACATTCGGCCCGGCGATTTAACAATTTCTCGACCAGAGGGCGGAACTCTAAGGATTGTGGGAGGCCGCCGCTGTGGCGCACGCGCAGAGGGTCGCACCGGCCGAGCGCGCCCGCGGCCACGCCCACCCGCCCGCAAGGCCTGCCGGGAGAGCCCCCATCTTTAAGCGCGTTTGGCTGGCCCGCGGGCGCTCGGAAGTCGAGACGCTTCCGTCGTTGTTCTTGAAGCCGTGGAGTCTGTTTGGGTCGGCGTCTTTGAGGTAAGCTTCTCGGAGGCTAAGGAGACGGCCCCCCAGGGTTGTTTTCCGCGCGGGCCTCGCCTTCCTGTAGCGCGCGGCCCGCGGCCCGCGGCCCGTGGCGGTGTGCCGGACTGCGGCCCGAGGGGGCGCGGGCCTCGGTGAGGCCGCGGAGCGGGCCCCGGCCGCAGATGCGGGCGCCCCGGGCTTCCCACGTGGCGGGGGCCCGGGCGGGCCGGTGTGGGAGGACGCGGCTCTCGCGGGGCCTCCGGGTAGAGGCCTGCCCCATCCTTAGGGCGTCCTTTCGGCCGAAGGCGGATGTTCCGGAGCTTCCTTTAAGTCCCCGGGATGGCCGCTGCGGGTTAAACGCTGCAGGGGTCTGTGGTGACCAACTGGGGGAAAAAGAGGCCAAAGAAGTGGGGGCCGCAATTACGTTCCCAGCGGTGCTGTCTTGAGTGTTTTTGTTTTTTTGATTTTTTTTAATTGCCATTCACCCCCCCCCCCCTTCAAAGCTGCTCCTGTGTGAAATTCTTTGGAAGTATCTGTAAAACAGTTCCAAAATTGGTTAGGCCCCAGAAGTCTTGCAGGAGCTAACTAGGTCGTTTTTGTCATTGCTTCGCACAGGAACTTAGGTCTCTGTGTAGTGATGGTGGGAGACAAACCGGTTCCTGAGGCCGTGAAGTCTGAAATGGGATATGTACCGTGTAGGGTTCCCCTTGCAGGACCTTCAGTGGTCTCCATGTTATAAGCCAGCTTTCTGAGCCGTTCTGCTAATACACCAAGAGCAACTCGTCGCTCTATCCCACGACTGCGGAGAGTCTTGATGAGCTCGTGCAGTGTAGTGCAGTACAGCTGGGTGGTTTATGGAGCAGAGCGCTGAAAGCTAGTAAGTCGGAATATCCGGTTTGTGATTTCTAGCAAACCAGCATCACACTCTCATATTCCAGGATTGCTGTCAGGCCGCGAAACAGGAAGCCGACTATAGAGTTAAAACCAATGTGTTCGTGTGTTAGGCACCCCAGTTTAAAGTTTTTGTGTACCTATGCTCTCAAGTTCCCATTTTTCTTATATTCAGTTATATAGTATCTAACTACCATAACTTTTGCTTTTGACCATTTTTTTTTTCATTTTTGCCAGTAATGAGTTTTGGTAAGTCAGCTGTGACTAATTTGAAAAGAAATGCCAACTGTGCCAAACAAATAGTATTGAGAGCGATAGGACAATGTCGACAGACTGTAATTCTGATCTTTTTAAAGCTAGATGTGGTTGAGAAGTGGTTAAGTGAGTAGTTTTTCTCTCTGAAGCTTGCGTTACCAACTTCATTAAGATAACAAAAAAAGAGTGAGGTAACCCAGACCCAGAAAGACAAATATCTTATGTACTCAGTCATAAGTGGCTTTTAGACATAAAGCAAAGAAAAACCAGCCTACAGTTCACAGAGAACCTAGACAACAATGAGGACACTATAAGAGACATACGTTGATCTAATCTACATGGGAAGTAGAAAAAGACAAGATCTCCTGAATAAATTGGGAGTGTGGGGATCATGGGAGAGGGTAAAAGGGGTGTGGGGGGGAGGGGAGTGGAGAAAAATACGTAGCTCAGTAAAAACAATAAAAAATTAAATCTTTTTTGATTAATTGGAAACTATAAGAACAAACATGTATTTGTGAAACGTAAGGCAATCACATGTTTCAAATGAAGATGGACCATATGCTTACACTGACTCACACAGACCCCACATCTTGAGATTTTTTTCTCCATTAAATGACTTCCAACAATATAGATAATCCCAGTAAAAGAAAGCCTCTGCCTAGTAATCAGCAACAAAGCAGAAATGAGATCCATCACTCCATCCAACCTGATGTTTTTCACTAAAATAAGGATTTTTTTGTAAACTATTTTTTATAAATATTTTCCTTAATGTTCCGTTAAACCAAAATTACTTGTAGAGTTTGTATCACACAGCATTATAATTGTTTATCATGATTATGATTTTGTTCTTTCATTGAGTAGGATATACATTCCTTTATTCACAATTAAATTTACTATTGTTGGGGAAGAAAGATAACAAAATAGAATGGGAAGTGTGATTTACTGAAAGGAATAGCAGGTTGTTGACCTTGAATTTTTCCATCCATAATACAAGGTGTTGCTTATTTGGGATACATGGGAATTCATAGGAAACAACCTGTAAAATTAGAAATTCTTGAAATTTAATAAAAGAGTGGTTTTTAATCCTTCTCTTTCTTGTCTTGGCTATTTTATATAAAAATAATAATCTTTTTCTTCCAGTGTGAGAAATTTTACAGATAGCCACAATGGCTGAAAATGGAGATAATGAAAAAATGGCTGCTCTGGAGGCCAAAATCTGTCATCAAATTGAGGTAGGATTCTTGTGTTTTTAAATTGCAAAATTATATGTTCCTTCAAAAGAAATGTGGGGCTTTAAGATGAAAAACAAAACTTCCAATGTCCATATGTGGACTTATTCAAACGTTTGGCTTAGCTTTGGTTCTTGAAGTTAATGTAAACATATTCATATTATTGGGGCCAAATTAGGAGACTCGAGAATGAAAGCCTCCCCTCCATCCCCCCAAAAAGAAAAGAAATAGCCTAGACAGAAAGCTAAAGAGAACTCTTAAAAATTGTGATAAGTACTTGTGAGGCAGAGGCAGGCGGATCTCTGAGTTCAAGACCAGCCTGGGCTGTTACACAGATAAACCCTGTCTCAAAACAAAAACCAAAAGGAAGGAAGGAAGGAAGGAAAGAGTGTGATAAGGATACTGAAGTATAGCTCTTTACAGTTGATGGCTTCTGGCAGGGGTGCAGGTGGGCAAGGACTCAGTTTACTTTAGAGGCTGGCAACTAGGAGTTTGTGCTCTAGTTAGTATATGGGTAACACAAACTGGGCTTTTTTCCTATTTTGGGTGGGTAGGGGGATGTCATAAGGGTGAGAGTCAGGCCTGGAAGGATTGGGAAGTATGTGTGATCAGGGTGCATGAGGTGAAATTCCCAGATAATCAATAAAGATATTATGTTGGAACAAAAACAATTTAAAAAAAAAAAGAATTACAGACATTCCAAAGGTAACACTACAGACTAGTGTTGCTTAATTTTTGAGACGTGGGGTCTCATATAGCCATTTCTCCATTTCAGTTCCCAAGTCTATAAAATATAAAAGGCCTGACTGCTCTTAGGACTGGAGAGGGAGGAGGAGAGGGAGGAGGGGGAATGGGAGGGTATGGGGAGGAGGGGAGGAAGTGGAAATTTTTATAAACAAATAAATAAATTAATTTAAAAATATATAAAAGGCGGTAATACTTGTAATATGATGTGAAAAATTGATCTAGTGCCTAATTTAAATAAAAGCTAGCATAACATTTCATGGTAAGGTACAGTTCTTTTCAGAAAGCTAGTGTAACTTTAGCGAAGTATGTATTCTCCAAGTTGTTAGCATTTCAAATTTAGGCATGACGTTTAGATTGAAGTGTTGTCAGTAACAATAATGGCTGTATAGGAAATGTCCATTAATTGTGCTCATGCTACAAAATTATTGGGGTTTTTTGTGTTTTTGTTTTGCATCTCTTAGCTGTTTTTTTAAAATTATTTTTATATTATGTGCATTGGTGTGTAGCCTGCATGTGTGTCTGTGCAAGGGTCTGAGATTCCCTGGAATGGGATTTACAGACAGTTAATGAGCTATCGTGTGTTGAGAATTAAACCAAGGTCCTCTGGAACAGCAGACAGTGCTCTTAGCCACTAAGCCATCTCTCCAGCTCCTGCTGTTTGTTTTTAATTACAGAGGCAGTGATATTTGCTCTGTTTAATGCTTAGAACAATAACAAAAGTGTTAGAGAAAAGATAATCAGGGTTAAAAATTTTTTACACTTCATATTCAAAATAATGTTTTTATTTTTAGTTTATTTTATAGGTGTTTGATGTATGTCTCTGTGTCATGTGCATGCCTGGAGCCCATGGAAGCCAGAAGTAGGCATTGGATCACCTAGGACTAGAGTTATAGATGGTTATGAGCCCCCATGTGGATACTGGCTATGGAACTTGGGTCCTGTGGGAGATCATTCAGTGCTCTTAACCTTGAAGTTCATCTCTTCAATCTCTTCAGCCCCTAAAATAATGTTTGTTTGTTTGTTTTTTTAAGGGGGGGAGACTTTATTTTTAAGGGTAACGTGAAATTCACAGTAAAATTCCCTAGAGACAGAGGTTTCCCAAATATCCCCAACTAGAATGGTACATAACTTAATTTTTCCCCTCCTCCACCAAACATGACATGTTTTTAGGGAGTAAAGTTTTGTGTCATCAATAATACACCATTAATAATCCATTCATCTTCTCTAATGTACAGAATCTTTTAACTGCAACAGTTCTATGGTGGATATTCTTTATATAGATCTTAGTAAACAGGCCTACTGCCCACTTTCCTTTTTCCTCCTCCTCTTTGTTTCTGAGCAGGGTCTCACTATATATCCCTGGCTGTCCTGGGAAATCATTGTGTAGACCAGACTGGCCTCAAACTCGTAGAGATCATCATCCTACCTCTGCCCCTCAAGTGCCAAGATTAAGAGCATGAGCACCACATCCAGCTTTGTTTGTTTTGCTTTTGAGACAGAGATTGTTTGCCTCTGCTTCTCAATTGCTGAGATTAAAGGCTTAAAGGTTTGCACCACCACTTTTCTTTTTTTAAATGATGTGTGTGTCTGCATATGGGTACATGGTCCTCAGGTCAGAGGTGTCAAATCCCCTGGAGCTGGAGTTACATTCCATCCTGAGCCAGTTGACTAAGGTGCTGGGACCCTAACTCAGGCCCTGGAAGAGCAGCAAGCACTCTTAAGCACTAAGACATCTCTCTAGCTCCTCTGTTGGTTTAAGATGGAATTCCTAGGAGGCACTACATTGACAAAAACTATGTACATTTTATTCTAGTTTAATTTTTGAGACAGTCTCTCATTGTGTAGTAGTTAGTCTGTGCTGGCCTGAAATTTTCTTCTTAGAGCAGTCTAGTTCCAAACTCATTCCACCTATTTCTACTTTCCTACACTGAAATTAAAGGCATTTTAGTTTAGATTTTAATGAGTAATGCTAAACTTCTTTTGTGTTTTTTTTTAAATATTTTTATGGTTTATTTAACTATTTTATGTACGTTGTTGTGAATGTGTCAGATCCCCTGCAACTGGATCTTCAGACAGTTGTGAGCTGCCATGTGGGTGCTGGGAATTGAAACCCGGTCCTCTAGAAGAGCTGTTAGTGCTCTTAACCACTGAGCCATATCTCCAGCCCCCGGGTTTTGTTGTTTTGATACAGGGTTTCTCTTTGTAGCCTTGACTGTCCTGGAAATTGCTCTGTAGACCAGGTTGGCCACCAAGTTAGGGATGCCCCTGCCTTTGCAGCCTAAGGGCTGGGAATTAAGGCATATGCCACCACTATCCAGTGACTTTTTTGTGTTTGTGCTATGTGTTATATAATTTTTAAGAGTGACTAGATATGGTGGTACATATTTTTAATCCCAGCTCCTTGAAAAGTAGATGCAGGTGGATCTATTAAATTAGAACTTCAGGGATATTCTGCCTCAGATTGCTAAATCTGAGATGGACATAAACCACTACATCTGAGTTCTCTTTTAATTTATCAGATTTTTGTTTTGTTTTGTTTTTTGAGACAGGGTTTCTCTTTGTAGCCTTGACTGTCCTGGAAATTGCTCTGTAGACCAGGTTGGCTACCAAGTCAGGGATCCCCCTGCCTCTGCCTCCAGAGTGCTGGGCTTAAAGTGGGATTAAAGGTGTGTGTTACTGCTGCCTGACAAGAATCTTAATAAATGTTTACCTTTTTCATTCATGTTGCTTTTGACATTCCAAGTAGTCACACGCCCCTCCCCCCTCTTTTAGTCTGGGAATTGAACCCAAGTTCTTAATCTTTTTTCCATATTGACTGGAAAAGAAAGGATTTTTGTTTTTTTTAATAATTTATTTACTTTTATGTGCATTGATGTTTTGCCTGCGTGTATATTTATGTGAGCATGCCAGATCTTAGAGTTACAGACAGTTGTTAGCTGCTGGGAATTGATCCTGGGGTCTTCTGGAACCACTTCTTTCTTAACCACTGGACTATAGCTCCAACCTGAAAGAAATGCTTTTTTTATTAGATCTTTAATTATATTTGAGACTTTCTATTCTAGTAACACATCTATTATACTGGTTCATTAGCATTTTAGTTTTCTCTTGATATGTGTTATATGTATATATTTTGTTAATAGTTTATTTAGGAAAAAATGTTTCTATTATGGTCCCTTAAGTTCTAACATACATTTTTAAAGAATAGAACTTGATAGTATAAAAAATAGTTTTCAAAAAAAATTTGATTGAACTCAGCATTATACAGTACTCTTAACATCTGAAATACATTATAATTACTCACAGTATTATTTTGGAGACTTCAATTTGCCACGAGACAAGTTTTTAAAGGAACAGATCAAATTGGATGAAGGCTGGGTACCTTTGGACACAATGATAAAATTCAACAGGTAAGACCTTTTTATTGGTTTATTCCCATTTCTGGAGATCAAACCCAGGAACTTGGTCATGTGCTATCATTGAACTATGTTAGTTTGGGGGCTAATTAAACCCAAAAGTCTTCAAAGAGTCATTAAGTTTGCTGTTGATAGCTACTACTATATTTGCTTTTATAATGTTTTTATATGTGTACTCTTTAGGCTAAACCGACTGACAACAGACTTTAATGTAATTGTTCAAGCACTGGGCAAATCTAAGGCAAAACTTATGGAAGTGAGTGCAGACAAAACTAAAATCAGAAGATCTCCAAGCAGACCCCTTCCTGAAGTGACGGATGAGTATAAGAATGATGTAAAAAACAGATCTGTTTATATTGTAAGTGGATCTTCAGTGCATTTCATATTACTTTTATTTAGAAGGAACATATATGGAGTGAATAAGGATAAAGGCTCAGGACATGTTCGGCCTATTACTGTGTTTTTGCAAGTGTACTTCTAAACTTTATCATTGTTAATTTATATATGTTAAACCCTGTCCTGTTAATAGCTGAGTTCTACAGTAATTTTCATTGGTTAATTTCATTCATAAATTTCTAAATACATAGAAAGCTTTAAACACAAGGAAGTAGACTGAATAGTGTAATGTACTATTGCCAAACTTCAGTTCTTAACATACAATAATGTTTTGTCTTTGCTCCAACTGATTATTTTGGAACAAATCTCAGGTGAATCATATTACTGCACTAGAGAATAAGGTTGCTAAATTATAAATTAATTAGGGAACAGAATTAATTAATTAATTAAGGAACAGAAAGTTCGACACTTAGATTTCTGGCTTCACTTCAAAACAGAATAATTTTATTGTAGGGAGAGTTGTTACCCAGGAATCATTGTACTTTTTTTCCACTTCTCACAGAAAGGCTTCCCAACTGATGCAACCCTGGATGACATAAAAGAATGGCTAGATGATAAAGGTCAAATACTGAATATTCAGATGAGACGAACATTGCACAAAACATTTAAGGTATGATTATTTGATATAGACTTTCTAGTTGAAAAATATCACTTTAAAGAAAATCTTTTTCTGTCGTTTTATAGGGGTCAATATTTGCTGTGTTTGATAGTATTCAGTCTGCAAAGAACTTTGTGGATACCCCTGGTCAGAAGTACAAAGACACAAGCCTGTTAATACTCTTTAAGTAAGTTTTTTTGCTTATCTCTCAGGCCACATTATTATTTGGAATTGATACTGTGAGTAAGGTATAAACAGCAGCATCCTCTGTACAATTAATATTATTTTCAGTATGCTCTGGAAGTTGTGTTTGGTGGTAATTATAATAGTATTTTGGGAACATTAAAGTGGTTTTTAAGACCTTTTTTCAGCTTTTGTATTGTTAGTGAGTTGAGGTGTGTATGGTGTAGGTATACGTGTTCCATAGTGTGCATGTGGAGGTCAAAGGACAGCTCTCTAGTCGCTTCTCTCCTTCTGCCTTACATGGAGTCCAATGATTAAACTCAGGTCATCAGTTTTGTGCACCAAGTGTTTTTACCTGCGGAGCCATACCCTTGGCTTCCAGCTTTATTGTTTACAATCATGCCGTGGCACATTTGTGGAGGTCAGAAGACAACATGGGGGAGTTGATTTCTCTTTCTATCTGTGTATGGGTCCTTAGGATTAAACTCTGTAGCTCTGGCTGTCTTGGAACTTGTTCTGTAGGTTCTGTAGACAAGACTGACCTCGAACTCATAGATCTGGCTGTCTCTGTGTCCTGAATAAATTTTTTTTTTCCTTAAAAAAAGTGAGGCTTGGGGGTCTGGAGAGATGACTTAGCAGCTAAGAACATTGGCTGTTCTTCCAGAGAATCCTGAGTTCAATTCCTAGCAACCATGTGGCTCACAACCATCTCTAAAGAGATCTTATACCCTCTTCTGGCCTGCAAGGACACATGCAGGCAGAACACTGTATACATAATAAATAAATTCTTTAAAAAAAAATGAGGTTAGGACTGTGGAGATGGTGTGATCACTAAAGTGCCAGTCTGCAAGCAGAAGGCCCAGGGTGGTGGAGTGGTAGAGACAGGCCATTGTTGAAACTTAGTGGCCATTTGCTTCTCTGGTTCTAGTGAGACTCATGTGGGGTCTCAAAAGGTAAGGTGGGGATTGATAGTAGAAGACACTTTTGTCCTCCATACATGCAATACCCACAAGGGATGGCTAGGCATGGTGGTGGATGCCTGTAATGCCAGTACTCCTGTAGTCACAGGTGGGAGGCTAAGGCAAGAGTTTGGGCTGGCATGGGCTGCATAATGAGCCTGTGGCAAAAAATTGTTGAACTAGACCATTTTCATAAAGTTAATCGTAGGACAGTTATATACTTCTTTGTATTATACAGCCTATTATTTGATGCTAAGTTTTATAGTATGTGTACTTAGTAAAATGCATGTGCATGACCTCTGTAGCATGAGTTTTTAGGTGATTAGATGACAGAAAATGTATGTAATTTCTGGGTGTGGTAGTATGTCGCGTCCATCTCGACCAGCAAGGAAGACGCAACACCGGAGCTCTTCTTGCAAGCCCCTCCCAGCCCTTAAGTAGGCCTGGGCCGCCAATGCTGGATTGCCATGTGGGCATTGTCCATAGGTCCATTCAAGCAAGCAGCTTACAATCATCGCGATCAACGCATGAGCCTGGCCTTAGCCAAATATGGTATTGTTTACCAAGAAGAACACCTGCTTTCGGGATAGCGGGAGGTGGAAGCCAGCACCATTTTTAAGGTGCGGCTCCACGCAGCTCTCCACAGTAGTACACATCTGTATTCCCATCTCTGTAAAGGCTCAGGCAGGAGGATTGTTTGTTTGAGCCCTGGGCTACATGGGAAATTCCCAGCCAATGTATGATAAACAGTGAGACCTTGACTTAAAAATCACAAGGGAAAAAAAAGTGTATGATAGTCTTTGTGGAGCTAGGGTTTCAAGTACTCAAAGTAATTTTCAGCTGGGCTATGGCACATGCCTTTAGGCCTACCCCTTGAGAGGCAGAAGCAGGCAGATCTCTTGAGTTCAAGGCCAGTCTGGTCTACAGAGTGGGTTCCAGGAAAGCCAGGGCTACACAGAGAAACCTTGGCTCAAAAAAAAAAAAAAGAACTTAAAGTAATTTTTGTCTTTGTTAGCTTAGTCTGTGTTTTGTGTTTTTCAGGGAAGATTACTTTGCAAAGAAAAATGAAGAAAGAAAGCAGAGCAAAGTGGAAGCTAAATTAAAAGCTAAACAGTAAGTATTTAATTCATGTGACACATTTGAATTTCTTAATGCTTTGACAGGTGTAGCTAGTGGTTCTGGGGTAAGCTGATGATGAGCTTTGAAATGGGTTTGTCTTTATTGGTAGTGAAATGTTAGTCTTAAAATACCTTGAGGGCGGTGGTGGCGCACTCCTTTAATCTCAGCACTAGGGAGACAGAGACAGGTGGATCTCTGAGTTCCAGGACAAGCTACAGAGAAACTGTCTCGAAAAACCAAAGGAAAAAAGACAAAGTTACATTTTAATCAGGCCATGGTGGCACACTCTTTTAATCCCAACACTCAGGAGACAGAAACAGACAGGTGAACTCTGTGAGTTTGAGGCCTGCCTGGTCTACAGAGTGAGTTCCAGGACTGGCTCCATAGCTACTGAGAAACCCTGTCTCGAAAATCAAAAAAAAAAAAAAAAAGAAGAAGAAAAGATATCTTAATAACCTGGAAGCCATATATTGCTGGTGTTGTATGATCAAAAAAGTCTGAGGATTGCTTTGATTTTTGATGATTAATTGGTTGTGGTAATGGTGATTGGGGTTATTAGAATTTTTACTTAGTTAAGCTTAAACATATTATAATCACAACACATTTATTTTTAGAGAACATGAAGGAAGACACAAGTCAGGAAGTGCTGAAACAGTAAGTATTGATACCTAATACATGAGAATTTAAGTTAGAATGTCGTTTTGAAGTTGGTGTCTGTCTGTCTGTAGTTGTGTGGAGATCAGAGGACAGCTTGTTAGTTCTTTCCTTTCCCATATGGATCCCAGGGATTGCACCCAGGTTGTTAGGCTTGGCAGCAAGCACCTTTATCTGCTGGTCCTTTATATTTTATTTATCTAGAGATAAATCCTTACCATGTTTAAGTATTTTTTCTATTTTATTTTTTAAATAAATATATTTATTTATTTTACATCCCATCTGCAGTTTCTCCTCCCTCCTCCCAGTCCCTCCCCGTATGACCCCTGTGTTCCTACTTCCCAGTCAACTCCTTCCTTTCTGTTTAGGAAAGGTAAGTCTCCCATGAGTATCAGCAAAACAAGCATATCAAGTTGCAGTAAAATTAAGCATCTCCCCATGTTTTAAGGTTGGTCAAAGCAACCCAGTATGAGGAGTATGGTCCCAAGTTCTGTAAAAGAATCTGAGACAACCCTTGTTCCCACTATTAGGAGTCCCACAAGAGGACCAAGCTACACAACAGTAACATATATGCAGAGTGCCTAGGTCATTCCCATGTAGACTCCCTGGTTGTTGTTTCAGTCTCTGTGGGACCTGATGAGCCATATGTGTAATTTTGTGTGTGTTAGGTACCCTTGGAGACTAGAAGAGGGTGTCCAATCCTCAAAAGTTAGTTACATATGTGAGGTACAGTGTGGGTGTGAGAAAGTGAACTCAAGTCCCTCTGGCTCCTCCTCTGAGAATACTTATTAAGGCTGTTTTTTATTTGTGTGTATACTTGGGAATGTTTGCAGTATGTGTGCAGGTTCCTGGAGTGGGCAGAAAAGGGTGCCGAAGTTACAGGTGATTGTGAACTATCTGAACTGGTAACTCAATTTGGGTAGACTGGAGGAGTGGGGAGTGTTCCTTCTCCAGCCCCCTAGAATGAGTTTTTAGAGTATGAGAACTTTTGTGTGTGTGGTAGCGGGTGGGGGAGATGTTGGGAATGGACTGGCAGTCCCCATGGTGCCCATACCAGATACACCGCTTATGCCTCTAGCCATGTTTGAGGACTTCTTAGAGAATGGCTAAGTGATTCTACCAGTGTCATTACATCAGTGATAGACAGATAATATTGTCTGAGATCATTACTTATCAACAGATAGCTATAAACTCACCTATAGGAGAAACTAAATAAAATAAAACCATTGTAAAACAGGAGAGCAGAGAAAAATACAGTTAAACTGCATTAAAATAGCACTGACTTCTCTTTTCCTTATGTAGGTATAGAATGATGTGAGTCATTTTGGTGAGGTTGCTCTCAAGGAAACCTTTTGATGGCCTTGTATTATTTTTATAGCGACCTCTAGAAGGAAAGATGGGGTGCTTACTGAAGTTTTCAGGTGACTTGGATGACCAGACCTGTAGAGAAGATTTACACATCCTTTTCTCAAATCACGGTGAAATAAAATGGGTTGACTTTGTCAGAGGAGCAAAAGAGGTTTGTGAACATCTCTATCCTTATTAGCAATTCATTTAAAAGTCTATAGAATGTTATCTCTTAGAAGATAAAAATTACTAGGAAACAGTCTTTTTTAAAAAATGTGTTTAATGAAAAAGTAATCAATAAAACATGTTAATTAAAATAGTTTCTACTTAGTCATTTACTTTTATCTTTAAGTCTTTTTACGAGATGTGGTATCTTTTTTTTCCATGTCAGATGGGTAGTGTGCTGACCTTACAACAAGGTTTATAGAAGGCATAATGAGCCAGAAAAAAAAAATTCTTTTAGGTGGGGGAAGGGGGCATATAAACTTGGTATATTGGAGACTGAAGTTTACTTTTAAAGCATTCCTTCCTAATATATAGTAAGACGCATTGGAAATAGCAATAATAGATATGCTGGGTTTGGGAAATAGCTTTGAATAAAGAAATTTGTCTGACTACAAACTGAAGAGTGAAACATTCATTTTTCTTTTCTTTTTGTGTAGGGAATAATTCTCTTTAAAGAGAAAGCTAAGGAAGCACTTGAGAAAGCCAGGAGTGCAAATAATGGTAACTTACAATTAAGGAACAAAAAGGTGACTTGGAAAATACTAGAAGGACATGCGGAAAAGGAAGCGATGAAAAAAATCATGGATGATCAGCAAGAATCACTAAACAAATGGAAGTCGAAAGGAGGTCATTATTTTTTTATTAATAATTGGTTATTTTACCTCATCTTTGCTTGAGAAAAATCTTAGTTTTCAACACGCTTAAAATTGACTAAGTTCTCAATTGTGTTTCTACAGGCCGCAGATTTATTAAAGGAAAAGGAAGAGGAAACAGACCTCCTTATGCTGGGGGACCCAAAGGAAGAGGACAGTTTCATGGCAGGAGAACAAGATTCGATGATGATGACTATCATCACCATCATCGACGTGGTTCAGGTAAGTCTCGAGTCCTCTGTGTATGATGTCTGTACTTGATAAGACACTATCTCTCTGTGTAAGTGATATTTTTCATTTAGTGCCGTCTTCCTCCTTTGTGCTATTGCACAATTGCGAGGTTGGCTAAAAGATAACTATAAAGGTCAGAAAGTCTATACTCAAGGAAAAGCCTTTTCTCCCTGAGGAGAAGTTGCTAATATTTTTAAAGGAAGCTATTATTAGTAATTGTAGCAAACATTAATACAGCAAGTGCTTACATTGAATTTAACGAGTTCTTTGTGTTTGTATAGGACCAATGAAAAGAGCAAGAGATGGAAGAGACAGAGAAGAGCCTGCATCAAAGCATAAGAAAAGAGAGAATGGCGCCAGAGACAAGTAGTTTAGTAAGCAGTGTTTTTATTCATCTTAGTTAGATTTTAAGCTGCTTTTTGTCTTCAGAAGCTTTTAAAAAGAAAAGCGAATTAGGTCCACTTCAATGTCCACCTGTATAAAAGGAAAAAAAATTTGTTTTACTTGTCTTTTTTGTTGTTGTTGTTACCTAAATGAAAGTTTTTTAAAATGTATAGTTCTGTTTGTGTTTGGATGATTCAAATATGAAAAGGAAGATTCTTCCTCTTAATTGCCTTTGTAATATGAGAATGTATTAGTACAAACTTGTAAAATATATGCTGTATAAAAATAGCCAACCGTTTACTTTTTTTCTTTTTTTTTTCCTCTTAAATTTTTTCACAAAGAACTTCAACTAGAATGTTGACTGCTTTGACAACAGTTAATTTGTCCAATCTCAGGCTAGCTGGCTTTCTGTTTAACCCATGCAACTTGCTGTGAGTGAAAAGTGATATTGCAAAGCTTTTGAATTCTGAACATATTCAAAATTGGGTCAAAATTGGGAAACTTACTGATTTCTTTTTATGAAAGTTGTATAGTGCTGGCAGGTCATATCGAAGCTCTGTAAAACAAGCCAAACATCACCTTTAAAGTATTAGGTGCTGGTATGCATAACATTTTACATCCATCACTTTGGACATACCCTTGAATACTTACATGTCAAGTTGTGCATAGTGTTTCTGCTGTTTTGATCACATGTCAAAATTTGAGGTTATGGAGATTAGTTAAAAGAATTCACAAGCATGGGGGGGGAGTTCTATGAAAATCAGATGTATCTATAGCTGATAATATGATATTCATGCTTCAAAAATTGCCTGTCCATGTTTTAATAATGGATAGTCCTAGTTATTTTTTCCACTAACAAAATGAAGGTCCATTTTTCACATTCCTTCCTAATTTATTTATGTATTTATTTTTTGATTTTTGAGACAGGGTTTCTCTGTGTAACAGTCCTAGCTGTCCTGGAACTTGCCTCGTAGACCAAGCTGGCCTTGAACTCAACAGAGATCCACCTGCATCTGCCTACTAAGTGCTGGGATTAAAGCGTGTGCCACTACTACCCCAGCCCTTTCTAATTTATAACATAAATTCTCTATACTTTCACCATTGACCAGTAGTATCTTTTGTAATTTCTAATGTAATTAGACATAACTATATAAGGATATAGCTTACAGGCCATAGCTCTTTATAATATGTGACCAAGTCATCTGGGAATCTTGTTGTTTGTGTAGCTCCAGGGTTGTTAAAGCTGATGATGTGAAGACCACTCAAAGGTCTGGATTAGTATACGGTTGGGACTAATATAAACTGCTCTGTACTGAGTTCTGTGACAACACTTAATATAATAGGAAGACAGACATGTCTTTATGAAGAATTTGGGTAGATCCTTTAACATCATAGGACCAATTCATGGCAAACTATGGCTAGGCATGATGGCATGTGCATTTACTCTCAGGACTGGGAAACAGAGGCAGACAAGGCCTAATCTAGTAGGCTTTGTGAGTTCTTAGACACCTACAGGTAGTTAGGGAGGGAGGGAAGGAGAGAAAGAAAAACGCAGAGAAACCATGCTTCCAAACAAATAAAAATGTTCCTTTTATTGCACATTTAATTTCCCCTGTTTTCGCTTGTGTGTGCTAAGGAAGCACACTACCACAAGCCAGTCTTGTTTATTTCAAGTTTCTCAAAATTACTGGATGACTTCTGTTTTCTAATGGTTTTCCTGTTGTGTTGTGGGCAAACTTAACTTAGTAAAATGGAAAAAAAAAGGCATCTCTTCTTATATTGTGGATGTTTATATTCCCACCAGAAAAGGAAAGGTTGGTGTTGAGCTATGTATCAAAAATAAATCACTGGCATTTACAGATAGTGGACTTCACAGCAGTCCTACCATGTCCAGGTCCATGTTTTCACTCACTGATGATAGTAATCTTCTGTCAGGGCCTGGATGACTGAATACCTAGGTGCCATTAATTTTTTGTTTAGAAAATGCATAAATAGGAAGAAGCACAGGCAGATCTTTGTAAATGTTTAGTGTGTTTAGTGCATTTCCAAGCTACTACTGAATTGGGTACCATTCCATGATTTTTTTTTTAGTACTTTAAAAATTTAGGCTACAGAGGAGTTGCAGGATAGACTCCAAAGCTACAGAGAAACCCTGTCTCCAATAATTAGGCTGGCCTGTTGGCCTTTTAAGTAAGATTGTAGCCAGCTGATGGCTCACACCTTTTAATACCAGCACTAGGGAGACAGGTGGATAGATCTCTGAGTTCCAGGACAGTCTGATCAACAGAGAGAAACCCTGTCTTGACAAAAAACAGTTAAGGTTGAGATAAAGCTTACCTGCAATAATTTCTATCTTGACTTTCCATTCTGCAGCTTTCTTTTGAATATGCTAAAGACAAATAATATTTTCATGAGTTGATGTTTAGATCTGATCTAATGCTGAACATTAAAACTTTAAAATTTTCAGTAAAATTAGACTCAAATTTTAATTATATGTACACTTTTAAAAGCTAGGAACAAAGTGGCCTCGCTGCTTAGCATCTGAACCAAATTATGTAATTAACCAAAAAATCCATCAAAATTCATAACATACACAGTGTAGCTTTATTTCATTAGTGAATAGCAGTTCTGGGTCAACATGCCATCCAGTGGCAGGATGGAAGAGAAAAGCATAGTCTGGAGCCACGGCCTTTGGGATTTCAGTCCTACTACTTAGTACCTAACTAAAGTAGCCCTAGCTAAAGTATTCATTCTGGACCTACCTCATTTTTCTCGTCTGTTGTCTGTTTTATTTATTTGTTTGTTTTTTTTTTTCGAGACAAAATTTCTTTGTAGCTTTTGGTGCCAGTCCTGGAACTAGCTCTTATAGACCAGGCTGGCCTCAAACTCAGATTCACTTGCCTCTGCCTCCCGAGTGGGATTAAAGGCATGTGCCACCACCTCCAGACTCTGTTGAACAGTGTTATCTGATCAGAAGGAAGTAGTTTAAACAGTGTTCCTATACAGCAGCAGATACATTATGTGAGTATTAGGAACTGAACACAGGTCCTCTGCAAAAGCAACTAGTGCTGTTAACCACGAACCCATCTCTCTAGCCCCTTCACAATTTTTAGGTATTTGGGTGTGTGTGGATATATGAATGTTGAGTGCAGGTGTATTCAGAGGCCAGAGTCATCAAATTCCCTGGAGGTGGAGTACAGACTGTTGTGAGCTGAACTCAGATTCTCTGCAAATGTAGCAGGTACTCCTTAACAATTGAGTCACAGTCACATCTCCAACCCAATGATGATTGATTTTCATTGTCAGTTTGATACACTCTAAAATACCTTGGAAAACAATGTCAGTGCAGGATTATCGAGATTGTTTGCCTGTTGGTAATGTTTTTTTGTTTGTCTGTTTTTGGTTTAGTGATTTTAGTCTTTTGCCCTTGTGTATGTCTGCAGCATGTGTATTCTTGGTGCTCTAGGTCAGAAGAAAGCATCAGATTCCCTGGAACTGGAGTTGTGGGTGGTTGAGAGCCATCATGGGTGCTAGGAATTGAATCTGGGTCCTTTGAGGAAGAGCCCTGGTCAGTCATCCTCAGCAACTTAGACCATGAAACCCAATATGGACAGGTTAAGCAAAAACCATCTATATAGGCTGCCCGTGCATGCTTCAGCATTGCCAGGACATAAATTTCATTTCATTTAAATTCCTCTGGAAAAAAAAAAAAGTGTTCTTAACCTCTTGAGTTGTCTTGGAAGCTCCCAGAGGGTTGTTTTCATTATGTTAATTAAGAGGAAAGACCAAGTCCATTTTGGGCAGTACCATTCCCTGAGTTTGGATCCTGAACTATTATGTGTGCCAATAAGCTTGGCATGTATTTTTTCCTTCTGCTCCTGACTCTTAACTACTTGAAGTTCCTCACTTGACTTCTCTGCTATGATAAACCGAAACTTGGAATTAGGAGCTAAAATAAGCCCTTTCTCCTCTAGCTTTTTGTCAGGACATTGTATCACAACAAAATACACAATACAGGGGTAGAATTTAGGTTGACAGGCTTGCTGGCAAGCACCGTTACTGGATGAGTCATTTTGTTGGCCTAGTTACATTTTTTGAGACAGGGTCTTAATGTATCTCGGTTTGCCTTGAAACTCCTAATGAAGCAGAGGACCTTGAGTTTCTCCTCCTGCATTTACTACTTGAATGCTGGAATTAGAGGGGTGTACCCACAAATTGGGTTTATGCTGTGATGGGGCTTAAATCCAAGCTTTGTAAAAAATGGTCTAGTGTGTGCAAGCCTAGCCTTTTGTAATTAAAGATGATCTTAAATTTATCATTCTCCTGCATCCACCTCCCAAGTGCTGGGAATATAGGCATGTATCAGCAAGTAATCTTAAATTTTCACAAGGGTTATTAGATTACCATATACCCCAAATGTATTCCTCTGACCCGAGTTTTGCTCTGTGTGTGTGTGTGTACGTATGTATACCTGTGTTTGAGCATGACATGTAGAGATCAGGTTGATACTTGGTTTCTTTCTCATTTGTTCTTTTTGAGGCAGGTGTGGGTGAAGACAAGGATGGTAGAAAAAGAGCCCAGAGTATTTGCTGTTCCTAAGAAGACCTGGGTTAAATTCCCAACACAGTTGACAGATCACAACTATCTGTAACTCCAGTTGAGGAGATCTGATGCCTCCTACCGGTTTCTTTGGGCCCAAGCACACATGGTTTGCTCAGACTTACAGGCAAAACACTCACCCACATAAAATCTAAAAACACAAATGTATATATACTATTTCAGGTAAGAATAGTACGTAACAATTATCAATTAACTATGCCAAACAGACATACTTCAAAATGTGCTAGACATGAACCTAAGTGTTTCATAAATATTAACTCATTTAATCCAGAAAAGTATACAAAATATAGCCTGTCATCTCTTATTTTTGGTTTTTCGAGACAGGGTTTCACTGTAGCTTTGGAGCCTGTCCTGGAACTAGCTCTTCTAGACCAGTCTGGCCTTGAACTCACGGAGATCTGACTGCCTCTGCCCGGCTTTAGCCTATCATTTTTAAGAATACAGGGTCGTATGGTATAGATGTACTGAAGCCCAAGTGCCTTGACCAGAATACCTGCTTTTCAAGTGCTGGGATTAAAGGAGTGAGCCACCACCGCCCAGCTAGGCCATGTTTTTAAAAATCAACCTTGGGCCAGTGGATGGCTCAGTGAGTAAAGACCACTTGCTGCCAAGCCTGATGGGTCTGAGTTTGGTCCCTGAGGTGGGACCAAACTTCCCAGGGTGAAGAGAAGTGATTCTTGAAGGTTGATCTCTGACCTCCATATGTGTGTCCTGGCACATGCATGCTCACACACATTTGAAAATAGATCTACATCCAAATAAAAAAACATTAGTGGTGGTGCACACCTTTAATCCCAGCACTTGGGAGGTAGAGGCAGGGGATCTCTGAGTTCGAGGCCAGCCTAGTCTATGCTAGTCATGACTGTTACACAGAGAAAGGCTGTCTTGAAAAACAAAACAAAAAACCCCAAACTCTTAAAATATGTTCTCTCTCTCTCTCTCTCTCTCACACACACACACACACACACACGTATTGTGTTTTTTTTTTGTGATAAGGTTTTTTATTTTGTGTAGCCCTGGCTGTCTGGAACTCAGAGATTTGCCTGCCTCTGCTTCCCAAGTACTGTGATTAAAGGTGTGTGCTACCATTACCTGGCTAAAAGTAACAATATTGTTATGATTTAAGCTTACTTCTCTAGTTGAGGATTTGTGTAAAGAATATACTGCTGTTCTTGCCATTCCCAAAGCAGTCTTCAGAAAAGCCATATCTGTACCTGTGAAGAATAAAAAAGAGAATTCCTATTTATATTATGTATTTCTTAGCAGAGTAGAATAAATGAATAGGATTAAAAGAATAGTAGTATTCTTTCCAAACTCTAAAATACCTACTTCATATTTATTCAAAAGGCGTACAAAAAACCATATGGGCTGAAGAGACAGCTCAGTGCTGCTCTTCCAGAGGACCCAAGTTCGAGTCCCTGCACCACAGAGTGACTCATAACTAACTGCAGTTCCAGAGGACCAATGTCCTTGCCTTTTGGGGCACTGCACAATGTGACGCAGACATGCACGCAAAACACCTATACCCAAAATTAAATAAAATCTTAAGCTGGGCGTGGTGGCACACACCTTCAATTTCAAGGACTCAAAGGCAAAGGAGGGAATTTGAAGCCAGTCAGTAAGACCCTGTCTCAAATCTTTAAAATAAAATCTGATGAAACCATAGGCTGTTTGGCTAGAAAAAAATAGGATTAATGTAAATTTTAATATTCTAAGTGGCAGACGGGAATGGAGGCCGTGGTCTAATGGTGGTGGTGTGAGTTGAACTGCAACTTCTGGCCTGCCACAGTACACACAAAAATAACCACAGCAAGTCCCTGTGTGCATGCTTTGAAACCCACAGGCATTAATAACAAGTTTTAGAAGCTGAATGTTCAGCTTGGTGATAGAGAACATGTTCTCGGCATGTAAGAGCCCCGTTTTAGTCCCTGCTTGTCTCACCACCACCACCACCAACAACAAAAAATCCAGTTTCCAAAAGAAAAATGTTTTTAAAGTTTTATAAGCATGGGGGCTAGTCAAATCTTTCAGTTATTAATCAGAAATAAGAATACATTAACACAAATTTGAAAATAAAGATGAAATTTTCCAATTGAACATCAAATATGAATTTTCATAAGTATAAAGTGGTTAATTTAATAAACAGTAGTAATAAAAAATCACTTAACCCAGATCACTACTCTATAAATATTCAAATATACTCTACTTTTACTAACCTTTGTTATTTTTGGTTCCAAAGGGAGGATTCATAATTACGGTATCAAATACTTTGGACATTTTGTTACATAATGAGCACACATCACACTGAATCATATCAATGTTTGTTAACTCAAACTCTTCCACATTCCTAGTAAATATTTCCAGTGCATCTTCGTCTATGTCAAATCCAACACACAACCTATTTAAAAAAAAAAAAGGCAACTTACAGGTTCCTAGTTTTGTTTTTTTTTTTTTAAACGGTACTTATTTTACCATGAAGTTTTCAACCCAATTAACAAAAGGGGTTTTGTTTTGTTTTTCGAACAGGGTTTCTTTGTGTAGTCCTGGCTGTCCTGGAACTCACTCTGTAGACCAAGCTGACCTCGAACTCAGAGAGATCCGCCTATTCTGCATCCCAAGGGCTGGGATTAAATACCTGCGCCACCACAATCTGACTTGATATCTTTCTTAAAAGTAAAGTTTTGATCTTTAACCTACTCAAAATGTATTCTGTATCAAATTATTACTCCCCTCATCTTACCCAGAGTCCTATGAATATATAGTGCAGTTGATCCTATATACATTTACTGAAGCCACACCATATCCAAATAGAAAAAAATTATCACTTACCCTGCCCCTAACATCACAGCCCCGATGCTAAGTACTCCACAACCACATCCTAGATCTGCAACCACTTTATTTTCAATGTCATCATATGTATTATGGATTGTATATAGCATGCATGCTAAAAACAAAACAAAAAAAAAAAACAGGCCAACATTAGTGAATTAATTAACAAGCTTACTACTAAAATCTAATGCAAATAAAGGGCTCTAAAATAATCTGTCTTTCCCCAACATATAGCTCTAGATTGTTTAAAGATAAAATGTAATAGTTTGGGCTGGGCAGTGGTGGCAGCGTAGCACACTAATTCCAGCACTTGGGAGGCAGAGGCAGGCGAATCGTTGAGTTCAAGGCCAGCCTGGTCTACAAGAGCTAGTTTCAGGACAGGCTCCAAAAGCTATAGAGAAACCCTGTCTCGAAAAACCAAAAAAAATAAATAAATAAAGTTTGGTATTTAGGAAGAAGCATCACAAAGGAAGGTAATATACACCATTGGTTCCCAAATACTACAGGATTATGTGAAGCTTTTGCTGACAATGCCAAGACTGAAAAATATGTTTAAAATATCTGCTCTACATAGATACAGTGCAGTTTTTCCTTTGATGCTGAGATATTTTTATGAATGATTAAGTCTATCATTCTTGGTAAAATAAGTTTAGTAACCCTGTATTATGTCTTCAAAACTATTTTGAAATTTTACTGATTTGGGGCTGGCAACATGGCTCTCAGTGGGTAAAAGTACTTGCTGCGAAGCCTAACAACCCAAATTCAATCTCCAAGATCCACCTGGTGGATGGAAATAAATGACCAACTGCCAGAAGTTCTCCTCGGAACTGATCGAGGGCAGAGACTTGTGCAACCCCCCAATAAACAAAGGGCACAGAATTTATTTGTAGTATGTTTATCACAAGAATATAGGCATCTCAAACTTCTACATCCACAATATACTTAGAGATTTTTTTTTTAAATTTGTTGTTTTGCCTGCATGGATGTACACCAGGCATCTGGTGCCCATACAGGCCAGAGGAGGATACTGGCTACCTCCTGGGATTGGAGTTACAGATAGTTATGAGCCTCCATGTGGGTGCTGAACTGAACCCAGGTTCTCTAGAAGAGCAGGTAGAGCTCCTAACTGCTGAGCCATCTCTCCACCTGAACTTAGAGGTAATGTCAGTAGATGCACATACTCATAATCTAGAACAGACCTGATAACAGAACAAATGGTCAGGGCAGAAGTAGCGGAGATTACATACAGTTCTCAAAAACAAGACTCTCAAAAGTACATTATATTAAACATGAATAATACCATCAATTTTTCCTTGTGTATATCAGAACTCAAGGGTTGCTAGCTATTACTATTATCTGAGGATCCAGACATTTATTTAAAACAAATACCGGATGGTGGTGATACATGCCTTTAATCCCGGGATTAAAGGGAGGCAGAGGCAAGCGGATCTTTGTGATCTGTAGACCAGGCTGATCTTCAGAACTAGCCACTGCTACCAGCACCAAAAAAAAAGAAAAAAAAAATTAAAACCAACTATGAGACACTTGATTACTGTTGCAGGTATTTTGAAACTCATGTGCATTACGAACTAGGTGTGAAAGAACTGATTTATATTTACTTTGGGACAAGGTCTCATTTACATAACACTAGCTGGCCTGGCTGATCTTGAACTCACAGAGATCTACCTGCCTCTGACTCCCAAGTGCTGGGATTATTGTATGTTTCACCATACCTGGCCTCTTAAAAATTAGATTTCTCTGGGCGATGGTGGCACATACCTTTACACCTTTAATCTCAGCACTAGAGAGGCAGAGGCAGGTGGATCTCTGAGTTCGAGGACAACCTGGTCTACAAGAGCTAGTTCCAGGACAGCAAAGACTGTTGTTACACAGAGAAACCCTGTCTAGGAAAAAAAAAAAAAAAAAAAGGTGATAAGGCGGTGGTGGTACAAGCCTTTAATCCTAAAATCTTAGCACTCAGGAGACAGGTAGGCAGATCTCTGTGAACTCAAGGCCAGCCTGATCTACAGAGTGAGTTCCAGGACAGACTCCAAAGCTACAGGGAAACCCTGCCTCGGGGGGGGGGGGGGGGGGGGGGGGGGGGGTGGTGGGGGTGGTGGAGATAAGATTAGATTTCATGACAAAATCCTACAACCAGAAGGCTGTAAGAAGTTACACTGAGAAAGCCAGAGACTTGCTTGGTAGGTGACAAGCTCAGTCTGTACCGCACTTACTCTGCAAGCATTAGAACCTGAATTCAGATCCGCAGCAGTTATGTAAAAGGCCAGGTGCGGTGCTGCATAATTATAAACCCAGCGCTGGGAGTCGGGACAGGACGATCTCTGAGGCTTGCTGGTAAGCCTTTTTAGGCGAATAGGTAAGCTCTAAGTACAGTATAACCCCGACTCAAAAAACTTACGGAGAGCAATTGAGGAAAATATCCCTCCACACACAAGACACATGAACATACACACACTAAATACGTAACAATGATAACATCTGAACACAGATTAATGCAAATCTTTGGTTGCAACTACGACAATATTTTAGGGTTAAACACATGTATTCCCCCACGAGTTTTATTGGCAGCTTACAAATAGCTATTTTGGAATTGAAAAAGATTGCCCCAACCAAAGGAATTTTGATGTATTCCCTGCTACTACGTAACAGGTGCTACATATGAATGGATTCTCCTGTATTCTCTTCTACGCTCTCGGTATCAATCTTTGGCATCATGCAAGAGGCAATTTGTGAAAAATGAAAACGCATCCTCAATACACAAGCATGTATGCAACTCTGGTTTTTAGTAGGGCAGAGAGACACAGCACAGAAATCCTTTTCCTACTCAAAGGTGTGGGGTTTCTCAAGAACATCATTAGATCCAAATCACTACTTATTTTCATCATGGACTGGACAGGAATAAACCCAGAAGAGAGTCCGATGAACCAGCTGCCCTACCTGCAATGTGTGGCCTGGTGGGGTACTGTTCTAGGAGTAACTTGGGATTCTCGAATCCATCCACTTCCTGCAGGCGACTCTCTAGTTCCTTAAGCCTCAACTTCTTCATGTTTTTATTTTAGTTTGGGCTCCCAGGGTTAGCACAGGATCTGCAGGGAAATCTACCTAACCCGGACCTCTCTAGTGGTGCAGGCCGGGAGCGGGCAGACTATTGAGGATGCAGAGGGAATCCCACAGATCTCGCCGAGATCGCTGCTCTGGGATGCAGGATAGCACGACGAAGCAAACTACGATCCTCGCGGGCCCTCCTCGCAGCGCCGGAAGCGCCAATGCGCACGTGCACACGCTACTGGCGCCGAGCGGCAACCTCCGCCAGGCGCGGGGGTTCCGCCTAGCACTCGAGTACATTTTGGTCCGCTTGGGAGACGTCGGAAGAAGCGGCCATCGTGTCCCGTCACAAACCAGTCGAGACGGACCCCGGGAACGCCAACTTTGTCTTGAGTACCTATAGCCGTCCAAAGCTTGAGAGAAAGAATTGACAGCGATAAAGACTAATGTTACCTTTTCTCTGGGTTTCTCCCAACTTTTAGAAAGTAGTGATCCACACCCACTTCGAAGTCCTCCATTCGAAAGCTCGGCTTTAACTTCCCATCCCTCTTCTAAGGTTCCGTCTTCCTTCCTTCCTTCCTTCCTTCCTTCCTTCCTTCCTTCCTTCCTTCCTTCCTTCCTTCCTTTCTTCCTTCCTTCCTTCTTTCCTTCCGCCCACCCTCCCTCCCTCTCTCCCTCCCTCCATCCATCCTTCCCTTCGTGCCCCTCTTTCTGAAGCATCGTGTTTCTTCTTTTCTTTCTTTTTCTTCTTTTTTTTTTTGACTTATTTATTATGTATAGTCTTTTGCCTACATGTATGCCTGCATGCCAGAAGAGGGCACCAAATCTCATTATAGATGGTTGCTGGGAATTGAACTCAGGACCCCTGGAAGAGCAGCCCATGCTCTTAACCTATGAGTCATCTCTTCAGCCCCGCATCGCAGTTAGTGATGCCAGTGAAACTAGAAGAAAAGAAAAGTCAAAAGGGAGTTTAAAAGAAAGATTATGGGGCTGGAGAGATGGCTCAGAGGTTAAGAGCATTGACGGTTCTTTAAGAGGTCCTGAGTTCAATTCCCACAAACCACATGGTGGCTCATAACCATCTATAATGTTATCTGGTGCCCCCTTTGTCATGTAGGCAGAACACTGTATACATATTTTAAAAAAGAAAAGAAATATGTCTGCATGGGTAGCATACATACATTTTAGTCCCAGGAGGATCTCTGTGAGTTCAAGACCAGCCAGCCTGGTTAACATAGAGAGCTCCAGGCCACCCAGGGCTACACACACAATAAAGAATATGGTTGTGGTATCAAATGAGAGAAAAGTGATAGAACTTGTTAAACTGGGAACAGAAGTTGTGGATTTGGGGAAAAATGAAGTTTAAGAAGTAGGCACAGTAACAGCCGATTTAAAAAAATAATTATAACAGATTCAACGCAATGCCCATCAAAATTCCAGCAAAATTCTTCAAAGTCCTTGAAAGAATGGTACTCAACTTCATATGGAAAAGCAAAAAACCCAGGATAGCCAAAACAATCCTGTACAGTAAAAGAACTTTTGGAGGTATCACAATGGGACTTCAAACTCTACTACAGGGTTACAGCACTGAAAACAGCCTGGTATTGGCATAAGAACAGACAGGACGACCAATGGAACAGAATAGAAGATCCCGATATCAATCCACATTCGAACACCTGATTTTTGACAAAGAAGCAAAAAATATCAAATGAAAAAAGAAGGCATATTTAACAAGTGGTGCTGGCATAACTGGATATCAACATGTAGAAGAATGAAAATAGACCCATATCTATCACCATGCACAAAATTCAAGTCCAAATGGATCAAAGACCTCAACATAAAGCCAGCCACACTGAACCTTATAGAAGAGAAAGTGGGAAGTACACTTGAACGCATTGGCACAGGGAACCACTTTCTAAATATAATCCCAACAACACAAACACTGAAAGAAACAATTAGTAAATGGGACCTCCTAAACTGAAAAGCTTCTGTAAAGCAAAGGACACGGTCAACAAGACAAAACGACAGCCTACAGAATGGAAAAGATCTTCACTAACCCCACATCAATCAGAGGTCTGATCTCCAAAATATACAAAGAACTCAAGAAATTGGCCACCAAAAGAACAAATAACCCAATTTAAAAAAAAAAAATGGAGTACAGACCTAAACAGAGAACTCTCAACAGAGGAATCTAAAATAGCTGAAAGACACTTAAGGAAATGCTCAACATCCTTAGTCATCAGAGAAATGCAAATCAAAACAACTCTGAGATTCCATCTTACACCTGAAAGAATGGACAAAATCAAAAACACTGATGACAACTTATGCTGGAGAGGTTGTGGGGAAAAGGGAAAACTGCATTGCTGGTGGGAATGCAAGCTGGTACAACCCCTTTGGATGTCAGTGTGGCGATTTCTCAGAAAATTAGGAAACAACGTTTCTCAAGACCCAGTAATACCACTTTTGGGTATATATCCAAAGAAAGCTCAATCGTGCCACAAGGACATGTGCTCAACTATGTTCATAGCAGCTTTGTTTGTCATAGCCAGAACCTGGAAACAACCTAAATGCCCCTCAACCAAAGAATGGATAAGGAAAATGTGGTACATTTACACAATGGAGTACTACACAGCAGAAAAAAAAAACCATCTTGAATTTTGAAGGAAAATGGATGGAGCTAGAAAACATTATTTTGAGTGAGGTAACCCAGACACAGAAAGACAATTATCATATGTACTCACTCATAGGTGATTTTTAAACATAAAGCAAAGAAAGCCAGCCTACAAACCATAATCCCAGAGAGCTTAGACAATAATGAGGACACTAAGAGAGACTTACATAGATCTAAATTACATGGGAAGTAGAAAGTAGAAAAAGACAAGATCTCCTGAGTAAATTGGGAGCATAGGGACCTTGGGGAAAGGTTGAAGGGGGAGGGAAGAGGCAGGAAGGGGAAAGGGAGCAGGGGAAAATGTAGAGCTCAATAAATATCAATAAAACAGTCAAGGGGCTGGAGAGATGGCTCAGAGGTTAAGAGCATTGCCTGCTCTTCCAAAGGTCCTGAGTTCAATTCCCAGCAACCATATGGTGGCTCACAACCATCCGTAATGAGGTCTGGTGCCCTCTTCTGGCCTGCAGGCATACAGACAGAATATTGTATACAGAATAAATAAATAAATATATAAAAAAAATTTTAAAAAGTCAAAAGACAAAAAGAAACACTTTGAATATAGTTAAATCGTGCCCCAGCATTGTATATCATGAGTAAATCATTTCACAATCATCAGTTAACAGTGTTACATAATTTAAGGTTTTCTCAATATTTCTCCTAATGGATCACCAAATTATAACCCAAATAAGGGACCGGAGAGATGGCTCACAAGTTAAGAACACTTGATTTCCCTATTGGGCTCGGGTCCCAGCACTCACATGGAGGCTGACACCCATCTGTAAGTCCAATTCCAGGGCATTTGGTGCCCTCATCTGGCCTTTGAGGGCATTGAATGCACAGAGTGCACAGATATTCATGTAGATTAAAACACCCGAACACATAAAATTAAAAAGTAAATAAAAAAGAATTTTGGAAAACCTAGCTGGGTATTGTGATCCACACCTTTAATCCCAGCATTTGGGAGGCAGAGGCAGGTCAATCTCTCTGAGTCTAAGGCTAGCCTGGTCTGTATAGTAGGTTGTAGGCCAGCCAGGGCTATGAAATGAGACCCTGTCTCAACAAAACAAAACAACACACAAACCCAAAACCATAAAAAGGCAAATAAAATATAGGGACACTTTTAACTGCTAACTGTGTAGAAATAATGTGTCCACCAGCACACCCTGATCAGTGTCTGTGAGTCAAAGCACGTATTGATCAGTGTCTGTGGGTCAAAACACGTATTGATCAGTGTCTGTGAGTCAAAGCACGTATTGATCAGTGTCTGTGGGATGTGTGCTTGTTTCTCTTTAAGACCACATTCCCATGGAGAAAAACAAGGACCTTGGGCCTGCTTATGCATGATGATGCCTGCTGACACATGCAGCCTTCCAACATACTTCAGGAGTCTCCACACATTCATGCATTTCTACAAAATCCGACCACCTATCAACCTCCTCCTCAGCCCTAGGACAGCAATAGCAAGAATGTTTAAATGCCTCCTGGCTTTTTCAATAGCAGGGACATAGCTATTTGTGTATAGAGGCCCAGGTATTTAGCAGGTTTCTTAGCTATACTTGTCATGATGTCAAAATTAGAGAACCATTCAATATAATCATTAATAACATAAGTTAAAAACACCCAGATTTAGATCTGGGTATGGTGGCTCACTCCTGTAATCCCATCACAGGAAGTGGAGGCAAGAGAAACAGAAATTCAAGATTGTCTTGGCTAAGAAATGGGTTTGAGGCTAACCAGGGCTACACAAGCCTTTGTTTTAAACAGATAACAGCAACGTTAGCAACAACATCTCTCAAACACAGCAAAACAAAAATAGGCTTGTAGACTTGTGGAAGTGTGATATACATTGTAACAGACTCATAAATACCCAAGATTTCAAAATGTACAAAAAAATGTGATTAACACCTTTTAAAAGATTTAAAATTCTTTTAAATGAATAAATAATTCATTTATTATATATATATAATATTCTGCCTACATGTATACCTGCACACCATAGAAGGCACCAGATCTCATTATAGTTGGTTGTGAGCCACCATGTGATTGCCAGGAATTGAACTCAGGACCTCTGGAAGAGCAGCCAATGCTCTTAACCTCTGAGCCATCTTCCCAGCCCCCTATACCCAGATTTTAAAATGACCAACAAATCAATAACATTTTATGAAAGAAGATATATACATAAATATCCATTAAACTTGCAATACATGCTCAGCTAGTTATTAAAGAAATACAAATTAAACTCCAACGAGATGCCTACCCCTAGAATGGCAATAAGAAGATACACAATAACTATTGTCAGTGAGAGCCGGGTCTAGCATGGCGGCACATGCCTGTAAACCCAGGATTAGGGAGGTGGGAGCAGAAGCAACAGGAGCCAGGGGCCAGTCTTGGTTGTATGTAGAATTCAAAACCAGAGTGGGTTACTTACTTAAGACCATGTCTCAAAAAACAAAAACAAGACAAAATGCTATTTTGGGAAGCCAGGAGATGTTCTGTGTCACTGTAGAATGTAAAATGTGTCTCCCTTCCTTGGTACTTTCTTGTTCCTTCATTTTCTCACTCTGTAACCCAGGTTGATTTTGAACTAACCACTCTCCTGCTTCCGCCTCTAGAGTTACAGATGTGAGCCACCTTGCCTGGCTCATGATCCAACTTAACTAAGAGTGGCTAGCAGTTGGCGGATTGTTTGGTGAAATATTAGCATTTCAAAGTGTTAAGCCAAATCTTTGATAATCTCATTTCTTTCTCGATCTTCAATTTTCTTGGGCAACGAAAATGAGATTCTGTCTCAAGAAAACTATTAACAGAGGCTGACGAGAGGATCAGAATTCAGTTCCCAACACCTAAATCGCAACCTGGAAAGCTGAGTCTCTCTCTCTCTCTCTCTCTCTCTCTCTCTCTCTCTCTCTCTCTCTCTCTCTCTCTCTCACACACACACACACACACATTAAAAATGAAATAAATCTTAGAATTTTTTTTTATTTTTATTTAACGTGTGTTTTGCCTTCATATGCATGCAGTTCATGCAGAGGCCAGAAGAGGGCACCAGTACCTTTGGAACGCAAGTTCCCTGGGTTTTGTGAGCTGCCATGTTGGTGCTGGGAATTGAACCAGAGTTCTCTGTGAAGAGCAGCCAGTGAGTAAGTGCTCTTAACCACCGAACCATCTCTCTAGCTCTTTTTATTTTATATTTATTTTGTGAGACATGATCTCATTATTATTATTAAGATGGCCTTGAATTTGTGGTGATTCCTATTGTCTCACACTCTCAAGTACATATGTCCTAGGCTAGTATAGAGATTGGGATCTTCCTGTCTCAATGCTGGGATTATAAGCATGAGTTACTATCCCTCGTCACTTTCCAGCCCTTGCCAGGATCCGGGGACCTCAAGTGCACTAAGCAAGGGTTCCACCATGGAGCTACAGCCCTAGTGACCACCGTTACTGAGTTGCCTTTGAAATGAAAATAAAACTACACAGAAAAAAGTCATGACTGAAAGATAAACACAGTTTCTTCCAAAATGCCGTTAACAGAAAATTTGCATTTATTAGAGCCCTCACCATTGTAAGAGGAAGAAAACTCTATTTTAAGCCTAAAACGAGGATTCCATGTGTGGGATATTTGTTTGCACTGACTTGGAGACTGTCAAGTTTAACTTTACACTGTTGAAGAGAGTTGGCAACTGGCTGAATACTTGACCATAGAGGTTTGGAAGGGGAAAAGGAGTGCGAAAGAGCGAAAGGCATTCTGGGAGTGGGGACATGAGAGGGGCAGGTAGTCAGGCAGACAGACAGACAGGTAAAGCAAGATGTGAGAAAGGCGAGAGAGGGAGAGAGAGAGAGAGAGAGAGAGAGAGAGAGAGACCTGTGCCTGACGGGCACCTTTAAGGGGTGGGCCTAGCAATAGGTGATGATGTAACTTTCTGGGCGCCAAGTTTGGCTGCTCTTGCAGTGTGAACAAAGAAGGCCTCAAGTGTCTGGAGCATCGGGGAGTATAGGTGTACACCATCGCGTCTGGCTTCATCGTTTAGTTTTGAGATGGTCCTCGGGTAGCCCAGGATGGCCTTGAATTCCCTGCACGGCTGAGGATGACCTTGAATGTCTGACCTTCCTGACTTTTTTTTCTAAAGTGCTGGGATTACATCAGTCGCCACCGTGGATCGGGGGTTCGTTTTCTTTTTTCTTTAGACCTTGCAGCTGTACTTTCTGCTGTTCTCTCATTTGTTTAATATTGAAACAAGAGCATTTTTAGTAAGTTTCTCAGCTCCTGTTTTAGAATATTTTTGGGCAAAAGGCATGACAGTGCATTTACGATCTGGCCTACATTAACTCCTCTGCAGTCTGCTCCTCAAGACACTGTGACGGTACATATGTCGTTCTCAGGAGGTTTGTCTGTTTGTTATCATCTAATATCATTGCATGCCCCCAGCCCCATCCCTTAAACACATTCCTAGGGAAATTTCTTTATCTGCATCCATGAAAGCCCAAAGCTTTCTAGACGCCTTGTTCACGCTGTGTAACAGAGCCGTAACATAACTGACTCCATGGTGGAGGTGCCATCCAGGCTGTAAACTTCAGCACGTAGACAGCACCACTTGCCAGAAATGAAAACAAAGACCTAATCCATCAAAGGCCATGGTTATGGGAAAACCTCTAAATGTACTAACCTCACTTTTTGGCTTCTGTAGTTCTGTTCTGGCTGTGTTTGTTAACTGAAGTATGTCAACCCAGAAAATGGTTTTTGCGCTCCTGACAAAGGCTCAGGGCTACACTGAGATCACTCAGTGTGGCCGCCAACCAGCTAATAAAGACTTTCCATGGGCTTAAGCCCATGTCCGAGTAGTCTTCTCTGGTCAATACCCCACAATAGCAATGAATTATTTACCAGATGTCAGCCAGGTTGTAGTCAGTTGCTCCCTGGGACGGCTGAGGCGAGCACTGGGAACAAGGCAGATACGCTGCCTGCTGTCTGGTTTTGGGCATATGAATCACTTAAAATTCTGTTTTCTCTACTGCCACTTAACAGGCCTATTAAGCAGGTTAGAAGAAAGACCATCAAAGAGCTGGTACGCACTAGAAAGTCTAGAAATGTGTTGCCAATTGGAATTATGTCCCATTTAGCAATATCAGACAGATGTTTGAGTGTTTGCCAGCAGTGATAAAGACGGACTCTTTGCCCTTGAGAAGTTTACCAGCTGGAGTGGAGGAACCAGCTTGCAACCCTGGTTCTAAGGCAGCCGGAGGCTCTGGTTTGAGGGAAGCCTGGGTTACACGTTGCTTCAGAACAAACAACCGATTCCAACCTTTAAAACTACAGGAAAATGACCAAGTAACCGTAATGTGGTGGGGATAAAAATTTTCTGCTCGAAACAGTTATCAAATAAACCATAACCTTTTATTTTCTACTTAAAAAGTTTTTATGTATGGGCGTTTTGTCTGGATGTATTTCTGTGCATGCCTGGTGCCCATAGAGCCCAGAAGAGGCCTTTTAGTTTCTTGAAATTGGAGTTAAAGACAGTTGTGAGGTGCTCCCTCTCTGGGTGCTGAGAATCAAACCTGGATCTTAACCACTGACTCATCTCTCCAGCAACCCCTCTATCCCACTAAATTAAAAGAGAGCTGGGGATGTGGCTCAGTTGTTAAAGTGTTTATGTAGCACACACGAGGCCCTGGGTTCAGTTCCTGTTATTGTATAAACCAGGCTGAGTCGTAATTCCAGCACAGGGAGATGGAGGTCAGAGTTCAAGGTCATTTTAGGCTATATAGAATGCTTGAGGCCAGTCGGTGCCACGGAAGATATTCTCTTAAAGCAAATGAGCAAACAAACCAACCTAACCAAAACCCTCCTGATGCAATGATCAGTTCCAGTGGTCGTCTTCTGTCTGTCTCTGCTCTAGACAGTGAGAAATAGTGATGTTGGCGCGTTTAAGAGACAATTTAAGGAGCTTGGTTTTTCTCCAAGAGTTCGGGTAAGAGGATAGCAAGACAGCTATGGACCCGGCTCAGCCTGCTGTCAAGCCTGAGAACTTGAGTTCGATCCCCAAGAAACCACACAATGGAAGGAGCGAGAACCAACTCCCACAAGCTGTTCTCTGACCACCACCTGCATCAGAAAGCCCCTACTCAAAATAAATAAATGGAATTTAAAAAAACACAGTAAGAATATAATCTTACTTTCTAAAAAGAATATATCTTCGGAGATTCACATGGAAGAAGTGTGAGGCTGAAAACTGACTCAGCGAAATATTTCGGAGGCAGTTTCAATAATAGCAGGAATCCAGCAGTAATGAAGACCCTGGTACTAGGAATCAACATCTGAAGCCCAGATACAGATGCCTAAGATACATCTGGTAGATGTGTATAATTCCTATGTTCCAGGCAAATAAAGAAAAGCCCACTCTTACTAAAGATGGTCTTTGGGCCGAGTTCCCGTGTAAGCAGTTGTCAGTTTTGAGAGTAGGGCCAACAGGTTGGGAAGGAAAATAGAAACGGTGCCCTCCACCGGCGAGGGGGCGGAGCCCGACGAGGGGCGGGGAGCGCGCGGAGGTGTTTCGCGGTGCCGGGTATCGCGAGAGCTGGGCGGGCCGGGGCCTCGCAGCCGTCAGTTCCCCCACCCTCCCGGGAGGAGCCGTGGGCCCTGGACTCTCCAAATTCTGAGCTCTCATCATGGCGGCGGCTGCCGCGGCGGCCGTCGGGGGGCCGCAGCAGTCCCAGTCGGAGGTGCCCGAGCAGGGGCCGGCCCTGGACAAGGCGGCCACGGCCGCGCATCTGAAGGCCGCTCTCAGCCGGCCGGACAACCGTGCGGGCGCCGAGGAGCTGCAGGCGCTGCTGGAGCGGGTGCTGAACGCAGAGCGGCCGCTGGCAGGGGCTGCGGGCGGCGAGGAGGCGGCGGGCGGCGGCGGCGGCCCCGGCGCGGCCGAGGAGGATGCCCTGGAGTGGTGTAAGTGCCTTCTGGCCGGCGGCGGCGGCTACGATGAGTTCTGCGCGGCCGTGCGGGCCTACGACCCCGCGGCGCTCTGCGGCCTGGTCTGGACGGCCAACTTCGTGGCCTACCGCTGCCGGACGTGCGGCATCTCCCCTTGCATGTCGCTGTGCGCTGAGTGCTTCCACCAGGGCGACCACACCGGACACGACTTCAACATGTTCCGCAGCCAGGCCGGGGGCGCTTGCGATTGCGGGGACAGCAACGTAATGCGGGAGAGTGGGTGAGTGGAGCCCCGGTGAGGCGACCCGGGCCGTGTGGTCCTGCGGGGTCGGGAGAGGCCTAAGGGGAAATCTGGGAGATGACCCCCATCTGTCGGGGGACGTTTGGGGGAGGGCGCAGACCCAAGGGGCTGGAGGTGACTGAGCTGTCATTGGTGGGAAGGGGGTGGGGAGGACGGGTGAGCAGCATGTGCGGGGAAACGGGCTGGGGATTTTCGAGGAGGTCAGGGTGGGCGACCGATGGGGGAGACAGGAGTCAGTGCGTGGGGCGAGAGGGCAAGGAAGACGAGCGGATACTTGGGGGAACCTGGCGTGGAGCTGTCAGTTGTGCACTTGCTGGAAAAAGGCTGTACGGCTGCATGCCCGGTTCTGGAAAAGAGCCTTAAAAGTGATTTGGATTGACTGGGAGTGATTTGGGATCTGAATTGGGTCACCTGATGATGAGGACCGGGGAGATGGTCTAGTACTGCAAGGAAGGACCCTTGGGGGAAAAGCTGAACTGTCTGTGTGCCTGTCTGTCTGTCTGTCTGTCTGTCTGAAGGACCGAGCTCTGGAGCTGACGGGAGTTGAGGGAGGAGGGAAGGGGAGGGGCTTGCATAAAAAGGACTGTTGAGCTGTCAGCGGAGTATTTGGCGTGCTGGAGTGACATGGAGATTCGGGCTCCCGAGCAGTCAGATATAGAATATCCCTCCCACCAGGAGAAGGAGGAAATCGCCGAGTGAATTAGGAGATAAGTGCTAGATCTTATCTAGTTAAGGACAGCTTAATCTTTAATATGAGAACATCTGTCCTTAAGGAGACACTCAACACATGCATCTTTGGCAAACGCATGCGTTTCTGATATGTGCAGTACACCTGGTGTTGGCACCTATGCCTTAATCCACTTACACTACAGTCGTTAGTGATAAATTCCTTAAATAGCCAAGAAATTAGTGGCCGGGGAAGAGGTTTCTGAGCAGAAGGATTAAGAAAAAGGATTTAGAAGGAGATAGGAAGAACTTGCAAATAATAATCAGGGCTAGCAATTAAACATTGAATTTTTTTGCTTCACTTTTAGTGTTTTAATATTTATATATTATTGAATATATAAGCCAAAATATAATAAAGAGACCGTTCGAAATTTCCCTTCTTTCTGATCTCTTCTCTGCCAGTTCCTTCTCAAGGCTTAGTTTCTCTAGTGCAAAGCAAGCAACAATAAATGTTTCCTACTTACTGTTTCCTTTCATCCAAAAGGTAACATTGTTTTACCTCTTGCCGTCTTCACTTTGATGTCTTTCATATCAGTAAATCAGTTTCCTGATTCCATTGTGTAAAAACTGCTACACAATGTCCATGAATTTTCTGCCCTTAATTTAGTTCATTTGATGGGCATGAAGAGTTCTAGTACAAAATAAAACCCCGGTGTACGGTGTGCTAGCCTTCTCTCACCCGGTGTACGGTGTGCTAGCCTTCTCTCACCCGGTGTATGGTGTGCTAGCCTTCTCTCACCTGTACAAAACCCCGGTGTACGGTGTGCTAGCCTTCTCTCACCTGTACAAAACCCCGGTGTACGGTGTGCTAGCCTTCTCTCACCCGGTGTACGGTGTGCTAGCCTTCTCTCACCTGTACAAAACCCCGGTGTACGGTGTGCTAGCCTTCTCTCACCTGTACAAAACCCCGGTGTACGGTGTGCTAGCCTTCTCTCACCCGGTGTACGGTGTGCTAGCCTTCTCTCACCTGTACAAAACCCCGGTGTACGGTGTGCTAGCCTTCTCTCACCCGGTGTACGGTGTGCTAGCCTTCTCTCACCTGTACAAAACCCCGGTGTA
Organism: Myodes glareolus; assembly: GCF_982192425.1. NCBI lineage: Eukaryota > Metazoa > Chordata > Mammalia > Rodentia > Cricetidae > Myodes > Myodes glareolus. Next base: position 50,877,271 of record NC_142046.1, read on the forward strand.
CGGTGTGCTAGCCTTCTCTCACCCGGTGTACGGTGTGCTAGCCTTCTCTCACCTGTACAAAACCCCGGTGTACGGTGTGCTAGCCTTCTCTCACCTGTACAGATATATCAGTGGGGTAAATTAAAAAGCTGGGATGTAGAAACATTTCCTTCCTAAGGCTTGTTATAACTAAGGTATGGAGTAGCCTATTTTTCAGTAGCTTCTTTATCAGTGTTATCAAACAGTGTTATCAGAACTTTGGATTTTTTTTCTATTTGGTGAAAGTGTCAAATTTTAACTGCTTCACATAATTTAACTCATTTAGTCTTTAACAATTTTGAGATACTTACTGTTATTATTCCCATTGAATTGGAGAGGAAAATAGGGCACAGATTTTTAAAACTTGCTGAAGATCACTCAGGTAGTAAATTAGGCATGCTGGCTCCATATCCTGATCTCTCAAGTGTTCTTTAATTTGTTTGGTTTTGGGGACTTATCTCTGTGTTGTGCGTGCTAAGAAGGTGCACTCCTGCCTTCTTCCACATCCAGCCTCTAAATACTCTTACTGGTTTTTCTCTTCAGCGCTGTTTTGTCTTTTTGATTTTAAATGTCATTTTTTAAAAAACCTCCAATTAAAAAATAACAGACACACAGCACATGTGCAGATTTCAGAAGACAACTTGGAGCTGTGGGATCTGGAGATTAAATTTAGGAGTCAGGCTTGTGTGACAAGCTCTTTTTTTTTTTTCCTTTTTGGTTTTTCGAGACAGGGTTTCTCTGTATAGCCAGGCTGGCCTCGAACTCACTGAAATCCTCCTGCCTCTGCCTCTCAAGTGTTGGGATTATAGATTTGCACCACTGATGCCTGACTGTGACAAGCCACATCATCCTCCTTTAAAAAGAGGTGCGTCAAGTCGTGGAGGATTTATAGCTGTCTCACTGAGGCATTTTTACTTTTGTTCTAGGTTATCATTCAGGGGAACTAATAATGAAAGAAGTAATGTTGGTTCTTCCTAGAATTTGGAACAAAGTGGTAATTATCAGACTGTTCTGGAGAAAATGCAAATCTGGCACTTTAAAATTATGATGCTTCATTCTGGAAGTGGAAATAATATTAGTAAGGTTTTTGTTTTGTTTGACATAGGGTCCTGGAACTTGGTGTGTAGACCAGGCTGGCCTTGAACTTTCAGTGACCCTCTTGCCGCCTTCTTTCAAGTGTGAGTATAGATGTGAGTCACCCTGCTGGAGACTCAGTTCTCTCTGTCTTGAGACAGGGTCAGTCTTGATGCCTAATCCCAGCTGGCGGCGAATCGTCTTCCTGCCTCATTCCTCCAAATGCTAGGATTATAGGTGTGAGTCATCATGCCCGGCTTGCAATGATTTATTTATTTATTTAAAAAATACAAACATAGCTAGGCAGCGGTGGCACACGCCTTTTCTCCTAGTGCTTGGGAGGCAGAGGCAGGTGGATCACTGAGTTTGAGGCCAGCCTGGTCTACAGAGCAAGTTCCAGGACAACCAGGCTACACAGAGAAGCCTACATCAAAAACTCAAAACAATAACAACAAATTAAATCAAAACGAAACAAAAACAGATTTAGGGCATCCATGCTGTAGATAAGTCCATGTATTTTTATTGAGGTTTCGGGGAATTTATTTTGCCCATGGTAGCAATTGTACATGACTTGACACTTAATATTTACTGATTTAATTGTTCTCTCAGAAAAATAGAACTGTTGCCTGTATGTTCCAGGGGTTGCTATGTCCAGTGTCAATAGACAAGACTGAAACAACATTGGAACCTTTAGTGGTTTAGATAGACTAGTAGGGCTGAATACCTACTCTGCTCCCTTTAGAGAGATCGGTGATGATGACTGGGAGTGCAGGCTAAGGTGCGGCTTCTGGAGTCATTTTAGAACTAGAACTAGCGTGTTATTACAGTGTTCCAGGTGGACAGCACTGTGTTACCCTGGCCCGGGCAGCAGTCCCTACAGGTAGCTAAAACTGAGAATTCATATATTTTGAAGTTGCTTTTCTCATTAGTATAAAAGCTTGTGAGTTCTACTGTACTGCTCAGGATATCTCAGAAAGATCCTACTTTCCCTGGATTCTTACTACTGTATTGGCTATTTGCAGTGTTGGGGATTGAAACTAGGATTGTAACCAGGAATGTGCTCTATCCCAGAGCCATACTTTGTCCTTGTGTCTTCATACTCAAAAGAAGAAGCCTTGCTGTGCCTTAATCCTTTTTCATGTGTCTGACTGCTGTGGTTGGAGATGGTCCATCACAACAATATTAGCATTTCATTTACAAATTTGCAATTATAGAAATAAGGGAAAGATTCAGGTGTTTTTTTGTTTGTTTGTTTGTTTGTTTTTTTGACAGGTTCTCTTTACTTAGCTCTGACTGTCCTGAAATTCACTGTGTAGACCAGACTGGCCTTGAACTCACAGAGATCTGCCTGCCTCTGCCTCCTGAGTACTGAGATTTAAAGCATGTGCCACCAGTCCTGGCTTGCATCATTTTAGATTTAGTATCATTGATATTGTCAGTGTAGTAGTGGTTTTAGCAGCTACAGGAAACAAAGAGGGAATGATTGAGGACTCATTGTGAGATGATATCACAAAACATATGGGAACGATGTACTAGCAATCCTGTGGTCCTGGGCTGTGTACTAACAACCCTGTGGTCCTGGGCTGTGTACTAACAACCCTGTGGTCCTGGGCTGTGTACTAACAACCCTGTGGTCCTGGGCTGTGTACTAACAACCCTGTGGTCCTGGGCTGTGTACTAACAACCCTGTGGTCCTGGGCTGTGTACTAACAACCCTGTGGTCCTGGGCTGTGTACTAACAACCCTGTGGTCCTGGGCTGGGGAGATGGCCTGCTGGTGAAGAGTACTTGCTGCTCTTGCAGAGACCCTGAGTTCAGTTTCCAGCACTCACATGACGACTTACAACCATTGTTGCTGTAGTTCCGGGGAACCCAGCATCCTCTTCTAGCCTCTGGGGCTACTTCACACATGTGATGCACATGAATGTAGCAAAGCACATACACATAAAAATAAAATAAATCTTGAAAAGGAAGACAATTTATAACAATATGGTGTTTTTGTCTGTGGTGCTGGAGAGCAGGCTGTGCTTCCCACATGCACAAGAGTTACTATTATTCAATATTAGAGATGGTCGATGGCTGGGTGAACTTAAAAACAAACAAAAACAATGTGATAAAAAACCTAAAATAATAAAGCCAGGCGTGGTGGCACATGCCTTTAATGCCAGCACTTGGCAGGCAGAGGCAGATAGATCTTTGTAAGTTTGAGGCCAGCCTGGTCTATAGAGTGAGTTCCAGGACAGCCAAAGATACACAGAGAAACCCTGTGATGAAAAACAAAGCAAAAAAAGAAATCTAAAATAATTTCTGACTTGGTGTGGGAGGTTCTTCTGTCTATGTGTTGCTTTTATTGGTTAATGAATAAAGAAACTGGCTTGGCCTAATAGGTAGAACAGAGCTAGATGGGGAAGACTAAACTGAATGCTGGGAGAAAGGAGGCAGAGTCAGAGAGAAGCCATGTAGCCCCACCAAAGACAGACGCCTGAACTTTAGCTGGTAAGCCATAGCTACATGGCGATACACAGATTAATAGAAATGGGTTAAATTCATATGTAAGAGTCAGCCAATAAGAACCTAGAGATAATGGGCTAAGCAGTGATTTAATTAATATGATTTCTGTGTGATTATTTTGGTTCTGGGCGGCCGGGACAAACAAGCGGCCTCCTTACTACACTGGCTAGCTGGTTTTAGGTTATAATGGGAAACTAAACAGAACTGAGATTTTAAACATTTCTCAAATTTTGATGTAGTTATTTTAACATATTATCATGTCTTAGAGATTTTTTTTTTTACTACTTTGCTTACTTTCTTTCAGATTTTAAGGTACTTACAGATAGGCACCCTAGATGAGAGCACAGATGCATTTAATAGATGCTCCCTAAATGTTAAGTTGGGCTATATCTGAAAGGTCACCCTAAGATAAATTGCTTTATTATTTAGGAAATGGCTTCCTTCCCCCCATCTTTAAAATGTCAAAAGTAGTCCATATGGGCTATAATATATATGAGTGGATAGAGTTAAAGGTCCTTTTTTTACCATTCCTCAATAAGGGATTGCTCTCGTTTTCATTTGACCTTAATTATGCACTTCAAAGATGCTAGCAATAATGGATCAGTACTTTAGCTGTCTTGTTGGAAATATTTTGGTAGTTTGGTTTGTGACAGTGCTGAAGTGGAGGCAGTGATATCTGGTTAACACTCTTTCTCTGCAGTTATTTCCCCTATGTGTATTGGGCAGTGTCTCATATTAGCACATGGTGCATTTTCTTTTCTTTCTTTCTTTTTTTTTTTAAAAAAACACTTTTCTGTTTTATTTTATGTGTTATAATAAGTGTTTTGCTTGAATGTATGTCCACAAACCACTTACATGCCAGGAACTAGAGTTACAGATGGTTTTGCATCACCATATCAGTACTGGGAATTGACTGGGTCCTCTGGAAGGTCAGGCAGTGCTCTTAGCTTCTGAGCATCTCTTTAGCACTCCGTCCCCTTTTTTGAGACAGGTTTTCAGGATGTGTCCCATTTGGCCTTGAACTCCTAGGGTTCTGCCTGCCCCTCCTGAGTGCTGGCGTTAAAGTGTGCATCAGCATTCTCACCTATTTTCTGTTCAGTAGTTACTTAGTATCCCAGTGCATTTTCATGGGGATGTTGTAAATGCTGGTGTAGTCAGTATTGTCATATAGTTTGTGTGTGCACACATATGTATGAAGATAAACTCCCAAAGACTACAACTCAGTTAAAAAAGGTGTACACTGCAATCTTTGATAGATCCATTTAAAGAAACCAATTTATACTCACCCCAGTGTATGAATTGGTTTCTTTCCATCCTGGCCCACATAACATGTATAATATTTTAATTTTGAATTTTTTACTTGCATTTTTCTTCTATACAGAAAACTCAGCAGTATACATTTAACTCACCCTAGTGATAGATTCAGTATAGCCTTTTCTATTTCCTATCTTGCCAGTGTGGCTTTTCTGTTAAGCCGTGGGTTTTGTACCTGAGATGTTGTCTTTCTATTGATGGCAGATGTCATCATGTTGTTACCATTGGTCATGGGAACTTCTACCAGCTTAGCCAGGACTCTTCTTTTTCTGAGTTAACCTGTTGAAGCAGTGGTGGTATGAACTATTGTGGGATAATGCTCTTGTACACTGTAAAGTTTTGTCACTTGTATTCGTTTAATAAAATGCTGATTGGCCAGTATTCAGGCAGGAAGTGTAGGCGGGGAAACCAGGCTAAAAGAATTCTGGGAAGAGGAAAGGCAGAGATGCAGCAGTCACAAGCCAGATGCAGAGAAAGCAAGATGAGAATGCTGAACTGAGAAAAGGTACCAAGCTACACAGCTAAACATAAACAAGAATCATAGGTTAATTTAAGTTGTAAGAGCTAGTTAATAGTAAGCCTGAGCTAATAGGCCAAACAGTTTTTGATTAATATAAGCCTCTGTGTGTTTCTTTGGGACTTAACAGCTGCAGGACCAGGCAGGACAGAAACTTCCAGCTATAATGAACTATCAGTATAAGTTTGATAATAAAGATATGTGCTTTTACTCTCACATTTATATCCCATTTATACATACTGACATTTTAGCAAATTAATTAATTGCATTATGTAATATGGTTAATGGTTGAAGTACTAGTATTACTTATTTTTTCTTTTTTGAGACAGGGTCACACTGTGTACACCTGGCTAGCCTGGAACTCACTATGTAAACTGGACTGGCCTCAAACTCATGGTGATTTCTTGAGTGCTAGGTTTAAAGGCATGCACTACCGCTCCTGGTAGAGATAATCTCTTAAATTATATGTCTGCATGTATTTGTATGAATTATTTGTTAAATTTCTTTCCTATGAACTTGGAATTTTCTTTAATGAAATAGTCATCTAACCATGAAGCTAACAATTCAAACAAAGGAGCAAAATACCTTTTGTGCTATAAAAACCTTGGAGGAAGAAGAGCTGAAGAAAACTCAGTTCCCTTTCTGTAGTCATTGTCCTTTTGCCATTACTAATTTACTAGGAGTAGTGTAGACATGGTTTCCCACTGGCGAGAACTTTGTGGCATGGTGATGTACTTCATGGTGATGAAATCTAAGGAGAGCAGCAATTTGGAAGTCCTCCTACTTGTAATTATTTTTCTTTTATCATTCTAATACTTTAAATCTATTTTAAACTGTGAAACAACTTGATTGAGCAAAAATATAATGTTAAACACGTCTTTGTACTCATTGAGAGGACTAGACATAACTGTCATGCTTGCTTTGGAGCTGCCCTAGTAAGATAGCTAAAACTTCACCCTTGTTTCCCCCTTTTTTTCTTTGTTTCTCTGGAGTTTGTCATTATCCTGAAATCTGCCACATTCATACACGTCTTTAGGGCTGAGGTCTAGTATCTGTGACTCTCTCAGGCTGGAGTTGGTGGGAGGAATTGAAGCAAGGAACATTATCGTGACAAGGAAGAGACCCTTGCCTGAAGTCTGGTTGAAGCCTCTTGCTAGCTGAGACTCAAGAATTCTTTCAGTCAGCTCAAGATTGCCTGAGATGTTTTCTTCTTCCTAGCTAGAAGCCTATTTTCCAGAATTCTCTTTAAAAATTCCCTTTACAGTAAAGATACATGCTCAGCTTTCTTGTTTAGCCTGTGGCTCCTGTTTGTATGTCACTGGATTTAATTTCATTTAGAGTGTTTCCAGAGCCACCCTGTAATCTTACATCAAAAAGGAAAAGAAAAAGCTGTTTTAGCCATGCAATTTTAAAGTTACCAAAATAACTAGCTGGTGGTGGCTCACGCCTTCAATCCCAGCACTCCCGAGGCAGAGGCAGTGAATCTCTGAGTTCGAGGCTAGCCTGCTTTGTAGAGTGAGTTCCAGGACAGTCAGGGCTACATAGAGAAACCCTGTCTTAAAAAAACCAAAAAACAAAAAAGTTACCAAAATAGTATATATCATGATGCTAAGATACAATTGCAAGTGTCTTGACTAATAGGCCACATCTGGCTGTGTCTCTTTCTTTCTTAGAGGGTCTCAATGCTTAATCCCTCTGCTTAAAAATCCATGTTAAAATGTCTTTTTTAATATAGTGTCTTTTTAATAAATTACATATCTTCTCTGAGAAGCCTAACCTTGTACTGTCAGTTGAATCTTATTCTTTCCCTGGTTGCCTTTCTATTTTAATAAACTCCAATTCTGCTTCATATTTGCTGGTTCTGTAATTAGTTTCTGTGTCAAAACTGCCAAAAATTCTGGATGCCCCTGGGTAGAGAGTTCTCTGTAAAGAACTCAGATTGCTGTGGGCTGCATAGAGTTGTGTTTCCTCCTTGCCACCGAAGACAGACCAGGTTTTGTTTTTTTTCTTCTTTTTCCCACCTCTAGAAATTCATTAGTATCTGTTTATTATTTTCTTTCATCCTTTTGTTTTAATTTTCTCATAACAGTTTAGATCATTAATTGGTCTTTTCTGGCTTTTGTTTTTGTGTGTGATGTGATATGTGTGTGTGTGTGTGTGGTGTATGTATTTATCAGTGGGTGTTTGCATGTGTGTGTGCAGATACATGTGCACAGGCATGTATGCTTCTTGCCCGTTGAAGCCAGAAGTTGTCATCAGGTGCCTTTATCACTCTGTATATTTTTTCAATTAAAATTTTGTTTGTATGTGTATGCGTGTGTATGCATATGTGGAGGTCAGAGAAAAATTTGTGGGAGTTGTTTCTTTTTCCACCATGTGGTCCTCAGGGATTGGTCTCAGGTCATCAGGCTCGGCACCTTTACTTGCTTGGTCCTCCACTTTTGTTTTTTGAGAGAGGGTCTCTCACTTCACCTGAAGCTCGTCAGTTTGCCTGCGATGGGTGGCCAATGAGCTTCAGAGACTGATTGTCCCCTCCTCTGATACTGGAGTTCCAGGTAGGCTGCACTCTACCCAACTTTTCCTGTGAGTTCTCAGTTCCTGCCGCTTGCACAGCAGGTGCTTGACTATTTAGCCACCTCCTCAGCCCTACTTTTTGTGATTTTTTTTTTTTTGCTAGTAAGCTTTAATATTGCCATTTCTCTAAATTTTAGAGTCTAAAAATAGTTTTGGAAGCATCTCATATTTTCAATGTATTTTCACTTTTATTGAGTTAATATTCTCGTTTCTCAGCCGAGCAGTGGTGATGCATGCATTTAATCCCAGTACTCGGGAGGCAGAGACAGGTCGATCTCTGTGAGTTCAAGGTCAGGCTGGTCTACAAAGCAAATTCTAGGGCAGGCTCCAAAGCTACAGAGAAACTCTGGTCTTGAAAAAACAAAAACAAAAACAAACAAACAAACAAAAGGCTGGAGAGATGACTCAGTGGTTAAGAGCACTGGCTGCTCTTCCAGAGATCCTAGCACCCACATGGTGGCTCCTAGCCATCTGTAATGAGGTCTGAATCTCTCTCTGGTCTGCAGGCATACACACAGGCAGAACTCTGCATACATAATAAGTAAATCTTAAAAAAAAAAAAAACCAAAAAACCCCAAAACCAAACCAAAACAAAAAAAACCCCAAAAAACAAACAAACAAAAAACCAACTCTATTTCCTCTTTGATTACGTAGAAGTTTTGGGGGAGTTTAGGTAATATCTACTAGTAAATTTTGATTTAATTCTGTTACTGCCATACATTAATAGAATGTACTTCTCAGTCTTGTGCCTTATGCATTTGGAAAAGGTCTGATGTTTTGTAGTAGTTGCTTTGTAGTGGTGCCCAGCCTTTCAAATTCTTAGAGGACTTTTTGTATTCATTAGCTCAATGGATGCTTTGCAAGCACTCTGTCATTGAGTTTTTAATAATTTCCTGTGTACTTCTTCCACTAATTACTGAGAAAGTTCAAAGCCTGCAAGCCTGAAGACCTGAGTTCAATCCCTGAGACCTACATGGTACAAGGAGAGGAACAACTCCTGAAAGTTATCCTCTGATCTCCATGCCCCATATACGTACACATAGAAAAGTAAGAAAATAGAGTGAAGAAAAATGGATAAGCTGTTTGTTTTCATTGGACTTTGCTTTTTTACGCAGTCTAAAACTCTTGATAGTGATGCTTGCATCTCACACACAAAGAACACTTGGAGCTACAGTCATATTTAAGTCTGTTGTCTTGTTTTCTAGTTATCTTGTCTGTTCTTTCTTCTTTCTTCTTTGGAGTGTGTGTGTGTGTGTGTGTGTGTGGTGTGTGTGAGAGAGAGAGAGAGAGAGAGAGAGAGAGAGAGAGAGAGAGAGAGAGAGAGAGAGAGAGAGAGAGGAAACTCATTCTGTAGCCAGGCTGGCCTGGAACTTTACTTAGCTAAGGTTGACTTATGACTCAAACTTATGATGGTCCTCCTGCCTCAGCCTACCAAGTGCTGCGGTTACAGGAGTCAGTTCCTATGCCCAACTTGATTTTTTAAAAAAATTCTTTTGGCTTAGCTATATTTGTATTTCCTTTTCTAGTTTTTGAGCTATAATTTTTACTACACTGTGGTATGCAGCAAGAGATTGGTGCCCAGTGCCAATATACTGGTACTGGTGTTTGCAAAAAGAGCTTTAGTGCAGGTTTTTTGACAAGGAGATAAGAATGCCAAACTCTCTCCCTGACTACCAGCAGCAAAGGGATTTAAATGTCTTAGGAGAAAAAGAAACCATGGACTGAGCTGATTGCTTGAAGCTAGGAATTTTGGTTTCAAATATATCAGACTAGATGGATTTGATTTGTGGATCCTTTGTAATTGAGCAGTGTCTGGCTCTATCCTGCAACTGTGGATAGCACCTCTTACTTCTAGCCTATGTATGTGTTACGTGCACACACTGATGGATATGCAGTTGTGCTAGTATGCAGGGAGGTGTTGAGGCCAGAGGTAGATAGATACTGGGTGCCTTTCTCTTCACTATTGTTTGAGACTGGATCTCTTGTTGAACCTAGAACTTGGTGTTTGGGCTAGACTTTCTGGCCACTGTCTGCCTGTCTCCCCTGTGCTGTTGCTGGGGTTACAGATGGGTGCTTCTCTCCCTCACTTTTTGTTGTGGGTGTCAAGGATCTGAATTGAGGGTCTCATGCTTGCTTAACAAAGACTTTAACTGGGCCACTTCCCTGACTTGTCTGCTTTTCCTTTGGGCTTTTAGTGATTTTTGCCTAATTCTCACGTGTGTTCTGAGTCAGATGTAATCAATGATTCTCTTAGTTTTGGTTCCTTCCATCTCTGTCTTCTGTAGATTCCGTGCTTGACACTGTTAGTTGTACCTTGTTGGTTGCACTATATATTGTTCTTTTAAGTATTTCTTAGCTTTGTTTTTTGTGTAAAGTTATTTTCTTGGAGACATTTCTATCTTTTGGGTCTTCTATGATTTGTTAGGAGGGTCTGAAGTACTTAGTTTAGGGCTAAGTTTTGTCTTCTGAGGAAAGATGCTTTTGAGTTGTTGACTTTATGAATGAATGTAATTTTGGCTGAGGGTATAGATAAGTGGGAAAGTGCTTGGCTAGCAGTTGCACTTGCCTGGATTTTTCTTTCTGTCTTCCTTCCTTCCTTCCTTCCTTCCTTCCTTCCTTCCTTCCTTCCTTCCTTCCTTCCTTCCTGTCTGTCCGTCTGTCCATCTGTCTATCTATCTTTTTAGATAGGGTCTTGGCTATGTAACCTTAGTTGTTCTGGAACTTACCAGGCTGGCCTCAAACTCACAGACGTCCACCTTCCTTTGTCTTTTGAATGTCGGAATTAAAGACTTATTCCACCACATCTGGCTTTTTGCCTGAATTTTGTAATTTCTGGTGTGATTATAAGAAAAGATACCATTCTTGATCCAAGTATCTCTGTGTGTGTGTGTGCTTTCAGAGGTGTTTACCCTTGGCCTTGGGTAGTTTTCTTACATCTATGTGCTGTTCAGTACTCAAGGATTCCGGAGTATTCTCTATGCATTCAGTGGATAATTTCTCTGGATTATTTTTATTTTATTTTATTTTTTATTTTTGATGACTGTCCTACAGAGTGTAGCTGCACTTATCTTCCTAGACTAAGAATCTTCTCAGCTCAGGAATTTGCCTGGACCATTTAGATTCTCCTTTGTGTTGTACCCTGGAATCCCATAAGAAAAGTAAGCTGACATTGGTAGACCTCACTTTGTTTCCTATCTATTAGAGATTATTGTCTTTCTTTGATGTCTAGTGTGTTGAAAAACATTGCTTTATATTTTGTCTCAATTTTGGTTGTTTTAGATGAAGAGGTTAATTTGGTGTCTTAATTTATCTTGGGCAGAAGTTAATATCCTGCTGGGCAGTGGTGGCACACGCCTTTAATCCCAGCACTCAGGAGGCAGAGGCGGGCAGATCTCTGTGAGTTCCAGACCAGATTGGTCTACAGAGCAAATTCCAGGACAGGCTCCAAAGCTACACAGAGAAAGAAACCCTGGCTCGAAAAACCAAAAAAAAAAAAAAAAAAAACCAAAAAAAATCTCAACTGTCTTGTTATCTTTTTTTTCTTTTTCTTTCTTTCTTTTTTATTTTTTAAGACAGGGTTTTTCTGTAGCTTTGGGGCCTGTCTTGGAACTCACTCTGTAGACCAGGCTGGCCTTGAACTCACAGAGATCCACCTATCTCTGCCTCCCAAGTGCTAGGATTAAAGACATGTGCCACCACCGCCTGGCATTATCTTTTTTTTTTTAACATACTATTTTTAATGATCACTTGGAAATTTCATATCATATACCCCGATCACACTACCTTCTCATTCCTCCCAGTTTCGCCCCACTACCCTTGTGACCTCCCTCCCCAAAAGGAAAACAAACAAGCAACAAAGGTCCCATTTGTGTTGCTCACATTTTCTCTGGGGTGTGGTCAAACTCCCAGTGCCAGCCCCTTAAAGGAAACTGAGCCCTTTTCCATCCACACCCAGTTAGAAACTACTAATTGTGGAGAGCTACACTACAGCATCCTTATCACAATTTTTAAGAGTTCTCATCAATGGCTTTCTGTCTAGACTGTTTCTTTTTCAGGGTGGGGTGGGATGAGGGCAGGGATAGGGACTGTCACAGAAGCCTTTTATGTCCCTCTTTTTCAGCTGTGAAATCTGCAGTCATCAATACCATGGCAAAAGTAGCTTCCTTGCCCTTTACAGTCAGTGGGAGCACAGATAATTGGACATACATAGATTTTGGGACAGCACGGACCATGGACAGTGACATGGTCTCTGATGTCTGCTTGTGCCATGGACCTCAGCATGTTCTTCTGTGGCAATACAGACTACAGACATCAACATGGCCCTCTGCTGCAGTAGATCACCGGCAGCAACATGGACCACAGTTAACATGGCCTCAGGTGGTTGTCCAGCTATTCACATCAACATGGCACCCAGCAGTAGCATGGCCCACATACATCAACATGGCTTCGGGCGGCAGCACAGACCACTGATATTTGCATGGTCTTCGGTAGTAATACAGGCCACACACATCGATATGGCCACAGCTGCAGTAGGAGAATGGACCCTTGGTGACAGCTCGTACCACAGATATCAACATGGCCTCCTGCGGCAACCTGGAGCATGGACACTAATTTGGCCTCCTGGAGTTGGCCGTCACCATGCTATCACCTCTAGTGGCAGCCCAGATTTCAGACATCCATCCACGTGAGCCTTGGGCTTGAACACGGTCTGCGGCAGTGGACCAGGGATAGCAACATGTCCTCCAGAGGCCCACAGGCCATAGAGGTCTTTCAAGGAGGTCCATTCCAGAAAATGAACTGACTTCCTGTTGTTGCTCAGAACCAGGTTGATCGTCAACTGGGCCTGAGTCTGCGCAAGCTCCAGGCTGCTACTTACCACATTGTCGGACTTACTCAGCAAACACCAGTTCCCCCGTCTGCTGCAGCCTTTCACGCCTGTCACCGCAGTCGCGTCTCTAGTTTCCTCTCTTACTGCTTGCTCACTCACCGCGCTGTTCCTCCGTCTTTCCCACCTCTCCATCAAATATTCGTTTGTTATAGTGTAGTATGTCACATAATATATTTTTTTGCTCAGCTTTACATGCAAATACTCATTGCAACGAGTCTGGTTGAAGGTTTCTAATTTCTGAACACGTAAATAAATACTGGACCATTGCTATTGCCCAGAGTCAGAGTGATGTTGCTGCCCAGCAGTACATCTCGGGGCAGGTTCTGTGAGAGTGCTTGGCTATCACACACCTCCCTGCCATCAGTGTCTGCCACCCCAGGCTTGTTGAGCTCAACTTTTGTGCTTATAGCCTGTGGGCAGCGCCACTGCTAGATTCCCTCCCAGCAAGGCAAGGAGTGCAGGCTGCATTGGCAATGACTCCATGCTGGGGGGTGACCAGAGAGTCTAGGACTGGTCCTATTTCAACAATGACATGTTTCTGTGGGAACTCTAGGCCTCTGCTCATCACCCCGCCCCTCATGGCTCACCAAGTACTACTGTTGAGCTTGTAGGCTTCCTACTATTCTCAGTCTCCCAGTAGGACAAGTCACATGGCCCCCTGCCACGGTGACTCCGTGCTAGGTGTTGGCTGATGGACCTACGGACAGCCCTATTCAGTATTGACCCGTTACTGTGGGCACTCCAGGCCACTGCCTTGTGCCGGCCAACACACTGCCTCTGTGCTTGCAGCCTGTTGGCGGTGAAGGGTATAAATTTGTTATTCTCACCGCTCCTGGCTCTGTTTCACCATCTTTCTTTCCAGTTTCATGAGTCCACTTTTAAAAAGCATCTTCCCGTAAGACTTTCCTTTTTATGTAGTTGTTCTGAGCCTCCATGGGTCTATCAGGTCCCTTGGAGCTCCAATGTGGGTGCTCAAAGCTGCTGCTGTCTTTATTTTTCTCAGCATCTTAATTGTTTTTTAATCAATAATGTATGTTTTTATTTTCTTTACAGTTAAGTGGGGTTTTGGTTAAAACATATTGAAGAAAAGGTGATATTGCTTATCTTCTCTTCTGGAAAACAAATATGTTTTTTAATGAGATGCTTAATACCTTTAATTATGTGCATATATTTGTAGTACAGTCTATGTGTTAAATTCATTTCCCCTCTTTTTTTTTTTTTTATCCTTTCTCCACTGAATCTACGACCATAATACTAGGAATTCTGCCACTTGGTTTTAGTCCCAGTCTGAGGGCATTCACCTAAGGGTGCTTTCTACAGTCTTCATGTTCTCCAGAAGTGTGCACTGCTGTATTTTTGGGGAAGAATTATCTCCTAGAAAAGGACCCACACTCAGTAGAAGTTTATCCCCATCTGCTTATGTATAGATTTTCTTGGAAACCTGTCATGTTAGCTTCTACTTATTGTTTATAATTAATTAATTAATTAGAGACACAGTACTTAGTAGTCCTAGCTGGCCTGGAACTCACAGAAGTCCTCTTGCCTTTGTTTCCTGGGTATTGGAATTAAAGGAATGTGTGATCACACCTGACTAGAATGAAAAATGTTAGACAATTTTATTTATTTTGATTGGTCGTGACATGCTCGAGTATATAGGTAAAATATTTTTTTGTCTTTTCAACTTATATAAACCTGTGTATTTTTATAGTTAAGATGCATTTTTGAAACCAGGTGTGTGACAAAGTCCTGTAGTTCTAGCACTTGGGAGGTCGAGGCAGTTAGTGAGCTACATAGTGAGGCTGATGTAGGAGACATTGTCTCAAAACAACAAATAAAAATCAAAGGAATACTTTGTGTGTGTGTGTGTGTGTGTGTAGATGATGTATTTGGATATTGTTCTTAAAACTTTATTCTTTGTCTTTCCCCCTTGGTTTCATCTTATTTTCTGCTGTAAGGGATATAGATCTTGCTGCGTTGCCCATCCTGTTCTCCAGCTCCTGTCCTGAAGTTTACACATGGGTGCATAGAATTTTAATATCAGAACCTGTTCTTGAGATGATTTACTCTCATCTCTTCCTTTGTGATTGAGATTTACCTTACATCTTTGGTGCAGATTCAGATTTCTGTGTGTAAAACACTGCACAGTCTAAGAGGACTTTATTTGATTAATAGATCAGTGTAATAATGGACTAGTTTGATTACTGGATTAAGAAGACATTTGTGTTTTCTGTTCTCTGGCTTTTTGGGTTCCTCTGCTGGCAAACTATTGTCCAAAAGTTCCATGCTTGTTTTTGAAAATAACATTTAATTAGATCACATCACACTCCAGGTGATGGTGGCCCAGGACTTTAGTCCCAGTACTTGGGAAGCAAAGGTAGGAGGATCTCTGTGAGTTTGAGGCCAGCCTGGCCTACAGAACAAGTTCCAGGACAGCCAGGGTTTACTCCCTGGCCCTAAAAATAAAAACTTATCATACTCATTTATTTGCATATTGTTTATGCTTTCTTTCACTTTATAAAAGTAGCATTGATTATTTATAACAGACTATATGGCCCTAAAGGCAGAAAATATTATCTGTTCCTTTAAAACAAAACAAAACATCAGAAACATGGTTAAATTTTGTACTATAGTTACAGGTTTTGTGAATTTAAAAATTATATTTCTTTCCCAAGCAAATAAAATTGTTCGGAAACCTGTGGATATATGTTAATTTAAGATCTCATCCAAACTAAGAACAATGAAAGAATGACTATAAATAATGCAGTTTTGGTTTTACCATGACTTTTTTTTTTTTTAAAATCATATACTAATCTAAATGTAGCAGTCACTTAACTATTTAAATTTCATGCTGAAAGTTAAGAGGAAAGTGTTACTTATGAATACTTGGGGAAATGATGCTGTTATTAGCTGCAGTAAGGAGTCTGGATATAGGGAACAGGTTAAACGGGTAAACAAGGTTTGGACAAGAGCTAGGCAGTGGTACATGCTTTTTATGGACTTTCCCCTTTTGACTAGCAATGACTTATTTATTATTAATCAAGATTTGGTCTAAGCTACAAACAGAATATTTTAGTCAGTTACAAAGATGTACAATTTCTTTCTCTTTTACTTTTCCTTCCTTTTTTTTTAAGATTTACTTATTATGTGTACAGTGTTTGTATGCCTGCAGGCCAGAAGAGGGCACTAGATCTCACTACAGATGGTTGTAAACCACTATGTGGTTGCTGGGAATTGAACTCAGGACCTCTGGAAGAAGAGCCAGTGCTATTAACCTTTGAGCCATCTCTCCATCCCAAGATGTACAATTTCTTATATAGACACCCCCATTCCTACTTATAAAGGGATTTATGACTTTTTTAAAAAAAATCTGCAAGCATATAAGTATGAGTATAGTGTATAGGAATGGAGTTTCCTGAATATACACTGGCAGATATTTTGTAAATAGCAGGAAAAACTATAAAGTAGGAGCTCTATTTCTGAAACTGTAAGTATATTGTCATAATTTTCATAATTTCAGTTTTAATATCTGCTCAGTTATTCATCCTCTAATTTACTCTAAAGTAAAAGAGGGTTAGATTTCTACACACTGTGACTTTAATGCTGCAAATAGTGTTACTCTTTTTCTCATTGAGAAAACAGGAAGTGCTCGATTGCTTGTGTTTAAAGTTACACACACATGTGATGTATTTGTGTTTATGGACTTCCTCCCTCCTTACTTTGGACAAGGAATCTAACCAGGCCCTACACATGCTAAGCATGAACTACACCTCAAGCTTGCATAATAGTGAGTAGGGATCTTAATGTAAGTTATGAGTCCCTATGTTAATAAATCTTACATTTTTTCTGGTCATCTAATTTATAAACAAAGGAGAGAGTTTATAAAATATCTCTGTACAGTTAGGAGAATTTCTGGGGCCATGTATGGTAGTCTGTGCCTGTAATCCCAGCAATGGAATGTGGAGGTGGAAAGATTGGGGTTTAAAGGCAACTTCAGTTACGTTAGGGATTTTGAAGCCAGTCTGGGTCATGAGACTTTGCCTAAAAAAACTCCACAATATGGGTATTCATGTATCACTGTCCACGTTAGGAAATGTGACAGAATATTTATCTCATAACTGAATTATAATTTAAAATAAAGTCAAACTAATGTAGTTACAAAATTTGAAAGTAAATTTTTCAAAAGATTTTAAAGAACTGCAGAGAGTCTGGAGAGATTGCTTAGGAGTTCAGAGTTCTTGGGAGGTAGAGGCAGGTGGATCTTTGTGAGTTTGAGGCTAACCTGATCTACAGAGCAAGTTTGGGACAGCCAGGGCAGCATAGAAAAATGCTGTCTCAAAAACTGCCGCCAAGAAAAAAGAAAAACAAGCAAATAAGACTGTTTGCTGCTCTTCCAGAAGGTCTAAGTTTGGTTCCTAGCATGTAACACCTGACAGCTCACAACCACCTGTTTCTCTAACTGCAAATCTGGCACTAGGCCTCCTCCAGCATGCACCCCCTGCCCCGCCAATGTGGTTGGTATACACACATACATATAAACATGAAAAAAAGAAATTTTTTAAGAACCAGTCTTAGAAGGTTAAAGGATTATGTCCTAAGATTAGAAAGAGATTAGAGAAGTTTATCCTTAATGTTGGGGTAGTAAGCTATGTGTACTGAGTCCAGGACTAAGATGGGGCATTCTGCCATTCTGAGACTAAAACACAGGGTTGTATTTAGTTAGCGCTTTGACTAATTATGAATTATAAACATTTTTCTGCTTTGTCATTGACAAATGAATGTATGTGATATTTTTCCTTATAGGCTTTTTCTGATCAGTTTTTATGTTCATTAATCATCAATAGTGGCTAGATTTTTGTTAGGCTTAATCTCCTTTCTTTCCTCCCCTTTTCCTCCTCCTTTACTCTTCCTCCTTCTCCTCCTCCTCCTTCTTCCTCTCTCTCTCTCTCTCTCTCTCTCTCTCTCTCTCTCTCTCTCTCTCTCTCTCTCTCTCTCTGAGACAGGTACTTGCTGTACTATCCAGGCTGGCCTAGAACTGCTGTGTAAATCAGGCCTATTGTAAATTTACAGAGACCTGCCTACCTCTGCTTCCCAAGTACTGGGATTAAGGACACGTGCTCCCATCCTGACTCAAATAATTTCCTTTTATTCTTATGCTTTTTCCCCTTTTAGATTTTCTCCCTCATATAATATATTCTGATTATAGAGTCTCCTTCCTCTGCTCCTCCCACTTCCTCCCAACTCCCCTCCTATCCAGATCCACCCTTTCCTGTCTTTCATTAGAAAACAAACAGGCTTCTAAGGGCTAATAATAAAATAAAATAAGATAGAACAAAAACTAACTTATTGGAATATGACAAACAAAGAGAAGGCAAAGAGCCCAAGAAAAAGCACAAGAAACAGATAAAGATATAGAGATACTCAGAAATCCCATAATAACACTAGACTAGGTGCTTTAATGTAGACTCAAATAACTGTAGAATAAAAAGAAAGAAGAAAAAAGTGTAGGGGAACTGCCATTATGAGACAAAATTCTAAAGAGGCCATTGAGTTTGTTTTCTACTGCTGGGCGTGCAATCTACCCTCTAGAGTAGGTTTGTTTCTCAGTGAGAGTCCCTTGGAGAGAACTAAAATTTCATTTGCAAGTGGCTATCAATTGGAGACAGCTTCTGTTTAGGGTATGCGTCCACTTCTCCTTTCAGTTCTAGGACTCCATCTGGTGCATGGAGTGCATGCAGGGCATGCAGGCCCTGTGCATACTGCCTTGGTCTCTGTGTCCACAAGTGCATTGGCTGATTTAGGCGGTCTTGTTTTCTTGGTGTCCTCCACCCTTTCTAACTTTTATGGTCTTTTCACTTCTACTTCCACAGGGTTCCCGGAGCTCTGGGAGGGATTTGATGGAATACCTATAAAACAGTGCTTTGCTTTGCCGTTGTTAGAGAAGCTGCCTCCTGCAGCAGATGGGAACAAATAGGCCAATAGCAGACACTGTGCAGAGAGTGAGAGACCACAGAGCATTCATCCAGATGGAGATATCTACACATCTTAAAAGGAATGTCTCCACCAAATAATTTCTTTGTCATTAAATATCCATGAACATATTCTAGGATCACAATGCCATTGTCATATCTAATAAAATTCACTATTGTGTATTAGTGTGCAGTTTAATCAGATCACCTTGGCTGTTCACACATTTTTTTCTGATTACTTGATCTCTCAAACCTCTTAGATTAGAGTAACCTTTTTACCTGCTTGATCCCTCTGACACTGACAGCTTGCAGAGAAACTGAAACCAATTTTTCCTATGTATAAAGTCTCATTTTAAGTTTGTCTGTTTGTTTTCTTGAGGTGTCATTTAACTAACTAGTTCCTTCATTTTGCATACTTCTCATAAGAAGGAATTGGCCCTTGAGGTTGGTGCCGTTCACTCCCTGTGTTCATGCTGTGCACTTTATATGCATTGCAGTGCCCCTTCTTTTCCTCCAGGATACCAAAATCGGTATGGTTATAGTTCAATTCCCTTAAGCTTTCTCTTAATAAATACCTCTATGAGTGGGTCAGAGATGGAGAGAGAGGAGGAGAGGGAGGGAGAGGGAAAGAGGGAAAGAAGGAGGGGGAGGAGGGAAAGGGAGGGAGGAAGGGAGGGAGGGAGGGAGGGAGAGAGAGAGAGAGAGAGAGAGAGACGACTGTTAGAGCATAACAAAATCTAGCAGATATTGCAAAATGATTTTCTCATTACTATTTTTTGTTTGAAAATTACTTTGTTAGAGAACCAAAGCATCTTTTCATATATTTATTTATTTATTTATTTTTTTAATTTTTTTATTATTAAATTATAAAAGTTTCCATTTCAGCCCCTCCTCCCACAGACACAATCATATATTTATTAAGAAGTACTTCTTTTGCTAATTTTGATATCATGTCCTGATTTTTCTATTGTTTTATTTTTTCCATTTTAAAGAGTTTCTAATTACAGTAATTATCTGTTTTACATATTGTATTTTTCCAGTTACTCTGTGTAGAAGCTAAATCTATAGATAGGCTTTCTATACTCCAAGATAATGAAGAATATTATTTTATTTCAGACTTTTTGTATATAATTTTTAATGTTAATGGTATATATTTTGTGTTGTTTAAGGTAGAGATAGAATTTATTTTCTGTGTTTAATAAATCAATTTTGACCTAAAAGAGTTTGTTAAAAGTCTTTTCATGGGGTGGAAAGCTCAGCAGTTAAGAGTTCACATTATTTTTGCAAAGGATCCCAGTTTGGTTCTTAGCACCCACATTGGATGCTCACAAACTGCTGCAATTCAAGCCTCAGGGGAATCTGATGCCTTTGGCCCCTGTGGGCACCTGCACTCTTGCGTACACACACACAATTGATATAAAAATCTTATAAATCAGTTGGTTGTTGGTGGTGCACGCCTTTAATCCCAGCACTTAGGAGACAGAGGCAGGTGAATCTCTGTGAGTTCGAGGCTAGCTTGGTCTACAGAGTGAGTTCCAGGACAGCCAGGGTTACACAGTAAAACCCTGTCTTGAGAAACAAAACAAAAACAATAACCAACCAAACAAAAGTCTTCAAGTCTTTTCACCATATTGAGTTGTTATGCTGTGTTAGTCATATGTTAAACCCATGAATTTGCATACCCTTATCCTAGACTCAGTTGTAGTCCATGTTATTAAATTACCGTATAATTTTGGTTAAAATAGTTGTGCTGTGTTTTATAGATCAGCTTGTTGTTATTAATTATCTCTTGCAAATGTTGCTGTCACTTTTCACACATCGACTGTTTCACATGATAGAATTAGTTTTGATTGATTCCGTTGCACTTTAAATTTAATGACACTTAAGTTTAGAAGAATTTCTGTGTTTTATGAAATAAAATCATTCTTCTACTTAAGAGTGCTATTTTGTATTTAGATCATTAATCTTTTCTTTTCTTCTTTTTAAGCCAAAATAGCTTTTGTAGTATTCCTATTAAGTTTATTTTTAGACATTTTATATGTTTAATTAGTAATTTTGTGTTTGATAGCAAAGTAACTTATTTGTGATGATTTGGATTGTGAATATTTGTCTTTGTTGCTCAATGTACCAGTCATTTTTTCCAATACTGTGTAATGGAGATTAATTAGAGTCTATATGCTTGAATGTATAAACTTCTAAAATAAACTTCGGTTACTTACATCACTGATTAATTCATTGAGGTAGGAATGAAAAATGTAAATACTTCAGATAACTATCAAGTTGTACTTACAGGTTTATATATATATATATTTTGCCTTTTGTATTTTGAGGCAGGATTTCTCTGTGTAACAGCCCTGGCTGTCCTGGAACTCGTTTTGTAGACCAGGCTAGCCACAAAGTCAAAGAGATCCATTTGCCTCTGCCTCCCGAATGCATACTCGCAGGTTTATAAAGGATGGAAATAATAAAATAGCCCTTGGAAGTAATATATTACAGTCAGAAATGTAAAACTATGGTGATTTTCTTTTTGTGTTCTGTTTGGGAAATGGCTATTATGGTCTTTCTCAGAAAGAGTCTCTTTGGGTGCCACTTTTAATTTAAAGGCCTACTAAAGCTGTATTCGTTTAGCTTGGTGCTTTAAAAATCACAAAGAAGGATTATTCTGGCTTTAATATTTGCTTGTATTTTTTAATAAATATTATAAGTAGAAGTAATAAAACTTTGCCTGGCTAGACATTGTTATTTTTCCTTTTCTTAGTTCCTTTTTTTCCCCATTACAGGTTTTGCAGAAGACATCAGATTAAATCAAGTTCAAATATTCCCTGTGTTCCCAAAGACTTATTGATGATGTCTGAATTTGTTCTTCCAAGATTTATTTTTTGTCTTATTCAATACTTAAGAGAAGGCTATAATGAACCAGGTATGTTTTAATATGTTCATTGAAATACTCTTAAATGATCACATCATAGAATTTTAGCACTAATAATAAAGTGAAAATATAAAGCTATTAAAATTTTATATTTTTAACTATGTGTGTATTTGTGTGTGTGGTCTTTGTGTGTTTTAGTGCATGCGAATGCAGGTGCCCAGGGAGGCTAGAGGGGTCAGATCTCTTAAAGCTTGAGTTTTAGGCAACTCCAGATGTGGGTGCTGAGAATCGAACTCAGGTCCTCTGTAAGAACAGCTCATGCTTCGAACCACTGAGCCATTTCTCCAATCCAAGATAGCACTCATTTTTAATATTTTATTGTTGCTTTTTTGAGACAAGGTTTCTCCCATGTAACCACCCTGACTGTCCTGGAACTTGTTCTGTAGATCAGATTGGCCTCAAACTCAGAGATTCATCTGCCTCTACTACCCGAGTGTTAGGATTAAAGATGTGCACCACCACTGTCCAGATTTATTTAAACGTTTTCAATACTTAAAAAAACATTAAATATAGTATATAAAATAAAGGGCTTCATGATGTCATTTTTATATACTATATTTTATTGTAAGTAACCTTATCCCCTTTCTGCACTGTCTTCTGCTGTGCCTTATGCTCCTTTGTTTAACATTTTTAAAGTAATGACTATGAAAAATAGAAAAATAATGGTATGTACAACTTTATAGGTACATTATAGGAGGCATAGTTTGGTACTTTTGCCTCTAAATAGTGATTTGCAATTATATTATGATTGAGCAAGATTATATAGTTGAGAAATGTTTGAATTTGATAAATTTTTAGATAATAAATTGTTATTGTTTTCTTCCCTGAGATATTTTATATAACAACTTATGATAGACTGAAATTGTTTGCTTTCATATTACTGTATCAGCGCTGAGTGTGCATTTTAGTACTTAAAAAGAGGAAAAACACTCAACTTACACTTACTGTATTAAGATTTTGTCATAATCTTGAGTAATGTGCTTTAAATGGTTGATTCAGGCACATATTAGAGTTTGTTATAAGACATTATGAATTAAAGATGATAGTGGTATAGAAAAAAATTATTAGCTTTTTATGTCTTTTGCCATACTAACTATAGTGACTTTTTATCCTGTGGTACCACTTTTTATATTATTTTTCTATGTTTTAAACAATTTAATCTGTAAATCTTATATTCAGTTTGAAGCTAGGATATGGCATACATTTCTATCTCCTAGTCTCATTCTTAAATTGTGAAGGAATAGTAGATCTGTTTATTTTATTTTATTTTATTTTATTTTATTTTATTTTATTTTTACTTTTTTGAGGCAGGATCTCTCTTTGTATTCCTGTCTGGCTTGAAGCTCACTGTGTAGGTCAGACTGACCTCAGATTTATGGTGCTCCTTTGCCGCTGTCTCCTGGGTGTTGGGATTGCAGGTGTACGTCACCATGGCCATTCTGTTATCTCCTTACCATCCTTGAGATTCTCTGTTGTGAGCAAGCCATTACACCCTCTTAATTGTGTTTTAGGCAACAACATAGAATCAATTTTGAAGTACTTTTCTCAGAATATGTATCTTAAAATAAAGAAAAATATTGCTTCGATTTAGTCCCAGACTACTGTCTCTTCAGAGTGAGGAAACTGCAGATACTAGACGGACTATTTTCAAAGTTGTTTTTTGTGTTATTTCTCGTGAACCTTCTAAGCTTTTTTTTTGGAAATTTGCATTTTGTATCACAAGCATTCTATTTATGAAAAATAATAAAACATTTTTTGTGAGAATTTAAAATTTTACAATTACTTTAAAGAATATTCACACAGGGCTGGAGAGATGGCTCAGTGGTTAAGAGCTTTGCCTACTCTTCCAATGAATTCAATTCCCAGAAACCACATGGTGGCTCACAACCACATGCAGTGAGATTTGGTGCCCTCTTCTGGCCTGCAGGAATACACACAGACAGAATACTGTATACATAATAAATAATTAAAAAAAAGAATATTCACACAAAAGTGCCTTATTTTTCCTTCAGTAACATTCAGTGTTAAAAAGGTAGGTAGCTTAAGTACAGTGCATATCTATGATAGTTGTACGCTACTGTTATCCGATTTATTTATTTATTTAGAGACTAGGTCTCATTATGTAGTCTGGCTCACCTGGCTCTCTGTGTAGATCAGGTTGGTCTTGAACTCAGATTGCCTGCCTCTGCCTTCAGAGTGTTGGGACTAAAGGCGTGTGCTACCGCATCTGACTTTTTACCTTTTTACTTTATTATTGTTTCCTTTTTTTTTTTTTTTTTTTGGTGTGTGTGTGTGTGTGTGTGTGTGTGTGTGTGTGTGTGTGTGGTTTTTGGAGACAGGGTTTCTCTGTGTAACAGCCCTAGCTGTCCTAGAACTAGCTCTGTAGACCATGCTGGCCTTTAACTGATGGAGCTAGATCTGCCTAGCTCTGTCTCCCAATTGCTGGGATTAAATGTGTATGCCACCACCACCCAGCCCCTTTTTTGTTTTTTTTGTTTTGTTTTGTTTTAATCTGAAAATATGAAGAAACTAGTGGAAGCATTTTTGTATAAGGATAAATTTTATGAACATGCATTCATTAAGTTTTCTTCTCTTGCTTAACATTAATTTCTTAGACAAACAATCAAAAAAAAAGGAAAAAAAAAACTCTCCCAAAAACCTAAACAGAACCCTAAAAGCTGTGTTTGTTTGTGACCACACTATAAATTCAGAATCATAGAAACTCATGGATTCACAGAAATCTTGGATTCATAGTTGCTTTGGGTTCTTTTTCTCTACCCCTAAAATGTCTATTAGATGTCAGCTCCTGGAAACTAAAGCAAACATCAATTATATATCTCCTGTGTTCCCATGTAAGTCACTGGGAACTTTGGAGCCCGTTCTGGAACTAGCTCTTATAGACCAGGATGGCCTTGAACTCACGGAGTTCTACCTGCCTCCTGCTTCCTGAGTGTTGGGATTGAAGGCATGCACCACCATGGTCCGACTTTTAAAATTATTCTTAATTATATAATTATGTAAATACATACATACATACATATATAACATATGTGTCATAATCTTTTTAGCAGCTGATGTGCCATCAGAAAAAGATCTTAACAAAGTCCTGCAGCTTTTGGAGCCTCAAATTTCCTTTTTAGAAGACCTGACTAAAATGGGAGGAGCAATGAGGTCTGTTCTTACTCAGGTGTTAACAAACCAGCAAAACTACAAAGATCTGACTTCTGGTAAGTGAAATGGTAGGAGAAGTTTACAATCTACTTATTTGTTGTAAGTAGCATCTTTTAGAATTTAAAAGTGAAGTTAATATTTTTCATAGACTTCTAAAGCTTGAAATTATTAAGGAAACTTATAGACGAAGAAACTGAACTTCAGAAAAATTACGTGGCCTTTTAAAGACTTCTCAACTAATTTCTATTGGAGCATCCAGTCTCTTCATTAGGTATGATGAAACTTAAGAGTTCTGCTCAGGTTGCTGGTCACTGACAAGTGCCTCTACCTGCTGAGCCATCTTACCAGACTTGAATATCAATTTCCTGGTGTTTGGGTGGGGACATGCTAATACCTCATTAAGAAGGCAATGTTTATTCAAAGTAAAATCTAACAGCACAAGTCATGAGCTAGAGGGTCATACAATTGGGTGGTAAAGGGGTTAGATCCCAGACAGATGTTCTAGTGTTTATCATAAGTAACATGCAACAGGTCAAAAGACGAGGGAACTGTTTGAAAGTATAGCAAGGCAGGTAGTACACACTGTAGACTCTCGGGAAAAGGAATAGTGTGAGTCTCATGATTGTTCTGGGAGATTTCCTGACTGTACATGATGACCCTGAAGCAGATCATGGTGGTCCTGCTGAGTTAAAAAAATGCACAAATCGATCATCATATTGGTCTGCTGAAGCTGGTGGAAACTGGAATTTTGGGGGCAGAATACCAAGGAGTGGTGGGCAGAGTTTTGAAGAACCAGTGAATATTCACTGTGATACTACCCTAGGCCTTTTGTTTTTGTTTTGTTTTGTTTTTTGTTTTTTCCTTTTTAGATTTACTTACTTTATATGTGTGAGTATTTTGTTTGCATGTGTGTATGTGAACCACATGCATGTCTGGCATCCGTAGAGGTCATCAGATTTTCCGGAACTAGAGTTGGAGAACTAGGCTTTAAGTTCAACACACTGAACTCCTGTGTGATTACATAGTAAGCAGCATTCAGAGCTTAAGACACAAACCACCTAAGAGTTGGCAAATGCCATGGAATTAGGCTTTTATATAGGGAATAAGTTTTCCTTAAGAACTCTGAATTACTACTCATTTCTTTCACTATTTTTTCATTCTCCATAATATATTAAAAAACAAGAAGAAAAACAGCAATAATTAGTAAATTGAAATGCCTGAATGAAAGTTCTAAGATGAACTGTGGAACCTAAATGTTTTCATACTTGTGGAGAGAAATTGTTCAGTGGTGCTTCAATATAATTTATACTTTTTGTTTTTTCCTTCCTTCCTTCCTTCCTTCCTTCCTTCCTTCCTTCCTTCCTTCCTTCCTTCCTTCCTTCCTTCCTTCCTTCCTTCCTTCCTTCCTTCCTTCCTTCCTTCCGGTAGGGTTTCTCTTTTTGTTTTTCATTTTTCAAGACAGAGTTTCTCTTTGTAGTCCTGGCTGTCTTGTAACTCACTTTGTAGACCGGACTGGCCTCAAACTCAGAGTTCTGCCTATTTCTGCCTCCCAAGTGCTGGGATTAAAGGCATGTGCTACTGCCTGGCTATAAATTATACTTTTAGTTTCTTAGATGTGGTAAGATTGGAAAAAATAAGAATCAAATGTAATTTTATTTGCTATATTTGAAAATTTCTACTAAAGCTTTATCTTCTCAGGAAAGCCTTTCTGAGCACTCCTTTCTGGATAAGCCTTGGTGTCCTAACGCCACAGATGCTCAGGTCACCTGCTGAAGTTAGCAGCAATTGTCATTGTAGCATTTTATTTTGCCTTGCTTTATCACTGGTTTATAACAGATTCGTTCCTGTTATAAAATGTTGCTTATTCTGGAATTGTCAATGCCAAACATAAGCACAAAATATTATATGAAATGAATTTTATGCTTATTGTAGTTTCCTCTTCCATTAAAATATTTACTCATGTGTGTTCACAGGATGACTATTTCGAATTTGAGTGGAATATTTTCTTCTGACTCTAACTTTATTTTAAATATTAGGTCTTGGAGAAAATGCTTGTGCAAAGAAAAGTCATGAGAAGTACCTTATAGCTTTGAAGAGCTCTGGACTCACATATCCTGAGGATAAGCTTGTCTATGGGATGCAGGAGCCATCTGCTGGTACTAGCACTCTCTTAGTTCAAGGTTTGTCTAAATATTTAATTTGAACTGTAGCAACATTATTTTATTAAAACAGAAAGCTCCTCAAACTTTCCTCATGAGTGAACAAATTTATTTTGAGCTTTAACAGAGTCATTCTTTATATTAGAATCAAGAAAGAATTGATTGGCCTTTCCTTTCTGCTGAAGGGGTGGGGGAATATCCAGACCATAATAAAGAATCTTTACTTTTTTGCTTTCCTTAAATGCGAGTTGTTCAGTGTTTAGTGCTGTGGCTCTTATGTGTGTGAGAAGCTCAGTAGTTGCTGCTTAGGTGTTACCAGCTCAGTGTTTAGCAGTCATGGCTCAGACCTGAAAAGCAAACTCCTGCTGGGTGGTGGTGGTACATGCTTTTAATCCCAGCACTTGGGGGGCAAAGGCAGGTGAGTCTTTGTGAGTTCAAGGCCAGCCTGGTCTACAAGAGCTAGTTCCAGGACAGGCTCCAAAGCTACAGAGAAACCCTGTCTCGAAAAACCAAAGGGAAAAAAAAAAAAAAAAAAAGCAAGTTCCTTTGGAAACACCACTTGTAGTTATTAAATTTCAAGTTATCCTTGAACCCTGTCAAGGTAAATTTTAGAATGTGGTGTTTTCCCTCATAGAAAGTTTTGGTGTTTTCGTATCTCAATAATTTTCAAGTACTTCGGTGTATGAAGTCATGATGGCCAACCTCTGTTTCTTCCACCCGCAGGTCTCGCAGGTGCTCCGGGAGCATTGGGACAGGTTGAGTCTTCAGATGAGGTAAGTTTACATTTGAAAACATTTTAGAAATAGAATTTTAAGTGTTTCTGAGCTATAAAGATTTGTAGCTTGGGGGTAGGTAGACTACTCAGTGGACAGTGTTCACAGTGCAAGTATGAAGGCCTGAGTTTAAGCACCCAAGCCAGGTGTGCGCTGGCACTGGTAACCCCAGTGCTAGGAGTTGGAGAGAGGGACAGGAGGTGACCCACTAGCCTAGGCAAAATGGAGAGTTCCAGGTTCGGTGAGAGCCCCTCTCCCAAAAAATCTAGTAGAAAATGATAGAGGCAGGTACCCATTGTTGATTCTGGCCTTTGGAATTACAGGCAGGAGCACACACCTGCACATAACACGCATACATCTGGCTCCCTCAACTCAAAATTAACTTAAATTAAGGTAGGATTTATGAAAAAAACAAAGCAAAACAAAAACCGAAGGTTTATGGTTGTTATTTCATGTAAGTTTCTTATGCATCTAGATACATTCTGAAGCTCAAGAGTAGCTCTGGGATCACAGCTACTTTGTGATGGGACAAACGATTACAATAGATTGTTACTTTTCATATGTAGGGCAGCTGTTCAGCAACACATTGCCCTGGGTTGATCTACAACATATGCAGAATAACAAAACTAGAATTTTGAATTGGAAGAGATATCTAATTTAACTTTCAGTTTTAAGATGAAAAAACAGACTTGAGGAATGGTTCGGTGTTAAAAGCACTGCTCTTCCCGAGGGTCCGAATCTGGTTCCCGCACCCACCTTAACTTTAGCTCCAGTGGTTCTGAATCTGACACCATCTTCTGGCCTCTGAGAGCACCCACACATATGGCATACCTACATACATGTAGATAAAATATTTATACAAAAGAAATAGACTTGAAACTGCAATAGTAGCAAGATTTATTTCTATCTTGGAGTTTTATTTGAATGAATATATATATTGCAATCTGTTTAATTTTGATCCTTTCAGTGTGTCAGGCACTTATCTCTGTTGTCCCTAGAGTAACAGAACATTGTGTACTCAACAGTGCTATTTATATACATGACATTTTTCGTAATATCACTTCTTGTTTCTTTCTTGTGTAGCTCATCTGAAATAACAGAAAATGTTGTTTGTGCTATATGGAACCAAAAATAAAATCAAGAACACATCTAATTTTTATGAAATATTTTAAAATTGAATATACATACTTGTAAAATTTGTGACTATCAGATAATCTAGTTCACTAGAAAGTCATCATCAATCTGATCTGTGGGTGGGACTAGTTATAATTAGATGCTTCTGAGAGGGAAGGAAGTGTGTTGTACGGTAAGGCATTTTCCTCCATTTTAGTCATGATCTTGTTATGTAACCCAGGCTGCTTTAAACTTTTGATACTCCTGCTGTGGCCTTCTGAGTCCTGGGATTACAGGTCTGCATCACCATTCTATACAGATAGCTTCTTAGGGGAAGTTTAGATAGACCGAGGTCCGTAGCAATATCTATGTAAACCATAAATAGATCATTAGTTTCTGTGACTTTGAGGTACAAATGAAATCAAACTCTTGTCTCTCATAAAGCTATGACCATCTGAATGTCCATTTTAAAGAAATGAAAGAATGGGGCAAAAAGAAAGGAAAAACAAAAAGGGAAAGTTTGCTTTCAGCCTGCCATCATTGTTATTAGTTTTGCTTATTCATGACTATTCCTTTCCTTTTCACACTTTTATAGCTGAAAATAATCATTAGCAAAATGTTTAAGTATTTTTGTAGACATTATTTGAATATTCCTGCTGCTATTCAGTACTGCATAAAAGAAAATCTAATTTCTCAAAACTTATATTGAAATAGATATTTTTCAAAAATGAATTCAGTGACAAAAAAGTAAATATATTTTTGGGAATTAAAGTTGTATTTTGATTTATCAGGAATTATGTTAATGGTAAAGGATGAGACTGGAGAATCACATAAAGTTTCGTTGGGGAAGCTCTTAGAAATACCTAATTTATTTCTTTTCCAGTGTAGAAGTACATTTTGCAGTGTTCTTGACAGATGGTAAACTTTTGTGTAAATGCTTCCAGCTTATCTGGTTAGAAGACAACTTTTTCCTTTGCTTGATAGTTTTTACAGTTGTTCTCACACCTTGGGGATGTAGCTCAGTGACAGAGTGCTTGATCAGCATGCATGAGGTCCTGACAAATCATTTTGGGCTGGAGTGATGGCTTAGCAGTTAAGAGTACTTACTGCTCTTTTAGAAGACTGGGTTGGCTTTCCAGCACTCATGAGGTAACTCACAACTGTCTGGAACTCCAGTTCCTGGGAATTTAATGCCCTCATCTGACCACCACAGCACATATATATGTGCAGACAAACACTCATACACAGAAAGTAAAAATTTTTGAAGTTCTCAATATTTTACTGAGAGTAGTGTGTACTTAAGAGTTCAAGGTAAGAGGATAGGGAGTTCAAGGCCTTAGCGACCTCTAGAGTTTGAGGTCAGTTGGGCTATGTGAGGCCCTTATCTTAAAATGAAAAAGTTCAAGGCCTGCCCGGTTTACAGAGTGAGTTCCTGGACCACCAGGGCAGTTGAGAAACCCCCTCTGAAAAAAGTAAAAACAACAACAACAACAACAAAAAAAGGTTCTCAGTATTTTTACCCTTCATACATTGTTTTATTATTTTGACCAATAGAAAGATTTTTTTTCAATTTTATGTCTTCCCTTTAAATATATACCTTTAGTTATTTTTTTTAATTTTTAATATTTTGTTTTTTGGAGACAAAGGGTTTCTTTGTGTAACCCTAGCTATCCTGGCTCTCGCTCTGTAGACCAGGCTGGCCTCGAACTCACAGAGATCCACCTGTGCTGTATGACTAAAGGCGTGCACCACCACTGCCCTGCAATATTCTTTTTATGTGTAGCTTCTCACCTATTTAATAAATTCATATCTTTTTGCAATCTATTTATCTGGACCAGTGCATAGTGATGGCATCTTTAATGACAGCAATGTGCTATCATTTAGGAACAGGACTTTTTGTTAGTCTGTCTTTCAAGTAGCTTTTAAAAGTAGTTGGCAGGAATCACAGTGGGTAAATGAAATGCCTGGGTGCTTGCCCCTTTGCAGGGGGAACTCCTCCCAGCCTTGTTCTTGAAATGCTGATTCAGGCAAAATTGCAGTGACTCCCTAGACTTTACGTTTCATCTTACTCTCGTCTCTGAAGGTTTTCTTTGACTTCACTTCATAGCCTGCTTTGTTAAGTATTGTTGGAGTCTTATACATTCTGCACTGCCATTTTTAAAAATTTGTTTAGAAACTATGAATTAACTCAACTTTTTATGGAGCTCACATTGTTCATCTGTCTAAATCTGTGAGAAAAAAAGGCAACTTTTTTTCAGCGGAGAAGTCGATTTGAAGATTGATGAATCTTTTTCTTGGGGGTTCTTGTCAGGGTTCCTGCTCAAAATAATTTGACTTACTACATTCATGCATTTGTGTTGGAAAAACATGTGGTAGTGGTGCCTGCTTCCCTACCCGCAGACTAATGTCTGGAAACGGTTTCTGAGAGCCGTATTATCTATGTGAGTCAATGCTGTATTCAGTGTGTTTTCTCCCAGTGCCTTGTAATACTTTCTGTGATACATAAAGGACTCTGAACTTCCTATCATGAATGAAGAGGCTGAGAAATTGTGCTCATGACAACTTTAGTTTTCATCTATCTTTTGTTTGTTTGTCTTGTTTGGTTTTGTTTTGTCAAGACAGGGTTACTCTGTAGAGCCCTGATTGCCCTGGACCGCACTCTGTAGACCAGACTGGCCTAGAACTTACAGAGATCTGCCCGTCTCTCAGTGCAGGGATTAAAGGCATGCACCACCACTCACCCAGCTGTTTTTCATCTCTCTCAATGCCTGGAATTCCCCACCGTTAAGTCATTGTTGTTTGAAAGGTTCTGTTCTTTCTTAAACTAAACATGGATTTATAGTAGAAGAGATGCAGCATGCTTTTATTACTTAAAATAATACCTTTGAATGACTGTTTGAATAAGCATTGATTTTCCTCATGTATGCATAATTTATTTACCTGGTCCTTTTTTGTTGCAAGGTGAAAACTTTTTCTTTTGCTATTAAACAAAACAAAACAAAAAGTCCAAATCATTGTGTGGTTGGTTTGCTGGCAGAGGGTAAAAATGCACAAGCCTGGCAGCCTGCCCTCCATCCCTGAGAACCCCCAAGGAGAACATTAACTCCTTGGGACTGGGACATGGCTCAGGGGTTAAGAACATTAGCAGTACCCAGGCTGTGGTGGTGCATGCCTTTAATCCCAACACTTGGCAGGCAGAGGTAGGTGAATCTCTAATGAGTGTGAGGCCAGCTTGATCTACAGAGCAAGTTGTAGGGCACTCGGCTACACAGAGAAACTCAGTCTCAAAAAACAGAACAAAACAAGACAAAACAACAACAACAAAAAGTACTAACTGCTGTTACAGAGAACCTAGGTTGGGTTTGCAGCATCCACATGGCAGCTAACAACCATATGGAACTCCAGTCCTAGGGGTGTTGATGCTGCCTTTCCATCTCCATGGGGATCGCACACACATGCACAGAAATACAGTCAGACAAAACACCATACAATAAAATAAAAAAACAAAATTTTAAACTCAAGACCCTGACTCTTGTAAGTTATTTTCCCTCCCTCCCTCCCTCTCTCCCTCCCTCCCTCTCTCTTCTTGCTCTCTCTCTCTCTCTCTCTCTCTCTCTCTCTCTCTCTCTCTCTCTCTCTCACACACACACACACACACACACACACACACACACAGACACACACACATGTTAAAAAAAAGCTGGATGTGGTGGTACGTTTTGTAATCCCAGTCAATTGATATCATGTGGGACCTGAAGATCAAACCCAATGCGTCAGTCTTGATAGAAAGTGACTCTATCCACTGAACCATCTTTCTGGCCTTTAATTTGAATTTCTGAGCTATTTCATGGCATACTCAATGAAGTCTTTCCTCTGTTTGCTTTGTTCTGCCTCTTTCTTTTCTTCCTGCTTATGGTAAATTGCCCTATTCCTTTAGCTTCCTTGTGCCTTAATGTTATGCATATAATCTTACAAAATTTTTATTTTAGCATTTTGGAATGTGTAAGAGTCTTTCCGTATAGGTACAGATTACAGATGTTTGTATTTTAATAGTAAGGATATTTTACTATGAATTTCAATAAAGTTGCATTAAAACACTTGTAGTTACATAGAAGTGAATTATGTTGGTCAGTATTATGTAAGAGTGTATATGCCACATTTATATAAAACATACATAGGTAATGTATGTACCTGAGCATAGCTATGGGTAATGTTGACTTTGTTTCTTCCAGGAGGACCAGGATGGGAGTCAAGGCTTGGGCAAGAGAAAGAGAGTAAAGCTAAGCAGTGGAACCAAAGGTATTTATATTTTGCCCCCTTTTTCTTTCCTTTCCTTTTCTTTTTTTCTTTCTTTCTTTTTTTTTTTGAGATAGGTCTTACTGCATATCCTAGACTAGCCTTGACTCTACTGGGTGTCCATGTTGATCTCAAACTCAACAATCTTTTTGACTTAGCCTCTTAAATTTTACTAATGACAAGTGTGTGCCACTACACCTGGTTATATTCTGTTTTTTTTCTTTAAAAATGATAAGAAACAAACAAAACACTTAATCTTTAGGAATCCCAGCTACATAGTGAGACCCAAGATCCTGGGTTTATTTAAACTTAAATAAATTTAAAATGTTAACTTTAAATTTTATGTTTTCAGTAATATTTAGTTTTAGCTTTAGATTGTTTTAAATTTGTACCGTAACTATTCTTGTTAGGAAATGGCAGTTCTGAAACACTTGGGGGCAGTTTCTGGTTTTAGTGTTTTAAATTCTTTTTTATTATTATTTTCTGTGTATGTCTGTGTATAGTGATTGCTGAGGCTAGAAGTGGGAGGGCATAGGACCCCTTGAAACTGCAGTTATAGACAGTTGTGAACTTCCATGTGGGGGTTGGGGGTTGGGGATTGAACCTGGGTCTTTGGGAGGACAGCCAGTGCTTCTAACTGCTGAGCCCCCCCCCTTTTTTTTGTTCATTTGAGACAGAATCTCTCTATGCAGTAGTCTTGGTTGTCCTCGAGGTCTGTGTACATTCAAACTGAACTTGAATTCACTAAGAACCGCCTTCCTCCCCTCCTCTCTAATGCTGGAAAGAAAGGCTTTTTGTTACTATTGCTACCATGCTTTTTAAATTTTGAAAAACTTTGAAAATTTTTCATAGAATTTTCTAGTTATGTGCTCAATTTCAGATTTTGTAGCATTTCACGTTTTGGATTAGTAACATCAAGTCTAAAATTTGAAACAGTGAAATTTTAGATAGAGGGCTATATTTAAGAACAAGTACTATATTTCAGCGTGGTGGCCCATGTCTGTAATCCCAGCGCTCAGGAGGCAGAGGCAGGTGGATCTCTGAGTTCGAGGCCAGCCTGGTCTACAGAGCGAGTTCTAGGACAGCAAGGACTGTTTACACAGAGAAACCAAAAACCAAAACCAAGCCAAACCAAACAAAAAAACCAGAAAGACAAATAATACTTAATTTTGAATAATTGCTTTATATTAAAATTTTAGGATGAACTGTGTTATGTGTGTCCCGTGGAAGCCATGCCCATTTCAGTGTACGGCTGAGAGGGCACCTGCATTGGGGGTTCTGTCAGGCGTGTGTGATGGGCCGTTGGGTTGTATGATAAAGTTTAAATGAGATGAGCAACTTCATTAGTGATAAATTTTCTCTTTTCTTATGCAGATCAATCCATAATGGATGTTTTGAAACATAAAAGTTTTTTAGAGGAACTATTGTTTTGGACAATAAAGTATGAGTTCCCTCAGAAAATGGTAACTTTTTTACTCAATATGCTTCCAGATCAAGAGTATAAGGTATCTATTTCTTTCTTCCTTTTGGAGCTTTGGTTTCATTCTTTTTTTGTCCTTAAATCTTTTTCTTTTGATGCGTTCCTGAACTGAGGCTCATTATAATATAACTGCAAGGATATAACACAAAGGGGCATTGGTTATTCTCTTGTTTGTTCAAATCTGCTCAGAATCCACAGAATTCAGCTCTCCCTCAATGGAGCATTACTCAGCAGAATTCCAAAGCATTACCATTTTTGAATTGAAGTTTTAAGACAGTTATAAATACTATGGCTTAAGAATATAAAATTTTACTTACAATTGCACATCACTTTTTTGAAAAATTATCTTTGTTCTGTGACTTTTGACAACAATAAAATCTAAAGTCTTAGCTAAAACCACCTGAGTAATATTACTAAACAAGTGAGTTTCGGGTTCTTACCAAGTGGAGCTAGGTGTGAAGAGAATTATGGGAGACAAACAATAATAAAAAAAAATTCAGGAGGCAAGTAGTATGTAAAATGTCAAGTCCTATGTAGTACAATGACAAGGTACTATGAGAACATGTAGTAGGGTGATTGAGTTTAGATTATGGATTTAGCATAGGTTAGTAGTTGCTGGTTATGTTGTTAGTGAGAGAATTGTTACTAACTCACATACAAGTATAGGAAGGTGTAGTTTCTAGTCCCAAAGGATGTGGACCCAGCTCTGAGCACTATATGATTATGGCAAAATGACATAGCATAATTTATGAAAACCATAAAGCTTGCATGGCCCTGTGCACATTAGGAGAGACACTCTTGAGCAGCGTTATTTTGTAGTTTTATACACACTAAAAAGTACAGCAGAAAATGTACTGCGACATAGAAAGGGAATAACACCAACTGTAATTAATACTGGAGAGCATTAGGTCAGACTGCTGCTGATCAGCTTTCAGAGCCTGGGACTGGGGAGTTACTTCTTGTGGGGTAATCACACCAACTCTCTTGGTTTAGTGATGTTACTGTGATGATTTCTAGCTAAGATTTCAGATTTTAAAGAACAAAGATAATCTCCAACCCCCACCCCATCACCCCCATCAGGAACGGGATTTTTCTTATAGGCTGGCTGCCTTGGAATTCACTCTGTAGACCAGACTAGCCTCAAACTCAGGTCCAACTGACTGTCTCCCGAGTCCTGGAATTAAAGGTGTGTATAATCACCACCTGGTTAAAGATACTCCCCCCCCCGCAAAAAAAATTGACATATAATTTTAAGTAAAATATTTATTTATTTACTTGTTTATTTATTTATTTATTTTTGAGGCAAGGTTTCTTTGTAGCTTTGGAGCCTGTCCTGGAACTAGCTCTGTAGACCAGGCTGGCCTCGAACTCACAGAGATCCACCTGCCTCTGCCTCTCAAGTGCTGGGATTAAAGTCGTGCGCCACCACCGCCCGGCTAAATTCTATGTTCTTAAACCATAGTTTATAATTGTTTTAAAACTTAAATAGGTTAAACTGTTTATTAACTTTAAAAACCATCAAAGCATTTTACTAATGTTTCAAAAAAGGCAAACTATAACTTAAAATTACCATCATTATTTAATTACCTTTTCATTTAACTTGCATTGCATCATAAGCTACTAATAGCTTTGAAAGCTGATTATAATATGCAATATAGAATATTAACAACAGTTTAAATTTGCAGTTAAACTGATTTTTTTCTATTTAAATTTTTACAGGTTGCTTTTACAAAGACTTTTGTTCAGCATTATGCTTTTATTATGAAAACACTGAAGAAAAGTCATGAGTCAGACACAATGTCTAACAGAATTGTGCATATTAGTGTCCAGTTGTTCAGCAATGAGGAGCTCGCAAGACAGGTGACAGAAGAATGTCAGCTCCTGGATATTATGGTCACTGTGCTGTTATACATGATGGAAAGTTGCCTTATTAAAAGTGAACTGCAAGGTAAATTCAGAATTATATTCATTTGTTTATTACTAGTAACTTTTGTGTAGCAAGGTCTAAACATACTTTGTATTCTTAAAAATAACTTTAAAATACTATAAAAATAATGCATGTTTGGAAAACAAGTATTTGACAGTTTGTAGTTTAGTATAAAGAAGAAGTTCAAATCATGCCTATTTAGTCATTTCCAAATAACTTAACACTTTATTATTATTATTGTTGTTGTTGTTATTTAAGACCAAGTTTCTCTGTGTAGTGGAGGCTTTCCTGGACCTAGTTCTGTAGACCAGGCTGGCCTCGAACTCACAGAGATCCACCTACCTCTGCTTCCTGAGTGCTGGAATTAAAGGCGTGTTCCACCACCACCCAGTGTCCAGGCTCCTATTTTGTTCCCCCTCCCCCCCATAAATTTGTTGCTGTCTACCTTAAATATTTTAATACAATTATTCTTAAAATTTCTTTGAATTGGAATAAATCTTTCATTGTCTATATACCTGTAGGAAGAACTTTTGTAATCTTTTATTCCCACTATGTGTTTGCTACTTCTTGACGTAATATTTCCACACATTTTCCATTTTTGTTTTCTGTCCTCTTCATCTACCTTCCCTTAACATTCCATTGACTATTTGCTGTGCACCAGGCACTGTGACTGAGTACTATAAATGTGTTAGCTCAGCTCAGTGTCTGAAGTCTCTGAGATTACCTTTGGCATCTTTAAGATGAGAACTTAAGTCCTTTGGAAATTAAGTCATTTACTGTTGAATTCAACAGCTAACAGGTGACAGTGCCAAGAAGGATTTCATGTCTCCTAATGTCAGAACTGCCATTCTGTGCCAGTACAAAGACAGGACCACACTGAAAGACTGGCTCTTCACTTATTTGAAACTAAACTTCAAAACAAGTGGGCAGGGGAGATGGCTCAGTGGTTAAAGCACTTGCCACAGAACACAAACGTGAGGGCCAGAGTTAAGATCCTGAGAACTCATGCAAACAACGTAAGCGCCAGAGTGTATGGTGGCCCTCGAGAGGCCAGTGCTACATGTCTTTCTGCTCAGAGACTGACCTGACTTTCTGGGCAATGAGCTCCAGGGAGCTAGCTGTGTCTAGCTCCACCTCTCCCTCCCTGATAGCGCCTTAAGTCACGATGTCACTCTTCCCTCTTATTGTTGAGACAGAGAAAGCTCAATTAAATTATTGAACAATATACTATTGATATTAAACAATACACCTCTTTTCTTTATAGAAGAAAATTAAAAAACTGTTATGGTTTTATCATGGCATTTGAGTGTTAGCTGAATATTCCACAGATTCTTTTTTCCTTTTTGAGAGAGCATCTATCGTCTTTCATCTGTATCAGTGATATTCTTTACCGAATTATTCTTAATAGAAAGACTTGTTAAAAAACAGAATAGAAAGCTTAGAATTTAGAATATATATGCATATATATGGGTATATAAGACTACATATGAATGTGGGGTACACATTTGAGTGTGTACAAGTGTGCATGCGCATACAGGAATCTGAAGAGGATGTTGAGTGATTTCTGTCACTCTCTACTTTATTTCCTTGAGACAGGGTCTCTTATTGCACCAGAAGCTCACCATTTCAGCTAGGCTGGCTATTGTGCTCTTGGGATCCACCTGTCTTTGCCGCTCTGTGCTACAGGCATGTGCAGTCATGCTCAGCTTTTTACATGGGTGTTGGATATTTGAATTCAGGTCCTCATACTGACAGAAACAGGTGCTCTTGTCCATGAAGTCTATTTTCTTGACTAACTGATTTAGCTGTTCTTGTATATAGTTTGCATTTGGCTTTTAAAGAGGATCATTTAGGAAAAAATGTGTGAGTTTTTTTTCCAATAACTATTGTATTGAAACCATTCTTCATAAAAACTGTGTGACTCATGTGCCTACTGGTTAAGTGTGTTACATCAATTACAATCTTCCAGCCATATTCTAAAACTACAATTAGCAATCTTTAAACTTTGCTATGATTTTTAAAATCACTTTCGATAATAGCATGCCATTTCAGAATGCATACTTTTGTTTTTCCAAAAGTACCATAAATTTGTGCATTTTTATGTTAACAGTATTAGAATGTGCATAAACTTTATTGAGTAGTTATAGATTCTACAAGGTCTGTTTTTAAAATTTTTAAATATTTTCAATAGCTTCTGTTTAGTCTTTGTACGAATTGTTACTAGGTACTATTCTATTTTTTAAATTTAGTTTCTCACAGTAGTTGAGATTAAATCCAGGACCTATCCATGCTAGACATGTGTTTTATCACTGAGCCAAATTCTTAACCTCTAGATAACAATTAAAAATTACTTTATTGTTAGTAATGATTAAAGAGAATATAATGAAGATTCTTAATGCCTCAGCAACAGCTAACGAATAAAAGGAAAAAGCCTTTTAGTGGTCCCAGAGCCCTACCTTATATGTTTACTTTGTTATATACACAGTTGTTTTGCATACCTTTAAATTTCTACTGTAACTCATTTTTCATGTCTCTGAAATTTTATAATTTGTCTTATGAAACAGTTTGTGTAAAATGGAGTTTATAACTATACATCATATAACTATAGAAATGCAGATACTGATAACCACTGATTGATCTTCTATCTTGGAAATATGACTATATATTGGAGCATATTTTTGGTTGTTTACATGTGTCTTCAACATGTAATATGCACAGGAAAACCCCACCAAGCTTGTGTCCTTTTCCATTATCCTGTGTCAAATCCTTGGAACTGAGTTACAGACAGTTGTGAGCTGCCACGCGGGTGCTGAGAATTGTTCCCAGGTCCTCTGGAAAGTGAGTCAGTGTTCTTAACTGCTGAGCCATCTCTCCAGATCTAAATTTATTAATTTTTATTTTATTTGTGTTGGTCTTTTGTCTGCATGTCTGTGTGAGGGTGTTGGAGCCCTGGAACTGGAGTTACAGATAGTTGTGAACTGGCATGTGGATACTGGGAATTGAACCTGGGTCCTCTGAGCTATCTCTAGCCCCAACAAGTATTTCTTGATGAGTGTATTTCATTTAACCCTGAATCATTGCTCTTTACATTTTTAGTCAGGAAAGTACCAGCTTGGATAAAAAAGGAATCGTAATTGCCTTATTTCTTTAAAGATTACAAGGTGTGTTTTTTTTTTCTTCACGAGAACAGTTATATTTAAAGCACTGTTAGAAAAAAAGTGTTTTTTTAAATTATTGTTTCTGCTTATTCATTTTCTAGTCTCAGTTAAATAGGCCAGCAATTCTAAATTTTATTTAGGTTATTTTGTTATTCCCAACATCCTGAAACACTGGCTCATCAGCATCTCTGGCTCATCAGTTTACATTGTTAGAGTTTTAGTTGGGAGTTTTCTTCAGAATTTTGGATGTAGGCAATTCCTCTTCCAGTTCACAACTATCTGTAACTCCAACACCCTCACACAGACATGCAGACAAGAGACCAATGCAAATAAAATAGGTAGGGCTCTAGGACCACTACAAGGTTTTTTCCTTTTATTCTTATCTATACTGTATCTGTAAATTCATTTTCAGTCTGTTTAAAGTAGAATTAGCATATTTCTGAAACAATCTTGCTTTTCTGCCCTGAGGTTGCTGGGTTTTTTTTTATTAAGATTTTTTTTCTTTATTTTACATATATGAGTGCTCTACCTGCATGTATGACGTTATGCCAGAAGAGGGCATCAGATCCTAATATAGATGGTTGTAAGCCACCATGTAGTTGTTGGGAATTGAACTCAGAACCTTTGGAAGAGCAGCCAGTGCTCTTAACTGCTGAGCCATCTCTCCAGCCCCATCCCTGAGATTTTTAAAACCCATTTATCCCTATGCATTTAATTTTAATGTATCTCAAAGCATATGATTTAGTTTCTGTAATACCTATTAATGTGAATTCATATTTCATTATTTGTTATACTCTTTGTTTGAATCTATGATAAAAAGAACATCAGCATGAACAGAAAAGAATGAACTTTAGGTAACTGTGTACCTCAGTGTGTACTAGAAAACAGTACTGGTGTTGAGCATTTGGTGTGCTGTGAGTATGGTGTGTTTCATAGTGGGAATGGAGGTTCTGTAGTCCAGTATGCTAGTTAAGTTGGAGTAGGTTAAAAGGATTTTTGGGTGAGGAGGTGTTAAAGAGGTTTCAGTGTTTTTTGTTTGTTTATTTCTGAGATAATACTGTGCTAAAAAATTGCATTTTCACATGTTCTTTGACTAGAAGATAACAATATGTCCCATTTGAAATCAGCAGACTTGAATGATAAACTAAAATGAGATTAATCTAGTGATTTTGATTGAAACAGAATCCAGGAAATGAGGTTTTGTAAGCATGTAGCTGCTCAGTGTCAGCAATGAAGAGGACATGTATGGTCACAGTGCATTCAGGGCTTCACGTTAACATTGCACTTAATGCCTTGGAGAGACACTCCTTACTTTATTTTAAGAATGAAGAGTCTAAACAACATGCCTAGAGTCATACAGATTTTAAATGCTATGCTGGAGCTAGGATTTAAGTGCTTCTGATTCTAAAGTGTATAATAATATTTTGTATCGTTAGTGAAGTTGTTTTTTTTAAAAAAGTAATTTTTGGATTTTTTTAGATGAAGAAAATAGTTTACATGTTGTGGTGAACTGTGGAGAAGCCTTACTGAAGAATAACACGTACTGGCCTCTTGTTAGTGATTTTATTAATATTCTTTCTCATCAAAGTGTGGCCAAGAGGTTTTTGGAAGATCATGGCCTGTTGGTTACGTGGATGAACTTTGTTTCTTTCTTTCAAGGTATGAATTTAACCTTTGTTTGAAAGGTACCTAATACTAAAATATTAAATACTAATGAAAAATAATAGCACAGCATTGAGGTTATAAACCAGATGTCTCATTATTTAGATTAGTTATTATTTATAAGAACTTTAATATTCATAGTAACATAGCAAGGGTTTATTAAGAAACAAGTGTAGTTTTCTGGCAGCACATAAAACCATTAGTTTAGAAACTTGAAATCTGTTTTCTCGGGTTTGTAACATATTTATAACAGTTTGGACTGTCAGCAATTAAAATTGTTTTTTCTTTATTTCTCCTTCCTTCCTTCCTTCCTTCCTTCCTTCCTTCCTTCCTTCCTTCCTTCCTTCCTTCCTTCCTTCCTTCCTTCCTTCCTTCTTTCCTTCCTTCCTTTTTTTTTTTTTTTTTCCTGAGACAGGATTTCTCTATGTAACAGTTCTAGCTGTCCTGGGACTATGCCTGTAGACCAGGCTGGCCTCAAACTCACAGAGATCTGCCTACTTCTTCCTCACAAATGCTGGGATTAAAGGTGTGCACCACCACCACCCAGCAGTTTTTGATTTTCTTATTTAAAGCTATTCAGTTCTGTTAGTGACATTTACAAAGTTTCTTTTTCTTTTTAATTTTCTTCAAATTTTATTTATTTATTTATTTTTTAAATATTTATTTATT
This sequence comes from Myodes glareolus, assembly GCF_982192425.1. Classification (NCBI taxonomy): domain Eukaryota; kingdom Metazoa; phylum Chordata; class Mammalia; order Rodentia; family Cricetidae; genus Myodes; species Myodes glareolus. The sequence goes on from NC_142046.1 coordinate 50,919,469, forward strand.
TACTCATTATGGATACAATATTCTGTCTGTGTGTATGTATGCAGGCCAGAAGAGGGCACCAGACCTCATTACAGATGGTTGTGAGCCACCATGTGGTTGCTGGGAATTGAACTCAGGACCTTTGGAAGAGCAAGCAATGCTCTTAAACCACTGAGCCATCTCTCCAGCCCCCTCTTTTTAAATTTTTTAATTTTAATTTTTTGGTTTTTCAAGACAGGGTTTCTCTGTAGCGTTGGAGCCTGTCCTGGAACTAGCTCTTGTAGACCAGGCTGGCCTCGAACTCACAGAGATCCACCTACCTCTGCCTCCTGGGTGCTAGGATTAAAGTCGTGCACCACAACTGCTGGGCTATTTACAAAGTTTCTTATGAATGTTAGTTTGTAAAATTCTAAGAAAAAGCACTAACTATTTTTGTATTTCATTGTTAACTTATTTATACGTTCTGTGTAATTAATTGGGGCTACTTGATTAAAACATGTTGAGTATAGGGAAGTGTTTGATTTTAATCTATATACTTGTGTCTAATTGACAAAGTCCATGTGTGCTTTACTCTTTACAAGGTATGAACTTGAACAAGCGAGAACTCAATGAGCATGTGGAATTTGAGTCTCAGACATACTATGCTGCATTTGCTGCAGAGCTTGAAGCCTGTGCACAGCCGATGTGGGGACTCTTATCACATTGTAAAGTTAGGGTATGTTTGAAGTATTTTTATTAATTTCTGCATTTTAGAAATGACTTAAGAAAGAAAACACACCTGCAAATATATTTAATGTGTAGTGTTTAGTTCTGTTTCAAGTTGAATTCATCTTCGTGAAAGCTTATCTGAAACAATATATTTTATTCTTGGGCATATTGAAATTCATTTATATCACCAAACCTCCCCAGCTGCCCCTATTTGGAACAGTTGTTGAAACTCCATAATACCCCACCTTTAGCATTATTGGTTTGTTTTAACTGTCCCTGGCTATCTAATACTTTGTGTCTTTCCAAAGATAAAGATGGTCTTCAAAAAAAGTTTATCATTTTACACAGAGCTTTGCTATATAGCTCAGGCTGGCCTTGAACTCAGTTTGTCTAACAAGCTGGTCTTGAGTTTTCAGTCCGTTTGCTTCAGTTGTCCAAGTGTTGGCATTATAGGTGTGTGCTATCATGACTGGATTAAAGTTTCTAATTTTAAGGTTCTAAGCACAAAATAGTTTTATACAACTTGCAGTTGTTTTTTATATATACTTAGTCATTAGTTTGATGGATCTTTAGAAATCAGAACGACTCCTCTAAATCTTTTAAACTAAGGATTACATGATAATTTTGATATAAAACCCCATGAAGCTCAACCCATTAACCTGTATCAGTAAACGTTCTACAGGTCTCACTACATATCATTGACTAGTCAGGAGTTTGCTATGTAGCCCAGGCTGGCCTGGCACTCCCAGAAATCTGCCTGCCTGTGCCCCCTGAGTGCTGGGATTAAAGACCTGTGCCCGCACTCCTTGCATAGGTTGCATCTTACATTGGAAATATTTTAAAGCCCATTGTTTTAGTTTCTGCTTTCTCTTTGTATGGGGTGACTAGGTCAACCCATGAACATCTTTGAAGCCGCAGGGCGACTGATAATGAAAAGTCCCCAGACTATCTTGATACAAAATATACAACTTTAATAAACAGAAGTAAGACTTACAACAGCTTACACCAGAATCCAAATCCGTCCGGACGCAGGAGCCAGTCAAAAAAGGGGCTAGCGGAGCGCGTTTGCTAGGTTTATAGGCAGGCTTTAGCCTGAGGGCGGCACGCCCCAAAAACAGAATATGATTGGCTAAACTCCCCTATCACATCTTTTTGAGATTTGTGTCTTTTTTTTTTTGTCTTAAATCCCTTTACAAATGTAACACAACAAAATGAAACAAAAAATGGGACAGCAAGGTGAGCTTTTCCTTATAGGTAATAATGAGGTTTCTTTCCGTCCTTTAAGTTTATGCTTCTTTCAGTAGTTTTTTTTTTTAATTTTGACTATTTTCTCCCACGCACTTACCTTTTCTCTAAATTCAATTCCTTGCAACTTAGTGTAGTTCAAATTTCAAAGTTCAAAGCATCATGCTAGTCATGTCGATTTTATAGACCATGTGAAATGTCTCAAATCTCTAATAACCATGTGTTATACAAGATTATAAATTATACAAAGATTATAAATGAATGAATATGTATATGTTTAGTGCTAGGGACTTATGTGTTAAATAAAAATCCAGGACCTTACATGTTTTAAAAAGCAAAGACAAACCTCAGTTACCCTGCTTCATTAGATTTTATTTTTATTTTCGATGTACATTCTCACTGTTGAGTCTCAAACTCATGATCCTCTCGCCTTGGCCTCCCAAGTGCTGGGACTACAGATGTATACACCATGACAGCTTCAAAAGAATCCCTTATCCACACTGTATTTCATTTTGTGTTCTTCATGCTATTTACTGTATCATTAATGATTGAAGTTTTACTACAGTTTGCCTTAACTTAGATGTAGACTCATACTCTTACACCACCTCCGTGCTGTGACCCATGGTTGTTCCTTTCTTAGTTTCCAAGCTTTGGTTCAGGGTAGCCCTCCACTCTTTCATTTTGGAGTACATGCTTTCTTGTGGTAGCGGGAGCTCCCTGCAGGTGTCATACAGGGAAACAACCCCACCAAGAAATAAGATTGAAAACCCAGTGCAAATTGACTTCATCAACCTGGATCAGGCATCAGGCAGTCTAATAATACCAGGTGATTATTGTCAGCATATTTAAAACAGGACTATTTGGGAAAAGGTTTCCTCCAATCAGTTCAATTCCATGTACACAATAAAGCTTAAGGTGTGAACACATAGAGACTCTTTTACAAAGCACATGTTCCTGAGAGGATGGGTTTTGTAGCTAAAAGACCTAGAATCTAGTGTTGTCTCTGACCAATAACATAGAGGTCAACAGACCATAAAATATATGTGACATCTCCCCTAATGATGGGTAATGGTCTAGGGAGGGAAGAGTCTGGGATAACCATTCTAGGGAATTAGGGAGAGGTCTGCCTCGATAGCAAAGGTAGGTGAGATCTGCCTCCACAGATAGCAAAAAGGTCACCAGGTTGTTAACAAAATCCACTCTCAGCTTTCTGGATGGATTGCGGGTATTTGATTTTGTCGTCTCCATCAAGACATCTCTGTGCGATTAACATTCTTGGTTCTCTAAGTGCTTCTCTGTAAGTACAAGGACCTCTGTGCCCCCAACACTTTCTCATTCTCTTTTCTTGACCCAGTGATTTTCTTTCAAGAAAAGTTATCTGGGAAGTAAAAATAAACAAATCTCCCAAGAAACAAACTGACAAACAAACAAAAAAAAAACCAATACATTCCTAAGCCCCACTGTTAGAGATTTTGATTGATTTGATATGCAGTTGAATCTGAGTAGCAATTCTAACTCAAGTGAAGAACTATTAGGGTTAACTTTTGAAAAAGTTTGTAAGACTAAGTCTTTTCATCAAATAGCATTCCTTCTGTGTTCATAGTTCCTTGTTTAATCTCAGCTGTAGCATTTTTTAAGAACTGTTTGTTGGTCATTTACTCAAACACCTTTGTTAAATGCTGGTCTGTGTTAGACACTATACTTTAGGTATTTTGGTATTGAACCAGATAGACATGGTTGTTATTTTCATGAACATAGTGTAAACATAGGAATTTACTTTGCTATTAGGCTCTGTGGCAAAGTAACACTATTTTTGTAGGAGAGAAAAGCATGTAAATCTGAAAATTAGAGAAGGCCTTTCTGAAAAAAGAATATGAAGGAACCAGCTGTGTGAAGAATAAAAAGAGGGTAGGTTAGTGGTGGTTATGGAGAGGTAGATGAGAATAAACGATCTCCTGGGAAAGTGTTTGTGTCTAGAATACAAGAGTAGATATGCTTCACTGGAGGGAGAGGGATCAGATTGCAGTCCAGGTTCTTGTAGATACTTTGAAGAGTCCTGGGTTTAATTAAAGAGTGGTTTATGAATATTTTAGAACAGTTTGCTATCAGATTTATATATAAAAGACTATGTAGAGGAGGATGTGCTCTTGTCCAGCACATGCAAGGCGCAAAAACACACAATACACCCAAGATTATGAACATATAGATTAATTAAGATGTTTTGATAAGCCAATTTCATGGATATTTCACTTATGATTCTTAAAAAGTACTTCTAGAGGTGAGGAGAAGAACGATGTTCTCTGGAAACTGATAGTGAGGGAGCTTTGGAAAAAGGGGAGATTTTGACCATTGATTACAAGGCTTAACACTGACCAGAGGGATGTTTTTGAGACTTTAAGCTTAGCATGGTGATCAACATTAATAAAGTGTATATTTCAGACTTTTTTTGGGGGGTGAGGGACTTGTTTTAACATTTGCACATTTTTCTTTTTAAAAATTTAACAAATTTTTTTAACTTAGTATACATAGGCATTCAAATCCTATGGCTCACATGTGAGGATCAGAGGGCAGTGTGCTGGAATTGATGCTCTCCTTTTACCATACTGGTCCAGAGGTCAAGCTTACATCATTAAGCGTTGGAGCCATGTACCTTTACATGATGAGCTATCGCTCTGGGCCTACCTCACTATTTCAAATTCCATAAAAGAATAAATTTTGAGTACTCTCGTTATTAAAAAAAACCCCACAAAATACCATTTCTCTTTTTCCTCTTCTTTCTCTTCTTCCTCTTCCTCCTCCTCCTTTTGACCTAAAGGGGCTAGAGGAATCAGTGGTTAAGAGCACTTGCTTTTCTAGAAGACCTGAGTTTGGTTCCCACCGCTCACCTCAGGCAGCTAGCAACATCTGTAATTAAAAATGCAGGGGAATCTGATGCTTCTAGGCACCTGCACTCACATGCAGGCACACCTACACATAACTAAAAATAATAAAAAATAAGTCTTTTTTGTTGTTGTTGTTTGTTTTTTCAAGACAGGGTTTCTCTGTAGCTTTGGAGCCTGTCCTGAAACTAGCTCTTGTAGACCAGGGTGGCCTCGAACTCATAGAGATCCACCTGCCTCTGCCTCCCGAATGCTGGGATTAAAGGCGTGCACCACCACCGCCCGGCTAAAAAATAAATCTTAAGAAATAAAAATGATTGTCGATACCTTTATATAGTCATTCATTGTGTACACACGCATCAAAATGTCACATTTTACTCTATAAATAAATTCAAGTTAATTTAAATGATGCCACAATAGTAGTTTAAACATGAGATCATAAGCATAAACATGAAATTGTCATATTCAAGATACATATTTTGAATATTCAAAATGTATTTTGAGACATAATTAATAGACTTGGTGATGTATATTTGTTGAGAAGACTTGACAGTCAGATAACGTGTCAGAGGTGGGCAGAGTGACAGAGGAGGGGCCGAGTTAGCTTTAGAGGTGTGTGTGGCATTTCTGTGAGATGTCCAGATGGAAACAGTGAGAGGACAGTGCTGTGAGGCCCACGCTGATAAGAGAGCCTGGGCTGAGACTATAAGCTTGAGATCTTTTGGCGTGTAGATGGTGTTTAGTACTGTAGAGGGTGGGATCAAGAAGGGAGATGCGATGTGAGCCATGAAGAGAGAAGGGAGGGGAGGAGACACAGAAGGAGGAGGTGCCTTGTCAGCCAGCGCAGTGGTCCAGGAAAATAGACTGACATGCGGAGGTGAAAGTTTTAGGCAGGTTATTTTGTCAGTTTTGCTTAGGATGAATTTGGATTGTGAAGCTGGATTTATATTTATCTCTGTGATAGATAAATCATTGGTTCTAAGCAGTGGTTTATTTTTAGTCTCTGAAGGCCAGAATCATAGTATGCTTATCTAGATATAAGTATTCCCTTAATCTAAGAGGTATAGAAGACCGAGAAAGCAGTCCTGTTGAATTTATTCTGTAGTCTTTGCAGTAACCCAGAGAGTGACTTTTCAGTTAAAGAAGCGTCCAGTTTCTATAGCGGTGTTTTCCTGGTGAGCATAAGAGGACACCAGCTGCTGTGCTGGTGCTCTGTAGATACCTCCTCCCAACCCTCAGAGCATCTCTCAGAAAGTATCAGCCCTTTCCTTCAGAGATTAGACAACTCTTGGTTTGCCCAGCTATAAGTAGAAGCTGAATCTGAAAGCATGTCTGTCTGATTTCAGAGCCAGTGCTTTTTACCAAATTGTGATTATTTATTTTTCAGTGAGAATGACCAGAACTGTTTTTAGTAGTCCTGACAGTTTTTAGAAATGGAAACTAGAACAAACAATTCTAATTAAAATTAAGCATCTTTTTGAAAATCTACATTCTCCATTATAAAATATACAAATAAAGGATTAAGAATTAAACAAGTTATGGTTTGTATGATTTATTGTCTTTGTGTAATTGCTTCCATCTAGTGGTATATTTGGTTACTGCAGATTCAATGAATCTCTCCTTGATTCTTGGCACATACTTGCTAATGAGACCTAGTGCTAGACAGACATAGAGCATCTTATATGCATAATTTCATTTGTATCTTCATGACTACTGGGAGGTAGATTGTGTTATGCCCATCTTATGGAGAAATTCAGACAAAATTAAAGTTGATTCTAGCAGGTTATAAAGTGATGAATATCAATCAGTATGTACACTAAGGTGGGGAATGTAGGTGGGAGGTTGAGAAGAGATCAACTGAACACAGTGTTGAAATACACTGCATTTGGAAATGGAATTAATAGGCCATTTTCAGAAGCACTCTTGGTGCCTTTGGCTAAGTTGTTCTGTGGTAAAGTTTTGTTGTTTAGACACTCATGTAACAGTCTATTCAGACTTTTAAAGTGGCATATTTGGTTTTCAAAGTTTCTTTTTCTTAAAATATAAACCTTAGTTCACACTTTTATCTATTTTGATTGACCGGTTGGCTGATTGTTGGAGGGTGTTGAGTGTGTCCGAGCGCACCGCAGTGTGGGTGTGGACATCAGGTGTCAGTTCTCTTCTTCCACGATGTGAGTCCTGGGCGTGAACTCGGTCAGGCTTGGTGGCCATTGCTTTACCTACGGAGCCATCTTCTTTCTGGACCTTCAAAGTTTCTTTATACGTGAATTAACTTCCATTTTAGTTTATTTAAGACAGATTATTTATTATTAACTTGTAAGTGTCATTAAATTTTTTCCAGTGACATGGGGAGCAGAATGTGTAAGATAATATTTTTATAAAGATAAATCTTATACAGGATAGATTGGGACAGAGTGAGACTGTTGGCAAGGTGACCAGATAAGTGATGTTTGGACTGGATGGTGGCAGCAGAATAGGCGAGGACCTATATGATAATGTCATGGAAGAAGTGACAGGACGTGGAAAAGAGCAAGGTAAAGGAGAAAGAAGACGGAATGGGGAGTGTGGTGTGGTGGATGCGAAGGTTCAGGAGTTCAAGGCCAGCCTGGGATACAGGAGACTCTGTCTCAGGAAAAGAAAGGAAGGAATGTACGATTTGCCTTGGGTTTTGAAGGCATGGTGATTTATATAGGTAGCTGTGGAGGTTGAGCCACTGACGTAGAAACGCTTCATGCACTTTTATGCTGTACATTGCTTCCTGAAGTACACTTCATAATGGTCTTAATTTAGTTAAATTTGCTGTTCTAGCCATTTTAGTTATAGAATTCAGTTGTTAATAGTGGATTTTCAAAGTTGCGCAACCACACTACACTAAATATAGGACATTGTCATTGTCCACCAAAATAACCATCTACTTTTCAATTCTGACCTCTCAGGGTCTTCTGGGAACTACACATACTTTTGGAGAGAAGTAGGGGAAGAGATTTTTATTCCAGTCCTTGCATATATAGTTCTTTTCTTTTTTTTTTTAAATAAGAGCCTTCTTTAGAATTACATTTTCATTTAACTTAAACTTAACTGAGTGGATCTATTTTATTATAAGATATTGTAATTGCTTTTCACAGTTCTCATGCTTTAAATGGCTCACACCATTTCTTCTTCAAACCAGGATATTACAGGCTAATTCTAGCACGTATATATTGTAGCCTTCTTTTTATTGTCTGTAATAGCCATTGAAAATTGCTCTTTAACCATTTTCAGGTGATTTTTGGACATCACCATTATTTCTGTCTAGTACTTTTTCATCATCTACAAAGAGACTTTATTGAGTAATAGTAATAATAGCAATGAATTTGTAATATTTTGCGGGAGCCATTGAAATAGAACCTGCATTTAATTTATTTAAAGTTTTTGCCAACTTTACTTCAATTTCAAGAATATATAGAAAGCAGCATGTTGTATTCAGTAATTTACATAATTGTCATTGGTTGCTACTTTTAGTTTATGAAGAAATGGTTTCTTGAAACAGAAAATATAGGTTATCTTGAAAATATGCACATTTTACCATTATATAGACAATGCTTATAATTATTATTACATGTAATTTAATGTTGAAAATATGGATGTTTATGTACTATGAAATTTCATAACTTTTTTTTTCGTTTTAAAGGAAACTCAAGAGTATACCCGAAATGTTGTAAGGTACTGCCTTGAAGCACTTCAAGATTGGTTTGATGCTATTAACTTTGTAGATGAGGTATGTTTATGTATATTTTGTATAAAATAATTGCTTAAAATTTTGTTGTGTTGGGGTTGAATCCAGGACTCTGTGCATGCTAGGCAAGTGCTATCCTACTGAACTGCATCTCTAACCTGTCTCAGTATGGGTGTTTTTTTGGCATCTATAAAAGCATTTAAGGAAAAAGTATTAGATTTCATTTAACATTGAAAATTATGAGTATTTTTTTTATGGGGTTTAGAGTAGAAGAATTGGCATCATAAAGACTTCACAGCGCAGATGGAAAAGGGATGGCTAGTCCTTTGATTGACATTTTGGAAAATGCAGAATACCTTAATTGTGTTTGCTTATATCCTAGAGGACAGAAGCATATTTTTTCCATTTTAAGTCTTTATGTGTCATTTCTCAGGAGAGAAAATTAGCCTCAGTTGAAGAAGTAAAAGTGTTGACATAGATGTGAATGGGGAGAAGAAGTTATGACAAGTCTATTCCAGCTTTAGTATTTGAGCAGTGTTCTTGATAGAGAATGGAAGAATGAGCTGTAACCAAGGTGTGTTTTATTAATAATGAACAGAGCTGGCACGCTCTGTTGGCATTGAAGAAGTCACTCCTTTTATTAGAAGTAGCTCAGAACACACAATGCAGAAGAAAGACCAGACAGTGCTCCCCAATTGCCCAACTCCCCAGTTTAAGTTCTGAACTTTGCACGGGTAGGACTCCAGTTGTGTATGTGTGTAAAGGTGGTGAATTCTTTCTTTTCTTCTTCTTTTTAAAAATTAGTTTAGCATACAAAGTCATGGGCATCTTCATATATAGTTTATTTTTTTTTCTGAAAAAATATTCTAATATGGTAAGAAATTTAGAAAAGTTAAGAATGCAAAGAACTTTCTTTTCTGAAATCTGAGTTACTGATTCTATCCCCATTTCTACCCAAAGCTTTAATATGCACTCACTGTAAGTTAGAATATTCACTCACGTAAGCAGAGTATAACTTTATAGCATTTCATGTCTTCTAAGAATCTAATTTTTAGAAAACATTTGTCTTAGTAGTTGATATATATATTTTGTGTGTGTGCACACGTATGCACATACATACGTACATGCAAATCACACAAATGCCTGTGGATGTCACAATCAAGTTTCAGTGTCATTTCTTAGGAGCTGTCCACCTTGTTTTTTGAGACAAGATCTCATTGGCAGGTTGCTCACCAAGTAGGCCAGCCTGATTGGATAGCTTTAGGATCCTCCTTCTTCTTCTCTTCCCAGTGCTGGGATTATAAGGAAGTAGCAGGATACCTGACATTTCTGACCTGAGTTCTGGGGAGCTGGAGCACAGTTCTCATGTACATTTTACTGTCTCTCCAGTTCTCAGTGCTGCTTCTCTTGGGGTTCAGTCACTTGGTGAATTTTGTTAGCATATCTTAGCTCTCTTTCTGGAGCACTTAATGTTTCTTTATCTTTCCAGAGAGTGGCACTTTGAAAGACATAGATTAATTGTCATCCCTCAAAAAAAAAAAAAAAAGTTAGTTATCTTGTAGTGTAGTAGCCTCAGTTTAGGTTTGCCTCATGATTAAATTCAGATTATATATATTTTCAGGAACATCCCAGAAAGACTGTTGGAGGCTTTCATTGTGTCTAGTCTGATGGTCTGTGACGTGTCTGTCCCAGTGCGTGTTCACTGTGATCACACACTCAGTGTGATGGCTGCTGGGCTGCTTCAACATGGAGTTCTTTTTCTCACTGTAATAAGATCTTTTGTGAGGATACACCTTGAAACTATGCAAATATTTCTATGTTCTCATTCAGTTTTTAATTCACTAACCTATTTTTATATGGTAGGGGTTCATGGTTCTGTTTTACTCAGAGTGCTCTATCTGATGCTCATATTGTTTCAGATAGTTGTATTGAACTTGATACCAGTGAGAACCCCTTCAAGTTGGTTTCTGTGTCCACGTCCGTGCTTTATGTCCCTTCAGATGTTTTAGGCTTATTGTATAGTTTTCCCATTCCTTTCCTGGAGTCAGCATTTGTAAGGCTGTCTGGTGATTTCTAGTGGAGAAAAGTGTTTAGAAAGCAAGAATTGGGTGTAGTTGTGTTCATGCTGTGGCCTTTCCTTCTTCCTGGGGTTAATTAAGTAGTAGGAGTGTAGATATGGATATAGGTATATCTGCATCTGTCTGTATTTTTATAGCTACAGATATAGTGATGAGGTCAAATTTACATTTTAACACCAAAGAACTTATTCTAGTTTGGTATTTGTAACTTCAGAAGTTACTGTTGAGATGTTCTTTTCAAAGCTTCTAAGGTTTTAAGTGGTGATTAAAAACGAGTGTAGGAGTTAATCTAGGTGGGACTATGTCTACAGTGTTAAAGCCTTGGAACTTGTGCTAAACATTCTTTGACTTGTGTATTTTGTTTACTCCAGCCAGCACCTAACCAGGTCACCTTTCACCTGCCACTGCATCGTTATTATGCTATGTTTTTAAGTAAGGTGAGACTGTCAATAACAAATTCCTCTGTTGGTGTTGTTTGTAATTTGGGGAGAATATTGAATTACTAACGTTCTAATCATGGATTTTTTAGGCTGTGAAATGTCAAGAATTAGATTTGGATTCCCTTTTGCCGGATCAGGAGATGTTAATGAAACTAATGATTCATCCCCTCCAAATTCAAGTATGTATGCGGCTTCTAGAACACTGTGAATGGGATTTCTTGTTGTCTCATCCTCTTTTAGTTGATGCTGACTTGAAGAATTAAGTTCTAGTATAATAAGAACAATTTCTAATCTGAGTTTTGATTTTAGTTCTAGTTATTTATGAGATTTTTTTTAGGTTGAAAGTTGAGTTAGATTGAGCTAAAATAGAGTGTATTCACTGACATTGATCAATTAGATTTGTTTTATGGTCATTCTTTAAGCATTATGTGTATATTTTGTAAGGCAAGAATTGAAGGAAAAATAGAATGAAAAATAAGCACTGAATTTTCAAAAAGATTTTAGTGAAGTTACTATAAATGTGTGAAAGCCATAGTGAAAAACCAGCTCATTCTTAAACTTCATACAGTCATGAGTTTGGATATTTAAAAATAAGCCTACATGAGGAACAGAGGTCAACCTGAGGAGCGTAGTGAATTTGTGGTCAGCCTGGGCTGTAGAGTAAGACCCTATCCTAAATATAAAAGCAAAACTAAAACAAGCAAATGAAAAAGTGTATTTAAACTGAATAATGTTGGACAGAATGCTAATCTCGTATTATGACTAAGTCAACATTTTAAATAATTGCTTGATACAATATAATTTTATTGAATTTAGATGATATATTTTTTTAATTCACTTTTTGTTAGGCTAGTCTTGCTGAAATTCATAGCAACATGTGGGTACGAAATGGTCTGCAAATCAAAGGACAAGCCATGACCTATGTCCAGTCTCATTTTTGCAATTCCATGATTGATCCAGACATTTACTTATTACAGGTGAGCCACCTTGATATTCAGATGTTGTGCTTTATAAGTGCCTTGATGTGCCTGGTATCTTAATTCACCGAAGTATCAGTGATGATGGGAAAAGTTAGTTCGTTGAGAAAAGAATATGTTACTTCAATTTCCCAAAGGAAGGATGCTGTACCATATGGACCACAAGGGAAGCATCACGTTTTAGTTAAGAGGCAGAAGCAGGAGTCTGGAGAAAGCCCAGGCAAGCACTGTTCTGAGGGTTTCCATAGGAAACACCAGATAGGATGGAGGAAGGAGTTTAAATAGTTCTGGCAGCCTTTGCAGCATAGGTGCTATACCTGCTTGTGCTGTGCGCAACCTTACAGTCATTGAGGGTTTGGGAAACAGTGCATCCACATATGAGTTTGATGAACTGGGTGGACGTTTGTGTGGGACTGCATTCCTATGTGAATTTCCTACTGTTGAGGAATTAGGTATCCCCAGCTATCATTAGTATCTTTTATTAGACCTTGATGGTTTTTCTGGTTTTGTGTGTCTTATGGCTTGTAGAAGAAAACAGAAAATTTAAAAACATGACTAATCTAAGAAGCAACACTGAATGTGAGAAATAAAGCTTTCCTTGTGTTTTAAAGGTCTGTGCTTCTAGACTTGATCCAGATTACTTTATATCGTCTGTCTTTGAAAGGTAAGCGTATGTATAATAAGACAGGTATTAGCAGGTATTGGGAATTGAACTTAATTTTGTTTTATTCTCTAAAAATGAATTTGCAATATTTCTTCTTCTAGATTTAAGGTGGTGGACTTACTGACCATGGCTTCCCAGCACCACAATACCGTACTTGATGTGGAGCATGAGCGGTCAATGCTGGAGGGAGCACTCACCTTCCTTGTGATTCTTCTGAGTCTTCGCTTACACTTAGGTAAACCATGAATTGTGATATTAATGACTGTTTCTTTCTCTTCCCTAGTCCTCTGTTAGTATTGGATTTATGGATGTGGATATTTTAAAACATACCTTTAAAATCTTGACATGTACAATTCACACATGGTTTAGAATAATCTTTAAAAAAAGTTCTTTGCTTACAGGAGCAGCAATATCAAGGCAGTGAAGCTGCAGTTTGATTTGGGCTTTGTAGTCATTACTCTTTAGCTTAAGGCATTTCACATTTTGTAGAACATTATAATAAAATATGTGATGAATTTTTATAATGCATCTCTATATAGATTAATTCTGTTTTTAATAATTTTAGGAATGTCTGATGACGAGACTCTCAGGGCAGAGATGGTGGCGCAGCTGTGCATGAATGATAGGACACACAGCTCCTTGCTCGACCTCATATCCTTTAAAACTGTGATCTGGTGCTTGTGGTAAGAATTACTTTTATGGATTAAAATATCTCAATTTTTAAAGATTTTTTAAAACTTGAAAATACGAAGAAAAAAGGAGAAAAATCTCAGTTGTTTGCTGAAGGATATGTGCTGGCAGGTGGTAAGTATTTGTCTTCTCTTACTGTCTCTTGGGAAGATTTTTTTAGACTTCAGGTTGGCCTCAGAACTGATAGTTCTGGACACATAGGACCCAATCCTCTAAAACAGCATGAGGGAGAAGAAGCTGAACATTTTGTAAATGGTACCTATGTTTTTTTTCCTTATGTAGCCAACCTGGAATGCTTAGAGAGAGTCTTTATAATTTTACCACTGCTGGGGTTTTAAACATTCTGAAGATTTTTGTTAGAATTGGGTCTTGAATTTTCAAGTTTATGGATTATCCTTTGCCTACTGGCAGCATGATCCTTGGTGTTGAACTAATTGTTTAGTAGTGGGTCTTTGAGACAGGGTTTCTCTATGTAGCTCCTACAGTCCTGAAACTTGCTCTGTAGACCAGGCTAGCCTCGAACTCACACAGATCCACCTGCCTCTGTCTCCTGAGTATTGGGATTAAATGTGTGTTCTACCTGTTCGTCTGAAGAAGGGTGCAGCATATTTATGCATTGATGAAAATGGAGATAATTAAACTTGTTTTTTCTCTCATTTGATGTAGTTTGATGAATTTATTCAGGGGAAAGTATACTTGGGACTACTTCATTGTATAGTTTATTAACTAGCTCCTAGATTTAAATTATTGAAAAAGACATCATAATAAAGTTAATACTGATTGATTATGTGGCCCTCTTGTGGCCAGCCTTATACATTACGGCCAGTCATTTTCTAGTTGGTAAAATGAATTAGAAGTAATTTGCAGACTTTGAAGCTTGCCCTAGTCATTGTTTTTTCTTGACAAATGCATCATATCCCAGAAAATCCCAACCCCAAAAGTGGCATTATTCCTGGAAGTTACAGCTTTGAATCAGTTTTATCTGCTGTAGCTGATTTTAAGGCTCCTGTTTTTGAACCTGGAGGCTCTATGCAACAAGGCATGTATACTCCCAAAGGTATGTTTACACGTAAATTCTTTCCTGTGTACACTGAAAGAAAATTCTTGTTTGTGTATTTACTTATTTAGTGTGCATGCGTGTTTGTGTGGGTGTGTGTATTCGTGAAGCCAGAGGTCAGCTTTGAATGTGTTGTTCATTCCTCCAGCCGTTCTCCTTGTTCTTTGCAACAGCTCTTTCAGTGAAACCGGATCTCACTTCACAGGCTGATTGTTGGTTGAGGGCCCCAGAGATGTGCCTGTCCCCACCTCCTTAGCTCTGGGGTTGGAAGTGCATGCTACCTGGCCTTTTCATATGTGTTCTCAGGTGGAACTCAGATCCTTGTACTCTAAAACAAGAACTTTACTGACTTTACCCCTAACATAGTGACCTTTTTTATTAATTCAGGTTTGATATTCTTCTGCCAGATTTCTTATAAATGAATTGTTTTTTTTTTTATATTTAACAGTGGTATTCCTTCCATTTAGGAGGCAGAGGCTGGTGGATCTCTATGAATTCAAGGCCTGCCTAGTCTGCATAGCTAGTCCAGGATAACTAGGGCTACATAATAAAGAGAGCTTGTCTCAAACAACAACAGAAAGTATTTATTTTCTAAAATGATTAAGTTACAGAAACAGCCTTAGCTAGGAGCTCTATTTCATTCTGTAAGTGATCACTAACATAAATGAACCATAAATTATAAAAGAAAGAAGGTATCTTTTAAAATTTAATTTGAAGCAGTTTTTATTATATTTATTCATTTATTTTGTTGAATTTTTAAAAAATTATTTAACTATTTTATGTGTATTGATGTGAAGATGTCAGATTTGGAACTTGAGTTACAGACATTTGTGAGCTGCCACGTGGGTGCTGGGAATTGAACTTGGGTCCTCTGGAAGGGCAGCCAGAGCTCTTAACTGTTGAGTTATCTCTCCAGCCCCTTTTGAATTTTTTTAAAAGACAAAGTCTTACTATGTAACTTTGACTGACCTGGAGTTTGCTGTATCCACCAGACTGGCCTCAAACTCACAGAGATCTACTTCCTCTGTCTCCCATGTGCTGGGATTCAAGGTATTTCCCATAATGCTGAGCTCACTAACTTTTAACCTGAGATAGGTAAAGTCTGTATAGGATGCTGGCGGTCCTTTCAGCATAATAAGTTTAAACTCACAGAAGTCCTTTCCTTAAGTGGTTGTTTTTCTGAGGGTTTCCTCTTATGTTTTTATATGATTTGATTGACAAGAGTGAAAAGTAGGTAGAATTTTGATTGGCAGAGAGGTCTTAATAGAAAAAACCACTGGTTTTCACATTAAAAATTTGAAGGGGTTGGAACTGAAGAAATGGCTCTTCCAGAGGTCCTGAGTTAAATTCCCAGCAACCATATGTGGTTCACAACCATCCGTAATGAGATCCATAATGTAGGGATACATACAGGCAGAATACTGTGTATATAATAAATAAATCTTTAAAAAAAGCAATTACTGCTCTTAAAAAAAAGAAAATGAAAGGGTTTAAGTTTCTATTCTTTTACCTCCTCAGCATTATTTTGTAAATGAAAGTTCAGTATGCATTTTGAAGTTACATATAGCATGTACTGCATTTAGCAAAGGATAGAAGAAAAGCCTTATGTGTTATTTCCTGTGACATTCATAAGTAGAAGGAACAATCCAGTATCCAGGTGGACTATGATCCCAATAAAGAGTATGTCTTTTTTTTTTAAGAATTTACTTTTTAATATTTATTTATTTATTATGTATACAGTATTCTTAGTATTTTGCATATATGCCTGCAGGCTAGAAGAGGGCACTAGACCCCATTACAGATGATTGTGAGCCACCATGTGGTTGCTGGGAATTGAACTCAGGACCTTTGGAAGAGCAGGCAGTGCTCTAACCTCTGAGCCATCTCTCCAGCCCGCGGAGTATGTCTTTATTATGTAAAGAGCACATTGTTTTGGAAGTTGAGAAGATCTTAGGAATGGACTAGCCTTCCTGTATGATGCCATGCTTTTTGAGGTACACCAGGCTCATTCCATGCCTCATTTCCTCTCTGCTTTCACCAGAATCTTTCTGGGCAAAAATCTGGAAACTGCTTGGTAGACAAGCCCTGTGGATGGTTGTTGTGCACAGTAAAGTTCAAGGTAGTCGAGGGACTGCTGTCAGCAGTGTCCTGTGCTAGAGTGGGATAAGCTTAAACCTGTATGGCTTTGGAAATGCTAAGGATTTTGCTAGAGAGTGGAGAGCAGAAAAACCATTCAAACTAGTGAAACATACACTGTTTCTAAAATTATTCTCAGGACATATTTTAGTATTTATTTTCAATTTAAACCATTTTGAAATTAAAATATATTTATATAATATCTCCCTTTCTTTTTCTTTTTTTTTTAACCCCTCTCATGTTTCCCCTTTTTGCTCTCACTCAAATTGATGGCGTTTTAATTGTTACTCTCTCTCTCTCTCATGTATAAATATATAAATACAAATTGCTTTGTCTACCCAGTGTTACTTGTATATGTGATTTCAGGGCTGGCCAGTTATTTTTTGAGGCAGGATCTCACTATGTAACCCTGACCTGGAGCTTCCTATGTAGACTTCACTGGCCTTGAAGCCACATAGATCACCTGCCTCTGCCTCATGATGCTATCATTAAAGGTGTGAGCCACCACATGTGACATATTTTTTGTTATCATTATTTATTTATTTTTATTTTTTGTTTTTTTCAAGGCAGAGTTTCTCTGTGCAGTCCTGGCTATCCTGGAACTCACTCTGTAGACCATGTTGGCCTTGAACTCACAGATATCCACCTGCCTCTGCTGGAATTAAAGACAGGTGCTACCACTGCCTGGATAGTGACATATTTTTAAAATTATTATAAAACTTTTATGAGTGTTTGTCTGTCATGTATGTATGTGTGCCAGATATGTGTGTCAAGTATGTGCCACATGTATGCCAGATGCCTTCAGAGGTCAGAAGAGGGCATAAGATCTTCTGGAACTAGAGTTAAAAGTATCTGTGAACCATTATGTAGGTGCTGGAAATTGAGCCCTGGGCCTTCTGGAAGAGCAGACTGTGTTTTTAACTGCCAAGCCATCTTTCCAACTCCTTGGGCTACCTTTTAGATATACTTAGGTTACTTACTTAGGGTTTCATTGCTCTTTCCCCCCCAGTGGGTTAATTTTTGTAATCTCTCTTTATCCAGACATGATTATTTATGAGATTATATGTTTTATTTGTATCTTATAGTTACTTGTTAAATCTGAAAATTGCATGTTGAAAATAATTATGTAAGTATTAAAAAATGCTGTATATACACTTAATACTAACAACAACCTGTGCATCATCAGTTGTGCACACCCAGTATATGGGATCGTGACTCTTGATTGTACAGAACAGAAGGAGAATCATCACTGATTTTTAGCTGAGGGGCAAAAAGCAACAACTTATAAAGTGATTCAGCTGATCAGTACATTTTTAATTTAGTTTTCATAATTTTACAATTGAATTATTTTAAAGGTATTTCACTCTTTCTAATATGTACCTTACCAAGAAAATAAGAAAAAGATACTTAAATCCAAGAGCAATAAACTATATAGTGTGGCATTGTTATGTTATAAAACTTTCGCTTGTTGAGGCTTGTAGAACCCAAGAGGACATTCCTAAAATTGAAATTATGGTTTTTAACTTAGTAAAAGTAATCACAGCATCAAGATCTCATTAAGGCAATTTAATTAAATTTAAGTTTCAATTTTTGAATTTAAAACATTCTCACTGAATTTGCTAAGTAATTTGAGTTTGATTTATTCCTAAGAAGTCAGGTTTCTGATTCTGCTTCTTTTGTCTAATAGCTGAAGTCTGGGATCAGGAGTTTGACCCCGTCATGGTCATTCTTCGAACAGTTTACCGCCGGGATGTGCAGTCTGCAATGGACAGATACACAACCTTGTAAGTCTAAGGAGTTGGTTAATGTCATTATGGAAAAGTTGTATTTCTATAGGAAAGTTTCCATTGTAACACATGATATGATCTCATTAAAATATACCTAATCTAAGAGAAAATGCTATCTAAAGGTTTTTTAAAAACAATTTAGCTGAGATTTATTTTCTCAAAATTTTTATAAAAATTTGATATAAAACTAGATGTAGTCTCCTAGTAGGCAGTCATCTAGCAAGTATTTGTCAGACAAGTAAAATTGAAAAGTTCATGTTGAAAGATTGGAACATACCAGACATGGTTACACACACCTTTAATCCTGTCACTCAGGAGGCTGAGGTGGGCAGATTTCTGTGAATTTAAAGCTAGCGTGGTCTACATAGCCCTTTCAAGGACAGTCAGGACTATATGGGATTCTGTCTCAAAGAACAAGCAAACCAAATCAAAAAAGAAAGAAAAAGTAAAAATTGAAAGATAAGCCGGGCAGTGCTGGCAGCACTTGATCCCAGCACTCGGAGGCTGTGATCTTGAGGTCAGCTTGGTCTGCAAAGCAAGTTCCAGAAAAGCCCTGTCTGGAAAAACAAAACAAAATACAACAAAACTAACAGAAATTAAAAGATGTAAAATTCAGAGGAAACATTTGCTAGGAAAATCTATAAGTTATTATGACTTTTTCAATGATTATGGATGTTAGTCCTTTTGAATATTTAAGAAGTAAGTATACAATAAATTTAATAGTCTATTACTTTGTAACTAATAGAAATTTAATAAATTTACTATTAAATTTATTAAACTAATAAAAATTTAATGAAAGTTCTATTTAATTATTTCACACACAGGCTGGAGCTATGGCTCAGCACTGGCTGCTCTTCCAAAGGACCTGAGTTCAATTTCCAGCACCCATATGTCAGTTTGCAACTGTCTACCACTCCCGGGGATCTGACACTCTTATGCAGACATCCATGCAGACAAGATACCAATTCATATAAAATAGGAATAAATAAATCATTAAAAAATTATTTCACGTAGGACCTTGGTGGCACACGCCTTTAATCCCAGCATTTGGGAGGCAGAGGCAGGTGGATCTCTGAGTTCAAGACCAGCCTGGTCTACAAGAGCTAGTTCCAGGACAGGCCCCAAAGCTACAGAGAAACCTTGTCTCAAACCAAAAAAGAAAAAATAATATTTCACATAAACAGTTTGGTAGGGGGAAATTTTATTTTATAGTGTGTATCTATTGTCACATGCCAGACACTATGATAGGAAAGCAGTTGTCTGTCTGTCTGTCTGTCTGTCTGTCTGTCTGTCTGTCTGTCTTTCTTTCTTTCTTTCTTTCTTTCTTCCCTCCCTCCCTCCCTCCCTCTCTCCTTCCTTCCTTTCTTTCTTTCTTTCTTTCTTTCTTTCTTTCTTTCTTTCTTTCTTTCTTTCTTTCCCTTCCTTCCTCCTCCCTTCCTCTTCCTCCTCTCTTCCTCTTCCCCTTCCCCTTCCCCTTCCTCTCCTTCCCCTTCTTCCCCTTCTTCCCCTTCTTCTTCTTCTTCTTCTTCTTCTTCTTCTTCTTCTTCTTCTTCTTCTTCTTCTTCTTCTTCTTCTTCTTCTTCTTTTTTGATACAGGTTCTTTCTTTGTAGAACAAGCTGGCCTCAAATTCAGAGATTCTTTGCCTCAAGAGTGCTGGGGTTAAAGGAATGCATCACCATGCCAGCTTTCTTTTTCCCTCCCTCCCTCCCTCCCTTCCTTCCTTTCTATTCTTTTCTTTTTTTTTTCTCTTTATTTAAGAGCAGAATTCTCAAGTAGGCATAGTCTTGTCTCCCTAATGACTGGTAGAGTTGCTGCTGACAACTGATCCCTATATCCTGATTTTCTTGACTGCGGTGTCATGGTTACTATTGCAGAGAGACCTGTTGGCATAAACTGACTTAGAATTTTTCTTGGAGGGATAATATGTCTTCTAATCAATGTTCTGTCATTAGCTGCTTAGGTCTAAGTAATTTTTTTATTGATAACTACTTCATACAGTCATATAAAATCACATCTACAAAGTGATTTTAAACTGTCATTTTCTACTTTCCTCTTTTATTCTTTGTCTTTCCACATTTCTCCATTTGTCTCATTTGTGTATTTAGTTCCTGCCCGTATATGTGCTCACCCTTGTAGGCACATTTCTCCATCTTATTTTTTGAGATAAGATCTCTCACTGAACGTAGAGCTGACTGTTTTGTTGACTATCCCCTTGGGATCTGCTTATCTCTGCCCTCTAGTGCTGGAGTTACAAGAATGTGCTACCACTCCTGGCTTTTATGTGGGTTATAGGATCCAAACTCAGGTTTTCATGTTGTGCAACATGTGCTTTACCCATTGAGCCATCCTGTGCATGTGGTCATAGTGCAGCATCATTTTAATGCTATGTTAATGATGTTTATTTTAGCCCTCTTTCCCCCTGGTATCTCTTGCCCTTGAGATATGTTACCTATTGTTCCATGTCTAGCTTCCAGGTCATGGGCATATTCTGATATTTCTGGGTGCGTGTGAATAAGAGTTTTCATAGACTATGTTGTAGGTAGGTTTGTTAAGAAGCCTGTGTCTGGTTGTTTAGATTAGCCTTCTCAGAGAAGTATCTTTAAATATCTTCCCAGAGGTAATGGCCTCCCTCACATTAGTCTGTAAACCAAATGGGAGAGAGACAGGGTGCTATGGTTTGTAAGAAAATGACCCCCAGAGGGAGTGACACTATTAGGAGGTGTGGCCTTGTTGGAGGAAGATGTTACTATGGGGATGGGCTTTCAGGTCCTTGCTCAAGCTTCCCTCAGTTTGATAGTCAATTCACTTCTTGTTGTTTACAAAATGTAGCACTCTCAACTTCAGCACCATGTCTGCCCGCATTCCACCGTGCTCCCCTTCACGATCATAATGGACTGAACCCCTGAAACTGTAAACAAGGCAAGGGTTTCCGTGTCATGATGTTTCTTCACACCAATAGAGACCCAAACTGAGACACAGGGCTTAATGGTTTTGAATCAAATTCAAATCATGACTTTAATATTGTCTTCTCCCTTTTACTGTGCTTGACGTTTTGTCCTCAGGGAGAGGAATCCTTTACAGTGGTAAGGGCAACTTAGGCCCTTATTTCTTTTAGCTTTTAATGTCCCACCTATGATTATTGATACAGCAGATACTGATAGTGTCATTGTATATTTAAAATTTCCATTTACAATTATATTCTATATGTATGTATGATGTTTTTGTGTAGATGCATGCATGCCATGAAGTGTGGCGCTCAGAGGGCAGTTTTGTTCTCTTTTTCCATCTTTGTGTGGGTTATAGGGATGGAGTTCAGGTCACTAGACCTGTGTGGTAGTGCTTTTACTTACTGAGCCATCCTGTCAGCCTCTACTTCACAAAATTCTTTTGCTTTTAGTTACGTGTATGCATGGGGGTATGTGCACTTGAGAGATGTTGGGTCCCCTAGCGCTGGAGTTACAGGTAGTTCTGAACCCCTGATGTGGGTGCTGGGAAACAAATTCTGGGCCCATTAACTGCTGGGCTCTTTCTCCAGCTCTTATTGTCTGTTTAACAGGGCATCCTGCATTATTTAGCAACTTTTTATAAATCCCCTGAGTGCACTTTGTATAAATGTATTAAATGTACTTAATAAGCTATAGACTTGGACTTATTAATTTTTTTGTTAAAACTCTTCCTCCCCCCCTCCCCTTGAGCTATGAGTAACATGGGTCTGTCAACTTTTCTATGTAATTTTCTCAATTTTTTTTTTTATTGTGCTTTGAGCCTGCTATTATTTTGTGTGTAGGATTGTAATTACTGTCTTTCTGGGGTCCTCCTGTTTCTCTGTTCAGATACAGATAAACACATCTCCTTGGGGGTTAGTCTCCTCATTTAGATGTAAAAGATATTCTAGGTCTCAGCAATAGAGGTATCTCATCTCCATGTCTGGACCTTGTGTGAATCCAACACTTTTTAAGCAGTGCTAGGCCTCCTTAGCCCTCTTATTCGCCAGGGAAAGGTCAGTGTGCTATCCACCCGCTCAGCCGTCCAATGATGCAGGACAATCAGACACGATAGGGAGTCAAGTCAAAGCAGGAACTCAGTTTATTACTGTGAGTGTCAACTTATATAGGTTAAGTGACATGGTGTGATATGGGGGTACCTCCAGCCAGTGAGAGACAGCCAAGCCCTCCCTCTGGCTGGAGGGCTGTCTACCTAGTTTTTGCTGTCTCATCCTCTCTCGGTTCCCTCAAACTTGAGTCAGGCCTTTCTCAGTCCTACAGGCCCTGAGATAATTTTGGCCCAACAAAGCAGCGCACAGTAGACATACTACTGAAATACTGTATTTATTAAATTGCATTTGTTTAGTGTGCGTGCCTGTGGACACGTGTTACTACCATAGGTGCTTGTGTGGAGGCCAGAGGACAACCTGTAGGAGCCAGTTCTCTTCTGCTGTGTGGGGCATTAGGCTTGGGGGCAAGTGTCCTTACCTAGTCAGCCATCTCACTCGCCCAAAAGACTTTAAAACTATCTCCACAGTATCAGTGACTACTGGTGACCCTTTCTTCTGACACCTCTAGTCCACTTCTCCTCTAGGACTCAGTGTGGGATCAGAAGAATGTGCCTCTTTTTACCTACTTTCCAGCCGTTAGCAGTGGGAACACTTTCAGATGACTGATTTTGTCAAGTGTTAGACAAGGAAATAGCTTTGCTATATGTTATTTTTGTTAGTATTTTTATATTTATCTTTAGTTATTAGCCTAGCTTTTTTGGTAAACTTTTATCCAATAGGAAAGGAAAAAATAATATTTATTGTGTAGTAAGTATCTAGCCTTTTAAAACATTTATGATCACTTAGTAATGTTTAGAAGATGTGATAGAAATTAATGCCTGTAAATCAGTTTAAATTTGAGTCTATCATATACTTTTGATTTTGTTTTATTTCTATAGTTTAAAACAAAGTGGAAAGTTCCCTGGCAATCCCTGGCCTCCCTATAAGAAGAGAGCACCGTTGCGCCCCAGCTACAGAGGCCTCCTGAGACTTCTGCATTGCAAAACTTTGCACATTGTGCTCTTCACTCTGCTGTACAAGGTAGAGTAGAGTTTGGTTAGAATGATGTGGATTGTAATGTATTTTCATAATTTTCAAGTCAAAATGCTAAATGATAATATTTATATGAAAGTACCACTTATAAAAAGCAAAATGTGTTTATAATTTTTTTAATGTGTGAGTATAAGTTATGATTACATGTATTTGAAGTCCTAATTGAACAATTATGAAGCAGTTATACTTGTCTGTGGAAAATGTTTGTTTTCTTCAGCTTTACATTGGAGTATTTGTTATGGCTTCTGTTGAATGAGAAGTATTGTGGTTATAGGAATTATGTAGTGGACTAAGGGAGCAAATAGTCAGCGAGCCTCCTGCTTGGCAGACAGAGTGTGTGAACCATTGACCTTACTTTAGAGTGGCTTTCTCTGCTTTATATGTATACTGTGGGATTTTTAATGATTTAAGCTGTATAAGAGATGAAGGATCAGGTAATCATACCTGGAGAATACTGCTCAAATAAATAAGCATCAATGAAATAATAGGCATAGGTGTTATATAATTAGAAATAAAGGAAATGTTTAATTTTTCTTCCTTCATTTGAAAAATTAGAAAGAAAACTGAGAATATTCTATTCTGTATATAGATCTCCATTGACTGTGTACAGATAATTTTTAATTATTCAAGAAAGCATGCATTAATTAGTTAAGTAGAACTCTTAGTGTTTCTATTCATGTCTTTCTTTTTTTTTTGATATTTATTGAGCTCTACATTTTTCTCTGTTCCCCTCCCTGCTTCTCTCCTCTCCACTTCAACCCTCCCTCATGGTCCCCATGCTCCCAATTTACTCAGGAGATCTTGTCTTTTTCTACTTTCTACTTCCCATGTAGATTAGATCTATGTAAGTCTCTCTTAGTGTCTTCATTGTTGTCTAAGTTCTCTGGGATTGTGGTTTGTAGGTGGCTTTCTTTGCTTTATGTTTAAAAACCACCTATGAGTGAGTACACATGATAATTGTCTTTCTGTGTCTGGGTTACCTTACTCAAAATAATGTTTTCTAGCTCCATCCATTTTCCTGCAAAATTCAAGCTGTCATTATTTTTTTCTGCTGTGTAGTACTCCATTGTGTAAATGTACCACATTTTCCTTATCCATTCTTTGGTCGAGGGGCATTTAGGTTATTTCCAGGTTCTGACTATGACTAACAAAGCTGCTATGAACATAGTTGAGCACATGTCCTTGTTCCTGTAGTAGTTTAGATATCTTTAGACCAATCACTGGCCTATCACAGTCCTTAAATCCTGTGGAAAATGAGTTAGGTTTGAGTTGTGTAATTTATGTATAAGGTAAGGTTCATTGAATTTTCCTTTTTCCATTCTTATAATGTAAAACATACATTGTCTTACATATTTATATAGTCACACACAAAATTTAGAGGCCAAGAACATTAAAGACAAAATCAATACTAATGATTCATATTGGATTTCAGCTGTCAGCCAAATACAGTTGCATTTAAATGAATTATGCTAGTTAGCTAACTCATTTATTTTGCACCCTGTCTTCAGGAGAGTATCAGGAGCTTATAATGTAAAGTGTTCTTGGTAAATTATTTTAGTAAATACTGCTGTATTTATATTAGTGACTTTTCTGTCTGTTAAATGTGGTACTCTTTATTTATGAAGTCTTCAAACTGCTATTTCCAGATACTGCATAATATTCTTATGTAGGCCTGGATGCTTGGCTCTGTGATTAAGAGTATATCTGCTCTTACAGAGGATGCTAAGTTTCCAGCACCCTCATTGTACAGCTCATAACCACCTGTGACTTCAACCTTGGAGGATTCAATATATGACTCTGACTGATGAGAATATCTGCAGTTATGTGCACACACACCCCATGCACATCATTAAATAAATCTAGCAAAAGTTCTGTATAATCTTCAAAGGAAACCTAGTGTTTTAGGTTGTATTTTCACTAAGATTTGCATTTTTATATCTGATAATTATTTGATTGTGATTTTTGTTTGTAATAGAATGTTTTCATCTCTTTAACTACAATATATATTGTGAAAAAGTTAATTATGAGGTGTTTTCTTCTTTTTTTTAGATTCTAATGGATCATCAAAATCTGTCTGAACATGTGCTGTGCATGGTGTTGTATCTGATTGAATTAGGCTTGGAAAACTCTGCTGAGGATGATTCTGAGGAAGAGGTAAGCACTGCCTCTGTCTTAGAACATTTAAGAGGAAGCAATCTCTGTCTGCCATCAGGCAGTTCTTTTCAAGAAGTTTCATTTGGATTTTTTTTTTTTTTGGTTTTTTTTTCAAGACAGGTTTCTCTGTGTAGCCTAGCTGTCCTGGAACTCACTCTGTAGACCAGGCTGGCCTTGAACTCATAGAGATCCACCTGCCTCTGCCCCCAAGTGTTAGAATTAAAGGCGTGCACTGCCTCCACTAGGCTAACATTACTTTTGTTATGTATTGGTGTGGGAGAATTGTCTGTATTCTGTCTTTCATGTTTTAAATAAATGCTGATTGGCCAGGCAGGAGGTATAGGCGGAAAAACCAGACAGGAAGTGAAAATGATGCAAAGAGAGCAGGAGAATTCTGGGGAGGAAGAAATTGATTTCTCCCACTCCTGCCCAGATCATCAAAGCAGCAGGATGTGAGCTACCCCACTGAAAAAGGTACTGAGCCACATGGCTAAAATAGATCAGAAAAATGGGTTACTCGAGATGTAAGAGTTAGCTAATAAGTAGCCTGACCTAATGGGCCAATTAGCATTATAACTTACAGAGATCTGTGTGTGATTTTTCTCTGGGACTAAACAGCTGGGGGGTCGGGCAGGACAGAGAACCCCCAGCAAGCAGGCCCTTCATGTTACAATGTATATGGACATTTGCCTGCATCTTTATCCATGTATCACTTACATGAAGTGCCCATGGAGACTAGAAGTGGCGCCAGGTTCCCCAGAACTGGAGTTAGAGATGGTCGTGGGCTGCTAAAATGTGTTGGGCATTGAACCCAAGTTTTCTGGGAGAACAGATGGTGTTCTTAACCACTGAACTTTCTCTCTAGCTTTCAGCTTTATTTATTTATTTATTTATTTATTTATTTATTTATTTATTTATTTATTTATTTATTGTGTATGCAGTGTTCTGTCTGCATGTATGCCTGCACACCAGAAGAGGGCATCAGATTTCATTATAGATGGTTGTGAACCTCCATATGGTTGCTGGGAATTGAACTCAGGAACTTTGGAAGAGCAGCCAGTTCTCTTAACCGCTGAACCATCTCTCCAGCCCCATATTCTTAATTCTTAAATTTGGAGACCTGACAAGATGGTCCTATTCATATATTTATTTAGCATCTGGGTGGGGTGTACACCACAATGCACATGTGCAGGTGGAGGATAGCATGGTTTTTTTGTTTTTTGGAAAGACTTGGTACTTTCCTTCTGCTGTATGGGATCTGGTGGTTTAACTCAGATTGTAGGGCTTGGCAGATAGTGTACCTGCTGAGCCAATTCTCTGGCATTAAAAAACCTTTATTCTGAAAATATATATGGTCCTTTGAAGCTTTCCTCTAAATGGAATTACATTATATATGGAACTGTTGAAATTGAAGATTTAGTATTCAAATGAAAAACGTTGAGAAAAGCTGTCTGTGTATTTTTTGGTATTATGGTGAGAGCATCAATTATGAAGAAGCACACACTGAGTGAGAACTTCATTGTATCTCAGACTCGAAGTGACAAGTTTCTGGTGTACACATGTTTATTCATTCTATCTATCTATCTATCTATCTATCTATCTATCTATCTATCTATCTATCTATCCATCCATCCATCCATCCATCCATCCATCCATCCATCCATCCATCCATCCATCCACTCTCTTTTTATGTCTTAGGTATCAATGGGTGGACCAGAACGTTGTCATGACAGTTGGTTCCCTGGAAGTAACTTGGTATCAAATATGCGACATTTTATAAATTATGTCAGAGTGCGAGTCCCGGAGACTGCTCCTGAGTTGAAAAGGGACTCACTTGCCGGCACGAGCTCTGATGATTTGGGCTCTTTACAAGTAAGTTTAAAACTGAGGGAAATGGAAAGGGAATGGTTTACATTATACTGAGATATTGCATAGATAATCTATGGCATTCAGAAGGAAATGCTGGAAGTTGTCATTTATTTCCTGATATGTCTAAATGTTGTTGCTTAACCAGTCTTTTTCCTTTAACCTGCTATAGAATTCCCGACGGCCTAAAGTTCTTCAAAGAGAGGTAGATGTGTATGATATTTGTATTAACTAGCAGCCTGACTAATTGGAAACGAGGGGAAAAAAACCCACTAGAGTATGTGTGTGTATGTATATGATTAATATAATAAAATTTAAAACATTTCTTGAATTTAATGTTTTTTTACTTTTAATAAAGTTATTTATATTTGATTTCAAATAAGTTTATGTTACTTATTAAAAATGCTGAGTGGTTAGTAGCAAAGTTTTCTTGCTAGTGTTAAAAGTATTCTGGACCAGTGACAAGTGGCCCACTTGGCTCTGCTTCCATTAGCACTGCAGCTGTTTACTAACCCCTTACAGATGACTGTCTCCTAAGTCAAAGCAAATGTAGTGCTGGCAGCATGGCCATCAAAAGATTTTTTTTTTTTGAAGGGGGTGCTTTTGTGGCAATTAACTGAAACAGGCCCATAAATATTTGTATTCTGTGTATTGTGTTTGGGAACTCATTGTGAAAAGCAGCTCTTTGCATGATGCTTAATTAATCTTTAAAAATAAAATGAGAAGTGAGTCTGGAGAGAAGGCTCAGCAGTTAAGAGCACTAACGTCCCTTTCAGGGACCTGGGTTAAGTACCAACACCCACATGACTACTCACAACTGCCTGTAACTCCAGTCCCAAGTACCAGGCATGCATATAGCCTAGCACCCATAGCATATGACATGCCAAATAATTAAGTAGTATTTTCCTGTAAACTAGGTGTCATGTGAGTGGAGAAAGAGAACTGAATTCAGTGTTTTTTTGTGTCGAGTCTATTTGTTCGTCTATTTTTTGCTTTTAGCAACATGTTTTTGTTGTGAATACTATAAAGGGTTTTAATTAAAAACTTGAAATCTCTGTCTGAGCCCCTTTTGCTTCTAATGTTACAAAATACTTTGAAAATCTTGGATGTTAAAATAACGTTGAATACTATAATTTGAGCTAGAAAAGCATACTTCTTATGCTCATTTTAGAAAAATGAATGAAATTCATTAAACTGATTGATAACTTAATTAAAAGATGATTTCTAAGAGGCCTAATGTGTGTTTGCTTTAGCAAAAAGGCTGTTTAAGAGACAAATTATTGGGGACTGATTGAATGAGAGCTCACCAAGGCCAGCTGGACTAGGACTGAACGAGCATGTGATCAAACCGGATTCTCTGAATGTGGCTGACATGGGGGCTGACTGAGAAGCCATTGACAATGGCACTGGGTCTTGTTTCGTCTGCATGGACTGGCTTTCTGGGATCCTGACCTGTTTGGATGCTCACCTTCCTGGACCTGGAGGGAGGGGGGGAGGAACTTGGATTTCCCACAGGGCAGGAAACCCTGACTGCTCTTGGGAATGGTGAGGGAGGAGAAGAGGGAGTGGAGGGAGCGGGAGGGTATTGGGAGGAGGGGAGAAAGTGGAAATTCTTTAAATAAATAAATAAGGAAAAAAAAGAGAGACAAATTATTGAGACGAACACTTGACTAAAAATGTCTATTCAAATAACATATGGTGATATGCTGTTTGAAGCAAATTAATTTATTCCTTTATCCTTACATTTCAGTTTTATAACTTGAAATCTTTGTAATTTTCAAACTTTTGAAGTTCCTTAAATGTGAAATTAATTTTCACTATAGATTTACTGTCTTAAAAAAAAGTGAAGAAAGCTAGGCGGTAGTGGCGCATGCCTTTAATCCCAGCATTCAGGTGGCAGAAGCACACAGATCTCTGTGGTTTCAAGGACAGCCAGGGCTACACAGAGAAACCCTGTCTCAAAAAACAAAAAAGCAATAACAAAAAATAACAAAAAGAAAAAAAAAGATAAACAACTTTTCTTATTATGTGAAAGCTGTAGCAGGCTTTCAGAAGTGAATAATGAATTTCTTGATGGGTGGTGGATAATACAGAAGCTTCCCTTATTGAGAAACTTAGTTTATAGGCTTTTTGTTTTGGTAATATGGCTGCAGGTATGGCTCAAGCTTTGTTTGTTTTTTGTGGAACATAGAGTCAGGCGGTTGCAGTGAGGTGACCTCCTTTTCCTCACCGCTGTCCCTTTTAAAGCGGGGCTGTATTTGAGAAAGAAATGGAAGAAACAGGTTTATCTGCTGGAGAGATCTTTGGAAAAATATAGTAATATATTTTTAGAATTGGTATTGAGTAACTTCTTTTTTCTGTTTTTCTTATCTTTACTGGTAGAATTCCGGCACAGCTCAAGTTTTCAGCTTAGTAGCAGAGCGTAGAAAGAAATTCCAGGAGATCATCAATAGAAGCAGCAGTGAAGCAAACCAGGTGATTCGACCGCCCTACACTCCAAAGAAATGGTCAGCTCCTGGGTCAGCTCCCCAGTTAACCACAGCCATTTTGGAAATTAAGGAAAGCATATTGTCTTTGCTAATCAAACTTCATCACAAACTCTCAGGAAAACAAAACTCTTACTATCCTCCATGGCTTGATGACATAGAAGTTTTAATACAACCAGAAATTCCTAAATACAATCATGGGGATGGTATAACTGCAGTAGAAAGAATTTTGCTAAAAGCTGCCATGCAAAGCAGAATGAACAAGCGCATCATTGAAGAGATATGCAGGAAAGTAACCCCTCCTGTGCCACCCAAAAAAATCACTGCAGCAGAGAAGAAGACTCTGGACAAGGAGGAAAGGTATTTTCATTTTTAGTGTCTTAAATCTGTACAGTTGATGATTTGGGTTTTTCTGTTTCTCAGTCATTCAGGGCTCATGACCTGGTTGTTTCAGTTACAACTTTACTTCGTAAAGTAAGTGATTGAACATAGCCTGTGCTAGTGTGTGTGGTGCTCAGTTCTTTGGGGGATAAAAACATGAGTGTTGCTGGCCCCAGTGTTGAAAGTTGGAAACCTCTTCAGAAACATTGCTAATACTATTATTGCAATGACACCTCAGAATTCTCTTGTAACTTTAAGTAAAAATAGAAGTATTTTAGATACTTTTTAAAAAAATTATTTTGTGTATGTACATGTGTGCATATTTGCATGTCAACACACATATCATAGTGTGCATGCGAAGGTCAGAGGACAACTTTTGGAAATCGGTTCCCTTTTTCCATCTTGTGTGTCCTGGGGATTGAACTCAGGTCATCAGGCTTACTTGCAAGGGTCTTTCCTGCTGAGCCATCTCACCAGCCCTTAGGTATTTCTTAAAATAGAAATCAAACTATTTGGATTTTTGGTACTTGAGTTTATTGCTATATGATTGTCAATTATTAGAGAAAGCAATGTTTCTTAAAATTTTCTTTTGCCAACTTTTGTTTCCTAATTTTTCAAAGGTAAAAAATTTAAATTAGATTTATTATTTTTATGTGTGTTTTTCCCAAATGTATGTATTTGCACTGCATGTATGCTTGGTACATATGAAAGTCAGACGTTATCAGGATATCAGATCCCCTGGAACTCAAGTTGCAGGAACCATGGAAGAGTGCTCCTTGTTGGTTCATTCACAGGTTCTTGGTTAACTGTCTTTCTTATACGTATAGCCCAAGGCAACATTCCCAGGGAATAGTGGTGCCCACTGTGGGCTGGACCATCCTACATCAGTTAACAATCAAGACAATTCCCTGCAAATATGGCAATAGGCCAATGTGATCTGGGCAATCCCTCAACTGAGGCTCCCCTCTCAGTTTACTCTGGACTATGTAAAACTGATAGTTAAAGCTGACTAGTACAAGTGGCATTAAAGAAGATATAAGAGATCAGAAAGGAAAACCTGTATCAAGATTGTTTGGTGTTATGAGTTTGGCAGTCCTGTGTGATTTGCTAGTGATGAAGGATGTGAAGGATCTGTGATAACTGTATGAGAAGCCATTTTAGTCACAAGGTACAAATGGAAGTCTTGGACAGTTTTCTCTTAATTTGCTACTTCAGTGTCCTCGACCTTCAGAATAATTCTGAAATGTACTAAATTTGTCAGAATTGTCATTTGTTAATGGTCTTTAATTTACATGTTTACCTAGTTTAGAAAAGCAATAATGTAGGTTTTTTTTTTTTAAATGCTGGTTTCACAGAAAACTGATAAACACATTAAAACAAAATTCATGTAATTTACGTGCATGGGTATTTGTATGACTGTATACCATGTGTGCGCCTGGTACCTGTGGAGGCCTGAAGAGGGTACTGGATACCCTGAAACAGAAATTACAGATGGTTGTGAGCTGCCACATGGTGGTTGGGAACCAAACCCAGATCCTCTGCAAGGTCAGCGAATGCTCTTAGCTACTTAGCCATCCTTCCAGCACCCGAGAAATGCATTTTGATTTTAGTTATACTTGAGATTCTCTTATATTTGATAGCAGATTTTATTTTTGGTATATTGTTTTATTGGCCATATACTTAGAAGTGAGATGTAGATTGGCATTAATGAAAAAAATCTGAAACTTTAGAGCTCACCTAGTGCTGGTAAAAGAGACCACCCATGGATTAATCAAAGTTACTGTCTATCAGAACATTTTTGCATCACTAGTGGAATGCTTCGAGTATCCACACAATGAACACTTCTTCTCTGAGGATACACTTAGATTTTTATGGGCTTTTATTTCAAAGTAATCTTAAATGTAGAGAAATGGATTACGGACAGTACCAGGAACTTGCTGAAGGTTTCAGAGTAAGTTGCTGATGTGTTACCCTCCACACTGGGATACTTCAGTGTGTAGTTCCTAGGGGGAAAAGCCCTTTTTTATATAATCAAAGTAGAACTACAAGATTAAGAAGTTAACCTTGTATTTAAGTATGATTACATTATAAGATCCCATGTTTAAACAGTTGTTCAAAGTTTCTCATCAAAGAAACATCCACTCTATTATTGCTCATTGAATTTAGTTGTTGAATCTTTTTTTTTATCACTTTTAAAGTGGAACAGTTTCTCCATCTTTCCTTTATTTTCATGATTTTGAATCTCTGAAGGTTAGGACAGTGGGTCGTTGTAGACCGCCTCACCATGGGCTAGTCTGCCATTGGCAGGCACATCGGCGAGATGTTGCTGCTTCCACCAGGTCACTTGATTTCTGTTTGTTTTGTTAGTAGTGTTTACAATTGACTGCTGGTTAGGGAACTGCCTGCCAGATTTCTGCACTGTCTGTTTACGCTACTCCTTTGTAATTAGCTCATCATTTAAAGTAGGGCTATTCTTTGAGATTCTGTAATTTCTCATGTATCACCTTTGAAGGTACTATTAATTTGTTTCACTAGTCATGGGCTCCTGAAGTTCTTGCTTTAGTTTGAGTTATCATCTACCTGATGTATTCTGATGATCACATATTCCAGATTTAGCCACTAAGAGTTCCTTAATGCTAAGATCTTTATCCTTTTTGGTTGGTTCTTATCATGCCTTGAACATACTCCTCTTTGTAGGCAGAGTGATCTTCCAGGCTAATCTTGCACTTGAAGCCAGCCATTTCCTGTGGAGTTCTCGTTGCTTTTACTAGAGAATGGGATTTAGAAACTTAATCCTTGTTCTTTTTATAATGAAATGTAGCTGTTTTCATGTGTTTTTAGTGAATAGAATTGGAAAAATTTATGTGTGTGTCTTTTTTTTGCATTAGAGGCTGAAGAGAAAAGATATTGTTATTATTTTTTACCTGTTGTTATACATTCAAAACTATCCTCTCCAACATGAACTGTCACTTGTGTGATTGATCTTAGCTATTCTGACAGGTGTAAGAGGAAATCTAGGGGTTATTTTGATTTCAATTTCCCTGATGGCTAAGAATGTTGAACATTTCTTTAAGTGCCTCTCATCCATTTGAGTTTCCTCTAATTGAGAATTCTATTTAGATCTGTACTACTCTTTTTTATTGGGTTTGTTGTTTTTTGTATACCTAGTTTCTTGAGTTCTTTATGTATTTTGGAAATTTGTCCTCTGTTAGATGTTGAGTTGGTAAAACTCTTTTTCCATTTGATACGCTGCCGTTTTGTCCTATTGATGATATCCTTTGCTTACAGAAGCTTTTTAGTTTCATTTCTTGAGGTTCCATTTGTTAATTGTTGATCTTAGTGCCTTTGCTATTGGTGTTCTGTTCAGAAAGTTGTTTCCTGGGCCAATGCATTCAAGGCTGTTCTCCACTTCCTCTTCTATCAGATTCAGCATATTTGGTTTTCTTTTGAGGCCTTGGATCCACTTGGACTTGAGTTTTATGCAGGGTGATAAATATGGACTTTTCCACATTCTTCTACATGCAGATGCCCAGTTTGAACAGCATCATTTTGTTGAAGATTCTGTCTTTTTTCCAGTGTGTATTTTTGTTCTCTCTATCAAAACTCAGATGCGCATAGGTGTGTAGATTTATGTCTTGGTCTTCAATCAGTTCCATTAATCAGCGTGGCTGTTTTTATGCCAATATCATGTCATTTTTATTGATGTAACTGTGTAGTACAACTTAAAATCAGGGATGATGGGACATCCTGCAATTCTTTTATTATTCAGGATTGTTTTAGCTATCCTGGGCATTTTGTTTTTCCATTTGAAGTTGACAATTGTCCTTTCAAGGTCTGTAAGGAATTGTGTTGGAATTTTTATGGGAATTATGTTGAATCTGTTGATTGTTTTTGGAAAGATGGTCATTTTTACTATATTAATCCTAATTAATTTTTACTATATTAAACCTCATCCTTGAGCATGGGAGAGCTTTCCATCTTCTCCAGTTTCTTTCTTCAAAGATTTGAAGTTCTTGTCATACAGGTGTTTCACTTGCTTGGTTAGAATTACCCCAAGATATTTTATATTATTTGAGGCTGTTGTGAAAGGTGTTGTTTCCATGGTTTCTTTCTCAGTCTGTTTGTCATTTATATAGGAGGGCTACTGACTTTTTTTTTTTTTTGAGTTAACCTTGTACCCAGTCACTTTGCTGAAAGTGTTTACCAGCTGTCAGAGCTCCCTGGTAGGATGTTTAGGGTTTTCTGTCTACCCCATTGTTTCATACTGTAGGTACTGCTTTAGCTTTGCTTATGCAAACAGTGGGTTCGAAGTCTTTTAGAAGGGATAGAATTGTTTCAGAGACATTCAAATCTTACATGATATTTCATATGTAATATAGAAAACAGGTTGTTCTTGATTGTGTGACCACTGATCAGTAGATTAGTGTTGAGCACACCATGTACTTACAGCTTCATTTCTCTTTAGGCGACAAAAGGCCAGAGAAAGGCAGCAGAAACTGCTTGCAGAGTTTGCCTCACGGCAGAAAAGCTTTATGGAAACTGCAATGGATGTTGGTAAGTCAAGAGTTTTAGTTTGAAACTCTCACAATTAGTTCCTATTTATAGGAATAGTTTGATTTAAGCTCTCAGCAGCTCTAAATAGTACAGATAATTTACAGTCTTTATTTAAACAGTAGAGTAATGGAGGGATTGGAATAATTCTTAATTACGGTGTGTGCACATGGGCACAGGTGAGCCGGTACCACAGCACATGTGGAGGTCAGAGGACAGCTGTGTGGAGTCAGTTTTCTACTTCTATCATGCAGGTTCTGGGCATGGAACTCAGGTGGTCAGGCTTGGGGAAATACCCTTCTTACCCACTGCACCTTCTTGCCTGCCTCGGATCAGATCTTTATTATAGCCACTGTGTTGTAGAACAAAGGCAGTAGTTAAGAAGAGCTCTCCCTGTTCTCTATAAATCTGTCCCTCATGTGTGTCAGGTCTGTCAGTAAGTATTTGATAATTTATTTTGGTGTTGTTCTCTGATGTTAGCCTAAGATTCTTGTAATGATTTCTAAAAACACTTTTGGGTGTCTCTTTGTGTCATCACATTGATATTCCTAAAAATCACATACACCTTTTAATTCATATTGGCTTTAGGATTTTTATAATGAGAAGGAATACCATTTTCCTATATGGTGGTAGAACTATGAATAGTCTTTTAAAAATATATTTATGCTTTCCCTTCCTCCTTCCTCTTTCCTCTCCCTATAATATTTCCTTCGCTACTTTCAGATTATCATCTTTAAGCTTATCATTTTCTGAATATATGAGGAAATACCTAATGGTTATCTTTCTGTGTCTGCTGGTGTGTCTTAATTCCTTGTTGTTTATGATATATTAACAGGTCACTGTTATTTTCTGTATTCTGTTTATTAATTTATATAAACATTGATGACTATTACTTGAAATATATTACTGAAATAGATAATTAGGAAGTAGTTTTTCCTCTATTATCCCCTAGTATATACTACTACCAATTTTCAAAGAGTTGCCATCTTATAAATTTCTTCTCTTCAGAATCTCAAAGTAAATTGAAACTAATGATTTATTTGTTCCTTAAAAATTTAATTAAAATTTTCTCTTACATAGATTTTTAAAAAGATTTTTAATGTATGTATATGAATGCTCTGTTTGCATGCATGCCTTCATGACAGAATAGGTCATCAGATTATAGATGGTTATGAGCCACCATGTGATTGCTGGGAATTGAACTCAGGACCTCTGGAAGAACAGTCAGTGCTCTTAACCACTGAGCCATCTCTCCAGCCCCTTATATGGATGTTTTTGTTTCTGTTTTTTAGTGTCAATTTTTATCTGTAATTGGTACAACATAAAAATATTAAATCATAAATTACATAAAGTTGTTTTTATCATTTCACATCTGTGGTCTTAGAGCTAACATTTTACTTGAATAAGAGTCTCAGTAGTTGTGTTATGATGCAACTTTGTTAGTATTTGACTTGAAAAGTATTTGAAGTAGATCTTTGGGGATAAGGGTTTATTGAAAGGGACTTTTCTTCTATGAGTTATGGCTTTCCTTTCCAGATTCTCCTGAGAACGAGATTCCTATGGAAATTGCCACAGCAGAGCCGCAAGTGTCTGAGGCTGTGTACGACTGTGTTATCTGTGGACAAAGTGGGCCTTCCTCTGAGGACAGACCTGCAGGACTGGTTGTGCTGTTGCAAGCATCATCAGGTGAAGTCAAAGAAAGTTTTTAATAGGAACATTGTAGACAGTGGCGTCCAGAACAGAAACTGTTAGTATGAGATGAGAGCTGGTGTTAGAGTTCAGCTCTCTTGTTCACTATTGTAGAATCTACAAGCCTCCGACATCTATTATTGTTCACTTCAACATTCTAGTTAATGTGGTGTGTCCTGCCAGTTCTGCTGTGGATTCTTGGGTTCTTAAAACAGACAGAAGTAGTTCTTGACACAGCAGGGAGATTGCTCTGTTTGCCAATCTGTTGAAATGTTGTCCTTCCTTTCCCATTCTGAGGAATTTTGAAGTAGTAATAGTTCTTAGACAATGTAGTCTTGATGGATTTAGTTCTTCTGCAACGGGATGTATGAGGAAATTAGTCTGTATATCTAGAGTTTAAACCAAGTGTTGGTGTATTCTTACATAAATAATGTAGGCATCACACAAAAACACAGAGGTGAAGGTGGAGGATGAAATGGAAAAGAGGTTTATATTATTGAAAATAAGTAGATATTAATTCAAAGTTCACTATTACAAAGTGAAGTTGTTAATTCTGTCCTCCAGGTAACCACAAAATGACTTCTTCAGCAAAATAACAACAACAACAACAACAATAATAATAATAAAAATAATAAAAAATCCATATTAAAAGAAAATGGGAAGGGACTCAGAATTCCATACTAGAAAATTTAATTGTGAAAGCAACAATAATGCATGAATTAAGGAACAAGTAGAAAACAAAATAGCATAATTGCAGAATCAAGTTTTTTTGTCAGTAATCACTTGAAATACAGTGAACTTAATTTTCTAGTTAGTATGTGGAGATTGACATATTTTAAAAAATGATCATACAGTATGCTATTGATAAGAACTTCACTGTAGGACTGATGAAATGGCTCAGTGGTTAAGAGCACTGGCTGCTCATCCAGAGGACCCAGGTTGAATCCTTTGCACTCACATGGCAGTTCTCAACTGTCTGTAACTCCAGTTCTAGGGGATCTGGCACCCTTACCTAGACAAATATGCAGCCAAAACATCAATGCACACATAAGGTAAAAATAAAATAAAATCTTTTTTTTTCTTAAAAAAAGAAATTCATTTTAGACTTGAAGATGCAAGTAGATTGAAGGTGAAATGCTTGAGCTCACTATGCAGCTCATTTGGTAGAATACATGCTTACATGCACAAAACTTTGAGTTGAATGCATGAATAGGAGGTAATGGTGCATGTCTATAATCTCAGGACTCAGGAGACATGTAGGCAGAAAGATCAGAACCCCTGTCAGCAAAGTATAGGTTAGTGAATTCTGTTGAAAATTAAAAGAATTAGTACCAAGCCATCTAAAACTTGTTCAAAAAATACAGAGGAAGGAACCTTTTCAAAAATACCATGTGAGGTTTAGCATTCCCTTGATAACCAAGTGTTGGTGGAGGCTGCTTGTTTGGTCCCAGGTCCCCAGACCATGAAATAATCACTCAGAAACTATATTATTTGCAATACTGTTTGGCCAATAGCTTGAGCATATTGCTAGCTTACTCTTCTATCCTAAACTAACCCATCTCCATCAGTCTGTGCATCACCATGAGGTTGTGGCCTATGGACAAAGTTTTGGCAGGCTCCAGTGGAAACATCTGTCCCCAGTGGTGGCTACATGGCTTCTCTTTGACACCTCTTACTCACTCTGTTTATCTCTTTCATCCTGGCTTTACTCTGTTAAGCCATTGGCAGAAAACAGCTTCTTTATTAACCAATAAAAGCAACACATAGACAGAAGGATTTTCCACACCACACAAGTACTAGAATGCGTTTACCAAGTGTAGATGCAAAAGCCTTCATCAAAATTCTTGTGAATGAATTTGGGAGTGTATTAAGTGAATTGTACATTGTGTGTTTTATCTGTGAGCATCCCCTTGATTCTTTGCTTTATTTCTATAGCTACTATAAATCTCCACAACCCAGCTGCAATGTGATATACCTTAGAGTCCCATTCTCCAAAGCAGTTCTTCCCATGCAAATGCATTAAAAAATTACCATTCTTTTTTTCAATGATACATTAAAAACAAACATACATAAACTATTGACAGTGGTGCTTTGGAAGTGCACTGTGTCATATTCTTGTCTGTGTAGTTCTTCTTTTGATTTTTGATGTTTTATACTTACAGAATTGTAGCCTTAGTCATATTTATGTCTGTCTTCCTAATTTTTTCTCAGTGTTTTGTGTCTACAGAAAATTGAATAACTTTTACCTGCTGCTAGTTGTACCTATATTGTCACATTTGTGCACCAGAAAACACATGGATGCATAGGGGTATGAACATAAACACCCTTTTCCAGAAGAAAATTAAGGACATTATGTTATATATTAACAGCACTACTGTCATACTCAGTAGATTTAATATTATATATTATGTCTATGTTCAAATTCTCCTAATTATCTGACTTTTTTGTTTCTCTGACTAGTAATTGTGTTGTTTTGATACATGTATATATTGTAGAGTGAGTTATGTACAGCTAATTGATATTTCTTTCACATCACCTACCCCGTCATTTCTTTGTATAGCATGTATTTCTTGTCTTTGGTGGTCATTTGTGTGGCTCTCCTTTAATTTAGAGCAGTTTCTCAGAGCCTTTCTCTGATTGGCTGTTCCTTAGATGAAACATGTGGATTTGTGTGATTATTTTCTTACTGTGAGGTCCAGAGCAAACACTTTGGAGAGGGTATTCCACAGCCTGTTCCTTCTGATGGCTTTAGGAGGGTTCCATGTCAGAGTGCTCCATCGGTGACACATTGGCCTTTTGTCTTTCACTGGGTGTTTCTTGCCTGAGTCCATGAGTGTAACATCTGACTTTGGCATCATTCTTTCTGATACTACATTTTTTAAATTTGGCCTAGGTCCTTTTAGGTTATCTGCTCAGTAATGGAGCCCTTCTCTTTGTCACATGTAATTCAGGCTCACCTCCTGCTTTTCTCCAACCTGGGCTCATTGCTTTCTTCAAGCAGCTCTGCTTTCTTTTAATAACATAGTAAAAAAATGAGGTAGGTTGATATGAGAAAGTCATTGTTTCTAGGTTTGTGTGTGTGTGTGTGTGTGTGTGTGTGTGTGTGTGTGTGTGACAGACTTAGGAAATCATCCATCATCCATTCACACTCATATTTCATTTTTATTATTGTGACAGAGTCTCACTTTGTAGCCCTGACTGGCCTGGAACTCATAGAGTTAGTTCCTCCTGCCTTGTCTCTCAAGTGCTGAGTTTAAAAGACTGTGCCACCACATCTCAATATTATTTTAATAGTAAATGCTGCCCTAGTTGGGCCTTTCTTTATAAAAACACACTACTCTTTTTGTTTTGTTTTGTTGAGACAGGGTCTTTTTACATAGTCCTGGTTGTTTTGAAATTCACTCACTCTGTAGACCAGACTGGCCTCAAATTCACAGAGGTCTGCCTGCCTCAGCCTTCCTAGTGCTGGGATTAAAGGTGTGTGCCACCAGGCTTGGCAACGACTCTTTTTTTTTTATTAAGGTCTTCAGAATATTTTAATAAGAGATTTAAACATTACTGATACTTAAGTAGAATTTTAATTTTTGATATTTAAAAAATTTGAGAAATTTGAAATTTACTGTTGGTTGTTGTGAAGGACCTGGATTGTTATTTAGATCTTTGTATTATTTAGTGAACTTTTGTCTCTGTTGTTACTTAGTTTTAGGGCAGTGCCGGGACAATGCTGACCCAAAAAAGCTGCCAATCACTGAGGAGGAACAGATTTACCCATGGGACACATGTGCAGCAGTTCACGATGTGAGACTTTCCTTATTGCAGCGTTATTTTAAAGATGTAAGTATTTTTATTATCAAACAATTTCAACTCTTTTTAAGTGGTGCTAGAGATTGAATCCAGCGTCTATGCATGCTAAGCAAGAGTTCTACCACTGAGCTATAGCCCTAGCACCCCAATAGCTTGCTTGCTTTATTTATTTGTTTATTGTCTGTCTGTCTGTCTATCTATCTATCTATCTATCTATCTATCTATCTATCTATCTATTCATTTGTTTATTTATTTATTTTCATGTATATACCTGTTTTGTCTGCATGTATGTAAGTGCGTCATGTGTGTACCTGATTCCTTTGGAAGTCATAGGAGGGCATCAGTTCTGGGAGTTCTTACCTCTACCAATGCTCAGATCAAAAGGGGCGATCTGTCTCTACAAATTCTTAGACTGAGTCTCTCTCTACAAAACCTTAGACTGCATGCTGTCTTCACGAAACGTCAGACTGACTCTCTC
This sequence comes from Myodes glareolus, assembly GCF_982192425.1. Lineage (NCBI taxonomy): Eukaryota > Metazoa > Chordata > Mammalia > Rodentia > Cricetidae > Myodes > Myodes glareolus. Next base: position 50,960,320 of record NC_142046.1, read on the forward strand.
TCTAAAACCTCAGACTGCTGTTGTCTCTATGAAACCTCAGACTGAATCCTCAGACTGCATCTGAGTTCTTTCCGTCTAGCCCTATCACTCCTGTCTCCACCTCCCTAGTGCTGGGATTAATGGCATGTGATCCCAAGTGCTGGGATCACCTTTGTGTGAGCTCTGTTTCTCTTTTAGATGGATTCAATCTTGTGTAGCCCAGGGTGACCTTGAACTCACAGAGATCTGTCTGCCTTTGTCTCCTGAGTCCTGGGATTAAATGTGTGTGCCACCGCTGCCTGGTCTCTATGGCTAACTAGGGGCTTAGCTCTGCATTCTGATATTTAGGCAAGCTTTATTTATTAGATTACACACATGAAATATCACTACATTTCCCCCTTTTTGTCTACAATAAAGAAGGTTATAGCTAATATAAGAAAAACTATATACAATATATACAGGAAATAAGTACACCAACAATGTCCAGTCCATTTGCACTTGCTAAATTCAGAGAAAATACTCCGTATCTATCCTATCTTGGTGAGTCCCAAGTGTTGTACCTAATTCACTTTTTATTCTAACTTGCGTTACCATCTGAAACTATCTTTTGATGTCTCTCAACTTTATACAAAAAGTCAAGTAGTAAGTGTGATATGTGTTTTAAATGTTGTTTATTGTGAAGTCTACTTAATTTATTTTAATGAAATAAGTATTAACTCTTCAAATTATTCATGTAGTGTGTGAATATTTTATGCATGTTTTTACCACATTTTACTTTTGTGAAAGGATGAATACTAGAATTTTCATGTGGTATTTTTAAAATGTAATATAGACTGTGTTCTCTTACTTCCTGTGAGCTTGGTCGTTTATTTTCCAGCCTTTTTTCAGCTTTAACCTCTAGCATTAGTAGTGTCCCAGGACTTTAAACGTTACCTCAGCAGCAATGACACTGCTAACCACTGGAGCACTTCCCCACCATGTGTGAGGCCATGGCTTCCATCTGCAGCACCGAGAAAAAAAGTAAAATTGCTGTGTCAATTTTTATTTTTTCTATTTTTTGAGGAGGTTATCAAATAAGATCTCCTTCCTTTTGTAGATTGAAACTAATAAATTCTGAATTAGATAAACATATAATAGTTTAAAATACTTATAAAGTCAAATGATAAAATAAGAGATAGGGAAAGGAGAAAGGGTGGGAGCATTGACTTTTTTTTTTTAAATATTTATTTATTTTATCATGTATACAATATTCTGTCTGCATGTATGCCTGTAGTCCAGAAGAGGGCACCAGACCTCATTACAGATGGTTGTGAGCCACCATGTGGTTGCTGGGAATTGAACTCAGGACCTTCGGAAGAGCAGGCAATGCTCTTAACCGCTTAGCCATCTCTCCAGCCCCCGAGCATTGCCTTTTTTTTTGAAGTCTTTGTCTTCTTTGTAATGTGTGATAGAGGTTGGGAACTAATGTGTGGTGTGTAGGTAAATAAGGGCTGATAAAGAATGACTCTTAATTTTTTTGACAGTGAGTAAGCACTTGTGTAGCTTTAAGCCAAGGGGAAGAGAATGGGGAGAATGATAGAGTTTTGACATAGTAATTTTATGTTAACTGAGGGACACTGAACTAGAGATTTCTAGTTTCTGGCTTAGGACAAAGACCCTATGTTATATAGTCTACCTATCTATATCTTTGTCTGTCTTTCTGTGTGTCTCTCTTCTATCTGTTTGTCCGTCCGTCCGTCCATCCGTCTGTCCGTCCATCCATCCATCCATCCATCCATCCATCCATCCATCCATCCGGCAAGGCACCCAGGATTATAGGATAGGTGAAATTATGAACTAATTCCATAGGTGGCACAGTTTTAATGGCAAGAGAATAGCACTCCCTTGAGAAGTACATACATTGAAGGGGTGGGTAAACAAAGGAAGAGTAAGTATAACAGGGAAGGAAACTTAAGAGAGATTGACATTATGGAAGTTAGAGGGAGGTCTGCATTCCAAAACAGAAACTGTGAGTTGATGTCAGAAATGGAGAGGTTAGTGCCATACAGAACATCTAAAATGATCAACAGCAGCGTAGTTCATACCCAACCCTTGTTTTTTTTGTATATGAATGTGTGTATGTGCGTGTGTGAATATGTATACACAGTCTGTAGGTTGATGTTGAGTGCCTTCCTCAGTCACACTTTACTTTATGTTTAGAGGTAGTGTTTCTTGTTACCTTTGACATGGGTACTGAACTCAAGTTCTTATGTTTTTATGGAAGGCACTTTACAGACTGAGCCATTTTTCCAGCCCCTGAATTATAATATTGAAAGGCTATATATTATAAGATAGAAAAAATATTGTTTATGATGTTTATTCTCTTTTATTGTAAGCATAGATATTTGGAAATTAAAACTTATAGTATTCTAATTTTAGAGATCTTGCTTTAGGACTATCTAGTCATTTATTAATTTTTGTCATAAAACTATAATCTGTGTATTAGGCTATGCATAAAAACATGGCAGGTTTGGTTGGATGTATTTCTTGGGTGTATTTTAGTATGTTCATAATTTTTATTAAAAGTTAATTCATTTTTATCTTTTTTTTTCTATTTGAAGAGTTCTTGCCTTTTGGCAGTATCAATTGGCTGGGAAGGAGGTGTTTATGTACAAACTTGTGGCCACACGTTACACATAGATTGTCATAAATCTTATATGGAATCATTACGGGTAAGTTGATTAGAAAAAAAATTAAAAAATTTAAAGATACCTGTTTTCTTTCCAGGCATTAATTTTTTTTTATGTCATACACATCCAGTTTTCCTCTCCAGTCTGAGGGATCGTGTTTTTTATGTATTAGCTGCAGCTCCCACAACTCTCCGTTAGTCTTGGTTACTGTTGCTCTAAGTGCTAAGCCCCACTGCCGTATAGATCATGTTTTTACATGATCACCCTGTCTTATTTTCCCTGCCATCAGCACTTTTAACCTTTGCACGTTTCCTAGTTGATTAGCTTCACTTTCTTGTGCTAAGCCTCGTCTGTCTTTATTCCCAAGCATTGGTCAGCCGCCTTTGATTTGACGCAGAAGTGAGCCAGAAGGTGGTAGAAAGTCACAAGACAAAGGGATTTCCTATGTCCTCGACTGAGATTATGTTCATGGCCTAGAAATGCACTTTTTCATTTATATCTCTGCTTTCATCATGTTTCTTTCCTGTTTGCCTCAGCAGCTATTTCAGGTCTTTGCCTTCCTACATCCAGGAACTTCTCCTAAATCCTAAGAATTTAACTCGTTAGATTCTGTTTCTGCTTATGCCACCAAGATTTCAGTGCGTCTTCATCACACTCCTTACCTCCTTTCATGTAAAGTACAGTTACCTAGCAAGTGACTGTGTGCCAGCATGTCCTTTCCTTTCGGCTTCTGGGAGCACTGTTCCTGCTGCTTGGGAGCCGCCTCCCTGTCTGTACTCTAGGAGCCCTTTGTCTCCAGCACTGCAGAAGCCATGATTGAAGATAGCATCTTTTTTGTTACGTTGCTTTGTTGTCTCTCCTGTCTCTTCTCAGTATATAAAGATACTCAGGTCTGCTTCATTCAAAATCCTTCCTTTGACCTTCCACACAACTGAAGTTTAAAAATATTTCTACTGTGAAAGTAAATTTCATGTTTTTAAAGATCCTTAATTCAGGAGCGTTTTTCTCCTCCCTATTCCTCGTCACTCATGGTCAGTCACTAGCCAGGATTCTATTGGATGCTCTTGAGTGTCACTTGGCATTAATTCTGCCTTCATTGTTTCCACTAATATTTTGTGTATGCCTTCCCCCACCCCCAGGGTTTCTCTGTATAGTGTTGGCTGTCGTGGAACTTGCAGACTGGCCTCAAACTCACAGAGATCCACCTGTCTCTTCCTCCTAAGTGCTGGGATTAAAGGTGTGCGCCACCACCACCTGGCACATATATATGTCCTCTTTTGACTTGATTTTTGTGATTGTTTTCAATATTAATTTCTTTACTCTAATTATTTACTATCTTCCTAAAATGTAAATCAGTTGTGACATGTGACAATACTTTTTTGTTTTCCTCTTGATAGAATGAAGCTTCTCTGAATGCCATTCATGTACTCCATGGTCTGAGCTTGCCTGTTGTCAGGATTAATAAGTTAATGGTTCTTAAGCACATTATGCATTGTTATGAACTGTTAGGTTCTAGAGCATTGCAGATTCTGTGATGAATCCTGGGGATAGAACAATAAACAAAACAGATCTTTCTTCAAAGAATTTGTGGTGTTTATTAGTTACTTTTCTTATTGTGTGATGATATACCTGACAAGTACTAGAAGGAAGCAAAGGATGAAAGCAAGGAAGGATTTCTTGGCTCCCAGTGAGAGCACCGTCCAGCATGGCAGGGAAGACGTGGTGGCAGGAGCATAAGCACTGCTCACACTGGCCCACAGCCAGGAAGCACAGTTGAATGCTAGTACTCTGCTTGTTTTCTCCTTTTTATTCAGTCCAGACCCTGGTCTGGACCCTAGCGCTGCTTCTCCCGTGTGGACGGAGGCGTTCCATCTCAGTTGACTCAATCTAGACACCCCATCAGAAGTCCTAGATCTGTCAAGTTGACAGTCAGATTAGCCATCCTTTGTACATTTGGTGGACAAGAATGCTAACTGTTGTAAGGTATACACAGGGTCCTAGTGACCATTTGCAGTATGCCATAACATTTTATGAATAAAGGTACTTTTGAGTCATTATATCTATATCTGTATATTTGAAGAACTAATTAGAAATCTTATTGTAAAGAGCTTTGTGGTCCATATAAACAATTGAGACTTTATATAACTTCCTCAGAGAAAGATATTAAAGGTTTGCATATGGAGGAAAAGTGCAGTATTGCGTAGGAAAGAGGATAGTGTCTTGTATGTGATTTGGCATAATGCTGTATTATAAGAAGTGCTTCAGGCCAGGCAGTGGTAGCGCATGCCTTTCAGCCCAGCACTCAGGAGACAGAAGCAGATAGATTTCTGCGAGATTGAGACCAGCCTGGTCTACAGAGTGAGTTCCAGTACAACCAGGGTTATTATACAGAAAAACCAACCCCTCCCCCCCAAAACCACCAAAAAACCCTTTGACGACTAAACCAGAGATTTTATTTCTTTGTGACATTTTAGAGATAACTTTGATATGTATGTGAGTTTACTGTAAAATCTGGTAGTGTAATTTTTGTTTGTTGCAAATGTGTGCATCAGGTATCTGCATGTTTATTTCATCTTTCAGAATGACCAGGTTCTTCAGGGCTTCTCAGTGGACAAAGGAGAATTCACATGTCCCCTCTGTAGACAGTTTGCTAACAGTGTTCTTCCATGTTATCCTGGAAGCAATGTGGAAAGTAACCTTTGGCAACGTCCTAGTAACAAAAGCACACAAGATCTCATAAAGGAAGTGGAGGAGCTGCAGGGACGACCGGGAGCTTTCCCAGTAAGCATCAGTGTAAGGCAGAAAATATCCTGGTTAACTTATTAACTTAGTTTGCTTTTCAGTTTTTTCCTTCCCTCCTCCCTCCCTCCCTCCCTCCCTCCCTCCCTCCCTCCCTCCCTCCCTTCCTCCTCCCCTCCCTTCTTCCCTGCTATATTTACACTCTTTTCTTTTTTTCCCTAAATTATCCTGGGCCTTTATACATTTAGTAAAAATGTATAAAGAAATTGATTTAATAGAAATTGATTTTTAGAGGTTTTTAATTGTGCTTATTAAAAACAGAATAAAAATATTAGAAATTATTAGACACTGTACTTTTCCTTAGTCAAAATCATTATAATTTAATGTAGTAAGGCTGTCTTCCAGATTGTGAACTTAAGCTTTGTCCTAGTCAGGGCTGTCATTGCTGTGACAAAACACCATGACCAAAAGCAACTTGGGGAGGAAAGGGTTTGCTTGACTTACACTTCCACATCACTGTTCATCATTGAAGGAAGTCAGGACAGGAACTCACACAGGGAAAGAACTTGGAGGCAGGAGCTGATGTAGAGGCCATGGAGTGGTGCTGCTTACTGGCTTGCTCCAAGTGGCTTGCTCAGCCTCTTTCTTATAGAACCCAGGACCACTAACCCAGGGTTAACCCATAGTAGGCTGGGCCTTCCTCCATCTCTAACTAAGAAAATGCCTTACAGGCTTGCCTGTAGCCTGACCTTATAGAGGTATTTTCTCAGCTGAGTCTCCCTTGTATCAAATTGACATAATAATAGCCATCACAAGCTTAAATGGTTAGGCTTTTTAAAGAAGTTGAAATATTTAAAAACAAACCAAAACAAAAAGGATATATGTTATATTGCTTATTTAGCAATAGATACATTTGGAAAATGGCATCAGTAGATAATTTTGCCATTGAATGAACATCAGAGTACATTTTTATAAACCAAATGACTTTGATGTCTCTAGGTACTATCTTTTAAAGGGACTGTCATAGTATGTCTGTGGCCCATTCTGTTCCACTACGAGTATGCAACTCTCTCTGTTTTTGTCTCTATGTACAAATAAAATATACAACATAAGTGTCAAGTACAATGTAATCATTTGAAAATATATTTGTTACATTAAGATTAAGTTTGACAATCTGATTTTAATCTCTAAGGACCCACATGGTGGAAGGAGAGAGCTGACTTACCCAAGTTGTCCTCTGGCCTCTGCTACCCATGTGCCATAGTGTGCACAAGCCCACTCAGATGTACACAAGCATACACTCACCAAATAAATGAATGTAATAAAAAGAATGTATTTACACACATCTTTATTTACTGTGTGTATGTTAGAAAATACTATGTGACAATTCACTATAAACTAGTCTATTATAATGTGAATTTGGAATAAATGAATCTGCTTTGTAATCTCCACCAACAGAATTTATGTGATTTAAGTTCTTAAAATGTTTTAGCTATATTGTAGATTTCTGTTATGGTCTCTACAGAAGTGACACATGCCTGCCACCCTGTAGTTTTATAGTGCTGGGAAATGAACTGAAGGCCTCTTATGTGCTAGGCCAGTGCTGTGCCACTGAGCTATATGTTCCTAGCCCCTAAAGACGCTTAGCTTTTGGAACAAAAATTTGTATTAAACAACTCAGATTTGTTTCTTGGCTTTTACTTTCTCAAGTTAGAATTTGAGTGTGTGTGTGTGTGTGTGTGTGTGTGTGTGTGTGTGTGCATGCAAATTTATGTGTTTAAAATTTGCCTAAAAATAAGGGACACTGATAATAAATTTCTTTGAAAATCAATCTTAAATAAAGTCAGGCTTTTTGCAAACCTGAAATGGTTCTAAAATATTATTTAGTGTTATGTACTCACTAGATTAGAATAGAATTTTTGTGGCTAACTCATAATAATTTATAATTGGCTTAGTCATAATTGAGTATTATTAATTGCTATTCAGAATTTGAATAAACAGTTATAAGACAATTTATCCAGAGATCCTGAGCTCAATTCCCAACAACTACATGGTGGTTCCCAACCATCTGTAATGAGACCTGGTGCCCTCTTCTGGCCTGCAGGTTTACATGCAGGCAGAATACTTTATATATAGTGAATAAATACATCTTTAAAAAAAGATTTATTTTTGATTTATTTTCTTTGCACACTAAATTGTGCAAAGTTGTTCATGTTACATCTCTTTTGACTTGGGCTAATTTTCTAGTGTGTTCATTTGATAAATATTTCAGTTTTAAGCTTTTATTAAGGAAAATGAATATAAACTTTACGTGTATGTTCACTTTTTTTATAGTCAGAAACTAACTTAAGTAAAGAAATGGAATCTGTAATGAAAGACATTAAAAACACCACTCAGAAGAAATACAGAGACTACAGCAAGACCCCGGGCTCACCAGACAATGATTTTCTCTTTATGTACTCTGTTGCTAGGTAGGTGTGTGTAGTAATTATTAGTGTTTCCTTAATATTAGTTTTTCTTTATTGTTCAGTGAATTTTTGTTTTATCTGTTGCTATTTATATTTGTTTAAAGAAGGGATATGTATCTTTAATATTGGTTAAAAGAATAGCTCATTTTTTAACCTCCCAGGAGGTTATTTCCTGAAGTTATTTTTAAAATTACTTTGATGCACAGTTTGGATGCTGTTGAACATTATGGAACATAAGGGGAAGATATAATGCTTACTTGGGATAGATAAGTTTCTTAAAGTATGATATTTTATGTGTGATTAAGTCCTGTCAAGTGCTGATGCCAACAACTAAAACCTAATGTTATGTTCCTTCATTACAGAAAACACAGCATCAAGAGAACTTGTTTCTTTGTTGACCCTCACAGTGTTTTAGGAAATGACAGCTGGTTTAGAAAACCAGAGAGAGAGAGGAGAGCACAGGAAGGCAGGTGTTCCGAGCTTGGTGGAAGGCTCAGGAAGCATTAGTCTAGTTGCTGAGTAGGTGGACCATCACCAGTGAACACATTGAAACAGAAATTTTGGAAAATGTGTGAAAATGGAGAGACACAAAAGAAGTAAGTAGGAAGGAAGCAGTACATACAGCTAGGCGCTTACAAACACATTCTTCAAAGCTGACACTGTAGAGCCTTGGATGTCTTTGTAGTCATACTTCTTTTTCTCTCTTTCTCTTTCTCTCTCTCTCTCTCTCTCTCTCTCTCTCTCTCTCTCTCTTTCTTTTTTTCTTTCTGGTTTTTCAAGACAAAGTTTCTCTGTAGCTTTGGGTCGTACTTATTTTGTTTAAATAGTATTGTAGTCAATAAGATTTAGAGAGATGATGTGACTCAAAGTCATTCAACAACTTCCTGGTGTAAAGAACTGGAATTCAGATCATTTGAGTGAAGAGTCAGTGGTTTTATTTTTTCGATAGTTACCTCTTTTCCTGTCTTGTGTTCAGCTTTCATAGGGGGTGTTGTGTTTTCTAATCTCTTTGCCTCATGTCCATAGCAGTGCAACAAAGCAGTAAATGAAAGAGTATATGTAACTTTTAAACCCAGGAAAAATGGTTCCAGACTTAGATTTATAGCAAGCAAGGTAGAGCTCTTCAGGAGCTCTTACGTGTGAAAATATAAATGTTGGACCCAGGTTGATACAGAAGGATCTGCTGGATTAGAAAATGACCTTCTAATATATGTGTTCCTAGACTGTTGTTTGTCCAGAATGATTTTTTTTGTGTGTTTGTGTATGGTGGTGGTGGAGAGGTATACAGTAACTATTTTGTTTCTGGAGTTACCGATTATTGCATACTCATAACTAAATATACTTATAAAACTAAATTTAGCATAGATTTTATATATTCATCTTTACTAAGGATCTAGGATAATGCTTATCTTCTATATAAAATATAATAACATTGTGGTTGAATGCAGTTCCTATTATACTCACACATATATTCTCTCTTTCTGTCTCTCATGTCACTTGTATATTATGCCTTCAGTTTCACTAGAGTTAGCATTATTGGAAGATCCTGAGATTCTGATTGAATGGGAATGATCACTACATGGAATTTATTCAAATGATTGATTGTTTTTCTTTGTACGCTGAATTGTGCAATGGAATGCAATTCCAAAAATGGAATTTTTCTGTAGTATAAATTTGATTAAAGTATAATTTGGGTGATCTTTTAGATCCTTGTTTTCTTGTCTTAAAATATAATAACTTTTATAGAGAAGCAAGGACAGGTATCAGATGCTAAAGGTATAGGTAGAGAGAGGAAAGTCATGTACCATCCTCATCCTTCTCTGAGGCAGCAAGACAGTGACTGTTTGGTTAGCAGATCAGCTCAGCTACCCCACTCTCACAGTGAGCTTGAGTGCTTAGTCACTGCAATGAGTGCTGTACAAGCGAAGGCCAAAGTGATTTAAGATCAAAATCTAAATGGAAGGAGAAAAGTTTTTATGGTATTGAGTCGGTAATGTCAAGATGTGATACCAGGCCTTTATCTTAGTCTAACATGCAACTTATTTTGTTAAGATATTTTAATCCTGCTAAATATTTTAGAGCTTACATTTCAGGAAAAATATTTCTGAAACTAAGTATTTGTGAAATAAGTTGCAATAAACTTACTTTGAATTAACTGTTGAAGATTTATTTGATATTTTAATAAAACACAATTCTAGTTTCTTAGTTGAATTTCTAGCTGTGTAAATATTTTGTCTCTTCATTAGGAAGCTTAACAGTTCTGCTATTCGGGAAGACAGTACTCGTTAGGATAGCTACAGAACTCATTCTCCTCAAGAAGAGGGCATATGTCTTTGTTTTTAGTTTGACTTGTATGAAAACTCTCTGGAAGATTTTTCCTGAAAGCAACAGAGGAGAAATTGTTGGAATGTGTTTTTGAAAATTAATTCTCAAATTAACCATAGCTGCTTTATTCAAATTTCAACTTGTTTCTGAAATTTTCATTCTGTTGCAAATATTAGTCATAAAATGGATTCTGAAAAGATTATGATAGGTGAGAAGGTGTCCTTCGATAGTCATTCATTATTTTCTTCCTAAGAATAAGAAAGACATAGCTTTCAGTAATTGATTTTCACCTAAGGGCTTTTGTATCTAAGTCACAAATAATTTAGAGGTATTGGCCTATGGCTCTTGGTGTCTGTATTGTAAGAAAAATGGAAATGGTAGAAAGAAGTAGGAACATCTGAGTTGAGGATGAGCAGAGATGTCTTTTCATCATGAGTGGACTTGTGTTCAGTAGAGTGAATGTACCTGTCATCATATACTGTGCTGTAAGTCTAGGTCTCTGAAAGGAGTTATGCTGGAAATAGGAGGAATGCTTTCTAAAGTGCCAAGTGATCGGCCTTTTGTCTTTTGTAAGCAGAATCTGACTGTGCTGTACATGCTGATTTCCACACTCTAAACTTAAGCAGTCCATCTCAGCTTCTTGAGTAGCTGGGACTGTGGGCAAAACCCACCATATCCAGTGTCAGACTGAACCTTTGAGTTTACTTTTGTTTCATGTCTCATTTTTCCCCTTGGGGAAAAAAAAATCTATTCCCCCTTAGTTGTTGTTGCATTTAAGGATCGGAAGGGTCAGCAAAAGGAGATAACTACAAATCAAAAGATAGAAGTTGTCAAGTGTGTGTGTGGGTGTGGGTGTTTCCCCTGCAGCTGGTATGGAGTTTCTTCTTCAGCCACTCTTCACCTTTGAGGCCATTTTTACTGGCTCTGGAGCTTTCTGTTTAGGGACCTGGCTAGCAGCTAGCACCTGGGATCCTCTCTCTTCACCTCTTGAATGCTGGGCTTTCTGGTGATCTGCTAAATATGTCTGGCTTTATGTAGGTATAGGAGATCTTAACTCTAGACCTCATGCTTGCAAGGCAAGCATTTTACCCCGTGAGCCATCCCCAATCTTACCATGGTTTTTGTTTTGTTTTTTACGTAAAGCATGTAAATAAGTATCATTGAGGATTTAGACACTAAGACATGTCACTGTTCTTCAGGAATTTACAATTTAGTTGGAGAGCCAAAACTAAGAAACACTGCATATAAAGCAGAATAAAATAGGTTCTAAAGCAGAATAAAATAAGAAAAAAAAATGTTATATAGGCAGGATGCTGTAGAACTTTCAAAGGTCTTAGTGTTTCTGTTGCTGCAATGAAACATCATAACCAAAAGCAAGTTGGGAAGGTCAGGAATATTCAACTTCTCTACATTGCTGTTCATTACCAAAGTAATGAACTTTAACAGATAAGAACTTAAGCAGGTCAGGAATCTGAATGCAGGAGCTGATCCAGAGGCCATGGGGACGCTGCTTACTGGCTTGCTTCCTGTGGCTTGCTCAGCCTGCTTTCTTATAGAACCTAGGAAATCAGTCCAGGGTGGACTCTGGGCCCTGCCCATCAATGACTAATTAAGAAAGTGCCTTACAGCTGGATTTTATAGAGACATCTTCTCAATTTGTTTTCCGTCCTTTCAGCTAATTCTAGTTTGTATGACAAGTTGGCATAAGACTAGTTAGTACAAGGATTATAAACAAATCGAAACAAAGTATATGAAATAATTTATTTTCTGTCTCAAAGGCTTCCTAGAAGAGCTGCATCTTCAATGTAGGCTTTGCTTTGGGTGAAGGTATGCTTCCCCACCGCCAAACCCTGCTGAGAAACTGAGTGGCAGGTTCCAGCCCTTATATCTGCAGATTTCTAAAACCTATTGTCCTAGTTTGGTTTGATTGTGTGTGTGTGTGTGTGTGTGTGTGTGCGCGCGCGCGCATATGTACATCCATTTTTCAGATTATTGCTCTAAAAATAACAGTAAGAAGGGGAACATAACAGGAGCACAAATGTTGATTAAGGATTAAAAAGAACTAATATGCAGTTAAAGGATTTTTTTAATGCATGGTGTATCTAAGTGGTCCACTGATAGCTTTCAGCAGACTTGTCGTTTTTTGGAATGGAGAGGTTTTCTCTGCTGCCAAATTCACTTGGATACATTTTGTGCTAGAAAATGCAGGATAGAATTTACTTTTCTCCAAGAATAAGAAGCATAGAAAATTTATTCCCAAATTATTTTTATTTTTGTATTTTCCATTCAGGAAAGAAAACCAGATTGCAGTGGTTTTCAACTGTGAGGTGTAATAGACAGGGGACACATGGCCACCTGGGTGGTTTACTCTAGTGAGTCTTAAAGGGCCAGTTTCGGTATAAATGAAGCAAGGAAATAGTGTTGGTTAGGGCCTGTGACATTGATTTTTTTGTAATTCTAGATATTATATTAATCCTTTGTTAGACAGTTTTAAAAGATGAAATAGAACTATACAGGAGATCTCCCAGGCATATTTTAAATAATGTCAGACTTAACAGGCATATTTCTTTTAGAATAAAATTCACATAACTTATTTGTTATCCTTCTAAAGTATATATGGTGATCCAATAAACAGAATTGTTTTTATAATTTAATGAACATTTTTGTAAATAGTGAGATGAAAGTTGACATTCATTTGTTAAGATTTGTTGGTGTGTTTGGTTGGCACTTTAAAAAGTACTATCTAGGAAATTATAGTTTTTATAAGAGAATATAGCCATTAATTTTTTTCTACAGATTAGGCAACAGAAGATTTGTGAAAACAAAATGTATTGATCTCATTTATATTCCCTTGATGAAGGAACACATGCTGGTCTCCGCGCTCGCTTTCTGTCCACTAATATGAAATCCTTGTCCCTGCTTCCTTGCTGGTAGGTTTTTAGAAGTTCAGTGAGCATTGCAAATCTCCTGAAGGGTGGAAAATTCCCTTGTCACACAGATGCCGTTATCAGCAGCAACCAGATGGAGCTCTGAGCAGGAACATTATCAGTGTTAAATTGCATCTTCCCCACCCCAAGAAGATTAAACCATCCTTTAGAAATGGGTGGCAAATTTACTGACTCAGGAATATTAATATTTTAAACTTTGCATTTACAAGTTATCATGAAAATACCATTTTAAAATGTAGCCAAAGCCAGTTTAAATATTTTGTTTGTAAATAAAATAGGATGTAGTTTTTCTTAAATTCATAGCAGAGTAAGCTTTGCCTCTCTTTAAGGCTGGGTTGAGTTGGTTGGTGTCTCATTAGCATACTTTGCATACAAACTAGTTAATTCAGTTTTGTTTGTTGAAAACAAATATTTAAGGTGATAAGTACTATTGAAATGCAGCAAATTGAAGTTATAACTCAAAATTTATTTTTTTATTTTGATAAATCATTCTTCTACTGTTATTCTTTGTGAGTAAATATTTCAGTTCTGCATAGGTTTGCTTTTTAAAACATCAATTTAATAGTTGCTATTCTGTAAGCTAATAAATGTTGAACACTTTGTAATTTCAGATGTTTGTGAGCAATACTGATCTTTACCTCTATCAATAGTTGCATAATGCATTTTAAGAATTGTAGAAGTTTATAAAAGAGATCATGATTAATTAATTATGTGTTGATCATAGTCACTTCAGTGTTTGTTTTGTTTCATGATACTGATTTCCAGATACCATCTAATCTCCAATGAATGAGAACCATTTCTTTGATAGAAAAAAATTGTTATTTCTTTTAATGACAGTAATTATCTACCTGGTAGCTGGCAGCTGAAGTACATATTTTTTCATGTAATTTATACATAGGCTTATGAAATACATTGCAGGATTTTTGTTGTTGAGGCCTAATTTTTAGTATTTGCCAAGGGCTGAGTCTTTGCAGCAATTACATAGTTGTATGTATAATTTTTTTTCAGGTATAAATTTGAGCATCTAAACAAAGATGGATAAATTGTTACTTTTAATTTCTAAATATAAGAAAAAATCGTTACTCTATAAGCTATGATTTTGCCAGCAATAAAGTTGAAGAATTTTATTGTTTAGCTTGATTGAACTCTGTCAGTAAAGCAGAAAAATCTTTTTGCCTTTGACTGAGATGGGTTTTAATGCTTTGCTTACAGAACCAATTTGGAACTGGAATTGATTCATCGAGGAGGCAGCCTTTGCTCAGGCGGTGCAAGCACAGCTGGTAAAAGATCTTGTTTGAGTAAGTATTGAACAGTGTTAAATTTGAGATTTCTATTTATGTCAGATTTGAAAGCCTATATAGGGAAAGTAGTCTTTCAGTATTGTTGTTTTTCTTCAAATTCTGTTCATATGTTAGCTTTCAAATGTTTAAAATGCTGCTATCTTTAGAAGAACAATAGGATATCTGTATTATGATAGGTCAGCAATATAAATGTCTAATTGGTCAGATTTACATTAGTTCAAAAATTTTTTAAAATGTATTATTCAAAAAAGTAAACTAAATTTAAGTTTTTGAAAGAAATTTTACATTGAGTTGATTAAAATATAGTTTTATAAGGATAGTTATGTTTATTATATTGTTGCTGTTAACTAATGAGGATAATGTGCTCTGTTTTGCCATATATTAACTAACATGTATTAAAATAATACCTATTTCCTTTATGTGTATGCTTTATATTATAGACATAATTCTTCAACACCATTTGTAAAGATATGCTTAAGAGAAGTGTAATTTGCAACCTAAGACTAAGTTTTTCATGAACATGGCTTTTCATGTTGTTTGCTCATTGATTAGAGAATTTATACTAGGATACTAGGAGTAATATTACCTAATGTCACAATACCCATTATTAGCCCCAAAATGCTAGAGTTGAAATGTTACCTAAGTTGCTGGCATAGGAAATATAACTTGTTTAAAATACATGGTATATAGGAAAATGAATTTATTTTGTTACATGCTAAAAATAATATTCAATAGCAATACATACCAGCTTTTAAACATAATCTATGTATATATTATTTTGAAAAGCTATGTATTAGGATGAATTTAAAGAACCTCAAATTTTGTACCATAAAAATATAAATATAAAATTTTGATAAAGTTATTTAACAGTTTTTAATGTTTATAATTGTTTTGGTTATTTTTGGGTTATCACTTGATTTCTAGAATCAAAGATTTAGGAAGTCCTTTTTTTATTACATGTTTAGTGACCTCTAATGTATACACTTAAACCCTATGTATACTCTATAGTGTAGTAATGTGTTTTAAATGGGCAATTGTTGAGATGAAGAAAGTATAGTTTATAATATGTTTGAGTTAGCTCAAAGTACAGTTACATAAGTTTAAATAGTTTGGCACTATTCTAGAGAATTGTTCTAGAAGGTTCTCAGTAAAGGAATTTTAGAGTTTTTGCACATTTTTCTTCCAAGACATTCACATTTATTCAGAGACTTAGAATTGGTGAATTTATCCATAATCTTGACAAGAGTGAATGAAATTCTAGTGGCATTTTCTCAAGTTCTTCTTTGGCTTCCAGTTGTTCTGTTTCTTACCACTTTTCTGGTTGCTTCTCCCTTGATCCTGAAGAGTACCATCTGTAGACATCCATAGCAGCTCCTGCAGTGTTGCTCCCGATTCCTCCTCATCCAACAGGGACCCCAGGCAGACCCTTAGAAACTGTGTCCAGCAAATGAGACAAACACTTGGTCCTTGACTGTAAGACAGGTTGTTGCCTGTGACTCTTCTAGGAATTTGAAGGGTGGGGATCATTTCTATACAGTGGAACCGGTGAAGCTTTTGGTGGGCATGCCATTGTAACAAGGCTTTGAAAGATAAATGAGAGAGCTATTGTAAATTAGGCAAGAAGTTTGTATTGATAGAACTTCAGTAGCTGTAGGATCAAGCAAATATAAAAAATAGTGTTTAACTTTTTATTAAGAGAAAGTTGTTACGAATGTTATTCTGTTTACTTCTTTATTGAAATGATTTGAAAATAGATATGAAACTCTGTAGAGTCTGGTGACATTATAGGCTGTAAGGTTTTTTTCTTTCCAGAAGTAGAAATTGTTGAAGCCATCGGCAGGTATCATTGGGTAGTTATTAGTGTCAGAGCATCACATGAGAGTCAACTATCTCCTGTACCTGGGTCTGAGACTTTCTGCTTATTACTGTAGTTGAGAAGCCACAGGTTACAGCTCTAGTGGAGTCTGTGATTTCATAGAGGTTAAACACTGACACGAGGAGTATAGCTCAAGTGGTAGACCACTTGCCTGGTTGTTCAAGACCTGTACCACACCATCACCATAAACAAGAATAGAACACAAAATTAGCCTAAGCTTTAGTCAAAAAAGGTAACTTTTTGTTCTGATACCTTCATTCGGGAAATTCTAATAATTTAGGTATAATTCATGATGTACACTAAATAACTTCTATCTGTGTATGCTGTTTCTAACAAGCAACTTCACCAAGAATAAAACAGATCTGTAGCAGATGAGAAAAGCAGACCACTTCTGAGAGAAGGCTGAGCATAAGGACAGTCTGGGTTCTGTTAGACATCATGTGGAGTTAGGTTTAGAGCACCGTAGACGGGAATGAAGTGGTTGCAGCTTGTAATGGCTGATCTTGGTTGTACTAGTTATTTTTTGTCTAAGCCTAGACATATCTGGGAAGAGGGAATATTAATTGAGAAAATTCCTTCATAAGATTGTCCAGAAGGTAGTTTTCTTGAGTAATGATGTTGGGGGCCCAGCTCATTGGAGGGAGTGCCACTTGTGAGGAGGTGGTCCTAGATGGTATATAAAAGCAGGTAAACAAGCCATAGGGAGCAAGCAAGTAAACAGTGTTCTTCCCTGGCTTCTGCTTCAATTCCTGCTTCCAGGTTCTTGCCTTGACTTTTCTCAGTGATGGAATGTTACCTGAGAGTTGAAAGATGAAATAAACTTTTTTCCTCAAGGTGCTTTGGTAATAGTCTTTTGTTAAAACAATAAAAACCTAAGAAACATACAGGGTAAACTTGATTAATTATATATAATGACTGAACAAAATAAAATATTATATTTCCTTATTAAAAGTAACTAGAAAATAGTAACTAAAACTAAAATAGTTACTATTTAGTTACTATTAGTTACTATTTAGTTACTATTAGTTACTATTTAGTTACTATTTAGTTACTAAAATAGTAACTAAAAGTAACTAAAACTTTGAGAACATTTTGTCCTGGAAGAATTGTATCAACTTTCTCATTATTTTTTTTCCCCCAATTTATTCAGATCAGCTGTTCCATGTATTAGCCTTGCACATGCGGCTTTATACTATTGATTCTGAGTATAATCCCTGGAAAAAGCTCACCCAGTTAGTAGAAGATATGAATTCACAGTAAGTATTATTGAAAAGTTAAAATCAGTTAAAATTCTTTTTAGAAAAATATTCATTAAATTTAAAAATGGTATTAAAGTTCTATATGGATCCATTTCATTTCCTCTTGAAACAATTAGTGTATTATAAAAATTTAATACTACTCACCATTATACTTTCTGTAAAAATTGCACAAAAGTTTCTACCAAGTGAGACAATCTTTAGATGAATCCTGCTGATTTTTAAGACACATTCCAATAAAGGTATATAAAGGTTGAGTGCTGTTTTCTGTTAGAATTTGGTCAGTGGGTTCACTCAGCCTTTGTAAAGGCTCACATTAGTTTTCAGCTGATGACTTGACCACCTCTGATAAAAACTGCCCATCTGCTGACTTTGAGAGACAGTCTGAGAGCAGGACGGCTTGATTTTCCTAGTTTATTCATTCTGAGGATAATGAATTAGCGCTCTGGCAGCTCTTGCTAATGACCAGTAAGTTGCACTTGCTTGTTTATTTTATATTGTGTTATTTTTATACGTTTAATGCATTTCATTTTAGTCATTCTTTTCAGTGCACATTGTTTCTCTAGTTTAGAGAAACTCCTAGGTTGACTGTTTCACTTTTGACATGTTTTAAATAGTCTTTTGTAATATCTTTTGTTTTTTGGTAATGATCATTTTGACCACGTTATTCCTGGAACCTGCCATTTCTCTGTATAATTCTCTTTGTTTAGAAAACATGGTCTGGGCCCTCAGGGGTCTAACACAACTGCTGGGTTGGTGTTTTCACATCATTTCTGCCGGCTTGCTAGCCTCGCTGCCTGTCTTATCTGTCCACCCACCCACCCTTCCTTCCTCCTTACAATTTATTTTGTATATGTATGTGAGTTTGAGTGAATGTATGCTATGTATGCGTGGATGCCATGGAAGTCAGAATTCCCTGTAGCTGGGGAGGGCAGTGAACACCTGAGGTGGTGCTGGGAACCAAACCTGGGTTCTCTGGAAAAGCAGCCAGCACTCTTAACATTTGAGCTGTCTGGTTTTTGTTTGTTTGTTTGTTTGTTTGTTTGTTTGTTTTTTGAGAACAGATCTTGAATTCTTACTGATATTTCTTTTTTTTTTTAAAAAAAGATTTATTTATTAAGTATACAGTAGTCTGTCTGCATGCATGCCTGCAGGCCAGAAGAAGGCACCAGATGTCATTACAGGTGGTTGTGAGCCACCATGTGGTTGCTGGGAATTGAACTCAAGACCTTTGAAAAAGCAGGCAGTGCTCTTAACCACTGAGCCATCTCTCCAGCTCCCTTACTAATATTCCTAAGTCAGGTTATTGTAATATTGCAGAACCTTTAAGTCATAGCATTTTGTCATTTTTATCTTTTTGTTTGGAAAAAACCCTTGATTCTTGATATTAATGTTACTGCTTATTTTCGTAATTATCTGCAATTATTGATTTTTAAGCATCACTGTTACTGCTGGCCAGATAAATTAGTTACTTTCTTCACTGCTAGGACAAAATACTTGACAAAAGTAACTTAAGGAGGAGCTGGTTTCAGCTCATAATTTAAGGGGGCAGCTGTTGTGGCAGGGAGGTGGCAGATGCAGGAGTGGGAGGTAGCGGTCGCAGTACATACACAGTCAGGGATCAGCTACTATGGCGTGTCTAGGACCATGGATATTTAAGGTGGGTTTTCCCACCTCATTTAACCCAAACTAGAAACTTCCTCACAGATACATTCAGAGGTTCGTTTCCTCAGTGATCCTAGGTCCTGTCAAGTAGACAGTCAGATAAACTACCTCACCAGACACCTATTGATCTCAGTATATGTGTCATTAGGTGTATATAGTTAAAGAAAAAAAGCTTCATAACAGTGTTGCGTCCCTATACCACCAGCTTGATGTGTGGTTCAGTTCATCTTTTCCCCCACTATTAAAAGACATTTTCTCTTCAGGCAGTGGTAGCACACACTTTTAATCCTATCACTTGGGAGGCCGAGGCAGGTGGATCTTTGAATTTGAGGATAGCCAGGGCTACACAGAGAAACCCTGTCTTGAAAAACTCTAAATCAATCAGTCAATCAATCAATCTTTTCCCTCAAAGTATAGCCTCAGTAATAAAGTAAATTTAGCCTTATATGTCTTCCATGGACTACTTACTGTGAAGCCTCTTATCTGTTAACTACTTCTAATTTCCTGTAATGCTTAAGAGTATGGATGTGAGTCCTTTGTGTTGTGAGTTGAAAATACTTGTCACCGGATTCTCAGATTTATTTTTACCTGGTTTATTTTTTGTTAAAGCTTTAAAATTAGGGATTTATTAATTTTTCATTTTGAGTCAACAGGTTTTTTTCCCACTCTGTTGTTATAACACAATTTACCCATGTTTTCTTCTAGTACTTGCATGGTTTTAATCTGTTTGGAATTTATTATAATGTATGGTATAGATATTATACAGAATTTTATTTTATTTGTTTATATAGCTGTAAAATATCTTATTATTTACCTTTACTTAGTAGCAAATTTAAATGGACTTACAATTTAACAAGAAAGAATAAGGTAAAGGTGCTTTTGTTTACTGCCATGTAGTTGAAAGAGAGCAACCAGGAGAAAAGATGGAGACTGTGCTACCGTTTGTGTAGAAAAAAGACAGTAAACCAGACCCCATGTGTCGAGATAGTGGGTTTATGGCAGGCGAGTTTATGGAGCAGCTGGGAGCATATTCTTTCTGATGTTGTTCTGAGTTAATTGGATAGTCTCATGGAAAACAATATTGACTACTGCCTCATACAAATTCTATTCAGATTTGCCCATTGCTCGGAGAAAGATGTAGCAAAAGAACATTACAAATTTAAAGATCATGTTTGCATCTGATTTTAGTGTCTCTTTAATTTTTTTGTAATTTGAAATTGATTCTTTGAAATTGATTCTGAATATTTCTTTGTATTTCATGACATCTGATTTTTTAAAAAAGAGCTAAGGCCAGCCAATTATTTTATAGATTGTTTTTAAAATTTATTTTTGTCCATTATCTCCCAGTGATCAGATTATAAACTTTTTGTAAACCACCACACTGATGTGCTCCTGATGTTACACATCAGGAGGCATGATTTGTCCTATGACTTACCACAGCGACTCTGGTCGTTTGGCTGTGGGAGTAATTGCCAAGCCTCTCCCCTTTGGAGTTATTTTATTCATTCTTTGTATCTACAAATTGAGTATCATGTATGAAAATGCTTTGAGACAAGATATCTGTGTGTGTGTGTGTGTGTGTGTGTGTGTGTGTGTGAGTGAGAGAGAGAGAGAGAGAGAGAGAGAGAGAGAGAGAGAGAGAGAGAGAGAGAGAGGCAGGCTCAAGGGCTGCATCTCTGAAGATAACTGATTCTCCCAGCCCTGGTAGCCATCAGCTAGGGATGGGACTTGATGAGCTCCGCTCTCCATCCTGGGATTATGACTGACTTGATCTTCTGCAGATCTTGTGCATGGTCTTACAGCCATTGAGTTTATGTGTGCAGTGGTGCTGTCATGACATTCTCTGACGCTGTGATGCCCACTACCTTTCTCTTATATTCTCTCTGTCCCATCTTCCATGATGAGCCCTGAGCCTTAGGGAGAGAGAATATGGTATATCTATATACAGTGTAGAGGAGAGAGAGTATGGTATATCTATATACAGTGTAGAGGAGAGAGAGTATGGTATATCTATATACAGTGTAGAGGAGAGAGAGTATGGTATATCTATATACAGTGTAGAGGAGAGAGAATATGGTATATCTATATACAGTGTAGAGGAGAGAGAATATGGTATATCTATATACAGTGTAGAGGAGAGAGAGTATGGTATATCTATATACAGTGTAGAGGAGAGAGAGTATGGTATATCTATATACAGTGTAGAGGAGAGAGAGTATGGTATATCTATATACAGTGTAGAGGAGAGAGAGTATGGTATATCTATATACAGTGTAGAGGAGAGAGAGTATGGTATACCTATATACAGTGTAGAGGAGAGAGAGTATGGTATACCTATATACAGTGTAGAGGAGAGAGAATATGGTATATCTATATACAGTGTAGAGGAGAGAGAATATGGTATATCTATATACAGTGTAGAGGAGAGAGAATATGGTATATCTATATACAGTGTAGAGGAGAGAGAATATGGTATATCTATATACAGTGTAGAGGAGAGAGAGTATGGTATATCTATATACAATGTAGAGGAGAGAGAATATGGTATATCTATATACAATGTAGAGAGAATATGATATATCTATATACAGTATAGAGGTGGACACACTAATGTTTTGTTTTCTGCACCTTGACTAAGGTGTTTGTGTCTGTATCAATCACCATGTACCGTAAAAAGAAGCTTCTCTTGTTGAGGGAGCCAAGCTTGAGACCTCCCCAAGAGCAGTAAGAGCTCTTAACCACTGGCCCCATCTCTCCAGCCCTTCTTTTGTACTTTGAAAGGATAGTGTAAGTGCAGTGTAGTCAAGGCTGTCCTTGAACTAATGGAGCTCCTGCTTCAGCCACTGAGTGCTAGGATTACAAGGCATGTACTATCTTGCTTTGTTCTTTGTGAACTTTGCTTTTAGGATCTTTGTTCTTTTTTTCTGTTGGCATCTTATTTTTTGTTGTTTTTTGGTTGGTTTTTCAAGTCAGGGTTTCTCTGTGTAGCTCTGACTGTCCTAGAACTTGTTCTGTAGACCAGACTGTCCTCCAACTCAGAGATCTACCTGCCTCTGCCTCCTGAGTGCTGGGATTAAAGCTGTGGGCCACCACTGCCTAGCTAGCATCTTATTTTTTAAAGTATCTGAATAATTTTTTATGGTTTAAGATACTGAATTTTATTTTGTTTACAGTCAGGTTAAGAGGTACATGTGAGGGTTTGTTTATGTTGTTTTTTCTTCATAGTTTCCCAAAAGTATATTTGTCTTTTGACCTTATAATTACTTTGCTCAGCATTTAGAAAATTGAAATTTTTATGAAACAAATTTGGTTTTTATCTTTTTATTATTGCTTTTATGCAGTGAATCCCATTTCACTCAAGATCTGTTGATTACTTTCATAACCAGTAATCTTTTCCCAGTCTTAAGATTCATAATATTTACCTAAATTTTCTTCTCAGAGTTTTCTCATGGGGTTATATATAATATTTAATATATAAATATATGTATATATAACTTGGAATTAATTTTCACTGGCAGTATCAGGAAAGATAACCATAATTCCAGGTAGTTGTATCCAAAGTATATCTAAAGGTCAATGAGATGAAGACTTAGAATGTCCACTAAATTTTATGATTAAGAAATAATTATCATATGGAAAATTTATTTCCATGAGGGAGTTTGATAGTGAAATGGTCCTTTCCTTCTTTCCCTCCCCAATTTTAGTCTTATGAAGTTAGGTGCAAGGAGCATAGAAAACTGGGGAGACAAGATAATAGGAGCCATGGTCTTAGAGAGGAAGATAAGTACAGTATGTGAAGATATACATGTAGAGAATGGAGACATTCAAAGAGCTGTCTTTCATTGGCAGTCATAAAATTCACAGAAGCTTGAATTGTTTTATCCAGCTGTTTGTTCAATGCCTGGCACATAGTAGGAGCCAACACTTACTGATTACTTTTCTGATTACAGCCTAATCACAGGCACAGACAACACTAAAGCCTTGACAGATATATAGCTTCAGAATTTAATCAGTTTTGGAAGCTTGAGATTTACTGTTTTATTAAAATTTAAACCTGTAATAAAAATAATTAACTCTCCAATGTTAGGGCTATACTCACCTATAGTGTGCTTGTTAGATAGATATGTATGATCCCTGAGTTCAGTTCTAGCTAGACAGACAGGCAGGCAGACAGATAGACACACACCCTCCCACCTTCCCTACTTAAAGCACTTAGGGAATCCTTTGGTATGGGCTCTGCTTTAAGGTCTGTGTTTTCATAGTGCTGTGCGTCTCTAGGTCTTTGTAGTGTGAGATGTTCTGCTTTGATCTCTGTGTTCAAACTGCAAGTGTTAAGGCTTTTGTTAGAATTTGTGTCAGCAATAAAGTTTTAACAGTTTTTAATGAGACTATTAAGTAGAGAAGATCTGTGCCCCTTCTTCCTTGTATGGTGAGCGTTTCCCTTGAGCTAGTTGTGATGGTGCCTGAGCTGCCTCATCTGTCTTGTTTTCTCATGTTCTATTCAATGCCTCACTTAGCTTCTGTAATTTCAGTGATTTTAAAGACTCGGTGTCACGTTAATGCAGCTTACATGTTTACTTTGGTAAGGCTTAATAAAATTCTTATGTGGTGTTTTCAAATTAGAAAAAGGAAATTTATGCATTACCATAATGATCATATTGTTAGTAAAACAAAATATGGCCTTATACTTCAGTTAAGATCTCTTTCTTATTTTTTGTTTCTGTTTTGTAGACATACATATCAGATACAAAATGAATTAGAAAGATATAAAGTGCACTAGGATGTAACCATGCAGTCTTTTCTTTTTTTTTTTTTTTAGGCTGGGAAATGAAGAGCAGCAGCCTGAAGTTCCAATCCTTTATCATGATGTGACATCCCTTCTGCTCATCCAGATCTTGATGATGCCACAGCCCTTACGCAAAGGTAGTTCTTTAAAATTTGGACTCTCAGATTACATTTGAAGTATTCTGGAAATTATAGAAGCAAATAGGACATCTAGGCTGGAAGAATGACTGTGAAGATGATGCAG
This sequence comes from Myodes glareolus, assembly GCF_982192425.1. Classification (NCBI taxonomy): domain Eukaryota; kingdom Metazoa; phylum Chordata; class Mammalia; order Rodentia; family Cricetidae; genus Myodes; species Myodes glareolus. Next base: position 50,984,575 of record NC_142046.1, read on the forward strand.
AAAAGATGATGGTTCCTACGCAGCTGGGAGCAACCCGTGCATGGGGTGCACTCCAGCGGAATATAACAGAGAACGCAAGCTCAGTACTGCCCCTTTACTACAGATGTTATGGGACACAGTGCCTTGTGTATTGAAGTATTCTTACAAAAGAAAATTTGAAAAGCAAAGTGTCAGCTTTAATATCTCCACCCCACTTATGTGCACACAGTAGTTAATTATAGATCTATTAAAAATGTGATATCCTAAAAAATGTTCTATCATTTTAAATTAGTGGTAGTATTCTGATATTAGATGAACAGCTTCAATATTAAATTAACAACTTTTAATTATTGCCCCATAGTTTTCATAGGATTTATTTTAAAGCATTTAAAATATTTTGTCAGCAAATTAACTTTCTTTTGTTTTGAAAGATAGTTTACTACTTTATTATCAATATGCTGAAATATCTGATCCTACAGATTTTTTTAAAATTTTAATACATTTTTTAATTGATATTTATTATACATTTTTCTCTGCTCCCCTCCCCGCTTCAATCCTCCCCCAAGGTCCTCATGCTCCCAATTTACTCAGGAGATCTTGTCTTTTTCTACTTTCTACTTCCCATGTAGATTAGATCTATGTAAGTCTCTCTTAGTGTCCATATTGTTGTCTAAGTTCTCTGGGATTGTGGTTTGTAGGCTGGCTTTCTTTGCTTTATGTTTAAAAACCACCTATGAGTGAGTACATGTGATAATTGTCTTTCTGTGTCTGGGTTACCTTACTCAAAATAATGTTTTCTAGCGCCATCCATCTTCCTGCAAAATTCAAGCTGTCGTTATTTTTTTCTGCTGTGTAGTACTCCATTGTGTAAATGTACCACATTTTCCTTATCCATTCTTTGGTCGAGGGGTATTTAGGTTGTTTCCAGGTTCTGACTATGACTAACAAAACTGCTGTGAACATAGTTGAGCACATGTCTTTGTGGCACGATTGAACATTCTTTGGATATATACCCAAAAGTGGTATTATATTAGGCGAATCTCTGTAAGTTCAAGACCAACTACAGAGCAAGTTCCAGGATAGTCAAGGCTACACAGGGAAACACTGTCTTGAAACCTACCCCTCAAAAGAAATGTTATAAGTGTTCCTTAAATCCCTCCTAAATATATTTAAAAGTATTTTTGTGAACATATTTAGTGAGCAAATGCTGATTTAGTACTAAGTTGTGAAGTCACTGTCTGATTTGCTCAAGAACTATTTTCAGAGTTATATTGATTCTGTGTGCTCACGTATGCCTGGGTGAGACACAGGTTAGAGGAAAACCTCTAGGTCTTAGTTCTCCTTTCTGCAGCAGGGCCTGGAGATGAAACTCAGTCTTCAGTCTTGGTAGAAAGCTCAGCCTTTACCCGCTGAGCCACTTCACAGACCTAAGAAATGTTTAGTGAATGCCTACTATGGCCATGTTGAAACATCACTTATTGGATACTAGACATGCAAAGATGAACAACATGTGTACTTTGCCCTTGGGGAACCAGGTAGATGAATTTCTAGCAGTCATTAAATTTACCTGTAGTTAGTTAAATTGCTTTCAAAACTTGTGCTTTAAGATTTCATAATAATTTGTTCTGTTTTTCTGGGTCAGTCAGCTTTCCATCTTTTTGGTCAAGTCCTGGGGTAGACAATCAACTTTAAAGGGGTTATTGGGCTCATAGTTCAGAGTCTCCATTGCTCGAGCTTCCTTCTTTATGGCCTGTGGCAAGGAAGCACACTGTGGAAAGCTGGGGTAGATGGAGCTGCTGTTTAGTGTCCATGAGTGGGTGGTAGGAGTGGAGAGGAGAGGAGGACCGAGGACGGGATCTTTACACAGCCCCGGCTGTCTTGGAACTCACTGTGTAGGCCAGGGTGGCATTGCACTCACAGAGATCTGCCTGCCTCTGCCTTCAGAAGTGCTGGGATTAAGGAGTGTGCTACTTTACTGGATCTTTCGTAGCATCTTTAGACAAGAGCTTTTAAGACTGTGATTCCAGACTTTATTGTGGACTTCAGTGAAACCATGAATCTTCTGAAACTGTCTGGAAAAGTTGATTGTGTATATGTACATTTTCTCAACAGCTCCATAATTTTTTACCGGGTTCAAAAGGATATTGAAGAATTTTCTGAGGATTTCTGGCCATAGACAAAGAAAAGTTTTGTAAGAAGTTGTGTTTTCAGTTATAGAAGCAATGGATAAAAGTGGAATAAAAAGTGAGAGATGAGAAAACAAAGCAGAGAGAACTGGTGAAGGCAGTAGTGGGTGGGGAGGGGTTTAAATGGGGCAGAAACCAGGGTAGTTATTGTGTTTGCAGGCTAGGGACATGGTCAGCATGTTTAACTGTTTGCTTTCCTCCATTCTTCGCTTACTCACTCCCAGTGTTCCGGCCTCTCCTTTAGACGTCCCTTTCTTTCTCCATATTAACCTGCCCACGCTTCTCCATTGGCACTCACTGTCAGTAGGTGTTCTTGTATGTCCCCGCCACGTGGTATGTAATAGTCTGTCTGCTGTTTGATTGCTTTGTTTGACACCATAACCAAAGCAGCTTATAAAAGAAAGCAGTTTATTGGGGCCTTGCTTATAGTTTCAGAGGATTAGTTCCTGACTGTGGGGGACCATGGGTGCATGCAGGTGCTAGAGCAGTAGCTAAGGTCTTACGTCTTATTTGCAAGGTGGAGGCAGAAAGAGACTGGGCCTGGCATGAGCTTTTGAAACCTCGAAGTCCACCTGCAGTCACACACCTCCTCCAGCAAGGCCACACCTCTTCACTGTCCTAAACAGTCTCCCAGCTGGAAACCAAACATTCAAATATGTCAGCCTATAGGTCATTCTCATTCAGAACACATACAGTCAGTCAACATTGGCAGAATGGAATGAGTGTAGGGTCCGAGAGAAACCCCCAAAGAAGACCAACAGCCATGTATGCAATAACAAGAGCGCTTTATTAATTCCAACGTTGGGGTGGCACTTGGTGACCCCCAAAGGAGGTCACAAGCTTCTTTCAAGTAGAGTTAGGGGAATTCCAGAGAGGAGGGATTAATCTGGGGTTGATTGGCAGAGGGAAGATTAGTTCGGGTGCTGATTGGTGGAAGGTTCTAGTGATTAGGGACCTTCTAGCAGCAGAGTAGGGAAAAGCTATCTTTAGTTATCAGAAGACTGGGGGTGTGCCTGCTGGGCCGGCAAAGGGGCTTTGGGGGCCTGCTGAGTCAGCAGAAGGCTGTGGTTTTTCTTAAGACTGTCTGTTTAGCTCTGTCTCATTTTAGTGAACTGAAACTAAAACTTAGATTTCTGGTTAAACCCCCCCCCGCCCCAGTTCTCTCAATGATGTGATTTTATTTTCTGTATAATTGTTTATTTGGAAATTCAAAAACACTATTACTCTCACTTCAATATTTAGCTCTTCTGTTGTGATCACTTTTATATAATGTTCTTGGGGTTGTTGGCAGTGTTAGGTATTTTGTCTTAGATGAGCCTCTCCACCAACGTAAATAATCCCAATCAGACCGAATTAAACCAAATTAAAGATGCCCATGTTTAGTGCAATACTCCCGGGTAGTCCTGGGAAAACATGGAGAGGGAAAGAGAGAGAAAGGGACACCACGCGTTCATTCCCTGGGGGCGGGGGAGCAGTTTAAATAGCCTGTGGGAGTAGTCCTGACCTTCCCTGGGGAGGGGTCACCGTTTGGCAGGCTTTAGACTGAGGCAAATCCCAGTGGAGGGAGCTTATTCCAGGAGCTGGGGTGAAGCTCCCAGCCAAACAATCTGGACTTTTTGTATAAAGGGTGTTAGGGAGCTTTCGACCAAACAGGCAGATTATTAGAAAAATTCAGCTGCCTGAAGTATACTCAAGGACCAGCATCAGCTACCTTAGTAAGTGTGAGGTACACTCTGGGATCTTTTCTTAGTGCTATCATAATTAAGGCAAGTAAAATCTTATTAAATTATTTGGGTTCTTCACTCATCAAAGAGAAAATGGAATGTAGCTTCTGACCTGACCTAGGAAAGTATATCAGAAATTAATTTTTTGTAGGCTATATTTTGGGGGAGGGATTGGTCACATGTAGTTAGTAACGCTAGATGATAAAAGGGAAAAATAAGGAAGTTTGGTATTTCCATGTAGTGCAAAGTACTCCATAGAAGATTCCCCCCACTTCTCTCTCTCTTCCTTGTTTTGTGTTTTTTTTTTTTTTTTTTTTTTTTTTTTTTTTCCCCTAGACAGGGTTTCTTTGTGTAGCCCTGGCTGTCCTAGAGCTCACTCTGTAGAGTAGACCAGGCTGGCCTTAAATTCACAGAGATCTGCTTGCCTCTACCTCTGGAGTGCTAGGATTAAAAGCACACGCCACCACCATCCTGTTTTTTGTTTTTGTTTTAACAAAAAAATTTCTGTGGCACTTTTAGGAGAAGGCTAAAGCATTTAATGCATCTTTATATTCTGTCCTTTTTCTTGCACACTCTTCCCCTAGGCCCATTGCATTGTATATTTACCTCATCCTAAAATGAAATTTAGACCCTTTTGTATTATTTTAACTCTAAAACAATTTATGAGAAAAGAGCTTTTGTAGTTCTTCAAGATTTTATCTTTATGAAGAAATAGGAAATATAGGCAAAATTTAATATATTATTTATTTAAAATGTTAGTTTCCTGAGTTCATGACATTTCCTTTGACATAGTGTAATGGTTGGGTGTGGCAGTTTATTCTTGTTTTACCACTTTTTAGCAGTCAAGAATCGTAGATTAAGCATGTAAACTGGGGCTGGGCAGTGGTGGTGCACGCCTTTAATCCCAGCACTTGGGAGGCAGAGGCTGGCGGATCTCTGTGAGTTTGAGGCCAACCTGGTCTACAAGAGCTAGTTCCAGGACAGGTTCCAAAGCAACAGAGAAACTTTGTCTTGAAAAACAAACAAACAAACAAACAAACAAACAAACAAAGAATATGATGTGTTACTTTAAAATTCACTTTTTAAGTCCCAAGTTCATATTTCTACTTTCTCATCTTCTTATATATTCTTATCTTTCTTAAGTAGACAGTAGGAGCAGACCTTTTCTCCTTAATGAATGTCCTATGCTGGTATTGAATCCCAGGCCTGTGCCTGCAGTGCCAACACTGTGTCACGGCCAGTGTCAGTCTGGTAACAGAGGCAAAGCCCGTGGCCTCCCCAGGCCCTGCTTCTAAGGTGGGGCACCACTGTGACGCCTGAAGTCTGTTTGCTTTAGAAGCATTTTAAGTAGGGATTGATCTTTTGTTCAACTTCATGTTTGTGTGCCAAGCACTTTAATGACTGATCTGCCTCCCCAGGTCCCATCTTTTTTTCTTTTTCTTAAGGCAAGGTCATTAATTACTCGGGCTAACCTTGGGCTCACTTGGGTATGTTTTGAACTTGCAATTCTTTTGCCTCAAGCTCCCAAGTAGCTGGGATGACAGCTCTGCTCTACCAGGCTCAGGTGAGAGCACCTTCTAGAAGGCACTGCTTCTCACTGACACACATCCTCTAGAGGTGTGTTTTATAATTTCATAGTAGAGGTGCTTTTATAATTTTGAATTTGTTGGGAAGTGTGATTGATGATTTAGGCTGCCAATTTGGTTGAATTTTAAGAAGTGCCTAGCAGACATAGTGAGAGTATTCTTTCTCTAGGAGATTAGAAGTACAGTTTGGCTGTGTCTGCGAGGGGGTTTCTTGGGAGGAGAAACCAACCATGAGTGTGGGCAGTATTTCTCACAGGTTGGGTGCCAACAGGAAAAGGGAAGGGAAAGCAGCTGAGAGTCCCAACGTCCCCCCGACTGATGCTACAGCTGAGGTGATGAGACAGCAATCTCCAGCCCTTGAAGTCCTTATGCCATGAATGTTGGTCATAGCAACAATAAAAGAAATATGGCACATTATAATTTTGTGTTATTAACTGCATAAATGCTGAAAATTACACATGCAGGGAAAGGTATGGACACGTGAAATTTTCTTGGGTTCAGAGTGTCGGCATTTCAAACCAGCGGTGCTGTCGTCTTCCTGTTGCAGAGCACTTCAGCTGCATCGTGAAGGTGCTCTTCACCCTGCTGTACACTCAGGCTCTGGCAGCACTCTCAGTGAAGGGCAGCGAAGAAGATCGGTCGGCCTGGAAACACGCTGGAGCTCTTAGGAAGGTAGTCTCCCCTGAACTCCGTCTCTCTCAGTACTTTGGGAAGCCATTCAAGTTGGGGATGGAATGAATGAGAGTATGTATTTGGAATGTTTTTCTGTGTGTATGAATTTTGTTGTTGTTTTGCTTTTGTGGTGTTGGGGGTTTCAGGCCTCCTGAATGTGCTGTCACTCAGCCCAAGAGTGGTTGAGAGGCAAAATGAATTAAAAGTTGTTTTAATTGGAAATGGAGCACCTTTGGGGGAAAAAAGAAAAAAAAATAGGAAAATGATGTGTTGCATGTCTTGAGGCTTACTATTGCTGTGATAAAATGTAATGACCAAAAGCATCTTAGAGAAGAAAAGTTTATTTGGTTCACATGGCCCGAGTCACAGTCCATCGAAGGAAATCAAGGCAGGAACTCAAAGCCTAGTAGGAGCTGGAGGCAGGGCCAATGGAGAGACCATGGAGGAGCGCTGCTGCTTACTGGCTTGTTCCCATGGCTTTGCTCAGCTTGCTTTTTTTGTTTGTTTGTTTTTTGTTTTGTTTTGTTTTTTTAAAACCAATAGTCCAGGGCTATCTCCACTCACAATTGACTGGGCCCTTCCCATCAATCACTAGTCAAGAACATACACTACAGACTTGCCTGCCCACAGCCTGGTCTTATGGAGGCATTTTCTCTGTTGAGGTTCCTTCCTCTCAGATGACCTTAGCTTGTCTCCAGTTGACACAGATCGAGCCAATACTGTACTGTTAGGCTTTCTGTATCTCTAAATTTGACCTCCATCAACTTATTTAACAGTTTTGTCTTGATTTTGTAGAAAGCCTTAAACCTGGAGAAGTTATGTTAAAAAAAATATGCCCATTTAAATTGCCTCTGTTTCAAAAGATCCACTTATAAATGCATTTTACTGTTTTGATGTTTAGTAAGGTATTGATTTGTGTAAGTTATGTGTAATATATAGTGATGATATTTATGAAATAATCATTCTGTTAATTGGGCAAGAGTGAGGCATATCACACTATGAGAGCAGTTGTAAAATCAGGAATGTTTTGTAATTTAGAATTAAGACATAATATACACAACTAGGTACAGTAGAAAGCAGAAGAGAAAACTTTAAATAAGAATTTGCTTATTTAAAAAAAACATGTTCAGACAAGTTCTAAGGTCAGAAGCTGCAAATTATCAAAAAAAAGTTCCACTCATTAGCAGTGCCTATCTGTTGTTAGAGTTTCTTTATGAAGAGGACTGTGGGAAATAGAAGCATAGTTATAGACATTGTGGAAGTCACAGTCTAGGTAAAAAGAATGCAGAAACGTGGATGAAACAATGAGGGTAAATGAACCAAGTGTCACTGGATAGCAGATTCTGTCTCCAGGCTGGGGTGGTGCTGGAGGTGCAGCTCAAAGGTAGAGGGCTTGCTTAGCATGCCTTCACCCCTGAATTTGGTCCCTAGAGGGAAAGGTTTGACAGGAATGGTAGGGAGGTGGGAAATGAGAGTGGACGGTATGTATTATATACATGTATGAATGTGAATTAGTTAATTTAAAATTTAATTAATAACAGTAAGAGTTCAGAGCAAACTTACATTCCTTGGTGTTTATTCAATTATTCTTTATGTTTTAAAAGTATAGTTAATAAGTAGAATGATATCCTAGGAAAATATTTCTTCTGATTTATACATTATTATTATAATTTTCTATTTATGCTATCCTTTAATATAGCAATGAGTAAGATATTTCTTTGATATGAAATTTTTATTGAAATTTTTTTTTGTTTTGTTTTTTGAGACAAAATTTGTTTCTCTATGTAACAACTCTGGCTGTCATGGAACTCGCTCTTGTAGACCATGCTAGCCTCAAACTTACAGAGATTTGCCTGCTTCTGCCTCCCAGTGCTGAGATTAGTGTACACCACTATGCCCAGCTATTGAAAAGTTTTAATTCATAACTTTTCCCTTTCTTATAAAAATGTAAATGGTTATTAAGCTTCATTTATAAGTCATTATTTAATGCAGCTATTTATATATTATATGGTAAATATTTTATCACAGTTAGATTTTTGCACTAAACTTTTAGAAAAATCTCTTTAGGGAATTTGTAGACATTGTGATCTTTTTTTTTTTTTTTTAATTACATACGAAAAGATTTGTACCACTGTCCGGAGGCTGTTAAGTTTTCCATATAGTTCAGATTTGTTGTTTTTGTTGCCTGTAAAGTACCTCTCTAAATTAGTGCTCCATAATTCAGGGGGCTCCTCTGAAGGCCTTTTGGGATATTTACATGCATCCCATACACACAGACACACACACAAACACGCACACACACAAACATGCATATGCACACATATATTACAGTTCTCTCTTTTTTTTGCATTTTATTTATTTGGTTTTTCAAGACAGGGTTTCTCTGTAGCTTTTGGGGCCTGTCCTGGAACTAGCTCTGTAGACCAGGTTGATTTCGAACTCACAGATCCCCCTGCCTCTGCCTCCCAGGTGCTGAAATTAAAGGCGTGCAGTCGTCTTTTAAAGACATAATTGGGATAGTTTTAACCACTTACTCAATTTTGTGAATACAGTATGTAGTTAACCTGGATTTAGAAGCAATGAAATTCGTGTGTTTGAGAAAAAATATAATTGTAGTAGTTACAATTTTACTACATTAAAGGGGATTATTTTCAGTGAACTTTTTTCAGTTCCCAATGTAAAGTTGATATTTTGTTTCCCAGAATACGTGTGATGCAGAAAAGTCTTGTGAAGTGCTACTGAGCTTTGTTATAAGCGAACTGTCTAAAGGGAAGTTATATTGTGAAGAAGGAACCCAGGAGTGTGCAATGGTATGCCTGTGTTAAATTAAATTTTGTTGCTACTGAGAATGAACTTTTGAAAAGCTGCATCTATTGGAGAATGAATTCTTGGATTTTTTTTTTTTTTAACTTTAGGTTAGTCCTATTGCATGGTCTCCCGAGTCCATGGAAAAATACATCCAGGCTTTCTGTTTGCCCTTTCTCAGGATCAGCAGCCTTCTTCAGCACCACCTCTTCGGGGAAGACCTACCAAGCTGCCAGGTATAATTTGGGGTAGAGAGTAAGGGGCTTTGTTACAGTAGGCTAATTTCTGAGTCATACTGGTTCATAGTAGAGTTCTTATGTCTCTAGTATGCAGAACTGTGTTATCAGGGTAAGTTGGTCTAGCTCAAAGGACAAGATGTCCTCAGTATTACTCCTTTGTGTTTGTTAGCATCTACTTTTTTGGTTTGATAACCTTGCTAATTTTGGGTGGTTCAGCAGTTTTAGATCAATTTAGTGCAAATTCAGGCCAAATGCTTGAGTAAGAATGGTGTTCATTCTGCTGGGTTTATTTTAATATTCTTAAGGGTTACATTGTTCAGAAGAGAAGGTGGTAGACGTTATTGCAAGATTTAGGTTTTTCTGGCAATAGAATGTTTGCTTTATAGTCAATTGTGTTAAAAATTGAATGCCGGGGTTACTGCTGGTTTAATCTAGTTCACAGAGCTGTGGGTTCAGTAGAGCAGGCGAGAGGGAAACGTGGCAGGAAACTAGGAGGCTGGTAACCCTGGTGTGGGGACTGACTCGGGCCTGACATGGGCTGCCAACTCAGAGAGTTTGATGTAATGTTGTAACTCACTGTACTTATGGCCTTTGAAGCCTGAATTATATCAGACATAGATAACTTTTTTGTTCCTTCTGTACTAAGAAGTTGAATATGATGTTAAGTAGTTTGATAGTTTGGTTTTTATTAAGTGCTCCAAGATAAACTGTATATTTGTTACCAGTACCATCTACTTAGAGTTATAAGATCTTGCTTCAATTTAAAATGTTCAATAATGAGGAACCCCCCCCCCCACTTTTTTGGTGAGATTTTTTATTCTTTAAAAAAACAATTTTAACTTTATAGAAAGCTTGTTCTCTGATATATTGAGCATATTTGAGCTTGAAGATTACCCAAGAAAAATTAACATCCTCCCTGCACACTTACAGGCTACTAGCCAGTTGTGCTTGCTACCTTATTGCTTCTGCCTCTGTCTGTTTTTATTAGCAGGTATTTCACCCTTTAACTTGGTGTCTGGAGGCAGAAACTCTGGCACTGGTGTGGCATTTGTGTCAGCATCCAGTGGTGCCTGTTCTAGAGCACCAGATGCAGGGACAGACCAAGGAGAAACAGGCTGAATCAGGTGCATGAAGCAGCCAGTGCTCTCAACTGCTGAGCCATATCTCTACCCTCAGAAGTCATTTTTAAAAATTACTAGAGCTAATGAGCAAGTTTCACAAAGTTTTAGGGTATAAGAACAATCTATTAAAATTTATTTTATTTCTATGTTTTAGGAATAATTATCCTCAAAATGAACTTAAACTAGGTGTGGTGGTGCATGCCTTCATTCTTAGCTCTTGGGAGGCAGCAGGCAGGTAAATCTCTATGAGTTTTTCATCAGCCTCTTCTACATAAAGAGTTCCAGACCACTCAGGACTATATAGAAAGACCTAGACTCAAGGGAGATAGATACAAATAAGTAGAAATAAAAATGAAATTAGGAAGTATTTTATTACAACAGAGTCAGAGGGCCATTGGTGCGGTGTTGCCCTTCTGAACATGCGATGGTAGTGTTGGGGTTTACAAACTGTGCCTCACGTTCTCACAACTGTGTGACAAAATCTTCAAACTCAGTAATAAAGTTAAAAAAGTCAACATAAAAATGAGCAAAAATATTCAACACTTTGTGAAAAGCATATGTAAATGTATATGAATGAGCAGCAAGTAGAGGAAAAGTGCTCGATGGTCCTTCGAGAAGCACAAGCGATGGCACCAAGTCAGCTGCTCAGGCCGTGGTCAGGTGCTGCTGAGGGTGTGGAGAGCCAGGTCGTGATTCACTGCTGCTGGGGATGGAGAATGGTACAGTCTGTTTGGAAAAGATTTCTTAGTTTCTCTTAAGAATTAGGCATATGTTTGCTTTACAGCACAGCTGTTCTGTTTCTAGATATACAGCAAACTATATGAAGGCTTATGAAGACTTAAATGCATGTTTATAACAACCTGACCTGTGATAATGAAAAACTAGTCCAGACATCTAGAAATGCACAAATGAATTTTAGTATATCAGCAATTACAAGGAATAGCTGGTTGTCATGGCATGTACTAGTAGCATATGCCAAAAGGTAGAGGCTAGAGGATAATGCATTCCAGGCCAGCTTGCGCTGCATCTTGCCAGATGTAGTGGCTTACACCTTTAACTCTAGTACTTGGGAAACATAGGCATGCAGATTTTTGTGAGTTGAAGACCAACTTGCTCTACATAGTGAGTTCTAGACCAGCCAGGACTGCATAGTGAGACCCTTACTCTGTGGGGGTGGGGGAGTCATGGAAAACTGATATACACGATGCATGAATCTGAAAATTATTCTAAGTGAAAAGGTATCAGATACAAAAGACTATACTGTATGATTCCATTTACTATGAAAAAAAATTAAAGCCAACGTTGTGATGGTAGAAAGCATACCAGTGATTGCCTGGTTGCCAATAATATGGGCTAGGATTAACTGCGTAGGGCCATAAATGAATATTAGAAGTGATGGAACTGATCAAAATTTTTGCTACAGTGGGTGCATTATATGCACACATGAAATTCACCAAACTGCAGCTAGAATGAGTGTTATTTCATGGCATATAAGTTATGCTTCAGTAAAGCTGGTTTTTAAAGTCATTTCTTTGTATAGTTGTATAAAATGGAGGATCTGTAGTTTCAGCCTGCATATCATTGTGATTTTTTTTCTTGCAACAGAGTTTGGAATGTTGTACTTCATGCATAAAATTAGCTCAGTTATAAAAGTTCACTAAATGCCAAGCATTGGTGGACCTAGACTTATAGGGAGGTGAAGTTATTTTTCATGTTATTAGTGAAAAAGCAAATATGCAGGAATTAAAGCATCTGCAAATGTTGATTCCTTTCCTGAATGAAGCTGGGTGCTAGGCAGTGTCATTAGTTACATCTCTGGGAAGATGGGCTTTGAATGGAATAGGAATTGGCCCAGTATATGAAGGAGAGAAGATTTATTAGCCTCAACACATTCTTCATTAAATAAAGAGGGCCAAGTAATTTCTGTTTGTGTTTATAAGACTGACAAGCATCTTTAAAAGTAAACTTAAGGGGTCTGGTGGTGTGGCCCAGTTGGAGAGTTCTTGCCTAGCCTGCATAGAGCCTTGTGTTTAGTCCCCGGCACTGGACATGGCATTTTATCCCAGGACTTAGGAGTTAGAGGCAAGAAGACCAGACTACTTAGGGAATGTAAAGTGAGCCTGGGGTATGCGAGACATTGTCTCAGAAAGAAAATAAAACTTTTGAAGTCAGTCTGGTTTAGAGAGTCCAGGTCAGCCAATGTCATCACATTGTGTGATCACATAGTGTGATCCTGTCTCAAAAAAAGGAAGAAAAGCAAGCAAACTTAAATAATATATAAGTTATTCATTCTCATTTCTCTTTTTATTTTATTAGTGAACAGAGCTTCAGATCTGACAGGTCATTCTATGAATTAAAAAAACAACACACACACACACACACACACATCCCACACCACACATGCACTTAAAAAAAAAAACAGACTTTATTTTCTGTGAATTGAGAGCCCGAGAAAATTATTTAGCTCTTCTTCCTGTGAATTCTATGCTTTTGTTGTTCTTTACATTGGCAACCAGTCCACCACAGCCCCAGTGCGTGGGCTGGTGAACCGACACAGAGGCAAGCACCCTGTCACTCAGTCCACCCAGACTATAGTTTCTTGAGACAGGGTTTCTCTGTACCTTTGGGATCTGTCCTGGAACTCACTTTGTAGACCAGGCTGGCTTCGAACTCACAGAGATCCCGCCTGTCTCTGCCTCCCGAGTGCTGGGATTAAAGGCGTGCACCACCATCTCTCGGCATTGGTATCACCAGCTGAGCTGCTCAAATCCGGCCAGTTTGAATGAAAACTCTGCAAGATGGTGGTGGCCGGAGCTGAGGCACTGAGAGCCTTGTGTGTTCCTGCCTGGTGTATGCCTTGCCCAGTTTCACTTAACACTCTTCAGGAATTACATAGAAAAGCTCACATGCTAATTGATTGGAATCACCAAAAGGAGTCTAAACAGTTATGAGGTGCAGTACTTGTGTGACTACAAGTTAGTAAAGGTGATCACAAGTGAAGAGGCATGGTCAGTTATATGACAGCCATGGAATCACGTATCTTTTTTATCTGGACTGTGAATCTGATGAATTCACAGTGGATGCAGCACAAAATGGGAATACATCTCATTTTGTGAATCATAGTTGCCATCCAAATCTGCAGCCCTTGATTTTTGAGGCATAGTCCGAGCTGCCTTCAAACTCTGCTTCTTCAAATGTGAGCATTTATATTTCTGCTTCTGCCTCAAGTGTTAAGTTACACGTGTGCTACCACACCTGGCTCAGTGTGTGCGCTTTCTGATCTCACTATAGCTCTTCTGTTTCCTAAAGAGCTGTTCATCAGATGTGACAGCTGTAGAAAGACAGCAGATGTTAAGACTCATAGGAATCAACTTCTAATTACAGAAAGCATGTTTGGAGGGTCTGTGGATAAAATAGAAAGAGGAGCTGCCTCTCCTTGTTGTTACTTTTGCTTCCTTCACTTATTTCAGTTGAGAAAGAACCCTATTGTCCCAAAGTAATTGGTGAGGATGAAAATTAAACTATCTTGAAAATTTTCTGTCATGCCTAAAAGGAAGAAGAAGAATTTTCAGTTCTTGCCAGCTGCCTGGGACTTCTGCCAACTTTTTACCAAACAGATCACCCGTTCCTCAGTGCCTCATGTCTGGACTGGCCAGTCACAGCATTGGACATTATCACTCAGTGGTGTTCTGAGATCAGATCGTTCACGGAGAGGCATGCAGAGCAAGGGAAGGTACGTAGAAAGAAAGAGTGAATCACCTACCGTGGTGACAGTGTGCTTGCTCATGGCTAAGAGAGTAATGGGAACACTCACATTTCAGGTCATCTGTGGCAGCAGGCTACAAACTGAGAGAGTTGTAAAAATAGTTGACTCATAAGTATTAAAGCAGAAATGTGTCAGTTAAAAGGGTGTATTAGTTGTTACTTTTAGGTTAAGCCAGTAGATTTTGATTAAGTAATTTAAGCAACTGTCACAGTAGTGTTGAAAGAGGAAAAAAAAATTAGTTAGTAAAATATATTCTTAGTGTAAAACTACTGTCTCATGTTTAAAAGTATTTGAACCGAAAACTAAAAGATTATGTCTATAGCTTTTGAAAGTGGGTTTGTGTGCTTGTTCTTTGGGTGGCAGTTTAAATACCCTGTGGGAATGGTCTTGAGCATCTCTGGGGAGGTGTCACCATTTGGCATACTTTCTCAGAGGTAGAGTCTGGATTGAGACAACTCCCAGAGTTGTTTGGGATGGAATTTCCACTCGAACATTCCAGACTCTTTGGATATGTGGATGCCAGGGGCTGTGATGAAGCCTTATCCCAAACAGTCATCTAATAAATATATGGAACTGTGTTACATGAGGGGGCCTGCTTATTGGGGTTTCTGCCCCCACAGCCGGCAAGCCCCAAAGAAAATCACACAGAGGTTTCCATAAGTTATAAAACTGATAGGCCCATTAACTCAGGCTTCTTATAACTTATATTAACCCATTATTCTCATCTATGTTAGCCACGTGGCTCAGTACCTTCTCTAGCAGGGCAGATTACATCTTGCTTTTCGGTGGTCTGGGCAGGAATAGGAGGGATGGGCTTCCTCCTTCCTAGCATTCTCCTGTTCTCATCGCCCGCCTCTACTTCCTGTCTGGTTGACCCACCTATACTTCCTGCCTGGCCAACTAGCGTTTATTTAAAACATGATTGACAGAATACAGACAATTCTCCCGCACCAGAACTGTACTGTGAATGGAGTACCATCTACAGAAAATATCACCAATACCTCTTTACAGCTGGGGATCAGAAAATAAAGTTTGTGGGAAGCTTTAACTAACTTGGAGTTTTCTTACAGGAATGCAAATAGGAAGTGTATTTAAAGAGTTAAAGGCTGGTACTTACAGCCTGAAGTGTATGAACATTACCTGTTCTAGGAAGGAGCTCATGTAAAGCCCTGAGATAGGAGTCCTGACTTCAGCGTCATTTGTGTCAAGACCGGGTGTCAGAAAATGTTTAACTGTTTTAATTACAGATACATTTTCATGCATGTTCAGAGATACTCATTTTTTCCTCTTAAAAAATAGCATGTTTTAGGGTGCTTACTTTAAAATTTTACATTTATTATAATTGAAATCTGTATAGAAATAAAGACTAATAAAAATCTGTTTTTATTGCTTGTAAAATGGAAAAGGAAGGGTTTTCATTCAATAAGTCACATCCTTGAAGGCAGATTTTCCTTCCTAAAATAAAAGCCTTTTAAAAATTGGATATGTAATTTTAGTAACCATATACATGAGGCTGATGACTATATTTTTGGATGTTTTAGGCTTTGCTTATCCAAGAATCAAGATGGAAATTACCACACCTGTTACAGTTGCCTGAGAATTACAACACCATTTTTCAGTACTACCATAGAAAAACCTGCAGTGTCTGCACCAAGGTTCCTAAGGACCCAGCTGTTTGCCTTGTTTGTGGCACTTTTGTGTGCCTGAAAGGACTGTGCTGCAAGCAGCAGAGCTACTGCGAGTGTGTGCTGGTAAGCACAGTTACCGTGAGTGTGTGCTGGTGAGCATTGTTACCGTGAGTGTGTGCTGGTGAACACAGTTACCGTGAGTGTGTGCTGGTGAGCACTGTTACCCTGAGCGTGTGCTGGTGAACATGGTTTCCGTGAGCGTGTGCTGGTGAGCAGTTACCCTGAGTGTGTGCTGGTGAGCATTGTTACTGTGAGTGTGTGCTGGTAAGCATTGTTACCGTGTGTGCTGGTAAGCATTGTTACCGTGAGTGTGTGCTGGTGAGCATTGTTACCGTGAGTGTGTGCTGGTGAGCATTGTTACCATGAGTGTGTGCTGGTGAGCACAGTTACCGTGAGTGTGTGCTGGTGAGCATTGTTACCCTGGGTGTGTGCTGGTGAGCAAGTGGCAGAGGCATAAAACCCAGCCTTGGGGAAGTGTGGTGCAATGAGAGCTTCAGCTCTTCAGACTGTGAGTTAAACAGTACATTCAGAGGTAAACCCAGACTGTACTAAGATACAAAGCCTCTCTTAAGTACAGTTTCAGCTCTTCTTTCTCTTACCCACTTTTCAACCAGCTAGGAAACAGCCTTCACTGATGCCCCAAGGGTGCTAGCCTCAGCTAGGTGAGCTATGGCTGCTTCTTACACAATGCTTACCCAGACTCTTCCCAATGTATTAAAGAGCTGTGGGGGCTGGGGTTATGGCTTTAAATAGATGAAATCTTATTTTAAAACTAAATAGCTTTATATTGTTAACTATTGGTTAAGATGTTCTTGATTTTTATATAAAGGCATTTGATTTAAAAAAGCATTTTTTTTTAAAGCATTCTCAGAATTGTGGAGCCGGAACCGGAATTTTCCTTTTAATCAACGCATCAGTGATTATCATCATCCGAGGCCATCGCTTCTGCCTCTGGGGCTCCGTTTATCTGGATGCGCATGGAGAAGAGGACCGCGACCTTAGGTCAGCCCACCTGGATGTGTCAGGTGTTTTCCTGAAGCTCCAGCATAGAAATCAGTGTGCCACCTGGTTTTGCAATTATAACTGTTGAAATATTACAAAGTCTGACAATCTTAACTTAAATAGTTATTTCTATCTCTGAGTTATTTTTCCTATCCAAAATACAGACTATATACAATAAAATCATACTGTTGTTATCTTTGCCACGGTGTGTTAAAGAAGAAATGCATAGGAAGGCCTGGTTGGATTGTATGACATAACACTCTGTCTTGGTCTGTGTTGCAGGCGAGGCAAGCCTCTCTACATCTGCGAGGAGCGGTACCGAGTGCTCGAGCAGCAGTGGGTCTCGCACACTTTCGATCACATCAATAAAAGATGGGGTCCACACTACAACGGACTGTGACCCCCACCTCAGCACCGCATATGTTACCATTCTCATTGATACTGATTTCATCAACAATAAGCTTTAATTTAATTTTGGGGGATTGATGTCTTTGCTGAGGGATTAAAAAGAAAACATTATGAAGCCTTTTCAAAATTAGGTGCTTGGTAACCACATTAATGGTATAATAATTTTTCTCAAGTATCTGGACAACAAATAAGTTAAATCATTCTTTAGTGGTCATTTTTTTTAAGTGCACAATTAATAAAAAGCACAACTTGTCCACAAAAATCATTCAGAAACGATTTCTCCTAAATGCCCTGACCGGCTGTTCCCTGATAGAGCGGATGTGATTGATCTGAAGCTCACTGCTCTTTCTGTGTTTCATCTGCATCTGCTAAACACAGTGCATCTTTTCCTTTGTCACCCTGTATTGATTTGAGGTTTTTGCTGTATGTAATTAGAAAATGTAAAACATGATTTATGTGAAATATTGTATAGTAAAAATTGGTCTAATAGTAGAACTTTAAAATTTTTTCTTATTGTGAGGAATCTGTTAAAAGTTTAAGGCTTTGCTGAAAACTTAATTCATTCTCAGGAATTTCATAAACGCTTTCCCCGGGTAAATAATTGAACTAGCTGTAAAATAGATAGCTGCTGTCAGTCTAGTGAGTGCAGTGCGCTGGGGTGGCGCGGAGTTTCTGTGTAGTTGGGAGGTCCTCAAGAATAAGAACTTACAGACTGAGGTCTCCCTCAGTGGCAGACTACTCAGCTAACATTCACAGAACCCGAGTTTCTGCTTAAGCACCACACACACTCAAAAATCAACTTGCCATTTCAGTGGAATGAACTATTAAAGTTGTTAGTGACAAACAGATTTTACAATAAAATCAAAAGGGTTAAGAACATACACATGGCAGAGTTTTGATTCTGTGCATGCTCACCTTCATCACCAACCAAGTTTTTATTTCTGTGATCAGACTGAAAATGCTCCCTCATCCCAACAGATGGACTTTAATTTTTGGAACTTCCCTACTGACTGAAGCACTCATCTGTATTATGTTCATGCAATCTAATCACTGCGATCTCTGTGTGGTTTCGTACAGGAAGAAGGCTCAGAGGTGCTGGTGCTCATGAGTCATCCTCTGCTTTCAGAAACTGTTGTGAAGATCGGCTTATGTAGTAGGGGTTTTAGTTCAGCATGGGAATGGTTGATCTAAAATATACTCAGTAAGAGGGGATGAAGATGACAGAAAAGCATGTTCTATTGTTTCCAAGATTTTTTTTTTTTACAGGCGATTTAGTATTTTGATGATTATTTTGCATATATAGTACTATCAGGCAATTCCTGGTACTTTGGATTTCCATGGCTTGTTATATAAAATTATATTTTTACTTGTAAAAGTAAAATGGTGGTGGCACACACCTTTAATCCCAGTTTTTGGAGGCAGAAGCAGGTATATCTCTTGAGTTCGAGACCAGCCTGTTTTACAAAGCAAGTTCAAGGATAGCCAGGACGATTACACAGAGAAACCCTGTCTCAATAAAATAAAATAAGATAAAATAAAATAAATAAACTTAGAAGCATCAAATGAGAAAATAGAAAATTAACGTCAGACCCATGTTCTAAACTTCTGGAATGACATGCATTACCGAATATGAAAGTTAGCATGAAGTGATGGATGGCGTTGCGTTAGAGTGAGGAACACCGTGGTGCAGTGTCAGGTCACCAGGAGCACTTTCTGTGTGGAAATGGCTTGCTATGTTTCTGTCCATTTCCAATACTGAGATACCCTTCTGTAAGACTAGAATGGTTTGTCCAGCAGTCACTGTCCTCCCAGCATCAGCTCTTTCAAACAATCCTGTGTTGTAAGTTCAGCCTGTTCCCTTTTTTGCATCGGTCATTATGAATACCAGCCCATTCGTAAGTGTGGTTGAGGAGAAAAATGCTAACTGCATCTCTAGTAAATACTCTTACAGGTTTCATGAACTTGAATAATTCTACAGTTTGGAACTCTGATGCTCTATATACATGGTACACTGTATTCAGACTTTGGTCACTACATATTTAAATGGAATGTCTATGGTTGTGCATATGGATGTGAAGTGAAAATATTAGCCTTAACTTTAAAATTTGGATATTTGATAGTGTTTATTTTGATATTGGTGAATTAGTCACCAGTAAATTTTAAAAAAGCACTTGGTTGAAAATTGTACTTGAATCCATACATGCATGCTGCTAAATTAGAACTCCCATTTCCCCTAGCTTTTATAAGTCCCATTTATAAGCCCACTTTCAAAAATAACAGGTCCAAGTTAGAGTGATGTGTGTATATTCAAAACCATGTACTGGTGTGATCTTGTGTGAATGATCATTTAAATACAGTACATTACTGTAGAAGCGAAGTCAACCTTTATAATTAAGCAGAAATGACAAAACTAGGAATAAGTGGCGTTGTAAGATATGTTAATAAAACCTACTGTCATTTGCTTTGTGCAAGATCCTTAAAATGTTGAATGTTTATGTTCTTTTCCAACGATATTCCCAGTGAATGATGATGTAATTAGGAACTGCATTGCAGAGGGTCAGCAACAGGCCTGGGTGCCCTCTTGCTTCCTCCTGCAGGACAGGCCATGCTTCTTTTGTGTGCTCTCCTAAGCACGCCTTGGTGAAGTGCTTGTGTTTGGGGAATGGAAGAGAGATGCACGTGTAGACCCGAGGCACACTGCCCTGGTCCTGCTTTCCGCTGGGAGTTCCCACCTACACTTGGAAACGGCTTCCTAAGGGCATTTGTTTAGAATAGTCTGCGGTCCTACATGAACTGACAGGTCCCGTCAGTGCACCTCTGCTCGTAGTTCACAAGGTAGCAATTTGGTTTTACACTTCTGATATTTATTGATTTCTATGATCTATACAAGATGCTGATCATAAACCCAAGGCCCTCCATACCATTTTTGGGAAAGTAACTGCTCATTCTCAAATTCCTTTTGTTGGCTTTTCTGAAGTCATGTTGGAAAACAACAAAATAAAGCATCAACGAAAACAAAACCTGTGGCTTTAACCTCTGAAATCAGATCACCAAGGATCATCTACAGCTGTGAGGGGGAGAATGAAGGCTGGCTCCACTCCTGTCCACACCAGTCCTTTCCTCAGGCCTTACTCTCTGGCTGGATTATATTAAGCACTCTTTAATTCAAGAGTAATCAGCTGAAAAGGGTAGAGTTCATTCGAGCAATGTGATTCCTTCTCTGTTTACAATACTTAAAAAACTACCTGTTAATCAGGCATGACTTGAGAGATGAAGTCACTGTATGGTTTAAGGAGCAAATTTTTTATTCATTCATTTATTTATTTTTTCTGAGACAGGGTTTCTCTGTAACTTTGGAGTCTGTCCTGGAACTCACTCTGTAGACCAGGCCGGCCTCAACCTCACAGAGATCCGCCTGCCTCTGCCTCCTGAGTGCTGGGATTAAAGGTGTGCGCCAGCACTGTCTGACTAAGGAGCAGATTTAAAATATTGGTATGTGCACAAGCATGTGCATGTGCACACATGGGTAGGATGTTTCTGTGTGTTGGGCAGGTGTAACAGCATGCATGTGGAGGTCAAAGGATAACTTTGTAGACTTGGTTCTCTTGGTTCCAGGATCAAACTCAAGTTATCAGACTTCTCGACAAGCTTCTTTACCCGCTGGGCCGCCTGTCTCCCCTGAAGATTAGATTGGATGGGAGCTGTCAGTTTTCTTCAGTATAGAAGTGTTTAAAGTTCATTTATTGCTAGGCGGTGGTGGCACATGTTTATAATCCTAGCACTCAGGAGGCAGAGGCAGGTGGATCTCCATGAGTTCGAGGCCAACCTGATAAACAAAGCAAGTTCCAGGACAGCCAGAGCTGTTCAGAGAAATCCTGTCTTGAAAAACCAAGTACACACACAAACACACACAAAGTTTATTTATTTAGTACACATTTATTGGACCCTTACTATACAGTGTGGTAAATGTTAGAAATATAATGGGAAAGGGGGAAAGGAGTCAGATGGTCACACGTAGTTTTGTGCTTGATAAAGGTTAAAGATGTGTTGGAGGCAGAATGGAAACTGCCACTCCTATCAGAATGGGGCGTTTGAACAAACTTGTGGGCACTAGCGATGTAGATGACCACTAAACACCACGTGACATCTGGGGAGCAGGAGAGGAATCATTTCAGACCTGTAGCAGACCCAGAGATCCAGAGTAGCTATGGGGCTGAGAGGAACCATCTGGCCCTGAGCATAGGTGGTTTGGAGAGGAAGGGAAAACAAACCGCAGAAGTGGTTTGTAAGCATCTGATGGTTTAATATTTTTATCAGAGGAGCAAGTTGTTCTTTGGGCCTTTTTATGAGTCAGTGACTGTAGAGTGTAAGACTGTCTGGTTCCTTTATAGCCTAGGTGCAGCACTCAGCAAGTGGGCTTGCGATGGAGACATAGGGATGTGGGCAGAACCCGAAGAGACTTGAAGGACCAGAGTGGACACTAATACTCAGATAAGCGCTGGGGTCTCCATGCCGAACAAGACAGAAAAGCCCTGTGTCTGCTTACTCTCTAGTAGGAAGCGTCACATTACACTATGGGGCACAAGATACCACCTGCAGGTTAGACAGGACTGGGAACCTATTGACCCTTAACATGGGGGAGTTCACGAGTGGTCACACGGAAGAAGTGATGTTTAAGCTGAGGACTGAGAGAAGAGAGGTGAACCACTGACGGCGGGAAGTCAAGGTGTGTATTTAGTGGGCAGGCCCTGATGGGAGATGAAACATAGGAAGCAGACAGAGTCTGAGATGGTGCAGAGAAACCAGAATTGGGTTGTGGCCTCTTGGACCATCTTATGGTCTTTATGGCCTTTGTTTTGGCTTTAGCCTCAGTTCATAGTAGATCAGCAAACCTTTTCCATAAAGGACTTGTGTGTGTGTTTGTGTGTGCCCGTGCGCATCTGTCACTCTTGTAAGGCAAAAGCATCCATAGGCATATGTGAGTGAGTGGTTACGACTGTTCCAATACAGACGGACACAGTTGTTGGTATAAGCAAGAGCTGGAACATGACTCAGAAGCCACAGAAGAGATGGCATTTTGTATCAGGAAAGTGTCAGAAGCCACTTGTGTTTCAGTCGTTGATGGGGGTCTTTTAAGAATTAGAAAGCAGTTGGGGGGGATTGAATTGGGTGATGTACACAGATTTGGACACTGAATGGGAGACCTGGTCCTCTGGTCACAGACAGCTGCTGGTGAATGATGTTTGTGCGATGCTCTGTGTAACACAGGAGGTGCAGAGCCAGAAGGGGAAGTCAATTACGGATTGTACCTGAGGCTGCTGTAGTTGACCTCCTGGAGAGAAGACCACCTAGACAGTGCCCTGATAGTGTCTGCATTCAAAGGGTGGGGCTGAAGAGGAGAGTAGATAGGGAAAGAAAGCTGGTGTGTGAAGTCCCCGAAGGAAGGATATCTAAGAGAAGGAAGTCATCGCAAGCATCCAGTGCTGGGGAGAGGTTAAGACAAGAGCCCAGAGGGCGTCATTGGAGTTCTCTGCCAAAGGAACTGATTGATACCCAGAAGCCCAAACGTCACTACTGTAGCAACAAAAGCAATGAAGTTTGAGAATAATGAGGAATAGGAAATAATTGTCTAGCTCTCTCAAGCATAATCAGGACTTGACCTGTTTGCACAGCACCTGAGTAAAAAGGGAAAGAGGAAGGCGGAGCTGCAGAAGAGTCCGAGTAGGCAGCTCGTTAGCCAAGAGGAAAGCATTTCGATGTCCCGGTCCCCTTATGTGATTTACCAAAAATGCTCAAGGGCTCAATAAGTAAAAAGCTTTCCATGCAAATGAGGACCTGAGTTCAGCTCCCCAGCACTCACATACAAAACTAGGTACAACAGCCTGTGCCCATAATTGTGGGAATCACCTGAGTCTGCATCACCACCCTCCCAGTATGGACCGCGGCTCCATACCACCACGAGCTGGGCAAGGTTCTAGGGGTTAAACACAAGACACATATATAGAGAGTCCGAGTCATTCGCCAAGAGGTGAATGCCAGTTTATTCAGCTTTATCCAGAGTTAATATACTTTGGCCCCAGAAGAGAAAACCCCTCCCAGCCAGAGGGGGTTGGGGGAACTGACGCCGTGTGGGAGCTCCTCCGCAGTCAGGTGGGCAAGGGGCGGAGGGCTGTGACAGACAGGTGAGAGAGGAACCTTGGCGCCATGAGCTCTCCCAGGCAAGTTGGAAATTACCACACCAAAGCCCTATGGCTAATTTGTCAGGCTAGCAGAGCAGAGCACAGAACTTAGCAGGAAGCTTTAGCTGGTTAGCCAAAACAGTCCTTGATTTGTATCCCAGGGAGCAAGGAAAGGCCCTGGCCCTACACATAATCCCAGCCCTGGGGTCAAAGAGACAGGAGGATTGAGGTCATACTAGGTAGTCAGTCTAGATGAAATGCTGAGCTCCAGGTTCACAGAAATCCTGTCTAAAAAATTGGGTCGAGGAGCCGGTGAGATGGCTCAGTGCATAAAGGCACTGTCACTCAGCAATGAAAGCCTCGCAACCTGAGTGCAATCCCCCAAATCCACATAAAGGTGGAAGGTGAGGGCCAATACATCAAAGTTTTCCTCTGACTTTCACATGATCTTCAAGGCTACACCACCTTCCAAATTCTCTCTTTCTCATGTGTGTGTGTGTGTGTGTGAGAGAGAGAGAGAGAGAGAGAGAGAGAGAGAGAGAGAGAGAGAGAGAGAGAGAGAGAGATTTAAGAGTAAGGTGGGGAGTGGCCTCCGCACACAGCCACATGTATATGAACACATATGAAAACACATGAAAAATACAGTTTTTAAAATCATAACTTTGTTCCAATCCTGTAGAACCATCTGTCTCTAGGTGAAGTCTGTTCCACAAGACAAGCAATCAACCAGCAATAGTTCTTAAAGAACTAAGGGGAAATATCTGAATGCAATGTGAAATTATGAATGAAACCCCAAGAATGGATACTACTGAAACGGGGGAAACTCAAGTAAGGGCTGCTTAGTGGGTGTTGAGCTGTTGCCAGCTGTTTTTCCGGATGGTGCTAGGGATGTGTGAGCTGTGAGCACTGAGGGAGGGGAACTAAGGGTAGAAATAGAAAGTCTGAGACATCCATGCAGCTCTTCAAGTCTAAAAACTATTTAATATGGGAAATTTAAAGGTGGTGTACAGTTTTTTCCGGCCCAAAAAGCCTTTCTGCCAGTACAATAACCCAAATCAGACCAAATCAAACCGAATTTTAAAAAGCCCAGGTTTAGTGGATGCCAGCGCTCCCGGGTGGCCCTTCAGGTCCCCAGGAGGAAGATGGAAGATGGAGGGGACCATGAGAGGGAAAAGGAGAACTGGGAAGACCACTTGTTGGTTCCCTGGGGGCAGTTCAAATAGCCTGTGGAGGGGTCATTGTTTGGCAAGCTTTCTTGGAGGTGGAGTCTGGATTGAGGTAACTCCTAGGTGAGGGGGCTTGACATGGAACTTTCCACCCAACATTCCAAAATGGATGCCAGGGGCTGTGGTGAAGCCCCACTCAAGCATTCCTGACTCTTTGGATAAGGATGTTAGGGGCTGACATGACGCTTCCAATCAAACATCCCAGACTCTCTGGGTAGAGGGGGTGCCGGCTCAAGTCTGGCTACTTCCTGCAGGCATGGGACAACATGGAAGAGGGAGAGTTGAGAGTTGGTGGGTTCACATTCTCCAGTTTACTGCCAATCCTGGAGACCTCAGGTGGCTGTTCCTTGAGGGAGATGAGAAGGCAGGTGGCTAGGAGAAAAAATATATTGTTATTATTGGTCCTATGAATAGGACTAGCCATGGGAAGGGTCATTAACTACCAGAAAGAATGGGACAGAGAAGCACCCTGGTTGTACCGGAGAGGCTCGGGTGAATAAGTGAGACACAAGAGCAGATATGCCCTTTAAAACCCGGTTTTAGTTGATGTCCTTTAGAGTCAGGAGAGTTGGTACCCATGGTGAAGTCCCAGGAGCTAGTGCATGTGTTAGCATTGTCTGGAGGGTGCTTTGTAAGTTGGTCTTGGCCCAAACAGCAGGAGTGACCTGTAAAATATGCTTGAAAATGGGTGGGGTTAAAATAGACTCTAGAGACTGTTCGTTAGTTTTTACACGACCAGTGTTTTGATACAGCAGTAGAACTTTTCCCAGGAACCTGCAGATAACTGGAACAGGAACATTTTAGAAGACAATTAAAGGGAATTGGGAACTTGGGATCTTTTAAGATCCACCTGAAACCTGTTAATCCTGGACTATGAAGCCTGTGAAAGAGGCACACATGTCTGGATTTTAGTAGGAAACTTAACAAATGTAGTAATGAGTTACCATACTCTAAGTCATTAAATGCCGATAGACAGATCTAAGAGGGATAAATGAGCAGAAATGAGACAGCTTTTTAGCTACGCAGGCAATCCCAAGTCTCTCTGTAGTCTTTAGCGAACACCAGCCTAAGAAACGGTATTTTTTTTTAAAGTAATTTTATTAAATTATAAAAGTTTCCATTTACGCCCCTCTTCCCAACACCCTCCCACTCCCCCCCCCTCCCTCTCCTCCTCCCTCTTTGTCCCTAAGGGCAGTCAAAGAAACGGTATTTGCCTTTAGCTGCTGAGTCTAAGAGGTCTGCAGATTTTCCTGTTGGGGGGAGATTTAGTCTCCACCTCCGAGAAAGCTTGTCAAACTGTGACCCCTTCCCAGAGAGGGTCAAGACCACCCCCACAGGCTATTTAAACTGCCCCCCAGAGACTGAACTTGTGGTCTTTCCAGTTCTCCTTTTCTCTCTCATGGTCATCCCCCACCACAACTCCCGCACCCCATCTCCCACCCTGTCTTCTTCCCTGGAGGGCCTGAAGGGCCACCCAGGAGCACTGACATCCATTAAACCAGGACTTTTTAAAATTTTGTTTGATTTGGTCTGATTTGGATTATCATGTTGGTGGAGAGGCTTATTGGGCTGAAAAAAAACTGTATAGTGGTGGCGCACACCTTTAATTCCAGCACTTTTGAAGGAAAGGCAGGTAGATCTCTGAGTTACAAGGCCAGCCTGGTCTACAGAGCAAGTTAAAGGACCGTCAGAACTACACAGAAATCCTGTCTTGAAAAACCAAAAAGTAAAATAAAGTTTGGCTGACCAGTCGTTGCTCACACTTTTAATCCCAGGCCACAGGAGGCAGAGGCAGGTAGATCTCTATGGGTTTGAGGCCAGCTTGGTCTACAGAGCAAGTTCCAGGACAATCAGAGCTGTTACACAAAGAAACCTTGTCTCAAAAAACCAAAATCAACTAAACAAACAAACTGTTATGATTTCAGCTATAATAAGGCTGACACTTCTGAGTTCCAGGGCCAAGCATGAGCGGACAAGCCCTCAGGCATGACCCACATGCAGCATGGTTGCATCACCTACATATGACACAGCTGCATGAGCCCTTGCATGCATGCATGAGCTCCGACTCCTGCATATGACGCAGCCACATCATTCTCCTGTGCTCAAACGCTAAAAGTTGGAGGCACCATCTTCAGCTCTCGTTCTCTCTCTCTCTCTCTGCACACTGACTTCCCCAGGCCTGAACCCCCCCCCCTCATAAACTGCTAAGTGGGTTTGTTGTGTGTTCCATGTTTCCTTCTCACTTGTGCCAGGTAATTTCATTGGTGCCGTGAGATTCGGGAGGCTCCTCTCCTGGGTTCAGGATCCGGAACTGGGTATTTTTTCTATAACAACCACGTGTTCCATCTGCCTGGTGTGATTTATATGCACACCACTGGCTTAAATTGGTGAGTTTCCCCCTTTCTGGTCAGCTTAACTGTGTCTCCGAACCTGAGGAATTGACTGTTGAGCTCTCGGCAATATTCTGGTGTTCATAGAAATGGGGGCACAGCCCCCATCTGTGGCCTTCACAGCTACAGTTGAGCCCTTCGCTGACATTCATCTCTGGATTGCTTCCCTTAGCTAAAATCATGTTTGGACAACCCAAGGTTAGCCCTCCCACTACTGGGGGCTCAGGGTCCCTGAGATTTTTCTTTCTCCTTTTTTTCTTTTCTTTTCTTTTGGACCATTTGTCAGTGGTCCCCACCATGGCCTCTCTGGCTTCTGAGTCACCCCAACCAAGAGCCGGTCAGGCTGTAACGCCCAGCCTGAAGGTAGAGGGCGCTCTCCTACAGGCCCTGCAGTGTTTGCCGCTGTTTCACACTCTGCCTATAGAGGGGAGACGTTCCCCTATAAGCCTTGTGGTGTTGCTGTTTTTGCGGGTTTTCGCGATCTCATCTCTGGGTAGTAAGCCATCCAAGACCATCAATCCAGCCTCCCCATTGGGGTACCTTTTAGAGGTCCTAAAACCCCAGACCTTAATGCCCTACTTACAGATTCCCACACTTGTCCATCTTTTCAAAAAAAAAAAAAAAATGGACTCGTTACAATTTAGATAACAATTTAAAGTGGCTGCCTAATGACGCCTTTGATCCCGATATTCTACGGGAGCTTTCTAACTACTGTCAGTGCACAGGCAGGGCCCCTTGTAATTCCAACAGCTACCAAACTCAAGGGTCTTCCTCATTGGGTTCACCTGTCCCACCTTAAACCTTTTACTCTTCCAGTTCAAGATACTCCCTCGTATATGGTAACTCAAACAGGGCCCTGTTCCCTTAAGTTCCAGAGGGCACCAAGATCAGCCACTCTTTCACCATTCCAGAAAAATAAAAGCCTCATCCTTATTCAACTCCCCTGTGCCAAAAAACTCCATATACTCTCCTTCTTCCTCTTTCCATATATGCTTTACCAACTTCTCCACATCTCCAATGTTATGCTTAAATTTCCGGTTAATCATTCATCTGTTATTACAGGGACCATTGTTAAACATAGAGTTGGAGGTACAAGGACTGTCAAAAGCCCAGGTGGTAAGAAACAGTAATGAGTTTGCAGCCCCAAACTCCAAAAACTCACAAAACAGACTTTAACAGAACATAACAGGTTTGTCACTGACTGCAGCAGTGTCTCTTGGATGTTAAGGTAATACCATGATGCTAAAGGAAAACAAGAGCCTTAAGATTTACTTCAGGTAAAACATTAAGGGGTCTAATAATTCCCCTTTTTAATAGTTTCCCCCTCTTTCCCCCCACCATCTTCCATTCCAACAATATATCATTGTAATCATAAGCTTTTAATATGTCTAAAATTTATTTCTTTTCAAACATTTTTTTCATAAGCTCCAGGGAGTCAATTGAACCTACCTAAATGGACCAGAGTTGCCCAGAATAAGTACCATTTAATTCTTTCCTTATCATTCCTGGTCTCGGGAACCCCTGAGAAATTCCTTCCTTCCCCCTCCCAAAGAACCCCCCCCTCTATCTTCCATCTTGGGACTCTCCTCCCTTAATCACCAGGATCTAAAATTTTTTCCATACATAATTTTCTGCCTTTCCAGCATCTTGCAAGGTCCAAGCTGCCAGCCAGCCAGTTCCACAGAGCCCAGAAAAACACAACAACAATCAGCCACCCCAGGACGTGGTCAAGCATCTCAACTCTCTGATGCCCACAAAATCAGCAAGATGTCCACAAAGCCAGCATGACGCAGTTACAAGAGACCTTACAGTGCCCCATTCGCACCCATTAAAAAGACATGAAATTCCCCAAATTTTTATAATAAATGAAAGGGTGGAATGTAATGATTTCAGCCACATAAGGCTGATACTTCCGGGTTCTGGAGCCATGCATATACAGATGGTCCCTTGGGCAGAGGTGCCTGAATGTTAAAGGGCCCCTCGTGACCCACGTGTGCACATACGTGGTTACGTCCACATTGACTCAGCTAAGCCCTTGCATGCATGTGTGATTATGTCCACTACGACTCAACTAAGCCCCTGGGTGCATGCATGAGCCCATCACCTGCATCATCTGCATATGACATAGTCATGTCAACCCCCTGTGCACATGTGCTAAACAGCTTTTAAAAAGCTGGACACGCCATCTTCCTCTTTCTCTCTGCACACCGATTACCCAGGCCTGTATGCACCCTCTCTAATGAAGTCCTAAGCGATTTGTCGCGTGTTCTGTGTTTCCTTCTCGCTTGCGCCAGGTAATTTCACATACAACACACATATGCACAATACATATACTCAACACACATATCATACAACACACACACCCCACATATACACATCACACATATACACACATCCAACACACATCCTACAACACACACACACCATGCAACATGCACACACACAGACACACACACAGAACAAATACACGGTGTGTGTGAGAAAAAGATTGATGTAACAGCTGACATTTTCTGCAGTAAGCAGTTAAAATATTTTTATGAACATGATATTTGCAAAATGAAAAAGAACAGTAGTGGTTCGAACTTGGAAGACAGATGATTCTGAAGTCCTTCAGTACTGGATTAGTGGTTGTAATCGTAGCTCCGTGACTTTGGACTTCAGCACATGTGTGGGACTCTCCATTCATGCTAAGTGAGCAATGCATTATACCTTAGAGAGTTGGTTTCTGAAGAACAAAACAAAACAAAAATTCTTTTTGAAATAGAAAAGAAAGTAGAGAAAATGGAAGTGTGTGAGAAGGCATGAATTTAAGTTAGTACTCAGAGCAACTATATCAATTGCAAATAGTCTGACTCCTAGGGGAAAGACAAAGGCTGTCAGGTTAAGGAGATTAAACAGAAAGTCAGTGTGTGTTGGTTAAGTTTCTTTTGCCAAGTTGATTCAAGCTAGAGTTGATTGAGAAAAGGAACCTCAGCTGAGAAAGGGCCCCCATTAGATTGGCCTGTGTAGCATTAGCTTGACTGATGGCTGATATAGAAGGGACCACCAGTCTCTGCAGGTTATGGTGCCATCCCTGGACAGGTAGTCCTGGGGTGTATAAAAAAGTAAATTAAGCAAACCAAGCGTAAGCCAGTAAGCAGGGTACCTATATGACAAAGGTTCTCAACCTGTGGATCTTGAACCCCCTGGGGGTGTTGAATGACCCTTTCACAGGGGTTGCATATCAGATATCCTGCATATCAGATATTTACATTATGAATCATAAAAGTAGCAAAATTACACTTATGAAGTAGCAATGAAAATAATTTTAAGGTTGGGGGTCACCACAACATGAGGAACTGTTTAAAGAGTCACAGCATTTGGAAGGCTGAGAACCACTCTTCTATGGTTGCTGCTTCAGTTTCTGCCTCTAGGCTTCTGCCTTGGTTTCCCTTAATGACAAACTGTGATCCAGACATGTGAGACAACTAAACCCTTTGACAACTAAACCCTTTCCTCTCCAAACCAAAGTAAGATATGGTCTATATAGTTTCTAAAAAACTCACCTGGAGTAATGATGGCTATAGTTTTGTGTGTGGTGTATGTGTTTGGATGTATGTGCCTATGTGTATTAATACTGTGTGTTGCACATGAAGGCCAGAGGTTGGCGTGGATATCTTCTTTGATTGGCCTTCACCTTATTTTTAATACACGGTCTCTCATTGGACATGGAGCTCACTAGTTTGGCTAGACAGGATCCTCCTTGTCTCTTCGTCCCCAGTGTCAGGGTTGTGGGTGCACCCTGCTGTGCTGAGACTTCACATAGGTGCTGTAGATCTGAACTCGGGCCCCCATGCTTGCGTGCCAGACACATTACCAATTGCGCCATTTCTCCAGCCCCAGACAAAGCTATATTTTAAAGACTACTTTTCTAGAGAGATACGCTGAAGGTGTATATACCATCTAAGCTTGGCGAAGTTGGGAAATGAGGAGTATCTGAGAGGAAGCTGATCGTGAACTTAGTGAGGGAAGAGGGTGGGCATGTGAGGTTTGGGGTCCTTAAAAATGTGTGCATTGGAGATGCTGAAACACATGATGATGAAATTGGGTTTACATCCCAAATAATGTGATGATGGTGTAATAGTAAAATAGCAATATGATTTGTCACATTAATGGATAAGGAACCACAATCTGAGACTTGAAGGCTATTCTATAAAGTGTGTCATTGTGGCATGAATATTTCACAATTGGAGCATCCAGCTATGTCAATGACAATTGCACAGGTATTAGAGTTATAAGCAGATGTCTTAGTCTCTATTCTATTGCTGTGATAAGACACCATGTCCAAGGCAACTTGTTAAAAAAAAGCCTTTAATTTGGGGTTCACGGTTCCAGAGGGTCTGAGTATATGACCACCATGATGGGAAACATGGCATGTGCAGATGGGTAGGCATGGCACTGGGACAGTAGTGATCAACTAGCAAGAGAGAGAGAGAGAGAGAGAGAGAGAGAGAGAGAGAGAGAGAGAGAGAGAGAGAACTGGGAGTGGTGTGTGGTTTTTAAACTTCAAACCTGCCCCCTCCAACAAGGTCACACCTTCCAATCCTTCCCAAACAGTTTCACCAACCGAGAACCAAGTACCAACTATCTGAGCCTATGAGGGCCATTCTCATTCACACCGTCACAACAGAAGAAGTATTTCACAAATTAAATAAAAAGTAAAATGTGTCCAGGGATTTATCACTGTGGTTGAGCAATCACATCTACACAGCTTTAGAACTATAGTCATCAGAAATAATGTGTTGGATAACTTCCTTCTTTGAACAATCATGGGTCTCTCAGCATATGTAATGGCCACAGAGGCTAAGATCTAGAGAGACCTTAGCTTTCACAAGTGCAGATATGCCAGAAAGAAAACTGGACTTTTTTTTTTTTTTCATTTGTTGAGGACGTGTCAGCATGTTTTTAGTGCTGCTAGGAACTGAATACAGAGCTTTTGGCAAGCTACCAATGAGCTAACATTTCCAGACAGGTCCAACATTTTTATATACATACACAGTGATAGGATACTTTTATGTAGTCAATCTTGAAGGAAAAAAATGAATTAGAACTCTCTAAAAGTCTTTCTATCCTTTGTGCATCCAGTATCGTAATTGATTCAAAGATGAAAACCATCATAAAGAGTTATTTTTATTAAAATGCTGATCATTTAAGTGAGGGTAAGTGCTATAAAGGAAAATACAAAAACAAGGTATCTGACAGATGAAAAGGCACATTGTAGGGCCAGCTGGCCAACAGTTGTGCAGGTCTAGACCCTGAAAGAAGGCTAACTTCTGCAGCCGCCAGTTGTATTCTGAAACCTTGCCTGGAGATGAACAGCTCCTGTCTTCTTTTAGGTCACAGCTCTCCTCTAAGAATGCGTTCATTTTCTTTGAGGCCCTGCTCATTTGTAAGTTCTTCTGATTTAATATGAGCTCTGCTGTTGGGGGTGTGTGTACCCCGTTCCACAATGCTCGCGTGGAGGTTTGGTGCAAACAGTGCAGGTAATGGAGCAGCACGCTTTTGCATGGATGGCTCCTTCCCTGACAGCGCGCAGGCGTATTTTGAAACAGTCGGTAACTTCACTGTTTGTTCCAGGCAAATGGCGCTCAGATTCACTCATAGATCCTGGGATTTCGGGGGAAGGCGTCCAGGTGCCGACAAACGACCCATTTGCCAACGGACATTTTCATCCTTGATATGTCACACATCACTTGCTCAGAACTGATTTCTTTGTTCCTCCGATGTTGTCATTTGTGAAAACAGCAATTGCAGCTGGAGAGGTTTTACTTCCAGGAGTTCCGCATTTAGGATTTGAATCCTTCAAGATTGCAGTCTGAAAGATTTCAGAGTTTAGGGAACTTGCTCAT
Organism: Myodes glareolus; assembly: GCF_982192425.1. Classification (NCBI taxonomy): domain Eukaryota; kingdom Metazoa; phylum Chordata; class Mammalia; order Rodentia; family Cricetidae; genus Myodes; species Myodes glareolus. The sequence goes on from NC_142046.1 coordinate 51,017,434, forward strand.
TTGGGATCTCAGCATTTGTTGCTGTGTCTAGGGCGATGACACTAGTGTTTTACACCAGCTCCATCTGTACCTGGGGGATGTTCTCCAGGGACACTTTCTGCATGCTCTCCAAGGTATCCACTTGCTGCTCATCGTAAGAGGGAAATGCTTATGAAGCAAGCAGTAACTGCACACCAGGGAGGCTCTGCAGCTGTCAAAAACCATGAGGGAAATGTGCACAGGGCAAGGGGTAACTTATAACACGTGGGGTGAGAGAAGAAAATGGGCAAGATCTAAAGTAGAAACCATTCATGAACAATTAAAATGTGTATATAGCAAAAACTACACAATTTAAAAGAATAGGTTTATGCCCAGGGGTTGAGGACATTCTCTAAGTACCTATGTTGAGAGGCAGGGAGGATGGGGGTGGGGTGGAGAAGGAATTGACAATGCTGGAAGAATCTAAGCCAATACAGACTTTGTTACTGCTCTCTGCCCCTAAGGCCACCAGTCTCCAAATGGAGGCACCTGTTATGAGACTGATTGATCAGTCACAATGCCCACAGTCCTTGCCACCAATGGGCAAGGATAGGAAAACGCCACACTAGTTGACTCAATCTCTATGAAACAGTGTTGTAAGGAGAAGCGGGCCACATCCTGCTGACCGAGAGGAGCGCAGGCCCTTTGTTCAGGCCTGCCTGGCTAGCTTACACCTAAAATAACCATACAGAAACTGTATTCATTTAAATACTGCCTGTCCCATTATCTCCAGCCCCTTATTGGTTAACTCTCTCATATTAATTTAACCCATCTCCATTAATGTGTATCGCCACTTGACTGTGGCTTACCGGCATGAGTCTAACCAGCGTCCATCTCAGGCAGGAAAATTATGGCGTCTGCCACACTGCCCTTCTTCCCAGCATTCTGTTCTGTCTACTCTGCCCACCTAAGGGCTGCCCTATCAAAAAGCCAAGGCAGTTTTCTTTATTCAACTAATGAAAGCAACACATATAGAAAGAAGACCCTCCTCCACCAAAACAGGCTTTTCTAGAGGGGTGATGGTTTTTCTAAGTTAGGTGAGGTGAGAAGAACATATTACTCAGATCATCCTGCTTGTGAAGAAGCCTTCAAATGATGGAGACACAGTAGAGTGGAAAATGCACACACAGGAAGTTAGTCTAGTCAACCGTCCCTGGCTTTCTGTTCAATGTTTTGCAGGTGGTAGACATTAAAGCCCATTGAATACATGTGCATCTCTGGGAAAGCACTCTCCTATATGGGCTATAACATCAAATAACAATGTCTGCCACCTCTTTTGGTTCCAACACTCTGAGTCAATGAAGGGCTCGAAATTGTGCACTAACTTGTTTTTCCATCTCCACAGAGAATAGAATGGGAGTTGATGAGTCTTGCAGTGAGAGAATTGATTAAATCTAAGGAAGAACTTTCCTAAACTGAAGGTCTATTAACCACTGGAATGACTTTGCATGGAAACTGGGGCTCTTGCTCCGTTGTGATCACTGGGGAGAGGCGGCAGCTGCTGTGGGCAGTGTGCATTTGCTGAGAGCTCTGTCTCAGTCAGAGTGGACTAGGAGCTCTGAGGGTCCAGATCCTGGGGTGACTGCTGTTTGGGGTACAAAAATGAAAGGAAATGTCTGTGACTAAAGTGACTTTTGTCTCAAATGACTTTTGCCTCCTCGGTCTCTTGCCTTCTGTCAAGTTGACGCAGGGCAGGCAGTTGGCCTCCTGTGCCTTTGGCTCCTCTCCCCAGTCTTGGAGGATCAGATGTTATCTGACTCGGTATCTAAGTGTGCCATTCAGCTTGGTGGGGTTGGGGGGGTCAGGCAGTGGTCATCATTACCGTTGCAGTTGCTCAATGAGGTGCTTCTGCCTAAATGAACCATCCTTCATGTTCAGGTTCACAAAGTTTTCCCCATGGCAAGCTGAGGTCACTCTTAGTTTGTGGGCTTTCCAAACTGTTTCTTCCAGTGGATTCTCATGACATACCTTGTTCCCGCTCCCATAGACGATCTTGGTTTGATTTGGATTGTTTGACTACAGTATCCCAGAAGCCAGCATTTATTTAGAAATATTAAGAATCCGCAGCAAAATAAGATTGAGATTTTGTAGAAAGTTAAAGATCTCCCATTTAGGAAGAGCTTAAAAAAGACCCCAGGCCAAGCCATAGTAGTGGTTAGTCTGATTTCATTCAGGCAAAAGGCAAAAAGCCATCCCAAATGCCTGGAGACTGTTTAAAACCAACCACCCCATAAAGAATGTTTGTGAAGAACCCCTGCTGGGTCCGAAGTGTTTTCTATTAACTAAATGTTCACATTGAGATCAATAGATGAACTTGTGAGCAAAATGACTGCTTATAAGTGTGTGGTTGTTTTTCAAATGGCAGATCTTAGGTCTGTTACTTATGACCCTCAATGACAGAGAGATGGAAAGGGGTTGACACCAACATCACGAGACATAAATTATGACCTAAGCTTAATAGATAAAGCCACAGGGGCCTAAAGAAGGGCAACAACTCCTCCCCCAGCACATGACGACTTAGTGTCAGAACTGGGATTCACTGGGCTGCAGCAAATGTGAAACTCGGGAAGGAAGCAGCATTGTACTGGGAAAGATGGAGGCAGGCAGGCTGGCTGTCAGGAGAGCTACAGGGTGATGCAGCTGTAGCCCTGTGTCCCCTCAGGCTGGAATATGCTAACCATGTGCTAAATCTGAAGCCAGAGATTCAGATTTGGTAGGTCTGGTGTTTGGAGCCGGATGCCTCATTTGTAACGAGCTGCTCTTTTGGCGCAGAAGGCAGATTGACAAGCACATATAGGGCCTTCAAGCCCTGACTCTGTTTATCCGTCTTACTCTCTGCTGAGTTCTTATGGAGCAGGACAAAGGCTCTGTCTCCTCACTTCATTTTCTAGACAAGTACCAGGAACAGGAAGACATCAACAAACATTCCTCACACAGTGTAGGAGAATTGTCTGTATTCTGTCAATCATATTTTAAATAAACAGTGATTGGCCAGGCAGGAAGTATAGGTTGGTCAACCAGACAGGAAGTAGAGTCTGGGTGATGAGAATAGGAGAGGGCTAGGAAGGAGGAAGCCCATTCCCCCTTTCCTGCCCAGACTCTGAAGAAGCAACATGTGATCTACCCCGCTGTGAAAGGTACTGAACCACATGGCTAATGTAGATAAGAATAATGGGTTAATATAAGCTATAAAAGTTAACAAGAAGCCTGAGATAATGGGACAATTGGTTTTATAACTTATGGAGTCCTCTATGTGATTTTCTTTGGGACTTGCTGGCTGTGGGGTATCGGGTGGGACAGAAACCCCAACAAACAGGCCCTCATGTTACACTCACAGAATTGCCATTCTGTTTGAATAGCATGTTCCTCCTGCATTAGCTGTGGTCCTTTCCTGGCTGACAATGGGTATTTTATCCAGGGCATCACACCCGGAGCCACAGAAAAGCATCTGCCTCACAGGAATGTAGTTAATTTTGATTTCTTAGTTAAGGAGTCCTGCAATGTCTCCATTGTCTGGTGAGTACTCTGGGTGCTTTTATCCACTTGAAAATAATAATAGTAATAATAATAGTAATGACAGCAAAACCTGGCGATTCAGTTTAAGAAGATTCCACAGAACCCTCACAGCCTCATGATGAAGAAGAGGAACCTCTGACTTTCTGAACCCCAGGGGAGCCATGTGAACTCCTAACTGTACGCAATCATCTCAGAACCTAGGGGAAGGCAAGAAACCTGACAGAATTGAGTTATGCTGGGAACAAACCAGTCCAACCAGTCACTGAGACATTCTGCCCAGGTCACCAGGGTTTCCTCCAGCTTTTTGGTAAAATCAAAAAGCAAACAACAGAATCTTCATTAATGCCTTCCATTGTATGAACCCTAGCTAGGCTTAAGAGTTGCCCTTTGATTGACGGGTCCTGAATAAATATTATGAGGATTCTATACATTGTTGAGAAGTCACCTTGAAGATGGCAACGTAGACATGTCTGTCTGTCTGTCTGGCAACTCATCCATCCTTTGGACCAGTGGTACTTCTTGAGTAGCAACTCTTTCTAGAGACCCAGACATGGAGCCAGGGAGAGAGGATAAAACTCCCCATAAATAAAAATGTAGTTCTGTCCTGGTGGCAAATAGGGAAAACCTTAGTATCTTGGCATTAAAAAATATACGTGTGTGTGTGTGTGTGCATCTATATACATATATACATAGAGGAGTATAGACCTAAATAGAGAATTCTTAACAGAGGAATCTAAAACAGCTGAAAGACACTTAAGGAAATGCTCAACATCCTTAGCCACCAGAGAAATGCAAATCAAAACAACTCTGAGAGTCCATCTTACACCTGTGAGAATGGCAAACGTAAAAAACACTGATGATCACTTTTGCTGGAGAGGATGTGGGATAAAGAGAACACTCCCTCCATTGCTGGTGGGAATGCAAACTGGTAAAGCTCCTTTGGATATCAGTATGGTGATTTCTCAGAAAATTAGGAAACAACCTATCTCAAGACCCAGCAATACCACTTTGGGTATATCCTCAAAGGATGCTCAATCATACCACAAGGACATGTGCTCAACTATGTTCACAGCAGCATTGTTTGTCATAGCCAGAACCTGGAAACAACCTAAATGTCCTTCGACCGAAGAATGGATAAGGAAAATGTGGTACATTTACCCAGTGGAGTACTACACAGCAAAAAATAAAAAATAAAAAATAAAAAAAAAATGACATTTTGAAATTTGCAGGCAAATGGATGGAGCTAGAAAACATCACATTGAGTGAGGTGACTCAGACCCAGAAAGACAAATATTTTATATACTCACTCATAAGTGACTTTTAGACATAAAGCAAAGAAAAACCAGCCTACAATTCACAATCCCAGAGAACCTAGACAACAAAGAGTACCCTAAGAGAGACATATATGGATCTAATCTACATAAAAAGTAGAAAAAGACAAGATCTCCTAAGTAAATTGGAAGCATGGGGACCATGGGAGAGGGTAGAAGGGAAAGGGAGGGAGAGGAGAAAAATATATAGCTCAAGAAAAACAATGAAATATATTGATATATTGATAATAAAATATATATGTGTGTATGTATATATATATATATGTGTGTGTGTGTGTGTATGTGTATACATACAGAATCTACTGTGAAAGGCTATTCTACTTTTATTATAGGGAAAGGAAAATGAAGAAATATAAGCTGGCTATTTATTTATTTATTTATTATTTTTCAAGACAAGGTTTTTCTGTGTAACAGTTCTAGCTGTCCTGGAACTCACTCTGTAGGCCAGGCTGGCCTGGAACTCACAGAGCTCACTGAATTCCTCCTGCCTCTGCCTTCCAAGTGCTGGGATTAAAGGCGTGCGCCACCATGGCCAGGCTAAGTTGGGCATTTATTAGACAGGACGGCAAACTTGTGAGGTGAGGGGCTGCTCAAAGGCGGTGCTTCATAATAATAGTGGAATTTATAGCACAGACCAGGTAGTGGTTGGATACCATCCTCTGTCCTCTGCCTTGAACTGAGGACCCAGTGGGAAAGACAAGAGAGCTGTTCACAGGCAGCCTGTCCGAGGATCAGAGTCTGCAGACAGGACTCCCTTTGCACTTTTCCCCAAATGCAAGTCCCTGCTGCGGGGGGAACCCAGTGTTGGCAGTTCTCTGCCAGGGGCTGCCAAGGGACTGGAGCAGCAGGGCTCTTTCTGACTCAGTGCTCAGACTCCTGGGGACAGTTGGGATTTCTGCTGCTTAAGGAATTAAATCGTTGGCATCTCACTCACCCATTGATAATGCTCCCCAAGATGGTACTGAATGTTGGTCAGGGGAGTTTCTCCTGGTGTTGAGAAATGTGGGGCTGCTCGGAGAGGACCCAGAGGAAGGAGCCCATCTTTTGAACCATTTCTTCAGGGGTGGGGAGCCCGGAGTCTGACAGCCGGCACTCTGGAGCCTCGTGGGCAATGGGCCCACTTCACACTAAGCCTATGAAGCAGGGTTTTCTCTGGGCTGGGGAAAGGCCTCACGTTCCATAATTTTTTGTAAGGAAGGAAAGCATTTTATTTTTAAAATGTTATTTATTTATTTGTTTGGTTGCTTGTTTATTTTTGTGAGGGGATCTTTCTTCTAGGCCTTTCTTCCTTCTACTCTGGTCACCCAGAAATCTTTCTTTCTCTAAGCTAGGCCAGCTGATCCACGTGACTAGCAGTGTACGCATTCAAGTGATGATGGGGGGAGGGGGAGCGCCTAACTGGTGTAGAGCATGGCGGGAGTCACCAAAGTCACAGAAACAGAATGGAGAAAAACAAAGCAACGATAGTAAAACATCCAAGAAGCCAGTGTGGATGCGGCCGGAGTTGCGCCTGTCTCCTTCATCATGAGAAACGCACCAGACCAGCGACGGCTTACCCGATGTGAAACACCCTGCACCCGGAACTCATTCATATGAACGTCACATGGAACTCTAAGAAAGTGTGTAAACTCTCAGATACACAAGGCAGCAAGTAGATAGATGGGGAGGAACTACTCCCCGGCAGGTGAAGAAGAAGGACAGAAACTGGTAAGTTTCAAACCTGGGACAAATGACTGAGGTGCCTATTTAACAGACCTGCCTCGGGTTCTCCCAGCATCCCTCAGTCTCTACCTGTTACCGAGTATGGCCTGCATACCCTGCCCTCTACCCCAGAACTCTTTAACCCAGGGTCTGGGTTCTCCTTCCCCTAAAAGCTCTTTGCTGTATAATCCAGACATTTTGGTTATCAGCCCCTTTTGTACCCTTGGCCTCCTGGCTACTGCACTTGGTGTCCCTCCTCCCCCATGACACAGGTCAGTCTGGTCATGTCCACTCTGTACTCTCCCAGATGTGTCCTTGCCTCTCCCTTTGCTCTCACTTCTATCTACAACAAACTGTGTCCGCTGTACTTAGGAGCAGTCATGGCTTTTCCTTTTAATTTCTTTCTTTCTTCCTTCCTTCCTTCCTTCCTTCCTTCCTTTCTTTTTTTTTTCTTTCTTTCTTTCTTTCTTTCTTTCTTTCTTTCTTTCTTTCTTTCTTTCTTTTTAAAAAATAAACCATAATTGCAATGGTCCTAAGAACTCCACACTGACTTTCTGGGCTTATTTAGGGTAGAGTTAAACAATCCGTGTATACTTAAGTCTGTTCTAGATGGGACAAGTAGTATATATACATACATACGTATACACGTATGTATGTGTATATACTCTGAGTTTCTAGATTAGACATCATGGGCATTTTACTTTGTCCTGAAACTTGAAATATATTTGTTCAGAAAAAGTTTTGCCTCGTAGAACTGAAATTTAAAAAAAACTTTCCGTGACAGAGTTTGCAGGTACCTGGAGAGTTACTCACCTGATGGGCCTGGGGGGACGAGGTTCAGCTGGAACACAGGTGTGTTTGGTTTGAATCAGTCTATTTTTGTTACAAATTGTATTTCCTGCCTTGAGAGGTACAATCTGAGATTTCACACAGACATTTGAAAATAGCATCAATATGTTCATGCAGAATTTATCCAGAATCACAAAAGGCCAAGTTGACACCTGGAATCCATGCAGGTTACAAACAGGTGGCTGAATGCATTTGGTACTTTTCAAATTAAAAAGAGAACTCTAGAAATAGAATTTGAAATGTCTGAGCCCGTCCCAAGGCTGCTAGATGGATTACGGTTTTGTTTTGGCTGGTATGTTAGACTTTTGTTACTATGACCACACGCGAGCTGGAAGCAATTTATGAAGAGGTGGATTTGTGGCCAGGCAGTGGTGGTGCATGCCTTTAATCTCAGCTCTTGGGAGGCAGAGGCAGGTGGATCTCTGTGAATTCGAGGCCAGTCTGGTGTACAAGAGCTAGTTCCAGGACAGGTTCCAAAGCTACAGAGGAACCCTGTGTTAAAAAACCAAAAACCAAAAACCAAAGGAAAAAAAAGGCAGATTTGTTGGTACTCACCACCTCAGAGGATTCATTTCGGTCCACCACAGCACAGGGCCATGGCAGACTCAAGCAAACCATTCCCTTACACCATGTCAGCCCTGAAGGAGAAAGAGACTGGCATTGGTTGGCTTCCTCCTTTTAGTCTATTCAGAACCCATCCACCAGATGGCGCTGTCCACATTCAGGGCAGGTCTTTCCCCCATGTACATCTTCTTTGAAGACACAGACAAAACAGAACACTGATTCTCCAATCAAGTTGGTGACCAAGCTTAACAATGATTACTATGTCCTCCATTTCCTGGACCTCCTCATGTAGAGCGAGCACCAGATTTGGCTCAGGATGGAACCCTATGGAGACCTTCATAGAAGAAAAGAGAGAAAGAGTAGACCTCAAAGGAAACAAAGCAACAGCCAGAGAATAGGGACCAAAAGAACATCAGGTCCTGAAAAGCTAAAGAGGCAAAATTACAAAGAAAGAGGAGGCTGACTGGTCTTATGCCTCTAAGGATCAAGACTGAGAATATAATGATCATGACTATTATGGCAGAGTGGGATATGAATAGGCCCCATAATATATGTTAACAAAGTATGTTATGAAATAATGTCAACATGGCTGGCTTCACATTCCAGCTTTCCCCATAATTCCAGAACCTGCCTCAGAGGGCACCTAAAGGCACTTGTTGGCTGGAGTTCTTCTCAGACCTCAGGCCCAGCTCTGTGGTACCTGCCTTAAGCATATTGGGTTAAAATATAATAATAATAATGGACTAGCCCGGCATAGTGTCTGGTTTGATTTTGTAACCCCAGAATTTGAGAGACTAAAGCAGGAGGATCAGTCACAAATTCAAGGCCATCCTGGGCCACATAGTGCCAGCTTGGGTTAGAGAGAAGCCCCTTTCCCCTGTCCATCCAGACCTGAGCAGAGGCTGCCTTTTACAGTGGACACCTCTATGGTCACCTTAGCGGCCCCCATTTGTCTTCCAGACACAAAGTGCTTAGTAAGGATTATGAGACTCTCTGCTAGAATCAGTGTACAAGTTCTGTTTCCAAACAGACTCTGACATAAAATGACATAAAAGCACAATTTCAGGACAGACCTGAGCCCAGGACACCCAGAACTGCCCTTCGTTGAGACTGATGAGGCCGTAAAGGGAGCAGGCTTGGAATCTGGCTTTGGACATATTAAATGAATGTTGGCTATGAACTCCTGGGGGCCAGTTTGTGCTCCCAGGAGAAACCTGGGCTGACAAGCCACCTGGAGGCCCCCAACATAGGGGATTAGCCTCCCCAGACTCACTGTATGGAGACGTTCTGGGCCTGCCCTTTTTTTCTTCGTCCTAATGACAGCACAGAGAGGGGCTTTATAAATATCTGTTACATGAAGGCCATGTAGGTAAACCCACAGTGTTTGTTGAATAATTGTGCTTACAGCAGTAAATTGTTTCGAAAAGAAACTGTAAAGCCCGGGCCTTCCCTTGCTCCCTGGGATGCAAATCAAGGACTGCTTTGACAACCAGCTAAAGCTTCCTGCTAGGTTCCGTGCTTGTTCTGATCTAGCCTGGTATAATAGCCTAGGGCTCTATATTACTTTGGAATGGTAATTTCTCAACCTGCCCAGAAGAGCCCAGGTGCCAAGATCCCTCTACCCTGTCTGACATTGCCCTACACCCCTTGCCCACCTGCCTGCGGAGAAGCTCACTCAGCGCCAGCTTCCCCATCCCCCTCTGGCTGGGAGGGGTTCTCCTCTTCTGGGGCCAAAGTATTTAACCCTGGATTAAGCTGAATAAACGAGCATTCGACTCTTGATGAATGACTCGAACTCTCTATCTGTATTGTGCATCTTGTGTTTAACCCCTAGGACCTTTCCTAGCTCGTGGAAGGTATGGAGCCGCGGTCCATACCAGGTGGGTGGTGATGCAGACTCAGGTGTGGAACGTTTGCCACAAGAAACTTTCTCAGGAACTGAGCCAAAAGGTCAGGGAAGGCCATTGATGGATACCTCCGCATCCGCTAAGAGACCAAGCAGGGACAAGCGGTCCCTTGAGATGCTTGGGGCTCCGAGTCCTGGTCCCCATCCCAGGTTGGTGTTATAGAGCTTCAGTTTCAGCACAGAGTGTGGGCCTCCTCTCTCTGAGGAAGAAATTGTGGTCTTTCCCACCTAGCATTCTTTCCTTTCTTCACCCGGGGCCTCCCGCTTCCCAGCCGCTTCAAGTTCTGGTGGCTTATTCATTATTCATCTCCTCTCATCTTTGTTCTTAGGAGCGGGGCTCCCCTGGGTTTAGTCCCATCCCTGGGCTGCTTGAACAATGGCAGGTAAGGCCCTTGCTGCTTTGGCCGGGAACTAAGTGAAAACTAATGCTCAGACCCTGGTGTCCCAGGCGACCCCACTGGGCTGGCAGCAGTAGGAGGGCCTCGGGTGTCAGGTGTCTGTCATGATTCTGCTTTTGCTTGTCCCCTGCAGCAGCCTTGGAGGTGACCAGTGAACGCACAGAAGACAAACCAGGGTAAGAAAGAATTTCTCAGGCTCTTTCTACTTGGGCGAACCAGGCTGGGGCCAGTTGGACGTGCAGAGTGTGGGGGAGGCTTTCTGCTATGTGCTACTTGGTTTTGTCCTGAAGAATTTACACACACACACACACACACACACACACACACATGTGCACGCACATGAGTGCATGCACACATGCACTATTCTGTGACCAAAATTATGTCAGCTATGGTACAGAGTTAAAACTAGTGAGGCTCAATAGATTTGATTTAAATATGATTGAAAATATTTTGCAGTCTACCCTCTTTCTTTTGTTTAACGTGTTCTTAAATTTTTTTTAAAAAGCAACAGTTGGGAGTTTTAGTGCAATTCTGAGCAAGCACTAAGCATGTAAAATTATTTGCCATCTAACTAGATCCCTGGGTAGAACAATTTGTTGGCTCTCGCTCTCTCTCTCTCCCTCCCTCTCTCTCTCTCTCTCTCTCTCTCTCTCTCTCTCTGTGTGTGTGTGTGTGTGTGTGTGTGAGAGAGAGAGACAGAGACAAAGAGACAGAGAGAGAGAGAGAGAGAGAGAGAGAGAGAGAGAGACTGAGGATGAAACCCAGGGCCTTGTGAATGCTAGGTAAGTGCTTTTCATGACACTAGCATTCCCATCCTTTTTCCATCAGATCTTGTTGAGACAAGATCTTGCTATGTTGCTCAGGCTAGCAAGGAACTCACTACATAACCTGGGCTAGTATCAAACTTTCCATCCTTCTGTCTCTGTTTCCCAAGTGCTGGGATTATAGTGTGTATCCCATAATGGCTCAGCCCCTACATATGCCTGCTGCTGCTGCCGAGTTTAGGAATTTCAAAGTTTTTATTCTCCAAAGTTTCTATTCTTCCTGCCTGTAAGTGGTGTGCTGGGACCTTGGGTGCACAGCTCTTCTGTAAGTGGTGTGCTGGGACCTTGGGTGCACAGCTCTTCTGTAAGTGGTGTGCTGGGACCTTGGGTGCACAGCTCTTCTGTAAGTGGTGTGCTGGGACCTTGGGTGCACAGCTCTTCTTTGGGGGTTCAGATGAGATAATGCAGTTTTTCTCTGTAGCCTGTAGTCGGTCCCATGACATATCCCACATGCTGGGAAGGCAATGAAAGGAAGGAAGTTTTGCCTCTTTTCTGGGGACCCATCACCCCTTCCCCACTTCCTATCAATGTCAAGGAACAACAGCGTATGGACGGTCCCATAGGTTGTCTTTAAGGTGGTGATGGTGAGGTCACAGTGGAGGAAAAGAGAGACCTGTGGGTTTTATTCTTATTATAATTGCTGCCTTAGCATGACATTACATCATCATGCTGGCTACGGAGCTGGCTGAGTCCACTGTCACTCGCCTCTTCACCCCCAGAAGAAATGAGGTGAGCGAGCACAGTCTTCAAGCCATGTAGTCAGGATGCTTTTTAAAGAAAATATACCTTTTTTTCCCCTGGAAAGCTCCATACTTTATACCATGTGCATCTACCATATCCACCTTCTGCTACGTCCCTCTCATGCCCTCCATCTCTCTCCCAGCATCATGCCCTCCTTTTCTGTTGCTATTATAAATGACTCCCTGAGTCCATTAATGCTGCCCTTATGCACATGGCTGTGTGGCCATCAGAATGACTGTCCTTTTCTTAGCAGCCACCAGCTGCCATTAGCTCCTTTGATAACCATGGGGTCTCGGGTCCCCCCTCCTCAAGCCGTGCTGGAGTTTTGATTGGCTTGATCGTGGGCAGCTAACCACAGCTGCTGTGAGTTGGTGTGTGTCTGATAGGCATGCCGTGTGCAGACGTCAGCGTTTCCCAGCTCGCCTCCCTGTCTGCTGGCTCTTGCATTCTTTTTGCCTCCTCTTTCGCCAAGTTCCCTGAGAGGTGGAAGTATTGATACAGGCGAACACTAAGAGTTGCTTACATTTAGTACTTTGACCAGCTGTGAGTCTCTATATTAACCACTACTTGCTTCAAAAAGAAGGTCCCTGTCTAAAGTTGAGAGCAACCCAAATCTATGGGTTAAATGTGTATAGTTAGAACACAGTTAATGGCATGCCATTAGCCAAACAATAGTAGGTTCTGCTCTGGGGCCATGGGCTTCCTAGTTATGGGCCTTTGGCCAGGTTTACAATACCAGACACAGAATCACTTCTGTGGAGCAGGGCTCCCGTTTAATCAGAAAGTGATTGGTTACTCCCATAACCTTCATACCACAATTGCACCAGTGGCCATATCTTGTTGGTAGGTCAGTGATGTGCAGGGGCCAGCACTGGGTAAGACCATAAAAATTCAGCTAGAGGAGATAGTAAAACACAGTATTGTGGAATAAGAAGGTGGGGGGGGGGGACTTAACTTGGGATTAAAGGTTTGAGTGGGGATAGAGGAATTGGGGAGATGATAAGGTCGGGGTCGACTTAGCCAAAACTAAGAATCCATGGAGAAACTTTATGGAAATCCACCAGTTGGTAAGATAATGAAAAATATGTAATATATTAATATATTTACATTCATTATTTTTAAAATTATGTATGGGTGGGTTGTTTGCACGGGAGTATGTGGACATGAGTGTCGGGGTCAGTGACAGCCAATCAGATTTCAGGAGCTGGAGTTCTAGACAGCTGTGAGCTGCCTAATGTGCGTGCTGGGAACCAAACCTATGTTCTCAGGAGGAGAAGCCAAGTGCTCTTCACCACTGGGCTCCCTCCAGACCCCACCCCCTCCAGGGTGTATGTTTTACAGGGAGCTTGAATAAAGCTCCACATGAGTAGACTGAAGCTTCTAGAGAAGAGACAGCCGGGAACCGGCTGGGTGCCTAGTCCTTGAGGCTGGGTGTCTCGACAGTCTGGATCTGCTGGGCGCCTGCAGAGCTGCTGGTCCTTAGTCAGTAATGGAAGCCTGCAAATGCTTGTTTGATGTCCCAGAAGGACTCAGCAGCAGCAATAGGGCATCAAGTCCTCAGCAGAAGGGAAGGCCAAGCAGTCAAGAGACAATCTTCTTCTGCCAGTGCCCTTCAAAAAACCATCCTGCTGTTGTTGGGAGCTGCCACCCACAGTAGTGATGGGTCTTGCCATGTTAGTTAAGGTGCGCAGGACAGTTCTTTAGCGGAGGCTTCTTACTCCATTAATTCCAATTTGTGCTCACTTGACATTTAACCAACCATCCAACTGGGTATTACTGAAGACATAGCTCTGTTCTTCTGACTAGAATGAAACACACTGATTGGCCATTTGAAGCAAAAGCTACCATGGTTTTGTAGGGACAAGTCCATGCCTGTGGGTATTTCTCTGACTTATTACTCAGTAATATTTCCTAGCCAAAAACTCCTGCCCTAAACACTTGAACAACTCCAGTCCGCTTTTCCACAACTCTGACCACGGGCTTGGCCAGAAACATTTGCCGGATCATGAATAGGCATCTTCTTTATCTTTTTGCCAAATAAACTTTTATGTAAAAAAAAGGCAGATGCTGTGAGAAGGGAATCCCAGACCGAGGAAGAAGCATACAGGAAAATGGAATACACAGTCACACTAACCGTAACACTAAAACACCATGATAGACGTGATTCTTGTTTTCCTAACCCTGTATTTTGAAACCCACAGCCAGAAAACAATGGTACCTTTTTCATTTCTCTTTCTTTCACCCCCCCCATCCGCCCTCTCTTTCTTTCTTTTATCATTGATAGATCTGACATCATGGCACATGTTACCCTTGTGCCAGCGGGTAAGAGGGTACCACAGAATCAGGTGCATCTAAAACAGCGTACTGAAAAGTCACAGGAAAAGGGCTCCTTAAACTGTTGTCTAGGACCCCAAAACCGAGCAGTCATCCAGTGGGGAAGGAGCCCTAAGATGATGTAAGAACGTCCCACCCACTTGTCACAGCCCCCACCTTCCACTCCCCTCTCAGTCTTTATTTCTTTTCTCCTAGTTTTCTCTCTCCTATACCCTCTCCCTCCAACAGTGGACTTTGCATAGTAGAATGTTAACTGTGCGTATATTCATTGAGAAGTTTCTGCAAGGATGTATTCCCTGCCCCCCTACCGCTCTGTTTTGATTACAGTTGCCTCTGAGCGAGGAGACTATGCATGAGTTTGCTTTTCTCCTTCATCAGTGTCAATACTTTTGAATTTTTAAAAGTGAGTGTATATATATATATATATATATATATATATATATATATATATATATAAAATTTCTTAGAAATGGAAACAAAAATGTGGATCTTAACCATCTTACAGGGAAAGGTGTGAGTGGGTTGTGAAAAGGCACAAGGAGGTACCGAGTGGACGGGAATGCCTGTGGGGTTGGAGGCGGGTCCTCTGTGGACTCTCAGGTTTAGGGCAGTGGCATAAGCGTGGTGTTTCTGGAGTGAGTAGTTAACTAGACAATGCTCTGTGTTGAAGGGAAGGCAATTCTGGAGGAGACAATGTCCCATTTTCCAGATGATTTCCAGTAAAATTCATGCCACTTGACAGTAAGTAAAATGTTAATAGATTATAACTAAAAAGATATGATTTAGGCAGGACCTAATATGTCTCTTATTTTGAGCTCTAAGAACCTTTTATTTGGAATAATGCAAAGTACAAAAATCTAGGAGTGGTTGTCTCCAGAGAAAAATAAATGTGACTTTTTTTGTTTTTATAGCAAATGTGTATTCTGCAGAAATACTAAATATTGACATTTGATCACATGTTAAACATACCTGTAACAGCTAACGTGGGGTGTAGGGAAAGCTTCATTCTCTCTCGGGCACCCTGTTTCTTTCTAGGAGAAAGGCTAATGGATTCCTCTGGCATGCGAGAGAGTGACCTTATTGTCTCCCCAGTCCACACAATCTTGGTGTTCAGCCAGGCGAAGCAGACAGACCAGCGGTCAGGCAGTTCCCTGGCTCAGGGAGCAGAGCCCCTGCGGGCAGCTTTCAACCAGTCGCCTGCAGGTGTCTGGGCTAAAGATGACGCTGGTTAGCCAGCTAGTAAAATGCCACTCTGCTTCTAGCAGGGGGAGTCAAGGCAGCTGTTGCTTCGCTTGGAAGAGGAGCTTCCTGAAATTCTCTCTGCGGCTGAGCACTCTGGGTGGAGAATCCACATGCGTATTCTTTCCTCAAATCCCGTGTCTAGCTGTCAATTCTCTATTATATCACGCTGATGTCTGTAGAGGATTGTTTGCCGAGTGAATCTTTTCTTTGTATTTTATTTTATTTTATTTTGGATAAACCATTACCAATAGTTAAGTGTTGCAGCGGTGGCAATTGCTTGAGGGCTCGAGGCATGCCTTTTGCTTATGGAGTAGTGACTTTTACTCCCTGGGCAGGTTGAGAAGAATCTTGTGAGGGAATAAAATAACCTTTAATTTTGTCCAGTGAAAGGACTTTAGATTTTTTTTAAGAGGAAGTCTTAAGTGGATTTTAAGAAATGTTAAAATGATATTTCAAAAGTCTGAACATTTCAACACGGGAGCTCTTCGAGCAGCTGATGCTTGACATCAGCTAAAACATCCCCTCAAGTGTAAGCAGCTTGCTGACTTTCTACGTCTATCTGTCTATCTGCTACTCGGTCAAGCTCCTGCTCCCCTTCCTGGAACAGCACTGTTTGCGAATGGCTTGCCCCGAGGAGAGAGCGGGCAACCTGCCTGGTACTGATGCGTGACCCTGTGTGTCTCTGCTGTCAGCCCTGTGTGCCCACTGTGAACACGTCAGCCTCTTGGGCTCAGCTGAGAAACTAGAGCCTCCAATAGAGAGAGAGGACTCTAGAAATGGCCAACCTTTGGATGCTTTTGTGGCCACTCTCATGGAGTCTTCCTTCCTATATGTTCCTCTCTTCTGCTAAACTGTAAGGCAAACAGAAGGAACAGGCCCTACGCTGACACTTCCCTGTTCACATGCTGCACACACGTTTTATTTACAATGACCTGTATTTGTCTATGTATTTTGAGACAGGATCTCAGCATGTGGTCACTGCTGGTCTGGAACACTACATAGACCAGGCTGTCACTGAATGTACAGCTATCAATCTGCCTCTGCCTGCTGAGTGCTGGGATCATAGGTGTGAGCCGTCATGTGCTGCCCTGACCTATAATTTTTATTAAAAAACTTTCATACAATATATTCTGATTATGCTTTTCTTTCTCCCCCGATTCCTCCCAGATCCTTCCCACCTCCCTACCCACTCAATTCCATGATCTTTCTTTAAAATAAGCAAAAGTCAAGAAACACACAACTCCCACTGGAAAACAAAAACAAAAACAAAAACAAAAACACCAGAAACAAGCGAAAGGTCAATAAGACAAAAAAGGACAAACAAACAAGGCCAAAACAACAACAAAAAAAGAGGTAAAATGTCTACAAAAATATTATTGCTTGTTCTGTGTTGTCCAACTGCTCCTGGGGCCTACCCTGAAGTGTGGTATACCCAATGAGACTCCATTGGAAAAAACTAATTATTTTTCTTTGCCAGAGGGTATCAATTGAAGATAATTTCTTTTTTTAAAAAAATAATGTATTTATTTTTATATGCATTAGTGTTTCGCCTACATGCATGTCTGTTCCCTAGAACTGAAGTTGAGATAGTTAAAAGCACCATGTGGGGACTGGGAACTGAGCCCCTGGAGGAGCAGTCAGTGCTCTTAACTGCTGCACCATCTCCCCAGCTCTGCAGATAGCGCCTTGGGTAGGGGTGAGAGTCTGTGTCCACTTTCCCCTCTGAACACTCGGGATACTTGTATTTTTAAAAGAGAGTTGACTTTCGAAAAATAGAACGATTTACAGGAAATCTTGGATTTCTGACTTCTCTTGAAAAAGCAAGCAATGCGGCATGTTTCTGTATGTTGACTGTGGGTCCCAAGCTAAGCTATGGCTGTCTTTGCTTGCAGCCACATGCTGTTCGGTCCCCAAATCGGAACCTCCCTTGGCAGCCTTCTGACAGCAGAAAGCTCTCTCTTGCTATGCGCATGCCTGGCACTTGCCTTTGAGGTCTTGATGTTTGGGCAAGATTTTCGATGGATGTTAAAGTTTTGAAGCAGAACACAGTGGAGGGTAGGGGTTCAGAGCTAAAGCTTTTGTTCTTACTGAAGCAGGGAAACAGGGAAAGGCAATGTGCGAATATGGGACACAACCTTCGTTAACATTTAGGACCAGGATTGTTATCAACTCTCTGGGCAGTGGGAGAACACACCTACCCTTCCCTTGAGTGTCTATAGATGCATCTGGATAGATTCCCTTTAACAAGGCACTTGAAGCACTTCTGCCGGGCGGTCTGTGGGATACTGCATGTGTGTGTGTGTGTGTGTGTGTGTGTGTGTGTGTGTGTGTGTGTGTGTGGTTATGGAAGAGTGGAGCAGTGATATCCCTGTTTGTACATGGCGTTTCTCTGCTCACTCCCCTTTGCTGTGTCAATGACTTGCGTAGGGCAATTCATGTTGAAATCACAAGGCACCCTGGCATCTTTACAGAGAGAACAGTACCAAAGGCCTAGTGTAGCAGGGATAATAAAAATCCAGAGACAGATATTGGCAACCAACCCAAAGACCAGAAAAACAAAACAGTCAACCACTAGAGAGACCTTTTACGTCCCCCAAATCTTCACACCCAAAGGGTGAGATCCAGTCTCTACGAATCCTCAAACTCCTTACTCCTCTGAGTTCCTGTTGCTTCCCTTTTATATTTCTCTCTCCATTCAGCCATATAGCTCCTGTCTCCAACTCCCTAGTGCTGGGATTAAAGACATGTGATTCCAAGTGCTGGGATCACCTTTGTGTGAGCTCTGTTTCTCTTTTAGACACATTCAATCTCGTGTAGCCCAGGGTGAGCTCACAGAGATCTGTCTGCCTCTGTCTCCCGAGTCCTGGGATAAACGTGTGTGCCACCACTGCCTGGCCTATATGGCTGACTAGTAGGGATGCTTTGCCCTCTAATCTTTAGGCAAGGCTTATTTATTAAAACACAAATAATATACCACTATAGCCCAGTGATGGAGAGAGATTCTTAGCACAGGGAGGGGACAGAAGCTGGAGGCCATGACTTCCACTCCCTGTAATCTAGAAGAGAATGGGAGAGGACGCTAGGTGAGCCTAGCGTCTGCTTTGTGGGCCTGTAGCACTAGCTCATCTCTGAGTTACTCACCTGACTGGGATCTGACCTTGCTCAGAATGACATCTGTGTGGAAGCTGTACACTGCCCTCGAGGGACTTCTTCCGATGTGTCACAGAGGTTCTGTTGTGCGGCTTTCACGTTTATTTAGCTCCAGGAGCATTTTTTTCTCTTCTTGATTTCTTCTTTGACATCATTCAGTGACGATTAAATCTCCAAAAGTTTGTGTGCTCTACCGGAGATTTGTTTGCTGTACATTTAGACTCTTAATGCATTGCGTTTGGTTAAGATACATGAAGTGATGATCAATCTTTTGAATTGGTAAAGATTTGCTTTATGTCCCAGGAGGTGATCTGTTTTAGATAAGCTTCCATGTACTGCTGAGTAGAATGTGTAGTCTTTGGTGTTTGGGTAGAATATTCTGTAGATATCTCTTGTAGAATATTAGTTAAAGATGTCTTACATTTGTTTATGTTGTGGAACATTTGTTTAATGATGCAAAGATGTGTTGCACTCTTTTATGCTGCATTTATTTAACTCTGTGAAGCTTTGCCTGTCTAAACACCTGATTGGTCTAGTATAGAACTGAATGGCTAATAGCAAGTCAGGAGAAAGGGTAGGCAGAGCTGGCAGGCAGAGAGAATAAATAGGAGGAGAAATCTGGGAGGAGGAGATTGAGGAGCAAGAAAAGAGGAGGAGAATACCAGGGGTGGGGAGTCACACCACAACCAGACAGAGTAAGACATAAAGAAAGATACACAGAAATAGAGAAAGATAAAAGCCCAGATACAAAGGATAATTTAAGAAAAGCTGGCTAGACAAGTCAAGGTAAGGCCGGGCATTCATAAGAAAAAATAAGCCTCTGTGCGATTTATTTGGGAGCTGAGTGGTGGGCCCCCCAAAATAGTCAAAGAGTAAAAAACAACCAACTACAGATATCTATTAAGTACATTTGATGTATGATGCCATTTAATTAGGATGTTTCTTTGTTTATTTTTAGTCCTGTTTATTGAAAAAAGTGGGACAGCAAAATCCCCCGTTCTTAACGAGCTGTGTTAATCTGTGTCTTTAAAACAAGCAGTGCATTTAGATCTTTAATTCATTTATTTTTATCTTATGTGATTAGATATTTTGCCTGCATGTTTTTCTGTGTACCACATGCATGCAGTGCTTACAAAAGCCAGAAGTGGGCATCAGATCCCCTGGAACTGGAGTCAAAGGTGTAGCAGTCATATGCATGCTGGGAACCAAAGCCAGTTCCTCTGGCAGAGTAACCACTCTTATCACTGAGACGTCTTTCTAACCCATACTGATTCAGTAATATTGGTCCAGTGCATTCCCTATGGTAACTACTAAAAACTTTAAAAATATAGCTGCAGCAAGAACACAGAGTAAATAAGGTTGAGAAAAATATTGAAAAATGTGTGAAAATCCAAGAGGAGGTAGGAAAAGAAAACCAACTCCAGATAATATTAGCAAAAAGTTAGATCGTTCAATGGGTTAAACAAAAAGTTCTAACCAAGAACAATAATAACAGCAAAACAGAACAAAAGAAAACAAAAACAAATGCTAGCTAGACCTAACGTAATTCAATGATTAGTAAAGGTTAAGTGGCTTCTGGCATATTCCATCTCTGAGACACTCAGTTAGCTGTCATGACAGGTAGAAGGTAGAAAAGCATATTTGTTTTCTATGTCACAGAGTAGACTATCACGCAAACAGTGGCTCAGGACAACGCGCGCTCACTATCTTGGAGTCCTATCTGTCAGGAACCTGGCATGGCTTAGCTCGGTTTTCTACCTTTGGATTTTACAGGTTGCCTTTGGTACATTATCTAGGGTTGTGACCTAACTAGAAATTCAACTGGAAAAAAATGTGAATTGTCTGGGAGAATTAATTTTTTTTTCTTTTTTGGTTTTTCAAGACAGGGTTTCTTGGTAGCTATGGAGTCAGTCCTGAAACTCGCTCTGTAGACCAGACTGGCCTCAAACTCACAGAGATCCTCCTGCCTCTGTCTCCCAAGGGCTGGGATTAAAGGTGTGTGCCTCCACTGCCTGATTCCAACTTTTTTTTGTGACTATAAGACTGAGGCATTGGTTTATTTATTTTTTAAATAATTATACTGCTTTCATAAATTATTTGAATTTCATAATTCATACAATGTATTTTGATCATATTCATTCCCCCTTCTCTTAACTCCTTACAGATCCACCTCCCATTCCTCCCAACCCCAACTCTGTGTCTTTTCTATTTTTTACCACTCACTGAGTACAATTTATGCTCTCCATATATTTATGGGTGTGGTGCCATCCACTGGAACATAGTGAACCTAGCTGGTCAACCAGAGCCCACACTTTTAAAGAAACTGATTGTCTGTAGTAGTTTGAATGTAATTGGCCCCTGTAATCTTATAGGGAGTGGCACTATTAGGAAGTGTGTCTTTGTTGGAAGAAGTGTGTCACTGTGGGTGGGCTTTGAGGTCTCTTTTGCTCAAGCTTCCCTCAGTGTGATAGTCAGTCAACTTCCTGCTGCTTGCGAAGTGTAGCACTCTCAGTTCCAGCACCACATCTGTCATGCTCCCCTCATAATGGCAAGGGACTGAACCTCTGAAAGTTGTAAGCGAATCTTCTCAATTAAATGTTTTTTTAAAAACAAGAGTTGCCATCATCATGGTTTCTCTTCAGAGCAATAAAAACCCTAATAAAGATATTGTCCCTTCCCCAGAAGCCATCAACTGTCAGTAATTCCTCAGCTAGGAGTGAGAGTTCATGATATGTCCCTCTCCTCTCCATAAGGAGCTATCTTATATGAAACAGATCAGTTCTTTAAAAAACTAGGGATTACTAAAACTAACCCAAAATTAAACAGAATAGTCTTACAATTGTTAAAAGTAGGAGCAGGAGAGATTGCTCAGTGGTTAAGACCATTGGCTGCTCTTCCAATGGACCTGGGTTTGTGTCCTAGCACCCACATGGTGGCTCACAACTGTCTTTCACTCCAGTTCTAGGGGATCCAATGCTCTCTTATGACCTCCTCAAGGAACAGGCATACACCATGATTTATAGACAAACAAGCAGGGAAAATAGGAATGCACATAAAAATAATGATAACAATTGTCAACGGGAATAGGATCCATAATCAAAATCCATCCAAAGCTATTATTTTATTAAACACATCAAATATTAAAGAAACCAACTCTATATAGGATCTTTCAGAAAACAGAAATGAAGTACTTCCCAACTCATCGTAGCGGGCCAGCTTTATGTGGGAACCCAAACTGGGTAAAGATAACATGAAAAAAAAATTCTCCAGATCAATGTTCGTGGAACATGGCCACAGAATTCCCAGCAAAAAATCCAGCATGTCCACTTAGGCAGTATGAGAAAAGACTAGCTCACAGCACCACCACTGAGTGGAGAGGAACCTGGGAAGGTAGGACCTCGTGTGAGAAGTGGTTGATATCTTCTGCCCTGTGAACAGTCTAAAGGAGGGCACCTGATCATCAGTCGATGCAGAAGAATCATGTGGGGAAAAAAAGCCCCACAATATTCATTCATGATTAAAACAAAATATCCAAAAAACCAACAGCAACCGTGGGAATGGTAAAACCAGCAGACTTCTAACTTTCCAGGTCACTTGACACTGGAGGGCTGCTTTTTTGCTGCTGTCTTCTACCATGTTCCAGCGACACCATCCCAAGGCAATGCTGCTCTCCAAACTGTGCTTAGTCATCCCGATCCAGCTTGGGTTCTGATTGCAGACTGCAGATTGCTGATCCAGACTGCAGCATAGGGCCTGCACTACGGGTCTATCTCCACGACATCGTGCAGGAGTGAGTCTTTGTAAAGAACATCACGCTGGTGGAGCACAGGTTTGCCAAACAAGGATCCCAGGCTTTGCTAAGGCTATGCAGCCGGAAGCTGGCAGAGAACTGGAACTTGGAAATCTCCCGGGAAAGAAAGCTAGCCGTCAGCATTATCGTTCCGGGGAGCAGCAGGGACCTGGGGAGCTGTGTGGATTGAGATTAGAACTATGACCATCAGTACCCAGCAGCAAGGCACTGAGGAATGACTCACTAAAGAGCCAGGGAGGCTTAATATTTTTTATTATTTTTATTTATTTATTTATTTATTTATTTATTTTTGGTTTTTCGAGACAGGGTTTCGCTGTAGTTTTAGAGCCCATCCTGGAATTAGTTCTTGTAGACCAGGCTGGCCTCGAACTCACAGAGATCCACCTGCCTCTGCCTCCCGAGCGCTGGGATTAAAGGCGTGCACCACTACCGCCCGGCTTTTATTTTATTTTATTTTTTTAGTGAAGGGACTCAAATAAAAACTTTTGTTTAATCCGTATTACAGCCTGATGGAGATCAAACAGCAGAGCCGTAAAGAGAAATGTTTCACAAAGGCTATTCTCTCATGTAGAATACTTGAAACTGTGGACAGAACTTTCATTTTTTGAGCTTTTTTCTGTCAACTCAACTTTCTCCAATTTCTTCTTAATGACCTGGAATTTCTGGTTTCCCAAAACTTCCCAGGCAAGTGCTATCTCCAAATCAGTCCGAAAAGAAAGAACTCAAAAGTTCAGCAATGAGGTGAACTGGGAGCGTCGTGTTGGGACCTCCGGTGTCCATCATCCACTCAGCTACTGGCGCTCGGTGTCATTTTCCTTGTCCCCCTGAAATTGCTAATAAAGTCATCATTGTAATCACTCAACGGATGTGTGCGCTAAAGCTAAGCCTAGTCACAGTGCTGAAATGGGGCTTCTCTCTCATGGCGCCCGAAGCAAAGTGGAGAGTTCAGTTGAATGTGGCTGGCCCGGAGTCTTTCTGAAAAGCCATTGACAATGACACTGGGACTTGTTTCCTCTGCATATACTGGATTTTGGGGATTTTGGGGATCCAGTCTGTTTGGATGCTCACCTTCCTGGACCTGGAGGGAGGGGGGAGAAACTTGAACTTCCCACAGGGCGGGAAACCCTGACTGCTCTTAGGGATGGAGAGGGAGGAGGAGAGGAAGTGGAGGGAATGGGAGGGTGTAGGGAGGAGGGGCGGAAATGGAAACTCTTATAATTTAATAAAATTACGTTCTCATCAAAAAAAAAAAAAAAAAAAAAAAAAAGAAGAAGAAGAAGGGACAAGAAGTTCCCACTTCGTCTCAGTCTCGGAATGGCTGGAACTAGTAATGTGCCACCACCACACCTGGTTCAGAGCAGGGCCTGGAAAAGAGCTTTTAAAATATTTTCAAAGTGTTTCTGATGTGTGTTTGTTTAACAAGAGCAGAACCCACATGTGTAAGTGGCAGTTGTCACTGGGAGACTTTGGTGCAGGGGCAGGGGAGTCCTGTGAAAGACCACATTACTCTCTCTACTCGGACTCCCTTTCTCTATCTGAGTTGGGATGGGGACGCTCATCCCTGGATGAGCTATCTTTATCTCACGGGTTCACAGGTGGAATTCCAGGACAAAGTGTGGTCTCAGGAAGACCTGCTCAACGGTTGGTTGGGACAGTCAATGTGAAAAGGTCAGCAAGAACCACTCCATCTTGTGCTCTGGTCATGGCCACTCCTAGCACAGTATAGTACAGTGATGTATCTGCACCTCCCCCTGAGCCCGTGCCCCTTAACTTCAGGGCGCAAGCCTAACTGTCTCTGTACCGGTCTCCTCTTTCCCCTGGTCCTTGTTCAGGGATCTGCAAGAAGTGGTCCTCTAACACGAGTCTGTGGAAGGAATCTACAGAAGAACCTCTCCTGGCTGACTCCCCAGATGTTTACAATGGAGCCTAAACAGGGAATGAAATAAACAGAAACAAAGGCAGGGGGCAAACCCTGTCTCCATCACAAAGGCCTTTGCAGTATTAATACGGTGGAAGATACGAATCTTAATTAGTGTCTGGAAAAAGTGATGGTGTATCAAGGTTCTCAGAATGTCAGCTGGTGGATGCTCAGTCCATTCATTCCTAGCTGCAAACCAAGGCCCCGGTGCTGCCGAAGCCAATACTGCTAATTAAAGGTGTAATGACAATCAGCCAGCTCACTGCTAATTGATTCTTAATACTCCAATTACTTGTTTTTATGCCAGTTAGATTTAATCAGAAGGGGGTCAGAAAAGTCCTCCAAAGCTTATAATTTTAAAATAATTCGCATATATTAATATATGCATGCGTCCTTGCTTGGGTCCAAGCAGAAGTTTATTCATATGCACCTCACTTACTCATTAAAGTTTTGGAAAAGTGAAGTCGATGGTATAAATATTTCACCAATGAGAGAAAAATGATATTGTGCCTTAGACTTTAGTTTCCTGTTCTGTTTCTTTATCCTTTGATGAGAAATGACTCTGAAGTTTTCTAATTTCAGTTGGTCATATAACTCACTCTCCCGCATCTTATTTTTCCCTTTTTTGTCTTTGACAAGATGTGTGTGTTTTCTGTTCATCATCCCTACTGGCTGACTCCTGCTTCTACTGCAACTTTGAAAGCCACTGTCAGAGCCCTTACCAGCAAGGTCAATGGCCTTTTTATGGTTCTTAGCCTTCTTCAAGCTTTTAATTCTACTTATGGCTCTTTGAAAATTTGCCCTCTTTGCCTGGGATCCCTGCTAGATGCTTTGCTAGGAGTGTTTTCTGGAAGCTGATTAACATAGCCTGCCCAACAGCAAGCATAGAGGCCTCATGGGCAGAAAAAGGAAACAACTCTAGGAACTTCAACCCTAGGAACTTGGTGGGTTCCTGGTGGTGAGGGTGGGAAGACTTTGTACGTGAACACCCAGACCAAAGAGAATAGGAAATCCCAGTCCAATTCTGAGCCCTGGCTGGCTGTAAAGGGGGTGTGTCAGGAGCAGATACCTAAAAGGGTGGTGTGCACATATGGGGTGGAGGGTGGAGTGCACACATGGGGTAGAGGGTGGTGTGCCCACATGGGTGGAGGGTGGTGTGCACACATGGGGTGGAGGGTGGTGTGCACACATGGTGTGAAGGGTGGTGTGCACATATGGGTGGAGGGTGGTGTGCACACATAGGGTGTAGGGTGGTGTGCACATATGGGGTGGAGGGTGGAGTGCACACATGGGGTAGAAGGTGGTGTGCACACATAGGGTGTAGGGTGGTGTGCACACATGGTGTGAAGGGTGGTGTGCACATATGGGTGGCAGATGTCATGCTTGTTCAAATCCTTTT
This sequence comes from Myodes glareolus, assembly GCF_982192425.1. Taxonomy (NCBI): domain Eukaryota; kingdom Metazoa; phylum Chordata; class Mammalia; order Rodentia; family Cricetidae; genus Myodes; species Myodes glareolus. Next base: position 51,043,136 of record NC_142046.1, read on the forward strand.
CTAGGCCAGGAGAGGACCTTCAGGAAAGTAGTCAGCCTGGGAAACAGTGGGAAAAGGAGAAAGCAGTCTCAGTGGCTGGAGCAACCCCACAAGGGGCTGCTGGAGGACTCTGTGTGGGGTAGGCAGGGTGAACAAGATCCCCATGCCCTTCCCCAACTACTGCCAGGCTCTACTTTTGGCTCGCATATTAGATTTTTAAGTGGTTCAAACTTAGGGAGCGAAAGTATAAAGCTTAACTGAAACCAAAGAAGAGCCTAGCCAGCAATTCTGCCCCTGGGTATTGACCTAGCAAACAGGAAAACTTTCCCTCCAACACACAAAATAGCTTCGTACAAGACTCACAGTGGCTGTGTGGAATAGTTCCTAACTGGAAGCAATGAGGGGGGTGAGTGAGCTGTGGTGAGACACACATATACTCTCTCTCACACACATACACTTTCATACACACACAAACACACACACAGACTCTCACACACATACACTCACCCACACACACACACACACTTATGCACATAAGCTCTCTCCTCTTAGGCACATAACACACACACACACACACACACACGTGCAACAGCAAGGAACAATACCAAAATATACTAAATGGAAGAAATCTATTTCTTTTCCATTGTTTTATCAGTTTGCCATTTAAACTGTCGTGGTCTTTTGAATGTTTAAAGGCGTTGTCCAACAAACCCACTGATCTACTGCTCAACTGTGTTTTCTTCATTCACTTCAACAATAATCAATCTCATGCCAATATAGTAAAACTCACAATGCACTTGGTTAGTTTCAGGCTACTGTACTTTTAAATGCACAGACAGAGGGGACAGGGCACTCACAAGTATTCAGCATCTACAGTGGACTGGGAGCCAGGCATTTTTGCTCACCCTTTTTCTAATCTTTGTAACCATCGGCTCCAATTTACAGATTAAAAACTCAGAGAGTTTGAGTCTACGGATCAGCCTCACACAGCCAGCAAGGGTCCAAAATCAAGACTCAAGTGGTGGTCTCCCTCTCTCCCCAAATATGTTTGATACCCTACCCTTACACAACGCCTCTGGGATAACGTACAACATTACATGCCAACCACAGTTTTGGAAGGTGTGATGGAGAGAATGATGACGCCCCAAGATGCCTGCATCTTCATCCTGCCTTCTGTAAATATGCCACCAGACATGTCAGGCAATGCTGCAGGTGTGGTTAGCTGAGGAATGGGGAGGGAACCCTGGAGAGTTTCCTGTCATCCTGTGGTCCCATGAGGAAGAGGGGAAGCCACAGTTAAAGGTGCAGTTGCAGACCGGTTGGCCTTGAAGCTGGAGGGGCCACGAGCAGAGGAAGGCTGGAAAGGCAGAGTCTCGCCTGAACCTTCAGGGGGAACATGGCCCACTCAGAGCCACTGCCGACATCTGCCCTTCAGACCCGCGTGGGAGGGACTTGGTGTGGTCTTCAGGTGTGGAATTTGCACGAATGTGCAGGGCAATAGAAGCTAATGGAAGAAGTAATGGTTAACTAATCCAAAGCAAATTTTATTTTCTTTTTTGATAGCCGTGTCTTAATAGGAAATCCTTCTAGTTACTGCCAAGTTAAGATAATATGTGTAGATAGGAGGATTGTGGGCAAAGGACATGATGTGATGAAAATCACAATGCAACCCATTGTTAGAATGAATATATGGTCGTTAATGTATATCTGTGCCGTGAGAGTCTTAGGGTGGGAGGAGAAATCAAGCACTGATTTTCCTAGAGAAATGGTGACAATAAGGTCAGTTATATTAAAATTCATAGACTAACCAAATAATTGGATAAGTTATTGCTCTCTCTACCATGATGGACATTATCTGATTTGTCATTTTAAGCCACAAAATTTATTACATGTATTCATCATTCATTATTTCTTTATGATCATTTTGATTCACAGCATGTCATATGACCACACAGGCACAGTTATTTTAGCGAGCAAACATATATGCAGGCAGACGAAAAGGGATACACAAATTCTGCAGGGCCCCAAGATTTCTGTGGCCAGTATTGGTTTACTTACCATCTTTGAGTTAAGTTGATGCATAAATATTTAAAAGTTTATCAGGTATCCTATTACAAGAGACTATAAATAATTCATTACAGAAAATTACCCCTCTGGAGTTGATATACTTGACATGCAATATAAATTTAATATAAACGAAGAATTTCAATCGTAGACGAACTTGCTTTGGTCATTAATCTTTTCTCCACAAAAAGAAAAAGGATTAGAACTTCTACTGAGGAAAGAGCACTCTGACATCTATGAGATCTTATAAAAGCTTGATTTATTTCTTTCCTATTGGAGTTAATTTTGAAAGTTAGAGGGAAATCTTGATACTAACAGATATGGAAGATCCTCTGGTGCAGTGTAACGGTGCTGCAGGGATTCAAGACTCTATTACATGGCAAAGTTGCTCATTCATCGTTAGATTTTCTTTTTTGGTGGGGAGTTTCAAGACAGGGTTTCTCTGTATAACAGCCCTGGCTGTCCTGGAACTCACTCTGTAGGCCAGGCTGGCCTTAAACTCACAGAAATCTATTACTTCTGCTTCCAAGATTGAAGGTGTGCTCTATCACCACCCAGCCAGACTTTCTCATTGATAGCTAACAACTGGTCCTATAGGATGCCAAAGTGTTATTTGGGGCCCATGCTAACACAAAATTAAATTTACCTCTGACTTGGCTAAGAGTACTATTCCTGTTCTAGAAGTTTATGTGACCTAGTGAAACTTCTTTTTGCTATTAAATGAAGAAGGCATATTATTTGGATTCTCCTCAAACGCCAAAGTGATATTTGATCCCAAATGAGCAAATTGTGATTCTACTGAGACTTTCCCTCCGTTATGAGCATTTCTTAATATCTGTTAGCAATGCACTCATTCTGTCTGGCTAATGTTCATTGGTGCAGCACCTGCCATCTCTAAGGGGGTTGCTACATTAGGTAAATAGAAGACACAGCGAATGTGCCCTGTCCAGTGCTTTCATGTGAATTATGAAAGGTGCCCGATCTGGTGTACAGCTAGCTATGCCCGCAGAATGGTTTTTAAAGAGCTGTCCTTTTCTCTGGGCAGATGAAGTCCGGATGAGCGAGGGCTCACACACACAGTGAGCAGAGTCTTTGGCTGGATTTTCTTAGCTTCTGTTATTTTTTTGGCTGGGAGACTTTGGGCAGTACACAACCTCTCCAATTGTGGCTTGGAAAGCCGGAGCCAGACAGTAAAGTGCGTCTGTATTCGGTTCTTAGGCATCCCTCCGTGCGACGCTGTTGATTCTCCAAATGGAATCAGAGGGAGCTGGGTGCTCAGGCAGCGTGCACATTTTTCACGTCTCTTCTGAGGTAACCACCATATGGCTGTTTGCAAACTGTTTTGTCGAGTTTGTTTTTTAAATGCCCCAAGTGCCTATGCATTTCGCGAGTTTTGCGTACAAAAATGAGCTTGCTAAACCCCGTCCATTCACCCAGCAAACATGTTTTGAGAACTCTTGCCAGGTGGTGGGTTAGGAACAGTTGGTGCGTAGGCTCCATTTCCAGCCTGCACCAAGAAATATTCTGGCAAGGGACGTTGGGCACTGTAAAAAGGAACCTTCCAGATCCCAGATCCCGATAAAGAGGTCTTGTTCTTTGCTAATGACAGGGCTTCCTGAGCAGGAGGGGGTGGGGGTAGTGATGTGGACGGTTGCCAAGGAAACCTCTTTGAGTTGAAAGAATTGCAGGTGGGGGCTGTGCAGACCTGCATGTCCTCATTCTTAGCCTTTTCTGACTGGAGAAGACTGGGAGATGGGCGTCTGCCTGTGGTGGACGTATGGGCAGTTAGAGACGGCCAGAGGTGTCTAGGAGAATCAAGAAGCTAATCAAGCTGTCCTCCTGAGATGGTGCGTCTCTGAAGCCGTGGTCATGGGAACGGATCCCAGGAGCCCTGGGCACAGTGTCTGAGGTGCTCAGTGCCTTAGTGAGAAAGAAAGATCACAGAGTCAGTGGCTGAAGGCAGCTCATCCATGCCCTGAGAAAGAGTCTTCAGATATATAAGCATTTCTATTTCTTTAAATCATTGCCTAGTCATTCCGTGTCTTTTTCCAAACGAGGTTTAGAAACCTTCTGTATGTTCAGTTCGTGTTTGCGGTAGTGGAGCTTTAATACGAAATCACTAGGTAGGGGTATGTGAGTGGAAAGGGTTACTGTCGTGCGAAAACGTTCATGGGGGTTAGCATGGGGGTTCACAGTGAGGGCACATGGACCTTCTTCCTCCCTCCCTCCCTTCTTTCCTTCCTTCCTTCCTTCCCTCCTTCTTTCTTTCCTTCCTTCCTCCCTCCCTCCCTCCCTCTCTTCCTTCCTTCCTTCCTTTCCTTCCTTCCCTTCCTTTCCCTTTCCTTCCTCCCTCCCTCCCTCCCTCCCTCCCTCCCTCCCTCCCTCTCTTCCTCCCTCCCTCCCTCCCTCCCTCTCTTCCTCCCTCCCTTCCTCCCTCCCTCTCTTCCTTCCTTCCTCCCTTCCTTTCCTTCCTTCCCTTCTTTTCCTTCCTTCCCTTCCCTTCCCTCTCTCCCTCCCTCCCTCCCTCCCTCCCTCCCTCCCTCCCTCCTTCTCCCTTCCTTCTCCCTTCCTTCCTTCTCCTCTCCCGTCTATCCTCCCTTCTCTCTTTTTCTTTTCTTTCCTCTTCCTCTTCTTTCCTCCCCACTTCCTTCTTTCCCCTTCCATGACAGTGGTGGTCTGGACCCAGGGCTTGGGGAATGTTAGACAAGTACTTGAACATAGAGTGACACTCTCAGCCCTCATTCCAAGAGTTCTAGAAGAACCAGAAGAGGTGAAATTTGCAAAGGGATCATGAAGTATGCAAAATGTTATGCTTACATAATATGTTGCCTGCCTTTCAAAAATAAACCAACTCCCCAGATTTTGAATAATTAGAGAGTTAAGGGCCAATTGATGGGGCCACACTGCTGTGTGGGTTTCTTTGAAAGGATCAGTTTTAAATCACACCTGTATTCCCAACTACTCCGGGGGTTGAGGCAGGAAGGTTGCAAGCTCAAGGCACGCCTAGACTGTACAGCGAGTTCAAGGACAGCCTGGGCAGTTTTAGTGAAGCCTATTGCAAAGTAAAAAGTAAAACAGGCCAGAGGGATGGGAAAGGTCTGCCAAGTCATTTCTCCCTTCATTGAAAACTGCAGATGCCAGAACCAGGTAGATACCCACCTGCCATTAGCTAAGCTGGCCCTACCGGAAGTTGCTTGCCTGAAAGTTGTCTCATCTCCAGGCCTTTCAATGGTGCTCCCCTTCACAGAGCACAGGTGGTCCTCCTTCCCTCCCCCATCCCTGGAGCACCTGTTTCTCATGGTGTAATCCAGCATCATCTGCTGATAGCTCCTTAGATACACGCGGTATGAAGCCCTCGTCCTCAGGGAATGTCAGGGCTCTGTAGCCAGCCTACAGTCTGCTTATGAGCCCTGCAGGGACCTCTCCTGCTAGCCAGGGTTGAGGAACACACAGGCATCCTCAGACTCTCTCCTTCAGCTAGGAGGCTTTAAAACTCAGAGGCGCAGCTGCGTGGTGGTAGTGCGTGCAATTGCAATCCCAGCTCTCTGGAGGCAGGGGCAAGTGGATCTCTCTGAGTTTGAGGCCAGCCTGGTCTACAGAGCTAGTTAGTGCTAGGACAGCCAAGGCTGTCTCAAAAACCTGTCTAGAAAAACAAAACAAAACAAAACAAAACAAAACAAAATACTCTAAATGAACAAACAAAAACCCAAAGGTGTTCAGTGCTATAACCCAGACCAGTTGCACTAGAGTCCCCAAGGGTGGCACCTGGCGACCAGGATGTTAAAATCTCGCACATATGAAACCCCAATGGGATAACCACCATGGGGGCTTTTGACCCAGATGCTCATAATACCTTGTACGTCTTTGTGAAACACTTACGTCATAAGCCCAGTGATGTCACTTCCTAGGGATCATTGCATATCCGTTGACAGAGTAAGTCACACTGTCCTTCGGTTGGAGGGTATGTTAGAAGGATTCACTTAAAAACACCAATTTTAAAAGTGTTTCAACATGGTTTCGCTTAAAGTGTAATTAGGGGACCAGTAGGACTATATCGCATAGTTTTAAGTATTCGAGATGACGGGAGATGGTCTTCTTTGTAGAAGCAGGTGTAGAAGCTGCATTAGCGCGGCATGAACCACAGTAAAGGCATAATCCTCATCCTGTCTCTCCCCCTCTAACTATTCTTTCTATATGTCCTTTTGAGCACAGATGAGCTCTTCATGTACTTAACACTATGCATACATGCATGTGGATATCACCAATAGGTACATGTCTGATTCATATAGTTTTAAATCTCGCTGGATACATTGCCCGTCCTGTTGCCCATTCAGGGCAGATTTAGTACCCAATGGTCCTTTTTTCACCACCAATATTTATTTTTAAAAAACCATTAGTTGGTGACTTTGGTTAAATTCTCATTTGACTTAGAATGTCATTTGAAATTGAGGGATAACATCCATGAAATGAAAATGCGGGTATTAAAATAGAGCAGAAAATGGATGATTTGGCTCTGTCTGAAATGCATCTGTTTAGAGCAAAACGCAATAGGATGTTCTTGGGGAAAGTTTACCCGGAGGGAAGAAAGCCAAATATTAACTCTAGCAAGCCAAACATTAACTCTTTTGTTTACCTTTACAGCTTTCAACCACTAAGTAGCTGGTATCCCATAATTTTTGGGATACCAAAAATTTGTTTTGTTCTTTTCAAAACAGTCTTCCTTTTTGGAGGTCTTCCTACTTGTGTGTATTGGAGCATGCTCTTGTGCATACATGTGGGCATATGTGATTATGAATTGGTGTGATGAAAAAGTCTGCCTCTGTCTACTGGGAAAACAACGCATCTCAAGCACATATTTTCCCAGGTTATTAACGGTCTGTTTTGTGGAATAAAACCACACTCACTCATTCATGTGTCTCATCATTGACTTATTTTAATTCTATGTGGTCTCATACCTAGCACAGGGTCTGGCGAGGTGTTGGGGGTGGCACATGACGGGCATGCTAGTTCCCTGTCTAAATGATGCTGACTGTGTGATGTTTTGGACATCTTAAAAGCTATGTGTGGCATTCTTTTGCTTATGAAGGTGTGTGTGTGTGTGTGTGTGTGTGTGTGTGTGTGTGTGTGTGCATCAGAGATAGTAGCTCAAGCAAATCTAAAATTAATAGACTCTATCTGGCTTGGTGGGCTTGGAGATAAGAAGTCAGGTGTGTGGCTGCCAAGCTGCTGCTTTCACACTGGGAAGGTGACGTAAGTCAGTTCTTCATGTGGAAACACTTGATGCGGACCAGAACTGAGCTAGCCTCTTTCAGGATCGTGTCCCTGTCTCCAAAGGCCCCTCTGAGCTAAGCAATACTGTCAGGACTAAGGTGAAGGGTGAGGAGATAGGACTCACTGCTAGGGCACAACCCCTAAAAGGGCAGAGACCAGTCCTGATACAGTCAGTTTGGCCACTCCTTTGCAGGGGCACTTGGTATTTTGCCCTCAGCCTGAGCAGGCTGCCTGGGACTCTCTGTGTCCTGTTTCACAGGCTGAAGTGGGGCCCTGCTGCTCCCCTGTTCTGGCCCCCTGCCCCTGCAGAAGCTGCTAGAACAATTATCCTCAAAGTAAATCCCCAGCATTTGTCCATTGGTGTGACTTCCCTCACTTCTGAGATAAAAATCTCAGCTCTTCCCTGCATGCTGTTGGAAAGTTCTGCCCTGCATTACTGAGACTGTTGCTCACCAATCTAGAGCCATCCTTCAGTGCCTTGAGGATCCTTCTTCCAGAACCAGACTGGTCTGTGTAACATCCATCCTGCTTACCCAGCAAGTAGAAGGGGTGGGGTGGATGTTCATTCCAATGGTGTCCATGGAGGCCAGAGGAGGGAATTGAATCCCTGGAACTGAAGTTGCTGCGTGGGGGCTGGGACTCAAATCTGGGTCCTCTGGTAGGGCAGCAAGTGCTTTTTTTATTTTTTTTTAACTACTGAGCCATCTTTTCAGCTCCTAGGTTCCCTTTAAGACCCCCGAGGCAGTAAATGGAAAGGCAGAAGATCATTGTTGACCAACAGCAGCAAGACATTTTCCCTCTTAACCACGTCCTTGTTTCTGCATCCTCACGTGCTATTGCTGGATGCTGACTTTCCCTCCTGCTTCCTCCAAAACTGCATCTGATTCATCCTCTCCAGGAAGTTCTCCAACTGGAGTCTTGATCCTGGACTGATCAGATGCTTTTCTGTGCGTCTGTGCTCAGCAGACCCAGCATTGTTTGGCTCCCGCTGCTCTGCAGCCTCCAGCCGCTGCACACAAATCTTACGTAAATCACGGTTAATAAAAACTCAGGGAGAGAAATTGGGTTCAACCTGAAGATCTGAGAAGCAAAGCAGTCAACCTCTGGCTCTGACCCTGACCTCAGTCCGAAATGGCGATCCTGCCTCCAGGAATCTCAGAATGAGACTGTGCTTGAGAGCTGTCTCCTCCCATTTTATACTCCTCTCTAGGGCTGGGATTAAAGGTCTGAACCACTGGGATTAAAGGCATGCATCGCCCGGTTTCTATGGCAAACTAGTGTGGCTACTGGGATTAAAGGTGTGTGTTATTACTCCCGCTCTGTAAGGCTGGCCAGTGCGGCTGTTTTACACTCTGAACTCCAGGCAAGCTTTATTTATGAAAATATAAATGAAATATCACTACACTTACAGGTCTTCCATGGTGTGCTGACCTGAGGGGAAGACCCCTGAAGAAGCCTTGACTTCCTAGTCCTGGTTTCCCTTCTCTCTCCTTACCTCAGTCCTCTGCACACAACCCAGGGTGAGGCACTGAAGGCTACGGCATGCTGCTCCAACTTCAGAAACTAACCCCAGGCAACCATGGTGTTTGTCCTGGCACACCTGTCGTTCTGAAGAGTGAGCCTGGCTATCGTACCTGAAGCCACCAAGATGAGCACTCAGGGAGATGACTTGTTTTGGTTGGGCAGTGTTTGGAAGGGAAGGGCCTTTGCAGCCTGAAGTCAGATCATAAAGAATTATAATTATCAAATGACATGCCCAGGGATCCCTCAGGACTGACTGTCCTTGTGCCCCGTGTGCTGACAGGAGACACAAGTAGATCGTGGTCACTATTAGCATCAGGCTAATCCTGAATAAGGGTGGAGTGAAGCCAGCCAGGAGTTGATGGGTTTGTCAGTCGCTCCCCTAATAGTCATCCGAGACTAACCTGCTTGAAACCTGAGTGGGGAGAAAGTCTTGTCCTCTGGGGCTGGAGAGATGGCTCAGCAGTTAAGAGCACTTCCCACACTTCCAGAGGACTGGAGTCCTGTCAGGTGGCTCTCATGGGGTGGGGTGGGGTCTGATACTCTCCGCTGTTCTCCGCAGGCACCTACCCACAGATGGCAGAAGACTGGCACAAAACAGAAACTATCTTTAAAGGAAGTCCTCTTGTGGCGCGTGCGGCACAGCCCGCTCAGCACAGTCTGCTCGGGTTTTCTGAAAGGGTCCTGCTGCCCCCAGAAGACATGAAAGCCGCACCAAGGTTGGATGCGGGGAAACAGGCCATCCGTGTGAGCCGCAGTTATTTCCCTTCCAGCTTTCTTCTCGGCTCGCTTGAGATTGCTTTTCTGCAAAGGGCAGATGTGGCTGCCCCGGCTGAAAGGCATTTGAGAATGGTGACAAGCTTTGGCCTTGGGCCACTGCCAGGCACCGCTGGTTTGGGGTCCTCAGAGCTAGCTCTGCTTCTGTCTGGGCTGCTGGACTCCCTCCACGTAGAGGAAATACCCTCTCTAAATACTGATTTTCACACGGACGTACACATACACACACACACACACACACACACACACACACACACACACACTCTACACCCTCACAACCACACTCAGTAAGGTTCATAGTCCCCACATACCTGACAGACACAGCACACACAGAGCACACGCATGCAGCACAGAGTTCACAGTCACTTGATTTGTCCCCTGCAGCCTATAATAGAGCAGGCCTGTGGGATTATAAACCACTTTATTTCTGCACGCCATCTCTCAGCTTGAGGCCAAATGGAAGGGCATTAGTCACCAGTAATTTGCAGTTGCTTTTAAATGTGTTTTGCTCAGAGAGGTCTAAGGCAGCTACAGCTCAGATTTCCCCAGGCTTGGGTAAAGAAGTGAGGCCTCTGATCACTGAGTTAATCATTGTCATGGCAGTGGTTACAATTGTTCCTCAGTGACTGCAACTTCGTGACCGGCCTGTGAATTAGGTAGTGATGTGAACAATATTAAGCCTCTGCGTCAGTTCCTGCCCTGTTGGGGTTCCTGTCCTGACTGCCTTCAACCATGAACAGTGATGTGGAAGTATAAACCAAATAAACCCTTTCCTCCCCAAGTTGTTTTGGCCGTGGTGTTTCATCCCAGCAATAGCGACTCCAATTAAGACAGATTGGAGGTTAGATAAATGTCAGGTATTGTGACCTAGTTATAACGTAAAGGATATTCAGACACAAATACCGCATATTTATTAATAATCTACGAAGCCACACTTTTTACAAAGACTTTTAAATTATTCTTAATTACACGTACATGTATTCGTCTATGTGTAGGGAGGAGCATGTGAGGGTAGCTGCGCTGGTCAGAAGTGAGCAGCTTGATCTGGGAGTGAGGAACGGTACTGAGGTCCTTTGCAAAGAGCAGTCAACGCTCTTAACCACCGAGCTGTCTATCTAACCAGCAACTCTTTCTTTTTAATTAGTTATTGGTTTATTTGAGACAGGGTCTGTCTTAGTTTGGGTTTCTGCAGCTGTGTTCAGCCACCATGACCAAAAGCAGTTTGGGGAGGGAACTGTTTGCTTGGCTTACATGTTTTGTAGCCCAGGGGAGGAAACCAAGGCAAGAACCGGAAAAAGTCAGGATCCTGGAGGCAGGAGCTGATGCAGAGTCCATGGAAGAGCATTGCTTACTGACTCGCTCTTTATGGCTTGCTCGGTCTACTTTCTTATAAAACCCAGGACCACCAACCCAGAGATGGCTGGGCCCTCCTTCATCAATCACTAATTAAGAAAATGCCCTACAGGCTTGCCTGAAGCCTGATCTCATGGAGGCATTTTCTTAATTGAGGTTCCCTCTTCGCAGATGATTCTATCTTGTGCCAAATTAAAAAACAAAACAAAACAAAACAAAAACTACGTAACTAACCCAGACCGGTCTTAAATGCCATGCATAGCCAGGGTGACCTTGAATTCCAGATCCTCCTGCCTCAAGCTCCCGAGCCCTAAGATTCTAGGTGTGCACTATCAACTTCACAGGTTTTAATTCCAGGTTGGAACATTCGATATGAGTCGAATGGATATTTGCCTATAGGTCAGCAAAAGGTACTAAGAGGTGGCCTCTATGTAGAGAGACCAATGTGTGAACAATGAGATGTCAGGTCACGTGGTTAGTACTGGAAAAAGAGTGTCTAACCAGTGGGGCCATCACAGGAAGGTCAGGCCAGTGGGAAAAAGAGGTACCTCCCGGAAGAGATGGCATTTGAGAAGTACTCACATTGGTCCCGGCTCTCTTTGTGCAGGCAAGTTGTGACGGAGACATCAGTTCCTACACTGACAGTATGATGATGTGGTACTAGCTCGTGTTTAGGTCAGGAATTCCCTCATGTGTTCGTGGTTGCCAGGGATGCGTGTTCTTACCTTGTATGTCTCTGAATGTTTGATATATTTAATATATATTGCTTTATATATAGGATATATGGTTATATATGATAATATATAATATATAAACTCCTTCTGGTTTTTAAACCTTTTTTTCTTCCTAAAAGCACTAGGACGGGAAGCACTCTTCTCTGGTGCGTGGTTTATAGATATCAAACTCTACTTTCTAGAAGAGGCTTCTGAATCGCGTATTCGGAAATGGCATCCTCCTCCCGAGCACAGGATGTTGCTGGACAGGTTTCTATTTATAGCCCACTGGATATGCTTGGCCAGCCCTGGGAGGTCCAGGGCACAGGCTGCAAGTTGCTTTGGTGTGAACCTGGTGCAGGTAAGGCCGCACTTCCATGAGGGATTAAATGAGGGTATTCTGCATGGGTTGAGGCCAGCCTACCTGGGGTAGTAAGGAAGAAGTCAGCTTGTGAGTATCTCAAATCGACCTGTGTGTGTGTGTGTGTGTGTGTGTGTGTGTGTGTGTGTGTGTGTGTGTTGGGTGTGGGGTGCTTCTGAGAAGATCGCCCTAGGAGGTGTCTAAGGGGATCTAAGGACAGAGTTTATGGCATCTAAGGATCTTAGCTAGGTGGCCCTCATAGGGCCGGATTTGGAATTCCTAGAGAACTTTCCAGACAGGGCCCTGCTTCTCTCTGTCCCTGCTCTTCTCAGGGAGGCCTTCTACCGGGACCTGAGGTTCCTCTTCCACCCAGACCTCACCACACCCCCGGGCAGGAAGACTTTCTTTTCCAGAAATTATGTATTTGCTCCTCCCTTAACTCACTTTTCCTTAATTTACCTCTTAAAATAGAGTAAATATGTGCATCACACAAAAAAGACTTTTATAAAGAGACAGACTTTAAAATTGTTATGTTATTTTCCTCTTTTTCTCATGTCTCTTTCTCTTGGTTTCACTCTCTAAAGTTTGAGAATTTTTGTCCAAGCTGGGAATGTAGCTACGTGTGTGCTTGTCTCGCATGAGGTCCTGGATTTAGTGGTTAGCTTTTTTGCCTAAGTTTTCTGACTGCCCCACCCCCAAAAACCCATACATAACATTTTTATACCCTATAAATATATTTATTTTAAATTATAAAGATTTATAGAGGCACAAACTCAGAAATATGCACATAAATTGACTATAAATACAAACACTATACAACAGTTATCTTCCCTCTGCACAATTTAAGAATGGAGAAAGGCCTGTCAGGGTGGTGTCCGATAGGTGTAATTACAGCCGCAGTTGGTTGGTGGATGACAAGTTGAAGGCTAGCCTGAGCTATTCATTAGCAAGGTCCCGTCACACACGAACAAAGGGCTAGGCAGTATTTTATTTTACGTAACAACTATAACAGATGATTTGGGTTGCATCTAATTTCTTTATTGAAAACAATATTGCAGTAAACATCTTTATACAGTCACCTACTGGGAATTATACTGTTTTAGCTTTTACATTTATTCCATGTTTAATTTAATGTTTATGTATTGTGTAAGGACATGTCTTCATATTTCTGTATAATTTTTCTCAGTACTGTTTGTTGACAAGTTTTCCTTCTAGTACATAGAGAAACAGTTGAGTTTTAAAAACTGACCATGCATCTTAATTTCATCACATGCCTCACATTTAGTTTTCATGGTTTCCAAAGAAATCTCATGAGGTTTTCAATGCTAATGAGCATGCCATTTGCAAGTAAAGTCCATTTTACTTCTTCCTCTTCAATTTAGAGACTTCTAATTTCTTTTCTTGTCTTATTGCTTTGCTTCTACACAGTGCTCAGGTTGCAGGATGAGAAGAGACTGTTTGCGTTGTTCCTGATTCTAAAGGGAAACAGTCACTAGTTTTTTTTTTTTTAATCATTAAGCATGACTTTAGGCATTCCTAAATGTCTATATCAGGTTAAAGAGATCTTCTTTGATTTATACTGTGGTAAGAGTCTTATTATTTAAATTATTTTGTCCTAAATTTATTCATATTTCTTTAGAAATTTATTACATTAAGCGAGGAGCAATCTGTTTCTAATTTTTGAAGTTATTTCTTTCCATCATAAATGGATGTTCAGTATTATCAGATGATATTTTTACAAGTATTTTCTATGTTTTTTAAAAACTGCTTTGACTTTATTTTTGGTTGATTTGAAATACCACTTATCCTATTACAATATTTCATTTGGATTTCTAATGTGTGTGTGTGTGTGTGTGTGTGTGTGTGTGTGAGATGGGTTGGGTGTTCATGTGTGGAGGTCAGAGAACAATTTCATGGAGTTAATTCTCTTCTTTTACCTTTAGGTAGGTTTGGGAATGGAACTCAGGCAAGCGCCTTTATCCACTGAGCCATCTCGCCAGCCGAATTCATGGTTTTTAGTGTCCTTTCTGTATCTATTGAAACAGTCGGATATGCTTTTTTCTTTTACAGTTTATATGATGAATTTATTCTGTTTAGATCAACACCATAATTTCGTTTTTAGCATACTTACCTGGTTTATGGCTGGCTTTTTAAAAATCTATGTTGATTGATATTATATTACAGATTTTTAACCTTAAAACTTTGGGAGTGGGGAGAAGAGAAGAATTAAACTAAGGGTCTAAGTGTTCTATCACTGAACTACGCGACCCTAGCTGCTGGTCTTCGTACTTTCTACATGATATTTTGTTTTCTGGTTTTATTCCTTTCCTTTCTTTAACTCATGCCTCCTGTCTCATGGATTGTCCTGTCTTCCTTGTATGTGTGCCTCTACCATGAGTGTAATTTCCTTATGATAAAGTCAAGATTTTATAACCTATTTGCCGATCTCTTATAGCTTTCTTTGATTATTTTATCTAGTAGTTCTAGCCTCTGTCCTCATCCCATTGTCTGCTTACTGACATAAATTAGAACAATTGGCAGATGCGTATTTTCTCCTTATTGGTAATTCTATTATTTGGCTTTATAAATGTAATAATTTCAAATAGAATAATTGAATCTCAATTTCATTGTAAAAAGTAAAACGTTTGTTTATTTTGTGCGCGTGTGCACATGTGTACATGATGAGTTGTGTGCATGCAGGTCAGAGGCCACTTTTCTGGAATCAATTCTCTACTACCATGTGGGTCCTAGGCGTTGACTTCTGGTTGTTAGGCTTGGTGGTGAGCACCTGTACTCACTGAGCTGATTTGCCTGCCTACTTCTGGTTTTAGTTTTAAAGTGTGTGTTTGTGCAACCACAAACCTCTCTGTGGTTGCAATAATCAAAATCAGACCAAATCAGAACAAATTTTAAAAAGCCCAGGTTTAATGGATGCCAGTGCTCCTGGGAAGCCCCCCTAAAAACATGAAGAGAAAAAAGGGGAGACCACGTGTTCATTCTCTGGGTGGCAGTTTAAATAGCCTATGGGAGTGGTCTTGACCCTCCCTGGGGAGGGGTCACCGCTCAGCAGGCTTTCTTGGAGGTGGAGTCTGGACTGTGGCCACTCCCAGGGGAGAGGGCTTGGAACTTTTCTCTAAGCAGATATATCTGACGAATTCCTTCTTTGCCTTGTCATTCAGTAATTTTCCCAGGAAATGTCTGTGTTCCCAAAACTTACTCATGCCCCCTTGGTCCCACAACTACATAGCACTGGGGCCATCATGGTTGCTGGCGATTGACTGCTCTTCTTTTTGAAATGTTCTCCAACTGCTCTGCTAGGTCTTCCTACTTGGCAGATACCAGGTCCAAAGGAAACTTGGCACAAATGGCTAATTATGGTGCCTATTATTATGACAAATGAAAAACCTACAAAAGGAAACCACATGTTTAGGAGGCAAGATAGAAATAGAAAAAAAAAATGAGACATGGGAAGGAAAGAGCCTTGCCATCCTGAGACATGGTTTGCATTCCAACTGCCTTAAAGTCCAGATGCTACATGAAATAATACTTAACTCTCTTAAGGACGTTTCAACACGGATGTTAGCAACAGCATACATGCTTGCTTAGGGTCAGAAGGTCTGGGCTGTGACCACAAGTTTAAATGGATTAGCAGTTCCTTTTCATCCCTAAATCTAAAAAACTCCGAAATCATAAAACCCTTATGATTCATTTACAAAAGGAAGTTCGTCAAGATAAGAGAAAAGAGGAAACACTAGCTCGTAGGTGTCTAACTTTAAAAACCTTTCTTAATCTTTAAACCTTGTTATAATAACATCCTTCAAACATTGTCAGGTAGCGAGCCACAAAGTCATACCCATACATAAGCTTACTCTCCTGGGTAGCTCATTCCTGTGTCTTGGATGTGCAGTGCCCGCCTCTAAGGCTCCTCTCTCTGTCTTTAGACTCCTTCACGTCAACACAAAGCGGGTGCTGTCCTGTATCTCTTAATAAACTCTCAAAGCTTCGCTTCACTTGGACTCATCCTGAAATTCTTCCCGTGGTGTGATGGAAGACACAGTTTTGCTTGAGCTGGGTCCTCAGGGAGGAATCCTCGGACTATGATCACATTGCAGGGTTCTGTTTCCCCACTGCTGCTGACGGCTGTGTAACCCTCATGGACCCAGCTTTAACAATGATCCCTAATGGTCAATACTATTTTACACATGCCCCCTTTTGTTTTCCCTTTTATAGTCTTCCTGGTACGGGGCTGTTTTATGCACAGATGTGTCAGTTATGTTGCTAACGGACAAACATAAGCACAATGACAGCGATCATGACTAATATTAATTATTCTTCCCGACACCATCATATTTTATAAGATCTTCACCTTTCATGTAAACCTACACTTGATTTCACCTTAGAGATGTATTCCAAAGTTAAGCATGTTGGGACCTACATATAATACCAGCACATGGCTAACAGAGGCAGGAGGATCACAAGTTTGAGGTTAGCTTGGGTTAGAATAGGTAAACTTGGTTTCAGAAATGTTTGAGAGGGAGATAAAGACAGGATGTGTGTGTGGGGGAGGGTAATCAAAATATATTAAATATTTATGAAATTGTCAAAAAGCAAAATTCATAAAAGTTACTTATTTTTAAACCCTGGAGTTAATCTTTTATTTTTTTTTAAATTTGCAATGTATTTGTTGAAAGTATTGAGGGTGGGGGTTCTCACAGTGTGGAACTTGCTTGTCACACCTACTGAGAGTTGTTTGACTGGCAGACCTGTTCTTTGTTAGCCCTGTATTTGGTAGTCAGGAGCTCAGCAGGTCCAAGTTGAACGTTTCTGACCATCTGCTCTTTAGGGAGTGGTGTTTGCTGTCAGGAAGCAGAACACACGACTTGCTTATTGTGATGCTCCCAATTTAAAGAGTTAAAATAAATCTCTATGGTAGGTTGTTTGCCCAACCGTATCACGTTTCATTGCTCATTCTTTAAAAGCATGTCCTCTGCTGCTCATTGAAACCAACACTCCTGGGAAGTCTTTAGCCATTCAATCTCGACGAGATAAAGAGTGGCTGTAGCCTCCTTTTACGTGCAGGCATGAGGTCACCCAGCAGCCAGTGTGCAGATGGCCACAGGGCCCTCTGGATATGGCTTCCTCTGGAAGGGTAAGGCTTCTTGTTGGGGGCAGTAGACTTTTCCCTTCCTGAGGTTGGTGAGGCTCTAGGTCACAAGAAAGGGTGGGATATTGACCCCAGTAACATGCTCGGATGTGGGCTAGCCACTGCTCTTGTGAGCTGAGCTACTCTCTCTCAAGGTCAGCCTTCCTGCCACTCTTCTCAGACAGCAGTCACGTCAAGGATGTCAGTGTGCTTGCTCTTGCCAACAGAATTTAATTGGAAGGCTGCTGGCCTCACTAAGGGAACTTTATCTAACACAGATAAATGTAATGGTACACAAATCAAATCTTAACTAACATAGGAAAATTGAAATAGTTTCTTATATTCTAGCTGATCACAGTAGGATAATAAAAAAATCAACACTCAGAGAAACAGCAGAATATACACAAACTCATAGATATCATTAAATAGCGGTATTGAATGATGCATATATCATTTAAGAAATCAAGAAGGAAATTTAAAAGATTCCTAGAACAGAACAAAAAAAATTCCAACATTCTAAAACCTTTGGGATACTTAGAAGCCAGGAGGGAAGAGTACAGCAACGTCTCCTACCACACTGTCAGAGAAATCTCAAGTTAACCACAGTTTAATGTGTTCCTCTGGGACTTGATAAACAAGCCAAACCCAAATCAGTAGACAGACAGAAAGAATAAAGATCAAGGCAGAAATCAATGAAATAGACACAGACGATATAAGAATCAAGAAACAAAGGAAGGTTTGATTCTTTGGAAAGGAAAACAAGATTGATAAGCCCTTAGCCAAACTAAAGGGAAGAAAGAGAAGGTGCATTAAGTAAGTCAGAGATGAAAGGGAGACACCGGAGTCGGGGAGATGGCTCTGTGGATAACAGCCCGCATGGTGCACACATGAAGACCTGGATTTGAATCCCCAGAACCATGAAAACAGCCAGGTATGGCTGCACATGCCTGTAGCCCCAGCACTAGGAGACAGAGATGGGCAGACCCTGAGATTTCACTGGCCAGCCAACCTACCTGAACCAGCAGGCTTCTGATTCAGTGAGAGACCTTGTCTTGTGGGAATAGTGTGGAAATGATAGAGTCAGACACCCATCCTCCCTCCCTCCCTGGCCTCCAACTGTGCATGCGCACTTTTGTGCGTGCCCCCACTGCATACACAAAGGGAGACATTGCAATTGATAGTGATGAAATTCAGAAACACCACCAGGATGTGCTTTCAAAACTTATATCCGCTATAGTAAAAAATGACAATAAAAAATGAATTTGCATGCAGTCTACCAAAATTAAAATAAACAGTTTAAGCAGATTACTAACAACCAATGAGACTGAAATAGTAAATAATAATAATAATAATCATCATCATCATCATCATCTACCAATTGGAAATATCCCAGGACAAGACGGATTGACTGCTGAGTGCCACCAGGACTTTAAAGGAGAGCTAATCCCAAACTATTTCATACACATAAAAGAAGTAATGCTACAAATTCTTTTTATAAAGCCAATATTATCCCACACCGAAACCAGACAAAGATACAGCAAATGAGAAAGGCTCATCAATCCACCAATTTCCATTATGAACATAGACACAAAAATTCTCAGTAAAATATTTGTGCATGAAATTTAAGAATGTGTCTGAAATATAAAGCTATGACCAAGTTGGCTTCATTTCGGAAACTCAAGGATAGTTACTGAACTATACATAAATCAATAAGTAATACATTACATAGGTGGACTCAAGGATAGAAATCACACGATCATCTCAACAAATTAAAAGAAGGCTTAAAAATATTTACTTCATTGTTTTCTGCATTATGGGTATTTTGTCTGCCTGTATGTCTGTGTATCACTTGAGTGCCTGGTGCCAAAAGAGACCAGAAGAGGGCCTCAGATTCCCTAGGGCTGAAGTTACTGGAGTTGTGAGTTGCCCGGTGGGTGCTGGGAATTGAAACCAGGTCCTCTGGAAGAGCAACCAGTGCTCTTAACTGCAGAGCCATTTCCCCAGCTTCCCCAAAAATGTTTTTGGGAAAATTCATGTTAGAATAATGATAATGCTCTGAAGATACAAGGAATAAAAGAAACTTATTTTAAAATATCAAGGCTATATATGGCAAACCTACAGTCAATATGATACTAAATGAGGAAAACTAAAGTGTTTTCACTAAAATCAGGAAGGAGGCAAGGGTGTTCAAGCTTTCTCAGTGGAATCCTTGACATCTTACCTAGAGCAAATATAAACTCAAACAGCTATAGTTCTCTGATTTTTGACCAAGTTATCAAAATTACACATCTGAGGAAAGACAGCCTCTTCAATAAATGGTGCCAGGAAAGTCAGATACCCACATGTAAAAGAATGAAATTAGGTTCCTATCTCTCGCTCTGCAGAAAAATCAACTCCAATAGATCAATGACTTTGTAAGACCTGAAACTCTGAACTATTGTGGGGTGAAATAAGGGGAACACTTCGGAATACAGGAAGAGAGAGAAGCTTTCCACACAGGATTTCAGGTGCTCGGGCAATAAGGCCAATGATCAACAAATGGAACCTCATAAAATGGAAACCCTCTGCATAGTGGAGGAAACGAAGAACTGAATAAAGAGACAGCGCTCAGAATGGAAGAAAACCTTTGCAGGCTATGCATTTGAGAGAGCACTATTATCTGGACTATACACAAAACTAAGAAAACTAAACAGTCCTCAAAGGAAGAAACACAAAAGGTCAATGAACATGAGGAAAATATCCAACCTCATTAGTCATCAGACAAATGCAAAACTACACTGAGATTCCATCTCACCCCAGTCAGGGTGACAGCCATGAGGAAAACAAATTACATGGCAGGAGAGATGGAAGTGGTTAGAGCACTTCCTGCTCTTACAGAAGACCCAGGTTCAGTTCCCAGCACCCACATCAAGTGACCCATAACCATCTGTAACTCCAGCTCCAGCACATAGAATACTCTCTGCTCTTACATTCCCATGCCTGCGCACACTCCCCCACATCCAGCCACACACTTAAGATGGATGTTTCCAAAGTATAGGTCCAGTGTGAAGCTCCATGGTTTCAGATTAGCTGTGGTAGCCAAGTTAAGACGTGTAAATGCTGGGGATGGTTAATTTTACGTGTGTGTGTGTGTGTGATTTTTTTTATTTGCAAGTTCTTTGTAAAAAATTGTAGTAGATTTTTTTTAAAAAAAGAAAACAATAAAGGCTAGGAGGGATGTGCACAAAAGGGAACGCTTATATATTACTTATATATTACTGTAAACTAACCCAGCTATTATGGAAATATGTATGAAGTTTTCTAAAAAAAAAAAAAAAAAAAAAAAAAAAAAACTTCTACTCTGGGAGCCCGCTATCCAAGTACCAAGTATCCAAGTATAGTATATATCCAACTTAACTATCCTGGGTACTTACCCAAAGGACTCTAAGTCAACATGTCACAGAGACATTTACTCAGCGACATTTATCGTAGCATTGTTCAGTAGCTAAGTTACAGAGCCAGTCTTTGTGTCCCCAAACAAAGGAATGGATAACGGAAATGTGATGTGGGCACACAATGAACATTGTCATTCATAAAGAATAATGCAATGTGGTTTGCGTAAAAAACGGATGCAGGATGCCACTGGAAATAATCATACAAAGCGAAGCATCTGAGAAGGACAGATACATTAGTTTTTCTCATTTGTGGCTACGGACGCTCTAGTTGAGCTCTGCCTGCTGTGAGAAAAACCGAGCAGAAGCAGCTTGGAGGAGGAAAGGGTTCACCTCATCTCATTGGTTACTAATCCATCAGCAAGGAAGGCGGCAGGAGGTTGAAGCAGAGCCCATGGAGGAATGCTGCTCGTTGGTTTGCTCCCAGGCTCCTGGTCAGCTGCCTTGCTCACACACTAGGCCCACCTGCGTAGGCAGGCTGTGTGCCCACAGTAGTGGGCTGGGCCCTCCTACATCAATTAGCAATCAAAACATGTGCCCACAGGCTAATCTGATGGAGGCAATTCTTCAGCTGGCCCAGTGTGTCAAGTCGACAACCAAGATTAGCTATCACACTGGATTTTATGTAGATGAATAAAATGATGTGTGTACACATGACTTGAAAATGGAAGTCTGTGGGGAACGAGGACCCCGGGGAGTGGAGAAGAGGGGATGTGCTCGAAGTACAATACGTGTTTGCACGAAAGTGCCCTCTCCTCGCACAGTACTATGTACAATGAATACCACGATGAAAATCTTAAAATATAAGCCATAATTGTGTGTGTGTGTGGGGGGGGGAATGCTGTCTCAAATGCCAGATGTATAGTTCTACCAGGAATTTGTTTCATAGAGGAAAAAAGGAAGCTGGGGGCGTTGCTTTGAATTTCCAAGGTCAGGACAGTCTTTTGTTAGTGAAGTCTTTTACTAAATGAATTTCTGTCTATCTAGACAGGGGGTTAGGTAATGAGAAGTCTGTGTTTTCTAGATGGTAGGTTGATGATTTGTGGTCAGGCAGGAGAATGCTCATTCTGAGTTTCTATTGTCTTCCTCATCCTTACTTTCGGAACAGGTGTGTGTGTGTGTATGTATTTTGTTCCCAGGGTGTTGTCTAGATGAAAGTTCCATTTGTGGTGTAGACTGACATAGTATTCCAAAGCATGCTTATGAATTCTTCACTTAGGAGTAGCTGCAGAGATACACCATAGGGCTTCTGAGTGGTTAGCAAACTTGCCCCTGCATGAGGGTCACCGTCCACCTCTTCCCAGATAGACACAGCCCTTGTCTTTGCCTTTCAGTGAATGGAGCTGGCACAGCTGAAGTTGTCCAGCCTCGAGAGGACACCCTTTCAGGTCACGTCTAGGTATGTGAAGGACTGTGGGAAGTCTGGATGCCTCTTGAGGGTGTCCTGAACTTCAAACATCATTTTTGTCGCTCCAGACTGTTCCTGGCCTTTTCTGTGGTAACTCTGATGGTAGACAGTACCTTTTGCATTAACCCTGCTCTTCCCCAGCCCGGACAAGCAGAACACGTACCACCTCCAAGACCAACCTGCTAGAAGCAGCTTTGGGGCTGTGGAAGGGTTGTTCCAGCTGCCTTCCTGGACCTGATCATCACCTCTGTTATAGGGCTGTAGGAACAGCTGCTGCTTGGTTCATGTTTAATCAATTGACAGTTCATAGATTGAGTCAGTATGGGTTTTATTTTTTATTCTTTTTAAAGATTTGTTTATTTATTTTGTATACAGTGTTCTGCCTGCAGGCTAGAAGAGGGCACCAGATCTTATCACAGATGGTTGTGAGCCACCATGTGGTTGCTGGGAATTGAACTCAGGGCCTCTGGAAGAAGAGCCAGTGCTATTAACTGCTGAGTCATCTCTCCAGCCCCAGTATTGGTTTTAAAGAGTAAAGACAGGCATGGCTGTGAGAAACGCCCCACCCTATCACTGCTTTATTTAACTTTGTCTGAGAATACCTAGAAGTACATGATGAATAGGCCAGGGGAACCTGGGTCATCAGCTCCCCTATTCTGTCATCAGCGCCCACTGGAAATGAATCCCTCTGGGGAAGAGTTGTGCTGGTTTTGTGGCACCCACTTTGTTGTTCTTAGGAATATAGGCTGAGTCCCCTGTGGTTGGAGTTATTGTCCTCATAGAACATCACAGCACTTCAGCAGCAGGTCAGAAGGAAGGAGCCATTGCTAACTGTCCGATTCCTGCTGCTCTGTGGAGCAAAGGTCACAGGACTGGACCGAGGCAAACTTGGATTGCCATGTCTGCATTGCTCTTGGATGGCTGGGTCACCAACCTGGACTTCAGTTTCTTCTGTAAAATGGGGTGTAGTGGTTCACAACAGCTGCTGCCATCAAGGACCACAGACCGAGGGGCTTAAACAATGGAGCTTGGTTTGACCATGGGATGGTGTTCTGGAAGCTGGGGCAAGGTTGTGTCTGATCCTTAATCTATTGTCCTTATATAGACACAAGTCCTGATGCATTCCCTACACCCCCATACAATCTCATCTCCCCTCAATTACCTGCATAAAGGCTCTGCTGCCAATACAGTCATGTCCCGGGGTACTAAGGGTTGAGACTTCAAAACATTAATTGGAGAGGGCACCACAGTTCAGCTGCCACGGAGGGGAGGCAAGGAGCCCAGCAGGCAGCTTTCTGATACCACTCTGGTTATTAATGCCCACGTCTTTGGAAGGCTCCAGAAGCTGGTGTGGCCAAAGGGCTTGCTCCGAGATCATTCCCAAATGCCAGCACTTCTGGTAACAAGGCAGAGGCTGTCCCAGGAACACAGGGTGGCTGGTCTAGATGCAACAGGTACTTGGCTCCCTGCCCTCTTCTGCCTGAGCTGCAGAACTTCTCTTTAGCCTTGACTGCAGCATTGCCCGTGGATGTGATGGTCTCCACACTCCTCTGCCGCTGGGAGGAAAGCCCACCCGAGACCATGACATGGACACTCTTAAAGGCCAAAAGAAACTCTTTGTTGCTGCTCGGGGCATTTGCCCAAATCATACAGCTTTGAGCCTTACAGCTCTTCATCTCTTATGCACAAAGCCACATCCTGGTTGTCACACTTCAGTTAGCAAGAAGCAGAACTTCGGAAGCCAAAAGACACTGTTAGAACATTTGGAGGAATTTCTGGAACTGTGGACTAGGTTGTTGATGGATTAGGTCTTTGTTCCCATTCTGGCTGGTGTTAGGGCCTGCGTGCTGGGTTCTAAGGTCAGAATGTGGCTTCTAATCTGGCCTCAGTTGTGCTAAGGTCTGGGGACCACTTAGACTTCTCCTGCCACGTTCCCTAACACCATCATCCAAACCTGGAATTCTACTCAAGTCTGAAACTAATAACCAATCAGACCAAAGCTCATTTTGTGGTTTGTGACTGAAAGTAAACTACGAAGTGGGAAGTGTTTTCTAAACCTTGCTGGGTCTGAGGCGGATCTTGCTGGGCTCTGCCGACACACCCTGGATGCTCCCAATACCCACTGCACTCTGTCACCTTCCGCTCCAAGTGGAAGTGAATGAAATGGGAACATGACCATGACCTGGGCAGCTGCTGTCACTCTGTGGAGGTGGAGAGGCTGAGGCAAAGAGCTGTGCTCTCTGCCGAGTCTCCCCGCTGGCCGGGGGTGGGGCAGGATGGTTCTGGCAGTTTGCTCAGAGCGCTGAGGAGTCCAGACCTCAGCCCAGTACAGGTGTCTCTGCGGATGACGAAACAGAGGTCGTGGTTGCGACGCGCTTCCTGACCAGCAGGAATGAACGCCACGAAAACGAGATTCCTTCCCTATCACGTCTTTATTCGGAGCACTCGATTGAGGAAAATTGGGGGAAGGGAAGAGAGAGAAAAGACAGAGAAAGGGAGAGCAAGGGAGAGAGGAAGAGAGAGTGCAGGGACGAGAGAAAGATTAGAGAGAGCTTAGAGAGAGAAAGATGAGAGAGCACAGGGACAAGAGAAAGATTAGCCAGAGAGGAAGCAGAGCCCAGAGGCAGCTGCTTTTCTAGGATGAAAGGCTCGAATGCTGATTGGTTGATGCCATTCTGCTAGGGCCCAAGGCCACAGGACAGGTCAGGGAACCACATCTCTGAAATGCAAAACAAGGCTCCAAGCACACTGGCCTGGATGGCAGCATCAAAGGATTTGTATACCTCCAGGCTGTAGGACTGCTGGCACTATCTCGCCAAGGCGACATCCTGGCGGCTCCCTACACGTGATGTCAATGGTCAGGTCACCTTCTGCTGTGACAAACACTTGACAGAGCCACTTAAGGATGGGAAGGTTTGTTTTGGTCAGAGTTTGTGCCATGCACCCTCGCAAGGAAGCCATGGCAGCGGGAGCGTGAGGCAGCTGTTCTCCTTGCACTTGCAGTCAGGAAGCTGAGAGATGAGTGTTGGCCCTCAGTCCGCATTCTCCTTCTTATTCTGCTCAGGACCCCGTAGACGGATGGGCTACCTGCAGTCCTAACACTGATGGACAGCTGGTCAGGATCCGGAATCACCTAGGAGGCACAATCCCTGGTCACAAGGGATGATGAGATTAACTGATGTGGGGGAGATAAGGGCCTGAATGAGCAAGACAAATGGGTGATGGACCGTGCTCTAGGTTTCTCCCTAGCCTGTCTGGCCAAGCCCAGCGTGTCTTATTTCTTGCTCACGTGGAAGTCCAGCTTCAGAATGCTGTCGGGGGCAAGGAGGAGGCTTGGGGGTTGTTGTGGCTGCTTGACTGTGGAATGTCCCCCTACTTGGTCACCAGCGGGTGGTGCTGTTTGGAGGAGCATGTGGGCCCTTGAGCAGAGTGGAGGGAGTGGATCCCTGGCAGGGTCACAGTCCGCTGTGACAGTGTCCTACCCCAAGTCCTTTGGTTCCTATCTGCCATTTGCCTTGTGACCTTATATTCCGGGCTATAGCACTGGTTCCGTCCCTACTCTCATGGCTTCTCTTCCACAACAGACCATAAGCCTCTCTTTTGCGCCCTGGATATTTTGTCACAGTGACAAGAACAGCAACACAAATCTCAAAGCAAAGAACAGCGAGTTATACCACAGCAAAGTTGCTCCTTGGATAACTGATCCTCCTTCGGTTCTTCTGGTGGTAGCAAAGAAAGTCTGTCCCAGTCTTGAACTCCATGCCATTCCTGGGTGATTGCCAGTTTTACACAAGATCACCATTACCCTGGAACCCAGCGGCAGCGGTACCTGGCTGGACGCGAATACTTCTCTTTTGCTTCTACTATAATTGGTTCCCTTTGATATGCAGTGAGTGATAATGTTTCTGCATTTGGGGAACTGATATCAAGTGCCTTTAAAAAGTGTTCAAGAGGGGCTGACTGGTGGCAGTGCACATCTTTAATCCCAGCACTCCCCAGGCAGAGGCAGGCAGATCTCTATGAGTTCAAGTCCAGCCTGGTCTACAGAGCGAGTTCCAGGACAGTCAAAGATACACAGAAAAACTCTGTCTCTAAAAACAAAACAAAAACAAAAACAAAACAAACGTTCAAGAGAGGAAAGGGAAAAAAATTCTTGTGCCAATTCACAGGGCTTTGCTTTGGGAGAATTATCTAGAAAAGAGAAGTTCAAATTGGAATACTCACCACAAGACTGAAGTCTGGGGGCAAGAGTTTGGTGCCATGGCTCTTGCTGGTGGATCCTGGGTTGCTTTTGTGGGGTCTAGATGCAAACCTAGGTTAAGACACTCCTCTCAGCCCGAGGGCACCTGATCCCAAGTGGGCTTTCTCACAGCATCGGTCCTGGATTTGGTGTTACTAACCTTACTCTGAAAATCTCTGTTCTTGAAGCAAGGCAGTGAGTCAGCAGTCCCAGTCAGCACCTTGGTGTGATTTGCCTGCGTGGCGATTGCTCTGTGGATGGGGTACAGGCTTGGCTCCTCTTTAAAGGGTCCTGAGGCTGGTCAGTGGGTCCTGTGCCCAGATCAGCACCTGGAATGTGCGCTTTTGACCTTGCACACAGTGTGCGGATTCATTCCCAGTGGCTATCCGGGAACCCCGGTCAAGTTTGCTGTAAGTGGGGGTGAGCATTTAGACTGCCATCTTCCAGCTCCGTTCCCTGGTAGCAGCCGCTCTGGCCACTCAGCAGCTGCTCAGACATGGCAGCTTCTCCCTTCTACCACCCTCCCTTTCTCTCGCAGTGCCTAAATCATCTTTTACGTCGGTGATTTTAGCGCGTATCAGAGTCCCGCTACTTCTCTACTCTATCGTCTACTACCATTTCTTATGGATGTGTCAGATTCTTTTCTTACTTTGAAATACAAGAGGAGACAAAAAGGAAGTAACAAGGCTACTGATTAAGAAACGAACCACTTCTGTTCCAGAAGTCCGTTCCCTTTAATCCTGTGAGCCACTGCTCACGATACGATTTCTTAACAGGAAACACCTGTATGGATTATTTCGCTACAATCCCATGATGCTTGGACTGGAATCCCTCCCAGACCCCATGGACACCTGGGAGATTATAGAAACCATTGGCAAAGGCACTTACGGCAAGGTCTACAAGGTAGCCAACAAGAGAGACGGGAGTCTGGCGGCTGTGAAGATCCTGGACCCCGTGAGTGTGAGTAACGGAAGGAACTGTACCCACGTCTGGTGTGTCAGACGCACTGAGTCGGCCATTTTTTTCTCCTGATTTTTGGGATAATTTTCATGAACGCTGACAGGAAATCTCAAAACGAATACTGGTTTGTCAGCATCTCTGAAGGAAAGAATTGGCTTGGAGTTAAAACTGCGCTGGACTTGCTGGGTGTGGCCGAGGATGTCTTTAACTCCAGCACATGGCGGGGTAGGGGAGTAGAGGATGGAGGGGTGGACTGGGGTTTGCGGGGTCACAGAGGCAGGCAGAGAGGTCAGCCTGGTCTACAAAGCAAGTTCGAGGTCAGCCAGGGTTACACCAAGACACCATATCTCAAAAAACCCAAAACAAACTAACAAAACAAAAACAAAGCTTCCCCAGACTATGGTGTCTTGCCTATTTTATTGTTATTTTGGCTTTAATGTCTTGGACTGTTAGAAATTATTCTTTTGGGGAAAATACTGTATTTCACTCCCTGTTCCTTCTAAGTCACAAAATGAGCCAGCCTCACGATATTCAATCATCTGAGGTGACATTTTCTCTCAAAACGCTGTGGTTACAATGCTCTGCTCTGCACAGTGAAGTTGTGTCTTGCGTGGGCCCCTTCAATCTTTGAAATCCAGATATTTTTTAATAAAAAGTTATTTACAATAATACAGTTAAGGAAAAATGTTAACATAAAGGAAAGTTATTGCTTAAAATAATCAAAAGGTTGGGAATGGGATCAGTGCAGCGGCTCTTAGCTCTTTTTCATATCTGACAAGGGTGACCTTAATATAAGTAGCGTCTAATATGGTGGTGCACACTTGTAATTCCAGTCCTTGGGAGGTGCAGGTCTTGAGTGGGGGGGGCGGTTTTGAGTTGGAGGTCAGCATAGGGAGCGCAGTGTGTATTAGGTCATCCTGGGCTCCATAGTGAGATCATGTTTCGAAAAATCCCAAATCCATGATCAATGTGCTTTATTAACTGATGACCTCAGCACAATGTCCTTTCTGCACCTTTCCGTACATACCCGTCTAAACTAAGCATGGATTTGCCGTGATGTCTTGTTTGTGCTTTCACAAATACAGCTTGCCTGACGATCAGAGGGCAGAGCTAAGCCACTAGCTAGCCATAGAGGCCTGGCAGTGGTGGTGTACACCTTTAATCCTAGCACTTAGGAGGCAAAGGCAGATGGGTCTCTGTGAGTTCAAGGCCACCCTGGGCTACACGTGATTGATCCCATCTCAAACAGAAACACAGTCAGGCAGTGGTGGCTCACACCTTTAATCCCAATACTTGGGAGTTACACACCTTTAATCCCAGCACTAGGGAGGTGGAGACAGTAGTGATATGGCTGGGTGGAGAGAGGAATATAAGGCAGGAGACAGGAGCTCAGTGTATTCAATCTGAGAATTCATGGAGACAGGGTCTTGCCCACTTTGGTCTGAAGATTTGGTAGAGGTGAAAGGTCTCTCTAGTGACTGACTCTTTTACTTCTCTGATCTTTCAGCATTTACCCCAATATCCGACTCTGGGTTTTTATTATTAAGACCTATTAGAAATCACACTACATGCATTTTTTAACCCTTTTAGGATATGGATGAAGAGATCGAGGCTGAATACAACATTCTGCGGTTTCTCCCTAACCACCCCAATGTGGTGCAGTTTTATGGGATGTTTTACAGAGTGGATCGTTGCGTCGGAGGACAGCTGTGGCTGGTCCTGGAGGTGAGAGGCTCCTGTTGCCTATCCTCTGCGTGGAAGTGAGCGCTGAGTGCTGGGGCAAGCGGGTGCTTTGTGGGCCAGTGTGTTTGCAGGTGTGCAGTGGAGGAGTAGACCCCCTCCTGTGCACCAGGTACCTGACCAGCTGTGAGACATTGCAGTCTGTACAGCAAGGTGTGTGGATGAGGTTTCTTCTTCAGCTCCTTCAAAAGACGTAAACCCTCCTTTCTTCTAACACAGAGTGGATCTAGGAATCCAGTCGGGAAATATTACTGTGTTCTACAAATTGGAAACATTTCATAGAATTCATGTTCTAACTTAGTATGCCCCCCTTTGGAACTCGGCCTATGATGCAGTTGGCCTGCACCGTTTGTATCTGCCTGTTCATGTTCACTGGCTCCAGAAAACTGAGTCTGAGAGTTGTGCCTGGAAGGTTTGTTAGGGAGTGCTCGTCAGAGACTAGCGGAGAGAGAGGTGAGGGAGCGAGGAAGGCCATGGGGCAAGGAGAGGTTAAACAGCAGTGAGACTGTGATCGTGGTCTCAGCTAATTCTCTAGTGAAATGGACAACAAGGAGTTTGCTCATAGCTGCGCCTCTGCCCTCCTGCAGCGGCTGTGGTGGTGGGCCATTCCTAGCGAAAGGTGCCAGGGAGGAGGGGACAGTAGACATTCCCAGGAGAACCAGCTGTGCAGAGGGGACCTAAAGAGAATGTAACATGTCCCTCTGTCCCTCCTTCTCCTGTTTTTTAATGGGAACGAATGACATCTGGGCCAGGAGACTGAGTCCCCTACATTACACTCCCCACAAGACTGACGAGAGCTAGGACAACAGGACAGGCCATTTCCTTCGTTCTCATAGGACCCACTCTGATTTGTCTTGGACCCAGCCCCTCTGAACTAGCTCACCCCTCCCTGCCTCTGGTCGCCAGGATGATCCAGGAGCATGGGGACACACGTGGACACCTTAAAGGAGCCCAAGAACCACCTTCCCTTCACCGACTGGGGTCTCTTATCCTAGTCCTCTTGGATCTGGGAACCCCAAGAATGAGGCAACATGTACTGGCTGCCATGGCAACCATGGATGGAGAATTCATTATTGCATCCAAGTGTGATAATCTGCAGGAAGCTTCTCTCAATATTTCTGCCACATCAGCTACCTTCCTCACCATCTAGCAATGCAGGGGCTTTGGGTTTCTGTGACCCACCTTTGAGATGTTAGTTGGCGTGTTAAATCACGTACATTCTCCCATCAGCTTTTGGGTTTCATTAACCACCTGCCCTTCACCCCCACCCTGAGAAGGTTAGGGTTTCTAATCTTGTCGCAAAGCTGTGTAACCCCGAGGCTTTGCTCAGGGATGACGTTATTTCTTGAGTCTCTGTCTTCTTTTTTAGCTCTCTGTAAGAGCTCTGCCCCTCGCTGTAACTCCATCGTGGAAATACAGTGACCAAGAAATCTCCTTTTTGACTCATTCCCTTCTCTGCACACCCCACCTTACTCTGAACATCTCTGTGCTCATAGAGAACTGGAGCCTTCGGGGTGTCTTTAAGGCTTGTCAAGGGTCTGCTCCTTGTGCTGCTGGGCGAGCAGGAAGCTGCTCATGCTAAAGGTGCTTATGAGGCAATGCTCTTCCTGATCAGGTCAGATGGCAGACATGGGGCCTCGTGTGCACCCAGCACAGCCAGGGAAGCAGTGAAGAATGGGGAGGAATCAGGCTGTGACCTGAGCCACGTACTGATGCTCCCCGGCCAAATATCCTCTGACTTTTCCTCCTTGACCAGGGGCAGGTAACAAGGCCACTCTGAGAGACTTATCCCTCAGCATGCAATGTGCTGGCATTTATCATTTTGCTGGTGGTTTTGCCAAAGCTACCTTCTTTAGCCCAGCATGGGCTATCTATAGCAGGCTACTAGGTAGCCGGATGTGTCCAATGCCCACAAAAGTCTAAGAAACACAAGCATTGCTAGACTTCTGACAGTGACAGAAGTCCTTGTTTTCTTTAGTTTTGGTCTCTTGGTTTTCCAGACAGTGAGAGGGTTAGAGAGGGGGGAACAACATGACCACGACCAGTGACATCGCAGGCTTGAATGATATGAGTCAGCCTGCTCTCCTTCACTATAAGCAAATGTCTGAGATAAAGCAACTTTCAAGAGGAAAGGCCTGTTTGGACTCATGACTGGAGAGGTTTCTATCTGGTGGCTTTGGGGCCCGGGAAGAATGAACACATCATGATGGGCACAAACTGAAAAGGAAATGGTTTGCTTCATGGTGGCTTGGAAGCAAATCAGGGAGGAAAAGAGAAGCCAGCATCCTGACATCCTATCAAAGGCAGAGCTCCAATGACTTGACTCCTCCCACTGAGCCTCACACAGTAAAGGTACCACCACCTCCTAATAGCACCATGTGCCGCTGGTCAGAGCTTTAGCCCATGACCTTTGGGGACACTGACTGGGATGTTGGCACTCTTGCCCCATCACAGAGCTGGGTGATGGCCGACCTCAATGTGTCCCCATGGTTCTGCTCTACCTATGACTTTTAAAGGTCTGCTTTAGGAGACTTACAATAAAATTATGATGTGTTTAGAATTGTTCTTCTCATTCATTACACTGATTAAGAATTAGGATTAAGTTTAGATTATCTTTGCACTTCGCCTGCTGAATGTGATGAGAGGGCCAGGGAGCAGCTATTCAACAGGATAATTTTAAAAGGTAGAAAGAGGTTATTAATAAGCTCCTCAAATCAACACAACTCTAGAAACAAAAGCAAATAAAATGTCAATTCTGCAATTTATTACCGACTTGTTAGTTGAAAACAAACAAAACTCCTTTCTTTATAGACACCTACAGCATTAGGAGGGCATGTAGGGAGGAGCATTCTCATGCATAATGTGTTTGACAATGTGAATTTGTTTTAAGTAAGTATTAAATTTTAAAAAAATCCATGTCTCATTTGATCTTACCCAAATAAGATGTAATACAAAATTAGACCTTTGAGAGCAGCCTGGTACTCAGAATTGGCATCGAATATGTACTTAGGCCCACTTTCTTTCTCTACTGTTAGTACCAAAACCTCGACAGGTAGAAACCAATCATTTCAGTGTGATCAAATGCTCAACTTCTGAAAAATAGTCTGGAGTGCCATGAAAAGGCTATAAATAAAAAAATCAAAGTGAAAGAAACCAAAAACTTTGCTTTTAAATTAATTAAAACAATTGCCTTTAATAATATTCTCTTTCCCTACCCTGACTAGAGATCAAAGTGTAAATTCAGAGTCTGCAGAGTTAAAGCAAGAGAAAGTAAGAAGAAAGGGAAGAAGGAGGAGAGGAGGAAGGAAGGTTGGGGAGCATATACTCTATTGGGATCTTACTAGAAGTCCAGTCTAATCCCAAATGGCCCTGGATGTATCAAACAGCAAGCCATTTTCACCCATTGACATCGCAGCATAAACTAAGTTTGTCATATTGAGGATAAGGGTCTGTACAATATGCCAATGGAGGAGAAGGTTGGTAGGATGGCATTGGCCCTAGGATGCTGATGGAGGAGAAGGTTGGTAGGATGGCATTGGCCCTAGGATGCTGATGGAGGAGAAGGTTGGTAGGATGGCATTGGCCCTAGGATGCTGATGCAGGAGTAGGTTGGTAGGATGGCATTGGCCCTAGGTGCTGATGGAGGAGAAGGTTGGTAGGATGGCATTTGCCTCAGGATGCTGATGGAGGAGAAGGTTGGTAGGATGGTGTTGGTCTTAGGATGTTGATGAAGGAGAAGAATTTGTAGGATAGTGTTGGCCCTAGGATACTGATGGAGGAGAAGTTGGTAAAATGGCGTTGTGTAACATGAGAGGGCCCTGCTTGTCTGTGTAACAATGAGGGGCCTGTTTATTGGGGGTTTTTCTGTCCTGCCCGGTCCCCCAGCTGTTTAGTCCCAAAGAAAATAACACACAGGACTTTATAAGTTATAATGCTGATTGGCCCATTAGGTCAGGCTTCTTACTGGCTAACTCTCACATCTTGATTAACCCATTTTTCTGATCTATTTTAGCCATGTGGCTCAGTATTTTTTTCAGTGGGGCAGCTCTGCAGCTTCGGTGATCTGGGCAGGAGTGGGAGGAATCAACTTCCTCCTCCCCAGAATTCTCCTGCTCTCCTTGCCTCATGTCCACTTCCTGTCTGGTTTTCCCGCCTACACCTCCTGCCTGGCCTATCAGCGTTTTATTTAAAACATGATTGACAGAATACAGACAATTCAGGGGGAAATGGTGCGGGAGAATTGTCTGTATTCTGTCAATCAGCGTTTTATTTAAAACATGATTGACAGAATACAGACAATTCTCCCGCACCAGCGTTGGTCCAAATACTTAACACTGTAGCCTGCTCTAGAGAGTCTAGAGTGCAATGAGGGGATGCTTCAGTCAGATGAAGGACAGCAAGCTTCTGACAGGAGAAGGGAAGAGCTATGAAGGTCAGTTCATAGCGGCATCTACAGACTGGTGTTATCTGTGTTAAGCACAAGAGAATAAGAAACAGTTGGTGGGGGTGATCCTTCCCACCACACTTAAACACCCAGGGAAGACTGAGCTGGGAGCTGGGAGCCGGGAGCCTCCAGTTCATACACCTCTCAAAGAGTGAACCTCTCCCCGCTGGATATAAAGTTCCCGGGTCCCAAGGGATGTGGTTTTCATTTGTGTAGTTGCAAGTCAAGTAAAGATTCAGTAAAGATTATCTGTCCCAACTCGAGTGGAAAACTGAGCTGGACTGCCGAGAGGCAGACGGAGAGACCGACATGATGCTTCCTACGGGTCTCAAGTAGTTTTGACGCTCTATGTAGAATCTCATACTCTTGAAAGATCTTGACAAGGCTATGGAAGAAATTCTTCTTACCTCTGCCACCTTATGGCATCAAATCAATACACTGGTATAGGAGACACTTGACACTTGGAGCTGAGGCTAGAACAGAGGTCTGGAAACTGTGTTGCCTGGACCACTCCTTAATAACATAGAGGAAAGTTGAAGGCTTATTGAGCAAAGAACATTTCATTGCTTGAAGTTATGGCTGTCCCGGTGAATGCACATACTGTGATTGAGTCAATAGTCAATGATGTTTTGAAAATGAGATATGGAATGTAAATTCTTTCTGTTATTTTTCTTAGTTTGGAGCGAAATGCTCATTAAATTCTAGATGCATCCAGCTGCCTTATTTCCTGAGTGCTGAGGGCATAGGGAGGAACTGAGGAGTGAAGGCACACCCCTGCATTTGAATCTGACGGCTGGCAGAGAGGGTGGGAAGGATGGGCTTACATGCCAACCCTCGGGACTGAGGCAGGAGGCTTGTGTGTCTTTTGACAGCTCTAGGGGGATTATTTTATTTAATTCATTTGAGTATGATTTCTTGCTTTGCTTTTAAAAGGCTCGGTCCATTTCACTCTGGACAATTATCAGTGTGTAGCTGCTCTCTCTCCCTTTATATCTAACTTAGCACAGTCTTTCTCTGTAACCCACAGGCTACCCCTTTAAAGCCTTGCTAGGAAACTTATCAGCTTCACAGGACAGCTTCCTTCTGTATATCCTGCATAGTTTAATTACATTTCTGTGAATTCTGGAGAGCCAGACAGCTTTTAGCTCTGACATTTACTGAACAAAAGGCACCGGCTGAGTAAGATCTCTTTGTGGTTTTTGTTTTTTTAAATTCACAGCTGAATTTTGATCCCGCTGACAAATTGCTACTTTTAATCCCTTCCTAAGTTCTGAAGCGATGAAGAAAGGTCCCAAGTTTGCTCCCTGCTGAAGAGGCCCTTGTCACACTGTTGGCCTTACTCAGAAAGAGACTAGCAAGAGTCTCCAGGTGAACTTTCCAACACTGTGGTAGCTTGGGTTAACACTGAGCATTTAAATGTCCTCTTGGTAGGATTTCAGCATTCCCCCTTCAACAGGAGAAAGCAGATGACCCCCTGAGATGGGAACCCAGCTGGGGAATAGTCCAGACGGAGCTTCTTCATGCTTTGCATCCAGAGGAGCAGAGAGCTTCACCGGTACTTTCCTCTCCTTGTATCTGTGACAGTGCCTTTACTTTCCACATGGAGGTACCTAGAAACTCCCTTTGATTCTAGGTCATAAGCACCACATGACCTGACTTAAGGCCCTGCGCCCCCCCCGGCAATTGTTGTTTGTGTATGTGGTGTGTATGTGAGCGTCGGTTCATGTGTGTGCACATATGTTTGGAAGTTAGAAGTCAGTATCTTTCTCCGTAGCTCTCCATCTTATTCTTTGAGACAGGATCTGTCACTGAGCCCAGAGCTTACCAGTTCTCTAGGGATCCACCTGCCTCTGATCTCCCCAATACTGACTGGGGTCACAGATATGCACTGCCACCTGGCTTTATATGTGGGTGATGGGAACCTGGACCTCAGCCATCATGCTTTCAAGCCCAGAACTTTACCAACTGTGCTGGCTAGTTTTATTCCAACCTGACACAACCTGGAGTCAAGAGAGAGGAGGGAGTCTCAATTGAGAAAATACCTCTATAAGATCAGGCATAGGTAAGCCTGTAGGGCATTTTCTTAAACAGTGACTGGTGGGGGGGGGGCAGCCTATTGTGGGTGGTGCCACCCCTGGGCTGGCGGTCCTGGGTTCTGTGAGGTAGCAGATTGAGCAAGCCAGTAAGCAACACTCCTCCATGGCCTCTGCCACTAGGGTCCTGTCCTGCTTGAGTTTCTGTCCTGACTTCCTTTGAGGATGAACAATGATGTGGAAGCCAAATAACCCTTTCCTCTCTAACTTGTTTGGGTCATGGTGTTTCATCACAGCAATTGTAAGCCCCACTAAGACACCAACTAGGCTGTCTCTTCAACCCCTCCCTGTATGGATGCCTCCAGCCTTCCTGCTGGGGATCCCATGTCTGATGCTGTTGTCCCTCATCTCTGCTGCCAATCTGCTGCCAAAATTCTATTTCCGGAATGTAAACCTGAACACTGGCTGGGAACTGTGTCAGCTCATGATTGAGCTACAGGTGTCAAACAGCCTAATTACAGCTCTTCAAACATTGCATTGCTTTAGAGGGTCCCTGCCAAATAATTCCTGACAGTATTTTGTGCTACCTTTAA
Organism: Myodes glareolus; assembly: GCF_982192425.1. Taxonomy (NCBI): domain Eukaryota; kingdom Metazoa; phylum Chordata; class Mammalia; order Rodentia; family Cricetidae; genus Myodes; species Myodes glareolus. Next base: position 51,079,167 of record NC_142046.1, read on the forward strand.
GGGTTTCCTATCAGGGTATTAGTATAAGCAACTTAAAGGCTAAAAGCATGGGTATTTTATTCCGGGCTATTTGATTGTTACTATATAAGAATCTTCCAAGTGTATAGCAGGGATGGTATCCATATCAAACAGAAACACACTCTCACCATTTATTAAATGCTGCAGTTGTTCATAGCTAGAGCCGATAGATTCTAATATTGAGGTCTCTTTTAGTCTAGCTGCTGATCTGCTCTTTGCCAGACTTCATTATGTAACAAAGCCAGTCCACTCAAGCAGGGGAGCATCCCCACTCACTGGTTTACTTATTTCAGGCAAAGCACCCCAGGGAGCCCAAGTCTCTAAAGTGGAGTTTTTATATAAGCTCAAGGTTGGCTGCAGCCATGGCCGTTGGATGACAGTCCTGAGTTTGCTTCCCAGAAAAGGGGCGAATGTGTGGGCATTATGCTGCCTGCAACCAGGGTGTTTTTAAGTTACAGATGCTACCAAAGGTGGTTTGTAACAAACCCACACTGCTCTACAGTTAACATAGTTTATCCCTGAAAACCCTGACATTGTTGGGAGAGTGTGGCTGTACCTGTTCTCTGCACTCATACTTTGGTGATATACACTCTACGATAAAGGACAGTGGGCAGGTGAAATCTTAGGATGTTTTACATTACAGAGAGAGAAAGGGAGGGAGGGACGGAAGTAGAGAGAGAGGGAGGAATAGAGAGGCTTAAAGTCTCCTAAAACCTCGGGTTGAACCAGAGAAAGCTAAGCACACCACAGGCCTGACAGACACGGATACCTTTAGAAGAGTCTCCGGGCAAGCCTCAGATGCCTGCAGTGCCAGCAAGGGAGGCGGGAGGGGTTGAAATCATGGAGATTTGTCTCTTGTCTGGTATCAAGGGCATTCATCTTGCCTCTTCAGCTTTTTTCATCCTCAAAATGGATGCTTCAAATAGAAAAATACCAGACAATAGTCTCATAAAGCGAAAAGTAGCCAGCAAGTTGCCATGGTTACTGATATGCTTTTCTCTTTCAGATTTCTAAGTAATAACTTGTGCTTTTATATTTGACTTGGCAATTAAAAAGTCAGCCTTTGGTATCAGCACGTTCACTCATAAACCATTACTTTGAATAAAGACTACACATATACAAAGAACCTGATTTGGTTGTCTAATAGAAATTTGCAATTTAATTATTTTAGTCTGGAGTTTTGCGGTCTGCAAATTTACCACATTGTCAGCAATCAGTAGATTTCTCTTTCTAAATGTATTTGTCTTTTCTTTTTGCTTTGGTTCTCTGGCTCCCTCTCGGTCCCCCACCTCCTCTCCCAGCTGTGTAACGGGGGCTCTGTCACTGAGCTTGTCAAGGGCCTCCTGAGACGTGGTGAGCGGCTGGATGAAGCTGTGATCTCCTACATTCTGTATGGAGCCCTCTTGGTAAGAGCGTCAGTGGTGGAGAGGGGACAATTTGTGCACAACTTGGCTCCTCATGGCACATTAGCAGAGGGAATTCAATCTGGGGATGGTATGACCTAGTATGGACTTCGATGAAACTGTTGAATTGGCTTGCTGACAGTTCTGATCTCTCTCTCTCTCTCTCTCTCTCTCTCTCTCCCTCTCTCTCCTGCTGTGGCGCTGGGACACCGTGCAGGGCCTTCAGCATTTGCACCACCATCGAATCATCCACCGGGATGTGAAGGGGAATAACATTCTTCTGACAGCAGAAGGCGGAGTTAAGCTCGTTGACTTTGGTAATGACTGTATCATTTGTTTTCTTGATGTGTGTGGTTTTAGCCCAAGGGGACAATTTATTGCAATCTCTGAAGACTGGGGCCTCTCTGCTGCACCACAGGCTCGGGGACTTTCCAGGCAAACGGGCTGGAGAGTGGGGGACTTTCCAGATGGATCACCCTCGGAGATGCTCTTTGCTAATTAGTTTTGGCTTTCGAAGCAATTTTATTAAAAACAGAGAATAAAAGTATTGGGAAAAAAGAACTTTACAAAAAATGGTAATTTAGTTTGTTTGTTTTTTGTTTTCTGTGAAAGTTTCCCACCTCAGGGCAATTGTCTGTAATTTACATTTTTCATCTCTCTTTTGCATATGAAAAGAGAAGGCAGTTTGATTTTTAAAATGGCTTTCTCTAGCCTTGGGCATACTTATTTGCAGTGCACAGAAGGTAAACCGGTCCTCTGGGCCTAGGCGATGGGAAATTCTGACTCCTGCCTCCACACGTGAGGCGGGTTGACCTGCAAACATCCACAGGAAATGTGGACAGTACCATCTGGGGCCAACACTCTGTTCTGACAGTCCTAAACCAACAAGCCATTTAGTTTTTCTCTGTTTTGGCATATGGAATGGTTTACTCTCCCAAATGAGTTCAAGGGTTAGTTACAAACCATGAGAAACTGTTTAGAACACGTGGAAATGTTGCCAGTATCACCAGAGTAAAAACAAGATGGTGATTTTTTTTAGCATTCGCTATTTTACTGGTAAGAAAGAAATAATTTGGTATAAGAATGTGTCTGCAAATTATTTGTGTGAAAAGAAGTTATTTAAGAATAAATGATGCTGGGGTTGGAGAGATGGTCGGCCACTAAGAGCATCTGCTGTGGAGGCTCACAGCTGCCTGTAACTCCAGTTCCAGAGGACAAAACACTTTCTTCTGGCCTGCTGTCTCTTGCATGCATGCATGTGGTACACACACACACACACAGAAAAAGAGAGAGAGAGAGAGAGAGAGAGAGAGAGAGAGAGAGAGAGAGAGAGACTGACAAAACACTGGCACACACACACAAAGCAAAAATTTTGAAAATGAAGTTGTTTTAGGTGCATCAGTCTGTGTTTTAAGAGGCAAATCAAGAAAAAGGAGGTAGAGGAAGCGGGTTGTCTGAGGCTGTGCTCCTCTCGCAATAGGAGGAACGATAGAACTGTAACAATGTATTTTCCATGTGACTCTGAGAGCAAACTATGCCAGAAGGGAGACAGCCTAGAAGGAGGAGGATGGGGCTTCAACCAGTTTATCCACTAATCTGCTTTGCAAGCTTCAAGAGAAAAAAAAGTTCCTGAACATCCAGTGGCTGTAAAAGAAATTTCTAGAAATTAAAACCAGAAAGATGTACCTGTTCGTTTACTATATTGTTATGGAGGACTTGGCAAAGTGGGCATTATCTGGAGCCCTGTGACATGGGTATAGTCTCAGCTACTGGGAAGGATGAGGTGGGAGACTCACTTGAGTCTGGGAGTTTGAGATCAGCCTGGACAACACAACAGCGTCCTTGTCTCAAGCGTGGGAGCTGGGAGGTGGCAGCCCTTCCAGGCTTTTTAATGGAAAGAATATGAGTGGTGAATCCTGGAACCTAGGGTCCTCTGCGCATCACGCAGGACCCATGGTCTCTAGGGTGGGTCCATCCATAAGAAGCATACGGTGTTTAGACTTGAGTTCTTGTCTTCAGGTGCAGTAGTACCAATGTTCCTCGTGTTCTTCAGGGCTGTGCAAGACTTCTGCTTAGGACAGAAAAAATATATTATGCTTATAAAGTACATGACACAAGTATTCTCATATTTGGTATTAGAAGACCCTATCTGTAGGTGTGATTGTTGCCATTATCCTAGTCTGAAGATGAGAAAAGTGAGGTTCAAAGATAAGGCCGTCACAACACCAGTAAAAAGCGTAACTGAACTGGAAGGCGACTCTCTGGACTCTCAATCCAGTCAACATTTCCTTCCACTTGATTTGATGGTACAGAGAAGAGAGGGTCATAAAAGGACATTGGGATAATATTAAAATTCAGGTCTTCAACACTGAGCTTTAGATAATAATGCTGTCGATTTCTTTTTCCATTTGAGAAGCATTGCTTCCTTGCCAAGTTCCTAGTCTTGTTGGCTAGATAAGGCCTGAAATCTTTTTGTGTCTGACTGATGCTCTATTACAGATAGCGCTTGCCAATCTTCTTCCTCCATAAAATCAAGCATTTATTAAAGAAATCATCTGAAATAATTGGGAAGCATAAATTGGAAAATATTTTGGGTTGGTCATATTTGTTGGTATTTTTCCTTATACTCCAAATCGGCAGGAATGTTCCTAAGGAAACACAAGTTCTTCTCAGTTAGATAGGATGATTAAAATGTCATTCGTGGGTTGGCAAAGTACGGTTCACGGGACAAATATGCCCCAACTTCTATTTTTAAGCAGTTCATGACCTAGGAACTGTGTATATGCACATATACAGCTACTGTAGTTTGGGACCAGATCTTGTTATATAGCTCAGGCTGGCCTCAGACTCACTATGCAGTCCAGGCTTGACTTCAACTCTTGATCCTTCCACTTCAGCAGAATCCCAAGTCCTGAGATTGTCAGCATGTGCCACCAGGCTTAGTTTTATTTTTATATTTTTATTGACTGGTAACAACTCAGAATAATACACTGTCATGTGAAAACTGTACTCGATTCAAATTTCAGCATCCATAAATGAAGTTTTAACTAGGTATAGCCAAACTTATTTATTGATGTGCTTTTTTTGTGGCTGCTTTAGTACTCTGGCAGCAGTTAATTGTGACAGGGACCATGACACCTAAAATAGTTACTATTTGGACTTTTATAGAAAACATCACCAGCCTCTATCTATCAAGCACCTTATGCACCCTGCTGAACTCTGTTACCCTTCCCCTGTAGGTGTCTCTGCTCAGCTTACAAGCACACGACTACGGAGAAACACATCAGTTGGGACCCCATTCTGGATGGCCCCTGAGGTAAGCAGGAGCTATCTAGTTCTTTGGACTTGTCGGGTGCCTTGCTGTTGTGCCTTTGTATAGTCAAGACGTATGAGCTCTACAGTTTTCAGGAAGTAGTCCTTTATCCTTACAGAACTCTGAAATCCTCGTGGGTGAGGGATGCTGATAAGACAGTCTCAGAGAATCAGGATTACATCACAGTCAGCCCATAGGGTGCCTTCGTGCCATTAAGAAAAGGTAACCCCCTGAGAGAGGCAGCTTCTACAAGGGTGTTGGCTTGGCAAATCCATCTAGCTTTGTCTACGTTAGAAACTGTCCCCTTTTCTAGATAAACGCAGCCCATGCCCTACGGCTTGGTAGCGAGCCTCATTCTATCTCCAAGCAGCCTAGAGAGCCGCACGCAGTGTTCCCCGGATGTTTCTATCGCGTACATAGCAACGTCTCTTGCGTATTGTTAGCTTTCTGCCATAGAACAGAACAGGATTTGGTCCTAATTTAGTTCTGGTCTCAATACAGAGATGAGACATGCAGAGGTAGGGGGGCTTTTCGCTGGGCAAGGCGTGTGTGAGTCACCCGTGCCGTTTGCTCACCGGGTCAGCATTTCATTCCTCAATGCTCTGACCTTCACCTGAAAGACGTTCTCTGGGAGAAAGCAAATGGATTCTTTAAATCAGAGGGCATAGGCGGTCACCCCTCCCCCAGACGGCTTCCAGTCTCCAATCTGTCCGCGTGGTCAGTCTTCTGTGTGATAGCCCATGTGGTTTCCTAAGACAGCAGGTAGCTCATTCCAATCTCTGCTCAATTTTCTTCAGTGTTTCCTACCACCTATGGCCTTCCAGATTTTTTTATTTGGGTAACCAAAGAGACTCACTTTTCACAAAAACCAAAGAGACTCACTTTTCACAAAAAGAAAACGCTGGCAGATTACAGAATTTACTTATTGTAATGTTTCTTAAATAGGTTGAAATGCATGAAGCTGGATCTAAATGATAGGTCACACATTATAGATCTGTAAAAAAGTATTTAAAAATCACACAGTCAGCGACCTTCAAGATCAGCAGTTTAATGAGACAGACGTTCTTGTTTTGGGTGTTATTTGCGTTCTGCAGGGTGACTGTACCTTAGCACACAAGTGTGGGTTCTTTGAGTCCGGTGCGCCTACCACCGCGTACCACGTGCTGACCTAGCCTCCGCGCAGCCCCCAGCTTAGCTGTGTTTCCGTCCACGTGATCGCTCTATGCAAACAGTACCTCCGCTGACTTCCAGCTGTTGCTTTGTGTAAGCTGGGCACGGTTTCACAGGAGATGTACGTCGACACTCAAGTTACCTGGCAAATAATTGCCCAGATGATCCGGAGTGTTTGCATTTGTGGCAATACAAATCCATGAAGTAAAAATGAAGAAAACCACTTCCATAAGGACCTTGTGAGTCCCACAGGCGAGGATGTGGTCATAGTTCCTTAGGATGCTGAACAGAGCCCTCCTACCACATTCTTTTGGATCCGCCAAGGTCCGTTTTCCATTTCTTTCCCCTAGCTCACGTCTTAATTCTCCAACAGCGCTAGTGACGGAGTCCCCTCCCTCATCCCTGGCCCATACTGAGGCTTTACTTATATCTAGGTAGGAGGAGCTTAGCACTGCTGCTTTCACACCCCAGCCCCCCACTGTCACCTTGCTGCTACGGGCAGGACTCTCAGGGCTTGAAGCTTTGGTGGGGACTTGGATGCTAACTAAGCTCTCCACTCCCCGCTGGCCCAGAGCAGGGGCTCAAAGAATATTTGCTGGATAAATGAACATGTTGGCGGTGAAGTCACAGGGATAAGATAAAGAGGGCACAGTTCAAGATAGAGGAATTGGCGAATTCCTCGCTAGATTTCAATTGATCTGTCCTGAAAGGGAAGCCTAGCCAGTCACTCGGATGACATAATGTAAAGATCCCAGCAGATCCCTGTTCTGATCCCAGCAGACTGGTTCTTCGAGCCACAGGGAAGGATGCAGAGTCCTTCCCCGGACTTTGGGCATTAACTAGATGTTTGTGGCTTCCCAGTTTCTGTTGGGCTGAGGAAAGCGCGTGGAATCTTTTTCTAAGGCACGGTGAGGAGGCCCACACTGAGCCTCTGTTTTCCAGGTTGCCTGGCCCTGACTCCCTTCTCGGCAGGGAAATCCAATCCCCCATCTTCTGAAAGGTGGGAAGTCTGAGAAGTGGGACCTTGACACCATCACTCGGGAGCGCGTTTCTACCGGCTCCACGTGGGGTTCTCTTCAGACGCCCGCGCTGGGTCCCAGCCTGCAGTTTTTAGCCTGTATCCCCCTCACGCTTTCATTTTTGAAGCGGAGTATGACTTTTCCCAGCCAAGCTTCACTGTGCTCTGTGACCCTTCGTGTACACCCACAGGAACAGCCTCCTGCGTGTCCTATCAGCATTTATGCTTCCACTGTGAAGAGTGCTTTGGGTCAGCTGCAGGGTTTGAAAAGCCTAATCGGTAACAGTTCAAATTAGCATTGTCTTCATGTGAAGCCTAAATACCATATCGATTGTAATATGCTTTTCCGTCAGTTCCTGTGAGTAAGTGGATTTGAATTAAATGCCTCAACAGTGCCTGTCCTAACAAGGTCGGCGGATTAAGACTTGCAGATGGCTTCTACTTTATATTTAAAATGCAATGGAAAGAGCCCTGATCTTATTTTATTTCTGAGAAATTAAGCCGTTATTTCCTTCCATTTCTACGACACCAGTTTGAGTAACTGTGATATTTAATTCAAATAGGCTGTCCTACCAACCAGGTAGCTAACGGAATGTGACCGGACCACAATCAAACGCTGACGAGCCGTCCAGACTCACAATTCATTCTGGCTGCCAGAAGCTAGTCAACATTCTTCCATTCCTTCTGCTCACTACGATGGGGAGGGTAAATAGGCACTACTGCCATCGCAGAATGTTGGTGAAGGGGAATCAGCCCAGCAATGTGAGGGAGGGAGGATCCCACAAGGTGCTCACACTTTGCAGCAAGCAATACTGCTAGGAAAATAAATTGCTGGGCATAGTAAAAGGGATCGTCTGAACATCAAGGTCAGTAAATACCTAAGTAGCATGCTGTGGCCACAGTAAAGAAAGAAAGAGCCCGGCTTGAGAAAATGCTTTATATGACCTTGAGAAAGATAATTTTGGCAACAGAAAATTGTTTTCATGTGATGGAAGCAGAGGTTGGTGTGTCTAGGGTTTGTGACTTGGTAGCGCAATAACGTCACTAAAGTACAGGGTCCTATTTTTTCCCCCCATGATACTGGGGTGTGAGTCCAGAACTTTCATTCTAGGCAAGTGCTCTACCACCGAGTTACATTCCCAGCTCTGAAACCCCACTTCTCAAAACCTCCTTGGCTAGGGTTGCTGCAGCCTATATGCCTTCCTTATCCAGGGCCTGCCTTGGTGATGGGTGAATGGGCACCGTGTCTGTGATGATAGTGAGGCAGAAGTGGTCTCAGCCCTTCAAAAGACCCAGAGAAAGCACTGAGTGTGGTAAGATCCCATAGAAACTTGCCTCGACGCCAATGCGCCAAGCGTGGGGCCAACTGTGCGCATCTGTAATAAATTCACAGGTTTGCTGTAACCCAGTGGCGTGGAGTGGGTAACAGCACAACACCACAGAGAAAGGTCTGCTCTTAGTCTGGAAGGTAGAAATTGAGACTGAGATGTAGAAGCACTCGCTCTCCCTAAAGGCCACCACCCCTTTGTGTCTTTGTGTCTTCCTGACTGCTGGAGCTTAGCTGGCCGTCCTTAGTGTCTTTTTTGGCTTGCCGTAGCATGCCAGTAGTCTCTGCTTTTCCTCCAGCATGCCCCTGCCTTCACGTGACTGTCTTCTCATGTGGACCCTGGTTCATGGGTGAAGGACCCACCCTATTCCAGCATGAGTGCATCTTAACTAGTTGCATCCACAGTAACCCTGCTTTCAGTTACTAAGTTCATGTCCATGATCCCTGGGAGTTAGAACTTCAACATTTTTCCTTTGGAGGACACAGTCCATTCCGTAACAATTCCCCAAATGCTCCGGTGCCTTCCTTTGTAGCACAGTGTTCAAGTTTGTTGGGTGATTGCTGGGGTGCCCCCAAGGGCTGAATGTCATAGGTGCTAATTTAAATTGACTGTATACACACACACACACACAAACACACACACAGACATACATGTACACAGACACACATGCACACATACATGCACACACATGTGCACATACACACTTTCACACAGATACACAGAGACATGCACATAGATACACACAGACACATGCACACACACCACATGACTGCCTCTCTGGTGTCTGGCCTGTGATTTTAGCCTATAACTAAGGCTCCTTTGTGTGTGTGTGTGTGTGTGTGTGCTTGCACACTTGGGTATTGAACACAGACAATTAATTATTGTTTCTTTTCTCCTCTACTGCCTCCTGATGGTTGATGTCGCTTAATCAATACTACGAATGATAGCTCCTTATGTTTTCTTGATGCTTGCTTGTTATTTTGTAAATACTTAGGTTCATCTGTGAGAATGCCCGTTAGCGTGGCCGCCTCAGTGTCGTGATGAGGAGCCCAGGGCTCTGCCTGTCCAAGTGCCCATGAATGCAGGGTGGGTGGCAAGCAGGGGTGACTGAAATCTATCTTTTGTGAGTCACTGCATTAAGAGATTTCCAGTATAATCCATGCTAGCTCTCTACAGTAGTATTATACAGCCCACATTTATAGCCATCACACACTCAGTAATGTCCTGTGAGTAGCAGAAACAGGTAGAATCTACTCTCTGTTAGCAAGAGGTGAGGGTAGCTGGCAGTCTTCCAGACGTGTTGTTTCACTTTGGGAAGAATTGCAAGGAATTAACAGAAGGCAGTGGAAAGAGACAGTAGACAGTTGTGTTCAATGCTAAATATAATGCCTCAGATAAAGGCTAATATCAGAAGGCCAGATGTGTGTGCGTGCGTGCGTGTGTGTGTGTGTTGTTATGAATGACAGCAGTCTAGGAAAGGGGATTCACATTGTCATCTATCTTTTCATTGAGGTTATCTGTAGACCGTGTAAAGTGACACCTTAGATTTAGCTGGTGTGTGCAGATATGACTGTGCTAGCTATTAAAATATTAACATATTTCCATTCTGAGTTGTAAGCAAGCACCTGCCACCAGGAGTGCTTGCGTTTTCCTCAGTCATAGAGACACTGTCTTTGCTCAGGATGTCCCAGTCTCTTCACCAGCTGCAGGGGCAAAGCATGGGCAGGAGGGAGGCTTAGGCCAGCACCAGCAGCTAGCTCTTCCTTCTATAGCGCCTGCCACATGCCAGCTGAGTGTCCGCTGAGTGTCCGAGTTTGGGGATATGGAACTCACTAAGCACGAACACAGCGGGAAGTAAGCCTTCCCTCACCCAGGCTGACTCACCCCCAGGACTCTGATAGGGGCTTTTCATTATGTACTTTTAGCTCCTTTTCAAGGGTGGATATTATCTTTTTCCCCATTTTATCACTGAGAAAAGTGAGGCTTGGAGAAGTGTAGGTGGCACCATGTCCCAATCTGCCTCCCTAGAAAGTGCTGAAGCAGTTTGGTTTTCCAGGCAGCATGAGAACACAAGCCCCATTTTATAGATGCCTAAGGCATGGGCAGAATTCTCATCCTTGCTGGGTTTTAAGGGTGTCCATAGGAGATGTCGGGGGTGGGAGAGGCATGCCTGGTGAGTAAAACAGTTCATCCACTAAGACACAGAAGTGTGGCAGAAGGATGCTCTGAAACCGGAGTTTGGAACACATCCTTTCAAAAGATGCCATTCACAAAGTACAGCCTGGCTTCATGGCGCGATTCTGCCCATTGAGAGGCATCCTGTGTAGCCGGGACCCCGTCCATACACTCGGCATCCTTCCAAAGCAACTAGCAGCCAGTTTTTGTATTGGAAAACAGACTCAGGGATAAAATAAACATTTGCTTCTTTTCTGAAAAAAATAACCCCCCCCCCTTACACTTCCGTCTGCTTGTTGCTGCAAACAAGAGCTAATCAGCAGAGAGGAGAAACAGATGTGCTGTGACGGCGCTCTTTGCCCTGCCCAGGGTCCTTGACAGGGATGGTTGCCATAACAACCATCTTACACCAATGCGGAAATAGCGCAAGCATTTTGCAACCACTCTTGACTTCATTAATTATGCCATTCCCTGCTAAATGATACGACAATGCTATTTCCTTTGGCCCTGCCAGGAATAGAAATGACAAATGAGATATTTTGTGTTGAAGGGTTGAAAAAGCCATAAAACATTACAGTTCTGGGAGAATTTTGCCATCCTTGTCATTTATATTCACTAAGCTCTTGCTAGTGGGTTTGGCTCCCAAACAAGAGCTGGCGTTTGCTTGCTATGTATGAGGCACTGAATGCTGTATATGTATTGACTGATCTGGGATGCTGGGGACAAACCACGGAAGGCAGGGCCGTTTCCACCGTAATGTTTCTCGCTGGTGAGGTAAATAAGTCACAGGAAGTAACCATCCTTTGTCCTTGGATGGTTATTAGAATTTGAACGGAGATGTTTGGTTTCAAAGTTCTCATCACCACCACACACATCTGTATGTGTGTGTATGTGGTGTGCATATGTGTGCACATGTGTATGTGTGTTCATGTGGAGGTCGGAGGTTGAGGTCTTCCTCTGTCTTCCCCAGTTGTTCACCTTATTTTTTGAGACAAAGTTTCTCCCTGAGCCCAGGGCGTATTAATCTGGGTCTACTGGCTGACTCATGATATCAAAAGCTCTCTGCCTGTCTCTGCTCTCCTGGTTTTCAGGTCCCAGACACATGTCTCCCCTCCAACTCTCTTCTGTGGTATGAGGCTCCGGATTCAGTTCTCTGGCTTTCCCAGCGAGCACTTCACTCACTGAGCCACACCAGTCCCCAAAGCCCTCACTATTACCACTACAGAAATTGTTTAATTATGAGTACTGGTGTACCCAATATGTGTCTTGGCCATGAACCCCAGGGATCTATGTGCCTGTCTCCAGCCCCCAGCACGGGGGTTACAGGCACTTCCCACTATGCCCAGCTTTTCCTTGAGCCCTGGGAGCGGAACCTCAGGCCCTCCTTCTACGTGAGCAGCAAACCCTCCAATCACTCATCCGACTCAGCTGAGAACTTGCTGAATATTTTTGACAGGAAAGTGGGAGAAGATTAAAAAGTAAAATGAGGAGGGAAAAGAAACTGCTTGCAAATGTGGGGGGGCAGGGTGCAGTAATCTGCCACAGCGTGCCCAAACTGATGTCACCTTGCAAGGGGGACAGGAAGAAGATATCTTGAGGAGCTGACTCTTGCTAGGCACTGGGTGTGCTGTCACGTGATCTCAGACCTCCGTATTTCTGCTCTTTATAAGCTAAACAGCAGCGAGTCACATGAGACAGCGCACGCCTTGGACCCCAGCACTCAGGAGGCAGAGACAGGCGGATCCCTGAGTTTGAGTTCCAGGACAGCCAGAAAGACACAGAGAAACCCTATCTTGAGAAACAAAAATGAATAAATAAATAAAATCGACAGCAACAACAAAACCCTTGTGGTCATACATGGGAAGGGACTGACACAGCAGTCCCTGCCTCCCCTGCCTCTTCCACTTCACAGAGAATCCTTGTAGGTTTAGTGGGGAAAGTTCCTCCCTGATTTACGTTCCATGGCTTTTACTTTCCTTGCACAGTGAGGCTGGAGTCTCACCAAAATCTTGGTAAGGTGAAGTGATGCTGGTGGCCTGTTTATTTTGGTTTGTGTCATTTAGATCTCCTTTGAAATCTTGGGAGAGTCATGGTGGGGTGCATGGCTCAGTGACAGAGCACCTGGCAAGTAGGCACAGGGTCCTGACACCACACCCTTGTGCAAACACACACACACACACACACACAGAGAGAGAGAGAGAGAGAGAGAGAGAGAGAGAGAGAGAGAGAGAGAAAGAGACAGGGAGGAAGGGAAAAGGGGTGAGGGAGACAGAGAGGGAGGGAGGGAGAGAGAGAGAGAGAGAGAGAGAGAGCGCGAGCGAGAGAGAGAGAGAGCGCCTGGGAATCCTTGAGGACCTGCCAGTACAATCACCATGAGAAATGAAGGTTTTTAGAGCGTATGAGACCATTAGAGACTTCAGGTTCTTCCCCAGTGGGTTCATCTCTGAGACCCCATTGCCTTTGGCGGTTCCTGGCTTCCCAGGCATTTATTCCCTCCCTTCTTATTTTGGAAACAGAGCAGAAATCTCTCTGCCCTTCCTTACCCTCTCAGAAGTGACTCTGCCTCCTAAGGTCCAATGTATGTACAAAGAGCTTGTGTGGGTGAAGGGCTGCAGCAAGGTTGATGACTGGGTTCAGACATAACTCCCCCTGGCTTCCAGGGAAAACGTCCCCCTCAGCTGGATCTGGGTGGAGGGGTTGAGTCATGTGTCAGTGTGGAGGTGTGGGGCGGCCCCGTGGGCGGTGGTGAGATGTCACCACTCTCCTTGGTGGGCCTAAGTATAGGACCCTGTCTGCCATCCTCGGGTCCAGATGTGCCGAGCACATGTGCACAAGGGAGGATGCCTCTGATCTCTCCACCCCACTAATACAAAGTGTCAGGGCAACAGCCTCCAGTTAGCATTTAGAAGCACCCAGGCTGTCTTCCCCAGCCTCTGTGGGGAGGTGGGAAGGGCCAAGGCATCTGTTCCCTCTCACTCCTGTGTCCTCAGGAGCCGAGGCACGTGCTGAGGGAAATCAGAGTCATACAACTCTCCCGAGCCCAGAGTCTCAACACCCAGGAGGCTCCTTGTCCAGGGAGCCCATGCCCCACGGGTGAACGGGAAAACATACCAAAGTTAAACTCTGCCCTTGCTTCCTTGCTGGGTGGTCGCTGTGCTATTGAATGAAAGCCTCAGTTGGAGACAGGTGGAGTTAGAAGCGACTTCGGCAGAGCCTCTCATCCAGATGATGCAAAAGCAGGCAGGGGCCGGACAATCGCTGGACACTGTGCTCTCTTCTGCCCCTGTCCATACTTTGTTTTTAGTTTGAGAAAGTCAAGGAGAGTCACCCTGATAGGAATGGTGACGTTTCCAAGGGTGTCGTGATGCTTACGGTGCCAGGAGCCTGGGTGAGGACCCAAAGCAGAGGCTGCTGCCCTGGACAGAGGTACACTCTAGCAGGAGCATCCTGTTCCTCTGACTTACTTTTCTTCCTAATTTCCAAATGCATCCTGGAGGAGAAAGGCATGCTCTCCCTCAGCATCTTCCTGTTGAGGACACATCCTTCACTTCCACTGCACACTGTGTGACGTTGGGCAGGTTGCTTACCTGTTCTGAGTCTGTTTCTTCTTCCAGGGTAATGCCACTGAACTGCAGTTTGCTCTCTGTGGGAGGGGCCGTAACAGGCAGAGGGAAGAAAGAGCTTCTTTCTTGCTTCAGTTCATAGAAAATGCACTGTCATTGGTGGTGGCCCAGCATTCTCCATATTATGAGAATGCTTAGAATGTACCTGACTTGGGTGATACTGGGAACCCTGGAAATTTCCCCCACATTGACTTTGAACCAACGGTGTGACTTTGGTTACGTCAACTAATTGCCTACAGGAGACCCCAATTTTCTTTTCTGATGAGCCCCAAGATCCTCCTGTGTCTATCTGCATGGAGAAAGAAGCTGCTGGGTCAGGGAATGTCCTGGCCCTCCAGGGTGATTGGGTCCCTAAGGTCTTAAGGACACAGGTACAATTTAGTGTACTGGTTCATCTTTCACAAAGGAGCATGCGGGTGCCAACCCTGATGCTGGGAAGGGGATTTACCAGATAAGAAGTGAATGGTGGCATGCTCCCCAGGGCCTCAGAGAGTGTGGGTACAAATGTCAGTTGTATGCTAGCTTCAAACCTAGACTGAGCCCCCCTCTCCCTCCCACCAACTGTGGTGGGAAGTTGACATTATACAAGCCTGCGGCATGTATTTTAAATTTGTACCTGAGTTGATTTCTCTAAAGGCTTTGAATGAATATTACAAGTTTCAGGGGATGGGGAAAAGGACTTGTTGAATAACACATTTAAATTTGAGACTGTTCTGAAGTTCAAAGAACAATCTGAGTTATTTCTAGCAATTTCTCGATGCGTAAAGTATGGATTCAGTCCCATTCTTGAGCTCTGTGAAAGAACAGCAAGGACATCTACTTTTGCTCATCTGGTCATCCAGCCAAAGCGAAAGCACTCCTAAAATCTCTAGCACATCCTCCCTCTGAGCTGTACTTCATTCTAGGGAGGAGGGGACTCCATTCATTTTCTCACGACCTCAGCAAGTGATCGGGTAAGACGTTTGTGTTGTAAACTAGTAAGCAGTGTTTACCCTTGGAATATACACTGCTACAATTTCTATTTGCATAGGTGGTGTTCTACTTTAAAAGTCTTTCTGATCAATAACCTCTACCACTTGTGCTGCATGGATTGTGTAAGCAAAATGAAGGCTCCTCTTCACCTTCCTGCTTCTAGGCCCATCTTATTTGCCAGTCTGTTGCCCGCACTTTGGGGCTCAAGGTCAGTCGGGGAGCAATAGCTTTAGGTAGGTCTATTTGCCTTGCCTCTTATTTAGCTGAATTTAGCTCTTGAGATAACAGCCTTTTGCCTGTGTACTTGAATGAAAATTTAGTCTCGACCTCTGTTATAATTTTGGACTGCATGATTGATTCTAGCAAGGTGAGAAATCAGACTACAGAAAGCAAACCTAATTAAATCTCTAATGACATTCAGAAATATTAGTGGAGAAGACCTATTGCATTTTAACATTTGCAGGTTTTTTAGGAGCGTAAAACACTGGATAATACCACCCACTTGAAGGCGGTATTGAAGAGAGTTTAGCCCAGCAGCTCTTGGTATTATTGATAAAGGTTTAAGCTAAATATCTTACTGGAGAAATCTAGGTTCCTGGGCTCTGGAGCTCCTGCGTGGACTGTTTCTTGCCTTTGGACATCCGGGGTGGCCAGGTGTTCTCTGCAGATAGAAGAACCTTGTGATAAAAAGAGCTGTTCCCTTGGGCTCTGAGAAGAAGGTTCCAAGTCTTTCTAGAAGAGCCTCTCGCCCACCTCTTGGGAGCCCCATCTGTGAGACCCACTGTCTGTCTGGGCTGAGATGAAGCTGCAGTCAGGGGGCATTGCACAGGGCCTGGTGGCCCCGAGGAAGTGAGAGAGTTCTTCCAGCCCTGCACCCACTGTAGAAATGGTGCAGATGGGAGATTGCATATCCCTCTTTGATTAATCTACTGGGAATCTGGTTTTATAATCAAGGCATCACCTCCAGTTCTTCCTTGATGAAGAATCCTGAAGGTAGCTATTCCAGAAGAAGGAAACACAGACACATACTTTAATCTCTGGCAAAGGTCAAATGAAGAACTTGCTATTTTTATTATAAAAATAATTCACGATTCCTGTAGTCGTCTTACAAAATGCAAGAGATGTCAAAGGTGTAAATAGACAAGTTACCCAACAGCAACGGCCCACTTACCTGCTGAGAAGCTTTCAGTGCCAAAGAAAGGGTGAGATGATCAGTGTCTTCCTCCACAGTACTTCAGGGGAGGAGTGGGCTGCACCATTTGTGTGGAAAGAAGGGCAGAGAGAGATTTAATATGTTGTCAAGTTCACTCACTGATGGGTGTTAAAACCAAGATGAAGCCAGGCAGTGGTGGTGCGTGCCTTTAAGCCTAGCACTTGGGGGGCAGAGGCTGGCGGACCTCTGTGAGTTCAAGGCTGGCCTGGTCTACAGAGCGAGTTCCAGGACAGGCTCCATAGCTCCTGAGAAACCCTGTCTCAGAAAACCAAACCAAACCAAACCAAACAAAACAAAATAAAACCAAAACAAACAAACAAAAAACCCCAAAACAAACAAAAGCAAGCAAACAAACAAACAAGAACCAACCAAGATGAAGACGCCAGCACGTGTTTTCCTCTCTTAGCCAGAGTCCAGAGCCTCCATGACCCGAGAATGTCCCTCCACCCAAAAGCTGGCAACGGAGGAAGTCATCAGCTGCCTTTAATAGACTCAGATCATCCTGAGAAGGACAAGGAGACAGTGAGGCCCAGTGGGGGCATCAAGTCAAGGAAGCCTTGCCCCCAAGCCTCAGAAGTTCCTAAAGGCAGAGGGAGGACACTCATCCACTACAGGGTGGGAAGGGGTGATTAGGAGGCCTTCAGGAGTCTGTAACCTGACCCTGATTCCCGTGAAGCAGACTAAAAAGAGCTGTCTCCATGATCTGGACTGCTCGCCTGTGCTCTGTGACCTACGCCATTGTGAAGACCTCTGCTTGTTGCCAGTCTCCCCTTGAAAGAAAAGTTTTGGAGGCCAACGTGGTTACTACTGCCATTTGGAAACCTCAAGGCCACCTCTGTGTAGGATAGCTATTGGTACTGGGCACTGAGGCTGCCAGTGCATAGATACTGCTGGTAATCCTGGCATTAGTGTTTCCCTCCTGCCTAAAATGAGCAATAGTGAAGTCTAAGCACCGCCAGTAGAGTCCTAAGTTTGCATTTCAAGGGAAGAACCTGGACATGCTCCATTAACCAGCCTCCAAACAATTGCGCTGTGGCTGAAGTTCATCTTCCTTAACGGAGGTGTTAGTACCTCTGCTAACCTTAATTCCTCCTACAAAATATCAGTGGTAAAATCCCTTCAAGGTTCCAGCCATCAAGTAAGTGCCTGCCCCAGAATGCCCTGCACTGCACTCTAGCTAATTTGCATGGGGGTGTGGACCCCCTCCTTTTCAAATACTATCTCAAGGTCTCTTGCTTAGAGATGGGGAAGTCAAAGAATGTTAGAGCTGGAAGGGACGGCAGAAACGTCGTCCTATCCTATCCTATCCTTCTATAAATCAAGAGAGGTCCTGGATTATGAGTTCAAGACCAGCCTGGGCTGCATAGTGAGACTTGCACACACAGAAAGAAAGAAAGAAAGGAAGGAAGGAAGGAAGGAAGGAAGGAAGGAAGGAAGAAAGAAAGAAAGAAAGAAAGAAAGAAAGAAAGAAAGAAAGAAGAAAAAAGGAAAAAAGAAACAAGGGCTGAGACCTGGAAAGATGGCTCAGTGGTTAAGAGCACTTGCTATTCTTACAGGGGACCTGGGTTTAGTTCCCAGCACTGCGTTGGGCCCATGACTCCTGTCCCAGGTAACCGATGCTTTCTTCCATCCTCCATGTAATCACATACACAAACCCGTGCACAGACACACACATGTAAATAAAAAATAATAGCAATAATAAGCCAAGGACTGGGGGCCCAGCTCAGGACTAGAACAGAGCTTGCCTGAGTCCTTGGCTTCCTCTCCATGCTGAAGAAGAAAAGCTGAGCAAGATCTTGAAGGCATAAATGACTGTTTACATTCAATTAGCATAAACACAGACTCCCCTTGAACTAGCAAGAGGATTTCTTCAGTGTTGTGTACGAACTGTCCTTCTTCTGGTCACCTAGGGTTAAACGTGTCACTGTTCGTTGATGTGACCCTCCTCATCTCCGCATTAAATGGAACCCCAAGTCCTTCAGTTTCCCCTTGAACTCTTCCACACATGTCTATTACTCCCTTCCTGCGCCCCCATGTCGTTCATGTTCCTCACACTGACACCAAGTCTCTACTAGAGGTGACAGAGAAAGCGCACACCTTCATCACTGTGGGGCAGAGAGGTGATAATGGAGGGGGAGATGATGGGCTTTGTGGGACTCTGGACCCTTGTCAAATTCGTCTCAGCTTGTCTGTCTTCACATTTCTAGTATGACTTCCAGAAGTTGGTCAACTCAGTTCAGCACAGTGCTTTGCCCGCCATAGCTGCCCTCTCATCAGAGGTTCCTAACAGAGATTCAGCATTAGAAGTCCTGCTCCTGAAGGTCTCGTCTCCTGAGGCGAGGGAGTCAAAGACCAGGCAGTCACAGCTTGATTAACTCAGCTTTATCTGAGACACAGAGGATGCTGAGAATCCCAGTGCATTTTCTCCTGTCCATAAAGATGCTCTCGTGTTAGATTTATAGGACATCCATTTACAAGATGCTTTGACCTTCAGGTGGGAAGCATCCTTAGAGCATTTTTTTTTAAAGTACTTCAGGTTTCCAGAAGCCTAAATAAGTAAGTAAGTAAGTAAGTAAATAAATATTCTTTTATGAATTAAAAAAAAAAAACGTACAGGTCTGCCCAAAATTTACTCTTGTGGAGTAAGCAGCTACAAAAGAGATAACAACACCCACCCCACCCCAGGGTTGCCTGTGGAGACTAAGCTGCGCTGTTTGACCTTCCCTCTTCAGGGCCCAGCGCATCGTCTGGCTCATGGCTACAAAATAATAGTTTGAGAAAGATTTTATCCGTGCGATTTTCTCTAAACGTCCGTGGAATAGTTGCTTTGGGTAAAATGAGCTGAGTTCTGGAGAAGAATTTGCCTGAGAGGTGTTTTCTGCTTATGAAGACAGTGTCTCTTTGCGGAGACAAGTTGAAACCGGTTTTGAATATTTTACGGCAGTCATGGGGAAGTGACTGAGTGCCTCCAGTCCCACACTTGGGCGCTTTTGGCATTGCCTTTGTGTTCTGGTTGAGACGGTGGGAATGTCTTCCTGGAAGCTGTAGACTATTGGTGCAAGCCGCTTCCCATCATCTTTGTCAGCTCTCTTTCCCTAGTATCCTGAGATTTTAGAGCCCACATCCTTACCAGACATGTTAGTGCACACTGTCTGAGGACATCGATGATGGCCATGAATTGCCCTTTAACTATTGGAGGTCCACGTTATATTCCAGCTGCTCCCAGACCCTGCTTAGGGGAGGGTAGAGCTTAGTTTTCTTTCAGCAGACCCTTCACAGTGCCATGAATAAACTGGCCAGCTGTCAGCTGATTGATGGGTCTAAAATGATGTTTGTCCTGCATTTTCAAAATGTCATTCCAGAGAGGTGCCCAGGACCCTTCTCCGGGGCCCCTTGTAAATGCTGCAGGCTCTCACTTGATTGGGGTAGGAGAGTGGGGTGTTTAGGGGCATCGGAATAGCCTCTGGCTCCAGATGCAGAGGAATCTGAACTTTGAAAATAGTGTGTTGAAGACATGACAGGATATTCTGCGAGAAGATGTTCTGTTCAGACAGAGGGGTGGCAACCAGACGCGTGGTGGAGGTTCATGAGAGAACGTTCTCCAGTTCGGAGACCAGGAGAGAGGGGCAGAACACAGGAGAGAGAGCAAAAGTTGAGGTTGAGGATGGGAAGCTTGGAACATTTTCCCAGTGGCCTGCTGTGGAAGCGAGCAGCTTTGTTACTTTTCCGTTGCTGCTGTGGAAATATGAAGATGCAGGGGCTCAGAGTCACACACACATTTTTTATATATACAGTTTGTATTATTTTATCTTTTTTGTTTGTTTTATGTACATCGGTACTCTGCCTGCTTGTGTGTCTATGTGAGAGTCCCTGGAATTGGAGTTCCAGACAGTTGTGAGCCATCATGTGGGTGCCGTGACTTGAACCCCGGTTCCTTTGGAAGGGCAGTCAATGCTCTTAAGCACTGAGCCATCTCTCCAGCTCCACAACATATATTTTTTTAAAAAAGAAAAAACAAAAACTGTGCTTTACTTTGTGATAAATCGCCAAGGTAGGGCAATCTCTAGAGAACAAAACTTTATTCCCTCACAGTTGTAAGGTCTGAGAATACGAAGATGAAGGAGACGAAGGTGCTGGGGGTCTGTGGGAGAACCTTCTGTTCTCATGTCTCATATTGTCATGAATCTACTCAAGAGGTCAAACCTCATGACCGACAACCTCCCCAAAGGCCGCATTTCCTAACACGGTTTCCCTGGGGATTACATTTCTGAGGTGTGAATTGGGGTGGGGTAGCACATACAGACGGAAGAACTTTTCGTATGATTATCCGGGCCAGAAGTCCAGTAGGTTTTAAAACCAGTATCTCCTTTTGGATACTTCCCTGACATCTGAGGTTTGGAAACTTCAACTCTGAGACCTGGACCTGGTTTTCCTCCACCCTTTCCACCTCAGTGAACCTGTTCTCTGGTGCACGCTCAGGCCAAACACTGCAGATATCCAAAAGTTATTTTTCCTATAAACTCCTTTACAATTCCAGTTGGTTCAACCTTAAGAATTACATTCAGAATCCGGTTGTTTCTCACACCCTTATGGCTGGAGCCTACAAAAGCTCTGTAACTGGCCGTGTGTTCTTTTCTTGATTCTGCCCGCCGGGGGATCTACTCGAGCGTAGGCCAGACCTCTCCCTTGTCTGCTCTCAAGTAGTTCTTGTCTCCTTCTGAGTAAAAGCCAAAGACAGCACGGTGGCCCCAGGGGAGCAGCCTGGCCAGCCTGTGCTCGCCAATGGGGTACTTGGCCACCTCACAGCAGCTTCCTGCCTGCTCTGGGAGGCAAAATCAAGGTCAAAGGGAATATGGGGTCCCTCATTCCCATCCACGTAGTCCTTTCTTCCGCTCTCACGTGTCAGGCACGAGTCTGTGTATGGGCCTTTCTCTCGTCAGACCTGGAACGTTGTGACAGAAACCGAATCTTCTAAGGGTGTGTGTTCTCCAACCCAAGCAGCCATTTCTGATCCTGCACTATTCTACCCAGTTAGAACAGGGCATGCAATGGTGTCTGAAAACAGCTGTTGAGGTTTGAGAAGGGTACAGATGCTGTAGATAGAAGGGAAACTACAGAGTAGGGTGGGTCCTACTTTGTCTCGTAGGGGTCTTCCAACTTCCCCCTGCTCAGTGTGTTTCACCAAGGATTCCATAGCAGCCCTCTTAAGAACACCTGCTCTTTGTTGAATTTAGCCACAGCTGGGGAGGGGTAATTTGCATATCAAGTCTTTTCTTTAAAGAAAAAAAAAGTAAATGGTATACTCCCTTGTGCTTCTATTGGTACTGAGATGATGGTTCAGTACAGTTTCCCTGAATGGAACTAATATTTTCTTTCTTTTTTTTTTCTTTTCTTTCTTTATTTATTTGTTTATAAAAATTTCCACTTCCTCCCCTCCTCCCCATACCCTCCCATTTCCCCCACTCCCCTCTCCTCCCCCCCATTCCCTCTCCTCCTCCCTCTCCAGTCCTAAGAGCAGTCAGGGTTTCATGCACTGTGGGAAGTTCAAGTTCCTCCCCTCTCCCTCCAGGTCGAGGAAGGTGAGCATCCAAACAGACTAGGATCCCAAAAAGCCAGTACATGCAGACGAAACAAGACCTAGTGCCATTGTAAATGGCTTCTCAGTTGGCCCCCATGTCAGCCACATTCAGAGAATCCAGTTTGAATACATGCTCATTCAGTCCTAGTCCAGCTGGCCTTGGTGAGCTCTCATTCGATCAGTCCCCTGTATCAGTGGGTGAACGCACCCCTCGCGGTCCTGATTTCCTTTTTCATGGTCTCCCTCCTTCTGCTCCTCATTTGGACCTTGGAGGCTCAGTCCAGTGCTCCAGTGTGGGTCTCCGTCTCTATAACCATCCATCATCAGATGAAGGTTTCCCTCTGGTCCTGCCTATCTTGCTCACGTTTTCCCTCCTTCTGCTTCTCATTTGGACCTAGGGAGTTAAGTCCAGTGTTCCAATATGTGTCTCTGTCTCTATCTCCATCCATCGCCAGATGAAGGTTCTATGGTGATATGCAAAATATTCATCAATATGGTTATGGGCCAAGGCCAGTTCAGGCACCCTCTTTTCTGCTGCCCAGGGAACAATCTGGAGACCTCTCCTTGGGTCTGAGAACCCCTCCAGATTCAAGTCTCTTGCAAACCCTAAAATGGCTCCCCTAGTTGAGATATATACTTCCCTGCTCCCATATCCATCCTTCCTCCCTCCATCTCATTCCCCCAAGCCATCCCCAATCCTCCCCTCTCCCCTCTCCCTAACATCTCCCCTTACTTCCACCCCCCACCCCCCGTGCACCCAAGTTTGCCTGGCAATCTTGTCTACTTCCAATATCCAGGAGGATAACTATATGATTCTCTTCAGGTTCACCTTCTTATTTAGCTTCTCTAGGATCACAAATTATAGGCTCAAAGACCTTTAACTATGGCTAGATCCACTTATGAGTGAGTACATACCATATTCCTCTTTTTGGGTCTGGGTTACCTCACTCAGTAAAGTGTTTTCAATTTCCATCCATTTGCATGCAAAATTCAAGATTTCATTGTTTTTTTTTTTACCGCTGAGTAAAACTCTAATGTGTATATGTTCCACACCTTTTTTAACCATTCTTCTATTGAGGGGCACCTAGGTTGTTTCCAGGTTCTGGCTATTACAAATAGTGCTGCTATGAACATAGTTGAACAAACGCTTTTGTAGTATGATAGGGCATCTCTTGGGTATATTCCCAAGAGTGGAATTGCTGGGTCCTGAGGAAGGTTGACTCCCAGTTTCCTGAGAAACCGCCACACTGATTTCCACAGTGGCTGCACAAGTTTACATTCCCACCAACAATGGATGAGTGTTCCCCTCACTCCACATCCTCTCCAGCATAGGCTATCATTGGTGTTTTTAAGTTTAGCTATTCTGACAGGTGTAAGATGGTATCTCAAAGTTGTTTTGATTTGCATTTCCCTGATCGCTAAGGAGGTTGAGCATGACCTTAAGTGTCTTTTGGCCATTCGGAGTTCATCTGCTGTGAATTCTCTGTTCAGTTCAGTACCCCATTTTTTAATTGGGTTAATATTTTCCTTAAAAAAAAGTTAACAAATCTCCCTGCATCTCAACACTCATAACTGCCACATGAGAATGGAAGGAAGGAACACACAGAGGTATGTCTTGTGAATTTGAGACCAGCCTCAGCCACATAGCGAGACCCTGGTTTCAAACGAAAGGAAAAAGAAAAAAGTCAGAAACCATATCAGATCATGAATCGGTTATGCACAAACAGGGTCTGGAATACAAACACTGCTACTATTCAGTATTAACACAGTCGATGGTACAGAAAATGGTGCAAAAAAGGCAGAGTCCTAAGTTGTTGTTGCTGTTGTTGTTGTTTTAACGTATCTGGGGTGACAGCGGGCTGATGTGCTGTGTCTTGCTTTTGTCTGGTAGGTCATTGCTTGTGAACAGCAGTATGACTCATCCTATGACGCTCGTTGTGACGTCTGGTCTTTGGGCATCACAGCCATTGAGCTGGGAGATGGAGACCCTCCCCTCTTTGAAATGCATCCTGTGAAAATGCTCTTTAAGATCCCAAGGTAGGACACCAGGTGGCGCTCTTGACTCATCAGTGCTTTGTGAACCCGGTCGGAGGGAAGCTCGTTGGCATGCAATTTCTCTCCTAATTTGAGAAAGCCTGATTGTGAGATATGTTTCCTTTTCAAAAAGAAGAGGAAGAACAGGCTTGGAAGGACACAAGGAGGGGGTGTTTCTGCACGATCACATCCCCCCAAGAAACGGTACGAGCCTAGAGCAGTTGTCAACTTACAGCGCGACAAATTTCCCAAGATGTTCATTTTGTGCTTTGCACGAGAGGAACACAGACGCAGTTTAGGACTACGTAGTTGGTCTAAACACCGCTGTTTTCTTTTCAAGTGTCCTTTCTCTGGTATGAGGGAAATTTGGTGGCACACCCAACACATATTATTGAATCCACTCAGATGAGCAGTGACTCCTGTCTGAAAAACATTGTATTATCCTTGCACCTTATTCTTCACCCCTAAGTTTCAGCTTAGTGGGACCAGTCCTCTCAGAGGAGTCTTTGGGGTGATCTAGATGCAAGTGTATTTTCTACTCTCTGTGTTCACTCGGGGTCTGCACGAGAAGTGTGGTTCTTTCACGGAACTGAGCCAAACTGAGCTGCTCTATGTTAGGAAGGTCAAAGGATGGGAAACCCAGCCCAGCCTGGGTGCAGATTGATAGATAATCTTTTAAAGGAAGACTCTGGACAGCGGACAGAGTCACAATACCCGTGTTGACCTGTCCTCGCCCACACAAAGGCACAGCTATCGGCAGCCTTTACACATTTCTGGAGACTGCCATTTGCATTTCTGATTAGGTCTATTTATATGCAGATGGAGCTCTCCAGCGTTCCTCATCATAATATTATCGCTTTAGACCTAATCCAGACGTGAACAAACCAACAACCAATCCTCCCAGAACAGATCAAGTCAGGTTGGTCTTCTTGCCTTTCCCAAAACACAAAGGCAAGCGGTGGTGACCGGTCGAGCAGAGGAAGCTCCTGGCTTTTAAATTAATAGTCTGGTGAGCGTTCAAGGGGAGGCGAGGATTGCAGGAGCCAATAGCAGCCCAGGGAGCAGTAGCAGGTCAGAAAATGAGAAATGAGGCCAGGAAGGATTTCTCTGTGCATTTTGGTATATTACGAGGGCTTGCTCACTGGAGCAACATAGTTTCCCAAAGAGCTTCGTGAGATATATGCACTTTCAATAAGAGAACACCTACATGGCTGTATTTATTCTTTTCTTTTTAAAAAGTATGCATTTGTGTACACATCCACTGTTCAAAAGTCACCCAAGCTGATAAATTCAAGTCAGCTCAGAAGGTGTGTGAATGTGTGTGTCAGCGTGTGCACGAGTGTACACACATTGATTCAATAGACTCTTAGCTTTTAGCTAAGTTCCGTGCCCACAGCCTCTGCTCTCTGGTCGCCCCTATTCCAGCACTCCATTCCCCTCTCGCATCCGGGGAGAAGGCTTCAGATCTAGAATGAGATGACCAAATGCCCTCTCCCTACCTTGCTGCAGAATGGCTCAGAGAACAAGCGCAGCCGAGGAAGTTGGCCTTTACCCCAGCATAGGCTGAGGCTCTTTCCCTGGAGCTTCCTGCCTTTCTCCTTCCTTCTTCCTGTTCAGATGACGGACCAGATATTCTCAGATAGTTCGGCAGATTCTCCGTGCAATTATCTGGACTCAGCATTTGCCATTGTTGCACCTGCCATGGTCTGTCTTCACCTTCTTGGGCTGGAAGAAAAGGATACAATGTAGCCCACTTGCTCAAATCGTATAGCTGGTTTCTTCCTAAACCCTGGGAGAACTCTGTGGATTTATATTCACCCAGTGGTCTCTTTAAGAATTGTCCTCTCAGAATGGAACAGTTCTCTTTGAAGGGTTATGGGTTGACTCAAGCTGTGTGAACGTGTACACTAATTCGAGTACTAAAATGTATCATTTCCTCGGAAGAGCTCTTTGATGGAGAATAGGGAAATTACATTTATTTATTTTTTTATTGGGAGGGCAGGGGAGAGAGAGAGAGTGTGTGAAGAGGTCAAAGAACAACTTTCATCAGTCAGATCCCAAGGGCCGAACTCAGGTTGTCAACCTTGGCAGCAAGCGTCTCTGTGTCACCTCTCTTAACTCCCATTTACATATTTTAAAAATCCGGTTGAATTGTTGACTTTTTTCCATGGGAGTAGGTCCCCACCCCCTGCCCTTCTCTCCCTTCCCTGAAAATAACTTTATTGACAGAAATCCTTGATTCCATTTGACTTCACTCTACCCCTCCCTATTTGAATGTATTTTCGGCGTACTGGAATTTTCTTTAACTAAACAATCATCCATGTCACGATAGCCTGGGATCTAAGAAACTCATGGCTTCTTTCCTTGGATTCCCTACTGGCCTCTTCCGTGCAGTCACTTTATTCCTGGAATTACCCTGACTAAAAGACCCCGTGGGGGAGGAGAAGCAAAGCTTGGCTGAGTCACGGAAGACATGGCTTTCAGAAGTCACAGAGGACTTGTGAGTTAGTGGCCTCCTGGGTACCGCTGAGGTGAGAGCCTCAGATGTCAGTCCAGGCAGTAATTACACAGGTCCCGGGCACTGTGGGAACCATGTAGCAGGCTCTGCATGGATGTGCTTGATCTGGTTCCATGCGGCTTCCATCTGCCTTCCCCACTCTTGCTCGACCTTCGCGGTACAAGATGACAAACAGCAATCGTGACCTGTCTTTGAAATAGCGTGACTCACAGTTCTCCCGACGAGGCAAACACACAGAAATTATCTGCTGATTGGCACAGTAATCACAATCCACTATTTGCTGAACCTGTCAGCATGTGTCATCTTGTCTAACGCCTTTGCTCCAAAAAAAAAAGTCACCCCCTGACTGCCGACGCTGTCTACTGCTCTTTTTCTTTCCTGGAGTTAGAGGAGAGGAAGAGAAAGAAACCATTTCTCTGAGCGTCTGTAGATTCCAGTCTTACATGTCTCCTTCTTGAAGAGGCTATTAAATCTCCAAAGGTTTACAAGGCTTATACAGATGCATGTATACATATCTACATGTTTATGATATGAATATAGTTACATACATGAAACATATATATTTCACTTTAGAGGGGAATCTGTTTCACAGTCATAATTTCACGAATCAGTAGGGTTAAGAGAAATGTACAGTTATGTTGGTCTCGTGGTAACCACGCATCTTTCTTTAGCTCAGAGTCTCTAGTTAAATGATCCTTTTTGTCCACTGTGGGTGGGTTCAGAAAGGCAATGGAGACCTGTGTGGGCTACTGTGTGGGTGTACTGAACAAGCATCGAGAACCACACTGTGCATTTTTTTTCTGGGGGCCCAACGGAGAGTGACTTTGCTCGGTGTCTCAAGATGCACTTCATGCTTCCACTTCAGTCTCTGTAGAAAGAAGGAAAAAGAAGAGAAAAGAAAAAAAGACCCAAGATTCCCAGTAGAAACTGGCTTGATCATTCCGATCTCCAGAGCTGGTGATTGCCTTTCCTGAAGAGAGCTCTGCCTGCAGTGCCCAGTCTCTCGGGAGAGGAGAATGTGTGACAGCCTCTGCCTCGTACGCCCATCACTAAATCCAGGTGTTCCAGAATCGCTGTTCCCAACTGACTGCGTGTCCCAGGGCTGCCACACTAGATTACCGGAAATTCGATGGGTTTGAACAATCAAAACTTATTCTCTCATGGTCCTTCAGACCACAAGTTCAAGGAGCACAGCTGACAGAGCTGTGCTCCCTCCAGAGTCTCCTGGGAAGCTGCTTCTGGTGGCTTTTGGAGGACCTGGGCCTTCCATCTTCTCCTCTGCACTGTGTCTTCCTCTCCATCTCTTCCAGAGGCACGGGATCCCAATGCAGGATGAACACATCTCCAGGGCAACAGTCGTGCCACCATTGCCATAGCTGCGAAGACCCTGGTTCTAATTGAGGTCATAGTCTCAAGTCACAATTCAGCCCAATGCATTAGCCAGCTTTCCTGGTCACTGAATTCCCTGTGAAACTAATTTGAAGGCAAAAGCCCCAAACATTTAGCTAATGGGTGAGAAGAAGCAAATAGGAGAAACAAATGATGAGGAATCTGAGCAGCTGAGACCTTCCAAGTGCTGCTAATAACTATGTAGCGAGCCTAGCATTCTGTGTTTTACCCGCTTGCATGTGAGCCCCACAGTGACCCTGGGAGGTGGATGATGTCACCAGTCCTTTTCTGGGTGAGGTGACTGAAAGCCCCCAGAGGTTCTGCAGCTGGTCCCTGGTCTGCACATAGGGAGGAAAAAAGGATGTGAATCTGAGGAGCCTGACTCTAAAGCCCATGCATTTTGCTAGCACATTGAAATGTTAAACACTCCCCGATTTTACCCAAGCGGCAATGGCTCCAGAGTGCACAGAGACAGATAGGGCATAGGTTCAACCTTTAAGAAGCTTAAGTGTAGCTTCCCGTTCCCATTCCAGATTTTAAGCTGATGCTAGCAACCTAAAAGTCAGAAGCTGTTAGCATCAGTGATTGTGCCAGTCAAGGAATTGAGGACTAGACAGAATGTCATCACAGAGACACACAGGACATGTCTCAGCACTCATCAATTTCTGACCCCCAACCCAGAAACCCACCTCCTTGTCAAGTTCCCCTTCAAGCAACTGCCTCTTATTTCCTAATTTAGAGCATGGAAGAGCTTGAACCGAAGATCTCTGGAATGCGTTATGTAAGAGCAGGGAGATGCTTCAGAACAGCAGTCTTGGCGCCAGAAGTTTCTGCTCATGGCACGCTCGTAGCAAACTGGTATCTGCCAGGCCAGCGCTATTTCTGGAGTAGCCAGCATCTTCCCTCTCGCCACCCTTTGTTTTCTAGTTTTTCCTATTATTTCTTCAGTCAGAAAGCTTACTCTGGGTACTGGGGAAAAAAATCAAAGCCTGTTTCTGGCATCCTGAGCTGGAATGCATTTTCTTACAAAAACAGCATTTTTAAGCATCTATTCAGGAAGAAACCATATAATAACCAGCATTTTCTACTTTGGGCGTGTTATTAGATTTTTGTGGCTAAATAAAGTTTTACAGCCTAGGCTGAAGACTTAGTCTCCACTAGAACATCATGCTTATGTGGGAAAATATTCTCTAAGTTCTAAGCTACCATTACAGAAATGACTTAGAGCCCAGCCCACTGGGAATTTAGGAATGTCCACGTCTTCTGTCTTATGACACCTTCAACTTTATTCTTGCAAACTCAGTTGGATGAGGTACAAAAATAAAAAGACTTGGTTTGGCTTTCAGGGGTGCCTTTTCTTCTGTCCCCAACTTTTACCATTCACTGGTAAAAGTGAAGCATGCAGAGTCTGGGTAGAAGAGGAGAAAAGGAAGGGAAAGCAGACATTGAGAATCCAGGGTCTGGGTCCTCTTGGATCATTTGAATACTGTGGGTGGTGGGGTTCAGGTGGGCCACTCACCCTTGGAATCAGTTGTGAGACTATCTGAAGGTCTTTCTCAGAGATTTGGGGCCTCTAATGGGCTCATGTCCCAAAAGAGAGTCCTGGGGCTGTTTGTTTTTTTTTTTTTTATTTTGCTAAAATACTTTACAAAGTCCTTTAGATCCTGACTTTCTAAACCCACAAATCAGATCATTCTGATATGAGACACAGTGGTCCACACCCACTGCACAGCTGTGAGGGGATGCAGAGACAGTGGTCCACACCCACTGCACAGCTGTGAGGGGATGCAGAGACAGTGGTCCTCATTCACTGCACAGCTGTGAGGGGATGCAGAGACAGTGGTCCTCATTCACTGCACAGCTGTGAGGGGATGCAGAGACAGTGGTCCTCATTCACTGCACAGCTGTGAGGGGATGCAGAGACAGTGGTCCTCATCCACTGCACAGCTGTGAGGGGATGCAGAGACAGTGGTCCTCATCCACTGCACAGCTGTGAGGGGATGCAGAGACAGTGGTCCTCATTCACTGCACAGCTGTGAGGGGATGCAGAGACAGTGGTCCTCATTCACTGCACAGCTGTGAGAGGATGCAGAGACAGTGGTCCTCATTCACTGCACAGCTGTGAGGGGATGCAGAGACAGTGGTCCTCATCCATTGCACAGCTGTGAGGGGATGCAGAGACAGTGGTCCTCATCCATTGCACAGCTGTGAGGGGATGCAGAGACAGTGGTCCTCATTCACTGCACAGCTGTGAGGGGATGCAGAGACAGTGGTCCTCATCCATTGCACAGCTGTGAGGGGATGCAGAGACAGTGGTCCTCATTCACTGCACAGCTGTGAGGGGATGCAGAGACAGTGGTCCTCATCCATTGCACAGCTGTGAGGGGATGCAGAGACAGTGGTCCTCATTCACTGCACAGCTGTGAGGGGATGCAGAGACAGTGGTCCTCATCCATTGCACAGCTGTGAGGGGATGCAGAGACAGTGGTCCTCTCCTGCTGCACAGCTGTGAGCTGGTGCAGAGGCAGCGGGGATTTCTGAGTCACCAGTAATCGCCTTACTATTACAGAATTGTCACAGGACATTTTCCCTTAAGGCCACAAAATACAAGGGAAAGAAATTAAAACTAAACTCTTATTCTTGAAACGTAATGAGTGGGGGTAGTGGGTGCTTAATGGCACAGTAAGGATGGATTTGCCTTAGGGAGTTTTGGTTTCTCTTCAGCAGCCCAAGTTACTTCATTATTGGCCTTTTAAGCAATGAACCTTCACAATCCAAACTTCACTCATAAAGCAAGAAGTACCAGGAGAATTACCGTCATTTAGCATTTATAAACTACCTACTGGCAGAAAGTTTTGATATACTCCAATAGAAAACAATTATCCTTTATGAGCCTTTCTTTTGGATGACATTTCACATCCCATTTTTAGCTAGCATCCTTCAGGATGCCTTGGGTGCATGCCCCTAGTCTGCCTCTGGAATATCCCCTGTACCCAGGACTTAACACTCCATTTCCTAGGGAACCCAGTGACTGGATGCCCCTGGCAGGCATGCCCCGGAAGACTTCCACTCAATGAAACCATTTCCAAATTCTATTCTAATTTGAACCGAGCAGCTGGGGCCATTAGTTCCTGTGGAGGTACAGCTTGCTGCCCCTCTGAGTCCTGGCAGACAGGGAGAATTCGGTTTTGCAACATTTCTTTTGGGGATCAGGTGGCAAAGCCCGAGCAGGTCCTCGGGGACTCCCAGTCCCCATCCAGGCTGAGCAAGACGCTTACCCTGGGAAAATGGAGAGGCCAGAGCTGCAGAGCGTTGATGTGCAGTGTTATCTATGCTTTCTCCCTCATTACCCCTGCTCTCATTATGTTGGCGCCATCCACTTAGGCTAAATCTGACTTAGCCCCGAAATGATGGAGGGATAGGCAAAGAGGATCAGCAAGGAAACAGAGCTCAAAAGAGCACCGAAGAGTCCAAGAACTCTGGCTTCTTCTCAACTCTAGAGAAAGCAGGGGCTCATGGGAAGGAATGGTTACAAATGCCTTCATGGCTTGGCAGAATGGCAGGATAGGCAAGACAGAGATGAAGGGTGATGAACTGGTCACCTGGAGGATCTTTGCGGCAGAAGATGTCCATCTACAGAGAGTCAGATAAAGCCTATTAGAAAGACAATGATGTTTGTGTCAGTTTTCCAGAGCTGTGTAACAAACATCTCTAATTAGTTGTATGATACAACAATAATGTGTTTCTCAGGAATCTGTGGTTCTTTCAGGGCTTCTTCAGATCATGGCTAGACTCCCTCATACATCCGTGATCTGCTGGGGGTTGGGCTGGCACGGGCTGGTCTAGGGTGCCTATGGGTAGAATGATTTAGCTGTGTTCTATGTGGTTTCTTATCCTCTAGAGGGCTAGCCAGGGTTGTTTTCACATTGGTGATAGGATTCTGAGCAAAGATTCAGACAAAGGTAGAGAAATTTCATTAGTTTCTTGCTGTGTCCCTCGGCCAGTCTGTCCCAGGACAGCGAGCCGTTCCACTATCTTCCATTTGTGTAAATCTGACCAAGTTTCTTCATGTCTCAGGTTCCAGCCCCCCCCCCATCAAATGAGGATAGACCCAGTAGTACCAGCCTCATAGTCGGGAGGAACGAACAGATGTGAAGCACTAAGAATGTCTCATGGTAAACGCTCTTCCAGTTTGTGCTGGGTGTTACTAAAGCAAAGGTCTCCAGGGAATAGTCACCCTGAAAGGAATTTTCTTTCCCTGGTAGCTGAGGAATTGAGAGCTCCCCTTCATGGAGCGTCACCCATGAGATCAATCATTTGAAAGTTCAGCTAATTGATTGATGGTTACATTAGGAATTAAGAGAGGATGAAGACAGATACTTGATAAATTTTTACTTCTGACAGAGCACTTCTGTATCAAGGAATTTTACCATTAATATCCATCATCACCATTGCTTTGGAGTTAATAGACACAGTTGGAGATATGCCAACCTCTGTCCCTATGCCCGCACTTGGATACTATGGCAGGAGCTACCTACAGCAGGAAGCAGGCATGTTCTACACCCCAACTTCCACTGTCTACCCTGAATGGAGATGTCATCTTTAGAAGGGACTTGCTTGTCAAGTGTATGGTGGCCTTCTGCTTAACTGATGAGTTATATGTTCTGCCTTGGCAGCCTTTCCTGCCCCTTGGAAGGTTCAACTTTTCCCAGGATTCTAGAATTTTTTTTGCATCCTGAGGTAAGGGGACAGTATCAGAAGTCCCAGATCCAAGACCAAGGACTCAAAATTGAGTCATTTTGTACCCATTTTCTCTCCCAGAGGGAATTGCTTTTCTCTAGCTTAGCCTGGAAAGTCAAAAGCATTGGCAAGAGGAAGCAGAAACCCAGGCCGGGTAAGAGGGCAGAAAGGGAAGCTGGGGTGTTCCTGATGAATTCAGATTTCTCGGCTGGGAGGAAGGATAGCCAGGCACGGGAACACATGGATGAAGCTGCTACCCACTGCCAGGGGCCATAAAAGAGAGGAAGAGAGCAGGACCAGGGCAAGAGGGATGATGAAAGGGAAATGTGCTTCAGGTCTTCTAAGAAAGGATGAAGACAGAGGCTGCCTTCAAACTACCAACTGGTAAGGAATGTTCACACTCGGATACAATCCTGAAAAGAAAGACCGGTGCTCACTAACACGTAGGTTGGCATGAACAAGCCTGGTCAAACTCATGTCCCCATCGGATATGACTGTAAGACTGGTATGAATGAGAATGTTTTGGATCTAATGTGTTTGTATTTTGGGCCCAGGGAAACTCTACTGTGATATCTTTGTGGCCAAATAGGAAAAACAAAAGCTCAAGGGAAGGGGTAGTCATGGCGTCTCACTCCCAGAAAGAGTACCTTGAGAAATACTGATAATGTCAATGTCAGCATACTGGATAGAGCGTGCCCTGGAGGCCTGGGGAGGACATTATTGGTGGTCTTGCCTCCTGAACCATTTGCAAATGTCTCATCAGTTGGAGACCTTGGTGGCCTGTCTGTCACACTTAAATGAGAGGTAGTTGGTATGTTGTTTGAAGGTGGAAATTCTAAAGATCTTAGTCGTCCACCCTCAAGCTGGCTGTCCTTGCCAGGAATGACATTTCATCCAGGGTCACCACACTTACACTGCCCCATCAGAGACCAACTCCAACAGCTCAGATTTCCAACTGGGATCCAGACTCCTGGGGCTGATTCTGTTCCTACTTTGCCACCACTCCGTTGTCACCGCTCCCAGGGGCTAAACCAGGGACCATTCATGAGCAAGAATGCTTTTGCCCTGAGATAGAGGGACCTGCTCAAGCAGTTTCCTTCAGTGCCCTCGATATAGCTGCGAGAGCTCCATAGAGAAGAATGCCGGCAGTCACCAACTGCAGGACAGGACCACCCTCTGCAATTGCAAGTACCCAGAACAGGGTCCTCAGCCATGTGAGCTGCCACGCCTGGGCACCTCTCCCAGAGAATTAAGTTTAATCGTTCTGGGGTCAAGTGTAGCATCATATACATAGATAATTGATTTTGCAAATGTATTTATAGTCATCTATTATTTTATATTTTCCTATTTGCCTGGGCAATTCTGAAGTATAAATCCTTACCTAAAACTCCTCTTAGACCACTGTTGGTACTCTAAAGCTAGGGTCAGCCCTGCAAACGCTTGTGCCTGGCCTGTTCCATGCCCACCCCATGCTGTGCTTTGAGAAACGAGAGTGGGGAAGGTTGGGTGGCGTGAGTTGGCATTGTACAAGTAGAACAAGAGTTCTAGCAAATCGTCAGTGCTGATGGTTATGGAATCAACTGGGCTACACACCCCCAAACCAGATAGGTTGAAGTTCTAACCGCTTATACTTTAGAATGTGGACTGGTTTGGAAATAAGCTCTGGATAGAAGTAATTAGGCTGAGATGAGGTGATTAGGCTGGACTCCTTTTCAGTATAACTTGTGTTCTTATGCAAAGGGATTCATTTGAATATGATCAGAGACTCACGCAGAAGGAAGAGGGTCACTCCGAAAGCCAAGGAAGACAGGGCCCCCAGAAACCAGAAAAAGCAAGGAAAGGCATTTTTCTTGAAGGCTTCGGCAGGTGAACGGCTTTGCAGATGCTTGGAGGACTGTGAGCCTCTGGCCTCCTCCAGATCAGCGAGACACATTTCTGTTGTTCTAAGTCATTGTGATGTTTTTACTGCTTAGTTGCAGCAACTGTAGAGAATGTAACTTGTGCCCTGAAAAGACTCAGCACCTCTGCTGTGGAAGCCAAGGAGGAAGCTAAGTATTAGGGAGAAGCCGACTATTCTCATGCTTTTTGACTCCCAGTACCAACCCCAAGGCTAGGAAAAGAGAATGTTGGGGAACTCGCTGCTCCCCTCAGCTTGGTGTTGAGCCTGCCTTGGTGGCCCATGTGATCTGGCAGAGGGCTCCCCTTCTAGTGTCTTTGCTTTGCTGACAGTGCACGGGTCTGGGTCCTCTTATCTCTTTCTTTTGTCTCCTTCCTTCCGAAGTTTGCAGATTAGCACTTCGGTGTCTATTAAAAAAGAAAAGAAGAATACCCAACTGGAACTAAATACATCTCTCAGCAGAGAAATAGTTCATTGGCTTGGTAATCCTATGTTCTCTAACTGAAAAGGATTTTTTTTTTAAAAAAATCAATGTACTGGCAAAAAATTGCAAGTAAGGAAAGAGTGACCCCCGGGGAATAAAGTTTGCCAAATGAGTTTGGCAAAATGCAAGCATTTCCTAATTAAAACTCTATAGTTCTCCAAGAGTGTGTGTGTGAATGGTGACCTACTTACAGACGGACTGTAAACCGGTGCCAGGACTAATTTATTCAATCATCTGATAAGTATTTGTTGAGCATGTCCTATGGTCATGATACTACTGGATCAGGCACACAGTGAACCACACTAAGTGTTTGCTCTCCTAGAGCTTAAACTCTAGAGGAAGATGCTGAGAAATGATAGACACATAGACAAGCATATCATGATATTTTAAGTGTTGATAAATGCCTGTTGTGGCTTAGATATGAATGTCCCCCCAGAGGCTCCCGTGTTGAAGGGCTAGATTTCACTTCATGGAGGATCTGGAAAGAGAAGAGGTTGCATCAGACAAAAGGGCTCTGATTTCACCAATGGTCTTGAAGTTGGGGCCTGGTTGGAGGAAGCAGGTGCCTGGGAGCATGCCTTTGAAAGAGATCTTGTCTCCTTTACTCTGCCTCATGCTTCTGCTGTGAGGGTCTACCTCCACACAGGCCTGCAAGCAATGGCACAAATGGCACAAGGAAGTCCGGACTATGCCACCTCTGGTCATGTGAGCCAAAACAAATCTTCCCTTGGTTAAGTTCCCCCCCCCCCGCCCTGGGGGAGTTGTTGTGGTGGTGAAAAGTCTGACTAAAAGCGTGCCCATCTGCAGGAAAGAAAGTAGGCTAGGGAAGCAGGGAGTGACGGATGGGGTGGAGTTTGTTACAGTCTAATTTAAGGTAGTATAAGCTGAGGGACAGCTTCTCTCACAAGGCAAAGAGGAAAGTCTCGATGGAGGAGAAGGACAAGACAGAGAAAGGAAGCACAAGACCCTGAGGGATAAACACAGTGGCAGTGTAGGACAGTAAAGAGGCCACGGCGGGGCGTGTCGAGGAACATGGTGGGAGAAGATGCCAAATAGAGAGCTGGGGACAAGGTGTAGCAGAATGGCCTTCTGCATCACTGCAGTGATCTGGATTGTTACTGGGAGTGAACTGGAAAGCCATTGTGCTTTGGAACAGTAAATGGACACAGATCACTGCCATGGAAATCGATCTAGATGTGGACAACAGGAAGTTAGGAGAGGGGGCTGGAGAGAGTGACGCAGAGATGTGACAGGACACTCTTCATGACGGGGTCAGGGGAAGACCAGCCTGAGGCTGGGGCAGAGACGACAAGACTAGAGTTGAATCATGGCTGTAATTCGAAGGTGGGGCTGATGATTCTATTGCTTATAGTTGAGCAGCCAGACAACAGGAACTACCAGTGAGGTGGTTGTGGTGGAGAAGAGAGATGGCAAGATGCCCCAGGCATCCATCTCGGGTGTGGAGATTTGTTAGCTACACAGAGACGCGAGTAGGCAGCTGACAACAGTCTAGAGTTATATGGAGACCTCAACGTGGGAGAATGTAGGCGGCACTTAGTATAATAGCTGCTTGACTCCTGGGGGTTGCTCCCAGGGCTAGAGATGAGACTGGAGGGAGAACCAGGAATGGAGTTGGAGAAGGAGTGATCACTGGGGTAAGGCAAGAACTAAAAGGTATGCTATTCTAAAAGCCAAGGAAGCAAGGAGCCAGGAGAGCCCAGCACTTCTGAATCAAGTAAGATGCAGACAGATCTAGTCTGTGAATTTGATAAAGGTTATTGTTGGAGAATATTTCCTAGAGCCAATCAACACCTCTAGTGCTCTGAAACCAGCTTTTCTGGCTCATTGGTTTCCCCCAGCTTGTGATGGTAAGATCAGTGCTCTACGTGGTGATGCGTCCTGCTCAGCCTTGTCTGTCAGGGCTGAGGGTTGAGGGGTGGGGATGGGATGGACGACCCTGGTACAGTGGCAGGAGGTCTTAGGTTCTGTGTTGACCTTATAAGTAGCCATCTGGAGGGGACTTCAGGCATCTAGGATCGTGACATGTCTCGTCCACAAGCCATAAGTTGACAGAAAGTCACTAAAAGCTGGGTTCAGTCCTATGCCATTCCTCACAGGTACTTTGTGGTGACGATGGTGTCTAATAGTGGACAGCGGAGGAAGGACTAGCTGGGATTAAGGATGTGTTGCCATGAAGGACTCTCTTAAGGCTTTTGCCACCGGATATATTTGTATGGGGTTGTGTTAAAAAAAATTTAAAAAGTGCAAAAGCGCACACATTTTTGCTCTGTCTCTAGAGTCCATCTGTTCAGTAGCTACAAGTGAGCCAGTGCTAGTCTGGTGAACGCTGGTAGTGATGAGACTTAGAGCAACAGAAGTCTGTTCCTCTGTCAACCTTGGAACCCATAGTGAGCTTAGGTATGACACACAGCTGTCCTTGATGCCCCGCCTTGATGCTGCCTGCGTGAGTCACTGCAAAGGCCACCTTTGCTGTTTCCTTTAGCTACTGCAGCATAGTAGAAGAATGATCTAGGTCAGGACTTAGAGCTCCCATGTGAGAGAAGGAATCACGGCCCCAGGAAAGGTGAACATTTACCAATAAGCCACACCTCCCAGGTAACCATTGTATCAAACTTAGACCTTTGGTAAGTTTCTTAGTGATGTCTCCTTTGCTGTGCTAAGTACTACAACTGAGAAGCCTTATGGATGAGTTTATCTGGGGCTTGCTTCCGGTGTCAGAGGGTTAGGGTCCATGGCCGTCACATTGAGGAGCATGGCAGCAGACAGACAGGCATGTTGATGTGGCCTAGCCGAGAGTTTACATCTTGAGGCAACAGCTATGAGGCAGAGAAATAGAGCAGGGGAGGGAGTGAGCTACTGGGAATGGTTAGACTTTTGACACCTCAAAGCCTACCCCCAGTGATGCCACACCTCCTAATCCTTCCCAAACATTTCCCTCAACTGGGGTCTAGGCACTCGCATATATGAGCCTGTAGGGGCCATTCTTGTTCAAACCACCACAGTAAGTTTTGTTGCCTTGCTCTTATCCACCAGCCTTCCCTTAGCTGAGTTTGTATGGTAAATGTGAGAGAAGAGACAGAAAAGAATTTTACATGGAGTATTATCTCAACTCATTCTTAGCCCCAGGAAAGCAATGCTATACAGCTTCCCAGACAGGGAGACCAAAAAGCTGGTATTCACCAGCAATGCACAAGTCCTGACTGGGACTGTCTAAGTGACTTCTCTCGGCCAGGCATTGGCTTCTGTGGTTGCATTGTCAACAATCCAGAAGTAAGAATGGTTCCTTCCACTTTCCTCCTGGTATTGCTTCAAGGCGTAGGGACTGGGTGGGACTCAGGCGACACAATGGTGGTAAATATGTGAGCTCTAATGCCTCTAATTGGAAAGTGGCATAATCTTAAAATAAATGTTATTACTTTGTTTCTCGACAATGCACACGTTTCCTTTCGACAAAATGGAATCATGTAGGTAGACCATAAATCTCTTGAATAGGGCCCTCTGGTGCCTACGGATACAGATAAATCACACTGAGCGGACGGTGAACCATGAAATGATTCTGTTAGCATGTCATCTGTCTAGAATATAGTTTTCAGATCTCCAGCAGAAGGGTCCAAACCATGGAGGTGCGTAGCCTAACAAAGATTGTGCCTACATAGGCCTTTCTATTCTCCTCCACTGCTGCCTGGATCTAAGGGTGGCACCCTGCTCGGGGGAAAAAACACAGCTGATGAGGGGAATCAGCCAGGACAACAGGTGACAGAGACAGAATGTCCTTAACCCTACTACCCTCGAACATAATACACCACTTCTACTTGTTTAGTCTTCTGAAGGAATTTAACAGTTTCTGATAGTCATAGTGAGTGTTAAAAATCACAATTGTTTTTCTCTGTGCCCAATGAGAGTTATAAACTTTCTCCATTTGTCTTCAAGTTACTTTGAATATACTCTTAGAATGTGACTTAGCACCCTGTGGGTGCCCTGCTTCGATATAGAACAATGTGAAAATAAATAGCTTTCTGTGTCTGGAAACCTTGCAGGCACCAGCTGACTGGGCTGGTAGTCGTGTTTCCTACATTTATCTCTTGTCCCAAGTATGTATGATGTCACTGTTTCTGAGTGAAGGCAGAAGAGAAACTTCCTTTTGGGCTTGCGCAATAGTTCGTGGGCTATTCTAATGGCTTTCAGAGATCGGCCTCTGAAGCAATAGAATCTGCTCTTCTTGAATCTAAGCTGGAAGTCAGATGAGTCTAACATAGTGACAAACTATGCAATTCCAGTACTGGGTGGGAATGGGAGGCAGAAGCAGGAGGATAAAGGATTTTAGGCCAAACTGAGCTACCTAGTGAGCTCCAGACCAACCTGGGCTGCCCTGGGAGACCCTGACTCAACAAACAAACACAACACAAAGAACAACAAAAGAGGCGAAAACCCTACTGATGTGCGGGATCAGCAGAGCCTCTGGGAACAGGACGGAGTGTTCTGTGATGTAAAAAGCCCTGTGGGCATCTTCTTCCCTCATGATTGACAGCTGTGCAGTGTAGCCCTTCATCAGCCCCAACTGGATCGTCAGCATTCCCCACAACTTCCTTTCCCTCAAGAGTCAGCCTCTCCATCCATTCTTCATCAGTCTTGGTCTCCTTAAGGAAGCTCTCATTTCATCTTATCTCCAGTAGAACATTTGGACATGCCAAGAAGCCCACGTTTCCCCCATTTCCTTCATTCGTTCGTCCACAGAGTTGGCTGACACAGGGAATACAGCAGACCACAAGACTGATGGGACAGAGGTGGGAACCAGTAGGAGAAGGGGTATTAGGAAATGCCTCACTTCTCTTTCTTTTGTTATAAATGGGGGTGGGGTGGTGTACACAGGTTCCTTTCGAGAGCCACTGTACTTGTCGCTTGAGATGTAAGATCAGGAGGACCAGGATTGAAAAGGGGACCTGCTGCCAGGATTCAAAGAAGTGTCCTTTGTCTGAAGGCCTGAAGGCTGCTTGAAACTGAGTCGAGTGGGACCCTCTAAAGTCTGGCCCATTTTGCTCAAAGACCATGCAAGGGCTTGAGTTGAAAGCCTCAGCTGATAATTAAGAGCCACTGAGCCAGGAGCAATCCTTCTGCTTGTTTCTTTTAGGAACTAGAGGCAAAAGTGGCATCTAAGAATTCTGGAACCCAGAGTCCTTGCTGGACATTGTCCTGCAAGTGAAGTGTCTTAGTTAGCCACAAACCCTATGCAGAGGAAAGGGGTTATTTGGCTTACACTTCAGTGTTGCTGTTCATCACTGAAGGAAACCAGGACAGGAATTCAAATGGCAAGATCCTGGAGGCAGGAGCTGATGCAGAAGCCATGGAGGGGTTCTGCTTACTGGCTTGCTTCCAATGGCTTACTCAGCCTCTTTCTTATAGAACCCAGCACCAGGATGACAGCACCAACCGTGGGCTGGGCCCTTCACTGTTGATCACTAAAGGAGAAAAGACCTTACAGCTGGATCTCATGGAGGCATTTCCTCAGCTGAGGCTCCTTCCTCTCTGATGACTCTAACTTGTGTTGAGTTAACATAAAACTAGGCAGTACATGAAGCATCCTTTTCCCTCACACCCCAGGATGGCCCATGATTGTCTGTATGAGGAAACTCAGATCTCTTTATAGCTGCTAGGCTACCACACTCCACATCCTGTTCTTTTGATTCTGTCCAAATGCCCCTGACTTTCCAGCCTTATCAAATAAAACCCCCTACATAAGACGTGTCTGCTAGATTCTTCCCATATACAGTGTCGCCTCAGCCTGGGACACACACCTCCCCTTGCTGGCAATTACTATGCCTCACATCCTCCCCCCCAAACCCTGCCACAGTCCCCTTGTAACTCTCCTTCAAAACCTAGTTCTTAGGCCACCACCTCTGTGAAATCCTCATCAATCCCCTGAAACGGGATAAAACACTTACGTGCACGCAACCCTTTTTGCAACAATTGTCTTGCCCATTGAAGTCAGACATTGCCATGACCAAAGTGACCCCAATTTTCTAGGACTGGTAAACCTGTTTTAAATGGGGAGAGGGGAGTGTCAGCTGAAGAAACCACAGATCTTGGTGCTAAGCCAATCCGAGTGCTTCCTTTGGAGATTTTTAGCTGGAACAAACTGTCAGCCAATTAGAGCATGTGAGCTGAAAACTCTGCCTGGGATGGTCCGGTCAGATGTCAATCAAGATGGATAAGCAGAGAAACAGAGAGAGAGAAAGGATGATAAGGGAGGGAGGGAAAGGAGGGTAAAGTTGACTTTAGCTACCAGCGAGAGAGCAGTAGTCAGGGACACAGCCTTGTTTCCCCGGCTTTCTCTTTCTCTCCCAGCCTGGTTTACTTGAAGCCTATCTGAATATAATATGTCTCATTATATATCAGAGTTCATAAATAAAATGTTTAAAAAGCATTTTTTGGCAGTACTGGGAAATGAACCTATGATCTTGTACTGGGGGTGGAGTGGGGACTTGGTATTTGTGGGTAATTCCAGGTTTAGAGGTGGGGTGGGGACTTGGTACATGGGCAATCCCAGTATCAGGGGTGGTTGGTGAAGGCTGAAGCAACAGGGTTAAAGTTTGAGGCCAATCTGAGCTATGCAGAATGTCCAAAGTCAGCTTGGGTTATACTGTAAACCCTTTCTAAAAACAAACAAAGAGTCAAATTATATTATATTTTACCTCTGGAAGGTATGTATACCTGGGGTGTTGACTACAAAGAGGCAGGGGACAACTGTTTGATGTGACGGCATGTTCTAGGCCTTGATTCTGGTGGCAGTTACATGACTATATATTTGTCAAAATTCATGGAACTCTATATCTAAAAAGTTTTTAAAGGTGATTTTTTTTACTGTGTTAAATTATGACTCAATAAACTTGTCCTAAAAAAGAAAGGAGAGTAAAATAAGATTTCTCTATAAACCTTATCTTAGTCAG
The DNA here is from genome assembly GCF_982192425.1 of Myodes glareolus. NCBI lineage: Eukaryota > Metazoa > Chordata > Mammalia > Rodentia > Cricetidae > Myodes > Myodes glareolus. Next base: position 51,121,005 of record NC_142046.1, read on the forward strand.
GTTTCTATTACTGTGATAAATATCATGACTGAATTCAGTTTGGGGAGGAAAGGGTTTATTTGGCTCACATGTCCTGATCAGAGTCCATCCCTGAGAGAAACCAAGGCAAAAACTCAAGCAGGGCAGGAACCTGGTGGCAGGAAATGAAGCAGAAACCATGGAGGAAGGCTGCTTACTGGATTGCTTCTCCTGGCTTGCTCAATTTGCTTCTCTAGACCCTCTGCCTAGGGGTGACACCACCCACAGTGGGCTGGACCCTCCCACATTAATCATTAACCAAAAAAAAAAATCTCCCACAGACTTGTCCACAGCCAATCTGATTAGGCATTTTTCTCAACTGAAGTCCCCTCCTCCTAGATGTCTCTGGCTTATGTCAAGTTGCCAAAAAATTAAACAAACAAAACAAAAAACCCCACAAAGTACTAACCAGCATAAGCATTCATTTCGTAGAAGAATCTCGACCCTTTCAAATGCAAAGCTTTACTTAGTATTTCATTTCTAACTTTCGATCTTAACAAGGTGCACGCTGTAGGATAAGGTATGATTTTTACTATGATTAGTGTCGTTCAAAATGTTGCCAATTATTTTCTTCTATCTAGTTCTGAATAGATACAACATTGTGCTCAAAGAGAACTCTTATAGTGGTATATTATTTGTGCTTTAATAAATAAAGCTTGCCTGGAGAACAGTGCAAAGCAGGCACACTAGTCAGCCAGAGAGGCCAGGCAGTGGTGGTGCACGTCTTTAATCCCAGCACTAGAGTGGCATGTAAGACAAAAGGAGACAGGTCTCAGTCAGTCTCATTCTGAGGATTCGTGGAGACCGGATCTCACCCATTATGGTCTGAGGTAGAGGTAAGAGCCAGGGGCTGGCTGCTCTGCTTTTCTGATCTTCAACTTGAACCCCAGTATCTGTCTCTGGGTTTTTATGATTCATGCTACAAAATCTGAACCCTTAAGCTTTGTTTTCTGCAAGGCCAGCACTGAATAATATGGCCTGATCATTAGCTTTTTGATTTGAGAACTTTAAATGGTACTGACCAGGCCGTGCTAAGGAGGTATTTCCCGGGCTTAAGTGCTGGTTCGTAGGATGTGGAAACAGTCTGAAACCAACAGCAGCCAGCTTAGGAAGGTTGCTAGGATCAAACGCCTTAAACCTGGCTTTGACAGTATAAACAGGCCTCGCTGACTTCCTGAGACCTAAGGCCGCGAAGTTTCCCCCACAATTCCAGACGTTATTTCTCCTCCTCATCTTCACGCTGAAACTTGACTTAATGGAGTCGTTTCTGCCGCTATGACATTTCATTTTAACTGTGTCCTAAACACTATGTACTTAGATTCATTTTTTTTAAATTTATTTTAGGAAGACACAAAACTAGGGTCCTTTGACTATCTTATTTATGCCAATTAATGCATATATTGGTGTCCCGGTTAATTTCTCGTCAGCTTGGCACAATCTAGAGTCATTTGGAACCTCAGCTGAGGAAATGCTCCCATCAGGCTGGCCTGTGGGGCAACCTGTCTGGTATTTCCTTGATCAGGGAGGACACAGTCTTCTTTGGACGGTCCCACTCCTGGGCTGGTGGTCCTGGGTGGCATAAGGATGCAAGCCATGAGTAGCAAGCCAGTACATAGAGTTCCTCCTTGGCTTCTTCAGCTCCTGCCTCCACGTTCCTGCCCCGACTTCCTTAGATGAGGCATTGGGAGGTGGAAGTATCCCCTGAAGTAAGTCCTCTCCTCTTGAAGCAGTTTTGCTCATGGTGTTTTATCACAGCAATAGAAACCCTAACCAAGAGAATTAGCTGCATCCCCATTGTCTTGCACTGTTGTGCAGTAGCCCCAGGGCATACCTGCTTACCTTAGAGGCAAACGCAGAGCTAATGAAGAAGACCAGCTGTCAGGGAGCAGGTGGCTCCCCTGCTCTTCTGGGTTGATTTTGGAAGTGTGTTTCTGCACTAACCAACTGTCTTCTGCTTTACAGAGGATACATAGAACAAGGTTTTCTGTTCAGTGATAGCGTTTCTGCTGTGGTAGTGTAGGAAAAAATAGAACAGAGGTAAGCCCCCCCCCACCCCCGTGTGGCTCTGCATACAGCTACCGCGCAAGCCATTCTAGCGAACGCGGGGCTTTAAACACTTCCCATCCTTTGACGGCAGAAGTTTGTGAACTTCCCTGAATCCCAGCCGCTGTCCTCTGCAATGACCGGCTGCCTTGCCTCTCTGCAGCCCTGTACTTTTCCATGCTGCCAGTGTATTTCTCCGAAGGGCTCATTCCTAGAGCACTTGTGAATCTTGTTCTACGAAGTGATACCCATGCTAGACAAATCAGATCATATAGAGGACCAATGTGGATTTCCCAACTGTCTGTACTGCCACCCAGAGGGGCTTATACCCACATCAGGAATGGGTTGCCTGGAAACCAACATGGGGTCAGATCATAAGGGAATTCTTTCCATCATGGCCCAATGAAGCGACTCATAATTCGGTTAGAGAACTTTGAAGCAATGTGACCGATCTTCTTGTTTATAGGCCACTTCTTCACAAGACCCAAACTGTATTAAGTTGGTTGTCATGGCACCCAAAAGAGCTATTCAGCAACATCTGTATGTTTACTAACTATCCAAGACCTTCCAAACTCCATTTTTGGTAAAACAAAGAAACATTAAAATATAATATGCCAAACCCTGGGGCTTAACAGTCCTGCCATCTTAATTATGCAGTTAGCGGTTATAATGAGATTGTAAATTTGTGGTCAGGTACATCTGACCAATATTGGAAGCACAAGAATACATCATTAAGTCATTATTAGAGCCTGGAACGACGGCCATCATCGAGGCAGGTGGGACACTTAGTATTCAATCCTTCACTGTGAGACAGGAATCCTGTCCAGTACAGCCAGTTACCTTCCTTGTACACAGAATTCTTTGATCTCTATTCCCATTGGGAGCTGCAATTTTCTACATAAACGTTACCAGCAGCAAAGGAATCAGGACCCTAAGGAGTGGAGGGGCTATTTTCACTTTGCAGCTTATTCCCGTATTTTGATTATTATTCTCACTTCTGGTTTCAGTATATTCCAGTATATTCTAAGGTGAGATTATTCAATGAGATCCCTCCCCGAGGGCTGTTGTGTGGATTATATGGTGAATGGGACCCAAATGCAAAATGCTATTATTCAGAGCCAATTGGTCAGGCAAGCGAATCAGCCCAGGCACAGAGCGCACCAGCGCTGTTTTGCTTTAGTGGAAAATGACAAGGTCAGTGCTGGGAGCCTTGTCATCAAATTGCTGCAGCATCAGGACCTCAGGACACCTCCCCCATCCCCTCACCAAGTGAGCTCCTGGGCTGCAGCTGCACCTCCGAGCCGGGTTTGAGGGCCCGGATGCCGACTCTGTTCTAGAGACCGCGACAGTTAGTCAAATCACCATGGCCCTGTTCTCAGAGTGTATTTTGCTGTAAGAAGGCTTCCCCAAGAAGCCAGAATGTCAGGATGTCTGTCACTGACCACAACTGACATGTGACAGTCTCATAGGCAATGGGAAAACTCACTAGATGGAAATACATCAATTTCTGCTTTCTCTTGATTTTTGCATGCTGTAAAATGGCTGGTGGTGGCTCCACAGAGATCACACCGGGTGCTGCTTTTGCAAAGGAAAGGAGGTCAGAGGGAAATCTACCCTTTCGGAAAGGTTTCCTACAAGGAGTCTATTCTAGGAAACCATTACTTTTCGGCTGACCACTTAATGATAGTGGTTTGGGGGACTAAGAATTTCTTCTCCCCTCCACGGTACGTCCAATCACAAGAGCAATTTATAAACTTAAAAATAAAAAAAGTAAATATTGCCTCCAATGTATTCTTCAGAAAATAAAAGCTGCAGGATCCTCCAGGCAACAGTTAGCTATAGCTATCCGTTGTTTTCTATGCAGAATACTTATGCAAACATTTCTCAGTTTGCTCCCTACCCCCCAGCATTCTAGGTGAAATGTATTCTAGAAAGAAATTTTCTGATATGTCATGATACAAACTATTAGCTTTCCCAAATTATGTTTGTGTGTCTAGAATAGGTTAAGATAGAGGCACTTTCGGTGCCCATTTATCTCTGTAATTATCCCAAGGCCCCGGGAGACCACGGATGGTTTATTAGCTAGATTTAGAAAGACTAACCGCAGTATTAAGCTTTTTTTTTTTTTTTTGTCCTACATAGTGGGCTTTCAGTACACAGAGCATTACAATTATTTGGAGACAATCTGTAGTCTTGGAGACAATATGGCAGCTGTGACATCAGCAGCAATTATGTGTAATTTTTACCCGCAGTTTATCACCAAGGTAACCAGAGTAGGTTTCCCTGCTCGCAATTTTAAGAATGTCATCATCCTAAAAGCAGCCTGGATGGGAGAACAGATTATGCTCAGAATCTTTCTTCTTTCTATTCCGTTTCCCTTACACAACAGCCCTTTGGAATTCAGATAGCACGGGTCTATTTTTGGCAACAGCTTTGGGTTTTTGAAGCTATTAAGAATGATTTCAAATACCCTCCTCATGAAAAAGCGTTTGTCAGTGTTTAAACCGTGCGATGCTCCTTCTTGGTAGAATATCTCCTTCCTTTGGACAACAGTCATGGGACAGAACCCTAGCAAGGGAAGGGAGATGGGGGGAAAAGCCATTTGGTCCTTCATAAGCCACACTGCCGGGCTCACCTCTCAAACTAACTTCCCTAAGGCTAGGAGGCAGTCTTGTTATTTTGTTTTGTTTATTTGTTTGTTTTTGAAGTGCTGGGCATCAAACCCTGGGCCTTGAGCATAATATGCAAGCTCTCTACCATTGAGTTACAACCCCACCCCCCTCAACGGGAATAATATTTTACAAAAGGTTTACTTATTACATGTATATGTACATGTTCCTGGTGCCCATGGAGGACAGAGGTGCTATTGGGTCTCCTGGCATTGGAGTTACAAGCTTTTGTGAGGTACTGGGTATTGAACCCAGATCTTTTGCAAGAGCAGCAAGTGCTCTTTCCCACTGAGCCATCTTTCCAACAGCAGCAATCCTGTTGACTAGAAATTTCAGGACAGCATTCTGTGCAGAGGCAAAGGTCAGAAGGCTAGCAATGAGCAATGAGGGTCCTAGAGGAAGAATGACAAGTACAGTGGCATGTTGCATTTAGATTCTTGGGATATCCTGACTCGGTCGTATTGACCTGGTGGAGGAAGAAGCAGGTAAGCCACCACAGAGATTCTCAAAGGTTCTGCACTGTGTGCTTGGACAATGTTGCAGTGGTTGCCGAGCCCCTCCATTTCCCAAGAACCCTGTTTGGCTCACAGCTGAGCTATTTCTTGTGAGCTCTTTGCCTGCATGTGGCGCTTCTAGTCTCTAATGTGGGCAGAATCCCAGGAAACAAAGACCACAGTGATGACCACACCTTAGTTCCTTTCTGGTCCAGAGTGGAAAAGTTTTGTGTCACATATCTATCCTTTAAGTGTGTGGGGGAAGGAATAATTGAACAATTGTTCTAACCTAGAAACAGGCAGCATTCTTCTTGGAGTGAGAAGACAGTACATCATAGTGCAGCTATGATGTATGTTTACTGGGGGTACATATACTGTGTGTGTGTGTGTCTACTGGGGGTACATATACTGTGTGCATGATGAAACTGGGGTACATATACTGTGTGTATGTGCCTACTTGGGGTACATATACTGTGTGTATGTGTCTATGGGGGTACATATACTGTGTGAATGTGTCTATGGGGGTACATATACTTTGTGAATGTGTCTACTGGGGTACATATACTTTGTGAATGTGTCTACTGGGGGTACATATACTGTGTGCATGATGAAACTGGGGTACATATACTGTGTGTATGTTTCTACTGGGGGTACATATACTGTGTGCATGATGAAACTGGGGTACATATACTGTGTGTATGTGTCTACTGGGGGTACATATACTGTGTGTATGTGTCTACGGGGAGTACAGAGAACTACAGGTAACCTGCTTCAAGTCTTCTCTTTTATTTTTATTTTGAGACATGGTCTTACTAAGCTGCTCAGGCTGCCCTTGATTTCACTGTGTAGTTGAGCGAGGCCTCAGAGTTTGATCCTTCTGTCATAGGCTCCTGACATGCCGGGATGTCCCTGGAGAGTGTGTCAGAAGGACAACTGCTGTATCAACTTAGTCAGTTATCATCAGCTTCCATACCCAGGAGGATTGGGGTGGGAGTTTTATTAATCACGGGGACAGTTCTGCACTCTGAACTTACCTTTTTGCTGTGTTGCAAATGCCACCTCTTAGTCTGTATCCTGTCTTCTAATGTGGTTATGCAAAAGCACTTAAAGATTGTACAGTCAAGTTCCTCAGTGTTTTTGTTTTTGATTTGGTTTTTCTATCGTAGACGTCATTATCTATGTCAAAGTCACCATTTTTCTGCAAGCATTAAAGCTTTCATTTTTTCATTGAAGGTCTAGTTAATTTAGAAAAAATTGTATGTGATACAAGGAAGAAATCTAAGTTTTTTAAATATGCAAAGCCAATTGTAATATTATTTGTTGACCTCTGTAAACCAGAAACCACTGATCTATTATGCCATGTCTTCTATATGATCTGGGTCTTGACTATAAGTAAATCTATTTCTGTACCTTGTATCGGTCCCATTGTCTTTATAGTCCCAGTATGAATACCATACAATTCAAATTACTACAATTATTATTAATAATAATCCCTAGTAGTGTAAAGCAAGTTCTCTTTAGTCAGCCAAATTATGGAGTGTGACCCACATATGGGGACAGGAGAGCCGAGCTCCCAGAGTGGAGAATAGTGACAATGAGGGTGGACTGTGTCTCTCCATCGCTCTCTTGTTGAGTGGCCTCAGAAGGTCCAAGTTCTTGGCAGGTTTGAAGAGGAAGAGTCTTCTAGAACTGATGACCCTATGACTTCAGGCATGATTACATGTAATGGGTTTCCACATTGGCTGTGGATCTGGCTGGGGAAATCCTGGGACAAGTGGCCGTCACTTTGCCTACACTCTGGTGTGAAGGGTGTTCCCACCTGTCTCTCCCTCAAGGCTTTCCAGACAGATCTAGCAAGGTCATCACACTTCCCGTTTCTTTTCCTCATCCTACAAATTCTGGCTATTCTTGTCCCTTTATTTTTAAATATGGAATTTAGAAACTGTGCAAAATTCTGTCTTATTGTGAGTCTGTTTGGAATTGCATATGGGGTAACTGGGTAATTAATTTTCTCTATTATGTGAGATTTTCCAATGTATCAAAATGGCACAGCCTTCCTTTACTTTTGCTCTATTATATCCTTCAGTTTAGATTTTCACCTTTTTCATTAAAAATTTGCACGTTAGAAAACTATTAACTTGATAGATAATTTTTGTTGCTGTTGTTGTAAATGGTGTTTTTGCTCATTATTTGTTCAAATACTTATTAGTACTGATGCTCATTTCTTGTGTAACATTGAAAAGGCCACGGCAGCGGGCCTCTGGTCTCATGAGAATGTTTTTCTGGTGTTTTGATGGCAATGCTGTTTGAGGTTATGAATCGCTGTGGGGCTGGTCTTCCGGGTCCGTCTCTCTGTAGTCTCCATGGTGCGCTCTGGTTTCATGAAGCTCAGAGCTCAGTTACTCTGCTTTGCTCCACATTTTCCATGACTGCCCAGAGCAGTCTAGAAACAAGTGGTAGGAGATAGAGAGAAAAAGCAATGGGAGTTTACCTCACCCGTGAGACACAGTTCTTCTGAGCAGTCCCTGGAGAGGTTAGGGTGCCAACAGCAGTCTGGACGCCTGTTTCTTGCTTCTCACTGTGAACTGTGGATTCCTTCTAGATCTTTCTCTGTTCATGCCGGTATCCGTTTCTGGGTTCATGCTGCTTGATACCAGAATGGGGTTGTGGATGGAAATAAATAAATATATCATTGTTTAGGTGCTACCTAGGATTTTATTCTTTTCCCCTCATCCCAAGTATTTCTAAGGTCCTCAGATAATTGTTTTGTTCTGCCCTCCAACATTTGTAGCTGTGTTGATGAGGGGAGGAAAAGCAGAATGTATTTCCTTCATTCTGCCTAGAAACAGAGCCCACTGGCCTTTTCAAATAAACAGTTTTTGGTTCAATCAATCCTGTTATTTCTTTATTTCTACTTCATTAACTTTTATGCCTAATAAAATTTCCAACATGTTCCTTTTCTTAAGCGACTTGAGATTCTTCCACCATTGACTCCAACCTTAAGCTGAAGACAGTTCTCCTTTGCCCCATATAGCCATAGAAATAAAATACTATCAAATTTCTGCAAAAACTGATTTCAAATATAAATATGTTCATTTCTATTGCAAGTTTGTTCTCTGGTGCTCCTGGTTTCCAGTATTGTGCTTGTCTTTGACTGATAGTGTTAACCTGTGCTTTCAAACAAATGGTTTGCTGTATTTCTTTTTGAAAGTTGAATTCTAGGTGCATTTTGTTGGGGGGGGGAGTCATACACTGTAGTTTATACTAATTCAATTTCAAATTGTTTATTGAGAAGTTGTGGCCTGGTCCATGCTTGGTTTTTGGATTCAGGGGTGCATGATGGCGAGATTCCGCATATCCTCATGGCTCCAGATTAAGAACATTTGCAGGAGGGCTTCTGAGGTGGAAGGTGTCTCCAAGAGAGGCATCTCACATGGAATGTTGGCCCTAAAGCCCTTACCCTGATAGACAGAGTGCTGGGTCCTGTGTAGGCGGAGTCAGTCTAAAGTTCAGCTGAAAGACATTAGGGGTGCAAAGATGCTGTTTCAAGGGGAGCAGATTGTTAAAGCTCATTCATGTCCAGGTGGGAGAAGCAATCCAATTTTTTTTTTGATGCTGGTGGTTGGGGCCCAGGCACACTCAGTGATCCAGCGTAAGAGTGTTCAGATGGACTTTCCAGAGGGAATTGCTTAGATGTCTCCCCAGCAAAGCAGGCTGTAGGAATTCCTTTTATCTAGGGACTAGAAACTACAAATGACGTGGTGTGGGCTGAGAAGGTGGCTGCTGTCCTGATGGAATCCGCCACACGACATACCCTGTGACAGGAGCTCTGAGAGTCTCTGTGGGCTACGAGCCCACAAAACCCCTTCACTAATTCATCCCCGTCATCCCCGTCATGTATTCAACACCATCAGTAATTGGGATTAGCCTTGGAGGACAGTCACAGGAAGATGCCCAGATGCATTTTCATCAAACTTCTATTTAATATCCTCTGTGGCTGAGGCATGTCAACAGTGCTGGACCAAAAGCTTCACCTCAGAAAAAGATCTTTTCCTCCGCCGCCACCATATTTTATAGACACAGGAAACAGAATCTTTGCACACACACACACACACACACACACACACACACATACACACACACACACACCCCAGATTGCTGCCACAGACAGTGAGAATGTGTGGGCGTTCTCCATATACCTTTCTTAAAATGAATTGAGCTAAATTATACCTTTCCATTTGTAAAACAGTGGTAGTCTAAAGCTGTAGAGAGCAGAATTCAGACATTGCCATAGTAACTCTGTTTTTCCCAGGAAGTAATTGAAAAAGGCACTTTTACAAAAATAGAATATTGATGTTCATATCTATAAAGGAATTAATTTACTGACTTATAGAGGGGAAAGAAGAAAGATGAGCTGCTGGCTGCATTTTAATGTGGTTGCGATTATCCCCAGGGTGGCAAGCAGCTTGTGCTGGTTCTTTTATTTTTGCAGCAAGGAGCACTTTTCTTTTCAGCTTGGTTTATGTATAGAAATCGTTTCCAGAAATATAGAGAGTAATAAGGAATTAGCAAGCACATTTAAGTAAAACACTGAAAAGCTCCAATTTGTTTCTTGCCATTATCAATTTGATGGATGTTAAAATTGCTTGCAGGAGAGCTAATCGCCATTCTTGATGGGCGCAGCGGCGGCACGACATGAATAGCCGAGAATGGACTTCGCATTTCGGGAACACTGGCCTGTCACAAGTGCCACTGCAAAAATGAAGGACAAGCGGAGAGGGGGCGATGTTTAGGACAGGAAATAATGTTAACAGTGCCCTGCCGGTACTATCCGGAGGGGATTACAGTTTCAATGAAGGCTTATGGATATGTTTATCTATATGTGTATATTTATACACCTACTTAGATGTATGCAATCTGATATTTCAGGGATGTCTCAGTGAATGTGTTCTTCTAGGTAACTTGAATTTTTCCCAGTTAATTAATAATTAGCTAATTATTAATTACTTAATTAATAATTAGATACTAGCTGGCCAAAGGATGAGCCTAACAATGCATCTCAGATGGAGAACCATTAGGACTCAAGGCAGGACTAGAGAGGGGAGCTTGAGGGTGACTTACCCCAGTGCCATCCAGAGCACATCTCTGGGAGGAAATGAGAAGAATGTTGTTCTTCCCTCAGGACTATTTCCATCTTAACGAGGCAGATAAATTCTTCAGCAAGTGGTTCAACATGCAGGGATAGAATCTGAAGCCCAGAGAACCTGCATGGGGAGCTGTGGATGGGTGCTGATGAGAGATCCCCTGGGGCTCTCCTGATGTGTGTGTGCCTGGGACAGTGCCCCTCAGGGTTGGACCCCTGTTGTTCATTTATGTCTGTGTTGTCCTACTTGGGTATGAGTTCTCGGGGGAAGGGAACGCTGGTGCCATGATTGTACCTGGAGCCAGAGGTCGGGGAGAGTTCCTGAAAGAGGACGGAATGGTAAATGCCTGCCTGTTGACGAAGCAAGCAGGTCTATGGTGGAAGACTCACCCTCCATAGGAGGTGTTCTCTCTCCTATTGCTTCTGTCTGACTGTGGCCTTTGAAAGAACCTGCCAGTAAATTTCTTTTTCCCACAAAAAGAAAAATCAAGGAAAGAATCAGTATTTAGTGGATACTTGCTATGAGTTTGTTGCTAGTTCAGGTGCTTTACGTGATACTATGTAGTCAGTCTCTTCAAACACCCTGGGAGGGTGGTATTTATACCCTCACTTTTGAGAAGAGAAAACCAAGGTAAATAGCAACTTACTTTTGTGTGTGTGGTGTAGATGTATGTGCACAAATGTGGGGCGCTCTGCCTATCGGAGTGTGTGAGGGTACATGTGGAGAGGTCAGATGCTCATTCTGGATGTCTTTCTGAATCACTTCTCCGTCTTATTTGTTTTTACATAGTGTTTCTCACTGAACCTGGAACTTGCCGCTTTGGCTAGACTAGTGACCAGCAAGTCCTTCAGATGTTCTTGGCACCCTCCCTGCCTTTCCCAGGCTATGGTTACAGCTGGGTGTGGCCATGTCTGGCTTTTACAGGGAGCTGGGGGTCCTAACTCAGGTCATCAAACTTGTACAAACTCTTGGCTCGTGGGAGGAATCTCTCTAGCCCCTTGCTTTTATTTCTTGAGACGAGTCCTACACTGGCCTTGACCTCACAGTGATCAGGGCTCAGCCTACTTAGTTTGGGATGTAGAGGTGAGCCACCATGCCTGGGTTTAGAACTAGAACATGACTGAACCAGAGTTAGAAATCAAGCTGTTTAGCTTCCATTTTCCTCTGATTTTCCAGAAATCGGGACACAAAATCTTTTCATTGGGAGCATGGGCACTGAGGGAAAAAGACCAGCCCTAGATCACAGGGGCATTTATTGTGGATTCTTTGTTGAGATTACAACTCATAAGCAGCTTTTGCTGAGCATCAGAAAATGTTAGTGCTTGCAACGCTGGAGATGTTAGCTTCTCCTCTTGGGAAATGACTTGGATTGTTCCAGTGCTGCGGTATTTGATGCAACAACATGTTGTTGTCTAGGCTTTTGAAGAGAATGGTCACATCTCGTTGTATCTGAGCTACTTAGGATAGGGAGTAGAGTTAGCTCATATTCTGGTTCCCTGCTGTGGGCAAAGGGTGGCTGACTCTTCCACGATACTCTCTGCAAGGCTGCTGAGAGCTGCCGTGGGAGTATACAGCAGGTGACAACTAGCGTTCAGCAGGTTGAACCACCAGGCGAACGACTCTCTGATGAGTCTGAATGACTCTCTATGAGCTGCTTTGGCCAGGAAGTATAAATAGAAACAGCATGTGACTCTCCTGGGTAGACACCGTGGTCTCTCCTCTGCTTCGAAGCTCTTCATGTCAGCCTCTCTTACCTCTGATGGTACCAGAGAAGGTTCACTTTTAGCCCTCAATCTAAAGAAGGGTTGTTTCCCAAATCCTTATCCTCGTGTAGCTTAATATAATCCCTTTCCTCACAGTTGTCTCTCTGAGGAGTAATGGGTACCACTGGTCTCTGTGAGGACACTTGGTGGCCTGAACAAGGTGTCAGAACATGACTTAGTGCTAAAGACATGAGGAAAGTCACTTCCTTTTCAGTTCTTAGGTGTGCTTTTCTCTGAGGAGGGTGGCTATCCCACATGCCACTGAGAATTCCTGTCCGTCACTTTCATTTTAGACACATCCAATCTGTCAACAACTTAACCTATTCCTGATGAGGCAGCCATCAGGATATCTGTCAGCCTTTTGAAGCCTCCTTAACATACCTCAAGTGACTCACTCTGACTTGTAGCTACAGCTTTTAAATTTGACTCCTCCCCATCTCAAAATTAGCTGAGCACGAAGATGCAACTAATTTCCAGGTACCAAATCTCATGGGTGTTAAAAGTAAACTCCAGGAAGAGGCACTAGGTGACAGAGAAGGTTTGTTGAGTTGGCTGTGGAAACATGGGGATGCCTGCTCGTAACACATCTGATTTCACAGGCTGCATCTGTACCTGCTGCCTGTGGAAAGGGCAGCCCTGCTTGGGAAAGATCCTTCAGCAGGAAGGAATACCAAACTCTAGCTGGCAGGCAACGGAACAATCTCCTTGAATGTTAACCCAATCTTCTTGTCAGTGTGTGGCGATCACTCAGTGGAATCAGGAAATTCACAGGCCCCTTGATTATCCATACCAATGACTCAGGCAAGTTCTATTTTGGTGGTTGAAACGGGAGGCTTGAGATCAGTAAGTGAATCCTAGCCATATATTTAGAGGTCAAAATTGGGAGTGTTGATATTTCTTAGTGCTTCTTTTTTCCTTTACAACAAACGATTTATCCAAAATTAGGATGACAGTGATAGTCACAAACTTCAAATTATCAGGGGGTTATGGATTGTTGTGATCCATTTCTGGGAACTAAAGAAGGTGGGAATGTGTTATAAGGAAATTTCTCTGCATTCCAAATCTCCTGCTCAATTCAATTTAAGTCTCAAATGGCTGGAAGTGGGAGAGTCCTTTAAGGAGAATGCCTTTGTCAGAATGCCAGCATTTATCAGCTGAAACAAAATAACAGATACTTTAATGACTAATCTTCAATAGTAAATGTGCAATAACAAATGATAGTTATCATGAGTAATTGTTTCCTGAGTGTATGATGTGTAGTTACTTGGAGAGTGGGCGTGGGGACACGCTGGCCCAGCAACAAGGACCTTTTTGTTCACAAGGGTCCATGCAAGATGAGCAAGCCCCTAAGATACAGGCTTCATGGAGTTACCGAAGAGCAAAACAGAGGCAGGAGGCTGGAATTTCCCTCTCAGGCACCAGTGAGGTAATTAGAGCCAGCAGCGGGAGGCAAATGAAAGCCTTACTGGGAGGTTCTAGATAGATCCGTGTTTGTGGGGTTTGGAGGCTTCTCCAAAGCCCTCAAGCAAGACTGCAGTGCTGGGGCAGGCACCAGCAAGTCTCTCCGAGCTCGCTATGTCCCTGGGTAGCTTTCAAAGTCCTCCAAGTACAAAAGACTGCCATAAGAAATGGTGTCCATGTGACTCTGATTTAAAGAATAAATGGGCACCGTGCATAACAGCAATGGAAGAAGTCCATGATGAAGACTGGTGTCTTGCATATAGTCGTGTCGTTCTTTAAGTCCGGCACCACAGAGCACTTGCTCTTAGCGTCTTATCTGAACCTATACAATATTTACTTAGATTGTTTATTAAAAGTTTGAAAGTAAAAACAGTTCACAGTGTCTCCTGCATGGCTGGAATGCGTTAGTTGGGGTTGGAATCACGCAGGGTAAATACATGAGCATTGCTGACTGGTGCGGGAGAATTGTCTGTATTCTGTCAATCATATTTTAATAAAACACTGATTGGCCAGGCACGAAGTATAGGCGGGAAAACCAGACAGGAAGTAGAGGTGCTGCAATGAGAACAGGAGAATTCTGGGAAGCAGGGAGGTTCCTCCCAGTTCTGCCCAGACTACTGGAGAGGAAAGATGTAAGCTGCCCAGCTGAGAAAGGTACTGAGCTGTGTGGCTAACGTAGATAAGGATAATGGGGTAACATAAGTTATAAGAACTAATAAGTAGCCTGACCTAATGGGCCAATCAGTTTATAATCTTATGGAGTCCTGTGTGTGATTTCTCTTTGGGATTTGCCGGTTGTAGGGTACGGGGCAGGACAGAAACCCCAACAAGCCAGCCCCCTCATGCTACAGCTGACAGTGATAGTGGCCTTGACTGCCACCCGGAGTTGTGAGGGATTTGAGTAAGCAGCCCTTAGCGTGAGGGGTCCCAACCTTGGTACCCCCAGGCTCCTGGAAGGGCTATGGCATATGCTTTTTAGTAAGAAGACTTTGTCAATTGTGAAGCTCATTCTAGTTTGTTCTATGACATGTGGAAGAGAAGATATAGCTGGAGGCAACTGTAAATGGCCAATTTGAAGGTTTTACCTTCTTTCCATATTTGAATCGCTGCTCTGGAGCAAGTGCCCTGTGAGACAGGCTCACACGCATCCGCTGGCCGCTCCCATCTTGAGCTTCTATCATAAGACAACTGAAACATGGAGGCTGCGCTCCTGAGGCACGGGTGCAGGTGGCTTTGGGGTTCTGATGCAGCTGCAAAGAGAAGATGGTGCACACTCGTCACCAGCCCTTTTACTCCACTTCGTGCCTTGATTGGTTTTTCTATTCTGGGACAACTGCAATAGATCCTTGGTAGGAAAAGATGGCTCAATCTAGAGAACTGTTAATTTCTCTGTTAGATGAAGCCTCTAATTACAGTTTGGCTAATGTTTCCTTTCTTCATTTTTTGGGGTATGTATGAATTTATGTGATCATGCGCATTTATGTCTTCCTTAGGCACCTGCTAATATGTAAAGTCATTTATAAATGTAACTCATTTGCTTCTTGCCTAATTGAGGCTTTAATTACAGCATCACTCTAAGGCAGTAGGAACCATGGCTTCTCATTGCTGAGTTGTGTCTTTGTGCTTGTTTGTTTTGCTTTGTATTTTTTATTTTTTAGATTTACTTATTTTTATGTGTATGAGTGTGTGCCCATGTGAATGTCTGTGCATCACATCAGTGTCCATGGAGACCAGAAGAGGGCTTTAGGTACCCTAGAACTGGAGCTATAGACAGTTGTGAGCTACCATGTGGGTACTGTAAATCGAAGTCAGGCCTAGCACCCAGTCCTCTTAGCCACTCAGCTGTCTCTCCAGCTTCTTACCTAGTAACTTCAATATCCACCGTGCACACTGAAACCCCCAGTGTACATGAGTCTGCACATTGTATTACATTGTCTCCATATCTCTGAGTTGCATTTTCTTACCTGGGAGTGCGAAGTTTCATTTTAAACAGACAGACATTAAAACGAACTTTCCCCCTCATCATTGCCCAAGAGGCTATTGATTTTAGGATAATCCATGACAATCAGAGAGGCAGCTCCTTTAGGTGTGCAGTGGAAAATGATCTACTCCTGGTACAGCTCTTATGACTCTAGCTTCCAACCCCATTCCTAAACATCACCGAACCTTAGATAATAAGGAGGAAATGATGCAGAATTTCTTGTCTGCTCTTAATGATGTCTCAGAAGTCTTTTTCCTGTGTCTGTCACTGAACTGGTCCTTGCCTTGTATGCTTATAAATTTGGTTCCATACGCCAATTGCTGCATAGCAATCTATTCAGAATCAGACTGAATTAGAACAATAGGAATTTTATATTTCATTGACTTACATTTCAGGATTTGGGGGTCAGGAATTTAGGCACAGCTCAGCTGGATAATTCTGTTGTTTCACCTGTTACGACCTGGGGTTGTTTTGTGTCACCCATTGTCGCTGGCTGCTTCACCACATGTTTGGTTCAAATACTAGATGTCCAGGCTCACCGGAACCTGTCAACAAACATGGTCTCTCTAGAAGGAGAATTGGGCTCAACAAATCCAAGGGAAGGCATTTCAAGAGACAGGAAGTAGAGATTGCCATTCTCACCATATTTCGGCATGATCCTGTTGATCAAAACAGTGGCAGACTCTGCGAGATTCCAGGGGTGAGTGGAGATCCACCTCTCAGTTGGAAGAGTGTCAAATTTGTGCGAGGTAGTTTGTAATAGCTATTTGAGTATGCTCTGTAGCAGACAGAACTTAAAGTTAGAGCAATGGAGTTTACTGGTTTATGAACTTCATAAATGTGTATGCAGAGTGTGTGCAAGTAATGACATGGAGAGATTCGCATTCAAACAACCCAGCTCTCAGAAGTGATTGGTGACCAGGCAGTAGCTGTTGAGTGCCTATTGTTTTGACTTGTGGTTTTCAAAATGTCTTTGTGGAGTGCAGTTCAGATGACTGAGCTTGAAGTCAGGGTGTTTGTTTCCACACGAGACAGGGTGACTTCTGTTGTTCTGGCCCTGAGTTAGCCTGTCTGCCACTACATGTGTGGCTACAAACTGACAACGGGGACGGATGTTCCCGTGAAGCTGTGATGGGGCTTGAGAGTGACTTTCTGTTAGTGAATGAGTGGTACTGAGTGCATGCATGTGGATATTTTGTATGTTTGAATACATTAGTAGCAAACTTTTTTTTAAATTTTATTTATTTATTATGTATACAGTGTTTTGTCTGCATGTATACCTACAGGCCAGAAGAGGGTACCAGATCTCATTACAGATGGTTGTGAGCCATCATGTGGTTGCTGGGAACCGAACTCAGGACCTCTGGAAGAGCAGTCAGTGCTCTTAACCTCTGAGCCATCTCTCCAGCCCGCAAACCTTTTTAAATTAACATTATGTTCACATACCTTTGTATGTTCCCTGGCAAATGTAGATGAAGAAAACCTTTCTTTCTTTCTTTCTTTCTTTCTTTCTTTCTTTCTTTCTTTCTTTCTTCCTTCCTTCCTTCCTTCCTTCCTTCCTTTCTTTTTAGCCTGTTTTTTTATGTTTACCCCAAACACAATCCTTCTTCCATTTCAAAATTCCTGTGATTCTTCAGGTCTCTTCTTTTAGATTGATGGTAACATGTTATTTTCTTCTTGACTATTAGCTTGAAATGTCTAAAAGCACTTTCACCATAGCATGGGATCACTGAAGGAGTGAACAGTGCTTTTAATTAAGAAAATCGAGATGCCCCACTCAGTGGTGTTTCCAGTGTTGCTTTTCTCACAGCTATAGTGTGACAGAGAATCTGTAGTGCGTGGGTCATCACTGTGACCCTCCTAAGTTGTGGGACTGCATTTCAGACTAGGTCCTCCCGCCCTCCCATATGATCTTGAAGCACAAAGGCAAACCCTTCCTGTCACCCATGGATGGAAGGAATGATTAATCTCAGCTAATAGCAGAAAGTCACCCTTTTCTGCATGCCCTGTATCTAGCCTGCTGAAACTCACAGGAGAGACACAATCCCTATATATTGCATGCATAACCAGGGCAATGGTCTGAATGTGCCAGCCTCCTATTCTTAGTCTTTTATTTGCTCTATTGAACTCCATTGTCTCAGAACACACTGCCATAATAAACTACCCTAAGCTTCTAATCAAATGCTTGATCCTGGTGTTATTTGGGGGAGATCCTGGAAGCTCTTGGGGTACAGCTGGAGGATGGGTGTAAGTCACTGGAGGCAGTTTGCTCTCTGCTTTCCTCTACCACAAGGTTGATAGCCTATTCACATTCTCGCTTCCATCTTCTGCCACATGCATGGACCCAAGACCATGGGTGCAATTCTTCGACATTGTGAATTAAAATAAACCTTCTTCCCTTGAACTTGTTTCTGGTGAGTGTTTTCTCACAGGGGTAAGAATTCCAACATGGGTACCACGGAACGGTGATAGGAAGATGACTTGTGACAGACGTTCTTCTTGGTCTTGTCCAGCTGGGACCCCTAGGTGGTTTGTTTCTTTGTTTGTGAGCACTCAGAGTACAAGGGTGGGACCCCAATATTTAGTGCAGGCCCTGGCTTTCAGTAAGGTTTTACTCTATATATTTAAGCATATGACTGAGCAAACAAATCCCCGGCCAAATGTTGAGTAAACATGTAAGCCTAGGAAAAGGTTGATGAAGAAGGTATTGCTGATTAGTGATTAATGAGGAAGTGTTTACATTGTGATCTAAGCTACACATTTCATCTAAACCTTGATTGGAAGGCTGTTTGGGGAGAGTAGATGTGTTAATTTCACAATGAGCTAAGGACAGGAGGAACTTTTCTGACTGTTTTACTTGACCAAATGTCAGAAGCCCATGTTAGCCCATTTCCTGAGAGGCTTGAGGTCTGTCTATATGATTATTGGCCCCTGTTTGCCAGAAAAACCACACCTATCTGTGATTTGGGGGAGTATTCTGACCTGGGATTGCTTGGGCTCTGGTTGCTTTTCAAATTTGTAGGGGGTTCTGTTTTGTTTTGGGTGATAGGAAGCAAGATAGTCCAGAATATTTTGTAAATTAAAAGTGAGTCTCTTATTGAACCTCAGCATCTTTGGCTCTTGTTTTGCTTTAGTCTTCTTGCTTTGATGAGCCATTTCAAACAGGAATGAGCAGCTAAGGCATCGTGTATTTAGTTTAGAATTGTCCTAGCTTCCTGTAAAATAAGGGTCTGTACTGGCCGTGCATGTGAATGGCTGACACGGAACGTGTGTATCCTGTGTGTGACATAGGAGTGCTCACAGTAAGCACACAAGAGGACTCAACCATCATCAGCCAGAAAGGGGTTGGGAGGATCTCAGAATCCTCTCCCTGAACTCATTGAGAAACATGCTAGTTTTAGCCTGGAGATGTGATTGCCTATGGAAGGGGGAGAGACTGCAGCTGAGTCCTTTGACTTGTCGCTGCAGCTGCACCTGTGCTCAGGGCCTGCCTCTCCAAGTATGAGCTAACTGCTGTCTGAACCACTGACCACCCCATCTTTGTGCTCGGAATGTCCTTAAAAAGGAGCTCTTCCACATAGTTGTCTGGACCCCAGATTCTGTTTTAACGTCAGCGACTTTGGTCTTTTAAACGCACTCCTTGGGGGTTACACTGAAGCCATTTTGATGTTTTCCCTTCAGGACCTCTTTTCTTTCCTCTCTCCATGCCCTCCCCTTGGCTACCCTCTCATCCTGGCAGCTGCAGGCAGACTTTTTTTTAAATTTCTCCAGCTGTCTATCAAGTCTTCAAAAGGCAGCCGGGATGTAATTGTGATCCATTTTCTGCACTTCAATAGCTGTGGGTAACACACACACACACACACACACACACACGGATCAAAATTGCGAGGAGAGAGAGCCAGAACTGCCTCGTGACTCACACAGAGCCCACATGGGTAATTACTGCCATTCATTACTGGACCAGGAAAGAGAATGAGGCTCTGGGTGGGTTTTAGGCGACCAGAGCTTACTGGGTAAGGGGTGGGGGAGGTGCTCCCTTTCCCATTTCCAGAAAGATAGTAGGCTGCTGTCCACTCTCCGCCCAGGGTTTGTCTTTTAACTGTCCGAATTTAGCATGCAGTTGAGAATCCCGCAGGGTGACCACATTCTGCCAAGCGCCTCTCCCCAGAAGAGCTCTGTAACCTTGAGTGGCACCTGACCTTCCGGTTTGCTTGGCTGAGGGTTAAATAGGCTCAGTTTCATTAACTCCTGAATGTATTCAGCCAGCAGCTGTCGGGAAGTCCCAGCTGAGCCAAGTCTGTGGGAAATGCTCAGGTTGCATTCATCTTGGGCAGTGTGAGCACTTCCCTCTTTACTCAGAACCCTGTCCTGGAACACCTTGGCAGCCAAGCTGGGGTCATCTTTCTGGCTGGACCCTAGGCATCCTTTCTGCACTGTGCATTCCCTTACGTGTGCTGTTCTAGCACCTCTCATTAGATCTTGAACTTATGGGAGAGAGCTAACCATGCTTAGCAAAGGAGAACACATATAAAACCACATACATCCCCTTCAGCTCCCAGTACGGAGCTAGTTCTTTCTACCATAGGTAATTCAGTTAAGTATTAGGGAGCTCATGAGCATCCAAGTAAGGAACTATGTATTTTTAAGCTAACCATCTAGAGATAGCTAGGAGGTGTGTGGCAGGTCCTAATAGGAAACTAAGATTTGGGAGTGCTCTCCCAGATGGGAAATTGTTGCATTAGCTTTTTGGAGGTGATGTTAACAAAGACCCTATTCACTCCAGGTAGGAGTCAAGAAAGGATCCCCAAATGTCACTTGTGGACCAACTAAGTGTACTGAGTTTACTTACAGGAGCGTGGGGGACTGCCTAAATGGCTGCAGCATGGAAGCATCAGCCGAGGGTCATGGCCTCCCAAAAGCTTTATAGGCAGAACAGCCCCTAAAGTTAATATTTCTCTTCCCATAATCTCTGGGGTCTCCTAATGCAAATGGGATGGAAATACATAGGGGTGGAAGGGAGAGGCTTGCGGGGAGGTCGTGGCTGGGATCTCAGGCGACAGCCAGATGATTTCCGCCCCCGCCCCAGCGTCCTCTCTTTCTGAGGGATCATCAACAGGTCCAATCTTGTGGAGGTCTCCCGTGGGTCGTCAGACTGCTCTGCCTAAGAAGGTTATGGCCATATTCAGCCCAAGGACAGAGTTCCACCACAGGGGTTCTAGAAAGAGAGGCATCTGCAGCTGATGCCGGGACTGACTGTCTGGAATGAGAGGACAATAAAAGACACGTTAATGCTATTGACATTGTGTTACTCAGCATCACTCAACTTTGTCCCCATTGTGGGCTTCATGGGAGTTCCATCCACATGGGTTTTGCTTGATATGGCACCAGCCATTCTCTGCAGGGACTCATTAGCTCCACGGAATTAGTGTTAGGTCATTAAGACCTTTGCTCACACTTTGGGTACTGACAGCTTCAGCTCGCTTGCACCTGACTGTCCTGACTGTCTATTCTGTTACTGTTTTGCTCTCCAAAAATAGCACGTAGTTCGCTTTTTCTTTTGCTTTGGAAGACTGAAGCCTCTGGAATAAGAAACCGTGTTTAATCTGCAATTCCTGGGAACCCGCTTATTTTGCAGACCGATTGCTCACACACTTCTTACACAATGTCAGAGAACATCTGGAGATGTAACGAAGGGGAAGAGTCTCTTGATTTACTTTTAGGTTTTAGCAGTGGGATCAGTTGTTCTTACCGCCCCTTCCTAAACACTTCCTTTATGGCTGGTCTTGTGTTCAATGTTTTACCTGAGTCCTGCTTCAGCAAGCACTTGACCTTCTATAGTGAACACATCATTACAGTCCTGTTTTATGCTTGATGGAACCAACGCTTCAAGGGGTCAGGGATATGCAGTGGGTATCTGGGAGCTAGCTTCAGAGCTGACACAGTCAGGTTCTCCCAGCCATGACTTCTCTTTGTGACTGAACCCTGGTCCAGACACAAACGTGGAAGCCTACACTCTATGTCTCAGGAGCTAAGTAGATCCACGCAAATGTGACCTCTAAATGACAGGTGCCTGGGCTCATGCAGGTTGATTCCAGAGCTGACTTAGGTCGTGATTGACAGGGTTGCTATTGATTGCTACTGTATTCATAGGTGAAATGATTTGGCGAGTGTCCTAGCTTCATTTCCGTTCCTGGGATGATAAAGCACTCTGACAAAAAGCAGTAGAGAAAGAGAGGTGTTTATTTGACTAAAAACTCCAGGTCACAGGCTGTCATTTCATGAAAGTCAAGGCAGGCACTCAAGCATCTAGTAACATAGTCAAGAACAGAGAAAAATGAAGCACCCAGGCTGCCTGCTTGCAAGACCCAGCTCATTCTATTTATATATGATCCAGGGCTTCAAACCAGGGAATGGTGCCTCCCACAATGGTCCTGTTCTTCCTACATCAATTAGCAATCAAGATAATCTCTCCAAGACATGCTCATAAACCAATATAATATAAACAAATCTTTAAAAATTCTTTCCATGTGATTCTAGGTTGTGTCAAGTTAAACCTATTTGGGTGGTGGTGGCGCTTGACTTTATCCCACAGAGGTGGCTTTCTGTGAGTTTGAGACCAGCCTGGTCTAAAGAGAGAGGATAGCCAGGGTTACACATGGGAACTTTGTCTCAACGCGCCCCCCTCCCACAAAAAAACCCAAACCAGCACACTATTCTACATTCATTATTCCTTCCGTGTTACGATCTTCAGAATGTTAGTCAGATATGCATATGAGAAAACTCAAGCATTTAATCATATGCATACACCATAATGTATCTGATTTTAATGCCAGTTATTTTTATTATTTTAGGCATGCCAGGCTATTGAACTCTGTCCAAGGTACTTGGAAACTTGGAAAATCAAATGGGATTCTTCAAGTGATCTCTGAATGGATCAGTTATCCTTCCAAAAAGTTCATTCTCAAAAAATAGTCTTCCCTAACTGCATCTTCTGAATATTCATAAAACCTTCCCTTTAAAAATCTGAGGTTGTTATCTTGTCTACCCACCCATTCCTGGGAAGAAAATGCTAAAAGGTTGTATTTGTGTTTTTTATGCTCTATCAAGGACGTTGGCCTCCCAAGTTGGCAGCTGCTTGCATTTTCTAATACTCCTGATTCTCATCAGAAATGCTCTCTAATGGGCAGCCCACACTCCTCCTACTGTCTCGCCTTGTTCCATTGCATTGTCATAACGCTGGTGCAGTCTTGTTCATGGTCTTTCCCCCAGTGTCAGGAAATCGCAGCATTCATAATGAATTCAGTAGTTATGGTTACATTCTAATTTCCTTAAGTGCCTCCATCTTGAACAGCCCCCTGAGTCCTGAAGTTTGTAATGTAGTTGAGGAGCTGTGAGAAGGCCATATGCTCGAGAGAACTGGCGGAGGCATTCTTGTTGCTGAAGGTGGAACCACTTGCCCAAATCAAGATTTGAGACTTAAAATAGCTGGCCTTGGAGACCGGGCTTGACTTTGCTTGGTAGAGAGATGGGGCCATCTGAGGGTAATTAGATGGAAACATGAGCCTTGAGTGACATTTATATAGACAACATTTTTGTTTATTGAGTATAACTGCTGTACTCAGCTTTGTATAAAGCATGGGGGTAATAGGATCAAATTAAGAAAAGCTACTTAGATGGAATAGCAGGGAAGTTTCCCTAATGAAGAGATCTGATAGACCATGGAATAGCCTTCCCCAGGAAGGCTGGTCTCATTGAGAAGTGGTTATTTACCAAGGAACCAAATAGGACCCTGTTGGACGCATCTTGGGCCATTTCCATTTCAGTTTGTGACTTTGATTTAATTGGAAAAGTATCTCGCATCTGTTGTTGGCTACCTTAAGTTGTGCCTCTTGAATTCGAGTTGTGTCAGAGTCCCCTAGCGAGCTTGTTAGGATGCAGGTTCTCTGTCCCTGTCCTTAGGTTTAGCCCTAGTCTGGGAGGGTTTATGTTCTCCAGATCTTCCGGGTGGTTTTGATGTAGACGTGCTACTAACGGTGCTTTGAAAACACTGAAGACTCAGAACTGCATCAGGAAGGCTCCACCTTTTCTGGTCTGTCCATGAACCTTTTGTTTTCCCTTATCCTGTCCCTGTAGTGTCTACTTGTCATCCTTACTAGAGACCCTTTCTCTTTATAGACAGGAGGCAGCATTTAGGGAGAGGCTGGAGGCTGCCAAGAGAAAGGGTTCCTCCAAGAAGCAACACCTTTATTCAATTGCACTTCATTTAGGGAGAGGCTGGAGGCTGCCAAGAGAAAGGGTTCCTCCAAGAAGCAACACCTTTATTCAATTGCACTTCTTGGGAAATGGAGTGGTGTATGGCAGGGGTACTCGGAATTCTATGGTACATTAACAGCTGTTAGAGAAAAGATGATCAGGCAAGTGTGGGCAACACTGTAAGGCACAGAAGTAACCAGCTTTCTCTGCTGTAAGAGTTCCCAGACTCTTGATTATGATACAAGTCTTCACCATCTGAGTTTCTCATAGGAGAATCAATCGTGGAATTTACTGAAAAACTCATGGATTTAAAAGCAAGAAAAATTAGTTTGCAGGCAAAGCGCCTCACTTAATAACTAAGTGGCGTTGGATGTGACATTTATGTTCTTGAACTTTGCTCCCTCATCTCTGAAATGAGAGTCATCATGTCACTTTATCTATTACAAGATCACCTGGTCATTTAGAGGATAGAATCAAATCCACCTGTGATAGTGCTTTGTAAAGAATAAAGTGTGGTTTATTGCCACTGGGAAACTTTCGAGTTGCATTCATTTTTGGAGATTGGATAGTTTATCTTTTTGCTTAGACTTTCTGAAGACTGACTAAATGGAACTGAAAACTCCGCTCTTCTTGGTTCACCAGGGTCTATTCTAATATCAACAGTTAACTAGCGATTATCAGAATCGCTCTACAGATACATACTGACCACATATTGTCCTAGATACCCTGGCACTGGTTAATACATGAAGACCTGGCTCACAGTGGTGATGTTCAGGGTGTCAGCTAGGAAGACAGCGAGGACGGGGAAGAACTAAAATCTGGGGTGCTGGTGAGGTTGTTGGTCTTAACCTATGGCACGAGTGCTTTCAGACAAAATTCTATCACTATAAGAAGTTTGTAGAAGCCTGAGTCCAAATAGGTTAGGGCCATGTGTGGGCTTGGCTAGTCCAGACTAGTGGACTCAAAGGCAGAGCAGCGTTGCTTACACACTGAGGAAATGCTCATCATTTGATAGGGAGAGTGTAGCAGCTGGATTGTCATTGTGTGTTGGGGCTTAATGACAGGACTTAACTAGTGTCTGTAGGTGTGAGACTCAGGCTCCATGTCCTCTGGAAAAGAGCTGCATTATTCACCTTTCTGTTACTTTGCCAAGTACTTAACATAAACCACATTGTAGAAAGAAAAGGTTCACTTTGGCTTGGATAGTTATCAATTTGTGACTGATCAGTCCTGCTGCTCTGGATCAATGGTGTCACACGGTGGTGGGAACACATGGTAGACCAAATTCCTTACTTCCTGGTCAGAAGGTGAAAGTGAGAGAGACAGACAGAGAGAGAGAGAGAGAGAGAGAGAGAGAGAGAGAGAGAGAGAACAGAAGACCCTGGGGTCTCACTGTTCCCATTTAAGGGCACACCCTCCACTAACAGGAAGACCTCCTTCTAGGTTCCTATGTTCTAAAGTTTCCACCACCTGCCAATAATGCACAAGCTGGGGACTAAGCCTTTAATACTTTAGCTTAACTCATTATGGGGACATTTTAAATGAACATTATAGCAAGAGGCTGGAAATATCTCATGTCAAGATTCTTACCCAATGATCCTACTGCTGTAACAGACCATAATTCAGAGAAACAATAGAATGTGATGGAGCAAACGTTGGAACTTGAGAGAAATGCCGAAAGGGTCAGTTATGTATGGGGTTCCTCTCTTATCCATGGTTTGAAGTACAAAAGGCGTTCTAGTCTATACTTGCTTACAATGCCCAGAGTCCTTTATCAACAGTTATAAGAGCCAAGTGTTAGTGAAGCTCTTCTTTACAGTGAACTGTATGTTGAATAGTTGGCGTATTATCTCAACTAATTATCAAGCTGTGGATCTCAAACATTATTAATCTTCTCATTTTCTAGATGAGAAATAAGAGGCAGAGGAAAGCCAGGTAAGGCATTCAGGTTCATATAATAGTGAATGGAAGTGTACAGGCTGGATTCACGAAGTTTATCTCCAGAGCTGTGTTTTCACTCTTCTGTACCCACACCATCCTACCACCAATGACCATGAAAAGTTCAGTAATTGAAATTAAAAAAGAAAACTCATAGAGAGCTCAGCAGACAGGTCTATAGAAATGGATCTGAAGAGCACAGCAACAAGATTGAAAAAGAAAACAGTCACAAAAAACATGAAACACTGTTATACATTCTAATGTACATGTAAATTGTGCTTCAGAAGGAGGGTAGACATATAAATATATATTATTGGTATGTAGTATATGAAGAATAATGGGTTAAAATTACCCAAATTTTATTAAAACAGTAATCTATACAAACAAAAAGCTCAATAAACATAAATTAAGTGTCTTAGTCAGAGTTCTGTTGGTGCGAAGAGACACCATGACCATGGCAACTCTTAAAAAGGAAAACATTAAATTGGGGCTGGCTTATAGTTTCATTATCACCATGGAAAGCATGGTGGCACACAGGCATTCATGGTGGTGGAGAAGTAGCTACCAGAGAGTTCTACATCCTGATAGGCAGGCAGCAGGAAGGGAGTGACGCTGGGCCTGGCTTGAGCATTTTGGAAAATCAAAGCCCACCTCCAGTGATGTGCTTCCTCCAATAAAGCCACACCTCCTAATAGTGCCACACCTTAATGACCAAGCATTCAAATTTATAAGCCTATTGGGGGATATTATTCAAATCCCATTAATACAAACTATGGGATATCTTGACATTGGCAAAGGAAAACACCTGGTCACATACAGAACACCAATATAATTAATGGGTTTGTTTTATGTGAATAATCAAAGTCAGAAGGTAGTGTGATGATATGCTCAAAATGTTGAAAATTTTTGACCGCCAAGAATTTTATACCTAACAAAACAATCATTTAACCAATGAGTGAGAGAAAGATAATCTCAGTCTCAAATAAGCAAGGACTGAAAAATTTTGTTGCTTGACCTGCCTTGCAAGAAATGTTCAAGATTGTTCTTCAGGTCAAAGGGAAATGATGACAATTGGCCACTGAAAGCCACAGTGAGAGCTAAGGGCACAGAAGATGGAAGACACGTGGGCTAGAATAAAAGGTTCCTTAAGTATCTTCTTCTCATTTTTTCTATTAATTTCTTTTAACTACTGTACTTTATAAAGCAAAATTATGCTGAGTATATACACACATATGCACACTCCACCCCCACATACATATGTACATACCACATGTACCACACACAAACACACACTTGATACAAAACTACATTCAAACTCCAAACATATTGCTAATAGAGATATACTCTCTGGCTACAGTGCAATAAAACTAGAAACAAAAACAGGAACAAGGTCTCACTGCTTGTGTACAAAATATTAGAACTGTCTTTAACAGCTTAAGCTGCAAAAGTCTCAGTGGAAGTTGAATAGATATGGAAAAGTAATTGTTAAAATACTTCATAACAAGAAATAGCTAAAACAGAGATCAGAGGCAAATTCATAGTCCCAAAACCTTAACATGTTTTAATGCTGAAGAAAGATATTTAATTAACCCGAGCAATTAGGATTTTAAGAAGGGAAGACTTAAGAAGACAGAAATGGAAATTAATGAGATGAAGCAGAATATTATAAAGACAGAGGAACCAAGGTACAGATCGTGAGCTTTTATAGATAAAAATTAAAAATAGATGAATTACCAATCACATTAAGAAAAAAAAAGTAAGTTTAGATTTACAAGTGAAGAAAAAAAAAAACAGGACAAACCGCAAATGTGGGGAAAGTTCAAAGAACAGTGTAGAACTACGTAGCTCAAGGCATCACAAATGAACGTGAACACCAGAATGAATGGAGTGCCTTCTGCAGGGCAATATAATTTAGCAAAAGAAAGGTTACTGGTTGGACAAGAGTGAAGCATAGTCTACTTGTCCCTCAGCTAGGAGGCAGGGAAAGGACAGGCTGCCCTCCGGGCTGCCTGAGACCTTGTCAGCA
This sequence comes from Myodes glareolus, assembly GCF_982192425.1. Classification (NCBI taxonomy): domain Eukaryota; kingdom Metazoa; phylum Chordata; class Mammalia; order Rodentia; family Cricetidae; genus Myodes; species Myodes glareolus. The sequence goes on from NC_142046.1 coordinate 51,148,795, forward strand.
GAGAGCTCCAAGTGAGCACTCTGTACTCAGTGTCTTCCTGATGAGCCAAGACATTGCTTTACATTTTCATTAGGAAGCAGGATATTTTCCTGCTTGCTGAACACACTTGTGAAATATGCTCACTGGCTTCCTGTGTTCCTGCTAGGAGAGCCACCTCACCATGCTGGTTTAGCTCGGATCCTTCGCTCCACCTTGCTCCTGCCACAGGAGAGCACAACAGATTGATTTTTTAAAAGGGAATCTGTGAAGGAATACAAACTCATCTGTATGTCTCCAGCATCCCTTTCCAATAGGTCTGGCCTGTGAAAGGGTTGCTAGGCAACCAGGTAGAAAATGGCTGAAGCCCTTGTAAAGGGAAGACATATTTATAATGTCAGAAAAAATAAATGTGGCCTTCCTCACTTGGGCCTCCCTTACAAAGTGCCAGGATTTGTGGTGTAATCTATTAAGCTGGGATGATTGCAATTGACCTTGAGGCCCGTGAGAACAATAGGCCATAATCTGGTCCAGTAAGGTTACAACACAAGCCACTGGGTACCAGAAGGGTACGTCCCTGGAGTCTTTTTGCCTCTGGAAGAGGAGAAGTGGGTTCTGCTAGAGCAGCATCTCTCTCCGAGTCTGCATAGTGCTATAGTTCCATGGTCCTTAGGAAGCCTTTTTTCAGAGGCCACTGTTAATGCCTGCTCTTCCTAAAGAACGCTGCTTCATCTCCCCTGGCATTTGCTACAGCCCGCTGATTTCAAATGGAACCTGCCTGCACGTTGTCGGGCCTTGGCATGTGTGTCGTCTCTGGTGACCTGGGCTCAGATTGCTCCAAGGAACTGCACAGCCTTCCTACCTGGTGTGTAAGCCAGGGTCGGCTCCTAGTGACAGGTGTTAGCATTCAGCTGCTAATTTTCCCCATTAGAGACAATGTGGCCCGATCTGATGGGCCAATCTGTTCGTCTGAGGTTTGCCCTGGTTTTTCGTGTCTACAATGTATTGCTAAATTTATGGAAACAAGAAAGAAATAATAGACATGCAGCCTGCCATTTGAATGGTTTGAGGAACATTCATAGCAGTCCATTTTTTTTTTGTCTATTACAAATTTATTAACAGTGAGCTGTAATTGGATGTGTGGCTTTGCCTTAGAGAACAAATGGTGCTTGGTGACCCTTGGCATTGGTCTGATCGCGGTAAAATGACCTATTTGGTTTCACCAGCTGTGACTTTGAAGGAAGCAGAATGACAGAAAAAAAAAATACATAACTCAACAGAAGAACACACGCTCATCTCACACTCCCTATTTCTGGTCATTCTGCACCTCAAAGTATCTTTGGATTTACAGGCTGACATCTTGGCGATCTGAACACTCCGAAGCTTAAGTAACTGGGATGAGAGGTCACCTGGCTTCCTGTGTCCCTGTCCACATGACCCATTAATGTGACCTGAGCAGCTTACGCTGTCTCTTTAGCTGAGCAGGGTCCTCAGGCTGGCGCCGAGGCCGTAAACGTGTGGTTCAGTTGAGTTGCCTGTTTTTGAAGCTGGTCACAAGGTCACCAGCTTTTGGTCTTTTTAAAGCCTCCATTTTCTTATCTGTAAAACTGGGGACCTGCCAGGCGGTGGTGGCACATGCCTTTAATCCCAGCACACAGGAGGCAGAGGCTGGCAGACAACTGTGAGTTTGAGGCCAGCCTGGTCTACAAGAGCTAGTTCCAGGACAGGCCCCAAAGCTACAGAGAAACCCTGTCTTAGAAAAACAAAACAAAACAAAACAAAACAAAACAAAACAAAAGGAAGAAAGAAAACTGGGGACCTGTTTATTTGCCCTGTGGAGTTTGTGTACTGAGACTAGACTCCCAGCACAATGCTTCTACATTGGAAGCTCTCAAGAAATGTTAGTTAATATTATCATTGTCCAGATCCAGAAATAGCATTAAAACTGCAAGGATAAAAATAGACAGATTACAGGGAAACCTTGGGTTTGCCTAAAAGGACCTGGAGCCACTGTCTGTCCTCATCAGTCTCCCCAACCAACTGACAGCATTCACAATGACAGTGACAGAAAACGGGGCCCCAGGAGGAAAGGGTGTCCCCTTCTGTGGCCAGGATCCTGGCACTAGAGTTTTGAAGCTCTTTAACTTTTAATTAATTTTCATCGACTCCTTTCCTTCCTGTGGTGGAAGAAATCTTAGAGGCCAAAGGAAGGAGAGATAGATAGATGATAGATAGATAGATAGATGATAGATAGATAGATAGATAAATAGATAGATAGATGATAGATAGATAATAGATAGATGATAAATAGATGATAGATGGATAGATAGATAGATAGACAGACAGACAGACAGACAGACAGACAGATAGATAGATAGATAGATAGATAGATAAATGATAGATAGATAGATGATAGATAGATAGGCAGATAGATAGATAGATAGATAGATAGATAGATAGATAGATAGGCAGATAGATGATAGATAGATAGACAGATAGATACAGAGATGTAAAGAGATAGACAGACTAAAAGAGAGAGGGAGACAGAGACACAGAAAGACAGAGAAAGAAAGAGATACCGAAAGACCCAGAAACATACACACACACACACACACACACACACACACACAAAGACACACAGAGAGAAACAGAGACTGAGAGAGAATCTCTGTGGTCCTCTCTGCTGGTCTCTTAACTTTTACTTTTTCATTCCTCACGGCCATCTGTCTCTAGGACAGCTTGGCCACTGAAGGTTTCTGATAGGACGCCTTCTAGAATGACCCCGTTCTGATAAGGAGCTCCCAGGATAGAAAGCCTTCCTGGGGACATTTTATATCCCATGACAAGATGGGTTTTTAAGGCTTTTTACCTGAGAGAAGAGGGATCTCCATGATCTCTTCATTACATCTTAAACATGAAATGTCAGGACTTAGAGGGGGCTGATTCACTCTGCAGCTCGAAGCTGCCTATTGTGATCCGGAAGTTGAAATTCCTTAAATCTGATGCCGGCAACACAGCACTTCTGTCTGATCTCTTCTCCACCTCATTCCCCAAGCAGGAATCAAGTGGTTCCTGCCCTTCAGCTCAGGGCTCGCCAATCTAAGGACTCAGCATTTCATGGCTATGGGGCAGATGCAAAGTTCTGTCGGTAGAGGGCATTGGAAGGCCACTGCAAGAGAAAATGCCGCTGGTCTCCTTTTTCCCTTTGCTTCCCTGTGACATTTGAACACCCCGTGGCACTCACCTCCTGTCAGGCAGGCAGTCTCTTCTGCTTGCCAGCCTTGCGTGCTCTAAAGAGAGGGGTCTATTACTAACGGCCACTGTCACCTCCTTCCCCATGGGGTCTGAATCTCCGCTGAGGTGTGCATGGGTGATGCTCTGAACAATTGCTAGGGGCAAGTTACTACCGGCATCTATTCATTTGTATTCTTTAGAGGTCTTGTTATTCTTGTGCATTTAATCCTATTCTACCAACATCTCTTTGTTCAATCGACTGGCGTGCTTTCTGACTTGTGAGTGAACCCAAATCGATGGATTCAAGGGGCTCTTAGAGTAGTGCCTGTTCATGGTTAAGTCTGAGGAGTAATGGACGGGCAGAGGACCCCACACCTTGATTAGTCTCAGGGTAGCAAGCTCAGTGGCTTGGGCTCTGCAGCAAGGGCTGCCCGTAGTGGTCCAGCTAGCTCCACGGCTGTCAAACTTTGCCTTGCAGTCTGAGAAAGCCCCTCTAAGCTAAGCTGTCTCCTCCAAGATGAGTTCCATCACTGGCAACAGCGGGGAGTGAGAGACTGCTGGCTGACTGCTTCATTTTGTTCCACAGTTGATTCTTAGCCCAGGCAAGCGTTGTCCCTGCTTCGGTGATTTTCCCGACTTAAATGCCTTCCTGCCAGAGAAAGCCACCAATACCCCATGAAATCACAGCATGTTGAGCCCTGGCTTGGCCTGCCTTCATCCTCTCCTGTATCCCTGGGCTTTCATCTTACTATATGTGAAGTTAATTTTTCATAAGACACTAATCTAACCAGGGAGTGATGCTTATCTCCAGAATGCTTAGATATAACAGAACAATTCGCCGTCACAGTGCATGATCACAGGAGCCCACATAAACAGTTAAGAATTTCATCATGAGGAAATACATAGAGAACATGGTTTGGACCATACTTCTTTAAAGTCATGAGTGTGTGTGTGTGAGCATGTCCGTGTGGGTGTGTGCATATGTGTGATCATGTGCATGGACACATGATCAGTGTCTTCCTCAATTACTTCTACCTTATCTTTTTGAGGCAGTTCTTCCAGTTTAACTGCAGCTCACCAGTTATGATAGACTGATTGGTCAATGAGTTCCAGGGATCTGCCTGTCTCCTTCCCCTGGAGCACTGAGGGTATAAGTGTGCTACTGTTCCTGCCTCTCACATAGGAATGGGAATCTGAATTCAGGTCACATGCTTGAGTGGCAGGTACTTTGTTGAGACTAAGTCATCTTCTCAGCCCCAAAGTGATAAATTCTTAAAGAATTGCAGATTCTTAAGATGTGCATGGAGGGCTGGCATGATAGCTCAGTGGCACTCTTGCCTTGTTGCCAAGCCTCATGACCGAGTTGGATCCCTGGAAGCTAAGTGGTGGTAGAGAAACACTGAGTTCTGCAGGCCATCTTCTGAGATCCGTACAAGTGTCATGGTACATGCTCTTGCAAACAGACACACACACACAAACATACAACATATCAGCACACATCACACAAATCAACACACATACAAACACACATCACACATACATCATGCACATACACACACAAACAAACATCACACACATACACACATCACATATAAACACACACATCACATAATTACACACATCACACAATTACACACATCACACACAAACATATCACACACATATAAACACACACATCACACACATACACAAAAACACACATTGTAGTGGGGAGCTGTGGGCAGGCCTGCTTTTCATCCCACCCGGCTCCTGCACAGCTAGCTCAGCCCCAGAAATAACAACACACAAATTGTATTCATTTAAACACTGCCTGGTCCATTATCTGTAGAGAGTTAGTTACTGACTAACTCTCACATCTTGATTAACCCATTTCTAATAATCTGTGTAGCACCACGAGGTGGTGGCTTACCGGAAAAGATTCAGCATGTCTGACCTGGTGGCTGGCTCCATGGCGTCTGCCTCATCGCTCTCTTCCCAGCATTCTGTTCTGTTTACTCCGCCTACCTAATCTTCTGTCCTATCAGAGGGCCAAGGCAGTCTCTTTATTAACCAATGAAACTAACACATAACAGAAGCCCCACCTACATCAACATATCATATACACAAACATGAATCACACACATACATATAAACACATAAACACAATCATACATATGCATAAACACACACACACCCCTAATTTTAATAATTAAACAAAAACCATGTGTGGGAAAGAGCAGGCTTTTGGTTGGTTCTCAGTCTGTGTGAGGACCACGGAGGAGAAAGGTCATTAGCCAGCCCTGGGGCAAGGTCTAGTTCTCCATCACACTGGACAGTAACAGTTGGATATGATGGTGTTGCTGAGTTCTTGTTGAAGGAGGAAATTAAGGAACAGATGCCAGCAAATGACCACTGGTTCAGACAGCAGGACACACATTAACCTGTCCCTCTGTCCTACCTATGCACACAGCATTAACTTTCACCTCAACTTGGCTTGCATAGTGCATGCGTGGCCACACTGCATATGTGTCCTGTACTCTTGTATGTTGTGTAAACAGAGTACAGAGGTGGTGGGAAAGAATGAGAGATGAAGCTCATGTGTTTTGCAGAGAATGAGAAATGTCACTTGTGGCTTTTGTGAATTGAAATGTTGGGGTAGTGGTCAAGGAGTAATGAAGTTCGACGACCCTCTCACCCCACATCCTCGCCCATCACCCTCACTCTTTAGTATAGACCCTAGAAGCTTGAGATTTTTGAGACGGCTTGAAGCTGACTCATGCAGAGCTCAAAGCTAGAGGAAGGGAAGTCTGTGTCATTTCCTGGCTGTAAGTGAAGGATTCATTGTGAACCATGCACATTGATGGAGAAGCTTTACATTTTAATGGCTATAGCCTAGCGTTGCAGATGACACTGCTTAAGGAACAGGGTGACAAATTTTATTAAGACTAGACACCGGGTGTGACAGCTCACTCCAGTCTCAATCCCAGCGTTCAGGAGGTGGAGGCAGGAAGATCAAAAGCCCAGGGTTATCCTTGGTTACACAGGAACTCGAGGCCAGCCTGGGCTACATGAGAACCTGTGAAGGTAATAACAATTAGACCCAGAGCAGCACAGAGGCCCATGTCTGAAGTCCCAGCACTTCGAAGATCAACTGTGAGTTCCAGGCCGGCACAGGCAACATAGCAAGACTTGGTCTCAACTCCCATCTTCTCCCTGGCAAAAGAGAGAAAAGTAAAAAAGAACAAACAAGCTTGAAACTTAAACGCGCACTCGGGTTTTTCTCTGCATCGGCCTTCTCAGTTCCAACGGTTACTGTGGGCGAAACTGACATAGCTGTCAACCGTAGAACTAGCACTTTCTTAGACAATGGTGGCCTGCAGGTGACATGGCTCTGGTGTCATTTGTCTCTGCTTCCTTCCGAATGCCTTCCCACCTAGCATCCTGGCAAATGTCTTCCTTCCCTGCTTTTCTCAACAGAAGAGGAGTGATGTTGAGAGTCTGAGGGCTGCAGTGTGTAGCCCCAGGCACCTTTTCCAGGAGCAATCATTCACTCTTGATGAGGGTGTAGTTCACTGTGAGACCACCATTTTGTACCGTGTAGTCTTGATTTTAAAGAAATGTCTTCAACTGATTTTTTTTTGGAACTTACTCTTTTATGGCATAGTTACAACATATGTAGGTCCCGAATAGACCTTAGCGTGTGCCATGTGTGTTGGTGTGTGGAGATCGTTGGGCAGGCTTTTGCAAGTGGCAAGAGCCCGGTAGTAGGGTTCAAACCCTGATGCTGGTGGCTTTGAGGGACTGGAAGTTGCCATTCCCAGCTGTTCCAGAGGTCCGTGGTTCCTCCGCTCACTGAGTCGTCTCCAGGACACCAGGCAGCCAATGCCAACTCTCTTAGTGTTTAAGCTTCTTCGTAGGATGGAAGTGTTTCCTACTGAAGACTGTTTGCCACCAAAGAAACTTTATTTTAAAAATAGCATTTTGTGTGTGTGTGTGTGTGTGTGTGTGTGTCTGCCATAGCTCATGTGTGAAGATCAGAGGACAGCTTTATGAAGTTGGTTCTCTCCTTCTTACCTTTATGTGGGTTCTAAGAATCGAAGGCCATCAGGATCGCACAGCAAGCATCTTTACCCGCTAGGCCATCTTGCCAGCCCCAAAGAAACACTGAAAAGTTAGAGATCATAGGCAACATGGAGCATTGTAAGCTACTTCAACTGTCTGACTTTTGTTGTTGTTGTTGTTTGTTTGTTTGTTTGTTTTTACTCTTTGCTCTTTAGGGGCCTGCTGCCCAGAGACTTATTCTTACTTATAAACTCCCAGCCTTAGCTTGGCTTGTTTCTAGCCAGCTTTTCTTGACTTAAATTATCCCATCTACCTTTTACTTCTGGGCTTTGACCTTTCTCTATTCTGTAGAGCTTTCTTTTCTTCTTACTCTGTGGCTGGTTGTGTGGCTAGGTGGCTAGCCCCTGGCACCCTCTTCTCCTTTTCTCGCTCCTTACCCTTTCTGCTTTGAGCCTGCATTTCTCCTCCTATTTACTCTCTCTACCTGACAGCTGCACCTATCCCTCTCTCCTGCCTAGCTCTTGGCTGTTCAGCTCTTTATTAGACCAATCAGGTGTTTTAGGTGGGCAAAGTAACACAGCTCCACAGAGCTAAACAAATGCAACACAGAAGAATGCAGCACATCTTTGCATCTTTAAACCAATATTTCATGGCATAAACGAATGAAACACATCTTAAACTAACATTCTGCAAAAACTGTCTCTCTTACAGCTAGAAAAATAGAAACAATCTATGCATACATTGATGGCTAAATGCATCAATGATATGCCCATATGGTAGAGCATTATTTAGGTATGGCGTTGACATGAGATGATTTTCAATTTGTATACCAGGATGGAAAAACATAAGAGCCAGGACATTTACAGCTAACCTGTAATCTCATTTCTACTGTCAAAACTACACATATAAAAATTAATATATCATAAGTATATTGTACTTACATGCTTACAGCACAAAAATAAGTACATATATATTAAGAACAAGTCAATAAATGTATATAAAATGTCTGAACGAGGAACACGCAGAACACTGCTATTGGCAGGAGAGTGGGTTAGATACTGGAATGGAGAATCTTGTTTCTATTCCATTCTCTATTATTCCTGTATTGGGGAATTATTTTTATATAGTGAAATGGAATCATGTATTACAAATAAATGTAAACATTTATTTTTGAAATAATTAGGATTTAGTGTATAAGATGTGATTTAGGACAATAAGTCGCTCTGACTAGGACTGGAGTGTGATACTGGAGGACCAGACACAGACACATGCCTAACGATTTAACTCCATTAATAGACTCTACTAATTGCAATCAGAACGGCAGCTCCGTGGCTGTGGTTAAGACTCTCCCAACAGTTTGATTGCACTCAAATGTCTTGTTTTATTGCTTTTATGAGTAAATAAGAAGAATCCCTTCTAAACACACCCTGAAGTGTTTAACTGATGCTGACTACAGCTAGGAACCATACTTCATTTTTTTAACTTCTTCCCCTTGTCCTCGCTCCTTCCCTAGCATCCGCCTCCTTTGCGACTGCTGTATGGACCCTCTGCTCAGGACCTGCCTCAAAATTCACAGCCCCCAGGAGACCCCACTTAACGAACCTGACCTTGTAGGGAGACCTCGCTTCACACCCTCGCTGAATGTGTTCCCTGTGTTTGATAACTTCATTTTGTTCCTTTCATGAGGGTTGCTTGCTAATTGATTTCTGGCATATTTTGCATACGTGTTCACCTAATTCATCTCCCAAAGTCATAGGCTCCATGAACAGAAAACAGAGGAGTAGGTAGATGCTGAAGAAAGAAATGTCATAAAACCCGATTCTTCTACTTTTTCTGGATATTTTTGAGGGAGAAAAAGGGCTATGTTTTGTAGGGTTTTGTTTGTTTGTTTGTTTGTTTGTTTTTTGAGTGGGAGAGAGAGACCTAGGAGGAGTTAGGCAGAAAAGACATGATCAAAGTATAATGTATAAATATTTTTCAATAAGTAACAGCCCAATTAAAAAGTGAGTCACAGAAGTGAAGTGACAAGGTCTCACTGCATAGACAAGGCTGGTCTCAAACTCCACATCCTAAGTTCTAGGATTATGGAAATGCATCACCATCCCAGCTGACATGTTTCTGGGAGCTGTGTTTTCCTCACTTCTAATTTTGTAGGATTTGGGGACTGGTAAGGTGACCTGCAAAGTGAGGCATTCAGCTGGAGCCTTGGAGACCAAGAGAATTCAGTATGACGCCTATAGGTCTTCATCTTCCGTCTCCAGACCCACACAGCACAATGTACTGACGTCACTATGTCTACAATGGGGCTTAAGTCATTGTTTGTTTACAGTTGTTGAATACTGTGAAAATATATGCTGATTGTCAATTGACTGGGTGTAAAGTCACCATGGAGACAAACCTCAAGGCATGTCTTTGAGAAATTATCTTGCACAGGTAAACTGAAGTAGGAAGACACACCCCCATCCTGCCACTGCCACCACCACCGCCAAATGTGGGCAGCGTCATTCCCTAGGCCGGTGTCTTTAATAGAAAGGAGGAAGCAAGCAGAGCACCAGAAGCATAATTTTCTGCTTCCTGACTGGGGACACAATGAGGCCAGCTGCTTCTCACTCCTGCCACCACAATTTCCCAGCCACAATGGACTGTCCCTCAAGCTGTGAGCCCCAATAGACCCTTACCTCCTTAAGTTGTGTTTGTCAGGTGCTTTGTCAAAGCAACAAGACAAGTGACAAACCAGTGTATTCAAGTATGTGGGGATATGTGGACTTCAAAAGTGGAGACTGAGGAAAATACTGTCAAGTTCAATTCGTCATCATTTTTTCACTCAATTTCACTCTGCTTACTGTGAAAAATTTACCTGGAATCTACTTTCATCCAAGAAGGCTATTCCAGGTTTTTCTACATATTGTACTACTTTGGGGACCAAGGCAGATTTATTCCTGAAACTATTTCTTACTTACAACATATGTGTATTTAGTCATGCAGTCACTTATTCATCAACAATTTATAGACTAACAGGTAGGAAGAGACGGCTCAGTGGTTAAGAGTATGGGCTGCTCTTCTAGAGGACCTGGGCCCAATTCCTGGCACCCACATTGTGCTTCACAAATGACTGTAGTTCTAGTCCTGAGAGATCTGATTCCCTCTTCTAGTCTCTGAGGCACCAGCACACATGCGATGCACAGACAGGCAGAGCACCCATAAACATAAACATAAACATAAACAAATAAATCAGGGTTCAAAAAACTATAGAATGGTGTGGGAGGTCCTTCTGTCTTGGTGTTGCTTTTATTGGTTAATGAATAAAGAACTGTTTTGAGCCTACGGCAGGGAAAGCTAGGCTGTATACTGGGAGAAAGAAGGGTGGAGTTAGAAAGAAGCCATAGATGCTGGGAACTTTACCTGGTTTACCACAGCCACGTGGCGATATATGGATTAAGAGAAATGGGTTAAATTAATATAAGAGTTAGCCAATAAGAAGCTAGAGCTAAGTGGGCCCAGCAGTGATTTAATTAATACAGTTTCTGTGTGGTTATTTTGGTTCTGGGCGGCCAGGATGAAAAAACAGCCTCTACCCACAGTAGAATGTTGTTGTTTAAGCATGATAGATAGGCATGAAGAACATGCAAGAGCTCACCAGGTGGACAAATTGGGGAAGTTCACCATGTGCAATGGTCCTGAGGCGGTAAAGGGGGGAACGTGTTGGGAGGTACAGGTTCTGAGAGGAAGATATGGTTTGGAATGGGACTGGGTAGACAGGAAAGATAACCTAGCTATTATGTAAAGGAGTTGAGACTTGGCAGTGAGGATCTGCAAAGAAATTTGAGCAGGGACACAAGGTCAGATGTGTTTGTTATGAGGAAATTTTAGCCACTGGATACCAGTTGGACTGCAGAGAACAAAATGGAGGGAAGGAGAAAAACACAGAGGTGTCTGGGGAACTATGGGGCGAGATGATGAATGGCTGCTTCGGAATGTGAAGGAGGGACTCAGGAGTAAAATAGAGAGGACACTGTGCTTGATTGATGTATTAGGTCTCCTTATTGTCTTAGCAAATTACCCTGAACTTCGTGGCTTACAACAATCTGAATTTATTATCTCACAGTAGCCTGGAAATCTGATGTGAGGCCACAGGGCTAAGACCAAGCATTCAGCAGGGCTGTATTCTTTCCTAAGGCTTGGGAGAGAATTCGCTTTATCACTCTCTCAGGTTACAGGCATAATTCAGTTCCACGTGTCTAGGACTGAAGGGCCCTCTCCTTTTCTGAGTAGCAGCTTGGGCTTAACCCCACCTTACAGGGGCTGCCTGCTTTCCTGATTTCACAGCCCACCCAATCCATCTACAAAGGCCGCGGGAATGAGCTGTGTTTCTTCACAATGACCCTCTCTACCTCCTGTTTCGCGTGCATGTGTTTATGTATGTGAAGGCGTCTCTCTGTGTGTGTGCAGGAATACATATGTGAGCGTGCAACAAGAGGTCAGAGGTCAACCTCCTGTGCTTTAGTGCTGTCTGTGACCATGGCTCTATCTTTTTAGGAGTTCAGTTTTAGGGTCAAACCTCGGGCACTGAAGGAGGCAAATTCCAAACCATCGTTTTCCTCAGATTGATCTTCTTACATTATATTGAAGTGCCTATAAATTTTACCCAAAGGAGAGAGCTGGTTATTCTGCATGGCCTGCTAACCACCCGCATTCATACACCGGCAGGTCGCAGCACATAGGATGCACAAGGGCGAAGACAAGGGGTAACATGTCTCTTCTTTGTGAGTAGACCTTTTGGAAACACCATAGAACAATTTGACTTGTACATCACTGGTCAGAATTCAGTCATGCAGTTGCACTCAGTACCAAGATGCCCAGGAAGCTGCAGTCTTTGTTATGGTAACAATGTCATAATAAAGACTGTGCCCTATGAAATGGGAGGAAAATCGATACTAAGAGATATATTGCAATCACGTTATCTGAAACATTTTCTTTAAATCTCTAGCTGTTCTTACAGCTTTCCATTCCTCTGTCCCTTGAAGCTGAGCAGTCGGCCGCTTTAGGAAGCAGTTAGTACTCAAGCAGAAACAGAGATTAGATACAGTGGGCTTAAAATGTACAGTCATGACGAGGGTGTGTGGAAATGTTCTTTGGTTTACTGACCTCAGTTTGCTCACCAGCCCCCATTTCCACTAATGGCAAGGAGTAAGGCCAGTTCACTTCTGGTTTGTGTTTGTGTGTGTGTGCACGTGCGTTTGCACGTGTCTGTGTCCAAGGCATACTCATGCAGACGTCAAAGAAAGATGAACGATGCACTAACATGCAGAAAATAAAGGAATTACACAGTGAAAAAAAAAAAAGAAAGATGAACGACGTCTGATGTTTTGCTCTATTGTCTTGCACATTGTTTTCTGAGACAAGGTCTGTCACTGAACCTGAGGTCACAGTGTGAGCTAGGCAGACTGCTCAGTGAGCTCCCAGCATGTGCCTGGCTCCACCCCCTCCCTTCCAGAGCTGGGGTTACAGGCTTGCATAGCCATGCCTCCCTTCTCTGTGTGCAAGGGATTCAAATGCAGGTCCTCTTGCTTGCGCAGCAAGCATGCTTGCCCACTGAGCCAACCCATGCAGCCACACTTCTGTTTTATAGATGAATCTCTTTGAGGAGCTTTTAGATAAATTCAAGTCTCCTTTGCTGCTTTCTCACCAGGGGGTGGTCTAGTGAGCCGCTCACCTAAGAACTTTCCTGTTGGGCTCTGTTCTCACGAACCGCCTGTGATCAGGCACGGAATATGTCTGCCTCCCTCTGGGAGCCTCTTAGAAGCTGGGGCGCTGTTCTGAGGCTTTCAGTGTCTCCTCTGCTTATTGCAGAGGTTGGCACGTAGGAAACGGTTAAAATGTGACTGATACAATCACGAGCCTGCTTTAGAGGCATCGGATAATTAATTCAAATGGCACCATAATGATCTGAAAACCCTGCATAATTAAAAGTCTATTTCTCTATGGCCCCCTAGCATTATGCTTATAGCTTTCTTACAGCACCCATAATCCTCTGCTCTCAGATACAATGGTTTGTGTGTTTGTCTGGCTGCCTTTTAGAGCGTCTGTCTTTCTTGAAGAATGTCCCTGCTCTTTGTGCCTCCCACCAGTGCTGAGGTCAGGAGAAAGTCCCCTTCAGTCTGGGAAAATGAGTGACCACGGGAGGAGGGGCTTTGAGTTTCCACAGGTGAATGTTTCCCACCTGGGAAGGAGCAGAGCCGTTTTCTCCCCACCCCCCAGCTGCTTAGAAGGGCATCAGTCAACAAGTCCCAACTGATGCCTTGCCCTTTACCGACTCTCAGCTTATTCTAATGAAAAGCATTGCTTTTTTTTTTTTTCAGAAATCCTCCCCCCACTTTGCTGCACCCAGAAGAATGGTGCGAGGAATTTAACCACTTCATTTCACAGTGAGTAGTTCCTCCTCTGGGAGCTGCCTGTGCAGCACGGTCTTGACTCCTGAAACCAAGCTGTGGAATAGGCTCAGTCCTAGCTGGACCCGCTGGCATGTTCTAGCCCAGGGTGGCCCTAGTAAATTACTTAAGGAGTTCCCACAGAATCTGAAGAGTAAGGAATTCCCGCTGATTCAACTGTCTTCGTTCCGATGATCACATGTATCTGCAAACCTATTCTGTAGAAGATGCACGCCTGTAGCTGGTGTCTACTCGGGGAGTGGAGAGACGCATATCTTTACAGCTTTGGTGGGTGGGTCATTGGGCTTTATTCTAGGATTTTCCAAACCAGGACTCAGGTTTCAGTTTCCAAGATGATGGGGAGCAAAGTAGGATCTTTGGCCTAAGGCATCAAGATGAGGTATCCTAGTCAATGCCGAAGGTCTGGAGAGCTTGAGGAAAACGGTGTGGAACAGTGTGAGGCCCCTGATGGGAAGTGTGCCCCCAGGCCAGACTTCCTGAGACTAAGACAATGGAACACAGACAGACCAAAGACTGACTCAGTGCCGAGATCATGAGTTTGGGGCCTGGGCCTGGAAGAGGACCACATTGGTGCTAAATGTGTGGAAGATGTTCATCTTTCCAAAGATGAAGTGAAGGTTCAGTAGTGATCGAGTGAGAACCCATCATTAGAAGCCACTAGTAGGGGCTAGATCTGGGAAGAGATAACTCAACACCTGGGATTCCAAACAAGAGCTTCGGAGACTATGGCAGGAGAAAGTAAAAGGCCAACAGTGCTGATAAAGAGGGGAGGAAGACACAATACTTTCCTCATTTATGCCTATGTGCGGTCTTATCTTCCACAAAGGGTCACGGTAACAAACCAGACAGGATCATCCTCCTTAATATTTGTCTAGATTTACAGTCTTCACCCACAATCCCTGAATCCAAAGAGCCCTGAAAAGAGAAGCCATTCTGTAGTTGAGCCATCCAGCCGCAAACCGTGACCTTACGTGAACTGACGTGGGGGCAGCGTGGGCCCTGAACTGATGAGGGCCTGTTTATAGTCACCGTCTTTTTTAGTGTGAATATTCATGTGTTTCAGTACAGATATACTCCTGTTTGATGAGCGTGCCCTATCCCAGATCGTTCTGCCTTGTTATGTAATGTGCAGCGAATGAGCCAGCTTAGCTGTCTAAAGTTTGATCAGATTTAGAATGCTAAATGTGTTTGACCCCAAGGGAGTTTGTATGAGAACTTGAGTTTGTGTTTCATTTCCATTTCAAATGCAATAGAGCTTGGGGGGTCCTGAAAATTGTTTGTTCATCTAATCCCTCCTGGACCTGTGCCATATCTCTCTGAACAGAAGAAGGGAGGAGGGTGGGGGAGACTCAGAGAACACTACCAAGAGATATGTTGTTGGAAGGTGACTGAGAGATTTAGGGCCAAGGGAAAACTCAGGGAGGTAGTGTTGGAGGGTGAGGTACAGACCCAAGGCTGGAGAGCATACCCTTGCTCCTCAGCCCAGCTTCATTTTTGCCCTAACTACAGAATGTATGGGACCTGCCACAAGTCGGAGTGACTGGCTACCAACACTTGCTAGGTGGGAGGTGAGAAAGGACCACTTCCTGAAAGCTGGTAACTACAGGAGGTGGTGGAGGGAACTGAAAGAGCCAAAGACGCTCTAGTGGCTTGCGACCACATTTTGGAGTACCGCACACACAGAGAAAAATCTCTCTGGATCCAAGGAATTTCCCTTTCACTCCACTGCTGCACAGATAACCTTGATCAACCTCTGAAGCTGGCCTAGAAAACTCCATTACATATTCACACACCTTCCCATTCCTCCGTGCCGCAAAGATGTGATTGGACTCACAAGTTGCTTAAGTGTGTTTTTCTCAAGAGTATGGTAGTGTTCTCAAATCAACACAGTACTGCTTCTGTGGATTTAAGGGCAAGGTAGACAACCGATGGCAAATAAAAACTTTTAGGGTCAGCCTTGCTATAGAACATCTCCTTATTCTCTTGTTCCCTCTTGACAAATCCCATGGGATGGCAATTCCAATCTGATTATGTTTTCCAACTTTGGTATTTCCAGAAGTTCTCATCCCAAGTTACTTTGGACCTTGAAAGCTCTGGAACACTGGAAAGGCAGAGGGGCGGGGCAGGGGGGTGGAGGGGCAAACACAGAAAGCATTGTCTTTGAGAATACCTGTTGTCCGTAGTGTTAGAGTGGAGAAATCAAAGCGAACACAAATAAGCAAGCAAGTGAGGGTGCATGTATCCATTTTCTCTCTGCTCTGGGTTGTAGATAGGACGTGACGACCTGATTCAAGCTCCTGCTGCCCTGAATTTCCCACAATGATGGACAATCTCGGGAATTGTTAGCTAAAATTGAAATTACGTGGTGTGAGCGAGAAGGGAACACAGAACACTCAACAAACCCACTTAGGAGTTTATTAGAGGGGGTGTGTAAAGGCCTGGGGAAGTCAGTGTGCAGAGAGAGAGAGAGAAAGAGAGAGCAAGAGAGAGAGCTGGCATGGCCAGCTTTTAAAAACTGCCTAGCACATGCACACAGAAGGTTGACATGACTACATCATATGCAAATGACGGGGAGCGGGCTCACGCATGTGCACAAGGGCTTAGCTGAGTCATGTGGATGATGCAACCTCATGTGGGTCACGAGGGGCCCTTTAACATCCCGGGGCCATTAGGCATTTATGCCTGAGGGCTTGTCCGCACATACATGGCCCTAGAACTCGGAAGTGTCAGCCTTCTTGTGGCTGAAATCATAACAAAAATAAACCCCCTCTCCTCTATATTGCTTAGCAGCAGAAATAACAGCTAGAAACCCTGTCTGCTATATCCAAATCCTGCCCCCCCACAGGGTTTCACCTATCTCAGGCTGTCCTCAGACTTGATGTATAGTTGGTGTTGGCCTTGAATTTCTGATCCTTCTGCCTCTATTTACTGAGTGCTGGGGTTACTGGCTCGTACTACCATGCCTGGTTTATATAAGTACAGGATGTGCTATTACCGACTGTGCTACGTCCCTAGTTCCACCCTTTGATTTTTTTAGATGGCAGTGACTGCTCTAGACTGCCTCCCAAATATACTACGACCAAATGTGATCTCATTAGACTTACTCAAGTCAGCAGTTAACTGTAAACAATGAGACACTTTGCATCCGAAATGTCTATTTAGAGAGCTTTGGTTTGCTTTTATACTTAATGTCTTGTACTGAGAAAAATGAGCGGGGAATTAACACCGTCCAACCATAAAGGGTTTCATCTTTGGAGGTACTAGTTGGGAAAGACAGTATCTGAGAGTTTTAGTGAATTGTTTTAAAGCAGAATCATTCAGAAAATAGATTCAGTTCCCTTTATAGAACAAGGCACAGGGTATTCCATGAAAGTAAACTGCCTAGATTTTCTCTAAAAATAAGCAAGACTAGAAATATCTTCTCTAAAAAGGTTGTGGTTTTTATTATGTGTGTACACTTTGTGCACACGAGTGCAGGTGCCATTGGAGGCCAGAAGGGGGCATCAGATCCCCGGAGCAGGAGCAATAGGGAGTTGTGAACTGCCAGGCGTGGGTGCTGGTAGCTAAACTCTGGTCGTCTGCAAGAGCTGTGTGCATTTTTATCCTGACTAGAAACACCTTTTGTTGTTGTTTTGTGTTGTTGTTGCTGTTGTTTTCTGAGATAAGGTTTCTTTGTGTAGCCTTGGCTGCTCTGGACCTCACTCTGTGTAGACTAGGCTAGCCTTGAACTCAGATCTGTCTGCCTCTGCCTCCTGAGTACTGGGATTAAAGGCATGCACCACCACTGCCTGACTTAACTTTCTTCTTCTTCTTCTTCTTCTTCTTCGTCTTCGTCTTCGTCTTCGTCTTCGTCTTCGTCTTCGTCTTCGTCTTCGTCTTCGTCTTCGTCTTCGTCTTCGTCTTCCTCTTCCTCTCCCTCTCCCTCTCCCTCTCCCTCTCCCTCTCCCTCTCCCTCTCTCTCTCTCTCTCTCTCTCTCTCTCTCTCTCTCTCTCTCAGAGATTTGTTTATTGTGTATTTTATGCATATGGATATTTGTCTTCATACCAGAAGAGGATATCTGATTCCATAGAACTACAGACAGTTGTGAGCCACCATAACAGGTCCTCGGAATTGAACTCAGGATTTATGGAGGAGCAGTCATTGCTCTGAACTGATGAGCCACAGACTTAACACCTATCAATCCCTATTGCCATGTGACCTGTGAACCAAAGTGGATTCATCATTGAAGATCTTAATGTGTTAGTCACTTTTCTCATTGTTGTAATAAATAATAGGTTTTCTGTATCGCGATGATGGGTTTCTCCATGGGCTCAGTAAACCAGATCAAGCCAAATTTAAAAAGCACAGGTATATTTGAGCAAAGCTACTCCTGGGTGTGTCCTCCAGTCCCAGAGATGGGACAGAGAAGTCACACACCCGAACTAAATCTGGGATCTTATATGGCTTGTAGGTGAGGAGTGATGGTGTGCCTGCCACAAGCTGGGTTTGTGACCAAGTATAGTGAGATGCTCACTGCTTTAGGTGGGATCTTGGGCCTCTGGCCACCTCAGGAGAGGAACTGCTGCAGCTGCCAAGAAGGCAGAACTGGGCTTTTGTGCACCTTTTCTTTGTTGGAGATTATCTGAGAAGGTGGCATTTGGAGAGAGAGGGGAGGAATGGGGCTTTCTGGACCAAGCAGGAATGAACTGAAGATTGAAGCCAAACAATAAAATACCTGCTAGAAGCCACTTAAAGGAGGAAGAGTTGGGCTCATGATTGGGGGTAGGGGGGTATCTAGGGGTGTCTAGTCCGTCATGGAGCAAACACCTGGCAGAGGGCTCTGTATGTGGTGGGGGCTTGCAGCAGTTTCTCAACACAAGAAGCAGAAATGTTCAGCCCCGGGCAGAACTGACTAAAGCCCCTGAGGTCCACACACCCACGGCCCAGTTCCTCTGGCCAGGCCCCACCTTCAAAAGGCTCCACAACTTCCCACAAAATGTCGTCAGCTGCAGACAAAGCATTCAAAACACAGGAAACTGTGGGATGCACTTTATTGTAAACCATGAGCGTCTTTGGTACTGGACGACACACTACTGATCGCCACAGAATCTGGCTGCTTCCTAGAGCGGAGTAGTCGGGCAGAAATGCTGAGATACGGGCTAGTGTCTTTAAGGTTTGTTTCCAGCCTCTTTCTTTGGAGACAGCAGAGAGGGGAAAAATTTTTTTTAAGGACCTAAAAGCCTAAAATCCTATTAGCAAACCTGTCATGGAGTTAAAAAGAGAAAAAAGGAAGCCCCCATCACCCTGGTTGGTTCTGGACCTTGGTTGTTAGTGATAATTGACTCATTCATATGAGTTAGTTACACATTTGTCAGCCCCTGCCTCCTGACAGCTTAGTTAAGATAAATTAAACATGGTGCGCACATAAATTCTGCACTGCATATGGAAAGACCCTGCCCCCTACCTGATGCGCTTTTTTTTTTTTTTTTTTTTTTTTTTTTTTTTGTCACCACTATAATGTGTGGCTGGCTTTGGAGCGGTTTCATTATCAACCCCCCCACCCCCTAAACCTATTTGCATAACAAGTTTATCTGGTTCAAGTACCTGCCAGACTTCTACTGGGTTAAGAGGCTCCCTGCAGAAATAGCCTTTTGATAACAATAATTTTCATTTGCTAACTTCACCTTGGTCCCCAGGGATCCTCCTTCTCCTTTAAGTTCAACCTAATTTAAGGCCTTTGGACTGAGTAGCCGAAAGGTCTTTGCAAGCCACGCTCTTTCACTTTGTCTCTCAAACTTGTGAGGTTTTTATTAGGAGTTTGTTTCAGGACAGCAATGGGTCTGAACTGATTAGTGAGACAATAAAGATGGATTTGCTTTTGCTGGGGGCAAATCCACCAAGAGCAGCCTGGCTGCTTGGTCCAGAGATTACCCCCCTCCCCACCACCTCGCCAAACTGCTCTTTCAGAGGGGCTGCTCTGGCAGTGTAGGGAAGAAAAGTATTGAAAGTATTGTCTCTTCCTCACTGGCTCCAAGATTCAAGGCCAACACTCTCCTGACAAAAGTCTTTAATGTTAAGGTCAGGTGACTTTCAGAAAGCACGTGACTTTCAGAAATGACGCTCTAAAGCCCAGGGAACCTGGGAGTTCCTTGGTTTCATGAAGTATGTAAAAGCACAGCTGAGAAAAGTGTGTGTGTGGGGGGGGGGGGGCGGTGTCGACCTATTGGCTGGGGGACTCAGCAAGGTCTATCTGATCACAGCATCTCCTTCACCTCGCCTTCCTCTTTCCAGGTGTAGTGCAGGTGCCTATTTGAGGGTTTTTAAATCGGGAAACTTAGAAGGGTCCTCCTCAGCTTCTAAACACTTCCTTTCTGGGGGAGTGTTTCTAGTCCCCAGTCAACGGCTAACAAGCAAGAGCCCAGCCAGCCAGATACCAAATACTGGGGCATTTCTCCAGTCGCCTTCAGGTGACGCTCAGATAGGTAGAAGCAGCTGCCCAGAATATTGTTAGAATGTTGCTGCTGATTGGGGAAAGGGTGTTTAAACTTCTTTAACCTTTAGAGACAGTGACCCGGATTTACAGCCCTTGCCTCTTCTACATGTCTGCCCGTTGACTGTTTTACTGAATTTCTCTCAAGCCAACAGTTCTCAGCTCTTGTCTTTCTCCACTCTGTACTTCAAACCGCTTGATTCTACCTGGCTTTATAACATCAACAAACTACGCCCAATAATATATAGCCTCACCTAGCTAGCGACTTATTACGGTCCACAGAATTCTCAGGTTTTTATTTCCTGGTAGGACCCCAGGAACCGTACAAATGGTTAACTCCTCCAGGAGCCGAGCGAGCCCACTGTAACCTTTATTTACCTCCCTTCACACGTTGCTAATTTTAATTAAACTGAGCAGCAGTATCTCCAGTGGCACACTCTCCATTTTGGATTTATTTAGCCAATGATTAGCAATTGCGGCTTCTTGAATTAATTAGCATCTCTTGAGCTACAGGGAATTAGTGGATTAGTAAAAAAAAAAAAAACTCATGAAAAAGGTTGGAATACTCTAAATTAAAACCTAATAAACTCCCCTTTGCCCTCTTCACGGGTATTGATCCATAGACTTTTAAGTGAAACTTGCCTCTTTTCTGATTTTGAAAAGTTGGGTTTTTTTCCCCTCCTCTGTGAGAAGAATAAAGTTATGGGTTTCAAGCTTACACTTTGAAGAAGTATCTAATTTAGATGACGTGATGGGTATTGTAACTTTCTGGAAGTTTCACATCATTATTGCTGTGACTGTATCACGTGACCGTATCTTATTGCAAAGGAAGATAAGGACTGGTCACTGGGTGGGGCAGCAATGGGTCCAGATCCTGACCACTGTCCCTGAATAAAGAGAAGAGCTCACAAAGAGACAGCCATTCCTGCGGAGCCGCTGGATAGGGAGGTGCGCCATTCCAGAGAGCCAGACAACAACCAACAAATGTTAGGGCTCAGGATTCTTACTAGCAGCTGCTAAGAGTTTGGAAGGCGATTGGGTGGGATTTACCAGGCCACCTAACAGAAGAGGGTCTGGGGTTGAGGAGAGGTTGTTGTCATAATCCCACCCAGGCTTCTGGAAGAGATGGGAAGTAATGGGCCACTGGTAGGGATAGTGGAGTGGCCGTGTGGTGTGGATGTCCCTCCTGGGCTTCTTCCCGTGAGCTGTGACCACATAGCCCCCAGCTGCCTTCTTTCCCCTGCATTAGAAAAGGAAGCATAGGCCCATGTGACCAAGTCTACATTTTCCCAGCCTGATGGTGACTTTTAGATGGGGTAAAAATAGCAGACAAAGCCTTTTGGTTGGAAGAAAGGGCTCTGTGTATGTGGTTTTTGTGGATTTATAATTTACAATAGTAGCATTAAAGACAACCAATTGCCAGGCCTTTCATTCTATGTTATGTGTTTGCTTTCTTGGTATTTTAATTCAGAATTTTCAAAGATTATCAAATGCATGATACTTAATTGCCATACTGAGTTAATGAGTAGGGAGAATCATAGTTAGAATTCTTGTTATTACTGCTACTGAGACAAGGTCTTGTTATATATAGCACGGGTTGCTATATGAAATTAAGTTCCTCCTGCTCCAGTCCCCTAAGTTCTAGGATTATAGACGTATGCCATTATGACCAGCACGATTTGATTTTGGACTGAAAGGGTATTTATTGAATTCAAAAACAGTCTTACTTAAAAATAGCTATTTTAATGAAGTAATAGAAATTCTGCCTTTAAGAAAGTATGGACACTTCAACCACTAGGCATGAACAGTGCTCCGAATACTGGCTTTTGCCTCTTAGGCTGTGGTTTGGATGGTGTCCCTCAAAATCCACATGGTTTAACCCTCCTTATCTCAGGTGGAAACAGGCCTTTGCAGATGCAATTAGCTAAGACAAAGGCTTGCAGAGGCAGGGTGGGTTCTAACCCATTACAGAAGTGTCTTTATAAAACAGAGAGGTTAAGTGTTGCGTTGGTCAGGGCACTCGAGTAACAGAATTTATGTTTTGGTTAATATTTTTTTTAAAGATTTATTTATTTATTTATTTATCATCTATACATTATTCTGCCTGTATGTATGCCTGCAGGCCAGAAGAGGGCACCAGATCTCATTATAGATGGTTCTGAGCCACCAAGAGGTCACTGGGAATACAACTCAGGACCTCTGGAAGAGCAGTCAGTGCTCTTAACCTCTGAGCCATCTCTCCAGCCCTTCTTCATCGTTCTATTGCTGTGAAGAGACACCAAGACTATGGCAACTCTTCTAAAAGCGAGCATTTAATTGGAGCTGGATTGCAGTTTCAGAGATTTAGTCTACTATTGTTGTGGCAGAGAGCCTAGAGGCATGCCGGCAGACATGGTGCTGGAGAAGTTGAGAATTCCACATCAGATCTGCAGGTAGCAAGAAAAAAGAGAGACTCTGGGTTTGGCATAGATTTCTGAAACCTCCATAGCCTGGACCCAGGTTGATCACACTAAGGGGCGATCAGCAACTAGCATAGAGGTCCGTGAGACAGTAAATGTCTGCTGTTGGAGTCACCCAGTTTGTAACACTTCTTATAGCAGCCCCAGGCAGTTAATACACTCTATGGCTACATAGTTAGAGAATTGCAAGTGATTTGATATTCCAAACAAGAACAGCAATGCTCACCCCCCTGCCACAAGGAGTAAATGGCACATAGCCATAGCAAATCGTCCCCTTCCTGTCCCCATTTCTTCTCTTCCTTCCTTCCCATTTTCTTTTCTTTTTTATTTAAATATGTATCCATTACAAAGGCTTATGTTAAAAACCTGTCTCAAACACACTGCACAATAGTTAAAGTTTTGGAATTTCTATAACTGTTAATGATTTCTGAACCTTGATAGAGGACTGGGAATTAAGATGTCTTGGTCACAAAAACCTTTATAAGAGGAACATATTATAATAGGGAGATACGGCAAACTGGCATCACCCTTGTACCCAGTACTGACCAAGAGATCACCATCAAGTTGTGTTGAGAAGGATCTCATAAACTGCTATGGTCCTTAGCAATGCAGGCATGGACTAGTCTCCTCTAGTGATAGCTGCTATCTATATATGAGCTATGCATCTGACAGGGTGGATACACTTTGTGTGATTTTACTGTATCCTAGCTGCTGCTAAACAAGTGGGTGACTACTCACATGGGAAGCTGAGCTTCTTGGCAGCCAAGCAAGTGATGGGCTTTTGCCTCACAGCTGAATCTGAACAGAGGTGGGATTCAAACCCAGGTCTCTGTGGTGTTCCAATATCTTTCCTGGGTATTAAGATGATAGAATGTGTATATGTGTCTAACCCAAACCCTTTAAAAAAAGTCTTCTGTGTGTGCCTATGCACACGCTCATGCTGTACATGCGTGGAGGCGCTTGATAGAAGTCAGCTGGTTTCTTCTTTTGCTCTCCATCACGTACAAGCTGATACATATCCTTGACAACTGAACCATATCATCACCTTTCGCCCAGCTCAGATTGTCTAGTGTGGAGCTATTTCCTCATAAGGATGCTAAGTGAAGGAGTTTTAAGGCAAACTTCCTAAAGACAGTTTTCTGTCACACAACAACAAAACAAAAACCAACCAACCAAATGGCAAAATAAAACCTCTCTTTGCTGGAAAAAACTCCTTCCTGAGAGGTGATAAAAGAGGCTGACGGCATGGGGCTGGAGGAGCAGGGGACATTGATCCAAATCAGGAAGGATGACACTATTGTAACGGAACAGCGGATAAGGGTGATGTCCATCATGGCTTGAGGGGTGATCTGTGTCCAGCATCTGAGTAACTCATTGCTGACATTTTACACGCAGAAGTGAATGAGTGAAGGCCTGGAATCATACTATACCCATGGCTTGCTGTTGTTTTGGGTTTTAATAGCCACCTGTCGGAGAGTTTTGCAAGCTCAATGAAGAATAAACATAAATATAAGATTCTGACTTTGCCCTGTATGTATAATGAGTGCACAAGACGAATCTAAAGTAGCCTGTAAAAATGACTCTAAGAAGTTCTCCCTAATGATAATTACTTCCTACGATTCGGCTGTGTATATGGACCAGCTTAGGCTGAAATGCTAAGTGTATGTGTTGCCTCTGTTGTTGGTTATGGAATCACAACCCTGTATTAAACTTGCGATTAGAAAAAGAAAGAAAATGTAGAGGAACACTGGTCTACTTAGTTGTTTGTATTGAGTGGATGCACTGTGAATGCTTCTGCCAGAATTCTAAGTTCTAAATTTCTGCCATTACTTGAGAATGGCATAGCTCAAACACCAATCTAAAGAAACTTATTGTGCTGGGCATTGGTGATCCATGTCTCTAATCCTAGCACTTGGGAGGCAGAAGCAGGAAGATCTCTGTGAGTTCAAGGCTATCCCGGTTTACAGAGTGAGTTCAGGATAGCCAGAGTTATATAGAAAAACCCTGTCTTAAGAAACAAAAAAAAGAAGAAAGAAAGAAAGAAAGAAAGGAAGGAAGGAAGGAAGGAAGGAAGGAAGGAAGGGTGAATGAATGGAAGGAAGGAAGGAAGGAAAGAAAGAAAAGAAAATAAGAAACTTATCCTAAGAACCGCTAATTAAGGGCATTACTTATACAACTGCATTCCTGGATATGCTATCTTAAGATGCATGTGTGTATCTGTGCATGCAAGTGTTTGAGTGTGTGCATGTGCTTGTGTGCACATACATGAGTTTGCATGCGTGTGTGTGTGTGTGTGTGTGTATGTGTGTTTACTGTATGCATACGCACCACGCTAACCAGTTCTGCTTGTATTTCCCCCCATTCTCTTTGGAGCATGAGCGGTGCTTCCCAGAGCTGGGAAGTTTAGAGACTGAGTGAAGACACCTGGACATGAAGAAGTGATTTGCATGTATAATCCAGGAAAGTGTTACAGGCTTCCTTTAAGCCATTTGACTTAGATACCAAAGTAACTGTAATTTAATGCAGAGAGTTTAGCAAATTATAATGAACAGCTTTCTGGCAGTATGCCCAAAGTCATTCTATGTTCACATGCCAGAATCTGGACATCAGAATTTAAGCAATTGCTGAAATGTCTGAAAGACTCCTTAATATACTGCTTATAAAGCAAGAAGACCCCCGAAACTCTACCACGGCACCATGCCAGTAAATGAGAGTCCTTATAAAGTTGTCCAGCCATAGAATGCAGGACACCAGGAATGAACGCTAAGGAAAACTATGGGCTTTAGGTAATTACGGTGTCTCCACTCAGGTTTATCATTGTAATGAAGTACAGCTCTTGTCAGGATGGTGTCAGTGGGGTCTGTAAGGATATGGGCAGGAAGAGCAAGAGGAAATCTCAGTGCCTACCTTTCAAACTCGTTGGGAACCCAAAAACAGTTTAATAATGAAGCTTTTAGTAAGACAAACAAACAACAAAAAAAGGAAGCAGAAAAAAAAAAAAAAGCCCTGTGCATGTTTCTCCTCTAACCGAAACCATATGGGAATTTATTGGGAAGACGGGAGTTGGTGGCATTCTGTTATTACAGTATTTATCATACAGTTACGGAGGGGAGTAATTTATGATTCTTGCTTGGAAAGCCAGATCGATACAGAGATAAATGTCCTTGCCACAACAGAATTTATATCATCCATGTGATAATTGACCACTGGGTCATCTGTCCCATCATTCATCCCATTATCTGATGGGACTAGCGCAAGGCTAACGCGCATGTGATTTATTGGTGTACACCAGCGGGGAGCCATTGGTCCAGCTCACCTGCTACCTGTCCTGGGCAACTCAGAGCATAGTTGTCTACCTCTGTCTGCAGGCATCCACAGAGGAAGCCGCCAGCCTTGGCCCACACTAGGCATCTCTCGATGAATTAGAAACAATCTTCCAGTTCTTGTCCTTAAGTAGATTCTACTCCATTTCTGCCCTCCCGCCCCGCCCCAAACACCGCAGTCTGCCTAGAGCAGAGGGGCTCAGGTAGTTGGTCTAAAGATAACCTCTACCGTCACTGATTACAGTTTGTGACATGGTTATTCCATATTTATACTTGACGTCAAGACACATGGCTTAAAACTCAGAACATAACTTCAGTACAGGTAAATGGAATTAATAGGCTCAATAGGGACCAAACATTGGGCAAATGAGAAAGAAGGCCAGAAAGCTCACTGAGCAAGCAACCCATGCAGGGTTAGTTCCCCAAGAGCAGGGATGGGAAAAAAAAGAAAAAGATTCCAGCAGCCCCTTGGTCTCTCAGCCCCCTGGGAACACGCCTTGCCTGCAGTATCTGTGATTTGCCTTGTGAGGGTTAATCAGTGGGTCTATTATTCAGCAAATTAAAGGCTTGGCTGCCAGAGAGTCCCTTTCAGAAAGGATTAGGGTTTCTGATGAGGCTTTGAAGTAATGGATGGAGCTGTTCTACTAATGGAGCAGGGCTAAGGACTCCCCAGACTCCCTCGGCAGCCAGTGTGGTGTCTTTATTCAGTCCCTTGCCTAAAAACGAAAAAAATATTTTCTCTTGCACAAATGTGATGCTCATACAAGGCACTGGATTGACGACCCAGCGGGTGGGGGTGGGGAGTCCTACTTTCTGCTACTTTCTGTTGCCAGAGTGCACGGAAGTGCTTCCTGGCTGCTGTGGGTGGCAGCATCCAGAGGAAGAACCATTTCCCCAGAGATCAGCAGCAGGAATCACTGGGAGGGGTCCTAGAATTTATTGTTCTTTGAAAAGTTTTGGCTCGGAAGTTGGGCAGGAGGGCTAGCAGGTGACAGGCTCGGTGGTGGTAGTCTGTGTGTGTCCTTAGGACACTAAATAAGGCAGCCAATAGCTGTGCAAAATGCTGATTTGTGTAAAACATTGACAACTACCTATTAACTGACACCCACCCTCCCCCGCCACACTGCCCCTGCTTCTCAGTAGCAGTTAGGCTGTTATGGAAACCAGGCTGCTTCATTTCCCCCAGTTTTGTGCTTCTACCATCTATAGAGCCACGGAGTTGGCAGTCGGCCAGAGAAGTGTTTAGTCCGTCGTCACCAAAAGAGCGTTCATCAAAAGGGGAGCGCGGAGTGTGGGTGTCGGTGGCGCCACGACCACTGCAGCTGTGGGCCCTGATAGCTCTTTACCGAGCTCCCTGCCCCCACCATGCATTACGTTCTGGGATACTGGCTGGAGCCCCTGGCGGCTGCATTTGTCATACCACTTTTGCAGTGTGGTGTCATGCTCTGCCCCCACTCCCCTGCCCCAGCTCTCTCCTTTGGGTCTTAGTCATTCCTTTCTTTGAGCCGCTTTCTACCCATGGGCTAAACTCTTTTTAGAATCTTCCTTTCGCCCTTTGCAATGATCAGGATAAGTGTGGGCACCTGCCTTGCCACGACTCCATCAATGCTAGCGGCTGAGCATTGAACTCTGCAGCTTGGGAACATGGGGGCCCAGGCCTGGAAAGGCCCACCAACTCTCTGGCAGAGTTAGCCCCAGATTAAGATAGGGAGCTCTGTCTTGATCACCTATGGTTCCAAGCACGCCCCAGGACTGGAGAGTGTTGTAAGAAACAGCCTTGTGGACTATGTGGCCAAGCATCAGAGAGCTGTGGTACTCAGCACACTGCAGGCTCATAATTATACATCTCTGTGGAAATCAACACATATTTTCTTCAATCTTGCTACCAATGTTCATGTCTCAGTGTAGTCACAGGAGGAGCTGGGCTGCTCACAAGTTACAGAGGATGAGACACATAGGACGAAGTTTTCCCCTTCCACATTGTCTCCTAGGACGCTGGGAGTCAAATTTGTGTCCACCCTCAATAAAATGATTTATTTGGTATTTTTGTCCCTATTTTTCTGACTGAATTTTCCCATTGCTTTATCATTTTTTCCCTTGGCTTATATTATTTTTATGTTGCCTTATTGAACATATCTTTGTATATTTAAGCACATAGTTTGTCCTTACACTGTTTTTGGAACAAGGTAAAGTATTTAAAAAAATCAATCTTGTGCCCTGCTAGGGAGAAGGCATTTGCTTTGAAACAAAGACTGGTGTTTTTTCAAAAGATAACTCGAAAGTTAACCTCATCCAATCCGGCAATTCCACTTCTTCATACATTCCCAGGGGAAATGAAGACATGTAACCACATACGAACCACATAGGGAACATTTCTCACAAGCTGCAGATGGAAGCACATGACTGTACTTCCACTGCTAGGGTGACAGAGGTAGGAGGATCATGACCAAAGGCTAGCGTGGGCAACATAGTGCGTTAGATGCCAGCCTGGGCTTCATAGTTGGATTCTGGTCTCAAAAGCCAACCAACTAACCAACCAACCAAATAAACAACAACAAGTATTCCTTACACCATTAGTTCATCATTGTTTAAGAGTGAAACTAACCCAAAGCCTATCGGTAGATAAACAAAGAAAATGTGATACAGTCACTCAATGGAAGATTATTTTAGCAAAACAAATTAAATATTAATAAATGCTTGGAAAAACCCTGAAACTATGATAAGCGGAAGCAGCCAGCCCCACAAATAAAGGCTCAGATCTGGCAAATTCGTGGAGACAGAAAATAAATCAATAATTTCCTGGGGAGGAGGCAGTTGGGGGAAATGGGAAGTGGCTTCCAACGGATGCTGAGTCTCTTGTGGGGTGATGAAGTCAAACATTGACTATAGCAATGGCTGCCCAACTATGAACATGAAAGATCTTCGGATTGTACATTTTAAATTGTTAAACTGTATGGTTTGTGGGTTATACCTCATTAAAGCTGTTATGAAGTCATTTTTAGTGGGTCCAGGCATGAAGGCAGAGGCAAGAGGATCTCTATGAGTTCAAGGCCAGCTTGGTTTACACGGGAATGCCAGGTTAGGTAGGGTTGTACAGTGAGAACTGACTCAAACCAATAAATAAGAAAGAAAATTATAGACAATAGTTAGGAGTCGTCCATGTTATAGAGTAGTTTTTGCTTGTTTTCTTCACACTTAGTTTTTGTGTGCTTTTGGCAGTACTGACTTTTAGCAGAATCTGCCACCGGGTTTGGGATTCTAAGTCTCTGTGGCTAAGTTGAATGGCAAGTTCCCATCCAAGTATGTTATTTGGTCCGGCGCCCTTGATCCACTGGACAAAGCTAGTGGTAGCTCAGGAACAGGTGCTAAGCCTGAGAAATGAGGCTGGCCATCCTGTGGTCGCTGTTCCACCTTTCAGTTCCCAGTCTCCCCCCACCCCAGCCGTCTCATTCTGTGAACGAGGGTGAATGAGGAAGAGTGGTCAAGAGACTCAGCTGTGAGGGGATAGAAGGAGCAGGAAGGAAAGGTGGCAGCAGTCCAGAGCAGCCTCAGCTATGGCTGTAGCTGGTCCCTTGGGAAGAGTCACAGCTGAGACTAGGGGACTGGTAATAGTGCAGCCTCAGGGGTCCTTTGGGGGAATTTAGTGGAGGTGAAGAGAGAGGATAGATTTCTATGTTCAGAGAGATCTAGACGCTGCTCCTTCTGTCAAATTTAAGTTTACCTAAAAGTCCACTAGTGGTTATTTCTGTTGTGATCAATCAGTCCTCGTGCTCAGTAGCTACAGCCGTCATCTTTCTCTTTCTGCATCCTTTGTTCAAACCGCGTCCTTCCTGAAAGGAGCCCCATTCTCACCACCAACTAATTCTCTACCATGTTGTCAGTTTGTCTCCTAAAGTAAAGACATCCATGGGCCCCAATAGGGGACCCTTGAGCCCTTCATCTGTCTCTCCCTTATACTTCCTCTCAGTGACCATTCTGTCCTTTAAGAATATCACCACTCGGCTGGGTGGTGGTGGCGCACGCCTTTAATCCCAGCACTCAGGAGGCAGAGGCAGACGGATCTCTGTGAGTTTGAGGCCAGCCTGGTCTACAGAGTGGGTTCCAGGAAGGCTTCAAAGCTACAGAGAAACCCTGTCTCAAAAAACCAATTAAAAAAAAATGTCACCTCTCATGTCAAACACTTGTCCTCATTGCTAGAGTCGTTATGGCAAGTCCTAGACTTTTCAGTCTTGAATTACAATTTCTGATACATCTATTCTGCAATTTGCTTCCAAATTCTATAAAAGCAAATGTCTGAGCCTAGGCATCTGTGCCCTCAGCACTTGGTGTAATGCCTTTCATGGCCCCCGCCTAACATACATGTTTATGAACGAACGTGATGTCAGTTTCACCTAGCCCTTTGACTATTTCATCTGTGTGAGGTGGTGTTACCCCAGATACATGTTTCTTTTGGAAACCCCTGCCCTCGTCCTGGGTAGTCCTAGGCAAGCGCTTGCCTTTCCCTTGGAGCTGATTGTTCGGTTATTTTAGGGACTGCCTAAGTATTATCCGTTCCCTGCCCTCAGAGGTAAAATGCATACAAATGAGAATTATGGATTAAAGTCAGGGCAGGGTGGCAAGCGGGATCAAGGGAAAGAATACAATTCAGATGTCCCCAGGCACTGAAGTCTGTGCTAAGAAGCCGACCATGACTATTTGTCAAAATAGAAATTGATTTTTAAATCAAAGAAATGACCCAGACATTATAAAGCAAGAGTCCCCAAAAACTTGAACTTGAAAACATCAAGGATTTTTCTTTATGCTGAATTGTCAGACCCAAAATGTCTCCTCTCTCCCAAATGTCACAAATTCTGCTTAAGGATATCTACTGTTAAACAAATTTTGTCCTCAAGAATGGGAGTCACATGGAAGGCAACAAATTAATTACCCAGCTGACTGAACTCAAGACAAATTTGTATAACACTGGACTGATTTAGTTAGGTGGGTGATTAGTTGGGAGACAGCAGACCCTAACACTAAAGACAAACTGGTGTAATGGTCCAATGGCTTCCTCTAAAACACAGGTACTGCTATGTGAGCCTCAGGCATCCTTTCTTAGGGGAAACAAAATTGGAAGCAGAGATCATTCTTTAACCTTCTTCATCACAGACATGAACCTTCTTGTTCACGTCTCGATCTTGGATTTGACAGTCTTTAGGACTGTGAGAAGATACAGCTCTTTTCGTTTTCATCTGCTTACTCTAAATATGATCACGGCAGTACAGGTTGGACTATAGACTAAGACATACATGTATCACTCCTGCTTGTCAAGTGTGCCGTAACTCCCTTCTTCTGCCAATCACTTGGTACAGTGGCTGACTACAGAACCAGCATTTATTGAGTGGTTACTTATAGCGAGCAACGTGCAATCATTACCTTATTTACCCTCCACAACAACCCTGTGCCCAATATGTAAATAAAAAGCAGGAGCTCATTGACCCTAAGTAAAACTCATGTATCACTGCATAGCTCCAGGAGGGTTAGATTTGTCCTCAACACCTGACTTAATGCATATCATTGCCCCAATGTTTTTTAAAGTACCCCATGCTTGGGAGAATAATGGATCTTGTCATTGAATGTATCATTTAAATGCTTCAACAGACTATTTAGAAAGTGCTGTGCTTATGTGGACAAATGTTCCCAGAGGCTTGGACTGGAAAGGCTGATTGACTGATTAGAACATCAGTCAGTGTGAAGAGGTTGGGATGTTGCAGGTCTAGGACCCAGGTACAGATTATTTTATCTGGCTGTCCTGCAACTCAGTCTGTAGATCAAGCTGGCCTTGAGCTCAGAGATCCACCTCTCTCTGCCTCCAGAGTGCTGGGATCAAAAGGCGTGTGCCACCGCCACCCAGCTATTTGGGGTCCTTTAAGAGCCGCCATCTCCCTCTGAGCGTGTCTGAGTGTGACCTAACATCTTTGAGGCCATCCGTGAAACCTTTTGGGATGCATTAACTTAATGAACCACTAGGTCCTCTCAATCCCAAGCTAATGCCACTGGGCAGCATCTGAGGCCAGAGGAGTATGACCACCACGTCGCTGTGACTCACCTACATGACACCTTCCAAAAGAAATTTGAAAAGCCTCTTGATTTGTGATTTTCCTTGTCTCTTTATAAAGCTTGATGAAACTGTTACCACATTGGAACATGGTATTTAGAGAAACCTGAATCTGTGTTCTGGACCATGGTCACTCGTATTTGGCCACAGGACAAATCCTGTTTTTCTTTCATTTGAGGTGAGAGCATGCGTCTGCAGCTCCTGTCATCTTGTTCTGACCCACGTGTCTGTCATACTCCCTTTCTGGGGTCAGCCTCTGTCCCGCGCTACCTTCTCGCCAGCAAGAACCACGCGGGACACATAGGATACTTCTGCAGTAAAGCTTTAATGCCCCTTGGGAGAGCGGGCATCAGCCAACATGGTGGAGACCCAGATAAGATGGAACCCATCCCTTATATAGGAAACAGACCCTGCTTCGGAACGTGTCACTCTTGGATTGGTCAACTGCTCCCAGTCCCAGGTGATACCTTGGGAGTAGTGGAAAGTTACCAACACGTGTGAGCTTTCTAGCTCACCTGGCGGTGCAGCGCCATCTATGGTGGAGAGTGTGGTTGCGGCCTTCTACATCTCCCCCTAATTTTACTTCTTTGCAGAAAGGCAATTCCCTCAGAAGGTAAAGATAGAGGTCGCACTTCCCAAAATAGAAACATTAAAATGGGCTTACACGGAATCTGTCCCTAGGCTCATGACACCTGGAACCTATCCGGCCTGCCCTCCGCCATTTTTCTGGGAAAGGGAATATACGGCAGGAAACCCTTATGCAGGACGACATATCTCTCAGAGAGGGCCATTCTCTGTGTGATGCTCTTCAGCTCAACAACCTTCAGGGCTAGTTAAGCCAAGCACTCCACCCTGTGCCATGGACCACAGTCCTAGGGGTGCAGGAGCTGGTTGGCTTAAACCTTACTGCTTTAACATAGATAACCACATATAAGCAGAGGCTCCCAGTTCCAGGGCAGCCAGCGCTGGTGCAGATAACCACTTTGTCCCTATGGCTTTGGGATTTGAGTCAGCAGACCATCCAGAGGAGAAACACTATTCCATAGCGTAGGACCGTTCCAAAACACTTCCACCCCCACCCATTCTTTGAAGTAGGGGATGAAGGACACGATCCAGGACTGGAATCCTTTGGCCAGGCTTATGTCCACTCGCGTGGAGTTGATTGTCACGATGGACCGTCTCAAGGAGGACAGCAAATCATCAAAATTCTCCTGCAAGATACAAAGACAATTCTTGGGACAAGTTAGCCACTTTTATAAAGTTCTCATATGGTACACTGGTCACACATAAGGCTGGAGTTTTCCATTTACAGCCCAATTGGGCAAGCTGCCATAAGCTATCCACCTGTTCTTGCATTAGGTCAATTATTTGATTAAGAACCATTATTTCACCTCTAATAGATGTATCTATGGTAGCCTGCTGATCCAGGGCTGTAGCCACTGTGGTAGATAACTGAATGAGGGTCTCTGTTTTCCATGGTATAGGCTGTGCTGCCATTTAAAAAATGTATAATGAACAGAGCATCGGGGGCAGTTCCTTTATTATTCCCCCTTTTTTCAATTTTAACAAGAACTGGTAAGTCCTCCAGTCCAATTACCTAGAAGATAACTAGAGAATTGCTTAATAATCTGGGATCGCAGGGGCACAACTCTCCAGCTGCATCAAGAAGTCTGTAGTATCCAATTCTTAATTTGAATAACCATGGCATTTTGTAACCTGTCTTGAAGATACCCATAGTGTTTAGCAGAAATAACTGACAGGATAAGGGAAACTGATAGCAAGCAATAACTGACAAAACAAGGGGAAATCCAGCAGCATAGCAATGGCACAGCAACAATAACATTGCAATGTACAGCAACAACAGCACAGCAATAACTGACAGACCAAGGGCAGGAGCTGGACCATCCCTCAGGAACCCGCCAGCTCCGCAGCAATCAGGCCAGACAGCTCCATAGCAGAGGCTTTGTCCTCAGGCCTCTGGACAGA
This sequence comes from Myodes glareolus, assembly GCF_982192425.1. NCBI lineage: Eukaryota > Metazoa > Chordata > Mammalia > Rodentia > Cricetidae > Myodes > Myodes glareolus. The sequence goes on from NC_142046.1 coordinate 51,182,830, forward strand.
TGAATCCACAGCATGAATCGTAGCATTCCTAGAAAAAAAACATAAACAAACTCTTCTCCCAAAATAACATTTAAGAGTATTAAAAAACTCAGTGTAAAAATTTAGCACAGTCAGTACTGGAAGTAGGCTGGTCTTGAACTTAGAGACCTATAGGTCTCTGTTTTAAAGAGCAATCTTGTTTGCCTGTGCCATTACAGCAGGCCTTAGAATTAAACCATTTTAAATCTGGCACAGATGAGATTATTGTTTTAAAAATATGAGAAAACCGTTTTTCTGTTTCCAGCCTGGAGTCCTAAGATGACTTGGCCACTGGGGAACCCATATGGGGGTCTCTGTTTTTTACGGTATGGGCCGTGCTGCCCCAGTGGCGCCTAGGAAAAACCCAGGCCCTGTTTGTTGATATAAGGTTTAGGATTTATTGGCTCCTGTATTCCTTGCCAGTACGGTGGCCTTGGGTTCCAGAGCCCGCCCGCCATCCAAGGGCTGTGTGCGGCTGCACGGCTCCGCGTGTCCCAGGCCAGGAAGTGGCGGCTCCACCCCCAGGCGCCCCTGCCTTCCCCGCGGGGCTAGCCTAGTTCTCTGAGGCTGTGTTGGTGGCGGAGTGTGGCGGGAGCCGACACTCAGACCGAGGCGGCACAGGCAGCAACATCTCAAGGTCCGCGCCAGAGCCGCTGCGGCTCAAGGGGCCGATGGGAGAGGCGGCGAACAGGGCCGCTTCCCTACTAGCCAACTCTCAACACCTGTGCCACAGTAAAAGCGGCTGTAAACTCTCACAGATCCAGCCAACGACCCAATCATCCCAAAATCCAAGGGCCCTTCGCATCCACCTCCCTGCGGATCCCGAAACACCAGACAAGCCAAGTGTATATACAGCAATCTTTTAGGAGGACTTGAGTTTTTAAAATGCTAAGCAGTTTTTAAAAACTTAAGTCGCACTATATAGATGTAATACGGTACTGCCTGTTTACTGCGTCTAAACCTTAATTGCGCTTTTATTATGATAAATACGACCAGCCCTGCCTGAAGTCAGCATAGTTTAGCGTAGCCAAATGGAACCAGAGTCATTTTTGTCTCAGAGACCCTCACAGTTTTAGGTACATTGCAAGGTACAATTAGGTACAATTCTGGCCTGGCAGCTTGTGGCACCGCTCTCATTCTCGGTACGTGACACCCTCCAGGCCAGGCACCAACTGAGCCGGCGCAACGTGCCCCCCACCATAGCCACAGAGCAAAGCTCCGCTCCAGCTGCCCTCCAGCCCCAGCTGCACCCACTCCAAGCCCAAACCGGTGTACGGAGCAAAGTGGAACTCAGAGAAGCAGGCTTGCTGCTCTGCAACCATTGAAAGGACCTCATTTAATCTTTTAGGGAATTTGGGCGTCGTTAGTCTCTCTGGCTGCTTCCTGCTGTTATTGGGCCGCTGCATTTTAGGGGTAAACACTACAACATTTCAGGAGGTCTCGGTGATTCAAACCACGTGGATCTCAAGCACATACTTAGGCTCCCATCCTCCTTGGAGGCGAAAACAGAACCTCTTTTCCAAAACATCATATCCTTAGCAGTTTCTAAATTTAAATATCTTTCTCCTATCCAGTACACAACAGACAACACAAACAACATAACATAAAGCTTTTGACCTTGTAAATCAGCCTTCTCCCCCATTTTTACTTTCTTAGAATCACTGGGGGGTCCTTTTTAACTTATCTGAGTGCGCGCACACAACCTCCCACTGCTGCTCAGTTTCTGATATGCTCTCTGGACTTTAGAGCGTACCTCTCTAAGCATGCATGCCTGCAGTTCTGAAATCCTCCTGGTCTCCGGCGGTGCAAAGTTCTTCTTTTTCCCGGGTATGGCACCAGATGTCCCGCGCTACCGTCTCGCCAGCAAGAACCACGCGGGACACATAGGATACTTCTGCAGTAAAGCTTTAATGCCCCTTGGGAGAGCGGGCATCAGCCAACATGGCGGAGACCCAGATAAGATGGAACCCATCCCTTATATAGGAAACAGACCCTGCTTCGGAACGTGTCACTCTTGGATTGGTCAACTGCTCCCAGTCCCAGGTGATACCTTGGGAGTAGTGGAAAAATACCAACACGTGTGAGCTTTCTAGCTCACCTGGCGGTGCAGCACCATCTATGGTGGAGAGTGTGGTTGCGGCCTTCTACAAGCCTCCTCCTCTTCACCCTGTGCTCCTGGCCTTCCTGGGATGCTTTAGCAAACTGTTCTCAAAGTTTCACCTAAAGTAAAGACCTCTAAAGGCAGCCATGGTTGAGAGTTTATTTTCTGGTCAAGTCTAGAGGATCTCTTGTCATCCCTGAGACCCGCAAAGACTCAGGTGCTATAGGAGACCTTAGCTGTACTCACGACAGTTGCTGTACTGTCCCCCGAGAGAGCAGTCCCAGGATCCAGTACTCTGCCTCCTGGCACCTTGTGATTTTTGATGCCATGACTACATCACATGAGATGGCTCAGACAGTAAGAGCTTGCTGCGCTGACAAGAGAGCTTAAGTTCATATACTCAGCATGCACATACATTTGAGACCCATTGGTACTATGGAGTCAAGAGGACATCCAAGCCTTGTTGAGCAGTCCGCCTCGCTGGACAGATGAGTTCCAGGTTAAGTGAGACAGCTAATCGCCCAAAATCAGTTTAGAGCAATGGAGTTAGGTGCTTTAACCCTGGCTTCTGGCCCCCACATGCATGCACAGGCACATGCATTTGCACATCCTATGTACACACATATGCACATCATATGCAAATACATTCATATCATCTGCAGACACACAAGAAGAAAGTTTTAATTGCAGAGTGCTGTATATAAAAACCTAACAAAGGTAGTAAGAAACATGGTAGCAAAGAACCACCGGTTACTGCCCTTAAAATGGCCTCCATCCTAGGGTACAAATATTGAGACATTTGGGTTAGGAAGATAGCCCAGTGGGTAGAGATACTTGCTGGGAGAGCCTGAAAGTCTGAGAGAGAAGCAACTCCACAAACCTGTCCTCTGACCTCCATACAGGTACTGAAGAACATGCTTCAAGGCATGCATGTGTGTGTGCATGCACACAGATGCACGATAATAATAATAGCAAATTAAATTTATAATTTCTTGAGCTCTTTCTTGACTGCCACTCTATCCAGCAGAGAACACACTTGTGATACATTCAGTCCAGAAGGTGGCACTGCCATCAGCAATAAGAAAACTGCCACCTCCCTCAGCAGTCTTTTCTATGGCCTTTTCTTGGACATACTTCTGTTTAACCCTAAGCCCTGTCCTGCTGCTTAACTGGCCTGTTGTAAGTGGGCTCTGCATCAACTTAACATTTCTGGGTTGCTTCTCAGACTTCCCCCAGATGAATTCTGTCTGCTATCTCCCTATGATGCATTCTCCCATGGGGTGGGGTGTGGCTCTCCTTACACAAGCAGTGCTTGAGGATCTAAAAATTTTGTGAGCACATCTCCTGAACTAAGAACACGGGCAGCTATTGGTCTGGGTTTTTCTAATTATTCCAGTTTCTAAGGGATCAGCAACAGGAAAGTGAAGGGGTCTCTGTGTGGCTGGATTTTACTCCAGCCACGTCTCAGTGAGGTATAAGTGAAGGGGTCTCTGTGTGGCTGGATTTTACTCTAGGCATGTCTCAGTGAGGTATAAGTGAAGGGGTTCTCTGTGTGGGTGGGTTTTACTCCAGCCACGTCTCAGTGTGGTTTGTGTTTACATCTACAGCTCTGGATTTGGGAGCGACTCCTGGGCACTGGTTCTGTGAATAGGCTGTCTCCAACCACAGTGCATACATATTCTTGCCTTTGGAGGTCGATCCCACCCTGTGAACGGTAGACTTGATGGTTTGGCTTCAGACCACCCTGCATGTCTTCTTTCCTCTTCTTGAGCCATCTGTAGAGGAGGAGAGCTGCTCTATATACCGCAGTGTAGTAATAAGGAACGGCGGGCTGTATTCCAGCCCGGATCGGGCTAGCTTATCCCTGAAATAATTACATGGAAACTGTATTCTTTTAAACACTGTTTGGCCCATTATCTGTAGCCTCTTATTAGCTAACTCTTGTCCCGCGCTACCGTCTCGCCAGCAAGAACGACGCGGCACACTTAGGATCCTTCTGTAGCAAAACTTTAATGTGTCTTGAGAGGGAGAACATAAGCTTACATGGCGGAGACCCAGAATGAGGGGAACCCAGCCCTATAAAGGAAACAGTCCTCACTTTGGACGTGTCACTCTTGGATTGGTCCGCTGCCCATTATCCCAGATGATGCCTCGGAAGTAGGCAGGGACGCAGCAGTAGAGAGTTACCAAGCACCTGCGCTGGGATTAAAGGCGTGTGCTACAACACCTTGAACTCGCAGAGATCTGCCTGTCTCTGCCTCCCAGGCATTGGGACCAAAGGCGTGTACTACCACACCTTGAGGTCACAGAGGTCAATCTGCCTCTGCCTCCCAGGCATCGGGACTAAAGGCGTGTACCACCACACCTTGAGGTCACAGAGGTCAATCTCTACCTTTGTCCCTTGAAGCAATGGAGAATGTGGTTGCGGCCCTCCACATCTCTCCCTTTTTTTACTTCTTTGCAGAAAGGCAACTCCCTCAGAAGGCAAAGATAGAGGTCGCACTTCCCAGAGTGGAAACATTATAATAGCTTGTATGGAATCTGCCCCTAGGTTCATGACATCTGGAACTTATCCGGCCTTCCCTCTGCCATTTTTTTTTGGGAAAGGGAATATACGACAGGAAACCCTTATGCAGGGCGACATATCTCTCAGAGAGGGCCATTCTCTGTGCGATGCTCTTCAGCTCGACAACCTTCAGGGCTAGCTAAGCCAAGCACTCCACCCTGTGCAATGGACCATTGTCCTAGGGGTGCAGGAGCTGGTTGGCATAAACCTTACTGCTTCAGCATAGATAGCCACACATCAGTAGAGGCCCCTGTTCCAGGGCAGCCAGCGCTTGTGCAATAACCATTTTGTCCCTACGACTTTGGGATTTGAGTCAGCAGACCATTCAGAGGAGAAACACTATTCCACAGCATAGGGCTGCTCCAAACATTCCCACCCCCACCCATTCTTTGAAGTAGGAGATGAAGGACATAATCCAGGACTGGAATCCTTCGGCCAAGCTTATAAATCATTTCTAGGAAGGTAGGGGAGCCCCAGAGTCTTATTGGTTGTAAAAAACCCAGGAAACACCGCCACTCTATGGCTGACTGGTGTCGGCTTCGGGAAGGCTGAGAGTATCCCCCATCGCTGCTCCATCATAACCGTTGTCATCCATCCGCAAAATGGCAGGAGGAACAGAAGCCAAATCTTCAGGCAAGTTCGCATGTTGTGGGTCACTTTTCACCGTTCGGGTCAGTCTCTCTGGCACCCAGAATGGGTTTTCCTGATCCTGCGGGAACACACAAACAGCTCCCCTGGATCTCAATAGAATGGGATCCGGGCCTTTCCATTCATTAGAAAACATATCTTTCCATTTAACCAAATCCTTGGGCTGCTGTGGATCCGAACAATGTCGTGTTGTAGCATTTTGGCCATTATCATCCAGATTTAAAAATTTTATAGTGAACAGAGCCATGGCAATGGCCATTCTTGGCATCGGGGGCAGTTTCTTTATTATTCCCCCTTTTTTCGTTTTTAACAAGAATTGGTATCGATATAGGCCATGCCCTTGTCATTGTTTAGAGGGTCATCCTTGTTACTTTTTTATCAAGTTTTTCAGTTCAATTTTTCAGAAGATAACTAGACAATTGTTTAATAATCAGTTATTGTATCTGGGATTGCAGGGGCGCAATTCTCCAGCTGCATTAAGAAGTCTACCAGAGGCGTGTTGGAAACTATGGGTTTTTTCCCCTAGGCCGCATTCAGCAGGCATAAACCTCGTTGGACATTGCCCCTTTAGGGAAGCCTCGTCGCCCGCCCCGGGCTCCATGTATGGGGACGCGGCTTGCCAGCCTCCGTTGAGACTGTCCCCCGGGTACGGTGGCCTCGGGCTCCAGAGCCCGCCCCACCATTCGAGGGCTGTGCGCGGCCCTGGGCCTGCTCGCTGCGCGGCTCCAGCTCCGCGTGTCCCGGGCCAGGAAGTGGCAGCTCCACCCCCAGGCGCCCCCGCCTTCCCCGCGGGGCTAGCCTAGTTCTCCGTGGCTATGTTGGTGGTGAGTGTGGCGGGAGCCGACACCCGGACCGGTAACCGAGGCAACATCTCAAGGTCTGCGCCGGAGCCCTACAGCTCACGGGGCAGATGGGAAAGGCGCCATAGTCATAGATTTAGCCAATGACCCTATCATCTTAAAAATCCAAGGGCTTTTTGCATCTATTTCCCTGTGGATCCTGAAGCATTAGATAAACCAAGTGTATATACAGCAATCTTTCAGGAGGACATGAGTTCTTAAAATGCTAAGTAGTTTTTTAAAAACTTAAGTATTGTCTGTTTACTGTAGCTAAACCTTGATTGCGCTTTTATTATGATAATTACGACCAGTCCTGCCTGAAGTCAGCACAGTTCAGCTTAGCCAAGTGGAGCAGGAGCCATTCCAGCCTCAGAGCCCCTCACAGTTTTAGGCACACTGCATTGTTGTGGCATCCGCCAGGCTAGGCACCTGTGCCTAAAGGGGCAATGTGCCTTTTACCATAGCCATCTAGCAAAGCTCTGCTCCAGCTGCCTTCTAGCCCCAGCTGCATTCGTTTTAGGTCCATACTGGTGCATGGAGTGGAGCGGAACTCAGGGAAGCAGGCTTTCTGCTCTGCAATCATTGAAAGGACCCCATTTAAATAATCTTTTAGGGAATTTGGGCATTGTCAGTCTGTCTGGCTACTTCCTGCTGAACGGGGATGTTGTATTCTTAGGGGTATTTATTACAACATTTTAGAAGGTCTTGGTGATTCAAACCACATAAATCTCAAGTACACCCTTAGGCTCTCATTTTCTGTGGAGACGAAAACAGAACCTCTTTTCCAAAACATCAAATCCTTAGCAGTTTTTAAATTTAAATATCTTTCTCCTGTCCAGTACACAAGAGACAACATAAACAACCTAACATATATCTGTCCTTTTTTCTTATTGTTGGTATCAGAAAGCTTTTGACCTTGTAGGTCAATCTTCTCCCCCATTTTTATTTTCTTAGAACCATCGGGGGATCCTTTTTCCTTATTTCCTTTTCTTGTGCACACGCCTAACCTCTCATTGTACTCAGTTTTTGATATGTTATCCTGGACTTTTTCCAATACATTTCGTTCCTCTGCAACAACCGCCTGGCAGGATTCATCTTTTAAGCAACAAAACCTTTCCAAGGTGGAGACAAGTCAAGCCCAAAATCGAAAAATCCAGGAATAGTCATACCTCTCTGAGCATGCAGACCTGCAGTTCTGAATCCTCCCTGTATCAAAGGGGTCTCCGGCGGTGCAAGCAGTGGTCAGGGTCTCCCGGCGTCCTGGGTTTCGGCACCAGATATCCTGCACTACCGTCTCGCCAGCAAGAACGACGCGGCACACTTAGGATCCTTCTGCAGCAAAACTTTAATGTGTCTTGAGAGGGAGAACATAAGCTTACATGGCGGAGACCCAGAATGAGGGGAACCCAGCCCTATAAAGGAAACAGTCCTCACTTTGGACGTGTCACTCTTGGATTGGTCCGCTGCCCATTATCCCAGATGATGCCTCGGAAGTAGGCAGGGACGCAGCAGTAGAAAGTTACCAAGCACAGGCGCTGGGATTAAAGGCGTGTGCTACAACACCTTGAACTCACAGAGATCTGCCTGTCTCTGCCTCCCAGGCATTGGGACCAAAGGCGTGTACTACCACACCTTGAGGTCACAGAGGTCAATCTGCCTCTGCCTCCCAGGCATCGGGACTAAAGGCGTGTACCACCACACCTTGAGGTCACAGAGGTCAGTCTCTACCTTTGTCCCTTGAAGCAATGGAGAATGTGGTTGCGGCCCTCCACAAACTCTTACATATTGATCTAACCCATTTCTAATAATCTGTGCAGCACCACGAGGTGGTGGCTTACCAGCAGGATTCTAACCTGCAGCTGTCTCGGAGAGGAGAGTCATGGCGACTGCCTCACTGCCTTCTTCCTCCCAGCATTCTGTTCTGTCTACTCCACCTATCTAAGCTGTTGTCCTATCAAAAGCCAAGGCAGTTTCTTTATTAACCAATGAAAGTAACACATAGACAGTTGACCCTCCTCCATCACTGCTGTCAGTGAGCAGGGGCCATGCAAAGTTCTTTCTGTCCTCTTCCGTGACTTCACCTTGGTCTGTTGGTGCTGATAGCTTTACTCACCAGTCAGACTCACTTGTTTCTCTTTCTGCCTCTTCACCTCCCCAGTCAGGGTCCTGAGGGAAGGTGACAACTACCCAACATCCTCTGTTGTCTTAGTCCATGTTCTATTGTTGTAAAGACACACCATCACCAAGGCAACTCTTACGAGAGAAAGCATCTAATTGGGGACTTGCTTATAGTTTCAGGTAGTTAGTCCATTATTATTATGGTGGGGAGCGTGGTAGACTGCAGGCAGGCATGGCGCTAGAGAGGTAGCTGAGAGTTCTCCATCTGGAAGAAAGAGACACTGTGCCTGACTTGGGCTTTTGCAATGTCAAAGTCCACCCCTAGTAACACTTTCTCCAACGAGGCCACACCCCCTAATCCTTCTCAAGTAGTGCCACTCTCTGGTGCCTAAGCATTCAGATATATAAGCCTATGGGACCATTTCTATTCAAACCACCACATCTGCCCTTCCTACCTCCTGATGGCCCAAACTCTGTTCTCATTACAGATTTGCCGCAGAGGGAGATTTCTCCCTTCCCTCCCTGATGGGGAGTGCCCTGAAGCAACCCTCCTGCCTTCTCAGAGCTTATACACTTAGCAGACACTGGCCATTCCGCTCAGACTGTTATCTGTGCAGCTGCCTGACTGAGTTTGCAGCCATGCATTTATATGATCCACCTCCCTACCCCAGGCATGAAGTTCGCGTATGATTCCAGGTCTCAACAGTAAGACCTCAGCATATCAAGGAAACCCTGCACATCCATTTTGGGAAATGATATGTGGCTACAGCACACAGAGAGGGGGTTGTTCACTAAAATCATATAAACAATATCATCCCTGCCCCCATTTCTTTAAGACATTAGTCCCTTTGGGGAAATTCCTATGTCTGTCAGTCTTGTTCTTCAGAATGGAAATTTTCTTCCAAGCACCATGGGCTCTGCTGTTCAGCCTGTAATTACCACATCCTCAGGAGGGCTTCTCTCCTCTGGCCAGTCAGGCTTCTGTGTGACGATGATAGGAACCGCGTGGCAGCCAAGTGAGTCATGGGCCAGGGAAATGTTTGCTCAGATCAACAGTATTTGGGTGTCCTGTACCAACCGGGACACTTCATCTAAGCAGCAAGCCTTAAGAAGCAACAGACAGTACCTAAGACAAAATACAGACAAAGAAATGAGAGGAGGTGGAAACCGTGGGTTTGGGTTAGCACAGACCCACTGTGTGGGGACAGTTTGCCCTCCTCCTGGTTTTTTTCTTTTTCTTTTTTTTCCTAAGCTCATCAATATTTTTAGTTTTGCTTTCTCAGCTGCTCTGTATCAAGTGTGTTTATTTATGGGTGACTCTTGATTCTTGGTAAATCGTTTCCCTGTACAGGCATCTGGGGTTTCAGTCATGAAATGTCAGGTTACAGGGACAAGGCAGCTGCCTCTCCAGGCAGCAACAACCCGTGTTTAATGTGGGGACACAAATGCATTCTGAGAATTAATCTTTAGCCAAGAAAACATGATGGAAAGTACTAGAATTTCACATCAGGTACTAAACGGATTTCCTTCAAGGCTGCAGCTCGCTCCATTTCCTTCTGGCGGGTTTTTCTATCATATTCGAACTGTCAGCTGTGGCCTTGTAAACACAGGGCCTCTTACTGTTCAGAATATAAATATGGTTTTATTGCATTTTACTTTGAGTGCCCTCATCACAGAAAAGTCACATCTAGATATAATTTTTCAAAAAGAAAGAAAAAATAGAGTAAAAGAACACATCCATGAAAGATTTTACCTAGGATTTAGTTTCCCTGAAGTCAGTTCATGTTCAATTTTATTTTTCCTTAAGTGAAAGACTCTGAGAAGAACTGACTAGGGCCAAGCATATCCCTAGTTGGAGACTATCCCCTCTATGTAAATAGTAGCTTGTGGATATCCCAGATACAGTGACCATTAGGGACTCATGGATCCTACCTTGATCTCTGAAGGGGGGAACTCATCTCTGTCCCTCATTCTAAAAATACATCTCTAATCTAAGTTATGACAGAACTTCCAAGAAGGCATCTGTGGTTTATATGGTCCACTAACAGCAGGAAATTGGAAAGAGAAAAAGAAAACATGTCTATGGGGACTGGAGAAATGGCTCAGTGGTTAAGAGTACTGACTACTTTTCCAGAGGACCCTGATTCAATTCCCAGCACCCACATGGCAGCTCACAACTGTCTATAACTCCAGTTCTAGGGCTTCTGACACCCTTACCCAGATATATATGTAGGCAAAACACCAATAAGCATAAAATAAAAATAAATTTTAAAAAATGTCTATGGCTAAGTAAGCTTGGAAACATTAATTCAAACAAAATACATTTTAAAAATCCCAATGCTCATAAAAAACAACCCCCCAAAACCTTTAATATAGTCAAACACCTTATGAAACCCCAAACTTACTTGGTTTAGGAAGATTACTAGTGTTTTCCAAACTTTGCTAGACCTCCCTTGTTGGCAGAGGCTGCTTGTTCATTTCCCAGCTGCCCTGACCTGAAATAACCACACAGAAACTGTATTAATTAAATCACTGCTTGGACAATAGCTTAGGTGTCTTTCAAGCTAGCTCTTATATATTAAACCAACCCATTTCTATTAATCTGTGTATCGTTATGTGGTTGTAGCCTACTGGTAAGGTTCTAGCCGGTGTCCAGCATCTGTCTCTTGTGGTGGCTACATGGCTTTCCACTGACTCCACCTACTTTCTCCAGCATTCACTTTAGTTTTCCCATCTAGCTCTATTCTGCCCTATCACAGGCCAAAGGAGCTTTTTTATTCATTAACCAATAAAGCAACACATATACAGAAGAACTTCCCATATCACTCTGTCTTGCGGAAAGGTTACAGAAACTATCTGGGGTTCCTACCCATTTTGATAGTCAGTTTTGTCTTCATCCACTAACCTTCTGCTTGGAAATGATGGGCTGAAAATCTTGAGCAAGAAGAGTAAGACATCACTCTTCAAAGTCTTATGCAATAATGATTATTCCATAGAGTTGGTGAAGGGACAAAAGACAGTCATTGCCCTAAGGTGGTGAAAAGTGGCAGCTTGGAAGGTGAAGGTGCGCATTCTGATGATTTCTTAGTTACTGCCCACACCCCTTAGCTAGTGCTGTGTGTTGTGCTGATGATGTTTCTCCACCTAGAAGCCTTCTGCCTCTTCCCCATCGTCTAATTCATTCTAGTTCCCTCAAGCCTTGTTCCGGTCTTGTCAGCTCTGAGAAGTTTCCCATAAAGAGAGATCGCTCACAATACACCCCTCCCAACTGTAGTGGTTGGCACACCATAGCTTGCCATTTTTAACACCACAGAGGAGAAAGGGTTCTCCTATGGGAGTTGGCTCAGGGCCTCATCACTCGCAGGATGTCCTCAGGTTCTTCACATTTTAAAGTAAGATTAGAATAGAAAATCTCAGCCAGGTGTCATGGTGCATGCCTGTAGTCTGGAAGCTGAGACTGGGGGATTGAGAGCTTTAAGGTCATCTTGGGTTGCATAAAGGACTCTGATTTAAAAGCAAGCAAGCAAACCCAAAGAAAAGAAAATCGGGGCTTGAGGAAATGGTTCATTTGGTAAATTTCCTGCCTCAAAAGACGTGAGAACCAAGTCTGAATCCCCAGCACCCACATAAATATGGGCACACAGCTAACATCCAGGGTTGGAGTGGTGGTCGGCTGAGAAGGTGAATACCTAGCTCTCATTAGCCAGCTTGTTTACCTAGTCAGTGAGTTCCAGGTTCGCTGAGAGACCTGTCTCAAAAAATAAGATGGAGAACAAGTGTGGAAGGCACCTAAGGTTGACCTTTGGCCTCCATACACATGCACACACACACACACACACACACACACACGAATATGTACATACAACCTCCCTCCCCACACAGATACAAATAGAAAATCTTGATCCTTATGGCTCTGAAACCCTGTATTTCTGTTTTTGTTTGTTTTGGTCTTTTGTGACAGGATCTCATGTGATCCAGGCTGACCTGGAAGTTACTAACATTCTGAAAATGACCTTTCACTTCTAATGCCTTTCCTTCTCCTCCCAAGTGCTGAGATGACAGGCATGCACTGTCTTGCCTAGTGGTTTTCTGTTATTTGTTTTCTTCCTAAATATATAAGCAAACACCAGATTTTACTGTTTCCTATGTTTCTCTAGTCTTTCCATCTTTCCAATTAAATCTACTGTAGGTGCTTGAGAATAAACATCATAATTGTTCATGCATTAGTTCATTTCATTTAATTCTGGTGTGGCCTAATAAATGTTTGCTGAGTAAACGGAATGAGATGAGGTCCCGTTATCTAGCGGACAGAGCCTTTGCCTCTGTCTGTCAGTATAATAACAGCTCCCTTTCAGATTTGGGATTTGCCCCTGTGAGAACAAGATATGCAGGGCTGTTTGCGAATGAAGGCTGTGTTCTCAAGGTCTTCTTGTCCTTCTCCTAAAAATCCTTCCCGTGCAGTTGGATGTGTCACCGTGCTGTTTAACATTCCTCCCAAGCACACTCAGTGTCTCTTCTGTTGCTTTCCTGGTGTGGCATTCCACCCACTCCAGTCTTATGGAGAAGACTGACTCACCATTTTCCAGGGTGCTGTGCCTGGAAATCTCTTAGATTCCTGGGTTGCTGGCTCCTCACCTGGCTCCCTCTCTTCGCTCTCCATGCCTTCCTCATATCCACTCTGTGATCTAAAGCAAAAGCTCCCCATACAGCAGACAATCTTGTCACTTGTTGGAAGCCCAGCTTTGCAGGAAGATGTTAACATGGTATGACAGAATAGATGTCCTACCATCAGCGGCTAGGGACAGGCTCTCGAAGGCTACCCAAAAACTCTGTCTGCAGGCAGGCCTCTCCCAAAGGCCTCCTTTGAGCATCTGTCCCGGGGAGGAAGGTGGAGGTGCATGATGCTCACTGCCCATTTCATGTGCCGTGAACTATTTTATGTTGTCACTTAGTCCATGTTTGGCTTTGCCCATGGGTCTCTGTGTGTGAAGCATTGGCAACAGTTACCTGGCAAGGAAGACGTCCATATTTTACCTTTTCTTTACTTCCTCAAAAGAGATACGTATCTGTGTCTGTGTGTTTGTGATTTGTTTGTTTGTTTGTTTTACAACCATGTGATGTGTCTGATGGGGCCAGAAGAGGGTGTTGGATCCCCAGGAGCTGGAGTTATAGCCAGTGGTAAACAACCTGATGTAGGTGCTGGAGTAGGAACTTGAGTCCTTTGCCAGAGCAATGACTGTTGAGCCATTGGGTGGATTCTGGTTTACCATCCTACCCCATTCTGAGAATCTAGGCCTGTCTTCATCAGCCCTCAGGAGGCACCTGTTTATTTTATATTAGGGATTTTATGTTCCACACTTAAGCCAGGGGGGAAGAACATCACTGGAATTGTTAGACAGATAGCCCTCCTGAGTTCCTTCTTTTCTTACTAAACAATGACTCAAATGTGTTTTCCTTTGACAATCACACAGACACATGAGTATACAAGGAATCCAGGGAAGACTGGATTACAAAAGAGCTGTCTTTTGTAAACATGTGTGCTGATTTCGTATTGTTGCTAGGAAAAATAATAGGCTATAGAAACCACCCTGGACCAATAAAAGTCAAATGATTGATTTCTCCCCATGGCGAGGTGGAGGTATATTCATAGTCTTGTGGGCACCCTTCTGGAGATGCTCTGGGTGCGGTTGGCTTTTCTAGCTGCAAGCTCTGGTTCTAGCAGCCCCTGTGCCATCCTCAAACAAGCTGACCCAGGAAAGTCCCTGAGTCCTTGGGACTGGAAGGTGAGAAGGGATGGGAAAGTGTTTTGAAGTGCAAATTGCAAAGCTTGAAGTTCTGTGTAAATCTGACAACTGGGGATTGCCGTGAAGGATTCTGCCTTAATGCTCTGCCTAAGATGCTCAGAAGGTCCTGACTGCTGCTGACTGTCAGGGCGTCAGACTGCTGCTGGCATGCTTCTGTGGGGAAAAGCTCAGCTGTCGGTGACATTGAGTGGGCAGAAGGGCATTCTTCATTTATCCCGAGTCTCCAGTGCTAGCTTGAAACTGAAGGATGTTGAAATTTCCTCCTCTGACTCAGGGCAGCTACTCAGAATAGAAGGATGAGGGTAACTGGAGTGGCGTTCATCAGGTTCCACTTCACTAGAGATTTCCATGTGTCAAGCACAGAGCAAGCAGCCATAGGTATTGAATCATTGTTTTCTTTAGATAGATCATGAATCCAAAAGTGAAAACCATTCTTAGGTGTGTGGTTCTAAGCAATCTAGTGCAGAGGGGTTTAAATGGAACCTGAGTTTTTAGCATTTCGAGTAGACTTTTTGTTCCCATTTTGCAGAATTCCATCAAAATTCTTCAGAATTGTGTGCTAGTCCCTTCCTGTTCTGGGGCTTCTCTGTTCTCTCAGAAAACATTAGAAATCAATGACTGGGCTTTTCTCTTCCTTGCAGGTTTGTTTCTTTCCTTACAAACTCCTAAATAATCCCAAACCCTGCACACCACCAAATAAGAGCATCTCCATGAGAGTAGTTGTGGTGACAGATCTTAGTCCTATATGCCCCTAAGATAAACTTCCTTCTCTTGAAAATGCTTTTCTGCAATGAAAAATCAGACGGACATTTTTCTAAGCATTCTGTTTTTCCAATGTTTTAAATCCTTGACAATAAATAGAGGGTAAAATTGACTGAGCTTTTAATATTTACTTACGACAATCTAAGTAGGTTTCTGATCTTTTTAACTAATCAAATCAATAGAATTTTTCCATTTTCTGCCACATATTTCAGAGGAAAGGGCTACTTGGGGTTAACAATGAAGTGTACCACCAGGCTTCCTCTCTCCTGTATCCCAGGGAAAGAGAATGTTGAATGTTTTACTTTTGAATTATCTGTTGATTTTTTACAAACAGGTGTCTTATTAAAGATTTTGAAAAGCGACCTTCGGTCACCCACCTCCTGGACCACCCATTCATTAAAGGAACTCAAGGCAAGGTTTTGTTTCTGCAAAAACAGCTGGCCAATGTGCTCCGAGACCAGAAGCATCTGAACCCTGTTGCTAAAACCAGGTACGGTTCTGTGCATCGCTCTGGCGTCCTCCTTTGGGTATTTGGGAGGAGTGCATGGCTGTGCTTTGGTTTGCTCTACATCTTTATTGGTAACAACCATATCTTTGTGTTTTCTCAGAGTTTCATTTGTGTATTGTCAAGCAGGTCCTGTGGATGAGTAGGCAGGATTCAAAAACTGGGTATCTGGATTCTTGTGACTAATTTCCCAAATAGTTGAGATCTCATTGTCCTTGTGTTCAGTTAGTACTCATTAAAAACAGCATTTTTATGTGTTTAATACAAATGTAAATGTTACATTTAGTATAACTGTGACTGTTACATTTAGTTACATTTAGTATAACTGTAACTGTTACATTTAGTATAACTGTGACTGTTACATTTATTATAACTGTAACTGTTACATTTAGTATACCTGCAACTGCTACATTCAATATAACTATAACTGTTACATTTAGTTACATTTATCATAACTGTTACATTTTGTTACATTTAGTATAACTGTAACTGTTACATCTAGTTACATTTAGTATAACTGTAGCTGCAAAGCAGCCTTGGCTAAAATGTGTTAAGACATCTTGTCCTGACTATCGGAGAGTAGGGAGCAGATGTGGACTCTACAGACAGGCCATGGAAAGAGTGTATGTTAAAGGCCAGAGACCTTTTCTTGGATGGGCTCTGAACCCATTCTCTCTTTAGTTTTTTAAAAAATCTGTAGGGATATTCTGGTTTTCTTCTTCATATATTTTGTCTATGCTATCTAAAGCAACCAGTGCTTCTTCTACATGACTCTATCACACCTCTTCCCCTGATTCTTAAAGGACAGAGCTTATTTATGTCTATTTTTAGGGAATGGGAGGAAGTCTTTAAAACTATTCTGTGTGTATCTCTAAAAAGCAGGTCTTTGATTTCTGTCCAGAGGGTGGCAGAATTTCTCTTTAAGAAAAAAAAATTAATTGCAAACAAACCTCTTCTGCCCAGCAATTACTTGGTTTGTATATCTGGTCAGAAGGCAGATAAGCACCAGGCCAGTATTATTAAAAGAACATTCAAAGTGCCGGATGTGAAGACAATCAAATAGCAAAGTCAGTTCTGGAGAGAGCCCTGCATTCTGCAGAAGGCTGTTTACAAATCAAAAGCAAAAGTCAGGTTTGCCAGAGCTGGAATTTCAAGGTGACTGTGTTGTGCTGATTTTCTCTGTTGTCACAGGTTTGTGCTTAGGATAATGCAAAGCAAATAGTTTCCTATTATCCCAGGGCCATTTCTGTGTCTGTGGCTAGGGACAGGGCAGAGAGACACAGCCATTCCTGTGACTCGGTTCCTTTTGAGATGATAGGAACTCGTGCTTATGGCCAGGGGAATCAAAAGCCCCCTTTCCTCTAGCTCTGTACATGAGCCTCTTCCACACAGTCACACACACCACCAAAATGAAGACAAAATGCAAATACCCGTGAACCAAGCCTAATGAAACCCAACCCTCAATTGTTGAGATTCGACCCAGCTTCTCATTTGGTTTGATCAAAGGTCCCTTATCCAATGGCTTCTAAGACGGTTCCTAGACTTACCAAGCACAGTACTACTGCCCAAGTCTGCCTGTCCAGTTCTATATTCTCATGTTAAACACTTTTCCCCCTTAGAAAACAGAGATTCAATGTATGTCCAGGCCATTGCCCCAAGTTCTCTTTCTCTTTGCCAAGTCTTTTGATGTCAAAAGTCTGGTGGGTGGCAAAGTATTTTTTTTTTTACAGAGTCCTTGTAATTTCCTGTTTCGTTCCTGTAGTTTGTGTCCCTTTGAACAGTCATAAGAAAAAATACAGCCTCACAAACACGTATCAAAATGTTGCACGGCCTTTTCCTTAGGAGGTAGGGTAAACGAATTCCAAAGGGACCCCAGTGTAATCCACACTTACTCTGCCATGACTCCCTCTCAGCAACTGGCAAGGTGTTGGCTAGATAGATGTTTTCTGGACCCACCAGGAAAGGCTGTTGACTGGTAAGCCAATCTATCTAGAGCTGTGAGTTTCCAGTAAAGGTGGAGAAAAGAAAGACTGACAGAGGTGAGAGCACAGATGAATGAGGAAGTAGCCCCCTCATTTCTCTGCAAGGATGCCCACACAGCAGGCAGGGCAATTTGATGATTAAAACCACCAGCTCTGTCAGATTTGAGCTGTTAGCTTAGCCGCTTGCTGGAAAAGTTCTTTAACTTTTCCTTCTTCAGAAGTTTCTTCTATAGAACGGGGGATTATTTTAAGGGTGGATTGATTCTACACATGAAAGGTTAGGATGGCTCTAACTACAGCACCAACTGCCAATAAATGTTGGTCATAGATGAAAATATCTGTGTATAGTTTGTTTGGAGTCTTTCATTTCTTTACAATACTACAGTCTTAGGATTTTTATCGCTCTAATGAAACTCTACTACCCAAGCCAACTTGGGGGGAGGAAACAGTTTATTTTACTTACTCCTCATTGTCACTGTTTGTCATCAGAGGCACTGAGGACAGGATCTCAAACAGGGTAGGAACCTGGAGGCTGGAACTGGTGCAGAGGCCATGGAGGGGTGCTGCCTACTGGATCGCTCCTTGTGACTTGCTCAGCCTACTTCCTCAAACCTCCAGCTCAGGGATGGCACCATTCACTGGGCTGGAAACCGCCCCCCCCATCAGTCACTAATTAAGAAAATGCCCTCCCTACTTGCCTACAGTCCAATCCTATGGAGGCATATTCTCATTCGAGGGTCCCTCTTCTCAGATGACCCTAGCCTGTGTCCACTTGACATAAAGCCAGCCTAGTCTTTCTCTTGCCCTTCAGCTGTGAAAATCTCTCTCTTTAACTTATCAAAGAAGATCATGAAAACCAATAGTAAGGAAGCACTAAAGGTTAAAAATATTGATTTCTATCTCTTACCTCAAATCAAATTTATTCATTTATTCC
Source organism: Myodes glareolus (assembly GCF_982192425.1). NCBI lineage: Eukaryota > Metazoa > Chordata > Mammalia > Rodentia > Cricetidae > Myodes > Myodes glareolus. The sequence continues at coordinate 51,201,107 of NC_142046.1, forward strand.
TTGTAGAGACATTTACATGTGTAGGTGTCAGCCCTAAGCTGAGCGGAGGAACTACAAAGGCAAACCAGATCTGGCTCCTGATAAAGTGCTAATCGTCTTTGTGCCACGCAGACAAGAATCAGAGAAAACAGTGGTTCTCAATCTGTGGGCTGTGACCCCTTTGGCAAACCTCTATCTCCAAAAATACTTACATTGCAATTCACAACAGCAGCAAAATTACAGGCATGAAACAGCAGCAAAAGCAATTTTATGGTTGGGGTCACCACACCATGAAGAACCGCACTAAAGGATTGCAGCATTAGGAAGGCTGAGGACCACTGAGACAAGAGCAGAAGGGATTGGGATAGGAAAGCCTGTGGTCCCCCACCATGTCCCTGGGAAAGGGTACCTAAGTTAGCCGGGCTTGGGATGTCTAATCAAGGGACTTCTCCAGGAAGTAGCTGAGCTAGGATGTAAATCTGGCAGAGCCAATAGTTTCACATGTCCCTACCCACTAGGACCATCACTGCAGAACAATGAGTCGGGGTTTATCATCTCAGTTCCATTATTCTTGGTTCTTCTCAGAAGCTATTCGTGGGGGGGGGGGACCTGGGCTGGAGAAGGGGGAATCCTGTTAGTTATCTGGCAGTCTTGGAGCTTTGTGTGGGTTAGGAGGCAGGGAGGAAGTAAGGGGAGATCAGGTCCATAGACCCGAGCTCCTCAGACTTGTGCCTTAGATAGAGGGGGCCGCTGAAGAGTTCCAGGCAGGTATGTGTTCTAGATTGCTCTGTTAGTAGAGAGTAGAATGGGGTAGTGGCAAGACTGGAGACACGTATTGACCAATCTCAATACTATAACACTACTTCTGCATAGCTGTCTCTATGCTACATCTAGATATGGATTTTGATTTATGTGCAGAGGATTCCACCAAGCGCTGGATTTCCATAAAGCTGCTGCATGCAGAAGGGCTGCTGTTTAGACCCACAAGAGCTGAGATGAGCCTCACAACTCAGGCCCTTCTCCGTGCATGGTGCACTTTCTGCTGCATTGTGACCAATCCCCCATGATGCCTAGCCTTGCTCCTATACTCTTGAGTGTCGATCCTATCTGTTCATCATAACAGAGATAACTACTTATCCACAGTGTTGTTGTCCAGCATTACCTTCTATCTCTCACTGTGAGGGCGGGGGGATTATGTATCCTGCTCCCTTCTGCCTTTCCAGCCTTTGTTCACCTTGACCAGTCTCCCCATTGTAACAGTCACACACCCTCTTCTATCTTCCTTAGCACCTGTTTTCTCTCTACTCCTTCCCCTGTTACCACTCAATGATTTTCCCACCTCCCATCAATCACTTTGTTAATTCGTCTGTTCTTACTTTGGGGCTTCTCAACTAGTCAACACTTTAAAAACTTTCATGCTGGGGCTAGAGAGATGGCTTGGTGATTAAAAGCACTGGCTGTTCTTCCAGAGGTCCCGAGTTCAATTCCCAGTAATCACATAGTGGCTTATAACCATCTGTAATGAGATCTGATGCCCTCTTCTCTCATGCTGGCATACATGCAGATAGAGCCCTCTTATACAGAAATAAATCTTTATAAAAAGCTTTCCCTCTATTGCACTGAAGTTGTCCACAAGCAAGAACAGTGGTAACAAGTACAAATGTGAAAGACGCTAAGGTCATGGTATTGTCAGGACTTAGTGATGGGTTGGTTGGCTAGGGACCTATCCAAATCAAGATGCCTCCCAGCCCTGGTTCACACCGAAATCAAATAGACATGACAAGATACTAAGAGACATAGAGCAGTCAAAGGATCACTCTGTTTCCCTGTCCTATCAAATGCAAAGCCAAGTATATACAGGTATTGTTCATGGCTTCCATATGCCTTAAGTTACGTCTTCCATGGTCCAAACACTTTGAGGCCCACTGTCAGGGTGTGTTGCTTAGTTTTGAGAACTGAGCCAAAGAATAAGGCTCAAAGCCACAAGGATCACTGCCCATCACTTGTAGAGGAAGCCGGAAAGTTCTTTCTAATTTCAGCACTTTCTCCAGGGAAGAGGAGAACATGTAGTTGGAGGGCCACCACGGAAGAAGGCGTTTTCTTAAAAGGTGGGGAAGACATGGAAAGGTGAAGGAGAAGGGTTGTGTGTAGAGGAGACATTAAAGATAGAATAGAGGGTCATAGAGGAGCAAGAGAAATAAATGGTCTAAGGGTCTGAGGGAAGGTTGTCTGTTTTTGGAGAGAATGAACCTTAGTGTTGGAGAGACACAAAGGTGAGATGAAAATACTCTGAAAAGCTGAAGGGGCAAAGGAGGTAATGTGAGGAAACTCATGCTGAATGGCCTTTAGCTTTCTAAAAATTATGCAAGACGATGTCAGGGTTGGCGGCGGCGTCAGGCTCCAAGGAGATGCTAAGCTGCTGGGAGTTTCACTTTGGGGAATGTGACAAAGTCATCCAAATACAGTCATGGATTTTCAGAAGCACAAAAGACCTGGTGACTGAATGATGCTGCTCCAGTGCATCAAGTTCAGAGAGGATTGCTGACACCCTCAGGACAGCATGGCACTAAAGGCTGCCAGCACTCTTCACCACTGCCTTCCCCATGTAGAGTCTTCAGTTACTTTTGACCGTGCAGTGGATGACAGAAAGCAGATTTGGAGGTCTGGGCTGGAGCCAGGCTTCAGTGTATGTGATAGGTGAACAAGGGTAAAGCATGAGACTCCTGTAGGAGAGGGAAGACAGTGGCTGAGTAACTCAGAGACTGGTAGTCAGGGACTGGTAGCTGGCACGAAGAAGAGAAGGTTCAGTGGAGTATGGTAAATACAGGGATGGGGAACTGAACAAAGGGATGGAGAAACTGAGCTCCTGGGAGCTTCTGAGAGGAACTTAGAAACAAGACAGAACTGTGCTCATGGAAAACTTCAGTGCAAGAGAAATACACACTTCTAAAGCGTTGGCCCGTGGAGGACCCTTCAGGTACGAGCCATAACAGAAGAAGCAGAAAGCAAAAGGAGTCAGGTGCTGAGGAGGAGGGGGTAGAAGGGTGTGTGGATGCTACACAGGGAGCAGGTTAGGGAGACCAAGGTTGGCACGGCAGAGGGGTGCAGAAGGATCACCGTCCCTGGCACGGTGATCAAGTGGAGTTAAATTTGGCTTAGGGCTGACACAGCTTATGCTTGGCAGCAGCAGCAGCAGCAGCAGCAACCCTGTTCTCTCCTAGTTGACGCTATAATTCCCACTGCTACATGGAAATGGTAGGCACTTTACAGAGAGGCTGCCTGGGAAACTGTATTCCCCCTTCCCCATTCCAGAGATCCTAGGCAATCAGGAACCAGAGATAACACATTCCATATGATGGACACTCATTAACTAAAGGACCAAACCTTTCCCCGGCCCCTACATATATCTAATTTAGGTACAATAGTTAAGAATTTAAGATGTACACTCTCTCAAAGGAAGTAAGAATTTCTCAGCATCTATAGACAACAATTTAAGGCCCTGTGTCTCTTAATTTGTCAGGAATGCTTTTAAACCGTTTAATTTTTTGGTGACACCAGTTCCTATTTCCCTAACCTTCAAAATGTCTTCTTTCCCAAATCCACTTTGCAAACCCATGAATTTATCACTATTGCCCAGCATGCAGCCTCTCCACATTAGCTCAGAGTACTAGACTCACAAACGTAAGCCTTACCACTTCACAAGAGTCACTGGGAGAGAAAACCCGCTCTCTGGAATGTGATGGAGGCAGGGAAGGCCCTGGGTGGCTGCACTGTGACCATGACCTCAGCTGTGAGCCTCAGAAGAATGACAAGCTCTAGTGAGTCCTGCCCCTGTAGGTGGCCAGGGGCTTGCTGAGCTGACAAAGGTCTACGCTAAGAATTATTTGCTAAGAGAATTTAGTAACAGTTATTTTTCCCTGTTATGCTTAATGGCTTTTGGGTTCTACTCTTGTAAATTGCCCGAGGCTGATTAAAACAATGGCTTCGGTTGTTCTGATTTCTTTTCAGCTTGCCGTGGTGACCTTTAAAAATGGATTTCTCACTACCAAGCCTTTCCTGCCAAGCTTTTCCAGTCAGTCTTGCTCTCTCCTTCGCCTTGCAAACATGTATGTACATATACACACATATGTGTACACTGCATATGTACCCATATGCCTGTGGGCTCCTGGTGCTCGTGTAAATGAAAACCTCCTGAATGATCGCATAAAATGCTACGGATGTTCCCCACACAGAAGCTAAATATCTTCCTATCTGCCCGACAGAGAAGAAATAAATCTGTACCTTGATATAATTAGTATTACTCCCCCTCCCTTCTTGCCCCGCTATGAGAATGAACTATAGTTAATTTTCTGCTTTTTGTCACTTACCCATGCTGCTGTCTGGGGAAAGTAGGAATATTATCAAATACTGTTTAATATGATTGATAATACAGTGCCAATTTATTAGAGTTATGGTCAAAATTGCATAGGTGAAAAATAGACAGTTATTATAATAATTTCTACTCAGTTTTCTCTTTTTAAGTCTGTATACTTGCTTGAGAGCGATGTTATTAGGTCAACATGCAGATCATGGAGCCATAGGCTCTGAACTCAACTGGTATCTAGTTTTGGTATCTGTATTTGACTCACAATAGACGTGATAGAATAGAGTCCCATGGGTGAGCTGTGCTGATTTGTCTCCAACTAGTTGTGATGTTGTATAGTATAGTCAGATGAGCTGGTCCGTTCTCTTTGACCCTGAATCCGAGGGTATACTGAAGTGAAGTGATTTGGATGGACGTCTTGATATCACAGACTGATGCACCTCTCTCAGTCTTGAGCAATGCTTGCCTTACTGTTTGCAACCACTGACTATGGTGAAAAGTGAATGGCCTCTGTCTGTAATTATAGAGGCCTTTGGCCATGGTCATTGAGCCTGGGTCCTCTTTCTTATCTCTCTTCTTGCAGTGATATTTCATTTGTATTTTAATAAATAAAGCTTGCCTGAAGATCAGAGAGTAAAACAACTGCCCTGTTCAGCCTTACAGACCAGGCAGTGGTGGCACACACCTTTAATCCCAGCAGCCACACTAGTCTGCCATAGAAACTGGGTGGTAGTGGTGCACACCTTTAATCCTAGCCCTAGAGAGGAATATAAGATGGGAGGAGACAGCTCTCATTCTGAGATTCCTGGAGGCAGGATCGCCATTTCAGACAGTGGCTGGCTGTTTTGCTTTTCTGACCTTCAGCTTGAACCCCAATATCTGTCTCTGGGTTTTTATTAATCGTACTACATCTTCTTTACCCCTTGTCCTGCTCTCCCTGTTTTTCCTCTATCACTAACTGATATCATTACCTCCTTTATTAAACATGGAATCTGACATCCAGGTTAGTCTTTCTTCCCTCCTTCCAATTCCTCCTTGGGAGGAAAGGAAGGGCTGTGGTCTGTAAATAGAGGAACAGGGCCAGAAATGATCTCCATGACAGGTTTGCCAGAGGGCCCCTGTCTAAAACAGTGATTCTCAATCTTCCTAATGTTTTGATCATTTAATACAGTCCCTCATGTTGTACAACCCCCAACTGTGAAATTATCTTCTTTGCTACTTTATAACTATAATTTTGCTACTGTTACGAATCGAATGTAAAGATCTGATATGCAGGATATCTGACGTGCAACCCTTGTGAAGAGGTCATTAAACTCCCAAAGGGGTTGCAGCCCACTGGTCTAACCACTGTAGTGCAGAGTGGCTCTCGGTGAATGGCACTGAGTAGGTATCAGGTGAGAGAGTCCGCTCCCTTCTCATTCTTGGGTCATGATTTAGAGTGCTTCCGCCTCTCACTTACGTGAGGGCAAGAACACATCTGCCTCCCCTGCCTAGGGCTCCTGAACCTGTTTGTACCCATCTACAGGGAGTCTCTGCTTGAAGATAGAGAGCTGAGGGATTAAGGATTTGTTCTGGGGGGAAAAATCACACACAGAACCAGCAACCTCTCAAAGAGATGGAGCTCTTAGAGAGCCTGGCCCCAAAATTGCTGCACAAGCACAGAGTAAGCCATAGTTTTGGCCACTTCGGTGTTCTCAAAAGCCTGGACTAAAGACAGCTTGTAATAGCCCGTCATCGGGTCCACGCATGCCCGTAGTTGTTGTTGAGATCTGAGCCCGTCTCTGCCTTCGTCTACTCCTCAGCTCCCTGGATTTAGTGGCTCAGACTTACCTCTATTTCTACCTTAAGATACAAATTTCATCCCTGATTCTTGAAACCAGAAGTCTGCCTGACTCTACACCTTGCTGCCTCTACCGCAGGCAGCCCAAACACAGACCACACAGCTTCAAACCCCAAGCTCTAGATGCCTCATAAACACAAGCAGAAAATACAGAAAAAGGCAGCGTCGACTCTGATGGAATTTCAGAACATCTTCTGAGCCCTGGAAGCTGTACTCTACCCCAGCACACTCCCTTAGAAGAGACTTTAATTGCAGCCTTTGCTCTGTACGCACAACTTACACAGCACTGCAGGGCACACAGCGTGTGAAACTTAAGTATTCGCCTGGAACGTGTGTTTCTGGATGTTTATGTGTACGCAAAGTATGTTAAAAATAGAAGTAGTGGACAACATGCTTTGCATGATAAAAAATCAAATCTACATATGACTATCTACCTTTATTTAATAAAATGTCTTTTAGTATTACCCAGTCATTTATATGTATCTATTTATCTAAGCCTTGGAATACTCATCCTGATAGGGGATCCTGCAAGCATCACTGCTGGCAGGGACACAGGGAAACAATCCACATGAGGTGAGGAGTGAAGCTGGGGTCCGTTTAGCAGGCGCTGGGTCAAAACTTCTAGAGTCTGACCTCGCGGTTTATTTCTCTTACACATTTAAGCCCAGCAAAACTTTGAAAAGAGATTTCCATTGGGGCAATGATCACATCCCAGCTCTAGGCGTAGCTACATAGGAACTCCCCTGCAAAGTAGCAAAGCACCTCTGGCCTTTACAATGTGCATCTGTTCTATTGACTGATAGACAGTGCTCAGGGTAAGGGCCTAGGGAGGAAGGATTTAACAAACACAAGGATGGATTCTGTTGGTAGATGGTGTAAAATGCACAGGACCTTCTTCATAAGGTTGGGTTCCGTTCGCTGAGAGACTAAGTTCAGGATGAGGGCCTAAACCATACCTGATATTGGGGGATTCAGGAAGGTTGGCGCCATAGGATCTCCAGGTTGGCAGATAATATACACTCTAACCCTCTGGGTGACCAGGTGTCAGTCATTTCCTTGCTACGAAGAAAATAGGCCTGCCTGTTCAACCAGCCTGCTTGCTCCAGTGTTTTCTCTAAGCTGTGCCTCTTACATGACACAGTGTTTTGGTTGGTTGGGTTTTGTTTGTTTGTTTGTTTGCTTTTTGTCAAGAAAGGGTTTCTCTGCATAGCCTTTGCTGTCCTGGAACTCACTCCATAGACCAGGCTGGCCTCAAGCTTGCAGAGATCCACCTGCCTCTGCCTCCTTTGTACTGGGATTAAAGGTGTGCTCCACCATCTTCCGGCCAAACCCAAGTATTTTTTTCTTTAATTTTTTTTAAAACAAATTATCTTTTTTCATTTACATATTAATCCCAGTTCCTTCTTTCCCTCCTCTTCCCATCCCCTCCACCTAACCCTCACCCCCCATCCACTCCTCAGAGATGGTGAGACACATTGCTTTGGGGAAGGTTCAAGACCCTCCATACTGTATCTAGGCTGAGAAAGGTATCCATCTGAACAGAATGAAACTCAAGTATTTAAGCTGAAGATCTGTAATTTTTGTATTAAACAAGGAATTATTTAGAGATCTGTTAGCAGATGCTGTTCTTAAGTTATGACACTAGGTGGAGCATGAGAGTTTTAGAAAATCTGAGTTTGTAGTCACTGGCAAGAACAAACCATCAAAGAAAACAGAAAAATAAGCCAAATTTAATTTTGTTGGTTTTAACTAAAATTAGAGAAACATAAAACATTTTATAAGTTTATCTAAAGTCTAGGATTTTTTTTTCAAGAAATAAGCATTGGGATCAGAGTTTTCAGCTCTCCAAACCCCTCAGGAGGAAAATGAAGTAGGGCATCCTTTTAAAAGGAACACTACTGGAGATGGCAAATAGATCTACTGGAGTAATGTGTGTACATGTGTATGAGAGTGTGCATGTGTATATGTGAGTGTGCATGTGTATATGTGAGTATGCATGTGTGTACATGTGTATACACGTGTGTGCATGTGTCTAAGGGAGTATGCATGTGTGTATGTGTATATGTGAGTATTTATGTGTGTGCATGTGTATATGTGAGTGCATGTGTATATACATGTGGCTATGTATGCATGTGTGTACATGTATATATATGAGTATGCATGTATATACATATGCCTATGTGAGTATGCCTTGTGTGCATGTGTATATGTAAGTATGCATGTGTGCATATGTGTATGCGAGTATGCGTATGTGTGTTCATGTGTAACGTGAGTATGCATGTGTATACATGAGTACACATGTGTATTTGTGAGTGCATGTGTATATGTATGTATGCATGTGCATATATGTGTGCATGTGTATAAGAGAGTGTGTGTGTGTGTGTGTGTGTGTGTGTGTGTGTATGTGATTGAAAAAGTGGTCTTTATCATAGTGGGAATATCTTATATCGACACTAACTTCTAGATTGCCAAGTACAATCTTGAGCAAATCTAACTCTAAGGATTAAATTGCCTATCAGTAGGAGAGAAGGCCACACAATGCTAATAATAGTAATTAAAATATCTTTTTGTTTTGCTAAAATCTGTGGGAAGATTTTGATGAGATTCAAGCTCATCGGCGTGATTCTTGGAGATGAGGTGTGTGAGATGAACAGCAGACAGATACACTGCCGGAGCACAGCAGACAGATACACTGCCGGAGCTATAGACAATCTGCTGGTGGACTTGCAAAAACACCAGTTTGGATCTTGGTGGTGTCTAACTGTGTCTGTGCACACTGAGAATCAACTTCATGCTAGAATCAATTATTATGAGGTTGCAGCTGAGGTTTACAAGGGCTTTCATCTGTAGCTACCTGCACAAGCACCATCTAGCATGAAGGACAGACATCCCTCGTGTGGTCCAGGCTAGCAGCAGTGGGATGAATCACACTGGTTTGCTGGGATCTCAAGTTCTGCTTTCTTTACCCATCTGCTCATGAGCCTTCACTTCCCACAATCCTTAGCTGCTCAAACATTCCATCCTGAGTATTTAGTTGCCTTTAAGTGGAGACACAGGTGGAGGATACTTACTCCACCTTAACAGAAGCAGCTCTGTGGGCAGTGTCTGTGTATCACACGTGTGCCTTGAGCCCTTGGAAGCCAAAAGAGGGCAGCAGATCCCCGGAACAGCAGTTACAGATGGTTGTGAGCTGCCATGTGGGTGCTGGGCATGGAACCAGGGTCCTCTACGAGAGCAGCCAGTCCCCTTAACTGCTGAGTCATCTCTCCAAACTTTTGCCAACTTTGTCAAATAGTTTATTTCACACAGTTTGTAGACATAATTAAGGAATGAGCTAAGCTGGCTGAAGTTAATACAATGAGAATTCAGTTACTATATTAAAAAGTTGAGGGTTTTTTCTTTATGTTAAACTTTAAAGGGGAAAACTTAGGCTTATATAGAGGGGATTTGGGGTAGAAGTATGAACCGTCCTGGTATTTTATTTAATAAAATGGCAAGCAAGAGTGCAGATGGCAACTCTTAGTAACAGTGAAAATTAGCATTCCCTCCCCTGTTCCCGTTTCATGAGCCAAGGTCTCTTTGTAACCCAGACTGACTGGGAGCTCCTCATGTGGCCCAGAATAGTCTTGAGTTCCTGATCCTCTCACTTCAGCCTCCCAATTTCTGAGTTTATACCGTGCATTACCAAACCTGACCCAGAGAATATACTTTAAACCAATTTGATTTCTTTATCTTTAAAAAAATAATTCTTATTTTATTTATTTTTGAGACGATCTCTCTATGTAACCTTGGCTGACCTGGAACTCGCTTTGTAGACCAGGTTGGTCTCCAACAGAGATTTGCCTGCCTCTGCCTCCTGAGTGCTGGGATTAAAAGCATGGACTGGAAATTTTATTATTTCAAATTATGTGTATGTATCGGTGTGTGTTCATGATTGCTGGTGTCTGCGGAAGTCAGAAGTGTCAGAGCCCCTGGAGTTGGAGTTTGCAGGCATGTGTGAGCTGCCTACTGTGAACATGGGTGCTGGGAATCAAACTCAGGTCTTCTGGAAAAGCAGTCCACACTCAACCACTGAGCTATCTTGGCAGCTCCCAGTGTGGCTTCTCTTTGACATTTCCTATATGTGAAGACATAGACAAAGAAAATGTTCTGACTAACCACTTAAGAATGCCTAGGCTATTGATTTAGATTGAATAAATGAAGTCCAAATTTTATTTCAGACTTTTGCAATTAAACTGACTCCCATAGTGGAGACGGCTAATATGCTTTAGATGAACCTTCTAATCTGAAACTATCAGTGATGGGAACTGGGAAGGGAGGCCTTGGTATAGGTGTTTTCCTACCTAATTCCTCTGTGTGTGTAGCAAGGAGGAGATTACACGTGAAGATTCCATGATTGTTGTACATAGTATTGTACAGCAAAGCATTAGGCAAAGCCAACTGTGGGACCCAGGGAGACAGAGCTACCATCAGAGGGTGACACCCTTTAAACTGTGACGATATTGGGTATATGGCACCACCCAGGGAAGCAGGATGCTCCCCACTGGTGAACCGACAGGACATAGGAGAGCATTTTACAGGTATAAGGTAATGGTATTTTTGAGTCATGGAAGAAGTTATGCAAAACTGTTGATTCTAGATTTTGATAAGGGCCTAAGAGTAGTTCCTGATGCATTTTAAAGTCCCGTTTGAATTTTTATGTCAAAGATTATGTGTGCTTTTCACAGTCACCGGCTCCGCCGATAGACTAGCTGTGAGTAACTCCATTTAGAGGTGAAGAGGCCTGAATTGTTGCTGTTAGGGGAGTTTTTTGAGCGTCTCACTCATGGTTAGCCACTCTGAGACAGGGACCAGAGCTTTTACCCTGTAGGCCTCTGCTTGCCCCCAGCAGCCGTGAGCATCATAGTTTCACAAAGGGAATTATGGGAGTGCCTACTTCAATTAATTCTATGACTTAAAGAATTACATTTTGGGTTGGGATGTGACGCAGTTGATAGGGGGCTTATGTGACATACACAAAGCCCTGGGCTTGATTGTCGGCGCCAGGCAAATGGGGAGGGGTGGTGTGTGTCTGTAATCCCAGCACTCAGGAGGCGGAGGCAGGAGGATCAGCAGCCCAAGGTCCTTCTCTATTGACACAGTGAGTTCTAAGGGATCAGCCTGGGATACATGAGACTTCATTAAACAAACAAAGAAGCAAAAACCGAAGCAAAATGTACTTTGGAGTACCAAAGGAGGTTTTTATTTACTATCACTCAAATTTTTGAAATATTTGGTAAGTAATGTCCCAAATGGGAATTTATAAGTATGGGCCTGAAAAGAGGACTCGGTGGGTAAAAGCACTTGTCACAGAAGCCCGATGACATGCACTCAACTCCTAGAACCTAGACAGAAGAAGAGAGCTCACCCCTGAAGATTGCCTTCTGGCTTCCATGAGAGCCTGTGGACACACACATATGGACGCACAAGTGCACACGTGCACGAATAAATGCTAACAAAACAGATAAGGTTGGGTACAAAAACACATTTGCTAAGTAATACTCCCAGAATATCAAATTTTATAATTCAACACGCATAACCCACGTGTTGCCCATGGATGCCTGCACGCACTTGACCAACACTGAGGAATCGGCTGAGAGAATGTCTCCAGAGAGCAGTCACCTCATGAGAGGAATTGTTCAGAGAAAGGTCATAAGGCATTTTCAGAGAAGGTAAAATGCAAAACACGGTCAAGTCTTTGGGTACTGGCAGTCAGGTCGAGGGGACATTGGGAGAAGGAAGGCCCCACAGCCGTGGCTCAGTGGAAAGTCTATGCTCCAACATGACGGGGAATGGTCTAAACGAGAGCTCTTGCTGTATGGTGTCAGGATTTTGGTTCCTTTAATACGAAGCATCGCACTGGGGCAGACTGTGTGCCACACCGAGCAGGAAAGAAAAATGTAGAAGATATCTCCTGAAAGTGCTGCAGCGGGAATTTAGGAAACAAAAGCTTATATTTGGTGGGTCCACTAGGTAAAGCTCTTCACTCTGGTTTAAGAGAGGCTTCCCCCGATGGCGCCACAGGCAGAGGGTGGTGTCTAGATGGGCCTTGCTCTCTCGGCTGCTAAGATCGCTGGATATGTCGTGGGCTGGGTTTCCAAGCGAGCCGCCCTCATTGCCCGCCTTCTTCCGCTGCATACACTGTCTGGGTGTTGATACTCTCTGCATGTTTCCAGGCACGAAAGGATGCATACCAGAAGACCCTATCGAGTGGAGGATGTTGACAGACATTGCCTCGGGGATGACTTGGTCAATCTCGAGGTCCTGGATGAGGTACTGAATACTTAGTAGACTACTCTCGTGCATGGTTTGTGTTTCACACAGGGTGCCTGCCCCTTCGCTGGACATCTTTCTAAAGTCATTCAAAAACTGTTTGGTTAACCATGCAGTGACGCTCAAGGAACATTCCATTTGGTAACTACAATTCTCTGTGTGTTTGTATATAAGTTTTGGAATGATGAAGAAAAAGAATCTCTAGTAAAGTCCCCTCTGTCATAGGCCTGACCAATGAAGCTCACCAACCTAAATTTATTTTCTATTTAATAAAAAAAGACATTGCACTTTACCCTGAAGATAATTGTTTGTTCTTCATAAGGAGATATTTCCTTCACAGAGATGGTGGCGTTATTATAGTTCATGTTTGAAATTGAAAACTAAGATAATTCCTCATTCAGAATACTTACATTTGCTTGGGCTGTTAGTTAAGTTGAACCTGCATCTGTAGAGTCTACTGCTGGGGGACCCTCAGCGTCAACCCTTCAGTCACTAATGTGTAACAGTACAGTTCAATCCCATAGTCCCACAATCAAGACTTGAAGTGTAACTTTTGAGAAATGAAATTACTAGGGCTGGCAAGACGGCTCAGCTGGTAAGAGCAAGAGCAATGGCTGCTCTTCCAGATGCCCCAAGTTCGGGTCCCAGAACCTGGGGGAAGCTGTTGTATACAGTTGAATTTAATTATAACTACAACCTTCTGATTGGACAAATTCTGCCCCCAACCCAGCAACAACTGACATCTTGGTTGGCTATCTCGATGCCTGTCAGCAACTCTTAATTATTTCAACACATTCTTACGGCGTCGTTTCAAGGCATCTGTCACCCTTTCAGAGACTTAGAATCATAACAGGTTGTCTTCATCTTTTTAGACTAAAGTGTGTAAGGAGTTCATTGCTGATCTCAGCATCTCTGCCTCGACTGATGATGTTTCTCAAGGCTGTGTCTCCTCTTCCTAGGATACAATTATCTACTGGCTGGAGAAACGCTATGCAGATGCGCTGATCTACACCTATGTGGGAGATATCCTAATTGCCTTAAACCCCTTCCAGAATCTAAGCATATACTCCCCACAGGTGAGGACTGGTTTCAAAGCATGTTTTGATCCTTGCTGGGTAATTAAAAATCACAAGGCTGGGCCAGGGTGTAACTCAGTGGTAGAGCAGTTGCTCAGCATGTCCATGGCCCTGGGCTCAAACCCTGGCACTGGAGAAAGAAAATCAAACATGCAAACAAAATAAATTAGTATTGCAACTGTGTGATCCATCATCATCATGGGGCTAATATCCCAAACCATAGACAATAATCTAACATGAATGGAATTTTTAATCTTTGGGAGAAACTTCTTAAAGCAATCAGCAATACAAGTTAATTACTGAATGCTTGCTATGTGCCAAGCACTGGGTTGGGTCACTTCTTCTCACCCTATGAGACCAGAAAGCTGTAAATACTATGGCTTCTTCAGAAGAGGGAGACACAGAGTAGGGTGGTCAGTGCCCCTTATCCAAGCTTGTGTAGCCAGTAACAGAGAACAGGGGTCAGAATATAGGTCTGCAGATCCCCAAGCCTTTCAGAAGCAGTGAAAACCCTAGTTCTTCAGGGTAATGGGTAACAAATGCCTTCGATGGTCCAGGGAATACTTGAAGGGTCCTTTAAATGAACTGCATTTTCCCTCCAGTTTTCCAGGCTTTATCACGGGGTGAAGCGAGCCTCGAATCCTCCCCACATATTTGCGTCAGCAGACAATGCTTACCAGTGTTTGGTCACTTTCAACAAAGACCAGGTAAGGACTTGCCTTCCTCGTCTGCCAGCTCACAAGGTGAAGCATGGTCCGTCTGCCTGTTTCTGTTTGAACCTGAGGTTGCAGAGGCTAGCCCGAGGAAATGGGACCTGAGGTTGCAGAGGCTAGCCTGAGGAAATGGGAAATGGAATTGCGGTACAGGGGCACTGGATGCCTGAGAAGGACAAAACCCTTTTGAGATTCATAACACACAGGGGACACTCATTTTCTCTCGTGAAATGCAGTAAAGACATTTCTAATATGGACATAATGAGAACATAGGGCAGCCACAACCTGATTACATGCAATGGCTGTAATAAAAATGGGATATATAATGGCATAAATGAAATTCCCTCCTATTAACATCTTAGGATCTTCATGACTAGGCCCCCTGTATGTGAAATACTGCACTCCCTGGACACCTGGCCCTATACCATCTAGTTGCTGAGAAATTTGATGGGCTAGGGTTAAGACTGACAAACTTTAAGCTCAATATTAGTTAAACACAAAGTTAAACCCATAAATTTTAATTGTCTAGACTTCTAATTCACAGCATGGCTTATCCTGCCTTTCACCCCTCCTCCATTTTGCTTGGTTTAGTCTCCTATATTTCTGTCTTCTGTAAACAAATAGAGGGAACCTAATTTTGCAAGTAATCTTTATGAGAGCTTACTATGTATGTATTTCCAGAGACCAAAGAAATCTAACCTTTTGGGTCTGTTGAAGGTAGACAAAATTATTACCAGTGTGTATTAGTTACTCTTCTGTTGCTGGGAGAAAACACCATGGCCAAGACAACTTCCGGAAGAAAGAGTTTATTTGGCTTCCAGTTCCAGATGTGTAAGAGTCTGTCACGGTGGGAAAGTATGACAGCAAACAAGATGGCTGCTGGAGCAGCAACCGAGAATGCTCTCCTCGAAATGCAGAGCAGAGAGCAAACTAGAAGCAGGCAGAACACTTTTACTCTCAGAGCTCCCAAGTGACAACACCCCTCCAGCAAGGCAGCACCTCCAAAACCTCCCCAAACAGGGCCACCAACTAGGGCCCCAGTGTTCAAATGCCCTAAACTGTAAGGGGCATTTCTCACTCAAACCACTGCACAACAAAATTCACTGAAGAGAGGTTTGCTGACTTTAGAGATGACCTTCTCTGCATTATTATGGAGATTTACAAATTGTCCACAGATTTACCAGAGAGAGATGAAATGGATAGAGCAGCATGACCTTCAAGCTAAAAAGCTTGCCTGTTGAAAGGTTTTTATTTTTTTTTCTGTCATCCCATCCCCACCCTATTTTGTTTCTGACACTGAATTGTGTGTTTTCCAAAACTAAATGTTTTTCCCAGGGTGTCGTACAATTTAGAGCAATCCTGACACACTAGAGTTAGCACAGACCCCCCATAGGTTATAGGTTAATTTCAACAAAAATGCCCACATGTCAGATGCCGGCCACAAATGGAGTACCCAGGAGCCTCACACTCCTGCCAAGCCAAGGACAAGTTCAAGGGTTCCAATAATCCTCTCTCAGCCTGGCTAATTCACTAGATCAACTCAAAGAATTAAGGAGAACACTAAGTTTGTCTTGACTGGCATATTAGGTACAAACCAGGGCAACCACGTGGGAGACATGCATGGAACAGGTGGAGGAAAGGGGTGGGAGCATGTAGGATCCTGCCGTTCACCTGAGCACTCTCTCCCAGGACCTTCAATTCAACAGTCCCTAGACTCACTGAGTCTCATTTGTTTAAGAGATTTTATAACTCAACGGTTAAGAACACTGAATGCTCTTTCAGAGGACCCAAGTTCAATTCCCAGCACCCGCGTGGCAGTTCACAACTGTCTGTAGCTGCAGTTCCAGAGAATTCAATGCCCTCATATAGACACACATGCAGGCAAAACACCAATGCATATACAATATAAATAAACAAATCTTTAAAAAAGTTTTTAGTTTTTAGAACTCAGGGAATAAGACTGAGATGAATATAGTCAAAGTCCATGATGTATTTGAAAGAAATTACTTTTGCAAAAACCCAACATTATATGCAAGGGGTAGATGCTCATAGGATATTTTAAATAATAGAAATAAATAAAAGAGTTCTTTTCATTAAAAGTTTTTATTGAACTCAATTTGCAACCTCTTTTCCTTTCTGGAAGATGGGGGAGGTCGTCTGAAAGTTCCCATCCTCTGACCATCTATCTATCTGTTTTTTCTCATTGCCCATCCCCATGTGAAGTAGTCTGGCTCCCACTTGGAGCCACCTCATGCATAGCAGAGGTGCGGTTAGAGGCATTCTTCCTGAGAGAAGATGCTCTCCATCAGTTAGGAAATTCCAAGAAGCTGTTTGTCAGGATCCAAGGACAAAGGCCAACGATGTCGCTTTTATTCTCCCTCACCAATGATTTCCCTTGTGCAGGAAGAGCTCCCGGAAGTGGTAGGAAGACCACAGCCAACAACACAAGAAAAACAGGCAACAGAAATGAGAACAAAAAAGAAAATATGGTTGGCCTTAAGCATGTGGCAGGCATTTGACCTCACTCGTAATAAAGGAAGTACAGATTCAAAGAGCATAGAATACCTGCTTCAGATTTGTGCTAATCAAATTAGCACAAATCCATGCACTGTGTGGTGAGGCTGCAAGACAACAGACTCCATCCTGGATGCCAGCCTCAACTCCACATGCCCCGTTCATGTCTCCTACGTAGCTGTCCCTGGATGCTGTACCCTTTCTAATATGCCAGTAAAGATAAATTGTCCTCTAGTGAACTAGAATCCTACTATGGTCCCAAGTCAAGCAATCCAGTAGTAGTTATTTTACAAATACCTTTACTTTTTGGTTGAATGTTGCCCACTTGGAATTCATTCAGCCGATGAACCTGAATGTAGATACAATGACCTGTGTATAAGATTATTCATTGCAATACAGTTTATAACAAGAATTGACCAAACAACCCACAAGGATCGGTTAACAATGGCACCATCAGACAAGGCTACATCTAAACTTTGCAATGACAAGTGGCTGTCCCAGTTCGTCATATACTGGAAAGAGTTCCAGGATAGAATGGTTGTTCAATGAAACATGGAGGAGTATAGTGGGGTTTGTTATGTGTAAGAACCACAACCAAATGTGCAGGTTGTTTCTGTGTGGTGATTGGTTGGGCTCCTCCCTGACTCTGTTTTCTGTGTCAGTGCATTGTCATCAGTGGAGAAAGTGGATCAGGGAAGACAGAAAGCACCCATCTCATTGTTCAGCATCTGACTTTCTTGGGAAAGGTAAGAGCCAACCGAATTCTGGATCGCGGTTTGAAGCCCCCGCAGAACCAACTGTATGTTTTATAGCAGATGGGCGGACTATAGTCTTTTTTTTTTTTAAATCAGGAGTCACATAAGAAAATTCCATCTTTGTTGTGTTGCCTCCTGATAGCTAGCTCTTAAGATGCCAGCATGCTGTCCTTACTTCACGTCGTGAGAAAAATAAAACCAACACGGAGTTACTACATTGTGGGCAAATCAATTATTTTGTGTGTTTCCCGTGTAGTAGAAACATTGAGCTGTTCAGTGGGAGAAGCGAGTAGACGCTGCGTCAGAGCCCCTGTGGTGATTAGGAAAAAACGGCGAATGGAATCCCTCTAGCAACAGTTGAGGAAAAGGAAAATGGTAGCTTGGACAAGGACATGGAAGGAAGGGTTGCAAGATTAGTCCGGGAGGTGCCGATCCTTGGCCGCTAGGGCATCACGTTGACTAAGGAAAGGCTTGAGGACGCCTTTGTTATCACCGAGGTGCATTGAAAAGCACAGTGGAAAAGTTGGGGGATGTCTGTATTTGGGATTCTTTCTAAACTGCTAGGCAGGAAACATCTGTCAAGACTTTCCTACGAAATGCAATCAGACTTTAAAACTGCCACCGGGGCTGGAGAGATGGCTCAGCGGTTAAGAGCACTGGCTGCTCTTCCAGAGGTCCTCAGTTCAATTCCCAACAGCCACATGGTGGTTCATAACCATCCGTAATTCTATCTAGTGCTCTCCTCTGGAGTGTAGGCAGAACACTGTATATAATAATAAAAACGAAACAACAACAATAAAAAAAAACCAACCCTGCCAGCGAATCTGGCTTTGTGACTCATGGTACCTGGTGACTCCTTCATCAGGGTTGACACTAACTTCCCCAAAGTGGAGTACCTTAGAAAAGGTGCGTGAGCTACGTGTGTGTGTGTGTGTGTGTGTGTGTGTGGTCCCCGGCGAGATATTATTAGAATGCTGCTTCTGAAAGCTTCTCCTAACCACCATCCGCTCACCCCAGGCCAACAATCAAACCTTACGCCAGAAAATCCTCCAAGTGAACTCCCTGGTGGAAGCCTTCGGGAACGCGTGCACGGCCATCAATGACAACTCCAGCCGGTTTGGGAAGTATCTGGAAATGATGTTCACACCAACTGGAGCTGTGATGGGGGCGAGAATCTCCGAGTACCTCCTTGAAAAGTCCAGAGTTATAAAGCAGGCCACGTAGGTGCACTTAACGTTTTATCACCGGTGTTTGCTTTGCCAATCTAAACGTGGAGGATTTGGGAGCTTCCAAGGTTCCATCTCCCCTTGTTCGTTAGTCTCCCTTAGTGTTTTAGACAAAGGATTAGTGGTGGTTATTGTTTGATTTTTAAGATTTAGTTTTGTCTTGTGTTTATGAGTGTTCTATTTGTATGCATGTCTGTGCACTGTATGGGTGCCTGTTACTCTAAGACACCAGAGGAGAAAGTCAGGTGGTTGGAACTGGAGTTGTAGATGGTTGTAAGCTGCCATGTGCAGCCTGGGGAACCGAACTAAAAGCCTCTGCAAGAGAAACCAGTGCTCTTAACAGCAGAGTCATCTCCCCAGCCTTTGGTGGTAGGTTTGTTTTTTGGGATTTTGTGTTTTTGTTTTTGTTTTTACCTAAAAGGCGTTAAGGGGAGAGAGCTCAAAGGACTTGGGGGAGGGCTTTATGGATGGTGTGTCTGTTTCTCTTGAGTTGATTGTGTAAGGGAGGGTGTGACAATAATTAATTTGCTCACATCTTAAAAATCCACTTTATCAGCCAGGTGCTGGTGGTGCATGCCTTTAACCTCAGTACTCAGGAGGCAGAGGCAGGTGGATCTCTGAGTTCAAGACCAGCCTGGTCTATAGAGTGAATTCTAGGACAGCGAGGGCTACACAGAGAAAGCCTGCCTCAAACAAACAAACGAATCCATTTTATTCCTTAAATGTGAGATTGTATAAAACAATAACAAACAAAAAACAAACAAACAAAAAAACAGCACTGAGAATGTTCCACAGATTGATTTTTCAATTGGTAGAGAAAGGATGCAATTCCCTGCTGCCGTGGTAGCCGACTATGATACAGAGCTTGGGGGAGGGAGGGCTTGCTCTGTCTTGCAGTTCCAATGGGGAAAGGTGATAGCCAGGAGCATGAGGCTGGCTGATCACATTTCATCGACACACAGGAAGCTGTCTAGTCAGGCGGTCAAACCTCATAGGCTGCCCCAAGTAATGTACTTCCTCCAGCAAGGCTCCACTGCCTAAAGGTTTTATAACCTTATCAGACAGTGGCACCAGCTGGGGACCTAGCATTCAAAGATACAAGCCTGTAAAGGACATTATTCAAACTACAACACTCTGTTTAAGGAAAAGCAGGGTAGTAATTGGTAATAGTCATTAAGGGCATGTCTCTCTGGGCTTGACCCTGGTTCTGACACTCTAATGTTGGGCCTATCACTGAACGTTCCTGGGCCTCATTTGGGAAACAGAGATGCTACCAGCCATGGCCTCACGGGTTTACTGGGAAGATTGACGATTCATCTGTATAAATGACTCAAAAGCGTGTGCGATGTGGTGCAGACTGGCAGTATTAGCCACTCTTCTTCTGATTGGTTCTGATGACTGCAGGACACAAGAGTTTCTCAGGAGCAGGTCCCATGCACACAGCCACTCAATATTGAATGCCCGCTATATGACAGTAACGTGTTCTCTGCAGGAACCGCTAGAGTAAACAAGACAGGCAAAGTCTTTGTGTCCACAATAAGACACCGTGGCCAAAGGCAACTTGGGGAGGAAAGGGTTGCTTTTGTTTACACTTTGACATCCCAGCCCAGCATCAAAGGAAGTCAGGATGAGACCGCAAACAGGACAGACACCTGGAGTGGGAGCCAATGCAGGGGCCACGGAGAAGTGTTGCTTGCCAGTTTGCTCCCATGGTTTGCCTAGCCTACATTCTCACACCAAATGCACCATGGGACAATCCGGTAGGAGCATTTGTTTTCAGCTGAGGTTCTCTTTTCCTAAATGACTCTGCCTGGTGTCAAGTGGATGTGAAACGAGCCAGTGCACCTGGGATCTGAGAGGAAAGATAGGTTTCCAGGATTCAAGACATTTGATCTGAGATCTGTGGATCGCTCAGGAGTTAGCCAACAAAATGGAGACAGGAGTGGGGAGAAGAAGGGAGATAAAGCAAGGGGGGAGCTGGGGGTGAGGGTTTTAAAGGAAACAATCAGGGGGCTAGGATAAAGAATAATGTGGAGAATGGAGATCACTTACACCAAGTCAAGAGAAATAAACCTACAGTGAAGCCCCAAAGCCTGAGCAGGAGTTGGGGGCAGTTGGAGACAGAAGGGAAACAGACAGACATCTGTTCACAAGGACTCGGAGAGCTGTCTTACACTTGGTCAGCCTCTCAGACGTTCTTTATTCAAAACCCATTTGTCAGACCTCATCCAGAGATGGGGGACCAAGAATGGGATACTCAAGTGTGCTCAGAGAAGGACAGAGCCACCACAGTTGAAAGGGAAGGACCTGAAAAGCCATAAAGTGTCTCCATCTCATTCAAGTCTCTCTCTCTCTCTCTCTCTCTCTCTCTCTCTCTCTCTTTCTCTCTCTCTCTCTCTCACTGTGTGTGTGTGTGTGTGTGTGTGTCTTTAGGTTTTTGAGACAGGGTTTCTCTGTAGCTTTGGAGCCTGTCTTGAAACTCACTCTGTAGATCAGGCTGGCTTTGAACTCACAGAGATCCTCTTGTCTCTGCCTCCCAAGTGCTGGGATTAAAGGTGTGCAATACCACCACATAACTAATTCAAGAAACTTCATTTAGGTCTCTTACTAACTTGGGAGGCTGACATTATTAGGCCTGTATGACACATGAAGAAAGTAAGGTGAGACCATATTTGTGGCCATCTAACTCCGTCTAGAAGGAATGCTCCAAAAGGCTATGACTTCTATTGGTCCTGTTTCTCTGGCATCCAGAGTAGTTCCTGCCATAATTGGCTTTCAGTACATTTATGCATTAAAATATAATAATCTTTTCAATCATCTTTGTATATTTTGTGTTATACTGCATACCTTAAATACAAACAATAAAGTTTATTTAAAATAATAAAAGTAGCTTGGCATGGTGTCATGTACATTGTAATGCCCATACTGGGGAGGTAGGAGGCAGGAGGATCACAAGAAGCAAGTCAATGGCTGGGGTTTTAGCTTTTGGTAGAGTGCACAATCCTGAATTATTTTGAGTTTATAGTGAAGTTACATGTGTTCGGTAAAGTGCCATTGCCATTACTACTCTATGAATATTACCACTGTTGCTGCTTTCTAATTGGGATGATGCATACTTAATTGCCTGCATATGTAAATTTGTTGCAAAATAATATTTTATACAAAAGAGGAAATGGAATCAATTATTTAGGTCAGGAAAGCCTGGACTA
This sequence comes from Myodes glareolus, assembly GCF_982192425.1. Classification (NCBI taxonomy): domain Eukaryota; kingdom Metazoa; phylum Chordata; class Mammalia; order Rodentia; family Cricetidae; genus Myodes; species Myodes glareolus. The sequence continues at coordinate 51,223,094 of NC_142046.1, forward strand.
TGGTATAAATAAAACCTCTTCCTCAATTTTTTTTCCAGGGGAGAGAAAAATTTTCACATATTTTACTATATTTATGCTGGCCTTTATCACCAAAAGAAACTTTCCGAGTTCAGACTTCCCGAGGAAAAGCCTCCTAGGTAAGTATAATTGCAAAGCCCCTTGCTGCTGGCAGGGAGGAGGCTGCTGGTTAATTTTGAATGAGGGTTCAGTTAAGCCGTTGACAAATCTAGAGGTAAATGAAGCTGTTTCCTTAACTGGAAACTCATTCTGTTAAGTTAACTATGCAAGAGGAGGGAGCAAGAACGGCATCTCAGCACGGGCATCGTTTAGAGTGATGAAAAGCTCAGTTACAGCCGTTTCTCCCAGCCACACCGTTGGCCTGTTAACGAAATACCCTTGCGAAGAAGCCCACATTTGCCTGCGCTGGCCCACAGCGCTGCGTGCTGAATGAGTGCTTACTGTATCAGGTCATGTTCCACTTTCTTCAGATACATAGCTGCTGAAACTGGACGAGTCATGAGGGACATTACATCCAAGGAGTCTTACCGGAGACAGTTTGAGGCGATCCAGCACTGCTTCAGGATTATCGGGTTCACCAACAAGGTACACGCTGGACAAGAGGAAACGAACACAATGCAAATGTCTGGAGATGGGTGGGAGAGAAGGCACATGTGTTCTAACTTGCTGGACACATATCAAATGCATGTGCCTTGTGAGATAGCGCATGTCTACCTCAACATGTGGTCGAAGGATCCAAAACTTCGTCATTCCCCGAGAGCCGGTTTGAAGTGCAGACCCTCTGGTCCATCCAAGAATGACCAAATCAGAATCTGAATTGGAACAAGGTGCCCCAAATGAACATAAATCATGAGAGTAAGGACTGGACAACTATCAATTGTTACCATTTTCATGAATTCAGCCTGGTTATAATAACAGATGCCAAAAGAATATTGCCATATTTTGAGTCGATATTGCTTCTGAAAGGAGTCATTTAGGAATGTATAGGTTATGCCTAAACTCTAGGACATACAGTTTTGCAAGTAGCTCTTTGTGCACACGACAAACTAATTAAAACCCTCCCAATACCTCCGCAGTCATGTTCCCCCGCCATACTTGCACCCCGTAGCTGACTGTAGGCTTTATGCCACCGACGTCATACTCCATAGAGACTTTCTCTGTCAGACACACGCTAAGGTTGACACAGCATTTATGACTCAAGGATCAAATATGGTTCCGTGATACATTATTTCATAGTTTCTGGGCTTCGTGCCATCGGTTTTGTAAGAACATACAAGCTCTTTCGCTCTGCTGGCATGGGGCTGAGTGATTAGGAGGAAAGCTAGAGACTTAAATCTGAGATTAGACTGCAAAGCTTTCTGTTTACCTTGGGGCAGCTGCTCTGGATAAAGCACTGCTTCTGCAGTCCCCGCGAGTTTGGCCTGTCCTTTCCTCCCTAGCATAGCTGATTTTAGTCCTAATAATAACGTTTCATTTTTTTCCTAGATAGCTGTTCATTTTGTTGTTGTTCTGTCTCTCACGTCCCATAAATGGACAGGGGAATATTCCAAAAGTCAAGATAAAAATAGAAATATATTTCACCCAGCTCCTTTGAGGGCAATTTAAAAGGTTCCTGCATCGTTAAAAGATTTTTATGGCGACTGACTTATGGAGCTCATTTTTATCAATGTCACATCATCAGAAGAGTTGATAGCAGAGGCAGAAATGAAGTTGTTTAAAGCACAAGCCCGTCCCTGAGGTCATGCCAAAGTGTGGGGCATCTGTCCTTAAACGGGAACAGGGTCCATGGCGAAGGGAGCCTGTCGGGGAGACGATGGTTTGCTTTCAGTGAATAAAAGATGACAGAATGTTATGATATCATTGGCCTGGGCTTCAGAAGAGAACACATAATGATATTCTGATAGAAAAAAGTTTCTGTCCAACTTAGATTTTCCGTTGCTATAATAAAATGTCATGACCAAAAACAACTAGGAAAGGGTTTATTTCAGTTGAAAGCTTGTCTAAGGAACTCAGAGCAGGGAGCTGAAGGCAGGAACTGGCACAGAGACCAGAGAAAAAGGCTACCTACTGGCTTGTTCCTCCTGGCGTGTTCAGCCTGCCTGCTTACAGCACCCATCTACGGTTAACACTGCCCACAGTGAACTGGGTCTCTCTACATAAGTCGTCAACCTAGAGAATGCACCACTGGCTTGGCCACAGCCTCTTTAGTGGCTGCATTTTCTCAGTTGAGGGTCCCTCTTCCAAAAAGACTCCAGCCTGTGCAGGGTTGACGTAAAAACTAGCCAGCATGACTGCTGATCACCGAACAGATGCTGATGGTTTAACAGCAAATGAAAGAGAAGCAGTTAAGCATTTGAGGCAGGTCGTTCCTGGGCATGGGGTGGTGGGCACAATAAAGGGAAAGAAATGACAGTGTAAATGGATAGAAGGAAGGAATGAGAAAGATGGCAAAGCTTCTTAATTTGCGCCCGGTCAATGAGCGACAGGAGTGTAATGGCCTGGTGCTGTGTATCCTCTTGCCGAAGTGTGGTAGTGTGTCACTACGTATCTGCCCCTAGGGGTAGCTCCTCAGCATATAACCGGAGTGTGACGGCATGCCATTGTGTATACCGCCCCAGTCTATAACAGGAATGTGACAGTAAGCTGTGTGTCTCTCTCCAGCGTCCCACATTACAGGGGAGTGACAGCATGTCACTGTGTGTCCCCTCCCTGTGTCCCACATTAATTCATTTGGGAATAAACCAACCTAAGTTAATTAGCAAGAGAGGAGATGGGTTTTATCTCTCTGACCCTATATCTCCGCAGACAACCTTCTCCGCTGAATTATCACCCCATGTTGTGTTTAGAAAGTCACGGCACCATGACTAAATTCAGGAAGACTAGGTTGTGTAGAATCAGGCAGCAGATGCCAAATAGCTGATGGGACAGAAATTCTCTAACGATTTCCTGCCAGTCATTTCTCAACAGAGCTTAAATGAACTGACCAATTCAATTAAAATTGTATTTCCGGTCCTTTCTTAGAAGGTCCCTAGTTCCCTGTGGGAACTCCTCAAGTTTTTTTTTTTTGTTTGCTCCCCCCACACACACAAAACCTCACAAAAAAATTATGGCATACAAACTTTAGTACAGACTTGAGAGATTTTAATTCCAGGCTCCATCCAAAAGCATTCAGAATAATGTTTGGCCCTGGGAGTTCCATGAAGAAACATTCCAGGCAGAAGGAATAATGGGGGTTTGACAAGGGACAAGGGGATTTGACCGTAAACCCAGCTGAGGTGTCTTGAGCCCAACCAGGCTGTTTCTGTTGGATATTAAATAACGCTGACCCTGCTGCTACAGGCTTTACCCTAACATACTATGTAAGCGAATTGTCGGGCCTAAAGGGGCATGAAACCCTGGGTGCCAAGGAGGGAAGTAATATGTTATAATCTTCCGCTGACCCTGATTCCGGTACAGTAGACAGAACTGGTGAAAATCAGAGATTTTGAGAAAAGAAAGGGATAAATAAATTTCCACTGGCTTCCACCTGAGGAGCCAGGTCAGAGTGGTTTCAGCAAATCAGCAGCAAGTCCTTCCTAACGTTGAACTTGGCCTGAACACCATCTAGGCAACACTTGCCTTGGGAAAAACTGAGAAAAGAAAGCTTTGGTGGCTAAGGGTTCTTCCCTCTCCCACTGTTGCTGACTGAACTGCTCAGAAGCGGTATGTTGAGATGACCCAGTTGGAGGACTTGCTAAACCTTCTTTTTTTTTTTAAATATTTATTTATTGTGTTTACAATATTCTCTCTATGTGTATGCCTGCAGACCAGAAGAGGGTACCAGACCCCATTACAGATGGTTGTGAGCCACCATGTGGTTGCTGGGAATTGAACTCGGGACCTTTGGGAGAGCAGGCAATGCTCTTAACCTCTGAGCCATCTCTCCAGCCCCCTTGCTAAACCTTCTTAATAAAACTCTCATTTGAGTGAGGTTTGATCGTTGTATCATATAGAAAGGTAGAGACTAGAAATAGATAAAATAGAGTCGTAAGACTCCACAGGGAAGGCCGAGGTTCCAGAAAAGTTTCCATAGCTCTGATGAGGCAAAAGAAAACAAGTTAAGGAAGGTGAAAGAGATTTCCATTCAACCAAGAAGTTTTGGGGAAGGTGGAGCCATTCCATGATAGCATTCAGAGCATTAGCATGGCTGGCTATGGTATTTTGAATTGAACTCTGAGGTAGGTGGCGGTTCCTAGGTCTGAAAGGAAGACGTGATTCACCCCCAGGCCAGGCTAATGGAGTAGAGTGGGAGACAATCCCAGAGATGCCACATAGGTGGCACCTGAGGGGGATGAGACCATCCCTGCTTCCTTCATTGATCCAAGGAAGGAGACCTAAGGAAGCAGCTCTAGTGCATGGGGTTTGAATCTAAACGTGCTCACTGGAGGTCAGAGGTAGGGTCTCACTTTTGCTGACCCTCTGGGTGTAGCACTGAAGAGAACGTGGCCAGAGAAGCAGCGTGGTGAGTTGTTCATCTCATGAGCATGGTCTCAGGTGTTCATTTTTTAGGAGCTCATCATCACAGTGCTGAAGTGCTTGAAGCTCTTTCGGGGGAGATGCCTCAGCTTGGATGGTAGGGACTGTGTGTGTTTGTTGGAAGAGCTACACTTTTCCTTAGGGTGAGGAGAGTTTTAGATAACCCCTTGGATACAGACACGGTAGAAGCAGAACCCATCACTGCGATCTTGGCTGCAAACTCTCAGATCTGCCGCTGTTGGGAGTCGCTTGATGCATGCGGCTCATCCTGTATTGATCACGGTAATGAGGGGCTGTCATGTTAAATCCAGGCAAGTTTTTAAAAAAAACCCATTTGGTAGGTGTTCTCCTTAGCCACTTTTAAATCGCGTGATTAAATAGGGATTCGCGAAGTCTGGAACATGACATCTTGCCCTTGATTTAGAAGCTGGAAGAACAATACTTATCTATGGCAGAAGCCTGACTCCTAGTCCTCATTTGTCTTTGCAGCATTATCAGGCATCCGGCAGATGTCAGTGTTACAGCCTGCATTCAGATTTGAGGCTTTACTGAGTAATGTCTGCAGGGAGGCTCAGTTTGGGGGGCAGTATTTATCAGTGGTCCAGTGACAGTTCCTATTACTTGACTGCTGGGTATAGTATTAAATCAAACAGCCCATTTGAATATGTTTTATGGAAGTAGTTTTGTTTATTAGCATAAAATTCAGGGAAAAAAATCCCAACTAGATGTTTCCTTATTGTACATATAGAAAATGAAAAATTTAAACAAATTATAAGCATGCCTTATTTTTAATCCATTAGTGCTACTTACATACTCAACTTTGAACATGAAAACAGGGCTTAGATGATCTGGATGGATTTTACTCAAATTTATGTCACCAAATATGTGAAACTTTTTATTTTCTGAAATTCCCTATCAAAGAATCTCTTATACCAACTCAGTGGCCTACAATTCTACTCAGCCTCTCATCTAGAGTTAGGATCAGATCCTCCAAGTTCAAGGCTCAGTCCCACAAGAGCCCCCACTTTAGACATCAGCCGGAAGCCCCAGGCGTCTTCTACTTCTGAACTGGTTATAAAAGTGACCATGACCTTATTCTGTAGCTTGATTAGTCGGTATAACTAATTCTAGTTATTGTTATTGTTATTATTATCAGTAGTAGTAGTATAGCTAACAACTAGATCACAGAATTCAGGAAAACATTTTACTTAAGGTTGCAGATTTATTATACAGGTTACAACCCAGGGATAGCTAAATGAAAAATAACTGGGCAGTAAACAGTAAGGAACTCATGCCCTCTGAGCACAACACCCTGCCAGCACATACATGGATTCAGCAGTTTGGAAACTCCCTGATCCTGTTTTGGATTTTTGTAAAGTTTACACCACATCATACCACATACGCACACACCTGATTAATTATTGGTCATTTGTAATTAACTCAGTTTGGAGCCCTAGCCCTCCCTAGAGTTTGATGGGATCAGGTGGGAACTAAGTTCTAAGATTGGTTTTCCCTTGAGCAGCCAGCCTCTCAGACTGCAAGTCTTATCTAGAGGCCCACTAAAATTCGCTTATTAACAGAAACACAGGTATGGTTAAAAGTATTTTCTGTCATAACAAAGATCTGATCACCCAGACAATTTTAGAAATTCTCATGCTAGGAGCTAGAGACAAGGGTCTTTCAAAATATGTTTTCCCATCAGGCATTACAACCCGTAGCTCTGAGATACCCTAGTAAGCCCTAGGGTGACCCCCTAGATATTTTATAAAACTTTGTACCCAAAAGAGGTGAGGGAACATCTCTCTTGTTCCATCTCTGAGTTGGGAGCTCGGATTAATTAGAGCAAAAGGTTAAGTGAATTCAAGGGCAAAGGTCATTTCTCTCTTGGTCACCATGCCAGGGGGCAGAACATCTCCATTCCATGTGGTCCTTCGCTGGTCTAGTGCAAGGTTGAGGTCAGGTGTCCAGGAGTCCAAACCAGCAGCGGTGAGAAAGAAAGCATGGACAAAGTGTACTCTGTTCCCCTGGACCTGGGACTCAAGGAGGCACATTCTACTTGTTTCATTGTTAATGCTTAGTGACCTTGCTACCTCTAACTTCAAGAAGGTTAGGGAACCTGTGTGTGTGTGCAGGAAGAGGCGGAACAGAGTTTGATGGACAACTGTATGGTATTTTCAACTAAAGGGGGAATGATTTGTCCCTTTGATCAGTGATGACCTCCGAGCATTGCTCTCCCTGTCCTTTCCAGGAGGTGCATTCCGTGTACAGAATTCTGGCTGGGATTTTGAATATCGGGAACATTGAGTTTGCAGCTATTTCCTCTCAGCACCAAACGGACAAAAGCGAGGTACCCAACCCCGAAGCTTTGGAAAATGGTAATTGATGCTTACGTGCTTTCTTATCAAAGTTCATGTCTTTCACTTCCACAGTTTTCCAAGAATCTATAGAATATGATGCCACTGTAACATCCTCCTATTAGCTCTAGATGGTTTCAGTGGTGTGGGAGAATTATCTGTATTCTGTCAATCATGTATTTTAATAAAACGCTGATTGGCCAGGCAGGAAGTATAGGCGGGTCAACCAGACAGGAAGTAGAGGCGGGGCAATGAGAATAGGATAAGGCTAGGGAGGCGAAAGCTACCTCAGCCATTCCGGTGCAGACCACCAAATAGGCAGCATGTAACTTGCCCAGCTGAGAAAGGTACGGAGCCATGTGGCTAATGTAGATAAGGATAATGGGGTAACATAAGTTATAAGAGCTAATAAGTAGCCTGACCTAATGGGCCAATCAGTTTATAATCTTATGAAGTCTTGTGAGTGATTTTCTTTGGGATATGTCTGCTGTGGTGTACTGAGCGGGACAGAAACCCCAACAAGCCGGCCCTCATACTACAGTTCCAGTAGCTAGCATTTCTCAGAAGGACATCCTGTGATATAGCAACATTCACCCTCTATGTGATAGACGGTGGTTCTGCAGAAAACCTGGCCGTGGCAAGAAACTTTACACAGTGGGTCTCCACTTTTGCTGCTTTGCAAAATCATTTATTAAAAAGAAAAATAAAAGGTTAATGAATCCGTAAACTCAGCATCCGTAGGAGAGAAAGCAGCACCACCTTATTTTGAAAGTTCTACTAGCAAGCACGATAAAAGAAAGGGTGAGGAGTCTTCATGTCTATACAACAATGAGCAGCTGACTATGATGCTGCATGCCTGTAATCTCAGAGCTTGTGGAGAGGCCTGGGGTGCAGAATCTGAAGCCAGCCTAGGCTACATAGTGAGACCCTGTCTCCAAAACAATTGATTAAAAAAGAAACCCTTTTTTGGAGCCTGCATGGGACTTACCTAGGCTCTCTGCATATGTATGACAGTTGTGTAGCTTGGTCTGCTTGTTGGGCTCCCAGCAGTGCGAGCAGGGCCTTTTGTTGGAGCTTGAACTGGCTTTGGGAACCTACTCCCCATGCTGGGTTGCCTCACCCAGCTTTGATGCAGGGAAGGAGCTTGGTCCTGCCCCAATTTGCTGTGCCCTGTTGGCAACCATGGGAGGCCTTCCCCTTTCTGAATGGAGGTGGAGAAGTGGATGGGGGGTAGAAGGGATTGTGTGTTAGGGAAACAGGAGGAGGAGGAGGAGGAGGAGGAGGAGGGGAAATGGTGGTTATTATGTAAAATAAATGAAAAAAATTAATTAATAAGAATAAAACCCTTAAACTGGGCGGTGGTGGTGCATGCCTTTAATCCCAGCACTCAGGAGACAGGCAGATAGAGCTCTGTGAGTTCGAGGTCAGCCTAGTCTACAGGAGCTAGTTCTAGGACAGGCTCCAAAGTCACAGAGAAACCCTGTCCCAAATAAATAAATAAATAAATAAATAAATAAATAAATAAATAAATAAATAAAATAAAAAACCCCCAAACCAAAAGGCCTTTTTGTTTTAAGCTACAGCACTCTTTTTAAGGTCATTCCTACCCAATGTGTTTGTGACTGTCTAATCTTCCAATTTATTTGATAAAAGATCTCTCCCTCTTTAGATCCCCCTGCCTTTATTTACTAAATACTCATGGGGAACATTCAGAAAGTTTGGGAGTTGTGCTGTACAGTCCAGAGGCTTCTTGAAGTTAAGAACCTTGCTTGTCTGGACCATGAAGCCCCTTGAATGGAGCCTGGCACACCCTGGATGCTGCAGGTGCTGGCTGGCATGGGCTGTGTGAAAGTGTGGCGTCACGTTTAAGATAGTATTTACTCTTTTTTTCCAGCTGCCTGTGTACTCTGCATCAGCCCCGAAGAGCTCCTGGAGGCTCTCACGTCCCACTGTGTGGTCACCCGGGGCGAGACCATTGTCCGAGCCAACACGGTGGACAGGGCTGCCGATGTCAGGGACGCCATGTCTAAGGCCCTCTATGGGAGGCTCTTCAGCTGGATTGTGAATCGCGTCAACACACTCCTGCAGCCAGATAAAAACATATGGCAAGTGGGAGCCAGGAGAGTGGAAACATTTACTCCTGAGAAGAGAATGCCTGATGGAGCCACTACAGGGGGGAGGCTTGGCGGGGAGCTAGGTAAACCAGGTTCATGCCCAATGATATATATTGAGGTAGAGTCCTGCACTTAGCCAGGATGACTTCGAATTCCTGACAGCCCTTATCCTCCTGAATGCCGAGATTAATGTTGGTGGACGTGTGAACTTATACACTTATTACTTTGAGATAGAATGTAGCTGGATGCAACTTCTCCTGACATGTTCTCTCTCTCTCTCTTGCAGTAGTGCCGAGGACAGGATGAACGTGGGCATCTTGGACATTTTCGGCTTTGAGGATTTCCAGAGGAATTCCTTTGAACAGCTCTGCATAAACATCGCCAACGAACAGATCCAGTACTACTTCAATCAGCACGTGTTCGCTCTCGAGCAGGTAGCGGTTGAATTGGAAGCTAAGCGTAATGGGGCGGGGTGCCAGGGGAGGGCTGCCTGACTGCCCACAATTCGAAACAAAACCTGGTTAGTCAGACTATCAGGACAAGGCTTCAGAAACAGTACTGGCGAGACAGTCCTGTCAAAATAAAGTCTAAATTCAGTTTGGGGAAAATAAAAAAGGTCCCGATTTCCATGGAAAGGTACATTGCCTCGCAGGGCGATTCCACCTGACCCAGAAAGTCCAGGCTAAACTATGATGGTGGTTCGGAGGCTGTTTTCAGGCCATGGAGTCATGGTCTGTTTCCCTCCAGATGGAGTACCAGAACGAAGGCATTGATGCTGTCCCTGTGCAGTATGAGGACAATCGCCCGCTCCTGGACATGTTCCTCCAAAAACCGTTGGGCCTCCTTGCCCTTCTGGATGAGGAAAGTCGGTTTCCCCAAGCGACAGACCAGACCTTGGTCGGTAGGTACCTTTCGGGGAAAGGCTCACAGACTGTGAGTGGAAGTTAGCACAAGACACAAGGTGGATGTGTTTAAAGTTTTAAGAAGGAGTGTCTCTGACTCACTTTGGACACTTAGTGGGTTGTAAAACTGTAGATCTTGGCAGGGCTGGAGAGGTGGCTCAGAGGTTAAGAGGACCTGCTGTTCTTTCTGAAACCATGGGTTCAGTTCCCATCACTCGTGTTGGGCAACTTACAACACTTAACTCCAATCACAGAGGTTCCAGCACCATCTTCTGGCTTCCTCTGGCACCTGCGTGCAGACAGTGCACATACAAACAGGCAGGAACACGCATATACACACAAATCCAAATAGATTTAAATTAAAAAAATTTAAAATGGACTGGTAGAATTTGTGACTTAAATCTATCACCACTCCTACGCTCTCCCCCATCCTATTACCGCCAGCACTCATATTATTTCCTTACGCTTATATCATCTTATACCTTCCTCTGCCCGAGTTCTCCCTTTTACACTTTATCTTAGCCCAAAGGCCAAGAAGTGGTCCTTCATATCCTCATTGCAGACCTGTGTCATGTCTTCACCGGGGCTCCTATCTACCTCTAGTCCCAAGTTGTCCAATGTCCCCTTTTCTGTAGACATTCCTGCTGGTTTAGTCTTTCTAAAGCCACCTCTTCTTAGGTTACCAGTATCTTCTGGATAGAGATTATGTACCTCCTTCTAGCATCTGAAGTCCTCTATTTTTCATATCCATCTACTTATCTATCTTCCTATCTCTCTACCTATATATCCATCCTTCCATTCGTCCATCCATCCATCCATCCATCCATCCATCCAACCGTCCGTCTGTCTATCCATCCATCCATCCATCCATCCATCCATCGTCCGCCCGTCCGCCCGTCCGTCCGTCTCTCCATCCATCCATCTGTCCGTACATCTGTCCATCCATCCATCCGTCCATCTGTCCATCCATCCATCTGTCCGCCCATCTGTCCATCCATCCGTTCGTCCATCTGTCCATCCATCCATCCGTCCATCCGTCCATCCATCCATCCATCCATCCGTCCATCCATCCATCCATCCATCCGTCCATCTGTCCATCTATCCGTTCTTCCATCCATCCATCCAACCATCCACCCATCCATCCATCCATCCATCCATCCATCCCTCTATCTTTCAGAGGACAACTTGCAGGAGTTTGTCCTTTCCCTCTACCTTGTGTTTGAACTTGGGTCGTCAGGCTTGGTGACAAGTACCTTTACTGACTGAACTGTCTTCCCAGTTCATATCCAATTTCTCTGTCTTGCCCACATCCAGCCTCGTCCCCATCCTTCACTGTCCCTTCAGTTTAAATGAACTTTGTTTTTTACCTGTATTGTGATGTGAGAAACCCTTGGGCCCCAGTTCCTCGTCTGCCTTCAGTACCTAGCACAGTTCCTCACACTGAACTCTCGCAGTCAGGTCCACAATAATGTAAAAGTTGTTGTCGGGGAGAGTAGAAATTTTCAAGTTCCTTCCTCAAATGGAAATTTATGTGTGAGAGACTCAGTTCCAAGTGTTGAAGCTGTCGGCACCACTGGTTTTCTCTTGCCTGCACATTGTCCAGATGAAGCTAACCTGGAGCTATCTGCCCTCCTACCCTATCTGCAAGGTTCCAAAGCTCCTTGGCAGGATCTGAAATTGTCTAGGGTGTCTGTACTTATTATTTCCTAGAGATAGGAAGGAACTGTGACATCTTAACAGCTAAAGCAAGGCAACATGGGACCCGCCCACCTGAGTGGGGCTGCTTGGGGCTGGTCTGCAAGCCCCTATTCAGTGTCTCTGGCTAGAGGAGCAGATTTGTGTTTGAAAGAGCAAACAATCCCCACTGTGACTCTCTATCATGAAAATCCATATGAGTCAAATTTAAAAATATTTTGTTAATATTCATATGTTCATTTGGTGTGTTTAGATCAAATCTATTCCCATCTCTTCCCCTTCTGTCCTTCCATTATTCCACTCTCCCATTACCTTCCCTTTTCAACTCCATGTGCTCAAGCAACCCTCTCTGCTCTAATGGCCCCGAGTTATTTAGGTCTATATATGCATGACTGTGGGGCCGTCTCAGGAGCATGGTACCTTCTCAGGTACCTCTTCCTCCCTCTAGCAACTGTCAATTGCCAATTGCTTCTCATCTAAAAAGTGGAACTTCGTGGGTCCCTCCCCAGTGATGTGGGATTCCCCTCTGTAATGCTGTGATTACCACTGGTTAATAAAGAACTGCTTTGGACCTATAGCAGGGCAGAACTTAGCTAGGCAGGGAAAGCAAGGCTGAATGCTGGGAGAAGGAAGGGTGGAGTCAGAGAGACAGACACCAGAACTTTACCTGGTAAGCCATTGCCATGTGCCATAAACAGATTAATGGAGATGGGTTAAATTTATAAGTAAGAGTTAGCCAATAAAAAGCTAGGGCTAATGGGCCAAGCAGTGATTTAAATAATGTGGTTTCTTTGTGATTACTTTGGTTCTGAGTGGCCGGGGCAAACAAGTGACTTCCTTGCAATACCCCCATGCTGAGATTTGGAGTTGGTTTAATCTAGGGCAGGCCTTGTGAGCTGTGACAGAGACATAGTCACAGACTGCATGTGGGAGCTGCTGTGGGCTCATGCGTGCAGCTAGACTGTCAAATCCAGCAAACACTGTTTTCACTACTTACATCTGCGCCCTCTCTTTCCACTGCTTCTGTGATAATCCCTGAGCCTTGGCGTGTGCGTGCGTGCGTGCGTGTGTTATAGATGTCCCACTTAGAGATGAGCACTTCAGTCTCCTCTTCTCTGCACACAGATAAATTTGCAGACAACCTACGGTGCAAATTCTTCTGGAGGCCCAAAGGAGTGGAGCTCTGCTTTGGCATTCAACACTACGCTGGACCGGTGAGAGGGACAGAAGTTAGGGGACCCAAGAATGACAAGAGATTTGTGTCCTTCAGAGGGATGCTTACTAAACTGCTGGCATCCTCCTTTTGATTCTGATCGTAATTCCCAAGTGTCCTCAGTGGTGCCCTGTACAGATGTGGTGGCCCATGGAGCTACCACCTGCTTCCTGCCTGAAGGCTGGCCCAGAGCTGACAGCTCTCTAGACAGGAAGCATACTACAGCCTTTGTAGGGGTTCGTGGTAAATGTTCACATTCTGAAGTCATTTGGATAGAGTCCGGCTGACATAGGATGGTTGAGAACACGGTGGGACTGGTTTTATTGTCTATTGACCACTGGAAGTGTCCAGCAAAAGGACGCAATCTCACCCGTCCAGCTGTGTTTTTACTACATAAGATGGAACCCCCATTTCTCACGTACCATGCTGCTGTCTCAACTCAAGTCCCTGAAGCCGACTGATGACTAATTTAGAAAACTGTCCAGTCCATAACTGACAGCTCATTGCTGTGTTTCTCCCAGATAAACCAACTGAATTGTGACCAATTCTTATGAGGTTTATTGAGGCCCTAGATCCAGAAAATGGGTGGGGTTCAACAAAAGGTATTTCTGATTATTCTATTGATGTGTGATGTATCCAAATCATCTTCCATATCTATATCCTCAGTTGAAAGTAAACTTGTCTTCTTTATCCCCCGTGCCTCTGTCTTGTCCTCTTTCTCTTGCCCCTTTCCTTCTTTTCCTCTTATGTACATTTTTCTACCCATACCTCTCTCTTTTTTTTTCTTCCTAGGATCCTTTTCTCTCTGGTTTGTGAACTCTTTGCTGAACTTATTTACTACATTTCTTAGTTAAGGTTGTTATTGCTATAATGAGATACCATGACTAAGGCAACTTTTAAAAGAAATAATTTAATTGGGGGGCTTGCTTACAGTTTTGGAGGGTGTGTCCATAACCACCATGGCAGGAAGTATGGTTACAGGCAGAGAGGAAAAGAGAAACAGAGAGACACACAGAGAGATAGATAGGTAGATGATAGATGGATGAATAGATAGATAGATAAATAGATAGATAGATAGATAGATAGATAGATAGATAGATAGATAGATAGATAAAGAGAAAGACTGGGCCTGGAATTGGCTTTTGAAAGCTCAGAGCCCACCCCCAGTGACATACCTACTCCAACAAGGTTACACCTGCTAATCCTTTCCAATTCACCAAACTGTGGACCAAACATATGAGACTATGTGAGACATCCTCATTCAAACCACTACACCACTCCAGTAATTTGTAGATTATCCCTTAAGATACTTCTAAGTTGGATTCACTCATTGCTGAGGACCAAGAACCATTTAGACTCTTTGATCACTCAGATTCCATGAGTACTTTGAGAGGCCGAGAGGGTGTGGCGGTCATGAGCTAAAAGCCCGTCTGTCCCAGTATGATGGTCACCGGACTCTTACCTCCTTCAGGCCTTTGCTGAGCTCCTGCTTACCTATCCGTAGAATGAGGATGGGCGTTTCACACATGACTACTCAGTATATTTTAAGAGTTTTTCTGATGTGCTATATCTTCAGTGGGACCACTTTTCTTCAAAGATAATTGGACAAGAAGCCAAGATAAACTGACCCGTCAAAAGTACAACTCCTCCTTTTTTATCTGGTGCTCGGTAGCCAAAAGTCCAAGTGTAAGAGGATAGTTATAGCCCGCGCTGGACAATGGCTACTCAGATGATCTGCCAGTATCACTAGCCATAGTCCCTTGCCTTAGTTAACTTGTACACTTGGCTGTGTTTTCCAGGTGTTATATGATGCTTCTGGGGTTCTTGAGAAAAACAGAGACACTCTCCCTGCTGATGTGGTTGTAGTCCTGAGGACGTCTGAGAACAAACTTCTTCAGCAACTGTTCTCAATCCCCTTGACCAAAACAGGTACCTGAGAGTCCCCAACAGCCTCAGTCCAGACTATCAGTGAGCCATCATGGTGTCTTCTAGTCAGTGTCTAAATAATGTCTGCACCACCAATATCAAATTTGCCCCCCTTTAAGATGTATTTTGTTTTATTTTATGTGTCTGCGTGTTTTGCCTACATGTATGCCTATGCAGTATGTGCGTGCCTGGTGCCCACAGAGGTCATAAGAGGATTATCAGATCCCCTAGGAGTCATAGATGGTTGTGAGCGGTCATGTGGGTCCTGGGAACCAGACCTGGGTCCTCTGCAAGAGCAACAAGTGCTTAACCACTGAGCCTTCTCTTCAGCCCCACATTGAACTTCTTTAACCAGGGTCAGGGTCAGGGTTCAATCCAAGTTCAAGAAAAGAGCATGACTATTTTTTTAATAAATTAACACCAGAGAAGATTTGTACACACACACACACACACACACACACACACTTCCCACATCGTCTCTTAGACTTCTCATTTTCTCTGCCTCCTCTTAATTCTTCTCTTTAGAAAACTGTACATTATCATTAGTTCACGCTAAACACCCAGGGTAGACTTGGTTCGTAGAATTACTGAGACAATTCTTTCTATTCGTGCAAGATTTTGAGTAAAAGGGTGTGGTGCACCAAAGGTCTCCTGTGCATGAGCCCCTCAGAGGCTGCCTGGTCCAGTTCCTACCCAGGTGTCCACCCTGTCGTTTTCCTAAGCAACCTGGCACACCCATAGCTTCACGTGTTGGAACTTAGCTGCTGAAGCTGCCATTCTGTGGGTCCTCATGCCAGGAAGCAGAATGCTAGGGCCCCAAAGGGGAACTCCCAGCTCTTTTCTGTCTCGCCAAGTGGATTCTCACCGGGTCAACTGCCTTTGATTTACCTGGGATCCAGCTGTCTGTCTGGGCTGGCATCTCAATCCCCCTCTCACTGTTCTGCTCTCAAGGGCTTTGGATTTTTGAGACTGTCTAGACACAGCTCTGGATGTGCTTTGCAAGCAAGAGCGAGAGCCTTGTTTTTAATCAGTCCTTCCCGCCTTCCCTCCTAAAATCGTTGGCACCCGTGTCTCTCACCTGGTACCTTTGCTAGGTAGAACGAACTATCACTGTGTCTGATTTGTAGCTGAATTTATAATGTGCGGAGTAATGAAAATCCTCTCTAGGGGAGAACGAAAACCCGGTCTACAGCCTGTTCTTCATCTTAACTTGGTGATGTAACACGCATCTATGGTACCCAGCGCCCATCAAAAGTCTCTACCAGCTTTCTCTATAGATGCTTCTTGGCTACCGTTGGAATTGATTCATATAGACCCCTGGGATCCCTAGGGCAGGCGTGGGCAGAGCGGCCTGGCGTTTCCCCACTGAAGACCTGTCTGCAGCTGGTTTCTGGTCAATGATACTGTTAGTAGCAGGGTGAAGAGTCTCTGAAATAAGAGCTAGTTAGGTAACTCTGCAGCTGGCAACTGCGCTCTCCCATAAACATGAGTAACGACTTGTCAAATCTGTTCGGAATTTTGGAAATTTACCCTTTCAACCTTTGGCCAAAGAAAAACAAGTTCATAGTGCTAAGCGCTAGGTGGATTTATGCAGAAAGCAAGGCTCAACACGGAGCCTCCTGTTCTTCCCGAGTCACCCCAAAGCAGGAGGAAACTCAACAGAACCTTTCCTATTTCTTGTTCATTTTTAAATTATCTTCCAGAGGGCTTATAACTCAGTGGTCCTAAGCCTTCTTGATGCTGCGACCCTTTAATCCAGTCCTCATGTTGTGGTGACCCTCCAACCATAAAACTATTTTTGTTGCTACTTCATTACTGTAATTTTGCAACTGTTATTAATTGGAATGCAGATATCTGATATGTAGGATATCCGATATGCAACCTACAAAAGTGTTGTAACAGGCTTTTTCTCTTGGGCCCCCAAACAGCTCCCGAATCAAGGTACAGAAACTTAGTGGTTATGCATTTTCAGCCTTAACATGCACTCATTTCTGGCTAGCTTTTTTTTCTTTAACTTAAATTAACCTGTTTCTCTTTATCCACGTTTGCATCAGGGCTTTTTTACCTTTATTTCTGTATGTCCTGCTCCATGACTACAGGCTGGCGGCTGCCTGGCTGCCTGGCTCCAGGCTTCTCCCTCTCTTCCTTGTTCTCGTCTTCTCTCCAGCCTAAATTCCTCATATTCTTTATTTCCTCGGCTTGCCGGCCCGACCTATCCTTTTCCTGCCTAGCTTTTGACCACTCAGCTTTTTATTTGACTAATCAGGTGCCTTAGACAAACAAGGTGAAACAGCAACACACCTTTACATAACTAAACAAATGTAGCACACCTTTAAATAGTTAAAGTGATATTCCACAGCATAAACAAATGCAACACGTATTTGCCTAGTTAAAGAAACAGTCCACAACAGTTGTGACCCATACGTTGAGAACAGCAGTTGTCTCTTTTTCTGAATTTTGCCTGGAAATGGAACTCTACCTCATCTGGGAGTAACAAAAGTTGGGGAAAGAAAGACTAGAAACAAATATGATGTCCTGGCAAGCTTCTCTGTAGTTTTGTATTCTTGAATTTGGTCCTATGTTGCTAATTTCATTTATAATCATAAGCTCATTTTTCTTCATATTTTGAAAAGTATTAAGAAGCTGCACATAGCCGGGTAGTGGTGGCACACATCTTTAATCTCAGCACTTAGGAGGCAGAAGCAGGGGGATCTCTGTGAGTTGGAGGCCATCCTGGTCTACAAGAGCGAGTTCTAGGACAGCTAGGGCTGTTGAATAAAGAAACTCTGTCTAGAAAAAATAAATAAATAAGTAAATAAATAAAAATAAAAAAGAAGCTACACATATAAATAAGCATAAGTATCAAAACTAACAGGCAAGAGTCTGTTTGCTTTCTGGACTTACTCAAGCAAAAATGCACTCAGTTAACAGACAGGAGAAGTCTGCTAACAAGGTGTTTACTGAGACAACGGGAGGCTACAGCGGAGTTAATACAGTGTGCTATAAGAGGAACAAGAACTTTTGTATGCCTTCGCTTTCTATCTGGAATTGGGCCCCAAATTATTACCTTATAATGATAATAGTACTCAGACCTCCATTCAAAAGTGATGAGGTGCCCTGCCTTGAATGAAATGGCTCAGTGTTTAAGAGCACTTGCTGCTCTTGTCGAAGAAACAAGTTCTATTCCCAGCCCAGGATGGCAGCTCAGAACTGCCTAGAATGCCAATCCCAGGAGATCTAATGTTCATGAAGCTTTTAAAATCTGAAACATCCATGCCTCTCTCTTGTCGGTCTATCTCTCATTGTAGTATAGCCTTTGAAAGGGATCCTCCTGTTTTCACTGAAGTTGAAAGCATTTATTTCACGTGCCTGCTTGTCTCTTTGGAGGAGAAGAAAGTGGTTATGCCTTGCTGCTCGAGACAAATGAAGCCCCAGTTATTCTGTCAAAATAATACCAGTGCTTAAAAACCCACTGTTGAAGTCATTTTTATTTACCCTGCTTCAAAATTTAAATAAGTGACTCGGAGGTTAAGGGTACTTACTGCTCTTGAAGAGGAACCAGCTTCCATTCTCAGCACCCATATGGTGGCTCAAAACTGTCTATGATTCCAGTCCCAGGAGATCTGATGCCCTCTTCTGACCTCCACAGGCACCAGGCACACCCATAGTGCACATACATACGTGCAGGCAGAGCACACATCCATATAAAATAAAGTGAGTAGTTTTTATATGTGGCAGCAAACATACACATGGTTCCCTAAACAGTACTGGCCGTGCACGGATGCCCTGGCTCCCATCACAGTGGTGGGCACCTGGACACTTGCCTCCTCATCGTTATTATACTTTGCACACTCCTCCATGTGCGTTCTATTTCACGGTCGTCTGGCCTTCTGCCCAAAGCTAAGAAAAGCCCCTTAAAATTCAAAGGAAAACTTTAATTTCATTATCAAAGAATTCCTGTCAGCTACGTTCAGCTTCCCTAGGAGCTAGACTGATGCCGTCCTTTGCTTCCAAAGTGAGACCTCAGAGGACCCCAGGCAGGCTTTCTTGCCCTTTCAAGGGAGTCTCCTCCCTGGGTTGCCAGGCAGGTAACACTTCCTTCATTAGTGGATAGAGAAAAGATGCATTGGCTTAATTTCTTATCAAGGTTGAAAAGATAAACCCATGGCTCCGTGTACAACGTTGTAGCCTCCGATGACTATGTGAATACCAGAGATAACCAACCCATAAAGAGAAAAGATGGATTTTTTTTCTTACAGTATTAGAGGTTTACAGTGTACGATCATTTGGCTCTGCTGGTTTGGGACTGGGAGAAGCAAATCATGGCAGGTGTGTCTGGTAGAGCAAATTTGCCTTTGTCCTGAGAGAGAAAAGACCAAGTTTCTATCAACTCCTTTAGGGACACGCCTCCAGGGATCAGAAGGCCTCTCCCTGGTCCCTGCCTCTTAGAGCCTGCGTCACCTGCTAGTAGTTGCCAGGGCTGGAGACCGTGCTTGAGACATGCCCCTTGGGGAGACATTACACATCCAAGCTGCCACAGTAACCACATGTGAAATCTGAGACAGTAACCGCGTAGCTTTCTCCCACTGCCTACTTCAACTGTGCTGTCCAATAGACAGTGTGTCTGAGTGAACACGCAGAATGCAATTGTAAGGCCTGGGGTGGCCAGGAGGCAGGGTCACTCCTGGGTTGCCTAGCACCAGCCTCGTCTGGTGGGAAAGATGCCTATGTTGAGGGATGCTCTCAGCCCAAGGTTCCCAGTCACCATTGGGGAAACAGAGGCAGCCACAATCAGCACGGATTCTCTCTCGCTTTTGGCATGCTGACATGACCATGTCTGCATGGCCATTTCAGATGTGGTAATATCTCCATTGTAACTCCTTCCTGTCGATAGGAGCTCTAAGGTGGTTCATGGGTAAAAGTTTGATATGGCCGCAGAAATACATTCTAACCTTTCAGTTGAACTCTCAAGTTGAAGGGTCCAGGCAGAAGAACTTAAAAGGAAAGATATTCAAATGCACTATCCAGGCATGCTTTCCCATTTGGAAAATGTCCTGTTGTCTGTTAGTAACCCGGGGGAAAGTGCAAAAGGCTTGCGGGAGGGAGAAGAGGTTTAGAAAGAACCTGAAAGACTTACATCTACATTTGATCATAGACTCTGATATCCGAGTAGTAGTTGGGGTTTTAAAGGAGTTAAAAACTTGGGGAAAACTGGAAGAGAAGAAAGTAAACGAGAGGAAACATTCTCTAACTTTAAAGACTGGGCTAGCTTCAATGCCCAGAACTGAGTCCTGCCTCCATCACCTTCTGCCTGAGGTCATGCACATTCCTCCTCAGAACTGGGGCTGTAATGACTCTCATTCTCTCTGCTTTCATTGTTGCTCTTTGTGTGTGTGTGTGTGGGGGGGGCACATGAGCATTGTCTCCCTTCTTATAAGTCTTTAAGGCATGTTCATACCTTCACTGCCCAGTTCTTCAAGTCAGTGGAGTCCTGATTCTGTAACTCCCCAGTTCATGGCATTAAGCCCTGGAGAGGGCACCAGCGGGTCACCCTCTCACCATTTCCCTTTCTCCTAGGTGCTCCTCTGCTCTGACAGTTAGTTCAGCAGACAGGTCTAGAAGAGCACCCGCCAGAGTGGACAGTCTCGGGGCTGCACCCAGCACAGGCTTAGTTCTTCCTGAAGGGGGAGACCCAGTTGACTTGTCCCACGGTGAGGAGGGGGGCTGCAGAGTGAGCTCCTTTTCACGCTCGGGGGACACTCTCCTTCCTGTTTAACTTGAGAGTGGAGTGTACCTCAAGTCAACATATGATCATGAAATTAGCAAAAATGTCAAGATCTGGTTCCGCGCGAAAGTACTTTCTAGAGGGGATAGAAGGAAGCTCCAGCCAGAGTGGTCAAAGACAAGCAGGATTGTAGTACTAACTTTAAAAACGTATAAAGCATGATAAAAAATAAATTCTGAATAATTCTGAATAGGTGTGTAAGTCAGAAGCAGGACAATGTAAGTGTTTAATCTATCCAAGTGAAGGCAGAGAGGAATATTGTGGGTCACACAGGGAGGAAAAGGTTGCAGGTTAAGAGGAAATGATGTCTTCGACAAAAGGAAGGTTTCCTGGGAGAGATTTATTTTTGTCCCATTAAGAAAATAGAGAAAATCAGGCAGTCTGAGGACAATGAAGCATCCATCCTGAAGCCAGAGTCTGTACACCTCAATAGAGAGGAAGGTAAAGTAGGTGCCTCAGTAAACAAGACACCACTACAAAGCCTTCAACACAGAGGGAGGTGTGAGGAGCAAGCAGGATGGAAAGCGGATGGCCGGATGGCCGCTCTTAGTCATGAGGCCTTATATCGCTAGTCTGAATTGCTGGAGGCAGAATGAGGGGGGTGGGGAAGGGCTGGCTGATGGGATGGGTGGGGAAGACAAGAGAAGAATGGCGCCTCCTCCCAGCTGCTGGAGAGGAGCTGGCACGCTGAGACTCTGTCCCTCCACAGAGCCGTTTGTGAACGACAGTTCCTGGTAGTCCCAAGAGTGCTTGAAGTACATCAGAAATGAGCACAGTCTGTAATTTACCACTCTGGCCGCCAGCCTGCCAGAGCCTGGGATTTCTTTTAATAAGCTGTGAACTTCAGAAGGAACGGCACTCCAAACTCTATATTCCCAGTCTAAAGACAAGCGTGCGGCCCTCCAGCACTGGCAAGGGAAGGCAGATGTGACTACAGAGTCACATCCATCTGAAAGTGATTTGGAACCTCCCAGGGAGGAGAGCAGCCTGGGGTCTTCCCTGGAGGCCGGGATGCCTGGATCCAGGGCCGAGGGCTCCACATGGCTGGATGTACCTGAGTATACACCCCAGATCACTGCTCAGGGTCTGTCTGGACTGGGGCTTCAGAGGCCTATGAGTTCCCCATGGGTGCCAGCTTCCACGGGCTGGAGGAGAAGCAGAGTCCTTGGCCACAGGAGAAACCCCACGCTCTCCTGGTTCTTTCTCCACTTGTTAATGTTTTCTGTCCTTGTCCATCAAGATCTGGTCTTCATTAGACTCCTCAAGGCTCAATGGCTTTTTATGTGGGTGCCCTTTGGTGGCTGATCCATCTCCCTAGCCCCAAGTGAAAGATTTTCATGACCAAAAATAAATAATAAATAAATAAATGGAGAATATTGATTATGAAAGTCCAAAATCATCTCTGCATCTCTGCTGCAGAACCATCTTGATGGATCTTATGTAGATACACAGCCCAGGCAGCTGTAAGGTATTTTTGTATGAAAATAATAGAAAACTCAAGGACCCCACTGAGCCACTGCAAACCCCAGACCCGCTTTCTCATCTAGGACTCTCTATCTTTCTTTCTGGGAGTGGAAATCCATCTTCCAAAGCTCCCCTGGCACTCCTAGCTATAGAGGAGTCTCCGATGCTGTTCCATCCTAGGAGAGAAAGGTACAACTGAGAACAAACATCACTCAGGACTGTGAGGCTGGGGTAGCTGGTGTCTGCCATGAGTCAGCTTCACCACCATCCTGCTCCCATGTAGATATTTCCTACATCCTACATCACTCTGAAATCTGTGAAGAAAGCACCTTTTTGTGTTTAAGTGGCAGTTCAATTTAGGGCCATTTCATTTTATTTTTTTAATGATCGTGCCAAGTATAGCAAATATAGCAACTTTGATTTTTTTTTTTTTGAGACAGGATTTCTCTGTGTAACATCTGACTGACCTGGAACTCCCTAGACCAGGCTGGCCTTGAACTCCTTGAACCCACAGAGCTCCGCCTACTTCTGCCTCTGAAGTGCTGGGATTAAAGGTGTGCACCACCTGGCTGAAGCTTTGATTTTTTTTAAAATGATCATAAAAGGGGCTGGAGAGATGGTTCAGAGGTTAAGAGCATTGCCTACTCTTCCAAAGGTCCTGAGTTCAATTTCCAGTAACCACATGGTGGCTCACAACCATCTGTAATGAGGCCTGGTGCCCTCTTTTGGACTGAAGAAAGAATACTATATGCATAATAAGCAAATAAATAAATATTTTAAAAAATAAAATGATCAGAAAGAAAGAATAACAAGAAAAAAATTAATTCTGTCTTTCTCTGCTGGTATTCTCATTCATAGAAAAGAAAGATCTTCCTATTTAAGCCTTTAACCCCAGCACTCAGTAGGCAGAGGTGGGCAGATTTCTCAGAGTTCAAGGCCAGGCTGGTCTATAGAGTGAGTTCCAAGATAGCCAAAGCTACATGGAGAAGTCATGTCTTAAAAAACAAAAACAAAACTAAACAACAACAAAAAAAGATGAAAGAATCTTCTTTTATTTTGCTATTTATTTCATATTTCAATACCTTACACTGGGGAAAACGTCCCATAGCCCTTACAGTGTATTAATTTATTCTGGTATAAAATCTGTTTGTAGTATAGCATTCAGGTCACTCTCTACCCACCTTCCTAAAGGCTAGCCTTGGGCTCCTTAAAGAAAGTAAACTAGAAACCAATCCATCATCATTTTAATCTCTCTACTTAGATGTGGATCAAAACTTCTCTCTCTCTCTCACACACACACACACACACACACACACACACACACACACACACGCCCCTCAGGAATTCAGGTCATGTTAATAGAAACTCTAGTTTCTCTTCAGAATCCAAGACCGTCTTCTAACAGTCTGGCCCATATGTTGGATCCATATGAAGTCAATCAGTTTGCTTTGGTGCCAGTGTGTGCACAGCGAAGCTGTAAACCCCAGCTGTGCGGAGTAACAGTTATGAACTTTACTGGCTCGCACATGTGAGGCCTCAGTAAATGAAGTTAAGTGTTGCTTAACTGCACCCAAGGGCAGCAGGCAGGGAGGTAGAAACCGCTGAGATTTTATTAGGAGCCAATATTAGTAGAGTGGGCTCCATTCTTCGTACTCCACAAGGGGAGTTCAAACGATAAGGAAACCAGATGAACTGTCTTCCAGTGGATGTGGTTTGGCTTAACCATCCCAACTGGTTTCTGGTAATCACTGGGATATATTGGCTGATCTGATTTAGTCTGTAAGCACCTCCACCCACAATTCAGAATATCTAAACCAGTGCTTTCCAATGTTGCAACCCTTTATTAAAGTTCCTCATGTTGTGCTGACCATAGAACTACTTTGTTGCCACTTGATAACTGTAATTTTGCTACTGTTACGATTCATAATGTAAATATTTTTTTGTTTTTTTTTTTTAGATTTATTTATTTATTATGTACACAGTGTTCAGCCTCCATGTGTCCCTGTAGGCCAGAAGAGGGCACCAGATCTCATTACAGATGGTTGTGAGCCACCGTGTGGTTGCTAGGAATTGAACTCAGGGCCTCCAGAAGAGCAGTCAGTGCTCTTAACCTCTGAGCCATCTCTCCAGCCCCTAATGTAAATATTTGATAGGCAGGATGTCTTAGTGTTCTATTACCGTGAAGAGACACCATGACCATGGCAACTCTTATAAAGGAAAACATTTAATTGGGGTGACTTGCTCACAGTTTCAGAGGTTTAGTCCATTATCATCATGACAGAACATGGTGGCATTCAGGCAGACATGGTTCTGGAGAAGTAGCTGAGAGTCCTACATCTTGCAGGCAACAGGAAGTGATCTGTCTCAATGGGCATGACTTAAGCATATACGAGACCTCATAGGCTGCCCCCAGAGTGACACACTTCCTCCAATAAGACCACACCTATTCCAACAAGGCCACACCTCCAAATAGTGCCACTCCCTTTGGGGGCCATTTTCTTTCAAACCACCACACAGGATATCTGATATGCGACCCCTTTGGGGGTTGCAACCGGTAAAATGAGAATCACTGATCTAGAAGGAATGGGGTGCAATCAGTTCCAACAATTTCCTCAGTCATTCAGTGGTTTGCCTATAGTATCAAAATGCAACCACAGTTAAGTGACCACGGTTGAGTTCAAACAGGTGAGGAGCTGCCTGGTGGTTGCTGCTTAGAATTCTGACCTTGAGCAAGAAGCTTCAGCACCCTGTGCCTCAGTTTCCTTCCTTGGTGGCCTGATGAGATGACTTGAGGTTTTATTGTACTAAGTAGTTAATTTTAGACACTAAGTGAGGTGTCTACCACATTATAAATACTCAATAAGTAGTAGTAGTTATGTGGGGAAAAATATTCCGGTTTCCACAGTTATTTCCTTATTCTCTGGAAATTTTAAAGTAAGCAATGGATAATATTATACAGAACTATAAATCCCCTGTGTGTTGTTGGCAGTTTATGATGTCTCGCTTTTGAAAATTGTACCTTCAGGAGATTAACAGGGAAAGAATGAAGTAAGCTCTCACACCTTAAATCTTCCATTTATTTATTTCTTATTTCCTAAGTAGTTGTCCATCCCAACACTAATGAGGCTCTAGGCAATAGAAAAAAATGGGTATAAAGCATAAAATTCTACTTTACTGGACCCTTTAATTGATAGCATTTTCATAAATCGCATATGATGGTGAGACAGGCAATGAACTGATGACCAAGTCACTGAACAGATGGCTTAGCCACATGTCGCATCAACTAGAACTTGACCAACCAGAGACCCCGAGATCTCACGTGGCTTCCATCAAACTCTCTGTGTTGCCAAAATCTGCACCTCCACTGCAGCTTCAACTCTGTTCACTACAAACTGAACAGAGTCAACTAACCTTAGTCCAGCTCTCTAGGTAATAAAACCCAGTTAGTTAAGCATACAGGTGAACCCAAGCCTTCTTAACACTTGCAAGTCTGAGACAAACCGCAGGCAGAGGGACCCTGGTTCTCACCATCCTCCCCTCCCCTGAGACATGGTTTCTCTGTGTAACAGCCCCGGTCATCGTGGAACTCTCTTTGTAGACCAGGCTGACCTTGAACTCACAGAGATCCTCCTGCCTCGGGATCTCACATTTTTAACCACTGCCCCTCTGCAGTGCAAGCATCACACAGCAGAAGCAAAGCGCAAAGAGGTCAAGACACGCGGGGGAAAGGGAGATGAGCTGTGGACTCAGAGGACTTTGAGTGACGTATAAATAAAATTCAGTGTCACACAATTCATTCACGTGTGCATTCACACGTGTTTATTGTTCGCTGCGAGGTAAGCGTATAGAGCTGAGCACTTTGTGAGGGAGTCAGAACCACTGGTACTCAAATTACACACAGTTGTGAGCTGCCATGCGGGTGCTGGGAATTGAACCCGGTTCACCCAGAAGAGCAGTCAGTGCTCTCAACCGCTGAGCCATCTCTACAGCCCTTGGTGTGGCCTTCATTAAGGATCATCTCTTTGGCTTTGGTGATAGGACATCAAGACATATTTAAATCGGAAATATTTGTCATTCATATTTATCACTATTCACAGTATCACACTAACTGCAAAGCGCTTCATAGTTAATAGTTTATCTTCTCCAGACATTGGGAAGACTGGATAAAGAATCTGTGATACGGAAGTTTGCCAAGAGACAGGAGTAGATACACTTGGTGTCTAGGATGTCTTGTTCTGATGCCTTGTGATGTCTTCAATGAACTATTTTTCCTTTAGTGTCTGCCACAGGGAGGGTGGTTTATAAGTGTTTTTTATTTTTAAAAAAGATTTATTTATTTCCTTTTATGTCATTGATGTTTTGCCTACACGTATGTCTGTTGGAAGGTTCCAGATTCCTCCCCTGGAAGTGAAGTTACAGACACTTGTGAGCTGCCACGTGGGTGCTGGGAATTGAACCCTGGTCCTCTGAAAGAGCAGCCCATGTTCTTACCTGTTGAGGTATCTCTCCAGCCCCAGCTTACAAATCCTATACCAGGTACTGAAAAAATACTTTCAGATTAATGAAGAGGAACAGAAATAAACACTGAGTGATTGTTTTCAAAGACCTTGTGATAGCTAAAAGGAATGAAAGCGTTTTTGCATCCCTGGAAAGTAATATTAATAAAAGATAGCACATATGCCTTGAACTGAACGGACTCAGACATGAGTGTGCTGACTGGCTTTAGCCCTGGAGTTAGCATTAAGTTACAATGCTCGTCAGGTAGGTAACCTCTGCTGGCTTCTGGCTTTTGATTTACTCTCTATAGCTGCTGCTGCTTCCTCCTCCTCTGTCTTAAATCACTAATTAATGGCATCCTAAGTTTATAGAAATGAGAATAACTTAAACATTATTAAATAACAGGTCTCCTGTTTCTGTCTGGACCATCGGTGAAAGTTTTGGTTTGGCTTCCTTCAAACACAGGGTCTAGAGTTGCTAATTATGTTAAAGATCTTTAAAATGCAAGACAATTACAAGACAACACGGGGGGGGGGGGGGGCTGAAGAGCTAGCTCAGCACTTAAGAGTGCTTGTTGAGAGAGGACCTGGGTTTGGTTCACAGTTCTTAACTCCAGTTTTAGGGAATCCGATGTCTTTTGACCTCTAAGGACACCACCAGACGTACATATAGTGCACATTCATGCCAACACAATATTCATACACATCAAATAAGATAAATAAAACTAAATTAAAAAGTTTAAGTTAAAGCAGTACAAACCAGGAAAGCTGTTTTTTAGGGTTCTGAATTTCTCACATGTGTCATCAAAGCTGGAGTTGGGTAATAAGAAAACAGTGAGTTTGTTACCTGGGTATTTCTTCTTTTCCAGTTCATCCATTCATTACTGCTAAGGCGTGTGTGGTGTGTGCCCGCCTGTGTTCACTGCGGCATACATGTGGAAGTGAGAGGACAGCTTTTAAGAACCGCTCCTCTCCTCTGCCTTGACGAGGCAGGCTCTCTTGTTTCTCCCGTGCCACACACCGCAAGCTAGGTGGCCTAGGACATTTCAGACGACTCTCCTGTCTCTAGCCCCATCTTGCTCAGGAATACTGTTCTCTGTGTTGCTTTCCTTTGGACAAGTGTGGACAGGCTGGTTTCTTATTTCTTCTTGATTCCTTTACTCCACCAAATGCTGACCCCCTTCTCTCTAAGTACATCATCTGTTCTCCTTCCCAGGAGATTGATTTAGCAATGTTTACTTGGGCAGGGAAGTTGTTCACCTCTTCTGCCTCTTTATTAATATCAGCACCCACAGTCATGGATGGATGCCAGGAAGGAAAGGAAACAAACAAACAAACAAGAACAAAACCTATTATCATACATTCTGTGCTCCTCGGGCTCCTGCTGCCCAAAGTTTGTGGTAATTTTAAATTTCCTCAACATATCAAATCTACAAGTAGTTCCTGTTGCAGACTTAGGTGGTCATAAAAAGATAAGTGCTTTGTAACATATAAAATACTAGAGTGTGCTTTTACACAACCGCTGACTTTAGTTCTTTGTGTTTTATTAGCCGCCGTGTTAGAAACTCCAGGGAGTAGATTTGCAACCATAAGGGCAGCACGGGTCTGCCCCGAGCCAGCTCCCCACAGGTTGTCAACACAACTCATGATTCTAGCCAGTAAGGAAGACTAAAGCTTTGGAGGAAGACAGAGTTAGTTGAGAAATCAAGTTTGAATCTGATAGGTCTTTCCAAGCAAGGCTCTCCATTAGGTTTGGGTAAGAATCAGCCAACAGCATTCGGGGGAGGGGGTGGGTGGATGGGGTGAGCGATGGGCAGAGCCAGCAAGGGGAGGGCTAGAAGTGGGGGTTTATAGAACACTCTCTCTCATCAATCTTTTCTGATACTAACTGCTAGAGCCTTCAAGAAATCCGTCCTAGCTGGCGGTGGCGGCGCACGCCTTTAATCTCGCACTAGGGAGGCAGAGGCAGGCAGATCTCTGAGTTCGAGGCAAGACTGATCTTCAAGAGCTAGCTCCAGTACAGGCTCCAAAGCTACAGAGAAATTCTATCTCGAAAAACCGAAAAAAAAAAAAAAAAGAATGTCTGTTCTTGCCATGAGCATTCAGCATTCACTCAGGTAGGAGACTCCCTCAAACGAAGCTGGCACCAGAGTCAGAACCAACGCGGCCTTTGTAAAGTAGACCCGAAGGTGTGCTTTTCCTAGCCAGTGTGAGCTGGCTGTGGGCTACTAGTGCCCGCAGCAAGCTCAGACAGCCCAGAGGGGCAGCAGCGGGAACTGAAGTCTGTGGAATTACTGAAAACAACCACCCTGCTTTGGGGGCAATAATTAAGAGGTGAGAAGTCCTCGAGGCAGGAAATGACCACCTTTTAAAGTCCCACCTCTGTTTCTCAGATCACCGGCTCTTTTCCCTTTAACGTGGAAGCAGGAAAAGAGCCCGGGTTCAGATTCCTGCACAGGATCTCAATTCCATTACTGCTCCTTGAGTCTCCCTCCCCAGCCAGGACAACATTGGTAATCACGGTTTCCCACAGGCACGGGAAGAGACTGGGGTCAGGAGGGATGCTCAGCTGTGAAGAAGCCACCTGGGTGAAGCACCCAGAATGCTTAACACTTGAAAGGAGTGTGAACACTGTATTTACATATAAATGAAAATGGAAAGTTCTTATGGGGTAGGTTTCTGTGGCGGGGCGCAGGGCTGGGATCTATTGTTTACTTGTGCTGTAAATCCTTTGAAATGTGTTAAAATGCTTCCCACTCATTATAAAGCTCCTGCCACCACCCCCCCCCCCCGCCCCCGGATTACGACTTTGATGCCACCAATCCTGCTTCAAAGGGTCCTTCACAGGCTATTAATCACAGTTTAGCCTCTGAAGATATCAGCGGAGAAAAAACATTTGGACGACGCCATGCTAGACTTGCGAAAACTTTGAAATCCTGAGCGTCTTGCAGATGCACACATCCTTGCTTTGACAAGTTTTCATTCTGTTACACAATCGGATGACTCTGTTAGGAAAACTGCAGACGAATGTTTCCACACACTGGGGTTGGTGGACGGTAAATAGGGAAGGGAGGACAGAGGCTAGAGGCTCCTCAGCCCTGGAAGGTAAGTCACAGAGATAAGCGTGGCGTCTGTTGGCGCTTGCTTTTCACTGACTGATGTTCGCAGAGGCCAATGGAGAGCTCGCCATCTCCCCTCACCTTCTACACTCTGCCTGAAGACCTACAGGAATTGTTCACGGCAAATGGTAGTAGTGAGCCTGCCGTCCACTTGTCCAAGGGCCTGGGAGCAGAAACCTTTCAGATTTTGGAGTTTCAAAATTTTAGATTTGGATTTGAGAGTATTTGCATCTGCATAACGGGCTGTCAAGGGAATGGGACCCTAATCTAAACCCAAGATTTAGGTTCCACATATATGTCTATGTGTACCTGCAGGTGATTTATACCGTATGTATATATGTGTATATTATTAATGTATAGACACATAAATATGTGAGACAGGTTGTATATATACATACTATACCTATGTGCATATATACACATATCTTGGAGCTGTACCACCAGTTCCTATTTTATATGATATATGCAATAACTTTTTTTTGTTTTTTTTAAGACAGGGTTTTTTCTGCATAGCCCTGACTGTCCTGGATCTTGCTCTATAGACCAGGCTAGACTTGAAGTCACAGAGATCTGCCTGCCTCTGCCTCAAAAATGCTGGGATTAAAGGCATGCACCACC
Organism: Myodes glareolus; assembly: GCF_982192425.1. Taxonomy (NCBI): domain Eukaryota; kingdom Metazoa; phylum Chordata; class Mammalia; order Rodentia; family Cricetidae; genus Myodes; species Myodes glareolus. Next base: position 51,253,313 of record NC_142046.1, read on the forward strand.
ATGCTCAGCTATAATATTTTATGTATGTGGCTGGAGATATAGTTCAGCACCAGGGCCCGAAGAGCCAACACTTAGCAGGTACAAGGCCCTGGGCTCAATCTTTAATACTCAAGGTACTGATAATCGTATAGTTTTGTGCATGGAACAAAGTTCCAGGTGGGGTGGGGCGATTCCACTTAAGACATCCTGTCAGTCCTCAAAATTTTTGCCTCCAGGAACATTTGGAGATTGGGTCTTCATATTTAGGGATGCTCAACTGTTATCATTAGATTACATTCATTATCAGGACCAAAAGCTATGAAACCTTTTCTGTGAAAACTTTACAGCCTCCAGTCTTTTATTTAAGTCTTTAGTAATCAACCATTGAAAGTTTTTGGCTTTCTGGTGTGTGTGTGTGTGTGTGTGTGTGTGTGTGTGTGTGTGTGTGTGTGTGGTGTGGTGATTATATGAGCAATGGCAAAGGAACGCCATGGCACACTTTTGGAGGTCAGAGATCAACTTGCAGTAGCCATCGAAACCAGTTTTCTCTTTCCACCAATGTGGGACCCAGAGATTGAATCCAGGTTGTCACACAGCAAACACCTTTCCCCCCGAACCATCTTGCCAGCTCAAATGTTTTCAATTTTCTTTTACTTCTTAGGACACCGATCAGAAAACTCAGAAACATACAAGGACATAAAAGGAAAAATTATTCATAACTCAGTTCTTTAACTTTTCCTTCAATGTAAGCATTTTTTGTTTTGTTTTGTTTTGCTTTGTCTTTTTTGCTCAGGTAATTTGGCCCAAACAAGAGCTAAGATCACAGCATCTTCAAGATCTTTGCCTCCACATTTCAGTGCTGGGAAAGCCAAGGTGAGCAGCAGATTGGTACCACTGACGGGGTTGGGAGTGGATGCTGTCTTGGAGCTAATGACAGAGTGGGCGACCCTGCTGCTCTCTGTCTGTCACTGACTGCACAGTCTGCACACGAGACTGGCAGTGTTCGGGAAACAAGGGCAGTTCTGAAAACTTAGAAAATTCGAATTGTGGGATCATTACAATCCTGATAGTCAGGAAAAATAATACCTAACATGGAGAAGAATGGCGTGTGAATGAGGCCTTTCCAGGAAGAGATAAAGCAATTTTCTCTGGGAGCATCGCCACCCCACAGAAGGTAAGGAAGCCAGCTAGAACCAGCGAGGAGAAAAAGAACCAAATCCACTCCTGCCCTCTAAAAGTGAGTTATGCAGGGCCACGCTAGGAGGACTCATAAATATCCAACCATAAAATAATATCTAGCTGTTCTGCTCTTCCAACCGATGTTTAGACAGGACCTCAAGGACCACCTGATTGATGTCGATTGTATAGATAGTTCTCCCCACTCGTCTGTGGTTGGGCTTTCTGTCGCTTTAGCTGCCAGTGGTCAGTCATGATTCCAAAATATGAAGTGGAAAATTCCACAGACAAACCATTTATAAGTTTCCAATGTGGCATCATCGAATGACAATATGAACGCCCCTATTATCTCTCTTGGTTCTCATAAGATCTGACTCATCCTTTGGGGCAGCGAATCCATGTTGTTTGCACCTCCCCCACCCCCGTCCTTAGGGGCTCTCTCTCAGTTGTGGGGTCATCTGTAGTAACACAGTATAACCTTTTTAGTTTTTAACCTAATGTTGGCTCTCAAACATAGGAATAATGATGCTGGCAATTTTGAAATGCCAGAAAAGACGGTTCCTTACAGGGAAAGTGAGGGGCTACCTTTCATACAGTATCATCTTAGAACTGTTAATTTTGTTATTAGCTGTGGTTGTTCATCTCTTACTTTGCCTAATTTATAAGTTCGACTTTGTCATACAAATGTTTGCATAGGGAAAAAAGGTATAGTATCTATAGGTTTTGATGAAGTCCACAATTTCAAGCATGACTTTGGATATATCCCCCAAGGATAAGAAAAAAGCTACCTCCTAACCCCAAAACCAGTTATCTTGAAGGTATTGGTGTGATAAGGAATTTACATCTCTGAATTTTCTTACTTTCTATTTATATAACATATTAACTTACTTAATAAGAAATAACTAATTTGGTCACATATAATACTATTAAGTATTACTCCAGAATTGATATAAATGTACATATTTATACTTACTTTCTTAAGAATAAAATTTTTTTTTGCACACAGTAGAACTTCGAAGATTTTATCTAACAATGATTTTTACACCCACGTTGCTTTTAGGACCCACTTGAATCCCCTAATTTTCATCTTGTTTCTTTGTGGCAAAATATCAGGACTATTTACCATGGGTTATATGAGCCCATGGGAGAGCTGTGTGTAAGAGTTTAAGTACTCCCAAGAACTTCTTGATCTGGCATGACTATGTTGCTTGTGTTCCATGTAGTTGATTCTCATTATTTGTAAAAATTATGATTCGTAAGGTCACTCCAAATAGCAACACTGAACCATTGCCCCGGAGGGTAATACAGGTTTAGGTTCCAGCAAGACTCTGGTCAGAACCAAACAATAAATACCTAACCCTCAATTGATGTGTTTTTGTTTGAAGACACCTAGTTACACACACACACACACACACACACACACACACACACACACACACACACCTTCTAGCTAATTCTGCTCAGTGTTTTTATAAAAACCATATTTCACTTGCAGCATCTGTGTCTTTAAACTCACAGACGATAGCACACTAATTCTTTCCCAAGGGAAGCCTGTTGGCGCACACCTCTGCATGAGGCTCTTCACCCTCTTCTTGTTCGAAGCTCTCTATAGCACTTCAGAAACACACTTGCCCCCCCCCCAACTGAAAACTTACCAATAAAGCACATATAAATGCAAAAACAGCCGTATATAAATAGACCCTGAGAGCAGACTCTTGTCTGTGGTAGGAGAGCTGAGCCGGAAGGACTGGCTGTGACCTTTGACTCTAACCGGAAGGTTGAGCACCAGCAGATACCTCCTTTTCACTGCTGTGTATTCTGTGAATGACCAGAAAAGCATTTGTGACTGGTCTTGGGGCTTTAAATAAACTTTTGCAGGAAGCAGATTAAAAAATATAGAATTTACACATTATGATGGTAAATTATGATGATTATGATGGTATGATAGTGTGTGCTTTTTTTGGGTAATGATTGGCTTCCACAAAATTCTGAATGAGCTCCTAACACCAAAAGATTCCCTTCGGTCCTGAGTTCCTTTCTTGCTCACACTTGATTTCTAAATTTGGAACCCTGCTGCGACCTGTGCCCCTGCCCTCCACACCTAGAGCCCAGCGTGGTGCTGTCTCCCTCCCTATTCTACATGGTATTGTCTAGGCCTGCCCTCCGGAGTCGTGCGCCCTGCGCATTTAAAAGCACACAGGTGATGAGTACACAGGACCGGAGGTTTGTTCTAGTCTTTCAAAGGAGATGAGCTTAAAGTTCTAACTAAGACATTCAAAAATATGAAGGCAACAGTGATTAAGCACACACACACACACACACACACACACACACACACACGTACACGCACACGCACACACAGGCAAGCATGGTGTGCACACCTGTAACCCCAGTACTGGAACCCCAGAGCTAGGGTCCATCTACATTATAGACCATGCTGTGTGAGTGAGGTTACCTCAAACAACAAAGCAAAACAAAAAAGCTAACACCTGGGTACTAAGAGGAGGTGATGGAAGTGGCTCTCTAAGCTGGACTCATCCTGAGGTTCCCGGTTTAGAGCCCCATTTCAAAAGACAAACTTGGGCATGGGGAGGGAAGCCCCAGAGGCACTAGGAAACTGTCTAATCAGCCAGGCAGATACCTGGAGGACAAAACTTAGAAAGCCTCATTAGTTAAAATCCTTGGTGGCCTGGCCTTCCTTGTGATCTGAGGTAGGACACCTGCTTGCCTTCAGGGGATAGGGAGGTCAGAGAGTGACCTGCTTAGACTTTATGGACTGCTTCTGAGAAGGAAGACAAAAGGTGAGAGAGGCCTTCCTGGTCTGCTGTTTGCACAGACTCGGGATGGGGTGGGGTGGGATGGGGTGGGGGCGGACTTCAGCCTGCACCTGGGCTGCCCCAGCATGCTAGCAGGGCAGACCACAGAGCCTCTGAGGGGGCGGGGCTGTAGGGTTCTTCTCAAGAGCTGGGCACATCTGTCTCTTGATAGCAGTAAGTCTCCTTGATAAAGGGCCTTGTCAGGAAGATGGGTAGAGGCACTTCCGAAGTTTTGGGATGCAGATGGTGGGCACTTACTCAGACCAGGAGAAAATTCTTCAGCTTTTCCTTTGGTTTAAGGGGTTGTTTCGAGTCCTTATCTTTACAGTAGAGTACATTCAGGAGACGAACGAAGCGGATCTTTGTGATGAAGCTATCCTTTCAGACTTCCGTTTCTAAAGTTACATCAAACCATGTTGATGGCAGTGCATATTGACAAGAAGTGAGGTTCAGAAACCAGGATGGGCTTCAAACTTAGACGCTGCATATGCTGGCTGCAGGACTGTGGGGCACTTAACCTAAAAATCTCTGAGCCTTAGCTTTTCATGTGCAGAATGGAATAAGAGCTGTTCTTGCATCTGAGGGTCATTCTGAGAATTCCGTGATAGAGTGTGAACAGAGTGAGTCCATGTACAATACAGTAGGTACTAGTTTTAGGTCTTGACCATCTTCTAAAATTCTGGGCATGGACTCTGTATGTCTATGACAGCCCGGTGAACTGTGGGGGACTGCAGTCTGTGACCCCAGGTGCTGAGTTGCTCAGGAGAACTCTGAAGGGTAGCTAGCACCATGCCCAGGAAACCAGGCAGGACAGGCATACCAGCAGAAAGGGAACTTGCTCAGCTCCTGCTGACTTACGCTGCTGAGGTTCTTAAAGTGGAAACGACCCCAACAGTGAGCCATTTCCTCTGTAAAATACAGCACTAAGCTTGCAGGTGATGAACTGCAGCCAGGTGCTCCCATTCCCGGGATGTGGAGAGTGAAGAGCAGGCGCTCACCCTGCAGTTACGCAGAAATACAGACGTTGAGGAGTCAGGCAGGGGTTTCTGCTCACCTTGGACCCTCTTCCTGCCCACGGCAACCTTACAGCTTTTGAGTATGAATTGGTACTTTCTTCTGTATTTTTCCATTTTACTGTAGTTGATTGATTTTAGTGAGCTTCAAAACGGTAAGTATTATTGCTTTAACAGTGCCACACCAGCTGGTAGGTAGACCCTACTAGTCAGGAGGTTGCGGTGGGAAGATGGGATTGCTTCAGTTCATGGGCTCCAAGCTTTTACCAGAACACCTAGGCATAAAGCTTACTGCTAGGTTCAAAATGTCAGACCTGCCAAGAGAAAAGACATTTTAATTGGGCAGATGGATACATATCTAGATAGATGATCAATAGGGTCACAGATAATAAGTAGAAAGACAGGTGATTGATAGATAGATAGGCATATGACAAATACTAGGTTGATAGATAATAGATAATATAATAATAGATGATAGATAATAAGTAAATGATGGTAGGTAGGTAGATAGATGATAGATTAATGGGTATGGTGATAGGTAGATAGATGATAGCCAGATGAGAAGTAATAGGTAGATAATAGGTAGATAGCTAAACTGTTCCTTTCCTATAGCAGTAGAAAAGACACATTTTATAAAAATAAAAAAGTCAGGAAATACACATATGCAAATGAAGCTGTGTGTCCCAGTTTCTTGGACTGGGAGAAGAGTCTTTCTTCTGGTAGCTCTGATAGCTCTTGGGATAGGTCATTTTTTGTTCCGGTTCGGTACTTTCTGCAGGGCTCCTAATTCCTAGGCCTGGTTACAGGAAGAGTCTGGGCAACACAGTGATCTCTCCATGCCAAACAAATTGATAGACATTGTGTCTCAATTACCAAAGTTTTGCTAGTATTCTGGGGGAGAGGGACTGACCAATCTATCTTCACCTGCTAATAGAAAGGCAGAGGAGCTCCATGGCAGCCCCAAGCCTTGGGGAGCAGCTCATTAGCTAAGCTGTACATGTGTGTGTGGGGGGGGCAGTACTGAATGAAAAGTGAGGGGAAGGCGAGAGGTGTTTCTCTAATGAGAATTTTTAAGTAAAGGGAAATGGCGGAGAAATTCCCAGAAGCTGTGTAGATGAGGTGAGGTGAGAGGGAAAAATAATAAGAGAAACTTGAAAAAAACTCCCAAAATTTACCACCGAGCTGCAACTGCAGGCTGACGTTAGCCAGGGTCTTCCCTTCAGACCTGATTAGCTTGCCCCAACTCTTACCAGGCCCGGGCTCTATTGTTCACTGAGAATGATGGGATATCTGCTGAGGACACCTCTCTCTCTCTCTCTCTCTCTCTCTCTCTCTCTCTCTCTCTCTCTGCAGGTGGAATCTAGTAGGGATGCCAATGGAATTCTCTTCTCTTTTCTCTCACATGTATGAGAGCGGCCTTCCTTCAAACACAGTTTCCCTCTCCTCTTTCCCACTGGCCAGGCAGGAACAGCACCGAGCAGTCTGTGTGTGACCCACCAGCCCCCAAAGTGCAGCCCATGAAAGAGAAAACTGCATGGCTGATGCTTCCACACCCAGCTCACACCTTGCCAGCTCCACAGGAGGCTCATTAGACCTTTCACTGTCTTAAGACTATCTCTCCCTAGACAGCACAGGCCAGCCTCAAACTCACCATATTTCTACATCAGGGTCCTGCGTGTTTTGTTTATGAATGCGTCGTTATGCCCAGCTACCTCAAGTTTCTGATGACTTAGAGCCACACTTTCTCCCCTTCTTAAATAAACCTGCTTTCTTTAATTCAGCTGATATGTTTCTTTCCATCCCTTTAGAATATAGTCCTTCAGTTGGACACCTTGCCCCCTTTAACAGCCTTTATTTTTCCTGATTCTCTGAGGACTCACCTCATGGTGAGATGTCCTCACCCCATGGGGAGGGTGAACCTGAACAGCAGTCTCCTGGGCAGAAGCCACATTCTAATGACAGTGCCTTCCCATTCCAAAGGTCTTGCTTCACACCCTCGTCACCTGTCTCGATTAGGTGGGAGGCTTCGTCAGCCCGAAATGCCTGTCAGGCACGGCCCCAGCCAAAGCAAGTTTGGTTCTTGAGCTGATAAGGAAACTCGGGTTGCTTGCAATGTACTGCTATGATCATTTTCATCCCGAAGTACCTTGCAGTCATCCCAGGTGGTTGCAGAGATGACAGGCAACAGATTATACCATTGGGAGCTTCCCGATTGATTTGGTGCCCCAACTGCTGCCTGCAGGAAGCAGGTGGGAACTGCGGTGGTATAGGAGCAAGCTGGGCATCAGCTCTGATGGTTGGGATGTTACGGATGCTGGCCCGATTCTCTGTGGTACAGCTGGGTTTGTGGTCTGCTATGGGTTGGTCGTGGAATGTCTTTCAGAGGCTCATGAGTTTGGTCCCCAGCTGAGGGCATTTTGGAAGGTTATGGAACCTTCAGGCAGGGGCGCTAGCAGGAGAGACTAGGTTGCTAGGGGGATAGGCTTTGAATGTGAAAGACTAGCCTGGTTGCAGCCTGCTTCCTGATCCTGGAGATAAGACAGGCCCCCTGGTACTTCCACCATCAAGTGACTCCCTATCACCATGCCTCCCTCACTCTGATGGACTCTTTCTTCTCAAACCAGAAGTCAAAATCCTTCTGCCCAAAAGTTGCCTCTTTACAGTGTTTTATCACAGCAAACAAAACATAACTATACAGGTTCCATGTCTTTACAATTCCATGGCCTCATGGGCCTTTACCCAGATTCCTTAAATGGTACACATCTCTCCTCCTCCCCTGCCTCCTCCTCCCCTTTTAAAAATGTCTTTCAGAATGTGTACAGTTGTGTCCTAAATCCTCCACTCCCTGAGGTTATTGACTAACCAGCCTAGCCCTTCATGTTCTGAAAGCTGAAGGAACTGTCCACATTCTCAAACCGTTTCCCGTTTCTTCTGCCCCCAGGTAGACACCCTGGAGATGATCCGTCATCCAGAAGAAACGACCAACATGAAGAGACAAACCATGGCTTCCTACTTCCGGGTATGAAGGCTGCTGCTTCTCAGGTCTTCCTCCTTCCAGAAAGGACAAGCCCCGCCTTCCCATGTGTCTTACTCAATGTTCTACGGCTGTGAAGAGACACCATGACTGCAACTCTTATAAAGAAAACCATTTCATTGGGTGGCTTACAGTTTCAGAGGTTTAGACCATTGTCATCAAGGCTGGAATCATGGGGGCATGCAGACAGACGTGATGTAGAAGAGGTAGCTGGGAGTTCTGCATCTGGATTGGTAGGCAGCAGTAAGGAGAGAAAGACACTGGGCCTGGCTTGAGCATTTGAAACGCATCCCCAGTAACACACTTCCTCCAACAAGGTCACATCTCCTAATCCCTGTCAAGTAGTACCACTCCCTAATGACCAAACCTTCAAATATATGGACCTGTGAAAACCATTCCTATTTGAACCACTATACCATGTGAGGTCCAGACATGACAGACTCCATAAAGCCAAAACGCAAATGCCAGTTAAGAGAGGCATATGTTAGTATTCAGGCATCTGTACTGGTCTGCCCTTGGGGTCCTGACAGGATATGTCCTTAGCTCAAACCACTAAGAGCACCACCTGTGCACATTTGCTAAGTTCCCTTTTAAAAAGGTGGTCCTCGCCCACCTCCTCTCTCTCTCTCCCTCCCTCTCTCTCCCTCCCCCCTTTTTTCTTTCTCTTCAGCCACTCTTATCCCCAGGGACCAGTCTCTGCCCTCCCCCTCTTTGCCCCCTTCTCTGCCTCTTCCAATAAACCTCCTATGTGAGCTCTGTTGGATGATGATAAACTCCCTTCCAGAGTTTTAAAATTTCTAATAATGTGGGCAGTGTGGTCTACATAAACGAGTTCGAGAGTAGCCAGACCTCTTCCAAAAACTAGGGAGAAGAGGAAGGAGGAGGCTGCCAAGAGAGAATGCCAGGCACACCACCCATTTTGTTGACACTGAGTCTTTGGGCAGCTTCATGTCCTTAACACGACAAGAAACACTTTCCCACCAAACAACAATAGTTCACAAAATTTAGAAGGTGCTTCATTGGACCTTCTATGAGGAAATAGACCTCTAATGAGGAAAGCATTGGCTTTATTTTTATAGATCTGACTGACCTATGGCAAGACCCATTTGCCTGAGCCCTATTGTTCCCATTTTGCCACCCCAATTCTGACATTCTCTTTAGGGAAATGCTCCCTTGTGTAAGAACAATACCTGTAGAAGTAGAAGTGTTCTGTTAAGCACTCACTTTATATTAAAGATAAGATACCTAGACCCTTCCACCAATTCACAAATTATTATGAAACATCATTGGAGACGCCTTAGAGATCATGTACACTGGGAGAAATGGTTCAGTAGCTTCACGGCAGAGATGCTGTTATCATAAAAAAAAAAAGTAGGAACTGATCTCGTGGACAGAGGGTGAGATTATAAGATAGAGTTAGCATGGGAAAGAATTCTGTGGGCTGGGCTGGGCTGGGGAGCTGGGTCACGAGCTGGAGGACAGGGCAAGCTGAAGAACAGGACTAGGGAATTAACACTACGGATGGAGGAAGATTTCTTCATGGAAAGTTATCAGGGTCCAGCAAAGCTGGTGGTGTGTCAGAGGCAGAGTAGGACTGGGCTCACGGTGTGAGCTGTGTGTGGGCGCGGGGGGGCTCAGGCCTGGGAGTCCAGGACTTCATGAAAGCTGCAGTTCCCACAACAACACCTCCAGCAGGCTCTCAGTGCCTGCTTAGCTTCTCTGCTTGGATATTTATGATTGCTCTTTCTTCCCTATCTTCTATGCCTGTCCTTCTTCATCAGCCGTGTTCTTGTCCTCCTAGTAACCCTTGGTGTGTGTGTGTGTGTGTGTGTGTGTGTGTGTCTGTGTGTGCGTGTGTGTGTATGTGTGTGCGTGCATGCGTGTGTGTGTATGTGCATATGTGCATCATATATGTGTGTGTATTGTATATATGTATGTGTTGTGTGTATTGTGTATGTGTGTGTACTGTGTGTGTATTGTATATGTATGTGTATTGTATATGTATGTGCAGTGTATGTGTATTGTATATGTGTGTATAACATATGTGGATATATTGTATATGTGTGTGTAGTCTGTATGTGTTTCCCCATGAGATTTGGAAGCTCTTGACTGTGATGTCATCCTCAAGATTCGCAGTGTCCCTAACAGAGGACAAGTCTCTAGCTTACAGATTTCAGGAATATGATACCACACTGACCAGCTTTATATATCTTCAAAGTATGGGTCCCCAAAGACCAAAGCAGAAAGACAGCATACCCTGGTCAGCGGGGTAAGATCACTTCTGATCAGTAAGTGGAGTGATTCTGCTTTGTAATGGCCTCTGAGAGCTCCAACAATGGACAACTCTGAGGGACACAGCCCTGTCCCGTAAGCGTCCCTCTGGTTGTTCATGTTTTTTCTTTTTCTCTGCAAAGTATGTAATAGTTGACCTTCGTCATTATCCTTTCCTCTAGTAATCTTGCCCTATCCCTCCTCCTCTTCCTCTTTATTTCCCTTTCTCTCTCTCCCTCCGTCTCCTCCCTCATTCTTATAGCCAAGGTCAGTATGATTGGTTGTGAATTTCCAGGGGCTCTCAGGTGAAGGAAGCAGGTAGGATTCCCCCACAATGGGTGTTTTCGTTAGAGTATAGTATGCCATTATTCTGGATAGTAGATGCCATCCCAGACTTACCTAGAGCATGTCCTTAAAGGGGCTTCTGTCATATAGAAATACCGCTTTGGCACCAGAATTTTAAAGAGTGATTTCAACCTTCAGACAGCTGTAGGGAGAACCCATGTTGCCGTCTCTGGTTGCTAATTTCATGTTCTTTCTTAATAATCTGTGACCGCTTCACGAGTCTCCCTGTTCTGACGGCCACCGCAGGCCAGGTGAGTGGCACCTCTTTTCTCAGCCCGCATTTGTTTTCTCCCTGCTAGTACTCGCTGATGGATCTGCTCTCCAAAATGGTGGTGGGACAGCCCCACTTCGTGCGTTGCATTAAGCCCAATGATGAACGCAAGGCCCTGCAGTTCTCCCGAGACAGAGTCCTGGCCCAGCTTCGCGCCACAGGGATCCTGGAGACAGTCAGTATCCGCAGGCAGGGCTACTCCCACCGAATCCTCTTTGAAGACTTTGTGAAAAGGTCAGTGTTCTTGGGGATACATCCTGTGTACCAGCTTCACCCTGTCTGCCTCTGTCCCCCGGGGAGACAGATTCTTCTCCCCAAACCCCTCCCAGTTCTTCCCTCTAAACATGTGATGGTTATTAATGCCAGCCGTCATTTACTGGTTTCAACACTGTGTTTTTGTTGTGTTCCAACTACGCTGCAGAAAACTTGAGAGTGGCTAGGCCGACTTCCGATCACATTTTAAAAAAATGTTCATAAGTATTTTATATTAAATTCTTGGGTCTCAGATTCTCTGAACATTGCACTGTAGTCAGAGAAGACCCCTACCTAGTTGGGCCCATATTCTGGAGGACTTGGCTGTGCCCAGTACCCTCTCCACTCTCAGAGTCCGATGCATCACACCATGACAGTGGTAATCAGTGTCCTCCTAGCACCTAGGATGTACGAATCCAGGGCATTTTAGGCACTGTCCTTAAATGTACGGTCTTGTTTGTCTGTCGAACAATCCAGTGAGCTAGCCTTATTCTTTTCTCTGCTTTTCAAGGTGGGGAACTTAGGACACACAAGTAATGTGACTTTCCCAAGATCCCATTTATTGGAAATGGGATCCCAAGACCCAGGGTCAGAAATGAAAGAGCCAGGATTTGAACACCAGCAGGCTAGCTTCACCTTCCACTTTTTTGTTTATTTTGTTTTGTATTTTTTGTTTTTTTGAGATGGGATTTCTCTGTAGCTTTGGGGCCTGTCCTGAAACTAGCTCTTGTAGACCAGACTGGTCTCGAACTCACAGAGATCGCCTGCCTCTGCCTCAGAGTGCTGGGATTAAGTGTGTGCGCCACCACCACCCGGCTTCATCTTCTACTTTTTAATCTCTCCAAATGAACGCCTTTGGTCCGTGTTTATTATGAAACATAAATCGCAAGGTGTGTGTGGGGGGGAGGGGGGTCCAAACTCGGAAGTTGCCTTATCTAAGGAAGCTAGATCATTCTTCTGACCACAGCCGGTTCAATTGTACCTTGGTGTGCCATATAGTCACAGGCAGGACTTTACTGAAGAAATAACAAGCAACACTGCAGCAACAAAAGCCACCTTCAAGAAAAAAGCATACCTATCAGAGAATGCCAGAGTGTAGCAAGAAAATCTCATAAACTCTGCCTCGTTTGTATTGTCCTTTTATTCCCATTCTGATATCATATATATACATACATATATATATATATATGAAAGTAAAATACATATATTTAGAATTACCTTGAATATATACATGGTAGGTTACTCCATTGAATCTTCCAAACTCTGCTAAGTCACATGGAAAAGTAAAAGGGAAAAAAATTCTTGCAAATAAGATCTTCTAAATTTAAAATAAGAATGGAAAAAAATTTAATGTACCTGTAAGCCCCCCCCCCTTTTTTTCTCTTTTCTGTCTTAAATTTGGAGTTGTACAAAGGGGGAGCAAAGATAATTTTAGCTCCTGAATGTAACTATTTTTAGCCACAAAGTACTGAATACATGAAAACATTTAAGAAAACCGGTCAAATGCTAAGCAGACTGGTACCTCTTTGTTCACGATCAGAAAACCATTAGGCAGATATGAACGAGAATTTCAAAATGTCAGTGAATCTGAGGGTATCAAAGATTTCCGAGCCAGCGAGCTAATTGGTATTTTGAACCTTTTGAACAACTGAACAACAAAATGGATGAGCTAGCAATTTCCCCCTTGATGTTATTCAGCAAATAGGAGCTTCTTATCTTTCCTCTCAGAGTGCTATTTTGTCAACTCTTAGCAGGAAATAGGCAGACAAAACAATCAAAGGCAGGGAACAGAGGCAGGAGGCTTATCAAACAGAGGTAAATAAAAGGTAAATGCTTCCTTAAGTTTGCTCCCTAATTCTTCCTGTTTTCTGATACTGGAGCCTGAAACCTGAAAGGTCCTGTTTCTCCTGATTCTGTTGTGCCCCTCTGGAACCGGGACCTTCATCACTCCAATCTTTGCAGGCAGCAAAACCTAAGCACTCCCTTGCTGGGTCCTTTTTGAATTTCCTGGCAGAGTGCCTTGGAAGAGCCTTGTCTTCTCCCATGGAGGGCCTTTGAAAAAAGGGGAGCAATTCACACTGGCTCATCCACAGAGCCAAGTGAGTTGGATATCTTCACAGGCTTCCTGGAAGCCAGGCTGTTGAAGGCGTCACAGAACAAAGTGTGACTTTCTTGTTTCCTGGTCAGTGGACTCTGAGGCAGGTTTCCTAAAAGGGTCGGCCCTATGTGGACACACTGGCCTGCCGGTGTTGAGTATACACTGGCAAAAAAAGGGTCAAAGCTAATGGTTTGTTTACTCCAGAAAACCATGCACTTTAATAAAGAGATCCAAGCTCTAGTCTCCTTTTGGACATATTTGGCAAGTAATTCAACACAATACTGTTCTCATCTGCCTGGCAAGAAGGCGTGCTGTGCTGGATGATCTCACACTGCTTGCAGTCACGTCCTCTAAGTAGGAGGCCTGTACCCACCAGGACTCAGTCCCCAGCGGCTGTTGAGTCAATACCCAAGGAAGCTCTTGTGTTCTGTTTTCCCATAGCACTGGGGTTGAATTCCCAGTACCTAAGTAGTGGGTCACAACCATCTGTAACTCCAGTCCCAGGGGATCTAGCACCCTCCTTTGACCTGCATGAGCACAGGCATGCCTGTGATGCACAAACATACATGCAAGCAAAACACCCATACGTGAAATAAACGATACTAATAGCTTTTTTTAAAAAAAAAAAAACTGGCTTTATCAACTGACACACTCCTATCAGCAGTTTTATGAGGAAACCAGTGTTCCTTTGTCCTCATTGGTGTTCACTGTTGTTGGTCTTTCCAGTTTAGCCGTTCTAGTGAGTGTGGAGAAGTTTCCCCTTAGAGTCCGACTTGCGTTTCTGTGGTGGCAATGGCACAAAGCCTCTCTTCATGTATGTATTGCTCATTTGTATGTCTTGTGTGAAGAGATGTTTATTTAAGCCTTTTTCCATGTTCCACCATTATTTGTATGTGTTCTGGACTCTAGTCCCTTAGACATACAAGCATGTCATCCATAGTAATTTTCTTTCATTCTCTCTGTGATCCTTTAACTTTCTCCTCTTCCTTCTACGTTCTTCTCCCTTTTTTTCACCCCTTGCTCCTCCTCTTTCCTTTGGAGACAGAGTTTCACTGTGTAGCCCTGGCTGGCCTGGAACTTGCTATGTAGATCAGGCTGACCTTGAACTCACAGAAATCCACCTGCCTCGTTCCAAGTGCTGGGATTAAAGCCATCTGCCACCATACCCAGCATCTTTTCAGTTTCTTGATAGGTTCACTTGAAGCATAGCGTTTTTAATTTGAATGAAGTTCCATGTTTTCTTTCATGGTTTGTACTCTTGGTGCCCTAATTAAACAACCACACAATCCAAGATTACAAAGATTTACCCATGTTTCTTTTTCTAATAATTATATAATTTGAGTGCTCCTATTTTATACCGACAATCCATCTTGCAATATTGTCTGTGTATGTATTAGGTAGGGATCTTACTTCATTCTTTTGAGTGTGGCCATCAGCTGTTCCAACATTATTGTTTTTCTCTCCCTGAGTTGTTTTTGGCATCTTTGTTGAGCATCACTGAACCAAGAAACCATTTGGGTTTCTTTGGGATCCTCAATTCCATTTCATTTTATAAGCATTTTTGAACTCCTGTCTACCCTTCTACCATAGCATCCTGAGTGAGTTTTTTTTTTTTTTTTTGCCTGTTTCACCCACTGAGACGCCAGCATGGTGTTTATCTAAAATTCCACTGGAATCATGCTGCTTCTTCTGGTAACGTGCGGCCATCAAGACCCCACTGGGGAAGCGTCAGCCCCACTACTTGGTAAAAGGGAGTCTTCCTGCATTGCCACTCTGCTCTCTCAGAACAACCTCCAATCAAATCTGAACTAGCTGAGTGTCCGGCCCGGCCCAACTTGTCCATAAATTCCTGAGAATGGGAGAGTGGATTAAGGAAAGAAATAGACAAGAGACAGAAGATAGAGTTGGGAGGGCTTCCAGTGAATACTGTAACAAAAAGCCCTGAGTTTATTTCTCACAGTCCTTATATACCCCAATCAAAGGGGGAGGGCACAAGACTTCCATGATACAAAGAACAAGCAAGCATAATTACCTTCTTACATCTCAAAACACATCATAGCCATACCCTAAGTCAAGCATCCTGTTGTCTGGCCTTTGAGGAGCAAAGCTTCCAGTAGCCACATCTTTGGTCAAACATCCTGTTATTCATTCTTAAGGAACAAGAATAGGTTTGAACTCTCCGACCTCTAGTCAAGATAGAATGAATCCAAAACTGTGGGCCCTTGCATCTCAAAATACCTTACACTTCTCTATTCTTTGGTGTCTTTACCACATTGCTGAGTCCTCAGTCACCTGGGTAAGCTTGGGACTTTAAGTAGCACTGTCTTCTCTGCGATATTCGGTGTTACTTCCCAGGCTGGGTTAAAAGTCCCTAGGTGCGCTTATTATCTGACACTCCCTTCAACCCTTACCACCTGGGAGGCACAGCCATGGCCGTGTCTGTCCTGCCAAACATAGTACAGCTCAGGCTAGAAATATTTTAAAAATATTTGTGGAGTTGAATAAAAATCTCACTGTGGCTGGAGGTTTCTCATCCTACCTGGTTGTACAGACACTTCCAAAATAACCACTCAGATGTTTAATATTAATTGCAAACTGTTTGACCTATTAGCTCAGGCTTATTATTAACTAGCTCTTACCACTAAATTAACTAATTTCTAATACTGTCTATTTTACAAGGCTCTTGCTTCCATGGTAGCTGCTCTACTCTGCCTTCTTTCTCCCTGTTTTCAGTTTGGCTTTCCTGCCTAGCTATATTCTGCCCTGTCATAGACCAAAGTAGCTTTATTCATCAGCCAATAAAAGCAACACAAATTCGCAGCATATAGAAGGGCATCCCCCATCATTTCACCTCTTCTTCTCTATTTTACCATTTCTGACTGTTCCTCTGACTCCTGTTCTTTAGTTGATAGATGCATGTGACTGGCTTCATTGAGCTGTAAACTCATATTGCAATGTACATCGAAGATTGGCAGAGTGTATGCTTTCATGTTGTCATACCCCTTTATCAGTAAGAGCTCAGAGGAAAAACAACTTAAATAAATTAGTTTTTAAAAGGTTCTAACCAAGTTTGGAAAAGTATTGTCATTTATTAGAGATTACATAGAAAGAGCGATAAGTTAATTTGCCTTCCTCCTCTCTATAACTAAGAAAGATGTTTATAAAACTCAAATAGATCAAACTCCATAAGACACAGGAGACTACTATGTCTCCAGACCCAGCTTCTTCTCTCTTGCCTCACCCCAACCTGCTCAGCTCACCTCCAGATGAAAGGAGCCACTTGGTGTGTCATTATATAACATGGGTATATCTCATGGAGAGCTGTGCTTCAAAGAAGCCTGCTTGCTCATATGGTGCATTAGTCATGAATGTCTCAATAATAAGTGACCAAAACTCAAACTAGCTGAAGCAAAAATTAAAAGGGAATAATATATTGGCTTATAAAATCCAGCACTGTGTCTGGATGCAGGACATCAAACAGTCCCACCAGGCCACTGCCACTCCTTTGATCTGCTTTGTTTCTGAGGATTAATTCTTACACAACAAACTGACTGTAACGATTCGGTTCACATGCCCGTCCTTGTACCAATCTTCAAGTCAAGGAAGGGCTTTGAGTGAAGTAACATGATAAGCTCAACCCCACTTGAATCATGGTGTGAAGGGTCCCATTAAAGGAAAGAGGTGTGTGTGTGTGTGTGTGTGTGTGTGTGTGTGCAGTCCTGTACCATAGATCACCCTAACCAAACAGAAACACTACCCTCATCTATCTACCTATATAGGCCCTTTAAAAAATTTTCTTTAAAAAAATTTGTGCAACAAAAATTGTTGTTAACAATAGCTAGATGTTAACTTGAAAAAAGAACTGTATACTGTTTGTTTTCATTTAAATATTTTCTTGGTTTTTGTTTTTTTATACAATTTCATATACTTTGAAGATTATCAAAAAGAGTTTCCAATCCCACTTCCCTCTGTCAATTCTGGCTCAGTTTGAATTAATATTCTGGTAGCTGACATAGATCTCTGATCATATTGGTCCATTTCGTGATGTACCTGTTGCATGAGGAACCATAGGGGGGCATCCACTTTTCTTTGTCAGGGTCTCCTAGTCGCTGTCTGTAGTCTGTACATGGTCTGCTTTGTCCTTTGTCAGGGTCTCCTAGTCATTATTTATAGTCTGTACATTGTCTATTTTGTTCTTTTCTTCCTGCAAAATTTTAGTCACTATTTATGATTTTCCTGACAAAAATTTCTTTTTGTTTCTTGAGGCCTGGATTTTCTTTCTTCCTACACCAATATTCACTGAGCTCTTAGCTAGCAGCCTCTGGGTTCTGATTTCACCTGCCGTTTCCTCCCTTTTAGAACAGTAAAAGAAGTTCCTCATTCCTTGTGACAATGGGTGTTGTGTCCTGGGCAGAGCAGGGAGTTCTAAGCTGACTCAAATTTGACTTCTGAGCAGAATTTTAGCTCTCCAGAACAACCCTGATTCTCACCCTGGCCTCAAAGATGGCACCGTCTAGCTAGCTACCCACACGGATACAGATTCCTTGGTGTTCATTCAATAAACAAGGTGGCATTTGCCCCGGTAAGATTCCAATGAGCTTGTCTTCTAGGTCAGCTCCCAGGGGTCTGGAGTCTAGTACAGGAAGAGACCAAGTAGTCTCTGCATTCTGGATGTGCAAGCATTCAATTATTCTTCACATACTACTCAGCTTTGAATGATTAAATCCAAAATCTTCTACTCTGGGAAATCACCCTCAAGAGCTAGAGAGAAAAATCCGAGACTATGGCTACTTCTTCATCAACTTTCTTATTTTTTTAAGTTTAATATAATATGTATGACTATTATGCCTGCATGTGTGTCTATGTACTACATGTGTGCCAGGTACCCATGGAGTCCAGAAGAGGGCGTCAGATCTCCAGGAACTGGAGTTTGAGATTGTTTGAGCTGCCATGTGGGTGCTGGGAATTGAACTCAGGACCTCTGGAAAAACAGCCAGTGCCCTTACCTGCTGAGCAATCTCTCAGCCCATGATGCATTTTTGTTGTTGTTGTTTTTCAAGACAGGGTTTCTCTGTGTAACATTCCTGACTGTCCTGGAACTCACTTTGTAGACCATCTTGACCTCAGACTCACAGTTATCTGTCTACTTCTGCCTCCTGAGTTCTGGGATTAAAGGTGTGCATCACCACACCCCGCTGAAGAAAAATTTAAAAAGCGAGTAATTCAGTGCAAATAATTTTTATTCCATTGCACACACAAGTTTCTTTTTAATAGATTATTACTTTATTTTTGGCCCAAGACATCCCAGTTTTTCATACCATGAGGCAGTCCAGCTAAGGAAAACCTTTTCTGTCTTTTGCTGTCTCTTTTTTTTCCTCTTTATTTTTCTTAGTTGCACGCATTTGTTTATTTTGTGAGAGGTGAGAATGTGCTCATGCCATTGTACTTGTGTGGAGGTCAAAGGACAACTTGCAGGAGTCAATTTTCTTCTTCTACCATGTGGGTCTTGGAAAATGAACAGGTTGTGAAGCTTAGCAGCAAATACTGTTGCCTGTTTAGCCAATGAGTCAGCCCTTGCCTTCTTCATTGGAGGAGGCTTGATTTGAGATCTCACTAATATGAACAATACATTGTGTTTTTTCCTTTCCAATCATTTCATCATGTGGTTTAATATTTCTCCTTTCCTGCTGTATGCCTTCCCTTTGTGATTAAAATTAAATTAAGGAAGAGTGAGAAACATGTTAAATTTCCTGTTGTCATAGTAAATGTACAAGTGTGAAGAACTGTAAGTCCAGCTGTGGATTAGTGGACCAGTTAGTACATTTTATATTCATCAAGGGTCTGAGTTCCTCAGGAGTGAGAAACTAGAGATGGGGTCCAACAATCCTATTGTTACTTGGAGTATTTTTCTATCCTCCCACCACCACTTGGGAGCTTCCTTTGTACCTAAGTTTGAAGTTCAGATCTTCTGTCAATCAAATCAGTCTGCTCTTTTCTAATTTAGTCTCATCTAAGTTCTCAGGACAGAGGCAGAATGTAGTCAGATTCTTGCTCCAACTTCTCAAGTGCTGGTATTATACACATGTGCTACCATGCCCAGCTAAAGTTTAGATTTCTGTTACAAATTAATGCATAAATGAACAGCCTTTATTGCTGTCTCTCAGTCTCACTGTGGTTTTCTTCCTTCATTTAAACTTGCAAAGTGTCAGCAGCAGAGTCAAAAGCATTAACGCATACCTAGTGTGTGCCAGAGTTGTCATGTGATATTAGTCACATGACACATTAGATGGGCTTTTAAAAATGTCTGTGCAGGGTTTTTCTTAATTACATTAATAATGAACATTGGAGGACCCATTCATTGTGGACAACACCATTTCTCTCCGTAGGGTATCCAGAACCGAGAAACACTGGAGAAGGTGAGCCATGCACTAGCAAACACATATTCCTCTCTGGGTCTTGACTGTGACTGGTTCTCTCGAGTTCCTGCCATTTTGACTTCAATGCTGAGATGGACTATAATGTGAAACTTGTGAACTAAAATAAACCCTTTCTCCCTTCAGTTGCTTTTGCTGGGCTGTTTTATAACAGCAACAAGGAAAGGCACTGAGACATACAATGAGTAATAGAACATCAGAGAAATATATAATCCCAGGCCTTCAGCACTACTTCTTATCCCAAGGCCTAAGGATGTAATAGATATAATCATTTTTTCTTGTTTGATAGCAGATGGTGGCCAGCTGTTCACTTTCTTTACTGAAGGCTAAACACAAAGGGAGAAAGAAAAATAAAACGGCTTATGGCAAATATAAGAACTTAATAAACGAAATCTGGAATTTTAGACACATAAAGGGAAGTGGGCAATTGGGGGTAATTATCAAATTATCCAGGCAAAATTGCTGTGCTACATCTGTTATCTACATGAAAGAAAACTATTTATGTGGATTGGATTATTCAGATAATTATCCAATGTTTTGGGGTCTCTGATGAGCCGGGCTGGATGGTCATGGGTGGAGACAGAGAATCCACAAATGACTACTGGAGACAGGAAAAGGTCTGTGACTCTTTACCACATGATCAGGACTCTGCTACTTGCGGGTAAATGATATTGATGCAGTTTGTAGATTTATAACCCTTTGACCGGGACCTGGGCCTGAACACAGTACTGAACAATAACAATCTTTATCTAATGTTTTAAATTACTTTTAATTACGAAAATGTGTGGCTCATTTTCTCTAACATTATTATTTTATATATAAGACTGATTCCCCCCTCCCCATATTCCTAATTCCATTCCCCAGCTTCTGCTCAAACAAGATTTCTTTCTGCCATTATGCTTTTGGTAGACTTATACTTTCAAAGCACGCGCGCGCGCGCGCGCGCGCGCACACACACACACACACACACACACACACACGACAAGTGGGGGTTTAGGGGAGAGGGGAATTTTGAGCTTAACTCAGATGCCACTTTTGTACCATTTGGAAGCTTGCCTAACTTGCGCACTAACTGTAGATCCATATGGTTCCTGTAGATCCATATAGCTCCTGTAGACCAATATAATCCCACAGTTGTCACACATTCCTTCCCACTTCCCCATGGACTCTTTGGTTCTTATCTAGCCTTTTCTCTGCTGTGGATATAGAAATTATTTCCAATCACTAGCAGCAGTACTCAGCAAACAGTCCTAAATACTGAACACGTGAGCATTTCTGCAGGGTGGATGGACTCCGGGCAATTGACTTTTTCAGGAGGAAAATGACGATTTCCCCTAGAAACCCCCCTAAGTCATTTATGTTAAAGAGACAAGATAGTGGGATTTGTGGGGTCCCTTCTCTTCCTTCAGAGGCACTTTTACTGGGGTTAGTCACCTTGTTTTGGAATCCTGTTTCTTTCAATGGTTCTCCAACTTTCTCACCAAAGACAGTCCTGGAGGGCTCTTTGAAAATACAGGCTCCTGGTCCATGTTCCCAGAGTTTCTGATTCAGTAGGGGTATGTGCTTTCAGGATATGGGTGGACACATTTACATTTTAGCAAGTTTCTAAGCATTACAGCTGCTGCTGGCCTGGGACCACACTGAGAGGCACCCTACTTGGTGACTCTTCAGAATGTCATGTGAGTGAGAACTTGGCTGAGTTACTAAAAGCTCCAAACATAGGGAAAGGTTAGGAACCATCACACTGATCCATATATTTCAACAATAGTCCTGGGCTTTGGACAGTTGGCCAATGGCAAACATGATTTTTAAAAGATACACAATTCTTTAGGCCAGGGGAGAAGTCAGCATAGCATCTTTGTTAGCAAGGCCTCCCAAAGGGTCATCTGGTCCAACCATGTAGACAAAACACCTAGAAATTCCTTGACAGTACCCTCAACTTTGTCAGTTAGTTTCCTGTAAACAGTGTCAGGGTCTAAACATTCACCTCCTGATCCCCAAGGTACCCCACCCCATGATCACCACCATATCATATGAACTCTGGGTAAAATCTGCTTCCAGAAGCTTCTGAGTACTGCCCTCAGTTCTGTCCTCCCGGCATCACTGAATAAGTCATGCCTTCTTGAGGTGGTTAATTGTCATGTCCCCTGAAGCCAGAGATGTCAGAGACATTTACTAAAGTTCAGATCCCCGCGGCCAGCCCTAGAGATTTAGATTGTGTTGAAAGCACCCCCAGTAAAGCTTAGGAGCCAACATCTTTTTTTTTTTCCTTTTTAGCCTCCAGATGATTCTGGTCTAGGTGGTCTGCACACAGCCCTTTAAGAGATTTTGCTCTTTGTTCTAAGCCCAGTGCTTCCAGCCCCTTCAGCATCTACCATTATGACGTGGTTTAAATTACCTCACTATCCTGATTACTTAATGCTGACTGTCAGAATATCCCCAAATATACCCAGACCCCACCACCTTGGTGCAGTATTCTTCATAGGACATATCCCCACTCAAATTGGTGTCCTCCCCCTTTTTGTTTAATGTTTATCTTCCCCATTATTATATAAGCTTCATGGCGGAAGAGAAGTGTCTACATTGCTCACTTGTACCAGTTAGCTCCTCTACCAGTGTCTGGTCTATCGTGTATTAATTATCTTTTCCCTTGCTGTAACAAAACACCCAAGGCAGGCAGCTTATAAAGAACAGAGGTTTATTTAGGTCATTTAGATCATATTTTTTTTGAAAGTTCAAGTTTATGGCACTAGCAAGAGATCAGCTGTGGAAAGTTTGTATCCTAGAGCCATGACAATGTCCGTAAGAGCCCACATCTTGTCACAGGACATCAGAGGCATAGGTGACAGACTCAGGCTTTGGTAAGGATCCTTTCCAGGAGGCTTCTAATGAGCTAACACTTCCTAATGGCCCCAGCTCTTAAAACTTTAGCTACCTCCAAAACCCACCACTTTGAGGACTGACCCTCAACCACAAGAGCCTATCGGGAATACCTGAACTACAGATTGCACAAAATTTTATCTGTGAATAAGCAAAGGAGATGGAGAAACCAGCATAATACAGAAAACATGGAGATAGTATAGGCAAACAAATTCTAAAATGACTCAGGTGAACTCCCACAAGTTGAACTTTGACCTCCACAGACATACTTTGGCATCAATGTGTACCCACAAACACGCACACAGACACACACACACACAGAGACACTCACTCACACACATACATACTTAGTAGTAGTAGTAGTATAAATACATTGCTTTAAAGAAAATGAAAATTAAGGGCACAATTCAATAGTCAGCTCTCACATGCATGGGTTCAGTATCAACAGAGTTGACCCGCTTTGCTTGATAATATTATTTGAAAGTTCACATCTGTACTGAGTATGTACAGATTTTTTTCCTCAAAATTCTGTGAGTCTGAGCATCCTGAAACCAGTATCCATGGTTCCAGAATATATATATATATATATATATATATATATATATATATATATATATATATATATATATATTGGCAGTTATCAGTAAGTTCAGACTCCTTGAACTGTCATAGGTGGAGAGAGATAGACTCAAGTGATGATATTATAAATTTGGTGTGACCACTTAAGAAAACATTTGGACGATTGGTAGAGTCTATCACGGACATATTCTATGAACTGGTATTATACTTTTGAAAATTATTAGTAGGAAAGGTGTCATATGTGGTTTGGGACTCACTAAACCCATTAGCTCTGCCCAGTGTTATCAGCCCAGGAGCAAGGACTGCCTGACTTAAGACGTGACTGTGTGTGCCTTTTGGGCCAAGTCCCTCTAGCCTGGGTATTGCATTCTGTCTTTCTCTTGTCAGAAGATAACATACAGAAGAAGACAAAAATTACAAATGGAATACAGAAGTGTTCAAAGCATTCATTTTCTACATATGATAAGAGGGACCAGGCGGATGTTATCATCGGTTCATAGGAAAGGTCTAGGCGGCACGGCTTCTGCGAAGCAAAGGAACATTGTGATGAAGAACAAGCAGGGACAGTACTGGTTTTCCAGAGTGGGGAAGAAATCAATTAAGATGCCACCAGGCTCCGCTGACTTTCTGTATCTCTCAGGAGTTGCCATTCAGCCATGCTGAGGATGGCATTGAGGGCCTTGTGTATCCTAAGCCAGCCCTCCCTCCACCACCAAGCTACAGCTGCTGCCCCGTGCCAGCTGTTTAGAAAGAGCCACAGAGAGGAAGAGCAAGGCTAGAATCTGATAACCCACACGGGTCTGGAAAGACAGTGTGTACAGCTTTCCGCTGGGAAACAAATGACCTTCCTATCCCACTCCAACCACGACGCTGGTGGATGGGAGCCCCGCAGCTGCTGCTCAGCCATGGGAACTCGACACTGCTGGCAAAAGCCTCATAATCCAGCTCCCCACAGGAACACCCTGGTTCTAGAGGCAGAAATGCGGGGGTACCCCAAGTGCCACTTAGAGAGTCAGACCATGCTGTGGGGAACATGGGCTCCAGAGACACAAACGTGATGGGGGCAGAGGCCTGTGTTCACATGAGAAGATGGTCTCAGATTGTCTTCTTACTGTGTTCCCAACTGTGAGCCATCTTCTTTCTGCCTTCCTCCTCTATTCAGAGGCAGACAGACAGATGACGAGTGTGTGTACATGTCGCATATAGAAAGAATGCACACACATCAGTAACACTACTCACTCCAGTATCTTCATGTTTCTTAAAGGGGCCAGCTAGGCCCTTGGAGCACCGAGCCACAGTTTTGCCAGGACAGGAATGCTCTGAGGCCTGTGAGCATGTGGAGGGGCAGTGGGACTGGTTACCTCAATTGCTCACACGCCATTCAGAAGCCTCTCATCTAGGTGGAGCCGGAATTCTCCCACCTGAGGAAGAACTGGTAGTGAGGAAAGGAGTCACCTGCCATATCCTCTTGTTTCAAGGGAGTGGGAAGGCCTGGTTTCCACCCTCTCGCGGCATCATAAGAAGCAGAGCACAGGGGCTGGAGAGATGGATCAGTGGTGAGGAGCGCTAAGTGCTCTCCCAAAGGACTCAGGATTCAAATCCCAGTATCCACAGGACAGCTCACAACTGTCTGTGACTCCAGTTCCAGAAAATCCAACACCCTGGGGCTCAACAAGTACTCCAGAGACACAGAGTAAACGTGTGTGTGTGTGTGTGTGTGTGTGTATGTGTGTGTGTGTGTATGTGTGTGTGTGTGTGCGTGTGTGTGAGGGTGTGTGTGTGGGTAGCCAGGAGAGAGAAAGAGAGACAGAGATAGACACACACATAATGTGTGCGAGCGTGCAAGCACACAGACACACACAGAGGTCACGAGAATGTGTGCATGTGTGTGTAGCAAAGCTTAAAATGTTCCCTTAGGCGTTCTTACTCATATGGTTGGTTTTATTCTGACATTTTGCTACATGGTTTTTATTAGTCACATCTGATCTTCGTGGCTACATCACTGTCTCCTCCTCCTCCTCCTCCAAGATTTATTGAACATTTTGCACAGTTTCATTTTATCTCCTTTGTTGATCTGTTACTTGTAGCTCTTTGCTTGGTTATTTTAGGGCTGGCTTCGTGATTTATGCCACGCATCTTTATTTCTCTTAGCCTACCTTAAATCCACGCTGTGCCTTTCCACGCGTAGCATAAAACCCTTGTGATAACCCACTTCGGTTTCTTTCCTCCTGATCTTTTTGCTATACCCGTCCTATATTTCATGTCTCTGTGTATTATAAATCCGATATATTACTATTATTTTGGCTCAGTAACAATAGGGTAGAGATAATTAAGTCATAAGAAAAGTATTTCGGATAGTTACCATTAGATAGTTTTCATAGCATGCCCTTCAGTCCTTTCGATAGAGTGATTCTCCCATCTGGAATTATTTTCCTTCTTCAGTGTGGACTTCCTTTAGCATTTCTTTAGGAGAAGATCATCTAGGGATGAATTCTTTCAGCTTTTATAATGTCCTAAATAGTCCTCTCTTGCCTTTGTTTTTGTGTGGTGTCTTCCCTGACAGTTGGATTTATTTTCTTTTGGTGCTTTCAGGATTTGCTCCACTGTTCTGAGAACTCACCGGGCAGTGGTGGCGCACGGCTTTAATTCCATCACTGGAGAGGAGAAGCAGGTGGATCTCTGTGAGTCTGAGACCAACCTGGTGTACAGAGTGAGTTCCAGGATAGCTAGGGCTACACAGAAAAACCCTGTCTCAGAGAGAGAGAGAGAGAGAGAGAGAGAGAGAGAGAGAGAGAGAGAGAGAGACAGACAGACACACAGAGAGAGACAGAGAGAGACCTCTGCTGTTAAATTTGTCTGTATTCTTCTCTGTGTAGCTTGTCTTTTTTTCTGTAAGATTTTCTCCTTATCACTGGTTTTGACCAATTTCATTGAACGTCCTTTGATGTAGCTGCCTTCAGTTTGTGTGTGGAGTTCACTGAGCTTCTTCAATATGTTGGCTTATAGTTTTTATTAAATTTGGGAAAGTTTTAATCACCCTTTGAACATTTTTTTATCTGTATCCTCTTTTTTTTTTTTTAAAGAATTATTTATTTATTTATTACAGTGTTCAGCCTGTATGTCTGTCTTCAGGCCAGAAGAGGGCATCAGATCTCATTACAGATGGTTGTAAGCCACCATGTGGTTGCTGGGAATTGAACTCATGACCTCTGGAAAAGCAGCCAGTGCTCTTAACCTCTGAGCCATCTCTCCAGCCCCTCTGTATCCTCTTTTAACCCTCTTTAGGAACTCTGGTTAGATATATTTAGGTAAAAATGACCCACAGTTTACTAAACTTTTTGCTTTTCAAATTAAGTTTTCTCTGTTTCAAGTTTTAAAAAACCTTTTTCTATTTGTGTGTGTGTGTGTGTGTGTGTGTATGTGTGCACATGCACGCACATGCACGTGCCACATCCCCAACACCCTATTTTCTTACTCATCTTCTCTGTGCTGACTCACCTGCTGCTAAGTTCCCTTCATACAGTTTTCTCCGCAGACATTGTAGCTTTCACTTCGAAAAGTTCTTTTTTGGTGTTTTAAAAAAAATATTTTTATATTTCTATAACTTTTTGAACATTTGAAAGAGCATTAAATGTTAAACGTCCTTCATTGTTTGTTTGTTTGTTTGTTTTAAAGCCAGGTGGTGGCAGTGCATGCTTCTAATCTTAGCACTCAGGAGGGCGAGGCAGGTGGATCTCTGTGAGCTGGTCCACAGAGTGAGCTCCAGGATGGCCAAGGCTACACAGAGAA
This sequence comes from Myodes glareolus, assembly GCF_982192425.1. Taxonomy (NCBI): domain Eukaryota; kingdom Metazoa; phylum Chordata; class Mammalia; order Rodentia; family Cricetidae; genus Myodes; species Myodes glareolus. Next base: position 51,280,250 of record NC_142046.1, read on the forward strand.
ACTCGGTCTCAAAAAAAAAAAAAAAAAAAAAAAACCGAAAAAACAAAAAAACAAAAACCAACCAACCAACCACTCTCTGTACAGTCATGCAAATTTACCATCAATGCCCACCATCCCTGTGGACCCCAGGACACAGTCTTTCCGCTGTGGTCAAAGCCAAGTGAGAGAAACCATGACTAAAACCATGACTCCTGGAGAAGGGGAGGCTAAAGACGGAGTGGATGCCCCAGATGCCTGAACTAGCCTAGGCACAGGCTAAGCTCCTGGCAGCCCCTTCTCCAACTGAGCCAGTTCGAGGGCTTAGCTGTTGATCTGATTATCTGCGGGTACTCCATGGCTCTGAGAGCACTGTCCCTCTCCCCACAGACAGAAGCACACTCCGACCCTCTCAGAATGCACGCGTTTCCATCAAATATGGCCTCAGATCTTACCTGTACAATAGTCTCACAGCACAATGATACGTTGACTCAAGTAGGGGTCGGGTATTTTTATTTTTCTACAAAAAGAAAGGTAAGGGTCTAATTTGACAGGAAAAGGAGTATGTTTCATATTCTGATGATCTCTTACAAGTTAAACAAGGGCTACACTTTAGAGGAATTTCTAAATAGCAGATTAGAATTGTTTGGGGAATGGAAAAAGAAAATTCCTCTCACAAGGGAATGTAGTTTATTTTAAAGTCTTGAAAAGGTTGAATTTAATTATAGATGACAGCAAAGAGCAGAAAAAGGAACCTTGAAAATTGTCCTGAGAAAAAGCTAAGGTAATATATTCTGAAAGGGTAATACCGTCAAGTGGTTTTGTAAAAACGAGAATACGAGAAAGGAAAGAAAGGCTGGGAAAGACAGACCTCAGTAGGAAGGCGTGTGACCAGCATGTGCACAGGCCTGGGTGTGGTCTTCAGGATGAAGGAGCGGAGGAGGAAGAGGAATGTCCTGTGGCAGTGGTGACACTTGGGGCATGCTACCCCAAAATGTGGCATGTTGACTCCTGAGCAATAGCAGAATCAGGAAGGTCATTGTGACCATGCCCTGCCGTTCCTCACGGCGGCAGATCGCGATGCTGACGGATGAAACCTCTAAATAGGAGGAAGAGCTTAGTGTGATTTCTCCGCTCAGAGAAGAGGGGCGTCCTCTTCTACAAACACAGGGACTCTCAGGGCAGTCTGAGCACTCAGGCCTTCAAGGTCCTTCCACGTTGCTGTGCCTTTTGTTATAGGGCCACAGCCATGAACCTGGTTATGAGCAAGGATAAAAGACCTAGTCTTTTCTGCAGTGGTACTCTTTGACCCTGCCCTGAAACCCTTTCTTCGTACAGTTTAGACAGTCATTAAAATGAAGATAATCGAGAGAGCAAATGTGCTAGCAACGGACATGCCTCCTTCAGACAGAAACTTAGGGATCACCTCAGATGGGACTTTTCTAAGCCCAGTCAAAAGCCCTGCAATGCACTCTAAACCTTAGCATTTACAGCCATGGTATTCACTCGAGCAGCTATCTGAATCCCAGCATTCTAACAGGAGCAGATATTTTAATTTTTGCATATGAAAGACAAAAAAAGACATTGAATATGGGATAGAAAAAAACAATATTAAAAGAAAAATATAGACATAGGGAAAAGCAAAGAAATGAGGTATAAATCGTATATCTCTCACTACTTACTGGGATATTATTGGCAGTCAGAAAATTTTACTAGTTAGGAGGAAAATGAGACTCGCCAGTGGGTCCTGAACAATTCTACCCTTAGATTAAGTGGTGACTGAAGAGGCTGTTTGCTCTTTTGTTTTGTAGGTATTATTACTTGGCATTCAGAGCACATCAAACACCTCCTGCTAACAAAGAGAGCTGTGTTGCTATCTTGGAAAAGTCCAGATTAGATCACTGGGTCCTGGGAAAAACAAAGGTAGCCCTCTCTCCCTATTGTTCAGACTGTCACCTGTGGTGCTCTCTTGGGGAAAACTAGCAAGCTGGGTTTGTAACTGGCATACTAGAGCACGCAAGACTCTGACTTAAAAATGGTCTTTGCTGGTCTTAACTCTGATTCCGAGACCCACGAGCCATAGGAGAATGGTTCATACACTGTTCTGTAATTTGAGAACCTTTTAGCATTTCTAGAAAGAGATCTTTGGATGCACTTTAGAATGTCCCCTTTTCCATATTTCATAACCGAGCCCACATGCTAGCATATAAATCATAGTCATGGTAGTGATGAGTTCCCTTTAGAGTTTCGCCCATTTCTTGTGTTAGACCTGTGCTGTTTATTGCTGACTCTGATTTTACTTTCGTCGTGTGTAGCTTTTCATTTGGGGAAACATCATGTCTCTGCGGGACCCCGGATTTTTACGGTTAAATTCTGCAAGGCCAGTTCCAGACTGTGTGTGGGTTTCCTCTATGGAAATTAGGTCAATGGGGGGGTCGTCATCCGGGTCTCCTGGCCTCCAGACTATCTGCTGACCTCAGGTTGGGCCTGTTGCTCAACACCTCCCTCAGAGGCTATGAGGGGGCAATGAGGGCACAGCTGGGCTGAGGAAATGGAACTCCCAACTGTAGGGAGGCACTCCCAAATAACACCTGGGCTTGTCTAAGCCCTGCAATCTCATTTTAGAAGGGGACTTGTATTTGCCAGCCCTCTCCTCCAGAAATCACCAATGTATGCATAAGTTAAATCACTATGAACTTTACTCCGACCATGGCTTTAATTCTCCATTTTGCATGGAGAATAGGCTGGAGTGGAGGAATTTGCTGTTGGGAAGCCCAAATGTAACACTAAAACAACGATTCCTTTTAGGTTTTTCTCAAATATTACCACGTGGAACAATTAAATTTGCTTCTGCGAGATGTCTTAGGCCGAGTGGTCATGCTGCAGGCATATACCAAGGGCTGGCTCGGAGCCAGGAGATACAAACGAGCCAGAGAGAAGAGGGAGAAGGCTGCCATAGCCATCCAGTCAGGTATGTATCCTGATTCTGGCCAGTGTTGCCTCTTGGTATTTCCTTGAGTGCTGGGGACCACTCTCTAGGGCTTCCCCTTTCCCGTTCTCCCTTCTTCCCCCTGTCTCCCCTTACTTCAGCAAGCATTTTTCCAGGGCCTACATGAGTCAAGCCTCATACTCGGTGCTGGGGATGTAATCAAAGGTATCCCTCTATGGTCCCTGACCTCAAAGAGAGACAAACATACAAGCCATTAGAACACCTGGGAGGAGTCGTAAGTCAGAGGCAGTGTGAGCTGACCAGTGATGTCCAACTCTATCACTCCATACGGGCTGTCTCCTGAAATGACAGATGATATACACTTCGGGTGATACCCAGATTGTACTGTCACAATGACTAATACCATCCTGGTAAGATCGGATTTATAAACAGAGGAAACCAGCCTCTAGGTTGTACACAATCCTGCGGGTGCCTCTGGTCACATACATGTGTCGTGGGTGCTAGGAACAATACCTGGACTCTCGTGGAAGCTCTAGACTTTGAACTTAGAAGATGAATTTCTTGGTACTCTCATAAGAAGAAACTATAACATGCTTTAGTGTGCTTTGGCCCTCAGGAGCTTGTCTAGAGACTTGACGGTGCTTGGGTCCACGTAGGGACACAGAAGACGGGTGTTCATCTTGGGTTGGGTGGAGGCTTTGTGCGTCACCTTTATCTGAAGGACGGCTGTCTCCCGCGCTCTGGTCTCACTCTCCTCTTGGCTTTCTTCTTCGCCTTCCCTTTCCGTGGAAGATGTTGGCCCTTTGTTCTCCCTCTGCCCTCTTCATCTTCCTCTCCAATTATACCTTTCTTCTGAACATAAAATGGTTAGAAGGACTGGGCCAGCTCAGTGCCTCCCATCATCTCTCTGAGCCCTAACCCTCAGCTTAAACATGGCTGCTCAAGGCAGGGTTTCCTCCAGGCTTAGGAAGACAGGAAACTATCTCACCTGGGGTCAGGGGCTCCCACTATTACTAAACAGAACTCAAAATGTTCTGGAAAAAAAAAATCACTCTTTGGCTAAAAAAACAGTTTCTCAGAAGCATTCTGAAAAGTTGACCAAGAGTTCAGAAAGGCCCTTCCTACACTGTAACACATCTGCTGATTTCAGGCTCAGGGAGAAGGGGCGGGTGGGGGTGGGGGTGGGGGAGGGAACGCGAGAAACAGATTGGAGGTGGAACAGCTTATATCAATTCTCTGGCACGTCTTAAAATTAATGTCATTCCCGGCACATGGTTTTGTATTTTTAGCCTGGAGAGGATATGATGCTCGGAGGAAATTTAAGCAAATCAGCCACAGAAGAGGCGAGCCTGCGGTTCATGCTCAAGCAGGTAATTAAAGCATCGTTGGCAGCGTCCACTTGAAATGTTCTGTGACTCCAGGCAAAGGAGTCCAGAGAAGCTGAAAGGCTAATGACAGTGGTGCACAGGGGTGAGTCAAGAGTCCCGCGGTGTGTCTGCGAGGGTGGGCTCGCCTCCCTTGGCCGCTCTTCTGACTGAGGCACCGTGCACACTTACCAGGGGCCATGCTTACTAAGAAGACGCCTCAGAGTCTTATTATATTCCTACTACAACATAAGAGGACTCTGGGGCACCGAGAAAGGACATAACTTATCCATTATCACCCAGCTTGCTCACAGCAGAGGTGGTCTTTGAAACCACCGTTTGGACTGCGCACACTTGCTATGATGTTGCTGCTGGGCACATCTCTTTCTTTCCTGAAGTCGGAAGTCCATCGTCAGTGTAGTGAGAGCTGCTGACTTTAAAGGTGGTGATGGCTGGTTGTGGTGTGCCAGCCTTTAATCCCACCCAGCACTCAAGGAGGCCAAAGCAGGCAGATCGCTGTGAGTTTGAGGCCAGCCCTGGTCTACAGAGCAAGTTCCAGGACAGCCAGGGCTACACAGAGAAATCCTGTCTTGAAAAATCAGGGTGGGTGTGTGTGTATGTGTGTGTGTGTGATGATTTGTAAGGGAGACTCGGGGATACCCAAAAACCCACATCTACGTGGCTACCACAATCTTCTGGGCTCCACAAGAGCACCTAGTGGATCTTGGGATCCGCTTGCCCTTAGCAGCCTGAGAGCTGTGAACCTTGGTTCCTGGTTTATGAGTCTACTCCCCGGCTCAGAGGTCACTGAGTCCTTCTGCAAACGGTATGTCCTGTGTGGCTGCCAAGCCAGGTTCCCTCCCTAGTTGCAAATCCCAAACTGAGGTTCTAGGAGACACGGGATCTTGACCATGCCGAATTTCAGGGGTGCAAGAAATTGGAGATGGAATGTGCTTGTGGAGGGCAATCCTGCAGCAGGGAGCAAGTGGGAGGGGGGATCAGGGGTGAAGCCTTCAAACAGCTGCTATCTTCTCCAGTAGGCCCAGGCCACTCAGTCAAAGGGTCCTGCTCAGAATTCTTAGGCCGTGGTGGAGGCCAGGCATCTTCACTAAGAACTCAGATATTTTGGAAGTAGGGGGTAGCCTTTAAATGCAAATGTGCTACACTTAATACCATCTCCTAGTAATTTCCAACCTCTGCCACTTCAAAGCCCCGTGAAAAGTGAGCAATTTCTTGTTGCAGCTTAAGAACCCCAAACTCAAAGTGCATCTTGCGTTCACTACTTACTGTCAATACACACACACACACACACACACATCTCTCCTCAAGAGGATACCAGCTGATCTCAGATTTTGCAATATGCTCAACATATGTCTTCAAATAAAAACTTTAAGCCTGGATTGTTGTTGATCCATTGAGTCCATTATATGAAAATCATGAAATGTCTGAAAATCACATTTGAGGGCCAGGTGAGCATTAAGCAAAAACAGACTGACCTCATGACCTCTGTCTGAAGACAGCGATGGGTGGGGGTGCTTCATCCTTGAAGCACTTGTGGGCGGGTACTGGGAAGGTTAATTCTGTATGTCTTCCTAAAGCACTCCCTTTTCTTTTTAGCTTTGCAAGCACTTCCTTAGCCTCACGGCCAGTGTTCTCAGCCACTAGGTAGCATCAAAATGTGATTAGCCAGTTCTGCAGGGGTCACACCTATGCCTCAGTGCCCTGGGTGGCAGCAAGCAGGTGGAGTCTCTCTACCTTCAGCCGTCAAAAAGGACAGGACCTGATGTGCCCCTAGGGTTAAAACTAGAGCTAGGGTTGTGATTTGGCGCAACTGTCTCCCCACAAGCAACCTTTCCTGCCATAGAAAATGCCCCAGATAGAACTGTCCACATAAAACAACAACAACAAAAACTACATAAAGTGGGTGACCAGCTCGACACAGCCATTTCTGAGGTTAATTTCTGATTAATTATTTTCCCCATAAATTACTTTCTTTGAAATTTCGATCCTGTGGAATGCATTTGCTTGTATTTCCAGCTCTTACCCACAGCCTTCTTTTATTTAATGACGTTGCCGAGATATGTTTCATATACGTACACACACGCACACGCACACACACACACACACACACATTTTTAAGAGCAGCCCTTGAAATTTAGGAAGCATTTGGCCTACATGTTGCTGCAGAGCAGCGCAGAGCGAAATTTGTTTTCCTTTCATCTCCTTCCCAATAAAAGCAGCCCAGCGCAGCTTAGCCCGTCCTCAGAACTTCCTCTCAGAATTCCCGATCTATTACAGCACATTCGAACACCAGCAACAAGCTGCCTTTTCATGCTGTCAACCTTTTTCATCTGAAATGTAAATTAATTCTAGCTGGTCCGCCTCGACAGAGATCAAAGTCCGCATTAACCTTGCTGCTTTCTGCTCCTGAGGACTGGGCGGCCACTGATAGGAGCCTCTGGCCCCATGATCCTGCCCTCCTCCGGGCAGCCCTCAACAAGGAGCCACCCTATCAAAGGCCCCGTGTTCTTTCGTTAAGGACCTCTGAGGTGCTTTAAACCAGACCCCGAATGACCCGCCCAGCTGATTCTAGAGCGGTGAACCTGCTCCGATTAATTGTGGATTCTTCCCTGGGCTCCCAGGGGTTGAGTTAAGTGGCCAGTGCCCTGGGTGCGAGGCAGAGAGGGAAGGAACTCCACGCAGAAATCACTTCTCCCTCCCATTCGGTCTTTGAGGTAGGCAGATTTGCATTTTCAAAACAAACAGATGCCTTTCAAATACATGAGCTGGTGGTCTGGAGACCTCTCCCGGCCCAAAGGTGCAGCAGCCAGCGCTCAAATGTTGGAGAGAAAACAGACGGAGAAAACACCCTGGGTCCTAGAGGACGTGCTTCCTGCGTGGCGTCCCAGAGCAGCAGGCGGTGCGAGCTTCCAGGAGCTGGAGGAGCTGAGGGGGCGGAGCCAAACATTCTGTGCGGGGCTTCCTTTAGGGACTGGGGAACAACTTCGAATGTCAGTTACCTTGGCTTCTTTTGTTGTTTCCGTTATTAATTCTGGCGGAGAAAAGTGCTCTCTGTAAGAAAACCAGAAGAGACAAGACAGCACATGCTAATACTCAGATAGTTGGGACATTCCAAGTAAAAAAATTAAATTCTTTTTATCCCACTACAAATCTATTACTTTTTGATTAGCCGTTGAGTTTCAGAAAGGGAGCCGAGCTACATTCACTCTCTGAAGAAAATAAACACTTGTATTCCTCAATGACTAGTCTCATTTTAAGGTGGTTTCTTTTGATAAGAAACAACCCACGGAGAATTTCTCAAGCGTTCACAATGCCAGTCTCATTCTTTGATTTTTAAAAAATTTTTATTTATTTATTTTTAGATTACTCCGCTAATTCAGGATCTGTTTTTAGAACACCAAGTGCTGGGCCTCACTTTCTTGGGGGTGGGGGAGGGTGTTGCTGTCATGTAGGTGACTGTCTTCAGGAGAGCAGAATCTTGAAATAATGTTTTCCAATAAGAGCTGTCTTAGCCAGCACCATGCGCATGAGCGCGGGGTGGGGGGCGGAGGAGAGAGAGAGAGAGAGAGAGAGAGAGAGAGAGAGAGAGAGAGAGAGAGAGAATGCCGACCCAACCTGGTAGTTCACAGCATATTTTCACTGAAACTGTTAGTGCTGTGGAAACTTCCCGTTCACCCTCCTCCATCAGGAGTGCGCACCCGCTCCCCTCCTTGGCCCTGCCAACCACACAGATGTCATCAGATGATGGCCACTTCTCTGATGCCCTCTGAAGGAGGTTTTCATTAAGGCAAGCCTTGAACCTGTGAGTACACATTCTAAGCCTGCTGCCTGTGAGGCATGCAGAATGGAGCTGCTTCAGAGTGCCTTCCAGGAAAAGCAAGCCTTGCTTCCAGATTGCTTGATCCTATCCTGCAACAGAACCGCGTTTTTTAGTGTTTAAAATTGCTCCAACTCTTAAATTGCCTTTTGTTTTGTTTTAAGACAGGGCCTCTTTAGATAGCCCTATCTGTTCTGGAACTCACCATGTAGGCCAGGCTGGCCCCAAACTCACAGAGATCCACCTACCTCTGCTTCCAGAGAGCAAGGATTAAAGGTGTGCATCACCACGCCTGGCTAAACTGCCTCCTTTTTTAACTTTAAATGGCTTGGTGGTGGTGCACTTCTATCAGGAGGCTGAGCCTGGACAGTACGGTGAAACCCTGCCTTAAAATAAAATTTTAAACCATGCTTTGATGGTGTGCCCCATTTAATCCCAGCACCCAGGAGGCAGAGGCAGGCAGACGTCTGTGAGTTCAAGGCTAGCCTGGTCTACAGAGCAAGTTAACAGGACAACCAAAGCTACACAGAGAAACCTTGCCTCAGGACAAATAGATAAATAAATAAAAGCATGTTAATTAAAGGAGCCGGGTGGGGCAGAGAAATGGCTCAGTAGTTAAGAACCCTGCCTGCTCTTCCAGAGGACCCAGGTTCAAGTCACAGCACCTACATGGCAGCTGACAATGATCTCTAACTTCGGTTCAGGGTATCCATCGCCCTCTTCTGGTCTCCGTGAGAACTGCATGCATATGGCATGCAGATCTACACTTAAGCAAGCGTTGATGCTCATAAAAAAATAAATAAAATTTCAAGGAAAAATTTACAGGACTTGGGATGCAGCTCAGTGGCAGCATGCTTCCTTTCCCCTCCCACTAAAAATTCTGTTTTCTTTAGCGGCCATGATGGGGACAACAACTAGATAATTGCAGTCTTTTTTTTTTCTTTACAGTTCGCAGATATTGCTAGGTGAAGGAAATGTTATTTTAAATTAGGGCATTTCATCCATTTATTATCTCCTGCTTGTTAAATACTTGCTTTTTGCTGGGCTGTCATTGTTATGCCCAGATCCACGAAGTCTCCCAACAAGAGGACCAGGTCCTGTATGCAAAAGCAAAGAGCCTTCATTTTACACAAGTTTGCAAACTTGGTCTCTCTCTGTGTCCAACGCACTAGAATACCGGAGAGCCCCGAGCTCAGTTAAAGTTGGGTTTTTATAGTAGTGAAGGCGGGGGTAAGGGATTTCTAAGGTGCAGGACTCCTGATTGACTGACATTTGTCTGGGAGTGTCCTGGGGAGTGTGTGCTGGAAGATGATCCTATCTACAATGGCTGGAAGTTAGGCATTTCCTTTGGATAGTCTGTTCTTGGTTGGTGCTCAGGTAATCTCAGTTTGTGGTTCTTCCCTCAACCAGGTATTGCTTCAGGGTAAACTACTGATAATCAGGGCTCTATTAAATTTATCAATGGCTGAGTCCTACTCTGGTAGGTGAAAATGGTTGGAAGTAAAGAACTTCCTTAGGGTGGTCTGTTTCTATTTAGCTTATCATGGCTGGCTCCTACACCGTGATAAAAAGTAGGATTCACTGGGCCTTCAAATTCTTCAGCTCTACACAGAGTTCTAGAACATGCTCCCCTTAAGGGATGCTAGTGTCAATACTCATTAGAAGGGAGTTTTAAAATCTAAATATTTATACATACATATACATATATATATATGTAATGTGTACATGTGTCCTCATGTAAATGTAGTATTCTACAATAAACACATAAAATTAAATTTGAAAAGTCATTATCATAACCAAGGGTATGCCGTACAATGACTCATGATTCTTGCAGCTGCAAAAAATCGAATACATATTATTTTTCACTCCAATAAAGCTATGTGTGAGTAGATTGTGGCTCACACACCAATCAGGAGAGAGAGTACAAGAGAAACTGCCCTTAAGGGAGACAGCGAGAAGGCTTCTGTGTCCCTCCTGGTCCCTGTTTATTGCTCTGTCTCTTTTGCACTCTCTGGCTTTCTAGTCTGTTTCTTTGAAAGCCTCCTGGCTCTTTCACACACAGGCTGAGTTCCTCAGAGCAAGAGCTGGAGGCAGAGGAGGCACAGGTGTGAGAACAGGTAAGCTCTCTTAACCGGAGGGCAGGAAGCAGCAGAGTCAGGAAGCAGAGTCCTCCCTTCTCCGCTGTTCTCACTTATTTTCACATCTGGAGGAAATATCTCTAGGTGCACCTGGGCTTGAGATGTGCCTTAACCTGCAGACTGTGCCGTCTCCCTCCTTCTAAGGCTTTGTCAGAACATAGGTGGAGGGGATCTAGGGGGTGGGAAGTCTAGACTTCTCCATCTGCTCTCCTGCTACCTGGGAGTTTCTGACTCTCAGCGTATAAAGACAGGGGTTGACTTCTAACAGCTTTGCCTATGGGAGAGGTGTTGTGGGGTATCTGACCGCACTGTGAAACCTGACTGTGTTAATAAAATCAACCTTGGGTCAGGAATTGGAGCCAGCAACTGGTTGACAGGAATTAGCCATAGAGAGTATGGAGAAGCCAGGAGGATAGATAGAGAGACTCACAGGAAAAAAATGGGAGAGACTTGGAGGTCTTTTTGGTTTGGGATGGTTGGAGAGATGTCCTCTTTCTGGATCTCTGGCCAAAAAGGAAGGTCAGTTGGTTGCTTCTCAGTTTCTAGCAGGTTTTCACCCAACGTCTGACTCCTGAGTCTTTATTAGTAAATAGAACAATAGAAAATTAGTTAAAAACTACATTTGGTGGCAGCAGCAGAGATGGTGCCCTTGGGACTGGAAATTCCACCAGGTCTCTGTCTGAGCCGCAGGGCACTGACTGCAGGGTCACAGGGCGCAGAAGGAAGTTGAGATATCAATAGATTCAGGTGTAGCCGCTAAACCTATGGAAAAACAACAGAGAAGGAGATGTGTGAGCAGCAAGTATCTTGATTTTCTTTGGGGAAGCACCCCTGTCTGTGAGCCAGGAACTCAGTGAACATGGAAGTAAGTGGTTTGCATCGGTGAGAAGGCCCAGCCTGTGGAGTCAAGGGATTTCTGAGAAAGGTGTTCTGGTCAGCCTCTCTTGAGCCCAATTAGTGATATCTTGTCATAGCTTGGTTCGCCACACAGAAAGCTGTCCTTTGTGTGCAATGGAATTATTTTCCATCTTAGTGTGAAGCAAACCAGAGCTCAGGGCACCCGTTGTTTACCTCATGCCTGGAAAGGAAGCTGTAGAGTCACTGTGGGCTAGAGGGTGGTGTCCCTGGCAGGACAAGACAATGAGCTGCTGGGGAGACTTTGTTTCCCCTTTGGTGCCTCCAAGGCCCAAGGTTAATGCTTTAGAGGAAGCCGTGGCCAGTGCTGAACGGGCGGAACCTGTTTTCTTCCCTGTGGACCTCATAGAGAACAGGAATGCATGACTGCAGAGGAGGCCCATCTCTACTACACGGACGGTGTTGAGCCAACATTCTGATGAGCAGAAGACACTGGACTTGTCTGCATGCTGCCTTCAAGGACTTTTCCCATGGAAAATCATAAAGAGCGTTATTATATTCTTTAACTCCCATTAGTTTGTTAGGCCGTACCCCCACAGCGGTCCAGCCTGTGCCATGGCAAGAGCAAGCAGATCTGGCTTTAGTTTTGGATTTTGATCAAAAGACCCTTGTGGATGTAAAGACAGATTTTTGTGTTCCCTTGAACAGAAGTGTGCTTCGAGCACAGAGATTGGATAAATGGTCTTCTCTTCCATGTTTCATGAGTGGAAGCACGAGTTTGCAGCCCCTTCTGCTCAGGCCTCTTCAGTAGACCCCATCTTGCCTTTGATTTCCACCTTGGCCATTGCCCGTGGATATGTGCGCCAGTCAAAACTTTGGAGAGAATTAAAATCCTGTCCTATGTAAATGGAATTCAGAGTAGAAGAAACAATGGGTATCTGATACTTTCTCATATAGCTGGGGGAAAGTTATTTGTATGTGTAATGTGTATGTATACCATGTGTAGGTGCACTCTTGTGTGTGTGTGTGTGTGTGTGTGTGTGTGCGCGTGCGTTAGTGTGGGCAAGCTGTTGATATCAGGCATTTTTCTGTTGCTACCCATCTTGTTGCTGATGTTGTTACTGCTATTGTTATTTATTTATTTTTGAGGCAGGCCCCATCTTATTTTTTGAGGCAAGTTCTCTCACGAAACCTGGAGCTTGCTGCTTTCCCTAGACTGACCGGGCAGTGGATTTCAGGGATCTGCCTGTCTCAGTCACCAACCCTCAGGTTCCCCTTCCCCAGGCCCTAGGGTTACAGACATTCTGTCGTGACTGGAGAATTTCCTCCCTGGAGAAAATTATTTAGCCTCAGGGCCTTGGTTTCATCAGATATGAAATTTAACAGATCCAAGCCTCCGGGCTGTGGTAAAGATAATGGTATGTACAAAGTTTCCCTGCCTGTACCCCTCCCCCACAACCTCTTCACCTGAGGAAAGGTAGCAATTGTTCATCACCTGGACCCTCCCTCCACTGCTTTCTAACTTCCTGAGGGGGAAGAAAGCCTGCAAGGCTCTCTTCTAAGGTGAGCATGGTAATCTTTGAACTTCAGAAAGTCTTTCTTACTTTCAGATAAAAATAGCACCTGTCAAATCACAAATATAGTTACAATAACATCTTTATGAAGGAGCATGTTTTTTTTGAGTCTTAATTTGTGTCTGGGTTATCCAACTAGAGAAAAAATAGCATGCAACGGGCCTGTGACCATTCTAGTGTATTTGTTTTCGTCTTTGCTTTCGAGCCTCGTAGTACTGAGAGCTCCTGAGGCCCTGACACCATTTCCCCTCCTCACTGGCTTAAGGCCCTTCTCGCAATCTGTTCTGGAAATCAGTAACTCTTTCTGGGTCCTTGCAAAGCCAGAAATTCTAGAGACCCGGAGTTAAACTATCGCCCTGATAGGCTGAGGCTGGTGTGGAAAGCAGGTTGCTTTTCAGATGTCTGAAGGGCTGGAAAACCTTTGTGGGCCTATCACATTTAACCCACCGTGATGGATGATTGGCAGCATAACAGCTGAGTGACGGCCATTTGGCCAGGAGTTCAAACCCCAGCTTGACGAGCCATAACCGGATCCTTGTTTGATTTGCTGTGGCCGGGAAGTCTGAATCTCGCCAAGAACAGGAGCGGTGGCAAGGGTGACAGCTGGGAGCCATTCTCGTCAATAAAGTTGTGATGGTTGAGATGTACAGGCGACCAGAGCTAATTTCACAGACCCCGAGCCAAGTACTTAGTGTCAAAACCAGCTATGGTCAATGATGCACACAGTCTCTTGTCAGCAACCATCTTCCCCTGCTCCTTCCTGCTCAGCTAAAAGTAGGTCCTGCTTTCCAGGACTAGGTCTAGCCTGTGGAAAAAGAGTACCCCCCTCCACAACTTTAATTTGAACAACCTCTTGATAGCTTTGTTATGGTACAGTTTAATACAGTAAAATTAAGTTTGATAAGACTGGGCTAACACGCAGACAGCCCATCCCCCGCACAGCTGTGAGGATGTATATTTCCAGAGAGCTCCTTCTGGCCTTCTGGATCCTTTTTTAATCTTCCTGCTCACCAATGGGTCTTCTGTCTCTATAGTTTTTCCCTTTCCAGAATGTTCTACACATTGAGTCACACCATGTGCAGACATTATAACTCACCATCTTTCCCTTGGAAGGCTGTTGAGGTTCAGCTGTGCTGCTGTTGGTCAGGGGCTCCTCCTTTTCTAGTACCAAGCAGGACCCTGTGTCCAGCCAGGTCATACATTTTTCTCCTCACTAGCTGAATGACATTTAGGTTGTTTCCAGTTCTTGGTGACCATGAGTAAATCTGCTACAGACATCCCACACTTTATCTTTTTAAGAAGAAGTTATTGCAAGTTCATAGTTTTACTTTGTAGAAAGCCAGAACTATTTGAGTCAGAACGATCCTAGCCGGAGGGTGTGTCTCAGGGGTCCAGTGCTGGCCTAGCAGGTGTGAGGACCAAGGTTTCACCCCCAGCATTGAGGAAAAAGACAGTTTCCAAGAGATGGGAGCTGTTTGATTAACAAAGAAGTGTATTGGGTTCCTGGCATCCTATACTTTGGTACAGCAATAATATGGTTTATATAAAACTCTTTCCCAGCCTGCTTTACCTTAACTCCCACTGTGGGAGCCTGTGAGGAACCCCACTCCAGGCTCTCCTCAATGGTTGCCGAGAGACACCCTGTTAGCAGGACTTCCTAGCTCTTGACCTGCTGTTCTTCCTCCCATGTTCTCAGCACCCCATCAGGGTAGAACATTTTGATGACTGTCACAAAAGCAACACAACGAAGCCTGTGAGCACTCTGGGACATAGCTCAGTGGTGGAGCATGTGCTTAGCATGTGCAAGGCTCTGGGTTTGATTGTCAGCAGCATAACCATGTTCTTTTCCTATCACATGGATAACAATAGACACCTCTGTTGTGGGTTTATGAGAGTCACTGAACTGGCCAGCATGCGCAGCCACATGAAGGCCACACTTCTGGAAGCCACCAACTCCCCCCCCCCCCTTTAAGAAGCACACAGGGAATAAATTACAAGAAATAAGTCCAACTGCTGATCAAAGGAGAAGGAAGAGAATGGAATGACCGTCCCACCATGCAGAGAGGGAAGAGGCCTTCTTCAGATGACGATGTTTGAATTTCTAGAATAAGAGAAAGCTTTCCACCTCAACTTCTGGTGCTGGAAAAGCAGTTACCAGGTAGGACTTTCTCTGAGCCTAAAAGTTTACCTAGGGTAATAATGGTCAGCATTAAGGACTGCAAAATCAAAGTAGAGACGGCTTTTCTAGGCCTGAAATGACTGCACTTATTTTGTGTGCTGAAGCTGAAGGCTAGGAGTTTTAATGTAGAGTGGGGGGTGGGGGAGAGTGTCTTTGTGAGGGCCTCTCCTGGAAGGCAAGGTGACTGTCGCCTGTGGGACCTCCCACAAGGCAGCAGCTGACCAGCTGTCGCTGGAGGAAAGCACTCTGGCTCCTTGTGCAACCTACCGGTACACCTTCAGGAGAGATGGCCTGGCTCTTGTGCCTTGTATGTATGGCCTTCTCAGCCAGGTGCCGTGACAACCTTTGCCCAAGCTCTTAGGAGAGCAGGAGTTTACCTAGCCTAGATCACCCTCCGAGAAGCCTGCTAGAATTCCGTCACTGCCAACTGAGAGAATGATGGGGGTTATCCTCCGGGTGGGTCCCCAAACACCAGTCTAGACTCCGCTCTCAGTGACTGACTTGGGACCATTAAACCCCAGAAACAAGAAAGAACATGAGCCGGTCTGGATTCTTGCTTCGATTTGTAAGGGAGAGAGATGGGCGGGACTATTTATTGTCTAAATAAGGAGGGAATTAAAGAATTCAGACTTAGGGCCAAATGAGTTGAGTTCCAACCCTGGCTCTGCTACATGATGCCGGACAAGTCATTTTTAAAGTCACATGTCTTTCCTTACACGTGTGTGTTCACAGCATGCCACAGCTCATGTCGAGGTCGGAGGACAGTTTGTGGAGTCATGGGGATGCTGAGGATGGAACTCTGGTTGTCAGGCTTGGGGGCAGGTGCCTGTACCCATTGAGTCATCTCCCTGACTCCCAGATAAGTTATTTAATGTCCCTTCACCTCAAACTCATCAGTTGTAACGTGGGAATAATATTGGTTTCCAGTCAGGATAACCAAGCAGATTAAATGAGTTACTTTTAATGAAAGGTATTAGAACAGTGTCAGGGCCACAACAACGTTTGTTAAATAAGAATGCCCTTGCTTATACCTTTATCTCTTTGTCCTCATTTCTAGCCCCTACCAACTGTCCCCACCAAGACAAGAGGTCGTATATGCCCAGTCTCTTTCTTCTGGTAGTTTCAGTCCTCGCCACCTGCCACCAACCCGCTTTGAGAAGCGGACAGGGAATAAGTTACACTCTTAAGCCCGGGTGTTAGCTTCCTGTGGGAGGCAGAGCAGATTATCACAGATCTGGTGGCCTAAGGTGGCGAAACAATGTATTCACAGCTCTAGTGGCTAGAAGTTCAAAACCAAGGTGTCACAAGGTGGCTTTTACTGGAAACTGTGAGGGGAAACCCCACCCCCTTCCCCCGTGTGCCCTCTGCCCTGTGTGTATGCGTGTGTGTGTGTGTGTGTGTGTGTGTGTGTGTGATACACTTGCTGGCACACAACGGCCTGTGCCTCTCTGTGCCTTTGAACATGTGCTGTTGTTTTGTCTTTAAGAGGAATGCACTTTCTGGCCACCACAACAGTCATCATCACTCAATAGCTTCTCTGCTCACCCCTCACACATCTGCGTCTCCGGGCCCGGAAGCTGTCCGGGTGTGCAGCGCTGCCCTAGCTTTGTTTTGGTTGCTGTGATAAAACACCGTGACCAGAAGCAACCTCAGAGAGGACAGGTTTATTTTAGGTCACATTTCCAGGTGGCAGTCCGTCACCTCGAGGGATGTCTCGTCGGCGGGAGCTGGAAACAGCTGGTCACATCACATCCATTACCAAAGGCAGAGACAGAATGAATGCAGGCGTGGGCTTGGTGAGCCTCTGCTACTCCAGACGGTCCAGCGCTCAGAACTGAGACGCGGCGCTGCCCCCTCTCAGGCTGGCTCTTCTCACACCACTTAATCAAGACAATCTCAGCAGACATGCGCACAGAGGACCTGGTCTAGACAACCCCTTCCTGAGACAGTCTTCCTAAGAGACTCTACATTGCATCAAGCTGACAATTGAAACCAGCCAACACAAAGACCCTGCTTTAATCCCTGGACACTGAAATAAACCGGGAAGTTTCATTTCAAGGTCATCTAATAGACACTCACTTTGGTGTTCTGGGAAGTAGGCAGAGCTCACAGGGTGTGGTCTGCTTCAGGACGTTCTGCCTCACTTTGCTTAGCCAGAAACACTCAGGTGACCCAGGCCTGGAGATGCCTCTGTCACCCTCAGTACACTGTCCCCAGTTCAGCCTTTGGTGACCATTTCTGTTGCTCGTATTCATAATTTGATTTCCCATGATGTCACTGGTCTAATTTTTTTTTTTTGCCTAACCTCTTCACCTAAAACAGGCGTCTCTCTCTCTCTCTCTCTCTCTCTCTCTCTCTCTCTCTCTCTCCCTCTCTCCCTCCCTCCCTCCCTCCACCATGCTTCCCATTTCCATTTCCCCATTTTCTTCTTTGAGGATCCGCATGCCAGAGAGCTTCCAGGTGATTCACGCTTGCACCAGGATGCCCTTAAATACTTAATAACTTGGGGTCCTGCTTTGAACTCAAGGGATTGATCCTCTTGACTTCCTCATCTCCTGAGATGGACCCATCCCTCTCCTGTTCTGGAGGCCATGCTGGGGATGGAGGTGCAGACTCCATCTAAGCTTTACCAGGAATATTTTCTAAGTTTGCTGTTTGGCTTTTAGACTTCAAATAGCTCTTAGAATCAATATTTTGATGAGTGAAGTGTAAATGAATGAGACATACAGAATGAGTTTCCCCTCCGATTGCATGAAGAGAAATTCTGTGAGTTTCTATCAGAAAGCAAGAGCTTAACTGGGCATGTGCTGAGCTCCTGGGGAAGGCATGGCTACTGTCTCTGGCTATGGTCACGGGCCTCACCATCTTCACGACCTCTCTTTGTTGACTTTTGCCTTTGGGGACTGCTATTAAGCTGTCATTGTTCCTTTTTAAAATTAAGGTTTCAAAATAGATAGAGATGCTAGCCAGCAATCCCAGCTCTCGACACACGCAGTACTGTTTAGCTAGCTCTTGGTGCCCTTGAATTGAGTGCCAAAACAAGATAAAAGTTCACTTTGGGAGATTTTTTCCCCCTCCCTCCCTCTCTCCCTACCTCCCTTTCTTTCCTATCATGTTGTTGTTGTTGGTGTGTGTGTTGTGAGACGGAATCTCATGTAGTTCAGGCTAACTAAGAATTCAACCATGTAGCTGATTAAAAAAAAAAGCTTCAAACGTCTGACCCTCCACCCTCCTGTCTGTCCCTCCTGAGTATTGGGGTAACAGGTACAGGCCTCCCTCCTCACTCTTGCTTAGTGCTGAAGCTCAAACCTGGAGCTTCCTCCTTGTCAGGCAATCACTCCAATCACTGAGCTACATCCCCACCCCAGTTGGAGATTTTCCTTCAGAGTGAAGAACAGAAATTTATTTGTGCCCAGGAACAAGCTCTTTTTTTTTCATGTCAAGTTTTGCTTTTATGGAGCTTATCCAGCATAACAAGTGAGTCTGAGTCCAACAATCTGAATCAAGAGTCTGCAGGCGGCAAGGCAAGAAGCCGGCTAACGGGCTTCAGGCTGCAGCCCTTCATTTCCGCGTTCTTTCTTTGTTTTGTTTTTTTTTTTCATTTCATTTTCACTGGTTATAATGCTTTTTGTGCCATAATAAAAATGTAGTGATGTTCCATTAAATTTTTTCTCTTTATCCTTTTGGCATTTGTATAATAGCAATAATAAGGGCAACAGATGGTTTTAGCCACAATAAATAACTCAAAGAATTCCATTTTTTTTTCTGCACGCAGATATTTATTTTGAAGGAAGCAAGCTGGCAATCTAAACAGAGAGCATGGTTTTCCCCCAGCGTACGTGAGGAAAGCAGATGATCCTTCCTTCCTTCCTTCCTTCCTTCCTTCCTTCCTTCCTTCCTTTCTTCCTTTCTACTTTATTTCTATCATGCTGTGTCTTATCAGCATAACAGTCTTCTTTCTATATAATTTTTTTGAGATAGGGCTTCTCTGTGTAACAGCTCTGGCTATCCCAATCACTCTGTAGACCAGGCTGGCTGTGAACTCACAAAGATCCGCCTGCCTTTGCCTCCCGAGTGCGGGATTAACGGTACGTGGCATGACACCTGGTATCATAACAGTTTGTAACTTAGGTGTGTACCTTAATATACTGCAGTGGCCACATTTATAGGTTACCTTCACTGGGTGTATTTTGGGTTGGGTTGGTTGTTTCTAGACTGTCTAAGTGAGAATGACAAGTAGATGTGGGTTCTCTTCACGTTCCTAGTTGATGGACAGAAACCAATAGGAATGGTGGTTTTCAGCCCCGGCCCTGTATTAAAGCTATCTGGGAATCTCTTTTTTTTTTTTCTTTTTCTTTTTTTTTTTATTCTTATAATTATTTAAACTTAAGTTTCCATTTCCGCCCCTCTTCCCAACACCCTCCCACTCCCCCCACTCCCTCTCCTCCTCCCTCTTCGTCCCTTAGGGCAGTCAGGGTTTCCTGCCCTGTGGGAAGTTCCAGTTCCTTCCCCCTCCCTCCAGGTCCAGGAAGGTGAGTGTCCAAACAGACTGGATCCCCAAAATCCAGTATATGCAGAGGAAACAGGTCCCAGTATCATAGTCAATGGCTTTTCAGAAAGACTTCGGGCCAGCCACAGTCAGAGAATCCGGCCAAATTCCGAGAATCTGGTTAGATCACCTCCTCGTTCAGTCCCAGTCCAACTGGCCTTGGTAAACTCTCATTAGATCCGTTCCCTTGTATCAGTGGGTGATAGCATCCCTCGCAGTACTGATTTCGTTTTTCATGTTCTTCCTCCTTCTGCTCCTCATTTGGACCTCGGGGGGCTCAGTCCGGTGCTCCAATGTGGGTCTCCGACTGTATCGCCGTCCTTCGCCAGATGAAGGATCCCACCGATGGTCCTCTGCTAGAAGTCTGGGAATCTCTTAATAAGCGATGCCAGTCCCAACCCAAGCCTAGCCGTGGGCTATCTTGAGGTTGGAATCAGGACTGCTTAAAATCTACCTGTGTGATTCCAATGCAACTCCAGCGATAACCATCATTGACCGGGAAGCATGGCTTCACACCTCAACAGGGATCCGGGTCCTATTGAGAGCTTGAGGGAAGCAGCTCCACAGGTCCACATAGTCCTCAGAATTTCCTGGTGGTACTGTGCCGCTGGTTGGGGACCCGTACTCTGAGAACACGAAACGCTGTGTTGAGAAACTTGACGCGGAAGTGAGTTCAGCGGAAAAGTGAGCCATGACTAATTAGTCGCGGGTGCCACTGTCACGGGAAGGAACAACTGTATTTGTTTCCTATGTTAGGAGACTCATCGGGTAATTGCCTTGCAGAACAATGTGGAAATGGGCCACCTCTGAAATGATTGAGTCTTTACAGCTCATTTTACCCATATCCTGACAGCCAGAACCAGGAGTCGCTCAGCTACGTCTCTCACGGTGCTCTTCAGCTATTACGGGCCTGCTTCTGCTGGAACCTACTTTGTGTGGAGCCTGGAATCTCTACCCACCATAGATAGCTGATACCAGAGAGGAGTAGATTATCTTCCTATGAGTTATTCTATCTGATCTGGGGGCTGGTTCTTAACGCGGGCTTAGACCTCGAGTCCCAGAACATGCCGGTTTTGGTGGCATACCCTAGAAGTTTGTAGATGTTCAGGGGTAGGGCTCAGGACTGCAGAACACAGGCAGGCAACAGAACTCAGCCCGGCCTGCTTCTGGCCTTGCCCTTTGACCCCTGAGTGCTCCCTGTTGTTGGTTTTCTTTCAGTTTTCCAGCCCTCTCCTGAGAAGAGAAGCTGTCCAGATTCAGGAGCAAAATCAAACAACGGCCATGAGGAAGCTTCAAGTAACTCCTCGGCGAATGCTGACACAGATTGGTGAGTGAACTGATTGCTTATAGTATCTGGTGTGGCCCAGACTGACCTCGAATTCAGTATATAGGCAAGGATGGCCTTGAACTTCTGACCCTCCTGACTTGATCCCACAAGTGCAGGGATTATAAGCATGCACCACCCACGTCTGGTTTATCCAGTGGGTAAAATCCAGAGTTTCATGTAGATCGTGTCAGCGCTGTACCAACTGACATCCTCAGTCCAGATAGGTGAGTCTTACTCATTTGAGTTCTCTCGTAAACCCAGGTGCTTCATGAACCACGCAGCAATTCCTACCATCTTGTTAAGACAGTAAATTGGGAAGAGTGGAGCCGAAAGATGTTTCTTTTAGAACCTCCAAAGTTATAAGCCATGGTTCTATAGAGAGAGGTCTTCATTTCATAAGGACAACCTGAATTCAATCTTGATTTTTTTTAAAAAATAAAGAGAATTTAATTATATTTATGTGGGTCGATGTTTCACCTGCATGTGTCTGGGCACCATCTGCATGCAGTGCCCCTGGAGGCCAGAAGAGGGCATTAGATTCCCCCAGGACTATAGTCACAGATAGTTATCAGCTACTGTGTGGGTGCTGAGTACTAAACCCAGGTCCTCTGGAAGAGCAGCCAGCCAGTGCTTTTAACTGCTGAGTCATGTCTCCAGCCTCCAACTAGAATGAAGTTAGTGCAAAAAAACAAAACAAAACAAAACAACAACAACAAAAAAACCTGATAAAACAAACTGAAGTGTTCAGTCCACAGAAGAAGCGGGCACACAGCACACAGTTCCCTTCCATGGGGAAAGAAGGACAGAGAGAGCCAGGGGGCGTCTGCAGGAAGAGTCAGACATGATGGAAGTAGTGTGGAGGATGAGGATGGCAGGGACGTGCGGAGGTTCTCTCTCCAGTCCCCCCCATGCTCAGCACGGGGGCAGCATCTTCCCATGGGCGTCTCACATAGCCGACACACCAGTCATCTGCAGGCACTACCACTCCATTGCAGTTGGGGAAGCTGAGTCTGGTGACAGCTGTCAATCAGACATCAGTGATTGACTGACTCAGATATCGGCGCCCCAGATGTGCAAGTGTGCTGAATTAGTCTACGTGAGATCTGGATGCGATCTCTGGATCTCCGAGAATTAAGCAGAGGTGATTAATTAATGAAAAGAAGGGGGAAAAGGAAAGGTCTCGCTTGGCTTTCTCAGATTTCCTATGGGCTGCCTGTCCTCCCTCAGCTGGGGTGCATCAGGCGGTGCTATGCTGCGCTAAGGGACAGACTGAGCTCTGCGTCTAGAACCGCTGTCTCCAGTAGCCACACCCGCTAATACTTGTTTCCCATTCGCACCTTCCTGACTAACCGTTTTACAGACAGGAAACTGCTCAAGCAGAGAAGAGCCACATATGCTAGCGTCTTCTAACATTTAGACATTCTAAGTTACTGCTGGCCAGTGTCACTTACAACAGAGTCGGCTTGAACGGAGACCATCTACGCCAGCATCCACACTTTGAGCCAGTCAATCCTACTGCTTCCCTAGGCTCCAGATGCCAAATGACTACTCCAGGGATTTGTTGTTATTGTTGTTGTTGTTCTATCCATATTGTGTCTTTACTTATCATGGCTTAAATCTTAAATCACAGTCAGCGAAGGAATATGCCATGGTGAGCATGAAACCGTCACTCTTAGCTTGGTGGAGAACATTCCAGCACCCAGTTCCTCGTCGACAGCCTCGCGGGAAAAGCGGTCCCACCTCTGTGTGATGAAGTGGGTCAGTTAAGCAGAGGAGGAATCAGACTGGGCCTGAGAGAGGAGTCAGGAGGTGCAGCGTTGCAGCTCACCTCTGTTTTCTGTGTGAACTGGTGATGGTGTACCGTGAATGATATAATGAAAGGGCTAGTGTTTCTGGGTTGTAGGCCTTGCTCAGATGATGGGCACCCTCCATAGTAATGCTGGGGGGTACTCTAAGGTTTAATCTGACCTGCCTGTGGCGAAGCCCCGAGGCTTTCTGTGTTCCATTTCCCACTGCAGCCAGCCTATTATATAGAAGGGACCCCAGGAAGAAGGCAAGGGCACAGAAGGGGAGGATGCGG
The DNA here is from genome assembly GCF_982192425.1 of Myodes glareolus. Lineage (NCBI taxonomy): Eukaryota > Metazoa > Chordata > Mammalia > Rodentia > Cricetidae > Myodes > Myodes glareolus. Next base: position 51,303,080 of record NC_142046.1, read on the forward strand.
ATGGTTCTGCATGGCAGCTGTAACACACGCCGGAGGAGCTGTCTCACTGTGGACACCTCAGAGTGACTGGAACCCTTGTGATGCAGGCAGCTTGGGGAGAGTTGGCTCCTCACAAGAGGGAAAGACAGGCGCGTGTTTCTTCCGTGTGTCTCTTGTAGCTCTGGGGCTGCAAGCCAACTGACCTGACCTCAGAATTGACAAGCCAGAGAAGCAACCTCCCAGTCAGCAGGGCCAACTGTGGGCCAGATTTCCATGTGGCCTGTGAAGTACAGGTTGCCACAGTGCTTGATAAATACTCTGTGTAGTGAGTCCTTTGTGGGAATACATGGCATCACTCAGGGGACTAATGACAATAAATCCCCCATTAGATTTCTCAGATGGTACATCCACCCATTAGAGGCGGTGGAGCAAGAGGGAAAATGGCGGCATGGAGAGAAGGGAGTAAGCAATAGTCGTCTTAGGAGATTCTTATGATATGGTGGACTCTATCTACATGTGACTCTATTTGGGTAGAGAAAGAATGAGCTTTGGTAGCAGTCGTGGGTTCAAATCTTACTTCTGCCACTCCAGGCTTTACTATCCTTGGTGTGTTCCTCCCTTTCTCTGAACTGAGCCTGCAGAAGGAGAGGCAGCTGGGACGGCTGGAGAAAATCTCTGTGAAGGAGCAGGCACAGCGCGAGACACAACAAGGAAGGTTGCCGGACTGTTGATCGTGGTGACAGAAATAGTAGCAATCGTCGTAGTAATATTAGCATTTAAAGCTGATGCGGGAAGGGCCAAGGCTTCTCTGGTGCAGCACTGGACTTATAGTCCAAGATAAACACTGAGATTTCCAAACTTTAGAGTCTTTGACAGATGTTTACTCTCTGCTTTGACCGGAATGCCAAACTTCATTTGTGTTTCTGGTTCTGAACTCAGGGGTAAATCCCAGGTTGACTTCAGGCCCTGGACTCACCCTTGGCCGTGGGGCCAGGATGTGACTAGCATATATGCCCACATATAACCTTCCGAACTTCGCTGACTGCTAAGAGTTTTCTTTAACCCCCAAGATGGTTAAGCTATTAACTGGTCACATTTATTTCCCCAACCCTTTGAAGCTAGGAATCTTATCACCAGCTGAAAAGACTTCAAGGAAAAAAAATATGTTTTGCGTTATATTTTTCCTTGTGGATTGGCTTATGGCTGTACATAAATATTTATCTGAACTATTTCAGCAAACCCTAAATCATCAGCAATCCTTCTGCAGAGGACCCTTTTGGAAGATTTGTGTATGTCGAGAATGTCAGCAATCTCTTTATAGATTCCAAGGACCAGAGGCCCTTTGCAAATATTTGGGAGGTTTTCAACATGTCTTTTACTTTCCAAAATCTGTGCATCTCTTCCTACCGATCCTTCTGGATAGAATTACCATGCCTGGCCTTTCTTTACCTGTTGGTGTTTTGCCATATTTCAAAGTCTCAATCCTGTGGCACCTCCTCCAGGGCCTAGAGCAGACACAAGCAGAAGACTGCTCCAGACAGAAGAAGGACCAGGCTATGGTGCAGCCCTAGGGTGTGCGGGCACTACTCTGGGGGCAGAGAAGGGTCCAGTGGGAAAAAGACTAAGACTGAACGAGAGTGGAGTGAAGCAAATAGAACTATTATAGGCAAAGACATGGGGGGCCCTGGACTTGGGAGACTTCACAACAGTGACAGCCAAAGGGGTACCACTCTGTTGACCAAAAGATACAAACCAAGCCTTTGACTAGGATATGGTGGCCAGACATTTTTTTCCCCATACAATATTTTTCCGTTTTTGATTAGTTTTCTAACATACAAAAATAGAAATATTTCATGCAACAACCCAGATTTCAGATAGTTTTTGAGAACTTGGAGTATCTGGTGGTGATGTGCTGGAATGGATTCGACGCTGCTGGTCTGCTTGTCCTTGCTTAGCCATGCCAGCTTCTGCATTGGAATGTTGTTCTCTGCGTCCAGGGGCCTCTGCCTGGTAGAGGAGACAATTCAGGCCACCAGCTCTGGAGCCAAGGTGTCTCTGTCCAGGACCGTGTCCAGCTAGCTCCATGACCTTAGAAAAGTATGTTTCTTTATTTCACCTTTCCCATATGGCTGGTGTGGGAATAGACATGTCCAGAACTACCCGGCCTGCCATAGGTAAGCAAAATGTTAGTTGTGATCTCTTTATCCCGCGAGGGACAGTCAACACTAGAGCTGAAACTGACGCTCACTTCTGTGTCACGCACAGAACCTAGAACGTGGGCTCTTAGGCCATAACAGACAAGAAATAGTTGATGAGGGACTATGTTTTCGGGGTTCCTCATTCTCTAAGGTTTAACTTCAGCATGCTGGTTAACCTTTTACACAAAACGTGCTGACTTTCTTCCAAAGCCACCAGTACTTAGGAAATAAGTTCTTCTGAGCTCTCCCCTCCAAACTCAAAAACAAACCCACATTGAGAAAGGTACTTAGTTTGTTGTTAGTTGTGTTTTCCCCACAGAAGTTAAGCTGAGAGCAGGCGGCTGTCTAAGATCATTTCTCAAGCTGAAGTCAGTCGCTAGAGATGAGTGCCTAGGAACTTCTGCAGAGAGGAAGTCGGGGTGCCTGTTAGACAGGACCCTGGGCCTTTCTGAGCTGGTCCCCACCCCTCCCCCACTACGAGAGTCAGGGCTTTGTACTCAGTGCCTCTAACACGATGGCCTGTGTGTGAAGAACCAGTTTCCAGTGTTTCGACCCACTTTCCATATATACTGCAGAAACAATCCTGCCTCACCAGGTCTTACCAGAGGCGACTGGTGAATGTGGGCAGGAGATTTATGATTAGGTTAATGCATTTCCTGTAGTTGCATTTCAATGGTATTTTAATAAATAAAGCTTGCCTGAAGATCAGAGAGTAAAATAGCCCCACTGGCCAGCCTTACAGACCAGGCAGTGGTAGCACACACCTTTAATCCCAGTAGCCACACAGTTGCCATAGAAACCGGGCGATAGTGATGCACAACTTTAATCCCAACCCTAGAGAGGAATAGAGGATGGGAGGAGACAACTCACAATTACAGTCTCATTCTGAGGTTTCCTGGAGGCAGGATCACCAACTTTGGGTAGAAGAACCCTAATATCTGTCCCTGAGTTTTTATCAGTCATGCTTCTGCTTCCCACCAGCAAAGTTGGTCACAAGGTTGGAGTCACTGTCTCCTGAGAAAACTTGCATGTCTATAAAGCCACATTCAACTTCTAGTTGGATAAACAGCATCTAAAACTGAACGACGGAGCCAGATTCTAAAACAGCAGCAACAAAAAGTTCTTTAGGTTTGCACAGTAAGAGAAAGATAGTGCTCTTTTTGTATACAAATGATTTCCGGTCTGAAAAGACCCCTACTTTTCAAAAAAAAAAAAAAGATCTATTTCCGCAGCCTCCCCCCACTTCTCTCTTCCTTTCTCTCTCTTCCTATAACTAACGCCAGCATCTCTAAAGTGTCCTTCCTACTCTAAAAGGCAATTTCAAATAATGACAACATGTGGTTGGTTCTGGCTGCTTCTCAAACCTTGCTCCTCCTCAGCGTTCCGGGAGTGTGCACAAGTCTGGCAGTTCAGTGCTTCGATCTGTTGTCTGCCGTGAGACCCTCACCATATGCGGCCTGGGGATGACGCTCTGCCAAAAACACATGCCGGGTCCATTGTGAAGGATTTAAGAAAAGATACTCAAGGAAGAGGTGTTACAAGAAATATTTTTCCTTCATATAAAAATCAACTTCGTGTGTGGGTATCCTACCACAAATATTTAAAAATGCCGAGGTCATTGTCTTCCAGGTAGAAAAACACATGAACTTTGCACGTTTCCTAATTTTATTTTATTTTCTCTGTTTAATGAGAAGGAAAAAAAAACCCTATTAGTATTTAGCCCCAAATTGGTTTTGTGACTCGCAGCCACTGGCTCTTACCTATGAGAACACAGATCTATCAAGATATTTTCCATCTGTATTGTGCCAAGCAAGCGTCAGCCATGCAATGTTAAGGGTGATGCTGTTGCAGCCTCTCAGTCACTGCTCTGACACGTCTCCTTGATCAGGAGATCCTAGAGCGGCCTGCGTTTGTTCTTTTGGGGAAGAGTGTGTTGGAGAACTTCGGAGAAACAGAGATTGTGTGAGGTTGCGATCGGGAAGTTAGATAATAAACAGCCCCTGATAGGACCATTCTAGTGGCCAAGATCAACACAGTCTGGATGTGGGCAGGAGTAGCCTTCCTGCCTGCCCCTCCCCAGAGGGCCCTTTGTGTCAACAAGCACAGCCAGCCTCCTGGCCAGCTCCCAGGCTCAGAGTGGGGCTATCATTTTTGTTTGCTTTGCAAATATCTTAATGGGAAGTGGTTCAACACCACCTATGGGTTAATCTGAGGGCTTCTGCCTGGCAGCTGTTGACTGGGCGAACCACATGGCTGCTCTCCGGTGGAGGGAGCCAAGTTGGCGTGCACTACCCAGTGCCAGGTTGAGGTATCGTCTTTGCCTCTTGGATTTGCAGACTGGCAGGAAGCACCTTGATGCCCTTTATTTTTAGTTTGTTCCTCCTGGGAGGGCAGAGCTGCTCCCGTCCGTGCCAACTGTGCTTTCACTTCAAGGCAGGGGAGCTGTTGATATTATTTTTCACCGCCGTGAAACAGCCTCCTTCCCCTAAGCCCATACTTGCAGAATCTGCGATTTGTATTAAGTGTAGTGATGGTGGAGATGGTATTGTGGGAAGATCTAGTGGGCCAGCACACAGGGAGCCCCCAGGGAGCCCCAAGGGAGCTGAGTCTGGTCTTCACCTGGGATCTGAAGAGGTGAAGAGCTGCCGCGTACCTGCAGATTCCCATTCTGCTAGTCTGTCAGTTCCGAGAAAGCCCAGGTGTGGCTTTTGTGCATCTAGAGGGACCGAGCACTTTTCCCAGAGGAACATGGCCAAGCCATGCCTTGCTGGATCTGTGACTTCTGAAGTGACATGGGCCATTTCCTTCTCCATGCTTCTGTCTCTGGGTTCTGGCCAGGGTGAGCTGACTCTGTCGAAGCTGGGTAGAGAAGTCCGTGGAGTGATAAGGTCTTGGAGACAGCTTCCAAACGCCATGTTTGTAAGTGTGGAAAGGTCGAATTGCTCAGTGGGTGAGCGGCCCGCTGGACAGTGCACTTTTGCTTGCAAAGTCTTGTCTTTTTCTGGGGTTTTTACACATACTTGAGGGGTTGCTACAGACAGCGAAGTCCCAGAGGCCACCCCCAGAACCTTCTGATGGATGATAAAACCTGAACCCACTCATTTTCTCAGGGCCTCAGTTTCCCCACACTCCCTCATCAAGTCATGAAAGATCAATGAGATAACACACACCAAGTGTGTAGTGCCTCATCGGACACATGAAGTCCCCCATACCTAGGAACAGCCAGTGTTATCTTGGTGGCACGATTCTTCCTTTATGGAAGCCTTGTTATTATACTTCAGTGTTGGTTACTCCAAATCCTTTAATAGTAAGCCAGAGCTAAATTCAGGACAGTTTGAATATCAAATTAAAGAATGCTGAAAAAAAGATATTAACCCACTGAGTAAAATAATTCAAGAGTCTACATTAATAGAAGGAAAAGAAGGTAGAGAAGGTGTGAGGAAGCTCACAGTGTAATTAAAATGTGAAATAATAAATGTAAATTTGATGATTGAAAACCAGACATCTCCAAGTACCAAACCCATCACTGCTTTAGGCAAGAATCCTGAATGGGGGCTGAAAAGAGCAGGTGAAAGACTAGGGAATAGCAAGCTATTTTCACAATGTCAGGGTAAATCCCATAAGAAAGCAGTTAGAGGACACAGAGGAACCTCGCAGAAGCCACTTTGACCAAATGACAGCATCACGGCGATGGAGCCACCAGACCGCATGGGCTTCCTGAGACGAGCGTCTTGTCTGTGGATTTCCTGCCAAACGAGCATGACCTGGATTTAATACCGAGGAAGCAGCAGACAGACCCCGACAGCGGAGTCTGTTGGAAGATAACTAGCCAGTAGGCTACAAAACCGAGCAGAGAGGGGGGCTGAGGGCTCTCTCAGATGGAAGGAGACAGAACCAGAGGTGGTGCCAGGGTTTCCTCTCCCACAGAAGTTGTCACTGGGATAATTTGCAAATTCGGAACACTATGGAGTGGGTCACAGAGTCTCGCTAATAATATCAATTCTCTGGTGTCAGTCACCACATTCTGGGAAGAGAGCACCCTCCCTTTGAGAAACAGTAAGAGATAAAGAGATAAGAGATAAAGGAGTGTGGGGTTTCTCCAAAGGTTCAGAAAAAGTCCGTGTGTTTGTGTCTGTCAGTGCGCCTGTCTGTCGGGGACAGAGCAAATAGGTGCCTGGCCACGGCCTGTTCTTCCTGCTTAGCCAAAACAAGAAGTTAAAATTAAAACCCAAGTCAGTTCCCCTTCATCTCTCAAACTCACTAGCCTCATTCTCTTCGAATGCATAATGATTTCCATCGCTCTTGCCAAACTGTAGTAGAATATCTAAGTTTCAGTGTCTAGTGTCCTTGCTTCTTTGTTTGTTTAAAGGTAGAATCTTTCTTAGGTAGCCCTGACTAGCCTGAAACTATGTAGACCAGACGAGTCTCGAACTCACAGAGATCTGCTTATCTACGCCTCCAGAGTGCTGGAAGGAAAGGTGTGCGCCACCAAGCTTGGTGCTAATTCAGTTTTTAAAGGGCTAACTCTACGACTTGACACAGGTCCACCTATAAGCAACTCCAAGGCCCATTCCTCAAGTGGCTGTAGTCCCAGCTACTCAGGAGGCGGAGGCAGGAACGTTTCCCGGGCCTGTGAGTTCAAGGCCCAGCTGGACGACATAGTGAACTCCTTTGGAGGACAAGCCTACTCAGAGGAAAAGCAGAGGTGACACAAAAGAAGCTGTCTAGAGGTCTTGCCATTGCCTCCCTTTCGCATTTCTGCGTCTAGGGATTTCTCTCTCAGAAGTAACGGATACATCTTAAGCGGGAAATATCAAACTTTATTTAAAGACTGTGCTTTGTTTCTGACTTCTGGACCTGCACATCTTCTTATTTAATTCTTGTAAGAACCGGTAGTCTTTTCTTCTTTTTTCCTAAAAGTACAGATGTGATCATTTTCTCCCAGCCCAGCAAGGGTTTTTATTTACGGCGTATTGATGAAGAAAAGGAGGCGCTGATCTCACTTGGGCAAATGGAAGCACGGGCGACCCCTTCCATTTGACGTTTGCGAAAGCGACAAATCCCTCTTCCATACAAGCGTGTTACTGGAAGTATCTGAAAAAGCTTAAAGAATTAGTCATTACTTACACGAAATTCACATCCGACTGGATATCTAATCTGTGTTTCATCTGGCAACTGGAGCCCTAGTAGTTTGGAGCTAATTATGAAGCATGTGCGTAGCATACGGAAGCATCCCGAAGTGTGGCCCTACGCCTTGACCAAGTCCTCGCACACTCCTCTGGTTCTGGCTGCCATAAAACAGCATTTTACGCCCTTTAGCAGCCTTGGGAAACACACTCAAAGCTCCCCATTTCTGCTCGTTTGCTAAGGTCCTGACTCAGCTGTCACTTTCTGGAGCCACTTGAGCTACTCACAGCCTCTCCTCCAATACTTTCCGGCCCCTTCCTCTGCGTTTACTTTCTTTCTTGAGCTCTGACTTTGATTTAGCCTTCTGTAGTTTTTATTTGCAGAGGAATCTCAGGCCCCTTGTTCGCGGCTTTATCCTCAGTGCCTAAGAATGGTGGAAGACTAATTGAAAGGTGTTTGTGGGATGGTTGGATGGACGGACACACAGATGGGCAGACAGACAGATGGGTGGTGTCCAGAAAGCTGTGAAAAGGCTTGCATTGCACAGGGCGTACGTATTGCTCATATAAAATCTAGAGATGGCTTGTTACCAAGTCAGAACCTAAGCATGGCGTGGTGTGCATTCCTTAACACTGGCCCATAGATACAAGGAGACCTTGTGATATAGCAGGGCATCTCTTAATCTGTTCTTGAATATTTTCCAGAACTTAATGTTGACTGCGCCAGGTGTCAGTTGTTAGGATCCCTGATATAATGGTGCAATTAACTGATGTGTCCTGTACAAAACAGTGCTGGGGATAGAGAGCACAGGCTCTGTAGCAGCCAGACCCGGTTTACATCTGGCTGTGACCCGTACTGCTTACTCAGGCAGGCGGCCCAGCTTCCTCTCCCTGATCTGTGAAATGGGGGTGTTCAGGGACCTAAACCATCCGCTGTGGTTTGAGGATGAATGAGGCGATCCCACCAAGCCCTCTGTACTCCCCAGGCAACAAGAAGGCTGCTTCTGTTGCTGCCCTGGTCTCTGGTGACTCCACCTCAACCCTCTCCCCACCACAGTGCCTTGTGAAGCCTTGCTCAGTCATCCTGCCCAGACTGTGGCCCTCAGACAGACCGCGCTGCCTGCCTTCAGATCACAGACATCCTTGTCACTGTTCCCAGCCCATTCCTTTTCCCAGCCAGAGGCTGGGTGCTGATAAAGCCCACGACAGCTCTCTAAGTGACTGTCAGTGGAGTGTCACTTGTCCAATAAGGTACCTTTCTCATCAGGAGGAGGAAAAGCCTCTGCTCCCACCTCAGGCTTTTACAGTGACAGCCGCCTGCGATAGAGTCGTGCAGGAGAGGGGAGGAAAGAAAAGAAGCGAGACTCCAAGAGCTTGTAAATTAACACTGCAGGCTCGCGCTGGAGACAAGCAGTAGGGTGAACAACTATGATCATCTATAGAAGCCTAGTAGGAGTCGGGAAATTAGCCTAAGTCCACAACCTAACTGGCTCTGACTTAAAGCAGTACAATAGGAAACGTTCATGAGCTCTTTCAGGTGGTTTAGTCCTTGAGCCATGTTCTAAAACAGAAAAACACTCCTAGTTTAGAGCAATCACATGTCCACATACTTAAGTAAGATTTGCATATCCAGCTCCTTCGGCGATAACACTGACTGGTGAGAGATAGGAGATGTGTGTTTCAATGTCTTTATTAAAATCCTGAGTTATTCAGAACAAATGAGAAAAATAAAAACATAAGCCAAGCTGTCAGATGCCGTTCTCCTGGGTCCCTTTTTCTAAACACACCCTGTGAAGTGCCTTCCTCTTCTCTTATGCCCTTTGTAGTCCCGTGGTGTCATACAGTAAAGCTCATGACAGTATTTTCCTCTTGATAAATGTCAGGGAGAAAAATGTCAAGGCACCGGTTTCCCACAAAAGCTGTGAAGATTAAAAAGACGGATAACATCTAGTGTTGGGGATACAGAAAATAGCACCTTTCGTACATTTGTGGCTAGACGTTAAGTTTTGTTGCTTTTTAGGGGAGAAACGGATGTTGTAGTTGAAATCCTTAGAGGAGGAAACGGACTTTCTCACCCTTAGGCCCAACAACGTCACACCAAATATTTATCCCAGGGAAGTAAGAAAATTAGAACTCAGAGCCACATCCTCTGAGTATTAAATGACCCCTTATTCATAATGTAAGAAATGGACACAATGTCTATATTTTTAAAATATATGATTATTTAATTCACTTGTGGTAATCACTCAATGCAACAGTGTACAGTCATAAATACGATGGTGTAAGAGAGAAGTGGATGCAATTTTAATATTTAAAATATGATGATTCAATTTTCTTATGCCAGTCACCCACTGGAACACTGTGCAACCATAAATATGATGGTATGCATAGATCTTTGCATATGCATTTATTGTATAGTTATAATATATAAAATATGCTCAGAATTACGAAAGGAAGGCTAAAATGCTGATCTGAAAAGACACTAGGTATGAAGGTTGTCTCCACCTGTATGATCTTCTCCTTTGGTATTTATATAAGAGACAGTGCAGAGGGAATATGTATCACTTTTCATCACAGAAAATAGTCTTTAATCAGAAAAAAAAGGGAGAACGGGAAATATTTTGCTGTCAGGTCTTTTACCTATTTTGGTCAGAAAAAAAGGTGTTGGTATATATTCCTAGATTAGTGGTTATGGAGATTCAGGTGCCTGGGTTCATAACTGTTCCTCAGCTAAGAAACAATGCCAGAGTTGGTGAACTCTCCATTAGGAAGAGCTGATGGATTACCAGGCAAGGGACTCTGTGGTCAGTGACCAATCATCTGAGGAGAGGCCCTTAAGGGAGAAAGGCTTTATTCTGGCTTTCAGTTTGAAGATGCAGCCCATCCCACAAGAGACACAGTGGTGGAATAGGATGCCATTGCTTACATCTCAACGAATCAGGAAGCAGACAGAGAGGATGCTAGTAGCATCCTGCAGACTTTTTTCTTTTCCTCCCTTTGTTTATTAAGTCCAGGACCCATAGGATGGTGCCACCCACATTCAGGTATCCCCTCAGTTGAGCATCTTTGGAAAAGTACACCCAACACACACCCATTAATGAGTTACCTCATTAATGCCCTAGTTTAATCTAATTAACTAACCTCGTCATGGTGCTCACTGGTCTTTGTGCTGCCCCCTTGATCATTTCCCCACCAGGTTTCCTCAGCAGGTGAGGTGCAGACCCTCAGCTCGTCTGAATGCGAGACCAGGCAAATCACTGGCAGAGACATGTCTTCCTGGTTCTTGGAGTCAGTATAGCTTGTAAATGTAGCAGGGGGCCTCCAGCTCTACCAAGAGTAAAGGAGGCAGAGGGGTTGGAGGTGGAGACAGAAGGTTTCTCAGGATGGCTAGTTTAGAGCCACAGTCACATTTGTATGAGAGGCAACAGCATTCACAGGCAGGAAATGTGACCACAACCTTGAGAAATTTCCCTGGGGCTTGACAGGTGCATCCCCTAGGGGTGGTAGCAATCAGTGGGAAAAATAAAACATTGTAGACATTTAATTTTTGTAGTGAAAAATTCAGCAATGCATGCATTTAGATGCTTGTGAACTGAATGCAATAGTCTGTGCTTTAAAAAAAAAACTTTTTAATCCCTTCTTCTCTGTGTGTTCAAAGCTAATGGGCACACAAGGTGGAAATAGGCAACACCACCCACATGGAACAAACCAGGGTAGAGTGGGGGCGGTGCTGGGGATGCTGGAATGCCCCCTACACTATACCCCCAGCTCTTGAAGAGTTCTTTATTCCTTAATAGAACTGAATAATGGAGCTGGAGAGATGGCTAAATGGGTAAGAGAGCCTGCTATGCAGGCGTGAAGACCTGAGTTCAGATGCCAGAACCCACATGAAAAACCATGGCAATGCTTGCCTGGAACTCCAGCACTGTTGGGACCAGAGACATGAGGGTCGCTGGGGCTTGCTTGCTGTCAGCTTAGCTACAAAATCAATGAGAGCTGCCGACTCAGAAGCATGGGGGAGAGGATGATAGAGCAGGACAACGATGTCCTCCCCTGAACTCTGTACTCACATCTTTAATGCTCTACTTAGCAGCATGAACTTGGGAGAGAGGAGCCTGAAAGTGAGCTGAACTAACGTCTCATGCAATAGCCAGCTTTGTTCAGAGCATCAGACACAATACACTCTGAGGGTGAGCCACCTGGGTAAAGTGTACAATCCCAAGGACAAGTCGTACGTGGCAAAACCACGTTTCTGCACAGAGACATACATGAGTAGCAACAGCTGAAGCGAACTCACTCCTGTCCGCTCCACTTTGGAAGAGCACGCAAACACATTCCAAGGGCAATTCTGGGTTTCGAAGAAACTGAGATCACAAGACTCTTGTCTAATTTTCATAAAGTTTTCTCACAAGCCCTTAGAATTCTCACAGGATTTTATTCTTGGTCTGTGTCCACACACACACACACACACACACACACACACACACACACACACACCCCTGCACATATACCAACACATATATAACACACAGATGCACACACCCCCTAAGAAACCTTGAGAGGTAGCTAGAACTACCTAGATCTAGTTAAAATGAAAATTGCCAGTTTCAAGTCAGCACATGGGCTTCAACACAGAGGGGAATCCCACATCAAAGAACAGTGTCGCCCCCACCCCCCCTGCACCTTACATAGCTTCATTTACCTTTGTGGTTTGAACGTACTAGAACCACTTCCAATCTCTTCTTTCTCATGGTAATCGGTCCAAAAAGACAGCTGGGGGTGCATGTACCTAAAACCTGCCTCCCTTCTAGGGTCACGGAGACCTACTCTGTTCACACAACCTACTTGGAGCACCTTGCCTGCCGGGTTCCTTGACAGCTGCCCCTCAGGGACAGGAAACTTGTGTTCCTTTGGTTCCATGTCCTCAAAGGAACATGGACAGGCTGCTAGTTATGATGAACAACCTTTCTCCCAGAGCTGCCACCTAAGGAGCAAGCTTGACAGAAACGCTCCTATGTTTAGAGTCACCAGGGACGATGTGGCGGCAACCTGCTCTGCTTTGAAGATAGCATATGCTTTCAAGTGTGCAGCCCTAATACTGGTCTCAATTCGTTTAGGCACCAAGAAGTTATAATTGATACAAGATGAGACATAACTTTCGAAATGTAATCAAAATTAATAAAAAGTACACGGAGAAGACAGTTTAAGTGAGGCTTAGGAAAGAGGGACTCAGCTGGGCGGCGGTGGCGCAGGCGTTTAATACCAGCACTCAGGAGGCAGAGGCAGGTGGATATCTGTGAGTTCAAGGACAGCCTGGTCTACAAAGCAAGTTCCAGGACAACCAGAGCTAAACAGTGAAACCCTGTCTGGAATTCTCCACCCCCTCAAAAAGGAAAAAGAGATTCAGTAGGCACCTGCTGTGTCTCAACTCTCATCTAAGGAAAGACAATAACAGTCTAACCTGACACAGGAAGAGACCAACTGTCAGACAAGCCCAGTGATGAGCCGCCTCCTCTGGCGTCATTTTCTAATTCTACAGCACTTTTGTTTCCAGAATGTATGCATCCACTAGTGAAGGGACAGATCTGGTCCAATTTCCTGCCCCTTGCAAAACTTACACCCCCTCATCCTGCTTTTCAAATGTGACTCCATAAGTTTGGTTAGCGTAACTCCGATACCCCCTGTCCATCATTCCTCATTGAACTGACAAATGGAATTTCGGAGCCTGTGAAGCTGAGGCCCAGACCCTAGCCCATAGTGACTTCCCACTGTGCTACCAGTACAGCGTGACAGAGCCAGCTGGCTTCATGATCTTCACTGCGGAAGAAAGATGCCAGGCACTCCGAGGAGAGCATGTGGCGAGCCAGCCTCGGCACTGCCCCTCATCCGTCACGTGAGAGAATTAGGTGCCAGCCTCTTTGCTTTTGTTTGTTTGTTTGTTTTCTTTTTTTCCTAAGGTGGATTCCTAGAAGAAGGGTTCTCGGTGGTGGCTGGGGTTGTCCATCCTCCCTAGATCACACAGTTAAACGCACCAACTGCATGGAGCCCGGAGGCATCTGCAGGAGAGACTAGCAATGTTTCTGAGAGGCCCAGCTGCTCCGGACATGTGTGGTGAAGGAGAATTTCATAGTCCTTTAGTGACAGATTCATTGATTTGTTAATCTTAACAGAAATTAAAGACTTATTTTTTAAAAAAACTTTTTTTTTTTTTTGATGCAGATTCGAAAGGCAGTGTCTCAGGGCTGGGGAGAGGACTAAGTGGATATAGGACTTCCTGGTAAATGTGAGGGTGGATTTCAGTCTAGAACTCACATAAAACCCGGGCAGGCAAGCAGAGAGAGACAGGGAAGGACTGGCTAGGCTCACCAAATTAGCCTGCTCTAGGTTCAGTGGGAGATCCTGCCTTGGTAAATAAAGAATGGAAGAGAAAAATACCCACTGTGAACTGCTGGCTTCCATGCACACATGCACACATGTGTCTATCTACATACATGTGATCATGAATGCACATATGCACAAATACTATGCGTGTAAACATGCAAAAGAAACAAACCAATATTGCACTTTAAAAATGAATAAGCTCTTGTTATCTAATAGTCAAACTTTCCCAGTTTTTCTGAGAAGTTTCACCTCTGTATCTGATCTGATTTAATGTTTTATCATAGCAATAGAGAAGATGCATGTTCACTCACATACATGCACAATACATACACACAAAAATACACATAAAAAAAAGAACAAAGAAGCTAATGAAATCACCGTGAAGAAATCAAAGCCATGAAACTTCTAAAGAAAATTAGCTTGCCCCATTCATTTGTATTTTTTAGTTAGTTAATTGCCTGCTTACATGCCTGTCATGTATGTGTGCATGTGTGCACATGTGTAGAGGCCAGAGATCAACATCTTTAACCTCTTTTCCATCTTTTACAAAAGCTTATTTATTCAATGTATATTTCGTTGCATGTATGTTTCGTTGCATGTATGAATGGATGTGCACCACATGCATACCTGGTGTCCTCAGAGGACAGAAGATGCCAACCCTTTCAAACTAGAGTTAAATCTATTTGTGAACCACCATGTAGGTTCTGGGAATTGAAACCACGTCCTCTGGCAGAGGAACAAGTGCATAAAACACTGAGCTATGTCCCATGTCTCCAATCCACTTTATTTTTTTATTGTTTTTAGTGAGCTATACATTTTTCTCTGCTCCCCTCCCTTTTCCCCCTCCCTTTTAACGCTCTCCTGTGACCCTCATACTCCTAATTTACTCAGGAGATCTTGTCTTTTTCTCCTTCCCATGTAGATTAGATCCATGTATGTCTCTCTTAGGGTCCTCTTCATTGTCTAGGTTCTCTGGGGTTGTGGACTTTAGGCTGATTTTTTTTTATTTTATGTCTAAAAGCCACTTATGAGTGAGTGCATATTATATTTGTCTTTCTGGGTCTGGGTTACCTCACTCAATATGATGTTTTCTAGCTCCATCCATTTGCCTCTAAATTTCAAGATGTCATTATTTTTTCTGCTGTGTAGTACTCCATTGTGCAAATGTACCACATTTTCCTTATCTATTCTTCAGTCGAGGGGCATTTAGGTTGTTTCCAGGTTCTGGCTATGACAAACAATGCTGCGATGAACATAGTTGAGCACATGTTCTTGTGGTATGATTGAGCATCCTTTGGGGATATACCCAAAAATGGTATTGCTGGATCTTGAGGTACATTGTTTCCTAATTTTCTGAGAAATCACCATACTGATTTCCAAAGTGATTGTACCAGCTTGCATACTCTGGTTTCCCTTCAGATCGTATAAATCTTTTGCCTCTTACCACCATATTTTTGCGGAAGCTCTCCCACAGATCCTGGAACTCACTACCAGTTCACCTAGCCAGCAAGCTCCCTGGATCCTTCATTCTCTGTCTTCACAGCACTGACATTACAGGTGCACATGTTACATCCACACCCGAATCAAACTCAGCACTTGATGCTCTCAGAGAAAATACGTTATCAACAAAGCTATACCCCCACCCAGACTTGTCCCATTTTTTTTTTTTAAATCAAGGTGGTGACTGGGAAGATGGCTTGGCGGATAAAGCACTTGCCAGGCAAGCATGAGGATTGGAGTCTGGATTTCCAGAGCCCATGTAAAAGCTCATGTATGGTGATCACTTACATTTCCAGCGCTCAGGAGGCAGAGATAGGGGATCCCTAGGCAGGCTGGCTACTAGACCAACTAGGCAAAACTGGCAAGCTGCAGGTTCAGTGAGAGACCCTGCCTTGGGGCATAAAGCAGAAAGTGACAGAGGAAGGCACCTGACGTCAGCGTTGGACCTATATACACACAGGAACACACGTGCATATGTATGCCCACACATGCAAATACATGCGCACGCACACACACACACAGACACACACACACACACTGTGGACTGAAGAAACGAGATACACGCTGGAACTTTTCCCAAGAATTTCCCGTATCAGCACAGTGCCTTGCACCACACGTGGGAGCTGGGGCCCTTGATGATGTCTAGGAAAGGCTATTCCTTCTTTTCCTCTCTCAGAATTTTATTTTGCATAGAGTCTCTGGGAAGAAATCTGCTTAACTTTGCTGAATCAAGTACTTTCCAATGTATCTGTCTGGGGACAGTACTTCCTCCCCTGCTCCTCCTTTTTCAAGTCAAGTAACAGTAGAAGTGTTGCCTTGACTGCCTTGGGGTCATCCAAAGGCTTAAAGGGGGAAAAGTCCATTGATTGGCAAGCCCCAGGGCGTGTCAGGAGACCTCTGTACTGGTCTTCTGCTTCTGAAAGGCTCCTGAGCTAATGGCCCCTGATCTAGAGTGTTCAAGACTCTCAGGTTTCAGCTCTGGGGAGAGTAGGAAGTGGAGGCAGGGCAGTAGTCCCAGCCACACTCTTCTAGAGTTTTCCTAAAGCTCACCAGCACTTCGGAGGAATGTAGAGGGCACGTGACCTTAAGTGTCACAGAGCCACCAGGATTTACTTGGACTAGACAAGAGTGCATCTCTTGAATCAGCGCCAAATTGCACTGAGGGCAGACTGGGCCAGAGGGAGAGCAGAGGATCCAGAGTCAGAAAAATGGATAAGTATTGGCCAGGACAGCTAGGGAAATCCTTCCTTTCTGAACCACATTTCTTCAATATTGTAGGTATAAAAGTGCTTGTCTCAGATGGTTATCAAGATCTCATCAGATATTTAAGAACATTTTAAACACCAGAAATGCAATATAAATAATGAGCCAATTTAAAATTACTGTTAAGCATAGTTTTCCTGGCCTATGTGGCCATACATTCTGGAATTTACCCAACTTATACTTATAGTTTAATTTTTCACTCTTTTGGCTTGTGGGGGGGCCCACCCAGCAACCAAATAAATCACATATACAGAGGCTTATTCGTAGTTTTAAATGTCAGGCCTTAGCTTGGCTTGTTTCTTGTCAGCTTTTATTAACTTCAATCGTCCCAACTAACTTTTGCCTCTGGGTTTTTTCCTTTTCTTACTTCTGTGTGTCTTACTTTCACTCTTTCTCCATGACGGCTGGGTGGCTGGCCCTAGGATCCTCTTGTTCTCTGGTTCCTCCTCGTCCTCATTTCTATTTATCCCCTCTGCCTGCCAGCTCCGCCCATCCTTACTCCTGCCTCGCTATTGGCCATTCAGCTCTTTATTAGGACCGTCAGGTGTTTCAGATGGGCACAATAACACAGTTTCACAGAGTTAAACAAATGCAGGATGAACAAAAGAAACACACCTTAAAATAATCTTCCCCAACATAGTACATTTACCAAATACTTAGTGCCCCAAGCACTGAGATAGGTGCTGATGAAGAATGTGCAAAGCAGCCGTTCCGATCCCTTACCTCCCATGTGCAAGGCGTGTGATGCTAAAAACTGACAGTCCCTTCCCCGGGTCTTGAGTGGTTTTTATGGGTGTACCATTAATAACCACCACTGAGATGTATTCACAAATGGTCCACATGTGTTGAAATGAATTAATCAGTTTAAGTAACTAATAAGATTTAAAATGTAAGACTGGAGGTAACCTTAAGACCAGTTTCTCCCAGTTCCCTTGCTTTATAACTGAGGAAAGCTAGAACCCAGAATACTTGAAACTTACCCAGAATTACATAATTGTATGTGTGTGTGTGTGTGTGTGTGTGTGTGTGTGTGTGTGTGAGAGAGAGAGAGAGAGAGAGAGAGAGAGAGAGAGAGATGATAGCAGGGAGGAACGGAGGGAGGGAGAGAGAGAGAGAGAGAGAGAGAGAGAGAGAGAGAGAGAGAGAGAGAGAGAGAGAGAGAGAGATACTAGGGATATTCAGGAGGCAAGGTCAGAACACAGCAGCTAGGGATACTTGGGCAAGGTCAGAACACAGATTTACCCTCCCAGGCCAGTGTTTTTCTCTTGCTGGCTTCTATCCGAGGCAGGGTCTATGTACACCCCTGGCTGGCTTCCAATCTGCAGTATTCCTCCCGCCTCTGCCTCCTGGAGGCATATCACAGGCATGTGCCTCCAGGCCAACTGAAAGATTCTAGCTCAACCTTGCTTTGTGCTTTTGACTAGGCTCAGTTGTGCCCAAGTTTTTTTTCCTATGGGAATTTAGCAGTTCACTAGATGCTAATAAGTTCTTGGTCTGGTAACTTCAAACCCTGTGATCAGCCCTGCCTCTGCTGCAGAGCTCCATTGTGGACCGACCGTGGAAGGGGCATCCCTGTAGCAAGGAGACTCTTCCACCACGCCCCACCCACCATTCCCAAGCCCACGTGACTATGGAACCCATGTGTGCCTCTTGCTACAGAGTGTGGCGAATTCCCTGAACAGAAAACACAGCCTCATATCAACCTGGCAAACCTGGCATCGGAAACCTGGGCAAACCTGGCATTGCTCCCTAACACACACAGCTTCAAAGGGGCAGTTTCCAGGTCTTGGGGCTGTAGGTAGCCTGTGGATCTGTGGGAATACAGAGAGGCAAGGCCAGTAGGAGGCAGCTTTTGGATGGACAGTGTCCTTTTGACCGAGGACTGGCATAAGAAACAACAGGAGCTGAAGGGATAAGTCTGCATATCTGGTTTTGGAGGAAAACAATATTTTTTTTCTCAATAGTAATTCTATTAGTTTTTTATTGTAATTTCCAAGCCTTTTACAGATTCTGGTTTTTATTGTCCTTCTAGGCATCCACCAGCCCGGAGTCCCCCGTCAAGCTGTGATGTTGCCTCGGAACACGCATTTAAGGCAGCTGGGCATCCCGAAGCTGAGGTAACATTTCCTTCAGTCTGGCCCGAGTCCACGGGTGTAGAGCCTGTCTGTGACTGCCTGGCCCAGCCATCCAAACATGAAACTTGTAGTGTTATTTTGAAGTTTTTGAGACAAAAGCCTAGCTAAAGAACCGTGGTTCAGTGGAGAGACGGGGAGGCACGGTGAAGGGAGAATCAAAAGCCTGGAAATTCGCAGCTGAGAATAAACGCCGGCTGCTCCCTGAGGTGATTTGAGTCCTCCCCGCTGCAGATGGTGGAGTGTCTCTCCGAGAGAGGACCTGAGGTTCTCTGGTAGCACTTTGATA
This sequence comes from Myodes glareolus, assembly GCF_982192425.1. Lineage (NCBI taxonomy): Eukaryota > Metazoa > Chordata > Mammalia > Rodentia > Cricetidae > Myodes > Myodes glareolus. The sequence continues at coordinate 51,321,948 of NC_142046.1, forward strand.
CCCTGCTTGAATTCAGCACGTGAAATGGAGGCGTCTCTCTGTGACTTGGAGCCCACAGCAGGCTTTGAAGTCTGATCCAATTTTTGCTGCCTCCTATTTGATGTTGAAAGGGTGAAATGAAGAAAATGTACAGTTTTTGCCAGTAACTCTGCCGAGCATATGTAAGATTGAAAAAAAATCCTCTGGATGATGTGCTTAGAAATGGTAGGCAGATTAATACCTTCCTATTCGTCTTCTTGTTTCTCTCTGAAGGGTAGAAATGAAGTAAAGAGGAGACTTGGCATGTGGCTGGTTTTCTGTCCTGAACTAAGTGGTTGAGGAGGGTGTTAGTGCAGAGGAGGAGATAGGTGATTGAAGTCAAAGGTACCACGGCTTGGCTCCTAATTGCCCCAATGAGGACCGGCACTCAGTTCTATACAAGACACAGCGAGCGTGCAAATGTCATCAATACAGTCAGGGCCAGGGTCCCTTACTCTGATGGGAAGCATGTCCTTAAGGCTACTTCACCAGAGGATGAAAATGTCACGTCTCTCACTCCTTTCACTAGCTCTCAGTTGCTGGAACCGATGTGCCGTCTTCCTGGACATGTCATACTGCCCCAGCTTACCAGAGACCCAACATCTGTGAAGGCCCTCCCAAACCTGGTAAGGAAGACATTTGGAATGCATGCAGTTTGACCATTCGCATGCTGGTATACATTCTAGTGAGTTGTTTATGAAGGTCTGTCTAGAAGTCAGGACCTAATTAGATGGCAAGATGATGTAATGCTAACAGGAAGCCATAAAGGCTGGGAACAGTAGTTATATTAAATGGCGAGTAACTTTAATCCCAGCACTCTGGAGGCAGAGACAGACAGATCTCTGTGAGTTTGAGGCCAGCCTGGTCTACAGAGGGAGTTCTAGGACAGCAACACAGAGAAACTGTCTCAAAAACAAAAAGTGGCAGTTTAAGATTGGCGTAGTAACACAATCCCACTTAGGAGGCAGAGGGAAGAAGATCTGCCTTGGATATATAGCAAGTTTTGAGGCCAGCCCGGGCTACATCAAGACTCTGCTTCAAACAGCCAAAGTATATACATTCATATATTCTAAGCGGTAGCAGTTTACCTTCCTACTCATGTGCTTAAATGAATATCAAGGGCCGTACTTCCCTTGTAAAGCCCTGAAACTATTCCTGAGCTTCTTTTGTTAAAAAAAGAAAAAAAGAAATATCTATATTGCAGCAGAGTTAATCATTCAATCATTCAAGGGAAAAATCTCTGGCTTAGCAACGAATATGTACTTGGAGAATACCTCTGCATTCTGGGTAGCAAGGCCATTTACCTAGCAAAAGATAGACACCTCACTGCATGTCTTTGGTGCCAATAAATTCTGGCCCCTTTACAAAATTCCTTGCTGTGGAATATGGTAGAAGTCAGTTGTAGGCTTGTGGGCAGCTATAATCAGTGCGTCTGGAAGATAAAGTACAGAACATGATTGTAGGATATATTTTTATGAACAGATATATCCTTAGTTCAAGGAAAGAAATCTTGTGACTGGAGAGACAGCTCAGCAGTTAAGAACACTGATTGCTCTTCTAGAGGACCTAGATTTAATTCCTGCCCACAACCATCTATAACTCCAGCTCCAAAGAATCTGAGGACATATATGATGCCAGGCATTCACTTAAATGCCGTTCAATAAAGATTAATAACTGAAAAAAGGAAGAAAACTCTCCACTTCCGATATGGTTGCCAGACTCAACGTCAACCTGGTCTGTTTTGCTGAGAGATGTAGTTATTTCTTAGCTCCCTCTGCAGTCCTTCTTTACCTGTTTTTCAGTCCGTGGAAATGCAGTGTAACAGGAAGTGGAAATGTGGCTGAATGTGCCCTGTCTCCCAGCCCATGAGACTTGTACTCTTTGCGACCCTAGGGTGTGTGCATTATTGTAGAGCTTTTCCCATGACTAATGTAGTAGATGCTAACAAATCGGAAGATGCAGTGTTTCCTCATAGCCAGGCAGTGTTCAGGAGTGTGGCCATGTTCTGCTTTACAACACACGCAGTCCCTGGGCTGTAGACGTAGCTTGGTCAGTCAGGTGCTCGGCTCACAAGCATGAGGACCTAAGTGTGCTCTCCAGAACCCACAGAAAATCACCAGGCTCAGAGGGAGGCAGAGATATGAGGATCCCCAGAACTGCCACCTATTGTCTAGACTAATGGGTGAGCTCAAGGTCAACGAAAACCCCTGCCTCACAGAGGTGGACAGCGTTCCTGAGACTGGCACAGGAGTGTCCTCTGGGTTACACAAGCACACGCGCGCAGGCACACACACACACACACACACACACACACACACACTGAGCCTTAAAAACAAATAGAATACATGTGATTCCCTAAATATAAAAGTCAGTGTGGGTTGAGTAGTTAGAAGCACAGGTCTAAAGTTAGGCCTGTCTGGGTTCACATATCTGCTCTCTGGGTAATGGTAACCAGGCTATGTAATATATCAGTAACTTTTCTCATCAATTTGATAAGATGAGTTACACATTTTGATTTAAAAAAACTGGGTGTGATGGTATATGCTTTTAATTCCAAACTTGGAAGGGGTTTGAGGCCAACCTGGTCTACATAGAAAGTTCCAGGCCAGCCAGGGCTACATGGTGAAACCCTGTGTCAAGAAGAGAAAACCAAACAAAGCAAAATGAACAAAACTCCCCAGAGAGAGCAACTTGAGGGACAAAGTGTTTATTCTGGCTTACAGTTTAAGGTAAAACAGTCCATGGTGCGGGGGAAGCCATGGAGGTGGAGTGTGAGCCCAATGGTCACACAGAATCCACAGTAATGGATCCCTCGCTTTCCTCCCATTTTATTCAGCCTCAGACCGCATCCCACGCAATGATGCTGTACACTTTCAGGGTGGCTCTTTCTTCTTCAGTTAAACCTCCTTGGAAACCCTCTCAAAGCTGTGCCCCCACATGCGCTTTAGGAATGCCCCCTGCATCTTTTAATTCAAAGTCACCAGCGATGGAAATTAACCACCACGCAGGACAGTTCTACAGCAGTATCCATGTTTATAACTGAGAGGGGCAGTAGTTATATGCATGAGGGCTAGTGTAGGGGGCTGCACAGAGCTTGGCTCACAGGAAGGGGTGCTCAGGGGCTGTGATGACCTGCCGTTTTTATGGAAGTACTCAAGTATGGGTGGCTGGAGGAGAGATCTGGTTCTTGTTAGAAGGCTTTGGGTCGTGATGGGATCGTTCAGAAATAAACACGTAGTGTGTTCCTAACCAAAGGCATAGAAAAGACTTGTTGGAATTACCATTATCTTTCTAGTCTTAGAAAGTATTAGAAATTAGAAATATACTCCCCAAGATCAGATTCATTAGGGAGCTGTAACTCTGACATTTAGAAATAGCTCTTGGGTGCTTACCCACAGCTGTCCCTTCCTTCAGTGGAAACAGCTGTATCCTGAGTCAGCTGCCATCACTATCATCTCCCCTATACTCAGAAAAATGGCTTCCACCTCAGTGGTTTCCCTGGCTCTTCCCCTCCTTTGACTCCTCTAGTGCACAGGAGTCTGAGCAGCGTTTCTGAAGCATAACTCTGCTCATGCCAGTTGCTCTCTCCACTCTCCAGTGTTCCCCAGTTCCCCCCTCTCCCACCCAGAGTCAACTCTCACATCATTGAAGGCTTCCTGTGCTCTTATGCTGGTCTCACTTTCGGGCTCTGATTATCACCGGTGCCTCCCTCAAGGATTTTAAGACTAGTCTCTACTCTGTGGACGTGGACGAGGATATTCTCTCTCTCGTGGTTTTGCTTGTGTTGCCCCCTTTGCCAGAATCCCCTGTGTTCTTCATGGCCCATGATGATCCCCTATTCTGTGCCCTTTGACTCTGTGCATGGTAGTTCTTTCATTCTGCCTTGTGTTCTAGCTGTTTCCAGGCTTGTGGTCCACTTTAAACTCTCTTGGGTCACAATTTATGGATAATGAGGGCAAACCTGGACTTGCTGGGCTCTGATGCTGAGCCACATCCTCAGCCTCCTGGACAAGATTTCCGAACTAATTTCTGGAGCATCTAAAACCATGGTGAAGTATAATAGAAGCAAGAAGGGAAGGAAAGTCTACTTGACTGGCATCACCAGTTCATTGGCTGGGACTAAATAAGAAAGATAAAGCAAGTTGAGTGTTTGTATTGGTCTGCTTCCTGCCAGTGAATGCAATATGAGCAGGCACTTCACACTCCTGCCACCATGCCTTTCCCACCGGAGAGAATTACGTTCTCAAACTATGAGCTGAAATAAACCCTTCCTTCTTCAAGATACTCCTACCCTCCTTCCTCAAGATACTCCAACCCTTTCTTTCTGAAGATGCTCCTACCCTTCCTTCCTCAAGATGCTCACACCAGGTGTCAGTCACAGCAAAGGGAAATGTAACTAATAAAAACACACTCGTAAATAAGTTGCTATGATGCAAGTGGTTCCCTTTTGTTGTTGCTGTTGCTGCTTGGTTTTGTTTTGTTTTGAGACTGGGTCTCACTATGTAGCCCAGGCTGGCCTCCAACTCATAGAAATCTACCCACCTCTCCCTCTTGTAGTAGGGGGATGCTTGTTCATCCTGGCTGCCCAGAACTGAAATAATCACACAGGAGCCATATTATTTAAATCACCGCTTGGCCCATTAGCTCTAGCTTCTTACTGGCTAACTCTTACGTATTAATTTAACCCATCTCCATTAATCTGCGTATCACCACGTGGTTGTGGCTTACCAGGTAATGTTCCTAGCGTCTGTCTCCATAGGCTACATGGCTTATCTCTGACTTCGCCTCCTTTCTCCCAGTATTCTGTTTAGTTTTCCCCACCTAGCTCTGTTCCCCTATAGCTCTGCTATAGGCCCAAAGCAGTTCCTTTATTAAGCAATGATATTTACAGCATATAGAGGGGACTTCTACATCAGCCTCCTACATGCTGGGATTATGCATCATCATACCTTGGTAATTCTCTGTCTCCAATGGCCCGTTATTTTAACCTGGTTTTATGGGAGGTAAAAAGAAAATGCTGTGATCTTTACCATTTTTAAGGAGACAGCAATGCCCAGCAGCCTTCACTTCTCACTTGCGGAACTCACACCATTGCTCCTGAAAGATTCTGGTAGGTTAGGGACCGGAAATAAACCCTAGGTGCTCAGTCTGGGACTCTAGAGCAGCCATCACACCAGCCTGTTAAAATGGGACTTGGACATGGCTCTTAGCTAAGGAATCCAAGAACTGTCTCCAGTCAGCCCACATTGCTCAAATAGATGAATATGTTCAGAAAGAGGCAGGCACCCATCACTTCGTCATTAATCCAACCAGTGAAAGACTTTATAGGATTGTATATCAACTCTAACCCTAACCCTAAGTATATAAAATCTCAAACAGGTTCTTACTATGTAAAGATGTATTTCTCAGACATTTGTTCTTCTCTTGATTTATTCATATATTTATTTTAAAAAATATTTTTAATATTTTCTACATGCCAGAATCCATGTCACCAATTTTCAATTTTTTTTTGAAAAACCTGATGTTTATTTGTTTTCAATAGACTGCTTTCTGATTTGCTGTCTGATAGTTTTGTGACATTATAATAAAAAAAAAATCCTAGAAAAGCAATCACCCACTAAAAATACCTAGAAAAGCAATTGCACCCTTGGATACTTTGCTGATATCAAACTGATCTCAACCTAGTTTAATTTCTTCCTTTGAGTTAGATGGCTCTGAATTCCTTTACTAATTTAGTCAGGCACAAGGGACACCAAGAAGCCTGAAGATTGTCAGTGAGTGGCAGTCCTGTTTGGATCACTCAGGGCCTCCTGTGCTAGACAAGGTTTGTTTGCCTTTGTTTTGTAAATATAATTCCAACAGAGTGCTCCACACACCAACTGCTACCACCTCAGGTAACCCTCTCTGAGGCCTCTGTCCAAAACTGGGCTCTTTAAAAGAATTTTACAGTCAAGGGTTTCTGATGAGCCTGCATTGAAGAGAACTTTGAGGGATGAAGAAGGGACAGAGTCTACTTACGTGGCCAGGCTCCCTCCCTTCCCAGGGTCCACGGTGAGATCTGACTGTGGTGGAGGCCTGAGTTAAGTTCCCAGTCGACAGAAGGTTAATGGAAGCCCTGGAGAGAGCATCTGCCAGGCAAGTGCTGCAGAGGCCACAAGTTCCCTGCCTCAGTCACATGGTGTCACTGTGAAGAGACACCATGACCAAGGCTAGTCTTATTTAAAACAAAAACAAACAAGCAAACAAAATAATATTCCTTAAAAAATGCTGGCGTGACCCCGGCAGGCTCTAGTCTGGCAAGGACAGCTGTGGGTCCCGGCAAGATCCCCAGGGGCCATGTGAGCAGGCAGCGAGCTCACAGAGCAGGCAGGAATGCTTCCCGGGCAGGCTGGTCCTGCCATGGGGCCAGGAGAGCAGGCGGTAGATAAAAGGCTTACAAGACATAGTAAATAGACATAAAGATGAACATTTATTATTTAAAGGAGAGAGAGAGAGACAGACAGACAGAGAGACAGAGAGGAGACACGTGTGCACACGCCAAGAGAGAGAACTGAAAGAGGCCAAGATGGCGACAAGAGGTCAGAAGTCACTGGGAGTAGGCGTGGCGTGTCCCTTAAAGCGACCAGAGATCAAAAGGAATAACACAAAACCTCGGTATTTAATTGGGGCTGGCTTACAGTTTCAGAGTGTTAGTCTGTTATCATCATGGTGGGAGCATGGTAGTGAGCTTGGTACTGGAGCAGCAGCTGAGAGCTACACCCTGGTTTTCAGGCGTTGGGGGGGGGGAGGGGGAGGGAAGAAGGGGGGAAGGGAGAGAGAGACTAGACCTAGTAAGGCTTTTGAAAACCTCAAAGCCCACCCTCAGTGACACATTTTCACCTCCTAATCCTTGCAATCCTTTCAAACAGCTCCGTACCTAGTGATTAAGCATTCAAATAATATGAGCCTATGGAAATCATTCCTATTCAAAATAGCACATTGGGGCTGGAAAGATGGTTTAGGGGTCAAGAGCACTGGTTACTCTCCCAGAGGACCTGGGTTCAATTCCCAGCACCTGCGTGACAACTCACAACTGTTAGCTCAAGTTCCAGGATATCTAGCATCCTCACACAGACATACATTCAGGCAAAACATCAATGCATAAAAAAATTAAAAATAAAATCATTAAAAAACAAAAACCACCATATTCCCCCAAACCACCCATAGTCTGATCTGGTCCCTGCCACGTAGAAAAGTTCATTACAAAGCCTATGACGTCACTTCTGCCCAGACTGTTCCTGCCCAGTCTTGGCATGCTCCCCTGTGAGAGTTAGATTGGGATGTGCTTTCTGTCTCTGCCAAGCCTGGCATTGGCCCAGGACATCAGGAGCACAGCCGCCAAAGACGGCGAGGTGATGCTGTGTCCTCAGCTTCCAGGACTCATGCCCAGGGCAGAACTGAGAAATGAGGCCAGAGAGACTTTGATCCTAACTTATGTGATATCATATGTAATACACATAGGCTCCCCTGTTCACTTTAGCTACCTACTTTATTTCATTTTAAACTCAGCTTTAAAATCAAACATAGAATGGTTTTATGGTAGAAATGGTTTTTCTTTTTTACTTCTGTTTATTTTCCGAAATTGGGTATAATACTTTTTTCTGTGGTTTTGTGTGTGTGTGTGTGTGTGTGTGTGTGTGTGTGTGTGTGTGTGTGTGTGTGTATGCATATGTGTGACAAAGAATTTCTTATATCCTTGGCAGGTGTCTTTGTTATTTTTTTATTGCTGTGACAACATCATAACCAAAGCAACTTATATACGAAATTATTTTATTTGGGGTCATGGATTCAGAGGATTAGAATCCACGACCATCATGGCAGGGAACATAGCAGGCAGGCAGGCATGGTGTTGGAACAGTAGCTGAGAGATTACATCTGATCCACAAAACCAGGCAGAGAGAGCTAACTAGGAATGGCATGGACTTTTGAAACCTCAAAGCCCATCCCCAGTGACACACCTCCTCTAACAAGGCCATGCCTCCTAATCCTTCCTCAGCCATTCCACCAATTTCAGGAACAAACATTCAAGCATATGAGCTGTGGGGGGGGGGGGGCATTCTCATTTGAAACACCACAGCTGGCCTGAAACTCTCTGTGTGAGACAAACTGGCCTCAAACTCAGAGATCTGCTTGTCTCTGCCTCTCCAGTGCTGGGAGTCTGTCTTTCTGTCTGTCTTTCTTTCTTTCTTTCTTTCTTTCTTTCTTTCTTTCTTTCTTTCTTTCTTTCTTTCTTCTCTCTCTCTCTCTCTCTCTCTCTCTCTCTTTCTTTCTTTCTTCCTTTCTTTGTTTTTGTTTTGTTTTTTGAGACAGGGTTTCTCTGTGTAACATCCCTAGCTGTCCTAGAACTAGGTCTTTAGTCCAGGCTAGCCTCAAATTCACAGACATCCGCCTGCCTCTGCCTCCTGAGTGCTGTGATTAAAGGCCTGTACCATCACCACCCAGTGTAAACTGTTGTTTCTTAATAGACTTCCAGTCATTTTTGTGTCTTTGTTTGTTTGTTTCAGGAACACTGAGCAGAAATGTGCATAATTTCCACATACCCCTCTCCACTATATTCCTCTGTTATTGACATGTTTCAGGGCTTCCTTGAAGCTCACTGGAATGGCATGTGTTTGCAATGCAGGAGCCTTGGTTTAAACTCTAGCACCACAAAAAGTGATTTTTGCCTCCACATGATTCATTTGAAAGACAGTGGTAACTCACTATTACCTAGTGTCTGTGTTTCATATCAAGGTTCACTCTGTGTGTTGGGAATGTTGTGGGGTTTTCAAACAGATAAGGGTAGTTATCCATCATATGACCTAGAACATTCTCACTGGCCTACAAATCTCACCTATCCCTCCACCTATTCTTTCCTTTTTCTTGGTGCACAAGCACCTAGCAACCACTAATTTATTTATTTTTTACTTTTTATTTTATTGTCTCCATTGTTCTAAATTTTCTGTCATACAGTGGGAACACAATGCACACCCTTTTTAGATTGATTTTTCTCATTTATCAGTGTTCACCTGAGACCATGTTGCTGTGGGACAATGGTATGTACCCTGTCACTTGTATTTTAAATAAATGCTGATTGGCCAGTAGCCAGGCAGGAAGTATAGGTGGGGCAACCAGGCAGGAAGTAGAACTCAAAATAAATAATGGCTAGTAAAAAAAAAATCTGTAATTGTTCTCCCAACCATCATCAACTGGAGGAGCTGTTTGAGTGTCTATGTTCAGGTTACAATGGATTTTAACTGAACACCGCCCCCAGCTCCCCCCACAAACCCCTCAATCATATTCTCCCTGTTTATGGTGTCTCGCTGATATTTAAGCCTTTTCTTATGAAGGAGAAAAATCTCTGTGTTTGTGTGATACCCTGGTGGAGTAAGAGGATTCCAGCTCAGGGCTTATCCTTCAAAACCAAGATTCAAGATTCTGAACTCACTGTGAGGAGAGATCCTGGACCCCTGCATGAACCTAGTCACATTTAGTTACTCCCAGGGGCCACTTCTTGCTCCAGTGGGAGCTACTTTTGAAAGGCCTGTGTCTCCTTCATGCCACTCAAATGATCAAGTCTTCTGCTTGTGCTGAAACTGCGCATGGTTCCCTCAGTCCCACGGGTCTAGCGGGTTAGTTGTTTTGAATCTATGCTGACCGGAAGCGACAGGGAGCAGTTAGCTGGCATTTTCCATTGTCAGGCGGCTTGTGTAATTAATTAATTAATTAATTAATCCACCTAAACAATGTGCAGAGGAGTCAGAGACCCACGGACTCAATCCCCTGTTTTCTTTCCTCACCATCTGGAAAGGGCGGAGGGTGCTTAGCAGTGAGCGCAGTCCGCCTATAGCCCCTGACCTAATAACAAACCTTCGAAGACTCGGGTTTCCCAAAGCCTCGTCTTTTTAAGGTGAGAGTTAATGATGTCCCTTTCATTAAGTTCGTGCCAGATGTCTTCACTAAGCAGTCTATTTAAAGAACAAATTCAAACAGGTCTGAGAACCAAACACAGAGCGCTCTTAATTTCAAAGGAGACGTTTGTGTGCCAGGACACAATGGCTGGATTCTCCCATGGGGCGCACCCCGACTTTAAGTAACAGACATTCGTGGAAAAATCAGATAAGAGTAGAGAGCCCTGGGTTTGTTTCTGTTCTTGAAGGAGTCATCCTCCACACTGACTCGTGCCTGGGGCCTGAATGTTGGAGGTACCTGTTAAGCACAGACTATCCTAGGATCCGTTTACAGAAGATTCATTGTTTGTGCCTCACTGTAGTATCTGTGCATGCCTGTTGTAAGAGGAACGGACTGCATCCCGTCGCCCAGCTAGCTTAACCCCCGAAATACCCACATGGAATTTGTATTAATTAAATCACTGCCTGGCCCATTAGCTCTAGCCTCTTATTGGCTAACTCTCACATCATGATTAACCCATTTTTATTAAATTTGTGTATCACCATGTGACTGTGGCTTACCAGCAAGATTCTAACCTTACGTCCCTCTCAGGCCAGAGATTCCTAGCATCTGCCATACTTTTCTTCTTTCCAAAAAGCACTCTGTTTTGTCTACTCCGCCCACCTAAAGGCTGCCCTATCAAAAGGCCAAGGCAGTCTCTTTATTCAACCAATGAAAACAACACGCAAACAAAAGAGCCTCCTACACCACATGCCCAGATATGAAATATCTGAACAGTTCGGTTCAGACTGTTCACAGACACACTCTGCGTTCTGATGCGTTCTGATCTTCCACTTGGATTGCCCTCTGGCCAGGTCACCCCTCATCTCCTGTAGGCTGCTCATTCTTCACTCCAGATTTGCATTCTTTCATTCAAGCCATGAGGTGGAAGTTCCCACCTCATTGGACAGATTTTATTAAGCTGTGAGGCTCAGGAAAATTCGCAACACATTCTTGCTCTTGTGTAGAAGAGGAGTAAGATAGGTATCCTCTCTAACTCTCCTACGTGTGCCTAGGGGTACCCAGGTAAACAACTGCTGGCCTACAGGAGCCATCAATGCTTACGACAGAGCCTTCTGAGCATTGACCCCAGTGACTGTCTGCTCTGCTGCATTCTGAGGCCTGAAATCGACTGAAGACTTCACAAGTCTTTGCAGGCTGCTTCTATCATGCCTTAATCAGGCTTCTACTGCTATGAAGAGACACCATGACCACAGCGCCTCTCATAAAGGAAAACATTTCATTGGGCCTGGCTTACAGGTTCAGAGCTTTAGTCCGTAAAATCATCATAGTAGGAAGGATGACCACGTGCAGGCAGATTGCTGCTGGAGAGGTAGCTAAGAGTTCTAGATCTAGATCTGCAGGCAGCAGGAAGAGAGCATGATGCTGGGTCTGACTTAAACATCTGAAACCTCAAAGCCTGCTCCCAGTAAAACACTTCCTCCAACAAAGCCACACCTATTCCAACAAGGCCACACCCCCAGTGGTGCCACTCCCCATAAGCCTATGGGACTGTTTTCATTCAAACCACCATATATCACAAGCACGTCTAGGACACCAAAGGAGTCATACATGCCCCACCTCCAAACAAGCAAACGTGCACTTACAGCAAGCATCCTGTTGTCATGTCTTGTCAGACACCTGGGTTAAGAAACCCCATATTACAAATAATACTGCTATGAATATGGTTGAATATATGTCCTTGTGATATGATGAACATCCGTTGGGTATATACCCAACAGGTATTGCTGGGTCATTATGTAGATTGTTTCCTAATTAACCTGGAAACAACTTTGATGTCCCTCAACCCAAGAATGGATAAAGAAAACGTGGTACATTTACACAGTGGTAAAAAATAATGGCATCTTGAAATTTGCATGCAAATGGATGGATCTAGAAAAAAAATATATTGAGTGAGGTAACCCAGACCCAGAAAGATAAATATAATATATATTCACTCTTAAGTGACGTCTAGACATAAAACAAAGAAAAAAAACCCAACCTATCGTCCACAACGCCAAAGAACCTAGACAACAAAGGGACCATAAGAAAGACATAAATGGATTTACATAGGAAGGAGAAAAGGACAAGTAAATTGGAAGTGTGGGGATTATGGGATAGGGTAGCAGGGGAGGGGGAAGAAAGAAGGGGAGCAGAAAAGAATGTATAGCTCAATAAAAATAATTTTTAAAACAATTTAACTTAGACCCCCCCCCAAAGAATTCCTATATGAATGAGAATTAACCTATTCTGAATGTTGTCAACTTCTAGATGCAAAACTTGATAAAAGGATTAAATAGCTGAATGAGAAAAATGGCTATTTTTTTGTCCTGTGTTCACAAACACATGTACGCACGCACACACACTTGGAGTATTTGTACATTGCTATTGCCTTTGATCCCCATAAATTACCAAATGGCCTTCAAAATTTTGTTGTTTTTTTTTTTTTAATTTTGGACTGGATCTAAAGCCCTGAGACTAAAAGATGCCCAAGTCCCAAATGGAGTAGACTTGCATACAGTGTCTCAGAAATGCTGAGATAGGCATCTTCATTGGGAAAAAAATGTTTAAAACTCAGGAATCTTTATTGTACTTATTTATGTATTATTAATTTTTTCACTTTAAAATTAACATATAATTATTCCATTTCTCCCTTTCCTTTCCTTCCTCCAAATCTTTCCATATATTCCATCTTGTTGACACCTCTCAAAAATATGGCCTCTTTGTACACGCATACATGCATATATATATGTATATGCAGATATACATGTATACATACATGCATTAAAACTTGCGCAGTCTGTCTAGTATTACTTATATGTTCATGATTCCAGAGCTGACTGCTTGGCATTGCCCTCAGCATTCCTGCAGTTCTTTGTCTATGGGTGAGTCCTTCTGACACAGCCTGTGTCCCTTCCCCAAATTCTTCTGGGGATTTCCCTCATGGAAACAAACGGAAAGAGATGAAATTCTACAAACTGTGAAACATACATATGTAGTGTGTGTGTATGCTGAGTGTGCATTGTAAACACACATATTAAGAAGCAGATCAAGGGGCTGGAGTGATGGCCCAGTCAGTAAAGTGCTTTGCCACTCAAGCGCTAGGCCTGAGCACAGATTCCTGGCACCATTGTAAAGCCAGTCTCGGTGGCAGGGGCCTATAAATGCCAGTGCTGGCAGAGTGTGGACATGGAGACAAGTGGGTCCCCAGAGCTGGATGGCCAGATGTTCTGGCTAATCAATGAACCTGCCAATAATAATGATAGTGACAGTGATGATCAGTAATGTGGAAAATGATCAGAGATCAGCGTCTGAGCCCCCAGAACAAACATGGTAAAAACACACCAAGAATTAGGAAGAAAGGAAGGAAGGAAGGAAGGAAGGAAGGAAGGAAGGAAGGAAGGCAGGCAGGCTATACCTTTGGAAAGTCCTAACACAACCTAACATTCCAATAGAAAGCTCACCATTCCTGCCCCTACAGTGATGAAAAATACTTTAGAGGATATTTTTTTAAAATAGTTAATAGTTTTCTGCTTCGAGAAACTTCTTAGTTTGCACTTGTGATGACTTATGGCGGCACGAGTGACCCCGGAAGGTCCAGTTGCGGTGGAAGACAGACAGATAGGCCATGTGGAGAGAGCTCGGGTATGGAATTTATTTAATGGATATTGTGAGGGTATAATGGTAAGGAGTTATGGAGGAGAGAGAGAAAGGGAGAGAGAGACAGAGAAAGAGGAAAGAGGAAAAGGGGGAGGAGAAGAAGGCAGAGGCTGCCTCTTCAGAAGAATGGACAGAAAAGGGAAAGAGGAGACACAAAATCAGCTTGCCTCAGTAGGAATGGGGAGTTGGGAGTGAGCAGAGCTTGTCTCTTAAAGCGAAGGGGTACCCAGGTGACAGGTCAGGCCAGCAGAATTATAATTATAATTACATAATTATAATTATAACAACAGTGACTTTAACAAATAAATGTGTGTTTTCCTGGTGTCATGGGAAGGCCAGAGGAAGCAACAACTCAGATTGACTTAGAAGATTAAGAATAAGCAAGGCAGTGTTCTCCATTTTCTTTGTTTTCATGGCCTCTCAAGAAAACAAAGCTGCTGCTAGACCTACATTTGTCATGGCTGTGTTATGTTGCTAAAAGGATTTCCCCAGAAGTACACTTGTGTCTCCTGCCTACATTCCATTGTTTCCTTCATTTGCAGAAGAAGCTGGTAAACATATTTGAGTTGATTATATTTGTTCCCTCCTGTGATTGAAGGCTGCCGTAGGGAAGTAGCAGGGGAGAATTGAACAACAGCTGTAAACGGAAGTGTCTTGTCCCAACCACCAGGTCCCAAATAGCTGACTCAGGGGCTGAATATGAATTATAAATGCTCGGTTGATAGCTCAGGCTTGTTCCTAGCTAACTCTTACACTTAAATTAACCCATATTTCTATTTGTGCTTTGCCATGTTGCTTGGTACGTTTATTAGCATGGCATATTCATCTCCTGCTTCCTCTGTGTCTGGCTGGTTACTCCTGACTCCGCCCTTCTCCTTCCCATCATCCTTAGTTTGGTTGCCCTGCCTATACTTCCTGCCTGGCTACTGGCCAATCAGCGTTTTATTAAAACAATTCAAATGGAAAACCTTTTCAGTGCCCAATAGGATTATTCCACAACAAACAACTAGTAATGTTTGCCCAAAGTGGAACCTACTCACTTGAGCACCGGGCTCAGAGCACGGCTTCATGGCGGCTTCCAAACAGGAGGATTTTTAAGTCACATGAGTCAGGTCTTCCATCTTGAATCATCAGATTTTACTCCAGGTCCTTCTTTGTGAAATACCAAGACCTTCGAGCAAAAGAAGGACGACCTAGAAGAGGTAGTTATGAGATTCAACGGCAAATGTTTAGGTTTGCCTCATGGAAATAATATGTGGCATAAAATGGCACTATTTCAAGTTGAGAGAAAGAGAAAAGATGTATCCTGTTGGTGTGCTGGTAGAAGTGTAAAGAATACAGTTATTGGTCCAAAAAGTAATTTTGTAGTGCGTACTGAAAGCCTTTTAAAACATTGAAATCCTTTATCCCAATAATTTACTCAGAGTCTATTGTTTTTAAAAGTCTAGAGAAATTAGCAAGACATTACAGAAATTTGGTACAGACATCTTGTAGCATAAGATTTAACTAGTTTTTATTTAAATTTTATTATCTCACATACATGGATGTTTTGGTTGCATGTATGTTTATGTACCACACATGTGCCCAGTAGCCTCAGAGGCCAGAGGAAGTACTGGATCCCCTGGAACTGGAGCTACAGATGGTTATGAACCTTCTTGTGGGTGCTGGGAACCAAACCCTGGTCCTCTAGCAAAGCAACCAATGCCCTTAATGGCCGGTTGAGCAGCTCCCCAGCCCCAGTATTTAGCCATCAAAGCTTACGTTCACCAAGCACTTCAGACAGCATGGAAGGGTTGTTTTATATTCACATCAGCCTAAGTTTCTCCTGCTGATTTGAGCTTTCTCCTCTTCTAAAGTCTTTCCTTCCTACACATTCGGATGAGTGACCAGGCTTCTGTCACATTCAACAACATGCTCCTCTGTTGCTTATTACCTCCTTGTAGCATGAGGGCCTCCTCAAATTGCAGGGGAGAAAGTCCAACCCCCCACCTTTAGAAAGAATGCTAAAGGGCAATTCATTAAAAGGAAAGAAACAAATGACCCATGTCTACATGAAGAAGAGTTTGCCTCAAAATTTAATGAGAAATGAAGTTTTCATTTTTATCTATTAAATAGGTTAGGATAAAAAGAGAGAGAGATAATAGAAAGGCTGCCAACATCAACCTTGTTTGGAAAGGGGGTGCTAATGCCTGACCCAGCAATGCTGCCCTGTGGGCTTGTCCACCACACCTAACTGCTAAGCATAAGATTTTTGTGTCCAGTTATAAGTATAAAAAACATTCAGCAGTATTGATTCTGGGTCAGTCGGAGAACAAAATTAGATCAACAGAAGTCGGGAAGTACGTGATACACAGGGTACCCACTATGCAATAAGCCTTCAGTGTTCATTGAATGAGGACTTAGTCAGATGAATAGTGCTAAGTCTGGATAAATGTCCCCCAAAGGTCCCTGTCCTTACAGGTTTGGACCCCAGGGGAATGTTATTAGGAGGTAGTACACACTTTGGAGGAGCCTTTAAGGTTTTTAGGTCACTGTGGTGTGCCTCCAAGATAGATTCAAGGCTCTTGGAATGTTTTCTGTCTCTTCCTTCCTCCCTCTCTCCCTCCCTCTCTTTTTTTTCTTCCTCCTAGCTCATGAAGTGAAGTTTTCTCTGCCATGTGCTCCTGGTCATTGCCATCTAGTGCCTTCACCAGAAACTCAAGCCAAAGAGTTGTCCAATCTTGAACGGGAACCTTCAAACTATGAGATAAAGAAACCCATTCTCATTATAAGTTAATAGCCTTGGGTATTTCATTATAGTAACACTAGGCTGACTATTTAACAGGCAGCCTAGGGTAGAAATGAGCTTCATTTCAAATGGTATCTTAGATCTCGCAATCAGTCACATGTAAGTATTTCTGGTCAACAGTTGTCTCCCTAGGAGTGGAACTTATAAGATGGGGCACTGCCACCAGCTTGAACAGCAGGTAACACTATGGGATGACATTTTGATCCGACTGTCAGTTTCGTACGGTCACATTTGTTAGGAAAATGAGGGAGGTCTCCTTGTAAAAGTGGAGAAAAGGATTGGCAGAGGCCCTTGGAGAAGTCCGTAGAGCCAAGGTACCTGGGTGAGATTGCTCTGTGCTTTGTTTTCCTCTCTGATACTCTGGAAGAAAGAGAAAGTGGGTTATCTGCTTGGTAAACATAATCATGTTAGATTTGGATGCAAATGCCCAGAGGGATGGTCTCTGCCTCCCAGAAAGGAGAGTGTAGTTTTCCTTGTCTTTCCCTCCTCTGCTCAAACCTCTTCCCATGACAGCATTGCAGAAATCCCCAGACCCGTATGTATCTCAAAAGTGTCTGACTACAGTAAGCAGTGAATGCTCACAGCGTCCATCTCCTTACAGCAGGGTTTAGAACATCAAGTACACTTTGATTTTAATGATGAAAACACGTGGAGTTAGAAAGCACAGAAGTTCTGCTATTATTGTCTTAGAAATTCCCAACTGATGATATTCAAATCACTTCTCACAGGAAAACATCTGAAACAGGAGATTAAGGGCCTTAACTGTTGATGTTACAAAGGGAAAAAATGAAATATTACAATTCAGTTAGGAGAGCTCTTTGAGTTTTTCTGGATCTGTTTGCCTGATATTAAAATGTCCTTCACAGGCTTGCATGTTTGAACACTTGGACCTCAGCTGGCGGCACTGCTTGGGGGAATTATGGCATCTGGATGCAGAGGTGGTACACTGTTGTCAGGTCTTTGAGGCTTAACTGGCCTGCTTCCTGATGTCTGGGGACACAAGTTCCCGCCAGGGTGCACTGAAACTCCCCCGAAATGTGAGCCAAGTTTGCTTGGTTGGGTTCTGTCAGAGTCACTAGAACAGTAACAAATACATTTGGTGACTAAATGTTGTTGGTCTGGTGGAGAGAACTGTGAGTGGCCAGTAGGGAAATTCCAATTCCTTCAAGGGCATTTTTGCCAGTCAACTTCATACAGAAATTCGTACTACACATAAAATACTGAAATCTGTAGAACTCTGAGACCACACTGATAAAAAGAATACGCAAAGGGATGAGGAGGTCCAGCACTTTGAAGAAGATCGAGTGTTTCTGATGTCTTTCTAGGGATGCCTGGAAGGCAGTGTGTGAGTACCTCACAGCATCATATAATCAAGTCCAGGTTTATATGGTAACCCTTCATGATGAAATGCAGTATTCCATGCCTGAGCCAGGGAATTAGGACTTTAATGCGGTGCTGTCAATCCAACCCTTAACATTGCTGTGTTTTAAAATGAGATGTCCAGTGAAGGGATTATGGAATATTTTTGCGTAAGCAATCTGTAGTTGAGATAATTGAGCTGCATGTGCTGCATCCATGGTCATGAGGAGCATGTCTTCTGTCTTCCTAGTCTGTTCCCTAAGCGCAGGATCAAATCCAACAGCAGAGGATGAAGGGGAAGTGGTGCAATTATAAACCCAATGCCTCCATAACAGAGTGCGGGATGAAAACTGCCGTTCACCAGAATCATAACCAGCTGGGGTTCATCAAATGAATGCCAACGAAATCTTTGTGAGTTTGTGATTCTCAAGTGGTCGTGTGAATTTCTTCCCATGACTACAGATTTTAAGCAATATTAGAGAGGGCTCTGTGTAATCCAAAACAAAGGATTGTAGAAGGCATGATGTTTCTTTTTACATTTAAAACATCACACAGTAATGTTGTATGTGTATGTGTTCATACTGGAATATGTATGCATGTTCGTGTGTGTGCTTGTGTGGAAGTCTGATGCTCTTCCTTAGTCATCTACCTTGTTTTTTTTTTAATATTTATTTATTTATTATGTATACAATACTCTGTCTGTGTGTGTGCCTTCAGGCCAGAAGAGGGCACCAGACCCCATTCCAGATGGTTGTGAGCCACCATGTGGTTGCTGGGAGTTGAACTCAGGACCTTTGGAAGAGCAGGCAATGCTCTTAACCTCTGAGCCATCTCTCCAGCCCTCTCCCTTGCTTTTTTGAGACAGGGTCTCCCACTGAGGCACGGGCGTCTCTAATCAGGGTAGGTGGGCCAGTGAGCCCCAGGGAGCGGCCTGTTTCCACTGCCTGAGCACGAGTATGATAAGCACACACGACCACCCCAGCTTTTGATGTGGATGTTGGGGATCTACATGACCTCATGTCTACACCAGGGTGGAAGGGAAATGGTCCATGATCTCACGTCTACAGAGGGATGGAAGGGAAATCGCAAACTAAGCAACTCTTCCTCAGATACTGACACCTCTGGCAGCAGTGACAACGACACATCACCCTAAGAAATCCACATATTTTCCTGCTTCCTACGTTGGAAACAGCCACAAGTGTTGGTGAAGTTATATCTTAAGTAGTCTTAGCACAAACCCAAATCCTGAAAAGTCTGATAAAATATAGGATGGAATGATGGAGTCGTACTTTTTTTTCTTTTGCTTTTAAGTAAAATTTCACATCCTTTTTAGAAGCTTTACGCGTAAAACAAGCAATATTAGAACCACCCAAGAAACTCTACAAATAAGCCTCAGTGTGATGTGCCCAGGAAACAATGGTGGGGTGCGATTGAGTTATGGTTGTGCCGAGAGATGCCAAAACAGTGAGTGCGCAGGGCGGGGTCACTCCAACCGCCTTTGTTTGACTTCTTTGCGTACCAAGCCCATAGCCTCATTTTCTCTGTGGACTGCGACATGACAAAGTCCTTAAAACCTGGCTGTGTCCGTTAACTTTTCCACCACTGTTGACAAGAAACCTAAGAAAATGACGTAAGGGTGGAGAGGTTCCGTCCCATCCTGGCCGGGACGTGTGATGGAGGTCCTCACTGGGCAGCTGGGAAGCAGAGAAAAACTCAAGATCCTCGTTGGCTTTCTCCTTTCCCTCTTGATTTCAACCCAAGCCCCCAGCTTTGGGCTGGTACTGAAACCCATCCAGGTGGGTGTCCCCTATAAGTCCATTCTTTCCAGAAGTATCCTCGTGGACACACCAAAAGGTGCACGTGACTTGTCCCCTAGGCCTTTTTTGATCGGATCAGGTTGACCATCGTGTTCACTTGTGCAGAACTATTTTTCCATGTCCCCGAATTCTTTAAGAAGTGGCTTGTAAAATCGTGAGTGCATGAAGAGAGGCAGAAAGAGCACCTGGTGTGTTGCCGGTGATGGACCGAGTATGAAGCAAACCAGAGGAGGGAGGCCAGGGACTTCCCTTCTGGGCACAGTTGCCTCTTCTCCTCGACCACACTGACTTCAATGATAAATAACTCAGAACTGTTTGAAAGTGAAGGCATGTGGAGTGCTTGGTTTTGTTCATGTTTATAATATAATTTCCACTCAGATGGCATTGCTTTAGCTGTGGCATGACTTTGTTTGGATCTTCTGTTGCTCAAAGAAGAGGCAAAGCCCATAGCTGTTTGAGGCCCCAGCTATTAGGGTTGCACGGCATAGCTCGCTGTGGTGTATTCTGCAGAGATGGAGGTTCTTGTGCCTAGAACATCTTCACTTATCAAGGGTGCGACACTGACTTCATACAGGTGGTGTTCTTGAAATATCAAGGTTAGGGCACCAACGAGGCTTTGAAGGTGTATGGCTCATTGGTCCAGGTGTTTATCGGATTAGAAGAGAGCATAATGACTGTAGGAGGATCTGACTGCAACCGTAGAGCCACACGTCCGTAGAAGGAGCAGTGGGCTGCGTTCCCACCTGGATCCCGGCTAGCTTACCCCTGAAATAATTACACGGAAACTGTATTAATTTAAACACTGCCTGGCCCATTATCTGTAGCCTCTTCTTGGCTACTCTCACATCTTGATTCAACTCATGCCTAATAATCTGTATGTCACCACGAGGTCGTGGCTTACCGGAAAGATTCAGCATGTCTGACCTGGCAGCTTCATGGCGGCTGGGCTCTATCCGCTGCTTTCTTCCTCCCAGAATTCAGTTCTGTCTTCCCCGCCTACCTATGTTCTGACCTATCAGGCCAGGCAGTTTTCTTTATTAATTAATCAATGAAAGCAATAGATAGAAGACTCTCCTACATCATTTCCCATTTTTCTGTTTAAACAAAAAGAAAGGCTTTAATTTTAACGTAGTAAAATTACATATAACATAATAATTATCAAACAAGTATTACAGTTACAATATTTACATCTACTTTATCTTTTATCATAACTAAGGAAAACTATAAGTATAACTAACCATTCTTCAACTCTATCAAAGACTCCAGAAGGATATAATATTTTCTAAGTAAACAAGAAGAAAGCAACTTCCAAAACTCTAGAAATGATACATCAACTTGGCTTTCCTGTTAACGGTGAGATAGTCTTTTGCAAAGATGTACAGGGATAATGTGTGCAAAAATTAAAAGTGGTGGCACATGTGTCCTAGTGGAGAACACCCTTCACCTCCTCCTCCTCCTCTTCCTCCTCCTCCTTTTTCTCCTCCTCCCCCTCCTCTTTCTTCTCCTCCTTCTCCTCCTCCTCTTTCTCCTCCTCCTCCTCCTCTTTCTCCTCCTCTTCCTCCTCCTCCTCTTTTCCCTTCTTTGTTTTAAGACAAAGATTTATTGTGTATCCCTGACTGACCTGGAACTTGCAAATCCTCCTGCCTCAGCCTGCCAAGGGCTGAGATGACCTCGGGCCAAGGGAAGGGAATTTGCAGGCTCACTCGAGAATCACAAACATTGGGATCACAGACAGTGATACATGTCCAGATAGTAAATTGGTATTTTGTACCCAAAGCTATTTTTAAGCCTTCAGCCCACTGTTTCGCCATCTAACCCTATTAGAGGAAGAATAGAAATAGCATCTGGAAATATTAGAAAGTTATAGAACTATGAACATAATCATTTTGAGCCCATACGTCCTTTATTTGGGGTCCAAATGCTTCCCCGGAGAGCACTAACTAAAAAGCAATAGTCCTATTGCCTTTCCCCGGGACAGTGGGGATCCAGGCAGTTCTTGGTGCTAATTAAGTTAAGCCACGTTTTCTTCACAGAGCTGTAGCAGTTTGGGTTATGAGGATGCCAGGTTGGTTAGTGCAACCTCAGGAGGAGGCTCTCAGGAGTACATGGGCCTGCCCATCCACTGTGTGCTACTCTGGAAGAGTCGTTGCTTTTCTGGGAGAGAATGGGGTGGGGAAGGGGGAGGGGGCAGGAGGGAAGGAGATGAGGGGAGGGGGACTGTGAAGCCAGTCTACTGTCTCTCAAACTCCACACTTTGAGTGGTGATCCCAAGCAAAGCAGAAGTCATGGTCTCTAACTCCTAGAATCTGGCACAGGAGTCCTGTCTGCTGGACCTTAGCCTTCACAAGATGCCTAGTGTTAGGCAACACAGGTCATTTGAACACAGAGCGTAACTTCTACTAAACTCAATGGAGCAAATCTGGAAGGAGACCGCGAAACTAGTGTGGTATTTGGGGAAGACCCAGGATGAAAGGACTAAATTTCCGGGACTATTATTTCAGATTTGGGGAAAACAGACTTAGCTCTTGCACAAACATTCCTGGCTGTGGAAAGAGTTTTCCAGTTTAGGAAGAAAGTCTACAGTTGCTGTAACAGGGGCAGGGGACAGGCGAATGAGAGAAAGCAGGCCTGAGCGTGGAACTTCAGGGTTGTAGTCGAGGTGGTGGGTGTGGCTTCCCTTTGAAAAATGTGTGTGTGTGTGTGTGTGTGTGTGCCATAGTGCATGTGTGAAAGTCAAAAGTTAAGTGTGAGTCCTCACGCTACCCTGTTTGAGACAAGGTCTCTGTTGTTCCCGACTACACAGCCTGTGCTAGCTGACCTGTGAACTGTCTGTCTCCCCACAGGAGAGCTAGAGTTCCAGATGTGCTGCGTCCAGTTTTTCCTTGGATAGTGGGAATTCCTGCGTAGGTTCTTAAGCTTGCCCTGATTTAGCCACTAAGCCATCTCCCCGGTCTTTTTAAATTAACTCTTCTATGTTAAAGAACCTTATGCTACAAGACAAAAAAAATTAATGTTTTATATTGGATCTTTGTGAACAAAATAACAAAGCACTCCGTTCCCCACACAAGGAAGCAGCTACCGTCGTCCACACTTATCCATCTAGGAAGCATCGTTCCTGGAAAACTGGGAGTCATTTTGGCCCTTGGATCAGGAGGCCTAGGGTTAAGGACCCCTCCCCTGGAGCACCTTACCGGAAGAAAGGTTAAGGGAACATATAATGAAGCTAGAGTTCAGGGGGATGCCTTGCAAGAAGACAAAGATCCAATTGTCTCGAGTCTTTGTCTTTAGAAACCTTTAATGAGCTGTGTATAAAACTTGACTTCTGTCCCTGAAGAGCTAACCTTATACCTGTACTCCATGTAGGCCAAGCAAGGAGGAGCGGACTGCCCTCTTTCCATCTCTGTTCGTTTAACTCTGCAGTCATTCGAAGACCGCGTGGTCCCAAACTCAGGATGTTGCTTCTGTCAGCTTAGGAGCCACACCTGAATCTACTAATATTTTAACTGCTGTCTGTGCCCCATGGCCCTGCAGTGGGCACCCTGCTCAGGCAGAAGCTTAGCAGGATTTCCAGTCCCTATGGCACCGGCTCAGCCATGGCCACCATATGTAGTTTTTAACTAAGTCTCTATCATCCTGTTTACCAATAAAGACTCAGAAACCAAATGTGGAGGTGAAAGCCTGCTGGATCAGAGAGGCCGAGAAGCAGCCAGCTGACCTTCGGTTTTAGCCAGAGACTCAGCAAATGAAGTATCGCTCCATTTGATCCAAATCAAAAAGACGCGACTCTCTAAGTTCTTCCCTACTCCTTTCTGTGAGTCTCTCTATCCATATTCCTGGCTCCTCTTTCCTCTCTGGCTGATTCTTGTCAACTAGTCTCTGGCTTTATCCCCTGATGCAAGGTTAATTTTATTAACACAGCCCTGGAGTTTCACGGTGTGATCAGATATCCTGTAACAGGATTTGTGTTTGAGATGAGAGATGGCCAACCCCGAATTTGTCCTCTCGCGCTCATTAGCTTTGGGACAAGCATATTTACCCTTTAAATTAATTATTTAATTAATCGTTAATTCACCCTTTAGCTTTGTGGTCAGTTTAGGCTCCAGGCTGCTCTTTTGGATCAGATAGAACTAAGCAGTGGCAAGCAAGAGTTTGCGGTCTGCTTACTGGAAGGTGATACAGGAGACTTTTAAGCTGGTAGTCTGAGAATTCATCTCCTGTTTCTATCCCCCATTCCTTGCTTTCCCTAACAACATCAGAGCTAAGATTTAGCCCCGGCTGTTCCTGGTCCTTGCCGATGGCAATCCATCTCTCTACTCGGTGTTGTAGGACTCTTAGCTCTGCTTTTTGGTGGAGCTTCCCAGTCATCCCTGCAAGGCCAGCAGGGCTGGTTGTATTTAGCAAAGAACTGTTCTGATTATTTGTTTATGAAGAACGGACTTCTGGGTATTGTTTTGATCTGAGTTTGGGATTCTTTGTCTGTAATTTTTCTTTAGTGTTTTTGAAGATTCCCCAGGCAGTTCTCAACTGCACAAGGTTGAGAATGAGGGAAATCGTTCTCTTGCATATTAACATTACCTAAGCAGTCCCATTTGTGAATGAAAGGCAGGAGGCTGAAGCTCCTCAAGCCTTCTTCTTGAGCCTCCTATTCCATTGCTGTCTAGGTGGCATTGGGAACAAAGGTAGATGTCACAGTTTGGTGAGTAATCCCAATGTCCAGGTGTTAAAGACTAGCACTGTTAAAAACTGGTAGCAGCTTTATAAAGTGGAGCCCAGTGCAGAGCTGCAGGCTCTGAGTCTCTTCCTCTTCTCCTTTGCCTTGTGGCCACGAGCTCAGTAATTTGGTTTGCCCCTTGCTCCATGCCTTGCCATTGACCTTGCCTACCAATGGCTCAAAGCACTGGCTGGGCCTGTCTGATCATGAACTAGAACCCTCAGGCCTGTGAGCCCAAACAAACCTCTCTTCTTTATGCATTAATTGTCTCAGGAAATCTGTTTGCAATGACAGATGAGTAACGCAGTCAAATTCAAGTCGGTGAATAAATAAGTCTATTCCATGACACCGAAAAATCACAAATAGCATCTCTCTTGCTGATGTAGGATTACTTCCTGAAAGCATGAGCTTATTACTGCTTCTTGAGTTAGATAGCATTTATATAGATTTAATTCCTCTCATCTAGACAAGTCGTTTCTGAAGAAATACTGGTAGGTGCTTACACGCAAAAGCAGCTAGAGGATTTTTCCCCATTCCTTGAATATATGGTGATTACTTACTAAGATCCATACCACTGAATGTAAACATAACATTGTTCTGTACCTTCCCTGAAGTGTGATAATTGTTATCTCTTCTCTCTGACATGAAATGAGTGCTAAAGACATGGACAGACACTTGACTGGGCTTGAGAGTCAGAAAAAGTCGTCTCCTGGAAGATGCACTTGTAATGATCTTACAGACTAGCAGGGCTGGGAGTCTGTGGCGCGAAAGCCAGGATGAACTCCGAGGATCCGTGGAAAACGAGCTGGAGAGGTGAGGAAGTGTCAGGTCAGGGCTTTGGGCTGACTTATGGTGTGGGCACCATCTTGGCTCTGAACACCGTGGAGAAGCACAGAAGATGATTGAGCAGAGGAATGACAGCCTTATTTAAAAAAATTGTCTCTGGTAACCATGTGGAGGGAGCCAGAGATAGAACCAGCAGGGAGGCGATCTCTGTGGTCCAGGCAGCAGCTGATGAGAGCTGAGATGAAAACAATGAGATTGATGGGCTGACTCCTGCTGGGAGGATGAAAGTGGCATGCACAGGACTGAAGGATGGACGATGGGCACTGATGGAGGGAGGAATCCGGAAGGAGATACCCTTGTTTCCCACTTGTGTTCTTCCTAAACAGATTGCAGAGAAGTGATCCTTTCAACGGTGCTTTAGGCAGTGAGCTTCAATGACAGCTGTAAGATTATGATAAATTGACGCTGGCCAAACAGCATCAGCTAGTCTCTCAGTGTGCAATGAAAACGTCCCTCGTTGGTTTTGTAGAGGGGTCGAGGAGGAGGCTTAGGATTACCGTGGCTTCCCACACCCAGCACAGTCCCCTTCCTCAGGGTGCTGTATGCTTCCCTGGGCTGTGACCCAGGGAACACAGGGAACACAGGGAAGACAGTGTGGGTTGAGCTCCACTGGACTCTTCAAATAATTTCAGCAAATAACAGCAAATACCTCTCACTTAATTTGGGAAACAAATAGACATATCCCAGTACCCCATCCCCAAGTACCCGGAATTTCTTGCCACATCACTAAGTTTGTCCTGTAAGCTCTGACCTCCCACACTTGTGGCTGTGACTGACCTCTGCAGTGGGTCTCTACAGTTTTTCTGATCAGGAATAGGACTCATTTTCAGAACTATGTCTTAAGGTCTCCAAGGCCTTTCTAGGATAATGTATTATACCAGAAACTGGGCTGCTTCTCAAAGGTGCCGTATGTATGTATACCATGTTGTGCCAGCAAAATTGAAGTGTATTTGGCATCAAATTGCTTATCTAATAATTAGTAAGATGGAGGGTGCTTGTGCAAGATGATTGTAGGGTGGCTGCCTATGCGGTGAGTTAAAGCACACTGCATCTGTATTCACAACAACTGCTTCTGTACCTATGAACATGGGCCTTCTGGTGGATTAGAAAGGAATATCAACCCCATTATAAATCTCTGCACTATGTACTTCTCCAAGGAAACTGAATAGCTAGCAAAAGCTGAGCATGTTTATACGCGGCATTTAGTAGCCTACAGATGCCACTTTAATTGACTGAGAGACTTCCTAAAAATACTTTGTACTCTTATCTGTGAGGGAGAAAACGACTATCTCAACATGAACTGATAGACTATCTTAAGAAATGGAAAGATAATGCTATCGTACATTTCACCATACATTTCTTTTAAGAAAAAGGCAGGTAGCCACGGAGAGATGGCTCAGGCCTTTAATCCCAACAATTGGGAGGCAGAGGCAGGTGGATCTCTGTGAGTTCCAGGCCAACCTGGTCTACAGAGAGAGTTCCAGGATAGCCATGACTACACAGTAAAATCCTGCCAAAAAAAAAAAAAAATTAGGTCCTTTTTTTTTTTAAAAAAAAAAGGAGGTTATATAAATGGTCCTGCTTAAGATGAACTTGCAACAATCAATCCTAGTTGCCCTTTCCCTTCCCTGTTTGTTAAGTTCCTAACTAGCTATAGCCCCAGGATTTTAAACTCACTGAAAGTTAACATGTAAGGTCCATCTCACTATTGTTTCTCCTAATCCTCCAGCCCACCCCGCTCATTTTCACAGTGAGGGCGACTGGGAACCAAGACAGGGAAGTGACTTACAAGAGCTCTATCAAAAGACACCCCTCCCCGACACACCCTGCTTCTCACACTGAAGCACCTGCAGAAGGCAGAAACCTTCATCAAGTCCTTAGTAAGTGAGGTAAAGCCTCAACGCTTTGCCAACTCTGCCTGGACCTCGCTGTGGGATGGTGTGTGCAGCCATGAGCTATTATGAACCCTCGCCAGGTTGAAGAAACATTTCATACGCATTAGGCTCATTTTCAGTTGGGCAATATTTGATTTATTGAGCTTGACCAGTGTAATACATGTTTGTAGGACTTCCACACATTTTAAAATTTAATTTTTTTTTTTTTTGGCAGTACAGATACTTTTCTTTTGCCCATGGCAATAACAGACAGGGATACAAACACTGCATTAGAGAGGGTGTCTGCTGATTTACATATTTTAAAAGTATCAAGATCAAAGGTAATGAGAATTTAATCCATATGGCATGCAGGAGATAAATAAGAATATTAATACTGAGTCAAATACTAATTAAAAGAAACACACGGATCTCATTTTAAGAATGCAGCACAGGGGTGAAATGCTCTGTAAAGTCAAGACCTCCTCCTCTAAGGGACAGTGGCGTGAGATGGTTTTCCCAGCCCCATGGGGTGAGGACTGGCTGAGTCATATATATACTTTCACAGAATCGGGGTGATGGTGAGCCCTGTCCGTGTGCTTTAAATGTTAAAAGATGCATTCATATAAAAATATTGGTCCTCAAAGCAAACCTTTTTGTTCCTAGTTTCTCCATCCCTGCCCCATTATAGAGGACACAAGCTTGTAAAGGTTCACAAAGGTAAATTATCCTGGGCCCAGTTAATCTTAGCCCCGACCTCTTTTTCCCTGTTTTGCCCCCACCTCTTCTGCACTTCTTTTCTCCTTCCTCCCCCCCCCCTCAGTGATAATTACTCCAGGTACCAGGCAGCCCGTGAGCCCTACCCCTTCCCTGAGACTAATGTTGGGACTTACATAGAGTGTCTTTCCAAGCCATCTCACTTCTAAGAATCCAATCTTCAGAAATAATCAAAGATAAAGTCAAATATTTATGTGTAAAGGTTTTTGTGGCATTTCTAAGGGAAAATAAATCAATAAATCACGTGTCTAGCAAAAGAACATTTAAATTACAGTTCATCTAAGGGGTGCAGCTCAGTGAAGCACTTGTCGTGTGTACACATGGCTCTAGGTTCAATCCAAGGCACTGTAGAGCAAACAAGCCATAGGCCATCCTAACCGGTGTCATATCAGTGTACTATACAAAGCATGATTGCAAAGAAGTTGAGTTGTCATTAACCGTTTGTGGAAACAGCGGTGCTGAGAAAAAGGATAAACCTTCCCGGGATACATGTATGCTCACATGTATATTATTTCTCCCAGGGGCCAGCAAACATTTTCAATATGGGACCAGAGAGCAAATACAGTAATAGTTATACAATCTGTTACATAGTAGTAACCGACCTCGCAGTCAGTGATGCCTCTGCACCATCATCCGACTCTGCCACTTGGAGGGTAAGGTTAGCATGGGCAGCGAGTAGACAAATGAACAGGTCTGTGTTCTAATAAAACCTTGATTTTGTGTAATTTTATGGGCTAGCCGATATTCTTTTGGGATTTTCTTCGATCATTTAAAAATACAAAGTTATTCATAACTCATAGGCTTAATAAAGGCAGTAGTAGTCCAGATAGGGACTGATATTACACTTTGCCAACCTCTGTTCTCTATTATGAGCAAATCTCCTAAAATACCTGTTATTTGGGAGCCATAGGAAGAGATCTTAATTTCTGCCTTAACATCCTGTTTTAGTTCACTTCCTTTCCCTGTGACAAAACACGGGGACCAAAAGTGGCTTGGGGATGAAAGACTTTATTGCATCCTCCAGCCAGTCAGCTATCAGGGGACCCTTCATCTCTGACGGAAGTCAGGGCTGGAACAACTCAAGGCAGGAACTGAAACAAGGCCATGGAGGAATGTTGCTTACTGGCTTTACTCTACCCGAGTTGCTGTGTTTACCTTCTTATATGGCCCAGGACAGCCTGCCCAGGGATGGCACCA
This sequence comes from Myodes glareolus, assembly GCF_982192425.1. Classification (NCBI taxonomy): domain Eukaryota; kingdom Metazoa; phylum Chordata; class Mammalia; order Rodentia; family Cricetidae; genus Myodes; species Myodes glareolus. The sequence goes on from NC_142046.1 coordinate 51,350,961, forward strand.
TCCACAGTGGACGGGACCCCTCCACATTCAATTAAGGGGAAAAAATGTCTTACAGGCTTGCCTACAGGCCAATGTGATGGGGCATCTTCTCAACTGAGGTTCAGATGATTCTCCAAATTGCTTTTATTTTGTACATTTCCAAATGAAGATGGAGTACCAGGCCCTTCTCTCATATTTACTGGGTTAGCCTCTCAAGAAGGTTATACTACAGAGGAGGAAAAATAGTATATTTTCCTTGCTAGGTGCCAGGTTTATGCTTGAAGTACCTATATCAAAACAAAAACAAACAAACAAAGCAAAACAAACGTTGCTCCCCAAAACAGCAAAAGAAATTTATCTCATGTATAAGTCTTTGTGACATAAAACTTTCAAAGGCAGAGGCCAAAGGGACCAGAAGATTTGTGTGTATTTTACACTAAGTTTGATTTAGAGGAGCAGGGTTGGACAATGGAGGGTGTGCCATAGTGACAGTGAGCTAGGTGAGGGTGGGGCTTTACTTATCTAAGATTCTCCTCTGATTCTGGGTCTTTGGTGTCTTTCTCTGGTATGAGGATTTGTTTTCCAGGAAGGTCAGAGGGTTCCTTCACACTCTGATTCAGAAGAGAAAGGCAGGGAGAGGACAGAGAGACCTTCCTACTTTCCTGATTTCGGATACCAGAGCGCCTGCTGTACTTTGGGATAGCCTGTCCTGAACTCCATCAGCATTCTGGAAGTGCTTAATTTATGTGCCCAACACTACGTCTTTGTATAAGACTTCAGGGTTCTTTATAACTGCACACAAGTTCAGTAACAAGTCGCCTTCATTATGCATCTCTCGCCAGCAAGTAATTGCACACCTAACCGGACCAAAGTGAACAATAAGGAAGATTTATAGTCCCAGTTAATTTTAATGTCCTGAGTACATGAGGCATGACTTCATTACTCCAAGCTTTGTCCTTTACAGCTCCCTCGGTTCTGCCACCCGGCAGGGTTTCGCATCACCTTCAGCTAGGGTCCCCTTGTTGTAGGTGGCCAGAGCTGTTTACTCCGGGCTTTTTACAACTCTTACTCCCTTACTCTAGGTTTACACCTAAACAAAACGTTGTTCCTCTACAGACGGAGCTTCAGGGCTCCATCAGCATACTCCCAGCCAAGTCCTCCAGTCAAGAGAATGCCTGGGACTAATGCTTGATGCCTGTGTTGTCTGACCCAATCACCGTAAGGAAGAAAATGGAGTCACTCTGGATAGACTCATCCAAGTCCATCCCTGAACCCAATCTCTCCGTGCGCATGCTATCGACGCATGGTGGAAAGGGTGGGCTCCGTGGTGGGAAGACCACAGGGAGAATTTCATCAGCCAAGGTCCAACAGGAGGCAGAAACCATACCAGTTAATTTTAAACAAAGAATTGAACGGTTCTCTAGTTGTTAATGTTAGAGAATTGAAAAGTCAAAGTAGAGACACAGGAATGCCCCCACGGCACTGACTTAGAAAGCATGGTAAGAAAGATAGGACAGTTAGAATGTCCCTGGGAGAAGAGCCCTTGGAGTTAGAGCCTCAACCTCTGCATAGTGTTGCCATCCAGCGGGCACTGGGCTCTGAGGGGATCAGTGGTTCTAGGCGTGTGTGCAGACACCGAAACCTACAACCAACCCACACAGCTCCAATCAGTAGTTACTGCAAAGATGAAGACTGGTTGCTATGGTGAGTCTGCTAAGAAAGGGAAGTACCAGAAAGCAGCGAGCCCCTCCTTCCTAGCCTACCTCGAAGTCTCCTGCCAGTTTCCCCTGTTGACAGTCTACTGGCATCCTATGGCAAGGGGGTAAAGGAATTTACGGGGTTCCATCCCAGCATCATAGAGTGGGGTGCCGAGAGGAATGGAAACAGCGTGAGAACGAAAAGTCAAGAGAAATAAGCATGTGTGTATAGATACGCCTGTGCATTTAAAAAGCAAGAAGTGTGCAGCGGTTTGTGGTTCTTGAGACGATAAGTGAGATGCTCAAAAGGCTGGCGTTGGCGCTTATGGTTCACCTAATCTTTACCCATCACCTCTCAACAGGTCAGGTTTCCTTGCACGGCAAAGTGACCCACCCACCCAAATCTTGTTCTTGAAGGGTCTATCTTCTTGTTTCCTATAGTTTCCACTCGTTTGTACCTGGCTTTCAGTTCTGAAATAAAAGTCAAGGCCTGACTTGTGCCAGGCAAGCATTCCATCACAGAACTGCCCAGCCCCACATGCTGATCTTCACCCCAGTTTTGTAGCTCCAGTTCCTAACTGATGGGGACCAATATCCCCAGTAAGCTCTCCCTTTGCCTGTTGGCTCGGTAGGATAAAGAACCCACACAGACTGGGCAGCGGTGGCATGCTGCTTTAATTCCAGAACTTGGGAGGCAGAGGCAGGAGGATCTCTGTGAGTTTGAGGCCAGCCTGGTAGACAGAGCAAGTTCCAGGCTATACAGAGAAACCCTGTCTCAAAAAAATCGAAACCAAAATCATTCAAAGCACACACAAAGAACCTCTATGGCTGACTGGCAGTCTCATCTTCAAATTCAGAAGGATGATTGCTGTACCCCTGGTGGAAGTGTTCCTTTATTGGTACTTCAGGAGGACAGAACTCAAAGTTGTGGGCTACAAATAGTGAAAACTCTCCATGAAACCATTTTAGCTATTCGGAGAGCAATAAAACATCCATAGCAGATCCATTCTCTTGGATTTATCACTTCCCTAGAAAGATAATTTTATCTCTGACTTCCTGCTCATGAGCACCACCAAATCTGAAGCTGGCTGCCTTTGGAATCCTCAGTGGATCTTATAGCAACTGTCACCTGCACTGCAGCTAATGCTGCTTGAATCCACAAGTCATGGACAGTTGGTTAATATTTTTAAAATTTTTCTATAACATTTTATTGTATGTGAAGTGTGTGTGTGTGTGTGTGTGTGTGTGTGTGTGTGTGTGTGATTGAATGCATGTCACAGCACATATTTGAAGGTCAGATGACAACCTGCAGGAACCGGTTCCCTCCTTCCAGAGTGTGGGTCCTGGGGACTGAACTCAGGCCATCAGATCTGGAGGCACATACCTTAACCCTTTGAGCCATTCTGTCAGCTCAAGCTGGTTAACATTATAAAGTAACCATTTATTTTTATTTTCATTTACCTTTGTTACCTCCCCCATGAGAACAAGTTTGGCCTCAGATTCATGAATGAGGGCTGGGCACCCATGGCTCAGCAACTCTGTCAGTTGGTACTAGGTTGAAGATTTTAAGCATAAACTCCCGGTGCAGGTGGTAGGCCCCCTCTCCACTTCAGAATCCAGTAGTGTTGAACCTTGATGTGCCCTTTGAAATGGAATCTCACATTTCAGAAGGCTTATTTCCCTGTAAGTGGCTTTAAATCAGGGAGCTTTTCATTAGCCCCTCTTTCCAAGTCCTCGGAGCTCCTGCAATTGGAACCGAAGTGTCTGCCACTGCCCGGAGTGCCCTCCTGACATCAAACGCTGCTGAGACCTCCAGTGTTTCCACATCTGAAATGTGAAAAGGAAAGATTCTGCTCATACTGTGAAAACAAGTGCACTGTGTATGTGTGTGTGCATGCATGTGCGTGCTCATGTGCTCGTGCATGCTCTTCTTAATGTGGAAATTCGTGTCAAGAGTCTGTCAAAAGTTGCATGAGCAAGCATGCTTACTTGGATTTGTAGAAGGCGCCCAAAGCACAGGCAAGCTGTCGGCTCTAGGTAACAGCCTGCTGTTCTTGGTACAGTAATGTCTGGGGACTTAGAACTGGGAGGGTGAGGTAGACACAAGGCTGACCCGGTAGATTCGCTTTGATTGTAGCCGCTTTCTGAAGCGCAGTCGCGAGCACTGGCCTTGACTCTAAAACAGAACAGCTGCTCTGTGTGGGAAGCTTTCCGCTTTCCTGTGTTTCTGTGAAGTTTTGTTGTGAGTACTCCAAGTAATTACCTAGGGTGCATTTCTGTTGAGTGTTTCACAAGCACCGTAAGATAAACACAGTGCACCTCTGCATTACCGAGTAGACTTGCGTGGGGCGTGATTCACGCTTTGCTACAAATGTGAAGATGGTCCTGGGCTGTTAGGATAGTCCCTGTTGTCTACACTTGGGACTTGTTGGTCTGAAGTAAGCGCTGGAACACTGCTGCTTCTCTGGACACCCGCCCCCCACCCCTCACTCAGGAACTATCCCCAGCTGATAGCCACTTGTAAACAAAAATGAGTCTTCTCCAAGGGAGCCTCACTGGGGATACAAACCACTCTGTAGGGTGGGCCCTGTACCCAGCAGTCGATGGCCAACATAAAGCAAACTCAGCAGAGTCTTTGGAAGTTCTTTGTCTTATAATGTTAAGTCAGGGCATTTCCCTTTGCTTTATACTCATTGTTTGCATATATATTATGGTGCCCAGTTTTGGGTTTTTTTCGGATTCCTGTGTGTGCAAACGTGTGTGTCTCTGCACCTATACGTCGTCCTTGTGATTTTTCTTTGGCTCTTTCTCTTGTTCGGTTGTTTTGTCACATTCTGGTTATCTTGCTGTACTTGATTTACTTTATCATTTATCCCTGAGTGCCTGTTTATTTTCTAAAGAGAGATAGACAGGGTGTAGATCTGGATGGGAGGGAGGGAGGGAAGAACCGGGAGGCTTAGAGGGAGGACAAACCATAATCAGAATATATTGTATGGAAAAAGTATATTTTCAACAAAAGACAAATAATAAAATATTCCCGCTTCTTACCCAAGAAAGGCTTTAATACAGAGATGTGCCCCAGAAATTGTATCACCCCCACCTGTGATAGTGTCCCCTGGGGCCTACAAAGCTCTCCCAAGCTTGGGTCTTTAACAGTAGTAGGTTCAAAGTATTAAGTATTTTCTTAGAAAAAATGATTAGTTACCAAAATGTTTGACAGTTCCAAAAGCAACAAGGTCTTGCTTTAAGAGATCAGTATACCAGACAGTCTACAGATCCTGAACAAAGTGGAAGTTATGGATAGGATTGCGTTGCTCAGCGAATTTGTTGGGTCCCTTGCTATAGAGCAACTCTTCACACAAACATAGTCAAAATCCAGTGTTTGGTTGTGGGATTTTTAAAGTGGAGAAACTATGACTGGCAAAGAGCAAGGCCACCAGGTTCACCCTCAGGAAGGCTTGTGATCTGTGGATCATGTGATTTCCTTGGATGGGACCTTTGACACGATGGGACTGCCAGTTATAAACCCAAAAGTGAACACTCTGGTGTTAGTTTATTTACTAGTTCAGCTGGTTTACTTTTTGAGGCAGGATCTCTTGCTGTCCTATCCTCACCTCATCCCTGCCTTGTTCTGGGCTTCTCTAAATGCACAGGCAGAAGACAGTTCCCAAAGCTAAGGTCTCCTGGGCTCTCCCCAAGGCTCAGAATTGTCAGGGCCACAGACTGGAGGCTTCCATTGCCACCCATGCCCGAGAACATCCCCTGACTTCTTCCATAGCTTTCCAGCTCCGGTGGAGAGTCTGGTCCTGATAGATGTGCCCATTTAAGAAGGATCCATCTGCTCCTTTCCCAGGGTCAAAGCCCAAGGTACCAAGAGACACCCAACAGATGTTCAGTTGTGCATAAGGACAGGAGCTGTGGCCCTAAAATAATTTTTGTCCAAGTACCATTTTATTCATATATATATATATATATATATATATATATATATATAAAATTTAATATGTATACAATATTCTGTCTGTGTGTATGCCTGCAGGCCAGAAGAGGGCACCAGACCTCATTACAGATGGTTGTGAGCCACCATGTGGTTGCTGGGAATTGAACTCAGGACCTTTGGAAGAGCAGGCAATGATCTTAACCTCTGAGTCAACTCTCCAGCCCCCACCATTTTTTTCTTAAGTTTCTTGATCAAACAAGCTAAAGAAAAGATGAAACCTCTTTGTTGCTCTGTATAAAAAAAAATACATCAAATTATGGTTAAAATGCATCTAACAAATATAAGGGAAATCGTACTGAGAAGGGATGTCTAATTGGTAATAATATTGCATTGTCTTCCTTTCGTTTTGGGTTTTGTTTGGTTTTGCTTTGCTTTGTTTCTTTGAGTCAGGATCTCATGTCACCCGAGAACGCCTTGAAGTCCTGCCTTATATCCCAAGCACTGGAATTACAGGCATCACACTTCGCTTACACTGTTGATTTTATTGTTTGCTGTGTTTGCCAATGCGCTGGCTAGTTTTGTGTCAGCTCGACACAATCTGGAGTCCTTTGGGACCAGGGAATCTCAACTGAGAAAAATGCCCCCACCAGGACGGCCTGTAGTGCATTTTCTTGATTGAAGATTGATGTGGAAGGACCCAGCTCCTTGTGGGCAGTATCAGCCCTGGGCAGGTTGTCCCTGGTGCTATAAGAAAGCAGGCTGGGCAAAACCTGGAGAGGCAAGCCAGTATGCAGCACCCCTCCATGGCCTCTGCTTCAGTGTTTGCCTCCTGATACCTACGATGAGTTCCCGCCTTGACGTCCTTTGATGATGGACTGTGTTGCGGGAATGTGAGTGGAATACACCCTTTCCTCCCCAAGCCGCTTTCTGTCGTGGAATTTTAATACAGCAATAGAAACCCCAACTGAGATTGTTAGCTCTTTGAGTTTCTCTTCTTGATTCAAAAGAAATAGCTAATCCAAATGCTAATTGTATACTCTAAAAGAGGATCTCAAACTGGAATATATCAAAGCAGAAAAAGAGTATATATTTTAAAACTGAAAATAGATGCAGAATGTATTTATCATTCTTTATAGTTTGGGGGTTTCTGCCTTGCTTGAGACAGAGTGTCACTGTGCGGCCTCAGCTGACATAGAACACACTAATTAAGACTTGCTTACAGGAAAATCTCTCAGCTGAGAATCCCTCTTCCCAGTGACTCTAGCTTACAACAAGTTGGTATAAAGCTAGCCAGGACAGTCATCCTACTAGAAAACTAAAGGAGATTAAACTTTAAAGTCTACAGAAGACCTTTAGTGTTCTGGACTACCTACATAGATGCAGAAAGAACTTTTGACAAAGTATAATACTCTTGAAGTGTTACTAAACAAGGATAGGTGATGATGTATTTTATTTCGTAAAGTTAATTTGTTAAAATGTTTAAAAAAAATAAGATAAGGTGAGAGAAAGGAAGAGTTTAACTGGAGATGAATAAATATGTGTTTATTGTAACAGTATTATAGACTACATGGGAAATCAGAGATAACTGACAAAATATTGAAACTAAGAGTCCAGAAAGATAATGCTCAAAATGGATATATGGAATATGCAGATGTGTTCCCATATGCCATAAACAGCCAATTTAAATATATAAAATTATTTAAATGCCAGTAGAAAATGCAAGCACAGTAGGCAGCCCTAAAGATGGCTCCTGATCACTCTCAGCTCACCCCCTTCTTGGCATATAGCCACTCCTGTACTTTATAGGGCTTAGATCTAGGTAACCAACGGGATGCCACAGCAACAACAGTGTGTGATATTTAAGGTCTTAAGAGCTTCAATGTCCTTCTTGAATTCTACGAGTAGAGCCAGTCATCGTATGTTAACACCATGGCTCTAAGGAAAGGCCCATGTGGTGAAGAACTGAAGCCTCTTGCTGCAGCTAGTAAGGAACTGAGACTTTCTCATAGCGGAGTCAGAAACAGATCTCCCTGCTCCAATCAATTCTTCCAATAGCTGTAGTGCTGTCTGACTTTTTTCAGGCTCATGGAACATCCTAAGAAGATCCCTGCTTGTGAGAGATAGGCAAGGAAGGGCTGGGTCTTACTAACAGGCTAGGGATTTGGGATCTTACACTAAAGATATTTTTCCATGACACCTTCATAGGGCTTGTTAATGGAAAAATTATTGCAAGATATCCTTTAAAGATGGCTTTATTCAGGGCCATCACAGTAGATATGAGGACCACTCGTAGCAAGATCCTGCAGTAGGAGAAAGGGTGGGCTCAGCTCTGACTATAGCATGAACAAGTGAGAATGGATAGCCAAGGAGCAGAATTTAGTGGATGGAAAATTCCTAAGTTTACATCAGCAACAAAATCACTGACTTAGAGGATTTTTGCTGAAGACAGGCTCAGGTGATCAGACATCACCTGGGGACTGAAGAATCAAGGATGGTCAACCATGGAAGGGGAGAGGGTTCTGGTTAAACTGGTTAAACCAGGGTTCTCTTGCTAGTTTAAAGACTTTTTCTTCAAGAAGTTCATAGGTGGGTCTAGGAGAAGGATCATAAACCTGACTAAAGTTTGACCACGCAAAGAATCATTGCTCACTGGTAGAAATTAGTGCTTATTAAATTATTCCTTCTTCATTTCCTTGGTAAATGGAAAACGTCAAACAGCGCTGCCCTAGCAGCTGTGGCCAGCGCAGGCTCTGGGCAATCAGCTGGTGAAGTCAGCAGCTGTCGGAGAACTGGCCCCAAAGCCGCACTCGCGCCATTCCTCCAGAGGCTGTGTGCTTACTAAGGGGCTAGGAAAGGGATGCCGATGAACTGAATATTGGGGAGGGGCCCCTTCCATTGTGGCGAACTTTCACCTTGCCTTGTGATTCATCATAGCTCCGATGCAAACCTGAGTTGAATCAACACCAACAAATGTTAACAAAGCAACTTAGCCTCTGACCGATTATAAAAGCTCATATTTTTAATAATAGCAACATGGATAGTAAGAAAATTATGCCCTGAATGATGGTAGTATATTTTAATGAATTATCTTTTCAGGAATGACTCTTCTATGACAATTTTAATAAACCCATAGAAGATGTGCTAGACAGGAACCATGAGGCAAGTGTTATTTTATTAGCTAAAAACACTCCCCAACATTGAGGATCATCTTAATCTAGTATAAGATTATTGCTCTAGGATAGCCAGGCTTGGAAGATAACATAGTGACTAATAAATTACTTTATAATCATTTCTCAGGAAGAAAAAAATGCATACAAGGGCAAAGGCTCTTCAATGCAACATTCTTTTTTTTTTTCTTTTCAATGCAGCATTCTTTAGTGATGAAGTAGTTCTAGCTAGGACTGCAATCAGATTCAAGTTCATAATGGCTAGAGAGGCACTCTGGGAATTTCCCAGTAAGTGAAAGTTGGGGTATCAGCCAGAGAAGTAGCTTGGCAAGGGTTCAAGAGTGGAGAGACATACTTAAGCTAAATGTTTTCACTGCCATCTTCTCCAGTCCTAGGCTCATTGCTGATACGGCTCCATCTGACCTCACATCACTAGTGAAGGGTGTCTCGCGCGGCCACCAAGATGGCCGCTCCAGTGGGGCAGTCATGTCCAGAGAGGGCTTCTCTCCCCAAACCCATAGAGATCTACTTTCCACCTTGTCTTATGGCCTTCCTCTATTCCTCTGTTTCTCAACTTTGTACTTAGGGATAAAAAGCTTTTTCAAGAGCAGTAATTCCCAAGGGGCTTCACAATTTTCCCCTAAAACAGTGAAATAAGTGACGACGACAGACAAATTTAAACTTTTTTGTTAAGAAAAGCAATTATTGGCTTGGGAAGACGGTTCAGTGGGTAAGAGTAACTGTTTCACAAGCATGAGGACCCGAGTTCAAATCCCTTTAACACCCCCCCACACACACACACTAAATGAGTGTGGTCATCCATACTTTTAAACCTAGACTGGGGGACAGAGTGGGTAGAGACAGGAATGTTGCTGGGGTTTGGTGGCCATTAGCTTAGCTCCAGGTTCATTTGGAGACCCTGTCTCAAAGAAATAAGGTAGAGAATTACAGAATGGAACACTTGATGTCCTCCTTTGGACATGTACACACACACACACACACACACACACACACACGCACACACACAAATCACAGAGGTGAGGAGGGAAAAAAGGAGGAAGGAGGGAGGGAGGGAGAGAGAGAAGAAAGAAGGGAGGGAGGGAAGAAGGGAGGGAAGGAGTGAGGGAGATAACACAATTGTGTTGTAGTTTTGGTCTCAAAAATCTAAAAGGACGAAACAATAGAATTTTCCCCTTCCCTGACCCACAGCATCCCCTCCTGAACATCCAAGGAGATGGAAGTATCAGGGGAGACAAGAATATCCCTTCCAGCAATTGTTACTCCAATAGGTCTAAAGAAGCAGCCTGGCTCACACATGTGATCCCGTTTACCATAGCTACCCATCAGGACCCCCAGATGGCCCTGACGACTGCCCTACCCTTGATCTGCTTCCATAGTGGAGGTCCAGGTCGCATATCTCGGGTAGTTTAACTGGACTCTAGTAATTGTGTGTGTGACTATCACTTGTCTCCTCTTGAGCACTGTGCTCTGTGCTTACAACAGAGTTCAGTATTCTATCTGCTACCGCATTTGATCAAGCAAATATCTTCTTAGGGAGGCGGCATCATCCTTGCCTGATGAGACATCCACAGAGGGGTTGAATACCTGAGCCCAGGGGCATGCACTGGAGCCTGACCTCAACCTTGAATCTCATAGGAAGGGGCAAATGTTTTCTGTGTTCATATATAGCTTTAATAAAAATTAAGCCCTAGAAAGCAAACTTTTTGTGTGCAAAACATCACAACAATGATTATATATACACATACTCAGATACGCACTCTTTCCATTTTCTAGCTTTTTTTTCCTTCCATCCACATGATGCCAGGCTAATGAATCAAAACAAAAGTATGGTAACACACAGGCTTAGAATATCTAGAATATCTTCTCTACACACTACCAGGCATCGGGATGACTAAAGAAATCTGAATCTCTCTTTTATTTTAGACATTTCATTAAGGACCATGTTTCTTCCATAAGGCTCTGTTTCTTATATTATACCTCACTGCCCCTTTCCTAATCCTCGGAAAATATGTAAAGTTGAACAGAATAAGGTTTGAGGATCTGTACTCAAGTTAGAAATAAAGTGCCTCCTGTTTTTTCTCTCTTTTTAAAAGGAAAACAGAATCTGGGCACCCATCAGCATTTTCATCAAGTATTTATTTACCAATTAGTCAGCGCTGTGAACTGGTTGGTTTAACGATCTCTTGAATGATTTATGCATAACTTACTAATTGAGCCTGTGGAGATGAAGGGCAGTTGTAAATTAATATGGAAAGCGTACCTCTTGCCTTCCCTTTAAGGAAGTATACTCTCCTCAACTACCTGTGCTGGGTGCTCCCATCTAAGTGTTCCTGGGATGTCAGGTAAAGTCTCATGAGTATCAGAGAGTCCTCAAAGGGTCTGGTGCTGGCCTGCACCTTTCACAGTTATTACCATGCTTGCCACGACCTTCTATGGATCTGCAGCTTGATGCTGAAGAGCTATGGCATCTCAAAGGGAGACTTAGAATTTCCATCATTGCCACCAGCTGAACCAGCTGCTGCCGAGCTATTTTTAGACTTTCTGCCTTTGGTTAGATCCTGAAGAGGAAAACATAAATAAATTGTCAGTGGACACTAGGTAATCATACCCTAGAAACCTGGACCGCTTTCAGCAGTCAGCTTGCCCGTGACAGTTTCCACACTGCTGCTGTCAGCTCCTGGTCTGTGCTCTTCCTGTCACACAACACTTCAACTTGACTGCACACTGAAGTCCCCAAGGGGCCTGTCTCTGCCCAGAGATGCTGATGTGATCCTTCTAGGATGTGTCCCAGCCATTGGGATTCTTCTAAGGTTTCCTGGTGGGCTCTCATAGTCAGCCTGTTCTCAGGATGCGCACAAAGACGAACCCTGACAACTGTCTTAACAAATCGCAGCATAGCCTTGGATCACAAGTGTCTCTACCACCTTGAAGAATGCGTCCCCACGTATGACATATTATTCCTGAAGCTTCTCTGTGTCCTGTACTAACAAGAGCTTCAGGAGTCAGTTGACACTGCCTTTCTTATACGGGAGCTTCCCTAACTGCTTCTGTTCCCACTCTGGCTGGTCTTGGAAAGCCCAGGATGGAGCAGTGTGGGAAAACACTCTACTGGGTTCCACAGCCTGCCTCAGCCTCTACACTGCCACTCCTGTGGGGCATGTCTTTTCTCTGATTTTCTAGGCAGTGACACAGCCACACAGAGGATGGGCATTCTCGAGGGTGGCCCCCTTGTGACATTTGTGAGAGAAGTAGCCAGCATTGGATATACCATTTGTGTAAAGTAGAATGGTATAGGCACCGTGGTATGCATGGGCCCCCTGCCTATCATATGTTGGAAACTTAACCCACTAATTCAATATATTAATGATATTTGAAGAAAATTGCCATTGTTGGGGGCGATCAGGATTATATAAAGTCATAAAGGTGGGAAGCTTCTGATGGTACCAATGGCCTTGAAAAAGAGAAAGAGGGGTTGGGCTTGCGGCTCAGGTAGAGTGGCTGCCTATGTGCATGGAGCCATGGGTTCAGTCCCGAGCATCACCTAAACTGGGTGTGGTGGAGCGTGCAGCGGTCTCAACACTAAGCAGGTGGAGGCAGGAGGACCAAAAGTTCAAGATCATCCTTGGCTGTGTAGCAAGCTGGGGGTCAACTTCAGATTCGTGACGCTTGGTCTAAGAAAGAAACAAGAGAAAAATGAGACCTGAGCTAGCACACTGCTTGGCTCTGCCCCCTGCTGGGTGGGTGCCTCCACGATGTCATAATGTGGCAGAGCACCCTAGCCAGAGGCTAAGCAGATGCCAGTGCCAAGGAATGCCCAGGCTCCAGACCAGAAGCCACACGAATTTCTATTCCCTTTAAGTTGTAGTAATAGATATTTATCAGTATATGTGTGTGTGTTGTGTGTGTATGTATATACTTATATATTACTATATGTAGTACAGGATATGATATATATCATATATATGATATATATATATATATCTGCAGTCATCTATATATACATATATATTAAATTCTAGTATAATCCAGCAGCATATCTCTATATGTTTGGCTCTGTTTTTGAGACAGGGTCTCTTGGAGTCCAGGCTGGCCTCCAGCTCACTTTTAGCTGAGGATAACGTTGAACTCCTGATCCTCCTGCCCCCTGGGCTGTCCTGATGGAGGATCACAGACCTAGTCCTTTTCCAGCTCCTCTGCGCCATACCCAGCAGACACCCAAGACAGAGAACAGCACTTTTCACAGCAGCCCGAGCCTTACAATGTGATTCATGTGTTTTTACTTCAGGACAGTACTTTCAAGCTGACGTTTTCCTGATTATCTTTTTGTGTGCACCCGCACACTACATGGGCTCTTAATTTAGAAAATCCTCAGCAATTATGCGTGGAGTTGATACTTTACATGGAAGCAAAAACGGTGCCTCTTGTGTGTGTTTCTAAAATTTGTTTCGATAGCTTTTATTTTTTCTGGCAACAGAGATACATGACTCAAGACATTGCTCAATATTTTTCATCTTCTGGGATATGGGAAGCTCATGTCAAAGTGATTCTGCCCTTGGATGAAGGTCTTACGGGAAGGTTCCCTTCCTAAGCACCACGTCTTCAGTTGTGTACTCGTGAACTTTAATTATCAGTGGCTCTGAATCAAATCTCAATTAGATTAAGCTAAATCTGAGATTGTAGGAAATATTTTTTTTTTTATGTCAAACTCAGCAGCTTCATAGAGCACAACTCCTCTGGGAGCTGCTACTTTGACCGGAGATTAAATGTTTACATTAGTGAAAACAAACTCAGATGAACACTTTAGAGGTGGGTTTGAATGGCTTTTCTCCATCTAACAAAAGAACGTGTTGGTTTTGTAGTGTGCCAAGTTAGTCTGATGCCAGCAAAGAGGAAAGATTCCCTCTTTTGCTAAAAGGTCACTTTGCGATACTCAGTCAACTATCATGGGTAACCTCTCACATCAGCCTTGGCAACTGTGCCAGCCTGGAATTTTAAGAGTATTTTCTTGAATTCACACTAATGCAACACTAAAAAACTACCTACCCCCAAACAGAAAGCCACAGAGGATTTCCCTTTGAAATAGCTGGGCCAAAATATATCTCAAACTGGGCATTTTTGTACTCAGTACTCTTTATGACAACCACTCACCAAATATAGTGAATTCAAATGGAAAAGGGATACTATATTCTCATATAGACACAGACACACATATATAGACACAGACACACATATATGTGTGTATATATTTTTTTACTTACATTATCTTTTGTGCATGTTTCACAGAAGTTGGAACTACATGGGCTTGTATGCACATATCTACCAGTATGTGGGGAGGAGCTGTATGTACACTAATGTGTGTCTAGTGTATGGGCTGACAAAAGGAAAATGCTCGGATGCCACATTTGCCCTTCATAATTAACAGTGATCATTAGCAAACAGAGCCCTTGAGAACATTACTATTTCCCCCTCTCTAGCTGCAAACATACTTTTCTTACAGTAGCCTCAGGCATAGATAGTTTTCTTTTCTTTCCTTAGGAAATTTTATTGACATAGTTATGAAATGAGGTTTTTGATTGGTTAACTCAACACCCACAGACCCCTGCAGACTTAAGAGCTTGCCCGGTATCAATACGGGTCTGCAACTTGAGACCTCCGCAAAGGCACATTCCCAGGAGGCCTCTAACTCTTGGGTCTCTGTGTTAGCAGTCCGAGGGGCTAGTATTTCCCATGGCCTTGTTAAATGAGTTCGAACTACTTTCTCTGAGATCAAAATCAAAACCATCAAAGAGGTGTGGAGTTGTAAACCACACCTTTCCACATCTCCGTGGACAAAAGAGATTTTCTTCCAAAACCAAGCTAGTGACTGACAACAAAGGCGGGCCGATACCCACTCGTTAATTCGCGAGCTTGGTACAGGAAGGAGAGGGAGGCTGCGCCAAAGACACACATTGCACACAGGCGCATGTTTTTTTGCCAGATTCTCCCTTATACTTTCAGCCCTGGAATCACACAGTTTTAGAATGTAAAATGGTCTGGGACCAACTTTGCTTCTCAGAGCAGGGACTGAAACCCTGAGCCCACAGCCAGCCTAAGGCCACCATGCTGGCTAGTGACCTTTCTCACTGTCTCTTACCCAGCATTTTGCTAAAAGAATAATGGAGCTGTGGAGCTTAGTGGTAACACACTTGTTAGAGGCTGACCTCATTAAATCACTCAGAACCCGATCAGAGCTCTGGAACCATCTGCCGGCACTTTCCTTCTGGTGGCGGCCCCGGACAACTGCTGGTTTCCCTGTGGTCACTTCTCAACTCAAGATAGAACATCCTGTTTAGGAAACGCCCCCTCCACACCTGCAGGCACCATCCACTTCTCTTACAAAACTGCCACGGAGCAAAGCCTTATAAGAGGCTGTGGGTTAGAGATAGATGGTTCTGTAGGTAAAGTGCTTGCTGGACAAAATGAGCACCCAAATTTGAGGCCTCACTTCCCATGTAAAAAGTCAAACATGGCCGTTTGTGATGTAATTCTAGTGCTGGGGAGGCAGAGACCGGAGGGTTCCTGGAGTTGATCCTGTGAACTCGTGTTCAGCGAGAGCCTCTGTCTCAAAAAATAAGGAAGAGAGAAATTGAAGAAGACACTCAAGGTCAAGTCCTGGCTTCTACACACACACACACACACACACACACACACACACACACACACACACAATAAAAAATGAAGGTAATTAAATAATTCATGAAAGAGGCTCTGCCGTGCCCATGCCCCATCCAGCCTGCATGAGAGACAATATGGAAGGGGAGAGAACAACTCCACAGACCTGCATTGATTCCCCGTCTCCCCATGGTGCCTTGGATCCTGCCTGTTGAACAAGCTGAGTTCTCTGCTCTCCCACAAATCCCATGAGTCTGTCTTCTAACTTCCTCCCAATACATCTCTTGTTGTGAACAGAGGTCTCGATTGGTCTCTGATGGCTGCAGCCAAGAACCCTGACAGATTCTGGTAGGAACTACAAGATCAGTGAGTCTCATGGCCAAACAAGAATGGTACCTGTGATTGGCAGTTCTGCTGTCTGTGTTTCTGGCCATGTTCTTCAACAGGTTGTTGTTCATATAATAACAATAATAATAAAACCTTCACATTCTCATACAGTGAATTGGAGGAAGATGGCTAGAGAAAGATGGGGACAGTGTTGGATCAAGGAACAAACAATTCTAAGTGGGTCTAGTTGTGAAACCTGCTTCTTCACTCAGCATCTAAATATACGGTAATCACAGCATTTGGGGACAGCGGAGATGATTGATTTTGCAGAAAATATTTGTTGTTTAGTTACTGGATCAGATGGATCTTTTGGCAACCAACAGATGCCAGAACAGACTTTAAGCACCATCTTGAGAAACTTGTGATTTGTTTAGTGTGTTTTTAATTTAAAGCATATGGTTTCCCATTTGACTGCAGTGTCCAAGATGAAGCCATTCACAGTGAGTCACCCTCCTGGAGAACACGCAGCTCACTCCGGCCAGGTCTCTTGGTCTGTGTTCTCAAATGGTTCTGTTTAGAGATGTAAACACAAAGCAGCTCTCCCTGTCATGGCCTGGCATTCCTGGGAGGCATGTGACATCAAAGGACCTCACAAAAAAATTCCCCTGCTCTGGACAGCGCTTGGCATCGTGGCCTGCCTCCATCTGAGTAAACAGCAGAGTCCGGTCATTGGAACATAGGATTAGAGTCATCTGAGGGCTGAAAGGATGGTTTATTTTGCGACAGCTCTTCCTTTTAAGTCTCCTGGCCTTCTAGCTCAGTTTCCCGGCCATCAGAGAACGCTAACATCCTACCTGGGAGTTCAGAGCTGCAGGCTTTCAAATAAGAGCCACAGTTGAGCTGGATAGTGGTGGCACATGCTTTTAATCCCAGAATGCAGGAGGCAGAAGCGGGTGGACCTCCGAGTTTGAACAGCCAGGGCTATGCAGAGAAACCCTATCTAGAAAACAAACAAGCAAATAAGCCACCCTTGAGGCTGTAGGCCACAAACCCAAGCCCGCCGAAGCTGCCTGTATCCACTTGCTGGCAAAGGACGCCCAATGAATCAAGTGCACTGGAAGAATGGGCGCTGGAGTTAAACGGCCCAAATCTAAATCTCCACCACTTCCTAGTTATGTGAACTAGGTCAAATAGTCCCTCCGTGGGAATGACGGTACAGTCTTCCAGCATTGCTATGGGAAACGAACGCAATTGCCTCTGCCCAGAGCTGAGATCCTGGTACCGGTAGGCTGGACTCTCTGATCATTTACTTTTGCGGTAAATGCTATTAAAGGCAGGGTCTGTCTCTCCTCCACCTCTTTGCCTCAGCTTGCCATGATGCCTCCAGTTAAATTCAGTCACATTTACTAAAGTGTTGCTGCACCTCAGGCGGGACCTCAGGGTTGCATTGTTTACACAGAGGGGTGCTACATGCCTTGAACACCAGCTTTTGATTTCTCTATCCACTTTCTCCAAGGTTTCCCATCTGCCGGCATTCAGTTCCTCTCTCTGAGACATCCCCTCTCAGTCGTTTGTCATGTTCTAGCCGCTCTGTCTTCTCAGCACCCAGGAGACAGGAACGAGCCAACCGGGGCATGCAGTTGTTAGGATGGGGAGTTCCTGCTTGGCCACGCTGCAGGAAGCTTCATCCAGGGACATGTGGGCAGGAGAGAGGTTCATTCTAAAGCTTCGCTCTCTCAAAGACTGGCACGTTCTTTACACGTCAGCCCTAGTGTGTCCTTACAGAGGTCTCCCCCACTTTCTCACTTTGTCCAAGGTCCTTTCTCTTGGTCTCTCACTTCTGTTTACTGCTAAGTGGGCACAATGTTCTAGTTTTCATCTTAATGCAATCAGCTCAGTACTTCAAGGTGCCTACCTCTGACCTCTCCTTAAGGAGACCAGAGAGTATAATATATTCATTTGTGTCTTTTAATTTTCAAATCACTTCTAAACTGCTTTTTAATGTTTAAATTTAAGTATTTTTGGAAGATTTTTCCATAAAATGATACAGAACTTACCTGGCACAATATTCCTAAGTCAACCGTCATGGTTGGTTCTTCTCTTTCTTGGTGTCTTGCCTTGCAACAAGTCGGGCTTCCAGAAGGCATCAATTTAAAAAAAAATGCAAAATTGTCTCTTGTATGTAAGCAGCAGGAGCTCTGAAGACAACCACTTCCTTGTCTATACACAGCTTAGGAATGTATTGCAATGGCTTGTATTATTAACTTCCCTTTTTTTCCTATATTTACGATGCAATTTTGAACACAGAGTGAATCACTGCAAGTTGATAGGATTTGTCTGCTCTTCCTTCCCAGGTACTGGGACAGAAAGAAAGATCAGTTTCCTTCCTGGGTTTTCTTCACTTTATGTTTCTGTTGTTCTAACTCTGGCTAGGGCTGCCTCTCTTGGCCTCTAGCTGGACCTGCAATGCCATGAATGGTCCTTTCCTGTAACATCTTCTGATTTACTGGGGATGTGCTGCCAGGGGCTGCGTGCCTGCTTCCCATCAGCAGCGACAGTGCTCCCTGGGGCGTGCGGGATGAAAGGCAAAATCTTCACAAATCACTGCCAAACCTCTGAAAACAAATTTGCCCCGTGTTTCCACACTAACATCACCACCTCCCCACCCCTGAACCATGCCTACTAACAAGCACTGGCCCCCGGAAAGTTTATGGCACTTCAGCTGTCCCCAGGATACAATACGCAGGTCTAGGTCTAGGATAGTCTCCTCCTCGTTTTGTCTGAAATTGAAAATAGTGTTTATCCCTTATAAAGTATAAAATAATCTTTTAAAACTGTGTTTTTAAGAAACCTAATAGCATATTATCCAAGAATAAATTCTATTCTTGCTATAGAATCATTTGTTAGCCCACGTAATTTTTTCCTGGGTTGTTTTTCTAAACATCTTTGAAAGGTCATGATGCTTTTCTCTTCCCATTATTCCTGTGGTATAGACTAATCAGGACACCCGCCATCTTTCCTTACTACAGATTATGAAAAAAACAGTTAACCCCAACCCAGACTTCTTTGGCAATTGTTTGGATTGACAGTTGTTTAATTAATAGTGAATGAAAGTTTTGTATGTTGTATATAAGATTGTATAAGAACCTTCTGGTTTATGGTTTTAAAATCCTAACAAAACCTACCTGCCCACTGATAGAAAAGTTGTTAATAATGGCACATCCATAAAATGAAATAACATAAAATCATGAAAGAGGATGGGGCTGTATCTCTATTTATCTTCTAAGACAGACTCCATGATCTATTGGAGTGTTTGAAGAAAAAGAACCAAGATCATAAACAGCATCACATTGGAAGGATTTGTTTGTTTTGTTTTGTTATCCAATCAGAAAATATTCTTAGAAATACACACCTATAAAACAGTTCACACAAGACAGAGATTTCTGTGCAGGCAGAACTAAGCACCTAGACAGGGTGTGTCCCCAACATAACCCTTTTGTCATACCTAAAATATATGAACATTTCAATCAAAAATATTAAATATCTGTGGCTAAAATCTGAATGGAAATCGACCGTTATTTAACATAAGCTAAGAAGAGATCACACAGTGCCAAAAGATATAGAAACTAATTATATTAGCATTGAGCTGTTGCTAATGAACTCCCTCCTTACATGGAGCCTTCTTCAGGGGGTGCATCCCAGCGGAACTTAAGAAACAAGGAGATGAAGCCAGACAGGCGCACTGGCTTAATTAGAGCTGCCCAGGGAGGCCTCTCCAGAGACAGGAAGGCTGGGGAGAAGATGACCTTTCAAAACAAGGCCACATAAACAGGGGCCCAGAGTCTCCATTCTCCTGATAGGCTCCAGGTCAGCTCAGGAACCCCTGGGACATTTTACAGTCCCTCTTTAATGAGCCCTGACGCCTCCCTCACCCTTCTCCTACCCCCTTCTTAGTCACATTTTAAAGGAACTTCTTGACTGCACCTGCAGTCTGGGTTTTACCATTCAGGATCTCCTTAGACGTCAATCCCGTTAGGAAACTGATGATCTTATAAGACCTGGAGGGACTTCTGCTCTGATCCACCTAACACTGGCATGTGATCTTCTTAAATGTGTTCTTTGCTTGTTCCCCAACCTCATGGCAACTCTGTGTCCTAGCCAGGCCCCCCAGTGTGAGCACCCTGCTCACACTGAGAAGAAGGGGACCTCTTCTCCTTTCTCTGCACGTTTAACTCCCCAAACCTGAAATTCTGGCGATAAGCTGTTGACTCCCCAGGGCAATCATTCAGCCTACTGTGTTCCCCTGGATTCCAGACTTGCACGGAGCTTCCCAGCTGACAGTTCAACAAGATGTTTCAGAATAGGCATCTGCTATCTGGAGCTGAACTCTTGACCTCACTGTGACGGAGTTTGGAACCCCTGGGAAAAGACCATAGACTCAATCCAATTATAATTAAAAGATTTATTGATTATCTGCTAGCAGGCTGAACAATTTCTTAGCCAGATTTGAGACTGCCATTCAGGAGGGGAAGAACTTTTAAAGGGGGCACAAAGACCTATGCAAGCAAGCAAAAACTGTTCTGTTCTGCCAAGTTAAGTAGTTAAGACAACTCAAAATAATCTTTGGGTATCTGTGTGAGGAAGTCACAGCAGCAACAACAGTAGTTAGTAATATCATCACAAGTAGATAGTCATGGCTGTACATTTTTGGGGTGGGGGTCACTGAGTCAGGATTACTGGGAACTTACCTTCCTTAGACTGAAGTCAGAGACAAATGGCTGATGGGTACCAGGATGGATCCTAGCATCCCAGGCTCACCCCCTACCTTGTTCTTCTCTAGTTCACAAATGATATTCCCAGCCACCAAAGAGCATAAGACAGATGCCTGGGAGCCAGTTTAAAAAAAATAATTATTTTATGTGTATATGGGTTGGGTGGTCAAACACATGCCACAGCATGCATTTGGAGGTCAGGGGACACCTTGTGGGAGTTCCTTCTCTCCTTCCACTGTATGGGTTCTGTGTTCTGATGGTCTCAGGTCATCAGGCTTGGCAGCAAACACCTTTGCCTGCTAAGCTGGTTTGCTGGCCCCTGGAAGTCCTTCTTGACCATTTACTCTGAGTCCGTCAAGCTCCGCTTCTGACCTCCTACACATACCTCTTTCTCCTACTCTGAGCTTTCCTCACTCTTGCTTTTGTTTTTGATTCAGGGTTTTACTTTCTTGCCTAGATTAGCCTGGAACTTCAGACTAGCCTCAAACTCATGATGATCCTCCTGCCTCAGTCTCTTGAATTCTGGACTCACGAGCCAGAATTTATGGCATTACTTCTATTCCTATTCTCCTGCACAGTAGGGACTATGAGCTGAGAAAACTGTGTTAGAGAAAACTGCCTCATGACGGGTTTCTTCCCATCCCTTCTCAGCGACTTCCCATTGGCTCACAAGACCATTCAAACTCTCTCTAAGGCTGTGGTTCTCAATCTTTGGGGGATCAAACGACCTTTTCACAGTTCTCTCTCAGATATCCTGCATATCAGATATTTACATTATAATTCATAACAGTATCAAAATTACAGTTATGAAGTAGCAACAAAATAATTTTATGATTGGGGTCATCACAACGTGAGGACCTGTATTAAAGGTTCACAGCATTAGGAAGGCTGAGAACCACTGCTCCGAGGCGTCTCAAAGCCTCCTCTTACTATAGTTCAGGTCCATGGACCAGGGCTGATCGTCTCAAGGACATAGATGTGGCCTTTGCATATGCTGTTCCCTCAGCCTGGAATGTTCCCCGTGCCCACTTTCCTCAGTCTTCATAGGCTGAATCTTCATCATTCTTTGCATCTTCATCACCTCATAGAGAGGTCACCTGTTTCCCATCCCTCTGCAATCCTGATGTGCACTGACCGCTTTGCTTCCTTTCTGTGCGCTATCGTAATTTGTACCAATTGCAGCGATTACTGTTGAATTCCATCATGGAGGAAAGGAATTCTCCAAGACGGTATAGGCTCTGTCTGTCCTGCTCACCAGTATCGCCTTAGAAACTGGCCCATGGAGAGCACGCAGCTGACAAGGAGAACTGCTCAGGGGTTAGGAACGGATGTGTGTTCGCAGCCAATGTTCTGGCTCTGTCACGATCTTCTCAATAAAAATGAAAGTGATACAATTGTTATTCTCGGAATCAGCAATCATAGCATAGAGGGTGTCTTAGGGTTTCTATTGCTGTGAAGGGACACCATGACCACAGCAGCTCTTATAAAGAAAACATTCAATTGGGGCGACTCTCTTACCATTTCAGAGTTTCTGTCTGTTATCATCATGATGGGAAGTATGGGGGTGTGGAGACAGGTGTGGTGCTGGAGCTAAGAGTACTTCATCTTGACCAGAAGGCAGTAGCGGGACTGTATAAGATGGAAAGAGCCAAAGGTCACCAGAAGCTTCCATCAACAGTAAGCAGGGTTTCCCACTCACACGCCTTTGCTTCAGTAGAGTCCATGGGACATATCTTACAACTTCTAACATATGGTCTCCCTCCTGTCTAAATGCCCTTCATGTAGAAACTGTCCAAATTCCCTCATGTAGGGAAAGCCACAACCCAAGTAGGAAAAAGAAAAGGCATTGATTTTTTTCTCTTGACCTCAGTGTATACAAGCTGACTCATTCAGGTCCCAAGTGTGTGTGTGTGTGTGTGTGTGTGTGTGTGTGTGTGTGTGTCAGTGTCTGTGTATCTGTGTGTCTATTTGCCTGTGTGTCTGTGTCTACATTCCCAGCATTCTTTGCCTTTAATGAAATTATCCATTGATCTAAAAGTCAGAAATGCAAATCCAGAGAAAACTGGAAGCATGCCAGGGCCCACAATACGAACTTAATTACCTAAGGAAAACTACAAGAAAGACTTTTGTTTTCCGTCGAAATCTCCTCCCCGGGCTGTTAGCTGTGTCGTACAAGGGCCCAATCGATACATTAGTGCTTGAGAACCAAAGTCCCTTGGAATAAATTAATCTGTCAGGGAAAGCAATAAACAAAGAACAAATTAACATGTTTTAAGACGTTGCTTAAATTTTCATAAATATAGACCTTGAGACGGAATGATGAGTTCCCAGGGGCCAGAGCTAATATTTGGTTGTAATTAAGAATTGCTCTTTCATGTTCCTTCTGATGTAGGTGGGAAATCAGCCCCGTGCTTGCCGAGTTCTGGCTTGTGCCTCCTCACAAATGCCACTGTTTGCTTCACTAGGAAGAAGTGGATGCCTCACAAGCAACCCTGGCACATTTAGCCTGCTTCACCTCTGGCTGATATTAAATTATTGAAATGCACACACACACACATACACACACGCACGCACGCACGCACGCACGCGCGCACACACAGCTCAAGCAGAAGTTCCTTCAGGAACCTGCATCCCTTAGCTTACTAGAGGTTTAAGTGGATCCAATGACATACATAATAGATCTTATACACCAGGCCAACAAAGAGGCTTAGGCCCAACTGACAAATAAGTCCCTGGTGTGTCCCACACTGTGTGGACAGATGTGGAGTGACTTTGCTGATTGACGACTGGTAAGTTACTCCTTTATACGGACTCATTTAAATACAAGAACCAGAAACCTACCTCACACTAACTCAGGCCAGAACACAATGTGTAGGAATTCCACCGATGTCTTTAAGCCCCTCTTTCTCTGTGTGGCTCCACACTGCTTATGCAGCATCTGGCATGCTCGATGCTGTCAGAGTGGCCACTGCCAACCCTGAGCACAACCACGAAGTGGCACTCAGAATGCCTAAGACCAGGAACCGTCCTCACAGGGTCTGTATCTCACAGCTCCTAGCAGACCCCAGTTCACTTGGGTTCTGTGCCCACTCTTTAGATAACCGCTAAAGGCCATAAAGGCAACTTGCTGGGTTTGGCCTGGGCGGCATGTTCAGCTTGATTCGAGGGAGCAGAGAGAAGGAATTACCCGCATCGATCTAAATGCTTGGATTGTGTATCTACTCCAACAGAAGAGCAGAGATGTTAGACTGGCCACAATGACCAATATCTACCCAGGGACTTCGTTTCCAGTTTATTTGTCATGCTTAATTCCTGAATGTAGCAATTCCCAGAAAAGATCAAAACATGATCTCTGCTTATTTAAAAACTCTAAGGCGCTATGGGCAAAACTGGAACAGTAGAGGACCAAACAATTTCCTTTCAAGCTCTAGGCCTGACAAAACCTTTCTGTCAGTGGCAGACAGGATCGAGCAGGGGCAGAGGTGGGGTGAGCTCAGTTGGTAGGATGCTGGCCTAACATGCGTGAAGCCCCAGCTGGGCTCCATCCGCAGTCCTGTTATCGTAGCACTTTAGAAGTAGAAAGGAGGTAAATCTGAAGTTTGAAGTCATCCTTGGTTACATAGGAAGTTCCAGGCTAGCCCATAATGCGAGAGACTTTGTCTCGGCGGGCAGGGAGCCAAAGATGGAAAAGATGGAACAGTGCTAACTGTGGTAGTGCCCTCAAATGACTCAGAACGCCTACCACCCAACTACATTCTAGATCACGACTATAGACACGATCAGTGGGTTAGACTTGCTATTATTAAAGCACATGCAGGAAAAAATAAACAGTACATGACATGAGGCTTCTCACCAGTTGAGAACTTTTAAATGCTAATTTTGCTGAGTGGTTTCATAACTCCACACTCTGGGGACTGTGGATAGAGTCTGAATCGTACATTCTGGTGTGCGCTGCTTTTCTAGTTAATGACTGATAGACACTGGAAAGGTGGCATATGCATTTCTTGGTATATGGAGATAAAGATGAAAATGTACTCTTCTAAGCTGTATTATCACAGTGAAGAGACTAGAGTCCCTGATCCAAGTAGTCTACAACTTCTGGAGGTGAGGGAATGGCAGATGTGAGGGACCGAGCATCAAATAAACTAGCCTGTAGGGGCCATTCCCATCCAAACTACCATACCAGAATACTTTGAAAATACGATACTTATTTTCAATGAAGAACTTGTGTTGAAGAAAGTGTAACTATTAGTGTTTGCATCGTTGTGTGTGCACGTGTGTGTGTGTGTGTGTGTGTGCGTGCGTGCGTGTGTGCGTGCGTGCGTGCGTGTGTGTGTGTGTGTGTGTGTGTGTTCCGCTTGCATAGCCTCCGTCCTCCCAGATGGTGCCTGAGCCAAGCTTGTCACAGACCCTTAGCCTCCTGCTGCCTTTTAATGCTGGTCCTTGATTGCCAATGACCCCTGGCTGGACTGGCTCCTCAACCCATTTAACCCCTCTCTGCTGGGTCCCTGTCTCATGCAGGAGGAGAGGCTGATGAGAGCTGGAAGTGAGGAAGTGCCAAGTGAGCCAGGGCCTTCCACCCTTTCGGAGCTGGTGGCCGGTTTCCCAGCATTCACGGACGGCCAAGATCACTCCATCAGAGAGCTGCTGCTAATACGACTTTCTCTATATTGCCAAATAAAGGCTGCCTACTTTCTGATTATTAATGTTTTTCTTGACTATGCCAAGACAATCAAGTCCTGAATGTTTCCTGCAGGGGTTAAGGGCTAAGGACTACTGAATATAATCCCTGGAAAAAGGTGCACTTGGCAACTTGAAATTAAACCCTACTAAGATGTTTAGTCTCAGTGTTTGTAGCCAAGACAGTGTATGTTTGTCAGAACACAGAGTCAGAGCAAAGAAGCTTCAGGAAGACAGTGATTAATTTCCCTGTCAAGGCCGAACTCACTTGTGTGACACATGGCTCATGAAAGCCAGTTTTCAGAGACATTAACGCCAGCGAGTATTTCCTTTGGTGAAACTTGGCTCAGCTTTGGTGACATGGTAAGAAAGGTGATGGTTCATTTGGTAAGGATCTCAGAGTCCAGGGGCAGAATGGGCTGGGGCAGTCAGCTGTTTGGCATTCTTTCTATATTGGGTTTTTGTTAGCCTCACACCTAACTATAAGAAAACAAGGTAAAGAAACTTAGTGGTCCGGTGTCATCCTGAAGAAATGGAATGTGATTTTTGTCTTAGAGAGGCTACTTTGTTTTTATTGTTATCACATGACTTACTGATGTGGAACACCTGTGCCACACAGCCCTGTGGGGGTCAGAGAGCAGCTTGCAGGCATTTGTTCTCTTCTTCCACCAGTGGGTCCCAGAAACTGACCTTAAGTCACTGGGTTATATGGAAAGTGTCTTTACCCTTTGAACCATTACATCAATCCAAACTCTTAAATTCTTTCTGTTGTTGTTGTTTTTGCTTGTTTTTTGAGACAGGGTTTCTCTCTGTAGCCCTGTCTGTCCTAGAATTCAATCTGTAGACCAGGCTGATCTTGAACTCAGAGATCCACCTACCTCTGCCTCCCAAGTGCTGGGATTAAAGACAAGCAGCACCAAGCTCCACTTGAATTCATTTATTATCGTTGTTATTTTACATGTGTGGATGTTTTGTCTGTGTGCCATGTGTCTGGTGCCTGAAGAGATCAGAAAAAGGCACAATATTCCCTGAGAGTGGCATTGTTGATGGTTGTAAGCTACCACGTAGGTGCTAGGGATGAAACCCCAGTCCTCTGGCTGGTGATCTTAACCACTAAGCCCTCTCTCTAGCCTTAAAACTCTAAATTCTTGATAGGAGCAGACAGCTAAAGACTCACACCCTACTCTCGGTGTGATTCTTTGAATCTTTTCAGGAAAATTAGACTGACTGTATTTTACAATATGCGAACAGAAACCCACCCAATACTCAGCACAAAACAGGAAAAGAATTCCAACAGTAGTATTTTCTTGACTTTTGGATATTAAGGTTGAAATGGCAACAATGGTGAGTCTTTCATCACGAAGAGTTCACTGTTTTTCTTTCCCAGTATTCTTCTTGTTCACATTTGCTCCTCCCTCTGCTCAGTAACCAATCATGTGTAGGCATAACCTCCCCCAAGCCTCTTCATTCATCCTAACGACAGCCCTCCCCACGTATGGAATAGTTTAGAATTTATAGACGCACGCAGGTGTTTGCACAGCTGTGCCGTATCAGCCTGTTCATTAGTCACAGCTTGCAAAGGCTAAGTCGGTGAGATTCGGATGAGATTTGTTAGTCCGTCTGTAAGCAGATGATCAGGCAAGGGGCTCAGAGGGACCTGCCTCCTTGTGCAGCCTTGCTCTGTGGACAAATGCCCTGTGCTAAGAAGAAATCGTGGTGTACTTACTGGGAAACTTTTCCATCTGAAGCCCAGGTGCATTTTGATCGGTCTTCTGCAAAGTGAAACTAGCTAAGAATCAAAGGTCTTTGTGTCTGCTTTGCAAGGAGACCCCAAGAGGTGAAGGGGCGATTACTCTGCAGTTCAACTACTCTGAGTTGAAGGGTCTCTAAAGAAGGTTCTGGGTGATGGCACCCCCTTTCCCGGCCTTCACGCTCACATCCTGGCAAGGGGTGTGGCTTCCAAGGAGAGATGGGGATGTCCAGGAGAGAAGCTATACCCTTTGACATTTTCTCCCTCTTTTTCTCTTCTTGTTTTGCAGCAGTAAGGGTCGAACCTCCGGCCTCAAAACTGCTAGGTAAATGCTCTCCCACTCATACACACCCCCATCCCTTTTGTTAGCTGTTTGATTTGTTTTGAGAATCAGTTACCCAGACTGTGTTTGAACTCGTTCTATAGTACAGATAGGCCTTCAATTTGGGATCCTCCTGCCTCAGCATACAGAGGAGCTGGACTACAGGCCTGTATCATTGGATCTGGCAAGGAAGGCTTTTATTTTGTGATTTTTTATTTGTTTCTTTATTTTAATATAGAGTTAAGCATGGGAGAGAGAGAGAGTGAAGAAGGAAAAGGAGGGAGGGAGGGAGGGAGGGAGGGAGGGAGGGAGGGAGGGAGGGAAGGAGGGAGAAAGGAGAGGGAGAGTTAAGAAAAGGATGCAGTACATTTCCTAGATTGGGTACAGGCTTCTCAGGAGATCCGTGGGCTTCTATATACTTGTACAGAAAGAACGGGGCAGCAGAGGGTGAGGACTTTACCCAGAGCCCCATGGCAGCCAGGGCCGGAACTTGACCTCTGTATGTAGTTCTCTCTCTATCTGCAAAGCCAACAGCAGAAGAAGCCAGAGTCCCGGATGAGTACAGAGCCATAGACAAGGGCCCTAGCATCTCCCATCATGGGAGGCCCCAAAGATCCAGTTATAACTGGTCTAGTCAAACCAGCACCATGGTGTCTCCCATTCTTAAACACGAAGAATGCTGTTTCTTCTGAGAAATTCATTCACTCTTTCCTCCAGGACACTGACTCCCTGCTCTCAGAAATGACCCCTCCCCAGACTCCTGCTGGGTACCGCTGGTTTTAGTGTTTTCACGTGAGTGGTTTAAACAGCTGAGTTAGAGCTGCGTGGTGGTAGTGGCGCCTCAGAACCGTTTAAAAGTTAAAACCAGAAAGGTGTGAATGGCAAGAGGCCATTGGTATCAAATAAGAACGTCAGTGGTAAAGCGTAACCAATCCGGTTGCTTTCTAGACCCCTCCAACTGGTCCCGCCCTCTGACAGTTGTGCAGGTTTTTCTCTGCATTTATTATTTTATTTTATTTCCCTTTAAGGAGTGCTCCTGGGGTCAGAATGGTCTTGGGTCTTTGTTACTTATCTGTTACCTCAACCCTCAGAAGACCGCCATCATAGATCTGGAAACCAGAAATACTACGTCCATGGTCAGCGAACTGTTCTCTTGCGAAAAGAAAAATGATTTTGCCAGGGTCCTGGGAGATCAAGGGGCCCTTACGTGTGCTCTGGAATCCAGTCATTTAATGCAGTCGCCTGTTCAGACAAATGCCTGGCAGTGCCCAGGACCCTAGGGGGACACTTCCTTTTCCAGAATCCCTTTTGCTCAATTAAAACTTCTCTGAGCTTATGCCAGCTTTCCCCAATGGCAGCTAGCTAATCCGCAAAACCCGATCTGCGCTAAGAGCCAAGGGTCAAATCTCTGACTTTCCCAGCCCCTGCTATAAACTAAGCCACCTGGAGGAAGGATCATTCTTAAGTAACCACAGTGCCGGAACCCCTACCTCCGACCATTTGAGTTAGGAGCTCTTAAGAAGGGGCAGGTCACCTGTATCATTCCAAAGCCCTTCCATGGTTCTGATGTGCAACAAAGGTGTAGTTAACCCCCACAGTTCCACCAGAATCAGGGAGCAGCTGTGCTGTGCAGCACCTGTGAGCTCCGTGCTTGTCATGAGTCCTCTCCTTCCAGATCTTTCCTCCCCATGGCAATGCTGCCAAGACGGGTCTTGTCATCAAGACCAAGTCGTAGTGCATGCTAGGGCTCTGTAGTCAGACATTCGTAGTTGGGTTTTTCCAATTCCTGTCCCACCCCAGCCCGTCCCACTCCAAGAACACACATGTACATAATGTTCATGTCTCACATGTGGGCCCGAGGTCCCTGGTGATCTCCAAGGTGACTCTGTGTGGTGTGTGGATGTGACAGGAAGTGACACTGAACTTACAACGGTTGCTCCTTTCCCAATTCTCCATGTAAAATTTTCGCATTACTTTAAGAAAGCAGGCTTAAAAAGAGAAACAAAAGAAGAATCAATAACGTTTCGAATAGAATGTCTTCAGTTATCCAAAATTACTTGTTGGTATTTTTTAGGACTCCATGAACACTGTTAGCCCTGAGAAGGGGAATATATAAGGACAGCGTTAAAGTCCAAACCAAATCCAGGGTAACTACTCGGGTAGTCTAAGGGGTAGGAGAAATTGGGAGAGAAGATGTCAGTCTTGCTTTTCAAGACACAGCTGGTTCTGCTTTACAACCTACCCCAACTGTACGAGGAGCTGTAGATCCAAGCAAGCCCCAAAAGTGAGCCATAAGACTTGCCCCATGAACTGAATTCCATTGTGAAAAACCTACAGCATACCAAAGTAATAGGGACGGAAGTTCACAGCCCATGTGTGGGGATGGCCGTAAAATATGGAATAATTATCAGAGGAATCAAACTAGGTAGGTTGGATTTGTTATTGACACAACTAAGCAGAAATTCTAAACTCAGCATTGTAGCTCAAAGGATGACAGTGAGTGGTTGGAGAAAAACTCCAATAGTTGGCTTGGTTGGCTGAAACACAGCCCAGAAGGTGGCAGACATGAAGTTTCAAACCCAGAACTGCTTTGGTGTCACAGAGGAAAGCGACCAGGGCCTCAGTGGGACTGGGATGTTACACTAGGTTCATCCCAATAGTCTGCTCATCCACGCTGGGTTGTCCGGAGGGCACTGCCCTGACCATGATGGTGAGAAGACATTTTCCTGTGGATCCCCAGCATCCGTTGGGAACACTGTGCTCTCTCTCCATATGGTAGGAATTCCTATGGGAACCACAGTCACACTGGGGCCCATAGCTGCAATGGGGATAATTGGATGGGCGTCAGGATCAATAGCAGTGTGACATGGGTGTGGTGACACTAAGGACAGTGGAATCAAAGAGGGGTGAGAATGACCTGACTGCAGGCGATGTGGCATGCTGGCTAGTTGACGCGGATGTTCTGGGAGGGGAAATGGACGACGGTCTACATTGTTATTTGGTGTGTGAGCAAAAGCTTTGAAGCTCAGTGGACAGAAGTCTAACTTGAATTAGTTAACAGGGTTGTAGCATCTCAACCAATTGCCTGAGCCAATCTAGAACCCCAGAGGTACGGTGACATTACTGTCTTAAATGTGTTTCACACTTGCTTTTGTGCATGTTTTTGTTTGTTTCGTTGGTTGGTCTACAGAGTGAGCTCCAGGATAGCGAGAGCTGCACAGAGAAACCCTGCCTTGAAAAACAAAAGCAAACAAACAAACAAAAACAAAAACAAAAAAACCCACACACTGTGCAGCCAAGAGTGGTGGTGTTTGCAACCCCAGCGTTGTTTATGGAGAAACACTGGAAATCATTTCTATGCCCAATAGGAAATTCAACATAGTAGCCATAGTTCATCTATAAAGTGGAATTCATGCAGCCATTAGAAATAACAAAGTTTAGACTACTACTGGACAGTGACGAAGAAACCTGTCCCAGCCACTGCTATCAATGAAGGAAGGAGATCAAAGAGTCAAACCATTGCATTTATCACCTAAAATTTTGATCATAGTGCTAATCTAATTTAATAAAACAATATAACTCTGTAGTAGGAGACTGCTCATTTGATTCCTGGCCTCCCAGACCCTAATAATCACACAGAAATTATATTAATTACAACACTGTTTGACCAATAGCTCAGGCATATTCCTGGCTAACTCTTACATCTTAAATTTACCCATTTCTATTAATCTGTGCATCATCATGAGGCTGTGGCCTGCCAGTAAGGTTCCAGCGAGCATCTTTCTCCTTTGGCAGCTTTGGCGACTCCTTGACTCCACCTACTCTCTCTCTATCTATCTATCTATCTATCTCTTTCTTTCTTCTGCTTTCCCACCTGGTTTTACTCTGCTAAGCCATTGACCCCAAAAGCTTTATTCATCAACCAATAAATGCAACACATATACAGAAGGACATCCCACATCATCCTTAAAGAGATACATGATTTTCAAAATAGGCTAATGATAAGGAAAAATAGTTATGCTTCTATTGTTCAGAAGGGAAAGCTATAATACAAATTAGATGGATGACTAAAATGTTTTTAGTTAAAAAATGAATGCAGGTTTGTTATTGTTATTTTATGTGCAGGAGTATCTTGTCTTCATGTATGTCTATGCAGTATCCACACAGGCCAGAGGAGGTGTCAGAGGCCCTGGAATCAGGGTTACAAATGGTTGTGAGTTGCCATGTGGGTGCTGGGAACTAAACCCAGATCCTCTGGAAGGGCAGCCAGTGCCCTTAACCACTGAGCCATCTCTCTAGTCCCTGAAAAACTTTTTAAAAATGGCAATTAACTTGTCTTGAAAGACTGGTTTTATCACCCTTCTTGGTAGGTTCCAAATTCCTAAAGCATTTCATGGTATAGAATATTATTTTCTTATTAGAACCCTTGACAATAAGCCAGTTGATAGAACCAGAGAACAGACCATGAAGGGGAAGAAATCTGAACAAGAGGGTGGAGTTGCTACCACTGCTACCACTAATTCATTTATCCAGTGTGTGTGAGTGTGTGCGTGTGCACACGTGCATATATGCAAGTATGCATGAGTATGTTCTTGCACATTCCAGCCCCTGAGCTATGAAATGGTTTTCAGGGAAAAGGAAAATTTCTGCCATCTCTAATTTAATATTCCACACAGACAATTTACAACTCTAGCGTCTTCCACTGGCACTAATTTAACTCAGGGATGTTTTCTTTGTAGCAATTTTCTAATTTTGAAGGAAATTATTGATGACATAACATGGCAACTGGGAAAATTTGTATCTTCCTTTCATCTTAGAAAGCAAGTTCTGAATTACATGGATAGCCCAGGAGAAAAATTCTCTCTGTGTGTCTCTCTCTCCCTCTCTCTTTCTGAATTTAGACTTGGTCAGGTGAAAACCTTTGAGAAAGTCCCAGTTTTTAAAAAAAAATACATACAGGGACTGGAGAGATGGCTCAGTGGTTAAGAGCATTGCCTGCTCTTCCAAAGATCCTGAGTTCAATTCCCAGCAACCACATGGTGGCTCACAACCATCTGTAATGAGGCCTGGTGCCCTCTTTAGGCCTGCATGTAGACAGAATACTGTATACATAATAAATAAATAAATATTAAAAAACATACATACTATCTCTCTCACACACACACACACAATCACACAGTCTCACACACACACGCGCTTGCACGCACACAATCACACAGTCACACACTCGCACGCGCGCGCACACACGCGCACACACACACACACACACACAATCATACAGTCACCCAATAGCGGAAACCATGACCTAGACCTTGGAAATTTGTTTTGTCTGTTGTTGTTGTTGTTGTTGTTTGAGTCAGGGTCTCACTATGTTGTAGCATGAAAATAAAAACCCAGAAACAGAAATTGGGGTTCAACCTGAAAACCAGACAAGCAAAGCAGCCAAGCCACTAGAGAAGTCTTACCCCTACCAAGGCTGGGCAACCGCAGCCTTAACAGACTAAGCAGTCCGAGCCTCTCTCTCCTCCCGTTTCTTATTTCCTCTAGTGCTGGGATTAAAGGTGTGAGCCGCCACCACGTGGATTTGTTTCAGCATTGATCTTATGTAGCTCAGGGTGGCCTTGAACTCACAGAGATCCATCTGCCTCTGTCTCCCAAATCCTGATTAGAGGTGTGTGCCACCACTGCCTGACCTCTAGTGGCTTAGCTTTGTCCTTCTGATTTTTAGGCAAATTTTATTTATTAAAACATAAATAAAATATCACTATATTCTTTAGTGGCTTGGCTTAACTTTGCTTTTCTGATCTTTAGGTTGAACTCAAATTTCTGTCTCTGGGTTTTTATTATTCACGCTACACTATGTAGCCCTGGCAATCCTGAAATTCACTCTGTAGACCAGGCTGGCCTTGAACTCATGCACATCCACCTGCTTTTGCTTTCCAGGTGCTAGGATTAAAGGCCCAGCATGATCTCAAGGCTTTAAGTTAAGAATTTTGTCTCCATTCTGACAGTAAAGCAGGTGTGTTGGGAAGCTTAAATTGTCAACCTTGTGGAGTCTAGAATCACCTACAAATAGAGTCTGCATGAAGAATTGTCTAGATCAGGTTCTCTTGTGGGCACAGCTGTAGCAGGGAGAAAGACCCACCCTGACTGTGGCCTGCACCGCTTCATGGCTTGCACCCTGGACTGGATAAGCGTGTGGAGAGCCAGCTGAGCACACCATACATGCGTTCCTTCTCTGCTCTTCACTGTGAATGTGGTGAGCCACTTCAGTCTCTCCCTCTGTTCCCCCTGCTGTGATGGATTGTAACTGGAATCATGACCCAAAATAAATTCCCTATCCCCAAAACTGCCTTTTGCCAGGCTTATTTTATCACAGCAACGGAAATCAAACTAGAACACCAGGATGGGGGAACCTATGCCCAAACGCCTTGAATCCCTCCAACGTAAAAGCAAAGGGTCAAACCGAAGAGTTAGCTTACAGGGAACGTCATGACTTCAATTTGAAAATCTGAACTCCCAAGGTAGATTTCTCCCTTCCTCCTCCCTGTGAAGGCTCTGAGCATCTCTGAAACAGCTTCCCCTTTGGAGTACATCAGGATTTTCCACCTCCTTGGGAAGATTATTTCATTGATAGCCCTGGTGAGGGTCTACATATTGTTACCAACTTTCTACTGTGTGATTCTTACTGGATGGGAAAGGCTCTGTGGCCAGGGACCATCTTCCTCAGTCCTGGCTGCACACTAAAGGACTCTAAAGAGGTCTTACGTTCTCATACTGATGTCCAAGCCTCGATTCTGGCATTGGTGTTTTAAAGATTGGTCAGCTGGTATAGTGTGCAGGAACTAGCCTCAGTGAGACCAGAAACCCTGAGTTCACAGTTGCAAAAATACGCCTTTTAACTAACTGTGTGATCTCTCAATTTCTTTATACCATGCTTATATCTTTAGGTTCATTTATTCTTCCCCAAATAAGATGAAGTAAGGAAAATAATTAAGATATTTTGAGTTAAAACAAGATTTATTACACAAAAAGTGAACTGGTAGGAGAAGCAAACTTCCTGGAAGGATTGACGAGAACTATGCAGTGATCTGCCTGATTGGGGAGGGATATCCCGCTAACAGCTGAGTTACTGTCACCTCTAAATGCCCGAGAACATCAGTCAAAGAGTGACGTACCGCACCCCCTGCTACATGGAGTTGACAGGGCTTTGCCCATGAATTGTATAACTCTGATGCTATTTAAACACCCCAGGGGTAGATCTGGTAATCCCATAAGGGCTTTGCCATCTGTAAATCTAAAACTGTGAACGCTCTGTTTGCTTCAAGAGGATGTTTTCCTTGGCAAGTGATGTTGGGAATGCTTCATCCATAAAATGGCAATAAGATCATTACTCTCTGCTTGGAAACCCACCATGCCTGCTAGGGTTCATGGGAAGGAGCAGGACCAGTGACACCCCCCAGGTGTCCACTCCTTTTGTCCCAGGACTTCTGTTTCTTAGCCTGCCTATCCCTCAGAGACCAAGAACCCAGCCTGTTTCCCAGGCTGAAGAAGATTGGACACATGCCTCTATGCTGCCCTCCCGCATGATGGATCTTCTCTGCCCACATCCTACTTGCTGTGGGACAATGGTCTTTTATCCTGTCACTTGTACTATTTTAATAAAAGGCTGACTGGCCAGTAGCCAGACAGGAAGTAGAGGCAGGGTGACAAGAACAGGAGAATTCTGGGAAGAGGAAAGCTCAGTCTGTAGTCGTCACCCAGCCACAGAGGAAGCAAGATGAGAATGCCTCACTGATGAAAGGTACCAAGCCACGTGGCTAACACAGACAAGAATAATGGGTTAATGTAAGATGTAAGAATTAGTTAATGAGAAGCCTGAGCTAATAGGCCAACCAGTTTATAATTCATGTAGTAGACCTCTGTGTATTTCTTTGGGACTGAACAGCTGCAGGACTGGGCAGGACAGAAACCCCTGTCAACACCTATTAAGGAACTTTGTAAGGGGTGTCAGCTATGATGAAAAGGGGGGCATGCGGTTCTAGAGAACAGTGTTGGGGGGAGCTGACATGGTGTAAGTCACCAAGTGGAGGAGAAGAAGTTATTTCATCCTCATCTCTGGGATCCTAGGAGAGAACTGCAGAGACTTACATTGTGCATGAATAAAAGCTGCCAGATTTAACAAGTAAAAACACAATAATCCAGGGGCTGGACTGATGGCTCATCAGGTTAAGGGTGCTTTTCTCCCTTTCAGAGGACCTGGGTTCCATTCCCAGCTACAGCCTTCATAACTCCCATTCCAGAGGACCAAATGTCCTCTTCTGACCTCCATGGGCACCAGCATGCATGCGGTACACATACATACATGCAGGCAAAATGCTCATACACAGAAAAAGAAACAAATACATTATTAATTTTTAAATACAGTGGTGGCACACACCTTTAATCCCAGCATTTAGGAGACAGAGGCAGGTGGATCTCTGAGTTCAAGGCCAGCCTGGTCTATATAGCAAGTTCCAAAACAGTCAGGGCTACAAAGGCAAACCCTGTCACCAAAAACAAACAAACAAACAAAAATACAACATACCCAAGTAAATTTGAATCTCAAAAATGCAACCATTCTTTAAAAATAAATATGTCTTAGATGTGGCATGGCATATACTTAGACTGGTTGTTATCAAACTTAACTTGGTTGTCCTGATGAGAGTGGGGTGTAACTGTATATTCAATAAAGAGCAAAGCAATATTCAAGTTCCAAACTCACTACTTGGAGTTAAGTAACAAACCACTTAAATTCAGTATGGGTAAGTGTGCAGCCACATGGTCTGCAGATTCAGGATAAGGACTAAGGGGTGAGTATCTCCCAGGCTCCCGGACCACTGCCCAGGTTTCTGTGTTCCTGACAGTCTTGGCTCCAGTTGTCAGGTCCTACGACTCAGAACAAAAGGAAGGATGGTGACGTTGTCAGATAGAGAACCAAAGGTACTGGGTCTCTTGACGAAGAGAGGCCCACATTAAATACAAATTTGTATCTGTGACATAAAGGACCTTTGAAAGACTAGTAAGGAGGTACACCTAGTAATCCATGCATGGGTGTCCAATCATGGGAGACAGCTGAGCAGCACTGAGTGCTTATTCTTAAGCCACTTTTCAGGGTAGATAAAAAAAAAACCCTCCAGTCCAGAATTCACCTGCTTACCCAGAGGCCTCCTCCTAAGTCTTTTGACTGTTGGGGTTTTAATAGAGGAGCAGTAGGAACTGTTTAAGGTGAAGCTCATTGCCGGGGTGATTGGGCCTCTTCCAGCGTCTCGTTTCTTAACTACAGTTCAACATGAAGGTCTCCCTCCCTATCCAGCAGGCTTCATTCCGAGGCACCGGATTCCAAAAGCTGTGTCTGCTTCAGTCACCGAGGCACAGTGGCATAGCATTTGCACACATAGCGCCCCCGGAAATCCGACTGTGTGTTGTAAGTCATGTCTAGGTGGTGTGTACTCTGTAAGGCCACGTCAGTGCCGTGGTGACCAGTCTGGTACCTTCTTGTTCAGGAATAAGTGAGCAGAATGGTGACAGGAAAAAGCAAGTCTCTACAGATCAGATAATTTTTTGAAATTTTAAGAAGTATTTTTGGGGATCTAGTGGTGTAGCACAGTGGTAGACCATGGGATACAGCCTGTGCTTAGTTGACAGGGGACGATGTGTGTATGTAGACACCACTGAAAGGCCTTAGTGTTAATTTCTCAGGAGCTGTCCACACGTCCACCTCTCTTTGCTTCCTTCCTTCCTTCCTTCCTTTCTTCCTTCCTTCCTTCCTTCCTTCCTTTCAACAAGATCTCTCATTGGCCTGGAGTTCACCAATTACAGTCACTGGCAAGCCCCAGGGATCTCCCTAGTCAGTCACAGTATCTAACAAAGTACCTGCATGTAGAGAAAATGTTTTCTAAGCACTCAAAAGCACAGGAAACAAAAGAAAAAGTAATCAAATGAGTTTACACCAAGATAAAAACCTTTTATTCAACAAAGGAAATAATCAATAGAACAAAGAGACAGAACCTATAGAATGGAAGAAAATATTTTCAAACTGCATATTTAGCAAGGGGTTAATATCAAAAGCTGACTAGCAAAAATTAAAAAAAAAGATTTTTTAAAATTACCTCACACACACAAAATAAAGAAATAAGTTTAAAATATAAAAATTTTTAAAATTATGTCTATATATGTATATAGCTATGCGCACATGAATGTGGGTGCCCATGGAGGCCAGAAGTATGAAATCCCATAGAGATAGCATTACAGGTGGTTGTTGGCTCACCAGAAAAATCAGCATGTACTCTTAACCATAGGAGGATTATTAGGAGAGAGAATGGACAGAGACAGAAAGCGGGGGGGGGGGGGGGGGGGGGGGGGGAGTTGTTGGTCCCTGGGGACAAGAGTGACAGAAGAGAGAGAGGGAAGAAAGAGAAAGAGACGGGAGGTGGGCAGGCCCACCTTTTCAAAGGGAATGGAGCGAATGCGCACAGGAGGTGCCTTTAGTAGCTTCAGCTGAGGACAATGGACGTATCCTGTCAGGACCCTAAGGGCAGGCCAGCACAGGTGCCTGAATACTAACACGAGTTAGATGTCTCACCAGGTAAAGATTTGGTTAGAATTTCTATTGTTGAGGTAAATCCCAGGACCAAAAGCAACCTTGGGGAGCAAAGGACGTATTTCAGCTTACAGCTCACATCCTTGCTTCATTAATTAAGGAAATCTGGGCAGGCGGGAACTCAAGCGGGCAGGCACTTGCAGCTGGAGCAGATGCAGAAGACACGGAGGAGTCATGTTTACTGGCTTGCTTCTCACGGCTTGCTCAGCCTTTTCTTTTTGTCTTTTAATATTTATTTATTTATGTAGGTATTTGTTTATTTCTGGTGTTGGTTTTTCGAGACAGGGTTTCTCTGTGTAGCCCCGGATGTCCTGGAACTTGCTTTGTAGACCAGGCTCGCTTCTTACTCAGGGATCTGCCTGCCTCTGCCTCCTCCCCGACTCCCACTAAGTTCTGGGACTAAAGGGGTGTGCCACCACACTCAGCAAGCCTTCTTTCTTATAGCACCTAGGACTAGCACCCCAAGAGTGACTCTGCTCGCACTGGGCTGTGTATTCCCACGTCAATCATTAATCAAGAACAAGCACTCTACGCTTGCTTACAGGCCAATCATTTTCTCAAACGATTCTAGCTTGTGTCAAGTTGACATACAACTGACCAGCACAGGCCCCTACCACCAAGTCTGACAACCCCAGACTGACCCCCAGAATCAACATGGTGGGAAAGAGAACTGTTGTTCTCTGATCAACACACACACGCCAAATCACAAGCATATGTGTGCATATAAACAAACAAATAAATATATGTAAAAAAAATCATAGTGAACCTAAATGGGTATTTACCAAAAGAATCTACAGACAAGAACTGGAGATAGAGCTCAGGGGTTAAGAGCACTTGTTCTTCCAGAGGACCTGGGTTCAGTTCCTAGCACCCACATGGCTGCTCACAGCCACCTGTAACTCCAGTTACAGAAATCTAATGCCCTCTCCTGGCCCCAGTGGGCACACGGCATATATATGATGCACAGACATGAGGCAAAACACCCATGAGGATAAAATAATAATTAAATTTGGGGGGGGTGTTTTGAGACATGGCTTCTCAGTGTTATAGCTCTAGCTATCCTCTGGCTATCCTGGAACTCAGTTTGTAGACCAGGTTGGCATCGAACTCACAGAGATCTGTCTGCCTCTGCCTCCCGAATGCTGGGACTAAAGGCATGCGCCGCCACCCCCTACAGTCAATAATTACAATTTTTTAAATAAAAAAATACTGCATGATGTAACAGTTCTTCTCCAGGGTATATACCCAAAGAAAATGAAGTCAGTGTGTCAAAGAAGTAGCCTGTGTTCCCATGTTCCTGAAAACACTATTCGCAACCACCAAGAACTGCAAACAAGCCATGTCCACCAGCTGAAGCCTAGAGAGGGTGTGGCTCGTGTACACAGCAGAGGACACTACTCAGCTCTAGCAGTGAAACCCTGCAGTGTATAACAACATGGAGAGAACCAAGGATGATTGTGTGGAGGAAAACAAGACAAGGACCACACTTGCCATCTGTTTCTGTGATAAGCAGGGATTTATCTCACAGAAGGGAAATGCTGATCACCAAAGGGCAGGAGATAGGAGGTGGAGAGGAGGATGGTGTGGGAGAATTGTCTGTATTCTGTCAATCATATTTTAATAAAACGCTGATTGGCCAGGCAGGCAGTATATGCGGGAAAGCCAGACGGGAAGTAGAGGTGGAGCAAAGAGACTGGGAGTATTCTGGAAAGCAGGAAGCTCCCTCCCGAGTTCTGCCCAGACCACTGGAGAGGAAAGATGTAACCTGCCCAGCTGAGAAAGGTACTGAGCCGTGTGGCTAATGTAGATAAGAATAATGGGGTAACATAAGTTATAAGAGCTAATAAGTAGCCTGACCTAATGGCCAATCAGCTTTATAACTTATAGAGATCTCCATGTGATTGATTTTCCTTGAGAGTTGCCGGCTGTGGGGTACCGGGCGGGACAGAAACCCCAACAAGCCGGCCCTCATATTACAGGAGGAGA
Source organism: Myodes glareolus (assembly GCF_982192425.1). Lineage (NCBI taxonomy): Eukaryota > Metazoa > Chordata > Mammalia > Rodentia > Cricetidae > Myodes > Myodes glareolus. Next base: position 51,390,895 of record NC_142046.1, read on the forward strand.
GCGGATCGGCGGATACAGGTGAGACAGGAGTATATGAAAGTCTAGTGTGCTGGTGCACAGTGCGCTGGCTCCATGCCACAGCAATCTGCTGCACACTTCATTGTCAGAAGAAAAGGTTCAAGCATTTCCCCTCAGAAGGAAATGTTAAATATTTGAGAAGGTAGATATACCTGGCCCGACTTAAATATTACCTGGCATATGCAGAGAACCATTGTATGGCAACCCAAGAATGTGTATATGTTAATGTTTTATGTATCAGTCAGCTCTTAGATTTTCGAACACAGCACATAAAATATAAAAGAAAATGTTTCTCTATAATTTCTACTCAAAGTGGAAATCTCTATTGAGGTTAAAATATGGTTTAAACACAAATCTCCAACCCATTTCTTTTTTTTTAATATTTATTCATTTATTATGCATACAATATCTGCCTACATGTGTGCCTGCAGGCCAGAGAGGGTACCAGATCTCATTACAGATGGTTGTGAGCCACGATATGGTTGCTGGGAATTGAACTCAAGACCTTTGGAAAAGCAGGCAATGCTCTTAACCGCTGAGCCATCTCTCCAGCCCTCCAATCCATTTCTTAAAGATTTGTTTATTTTACTTTACTTTGTGTGTACGGGTGCTGTGTCTACAGGTATCTGTTTGTGCGCCCTATGCGTGTGTCGTCATTGGAGGCCAGAAGAGGGTGTCAGATCCTCTGGAACTAGAGTTCCAGATGGCTGTGAGTCCCCATGTGGGTGCTGGGAATTGAGCCTGGGTCTTCTGCAAGAGCAACCAGTGTTCTTAATCACTGAGCCCTCTCTCTATCACCCCCAACTCTTGTCTGTGAATAATTAGATGTGAATAATGTCATTAGTACACTGCCCATGAAATGCCTTCTTTGCTATCCTGTAACATTCAAGGACAATACCCTTTGGTGTGTGTGTGTGTGTGTGTGTGTGTGTGTGTGTGTGTGTGTGTGTGTGTGCATACAAGAGCTCGAAGTCAGAGTATCCAATGGCCCTGGAACTGGAGTTACAGGTGGTTGTGGGTTCTTTGATGGTGGGAACTGCACTCAGTTCCCTGAAGAGTAACACACACTCTTATTTATTTTTTTATGTACATTGGTGTTTTGCCCACATGTATGTCTGTGTGTGAGGGTGCCGGATCCCCTGGAACTGGAGTTACAGACAGCTGTGAGCTGCCATGTGGGTGCTGGGAATTAAATCTGGGTCCTCTGGAAGAGCAGTCAGAGCTCTTCACCACTGCGCCATCTCTCCATCCTGAACTGCGGAACCTTGACTCAGCGAGCCAACCACAGGGACAGCAGAATCCACGAAACTCATTTGCTTAGAAGGGAAATGAATCATGGCTTTATCTGCCATGCGGTTCCTAATCCAAATCCACAGTACTCTCTAGGTCTAGGGTTTGAAATTAAGGCAGACCGGAAGAGGCTACCCCGTGAAATCAAGTCGTCCCTCTCCTCCCTTCTGTCACCTCCAGAGGCCACATGGATCAGTGGCCTGGTTCAAAGCACTTCACTAAACACTAGCTCAAGCCGTGTTCCCCTAAAACGCATCCCACTGAAAGATTTGCTCTCCCCAGGAGTATGTGTGCTCCAGATGTCTTTGAACTCTCACTAGAGGGTGTGGGGCAAGCGATGCCAGATTGCTTTGTTGTCTCTAATGGACTTATCCTGCTCCAGGTACTTTCCCAGGCAGAGGCTGACCACCAATCAGCTTGTACCTCAGCAGTGCGGACAAACCAATTTGCTTTCTGTCACTCTGGCCTGACGATTCAAGTTGGAAATATGCAGCAAAGTTACAGATGCCAGCACTCTGCCTATGATTAACGATACTGTGTGTGTGTGTGTGTGCGTGCGTGCGTGTGTGTGTGTGCGTGCGTGTGTGCGTGCGTGCGTGTGTGTGTGTGTGTGTGTGTGTGTGTGATATGACATAGCTCCTAGAAGTAACAACACTTCATTAAAATCGGACAGGGCTTCTACCAAGTACACTTACACGAAGAACGGTTCCCCAGTTTGGTCTCCTTACACCCAGCAAGGCTTGCAATGACGTTTCCTTGTCTGCAGGTTCAGAAGATGGTCTCTCCCAGAAGCAGCGAGCACCTCGCAGACGGTGTCAGCAGCCCAAAATGTTGAGTAGCCCCGAGGACACCATGTACTATAACCAGTTAAATGTGAGTTCAAAGTGGCCGTAAAGCCGTTTTACTGGCTTTGTTTCCAGTTAATAATTCCGTTATTAATACCTGTTCCAGCCCCTCCAGCCCCACCCCCACTCTCTTCTGCTCTCCTCGTGAACATGTGCCTGGGCTCTTTATCGGCTGCTTTCATGTCAGGATGTCTGCCTTCACGGTGAATAATTGATGTGGTTTATCAAAGACGAGCAAGATGCATGCTTCATCAGGCTCACTTGAGCCCTTTGATCAAAAAAATTATGCTGTGACTTCTGATATTATCAGCATCTGCTTGCATTCAACACAAAATCACTTTGAATTAAAAATTAACGACTTGGTGCTTTGCTTTGACTGTGTGTTCTTGGCCCTATCCACAGGGAACTCTAGAATATCAAGGGAGCCAGAGGAAGCCAAGAAAACTTGGGTAAATATCTGTCTTCTTAGTTTTCAGCAACTGTAAACAGAAGGGGTCCTTTGTGATAGCGCAGAAAAGGCGAAACTTTCCAGAGAGCCTTCTAAAAATACTCCACCCGGATATTGCCACCGTTAATGGCACTAGCAATTCTTTCTCACAGTAGCAAGTACACAAAACTTGAATCCATTCCGTCCAGAAAGGTTGAGATTGTCACCTAGGACAAATGGTATTTCTCCTGATCATCCCAAGGAAACAGAATCAGAATTAAGGACTGGTTCTGAGTTGTGCATTACTCTCCTTCCACGAGCAAGAGCGCCTTTTTCCCAAATGCAGACAGGTACTCATGTCATGACTTAACCTCAAACTTAACCCTTGCCGGGAGTGATGAGGAGTACCTAGTCCCTTTGTTTGCCAGCATCACGTGGAGACCAGAAAGGGAGGCCGTAATTGGCACTGCTCCAAACTGAGGGAGCTCGGGGCAGAACTGTCTCTAGAGGACACCAGGTGGAGACAGTCCACTTGTCCATAGGAAAATCAAGTTACGATATGATCACAGCTTTTACGTACTGCTTACCAAGGCCCAGAAAGATGAAAAGCTTCATTATCAGACCCAAGATACTGCCCCAAATGTAGGCACATTAAGAGTTGGCTAGGGTGTAGTCCTGCCCCGGACCCCCTCGTCCTCGCCTTCCCGCCCTTCCGACACCCCCTGGCCCCGCCCCCTGCAACTTTAGGTACGCCGGGGATGATCCTGGCATCTGTTTGATTTTCCTATTGAAAAGCCTCTTTTCTCTGTTGCAGACAAATCAAAGTCCTGGACGGGGAAGACCAGTATTACAAATGCCTCTCCCCTGGGGCCAGTGCCTCTGATGAAAACGACTCCGCCCACCTGTTCTTTTTCTCCTCATCACCCAGAGGAGACTCCGATGCTCAGCACTGAACTGTGCTTTCCAGCCCCAAATGTGTCCCAGGTAGAAACAGTTGTGGTAACCGATTATCTCATAAGAAAGCACTGTCAAGGGGTCAGCGTCTTTGGACACGGCCTGTGCCTGACCCTCGCTGAACAACCCACAGATTCCCTGAAGATTCTGTCTCTTGCTCCCCTTCACCTGCCCCGCAGTCCGAATCATAGAACCTCTGTTCTCTTCATTCGGAGAGAACCCCCCTGCCTCATCAATGCAGTCCTCCCGACTCCCAACAATAGAAGAAGATGGACAGGCCCACCGCAGGCCAGCTGTGGAGTCTGATAACTTGTCTATTTCTCCACTAAGGAGAATCCCGCAATCTCTTTCCTGCTCTTCTCCGCCCCTGCCCACTTCGTTGGGATTTTCTTCCTCTGCTTCCCCAGGATCAGGGCTTCGCTGCTGAGTGCTCTGTTTCCAGGAAGAGCTGTCCAAGATTTCTGCTTAGATACAAAAGTCGAAATCTTTCAGATTTTTCCTATGGGGCACGTGGATGCCTCTGTTGCACGTTGTTGTGTGGAGAGAGTCTTCACCTGTTTCTTCTAGCTTGCCAGCCGTGAAGAGCAGAACGTGGAGAGTGAGAATGTGGGCCCGTGCAAGGGCAGGCCCCCAATTTTGTCGCTGTGTTCCCAGGTCAGCTGTCTCCATAGGCTGTGATGGATGGCGGAGGAGAGATCTCATCTTGCCCATGTCTGTGTTCCTCAGGCCTAGCTCAGGGCCTAGGAGAGTGGACACCCAGTGCATAAGAACGAATTCGTTCACAGGAGCATGGCTGACAGGGAAGTTACTGATATCTGATAGATGACTGACCCTCTTCTTATATCTAAGCAAGCTCTGATGTTTTGCTCAAGGTTAAGCTATTCACATAGTAATTATAAAGACAGTATATGGTGTCACGCTCAGTGTATTCAATACAAGCTGCTTTCTTGAGCACAAACTCTGTGTAAAACATTATGGAAAGCTGCTTTGGGCCGGGGAAGCAAAACCCCGTCTAAGATTCCTCTAGAGCAGATGTTCTTAAATTTTCTTTCTCCAAAGTACTTAGCTGATTTAAGAAAAATACTTCAAAGATATAGAAAAATATTACTATCAGATTTTTCTTTAATGGAAGGCATTATAAATATTTCCCAAAGAGAAACAGTTAAGTGAAGTTGGTGTGTTAACTTTCCCTATGCAAAAGTGAAGACTCCTCTATAACTCCAGACAAGACAGTAGTGACAGAAAACCAAGAAAAGAATCCACCCACATCTAGCTTGTTGAACCAGGGGATTCAACTGGGCTTCCTGGGGCTGGAAGGATGAAACAGGAGAAAAGAGCACTTGGTCTTTTTTGTTGTTTTTGTTATTGTTGCTGTTGCTGCTGCTGTTTTTCAAGACATAGCTTCTCTGTGTAGCCCTGGCCATCCTGGAACTCACTCTGTAGACCAGGCTGGCCTCGAACTCAGAGATTTGTCTGTCTCTGCTTTCTGAGTACTGGGATTAAAGGTGTGCAGCACCACTGCCAAGCAGGAGCACTTGTTCTTGCAGAAGACATGGTTCAGTTCCCAGCACTCACGTGTTGGCCCACAGATACCCATAACTCCATTTCCAGGGGATCTGACACCCTCTTCCGAACAAGGCAGACGTGTGGTGTATATTCATACATGCAAGCAAAACATTCATACATATAAAATAAAATAAACCTAAAAAAATAATTGAGGTTACAGACAGGAGCATGGGTGAAGGGCTGCTTACAGAGCCATGGACACTTTACAGACAGCTATTCCTTGGTGGTAACCAAGGAATACTCCCTCCCCATAGCAACAGCTTCCCCTCAGGGAGAGGCAGAGTCCTGTACACAGCCTTGAACACCTTCCAGTCTTCCACTAGGAAACATTAATGAATGCTCTGTTGCCCTGAATTCAAGATGGCAACGGCTACATCATGCCCAGAGGACAGAGTTCCACAGCTGAGATTTGTAGAGAGCTCAGAAATTATAATGGTCTAAGAAATGGCTACAGACAATTTTAGTAGCTACATTGTGCAAAAAAAAAAAAAGCTAAATTTTGGGGTTTTTCCAGATCTTCCTTTGAAAAGTAATGTTTATATGCTGTGAGAATAGAGCAGACAAAACAAAACTTGGTTACTTAGGAAATAATGCTGAGGGCCATTCTGTGAGAGACTACTTGCTAAGCAAGGGCAGGGCTTAATCCCCGAGACCAGGAAAGACGAGATGAGAGAGGGGAGAGAGAAAGCCTAGAAGATACAGATTTTCCTCTGAGTGCCTTCCGAGATTTCAGCTTTATCACTGATTAATCTACTTTGATGTGAGTGTTTTTCAAACTGTTGAATAAAAATGTGCATAATTTCCTGTATGTCCACACACAATGTAAGTCTGCCTTGTTTCTTTCGCACTAAAATGTGTCTACAAATAAAGGTTTTAAGAAGAGAATCACTAGGTTCTATTTCAGAGGCTCTGTGATAATTAGGGAAGCAGCTCTAACTCCAGGCAGTCGTTTGAAAGCTGTGGTTGGTGTCAACTCCGGCATGGGTAAAGTATGCTGTAGACTTTTCTCTTGGGCCGTTCATAATGCCGTGGACCCTGGCGTAATTCTTCCATCAAGTAGATGGTGATATATTATAACCTGGAACTTCATGTTCATCAAAATAATAACCATCTTTTAAAAAAAAAGCCAAAGCAATAATCCAGAAAGGTTGTACCAGAGATCTCATGCCTCTCCATAAGAAGCAATCATTTAAATACTATTTCTGATTCCAGCCAGGCATGGTATTACATGCCTAGGATCTCAGCGCCTTGAGAGGCTGAGGCATGAGGATGCCAGGTCAATGCCAGCTTGGGCTACATATCCAGATGGTCTCAAAGAAACAAAAATTATTTCTAGTTCTTCCAATGATTTCCAACCTTCTCTAAACACAGTCACCTGTCACGCACGATGATCAGCCATAGGCTCCACATCCCACAGCAAAACATCAGCTTCACCATACAATCTAGGTGTGCAGTAGACTGTGCCGTTTAGGATTGATTGATTGATTGATTGATTGATTGATTGATTTGCTTCTTTGAGTCAGGGTTTCTCTGTGTAGCCCTAGCGGTCCTGGAACTCCCTCTGTAGACCAGGCTGGCCTCAAACTCAGAGATCCGCCTGGGATTAAAGGCATGTGCCATCACTGCCTGGCAATTCCATCTAGGTTTGTATCAACCCCCTCTATGGTGTTCCCACAACAAAACCAATCTTTATTCATTATACAGACAATATTTATCTCCCCATTATGACTTATTTCAGTCCTTCCTCTTCCTCTGCTGTCTCCAGTATTTACCATTTTATGAACATTGCCTCTCAGATCTCATCATATATAGTTAAGCGTTACTCTTTTGAGTCATCCACTTTCAGTAGCATCCGTGTGAATAGCTCTAATATGAAGGAAGGCAGCAGGCTGCAAGTTGGTTTCAAGAGAAACAGACATGACTCCGGGCACAGAACCTTCTATAAAATCTGTCTGCAGACCCTCCTTCTTGTTTCCTAAGCGGCAGCTGGCATCTCAGATGGTTTCTCTTCAGATATACTTACATCCACTTTTTCTAGCTTTCTCTAAATATGTGTGTGTACACAAACTCGAAGACTCGGCTCAATGAGTTGTTACAGGGCAGCCACCATGGAAGCACTGCTGCAGTCTAGAATAGAACTGTCTGAATACTAGATTGCTCCCTCCTCTCTCTGCACTTCCCCAAAGACACACACACTCGTGACTTAAAGTGGAAAGACTTCCTTTATTGCAATTAAAGCCTTGCACGCGCATGTGTCCCTAAGTGCCATAGTTAGGTTTTAAGTTCTGGGGACTTTGATAGTTTCATTTGTTTTCTGAGACTGTTTCTCTCTAAGCATCCCAGACTGGCCTCAGATATGTGATCATCCTCAGCCAAAGCCTTCTGCGTGCTAAGAGTACAGGTGTATGCCAGTACCCTGGACAGTTTTTGGAGAGTTACGCATAAATGGAATCACACAGTAAGAAATCCTTTAGCTCTAACTTCTTTCATCTAATTGATGCTGCATACCTACATCATGGGATGTGAATGTGGCTTGTGTGCCTTCACGGGTGTACTGTATTCTACTCTATGACAATTGCCAATGCTATTCTTTTCATGGGAAAATGTAAATTGTTTACAGCTTGGAGCTATTTTGGAAACCCTGCTGTGCGTGTTGCCGCATCTGTCTGTCTATTGGTGTCTGTCCACAGGCTTTCCTGTTGGCCGTGATTCTAGAATCAGAACTGAAAGGCAGTAAAGCATGTGTTTCTTCACCTGGACAGACGCTGCCAAAGTGTTCTCTAGAGTGGTTGTACCAGTCTGGGATCCTCCTAGCTCCCACTAGTGATTTAAGATTGTGCCCGGTTTTCTGCACTCACGCCAACTCGTACTGTTATCAGACGTTTTTGCCTAGGTATCCTGATCAATCTCTATTAGAATCTCTCTGTGATTGTAGCTTATATATCCTTCATTAATAGCGATGTTGAACAATGTCGTGTGTCTTCTGGCCATTTTAGATAAATCCCTTTGTGATCTACCCATTTTAATTGGATTAACTTCATCTAATTTAAAGGAGCACATACACATACATACGGTTGGTTCTGCATTGCAAACGCTTTCTCCTCTAGGTGGCTTGTCCTTTCAGGCTCTTTGACTGCCTTTGATGGGTAAACGTAAATGTGCAATGGTAACAGTACAGTTTGTCAATCCTTTCCATCGTGGTTAGAAACATCACAAAGATGCTGGCCTCAGAATCTCCGGAGAGTGCCGCTGTTTGCCTCCCTCACTTGGATCTTCCACTCAACCGGAACATTTATGCATTCGACATATACGGTGGCTGCTTGGCCCATTTGATGAGAAGGACTTCCTTAGTGCTCAAAACTCGAACACTTACATAAATCAAGTGCTCGAAGGTCTGTTTCTAGATTCTAAACTCTACCCACTATTCTAACGTCTCTCTTCATCTTACTAATATACGTTTATGATACACTCTGGCATACGGAAGAGCAAATTCTCTGCATCTTTTTTCCATCAAAGATCACTGCATTAAAACAGGCCTTTTGCGTTTTGTAGAATCAAGTAGTAAAATCTGGGGAGACAAACAAATGAGATGACTTTGGAATTATCTAGAATCTTCAGAACGGAAGGAATTGACATCTTTACTATAAGAATCTTTTTTATTTCTTTCCCGTTGCTTGTTTCTGGTTTTAGAGTTTCGAGACAAGGTATCTACACAGCCCTGGCTGTGCTGGGACTCACTCTGTAGACCAGGCTGGCCTTGAACTCACAGACTCACCTGCCTCTGCCTCCTGAGTGCCGGGATGAAAGCTGTGGGCCACTCTGCCTAGCCCACTAAAGGGATTTTTTTTCCAATCCACAAATGAGGTTGTAACTGTTTGTACTCTGTACTTTCTAAACAGCTCTTCTCTGAGTGATGATTTAAAATCTTCTATGAAAACCCTTTCAGCAGTTTTGTTAGTTCCATTTCTGTGTATCCCATGTAGTTTGCTGTTATTTAAGTCTTTTTTTATGGTCTGGGTGTGTGTTACCTTCATGTATATGTACTAAATGCATGTATGATGTCCGCTGAGACCAGAGGAAGTATCACATTCCCTAGAACTGGAGTTACAGATGGTTGTGAGCCACTATATGGATGCTGGGAACCCACCTGGGTCCTGCACAGAGGCAGTAAGTGCTCTTGACCACTGAGTCATCTCTCAAGCACTCTAAAATGTTTTGGGCTTAAAAATTGTTTTCTATTTGTTGCTAGATTTTAAGGAAATATGACCGACTCTTTTATTTTGAGGTTCCACAACTTTGCTAAACAGACCCACTAATTCCAAGAGTGTTTATACGTATTGCTGGGTTTCCTACATTCACAACTGTATCACCTGGGATTATCCATTTTCCTTCTACGTTGATGGTCTTGATCCACCATCGGCATCATTTGGCTGTTACTTTGCAGCCCACCCCCAAATAGCCACAGATTTCTCACAAGTCTCCTGAGCGTCTGGTATTACCATTGATTTTAGCTGGTCACGTGTGTAGCTGCAGTTAGCTACAGATCAGATCAGCAGCTTGACCCATCTGGGCTGAGTTCTTCTCACACTGGGGCTACCGCAGAGATAGCTGGGTCAGCTACCCATGGGCTCCAGCTTGCTGTTTTCTCCACAGGCTGTGGCAGAACATGAGAGATCTGGAAAAGGAAGGAGGGGGCGAGGAGAGAGGGAGCGAGGAGGGTGTCAGAGTTGGTATGCTGTCAATTCTACCGCATTCATGTAAACAAAGCAAATCACAAACCCAGCCCGGATTCAAGAGATGAGTGATTAAATTCATCTCTTGATTAGAGGAAATGCAAAGCCAATGACATTGGACAGGGCAGAGCAATGGGAGAGGCAGTGAATCCGAGCCCTTATTGGGAATCAGGCTGAATGAGTGAGATTCCCAGCATGTTACTGATTAAGAAGGTTTCTGTGTGGTATTCTTGTCTCTTTCCTAACCCCAAAGAGAAATATTCAGTATTTTTCTATTAATTATAGTATTTAATGTTTGTTTCCAATCTGAAGGTTTTTCTTATAAGTCATTGAGTTTTATGAGGTACCTAACCACTGTATATTTGAGTAATCCTGTGATTTTCTCATTTATTAGTGTAGTTACACTCATTTTCTTTCTTTATAAAAGAGAGAGAGAGAGAGAGTTTCCGTAGCAAAAATGGAGCCCCGAACTTCATTATTCTAGGCAGGTGCTGTGTCACTGGCCTGTCCAAGTCACGTTACTTTTCTCGTGTTAAACTAATCTTGTACTTTTACATTAAATAACTTTTTTTTTCAAGAGAGGGTTTCTCTGTATAACAATCCTGGATGTCCCGGAACTCACTTTGTAGACCAGGCTGGCCCAGCACTAAGGAGGCAGATCTGCCTGTCTCTGCCTCCTTAGTGCCGGGACTAAAGGTGTGTGCTTCCACCGCCTGGCTAAATAACTTTCTTATGATACATTATCTTGGAGTTATTTTTTAAAATAAAATCTATGCTTGGCCTAGAGGGATGGCTCAATCGTTAAAGGCTAGGCTCACAGCCAAAAATATAAGAGTTCGGTTCTCAGCACCCACGGCTGTCCCTCCAGGTACCAATAAAATCTATGCTCACGATGAAATTAACATGTAAATGTCTTTATTCTTATAATACCCCAATTTGTCTTTCTCTGAATTAATACACTCTATGGTGTCGCTTAGCACCACCTTTTACTAATCTTTGCCTGGGTAACCTGTTCGTTGGTGTGCGCGGGTACTGATGTCACCTACTGTTGGTGCCAAAGTCTGTCTCTGGCTTGAACTCCAGCCGTGTTTCTTCTATGAAATTGGGTGCTCCTGTGTTTGATGCATCTATGTTTAGATGGTATATCCTCTTGGTGAACTGTTTCCATTTTAATTTCTTTTCTGTTGCTATAATAAACTACTATGACCAAAAGCAACTTAGGGAAGAAATTATTTAGTTTCGTTATAGTTCGAGAGGGACAGAGTTCATTAATGGTGGGGAAAGGCATAACTTGGTGGCAGGAACAGGAAGCTGCTTGGTCAAATCTTCATCCACACCTAGGAAGCAGAGGAAAAAAAAAAGCAGAAGCAGGGCAGGGCCATAAACCCTTAAAGGCCACCCTCAGTGATGTACTTCCTCCAACTAGTATGTGCGGTGGCATTTCAATGATATGTTAATAAGTAAAGACTACCTGAAGATCTGAGAGGAAAACAGTCCCAACGGTCAGCCTTACAGACCAGTTATGGTAACACACACCTTTAATCCCAGTAGCCACACTAGTTGCCATAGAAATCAGGTGGTACATGCCTTTAATCCCAGTGGTGCATCCCAGCCCTAGAGAGGAATATAAGATAACTCTCAGATACAGTCTCATTCTAAGACTCCTAGAGACAGGATCGCCATTTCAGACTGAGGTTGAAGTGAGAGCCAGTGGCTGGCTGTTTTGCGTTTCAGATCTTCAGGTTGAACCCCAATGTCTGATCCTGAGTTTTTATTACTCGTGCTTCAAGTTTTTGTATCCTAAAGGTCCCATAACCTCACAAACAGTGCCAGCAACTGAAGCCTGCGTGTTTAAACATGGCCGTAAGGGAGGCATTGCTCAGACTCCGGCCGTTCCTGAATCAGTATGAAGGGACCTTTATCTTTTCCCACTCATGCTGGTCTAAAGCCTGTTGGTTTGAAGATGTCGGAATAGTGACTCTGGTTTGTTTCCTGCCCGTATATATGTGGAATAACTTTCCCAATCCTGCCACGCTAAGGGGGTGTCTGTCTTTGGCAGTGTGGTATGTCTCTTGGGACAGCAAAAAAGGAGGCAGGGTTCTGTTTTCTGATCCAAACTGCGAGTATATGTGCATTTTAATTGAGAAGCTGAATCTGTTGAGATTCAGAATTATTATCGAAAGGTATGTAATAATTATGGTAATCTTTGTTGATTTTGTAGTATTTGCTGTTTTCTTAGTCTTAATCGGCTTAAGAAATATCTTGTCCTTTTGTTGTTGTTCTTCTGTGATGTGTTTGTAATTCTCTTCCATTTGAGGTACCACCACTCCTAGTATCCTTTATAAGTGGTTTTAGTAAATAAACTACTTTATACTGCATTTACCATGAAAATTTTCTCTCCTTCCAAAATGGCAGATAGTTTTGCTGGGTATAATAGTCTGGGTTAGCACCTGTGGTCTTCAGGACTTGAAGTACATTGCTTCAAGCTCCTTTGGCTTCTACAGTTCCCATTGAGAAATTAGTTATTATTCTATAATAATAATATATTATTATATAATATTTAATAATAATATGCACTAAACCTTCTCTCTTTCAGTTTTCAATATCCTTTTCTTGTTTTAGATATTTAATATTCTACTTATTACATGTTATAGAGTATTTTTTCTCCAGTCCTGTCTCTTTAATGTTCCATTTACATCTTGCGTCTAGATGGGCATTTCTTTCCCTAGACATGGAGATTTCTCTTTTCTTTGACTTTATTGAAAAATGCTATCTATGTCTTTGCATATGGTTCTTCCCCTTTCTCCTTCTTCATGATTTTGGTCTTTTCCTAGTGTTCCATATATCAATGTTGCTTTCATATGCATTTTTAAATTTGTCATTGACTTTAACTAAGTGACCCAGTTCCTCTGCTGCATCCTCACACCCTGATATTCGGTCCTCCCTATGACCCATTATATTGATGAAGCTTTTCACTGAAGTTTTTATTTGGTTTATTAAATTGTTTTATTAAATTGTTCGTTGTCAGTATCTCTTCTGTTTGTTCTTCAATATTTCTTATTTCTTTGCTGAATTCTATTTTCATACTCTGATGTGATTCTCTTACTGTGTTCAGCTATTTATGTTTTCTTGGAACTCGTCCAGGAGATCATTCCTATCCTCTTTGCATTCCTTCATGTGTTTACTCGTGTCCTTTTTGGAATCCTTGAACATATTTATAATTGTTCTTTTGACTTCTTTGCTTAGACTGTCATCTAGGTCACTCTCATTGGAAGCCATTGCTATGGGGTTGGTAATTTCTAGAGGAGACATTTCACCTTGACTTTGTCCATTCCGAGAACGTTTACAGAGGGTCTTGCCATCTGGGGTTAGATTATCGAGAATTTCTGGCACTCCTGGGCTCTGCTTGTTTCGCACTTCGTATTTCTTCTGCTTCATGGATCTTGACTAGACCCGACTCGAGTGCTTACTGTTCAGTTGTAAGAGACTTGGTGTTGATTCTTGAATGCTGTCGATGAAGGTAATTGTGACTTCGTGGAGGAAAGGGGCACAGCGTGACCTCTAACCTTGCAAACCAGTACAGCGGGGGGTGCCAGGAGAAGTGATTTCACCTGTTCTCCGATCATTAGAACCATGGTGTGCAAGGTAGTGTGGAGGTTCCATAAGCTGGATATGTGAGGGGCATTGCCTCTGTGTGTGCCAGAGGTGCACAGCTCACATCTCACTTCCCTGGTCAGAGAGCATGCCCAGTGGCAGAGGTGTGTATTGGGGGTTGTCCTATGGATTTGCCAGCTGAGGTAGCCCAGGGAAGCTGTGGTTCTGCTGGGAGTTCCAGAGCGCTCTGCTTGCCTGGCTGACTGAAGGGGCAGCATGATGGAGTGTGGTGCTCAGGGGTTGGTGGGAGTGCATGCAAGAGACGAGAATGAGGAGCTCTTAGCTTTCCCAGTCAGTGCTAACTAGGGGAAGGAGAGATATGCCCCAGAGGTCGAGGGTCTGGAGACTGCTTACCCACAATGTTTGGGGATGCTGTTGTTGGGCTCTTCCAAGAGTTAACAGCACTGAAAAGAAGGGAGTCAAGTACAGCCATCAACTGTAGGAAATGGGAAAGAAGGTCAGGAAAAGGCACAGAAGAAAGTGTATCATGAAAGAAGTGATATTTAACCCAGTCTTGAATGATCAATAGAGAAGAACTAGGCAGCGGCCATTCCATGGTGTGGGTCACAGGGCTGCCATGACCCTTTAGTGTGGTTTGGAGAAAGTACCTACCTCTGCACTGCACACACATCCAAGATACTCCTCTGCAACCAGAGCAGCCCAAAATAGTCAGGTAGACCCCAAACAAATAAGACAGCAGGAAAATTAAGTCTCTGATGCAGATTGGCAGAAACATGGAATAAATAAAAGGTGTAAGTGAAGCAGCAATATGGAGGATCTCACAGGCCGGATTGAGAAGTTTGAACCTAGCTAGGAAACACTGGGGATTTTGTCTGGGAGGAACTGAATAGAGCTGACCATGAGCAGAGCTGGCATTGGGAGAACTGATTGACAGCGGTATACAGGGGAGAAGAGAGAGGCAAGATCAACTGGAGGACTCACAAGGTGGGACAGCAAAATTTCAGGAGAAGGAAACAAAGCTGGAACAGTAGAAGGTGAGTGGAAAGGAGCGTGGAGCCTCACATCCTAGGGACCTGGGGCAGGGCCTGGGGAGGATGCGTTAAAAACGGCATCGTGTTGGGGACTGGGGAGCTGGCTCAGAGCCCTGGATGTTCTCCCAGAGAACCAGGGTTCAATTCTCAGCACCCAAATTACAGCTCACCACTGTCTGTAACTCCAGTTCCAGGAGTTTTGACACCTTTACATAGACACACATGCAGGTACACCAATGCACATAAAATAAAAAATAAATCATTTAAACAATGGCCTCATGCAAAAGGGTTGGGGCTCCAAGCCTGCACAGAAACTGGTCTCAAAAACAACAACAGCAACAACAAAGAGTTGGGACCTTCTGCAGCATATTAACTGGGTGCCTGGGCTGATCACTTCAGGTTCCTGTGGTAACAGACTATTGCCCCCCAGACTTGAGGATAAAAGAAGAGAAAAAAAATAGAAGGCAGTTTCATGACTGCTCAGATTTTTAGGATGGAAATAATCGGAAATGAAACAGAAAGTCAGGATTGAGATTTAGACTGGCGAAGGGAGGGATGATGTTTTTCTATGTTGGTGGAAGAGATGACATTCCAACGGAAAATGTTGATGTGGTACCCGGGCTTCGGGTGCTTGTTAATCATCAGTCCCTGAAAGGTGGCTTGCTGGGGTAATGTATGCCAATGTTGAGATGTGGGGTTCATACAGCATCTGTTGCCCTGGTGACAGCTGATATGGCCTCCAAGAGAAAGAATGTGTCACATCATCTGCACCATTTGTTCGAAGACTGTCCCTAAAGTAGATGTTTAGGGATTCCATTTTGCTTTTTCGTTTGTGCGTGCGCACGTGCCCACGCATAGGTAGGGTACAATTGATTTTACCCTAAGTTAGATTTGTGGGAAATGAAGATTGTTTTTTAGAGATGCCGAATGTATTTTCTCCTGTGTTCTTTCATGTCTGGATAAAGACTTACTCACAGCACCATGTCCAATCACAATCAGGGGATCAAGGCCCTGGATTCATTGAAGACAGCTCAATAATGTCAACACCTGATTATTGATCAAGCTAATTGGTTGGCAGCCGGATGGATAACCCCTTCACACTCTGTTGATGTTTGCAAACCTGTTTGGCTCTTTTTACTTTAGAGGTCTGAGTGAGAATGTGTCCCAGATATTTGAACACTTGGTCCCTAATTGGTGATATAGATTAGGGAACTAAGATTCTTCTAGAAGCCAGATTTTGGGGAGTTGAAAGCCTTCTGCCTTTTCTTGCTCACTGCCTCTGCTTCCTGCTTGCCGCTACACTTCCTGCCATGAACTCTTCCCTCTGATGCTTCCACTTATGGCGTTTGAGCACGGCAGCAGAGATGTAGCTAATACATTACTGAAGGGCCCAGCTGACTCCAGTTTTAATACGCTTATCGAAAGTATGGCCAGCTTTATGATTTTACATATGGCCTGTTTGAATCAGAGACAAGCTATGTCTAACGCATGACTTGATATGAACCCCTTTGGTTAGCTTCTAAGTGAACCTCTGGAGCTTACTAAGCCCACACCAGTCCTCTTCATCAATAGATGCAAAGAATGCCACTATTTTTCACACATGCTTGAGTTGATATTTTAGTTCACTCTAACTTGAAGATCTGTGGATTCACCCCTGAGGATTTGCAGCAGGTGGTCTCTATGCACCTTGGAGTCTGGGTTTTTTCCTCCCCTACCTCCAATGTCTGAGGCCTGAGCTCTGGGCTAGCCAAGGTCTGGGGGATTCTGTGTACAAAGAGGCTCTTGGAGAAACACTGCCTTATCAGTTACCAGTCTGGCCTCTTATGAGCTGAGTTTAGAGTCCAAGAACCTCTTCTCATCTGCCACTTCTCTCTGAAGTAGGGGGATTCTGCCCAGAGCCCCACATCATCCCGACTACACACACACACACACACACACACACACACACACACACACACACACACACCACCCCCAGCTCTGTCTTCAGCAGGTGAGAGGAATGGCTGTGTTTCTATACCCTGGTCCCTGGCTTGTATTTTTATGGCTTTCACACCTACAATGAGGTGAAAAAACATGCCAATGTGCAACTATAAATGAGACAGAAATGTGAGCCCTAAGTCTAAAGGAGCGTTATTAGGGGCAGGTTGATCCTGGAGCCAAGTCATCCAGAGAAATCAGTCAGTGTCTGTGCCATCCTTATAGGAAGTGGTTTTGTTGTTTTGTTTGTTTGTTTGTTTTGTTTTGTTTTGCCAACAGGTTTGTAATTACCAGGTGAAACAGTCAGCTTGGCTGGCGTGGCTTATCTGAACAAGAAGACAGAAAAAGGAACGGATACACAAAATAATATAAGGGGAAAAGCCCACATAAGACAGAACACTTTATATACACAAGTAAATAAATTCTTAAAAATAAATAAAATAGAGTTGTTCTAATTCATTAACAAATTACTATGATCGTTCTCTGCAAACAAGAACAGGTGTCACACACCTCGAGATAGGCCTGATTGTGTCTCTTCTCTTTCCTGGCTCGTCCCAGAGCCCATCTGAAGACTGAAGCTGCCGTGGTGACTCATAAGCTAAGGTATCCTTAGGGTTAAAAGGCTGGGGACAAGGTCTTATCTGTAATAAGAAGCAGGTCTTCCTGACCAGCACATTGTGAGTGCCAGGCGACCCAGCTATGCCATGGCAGGTTGGGTGTGCAGTCCACGTCTTTGGGGAAGCTAGCATCACAGTGGCAGGACATTCTGTGTTAGATCTGTCATGTCTCTAAAACGCTGTAGAGTTGCCGTGAGTGACACTAGTGACCGACACTGTGCTTTGGCGACTTGCTACTACGGTGAGGGCACATGGCAGCTACTGAACGGTGAGGACTCCAGAACGGCCGGAATGAAAGGCCTGGAAGCACACCTGGCACCATGGTGAGTACCCTCTCTTTCCCTGCCTCCTTGTCTTTTTCCAAAGACTCCCGGCACGTTCCCTAAGTCTCAAGAGGCTAGAGAGAGGATCCAGGCTGAAGCTGACGGCCTTATGGTTAGGGTTTGTAGATTAAGGAGAAAAAGCCTTTAACAAACAAGAAAATCCTTGTTAAATCAGAATGCTCTAATTAGACGGTATTGCAGGTTCTTGATGGTTTAAGTAAAATTCCCTCTTAATTGGCACGATCTTATGCCGCCTTGAGGAGCAGTTTAGTGCTAAAGTGCTTGTCTGGGTTTCGTCCCCAACACTGAAAAATAGTACATACACACAAGCACACATGTATCCATACATAATACACACACAAGCACCCATGTATATATACATATATACACACATATACACAGGGGTAGATATCTGTATGTACAAAGAACATAAAGAGTAACTTTCTTAGCTTTTCCAAATTAAGGGTTCCAAGCGCTGCCCTCAGACTCTGAGTCTAGCAACATTTTCATCTAGGAGAAGAGAAATGTTAACTTGTTTATAATGTAATTGTGTTACTAACCATGATGCTTCATTTTGTGACTTCGCTTCTTAATAGTATCCATTTTCCATCAGATGATAATACAGTAAAGGCAGTATTCCTTTCTTTTTACAATCTTATCATCGGGACTTTACGTAACGTGGGAGACGCTGTCCGCAGAGTCAGCCCCGCCCCCGTGTGTCCGGCTCAAATATTGCTACGTTACTGTCCTTGCACAGAACAACTTAAAACAATCAAATATTCTCACGTGTTTTCATCCATGCCTCTCTCCAAGCAAAAACTTAGGGGAGATTTTTAAATGGGTGTCTGTCTCTAATTCCTAGCAGTGAATTGCTTACTTTGGGAACTTGCCATGACACTGTACAAAAGGGGGGAAAGCGTGGTGGAAATCACCAGGAGTAGGAACAAGAGAGGTTGAAATGAAAGCTAGCTTGCCAACCACCTGCCAAATGGGCAAACCGTGATCATTCATCAGCCTGATGATGATCTGAAAGGCCCAGTATTTTTTTTAAGTTGTCTATAGAAGGTAATTTGCCTGAGTGTCTGATTCATAAAATCCTCAGCTCCATCTAATGCTACTTTTAAAAATGGATGCATACATACATCTCTACTTCTGCTTTCTAGTCGGAGCAACGTTATGATCCAGGCCTCATTACCTTGTTAATTAGCTAGCATTTGTAAAGTGCTTTGAAGATGAAAAGCATCCTATAAATGCTAAGAATTATTAAATAATATGAGAGGAAAGTCATGAAATAGATACATTGTTAACATTAATTTGTATTTTATCTTTGCTTATCACCGGTTCCCTCGCAGCTGACATTTGGGGCTGAACTATAGAGAAACGCTGGGGCAGGGCCTTGTCTCTTTCCATTGCAGCAGGCTCCAAATGCATACCTCCCCCCCCCCAAAAAAAAAAATGTGTTTTCACATGGAAATAAGCTATCCGGAGAGAGTCCCCGTCAAACTGTTGGAGTATTCACTAGCTGAACAATTCACCTCCAGTCAATAGTTAAAAGAAAGGATGCGCTAACTCAGCAGTGAATAAGCACCTCTGAATACAGTCTGTAGTGGTTCTAGCCAGAATCCCGTCACTTGGGAGGCAGAGACAAGACCAGCCCGAAATATATGCTGAGTTCTAGACCAACCAGAGCTGTAGGGTAAAACCCTGCCTCAAGAACCAAACTAATAGGTAAAACAAAATTTCTGCTTTGTTGAAGGTAGTGAAAAAGACAGCAGCAAAGAAAGCAGCCAAACGTGTGAGTCTGCTTTGCTACTTTGTCCTCCATCCTGTTGCTGAGCCTCCTCCTCCCTCTCCGGGCTGTATATTGTGGAGTGTTGACTGGTCTCTACATTCTCCTGTCGTCAAAACAAGTTAAACCACGTCTTCTGAAGCTGCAGTCTGACTCCCTGTCATCTCTTTCTCTCTCCCAGTGCGAAGTGGGCAGGAGGCAAACCAGCTTTCCAAAGCCCCTGGTACCCTGCCAGGACCTGACACCCGGGAGAAAAAGCTAGAGCAAAAAAATCTTAAGATACGTGCGTCGTGAAGACTTTCAATAAAACAGCAACTAACTGACGAAGAGCATTCGAAGTCTTCGCCAAGTGTCTAAATTGCCTAAAAGAGAACCGACCTCTACAGATCGTCACAGCATCTTCATCGCGAAGCCCGCTTCGGTGATACTGAAGTTAATTCAGAGTCCTGTTACAGGAAACTCGTCCTTATTAAAGTCACATTAAGTGCTCCCTTTTTATTGATCTTCCCCTTTAGCTTAATGATAGAAACTTACTGATGTTTTAATAATAACCTCGCAAGCTTTATCTCATTTTACTGTGCCTCGCTACTAAAAGATGTCCTGGACCCGAACTTGGCATAAACATTTTGCAGCTATCTTTAAAGGCAAGGGGAGAGGTGGGAAGTGGAGGGGGCGGGGGTAGGGGGGCTCAACTGAGCTGCGTGTTAACAAAGATGGCTGAAAAACTAAAAGATAAAAGGGAGGCTCCGGTGTGAACATCAAAGAATTGTTAATGACAAGAAATACCATTAGGGTGAGCATTGCTTTTGTTTCAACCCTTTCACACCTGCGGAGTGTGGTGGGCTCAGCCTTTGTTCCCGAGTCAGAATCACCTCCATTAGCATTTATAGGCAAAAAAAAAAAAATGGCCGCAAAAACAACAGAAACCGACTTCTGGCTCTCCCCTTTGGCTTGAGAAGTCAGAAATTAGTTAGCTATCTGCAGATTTCCCTCTGGTCTCTGGGTGTAGGTATGGTAGAGAGGTGTAAGGTAATAGGTTGCAAATGAGTCTACTGGAAATGTGAGAATCGCTTTGTAACTCAAAAAAAAAAGGGGGGGGGGACAGGAGCTGCTGGGAGAAGCGCCCAGAAGAAGCCCAGACGTGCGCGCAATGGCGAAATCAGAGCGTGAAATTCAGATTAGCCCTCCCCGGGCTGTGCGGGGAAGGGGGCACGGCAAGACTTGGCATGGCAAAAGGTGTAACCTGTTTTATTTGGCCCCTGAAAAATTTTAACAGATGGTGGGACCAGCTGTCTTTTTCAGCCATTTAATAAACTCCTCGGTGGTAACAGTTTGAAAAGTGGGGGATTTTTTTGTTTTAGGCCAGAGGAGAAAATAAAGAAATCTGTCCCAAATTGTCTTTGCCAAGCGGTAGAGCCTGGAAACACGGAAAGTTGAAGGAGGAACAGACACAGCCATCCAAATCATGGTCTTGTTATTTTCTAAGGGAACCGCAACAAAACCAAATTCTCTTAACAGCGCGCGGGGGGGGGGGGGGGGGGGGGATTTTGTTTCATTCTTTTGATCTGAGCTGTTCATCTGCCTTTCGGAAAGAGACGCCTGGTTCTTTACTAGTCATAGACAAGTGTGCACAAAGTCAACAGTCACCGGACGTAAACACTTGGTTGTGACGAATGAAAGGACGGATTCCTTCCGGTTCAGTAAAGACTCAAATGATACAGACTCCTCCAGTTCCGGTCAGAACACGACCAAAGAGGTTTGGCTTTAGGAACTTCAATATTTTCTAAAACTGACACCTTTTCCTCCCACTAATAAAATGGCAATTTTTAGAAGTGAGGGTTACAACAATTCTCCCGAGGCCTCCAAACTCAACTCCCCTTTCTTACAGTTGCCAGGGATTCCTGGTTGAGCAACAGCCACTTCCACTTGACAGACCTTTGTTTTATCTGGGCAACTTGGAGAATTACCCAGATAGGCTTGGCAATTAAATTTGAAACAAGGGGATCTCCACTTTTAAGAATGACAGAAGCCATTGCAGTTCGTCCAGGTGACACTGCGCACCCTTTGCATGTAAAACTTTTGTTATACAGTCTCTGGTCCAAACAGATAGCTATACAAGAACATTCCTCACAAGTTAAAGGTGTCTAGTAAGGCTGGATATGGTGGAGCATGTCTTTCATCCAGACACCTGGGAGGCAGAAGCAGGGGCTTCTCTGTGAGTTGGAGGTCAGTTTGGTCTACACAGCAAGTTCCAGGCTAGCCAGGGCTGTAGAGAGAGATTCTTTCTCAAAAATCAAAAACAAAAGAACAACAACAATAACAACAAAAGCCTAGTGAATGAAGGAAGAAAGGAAGGAAGGGAGGGAGGGAGGGAGGGAGGGGGAGAGAGAGAGAAAGAAAGAAAGAAAGAAAGAAAGAAAGAAAGAAGGAAAGAAAGAAAAAGGAGGACACGACTGGTCCTACGTAAGGAGGAGACGGTTTATGATGGTTTATTGTACATAAAAGGAAAAGCATAGCAGAGGCAGGGACATCTGGGAGAGTCCAGAGTGAACATGACCCTGAGCTGGACCACGTAATGAGAGGGAGAACCAGGAATCAAGAAGCCAGGAGGCAAAGAGGCCAAAAGGTAAAACAGCTGAGTTTAATGGGAATCAAAAAAGCTGGGGAAAGGAAAGCAGAACCCAGTCCCTGGACTGGAGAAGTTAGGGTAGGGGATGGGATAATCAGTCAGTCAGGAGGTGCTTGTTACAGGTAGGGACTGAGGGGTGCTAGGAGACCCAGCTTTGATTTGTTAACAAGCACCTCAGCTATTTGTCTCGGGTTTGAGACCTAAGGCCTAGTATCTACTAAGCATTCTGTTTAGCTTCTGGCCTGCCTACCTATTTTCTGAATCTTTAGTAATATTGGGGTCTTAAGTTGCAAAGTTGGGGGGATTGGTAATGAAAGATACGATGATGAGTATGCATTCCTTTATACAGTACAAAGTACTATACTAAGCTTAGGGAATGGATAGCTTCAATTAAAAATAAAGAAATAGGACTTCATAAGATACATCAAACCTGTCTACAAACTAAATTTATCCAGACTCTACCTTCAAAATGTCCACACCTTAATATCTATGTGAACCACTTACAGATACCAAATTAAATAAAAAACAGAATTCGGGTGAATCTTCCAGAGCATATAAATGTGCTTTATCCTAAAAACAAGAGGAAAAAGTAAAATGATTCTGTAAAACTCAACTGAATACATACACACACACAATCACACACTTACACATATCTGTACATATATATATATGTACAGAATATATATATTTCTGCCACACCCTCATACATAAATGTCATATTTAATATTTCTTTTTACAAAAAACCCCCAGAACTGTAACCTACCTAGCAAAAATAAATACTAAAATAAATAAATAAGTAAAATAAGTACACATATGTGTATATATACACTTCCCCTCTGTTCCAGTATCATTAGGTAAATGGGTGGGCCAGGTTAAGTAAACAACATGGTTTAGGACTAGCTGTCACCGTTAAACCTTTAACATCTCCAGCTTAACTTACTTAGGCTTTCTGCCAGTGAGGTACAGTCACAGTCTTAGACTCCTGCACACAGGACATTTTTTCCCCCTTAAATGGCCACTGCGCCTTCAGGACTGTCACACGCATACCTGGTAGTGATTATGACCCAAGCAGTGACCAGTAGAGAAGCCCACAGAAAAGGACATAGAAAGTGGCTACCTCTAGGATTCATCTAGCGACACGAAAGTCATAGCTCTAACAAGAAGATTAAGTCCAAATTTTATGCTACTTCCTCGTGCATCCTCATAAATAGATGTCATATTTAATTAACATCATTTATTTTTACAAAAAAAAAATCCTGAGAGAGAACTGTAGCCTTCCTAGCTAAAATAAAAGCAATATTTTACTCTAGAGCAAAGAATTACAGATAATGAATTCCATTTTAAAAATGACAAATTAGCCAGCCTACGGTCGTGCATACCTTTAATCTCAGCACTCCAGAGGCAGAGGCAGGCAGATCTCTGTGAGTTCAAGGCCAACTTGGTCTACACAGCAAGTTCCAGAACAGCCAGGGCTACACAGAGAAGCCCTGTCTCAGATAGATAGATAGATGATAGATAGATAGATAGATAGATAGATAGATAGATAGATAGATAGATAGATTATAAATTAATGTGAACCAAAAGAACTTAAATTCTTTAGGATTGTCAGAAAGATTAATTTTTCAATTCTTCAGATATCTAAGAAACTGAAATAAAAGAAAGTAGAAGAACTAATTTTTTTAAAACTATATGATCAGTAGACAGATAAATTCTCAGCATTCAAATAAATGTTTTAACAGATTAGCTAACAGCTGGTTGTACATTTAAAAAAAAAATCTACCTTCAGTTTCACTGCAATAACAAACATAACTACAAACACTCGAAAGGGGCTGAGTAGTTCACAAAATAGTTGAATTAAGATCATTCCAAAGCTATCACTGGATATGTGCTGTGTGCCAGACAAAGAATATCAAGCGTGACAGGACGGGGGTAAAGAAGAAAAAAAAAGAACAACAAGAAGAAAATAGGGGGTTTTGGCTCCAGAAGAGAAACAGAACAGGAAAAACAGTTATAACAGAAACCCAAGATTTTTTGATGATACAGATGAAACTTCAAATTGGTCAAACAGTGACTCAATGAATGGCACCAGTAACATTTACTGAATTTCAGGGGGAATCACAAAGTACTTGCAAACAGCCATGTTTAACCTGCTGTGTGGATTTGGATGCAAGATGTAGATTGTTACCATTCGTTTTAGTGGGAGGTCTGTCTAGAGTTCTAGCTCTTGTAGACCAGGCTGGCCTCGAACTCACAGAGATCCACCTGCCTCTGCCTCCGGAGTGCTGGGATTAAAGGTGTGTGCAACCACTGCCTAGCTCGCTTCTATGGTTTTCAACCTATAAAATTTATGTCTCTTTTGTAAGTTTCTCTTCTGAATTTGGTAACAAGGAAAACAATAGCTATAACTATTGGATCTTCAACCCCATCAAAGACCTGAGAAGGATATAATATTACCTGAGTAATCAAGAAGTGCAGAGCAAACAACTTCCAAAGCTACAGAAATGACAGAAACAACTGACTGTCAGACAGTCATCCAAGCTTCCTCTGTAACATTGGGATATCCGTCTTTGACCTACAAGCCTAGAATATTTAACAGACTTTTGTGAAGCAGGAAATTTTTGAAGGACTCTCCTACTTTGTCCTGGCAAAATCCGGCCGTCATCTTCTTTTGTGTCCTGCTTGTCCAGTTTGGACAGCATACTGTCAGGAGTTGAGGCAAGAGCAATTTCTTGCCCAGGGGCTGACTTTGTCACAAAGAAAGCAAACTCCATATGAAGGTTCTTTGATGTCCATCACCCTTTTTTTTAAGTAAATTTTGTGCTGCCAGGATTAGACATGTCTCACTGTCTTGAAAAACCTTATGTTATTAAAGCATCTCAAATGCCATATTCTGCAGGTCTCTGAAATATTTGAAGATCATATGTCTATCTAAAATATCTGTTTGATCTTGAAAACATACCTAATTATGGCTACAAGTTTGATTATTTAGACAACCTGTGTTTCTTAATTATCCTAGTTTGTAATAATAACTTTCAAGGACTAAAAATTTATATTACATTGTTAAATGAGCTGCATAGGTACAATATCTTAACAAGAGTAGAAACATACACACACTATAGCAAAAATAACCTTTGCATCAATATACAAAAAAACATACTAATGTAAAATATTTAGGACTAGACTAGTAGCTGCTTTTTAAGTTTAAAAGTAGATTTAATAATCTACCCTTTTATTCTATCGTTCCTATATTCCCCTTTTTCTTTTCAGAACAAGATCCCTGAATCTAACCTACTTTGTTTTGGTTTTTTTTCCCTGATCATAATCAGTAATAACTTGCAACCAACACCCTAAACAATGACAAATATCTCTAATCCATAGAATAACCAAAACAACCCACCCTGCCTCTTGGGAATGTGGATATCAGGTTCCCTAGTTTTTCTCCTGTTATCTGGGGCAATGGCATCTTTAGGGGACTCTGAGAAAATTGGGAGAGTGGTCAAGCCCTGGGAGAGCTAGCTGTATTATTTTTTGGGAGAGTGGTCAAGCCCTGGGAGAGCTAGCTGTATTATTTTTTATTTAGCCTCTGTGTGATAGAAAATATTACACAGGGCTTATCTGTGCAGGACTTATCTGAAATCTTGGCTGGAGTAGTCTATGAGGTTAAACAACCTCAACTAGCATCTTTGAAGTTGTTCTGAATGCAGAATTTTGAGGAAACTACAACAGAGGTATTCTCATAGGCTGAATCACCTGGGCTATTTGCTTTTATTGGTGTCTGGTCCTTTTTTTCTGAAAATATATAATCTTTTAAAAGTAACATATATTGTATATGTATATATACATATATATATATGCATTAACACAAATATGTAATGTGTGGTGTGCACAAGTCAGCTAAAGATGATTCTTTGTTTTGTTTTGTGTTTGAGCAAGTAAAAGGCATTTGTCAACTTTATAAGTCTATTTGGACTATATAACCTAACTGTAATATAAATCTCTATCCATCCATATGAAAGAATAATATGTAATAGCAAGTCTCTGAAAGCTATTGAGGACTCTGGAGTCAGCAAGATTTATCATGTGGGGCTGGAGAAATGGTTCAGAGGTTAAGAGCATTGCCTGCTCTTTCAAAGGTCCTGAGTTCAATTCCCAGCAACCACATGGTGGCTCACAACCATCTATAATGGGGTCTGGTGCCCTCTTCTGGACTGCAGGCATACACACAGACAGAATATTGTATACATAATAAATAAATAAATATTTTTTTAAAAAAAAGATTTATCATGTGTCATCTAGTCTCAGAACTGTTCCCATGCTGAGGGATCAGCATAAATGTAATATGTTCTGTAGTCTTTCTTGGTTTCTGTTTTCATGTTTGTAATCAAGATTTTCAGGAGGTCTCCCCCAGTCAAATCTGATCTTCAATAATTTTTGAAGAGAAACATAACTTTTTGTTTCCTGTGGAAAGAAAGGCATACAATATAGTTTCTGAATTCCATTTAAAAGTTAAGAGTATCTAATTAAGAGTATACCCTAAAGTATCTAGGCTAGGTTAGTTCAGCAATTCCTTTTACAATCCCATATCTCTCAGTAGCTGCCATTTGTTCATCAGCATTCAAACATTTCAAAGTCAACAAACACCACACAGGATCCAGACACCCTGTGTATTTCCTATCTTTACATGGCTTTTTTATTACTTTACTCTTTCTTTAAAGACTTCACACTTCAGTGTTTTTAAGCTATTCAATTTTTTTTCTATGACTGTCTGTTCTCTTTTTCTTTTCTTTCTTATTTTTTTAGCATTTAAGCACATTCTTAAGCATTCTGTACCTACTTAGAGGTTTTCGTTTGATTGTTAGTTTTTTGGGGTTTTGTTTTTATTTTGTTTTGTTTTGTTTTTTGGCATGACCTGGCTTTACTAAGCACTGGTAGTGTTCTCTGACCATGTAAACTAAAACTTAAACTGCTAGGTGGCAGCTAGACACTCTGCTGCTGCTCAGCTCTGGAGGCTGGCTCTGCCCCCCTTGGTTCCCTGAGAGCCTAGCCTCATGCCGGTGGGTACGGGTGGGACCCACGTTTACCACCCCAGTTCTGGGAAGTTGCAGAGCCCCTTTGCAGAGTCACAATTAGTGGCGGCTGACTGTTGGGAGTGCTTGCTGAGAAGCCCATACAATGACTCTGGTGGTGCCAGTTGGCATAACTTCTCCATCTGTGTGGTCGTGTACCACACTGGATGCCACATGCAGTCATACTTTTTTTGTTGAGACTGCCAACCAACAAATAATGATGTGGAAACTTATTATTAATCATAACAGTTCAACCTATAGCTTAGGCTTATTCCTAACAAGCTCTCATAACTTAAATTAACCCATTTGTATTCTGTTACGTGGTGTTACCTCTCTTCTATCTTGCACCTCCTGTTTCCTCTCCGAATCTCCTGCATTCCTAGTTTCCTCCTCTTCTTTCGTTCTCTCTCCCAGAAACCCTTCCTATACCTCCTGCCTAGCTATTGGCTGTTCATCTTTTTATTACATCAATCACAGCAATACATCTTCACAGTGTATAAATATCCACAGCAAGGAATAATCTTACAGGTGTTGATTAGCACTTTATCTTAAAAGGTCCTGAATAAACGAATGAGAGATCTGCGTGAAAAAGGAAAAGTAGTTATAAAAGTAAGAGAAAAATAGGTAAATGTTTCCATACTTTTTTACAATATTGTTCCGTTTCTCCATACTAGAGAACAAACCCCAGCTTTTGTTCATAATAGATATTCACCGAACTGTATCCCTAGTCCCAACAAGATGCTCTTTAAAAACCTAGGTATGGGCACTATTTTCAATTTCCAAACAAGCCTAGGAAGTGTATTGAAAGCTGGTAATGCTTGTCTTTTTGCACGAAACATGTAGCAGTCAGAAATGCTACAAAGGAAATGCAACAAAAATGCAACAAAGGAAATGCAAAAGAAATGCAACAAAGCATGTCCCACGCTACCGTCTCGCCAGCAAGAACCACGCGGAACACTAGGATCCTTCTGCAGGAATGGCTTTAATCCTCTTGGGAGCTAGAGCATAAGCCAACATGGCCGGGGACCCAGATAAGATGGAACCCATCCCTTATAAAGGAAACAGACCCTGCTCTGGACGTGTCATTCCTGGATTGGTCAACTGCTCCCAGTCCCAGGTGAAACCTTGGGAGTAGTGGAAAAATACCAACACGTGTGAGCTTTCTAGCTCACCTGGCGGTGCAGCGCCATCTATGGTGGAGAGTGTGGTTGCGGCCTTCTACAGGAAATGTTGAAGGAACCAAAGTAGCTGGCTACCTTCCTTTCATCCCATGCATAGTGTTTCTATGGGAATCAACCGAATTATAAGTTAATTCATCCCCAAATGCTTTTCTGTGTAATCTTTGTAACATCATCAAATCCTGTTTTAACCCTTCTGATTTCCACATGAGGTTCCAGGAGTGAACTCCCCTCCAGTGGTTCAGAGAAGAGGCCTATAAACAGCACTGTTAGGCCTAACACCGTTAGAAATGGATTATTATGAAACTATCAGAAATTAAAACTTTTGTAAGCAATATAAATATAGACATATACCAAAAAACTAAGCTAAAGATCAGAAGGACAGAGGCACAGACACAATAGGTTTGAAAGTGTGGCTGGCAATAGAGAAAAAAACAGCAGTTGTGTTCATGGGGGGAGCTGACGGGCAATTGGGCTGGTTAATTCTGTAAATGTGTTCATTTGAGTTTTCAATAAATACAAGACAGAATAACTATGTGAAACCCCAAAGTGAGTTTTTATAAGAAGGGAGTTTTGGACCAGGGCGTGCTGGGTTGATCATTTTCGGTGAGGTTACTCTTACAAAGGGTAACAGCCTAATGACCACGTCATCAATCCATCAGGTGGCCCTGGAGAACTGATAGGCTGTTCTAAGTCAAGAGCTTGTCCTGTTTCCCGCATGTGAAATAAGAGGTTCTAGCAAAGAAGGCTGGTGGGAGGGGGCAGAACAGAAAAGGAGTGTATTGTCCGCAATACTATCTGAGTAGAGTCCAGAGTCCAGACTCAGAAGACTGTTGCAAGGGGGTAGAGGGCGAAGCCAGTGAAAAGGAGGAACTGACAACAGGAACTCAGAGCACTGGCTGAGCAGTCCGTGTGATGTCAGCTCAGGCCTTTCATGGTGCTCCAAGCTCCCCTAAGCCACAGTGAGAGTTATCAGGCTCCCGGGCAAGACCCAGAAGTCAGCACTGAGCCGCTGCGTGCCCCCAGGGTTTGCAAGGAGAGAGTGGAGTGATGTCTGAGGTTCCAACACCCCCCTCCTGCCCTCCAACACGGATTAGGGGCTTCGAGCAGGGAGGATGCTTTCCCAGAAGGCAAATACTTCATCCTTCAAATTTCTGGCCAATGTTTCACTTCTGTCACCCAAATCCTGCCCTTAAAACACCATCTCTGAGAAGACAGAACACCACTAGAGAATGCTATTCTTGGGAATGCAGAGATGGCTCAGCGGTCAAGAGCACTGGTGCTCTTCCAGAGGACCCGGGATTCAATTCCGGGCACCTACATGGCAGCTCACAGCTGTTTGTAATTCCTGTTCCAGGGGATCCAACGCCCTCATACAGACATACATGCAGGTAAAACATCAATGTACATAAAACAAAATACATAAATTATATTTTTAAAAAAAACAAGAGGGCATGGTTGAGCTAGAGATAATGGCTCTTGCACAGATTTTGGGTTCAGTTCCTCCACCTACATTGGTTGGCTCACAGCCATAGACAGCTTCACTCAGTACACACACACAACACGATAAATCTAATTAAAAACGCTGGCTCTCCTACATGAGTATCTTCAGTCCCTTAAAAAAAATTACTGGGGGGCTGGAGAGATGGCTCAGAGGTTAAGAGCATTGCCTGCTCTTCCAAAGGTCCTGAGTTCAATTCCCAGCAACCACATGGTGGCTCACAACCATTTGTAATGGGGTCTGGCCTGGCCTGCAGGCATACACACAGACAGAATATTGTATACATAATAAATAAATAAATATTTTTTAAAAAATTATTGGTTCTCACATGACCCAGAATGGCCTTGACCCTGAGATGTAGCTGAGGGTGGCTTTGAATTGCTATCTTCGCCCTTGAATGCCGGGTGTAGCATGTGTAGCCACCTTGTGTTTGTGCTTGCTGGGAATGGTACCCAGGGCTTGCTGCCTGCTAGGCAAGCGCCCTACCGACTGAGCCACTCTCCCAGTCCCTCACTGCCTTACTTACTAATAATCTCTTAGAGTAGTTTAAGAGACTCCAGAGACAAATCATTTCATAAGCCCTTACATTTCCATCTCAGAGGAGATTGTTTTAAATGTCATCATTGAATATTTATTCTTTATTTTATTTTTTATTGTTTTTATTGAACTGTATATTTTTCTCTACTCCCCTCCCTTCTTCCCCTCTCCTCTTCTATCCTCTCTCATGATCCTCACACTCCCAATTTACTCAGGAGATCTTGTCTATTTCAACTTCCCATGTAGAATAGATCCATGTATGTCTCTCTTAGGGTCCTCGTTGTTGTCTAGGTTCTCTGGGATTGTGAATTGTAGGCTGGTTTTCCTTTATTTTATGTCTAAAAGCCACTTATGAGTGATTAGATATGATATTTGTCTTTCTGGGTCTGGGTTACTTCACTCAATATGATGTTTTCTAGATCCATCCATTTGCCTGCAAATGTAATTTTTCAGTTTCAATATGTCATTTTTTTTCTGCTGTGTAGTACTTCATTGTGTAAATATATCACATTTTCCTTATCCATTCTTTGGTAGAGGAGCATTTAGGTTGTTTCCAAGTGTTGACTATAACGAATAATGCCACTATGAACATAGCTGAACACATGTCCTTGTGGCACGATTGAGAATCCTTTGGGGATATACCCAAAAGTGGTTTTGCTGGGTCTTGAGGAAGGTTGTTTCCTAATTTTCTGAGAAATCGCCACACTGATATCCAAAGGAGCTGTACCAGCTTGCACTCCCACCAGCAATGGAGGAGTGTTCCCTTTACCCCACAGCCTCTCCAGCATAAGTTGTCATCAGTGTTTTTGATCTCAGCCATTCTTACAGGTATAAGATGAAATCTCAAAGTTGTTTTAATTTGCATTTCTCTGATGGCTAAGGATGTTGAACATTTCTTTAAGTGTCTTTCAGCCATTTTAGATTCCTCTGTTGAGAATTCTCTGTTTAGGTCTGTAACCTACTTTTTTTTATTGGATTATTTATTCTTTTGATGACCAGTTTCTTGAGTTATTTGTATATTTTGGAGATTAGCTCTCTGTCCAATGTAGAGTTGGTGAAGATCTTTTCCCATTCTGTAGGCTGTCGTTTTGTCTTGTTGACTGTGTCCTTTGCTTTGCAGAAGCTTTTCAGTTTCAGGAGGTCCCATTTATTAATTGTTGCTCTCAGTGTCTGGGCTACTGGAGTTATATTTAGGAAGTGGTCTAGAGGAGATTTTTTTTATGTTCTTAATTTTGCCTATACTACTTGAATTCTGAAAGATCTCCATTAACAGCAATTTATAAATTCAAAACTTTTACTAATAGAACGTAAGAAGAAAATATTTTCAAACTCCTTCCCATTCTAGTATTTTCTTTTCCTAGACTAAAATAAAATCCTCTAGAGGAATGGCCACACCCACAGCACTGACTTTTTGTTTTATTTCACGTCTGACAGCAGAATTCAGGAACCAACACTTTGCATTAATTACACTGCTCGCTTGATTATGAAAGAGTCGCGGGCGACTCTTTGCGACAGTGCTATCCAGATGGACCTGGAGTGTAGACGTGACCGTGCCTATGGAAACTGGAGGGTTGGCTTCTCTGGGGACCAGAACTTCAGAGTCTCCGCAAACAGAGCATGTGTGAGAACAGCAAAGGTTTGAACTCTGGCTGCGCAGCCCCTGCCACGGGGTCTCCGCGCCATCCTGCCGGCGCCACCAGCCACCAGCGCCAGGTGGAAGAGCAATCTCATCTCCTCTTGACTTAATCCTCGCCTGTCTGCAGAGTCCTCACCGAGGGTGCCAACTGTGAGGATGGCTCTGGGTTGAAACACCTGCCCATCAGGAACTAGACTTCTACCCCCAACTTCCTTTCACGCAGCCACAAGGCAGACATCAGATGGTGGCGACTTCTGGTCCCTCCTGAGAGGCCTGGCTATGCGGCATCCCACGGCTCCCTGCTACAGCTTTGCCTTTTCTGCGCGTTTACCCAAGCATGGGATTTTAAAATAGCAGGCAGAATCTTCAGGAGGCTTTACTTGAAGCATGTGAGCAGCAGGGCCCAGCTTTCCTCTCGGAACCTCGCGGAACTCTCCTATTTATCTCTGTGTCTGTGTGTTTAGACACCGGACATTCGTCACGTGCAGAGTTCGAATCCCGTTGTTCGTGAACTGTTTTAACCCGCATTGCCCCCAGGAAGAAACACCGCTATTCCCAGCATTTTCTAGACGAGGAAATGAAGCACAGACAAGGTAAGGTGGACACAGTCACAGAGCAGTAAGTGGAGGACCTGAGACTCAGAATGATCCCCGAATAATCTATGCCTGAAGTCCCGAACAAACTCATGGCTTTGAACAGTTGGTCCCCAGCTGATGGTAAAACTTGGAATAGCTGTGGAACCTTTAGTAGGTATCATGTGGCTAGAGAATGTGGGTCTCAGGTTAGATAGCCCCACCTCGATGCCAGATAGTCTCTCTCTGTGTGCCTGTGCAGTAAGCGCCATGCAACCACAGCTACTGCCAGCACTCACTGCTAGAGACTCCAGCCATCTTGCCTGCTCTGATGTGATGGACTTTATCTCCTGAACAGCGAACCACTACGAACGTGTCCTCTGTCGGTGCCGGGTGTTGTGTAACAGCAACAGGATAGCCTCTAACATGGCTCTGGTCTCGCACATCTTCTCGTGAATAATCCCCAGGGTTGGCTGGCTTGAAACTAACTCTTGTAGACCAGGCTGGCTTCGAACTCACAGAGATCCGCCTGCCTCTGCCTCCCAAGTGCTGGGATTAAAGGCATGTGCCACCACTGCTCGGCTGCTAGTTCTTCTTTTATGCTGTCTTGGTCCTACTTTCCCCCTGCCTGCTGTGTTTCCCTCCCAGTGCTCGCCCCAGTGAAACTGAGAGCCTTGAAACTACCACCGGTGTCCGTCTGACGTGGGGCTCTGCCGTGGGCAGAGGCATCCTTGATCTAGATCACCTTGCATACAGAAGACCTAGACCTCCAGCAGAACTAACTGGGCAGCCACTACCTTTCACTACCACATGTGAGCAGGATCCTGACTCCTTCATTTGTTTATGTGTTCGATAAGCATTTAATGAGAACTTATTGACAAGCACCACGCGAGGTACCAGAGACACGTGGTGAGCCGGACGCACAGTCCCTGCCTCTGAGAAACTCCTGCTCCACACAGACATGGGGTAAGAAGCAAGTCTAATGCCCAGAAAGTAGACTAGGAAAGGGCAAGCTAGAGCAGGCACAGCACACTGCAGGGGAAATCCCAGTGGAAGGGGCTCAGGATGCAGTGTCACCTAGCCTCAGACCTTACTCAGGCCGCAGCAGGCAAGGATCCATAGCAGGACGTCAGTGTGGAGCTCATTAAAGCTGATGTGCATATCCAAAGTGTGCCCCACCCCCAAGCACACACACACACACACACACACACACACACACACACACACACAGAGACAGGGTCTCTCTGTATAGCCCTGGCTGTCCTGCAACTTGCTTTGTGGACCAGGCTGGCCTCGAACTCAGAGATTCGCCTGCCTCTGCCTCCTGCGTGCAGGCATTACACATGTGTGCCACCATTGTAATGGTCACGGAGGAGCCAGGAGTTGACAAGACCGATGGAGTTGTAAGACTCTTTTTTAAATTACATTTATTTATTTATTTTGTGTGTGCAGTGGGGCAGGGGGTAGGGGTGAGTGGCGGGGAGAGGGCTGAGATGTCACTGCATGTGTGTGCATGTGTGATGGGAATCTGTGGAGAACTTGAAGGAGTTGATTTTCGCCCTCGACCATGGGAAGAGCAGAGAGCAAACTCGGGTCTCAGGACTGGCAACAGGCGCCTTTCCCAGCTGAGCCATCTCACCAGTCCCAGCAACTCTGCTTTCAAGGCAACACCAGCACATTTTAACAGCCTGCTCACAGTAAGGTTGCAGGGCTGGTGTGGGAGGCTTCAGCATCAAGCGGTAAAGTCAGGATGTCAACCCCAAGCTTGTACTCAGAACCCAGTTATTTGTATACATACTCAGGATACTTAGTAGCCACCTTTAAATTTTCTCAATAGTCCAATGTTTTTTATTCTTTAAAGACCCATTTATTTTATGCATATAGGTGTTTTGTGGCATGTATGTCTCTGCACCACATGCATGCCTGGTGCCTCAGGAGAACTGAACTTATGGATGGTTGTGAACCACCACGTAGGTACTGGACCCTCTGCAAGAGCAAGAACTGAGCTCGACCACTGAACCATCTCTCCAGCCCGTTCTAGATTCTCGTTGGAATTCTAGAAGATATTGGGGGGGAAAGTGAAGTGAAACCCCCATGTACTTACACACTTGTACATAATGCTTACAGCAGAATCATTTATAATCACCCCAAACTTTTACAACCAAAATGTCCGCTGATGGGTCAACAAATGACCTATGATGGGTCCACACGGTGGAATAGTAAACAACAAAAAAAAGAAACAGCTGTTACACCAACAACCTGGTGTGGGAAGTTTCCGAAAGTCACATACTGGGCAACTAACTCTGTTGAAGAGTGTAGAGATTATAGGACACCAGACGCAGTCTCTACGCACAGGGAGAGGTATTCAAAGGCAGAAGTGATCAACAAGGGCAACGGAAAAAAGTCTTGACTTGCTTGCTGGCTTGGACGCCTTGAGACTGCTGTCTCTAGAATTCTGAGCCCTTTGCCCATTGCTGTAGTCCTGGCCCCTCCTGACTGTTTCCTTACCAAAGCCCCCAGTGTCCAGGGCCAACTTCATGACCTGTCTCTTTCATCCTTTACTCCAGCCTCCTTACAAAGAGGGAGCGAGTCCCGGCTGAGCAAGGCCGATTCGCCCAGTGGCCAAGTCTCCTGGCACTGCCGCCCTCCAGAAGGATGCCAAGCACGTTAACACCTTGAACCCCAGTGCATACTGATGTTTCAAGTGGGTTATTAATTACTCTGGATTAAAAGCAGGTCAATAATCAACAGCTTATGCATGACAGCTGGCTCAGGTTTTATCCGGGTTTCCAAAACCCCAAAAGGAAGGAAATAGCTGCTGGATGAACTGAAGGTTCCCCATTTCCCTGGGAAACTGGTGAGATGGGAGCCACGTGTGTCCTGCTTTAACACAGAGGCCACCCACCGAGCTTCTGGGAAGCTGGGGAGCAAGCCCTGGAATGCATTTTCTGGTAGCTGAAGCTGGATAAGTGGCAGACTTCCTGGCTGCCTGTTTCTGTCTTTTTTTTTTTTTTTTAATAGCCTCTTGGCTGGCCCTACTCAGAGATGTTCTAGCAGCTGGGGACCTGCCTTGGGGCATATTTGAGCTCCGGGAGCCCTGATGAGTGGCTTTGTTCTCTTAAACACTATTGTCGTCTGACTCACCTATTACTGTGAATAATTTGCTAATTTTGGCCATAAAAACAAGTTCTTAGACAATCTCCAGTAATGTGTCTTTTTATGTCGATCAGGGGAGTATTTTCCTGCCTCCTTTTTTGTTTGATATGGAAATGAGCCTGATAGCTTCCTAGCCTGGCAGGAACTGGAGCAAGGGAGAGAAAGAAAATTGTGTCCACCACAAAGGTGGCTTCTGCTCCCTCTGCAGAGCTTTGAAGAATTAGTTCCCAGAAAGCAAAGCCTCTCCGGATAAATGAGCGTCAAATTAGAGTTTCTGCGGGTATGCAGGACTACTTTCTGGGGCTCTAGAAACATACATGTCCATGCATGTATAATTATGGGATATGGTGCTGATGCCCCTATTGATAAACCACCCGAGACAAAGCTTCCTTCTATCAGAAATTAGGAAGAGTCAAATCATCATCAGTTATTTGAACCTTTGGGTTAGCAGCATATGGTTCTGGCCAAGGCACTCAGTCCTACCCAAGCTCCCAGGCCCACACCACCTGCAAGTCTGGCTGTCCTGAGCTCCTTCTTTCTTCCCTAGTGAATTCCTCCCTTTTAAGACATTCCCCACCCCACAAAAAAAAAAAAAAAGCAAAAACCAAGCTAGGCAGTGGTGGTGCACACCTTTAATCCCAGCACTCGGGAGGCAGAGGCAGAGGCAGAGGCAGGTGGATCTCTTTGAGTTCGGGCCAGTCTGGTCTGCAAGAGCCAGTTCCAGGACAGGCTCCAAAGCTCCAGAGAAACCGTGTCTCGAAGAAAAAAAAATACCAGCACCCAACTCCTGCTCACTTTCTGTCCCAAACAAGGAGGGATGTTGATTGTTCCTGACTGCACTGGAGTGGCCTCTCTGTTACTTTAGGCAGGCACCTCCACCTGCGACTTTCCTGCCCATAGTCCCCAGGGCCGCCTTTGTCTTGTGTTCGGTGGATAGGAGAGAGGACAGTGGAGGAGACTCATTCACTAAAACTTCACTCATGGGAGGAGGAGGGCATTAAAAAGCAGGGCATTAAAAACCAGACAAATGATTTAACCCGTAGGGCAGAGGTGTTGCTTTTCTTGCTTACTAGCAATTCTCTGAGGCTGGAATTTCCACATCCTTGAGGCTCCACAAGCCCCTACCCACTCCCCATAGCAACAATCAGATCTGCTGTCAGTGTGCTAGGCACCCCATGCCTAGCCCCTTTCACTGGCTCTTTACCCTACACCGCCAATGCTTGTGGCACTGTTCAGGGCTATTTCTCATTCTAGCCAATGGTCTGTAAACCCAGTGGCCATTGTTTTTTTAAAACTCTGCCCTGCAGCCCACACCAGCTCCCTCCAGACACAGAACACGTGTGTCCCCAAGAGCCTAACTACCTTTAGAGGTGCCCTGGCCAGGCACTTTTACCTTCTCCGGCCCTCAACTTTCATATTTAAAAATAGACTGGATTCCAAGGTCTACTACACCCTTTAAATGTTTGATGTTAGATCTGCCATCAAGAGGGGAGTCTCTTTTCCTTGCCCTCTCTTCTCCCTCTCATTTAGGGTCATTCCTCCAGCCTTTAGAAGGAAGGCAGCTGCTACTTAGGCTACAGCAAGGGCGAAGCCCGAGGGCATCCTAGGAAGCGCAATGAGCCAGGCACAAATGGACAAGTACGTATGATTCCTCTCATATGACGGATCTGAAGTGTTAAATCCGCACAGCCAGAGAGTGGAACTGTGGGTGGCAAGTGCTGGGGACAGCGAGGAATGGAGAGACGTTTAATGAGGAGAGAACTTTCCGTTTTGCAAAGATGAAGATCACCTGGGAATTGGATGAACGATACTGTGACTACACTTTACAAAGGCTAACGTGGTCAAGACGGTACAGTTTTGCAAAACTTGGGCTTTCGGAAAAGAGTGGGTGGGGAAAAGAAAAATCTCCCCAAAAGCAGCACGTGAAAGAAAAGGGTCTCCAGTGAGTCGTTAGACTCCAGAAACCAAACAAAACCAGAGGCCCAGAGAGGCTTCCCAGAGCCGCTCAGCCACACCACTCTGCTTGCTCGGGAGGACACGTTACTCGCTGTTTTGTAATCAAGACTAAGAACCCTCAGCTGGGGTGGCATGAACTAGGCCTGGGGTTCAATTCTCAGCTCCTGCTAGGAAAAAAAAAATCAAGAAACTCCATAGTTGCCTTGCTTTTAGAGACAGCATCAGCCCTCCATGCTATGCAGAGTAGAGCAATGGATGCGGTCTTGACAGTTACCAGCCAGGTAAGGGGAGAGCAAAACGCAGGCGTTTATATGTACCACACACTACACTGACAGTTGGAAAAGCCAACATGTCTCTGTTCTTTTGTGCACTGGATGATGTGATCTTCAGTGTGTCGTTCTGATCAATTCCAAGTTCAGGGCTTCCCAGGACGTGAGGTTAATGGAAAAGAGAAAGCTAAAGACCATGCGTCCAGGGGCAGTGGCTACTGAGCCCTGAGAAATGGCTAGCGAACTCAAGTTCAGGAACTCAAGTTCAAGATAAACAATGAGAACAGCCATGTGCAGATGGGAAATAGCTACTGGGCTACCATATTGGTTAACAGTCTTGGGTGATGTGAAAGCGAAACCAGTCTGTGAAAGTGTGTAGAGACGGGCAGAGGTGACATGGCCAAGCAAAACTCCAATATCTTGAAATGAACGGTAGGTAGAGAGTGCATGTGGAAGCAACAGGTAGATGTCAGGGTATTTTCTTTAACTGTATCCACCTCATTCCCCCATTCATTTGTTTGTATTTGTATATATGTTCATGTGTGTACACCAGTGGACATATATGAGCATGCACATGTATATGAAGGCCAGAATCCAATATCAGATGTCTTTTTCAACTGCCTTTCCCTTTATTTTTATTTTTTCAATTTTATATGCATTGATGTTTTGTCATGGGTGTCGGGTCCCCTGGAACTGGAGTTGCAGACAGTTGTGAGCTGCCATGTGGGTGCTGGGAGAACCTGGGTTCTCTGGAAGAGCAGTGCAGCCGTGCCAGGCTGTGAATACTGGGACTAGCCCTCACCATTACAGTAACCAGGAAAAGCCACAGACTGTGCCCTGTGGGGAACCAATCAGAATTGAGGCAAACAAGTACTAGATGCTCCAGAACATTAAGAATAGCTTTCCTAACTTGTATATAGGTGACCAATTTCCTTACAGCGCCATCAGTACCAGTCCCTGTTTGACAAGACTTCTGTTCCCTCACTCCTGCCCAATCAGTTCAACCCCTATCTGAATCTGTAATTCCCCTACACCCCCGTTTCCCCCATCCTTTACTCCTTAACACCCCTGCCACAGCTGAGCTCAATGCTCTCCCTAATCCAACCGCTGTGTGGGAATGGATGGAGAGTCCGAGCTTGAGCCTGTATTAAGGGCTCTTTGCTTTTGCATACGAACTCGGCCTCCTGGTGGTCTCTGGGGGACTTGTGACTCGGGCATAACAAGAGTATCTGGACAATGTGCAATCCAGGAGAGAGCAGGTGGAAGCTGGCTAGCCCGCAGACCTAGCTTCCAGGCATCTCTGTTACACTCTATCTGCTAGAGACACTAAGGACAGGCAGGTCGTGGAAGGAGAGATACTACGGTAGCTGATGGGAAATACAGTCTGTCATGAAACCATGAAAGGCAGGAGACAATGGAGGCTTCAACCTAGAACACGGAATGGAAACAGCAAGGAGAAGCGATTTCATGGAAGTGAGCCAGCAGTGGTGGAAGTGGGGAATGAGCGAGAAAGTTCTAGAAAGGAAGGTCAAGGATGAAGTCGCAGGCATAATCATGAGCTGTTCCAGAGGGTTAAGGAAATACACATGGCAGAAATCCAGCAAATCCTGAGACAAGGACTCGAATAGCTGAGCCATAATTTGTTTTTGTGATGAAGAAAGAGCAGTTGGCACTTGGGCGGTTCCTTAGAGAAGTGGTGATCCCGGACTAGAGGCCAGGACTATTGGCTCAGTCGACAAACACGGCAGATACCTGGATCGCTTTCTTTAGTAGCTACTCCAATCTGTTTATGGACTTTTTCTCTTTTCTAGAGAACTATATATCCTGGACTCTCTTGCAGCTTTAGTTCCTGAGGCCAAGTTAGAGTGCCTCAATCAGTTGTAGCAAGCCAAATCTGGAAGGCAGAAGTAGGAGCCGTGTGTTTGTCTTTCCTGCTAGAAACTTCAGGGGTGGTACTTTGTTCTCTCTATAATAACTGCAACAGAGGCCTTCATCCCAGTCCCGCACGTAGAGTTAGTGAGAGACAAGATCTCAGTAGGTGTGACATGATTCTGAAGTAGGGCAGCTGTGACTCTGGCTTTCCAGAAGCCTCACTGTAGCTCTACAGCTCCCGATATTGGTGTGGTCTTGGCAGCAATTCCTGAAAACTCAGTTGAAACTCTGTATCTTCAGCCTTTCAGTCATATTTGCAAGATATTGAATACCGCTAGCAAGGCTCCTTCTGTTTAAACGAATGGGGTAGATGCTGTTCAATGCAAGGGTCCCTAATGGCAGGGTAGAGCCAAAGACAGAAAGGGATGGACCCTAGTGTAGGTCTGGGCACCTCTTAGAGCAGTCAGCCAGAGGAATTGTAAGCGAACAAGATTTCAGGGGGCAGTCATGAGCAGGCTAGGGGAGGGGAAAGAGATCCAGTGCCCAGGGAATGGATACTGATGCCCTGGAAGAGAGGAAGAAGTGTGAGTGCTTCTCAAGGGAGGTGCAAGGTGACAGAGTAGATCCAGCCCAACGCTAGCATGATATTGGAATCCAAACTGAACAGCCATTGCTTCCTCAAGACCAAAAGGCCCATGGTCAAGACTCTTGCCAGTCTGTAGGAAAGAGAAACCAATATTAATTTATTTTTTTAATGGAGATAAGGTCCCACTGTGTAGCCCAGAGTAGCCTTGAGCCTTGTACTCATTTTTCTCCTGCCTTAGCCTCTGGAATGCTGGAATCACAGGCAGAAATCTGACTGAGATGACGTTTTCAATGGAAACAGAGACAGAGACTTGATATATTAGTCTGTTCCCAGCTGAACTCTTAAAACATCAGACCAATAACTACCTATGTCCTGAAAACTGGTGTCCTAAAGCTTGCAAGGTGAATGCTGTGGCTAATGGCGTGCATGAACCGCTTGAGGCCGGGGGCAGTGGGAAAATATAGAAATTAGAGAAAAGGTCCTGGTTTGCAAACCGGAATCCTTGAGGTTGGGGCTTATTTCAAGCAGCCCCCCAGGACATTTTCACCATGAAGCAAAGAATAACTGCAATGTGGGGGTCCTAGAGTTCAAATTGAAAAGGGTACCACAGAGCTACATAGGATGTAATCATTTTTCTTATGCTAAAATTTTGCCTTCATGCCAGGCGGTAGTGGTGCACGCCTTTAATCCCAGCACTTGGGAGGTAGAGGCGGGCGGATCTCTGTGAGTTCGAGGCCATCCTGGTCTACAAGAGCTAGCTCCAGGACAGGGTCCAAAGCTACAGAGAAAGCCTGTCTCAAAAAAAAAAAAAAAAGAAAGAAAAAGAAAAAAAAAGTTGCCTTCATGTCTTCATCCAAGCGGTACTCTACTAAGGTGAGTAAAAAGTTGCCTCTGTCCTGGAGTACCATGACCCAAATCCAATGCCAAGCACAAGAGGATGCGGAACTTGGACAGATTCCTTCACCCCTTCGTGTTACAACTTCCCCACTGGTAAGGTCCCATATGGCTGTGACCTGGAGCTGCTGCAACGTCACATGACTTAGTACTCTAGCCGTCAAAGGGTTTGTGTGCACAGACAGGGCACAGGTGTTGTGACAGCAGACGATCCCACAAGCCACAGAAAACCATGGCTTGGTATCATAGCTTTCTCCTTCCTGTGTTAGCCAAACCAACTCCTCTGTCCAGCCGCCCTGGCCTCGGAGGACTGCAAATGGAGGACCCTGACTTGCCATGTGAAGCTCGTGACATGAAGGACGTTTTCTCACTGAATCTTCATTAGACGCTCACCCAAAGTCACTTTCCTGCATCGCAGTGCGTGTTTTTATTTTATTACTACATCCAGATCAAATTTCAAGACCTTTTGATGCACAACAGCCTTGCTTAGCTTCAAAGGAAGACTTGACACTTCCGTCCCTTTTCAGGAGACAAATGTCCCTAAATCGAGGACAAGGACATTGGACACCTGTCCTGTGCAAGGAACTCATTTGTGCCCCTCGTCACCGTTAGTCCTCCCACGGTTCTCTGCAAACCCAGGAAGCAATGTCACTTCTTTGGGCTCTCTTAGTCACTGGAGATAAATTACCAAGGTCCTTTCAGCCTTTAGTTTCTTGTCTTGTGATCCTAGGACTCAGCTGTGCCTTCCTCTAACCTCCCTTCCGCTCAACTCGAGATTACAAACTCCCTGAAGAAAAAAAAATCTTGGGATCATTGCCCCTAGATCCTACTCACACCTGGCACTGTGCCTGTGCCCACATGGACACACCTGCACAGCAGCTAGTGAAGGCTGGCTTCCCAGTGCCTAGACATTCTGGTGGAATTCAAGCCGTGGAGTACTTTGAGCTTCCTCGGGTGCCTACCATGGCCATAGTCTTCCCCTCCTTGGGCTGGGATTATGCCTGTGCACACCATCACACCCAGCTTTTTCACGTGGACTCTGAGGCTTAAAGTCAGGTGCCCATGCTTCTCAGGCAACTGGTTTACAGATTAAACCATCCTCCCAGCCCCTAACATTTCCTTTTGATTATATCCGAAGACACAAGCCTAAAACTCTTGGCACCCCCTACCATCCTCCTATTCCTGACATGCAGAAGCTCCGCACATTCTCCTGGAGTTTGTGTTTCTCACAATCATTGACACACACACACACACACACACACACACACACACACACTCCCTACTCATATGCCCGTTCCCAGTCCCTGGCATGACCAGGAGTCTTATTCCTTTCCTCATCTATACTCTGTCCTCTCGTCTCGATACCTCTTTCCCAAGGCTGTATTGATGGCCTTTCTTTTTCTGTTCTTCTATTTGCGTTTCTCTTCTAACTTCTGCTGTAGTCTTCAACCCGAGTGGCCTCCACTTACTTCTGTGAGCTTGATTAGTCTACCATTATGAAAGTTCACAAATTCTTTTCTCCACAGAACATACACATGTGCACACATGCACACACACACACCACTTACCCCCCTCCTTGCCAGTTTTCTTAGTCTCCAGTACCCAGCCTGCATTTGGCACGTAGCCTCAAACTCTCTCTTTCCCTTTTCTTCCACCTCCATCAGCTGCTGAGCTTATTACTGATAGGCTAAAACTTTAATGCCATTGTGAGTTTTAAAAATGACTTTGCTGAGGGGTTGGTATAATATGCCATACAAATGTAAGGACCTGAGTTCAGATCCCCAGCACCCATCTAGATTCAAACCAGGCGCAACAAGCAGAAACAGGAGCATCCCAGGAGGCACCCTGGTCCACGAGTCTAACCAAGTCAATGAGTTCCACATTCAATGAGAGGCTCTGACCACTGAAATAAAACGGAGAGGGATTTTTAAAAAGAAAACCAACCTCTGACTTCTACATACATGTGGGCATACTCATGAATACATAGCACACTCCTCTCAACCCAAATAAGACTTTATTAAGATACAAGTAAATGCTACATAACTTTTCCTGGGGAGATTGGAAAAAAAAAACTATTTATCCTGGATAGAAAAGGCACCAAGATACCAAAGAAAAGTTTCTGTCTAAGTGCAGGTTCCTGAAGCAGTAAGTTTAATGGAGCTGCTTACTAGAGCCTGGGTGAACTGAAGGCCGCTATACCTCTGGGAGGTCCCGTGGGTTGCTTACTTATGGACAGTTATACTGCCTGAAGCATGGACGTAAAAAGTGAAGAGTCATCTGGGAAACTTGGGGGTAGATTCACTACCTGAATCACCCCCCATTAGTTGTCTTATCTAACCTTGGGGAGACAAGAGGAAAGCCTGTGGACCCATAGACCTACCCTCACTTCCCTCCACAAGAACATATTAGCAAACCAGTCCTGGAGAGAGACTCCTGGGGCTGA
Organism: Myodes glareolus; assembly: GCF_982192425.1. NCBI lineage: Eukaryota > Metazoa > Chordata > Mammalia > Rodentia > Cricetidae > Myodes > Myodes glareolus. The sequence continues at coordinate 51,434,375 of NC_142046.1, forward strand.
CTACACTTGCTCTGATTCACCATGGCAATGGTCCTCTTCCACCCAGAGGACACAGAGGTGCACCATCAAGGATCCTCCAGTTCATCCATTCAGACCGTACTGTGCTAGTTAGCCCTGTCACTGTGCCAAAATGCCTGGGAAAATCATCTTCAAGGAGGGAAAGTTGATTTGGGTTCACTGTTCAGTTCATGGTGAGTTGACTGTATTGATTCCGGGTCAGTGATGTGATCGTACCATGGGAACATGTGACGGAGCTCTTGAAGACGCTCACCTCACAGCATAGGAATCCCAGGAGTGACTGTGGGGACAAGACAGACCTTCAGCAGCACGCTCCCAGGAACGTACTCCTCCATCTGCACACCATCTTCCAGAGTTTCCAACACCCCCTATTAAGTTATAACACCCCCACTGGAGGTCAAAGCCCCCATGATTCAGTCACTTCCTAAAAGCCCCGTCTCTGAACTCTGCAGCGGACAATGAGAATAAGCCCTCAATGGGAGCTTTCAGAAGACAATTGAGATTCAAGCCATAATGTTCCATTTGGTGTCTCTCGTATATATTCAGACTTGTGATTATCCACACAATTAACTTGAGAACATTTTCCTCTCCATCACAAAGGATATATCAATAATCCCCTAATCCTCCCACGCCCAGTTTCTAGTGATCATTAAGGTGACTTTTCTCTGTAGATTTTTCTATTCTGGGCATGTTATATAAGTAAAAACACCTAGTATGTGATCATTGGTGGTTTCTTCACTCAGCATAACATTTACAAGGTTCACCTATGCTGTGACATATATCAGTATTGTTACTCTTTATAAATATTCCATTACACAAATAGATCACATTTTGTCATTCAGCAGAAGATAGATTAGAGTTATTTCCATTTGGGGCATTGTGAATGAGGTTTCTGTGAACATATTCATAGCTGTTCTTAGGCAAACATGCTTTCAGTTATATACATAGGAGTCAATTATAATTCTGTCATGTCCTGCGTCCAGGCAACAACTACCGGGTCCTGCCTAGCTTATTTGCCCATGCTTGTAGGGAACCATGAGATTGAGAAAGAAACAGACAAGGGACAACTGATAGAGTCAGAAGGGCATCTAGTAAATACTGAGGTTTGCCTCGAGTTTATTTCTCATAGGCTTTATATACCCCCAATGCAAAGAGGAGGGATACGGTGAGAGGCTTCTTTACCAAGATACAAGGAACAAACAAAGTTAGTTACCTTCTCAAAAACCCAAAGTATTAAGTAACCACACTCTAGGTCAAAACGTCCTGTTAGTAACCACCTGGGTCAAACCTCCTGTCATAGAACCTTGAAGGAGCAAGAATAGGTCTGAACTCTCTGACTTTTAGGCAAGGTGGCTTATGTGGCTCCCACACAATTCCCTGTTTACTTTCTGAGGAACTGGCAAATTACCTCCCAAAGGGGCTGGACCGTTTTTCACCCACCCCCCACGTTGAATAAGGGTTCCAGTTGCTGCACGTCTTATACAATATTCCTATTATCTTTGTTGCAGTCTAGTCAACTTAGTAAGTGTGAGAGGGTTTCTAACTGTGCACTCCAGTGACGGCTAGCGATTGCTAATGATGCCCTTGTGGAGGTCATCAGATTTGCACAGCAGATGTCCTCACCAGATGAGCAATCTCATCAGCCCTATTTTTGAGTTGCAAGCAATCTTCATACACTATAAATTCAAATTTCTTATTTGGTACAGACTTCGCAAACAGTTTTATCCTGTTGTGTGAGTTGTCTGTTCCACTTTCTTCAGGAAATTTTTAGAATTCATTTTTCTTTACATGTATGAGTGATTTGCTTGCATGTATGCGTGTATGCAAAATATATATATATATATACACACACACACACACACACACACACACACACACACACACACACACATATATATATAGCCTCCATGATCTAGAAGATGACATCAGATTCCCCAGAACCTGGATTTACAGGTGATTTCAAACCGCCATACGGGTGCTGGGAACTGAGCTCAGGGCCTCTGCAAATGCAGCAAGTGCTCTTGACATCTGGTGAGTCGCTTCTCCGGCCTGTCTTCCACTTTCTTAATGCTGGCCTTGAAACACAAAGGTTTGATATTTTGATGAAATTCAATTCCTTTGTCCACTTATCCTTTTGGTATCATATCCATCTAAGACATCTCTGCCTAACCTAGGTGCAGAAAATGTACCTCTGTGCTTTTATGTAAGAATTTTAGGATTTAGCTTTAACACTTAAGTAGTACTAGGATCAATTTGGAGATTTTTTTGCGTATGTCATAAAGAAAGATGACCTTTTATAGCTCATACACAATAGTTTATTCAAATTTTAATTGATATATGTATATATGGATTACAGTGTACTATTTTAACATATAGTATATAATGGTTAAATATGTAAATAATTTGCATATGCATTGGTACAAATATTATTTATTTGCATTATGAATATCCAAAGTCCTCTCTTCCAACTATTTCAAAATGCATAATAAATTATTGTTGATTAATGTCACCCCACAATGCCATAGAGCACCAGGACCGATTCCTTCTAACTGTAATTTTATGCCCAGTAACCCACCTCTATTTTCTGTTCCCAGTCCTTCCTAGACTCTAGTAACCACCTCTCTGTACATGTCTGAGATCAACTTATAACTGCTACATATGAGAACATGAAGTATTTGTCTAAGTTATTTCATTTAACATGTTTTCCAAACTCATCGATGCTACTCTAAATGACAGAATCGCATTCTTTTTCAAGCTATGTGTATATCACATTTGCTTTGTTTACTGCAGTGTCCTTCTTCTACATTTGAATGTCCAATTGTCTTAGCGCCGTTGCTTCAAAATAGGAGTCCTCTCTCTCTCTCTCTCTCTCTCTCTCTCTCTCTCTCTCTCTCTCTCTTTCTCTCTCTCTCTCTCTTTCCTTATTCTATCCTATGACCAAATTTTGGAGTTTCTCTTAAAATGCTGAGTCATTCTTTTACCAGTTTGCCCATCAAACCTTCCTTCACTAACTAACTGTCAAGTCACACAATACCAATGACTGCATCTGCACCTAATTCTTCCAGGTTCTCTACCAAGCCTGGCCTCCTGGAGAGGAAACCTTCAGAAATGGAGTTGTATTGGAGAACAGAAGAAATTTCCAATATACAAAGCCAGGGAAAAGAACTCCTCTGACTTCTTTAATCTGTCCCCCCCCCCCCCCCCGTCTACACCCCTGCTTCTTAAACTCAGACTTGCAACTCCATATGGGGTCACACAACTGAATGGGGGGAAGGATGCTGCAAACAAAATTGGCAACAGTAGAAAGGTTTGGAAGTGCAGCGATCCAAAACTAATTCAAAATCAAATGTGTGATGGATCTGAGGGGTTTCTGGCAGATTGCAGACAGGGGCTCCTCCATGCTCGCAACTGCAGCCTTGCTTCGGAGCACACAACATGCACACTTTGAGTTGAGCATTTTGCCACACCACACAGTGCCACTGAATGCTGCTTGAAATGTAGGTCAAATTTGAGACCGTTCTATGTGATGAACTAAGGTGTTTTCCCTGCACAGTTTCCTAATCTCATAGAAACATAATGGCATAATTAGGAAAAGCAGAGACCTTCTTGATATTGTCATTCTGTGGTATTTGTACCAGATTTGTATCTCCATGTTTATCTATTGTATTAAAAACTCTGATCCTTAAAATTGTTGAATGATAAGCTTGAGTTTCATTATATATATTATATATGTGTATATAACATATAGATAATATATATGTTGATGAATTTTGCGTTAGGATTAGGATGGAATTTCCAACAACTTTTGAAATAGCCCTAACACATTTCTTCCATTTTGTACTATATATCTATTTGAAGTAGTAATCTCAATGTTAACAGTTATAGTATCAAAATATTATTCAACTCTGAAAAATATTGAGGATGCTCTCCACCCTGCGATATCAAATAGACAACAAAGATTAAACTCCTAATGTAAAAATAAAAAACAAAGCCAAGCATGGTGGTGTACAATTTAATCTCAGTACTTGTAAGACAAGGGCAGGGGAACCTCGGTGAGTTTGAGGCCAGCCTGGTCTAGTTTGAGGTCAGCCTGGTCTATAGTATGAGTTCTAGGCCAGCCAGGGCTGCACAGTAAACACCAGTCTGCCAAACAAACACAAAATACCACAGCTCTTCTATCTCATTAGAACGCAACTTGGACATCATCTTTAATAAATGGCAAAATAAATGGAAATTGTCTTAAAATAACTTTATGGTTATTATAAGTGTTTTGTTTGTATGCCTGTTTTATAGACATATATACCTGGGACCATGTGGCAGTTTCTTGGGAGAAAGTGTGTTGGGGGTGGAAGGAGGTCTAACATTCCCTGGTCTCCCTCGAGCAAATCCAAAGTTTCCCTTCTCCTCTCCTCTGGGCTCCTTTTGCATGTGTGTATTCTGGAGCACAAGGCAATCACTCTATAGATGGCATCTGTCTCAGGGTTCCAGCCCACCTCCCTACAATGCACAGCAGTTACTAAACATCTCTGGACCACACAGCAGTTACTAAACATCTCTGGAACTCCCAGCACTTTGAATGACGGACAGGTCACACAAATGCTAACAGACTTGGGTGAGATTTTTAAAATATCTCTCCTGTTTATCTGCCTGTTAACATCTTGACTCCATTTAGAAACTTAAAATCCGGGTTAAAGTGAAGTCCTCAGCTGAGGAAAGGAAAATCTCAAGGGAAATATTTGGTCCCCATGCCAGGTTTCCAGCATGTCAGCCGCTTGCGACTGACCCCATCAACTGAGGATGAAGAGCCTTTCTGTCCAGGGCAGGCTTTAGGGCATCTATGATTTGGTTTTTACCTTACCCCTTGCTCCAAACCCTGAAGATTAAGTTGGGGAGTATCCGACTGCTAACCCCCCCCCACACACACACAAACACTTTTTTCCCTAATGTTTCAATGGAAGACGCAAAGTTTGATCTCTTCCTTGTTGAGATGTGAGAACAATAGCAGCTTTCTGAGGCCGCAAGACTTCAAAAGGCCGCTGAGGGACCGCTCAGAAAATGCTTGGTCCTAATGACTGGAGCAATGCGCAGGCATCCTCCTGAGGCTCGGTACCCATTAGCCCAGGAAAATCCATCATCCCCGGAAAATCCATCATCCCCTTTCCTTCCTGGGTCCTTTGCTAAGCAGGCAGATGCAGGCAACAGGAAGGTTAAGCCTTGAAGAGACAAGACCAGACCCAGCTGGGAAACGTAGAAGACTATAAAAGCCAATGAGATAAGAAAGTATTGAGATGACCCAAATAGTATATGGATTTTTCATTTTAATTCGAAAGAGAGGAAGAAAAAGAACATAAAGTTGAGAGATGGAGGGACCAGGGAAGAACTGAGGGAGGAGGAAAAGCATTACCAATATATATTTTTTTTTCGAAAAAGAAAAGGAAAAACTACGGAGGGGTGGATTGGTGCGTTTATACTGTAGGAAGAGCTCTGGGAAAGTATCAGGTCGGGCGTGAAACAGCCACACCAGAGCAGGCCCGCCCCTCTGTGCCAGTGCGGTGTGGGTTCATCTCCCCTTTGCCGGCCCCACAGTTTGCACCCGGATGACTCCCGCTGCCCGCCCGCCTGCGAAGAAGCCGGGCTGCAAACTTCCCAGCCTCGGAATCCTGCTGCTCCAGGAGCAGTTTGGATTACCGCTCAGCCCCGCCAGCCGCCCGCCTGGAGAGAGGAGTATTCAATCTCCCCGCCCCCCGCTGCGGTGAAAGTTTGCTCCCACTTCGCTGCTCCCCCACCTCCACCCCGAGGCGTGAGGAACGAGTAGGAGTTCCCGGGTCCGCGCAAATACACTCATCAACAAAGGAAAGCCCATTAAACCTTCCCTCCTGTGAACTCACCCCCGCGGATACCTCTTTGAACTGACCCCCGCCCCGCAGCCCCAGAGTCGTTTGGGGGCGCGCTGGCCCTCCCGGGTTCTCTCCTTCCCTCCCGGCGGCTCACTTTTGCTGCGCGCCTTGTCTTTGAAGTCTCTTTACATTACGCTACGGCAGCCACGCGCTCTTGGCCCGCGCGGGGGCTTTGTGTAACGGAACTGACATTTGGCCTTGATACCTGTATCTCTTGGTGATTGCAACAAAATTCCAAAATAAATATTGTGCTTTGATCTCCCTGCACTGTATTTTTAATGGACGCTCCAACATTACTTCATTAGGAAGATTTTTTTTTTCTTTCTTTCTTTTTGGATCTCCATGCGAAGGGATGAGAGTTAAAGCGCAGTTCTTCGAAATCTCGCTCCAAACTCATGCTTGGCCCTGGGAGGGCTAGAACTGTTTCAACAAAAAGCGGCTATGATGCTCCTGAGCGTCCGGTGCTCCCAGAGCAAGCAGTTCTACAGACTTTGCACTGAAACTTTTGAGCCCACAAGCACTGTTACCAAGGCTGCTAGCACATTTTACAGATGGGCAAACAGAGGCATACTTACCAGGATTCTCAGTAACAAGGCGGGAAAACCTGGCTTCAAAGTTTGAGCGCTTAACCGCTCTCCTTGGCGCCCGTGGAAGCTTCATAGCCTAAAAAGTTAGCGGGAAAAGTTAACTTTTGCAACTATTGAAGTGTATGTAAACTGACTCGTTTTGCCTTTTGAGTAAACGAGCTAACACTTTTGGCCAAAGAGTATGCTTCCAGCTTGCTTTACCGCCTTCCGGGAGAGGCAGGATGGGAAGGTTCAGAAAGTGAGAGGAACCAGACGGACAGCCTTCTAGGTTGTCCTGGCCAAGCTCCCTGGCTTTAGATGCATACGTGAGAAATGTCTCCTTTTGGTCCCAGGTTTCTCCAGGGCTGGGTCCTTGCAATTGGACCGAGAGGGAGCAGGTCGGCCAGGCCCCAAGGCAAACCTCTGAGTCACCTCCCTTTCCCGCTTGCACAGCACCACAAACTCGTGTTCAGGGAGGAGTGAGGTCGCGTGGGTTGAGCTGTGAGGTGGCTGTTCACTGGCCCACGAGTGATAACTCGTTGGGGAGAAGGACCGGATGCTAGTACGGGGCGTGTGAAGCCTGTTAGTCCTTTCCATTTCGAAGGCGCATCCGGAGCGTGGGAGAATACGGGCCTTCTTAATGGCATGGTGTCAGGACTCTTCTTGATGAACCTGTGAAGGGCGCCGATCTGCAGTGCAGAGTCTGAAGCGGTAGGGGTTCCGCTAACCTCTGAGTGCTAATTTGGGAGTTAGGTCACCGGGTCCTGGAACATCAGTCCTGATCGTCTGGTGGTCCCTGGACGGCGCATAAACACCCGACGCGAGCTGAACTGGTTCCGGGCTTCCAGAGAGGCTGGCAGCCTCAGAGACCAAAGATCCCAGAGGCGGAGAAGAATCAGGTCAAGTCAACCTCAGGCGAACCACTTCTCTGTGCAGTCACCCAAGTTGCCACTGCTGGGTCTCTGACGGGACTCCAGGCCACCAAAACGGTGAAGGCCCCGTGTCACCCTGCCAGCCTCTAGTCTATCCCTTTCGGCTCCAGAACTAATAGGGACGGGTCCTGGACCAAAGGCAGGCAGGAGGCCTACTGACCCTGCAGGACGGGTCGACGAAGTTTTGAGGGGGAGGAAACACCCTGGAGAAGACTCCAGTGTCCAGACAAAGCACTCCTGTGGATGAACTTCCAACGATGACAAGAACAAGTGTTTGCTTTGACTTTTCTCCCCCCCCGCCCCCCAGGGACCTCCTCCCAGTGATCTGTGGGTTCTTAAAGCACCGGGATGGGGTGAGATGGGGTCGCGGGGAAAGGGGACTGCGGAGGAGTTCCCAAGCCTTGCTGTCCAGCTTGTGACATCGCCGCACTTGATGGTACTGAGAGGTTACTAGCATCTCTGGCAAGTCTCGATGGAGCCCAACAAGTGGGAGGCTTGCCCGGTCCTGCTCAACACACGGAACTGCTTGTCTGGAAAGTACAATCCAACTCCCCTCCCGCGAAGTCCCCGGCACCCACCGCCCCAAGTGTCTGTTTTGGGTTGTTCTGGTGTCCTGCCAAGTTCGGTTGTGGGAGGAAGCAGTAAGAGCGGGGCGGGTTTTTTCTAGATTCAATCTGCAAAAGTTGTAGCCCCAGGAAAACTTCCAGGTCACCAGTGGGAGCCTCAAGAGGACTCTGCGGCTTGTCAAGCGGGAGGGCCTGGAGTGTGTGCGCCACCCACTGCCGCCCTGGGAGGCTGCCCAGCCCTGCCCAGGGTCACAGAGCTGCCTGTGGCTCCGCGGGCGGCCAAGGGGTGGGACACGCGGCCGACAGGGTTTGGTCAGTCCCACGCCCCGCCCCGCCCCAGGAGCTCGCTCTGGTCGGCGACGTGAGGGTGCTGAGTAAGTATGGGGAAGTTACCCACATCCCAGTCTCAAAAGTACCGCTCCTGAAAGCTAAAGGCAGATTTTTTTTTAGAGATAACAAAGACACTTTGTCACTTTGCGCGCTGCCTTGGTGCAAATCTTTAATTGCAAGTGGGGGTGGGGGATCGAGTGTCCCGAGCAACCCAAGCGCGAGTCTCCAGGCGGCAAGGCCCCCTTTGATCAGGAAAATCCAATTATTTGTGTATATACATTTCCCACATAGTGATTACTTCATTAATTGTCCCGCCTTTATCTCCTCCCTTCCCATCCCCCCTAATAATCAGTTCTTTTATCCAGACCAACAAACACACCATAGGAGCTTTGTGGATTCAAAGGATTTGCTTTCGCTTCTGAAAGAGCCGCTATTCTTTGATGATTGGGTAGCGGCAAACTTCAAAGCCATAAATCTTTCCTCTGACTGGCTGGCGGCCCAGCAAAGCCCTTATCAAATTCTTGGAGGTGATCCTGAAGCGCTCAGAACGCGCGCGGGGCGAGCGAGCGGGGCGCGGGCGGGCGGGGAGGACTCGGAGGCACGCTGGGCGGCCGATCGTCCTCGCCTTCGGGTGTCCATGCCTCGGCGGCCGCGTCCCACTCCACAACGAGCGGCCTTGAAGCAGTAGCTATGGCCGCTGTGGCCGTCCTCCGGAACGACTCTCTGCAGGCCTTCCTCCAGGTCAGGGCCGGGCCCGGAGAGGGCGGGAGCAGGTGGGAATCTGTAGTGCGGATCTGTGCGGGTACTCTGAGCACCTTGAATCGCAAAAGGACCTCCCCCTTAAAGGTGCGACTGGAGTCAGACCTAGGCGCGCCCATGCCAACGTGACAACTAAGCTGGTGTGTGTATATGTAGCCTATAGGGAGAGATGCATGGATTTGGGGAGAGGGGTATGTGGATGTCAAAGTGGCAGAGAACTGGGCCTGAGTTCACCTGGCCGGGCACTTCTGCTGACTTCAGCCTAGAACAGGCCAAAGAGGAACGTAGTGGCTGCAAGGAAAAGAGCTTATAAAATGCTAGAGCAGACGGCCCCACAGCCCGGCTGTGGGTGTTTTCAGGCTCTTCCTGACCGGTCCGGTCGCTCTGCCTCTTTCTTTGCACCTACCTTAAAGTCTGATTGGCGTGTCTTTGAGCCCAGTAGTGTAGCAGAAACCTACCGCGCATCGGGGGTTCAGGTAGCACAGGCGCTGAAAGTTTCCCGGGACCGCTGGGTACGCGCGTGGGGTGCGGTGAGGTCTGGGGGAGGGATGGCCCGGCGGAGGAGGGGCAGGGGTATAATAGTGGGGGTGGCGGGCCTGCCCAGAGTCGGCGTTTGAAACGCTAACCTTTTGTCTCTTCCGCCCTCCCTTGCCGCCGCCTATGCAGGACCGCACCCCCAGCGCCTCTCCGGACCTAGGCAAGCACTCGCCCCTGGCTCTGCTGGCCGCCACCTGTAGCCGGATCGGCCAGCCTGGCACGGCTGCAGCCCCCGACTTCCTGCAGGTGCCCTACGACCCAACTCTGGGCTCACCCTCCCGGCTTTTCCACCCTTGGACCGCCGATATGCCCGCTCACTCGCCAGGCGCCCTGCCTCCCCCGCACCCCAGCCTGGGGCTGACGCCACAAAAAACACACCTGCAGCCGTCCTTTGGGGCAGCGCACGAGCTCCCGCTCACGCCCCCAGCGGATCCCTCGTACCCTTACGAGTTCTCGCCGGTCAAGATGCTGCCCTCGAGCATGGCGGCACTGCCTGCAAGCTGCGCGCCCGCCTACGTGCCCTACGCCACCCAGGCCGCTCTGCCTCCGGGCTACTCCAACCTGCTGCCCCCGCCACCACCTCCGCCTCCACCGCCCACCTGCCGCCAGCTATCCCCCGCCCCAGCCCCGGACGACCTCCCCTGGTGGAGCATCCCGCAATCGGGCGCGGGGCCGGGAGGCTCCGGGGTTCCTGGGACTAGCCTCTCCAGCGCCTGTGCCGGGGCCCCCCACGCTCCCCGCTTTCCTGCCTCAGCTGCGGCTGCTGCAGCGGCTGCAGCTGCCCTGCAACGGGGCCTAGTGTTGGGCCCGTCGGACTTCGCGCAGTATCAGAGCCAGATCGCCGCGCTACTGCAGACCAAGGCCCCCCTGGCGGCCACGGCCAGGAGGTGCCGCCGCTGCCGCTGCCCCAACTGCCAGGCGGCTGGCGGCGCCCCCGAGGCGGAGCCGGGCAAAAAGAAGCAACACGTGTGCCACGTGCCAGGCTGCGGCAAGGTGTACGGCAAGACGTCGCACCTGAAGGCGCACCTGCGCTGGCACACGGGCGAGCGGCCCTTCGTGTGCAACTGGCTCTTCTGCGGCAAGAGCTTCACGCGCTCAGATGAGCTGCAGCGGCACCTGCGGACTCACACGGGCGAGAAACGCTTCGCCTGTCCCGAATGTGGCAAACGCTTCATGCGCAGCGACCACCTCGCTAAGCACGTGAAGACGCACCAAAATAAGAAGCTCAAAGTTGCTGAGGCTGGGGTGAAGCGAGAGAACCCGCGGGACCTATGAGCTCACTCGGGCACCTCGGAAACCACTCCCGCCCAGGACATCCTTCCCGGCATCTTTACTGGTACGCCCCGAGCAGACCATCGAGAAAGTTGGCAGAGAGGAAACTTTAAAAACGATCTTTTTATTGCCTTCCTCCCAAAGCGTAGCTCTGCTGCTGTCCGGTCCTAGAGCGGAGGACAGGACAGGCAGGAATAGGAACTGAATCATGGTTGAGAACCCTAAGTTACCCCAGGACAATTGCAAAGTCCCAGCCATCGCCTGCCTGGAAGACCTACAGGCAGGGATTCCACCCCGGCCTGGCCTTTCTTGTAGGATTCGCTGCTGATGGAAAAAGGAAGGGCCTTAGAAGGTTCAAAACAGGGCTTGAGTTTTCACTAGGCCCAATTCGGGCTTTGTACAGGTTATTTAATAATAGCTTTGTTAAAGAGTAATTATAATTATAACATTAATAAATGTTTCTGTTGTTCTCAGCTCCACCCAGAGCTATACAGCATGGTGTTTCTGTAAAGCGCTCAGCAGTTGCAGCGTGAAAATAAATACGTTCATTCCAGGGTCTCCTCAGGAAGACCCCCGCAGAGCTGGTCTCCTCTGATCTTTCCTTCTTCCTGGAGTCCTCACTGAGAGGTCAGGTTTCACCAGGGATTTGATGGTTCCTGTGTGCTGCTTGTGTCTAGGGAAGTCTTTGGTTTCTAAAGTTTGGGGAAAGTGTGTGCTGGATGCATGGGCAGGTGCAGAGTAGAGAGCCTAGGGCAAGATTTGCCCCTCCCAGCTTAGGTTTCTGTGCAACTCCAGGGCTTGATGTGGGGCTAGCTTTGTAAGTTTGATACCCGCTGCACATAGAACAATTCAGCGGTTTCCCTGCTGAATTGTTGATACTTTGGGAACCCGTGGGAAGGAGCTAAGCGTTCTCAGGGCCTTCTCCCAGGTGAGATTTTTAGAGTTAAATTGGCAGTTCTTACGTGGATTGGGCAGTGTCAAGATAACACCGAAAATGTAACTGTGACTCTTGCAGCAAGTCAGCCTGGCCACACAACTTGTTTGCTAATTCACAAAGAACAGCTAAACAGACATCTAGGTAGGTCAGGAAGTTTAATTCTTCTTGTAGCTTGGACTTTCCTTTTAATCACCTGGCCAGACAGATTTTCTCAGGGAAGAGACGGAAATTCTCGCTCAGAGCCTAAAATACAGGAACAAGGTTTTTGTTGTTGTTGTTGTTTTTTCTTAAGATCTACGTTTCTCACGTTTCTCTAACTTTTTAACGCTTGAAGTCTTTTCTTTTTCCCAAGTGTCTCAACTCATCTGTATTGCAATATTTGAGGTTTCAACCCCAAAACTTAACAAGCAATCAAACTCTTTCAGAATCAGCAAACCTCAAACCAGACTTTAAATCCCATTGCTGTGTTAAGCCGATGTCAATGCGGTGACTGATCTTTGCATGAAAGATTGGTGCCCGTGTATTTATAGTTCACAGCCTATAAGTTTGCCGTGAATTTTTGCCTGAAGCCAAACTAAAGTGTGAATTTTCAAAAGCTCTTATGGGTGGCTCTTGACATTTACGTAAACAAAACAAGACATCAACATTATTGAGATGGGAATAGCTTTTATAAGTCATAAGAAAATGCTTTCTTGTGTAATGTGAGACAAGACAGCAAGTGTATGCTAGATTCCTTGGCTAGGCACACCTCAGAGCCACTTGTCCTCTTTAGAGACTTTGAACTGTTTAATAAACTTGAATGTCAGCCATCCTGGTCCCTCGCTCCAGCAGAGTGAGCAAAGTGTGTAAGGGTGTGGCTGGTACAGCTGCTAGACAGTGTGATCAGTGCACACCTAGATGTGCGTTCTTAATCTAAATCTACTGTAATTAGTCAGGAACGTCCTGATTAGACCTGTACATGTGACATGGATTAGACCTGTACATGTGACATGAATTAGACCTGTACATGTGACATGAATTAGACCTGTACATGTGACATGAATAAGTAGAAACGCTGCATGAAGTTTTCAGTCATTTCCTCTTGAGCCACTGCCTCGGAAGAACATCCGATGTTCTTCAGACTCAAAGGTTTCTTGCCAGGTGATGGGGACTTACTTAGGACTCAGGATATTTGAAGTGATTTTGTCATGTGTGTATAAGAAGAGTAGCTTTGATTTAAAAAAAAAAAGGAAGAAAGTGGCAGTTTTGAAACACACTTGTGATTACCGACAGGCACAATCCTTTAGGATTCAAAGAGAATGGGAGAGAAACAAACCTTTCTCATGGGGAAGAAAAAGCAGACAAAATGTATGAGATTGAAAATTAAACTTGAGAAATAGAGAATGTTGTTTTCTTAGAACTTTGTAATTAAGGGGGAAACTAGGTCAACTGCATGGAATTTGCCAAAATAAGGTATATATAACTTTAAAAACCAAACTAAGCGTTGTCAAGACAAAATTAACCTTTTTTAGGATTGTGTTTAATTGAACCATCCAAATTTAAAAGCAGTCTTTAGCTTATTTGATACACAGTATTTGTTGATCATTCATTGTATCACTGCAGCTCTGTCGTTACTGTAGAAAAGGAACTATTGCCATTATTGAAGGAGAAGTCAAGAAGCCACAGTGATAATAATATCCAAATATAAGAAGGCATTCCATGAGTATACTGAAAAAATACGCTAATATAATGTAGAAATGCATTCAAGTTCTTAAGCTGTGGAAATTTGATTTTTTGCATGCTTTGTTTTATAAGTTACAACCAGAGTACCAATTTAAGGACATTGAAACTTATTCTGGAACACCAGTATGCCAAAATGATATGTATGATTTAGGCACAAATTGAATATATTACTCACAGTAGAAAACTTAAAGGAATTAAAATTAAAAGTTTAGAAACAAATTGTTGCTAAATGTAAACTACATGTTATTTTAAATTGGAGTTTGCCAGCCCCAGAAAGCGAGTTTAGTCTGCTAATTTTATCAAGGTTTTTTTTTTAAAAAGACTTTGGTACACAATTATTTAAAAGCTGAAATGCATATGTTAATGATTGTCTCAAATAACACTACGCTTGGGTTTTAAGAAGCTGATTTGGGCAGAAGGGGAAATAGAGTGTATATGAAATTCCAAACTGGAGACATTTTAAAGTATACACTCAGTGAATAAATTAATCATCAGGGTTAAGAGTTAGAAACAAAGAAATTGAATAATATATAAATTGGTTAATTTGAAATTTTGCGTTTCTGAATTTAACAATATGGTTTTCTGCTTTTCTCAAGAGAACATTGGGAAGAAATTTCCATAGTTGGTCACTTGTTTTTAATGGGTCTGGTAAACATGCCAAAGGAAATACAAGTGTTGCTAACCTCAATTCCAGTCGCTTCTACATGCATGAGAATTAAATTCTTATGGCTGTGTTTTATATATATATTTATATATATTAAACTATTTGCCTTAATTCAGTCAAATAAGACTTGCCACTAAAAAAGTAATCTTGCTGAAGGTGCTTCCAGGAAAAACTTGTTTTGATGACATCATAAAAAGGCAGGTTTTTAGCCCAACGTGTGCTATGTTTTATTCTAGTACCATAGGCTTTGAAGCAATCAGTTTAAAGTGGTGTCTTTGCATTGTTCCTTGGGTCTGCTAGGATAATGTGGCAAAGGCTGTTACAGAAGTAGCTATGAGTTCCTACTCTTTCACAGTGTGGCTGACGCCTGTTTAAGTCAAACTGTAGAACTGAAAGACATTTTTACTTACTTTAGCTTATTGCATTACACAAAAGAGCCAATTAGAAGGTTTTTGGGGGGTTCTTTTTGGGTTTTGGTAGGGAATGAGCTATGTTGAAGAATCAGACTTAGATTTTGGTGTCTGGTAAACAACTGCAGGTCACTACTGTCCCCAGTTTACTGCAGCTACTTTCCTCCTTTTTGCATGACAGAGGGAGAACTTTTAAAAAAAATTGAGACCTGGGACACATATAAAATGCTAGTGGCACACACCTTGAATCCAATAAGAAGGAGGATGACGCAGGATCGCCCAGCGTTCAAGGCCAATACAGGTTACAGAGTGAGTTTGAGGCCAGCCTGAACTGCCAAGCAAGACCATACCAGTTGCAAAACCCCCTCCAAAACCAGAAAAATGTATGCTAACACAGTTTGATAAAGTAGGGAAATCATAAGGAAAATATCTAGGTAGACCCGTGTTTACAATGAGATATGTTTAGGTTAATATGCCAAAATAGCATGCATTATAGTCATAATCTGGTTCGTGTAACAATCTATGTAGGTAACTTAGCATTTTCTCTGGTATTAGTAAGATTCCACATTTTTGCATGTGTTGATACTAGATTCAGCAGTAGTTCAATTTAATTTATGGACACTATACAATAGTCTTCATCATGTCTCTGACTGCTACAAGTAAGAGATACTAGTTTAACAACGGCGTAGCCCAACAGCTTCGGACCATTGCTGCTTTCTTGACCGCTTCCCTGGATGTTTCACTTCTACAGTTTCTTATGTAAAGATGTGCATGTGTATGACATCATACCATTTCAGTTGACATTGTAATGTCTTTCTGGGCTATACGCTTGCTTTCCTTCCTCGTCCTTGGCAATTCTCTAAAGCCGTTCTCAATGGGAAGGTCGCTATCTAGTCCATAATTTAGTCCACACACATGGACTTCAGCAGTTGTTATACAACATAAAATAACTAAAGTGTGGGTTACTTTTCTGTGTAATACAAAAGTCTAAACAGGGAAATCATAGCTAGTTCTTAGTTTGATAGAACATGGAAAGTCTACAGCTTTCACCTTCCAGAAAGTCAATTCAGCCCTGTGAAGACGGAGACTGTAAACTATGATGTGTAAGTTTGATGTACAATAAAAACATTTACTAGTCACACTTCTGACATCAAAAATACATGAAAATAGTATAATATCCAACAAGGTGTCTCCATGCCTTCTGAGTTTTTTTAAATGTGAAGTTAAACCCTTCTGGCATGCAGGCACGAGTCATTTCTTAGTCAGTACTGTCTAAAACTCAGTGGGAAACATCCAGTCTTCAGCTCTGTTTCATACTATCCCCACGGCAAGCATTGGGCCCACCTCCTCGTTTATGCTTAAGACTAGGAAATGTGTCCTCATTTTGAACATATTTGGAGACGTCATCCTAAAAATCTATAGAAAGCTTATTCATATGGATTTTATTCTTATGTCCTG
Organism: Myodes glareolus; assembly: GCF_982192425.1. Lineage (NCBI taxonomy): Eukaryota > Metazoa > Chordata > Mammalia > Rodentia > Cricetidae > Myodes > Myodes glareolus. Next base: position 51,450,443 of record NC_142046.1, read on the forward strand.
TATACTTGTTATTCTGTGTCTTGAAGAAGGCAAATGTCTATCCATCCATGTCCATCTCTGTGATAAAAGCTTTATGTAATGTGTCTCTTCCTTAAAAGTACACCACACTGTGTGGTGGTGGTGCACACCTTTAATCCCAGCATGAGAAGCAGAGGCAGAGGCAGAGGCAGGAATCTCTGAGTTTGCGGCCAGCCTGGTCTACAGAGTGAGTTTCAGAACAACCAGAGTTTCACAGGGGAACCCTGTCTTGAAAAAAACAAAAAACAACAACAAAAAAGTGCACCTACTATTTGACTTAACTCCCTATAGCACAGAACCCAACTGGTTTCTAAACTATACTGCTTTTAAATTGTAATTTGTTTGTGTTTTCAGTAATGGAAATTGAGCCTAGTACCCATTCAGGAAGGAAGGCTCTACCTCTGATCTGCATTCCCCAATCCTGGGCAGGAACCTTCAACCCTCTGCCTGAGTTGCTAGTTTTATAATCGTGGACCACCATGCCTTGCTAAATCTGTTCACTATATTTTTAATAGATATTTGTATCCCTTGGGGTCAGGTTTGCAGACTGGAGACAAATCGCTTTACTTCAAGTCGTATTTTACTTACACAGAGTTTGCTGATGTTTTTAAGTTTATGGTGTCAATGAGAATACTCACATAGCAACAGAAAGGAAAACTGTAAATATGATAGAGGATGCTGGCCTGAGATAATACCAGTATGGACGGATCTTTTTTACTGCTTAGAAATCATACGAAAAAAGCAGGGGCTGTAGATTAAGTCGGTAGGGTGCTTGCCTTGCCTGTCTTGGGCTCGGGGTTCAACCTCTAGGACCACAAAAAGCTGGGAGTTGTGGTTCACACCCCAGCAGTCAGGAAACAGGCCAGAGGCTTAGGTTTTCAAGGTCATCCTCAGCTACAGAGTGAGCTCGCTAGAGGCCAGCCTGGACTGCACAAGATCCTGTCTCAAAAAAAAAAAAATCTTATTCAGGTTGTATTTTGAGACTTTTTCACCTCCATCCTTGACGGAGTCCACGTCATCTCTTAATATGACACGGGTGGAAAGAAAGCCACCGTGGAAACAGTCTGGGCTTGAGGTACAAAGTCACCCGTCTGTTTCCCACGGAGAGAGCACCTCTTCAGTCATGACTCAGATATACCAAGAGTAAGCCTGTGTGTGTCCTGAAGCCCCCTTAACTAGAACCTGTGGGGCTCTCACCACCCCCTCGCTAGTGCAGGTGCCTTTACCTGCCGAACCATCTTGATGTCCAAACTGGGTTTGGTTTTGTCAGAAAAGGGCTCATAAGTTTGCTCACGAATGCACTGGCAACCAAACAAAACTGCTAGCTGAGACATATGGACCAAGCTTACATTGAGATGAGAGTTCAGTCTAGACTGCCACTGGTGAAAGAAATTGGTTACTTTCCTTTTTGTTTGTTTCTTTGGTTTGATTTGGTTTCATTTGCTGTTTGGTTTTTAAAGACAGGGTTTCTCTCTGTAACAGCCCTGGCTGTCCTTGGAACTAGCTCTGTAGACCAGGCTGGCCTCGAACTCACAGAGATCCGCCTGCCTCTGCCTCCTGAGTGCTGGGATTAAAGGTGTGCACCTTTAAGGGTCATGGGGAAAGATAGCTCAGAGATTAAGAGCACTTGTTGATCTTCCAGAAGACCCTGATTTGTTTGCCAGTACCTACATGATGGCTAACAACCGTCTGTAAGTCCAGTTCCTGGAGATCCTACTATAGGTGCTGGGAACTGGACTTGGACCATGGGAAAGACAGTCTGTACTCTTCCCTGCTGATCCAGCTCATTAGAAATTGTACAGCCTAAAGAAGAAATAAAGCAAACTATAACTTCACCTTCCCAGATAGGTGACCTCACACTGTCAGAAAAAGACAGCCGGTAGAAGACAGGCCCACAGCATCCTGCAGATGTGGCACCAAGGCCACAGCTTCAAGCCCAAACCCTCCCCTTGCTTGCATCACAAGAGCTGGAGAAGGTACCATCTCACTCACAGCATCGGGTCTGGGGCTACCATCACAGCATCACAGCTCACCCATACCTGCCCACTGGGAGCATGGACCCCAGCACCATCTCTATTTCCCTGGTGACAAATAACAGAGGTTTCCTTCTTAGTGGGGGGTAGCTACCACTGCAAAGTGCCCTGGGAACCGGAAAAGGCCCGATTAGAGTCATACCTCTCCAAGGATGCAGCTATCAACAGTTTTAGCCTCAGCAACATCAGCACTCACAGGGCAGAATTAGGCAGTCTCCTTCCCAATCCATGGTCTTCTGACCACACCTGCTAACATCACACAAGGTTGCCCTGAGGAACCAGCACAAGGTCCATATATGTTTTCAGCTCCAATACTGTAGCTATCTATGCCACAATGTTCATCTCAGTGAGAACCACTCTCCTGTGACCGGGGAACAATCCCACCCATGCCCAGCAACACCCAGAACCACAAACACCAAACACGTGTCCCAGAGCTAAAAGGTCCAAGGGAGCGACGACAGTCTCTTCGATAAATAACATATGTGCAAGACAGTGACTCTACCTTGTTCTCTACACACACACACACACACACACACACACACACACACACGTGCGCACGCCAGCTCAAAATAAATCAAGGACATAAATGTGATGCTCTAATTTATGCAGTTACCTCAAGACAACATGGGGACAACAAGTACTTCAAAGGGTTGGTGTCAGACAATGTTGTTTTTTTTTTAAACCAGGACCCCCAAATACACAAACTTTGTACAAAACTAAAAACAGACAGATAGGATTATATCAAACTAAGAAGTATCTACACAACAAAAGAAATAACAGAATTAAGAGATAAGGTACAGTGGGCTGGAGAGACGGCTCCGTGTGGTTAGAACACGGGATAATCTTCCAGAGAGGATACTGGCTGGGTTCCTAGCACACACACCACAGAGTGGCTTACACACATCTGTAACTGCAGTCCCAGGGAATGCTTTCTGGCCTCCCCTGGCACAAGTGGCCCACAGACATACACGCAAGCAAAACATACAACATAAAGTCAATAAATATTTTTTTAAAAAAGAGATAAGCCACAGATTGAGAATAAATATTTGCAAACTCATCATTTGAAAGAGGATTAATACCCAGCCTGAAAACAAACAGAAAGAAATGGACTAAAGAAGTAGACACTGTCACAAGAAGACACAAATGGCTAACAGGCACATGTGAGGAGGGGGAATCAATGTCACTGACATTGAATAATGCAAATCAAAACCACAATGGAATATCACTTTCACTCCCCAACCCCTACCCAACCCCTGCCCTGGTCAGAATGACTATTATCAAAAAGACAAAAGGCAGAAACACTGGCAAAGATGTGGAGAAACAAGAACTCACTGTTGGTAGGGATATGAATCAATAGAGAGAAACAGGATGGATTTTTAAAAAATTATTTTTATTTCATTTGCATTTGGTGTTTTGTCTGCATGTATGTCGGTGTGAGGGTGCTAGATCTCCTGGAACTGGAGTTACAGACAGTTGTGAGCTACCATGTGGGTGCTGGGAATTGAACCTGGGCCCTTTATAAGAGCAGTCAGTGCTCTTAACTGCCGAGTCATCTTTCCCAGCACCTAGTATGGATATTTCTAAAAGAGAGAGAGAGAGAGAGAGAGAGAGAGAGAGAGAGAGAGAGAGAGAGAGAGAGAGAAAGGGAGGGAGGGAGGGAGGGAGGGAGGGAGGAAGGAAGGGAAAGAGGGAGGGAGGGAGGCCACCCCAACTCATCAGCTGTTTCATCCTATTCAACAGAGGTAAAATTACAGCAAGCAGACACCTTCGCTCCCTACTTTACTGCAGCATCATTCAGAGAAGCTGTGATCAACAGGGACACCCAGCAGTGAACTAAGGGACAGAGACAAGAGGACATGGACACACAATGGACTGCTGTTATTCAGTCATAAACAGAAGGAAATCCTGTCTTTTGCAGCAGCGTGGATGGAAATGGAGCTCACTGTGCTAAGAGAAGTAAGCCAGTCATGACAAGTATCGCAGCTCTCATTGGTTCCTAGTAAGTCTCATAGAAGGAAGAAATGGTACTCCCTAGACCCTGGGAAGAGCAAGGGGTGAGGAGCTAGGAAGAAATCCTTTAGGACAGGGGTTCTCAACCTTGATAAATGTGTGACCCTTTAATACAGTTCCTCAGGTCATGGTGACCCCAACCATAAAATTATTTTTGTTGCTACTTTATAGCTGTAATTTTGCTACTGCTATGAATCACAATGTAAATACCTGTGTTTTCTGATGGTGTTAGGCAACCCCTGTGCAAGGGTGATCTGACCCCAAAGGGATCATGACTCACGGGTTGAGATCCCCTGCTTTAAGGTATACGGACACAGAGAGAAGGAATTCGTTCAGGTGTGTTGTTTTGTTTTTGCTTTTCTTCATAGCATGTAGCATTAATATTGGTTTAAAGAATTTATGCTATGTTACAAAATGACAAAATTTCAGCACATAAAAATGATTAATGTTTAAGGAAATGCTCATTGCTCTGATTTGATTATTGCCCATTGTATACGTGTATCAGCTTAATATAATGCAACCCATGAAGACATACAGAAACCTGTCTCAATAAATGTCTCAATAAAATGTAAGTGGATATAATTAGATTTGAAAGTTCTGGCCCTCGTTTAAGGAAACTATCCTTTCCCAAACCCTCAAAGTTGGGCAAGTTGGTGTGTTCAATTACAATATGTGAATTGTATGCTTAATCTAATTCTGTATTTGTAGCCTTCAATTTTTAGACTTAGAAAACTGGACCTAAAACAAACTCAAAGCATATAAACATAGCTAAATTCAATTTATCAAATAATGATATAATGTCTGCAATTTAGCAAACAATGAGATCATGTCTGCAATGGGATGGATGTAAGGTACAGGGAAGGTTCAAAGGTGAAGGAAATCCTTCAAAGAACTCCGTGTCCCAAAAGAGAGAAATCGCACGCACAGATGGACAGAACCCAAGACTAAAGCCTGCTAAAAGCTGCCACCAGATACAAACAAAATTCCTCAGCCAAAACAAAAGGAAGTGAAATGGCTTCAGGCAATAACAATGCGCTGCTCTAGTTGACACATGGGTACTCTGCTTGGAAGAACTGTCCACAAACCACACCGTCAGGGTTCAGAAAATAATTCAGCTATTACCCAGAGACGACAGTTCAAGACAGACTGGTTCCCAAACCGCAGCAAGGACCCCAGTTAGAAATGCAACAAGGACCCTATTAGAAATGCAAATCCGGGGACTGAGAGCATAGTTCAGTTGGAAGGGTACATGTCCAGCATGGACAAGACTCTGAGCTCTGCTCCCTTCCCAGGGCCACAGAAAGAAAACCAGTCGCCCTGGAACGTGCCTGAAATCCTAGCACTTGGGGGTGGAAGCAGGAGATTCAGAAGTTCAAATCATCCTCTGCTACATGGTGAGTTTGAGGACAGCCTGGAGATCTTGGAGTCACGGGCGATCTTATCTCAAAGGAGAGAAAGGCAATGGAAGGCAAATCCATAGGTCCAATCCTCAAGACCCCCTAAATCAGAAATCCAAGATACTAACAGCCTGTGTCTTAATAAATCTCTCAAGCGTGCTGATGCGCTTAAGCTTTGGAAATTGCTTATTTCAACCAGTGTGATGGTTGGTCCATGAAGAGTAACCAGAAGCTAGTCCACCACATTTCTCACAAGTTACTTTGGGGATGGAAAACGGAGAACCCACTTGGCTGAAATGTCCTAAATAAGACAGTAGGGATGGCTGCCAATAAGAAGACATTAATAATAATCTTAATCAAATAATGATTTCTATGAGCACAATATGCAGTCACATAGACAGCCCTTTTATGGTCTTTAATGCCAATCAAGGCTAGATTTTTGAATCCTAAATCACGTATTTCATTTCTTGTTACTTCTCCTTTCTCTTTGCTCTAAACATGTGAAGTCACGTATTTGACATGTTAGTGGCACTTTCTTCGTAAACTTTGGAATGATGGCTTTGTAGCAACATCTGTTTTCTTTAAAGGAGTTCTCAGCCAATTCATCTAACTCAGCGTCACTGGATAATTAATAGCTCAGCTCACGGGGCACACATGAGCTCCACCACTAAGAGTGGAAACCAGACGCATGGCCCGTGCTGCAGAACTGTGTAGCATGTGACAAGACCAGCACCCCTGGGCGCCTCCAGTTTGCTCAGCAGCTCCCAAAAGCCACCCAAGGGAGCTCAGAAGCCAGGGCTTCGCTTCGTCTAGTGTCACCCGGACCCACATTAGCCTCCCTTTTCAGTGAACTCCTTCTTGTCCATAAGCTATGTTTTCTAGATCAATGCACAGTTGGGTAGATCTGCTTTGAGAAATAGCTTTTCTGAGCTTGGGAATATCAGAAAGCCTGGGGGAATTAGCAAGATCAGGGATTTTTATTTTTGGTTGAGGGGTTGTTTTTCTTCTCCAGTGAATGGGTTCCTCTCTCTGCCCTTAGGCTAAACTACTCAATCAGCACTGACTAGAGGTTCTTAAGAAGAACCCCAGGAAATGACAAAAGGGTGTTGAGGCTGTCTAGGCCATAACACACAGCCCCTCCACAAGGTCTCAGAATCCTGGGAGACCAACAGAACTGTCTGTGACTAGATAAGCCATAACTATCGATTCTGGTGAATTTAACATGTCAGGATTAGAGATCTTAAGAAACATTAGTCAGACCCTCTCATTAAACAGAGCCGAAATCAGCACGCAAGAATCCTAACAGAAACCCAGCAGCCAAGAAAAGGAGCCGAGGTCAACAGAGATGGAGGCCGGGAAAGACTCGAGAAGTCACATCAGAGGTCTGGCCTGACATTACCAAGGAACTGAGAGCAGTGATTCTCAACTTCTTGTGTGAAGGAAAATTGCCAACCATCCTTATTTAAATGCAGAATCTCAAGTTATCGTTACAGCTGCTCATGGAGTTCAGGGATGAGGCCAGGGCTAGCTTCATCATAACCGTCTCCCCAGCGATTACCACAGGCAGTTAGAAGATACACTTTAACAGATACAGAGGGGAAGTCTTCCCAGTGAGGAAATCTCTGGGCTGCTAATGGGAGGTGCTCAGGAAATCATCGACAATGAAATTTTCCTCTCTTTAAAGTCCACAGTCCGGGGCTGGAGAGGTGGCTCGGCAGTTAATAGTGCTTGCTGCTCTTGCAGAGAACCTGGATCCCATTCCTGCCACCTTCTTCTGACCTCTGTAAGAACCAGGCACGCATGTGGGGCACATACACATATGATCATACTCTTGAAGTTAAAAAATAAAAATCCACAGCTGATGTGCTGAGACACCAGATTAAAACATTCCGTGCTGCTGAAGAGGGGCAAATGCCGGAGGCTCTCGCTCATCAGCACCCCAGTGCCAAGCGCTGTGGAGTCACGTGGAGTCAGGATCCTTTCTCTGCTAAAATGGAAGAATAAAGACACCAAGTGGCCACTTCTGTGGCAAAGCACTCAACCCAAACCCAATAAATTCTCAACAGAAGTCAGAAAAGTTGATTAAATACATGTGCTCTGGCCATAAATCTTTCTGACTAGTCAAATCAAGAAGTTATTAAGATTTATGACTCAAGTGATGTCAGAGTTCACCAAACTGGAACTCTGTACAATAAATTGTACAGATACAAAGCAACCAGAGCTGGTTAGGGAAGCAGAGGCACTGTCAGCCATAGGTCATGAAAGCCAGTGCTCCCAAAGGTACTTCCGCCTCTGCGCTCCCATTGGTCACATAGCTCGTGATGCTTCACGACCAAGTTGCCTTATGTCCACATCGAGAACAGTTTTTGTTATAATTGATATAAGAGATTAAATAGCAAAGCAAATGTTTCCAAGGGGTTTCAAACAGTATATATAGGCCTTGAAGGCATATGCAGCAGGAGCATTTAAAATTATCTCTAGAAACCTCAACTCTGAAAAGTGATTTGCTTTCTTCAATAAGCATATACGGATGGTCTGGGAATGTGGATCAGGGGTTAAGAGCACTCGTGCAAATCTGAGAACATGAGTTCAAATGTTCAGAAACCACGTAAAAAGGTGTAGTTGCCCCTGCCTGTAACCCAAGCTGTGGGGAGATTAAACCAACATTTAGTATTTCACAGGTTTGGTGCAGCTGAAGTCCAGTTTAGCCCCAGCTCACGAGGTTCTCCTAAGTTAGTCTACAATCAAGATGTTAGTTGCATAAACTGGCAATGTGACTGCTCCATGGGGTGGCTAAGGGGAAGGTTTTTATTGTAGAAATGAGGGAGAGAAGAGCCAGAGGTATCTGGAAGAGTCGGGGGCAGGGAGAGAAAGTAGCAGACGGACCAGGGCAAGCAGACTGGACTTGGCCATGAGAAAAGCAGGCTCAAAGCAGAGAGACAGAGAGGTGGACATAGAGAGAGAGGGGGGAGACCTGAGAGTATGGTAAAAGAGGAAGCACAGTCGAAATAGCAGGGTTACAAGGAGAATGTGTAGCTGACAGGGAGGGGAGGAAGCCCATGAGCTAGAGAAGTTCAGGGCAGGGAAGGAGGTGAGAAGAGCTAGGCATTTGTGACACTCAGGGAGCCTGGAGGCCAACATGCACTTGGTATGCTAATAGGCACTGCACATAGCCAACTGTCCCTTCTGCCAGTGGTAGGGAAATGGCTCCTTTTGGTAGAGGAGAACCAGCTTCACAAGTTCCTGAAGAATGCTGGCCTTTGTTTAATCACCATAATTTGGGAAAATGGAGTTTCCTATGGACTTGACCTTGGCCAAGGAACCTGGAGAGACTGTCCAATGGTTTCGACTACTAATTTCTCTTGAAGAAGACCCTTGTTTTATTCCCAGTACCCAGATGGCAGTTCAAAACTACCTGTGATTTCAGTTCCAGAGGCTCCAACACCTTTTTCTGGCCTCTTGGCACTGGGCACATATGTGCTCATATACACATGAATGTAAGGAAACACTCATACACATAAAACAATAAACAAAAATAAATCTTGAAAGAAAAAAAAAAAGATGTTGGCCAGAGCAGAGATCTGGAGATCTGGTCCGAAGGCCTGACTATTTCCAAACTCGTGTGGGTTGTTGGACTGAGGATCTCAGTTCTCTGCTGCTGTTGCATGGAGACTGACCAGTTCCTTGCCATATAGGCCTCTCCACCAGGACTACTTCATCACAGTGTACAAGCTGGGAAGACAATAGCGAAGAAAATAGCAAAGACAGAAGAACATTGTGAATAATCAAATTACAAGATGATAGCCTATAACATTTAGTTCAGTTATTATTCGAAGAAAAGAGAATTGCACAGGGCTTGAATACCAGAAGACAGGAATAACGGAGGGTTTTTATAACAACTCACTGGGTAAAGCACTTGCCATGCAAGCCCAGCAGCCTCAGAATCCACACAAAGGTGGGAGGAGAGACCGATCCACAAAGTTGGCCTCTGACCCACTGTCTAGTGACTTGCCCCTTTGTCTCTCATCTTTCAGCATTTACCCCAATATCTGGCTCCAGGTTTTTATTACTAGGACCAATTAGAACTCATGCAGCAACTGGTGCTCAAATTTACAGAGTGAATTCACAAGATGTGCCATTGAAACCAGGTGGTGCATGCCTTTAACCCCAGCGGTGCATGCCTTTAATTCCAGAACTAGAGACCATTCCACCAGGACTATGATAACACCATTAAGCTGACAAACACCACCAAAAGATCAGCTTTGGACTACAAACTGCTCAGGACAAATTTGAGGTGGGTAGATGCGATGATCCAGTCTCGCAGACTACTGTAGCTAGGACCTGAGTCAAACTCTGTGCTTTCCCATTACCCAGAGACTGGACAACAAATGATACAGCTGCCTCTCCCAGGACTTGACAGTTAACCCAAATTTTTCTCTTCATGATCTCCTAGAGATACCATCGCCCCTAGACAGCAGGAAGTAATTTTAAGAACACGAAGCCCACATTCCCAAGAGGTGGAAGGTTTGGAGTTGTTCAATGGGTTATGGATGTTTGTCATTGTTCAGGGTAGTTGGTTACAAGTTGTTATTGGTAATGGCCAGGAAAAAGTTGAACAAAGGAGATTAAGTTCAGAGTTCTTGTTTTTAAAGGAAAGAAGGGGGATATAGATATGATTGGAGACATGAGTAGATTATTGAATCTTCTACTCTGAAAAGAAAAGGGGGGGGCTATAGAAATGGGATTTTAAAAGGTAGATTATTGAATCTACTTTTAAACCAAAAATGAGTAGTTTTAAATATTTTTACACTGATATAGATCTTTGTATATTGATACAAATTTGAAATTAATTTTTTAGAACTTATTGTACATGTTCTAGTCCTTGAAAGTTATTATTAACAACTATTTAGGACAATAAAGAAATGCATGTTAGTAATTAAGTACCTATTACAACTGAACTTGTAGTCATATTAGGTATGTTTTAAAGGTCAAACAGAGATATATTTTAGATAGACAGGTCATCTTCAAACACGTCAGAGATCTACAGAATATGGCATTTAAGATATTTTAATAACGTAGGTCCTTTTTTATGACAATGAGACAAGTCTGCTCCTGGCAGCACCAATCTACTACAGAGAAGATAATGGGCATCAAAGAAACTCCATATGGAGTTTACTTTCTTTGTAGCAAAAGTAAGCCACTGAGCAAGAAAGTGCACTTGCCTCAACTGCTGACAGTATCTGTCCTAATTGGACAAGCAGGACACAAAAGAAAGTGACTGCCAAATTTTGTTAAGACAAGGAGAGACAGCCCTTCAGAATATCCTGCGTCACAGAAAAGTCTGTCAGATATGCTAGGCCTGTAGGCTGAAGATGGATGACCCAACATTGCAGAGGAACTGTGGGTGACTGTCCAGGGAGCCAGCCATTTCTGTCATTTCTCACACATTTTTTGGAAGTCGCTTGCTTGCACTTCCTGTTTACTCAGGCAATATTATTTCCTTCTCAAGTCTCACAAAGAGGTTGGGGAGGAAAGACAGGAATTCAACAGGGAAAGAACTTGAGGCAGAGCTGATGCAGAGGCCATGGAGGAGTGTTGCTTACTGGATTGCTTCCCATAGCTTGCTCAGCCTGCTTTCTTTTTTCTTTTTTAATTTTTATTTATTTATTTGTGTTTATTTATTTATTTTGGTTTTTCAAGACAGGGATTCTCTGTGTAGCTTTCTTATAGAACCCAGGACCACCAGCCCAGGGATGGCACATGCCTTTAACCCCAATACTTGAGAGGCAAAGCAGGTGGATCTGAGTTCAAGGCCAGCCTGATCTATAGCATGAGTTCCAGGACAGCCAGGCCTTCACAAAGAAACCTTGTCTTGAAAAACCAAAAAACCAGAACAAAGATAGTCATTCTATAACACACTTTCCAAATACATTGTAGGTCACATCAAGTAGGTAATTGCAGCAAAATGGTGGGGGGATTCTGATATAAGTCTTAGATGCTGACAGCCTTCTATGATTGGTGGAGACTAGAGGTCTGTGCACACATTCCCAAGGACTTACCTAGTGATTACAAAAGGTGTTAGGTCATACACAGAGGATGGCAACAGATTACTCCTAAGGGGGAGGGTGTGAAGATGCTGGAAGATACTTTGACTCTGGACTTGCAACCTATTCATATCACAGTTCTACTCTGTCAATCAGACTCAGTAGACCCAGCTTCTTTCTGAGTCTTTCTTTTTCATTTGCCATAGGCCAGCTCTCTAGAACATCCCTAGCCTTAGCTAGGCTTTTAAAAATGAGAGCTATACCCTCTTGTTAAGCCATTGTTATGTGGTGTCTGTTACAGTAACTAACTGAACTCTGGTGGATCCCACAGCATTGCTAGGGCAGCTATTAGCAGGGTTCCTGCTGAGTCTCCTGGGGAAGCCGTAAATTACACCCTTTCAGTAAGCTGATTTGATTGCACATCCTACCTCTGTTCAACTAGGCTTGCTGTGTCCTCAACATGAGTTCTCCCTTCCCCCAGGCATGTTCTTTTAGGATATGGTTGTACAAAACTCAGTATGGCTTTAAACTTTGCTCGTGCCCACGTGTCCAAGAGACCTCATTCAATTCTTCATTCACACCACATATTAGGGCTCTTCTCATGAGTCAGTTGCTATGTTAGGCACTAGGGAAACAACAGGGAAGGAGAGATAGACTCAAGTTTAATCCCTGTGGGAAGGCAGGAACAAACAATGAAACAAGATACTTTCCAGGAACTGGAACTACAAAAGGACAACCTGGAATTCTTATTTGTGTGTCCAGCGAGATCACACAGGCAACCCTGAGTGTCATTTATATTCCTACGTATCTCAGGGACTCACTGGTAGTGAACCACAGAAATGGCTTCCCAAGCACCTTGTCTTATGCAAAACTACCTTTAAATGAGAGAGGTACGTCATTTCTGCTTACATGCCTTTGGTGAAAACCCATCTCAGGGATGCTCCTGCAAGCTCAGAAGACGCTCATTATTCATTATTGCTAGAAGTCTTATCTGGGGTCATCCTTGTGTATTTCTGGAAATTTTCATAGGACCAGGTTTCTCCCTAACTCCCTATGGCTCAAGGTTGTCCACTCTCTCCATATCTATTCAATATGGCACTCGAAGTTCTAGCTAGAGCAATAAGATAACAAAAGGAGATCAAGAGGATACGAACTGGAAAGGAAGAAACCAAATTTTGCTATTTGCAGATTAAATAATAGCATATACAAATAACCCCAAAAGTTCAACCAGGGAACTCCTACAGCTGACAAACACTTTCAGTAATATGACAGGATACAAGATTAATTTAAAAAATCAGTAGCCCTCCTACATACAAATGATAAATGGGTTGAGAAAGAAATCAGAGAAACATGACCCTTTACAATAGCCACAAATCTATCTTGATGTGACTCTAACCAAACAACAGAAAGACCTGTATGAAGAACAATTAATAAGAACTCAGAGACAGATATTGGGGTCCAACCTGAAGACCAGAAAAGCAAAGCAGCCAGCCTCAGTCTGAAAATGGTGATCCTGCTCCAGGAAACTTCAGAATGAGACTGAGAGCTGTGTCCGCCCATTTTATAGTCCTCTGTAGTTCTGAGATTAAGGGCAAGCACCACTACTGCCTGGTTTCTATAGCAAGCTAGTGTGGCTACTGGGATTAAAGGTGTGTGTTATTGCTGCCTGGTCGGTAAGACTGGCCAGTGTGGCTAATTTACTTTTCTGATCTTCAGGTAAGCTTTATTTATTAAAATACAAATAAAATTCCACTACACCTGTATGACAAGAACTTTAAATCTTTAAAGAAAGAAATTGAAGAAGGTATCAGAAAATGAAGAAATCTCCCATGCTCTTGGATAAGTAGGATCAACATAGCAAAAACGGCAATCTTACCAAAAGCAAACTACAGATTCAATGCAATCCCTATCAAAATCCCAACACAATTCTTCACAGACCTCAAAAGAACAAAACTCAACTTCATATAGAAAAACAATAAACCTAGGATAGCCAAAACAATCCTGTACAATAAAGAAACTTTCAGAGGCATCACCATCCCTGACTTCAAGCTCTACTATAGACCTATAGTAATGAAAAGAGCTTGGTATTGGCACAAACACAGACACGTAGTTCAAGAGAATTGAATTGAAGACCCTGATATTAATCCACACACTTATGAACACCTGATTTTTGACAAAGAATCCAAAATTATGCAATAGGGGAAAAAAGCATCTTCAACAAATGGTGCTGGCATAACTGGATGTCAACCTGTAGAAGAATGCAAATAGTGTGCTTTACCCTCTCTGAGGAGTGAATGGGGGTGGGGTAGGGGGTAAGTGGAGGGAATAGGAGGAGGGGAGGGAGTGGGAACTTGGATTGGTATGTATAATGAAAAAAGACTTTTTTTTTTTAATAAAAATAGGGCTGGAGAGATAGCTCAGTGGTTAAGAGCACTACCTGTTGTTCCAAAGGTCCTGAGTTCAATTCCCAGCAACCATATGGTGGCTCATAACTATCTATAGTAAGATCTGGTGTTCTCTGCTGGCATGCAGAACACTGTATATTTAATGAATAAGTAAATCTTTAAAAAAATAAAGAAAAAAGAAATAGATCTATGTCTCTCGCCATGCACAAAACTCAAGTCCAAGTGAATCAAAGACCTAAATACAAGACATAAATTCAATTACAATGAACCTGATAGGAAAGTGAGAAGTAGCCTTTAACGCATTGACACAGTAGACCACTTCCTAAATATAACACCAGTAACACAGACACTGAGAGCAACAATCAATAAATGGGACCTCCTGTAACTGAAAAGCTTCTGTAAGGCAAAGGACAGAGTAAATGAGACTGTGTAAATGGCAACCTAAAGAACGGGAAAAGATCTTCACCAACCCCACATCTGGGAAAGGGCTGATCTCCAAAATATATAAAGAATTCAAGAAACTAGACATCGAAATATCAAATAATCCAATTAAAAATAGGGTACAGATCTAAACAGAGAATTGTCAACAGAAAAATTTCAAATAGCTCAAAGACACTTAAAAGAAACACTCAACATCTTTAATCATCAGGGAAATGTAACTCAAAACGATTCCAAGATACCATCTTACACCTATCAGAATAGCTAAGACCAAAAACACAGATGACAGCTTATGTTGGAGAGGATGTGGAGTAAGGGAAACACTCCTCCACTACTGGTGGGAGTGCAAATTTGTACAGCCACTTTGAAAATCAGTATAACGGTTTCTCAGAAACTGGGAATCAATCTACCTCAATACGCAGCAATAATACTCTTGGGCATCTACCAAAGAATGCTCAATCATACCACAGGGACACTTGCTCAACTGTGTTCATAGCATCATTATTCAAAATATCCAGAACCTGAAAGCGATCTAGATGCCCCTCAATCAAAGAATGGAGGAAGAATATATGGTATATTTACATGATATATTACTCAACTGTAAAAAACAATGACATCATGAAATTGAAGGCAAATGGATGAAACTAGGGGAAAAAATGATCCTGATTGAGGTAACCCAGACCCAGAAAGACAAACACGATATGAACTCGCTCATAAATGGATATTAGATATAAAGCAAAGGGTAACCAGGCTATGATCCACAGCCCCAGAGAAGCTAGGTAACAAAGAGGACCCTAAGGAGGATATGCATGGATGACTCTCGGAAGAGAAATAGATAATAAGTTCTCCTGAGTAACTTGGGCAGCGGAGGGGAAGGGATGAGGGGTGAGAATATGAGGGAATGGGATGGTTGAGTTGGGGGAGGGATGGAAAATGAGAGCCATGAAAGAGACATCTTGATAGAGGGAGCCATTATGGAGTTAGGGAGTAACCAATTACTTTATAAAAATAATCATTTCCTTTTAAAAATAAAATGATATTGATACAGTACTATGCTACGGACCGGCTCAGGGGAGCCACTCAGACCATGAGGGAATCAGGGCGAAGGACGGAAGATTTCAGGATATGGCGGAGGAATTAACAGACAGACCACTCTCAATGTATTTTTGAAAATGCTGCTGTGTTTTTTACTTATTCAGTGTGAGGTTTTTATATTATTACATACAAAGAACTTGGCAAAGGCATACATCATCAGATCATTAAAAAAAAGCATAGAATAGTTTACAAAAAGAATCTTTGAAAATGCTTTGACTTGGGCACAAGGACTTTTGCCCAGTCTGTACCAGGCGGCTGGCAGGGCTAAGTGACCCTGTGCTCAGAATATCTCAGGGTGTGAGAGGAGAAGGCCACTGTCTTCCTGGGAAAACTTTCTGCTAGGAAATTTTAGACATGATCTCAAACTTGTCTGAATCTGGTTTTATACCATAAATCTCAACTTTCTTCCCTCCCCGACTCTCAGGGTCAGATGCTGTAATTAGCCTAGGTTATTCTGGCCATAATGAAGGCTGCATAGGCCGCCTGTTAAACTGCATGTATTTCTCAGGCAAACATCTAGTGTTGCTGCAGCTGTTTTCCTACAGAAGGCTTCTAAGGTTTCTCCTGATAAGAGCAACTCCTTTTGCTCCACATCATTAAGGAATTATTTTAACGATGACTTCCCTATTTCCAGAACTGGCTATTTCTTTAAAGGCTTTAATGAATAGGGGCGCAAAACTCAAAAATGTCCTCAGCAGTCTTGTTTGTATCCACAACTGCCTGGAATAGTCTGATCTGTTAGCAATATGCAAGGATCACAAAGAACACACAGACAAGGGAAAAGACAGACGTATAGCACCAAGTACAGTCAGGTTGAGTCAGTACAAATGGCAACTCAGGTAGCATTACACCACAACTGATTGCCACGGGGCAGCCCAGGACACAACTCCGAGAAGCGCAGATCCTGATCCTTCCGGCAATATTTGCCCATCCAGTCAGCATTTCTGCTACACTGGCGAGACAGCCGTGGATGTAGCAGTACTATTTAGTGGTATAATTTTTGGATCCTTTCAACAATATTGTACTAATTTCCATTTTTAAACATAGATGAAATTCAAACAATTTTAACTGCTGGGTCCATTATTGGAATTTATGTCATATTTAGACCAGAGATTTACAGACACAGGGTCCATGTGCTTTATGGACAGAATATCTGTGTTGCATGTTGAAATTGTGATGTTCACTATGGGAGTAGCAAGTGGAGCATTCATTTGAAAACATGATTAGATTGTGAGCATGAAGTCTTTATAAATGGGATCAGGCCCCCCAGATGAGAATCTGCAGCCAGGGCTCTCCAGAGGAACAGAACTGATGGGAAGAATATGTATCAAAGGGGGACCTGTTAGATCAGACCGGCCTACAGGATCTGAGCTGGGCAAGCGACAGGTGTCTGCACACTGGATTGGCTGAGAGCCTGGCAGCTCCTCAACCCACAAGGCTGATGCCTCCGCAGGCTCAATCGAGTGCAAAGACCTGGCAGATTCCTGAGGAGCCACTGATTCTTAGTGGTGTCCACGTTTTAACTGTTGCTGCCTTTTAAGCTATGGCTATCCTCAGCAACTGCAACCCTGCCACTACCATCAGCGGTTCAGGCAGCTGGGGCCACAGCCTGAGGAAACTCTTTCAAAGCTACAAAGGGAACGTGTCTAAACCTTGTCCCTCTAAAGAACTCAAGATTGAAAAGTTGAGGTGAAGCCTACTCCCCAGAGAGGCTGAATAGCAAGCAGCTCACCTCGCTGATCACCTCATTTCCTAAGAAGTCCTTGTGCTGGTCCTCGGCCCCTCCTTATAAACCCTTCTCCACCTGGCTCCTCCCTACAACTGCCGGTCGGTTAATTGCTGACGCAGCCTCCTGGCCTCAGGTGAATTTTATTTAATCAAACATCTATGTGCACTATTAAACAAATGTTCTAGAGCATAAACCAAAGTAACACACCTTAAAATAATATTCTACAACACTTCAGCCCACTTGGAAGGCTGAAGAGGCTTCGTTCCGGTATCCGCGAAGTACCATAGTGGGCGGGGCCACAGTAGCAACCGGGTGAATGTAGTCCCCAGCAAGACATGAAAGCCACGAGGCAAAAGAAAAGCTTTTTGCTTGGATCTCCTTTCATTCTGGGCTGCCACCCACTTACCTCCAGAACTGTGAGAACATTTGCGTCTATAGCAGTTTGGAATGGCGAGGACATGAGCAAAATTTTTCGTTTTAATGTGAACTTTTTAAAGAGGGTAAACTAATTGAATCCTAAGAATCAACAATCCCAAAGTTGTTAAGAAGTCTGATTGAAACAAACCTGCCCCTGACCTTAGGTGATTTTACACGTGTTTTCCATCTCTATGTTAAATAATTTCTCTGCCTTAAATATGAAAAAAATACAGTCCAAAAACAGAAACAGCCGGGTGGTGGAGGCGCACGCCTTTAATCCCAGCACTTGGGAGGCAGAGGCAGGCGGATCTCTGTGAGTTCAAGGCCAACCTGGTCTACAAGAGCTAGTTCCAGGACAGGCTCTGAAAACTACAAAGAAACCTTGTCTGGGGAGGGGGGATGGGGACAAAAAACAGAAACAGAGCCCAAACCCTAGTCCTGGTTTGAAATGAATGGTTTGTGTTATACTTTCAGCTTCCCAGCTGGACAAGCGTGGTCACTATCTTCATCCTCAGGTGAACGATCTCCCCCTGGCTTTAAAGGCGGAATGCTGCACTCTTAGGTATTTTCTTTTCCTCTGCAGAGTACAGACTCCTCCCCTAGCCATAAGTCACCTGGGAAGACTCCCGTGCTCCACTGAACATCCTTTAAATGATCTTGATGTCCCACTTTGGTGTTGCTGTCTGCAAAGTCTCCATTTGTGATGGGAAAATGCACTCGGAATATCAAGAAGCTTAGCATTCAGTTACCACAGATAAGGCTCTACAGGGAGACCTGTACTTGTCTTGATTCTCGGAGATTCTGTTTCTGATCTCCACTGAGAAAAAAAGACCATGTAGGAAAATGACATTTTCTGAGATCAGTTTACTCTTCTCCAACTAGAGTGAGTTTTCAGAGTTTCTGGATGCAATTCCAGAATACCCTCGCGACGGATGATAGGTGTCTGTGGAACCTTTGTGGATAGGTGCCCGGCTTCTGTCTGTTCATATCCTGATGTTCTTCTGTTGGCTTAGTGACTGCACCTGAATCTGGTATTTTAACTATTGTCAGCACAGCGTGACCCCAAAGTCGGCACCCCACCCTCAGGTAACAGCGAGGCACGATTTCCGGTCCAGCCTGCACCATCTCAGCAAATGTAGGTTTTAACTGAGTCTCTATCACTCTATCTACCAACAAAGACTCAGGTGTCAGATGTTGGGTTAAAAACCTGATAGATCAGAGAAGCCGAGAAGCAACCAGCTGACCTTCGTTTTTGACCAGAGATCCATCTATCAAGAGAAGCGTCTCTCCTACCATCTCAAACCAAAAAAAAAAAAAAAAAAAAAAAAAAAAGCCCAAGAATCTCTAAGTCCTTCCCTACTCCTTCCTGTGCATCTCTCTATTCATATTCCTGGCTCCTCCGCACTCTCTGTTCCTTTCAACTAGTCTTTGGCTCTGTCCAGATCCAAGGTTAATTTGATTAACACAGTCTAAGAGTTTAGCAGTGCAATCAAATATCCCACAACAATCCCGATTTCTTTGGAAACCCACCAGCCCACTGGATAATCCTTTTCACTTCTGTTAGAACCCTGTTCCCAGTAACACACATAGCTAGTCATAATGCCCATGCTTTTAAAGAATCAATGTCACAGTCCAGCAGGGGTGGCACGTGCCTTGAATTCCAGCACTCAGGAGGCAGAAGCAGGCCGATCTCTGAGTTCAAGGCCAGCCTGGTCTACAAAGTGACTTCCAGGACAGTCTAGGCTACACAGAGAAATCCTGTCTTAAAAAAACAAAACTCAACCAACAAATAAACAAAAGAATTAGTGTCATGGGCTGGAGAGACGGCTCAGTGGTTAAGAACACCGGCTGCTCTTCCAGGGGACCTGGGTTTGATGTCCAACACCCACATGGTGTAACCGCTCATAGCTCCAGTTCTAGGGGACCCAGCACCTCCTTCTGACCTCTGTGGGCACCAGGCACACTCACAGCGCCCAGACACTCTACCAGGAGTTCTGATAACCCTTTCCTAAGAGGGAGCCAAGAGCTAAAGCCTGTGTGAAAGACAACACACTCAGCCACAAAATAAAATAGATGTAAAATTTTTCAGTAAGCGTCATTAACTTAAGCTGACTTGCTGCCTAGATATGTGTCGTTCTAGCTACTGACACAGCTTTAAGGATCAGTTCTGAGAGCAACAACAGCAAAACCCTGCGGTGTAAGTACATCCAGAAAGCCATTCTTGTTACCAATATTCCCTATCTTTCTCATCAGTACACTCACTCAGATTTCTCCCTGATCTTCTATTTCTTCTGGATCCTCCAAGGAGAATGTAAAATAAATAAATAAATAAATAAATAAATAAATAAATAAATAAATAAATAAAAATGGAGATAGAGGAGACCACATCTTTCAACACGAATTGTCATCTCTCTGGTCATCACACACTGCCATGTCTGAGGACTGAAAACATCTCAGCGTGACCAACACATCCAGTCCTTGGTGTCCCTTTAAGAAAGTGTACTTAGAGAGAAGGGGACAGTGAATGTTCACGCTATCTTGATGAATCCCGAAAAGGAAATGTGTTTCGGCCAGGCCAGGAAGTACTTGGATCCTAACGCCACTTGTGCGATTGGAGATGGTGACCCATCCTCTGCACGGTGAATACTGGCACAGTGTCAGGTGAAGAAAAAGAATTAAGAATCCATACAGGGGCTGGAGAGATGGCTCAGGGGTTAAGAGCACTGGTTGCTCTTCCAGAGGTCCTGAGTTCAATTCCTGGCGGCCACATGGTGGCTCACAGCCATCTGTAATGAGTTCTGGTGTCCTCTTCTGGCCTGCAGGCATACATGCAGACAGAACACTGTATACAAAATAAATAAATGAATAAATAAATACTTTAAAAAAATAAAACACTTAAAGAATCCATACAGACGTGGAGGATCAGTAGCCGGTTCCATGAACCAATTTCCTTCGGAGGGAAACACTAGGGTGAGGTGGGTGTAGCTGAGCAGCTGAACAAAGCAGGGAAGCACAATGGGGAGGGCTTGGACAAAACCCAAAATGTTTTGTTTATAGAAGACTGTTAGAGTCTCCTACAATCTACTCTCGCACAGACTTTAGATCCTGCTTCTCACTCTTGGGGAAGGGGTTTTCATAACTCCTGATGGGTTCCTTACCTTGCAGAGAGGTAAGGGAGCTGAAGGGCTACAGCACAGAGTACACGGAGGAATAAGATGAACCCTGAGGACCTGGGAGAGGGTGGGGCCCTCAAGGAAAGGTGACTATGTGGATGGGATAGAAATCTGATAGGGCTGAAAATTTGTGAGACGTGAATCCCCTCAGGGAGTGAGCTGAGAAAATGCTGCTCAGACAACAAGGTGATGGAAATGGTGACCACTGGACGGTGGCTGCTGCTGCTATCACACTTGTTTGTGATAGGGCACTGTTAGAGAGAAGCACAAACCTCCAGAAAGACGGCTCAGTGGGTTAAGGAGCTTGCTGCTAAGCTGAAAAACCCAAGTTCAGTCCCTGGAAACCGCATGATGGAAACAAATGACCAATTATGACATAACTCCCACATCCAGGCCATAGCATGCTCACTTCCACACATGTCGGCATACACAGAGTAAGTAAATGTAAGGTTTTTTTTTTAAAAGAAGGAATTATTCAGTAGCACAAAAGACTGTCTTCTAGAAGGATGCAGACATGTCACAAGTGAGGAGCAGCCACTGCCTTGGGCTGAGGAAGGTCCCTAGTGAGACCTAGTGAGACCTAGTCTAAGACACTCTCCATTGAGCTGCAACGTGGCCCGGGGGCATTTTTAACATTAAAGAAAATCCCTAGGCTGTGAAAGCTGTGAGAATGTTCTAGGGGTCTTCCTAGAAGGTTGTGAGATTGCTGTAGGATGAGAGAGCTCCCCTTTGTGTCCCGGGGAGACAACTGACCACGCTGCAATGACTACATCAAGACAGAATTGGAAGTGGTGACATATTCTAACAAAGCGAAGAGTATTGACAGCGTGTCCACGGAAATGGAAGAGTGACCTACAGTGGGCGCTGAAAAAGGAGAAAGCATTGAGCACCACTGACCTCAGCAGTTAGCACTGGGGTTACTTGCTGAGAAGTCAAGAAAAACAGAATTCTGTTTGGTCTCACTGAGACCGCTTAAGACATCCAACTTGCACTGGCAGCCAGTCTCTTTCTGGTCTTTTGAAAGGAGATTTAAGCAAATCAACTTTAAAATCGTTGCTGTTTTACATATATATCTGTGTTTAAATTCATCCGCATATCAAGAACTGGAAGACAATCAAGATTTGCATGCCCTCAGTAGTAATCTTTTGGCTCCAGGCTCCCTCTACTGACTCCAAAATAATAAATAACCATTTTATGGGCACCCTCCTGACTAGCTTCAACCATAGATGAAAGCCAAGGCAAACCCCCTTGTGCAATCACAAAGGTCATCCTTTCTAAGAGAAGAAGGCTGAACATTTGGGAAAAGGTGGAAAATATAAACTAATTTGCAAAGTACTTGTAGAAATAGTACATGCAGCTGCCACCAGTTCGTAGCCACAAATGACAAAGGCTTATGGTTTGACCCAATATTTTAATTTTTAATTGTCAGAGAGAGCAAGGTGTCATGAACACACAAGTGTGTACAAATGTGTCGGCAGCAGTGGTTGCTGTATTTAGTTTAAAACTCTCTATAAGGAAACTCCCTACATGCAATGATCAATTTACAGATTTCTTGACTAAAACTCACCACAGGATGTGTTAAGCCAAGTGTCTTATAGGAATGTGTATATGACAATTTTTGTTTAGAAGGAATATGCCTTGAGGTCAGTGTAAGGATACCAAGCGCTTCCCATGAGAAGATAAATGGAAGAAATGCACAACAGCCCTGTGTTTACAAGAGAGGAGCTGGAAATTAAACACCATCCTTAACAATTTAACTGTGAGAGGAGGAAGTGGGGCAATTTGCATAGACTTCAAACAATCTCACACTATTGAGCAAACCAGCAAATCCTGGAAAGAATTAGAGGTGAAAGCCCAAGTCAATATACTTCAAACACCCTTGGTGTTTCCCAGCAACTGGCAAGAAAGCATCTTCTGGGGAAGTTCACACTTTGCACAAAGTAAATATTAAGTCTGCTATTGGTACTTTTCCAAAAAGTTAATATTTTACAGTTCAGAATTTTAGTTTAAGCCCGCCTCTGAAGCTCCAAGAATGCCTTTTGAAGTTATGTTTTCATAGAGCTAGGAATTTGGTCTGGGAATGAAAGATGTCATCAAAGATTTATTTACAAAGATGGTCATCAAAACCTCATTGTTTATAGTTCTTCTTCGGCGCCCACATCTCACACCCGGCATACAGCCTCTCGACAGCTCCCAACAAAGGTTTTCAGGAACAATGAGTTAGCAGGAGAAAAGTTAGAATTTTTCAAATTAGGGACTCTCTGGAAAAATTACAAATAAGTTGTAATACATAGCATATATATGCTACTAAAACATTTCGAAGACTAAAGACATTGGGAAAAATATTCAAGAGAAAATGTTAAATAAAAAAGAATACCAACCACGTAGACCTTCAAATACAAATGTTAGTAAGTAATTATCTATCTGCCCAAAAGAGGGCTAGAAGTAAAAATTACAGTTAGTAACTGGGATTACTACGGGACAGTAGCATTCTGGGTAGTTTATTTTAGTTGTGTTTTTTAATATGTTGTACATTGTCCTTCATGAGTGTGTATTAATTACCCAGTCTTTTTGTTTCGGGGGGGGGCGCTTGTTTGTTTGTTGTGTGGTGTGTTTTCAGTACTCAGCATTGACTACCATGTGCTGGGCAAGTACTTTCCAACTAACCTGCACCCCTAATCCCTGCATTTGTTTTATGATCAGAAAGCCATGCATGTTATTAAAACAGTTTTTTGTACCATGCTCTGCTAACATTCAGATCTGTGACGAAAATGTAGCCATAAAAATCAAGGGAACGGTCCTGGCATGTAGCTCAGTAGTAGACTGCTTGCCTAGGGCATAAAAGGCCAGGACCACTAAAACCAAGGCACCAAGGAGTTTAATAGTAGAGACTATGAAGTGATTTGGTATTTGTGTGAACATTTGGCTTTCTCTTTCACTTCTTTAGAATAACCACTCACGAGACAGAAACTTTAGATAAACATCCAGCGTCCAAATGCACAGGCCAGAGCTAAACTTTCTATTTGAGCATCATGCCAATAACAACGCCTACATAAAGGTTATAAAGGTGGGCGAATTATTGCCGACGTTAGGCAAAGAAAGATGAACTGCAACGCTTTTTCACCAAAGAGAAGTAAGATAACCATTGTGGGGTTGAGCAGGCCTTGGGTCAGGTGCTCTGCTGGAATGAGCTTATCCTTCCAGCTACTCCATAAGTAGGGTCTTCCACTTAGAGGCAGACTACAGCAGAGGAGCTGCTATTACCTAGGAGTTACCGCTCAGAGGTCATATGTCAGACTGAACATCTTTTCTCTTTCCGTGTTCTGAGATGTAGGAACAATAGACACACCTTGAAAGCCCTGCGCTGTATAAACTTGCGTGAATTCGTCTTTTGGGGTGCAGGTGGTCGGAAGAGACAGCGTAATCGGGTCAGCTTGACTTCTTACACTTACAGTAGGGCAGCAAAAGCCACCATTATCTGTTTATCAATGCCCAGCAAATTTAACAGAACTAACATTTTTTAGCGCGATCAAGAAATACACTTTCTCTTTGCCTTTCCTAAGCAAGATCTTGGGTAAAACTTAGACATGTGATGTGTAGCGTCCCCGGTCTTGAAATTGCAGAAGTTGCGGCTGGCTAGGTCCTCATCAAACAAGGCATGTATTTGCTAATTATTTCACTGAGTTCCTTAAACTTCCATTCTAACTTTTTTCTCTTGATGCTTTCCTAGCATTCGTGACTCAAAGAGATTTCGAGAGCGACTGGATGGACGAATCTGAGAATTTAAAAAAATAACTGAAACTCTGTATATTCTTGGTTCCGAATGCTTTGGCTGGTTCTATTTTCAAAATAATGGTAAAATTAAAGCATCTTTTATACATTAAAACTTACATGTTTTCACCAAAAGGTAAAGTGCGTGTCCCCAGAGGGCCTTAATATAGTGCTTACATCTCTTCTGTGTGAAATTCGAATCCAGATTTGATTCCAACAAACGGGTCCCTCTTCAAAACTGGTTGCCTAGCGACAAGTTCTCCGTGTTCAAGGAGAGAGGTTACCCATTTTTTTTCCCCTAGAAGATAAGCTTGAGAAACAATTGAGATTTTCCAACAGAGTCCTCCCACCCTCTTTTGTGACCGAAGCAGTGAAGCATAAGACCTCCAACTGGCTGAGTAGCTGCTTCAGTAGCAGCCCGGGCGCGAAAGGAAACCCAGACTTGGCCCGGGCTGGTGGGAAAGGCGAGTCTGGTTCTAAACACCTGAACCGGATCCCTAGGAGAATTGATGTCGAGACCCCCAGAAAACCCATAATCATCTCGGGGCGATCTCAGGTGCAGGGGATTTTTGTTCATCTACATCCACACGCACCCATCCCTCCCAACTCAAGGCATCTTTTCTTCCACAAGTTGTAACCCCCAAATGAGGCCATCTCGCCCCTTTCCCTCCGCCACCTAGAGTCAGGATCAGGTATGGACACCGACCTTCCACTTCCCCTGTCTCCGGCCTTTCTTAAAGTAACCAGGGTATGTGCTCAAGTCTGCCCCAGGGTGTGCGCCCCCAACTTGCCACGCAGCGTGACCCCCAGGCCCGTGGGGCGCTGGGCAACCCGCGCCTCACGCTCCACCCTCCGCGCGGTTCCATCGGCTAGCCCAACCCCCGGCCCGCCCCCGGCCCGCTCCCTGCGCCCCACCCCGGGCCCGCCGCGCTCCGCCCCGCTCGCTCCTCCTCTGCGTCCGGTAGCCCGGTCGCTGGGCGGCTCCCGCGGCTCTCGGGGCTCCAGCGGCAGCCCCTCCTGTCTCCATGGCGACGCGGCGTCCCAGGCTCGCAGCTCGGAACCCAACGCGGGCGGCGAGCGGGCCTGGCCCTCCTGGTCAGCCCTTCGAGGGATCTCCTTGGCAGGGTCTCCAGCGGGTAAGCAGCGCCGCGGTGACTACGAGTATCTTCCTGGTGTCCCCCAGCCCGCACCTCCGACGGCGCCTAACCCCGAAAACTTCTCTAACACTGCAGGTTGGAGCTCTGGAGCCCCACGACTGCCGAGGCACCGCCCGAAAAGGTAAGGGTGCTTAGCTGAGAGGAGGGGAGGTCTGCGTGGGTGTGCCTATCTCACCCTACAGCCCAAAGGAAACTGTCCAGCTCCGCCCCAGTTCTCCCAGTTGCCTGCGATTCTTTTAGTTATCTTTGCAAACAATTTAATGATTTATAAGCATGAGCATTCCTTAACTTGTTCTTCTTGATCGCTTAAGAGAAGGGTCAAAATCCAGTCTGGATGGCTTGGACTGGAAAAATCAAAAAAAAAAATCAAAAGTTTGACTTTTGACTTCTTGAACTACTCTGCACCACACATCAATAGGATTTCAACAGTATCTAGCGCGGTAACACTGGTAGCGTAAGTGAAGGTGTTTGTTCTTGCCCCAAGAAAACTGCTTTTTACAAAGGAGATCTGAAAAAGATACTTTAAATACTTTAATTATCCTAAAACTCAAAGTCAGTGACTCCCGAATACACACACACACACACACACACACACACACACACACACGTTTTTATTTTTGTCCTAATCTCCAGAAAACAACCTCAACAGAAATAATCTTTAACTGCTCAGTTTCCAGAACTAAATCCCAACGCTTTCTTGGGAATTCCCACTGCCCACGCTCCAGAATTCCAGTCTCTCATCCGTCTTTGTTTGAAAGCTACATGCCTTAACTGCGCTCTCTGCTTCCATGTCCAAACAGTCTGGGGTCTCAAGTAGAACTGGTTTTCATTTCCCAGGTTTCCAGACTGTGTGGACAAAGCCAGGCAATTCATAAAGAAAGCACTTGAAATTATTGAGGTGGCTGACTTCTAGTGGCAGTTAAGGTCTGTTGTTAGGTGTGTTTACCGGTCAGTCCAGGAGCCCACAGGGTGAGTGAGTGGTTACCTTGTATCATCATTTTATACTTCAATGAGCTGAATTACACAGAGGTTAAGGAATTGACTCAAAATTACAAGATCTGTTGAGATTTGAATATAGGTTGCCTCCAGCAAGTCAATGTCATGCCAAGGAGGAAAACACACAGTTCATAAGTGCTTCTGGGATTAAGGGGTGGATGATCATCTTATATGGATTTGATGCTGTATGGTGAAGTGTGCCTTGGTTGTGTTATGCTTCCCCCCCCACACTAGCCAACCCTTCTTCACCACAACCAACACCACAGTCTACTCATCCATTTGTTGTCAATCAGAACACAAGGATGTTTATAAAAACAAATAGAAAAAAAAAGAGTAAGACAGTTGGCATAAATACAATAGAGGAAAAATGTTATATCTTCCACTATTACAAGAGAAACGTAAAATGATATTTGGGAATTTGACCCTTCAGGGTTAGCAGCTCATTTGATAAATAACTGTTTGGACTTTGCAGTCCACATGGGACCTGTGTGGCCCCACTGGCTGCTATTTAGTGACCTGGGCCTCGATGTGTCTGTTGTGAGATACCTTACATCCATTTTTGGATACTAAGTCTTTGGGGTACTGTCAGTGTGAGGTAACCACATTCTACAGGCTCAGTTCCTGTACACGACTTCATGGCTACCATGGTGAACAGCTGAACTCTAGATGACATGCTGTGTTCTCTGTTTCTTTCCAGTTCTACCCATTCAGCAGATGCTTGCTGAGCACCAGCTTATGTGCTATGGAGCTCACTAGGCCCTAGAAATGGGCAAATCCCCGAAGTCCCTCACAGAGCTCCCAGCTAGTGAGACGACCACGAGTGTATATAAGTGAATGAAACTGTCACGAACTCACAATTGGCTTCATGGAAGACCTCTTTTCTTTTATCTTTAACATTTTTCTTTTTTCTTTCTTCTTTTGTTTTGTTTTTTGAGACAGTACTCATATGTAGCCCAGGTTAGCCTGACATTGACAGTCAAGATACTCCCGCCTTGGCCTCCTGGGGTTGTTGGCATGTACCACCATACCCAGTCACACTCATTTGTTTGGTGGTGCTGCGCTCCAGTCCAATCAGTACCTGATGCCTTTAAACGGATGTAGGATACACACTTGTGACCGAGAAATGGTTTCTTTGTCACTCTCCCTGTTCCTCTCTCACACTAAAGACTGCACACACGGTCTTGCGTGTGCGAGGCAAATGACCAACCACTGAGCATTTTTGTTTGAGACAGATGCAAAGTTGTCCAGGCTAGCTTTGAACTTAGGCTGACCTGGAACTTGGCCTTCCTCCGTCCTCCCTCAGTCCTCCTACAATTACAGGTATATTGCCTCTGTTCTGGGCTAAGAACCAGTTCTCAGGTACCTTCCTCCATGGTTGTGGTCATTCCTGAATTCTCTAGCCAAATTGGGAGGTATGTGCATATTGATACTGCTCCCCATCTGCTTCTGGGATGTTCATAACATCCAGGATTGATTCTATCCTTGACTTCTCTTGGTCCATATGGATGATGCAATCCAATACAGTTCTGTTTATAGATGTAGGCAGTGAATCACCATGGTTGGGCAGCACTTTCTCTGAACTCTTTATTTGGCCTACTTGCCTCTGTTTTCTCTCAAATTTGCCCTCCACCAAATTTCTGAGGTCAATTTAATCTTTGGGTCTTCTTCAAAGCCTTGAATTTGGTTTACCTCGCCCAATACTTACAGCCCTGACTCCTTAGCATGTAGCAATTAATGGTTTTTATACTTTGTCCCCAAATACATCTCTAACTTCTTCTGCCAACTTGCTGACACTGAGTTTAACTCTAGCTTTGTTAATGTCACCTTTACAGTGGTATCCTATGGGGAAGATCCAACCTTATAATGTTAAAAACTTGTGGTTGGGAGTCTTTTGATTTATTCCATGTCAGCAGGTGGACTTAATGCTTCTCACTTGACATGCCCAGAGGCTATGCTAATTCTGCTATCCAGGCTTTTACTAGAGGGTACCAGGTAGGATAGCAAGAAATAAGAGGCACAGTAGTCAAATCTTCTTTGGTTACAAACAGCAACAGCAAACCCCTCACAACTCAGACTTGTTTCAGGAAAAGTGAGAAATTAACTCTCCTGCCCATGGGAGGGACAGAGATTGGGGGGAAATCGGGACTCAGCCAGCATTAAAGATGTATGTGTGTACCTCTAAACTGTGTTCATCCTATCTCTCCCCCTCTCTCCCTTTCTCCTACCCCTCCCTTCTGTTCCCTCTTTTTCCCCCCTCCTCTGATCTCTCTTCTCTCACTCCTCATCTCTCAACCTGGAATTCTAGACTCGCATTTTCCCAACTTTATGACAATCCTAGTTGGAAAACCTCAGGGGAATTTTGTGAGGAGTTAAGCTTGAATCATTTGGGCCTGTTGGCTTCTGAATCACCACGGTGGGTGTCTTAGTTAGGGTTACTATTGCCTTGTTGGAAAACCATGACCAAAGCAACCTAGGGAAGAAAGGGTTTACTTGGCTATACTTCCACATCTTAGTCAATTGCAGAGGTAAGTCAGGGCAGGAACTCAAACAGGGCAGGAACTGATGGAGAGGCCATAGAGGGGAGCTGTTTGCTGGTGTGCTCAGCCTGCTTTCTTATAGCACCCAGGACCACCAACCCAGGGATGGCAACAGTCACAATGGACTGGACCTTCCCCAATCAATCACTAATTAAGAAAATGCCCTCCAGGCTTGCCTGCAGCTTAATCATATGGAGCAGGGTTTTTTTTTTTTTTTTGGTTGTTCCCTCCTCTTAGGTGACTTTAGCTTGTGTCAAGTTGACATAAAACTATCCAGCACAGTGGGGTAGCCAAGCAGCTAGATCTGGGGGCAGACACTATGTAGTACATTGTTTATGGATGCTTGTAGAAAACAGAGTTATGAACAGAATGCAAGAGACACAGAGACTAAGTTCTGAGTCTCGATCGTGGCACTGGAGGGTGATTTAGGGGCCGTTCAGTTGATGGTCTTTCTCCTTCTCAGCCTTTCCACTTCTGCCTCCACGGCAAGTGGACTTTTCTTGGATATTACTTCTTGTTCATGTGTTAAAAGGAGTTTGAACGATCTTGGTATTCACTATTATCTTGGTTTGGACAGTATAGAAAATTACATGGTGGCCCTCCAGAAGTTTGGGTGCAGAGTTCTGAAGCCTGGACAGAAAGGGAGACACTGTTTCTGCCTTGAGAGGCTGAGGTTACTTGGGGCTTCCACTTGAATTTCACCCATGTTGAACATTATAGCTTTCTCCATGGGCCAGCGATCTTTGTTAATTTGTATCAGTACTTTAGGGCTGAGGCAGCTTTGTAAGTTAATTGTCTTCAAAGCTTGCCTGTTTGTCTCAATCACAGCTTCCATTTTGCTCCCCCCAAAACAATCTTAGCCCAAAGGACATGTCCCCTGTTTTTCTTTTAGATAAAGCATGAAGGTTTTGGTAGCAGTGTCTCTCCTATGTGCCAGGCTCCGTGTTAAACCCTTGTCTTGCAGGGCGGGTAGTGGTGCACACTTTTAATCCCAGCACTCAGGGGGCAGAGGCAGAGGCAGGCAGATGTCTGTGAGTTCGAGGCCAGCCTGGTCTACAAGACCTAGTTCCAGGACAGGCACCAAAGCTACAGAGAAACTCTATCTTGAAAAACCAATAAATAAATAAATAAATAAATAAATAAATAAACAAACAAACTAGTTTACCCGACTTCATCTTCACAGTGATCCAGAGGAGTCAGCCTGAACTGAACCTTTAGGAATGAAGTCACTTTCCAAACTGACCTGAGTAGGTGGCAGACAAGCTTTGAATCCAGTCTCTGACCAGGAGCCCTGGCTCCCGAGTGTCACTGACTCCTAAGGAATCAGTGCTAGGATGGGAGAGGGCAAGTGGGCATCTCCTGGGGAATGAAGCTGCTGGACTGAGGAGAGTCTGGGTCTCCATCTGTCTGAGCTCTGTCTGTCCTGATTTCCCTTCACCACTGAAATGGGAAGAGAATGAACGGTATGCCTGATTGTGCATCCCAGTAAGGGCTGCAGTCCATGCAGATCTGAAGCTGGACATGTGGGGGAGGCTCTAACTGGGAGGCTCAGGCTCTGCCCGTCTTCCCAGCGTGTCCACAGGACAGTAGCCAGCTGTGGAGCCCATTTAGGAAAATCTTTCATCTATCATACTTTGGTTTTTCACAACTGGCTTCCCTCAAAAGATGCCTTGCTTTCCAGTACACTATAGCTCTCTATCAACTCTGCAACAGAGAATTAAGTTAGTAACATATTTAATATCTGGCTTGGTCGGGGTTCCCAGAATGCAAAGCCGGGGTGAAAGGGTAAACATTTCTGCTTTGCTCAAGAATGAGAATCTGTGTGAGAGAGACAACTGGAGATCAAACCATCCCAACTAATGACTTTTGCTTTGCTGTCTACAGTCTTGGCCCTGAATTTTGTATTCCAGAAATCCCCAGGTATGTAATAATAACCATTTTTAAAAGTCTCATTTGAGTGCTGGGCATGGTGTCACACATCTGTAATCCCGGCACTTGGGAGGCAGATGGATCTCTGTGAATTCAAAACCAGCTTGGTCCATGTTTTGAGTTCTGGGTCAGTCAGAGCTACTAAAGTGAGGCCCTGTCTGTCTTGGGATATGGAGCCAAGTGGGGAAATGAGTGAATTGTTAACATATTCTATAATTGTGACCTTTTCCATAAGTGAAAAAGTACAATTAAATGAAATTTATCTAGATTTTTAAAGGGCTCCATTATGGGAAAGATCAATTATATAACTAAGTAACTTAGAAAGCACCAAAACCTCAGAGAAAACATTCAACTTATTAGTAAACGCATGTCATGTGAAGATTTATGAGAAAAATTTATAATATATCATTAGATAAAATGAAAGGTCAGTTTGTACTTTTATGTATTTAAATGATACATGTTTTTAAATAGTTGAATAATACCTAATATTTAAATAACATTTAAATATTCAAATAATCAGTGAAATTCCATATCCTTCCACCTTCCTTCCTGGCACCAGCGAACTGGACCATGACAGCGACTGACTTATGTGTTCTGTTCTAGTTTGCTGAAGCTGGGGAGAGAAATATAAACGTGAGCAGAAATGAAGTTACGATTTCAGGGCCAGCTCAGTGGGAAGGATGCCCCAGGCCTACTACTGAATGTATTTTAATCTAGACCCAGAATCCAAGATAATGAACCGGAAAGGTGGCAGCCCTAGAGGACTGTCCGGTACCGTCACCACTGCCCCAAACGGAATCCTTTCTGCAGCTCTGTCTACATGCTCGCCAAGGAGAGATAAGAAAGTTGATTTCTCTAGACCAGTGATGCTCAACCTTCCCAATGCGGCAACCCTTGAGTACAGTTCCTCAGGTTGTGGGGACCCCAACCATGTAAATTATTTTCATTGCTACCTACTTCATAACTGTAATCTTGCTACCGTTGGGGATCATCATGTGTTTTCCAATGGTCTTAGGGGACCCCCGTGAAAGGGCCGTTCAGTCCCCCTAAGGGATCGCGACCCACTGGTTGAGAACTGCTGCTCTAGCCTTTCTAACTTCATTCCTTAGCCTGGATGGATCCGTGCTCTGCGGCCTGCTGACAGTTCTGTGTTTTGCTTCATTTGTGTTTACATTCATACAAGTATTCAGAAATTTGCAAAGTAAGTATCTTGTTCCTTTGTTTTGCAGAAACTACCTAGACAAGAAAGATGTTGTAAAGGTAAAGGGTGCAGGGCTGGGATGTGGCTCAGCTGGTACAGTGCTTGCCTAGCATGGCAAATGGGAAACCCCCCCATTCCATCCCCAACCTCCATGAACTGGGCAAGGTAGCGCAAATCGGGCATACTTGCCCTGTGCATTTTTGGTTGTGTGCCTACCCTTTTGATGGCTAAGCCATTTCTCCACCTCAGTCCTTACACTTGGGAGGTGAAAGTAAAAAGATCAGAAGTTCAAGGTCATCCATGGCTACATTATAAGTTCAAGGCCAGCCCTGAATGCTTAAATATGCCTTGTCTCAAAAAAATAAGTAAAATGTATACTTCTGAAGGTTGTGTTCTTGTTTTTGGTTTTGATTTTAGAATGCTTTGGGTCAGCTTTACCAACAATTTATAAAGTTTAAAAATAATTGGTTTGGGCATATATTACACAATAGAAATATATACACAAAGGCTCTTGATATATTTTTTTCCAAATATTTCAAACTGAAATAACAGTGATAATTCTAGTTTTTCTTCTCACTTCTATTTTAGGCATCAAAAAGCAGACCGAATGGCACATTGCTAGCATTTGAGCCAAAGGGTAAATGATGTATTTCTTAGAATGTTCTGAATATTAGCTAAGAAGAATATTGGAACGGTTGAATGTGGTTATATGACTAAATAGTAAATCCTGCGTTATCTATCTTTCAAAAAAAGGCCTTAACTATTTTCAATTAAAAATTTATGTTAGAAATAGCACTGTTGAAAAATAATAAATATTTTTTTCTTCTCTTTCAGAAAAAGTGATGATTGACCCAAATAAAACAATGCCACAGTAAGAAAATGTCTTGGCCTTACCCCTTAAGTAATTAGACGTAGATGATGCAAACCGTTTGTCACCTAATTAAACTTGTAAAGGCAGGCGTGCATGAATGGGCTTCAGCTGTCACTTGAGTAGAGAAATATTTAAAATGAAAACTGAACTGTGAGAAAAGCGGAATAGGCGATACTCACTCTGCCCGATGCTTAAATGGAGTGAATGGAGTGTTCTCTGGCCACGCTAGCTTTTATTTGTTTAATTTTCACTGTTCTTTCCTGCTTTCCTGTTTGCCTTTGATACTTCCTTCTTTTCTTTTCTTTTCTTTTTTCTTTTTCTTTTTTTTTGGTTTTTCGAGACAGAGTTTGTCTGTGTAGCTTTGGACCCTGTCCTGGAACTCACTCTGTAGACCAGGCAGGCCTCCACCTCACAGAAATCTGCCTGCCTCTGCCTTCTGAGTGTCAGGGTTAAAGACGTGCGCCACCACCACCCAGCAACACTGCCTCCTTCTTTAGAACATCCCTGTAAGTGAGTACTTACTTTAAAATTAGCATTCTCAGCTGGGCCATGGTAGCCCACACCTTTAATCCCAGCACTCGGGAGGCAGAGGCTGGTGAATCCCTGTGAGTTCAAGGCCAGCCTGGTCTACAAGAGCTAGTTCCAGGACAGCTAGGACTGTTACACAGGGAAACCCTGTCTTGAAAAAACAAAACAAAAAAAAATTAGTTTTCTCAGCTCATTTAACGTACATCATTAGTCCTACATAAAGAAAATAAATCACCTTGAATAGTTGAAAAGCTGGCATTTGAAAGTCATGGCATAGATCAGTCAAATTGCTGACTGTGCGGCATTAGCTCCATTCACAGGAACCAATTCTTGGTTAAAGTCCTTCATGATACTATCTGGAGGAAAGTATAATATTTGTCCCGTGAATAAATATTGTAATTAAATAAATAAGTTTGAGTATCGACCTTAAAACAAATTCCCAGGGCTGGAGAGATGGCTCAGCAGTTGAGAACCCCTTCCCGACGGCCCAGTTGTGAGCCACTATGTGGCTCACAAACATCTGTAACTCTAGTCTCAGGGAATCCAACAGCCTCTTCTGGCCTTTTGGGGTACTGCATACATATGGTACAGACTCTTGCAGGTAAAGCACCCATACACATAAACTAAAATGAAAAGCAAAAGGTGCCTGTGCCAACCCTGACCCCCCTCAGTTCAGTTCTCAAGACTCACATGGTCGAAGGAGAGAAATCTCTCCCAGGAATTCGTATGAATCGGTGGGTTCTCCACCTTCCTGAGGCTACAACCATTCCATTCAGTTCCTCATGTTGTGGTGACTCCAACCATAAAATTATTTTCGCTGCTACTTCATAACTGTAATTTTGCCACTGTTGTGAATAGTAATGCAAATATCTGATATGCATATGCAAATATCTGATATGCATATGCAGATATATGTTATGCATATGCAAATATATGATATGTGTGTACAAATATGTGATATGCATATGCAAATCACTGATATGCATATGGCCCAATAAGACCCCTGTAATAGGGTTGTTCAACCTCCTAGGGATCTTGGGCTGCAGCTGTCCTGCTTCATTTTGAATCCTATTGGCCGAGAAGAATTCTACTCCATGCAGCATATATTTTACTTCCATACTGTAATAGCTAAAATATCCATCTTGAGTTTTGTTGCAAACTTTATACATCCTATAAATATACCTAAAAAATACTAAAAATACTACCTAAAAAAACCTAAAAATACTCGAGCTGGGCATGGTGGTGCACGCCTTTAATCCCAGCCCTCAGGAAGCCGAGCCAGGCAGATCTCTGAGTTGGAAGCCAGCCTGATCTACAGAGTGAGTTCTAGGACAGCCAAGGCTAATCAGAGAAATTCTTGTCTCTACAAAAATAGCAACAACAATAAAAAACAAACTAAAAGCCAAACTTGTGCTTATGTAGTGAGTGACACAAGCCACGTGTGTGAAGGGCAGAAGACCATTCAACTAGGAGCTGAGTCTCTCCTTCTGTCCTGTAAGTCCTGGGACTTAAATCAGATCACCAGGCTTGGCAGCACGGGGCTTCTCCGGCTGTGCCACCGCAGCACCCTGTATATTTTGTATCAAAGAGAAAGTAATATGTAACAGGACAATAGTAGAGGACTTTTCCTCTTAATTTGTTTCAAATTAAGGTTACAGTCCACCAGGAAAAAAAAAAAAGCCTATAGAAAGTATTTCCATCTCCAGGCATATAATTCTATATATCCTGTTGTCACATAGTTTGTCACTCAAAAAGCATGAGATGTGACGGGCAGTAGTAATGGAGGTGAGCTGGTCATCCATTGGTAGAAGTGAGTGCTGTGTCCGTGAGCCCTGCTGCAAGTGGGATGTAGCACTTTCTTGCTTCTCTGACAAAATAAATACCCAACAAAGCAACTTGAGTTAAGGGGGTTAATTCTGTATCACAGTTAGAATACACTGCATCATGGCTGGGAAGGAGGCCCGACAGGGGCATGGGGTGGCTAGGCAGGCTTCGGACAGTCAGGTGGAGAAGGCCGTGCTACCTTGCTTTCTCCTTTTCATTAAGCCATGCAATTGTGCTGCTCATATTTAATAACTCTTTTTACCTCAGGGAACTCAAATCTATAAACTCCCTCGTAAGTGAGCCCCAAGCACTGTCTCCCAGGTGATCTAGAGCTTGTCAGATTGACAGTCGGGGGATTGGGTGCCTTGGGGCCAGTGTGGCTGTAGAACAGTCGGTGTTCATAGACACGCTGAGCAGGGGTGAGACTCGGCGGTGATCCACATCCCGAGGAAGACGCAGCTCGGGAGGTCATTGCAGCCTGGACCCAGACAGAAAAGCAGAGGGACAGAGGGACCAGTCTCCCCATCCCCATTCTATTTGACTGTGAAACTACCTTTTGCAAGAGCAACACGGTCAGGTCCTCCTGTGCCCATTCAGGGACAAGAGCAAGGCAGGTCAATTCGGCCAGTGAGCTTCACAGATGTATGGCGTGACCACCCCAGGCCCCTTACCCAAGGTGAGGGTTATCGGGGTTAGTGTTTGAAGACAAGTCATAGTAAAATGGAAAGCTGCAGGAACCATAGCTCAGAGGATTAACTCACGCAAAGTCAGTGAATTTCTCAGTGGAGCTCCTCATTCACTTCCATCCCATTCTGACTCCACCCACTGGCTGGCAGGACCCATCTGATAAAGTCCCATCCACTTCCAACCCATGCTGACTCCTCCCACTGACTGATGGGTCTGATTTGGTTAAGCAATGACCCCACCTGTGGTAGGTTAGAGACAACTGTCTCTCTTCTTTCCCTTGTCTTCACTTCTGTACCAGCTAAGAGAAAATGGCTGCAGGGAACTCACAGTTCTTTGGCCAAAGTTGAAGAAACTGTATCCTTCGGGGGGTTGTTCCAGAATGGCGGTAGGCTGTACAGCCTTTTCTAAAATGAATGCTAAGCTGTGCTTTTTCCTTTCTGCTTCACTTTTAAGATGTTTTGGACGAAGACCAAGAATGGCAAGCAAGCTTTATAGTTCCCCAGCACAGATCTCCCTGGATATAGCTAATACATTCTCAGCAAAGTAAGATTTAAATAACTTTTGGTTTTGACCCATGGTTGATTCATATAAATTATTTAAGACAAGATTTAAATTGTAAGTTTTCTGATAGTACTACTAATAACAACTGGGAACATCTCCTAAATAGGTAGATATTAATTATTATTAATTATTAATACTATTTATTATATAAATAAGCTAAGGAAATGCTAAAACTTAAGATATCTACCTCTCAGTCATAACCACATTCTGCTGAATTGTCTAACCTGAGTAACTTCATAGCATTCAAAACTATTTAATTAAATACTTTCTATATATGAAGGATGTTAGTATGTTCAGTAGATCTTTCCTCCATTGTCACTGTTCTGAAGATAATGAAACTGTCAACTGTTTTCTTATGTGGTTAGAGTCCTTATGACCATGAGCATTATTTTCTTCTAAGAAGGAAGTCAGTAGGGTGTTTGCAGAGGGAGGGTTGTTTGTTTAGGTTTTGTTTTTGATTTTGATTTTTTTCTTGTGTTGGTTGGTTGGTTGGTTGGTTTTTGTTTTTGTTTTGAGACAGTTTCTCACTAGGTAGTTCGGGTTATCCTAGAACTCACTATGTAGACCAGGCTGTCCTCTAACTCATAGGGATCCCCCTGCCTCTGCCTCCCAAGTGCTGGGATTAAACGTGTGAGCCACCACACCTGGCCAAAGTCAATAGGTTCTAGTAGGAGAAAGGATTCCATTTCTGGCCTCTGATTCTTGGGATGCCTACACTCTAGACTACAGGAAGTGAGAAGAAAAGGAGTTTGTGCTTTACTGTTAAAATCATGACTGGGTCAGTTCTCGAGGAGATTTTAGTCATGCCTGTTGTTAGGATGGTTGCTGTCTGTAACAGCAGCATGCCATGAAGCTCAGAACGGTGCACTTGTCACCTGCCTCCATGTGTGTTTAGGATTAATTGGAGCACTTCCAGCTACTCAAGTCCTGGGAACTGTGCTGGCAGCCTTCCCTACTGGGGATCCAAGTCAGCAGATCTGCCAGCATCCTACCACACAGAGCCTGTGGCTGACTCCGTCTCATATGGATTCCAGTTAATGCCAGCTTTAGCAACATCTTTCTTTTCTTGGTGGTGCATAAAACAATGTCTTATAATAATGGCACCTACAAGTCAACAAAATATGGTCCTTTAGTGGAGAAAAGGGCACGAAAGCCCTTTTCCTAGAGCTGAGACGACCTTATGTAAGTTCTGGTGATCAGTATGATGACATTCTATCAACAGTCCTGGCATCCCAGGAATGTGAGGACGACAGTGAGTGCTCACTTGTCTAGTTTCTCAGTGGATGCTCTGACACAACTGGAAGAGTAAGGAGTCAGATGCAGAGCAAGCATACGTCATCTTCCAGTCCCTTCTTCATGTCCAGAGAAGGGTGTGTGTTTCGTTTTTCTCTCTTTTAGTACAAAGCATGAGGTTCCATCATGACGTCCTCACCCGTGTGTCCTACTCAGTTCTCAGCTGTTCCCCTTCCCCACGGCCACCTCTCACCCCTTGCAGCTTGTGCCCTTTCTTTCCCCCAGTCAGCCTGCCTCCCTTTCTACTTTTCTCTCCTGTGTATCTTATTACCCTATTTGCTACTACTCTTGAGATTGCTTTCTTACCCTTCTAGTTTCACAACCTCTGGAGATGTGAATAAACACACACATATGCATGTGTGCACACATATGCATGTGTGCACACATATGTAATTTTAAACTCGAGTTCTGCATCTGAAAGAAAACATGCAGAATCTTTCTGATTTCCCTTAACACAGCGGTTTCCATTACGTCATTTTCCTACAAATGTTTTGGCTTCATTTTTCTTGAATGATATAACTTATCTATCTATATCTATCAATCTATCAATCTATCTATCTATCTAATCTATCTATTTATTTATTTAGGGTATTTTTGGAGACACAGTTTCTCTGTGTAGCCCTGGCTCTTGAGTCCTGGAACTCGCTTTGTAGTTCAAGGCTGGCCTCAAACTCAAAGAGATTCACCTGCCTCTGGCTCCTGAGTGCTAGGATTAAAGGCATGTACACCACCTCCTCGCTAGTGCATAACTTTGTTTGATTTGTTTTGTGAGACAAGGTTTCTCTGTGTGGTCCTGCCTGTCTTGAAACTTAACTCTGTAGACCAACTGGCCTCTGCCTCCCAAATGATGGAATTAAAGACATATGTGCCACCATGCCTGGCTTGATGGCACATAACATTTCATTGTGTATACGCACTATGTATTTCCTTTACCTAGTCATCCTGTCTTAATAGGTTTACTATTGCTGTGATGAAACACAATGACCAAAGCAAGAAAGAAAGTGTTTAGTTAGAGGCTTGCTTACAATTTCAGAGGGTGAGCCCATGACCATTATGGGGGTAGTATAGCAGCAGGCAGGCCAGAATGGCACTGGACCTGTAGCTGGGAGTTCATATCTGGTCCACAAGTTGCAGGCAGAGAGAGAGCAAGGCTGGGCTTAGCATGGGCTTTACAAACCTCAAAGTCCATCTTAAGTAGCACACCTCCTCTAACAAGGCCACACCTCTTAATCCTTCTCAAACAATTCTACTAACTGGGAACCAGACATTCAAACATATGAGTCTATGGGAGCCATTCTTATTCAAACCACATTTCCATTGATGACTATTAGATTGCTCCCACTCCCTGACTGTGGTGAATAGTGCAGTAACAAACATTTATGTTGAGTATCTCTTGGGTATGATGGTTTAGAATCATCAGAATAAACGAACAGGGTAGCTTAGTCCTGGGAAATAAAGGCTCCGCTCTTACCTTTCCTAAGGAATATAGCAAGCTGGTCAACCCAGTTGTAAAGTCGTAACCGCAGGGCTAGCAAGAGGGAACAGAAAGTAAAAAGGAGCTAAGCACACAGCCTGATTTCTTGAGTTTGATTCCCAGGGCCCTTCTGGTGAAGAGAAAGAACCAGCCCCTACAAGCTGTCCTCTGACCTCCACATACAAGCATGATATATGCCAACATACATAGTACATGCAAAGAAAGAAATGTAGAGGGAAGGAAAAGAGAAAGAGAAGAAAGGGAGAGAGAGAAAAAGAGAGAGAGAGAGGAAAAGAAAACAGAACCCAAGATAGCTGACTGTTCTGAGTTCAGTGTTTGAAGGAGCAAAGCCACCACAATTTGAGGGGAAAATAACACTATCTTTTTGT